>NC_086164.1:1120000-3531483 GCF_035149785.1 Candoia aspera
CCCTCCCGAAAACTGCCCTCTTTACCCCCCCCCCCCAGCTTTCACTGACCAAACACGTGTATGCCTGCGTATGGGAAGTTGCTCACTGTCCCAAGCTTGGCTTTGGCTGTTCCTTACGCCCCAAATCAAGCTCTGCTAGGGTTCCCCAGGTTATCTCGATTCCATCCCTTTCTCCATTGCCCAGCGGGAGTTGATTCTCCCAGCTCCCTCCGAAAGTACTCATAAAGGTACCTGCCTGACAAGCAGTACCCTGAAACGAGGGGAGTGAACCCACCCCCACCCCCCGCAGCCTGCTGCGTCAAAAATGGGAAACAAAAGCCGAGAAGCCAAGGCACTCCCCCAAACCACCCCCAGACCTGGAAGTTGCTCAGCCCAAGCCACTCAGGTCTTCGCCACACCCCTTGCCTTGGCTTCCCTCTGTTTTCACAGTTGAATGGGTTTCACAGGCCCAAAGTGTTGGCATCCGTCGTGGAGGAGAGATGTGGGGTTTATTACTGACAAGCTTACTGAGCTGGAAACGAAATGCATAATTTTGTGAGAGGAGGGAACTAAGTGGTCAGAGCAAACAGGTCCCGCATTTCTGCAGACTGCTGTGCCCAGATGTGTGCAAGAGGGAGGGATGGGGTGCTACTGGGACCAGTCTTGTCCTCCTCCTCTTCCTTTGAAAGGTGCAGCAGGCAGTGGGAATGGCCTTGAGGGACAGGAGGAAGAGCTGCAACCAAGGCAGAGTCAGATAAAGGGGATCTGAGTCCGGGGCAGAACTGTAATCTGGGAAAAGACCCTCCCTACTTCTCACGGAGATAAAGGGAGGGAGGAAAGTGCATTCAGACATGCAATATTAATGTCAGCCCTTCAAGGTAGACCAGACTAGGAAACTAAAGTCATGCAGGCCTATTTGCCTTTTATTACACAGATACAGTAACGGCATCCAGACTCGAGTTTCTTTTGTCCGACCGTTGGTCTTGGTAGCAGCTCTTCCTCCTGTCCCTCAAGGCCATTCCCTCTCCCATTCTGTCAGGCTGTTTCCCATGAAAGTGGGAGGTGGGAGTCACTGACCGAAGGCAGATGAGGAGGATGTGGCTGCCCACACAGCAGAGGGCTGACCAAAGCATCATGCCAAGTGTGTCCATGGAAACTTGCTTAAATCTGCCTAGATGAAAAGTCATTTGAGGACACAAAGGCCAACAGACCTGGAAAACTTTGGCACAGAGGAGACTTTGTTGAGTTAGCAGGCAAGATGATGGCTGTTCTTTTCGATGTCAGTAAAGACAATTCTGGGAAAAGAGGAGAACAGTCTCTGAGGTTCTTGATGCTGATGGCTGGTTGCCCTTTTTTGGGTGGTCGGTTATAGGGAAAACTATAATGCAGAAAGCAGGCGAGCTTCCGTGCTTGGTGACATCTTATGTTTCTGGATAGCAGGTTCTGAGGAGCAGCTGCACGTCTTCCTCCTGAGTGATTGTGTCCTCAGTTGGCTTGGAGTGGGACACAGGATGCTGGAAAAGGTATCTTTGGCCCAATCCAGCAAGGATCTCGTGCGTGCTTCTAAATCCAGGGAGGTTGAGGGGCTGTGAAAAGCATTTCCGGGATCCATCAAGGACTTGAGCAGTAAGTGGGGACCATGTCCCTCATGAGTTATGGAGGCCATGTCTGCGGGCCTGGCTGGAAATTCTCAGAACGAAAAGGAGGAGGCCATTTGGTTCCTATGAAAATGGGCTGTTCTGCTTCATCCATTCTTTGACAAAATAAATGTTGATGTCACGTGAGAACCCAAATACGTTTTATTCAAAAGAGCTTGCCCATACTTGGAGCTGAGGGGTCTTGACTAAACATGCAGGTCTGTGCAGGATAAATGAAAAATAAGCTTCACAGAGCTAAGCTGGATTGACTTCCAACTGCCACATGCAAAGATGAGTCCCAGACTTGGGAGGGGCCATTACGTCTCATCCTCCTGGTGGCCGGAGAAGTCAAGCTCTTTTTCCTCACCTTAATGGGTTAATTGTGTATAGTTTGCATGCAGTGCTGTTTCTTGCTTGCTTCCTCTCCAGGACTGCCTCCCTTGCCTGGAGCAGATATTTTGAATCACCTTTCCCAGGGTCCCCAGCCAGCACTGCTCTGGCTAAGAATGATGGAAGTTGTAGTTACCCAGCTGGGCAAAGCAGTTTTAGATTTGCTTTTAAATCACCAGCCATAAGCTTGACGGGGGGCGGGGTGGGGGGGAGGAGGAGGATGGAGATGCGTGTGTGCATTTTATTTCCCTCAGTGCTGCCAGGGCCCCCACCTCCCTGAGCACACGTGCTTACACACCGCTGAACTGTGGTGAGGCTTTGGTGGTGCAATCCCTTTATCTCAGCTGCCTCCCCACTCCTTTCGGGTCTGCGCTCCCCCAGGGAAGAGATTTCATAAAGCTGGGCTGTAACTTCTGGAGGGGGGGCAGTTTTCTTCCAAGCTCTGTGGGGAAAAGCCCTTGAGTTGGATCAAATGGCAGAACCAGAAAGCAGCAAAAGAAGGCCCCCTGTAAGGAAGCGGATCTTGTTGCTGGAGGGCCCTTTCCCCAAAGGCCCCAGTTGGTGCCGCTGGAACTCCCTGCCACTCCTGAGCAGAGCGATGCGGCATTACGCCAGTGAGCGTGCATTTGCCCTTTCAGAAGAGCTCCCAGGCTGAGCTGGATGTGTGGCGGCCCTCGGAGGCCCCATTCCACCCCACCAGGCGGGATGGGCTCTCCTGGCCACTGGCTCAGGAGCAGGAAGCAGAGAAGCGCCGTGCTGGTTTCTGGGGGAAATATGAATGTAATCCAGCCATCAAGTTCTCCAGAAAAGCTGTGTGGGTGGACAGGCATGATTCCAATGCCGAGGGGAGGGGAGGGGAGGGGAGGGGAGGCAGCAGGCGCAGGGAAAGCAGATTCATTGAGGATTCGCACGGCCTCGCAGCACCAGGGAGGGTTTTAACAGCCCGTGTTTTTATGCTCTAGAACCATTGCAAGGACTGAGTCAGGGCTGCAGTTCTGATGTTAAGGGGAGGCAACCCTTGGGAGTTCTAAAGCCCAGCGAGTCCAGCGGCACGGAGCAGCGGTCGGGAGGGAACAGGCCCCCTTGGAGCTGCGGAAGGGAAGGAGACAGCTCCGACTCTTGAGTCATCGCAACTTGTGGAGTGCTGATTCATGGCACAACTGGGACCACCATGTTCCAAGTTTGGCTCTTCCGTATTCGCTGTCGTCAGAGGAGCCAACAATAGCTCAGACAGGGGAGAAGGGAGCACCTGCCATGGATGAAAATGTGAGGGAGGGAGAGCAGGGTTAGCTGAAGCCCTCTCAGGCAAGAGACGGTGCCTTATCACCAATAAGTGGACATCCTTCTGGGAGGCTAAGAGTTGCCTGTTGGGGGCAGATCTGGGCTGGGGTAGCCTCAGCGGCTCATGCTGCAATCCTGCCCATTTGAAACTAACATTTGTGGGTGGCTCACTGACCGTGGCTGCAGTTTAGCACCATGAGAGTGGAAGTGCCTGGCGGTTTTGTCTGCGGTTTGCTACTTATTCCCGGTCTGTTTTGGAGTCCAAGCCAAGCTCTTAATCAACCCACAGAGATATGACATAAGAGCATCTCAAAAAGCAAATGGACCGACAAAGACATGGGTGCTGTGTTCTTCTGGAAGACTGGCTGACTGTTACTAAACCATGATTGAAATAAGCCAGAGCTTGAGTGATGCTGTCCATTTCTCTAGGCCAAGATTAGGCCTCTAGCAGCAGCAAAGACTGGCACTGTGAGCTTTGCTTGATGGCAGTTGGTGGCATCTCTCACCACTGACCAGACAGAAAGTCAGACTTCAGTCACAGCAGGTTCCCCTCCTGAGCCCTGGTGGTCGAGAAGAACTTCCGTCCATCACCTGCAACCTGTTCCTTTTGCAGCCACCAACAAGGGCTGGCTGCTCTGGGGGCTGAGGGCATATGGAGGCTGAAAAGCAAAGACAAAGGGCTTCATCTGACCAAAAAGAAATGCAACCCATCCAGGGCTGGGAGTGGGGAACCTGATGGTCATTTGTCTTCTGTCCTGCAGACCCAAGAGAGGTGGGAAGAGGGCAAGGCACTGATTTCTCGGTCTCTTCCTCCTAGTTCTTCCTGAAAATGTTAGGTCAGATAGGAGGAGACTTGAGGAAAGTCAACATATCCAGAGGGCACAAGGCTAGGTATGTGGTACATGCCACATGATGATGACATCATGGTGAAAATGATGAAGATGAAGTCATTTGCTGTCATGTATGACAATTCATGTCATTTGCACCATGCTGTCACCTGCCAATGAGCTTGAGTTTAGGGAAGCTGCTGCGGAAGGCATAAATTGAAGACTTGGTTTAAGGCAGCTTCTGGCTTATATGTTGGGATCTTTCTTGGTGGAACATGGGCTACCTTAATTGTCTCAAGGCCCTGCTCTAGGAGCCGGCCTGGAGAACTCATCTTTGCTTGGGCTGGACTAACAGTTGGGAAGCTTCCTAAGTGAAGACGTTGGGACACAAAAACATCCCAGATGTTCTGAAAGCCTTGGAGAGCAAAGTTTTGGGGGCAACTAAATACATCCATGTACATGGATTCTTCTAATTTTTGGGAAGTCAACTGCAAGTGGTTGAACTTTGTTTACAAGCTATTTTGTGTATCTGTGATGGGAAGAGACAGGATGAGATCTGAACTGTGCCAAAAAGGGGAATGAAAATATGGTGGTTCAGTGGTGATTTCCAGGGCAGAACCCCCGTTTTCCAGCAAAAAAAAAAAAAAAGGAAGGAACATGCATTCACCACAATACTGTTTCATTTTTTCCTTCTGCAGATCAAAGTTATTTTTAAAAAGTTGATATAAGAGTTCCCTGCCAACAAGAGTCCTTTGAGACTCAGCTGTGAGAAACTCACTGCATCTGGGGAATTAGCTAACACTGACTCCAAGATCTCAAAAGTTTCTGGAAGTTCTCATTAGGCAGGACTTTTGGGGACGGGTGGAGCAAAGTTTGATGCAGTGGCCTTGCATCCCCCCCTTTTTAAAGGCATTCTTTCCCCCTAAAAATCAGCACATATGTGCCCTCCAGCATGTCAAGGAAAATCAAGCTGGATCATTCTGACATAACTAGGGATCTACCAAATGCAAGTCAAAATGAATTAGAAGTCATTAGGCTGAAAATTAGCTAAGAAAGGGAGAGAAGGCCCAGAGGGTGTAAGGGAGGCTGAAAGTTTCACAACTAATGTTGGCAAGGTATGCACAATCCATGCTTTTATTACAAGGATCATTACGTTATTTTTTTCCTTTAATTTAGTGAATTCAGCCCACTTTAATGAGCTAAGAATAGAGCTTTGCATTCACAGATGTGAAGGTCAAGTGAGACGGTGGACATCCCCATCTTAAATGTTCAACCTGTTACCCAACAAGGTTCCAGGAACATGCTGACCCAAAATTAGTATACTTTCAGAGATTTGAATTTGCTTGCTCTTATATCCATCAGTTCCAGTGACTAAGGAGCCTTCGCGTGTTGAGATTATGAGTGAAAGTGTTTGAGGGGGCAGGATCTCATCCAGGCAATTATCAGGGGGCACTTAGCCTTTTCAGGCCAACATTTGAAAGAGGCTTGGTGTAAACCATCAAAAGCGGAGTTTAAAAGAGACTGCTGTGATAAACAGCTTGGAAAGTTGAAAGTGGTCCATAGGCCACAACTTTCTCTGGGTGCAGATGGGGTATTGCTCACTCCCCTGAGCATATCCATAGAAGGGTCCTTTAGAGGAGGCCCTTCCTTTCCAGGCTGACTTCCAAAAGACAACTACACCCATTAAGCCACTTTAGAATGCAGATAAAACAATCCAATTATGGATCAAAGCATTCACTTAGGCAAACTAAATATAGTGGCAGGAGAATGTTTGAAAGCCAGCGAAGAGAACACAGGCCGAAGCAGATGAAAGCCCTTTTGAAAAGACAAGGCCGTGCCGCCTCCTTTTGGAATAACATTCCCATGATACAGAGTCACCACCAAAAAGGCTTGCAAGGTGGGAAAGTCAAAACATTATAGTTGCTTCTTTCCTTGTCCAGGAAGCACCGATTTCCTCCTAGGCCATAATGAAGAGATTCATGTAAGGGTCAGAAAAGATCATGACACGCCACACTGTCCTTGACCTTTTCCTCCCGGGGGTAGGAAGAGCACAGTTCAAAGGCAGAGGGCAAGGTCAGAGCACAAAAAGCTGGTTTTGCGGCCTGCTTGCAGAGCACCCGTATTTTCTCCAACTAAACATGCATAGGAGATCTGCCCCTTTGCTAGATCTTAAAAGGGCCTCTGTTCGGGATTTCCTTAGGGTGGGCTTGGTGAGGACGAGACTGAGCGGACCTCCATGCTTACCTTTTTTGGGTTAAACTTCGCAAAGCGATGGATTTTTGTTTTGCTATTCCAAATGCTGGGAGCTATTCAACAGCAAACAGGTATGCTGGAAAGAAGAAGAAAAAGGAAAAAAGAGCCCCTGCAGAATTCTCAGAATCAAATGGGTGTCTGTGTGGGTGGGTGGGGGGTGTCCCCACACAAAACGCACCGGATGCTCTTTGGCATGCTGTACGAGGATGAGGAGGACCGATTCGGTGCCCCCCCTCACCCGCTTTAGGTGGTCACTCTTCTGTTTGCCTTGAAAAAGGCAGTCTTCCTCTCCTTCTGCAGTAAACCCAGGGGTTGTGAGAACGCCTCTGCCGGGGATTTGACGAGTGCCTCTGCAATTGGGTTGAGTAGGCCTCATCGGCCTCTGGGGCTCCCTCGGTATTGAGTGCAACAGGCGGCCCCCTGGGCTTAGCTGGCATGCCTTGCAGTAAGGATGGTTCCTCCCGCACCTTCTCTCTGCCGCCAGTGGATGGCAGTCCCAGCTTCTCGAGGGGTTGTGCCCCCTCGGCTCCATCGTGCTGGAAGCAGGCGTGGGGTTAAAGCAGGTTTCCTGTGCCTGATTTAGCCTCCCTCCTTTGCTGCCAGACCCGGCCTTTGCTGTACTTGTATTCCGCCGAGAGGAATCCTGCAACAGAGACAAGGCGGGAGGGGGAGCGGAAGGAGAAGGGAACAGCCCCCACTCCCACAGCTATCCCAAAGCCAGCACCTTCCAGATGCGTTGGACCACAGCTTCCATTGTGCCAGCTGGGGATGAGGGGCTTGTGTGCCCGGTGTGGGCTAGCTGGGATAAGGTCATTCTGCCCCCAGGGCCCAGAAGGGGCCTCTCTGAAGCACCTTGCCTTCTGGGTGGATTGAGTGGCTCTCCAGTTGGTTTCCAATTTCTCTGCCGTTTGTTTGCGGACTGGTGGAGACGTGATTAACGTGACCCCCCCACACCTTAAGAGCTGAGCGAGCTTCCCCTTGCAGGTGGATGCGCTGCAAAGACCATCTTGGGTGACCTGCAGCCCTGGAAAGGGGGCAACTTTGCCTGCCCAGGCCCCCAAAGTAGGCTGACCATATTTCCTTGAGACAAAAACGGGACATTGGGATGGCAAAATGGGGCAGGGCTGGGCAACGGGCTGGATCATCAGGCAGGAACTTCTCCGGTTTTCTCGGGCTGGGAATCGTCGGATTCCTTCGTTTGCAAGAGGCAAGACTGGGCTGGAGAGTCTAGTGAACGGTTGTCCCCGACAAGCCGTTTCTCCTCTGGCCGTGCTTTTACGTTCTTTTCTTCCTGCCGTTTCAAGGCAGGAGGCAATTGGCTCGTCCTTTGATCACCGCCTCTCAGATGATCCTGTTTTTTCCTTTTTAGGTTTCCTGGTGGGTTGAGCTCTGCAGCTTTTTTCCTGCCGTTTCTGCTGAGCTCCCCCTCCTTCCACTCAAAGTCAGACTGCATTCTGACAGGTTTGTGGGAACTTTCAAATGTTTAAGTAGGGTTTTTAAGAAAACGGGACAAAATGGACATTTATTTTAAAACAATGGGATGGTCTGGAAATGTTAAAAAACGGGACTGTCCCATTCAAAATGGGACGTATGGTCAGCCTACCCCAAAGAGGACAGCCCACTTCTCCTTTGCCTTTAACAGGAGCTTTGGCTGCAGCCATTGGCAGGAGGGGCAGAAGATCCCTAGACTAAAGCAATTCCGGCTGGGATCTGAAAGAGCTTTTCTCCTTCATCTTTGGCACAGCTCAGTGAGGGAGCTTAGCCGTGGAGGGAGGCCCTGCAGCTAGTGGCTGGCTGGCATTTGAACTCTGCTGTATCTTCCAGCCAGAGAGCACCTGTCCAGCCATGGCACCTGCTGGCCTCCATCCAGTTCAACCACCTTCTACATCAGGGTTTCTCAACCAGGGTTCTGTGGCACCCTCAGGTTCCCTGAGAGATCGCGATTTGTTTAAAAAATTATTTCAAATTTGGGCAACTTCACATTAAAGAGGTAAGTTTCATTCTTTGTTTTCAGTTTAAGAACACTGTTAGTGCATCTATACAGGCCTACCCCTGAAACGAATAGAATCATTTTGTATCTTCTGGCCTCTATTTGAGCCTGAACGTGCAGGGGCTCCCCAAGTGAGGCCTGGAAAATATTTCAAGGGTCCCTCCAGGGTCAGAAGGTTGAGCAAGGCTGGTCTACGTGCTCTTTGCCATGGGAACATCTCCTGTTTCTCTGCACAGTGGCGGCAAAGGGTGGCACAAGGGTGGCTTACCCAGTGTTCAGCTGTTTGCTTCTGCCTCTTTGGACCTTGGTTTATCCTGTGGGATTGCCAACCCCTCTCTGGAGTTAAACTCACAGCTGAAATTTATTAGCCAAAATGCAATTCCTGGAGAGGGTTGTGCCTTGGATTTTATTTCTCCCCTTCTTTAATGGCTGTGCTGTTTCTCCTCAAGACGCTTCCAAAGGTCCCAAATGTTTCCATTTAGGGCAATGATTTATTTCTGGCTTTCCATGGTCTCTTGGAACTGGCGGGGCTGAGAATTCCACTGGGGCAAGAGCCACGTTCAGTCTGCTGCAGGAAAGACGCAGAAAGTTTTGGGGCATCCTCAAAGGTGGTGGCGGCAAAGCTCTCCTGGGCCAGGCTGAACCCGTTGCTGATGGAGAGACCCTTCTTCGGGATGCTTCATTCTTCACTGTGGGGCACTGTTCATGAGCCAAACAGAGCCAGGCTTTGGAGACCCACCAGGGGGTTCTTCTAACAGGCTTGGGACTAGAGGAGGAGAGAAGCGAGGCCTCTGAGTGTTAGAGGAACAGAGCTGGTGGGAAGACCACCCATCTGTGCTCCAGTCCCGGCTTTGCCCCAGTGGCTGTCTCTTTCTTCCCTCCACAGAATGCTGGCCTTGAGGACATGCTGGATATCACTGCCAAGACCGCGTCACTTCTCGCCAGTTGGCCTTTCCAAGCTGCGGGCCCTGGCCTTCACAGCAGCCTGGAAGAACGTTGCTCTGGCTTCAGCAAGCTTTCATCCACTATGGAAGGTCAAGCACCTTCGTCAGGGCAGTGCTGTGCCGTCCAGCTGTCCCCTTCTGTCTTCTCCCCTCTGAAAAAGGGATTGGTGTGGGGGTGCTCCTGAGAAGAGGAAGGCACCTGTGTGCAAAGGATGAGTACCCTCAGCGGGGGAGGGATTCTTGGCCTGACAACAGTATCCATCACTCTGGACTTCAGTCTGCACAGCAGCTTGATGGCTTGGCCACTGAGTCACAACTTGACCGGGAATCACAGTTTACCAACATCTGATCCTCTGAATTCCTCCATGGGGACAGACATCTCTCGGAAGTCCATCAGGGAGAAGAACTGGCCAGCCCTCCTGATTCTGGTCATCATCCTCTTGACCATTGGTGGGAACATTTTGGTTATCCTGGCTGTCTCCTTGGAGAAGAAGCTCCAGAATGCCACCAACTACTTCCTGATGTCCTTGGCTGTGGCAGACATGTTGGTGGGCATTCTGGTGATGCCTGTGTCTCTGATCACTATCCTCTATGGTAAGTCAGCCACCGTTAGTGTCCAACAAGAGGGCTGCAACACCTTTGGACAAGCTGCTCTCAGTGAATGCGTGAGCAGGGTTGCGTTCGTCTTTCATTGCTGTTCCCATTGTCCCTCTGGGTCATCCTGGGCACAGAAGAGCAGGAAGTTTGAGGTGGAACCTGCTGTCTACCTCCCGCTTTGGGTCATTGTTTTGCATGTGCTACAGGCAATGAGGAGGAACTCCAGAGCCAGGAGTCTCCAGGGGATGGTCGGTAGATGCGTGGGACTTGTCAGAGGCCAGTGACACTAATGCTGAAAGAACGGGATCCTTGCTGGCAGCAGGAGGGAAGTGGGGTCCTGAGGCTTCCCTTACTCTAGCTGATTTGGGGAATGCATTGTTTTGATGTTCCAGTGCACACAACTGGCCTTGACAATGGTTAGTTCTATGCCCCTTTCCTCCATTCTGCACTGGACCTCTGCTCCTTTTCTTCTTCTTGCACATGCAGCAACATGAAATGGGGAAAAGCCTGAGGGGATCAAGGGGCTGAACAAAGGGAACCCACAGCATCCTGGAGGTGCCTTTCCATGCGGAAGCTCCCAGTGAGAGCCCCCTGACATCCTCCAGGGGACAAGATAAGAACTGCATTACAACCACTATTGTAATTAAAATTCTTAATAAAAATTACATAAAAAAAAGAACTGCATGAGAACCAAGGCATCCCTGGTGCTAACTAACCCAAATGAAAATCAGTAAGTGTTTCTCAACCTTAGCAACTTTAAGATGTGTGGACTTCAACTCCCAGAATTCCACTGTTCCTGGAGCTGGGGAATTCTGGGAGTTGAAGTCCACCCATGTTTGGACTTCAACTCCGGGAGATGTTTCCTGGGACGCAGACTTGCAAAAGCCGTTCTTCCTTGACTGAACCACTGCCCTCATTCCCAAGCATGTGCCAAGGGTGGTGGCCAAGAGAAGGGTGAGGGGGTGGGCGGAACAGGGGTCCAGAGACCGAGACTCCTGTCCCCCCCATTCCGCTTCCAATCTGTGGGCACGATTCTTTGTGGCAATTGCGAAGCATGGGGGAGCACTTCAGAGGAGCAAAAGCTGCTTGGGAGGCTTGGCCTTGCTTTGCCCTGCCCATCAGGTGCCCCTCGGACTACAGCTCTGCTGCTATTCCGCACAGAGGCGGGGAAGGGAAAGGTAGTCCTGCAGAGCATCTGGGCCAGCTGCAGGTCAGGGGCGTGGAAGACGAGCACATCTGGAGGGCACCCAGTTGGGAAGGAGGCTCAGCTCCAGCTTGGAAAGGGGGGTTGGCAAAGGGGCCCGGCAAACGGCCTGGGTGGGTGGGGGCACGGCTGCTTTTGCGGATTGTGCAACTGCCCCACCCCCGAAGGTCTGGAGAGCTGCCTTTAGAGTTTCCCTCGATTCTGATTCTGCAACTGCTGTTCGTTCGTCAAAAACCAGACGTGCCCCCTTTCCCCACGCGGGCCTTCCTCAGCCACAACACCCTTCGTGCTTCAGCAGTCAGGATACAAACCCCAATGAAATCTTCATTGCTGAGGTCGATCTTTGCCTCGCTGCAGAGCCTTTGAAAGAGGCAGCCAGGTTGGTCGGTCGGTCTGCTGGGGGAGGTGGGAGCAAAAGCTTGAAGTGTGATGAAATTAAAAAAAGAAAAAGGTGGGGGGGACTACTGCTGCTGCAGTGCTCAAAAGGGAGGAAAAGCTGGGGAGGGGGGGGGTTGCTTTGAGAGAGCAGGGCCTGGATGGGAACTGGGGAATTTCTCCAAGGTTGTCCTTCTGCCCTCAAGCAATGAAAAGCTAGCTGGTTAAAAATGAGCCAAATCCTTTGGCTGTCTGCATCAGGCATTTTAAATTCTGTCCCATTTTCGCAAACATGGTAGATTTCAGCGGCACCGGGGGGTGTCTTTGATCACATGGCCATGGCTGACATCTTGACTTTTTTGACTCTCTCCCCCCCACCCGCCCCTGGCCGAGTGCATTATTCCTGATGAATACAAAAGAGGAAGAATTCAAGGGCGGGACACAGATTTGCACACAGAAAGTCCCAAGTCCCCCCTCCAGCACCTTGGAGGGGTCGGAGCAGGGCTGTGAAAGGCTTCCGGAGGTAGCATCGACCCCACCTTGGGAACTCGGGCCCTCAAGACCCGTTAGTGCGGTGTCCCTGGCCAGCACGGCCATCTGAAGGGCGTGGCCCCGTCTGTTTGGGCGGTGCAAGATGGCTGCTCACCAGCTGCAGGCAGCTTCTAATGCTCCGTGTGTGTGTCTGTGTGTGTGTGTAATGTTTATTAAATAAATGTTTAAAAGAATAAAAACAATACAAATTTTGAAAGAGAAAAATGAGGAAAGGAAAGTAATAAGTAAGTGAAAAAATACAAAGAAAGAAATAGAAAAGGGGAAGGGGAAGGAAGGGAAACAAAGAAGGGGCTTTTGGTCTTCTTAACAGCAGTTTCAAGTACATTTAGATTTTGCTCTCTCTCTCTAAGGTTACAACATAATTTCTTCCTTTCCATAGTCTGTCCTTTCTAATCATCAAATCCATCAATGACAAGTTAATTTATTTTCTTTTTTCAGCAAAAAGTCCATAAGGGGTTTCCAGTCACCAATAAATGTAGTCATTGTCCTCTCTCTAATCTAACAAGTCAATTTTGCCATCTCAGAAGTTAAGCAGGGTTTAATCCTAACCCTAACCTGGATGAGAGACCACAGGAAATCTCAGGACTGAAGGTTCTCCTGGGAGGTTGAAAACCCCAAGCACAGCCTTGCGAGGGAGGCTGGGCTGGAGAACGAGTGGGCTTCCATGGCTGAAGATGGACTGGAACCCAGTCCCAACCCAAAAGCAGGGAAGAGGGGGATGCCCCCAAAAGCCCACCGGCCTCACACTTCTCAGCCTCTTGTTTTCAGCTGTTCCACCTGATTTCATGCTGCACTCTTTGTTGCTGTGTTGTGTTTATTGATCATTGTTTTGGTTTTAAATGTTGAAACACTGAGACTCCCACAGGTGAAACAGCGGGCGAGGAGTGGCCCCAAATACACAGTTGCCTCCTCGGCTTTGCAGCTGAGATGATCAGCTGCAATATTCTTATCGGCCGCTTTGGATCGGGCTAAGAGACCCTCCTGGCTCACGCTGGCAACGGAGGCAGGCAGGCCTGATGGAGGGAGCAGGGAGGAGGTGGCTTGGTCAAAGTGAAGGAGCGCTTCCAGGCCAGGCAGCCCTCTCAGACAGACCCTCTTGCTCCTCCACCAGCGGAACAGGTTAGCCTTCTCTCTCTTCTTCCCTGAGGGAGTGAAATGCTACCCTAACTGAGAGCAGTGGGGATCTGAAATACTGGAAAGTCACACCTGCTTCTCAATTCCTCAGGGTTTTTCATGCCAAATGTAGAGCAAGCCCAGTTTTGTCACTGGCAGGGGAGCCCTACCACCGTTTGCTCTCTCACATTCGCTTCTAGCAAGGAGAACTTTTTTTCACATACTTTACACATATTTGCATTCTTTACACATATTTTGTTAATATATTGTTTTCTACTACAGATTAAGGTTACTATGGTAACTAATCATTTTGGCCAGGTGAAGAGGTTGAATTTAATTGTCCCCTTTTCACATGTTAATGGTTGCATTGCCTAAAGGAGGAACTTGCCTGAACTTGTTTTAGTTTCAGTTTCCCTTCTGTGTAGGCTTGCAGAGAGTATTCAGCTGAGAGAAATCTCTCCTCTCAGCAAACAGCCTTTAAATATATTTGTTTTCTGTAAATAAAATTATTTTTATAGAAATGCCTGATGTGTGACTTTTCTGATCTCTCCTGGGCCAAATGCTTTCCTAGCACTCTGCCAAGATATTTGCATTTAGGGGTTTAAAAGACCTCATGTGCCTGGTTTAAGGAACAAAGAAGACCTCTGTGCCACTGAAGGAGACATCTCGGTTCCGTTGCCTAATGCAGGTTTTTTTCTCAACCTCTGCAGTTTTAAGATGTGTGGACTTCAGTGCTGGCTGGGGAATTCTGGGAGGTGAAGTCCACACATCTTAAAATCGCGGAGGGGGAGGAACACTGGCCTAACACAATGCACAGGGAGGAGGCCTCCCTGGGCAAACATAGCGATGAACCCAACTCCTAGCCAATACCTTGCTCCACAGGCATTCCCACAGCATCTATGTTTTTCCTTTTCTTTTCTCTTCTTTTTTAAAAACCTCACCCACACACTGCAAACTAGTAAAGCTAGGAAATTAAGGAGGGCTGGGCTGTTTCTAGGAGACCCACAGGCCTGTCGCTTTGAGGGATGAAAGATGGCCCAGAGCAGGCGGAACAGCTCAGCTGTAGAACATCTGCTTGTTCCCCAGGATTTCCAGGAAGGCCCGCTCAACTGGTTCCCTTGAAACCCTGCAGAGCAACTGCCAGGCTGAGCTTGGTGGACCGACAATCTGACTCAGGAGAAGACAGTTTCCTGTGGTTTCTATAAACCCATGGTTACTCAGAAGCACAAGGACCGGAATCTTGGTTTATTGCTAGGGGGAGGACCAGTCAGGGAGCTTGCTTTGAGAGCAGAAGATTTAGTCAGCAACAGATGTGTTCAAGCCGGGGCTGGACCATCATCAGCCAGGGATGATTTGAGTGTGGATTCCTGCACTGAGCAGAGAGCTGAACTCCATGGTGGAAATGACCCCTCCCAACACCCGCATTTTATGGTCTCCAGGTGGCAAGTGATGGAAAAACCCTCTGGCGAGGGCCTGAATTGCTGCTACAATGTATTCCCTTTGATACTGGAAGGGCCCTCTTTTCATCTTCATAGTTGGGCATTATCCTGGATTCAGTCCCTGCCTGCAGATGAAACAGGACCTTGGATCTCATCTGCAGCTTTGGAGAACATCAGCAATCAGAGAAAACAAACCAGGGCTGATGGGAGAAAGAAACGCCTTGGCCAATTTCTGAAGGGGACCCTGTCCTTCACACGCAAGGCGATCCTTTAGTCAGAAGGGAGAGATCCGATCTAGCCGATGAGCATCTTCTCTGATTTGTAACAGAGCCCATATTGGAGCCGAGGAGAAGCTGGAGCCACGCCAGGGATCTGCTGGAATCCTCCAACTGCCCCCGACCAACTCCTGGCAGTACGAGTCACCTCTCCGATGCCCCCGCGCGATGCCTGGAACCCTTTGTGGCACCAGTTCGTCCATCGGTCACTCTCAAGAGCTGCCACATGGAATTGCTTGTTTCGTCAACATGGTTACACTCTTGTCCCTGTCTTGGCATGTGCCAGCACCAGTTATGGGCCAGAGCAAGTCAAAGGGAAAGAAAACGAATGACGAAAACGACAATAAATATCCCAGGGGTCATTAGGTAACGTACTAAAAGGACACAAGGGAGACCTGCCACACGCCTGCCATCTCAAGGGCAAAGTGTGCCTGGCCGTAATGCTTCAGGGGTGTGGAGAAATGCAAATCGTGGCTGAAGCTCATCCGCCTGTAAGCTGATGGGCAGCAGCCAGGTTGTGCTTCTAAGGCCACTGCCTCCTCTCTTTGCCACTGGGGAGGACCCATCAGTCCACCCGCAGGGTCTCTTTTGAAGACGGAGCAGTTGGCTTTTCAACCTTGTCAGGCAAGGGAAACGCCATTAACGTGGCAAAGCTTGGAGTTCAGTCGGAAAATTAATCCATTATTTCAAGGAGCCTCGGAAGGGTTCAGGAGGGCACTTTGGATGCCAGAAAGCAGGGCTGACTTGCTATGTCAGGGACTTTGGGGAAAGGAAGGGGGAAGGTGCTTAATTTTCCATAGACTTAAACATTTTCCTAGTTCTGGTGCTTTGATTGATGGCTGCATGTTGGCGGCCTTCATTGCTGTTTCTCCTCTCTTGCCTTTGGCACTTCAGAGTGCTCCTCAGGGCTCAGGCAATTGCTCCTGCATCCCAAAGGTGACCGTGTTTTACAGGGATTGATAGTGCTCAGGACATGGTTCATCTTTCTACATTTATTTCTTTAAATCATTTATATCTCTTTTGTTTAAAACACAAAATCCAGGCTGCTTTTAAAAACACCTAAACCTGAGAATGTGCATTCCAGCTTGTCTCTTTATACACAAGGCATTTGGAACAGCCTTTGCGCATGTTCTCTTACTCATAGGTACCTGGAGAACGAAAATGCCCTGGTTTTCTTGTTGGACACCTATAGTAGGACAGTACAGGTAGTCCTTGCTTAATGACAATTGGGACTGGAATTTTGGTTGCTAAGCAAAACAGTCATTAAGTGAATCCAACCCAATTTTTTTGTGGCAGTCATTAAGCAAATCACTGTGAGCATTAAGCAAACCGCGTGGTCATTACTGGCTGGGAAGGTAAAAAATGGTGATCATGTAACCATGGGATGCTGCGATGTTCATAAATGTGAACCAGTTGCCAAGCGCCCAAATTGTGATCATGTGACGGTTGTTAAGTGTGAGAACTGGTCATAAGTCATTTTTTCCAGCACTGCTATAAGTCCGAACCATCACTAAATGGATGGTTGTTAAGCGAGGACTACCTGTAGCCCCTTTGAAACATAGAGCACAATTGCAGATATCCCTGAAGAGTGTGCTCCTATCCTTCCTCAGTGTTCTCCAGGCCTTCTTTAATCCTCCTTCATAGAATGGACCATCTTCACTACTCTTCTTGGAACCTGTTCTAGACTCCCGCAGTGCTGATTTTCTAGGAAATATATTTACAGTCTAGAACAGTGTTTCTCAACCTTGGCAGCTTGAGGATGTGTGCACTTCAACTCCCAGAATTCACCAGCCAGCATGGCTGGCTGGGGGAATTCTGGGAGTTGAAGTCCACACATCTTCAAGCTGCCGAGGTTGAGAAACACTAGTCTAACAGATGGCTTTCTCCTGGGTGGGTTTTATTCCCCTCTGCCTGTCTAGGCAGTGACTCTTGTGGTGGGGTCTCTTCTCCCGGATCCTTTAGCTGGAAGGGACACCTCCTGCCTGCCAAGAGTTTTGCACCTTGCATGATCCAAGGGCAGTTCCTGCAGGGGACCGGCCTTGCTGTTGATTAACCCGGGAGCCCCCGCCGCCTCCTGTTCTGGGCTGGGGGTCCCCCAGGCACAAGCTCACGTCCCTTTCCTTGCCTCTCCTTTCTCTTCCAGATTATGCCTGGCCCTTGCCTAAACAGCTGTGTCCCATCTGGATTTCCCTAGATGTGCTCTTCTCCACGGCCTCCATCATGCACCTTTGCGCCATCTCCCTCGACCGGTACGTTGCCATCCGCAACCCCATCGAGCACAGCCGGTTTAACTCCCGCACCAAGGCCATCATGAAAATTGCTGCTGTTTGGACCATTTCCATGGGTAAGCTGTCCCGCTTGGAGGCCCGTTCTTCCCCTCGAGGATGCCTGTTTGACAGCCTTTGTTTAAAAGAATAATCATGATCGTAATACAACAGTAAGTTCTAGACCTTTATATGATCCGGGCTGAAGGGCTGCAGATAATCAATTGCTGCTGAGAACCAAAAGGATTTTTGTTTGGTTGCTTGGAAGCGTTTATTCAAGAGGAATCTTTGGACATCATTCCCCTCACCAGCATCAAGTAATTGAGCCAGACACACATCCATTTAGCAAGCAGGGCCTTCCTTAACCGGTCCTGGATGTTCCTCTTTATATACCTGGATGCTAAGCCTTTTTCTCGACATAAACCTTGAGAAAAAGGCTTAGCATCCAGGTATATAAAGAGGAACATCCAGGATCAACATCATCATCTATTTTGAAATCTGTCTCATCCTGACCACAGCACTGAGGCCCTGCTAGCTAAATGGATGTGGTTCCACTGAAGGTGCGCACCTGCAGCCTTGGTGTGGTGCTGGAGATAGGCCTGTTGCTTGAGGCCCGGTTGGCCCCTGCATTTGGCCTGGTGGCTGTGACGCTTCCTGGAGACTCTGGTTTAGTCCATTGTCAGGTAACCTCCTGGCTTGATTACTGTAGGGTCCTTGGCTTGGGTCTGCCCTCAAAGGCAGTTCAGAAATTGCAGCTGGTGCAGAATGGGGCTGTAGGGGCACTGTTTTGAGGATGTAGAAGGGGAGTCCCCAGAGAACTGCATGAAACATTTCTAGTCAGGCATCCACGTTTAGTCATAATGTTCAGTGGCCTTAATGGTTTAGGTCCTGAAGCTTCTGGGAGCACCTTTCCAGGATGCTCCCACCCAAATGAGATTCCCTGGGCAAGGGGCAGTCCTTCGTGTCCCATGGCTGGGGCAGATTGCATAGTTCCCATGAAAGGGCTCTTGGTTCAGCTTGCTGGCTTTGGACTGTCCCTCCCTTAAAGTTGGGCTCCTGCCAACACCATCTGCTTTTTAGCCCTGGATGAGGAGCTGACTTCTCCTCTTGCATTTGGGGCCCTCAGCTGCCTTGGCTCTTGGTTGGCTACAGGTTTAGCAGTGTCTGTTTAAAATTAGGCATTTCAGCTCATCTATTCACTCTTCTACTAGGTTTAAACCTAGGTCTTACTAGGTTTAGTCTTGTTCTTATGGACTGGAACCTGTCATGAAATCTAGAATGGTCATGCAGTAAAGTCAATCCATCAACCAGTAACAGATCAATCAGTGTTCCAGAGGCAGCTGTCCAGAGCAGTGTTTCTCAGCCGGAGGGGCGGGTCACCCTTCTTGCCCCAGGGAGCTTGGGCTACCCATAGCCCAGTGGCTCCTGCTTCTAAGCAGGGAAAGAAGCTGCCACGCCTTACTCTGGAGCAGTGTTTCTCAGCCCTGTCAACCTTAAGATGTGTGGACTTCAACTCCCAGAAGATGTGGCTGGCTGGGGAATTCTGGGAGGTGAAGTCCATACATCTTAAGGTTGACAGGGCTGAGAAACACTGCTCCAGAGTAAGGCGTGGCAGCTTCTTTCCCTTCTTAGAAGCAGGAGCCACTGGGCTATGGGTAGCCCAAGTGCCCGGGGGCAAGAAGGGTGACCTGCCCCTCCGGACCTGTCCTGGCGAGAGACCCTTGCAACTGAAACACAACTGCTTCTGCAGGACCGGGGGCGGGGTGGGGTGGGAGCAAGTGAGGAAGAGAGATGCGGGGTTGGCCCCTGAGCTCCATAGAGAATGTCAGGCGAAAGCCTTTGGCTCCAGCAACGTTCCTGTCCAAGATGGCCACCTGCCTTCCCATCAGGGTCGTGGGCACCATCTAGTGGAGCCACGGAGGATCGCACCGTTTCTCCTGAAGGTTCCTGGTCTCACGTTTCTGGCACACTTTGCAGGAGAAGGCGCTCATAGGCTTATTCCGGTTTGGGGGACTTTCCTGTACACTAACTCCACCTCTATAATCAAAGTCACACTCATGGAGCAAGTTTATAGGGTATTTTTCCATGCCGAATATCGACAGATATTTAGAGATAACTGGGTTTATTTTGGTGTAAGTTCGCTTAAACAGAGTTGGGCTAAGTATTCACAGGTGGCCCCAAGCCAAAACCAACCACATCCTCTAATAACCAGGAATAAAATGAGACATTTGACAGCTGTGTGCGCCCACCAGCCCCCCTTTGGGGGTCCTTAATCCATTTCCCCCCCCTTTTTTTGTATTTTCAGAGTTTAAGAGGGAAATAGCTGCCTTGAACCTCCAGGCACTTATTTCTCCCCTGGAAACTGCCCCCTCCGCAAAACAGCCCTTGACACTCCCCCGCTTTGTGTCTTGGGCCCTTCAGAACAATTCAGCAGACCCTGCGTGCCTAGTTGTTCTCAGCCGGTCTGTCCTTCCCTGGAATTTAAGCCCCAGTGGGAGGACACCATCTCATAAAGGGGACACACAGCAACATGTATGTGCAGGGTCTACTGCTGCTTAAGCTAGCCTTCTTCGACCTGGTGTTCTCCAGATAAGTTGGTGTAGAGAGGAAGGAAGACGACCTTGATGGAGATATGCAGGAACCACTGCCTACACAAAAGGGGCTAATGCATTTTTAAAGTCCAGAACTACGAGGTAACATTCAGAAGCAGCTCAGGCTGACACCTCCTTAATTCACAGGAGTATAAGAAGGGGAAGGAGGTTCAGCACAATCAGACTTGCAAGGTTCTGTTTATTAGAGCCAATCTCAATAAAAGTAGATTTAGCCTTCCTGGGGAGTTGATTTCCTGGTCTGGTCTACCTAGTGGGCTGACTGTTGGACTCTGATTCCCATTGCGACTGTTCATCTGCCCATCTATTTGGAAGCCAGCAGGTTGAGGAAAGTTATTCTGAGGAAACAGAGAGGGACCTTGGGGACTTAATACCAAGGACAGTGGGAAAATGCAGGAGTTTCTTGGTCACTTCATTAAGCATCTCTAAACTGACACCAAAGTCACTCCTTCCCCAGTTCCCCCTTGACACCTTTACTTCCTTTGACTGAAGCAGCTCTGGTGGGACCGGTCATTCCAACAATACCCAAATCAAGGGTAGTTAAAGTCGGGTCACCAGTCCAACCAAAGTAACACCACTTTTCTCCATGTCTGCTTCTCTTGATGGTCCTTCTTCTTGGAATGTCTCCTCCTCCAGGCATTTCGCTGCCCATCCCTGTCATCGGCTTGCAGGATGATTCTCGGGTCTTTGTGAATGGAAGCTGTGTCCTGAACGACGAAAACTTTGTCCTCCTCGGCTCGTTTGTGGCTTTCTTCATCCCCCTGGTGATCATGGTGTTCACCTACTGCCTGACCATCCAGGTCCTGCAGAAACAGGCATCCATTTTCCTCTATGGGGAGCCCCTCAAGCAGAGGAGGAGCAGCATGAACTGCCTCAGGAAAGACAACAACGCCGAGAACCTTTCTATGCTGCAGAACCACGAGGCAGCTTCCCACTTAAATTCCCCGGTCAACAAAGAAGGAGTCCTGTTTCGGAAAGGCACCATGCAGGCCATCAACAACGAACGCAGGGCCTCCAAGGTCTTGGGGATCGTCTTCTTTCTGTTCCTGATCATGTGGTGCCCATTTTTTATCACCAACATAATGTCTGTCCTCTGCAAGGACGCCTGTGACAAGGCTCTTCTGAGAGAGCTTTTGGATGTTTTCGTTTGGGTGGGCTACATCTGCTCAGGGGTCAACCCCCTTGTCTACACACTCTTCAACAAAATCTACCGCAGGGCTTTCTCCAACTACATCCGATGCCACTATGAGAGTGGCAAAAAGGCCTCACAGCTGCACAACCGGTGCCCCAACGTATCAACAGCGTTCTACGGGAAGGACCTCAACCTGAACAGTTACCGTAACGAGCTCAACAGCATGGAGCTGGACGAGACGGAGGATGCTCTGGGAACGCACGTAGGGACCCCGGAGCGCTCGATGAACAGCTGCGGTGGTGAAAAAACAAGTAGCGTGTAAACTACATGCATATATTCATGTCTGAATTTCACCATGGCACAGCTACAAACCATGTTCATGTTAGCGAAAGAACAATGTAAATAAGGCACTACGAACAAAACTTTTTTTTTTCATTTCAACTTTCATACTCGTAGCTCATTGTTTTGCACCATTCTTACAATCAGACACTGTATTGGTTGTTGGATACAGAGCAGGTGGGTCCCCTGTGGGAACAGCGGGGGCAGCCGCAAAACGGCATCCCTTATTTTGCTTATAAAAATGTCGACTATTTTCATTCTGGTGCATGAACAAAATACTGTTACTCTCAGGTGGTTTTTCTTTTCTATCCCTTTCTTTTTTCTGTTGGGTCTCCGTGGTCAGTTATGAGTGAGTCACATATCAAATAAAGGGATTTGGGCTTGGAGATGTCTTCTTATTCTGGTCCCCGAAGGAAACACTAGATCCAGGTCCGTCCCTGGCTTTGCATGTCTTGATCTTGGCCATGCAGGGTAGTGAAAATGGCCAGTTTGCCAAAGCTGGGCAGGGGATGGCTAGGAAGCATTCAGATGTAAACCTGCCAACTGCCAGCATCATATTGCTGCTGGATAAACCCTTGGTACTACAAGCACCTTCTGGAACGGGAGGCTGCCTCAGGAAAGGTGCTCCACCCCCAGGCCAGGGCACTTTGCAGAACCCCACCCCACCCCACGGAATCTTTTGCATGGCTTGTACACACATGGTCTGTTCATAATGCAGGAAAAAGGGCAAAGAGGGAGATCCATAATGATTACACACAGTTACATTGGGGGGGGGGCTTTTCAACTTTTCATTTTGAAAACCAGTAATAGGGGATATGACTAAGGTTTATGTAATTATGCACGATGGAATGCAAGTGGACAGAGAGGTTGTCCAGCTTTCTTGAAATACCAGAACGGGTGTGCTCACCCAAGGCAGCTGAGATTCAGGACCTTCACCCAGCAGCTGGTTAACTTCGGGAAGTCTCTAGTGCTGACAGGATGTGGGAATGATCATCAGCTTGGACCACTTGAACAGAGGATCAACCAAACTGGAGGAAGGGAAGGTTACCCCTGCTTCTAGTCAAGATGGTTCTAGATCTCTGGTCTTGGAGACACTACAATGCAGGACAGTGGTTTGCGTGTTTTCCCCCCAGAGGTTTTGGCCACCGTGGGCCCAGAACCTGAGGCTACCTAGACAGGTCCTCTAGTCCAGTGTTCTCAACCTCAGCAACTTCAAAATGTGTGGACTTCCACTCAGAATGCTGGCTGGGGAATTCTGGGAGTTGAAGTCCATAGGTCTGAGAGTCGCTGAGGTTGAGAAACACTGCTCTAGTCCAATATTATTTATGAATGCTTACTATTATTCTTTTGTTACTGTTCATTCAATTCTGCTTCATTTTATGCTTTCTTCAGCCTCCCTGGAATCTCTAACAGAGGCAGCCAAAGATGGTGCAGTTGGTCACTCAGCAAAGGCTTCGCAGGTGAGTAGTTCTCAAAGACTGCAATGGGACGTACTGGAAGAGGGGGGCGAGGCTACCGGTCTACTGCACCTTCCCCACACATCCACTCTTTCAGTCCTGGTCCAGATTTCAGGTAAGTGCGGAAACAGTGGGGTAGTGACTTTTGGGGAGCTCCGTTGACTTCAAGGTGAACTTCCTAAAAAACATTTAATGTGAAGCTCAAAAATACAACTACCAGGAAAAAAAAAAAGAAAAAAAAAGACACCTCTACTCTCAAATTCATGCCAAGTTGAGAGAGATCGATAGATAGATGAACTATTTGAGCTAACTTTACTTCTATATACTCACTAAAAAAGAAATGACACTTTGGTGGAGCAACAGAAGTAAATAAACAGGTCACGTTAGTTTTGTAGCTACATCCTAAACCCCTCAATGGGATGCCTGAAGACGTAACTTCTCTAGCATGGATATCTCGCAGAGCAACACCACGGAAGAGTAAATGCAGGCCCTTCCTGTGCGCCCTTTCTAGAGCTCAGACAACGCTTAGGCAAATCTTTAGTTAACGCGCAGCCCAGATCTTCAAAAGAACCTGTGTGTGCTTAGAAAGACGTGCCTTTCCTCCAGAGAAAGCCCGTCCCCCGACTCTCTTGCCCCAGTAGAAATGGTTTGCTTCCCTTGGTGGCAAACGTTGCCTCTCTGCCACAGGTGCCTTGGGACGGCCTGCCTGTGCAAATTGTGCAAACGGCCATACATCAGAGGCAGTCTTTAGGTTTGGATCAAAGCTGGAAGGTCTCCTCTGCATCAGTGGCCCCCACACCCGGGGAACTGATGCCTTGATCTGGGCAAACCAACATGTCACCCATTTTGCAAAAGGCCGAGAGGGGTTTCAAATGAGAACCCAAGTTTATTTTGGAAAGGTGTTCCCAGAATAACCCAACACCTGAGATGAAAAGGTCCCCAACTTCCATCTCCCTTTATGACCCTGGGCTATGCCCGAACCCCAGGGCCTGCAGCGACACACCCAAGGGCCGCCTGTGCCTGTCAAGCTGGCCACCTGGGCACCTTGGACCCGAGGGGACGTCCCAGCAGGGAACCCTCTGCTGCCAGGAATCAACTGGACGGCGAAGCCTTGCCTCCCCCCCGCCCCAAGGACAGTGGTGAGGGGGCCTTCAAAGACTGCCTCTGCTTTCTGACAGCCAGGAGAGGCCAAGGAAAGTTAAATGTATTTAGAAGTCTCCTTCTGTGCTCTACATGGTTCTTCTGCCCCCACTTTTTTTCCTGGGCTGGGGGGGTCTCCCTCAACCAATTGCTGGACTGGAAGTCCACTGCCAGCACTGCAGTTCCAAATATTCAGCCATCAATGGAACCGAACAGGGACAAACAAATGTCCTTTTTTAGCTTTCTTGACTAGCTGGGTATGAGCCTCTATGCCTCATTAAACATTACAGAAGGGGAAGCAGCTTCCAGGTACCAAGCTGAAATTGTTCCTTGCTGAGCTGCAGTTCCTCCTACTAACTTCTCTTTCACAAGCTTGTCATCGTGAAAAAACGGGGGGGACGGGGAGGGGATGAACCCCGGGGGGTGTAACGCAGGGCGGCCGAGTCTATTTCTGCTGTCCTCTTAAGGCCTGGATCGGATCCATCAGAGAAACAACGCTGATTTACAGGATCCCAAGCAGAAATATTGGAACTGCTAGACACATCAGGAATCAGAGACACTGAGGATTGGACCGATTTAATAGCTCCTCGCATCAGTTCAAATTTGATCTTGGGAATTAAAATGCAACAGAGTGAAAGGCAGGAAAGGTTGGTTTTCAAGCTCCATCTCACAATTCAGTCCCACGCATTGGTCTTCCTACTGGCTGGATCCCTAAGGCAGTGCTCCCCGGGAAGAAGGAAGGGCTGAAAGACCCAGCCACCTCGAACCATTCCCTGCAGAATTTCAGCAGAAAACAGCCGAATTCCAAGCCGAGCCACCCAATTCAAGCACAACCTCCTGCAAGGGGCAGGGAGGGTTTCAGACCAGACCTTTCCCACTGCCGTACCTGCGTGGCAGAGGGGGCATTCAAGAGCTCTTGGCACAAGGCAGCCCTAAAAATAACACTGACTTCCCATCACTGGATTCTGAGCAAGGGGGCAATTCCCACAGGGACACAGGGATCCTCCTCACTCCTTGGGATCCAGACTGGCAGTTGCTCTCCAAAGCTTCAGCCCAGAGTTCTTTGCAGCCTGATCTGGTCTTGGGGGGACTGAATGGGGCCTCTTCTCCACGCAAAGCAGACATCCTACTTCTCTGGTGCAGCTGCATTCCAGGAGACTGTTGGGCAACCTTGCCTGCATCTTAACCTCCCTCCTTCTGGCCCCCGTGTCTTAGCTGGTGGAAGTTTTTAACAAACATTCACTTTGCTGAAATTCCCAGATCCTGAACCACTTACCTAGGCCAAAAGAAACCAGTGTGGACCGACAATGTAAATCAGCCAGCATTTCAACCCAAGCCACCCTTCTGTGTGTTCAGAGCCCGAATTTTAAAAGCTTGCCCAAGAGGAACACATGTGCTACCTCAGGGAGGGCAGCAGCTATGACAATATCCGGTTCTTCTCTCTGTCAAAAAATCTGCTTTTTAACACAGGCTTGGGACAAACTGCGGGGGGGGGGGGAGCCCTACAGCTGGCAGACCCATCTCGTAGGGCTACAGCGAGGGGTCCGTAACCCTCTTTCTCCCTGGAAAGGCAGGCAGGCACGGTGGTCGCCTGGCAAAAGCTCTGCCTCTCGTAAACCGATCAGCCAACACAGCAAGAGGGATAACATGTCGAAAGGCTGCTTGAGGCCAACATAGGTTCTGCTTTTAAGGGTCCCGTGTGGGGGGGGCAAACTGAACGCATCTCATCTATTTATTAGATGCAGGCCTGCCAAGCTGTCTCAGACCACCCCCCTCCCCGGCTGTGCCACTCAAAGGCCTCCTGGCAGTGCAGAAGGTTGGTTTCTCCGCAGGTGAGTCAAGAGCACCTCTCTGGGAAGGCAGGTGAAGGAGCCTGGATTCCGGGTGGACCCACCCCAGCCGCTGTGTTACCCGGGTGCAGTCTCACTGCAACCATCCAGACGACTGCGAAACTCAAGGCTACAGAACACACAACACAAAGGGAGAATTATGAAAGACTTTTCATTTTATACACAGAATATGTACATTAGGTTTATCCATGCAGATTTCAATAGAAAATTCTGTACAAAAGGAAACAAAACAGGACTGTTCCAGGAAACTTGTACGTTGGAAGCTCCAGCAAGAAGATAGTCTGGAAAGTGTCAAAGAGTTCTATACAACATGACACAACTGAGAACAGGAAAGAAGAATGAATTTAAAATGCAACGTCAAACAGATATGGCGATGCAGACACAAAAGAAAAGACAGAGTCCCTGGCTACTTCCAAACTGATTTGCATTTATGCACATAAAAAGAGCAACTGTGTGAATTTGGCTATAATTGGTGAATTAAAGAAAGGAGATACAAAAGGAATGGATACCAATCAAGAAGTAGTGTTTTTTTTAAAAAAGACACCCACAAAGACAAAACTAATCACCTGAACCCTTTTGGTCCATGGAGGTTCCACAGATCATTCAACAGTTTGCACATCTCTCTGTTCAACCCATCACAATTAAGCATCAACGTGGCTTGGCAGGCACCCAAACTCACATTGTGGCACTCGCCCTGTGCTCGTATCACTGCCTAAATTTCCAAGAAACGGAAGGGTTTGGATCGCAAGAATGAAGCCCGCTACGGGCCGGATGTTGTGGGGGACAATGCCTCTTTCGCAGTCAGTCGACTAATAGTCTGACTCAGAAACTCCTGGATATCCCAGAAATTCTCTGCACAGACAAGTCTGCAGGTGAATCATACAGAGGCCAGACTGTGAGAAGGGGAGACTCATAAAGGGAGCGGGTTGAAAAATCAGATTCATGTAAAAACAAAATAAAAGTGATTAATACATGGAAGAACCACATACACACACACGTTGAAAAATCAGATTCATGTAAAAACAAAATAAAAGTGATTAATACATGGAAGAACCCCCCCACACACACACAAGTTTGCTTTATTTACCCAATGCCTGGGGAAGGGGGGAGAACTAAGAATTTTATTTACCACTATTTTTCCATGTTTATTCTTAAAATAGGATGCCTTCCTCTTCATTTAAAAGGAATTAAAAATCTTAGCACCTGTAACTTTAAAGCATCTAAATCAACAAATAACAAAACTAATAAATAGCTGAAGACCAAATTTTCCCAGTAAGGTACCCTGAAGCCATGCCCATACTGGTCGAAGGGGAGGGCGACTGAACTCCAATATATACAGAGAACAACCAACTGGGGAAGGCTGATCTAAATATAAACAAATGATTTCATGCATTTTAATTCAACGCAAGCTCACAATTGCATTCTAACGCAGAACAAACGGAGAAGGGAGACTTCAAGAATTCAAAAGACTCAAGTCCGCAAGGGCATTTTGCAAATGAGAGAAGCAGCCTTATGTAAACACTTCTGGGTTCGCTTTCATGGAGTATTAGACCAGGCAGGCAGAAATCAGTCTGATGCCCACTGAGAGCCACTTCCGACATGCCTTTGCCACAGACCCCATCTCTTCTCATGGCATTCCTCAGGAGGCCTGAGGAGCAGTGGGGCAGAAGAGGTGCTTCCTCAGAGGCTTCCCAACAATGCTTTCCAAAGTTCTCTGAAAATTCGTGTCACCTCCAGAGGTGGACAGCTGCTGGTCCTGGAAGCAATCTAGGTGGAGAAATGAGAAGAAGCCTCCTCGTGCAAAAAACCACTCCTTTTTAGTGTCTCACAATCTATGCCAGTGTTTTTCCACCTTGGCCGCTTGAAGATGTGGGGACTTCAACTCCCAGAATTCAAGTGGCCAAGGTAGAAGACAGTAAACTGTCCTGTGTGAGTTCAGTTGTGATGCTCTGCTTTCTTAGAAGGATGGACTACAGTAAAATAAATTTTATGTTGGAATCCAAACAGCCACAGAACACAGAAACAGACACTTCTCTTTTCAAAAAACAACTGCTATGTTCTCCCTGCCTCCCACAAGGCAGTCCAAGTCACAGTAGGGCTGTCGTCGTCTGGAGGAACACATGTCTGAATATACTCGGCACAGAAGCCACCAACCGAAATTTTGGATCCTAATTCTTACTTGGCATGCACGTCCCAGAGTAACTGTCCCCAAGAGAGAAGAGGAAGACAAGGATAACAGATTGAGCAAAGACTTCCTGCTTCTTTAAAATCCACCTGTATGCACTATCATATATGCAGATGACACCCACCTTGACTCTCCAAATTGGGCTGAGCTCATCTGCACCTGCCTGTTCTTATCCCTCCCAGATTTTTATGCTGAATTTAGACCAATAAGATTTGTGTTCTTTGGGAGAAGGACACCAGATTGCCCTGGCAAATATCTCTCTGTCCCAAAGCTACCAAAAAGTAGAATTCATCTGAGCATTTTTCCTGAAATAGAAATAAATAAGAACTCAATTTAAAAACATCTTTAAAAGCTTCATTATATTCAATACATTTTCCATTTGATAAAAGGGCTCCCACCAGCTCAGATAATACTATGCAGGAATGGGGAGAGGTCATGTCAGCCCTCACTTTGCACATGTGGGGAGAGCGATCATGGTATCGGCTACCTCTACAGCTGAACCCCAGTCCCAACGTCACCCAACAATAACAACATGTTTCTTCAACTGATAGTGGAAGTCTTTGGGACGCAAAAAAAGTGCAAAGAAATTAATTTCTTAATTACTTCAACAAGAAAAGATAATTTAGTCTAACCAAGTTACCCTACAGGCAAAAGCTGAACCTTAATAACTGTGATGTGGAACAACGGAAATACTAACTTTAGAAACAGACCAGGTCAAGTCTTTTTCTGGGCATCTCAAAATGCTACGGGGCAGATCTCCCTTGAGATGCTTCCCGCTCAGACATCTCATGGACCCCGCGATGGGGAAGTCCTCTGCAGGGAAGGGCAGGGTGGGCTCAACGGGGGTTGGGGACTATCTCTCGAGACCCCCACGGCTCTAACAGGTGGGGCATAAAAAGCTCCCAAAATTAAGAACAACCACTGGCGTGGGGGGGGGGGGCACGGGCAGCTTGCAATACTGGCTATTCTCCTGAACGGTGGCAGAGGCCACCCCGGATGACACCTCAGGATGAGCTGTCATGCACAGACATACCATTGCTCCTTCCCATTCCCCCAGGTGTGGCTCCTTTCCACACACACACACCCTTTGCAACAACACTAGAGTGGGTCTGGGTGGGCAGAAAAGAACAAGGCAGTTAGGGAGTTACTGCCTACAATGCACAGAAGTAAAAGCTCAGTGCCCTAAAACCAGCCAGGGGGACGATGATTTGATAAACGCTACTAAAATGTTTCCACTACTTTATGACATTCCTCATTTTAAAACAACAAAAAATTGTATGAAGTTGGGCGCAAACTGTGAAATCCTGACTATCACAATATAAACCTGAGATTATTCTTTTTTTAAAAAAAAATTTTTTTGGCAGTTTTACTGAAATGTTTTTAACTAATACATTTCTGTAGGATTCTCAATTAAAATCACTACATGTCATTATTTATCCCAGACAAGGAAAATAACTTTTAAAACATCCACTGACCAACAAATACATTAAAAATGATTACATATCAAATTAAATATGATAAATAAAAGCATATTTACATTTTTTCTAAAAACCAAACTTAATAAATTCAAAGTGTGCAAACTGAAGAACATCCAACATTCAGATGTTAGTCCTTTAAACTTCACGTATTACCAATCTTACAAAAACCTAATATTTAAAAATACGCATTGCATCTATTGAGACATAAAGAAACTGCAAAAATGTTTAAGACTAGTAAAAGAGTTATTACACAGGCACTTCACATGTAAACAATCTACAGTACAACTGAAAAATATTTTGGCACCAATCTAGAATACTGAAAAAAACCACACAACTTGTCCTTTATATTGTATACTATTCTGTCACTGCCAGCATACACCCAACTAAAATATTGGAAATGGTACAACAGTAAGAAGTGCAAGGAGTGAAGGATGCCCATCTTCTCAAAACTGGTCAAACTGGTTCTGTGACTGCTTGTCCAGATTTTCTACTATGCTGTAGTTACTTTCCCCCCCCCCAAATGTACATGGAAATGATACATGTCTAAACTTTTAATGTAAATGCCGTTTTAAGAGCTGTTTTACTCCGTAACGTCCATGAAAGAAAAATGCATGTTTCTCAAAATGCCTCCAAAAAACCAGCCACTGGTTAGGATTTCCCACCACAATCATTTCTAAAAGCTCTGCGCATGTCTGTCCTTGTTAAATGTGTGCTGCAAGACCTAAGAGGAACACTAATACAGCCGAATACTTTTTAACAAAGTCAGTTGAAAAAGAAGAGAGCAGAAGATATGACGAATGAAGGGGAGAACTCAGATGCGTTCTACCTGGAAAGAGAATCTGATGGCCTCGAACTCTCTCATGGCTCTCGGTGAAAAAGAAAGGAGGGCTTTTTCACACTGCCAGGGAGTTGTCAGCCGACACCCAAGTTCCAAGCACGCATCCAGAACACCCGGCCAGCACTGACGCTTAATGGCTTGGGAAGCTCCTCGGGAGGAAGTGGAAAGATCTGGGACGGATCCAACACAGGCCCCGGCAGCGGGCTCCTTCTGCAAGAGTCCGATCACAGGCAGGAGAGCTGTGACGCTTTGGAGGAAGGGATCTCAAGGAGAGCCTGAACCGTGAGTCCAACTCTGACTAGTCCTCTTTCTTCCAAAATGTGATGGGGCAAGCAAAGTCTTTCCTGGAAAAGGAAGAGGACCCTCTCTTAACGCTTTCCTCCAAAATAAATACAGCCAAGCTGATTAGGAAAAGTGCTTCCTTTAAACGTGTCATTCAAAGACCACGGTCTCAGCGGAGGACTTCTTCAAGGGACCCAAAGCACCCTAACGGGAATGCTTATTTTTGAGCCACAGAGGCCTCCAAAGCAAAAGTGCAAGTTGCTTCTCAACCTCCAGGTGGCCTGAGGGACAGCCTGGTTGTCCTGGTGGAACCGGAAGGGGGAAGAGAAGGCGCAGGCTGAAAGCTCAACCGGGGGCCTGGCCTTCCTGATGCGCTGTGCAGGGATGGTTGGTTTATGGGGAAAACTCTCCGAACTCAATTCCCCCGGCCACGTTTGGCCAGCCCCAGCTGTCAGTGCACCCTTTGTTGTTGGCCTCTCATGGGAAATACCCATTTTCTAATCCTCTTTTTCTCCATGGGAGAGCGTGGGATGGGGGATAGGGCAGGCTTCATTCGGGGACAGCTGCAGTTCAGACGTGTCTCACCACCACGGGAAATCAAAATACCCTCGGCTGTTCCCCGTGCTACCCTACTTCGTTCTCTTTGAGGTGAACAGAAGCATCTACCTTGTATGCTCGGCAGCAGTGTTTCTCAACCGTGGCCACTTTAAGATGGGTGGACTTCAACTCCCAGAATTCCCCAGCCGGAGGTTGAGAAACACGGCTCTACAGGGTCGAGCAGGGATCCAGGTTAGGGTTCAAAACAGCACCCCCAAACACGCCTCTTCTGAGCAAATTCATTCTCTGTCTACCCTGATTACTACACCTGTACCTGGAGGGAGACATTACTGGAGAATAACGTCCACAACAACTGGAGTCCTTAAGCACCTCAGCAATTTACCTGCGGCACACCCAGTTTTTTACAAGCATCCAGGAAATTTTCAACGTTTCTTCGGCATTTTGCCATACTGAGCTTAGGCTGTTAAGAGAGAGAGGCACAACCATCAAGAATGCACCAGGAGGAGCACAAGAGGCAAAATACGCCTGTCAACTTCATTCACAAGATTAAAGGAGATTTATTTAATGCACTGAAAAAGGCCTTGACTTACGAGACAATGTGCTCTGCTTACTCACCACAGCTGGTGACGGGACATGAATGCTGGCCACAGACCGCGGTCTGATGTGGTTGGCCAGGTGGCACAGAACCACCCCATCCATGAGGGCAGCTCCAATATCTTCGGGCAAGCTGACTTTCAACCGCGACTCGAGATTCTAGGGCAAAGGAGGAGACACACTCAAGATAAAAGGCCATGGTTCTCAGGCAGTTTTGCAAAATGTGGAGTTTTGCATTCCAGCGGGCTGCTGGGTGCCAGCGTTACTCATCCAGGAACGCAAGCAGCCCCAGCATCTGTTCTATTAAAGGAAAATTACGTTGCGCAGCTGCTTTATCTGCTCCCTTTCTTCCCGCAGATGCTCCATTTTCCTCCTCATGGTGAATCCGGGGTCTGTGGCGCTGTAGTCTTGACGAGAACGCCCGAATGCTGAAAATGGAAGCGGAACGTTTAAAACGCCGTGTTAGAGAACGGCTCGCACACGATGCCACCGGCAGCTCCTCCCCCTCCCCCATTGTTTCTGTTAATCTCAACTGCAATAAACTAAAACCGTTTCTATGTATGACAACTGCATTAGTCAAACAAGCATTGGGAGAGGGGTGCGTGTGTCAGAAATGGATGCCGCCTAGAGAGACCACGCAGAATTTGTGCAGGGGAACTCTTGATCAATGTGGGAGAGGAATTTTCAGCCGGACGAGAGTTCGGCTGCTTGCCCGTTACTGGCCCGAGTCCCCTGACTTAGTAATGGTGGCCCACGGTCCCGCTGTGCCCCCAGGGACAATATGCTCAGGCAGCGGGGGCTGCCAAGCAGGCCCTCCGTAACCAAGAAACTGACCCTCCTCATCACACTTCTGCCCGGAAGAGCTTCCTGCTGCCACAGTGAAAACAGTGACGCTTCGCCTTGGGTTCGGCCCCATTTGCTTCCTCAGCAATGCCTTGGCAACGGGGCTGCTTGGACTTCGCCCGCTTTTCACCTCTGCCCTGTCTGGCACTTAAGAGGCCACCCCTTGCTCTAAACTCGACCTCTCTGTCCTCAAGCCCGACGTCAGCGTATTCTATGCCAGGGTTTCTCAGCCGCGGCCACTTTAAGACGTGCTGGCTGGGGAGTTCTGGGAATTGAAGTCCACGCATCTTAAAGTGGCCACGGTTGAGAAGCACTGTGCTAAGCAACCTGTTTTCTGGCACCCATGGAATTGCAGCCCTCACCTGATCGAGGCTTTAGTCCAAAAGGGCCATGCGAATTCCCGTCTGTCCGTTCATAATCCTTGGGGTGGGGGGGGGAGAGAAGCCAAACTGTTAGATGGCCACAGAGGGCACCCAAAGGCATGCAGGCATCTGACATGAACGTGCTTTAGTCTTCTCACGTGCCTGGGGAATTACTGCACAGAAAAGATGAACAACTCACGCCACTTCCCATTTCCCTCTTCTTGTCTGGAAAAAAAAGAACCCGGGTGCCCACTGCTTTTGTGGCCACAGCACAGAGGATTCCTGAGAAAGGTGCATTAATTGCTTATAAAAATGACAGGCCAGTTCAATTTAGTACCAGCTTCATGGAAGTGGGAAGGGAGACGTTCTTTAAAAAGGTTCTCCAAGAATCCGTCTGGCAACATGCTTCTTAAAAACGGAAATGAAGGAGTTCAAGAACTTAAGAAACCTTAAGTAACTTTTCTGCACCTTTCAAACATACATTGCAGCCTATGCATAATATAGTTCAGATCATTCTTTAAGCAAGCTTCTATTCTGTAGGCATCTCCAATTACACAGAAATTGCGTGTTTCGGTCAAAATCTACTTTGCGACATGAACTAAAACACAGAGACAGACAGACAGACAGACAGACAGAGACTTGTACCTCGGATGACACAGGAGACTGTGGAGACACATTAGTATGATCACTGTCTTGCTAAAAAAGAACGAAACCAAAAAGATGGAAATTGTAAGATGAAATGTTTTAGAAAGGAAAGTTTGGCAAGACAATATATAAATGTGCGTGTGTACGAAGACATATTTTCCCAAGCAGAGAGACACTGCTAAACACATGAAGATACTTTAGAATAGCCAGGCCTGGAGATATTGTAACAGTAGTATCTGAACGTGGTTCCTTGCAAGAGGGTGACACCGCTGGCTAAGGGCCCCAGCACAGAGTAGTAGTGCAGCAAAGCTATTGGGCAAATAGGGTTCCACCCTCAGCTAAAAACCAAAAGGAGCGTCTGCCTTTTAATAAAATCGGCCAGTCGGGAAAGGTGCTATCACACTCCCCCTGGTTTTTCGCTACCACAGAGTAAGACAGCTCTCCTCCTAGGTCATCAGCCACAAAACTTTGCTGGGCCAATATCTGCAATGCTACTGCTGCTCTTAAAGCATTCAACATTACAAGTAACTCCTCTCTTTCAACCTTTTTAAAATGTGAGATCAATTCCGCCCCGATCATCCTAAATTTCTACCAGACTATGGCAGATAACCAAACACAGAAATAAGATTTTATTTATTACAGTGTGTGTAATCTACCCTTCAGCAGATTCCAGGGCTGCATGGAATTAACAGAAACCAATGTTTAAAAAATGGCAGAACACTGTAAAATCAACTCCGAATTTAAGACCAGTTCCTGGCCAGGCCAAGTGAGATTTTCAGGAGTGGCAGTCTCAGCACACTTATGAGATTATCCTGTTGCTTTAAGCCATATCAAATTCACGGGCTGTCAGTGTAAATTATTCTTAAACATTATTTCTTTGAGGCGGGGAGGGAAATAACTACGCATGTAAGTATAGGAAGATTCTACAGAACAAGAACTTAAGCAAGAATGTTTACCGAATCCTTGCTTTCCACCATGAACTTCCATTTTCTATTACACTCCTAACTTACCTCATCATTTTCATTTCCACTGGAACTCTTCCGTGAAGACTTGTACTGAAAAACAGACAGCTTTCAGGTTACATAGTTTTTGAACCTCGTGTGTGTTTTTTAAAACCATTTCTGATTCTCGGCTTCATCGCTCTGATTGATCACACTGTGAATCAGTCCTGAGGACAGAGACACATGGCTATCCTGGCACGGCAGCAGAATCTTAGGATGCTCTTTTTGGGGCTCAAAATGCTGGTCAAGAAACTATATATAATGCTTAGGCTCAGTAACAGAGCCAGTAAACTGGATCTGGCTTGCCAGATGAAGAATTGCACGACTAACCAGCTCTCCATAGGGAAATGTCTATCGACACTTATTCCCGTACTAATCCTAGGTGTATTTCCTGAAGAATAAACCATACTGCTCTCCAAATAACGTATTCCCTAGCAGGCATTCTAAGACCACACCATATGCCTATTAAGCTAGGCCTGTATCTCAAGGGTTTGCAGATTCCAATGTAACCAGCTGTACGTTCCTTGTGCAAAGTGGATGCAGAAGGCCTCAGCCAGGCCTCCCCAACCAGGCACCCAGTTCCAGAGTTCCCAAGCTGTCTGACCTGGCCAAAGAGTCCCTATTTTCCCACTCCTATTTCCACAATAGGAACATACAGCCGCGTGTGGCGCAGAGTGGTAGGTGGCAGTGCTGCAACTGAAAACTCTCCCTGGGACTCGAGTTTGATCCCAGCTGGAGTCTCTCTCGGGTGGCCGGCTCAGGTCGGCTCAGCCTTTCGTCTTCCGAGGTCGGTAAAATGAGCGCCCAGCTGGCTGGGGAAGGCGACGGCAAACCACCCCGCTCTGTAGTCTGCCAAGAAAGCGTCGCAAAAGCAGCGTCCCCCCAAAGGGTCGGACGTGACCCGGGGCTTGCCCAGGGGACCTTTCACCTTTTCATTTCCACAATAAGGCCCCTGCACTTCTCTGATGCGTTCAAGGAAGTTCCTGAGCTGAATTCTTCTCCTGTCTCATTTCACCCAGCACAGACTTTGTCCTGGAGACCGAACTTGAGAATTTCTTGGGAGAAATGGCTTTGAGGACCACAGTATTGACCTCATAACCACTTTGGACAAAAACGACTTAGATGCACTTCAGAGCAATTTGCTTTGCTTTGAACACAGCCTTGCGGCACCTCCCCGGCGTCCTCCCTGCCCACCTGTCATCAGCTCAGTGACAACGCGAGACTCACAACGCAGCTCTTCTATTTTTCGAGTCACGTTGAAGCTTATCACATGCACGACAAGTACATTCAGCCAGGGACAAACAACAGAAAAAGGCTTCATGTGCAGAAAGAGAAGGCCGGACTGCCCCCTCGTGGTCAGTTTTTCCTTTCGGGTTCCAGCTGGTTTCCTTCCTCAAGGACACCAAACGAAATCAGAGGAGGAGCTTTAAGCCAGGACAGCCTCCCCGAACTGAGGCTCCTGACGAGCCGGGAATCCAAGGGCAATCTCCATGCAGCTGAGGGCGCCGGGTTAGGGAAGGCCACGCCGGGGAGACCGCTCACATCGCAAGGGCCGCTAAATGACTGAATCACTGGGAGAAATCCAGATGATGTTTACACGAAGTCTGACCAGCCAGGAGGAGGAGATACACAGGAATTTGAGTAAGAACAAGAATATGCTTTCTGAGAAAGATCTCACCAATGTCAGAAATACACAGCGATCGGCTACGTAGACCCTACGTAGACCTTGGTCTGTCTCTCAGTCAAAAAGAGCTGCTGTTTCGCCAACCGCTTTCCCCAAACCTCCTCATTCCATTTGTATTTTGTCGATTACCTGCAAGCTGAAGGTCAATCTGAGCTTTCCATGTAAATACCAGCCTTAAAACGTTTAGGGCGCTTCCTGTTTTAGAGCAATCCCTGGACCCCACCTTCAATGCCGTCAAGTCAAGGCTCAGCTTACATGGGAAAACTGCCAGACAGGCTTTCTAACCTGTTTCAGTGTCAGCTGTCAGGAGTGACTGAGCTTGCTGTGCAGGGCAGAAAATCTACTTTGCTTACAAGCATTTTAAAAGCCAGGCTGCTCTTCCGTCAGTGACTGGAAACCCCTTACGGGCTGAAAACGGGGAAAAAATGGAGCTGTGATTTATGGGTTTGATGATTGGAAAGGGTAGATTATGGAAAGAAGGGAGTTATGATGTAACCTTGGGAGAGAGAGAGGATAAAACCTGAATGCATTTATAACTGCTGTAAAGAAGACTGGAAGCCATTTCTTTATATTTTGTCTTTTTCTTTTCTACGTCTCTCCTCTCTCTTTCACTTCTCTATTCTTTTCTCACCAATTTTCTTTTTCTTTTAAATGTTTTTATTCTGTTAATTTCTTTCAATTAAAAAATAAAAAAATAAAAATAAAAGCCAGGCTGCTCTTAGGGTTTCTGACATTTTCTAAGGACAGAAATGGTTTTATTTGCTTAGACTGATACGTTAGTTGACTTCCTGTCAATTGCATAAAGTGGGGACCTACCTTGAAATACTCCCTCCTGATCTGCTTGCTTCGCCGCCTTTCCTCATTCTGCCAGATTACCGGCTGCACATCCGGCCAGTGTGGATCGTCCAGGGGGCCCTTCTGGCTTTCCAGAGACTATGGAGAGAAAAAAGCCTGTAGGCCTCAACAACAACTTTGAATTTGTTAAGTTCACCAGGATCCCCCCAAAATCTCTGATGAAAATGAGTGATGCTTTTCCCAAGCTAGCCTTCCCCAAGCTGCTGGCCTCCAGGCATGTCGGGCTTTCCTGCAATCTATCGCCAGACACCATACAGTTGGGAAAGGTGATCATAAATAAAGTTCTGAGGGCAGGAGGGACGCTATTATCTTGCACGTATGGCATTCGCTCATGCTCCCTGGCTTCACGTTTAGGGTGCGGTAAACTTTTTGCCCAGAGCTATTAAGAGCTTTTACTTCCAATCCAGAACATGGATTGCCTTCCGAAGCGAGTATTTGTAGCTCGGGGTTGAACTGTGGAGTCCTGGTGCTCTCTGAGCCTGGTTGTTTCCTTGCAGACGTTTCATTGCCAGGCCAGGCTGCATCTTCAGGGCGAGGAGGGAGTGGCCCCGAACTGAGAGCAAGGCCCGCTCCCTCTTTGCACTGACGGTGTTGCCTGGCCTGGCAATGAAACGTCTGCAAGGAAACAGCCAGGCTCAGAGAGCACCAGGACTCCATGGATTGCCTTTACAAAGAGTGAAAACAGAATAAAAACGTATGAACAAGACAATTAGCATTTCCACTGAGACTACATGATATAGTTGGCAATGGCTAATTTTGCTTCATTTTATATTAAACCAAAGTACCTGTACATCCATTGCATACTTATCAGGAAAAACTAGCTGACTGGCTGATGTATTGATACATGTATTGATCTACTGATTTATTCACTGATAAACAAATATTGATGCAGTTCACGAATTCACCCACCTACCACACATTGTATGGTGCAGATGGTTAGGATCAAAAATCAAGAAACGCCACAAGTGGTCTGAATCTTGAGGCAATCTTCAGGAGTTACAATGCAGCTCCTAGTGCCGGGACAGGGCAGTGCCAACAACTGCTGTTTTCACCTTGAGCACTAGTGGCTGAAGGGAAAATGCATAAATATGTCCAACAAAACAAAGCAAATTGTGAATAAGCCCAGGGAAGCCTTGGGGCTGCACCTCTTCACCCAATGTTATTGAAAGTGTCTAGAATCCACAAGCTCCCGCACAGCAAGCTGATCAGTACTGGGGTTAGTTATCAGATGCTTCGCAAGGACAGACTCTTGTGCAGCCTGTCACAACCACTGCAGGTGGTACAAAGGAATCCCACCCAACTATCTGGTACCAGGAGCACTTTCAACAAACGGAGCAGCTCATCTGCAACCAAAGCTATAAAGAGTGATTAAATACGGTAGCGAAGAAACATTTGTAACGAACAAGCAAAACAATTACAGCTGTCCAGGAAGAGAGGTTTGATGCTTACACATCTCTGCATTACCTGCCAGCTGCAGGGGGAAGACGGGGAATTTGCTTCATCTGCAGAGAGACTACAAAAACAAAACAAAACAAAATGTTGTTAGCTTTAAAAAAAACCCTCTTTCTCTATTAAATGTATATGGCTGCCCATTCAACATGCAATTCTTCACACTGTTATCTAGGACCAAGGCAGCCAATTTCTAATCTGGTATGAAACCACCCAAAAATCTATTTATAACCAGATGACCTATGAATTTTAGGACTGGGAAAAAAAAAAACAACCCTAAAGAACAGCAAGAACAATGTGGGAAATGGTAATGTTTTAAACTTTTGCGATAAGAGGAGGATTTTTTTTAGAGGTCCACATTTCTTCGGAGGTAACCTCTGGGTGGGAAATCTTTCTTTTTCTCCTCCCTTTCAAGGGCTAAACGAAATGAAAGGGGGCTGGGGGGCCCTTGCGGCACTAAGGCCGTTTGCTCCCCGGCCACAAGATGCTGACTTCTCCTCTTGCGAGCCGCAGTCAGCCAAATCTTCTATTACAGAAGGCAGGCCGTGTTCTGCTAAAGAAAAACAGCGTTTAAGCAGGATTATTTTCACATAATTACTTCTCTCTGGGACATCGAGAGATCCGGAAACGTATTCTCAGTGGGGCACAGGTGTGCTCCTCTTGATGAATAAACTGCGCCGGGGAGCTCTGAAAACTTAACAGCAAGAGTAATTGTTTTCTCAAGTGGTCAAAAGCAGAGAAGGGTGTTTGAAATGTGACAGGAATTCTTAATTAGTTACGTTTAAGTAAACTCTGCTCTGGAGAAAGCAGAGCCAAGACGGAAAGGGTGGGCTCAGGAAGGAGGGGGAGAAGCAGGAAGGAAATGCCGCTTCCCACTTCGGGTGGACCTAGCCCTTTCCTGCCAGCTCCAGAGGCCATAGAAACCTGCTTTGCTTTGCGGGGCGATCTCAGGCATTGGCAAAACAGCCCCTTCGAAGCAGAGTCTTCGGAACCTTTCGCAACGTCCCCCAAAGCTATTTCAAGAACAGCGGTCATCAGGAGCACTTCACGCCGCTGATATTTTTTAAGCTGATATATTTTTTAAAGAGATGGGCTAAAATAATTTGTGGGAACCCACGGCGTAAAAGGATATTTTACACCAGTGATACTGGAGGATAGGGTGCAGCTTTCAAAGAATAACGGTGCCCTCTTCAGAGATCCTTTGCTTCCTCCCACCCCCCTGCAAAATCCGTGCACGCAGCCGGTTCACCAAACTGTTTCGACCCGTCTCTTCCCACCCCGCAAAGCCCAGTACCTTTTTTCCGAGTCCACCGCCTGCTTTGGTCGGTTTCTTGTGCTTGCTGGGGTGGAGTGGTTCAGAAGCCTAAAACCAGTAAAACGGCATCTGAGTGACACGCGGGCGCCCCTAAGCAGCACTGCTCCGATCTTACTCTGAGCTGAGCTCCCGCAGCCTTCGCCGTCTGATGACTGCTCTCCTCCCCGCGCTCCGGGGAGTCTCAAGAAAGCCCAGGCAGGCCGTCCTGCCTGACTTCCCCTCGCCTGGCCTTTACGCCTGCGATCGGCGGGGGACGGTCCTTGAAGAAATCCGCTGGGAGAAGGCACTGGGGGGGAGGGGAGGGGGCGAAGCCGGGAGCAGAAGGAATAGCCAGGAGAGGGAGTTCGGAACCAGGCGTGACAGGAGAGAGAGAGAGAAACAGGGAGCAAGCAGGAGTGCCCTCAGCTAGGGCCATCCGAACGAACCCCACCTTCTTACGGGGAGGAGCGTGTTCGCTCCAGCGGCTGCCTCGCTGCCCCAGGTCTTGAGGGACGAAGGGCGGGGGGTTCCCCAGCTGGTCAACAGGGCCGGGGAGGTTTACTGACCCCCGTGCCCGAACAGAAGCAGTCCCTTTTTCTTTTAATATTGTCGAAGAATCTCAGTCTCTTCCACGGAAACTGCATTAACCTATCCTTGAAACAGCACCTTGCGGGTCTGGAATTTAGGTTCCAGGTAACAATTCGTGAGGAAACTTGTTTTGTAATTTGAGTTGCAGACCCCTTAATATATTCTCAGAAGTGGGCATTTTTTCAAGGTACAGTATAACTGGGAACTCCCTGAACTAGGGATGTCTGCAGGTGTGGTCGAAAAAGTCAAGATGGTGATGATGCAACTGAAGCCCCCTTGACACACATAAAAACGGGCAAAGCTTCAACCACAGCATTGTGGCTACCATTCTGACTTTTTTGACCAAGTCCTGAGAACACCCCTGCCCTGAAATCCCATTTCTATGAAGGAGGCAGATAAATACTTGAAATAAAGAAGTAAGATGGCCATCAGGCGTCTTAGGGAAGCTTATAGCACCCAGCATCCTGGGTAGGTTTTTCTTAAATTCCCCTCCTAAAACGGGCCTTCACCATTATACAGGTAGTCCTTGACTTATGACCACAATTGGGACCAGAACTTCAGTCATTAAGCAATGTGGTTGTTAAGTGAGGCATCACATGACTGCGCCCAATTTTACGACCTTTTTGCCATGGTTGTTAAGTGAATCATGTGGCTGTTAAGCAAATCCAGCTTCCCCCACTGATTTCGTTTGTCAGAAGCCGGCTGGGAAGGTTGCAAATGGCAATCACGGGACCCCAGGATGCTGCAACTGTCACAAATAAAGCCACTTGCCAAGCACCCGAATTCTGATCATGTGACCGCAGGGATGCAGTGACGGTCATAAGTGCAACGACTGGTCATAAGTTACTTTTTCCAGCACTGTTGTAACTTCAAACAGTTGCTAAACGAATGGTCGTAAGTCGAAGACTACCTGTAGAAAGCTTGTGAGGTTATTGTGGCTGGTCTCCCACACTATCATGTGACATTCCCAGGCCACAAATCCCAAGTACCTTGATGCACGTCCTGCCACCCTCGTCCTCTGGAAAAGCTTTTCACTGAATGAAGTTCTATAGCTTAAAGGCCTCCGTCTGAATTCGTACATCACGTACCCCAAGATGGAGGAAGGAAGCCGTGAAGATTGACAGGAGAGCCGTTAGTAAAGTCAGTAGAAAAGAGAAAGAGGAGAGCTGTAACTCGGTTAAGTCAGAGAAGGTAAAAGGTTTTACGGCCAAGCTGTGAAATATAACCCTTTGAAGATGCAAGAACGGGAGAATTTTGAGTGCGGCAAATACGCATAGCCTTTCGGTACTGCAGTTGTTTTAAAAGGCCGAGGTACGTATTTTAAAAGATAGCAGCCGGGTTTGCCATAAACTAACCTTCTTTCTTTCAAATCATCCTCTCTCAGCTTGGACTGGCCTAGTTTTGAAACTGTCACGCAGGCGGCAGCCCGGGCAGACCCTCGCCGAGGTCCCCTGTCCCTGGGGGAACCCAGAAGCTCCCTACCTGTTCTTCTGCTCCTGCTGCAGGAGCTGGGCCGCAATTTTCCGCAGGTCGGTCACGTCCTTCAGCTCATCATCTTCTTCTGCCAACGCCTTTTCTTTCTGAACACTGAAAAAAAAAGGAAAAAAGAAAAGAAGAAATGTTTGGATCAGGTACTTCTGCCAAACAGATCCCCTACATGAATGGTCACCAGTACTTCACCTTTCTCATCCCCAGACCCCGACGGGGCAGTGTGAGGGACCCACCTCTTCTCATCCCGCCAGTCTTCGCGTGGCTCGCTCTTCTGGGGCTTCTCGGCCGGCTTTCCTCGTTCCTTGCACAGAATATTGGGGGCAGAGGAAGGGGAAAAGGGGGTGCAGAAGTCACATTATTTAACCTTAGAGCCAGAAAGCCTCCACTGGTCATTTGCGTCGCACACTTTTAAGACGCAGCTACCTTAACGTAACAGATGATGGATGGCCCGGTCTGGGGATCTCCTTGGTCACAAGCAGCCACGTCCTCTGAGCTAGGATCAAGGTAATCACACACATCGGGGTCTGATGATTGGGTAAGAAGGAGAGAATGGGACAGGCAGGAGAGGGGAGATATACTGTTAGACTGAATGTATAAATGCATCTATCTCTAAGGGTCTAGGCAAATGCACTCATCTTCCACCTGCCTTCCTATGTAAGAGGCCAGCTTGGGACCCTGTCAGAAACCCCCAAGACAAACCCAACGTGAGCTGGGCTAGAGCCCTCCAGGCACTGCTGGTGTGCCACGCCATGAACCCTTAAAGGTGTGCCTCAAACGATTCGCACAATGGCTTGGGAGCCTCAGAGGTGCCTCATATGCCCATTTCGGTTCAGGTACCAAAAGGCTGTAATTTTGCATTACAAGTTTTGTCCAACTCTTTCCTCCCCTTGAGCAGCCACAAGAAGATTGAACCATTCCTTTTTGCTCTTTAATGAAGAACTATTGTTAGGTTAAGTGTGCAAAGGGGTTTTCAGAGAAGAAAAAGGAGGGGTCAAACATCTGTGATGGGGACAGCTGGCTACACTATAGTTTAATTATAACCATAAGGTTAATTTCTCTTTAGTTTCTGATCGGGGCTGCACTGGATGTACATCTGAGGCTCACTGAGGCCTGTTCCCATATTGCTAATCCACCCTCTTAATGTGCCAGGATTGGCTGGGAAATGCTAGGAGTGGCAGTCTTAGCACATCTGGAGGGCATAAGGCTGTGCTACGCTCTGACTTCCATTTGAACCAGGGCTGAGTCTCCCTGAGGAACCTGGGGATTAGACTTAGACGTGGAGGGTTTTACCTTTATGCAACTCAGGTTTGTTCCCGAGCAGCTGATTGTCATTCCGGAGGGTCTGTTCCCTCGTGGATTCCGAGACCTGAGAGTGAAGGCTGACTGTGTCATCATCAGATGGCTGAAGGTGGGGGTGGAAATACAGTTAAGAACGTCACACATACATTGCACGTGTTTTTCCGACGCACACGCATCACAAAACGATCTTCTAAAGAGGCCAGTGTGATGACAGGATCACAACTAGCACACTTCTGAGAAAGCAGAAGGCACGCGCCTTTCTTTTATGGGTCACCCAATCCAGACATCCATTCACTGAGTAAATGGTTGTCAAAAGCACATCCAGAAATGCTTCAGCTGGTTCTAGTTTCATGTACCTAACCAATAAAAAAGCAACATTTCAGGGAAATTTGATTTTTTTTTGGCTATCAAATCCGTAATACAAAGTTAATGCAGCATTCCCCAGCAGCTTGCTCACCGGTTGTGCTGCAATGCAGTTCCTGCACAAGCTGGCCACGCAACTGTGAGAGTTGTGAAGTCGCCACATGCCTGGAGCCTCCAGATTAGGGAGGCTGATGTATGCTGCTCCCTTGTACTATAGAGCAACTTCTAAGACATGTAGTGAACTCAAATGGACTGCAGAGATTTATCAGACAGGTACTTCAAGGGGGAAAAAAAGCAGGGATCTTTCCCAAAACCGACGGAAAAGGGGAAAAAAAGACCTAATTCTCTCCTTTTCAACAGACTCACCTCTGTGGTGGATAATCTTTTATCGCCATTATCACTACCAATTCCAGAGTCTGGGCCGTGGTTTTTGTTGGGGTAGAAGTCCTCTATGCTGTAACAGAGAAGAACCATCTGCCATTAACACTGGGAAGCTGTTTTCAGTTCCCCAAAGAACTACAAACAATTTCCTGAAGATGGACCGTCTACCAAGGCTTGGAGCAGAACATGGGAGGCCTGAGGAAGATATCCACGGATGCTGAAGGGTCCGACTTTCCAGTTCCCAGAGTCTTACCAGGTCTTTGTGATGGGTAACTATTTCATGCTCAGAAATATATGGGTGTATGTACCAGGGTCAGGTCAGAGGCGAGAAGCTGAATTTAGTAAGACAAAGAATTTCTGTGCTATAAACATTCTGAGATGCCCTTGTTGCCACTGTCATTGTAACCAAATACCTAAAACTTCCTGTATATACACTATGGATGTGAGGATTTCCTGTCTTGTATGTTGCCAATCATTCCTTTCCACCTGCCTTTGCACTTAACTCCACAGTGCATCTTTTAAATTAAGCTCTGAAATTACCACGATGCCAAACTACCTCTACGTTGGGCTTGAGTTGTCAGCCCTACAGACCAGACCAGAACCAGAAAATCAACTCCAAAAAGACTAGAATTATAGTTTATTGAGATAGGCTATAACAACAGAAACCTGAAGGCCTCATTATGCTTTACCTCCCCTCCCTCTTATACCCCAATGAATCAGGAAGGGGCCTCCCTAAGCCACTTCGAAATACTGTCTTGCTTCCCAGGCCGTGAAGAACCTTTCAGCCCTCATTGTTTATGTAATGGTTCCTGCGCAGTTCTGCCAAGGTCGCCTCCCTTACTCCCTACATGTGCTGATCAAAATCTCAGCAGAGGAAGGACCCTGATCCAACTGCAGAAACCCACTGGTGTTTTTGGTGGGGGTTTTTGGCACCAGAGTTAAGAATCTACTCTCTATTTAAAAATATTTTTCGACAGATTACACGAAGAGGTCTAAAGTCCAGGATTAAAAAAAGAGGGACAGCTGGTCACGATATTGACTGCATATTTGCAAATAACTTTGTGGGGAAAAAAGCTATCCCCAAAGTTCTGTACTGAAGAGAAGGAGCACTCCGATTTTCTTCCCCTTCTAGCTAAAGGTACAATGAAGTGATTTTGGCAGCAGATGGCAGACTTCTCCTTTGGTAAAACTGTTCTGGATGCAAGTAAGCGGGAGAAAGCGGAAGAAGAATTTCTTTCAGTCCGTTTGAGCCCTGTGGACACGGGAAAGTGACGCTTAATGTTAACCTTACCCATAGTTAAATCCTCGCCCTGCAATCTACGGCTGGCCCCCAACTGGGCCTCCATCCTCTTATTACGTGTCCATTCCTCCTTATCCAGACACGGCTAGCGTGTTCGTAATTGTATTCCCTTCACTACTCCCAAGGAACCCAATGCAGATACAGCACTAAATCGACTTAGCAGACAAGGGTCAGTCCGTTCACGGCTCAGACAGACACCCCTCCCTTGCTCTTGTACGCTCTGAAGAAGGGACTGGCGCACTGGGCGGGGCCGGGGTTCATTTCAACAGACCACGACTGGGGAAGCGGTGGCCTTCCCAAGGATGCCCAGCAGCACGGCTAGGAGCGAGAGATACTGATGACACGGGCCCGGACCGAACAGCCTGAACTGGCTTAGACACAGCTGGACAACCCGTGACCTGCTGAGTCATCGTTTCAGAGATATTTCCTCACCGGATTCCTCAGTGCCTTCAACAAAGGCAGAGCTTCTAAGGTACTGCCTTCACTGGAAAGCTCTTAAAAATTCAGGGAGATATTCAGAGATGCACTGTATCTGCCTTGAAAATAGCTCACGTCATTCATATTGAACTGTATAGCACAGTCAAACATCAGGAGTTGACCACAGGAAATGTTTTATAACATTTTGAATCATGTCATAAAATGTTTTGGGATGATTTTTGTGTCATAAAATGTTTTACAAAATTGGCCAAATTTAAATTCCACAGGAGTCACAGGTCCTGGGTTTTGGACGCATTCTGTAAGTTAGCCCGTTTGAGGTACCTTGGTTCAAAAATTGTTGGCCTATGATGCACCGTTTTGCTCAGTTAAAGGTTACAAAGTATCAAACAGACACAAGACTTTTAGTAGTATATACATGACAAGCTGCAGTTGGCTTAAACCAGGAAGGGTACGTGTTTAATCTCACCCGCACCGAAGAGAACAGAGACACAGCTCTTGCTCCTAGGCCCAGCAAGCTAACTTAGCTATCCCTTAGCAATGATGACTGACAGGCAGGGGAAAAGAGATGACAGGGGAGGGGAGAGAAAACTGGGAACACCGTGCGAGGCAGGGCCAGGAACGGGACAACTGGAATAACCTCAGCCTAGGAGCGATGAAGTTCCTGGCATGGCGTGAGACTCAGAACAAGCTCTGAGGGTTTACAAGTGCCGTGTTTTACCTTCTGAGAAGGAAAGGCGGCTTTACCTGTCTGTGAGCGGCTGAGAAGGGATCCTTCTTCCCAGGGAAGGGAGATCCAGAGAGTCTGGCTTTTTGTCCATTCTGAGGCATGCCTGGACACTGAGGAATTTAAAAATGTGTACTTTGCCCTTTAAGCATATCTGTTAAGAAGCAGGGAAAAAACACCAACACAAAATTTGAGTCAGATGGTTGACGGAAACCTTTGGAGCCCTTTTCGTTTCTGACTGCCTTTCCCAGATATATATGTGTGTGCGTGTGTGGGATGGGGGCAGCTGAAAAAAGCGCATCGTAAACCTCCCTAAGCTACTGATCTGTTCCTGGGGCAGCTGGTGGAGCCCAACTTATTCATTGACTTCATGTGGTCACGACGAAGCAGCAGACCAGCTCATTTCCCCACAGCTTTGGGGATCACAGGAGAGACCCTCCGGGGCCCACCTTACAGAGACCTGCCCCTCTCCAGCTACGGTGTACGGAGCACCGAGAGGCACTCAGGCAGAAAAGGGGCTTCCGTCTGGTGCCATGGCCAAACAGGCCCCGCGCCCTTCCTCCGCAGAGCAGCCGAGTGGAGACGAATGAAACTGAGCGTCATCCACGCCCCCACGGCACTCCTGAACTGAAAAAAGGGTGATTCACATACCTGGGCTGGCGGTATCTGCATCGGATTATTATCCAAAACGATGACTTGCAAGTGACGCAATTTCCGGTAGCATGCGGGGATCTCTGAGATTTTATTACAAGAGAAGTCCAGCTTGACCAAGGGAAGCTCTCCTAACTCTATGAAGGAGGGGAAAAGTGGGATTCAGACATCTCAAGACACGTGTCTAAACGAATCAAAAAGAAGGCTGGAAGAAGATGGAATGCTACTTACCATCAGGTAACATATGGAGATGATTTCTTCTTAAATTTAATTCTTTTAACGAGTGCAGTTTTCCTATCTGTTGGGGAAGGACCTGGATCTCATTGCAGCTAATATCCTAGGTCGAGAAATAGAGAATCAGAATGTCCAAAAATTTAACAAGCAGTTCCTGACACGAACAGCTTAACCGAGGGAATATGCTTCTTGAAGACAGAGACCTGTTTTTTAAAAGAAGCTAGGAAACGCCTGAGTTTTGCTAGAAAGGGGAGGATTCGCTTAAAACAGATGTTTTTGTCTCTGCCGTCAAAGAAGGCATCTCGCGCAAGTAAATAAACCACGGAGTCTTAGAGCCCAAAGGGCCACGTGGGCCACTGAATTCAACTCCCAGGAGCCCAAATGGAAGCAATTCCTACAGGTGACTCTCCAGCCTCCGCTTAACACATCCAGCGAAGGGGAGCCCGCCATCATCCGTGGTTCCACAATCAAACTGCTCTTAAACTTAGGAAGCGCTTTCTAAGCATTATTTCAGAACCTGCCTTCTTATAGTATCTTTTAGCCTGAATTCTAAACAGACCTTGACCTACTTTTACATCCTGCTCTTTCAGGTGTTTGAACAGTGCTGTCACTTTAACCCTCAACTGGCTTTTGCAAGGCTAAACACACCTAACTCCTTCAACCTCTTGAAAGGTCTTCACGCCTTCTCTCCAGACCTTTCTCTGCAACTGGGGTGCACAGAACCAGGCAATGAGGATTCTTGTAGATCTATTGATCCATATATTCCATACCTGTCTCACAAATGAAGCTTTTATGATGCAAAACATCCACTGAATATTTTAACCCTGAACTGTATCAGTAGGAGAGGAGAAAGCAGACAGAAGGGACAGAACGTGAGACCAAAAGTCCAAGGTTACAGAGAAGGTTTCATCACACCTATCACCAACCTTAGAGAGTTCAATATTATAGTAACTACAATGCAGTAACAGAGAGCCAGTTTGGTGTAGCAGTTAAGGCATCAGGCTAGAAACCAAGAGATGTGAACTTCAGTCCTGCCTTAAGCATGGAGCCAGTTGGATGACTTTGGGCCAAACACTTTCTTGGCCCTAGGAAAAAGGCAAGGGCAAACCACCAGAAATCTTGCAAAAAACTGAAGCGACCTGTCCTGGCATTCACTAGGAGACAAAACTAACTCAATGGTATTCCCCCCTCCCCCTCCCCCCCACACACACCAAAGCAAACAAACAAAAAACTCACCTAATTTGCAAGACAAAGCATTCTTGAAAACTGAAAAGCTTGCACTCTGTTTTGTAAATCAACAGACACTGACTCAACATAAATAAATAAATCAAGCAGATGAGATTTTTACGAACTTGGGGCCACAAGACTGGAGCTCACCCGTTACTGCTCTAGACAATTTTTCTACAGGTTGCAGGTCAGTTTGTTGACAAACAAAGGTGAAGCCGAATTGAGGGCTAGATGGTGTAAGGCTATGAAGAAGGATAAAACAATTACACATACCAATTCCATTAAGTCTTTCAATTTTCCAATTTCTTCAGGAACAGACACAAGCTTATTATTGCTGACAACCAAAACTTTCAGTGGCAGATCAAACAGGTATTTTGGCAATGTAGATAAGAGATTTCGACTAGAGAGAAACAAAGACATTTGGGGTTAATATCCAGCAGCTATTAATTGTTTGTGCTTTGAGATGCAGAAGCAATTAAAACCACTACGGGCTCCATTTAAATTGACTCAGCATTTAGTACTTCAGCACAAGCCCTGCTGGTAGATCACAGTCTATAAAAAGCCTTCCTGGCAATGCTGTTTCACCTCCTGGGCACGAGGAAACAAAACATTCAACGCCTGCGGGCGGGTGCAGAGGGAGAACGGGTCTTTGCAAAGTCTTCCCACTCTTTTCTCTCCTCCCTGCACCCTTTTTCTGAAGCTGAGCGGCAGCTTCACTTTTCTATGATCTTTTCTCCTGCCCAACCAACTGCCTTAGTTTTTCCTCCTGGCATGTCAATTTAGATGTACGTAGCACGAGACGAACTCGTGATCTTCACTTCCATGGTGTATCTGAAAGTAGCAGCTACAACATACGGAGCAAGAGTCTTTTCACAGTCTCTAGGACTGTGGCCAGTTCAGCTGTTTCCCCACAAGAAGGCAAGATTCGCAATGTTCCTTCAGCATTCGCTTAACTCCTAGAGACTGGAACCTGAAATACCAAGCGGCTGCTTCGGCATCTCAAACACCAGACTGTGGAAGAGAAATATCAAGATCAAAGGTAGACTTCCTTATACGATTTTACATGTTGGCAACCTCTGAGCTGTACACAGCGCGGAGTGGCAAATGCTTTTCTAGTCTTCTTGGGCAAGAAGGCTCCCTCTGACGGGAAGCAACGAGAAGAAAACTGTACCTACCTGATATTGAGATATGTTAACATCTGTAGGTTTTTAATGGCTTCAGGGATAGATTTGATGCAGTTGTGATACAAGTTCAACGTCTCAAGCGGCGCAAACTGCCACACATCTGGAGGGATTTCAGTAAATCTGTTCTTGGAAAGGTCTAAAAAGGGAAAGCAGGAGAAGGTATTTCCAGGGCTCATCTTCTGATTAACCATCAAGTGTCCTATTCCTGAAGGAGGTCAAGAGGATGTGTGGATGACCAGCCAGTAATTTGATTTTATAAAGCAATTCTACAGTTGGAATTACAGGCTACGCATTGGGAAGGGCTGCTAGAATGCAAACCCAACACGCAGGCACAGCTAGAAGCTTACCACGACCTGCCCTTCGAGGAGGGGGAGAAAATAATTCACCACAGCGCCTTCCCCCAACCATCCATTCTCCAGTAGAAGCCGATTGCTCCTGGCCAGAAAAGGTCACCTCAACCCTTTAATCTTCCTTCAGACTGAAGGGAGCCTAGCCGCTTCATCTGGCTACCCCAGTTCTGCTTAACCGCATCAGTCCTTCTGCAGCTGAGGCAGGGACCCCCGTCGTCCTTACAAAACCCTTCGAACACTGTGTGCCTGGACGGCACAGTCGACACAACGCACGGTGTTATGAGAACACTCTGCTGCTGCTGCTGCTGCTCTATAACACCCTCTCCCAGCAATCTAGTGCCCAATAAAACAAGCCTGTGAAACAGCCATATTGTCTTTGGAGAAATTCAGCTCTTTTAAGCTATTTTACGTGCAAATATTCCACCATCAGCCTGCTGATTTAGCAGGCCTTTCCAAACAAAGGTAAAAAGCAAGCACAAGAGCCAGAGGAAAGCAGCACAGATGGATGCAACCATTACACAGATACGAGATACAGAACCGGGTATCTTTGCCTTCATCGCTTTGTGCTCTTTGCTGTCACGTGAACAGCAAGCACAGAAGGCTGATTAATCCTTCCTGAAGTCACAGCTTCCCCTTCCCTGTCTGCAGACCACCGCAAACACTCATTAGGACAGAAAAAAGGGGAAGCCGCCAGGGTACTTTTCTGCTTTGTGTACCAAGAACCAGGGCCTTGTACGGGGTTGGAAATACCACTCACAAAACTCTATGCAATAAAAAATACCATTTAGTACTCCTCCTACTGAGATACCATCAAATTTGGGAAACGTTAAACCTCAGGAAACTTTCACGAGAAAGGTTTATTGGCCATACTTGACTCTAGCTGCTCTAGCTGGAATATCTAAGTTCTCAGCAAGGGCAAAAACCATTTTTAGAATATATTACTATCAAACCTAAATACTTTAAAATGCCAAGAAGAATAAGGAGGCCTTCAAATGGCACCAAGAAGCCTCTCCTTGACGGAGCACCTCCACCAGCAGACAGAATTTCCACGTGCCCGAGAGGCGAGGATGGTCTGATTACGGTCTCTGAATGCTGGCGGCTTCACGGGGAAGGCAGGGCACCTTCAGGGACCTAGCACAGGGTCCCCTGGGACACAAACGTTGCTGCATGAATGTGCTACTCCTTCCATCTTTTGGGGGGAGGTTGTATCTATTGAACTGTATGAAACTATTGTGAGTACCCTTGAGTGGCAAGGAAAGACTATTAAAATTGGGGAAGGGGGGCGCCTAACTGCAGAAAAAGTGTTGCTGAGTAAGGTCCACGTGTCTAGACAAACGTTCTCCTCTAACAGCGTTCTAGTTTAAGGAGACTGATAGGCAGTAATAGGAAAAGTATTCTTTAATTCTTGAAATTCTGCATATTAATGTCACCAAAGTTATAGCTAGAGATTAGGGGAACAGAAATCTAGACATGAATGGGTGCCAAGCATAAACGCCCTGTGTTTCTTGCTGCCGCAATCAAATGATCCTGGATCTTTGCACTGCAGATCTATCAGCTCTACAAAAACCTTCAGCACATAATACTGTGAATTTCTTACTACAGAGACAGCCTTGCAGCTTCTGAATATCTGAATACACCTTTGTCAGTTTTCATTCAAATGATTAAGTTCAGATTTATTTCTTTGCATGGTGCCAAAGGTATGAGCCACCAGGATTAGAATCAGAAATCCATTTAATCTTAGTATTCAGGGAGTGATGAGCAACAAGAAATAAACCAGCAGCAATAATATAATTAAGCACATACATTTAATGGGGAAAAAAAGATCTTGCAAATTTTTAGCACAATCCCATGTGCATGTAAAACTCAGGAGAAAGTCACTGAATTCAGTTGGATTATTTCCTAATAAGTATGTATAAAATTGCACCTTTCACATGCAAATGCGTTTGTAGGTTCTGTTTAACGTGATCGGGCTTACTTCTGAAAAGTAACGTGCACATCGCTGATGTTGCTTGGGAAAGGTTTAGTCTATAATAGAAAAGATCTGCTTACTTTGCATTACAACACTGACATTCAACACACAGCAATTTCTGCAATCCAAGTTCCGACCAACACAACTCCTAGCATTAATGACACTGGCATTATCTTGTTAAGCAGCTGAGTAAAAGCTACCTAGTGGGAAACAGCCACAACAGTTTAGGGTTACTCATGATGAGTCCGAGAGTTTGGCCAGGTCAAGAATTTGTTCAACAGCCAGTGACCCCTACCATGACAACTCAGAGTGCTTGTGGCTGAACAACGCAGCAAAGCATTTCCTACTGGCTGGCCTACGAGCTGCAGAGCTGCCCTCAGTGGATTGCCCTCAAATTAAAGAAGAAAGCTCTGAAGTTACAAAGGCAGCAAGTTTTCCACCAGAGGTTAATTGGTAGTCCACTGACCAGGATGCCAGCCCTTCAAAGGTCACCAAACCAAAGCCTTCTAGAACTGCACTCCATTTCTCTTTCAAATGCATGTTTTCATGCCCTGGCTCACCCCCACAGCACAGGTGTGGAGAGCTCCAATCATTCAGAACCTGTGCATGCTGATCACCAGCACAGCTCCAAGACCCTAATTCTACTGTTACGACATGTTAATAACTGCTCTGCTATCACGTTCATTAGCTGGGCTTAGCACTGACATGCCGGCAAACCAAGAGTTATAGTCTCAGAGCAGTCCTGTTCACTGCAGGAGGAAATGGGAAAGGAAGTGTAGTTTTGCACTTTCCAAAGTCGCCAATCCGTTTTCTTCCAGATGAGGTCCTAGAGTGGAGGTGGGGAACACCAATGGCAAGTACCAGTTGTCAATGATTTTTGACAATGATTGTTCATCATTTTTTTAAATACTAAAGTTACTTAAAGTAACATTTTGGCAAACAGCCCAGCAGATTATTTAGCTTGAAAACAAAAATATCCCACCTAACTCTGTGCAAAAGGCTGAATTTGTCCGCCATGGGTGAAGAGGCAGATGCCATTTCCAAAATCTGACATTTTAATTATAAAGTATAATTGTTCCGAATGCAGATAATGCCAGAAAGCTTCTGGGGTGTGAAAGGAGCTTAAGCAGCTAAATTACAGCTTTGTGCATTAAGTTCAAGGTTGCCTCTTTCTGTTTGAGGAAACGGTAAATCCAGGCTGGATTTTCCCTGTCTCGATCACTTTCAGTCAACACAAGGGGGTGGGAAGGATGGAGAGAAGAGAAACATTTCTAATCAATATCCAGAGGAGAAGCTGTGTTAGTTTGTTGTAGCAAAACACAAAGCGTCTTGTGGCACTGCAGGCATCTTAATGTCATGAAACATTTATTAGCCTTTAAGACACTGCTACTTTTTTAATATATATATATTAATCACAGGTGTTGTAGAAAAGCCACTGAAGCTTCAGCATTAATTTTTCTCCTTCCTGGTTTATCTGCCATGGGCAAAAGCAGCAAGATCTTCAGTAAGGATACGGTATATTGCCCAGGCTGACAATCAAAACTGGAGCCTAACAAGCAGCACTGTTGACTTGTCATTTGCACCATGCTCAGCTGTGAAATTGAAAGCATGTATTCATTCACATACAAGAAGGAATGCGTCTTTCCTGGTTGCTCAGGTTCAAAGTCAGATTTGTTTTTGGTGTACACAGGCAAATAACCCCAGTACAAACTCTAAGAAAACCCAGAGAGAAGCTTCTCTATTTCTTTATTGTAAAAAGAAGCAGGTGAGGTTGTGTGGCCCAACGCAACTTTGCTCTATCATCCTAAGCCACAATCTTGGCTTATTGTGATGTGAGAAACAGCTGGAAGGATTAAAAGGCAAAAGGATGATACAGAGGAAGGATAGCAAGCAGCGATTACGACGTGAAGTCTACATAGCAGAATTATTTAGGACATTGCATCTGTCACTCTGGACTTATATTCTGGAAATGGGACAAGGGAAATGTGACCTCCTTAAATCTCCAGGGCACCTTGCAACCTTTTCACCATCATCAACTATGCCGTCTGTTTGGATTGCCCACCCAGTGGAAGAGAGAAGGCACTCTTCTGGAGGCACTCAGTCTCTTGGCTTCGAACCATGGGCTTCCTCCTTCTATCCCCAATGCTACAGAGTTGTTGACAGGCACATTGTCTGAGCTGAGATGCCGTAACAGTTGTTCTCAACCAGCTTGCGCACCTCTTAAAGACGACATCCAGGTATCTACAGCATCTTCCGTGACATTAACCACCTACCACCAGTTTCAGTGGGGACTGGGGAATTCTGGGATTTGAACTCCACACATCTTCAAAGTGCCAAGGTTGAGAAACCCTAAGCTAAAGCATCTTCTACACAAAGGTCCTCTAATTGCAGTTATTCCCATTCTGAATGCTACCGCATACTGTAAGCGGGTCACTCTTCCATGGCCGAGAGGTTATTATAGTTAGCCCTGGATGCGGAAGCTAGGTTACTAATCAGGAAGAAGTGCTCGGAATTCGGCTCAACAGGCCTGGCATCACGGCACAAGGTATTTCTTTAATGTTCTCTTTAGAGGTCCCTCTACGGATCTTTGGCGGGCCTCTTTTCCTCCGCAGAAGTCCTAAGGACAGAAATCAAGAAGTGCCTGGTCTGGATGGCAAAGGCAACAGGTACGATTGTTGATTTAACAGCTGCTAACGCACATTCCACCAGAGTGCTTCAGCATCTGCCCAACGGAAGAACGCTTCAAGACTTTCAGCCTCGCAACCGCCATACAAGGCGCAGAGGAGAGAGCAGCCTGACTGCTGTTCCTCTGGCCCAGCGCTTGGTCCTGGCCTTTCTCCCAACGAAAAGCCAATGAAAAACCTCCCAAGTTTTATATCCAAGCCATGCAGCGACATCACTCACCACTTCATTCCAACAACTCTTCAACCCCTGGCAGTGGCTCTGCTCTGATCTGTGTGCCTTAAGGAGACGCTGCCTGCAACACTGATTTTCTCCTCTCTGTAATTATCAGCATCAGAAGTCAGGAAGCCACATTCTATTCCATCTGAACAAATGAACACACGGAACAGGAACCTCCTGCACAATAGGTCTGCCTGCATAATAACTGGCAGCTCAAGCGTTTGCATTCCGCAAGACAACATGTTTAAGATTTTATTTAAAAAAATACATTCAAGGAATGCCTTGGATGAGCTTCTTCATGGACAGCTACTCCAGGTGAGCCCTTCTCAGCATTCATTATTATTAGATTTTATATTCCACCTTTCCATCTGACAGAACTCTCAAGGTGGTAACAAAAATAAGTAAACTTTGAAAATATACCCTTCAGTAATAAAGTCATTATTAACCCAGATGACCATGCCAAAGATATGTACTGGCACGTTTTCTGACAGTAGGTTAAGATTAGAAATGAAACAGACTGAAGAACCGAGGCCAAGGAAGTACATTTCACAGCTTGGGAGCAGAACGGAAATCTTTGTGTCTCCTGTCACCCAAGCCTCTCTGCTTATTATTAATTATGCCACAGATTTACAGATAGAAAAAAATCAGGAACGAATTTTACTTCAAGTTAAGCAAGGCCTGATGATATATGGTTTTAGGTCAAGCTTGACTCCTGGGAACTTCAGGGACAGTCCAGGAGGCCCGACTTCCAATTTGTTCAGAAGACCAGAACAGATCAGCCAGATGCTGCAATTGCTGAGGCCGAAGATGCCTGCGCTCATAATGGGCAAGCAAACCTACCTGTAATTATGCAAACCCTAATCTAATTTTTCACCTGACATTCTGATGTTAAACAGAGCAAACCAGGAATCCACCACAGCCCTGAGCATTCACTGACAGAAGAGCTGCTGCACCCCTGCATTTAGAATGAGAAAGCTACCTGCTAAGTTTTTTGCCATCTTGTAAAGTCACTTTTGAGGAACAGAAAAACAAGAGGATGGATTTAACATAATTTACATTTCTGAAGGACAGCCTGATCCAACTTATATAAAACTACAATTTTGCTAAAGCTTAGGCTTGCATAATATAACAGTCTAATAAATGGTATTTCTGAATATTAAAAGCCACTGTGCAAATTTATTTGTGTAGCACACAGTGCTCAACCTTCCCTCGTTCAGCTCAAAGACACTTTACCAATTGCTACATTTCAATGTCCAGCACCCAGTCTACATCTAGCCACAATATTCATCTACTTTAGAGGAAATTGCCACTGATGGCAGCAACCTCCACCAACTGTTACTTGCATCTTTGGGCTAATCTGCAATTATCCACTATAATGACACCCCCTCCTGCAATTCCTGATGCTCTCTGCCAAGACCTGCCTCCACCCTCCTCCCTTGCATCCCAAACTGCGCCAGGAACTTCCCCTCTACCTGCTCACACACAAACAGCCCACCCGTGGCGTAATTTACCACCTTCTAACCCAACCCACCCCTTGCCTGCACCTGGCAGTGGAGGGAAATGCTCCCCCCTGCTCTGGTCTGCTCCCCCTTCTCCCCGTCCCCACCAGGCCATCCCAACCTGCCCCCAACACAGCCTCCAACGCCACCCCTGTGGGCACCCCCCAGCAGCCTTCGGGCAGGAGCACCCTATTAACTGCCAAGTAAATGAAGCCAAGCCCCCACCCTGAGCCCGCTTGCAGCCACTGCCCCCTTCACCCCCATCCCTGCAACAATCCCCGACCAGCCCCTCTCCTCCCCGGGTGATCTGTGCCAAGCAGCCCCGTTTGCACCCCCGGAGGTCAACCAAGGCAAGCGAAGCAAGGGGCCCTCCGCCCCCCCCCCCCAGCGGGGAGCAGAGCCGCGGCCTATACAGCAGGAGAATGTCAGGCAGGGGATGATCGGGCCCGGCAGGCAGGCAGGGCCTAAGGGGTCCGACTGGGGATGATGGAGTTAGAGGGCAGAAAGTAAGGCAGCGGCGAGGCTGATGGGGCCAGGGGCGACCCTTCTGGGGAGCAGGGGAGGGGGTGGGACCCGGGCAGCAGGGCACAGGGGTCAGAGCCGGGATGCCGGAGGGCACGGCGTTAGTCAGTAGGCGGGGATGATGGGGCCTGGAGACAAGGCCTAAGGGGTCAGACTGGGGATGATGGGCGTTGGTGAGCCGAGCAGCAGCTGGGGAGGATGGGTCCTGGGGCGACCCTTCCGGAGAGGGGGGGCGGGCACAGGGTCGGACCGGGGCGGGCAGCGGGTAAGGCCGCGGGCGAGGGGGCCGGGGCTGCCGGGGCGAGGGGCCGCGGGCGCCGCGCACCATGGGCCCAGCTCACCGGCCTGCGTGGTGTCGCTGAGGTCGTAGGCGGCGGCGGCCGAGAACTCGCGCAGCTTCCTGCCGCTGAGGCAGAGCAGGCCGGAGCTGCCCGCCTCCTCCAGCGTCTTCTCCAGGCTGCGGCCCGGCGAGGGGGCGGCGGCGGCGGCGGCGGCGGAGGCCGCGGCGCCGCCGGTGGAGAGCCCCGCGCCGCCCCCGCCGCCGGCCGCGCCCCAGGCCGCGTAGGGCAGCGTCAGGTGGGCCGGCAGCCCCAGGCCGGGGCCGGCGCCGGCGCCGGGGCCGAGGAAGGCCGGGCCGGGCTCGGCGCAGGGCGGCGGCGGCGGGGGGGGCGGCGGCGGCTGGGGCGGGGCGGGCGGGGGGCCGGGCGGCGGCAGCGACGACGAGGACGCGGGACCGCCGCCGTCGCCGCCCCCCCCGCCGCCGTCGCCGCCGTCGCTGCTGGCCGTGGGACCGCCGCCTTGCCCGGCCGCCATCGCCGCCGCCGCCCCGCCACAATGCTCGCGGCGGCCGGCTCTGCGCAGGCGCGGCGGCGGGCGCGCCCCGCGCGCAGGCGCGATCCCAGGCCCCGCCCCGCGGCCACGGCCACGGCGGGGCGGGGCGGGGCTGCAGGTGATGGGTGGGCGGCGCTCGCGGCTGGAGGGGATCCCGGCAGCAGTTCCGCCCCGTGCGAGGAGCCTGCTGTGGGCGGCGCGAGGGCGCTTTCAGCCCCCCCCGCGTCTCACCTCTCCTTTCCTTTTCAAGCCCCCCGAATTTCATGCGCGCTTTGAACAAATGCTAAGTGGCCGTCTGGGTCCTTGCAGCCCAGGTCTGACGGCCCTAGCAGGTCTTCAGGGTGAGAATGCCACGGCGAATGGTGAGTGCCTCATCTTTGCTGGTGCCCTGGGTTCACACACTGCACTAAACCAGGGCTTCTTCAACTTGGAGTGGGGACCCACTGGGGCTCCCAAGCCATTTGGGGGAGGACCGTAGAATCTGCCTTTCAGGTCAGACCTGGCCCAAGGCTAGGGGACTTGTGGGTCTGTTTCAGCAAAAGCACTAGAAAGACAAATTCAGCCCTTCGACAAATTGGCCTTGGGGTTAGAGTGGCAACAAGCACCTTGGATCGACATCGGCCCGTCAGTGCAAGTGCGTCTGCATTACAACTACCTTTTTTCCTTTTTTTTGTAAATCGCCATTACCTCTTGGCAATCGCCTCTATATGTTCTCGATTTTACTGATGATGATGGTGATCATCATCATCATCATCTCCCCCTTGGCGGTGTGGAGGTGTGTGCATTGTACTAATATGCTTCCACAACCCCACATCCCATAGGACATTCCTTGATGCATCAGAAGAAGGGAAGAGGAGAAAGCCCAGAACCATACAGCAAAGAGATGGAGCAACAGCTGTCCAAGCTGGTTAAGAAGTACCGCAAAGTAAGGGCGTTCATGAGGGAGCTGGAGAAAAAATATGAAGAAACTGCTTATGAATTCCTACAGGTAGGCTGGTCAGGAGGCTCCAGAAAGCGGGAAGTGTCTTAAACAGTGTTTCCCAACCTTGGCCACTTGAAGATGGGTGGACTTCAACTCCCAGAATTCCCCAGCCAGCATGGCTGGCTGAGGAATTCTGGGAGTTGAAGTCCACCCATCTTCAAGTGGCCAAGGTTGAGAAACGCTGCTGTGAAAAGTGAAGGCAGTGAGATGAAGCGGTGGTCATTCAACAGGTGCAGCCTGTTGCCAAGAGGAGGCATTTGAAGGCAGTGAAGATTTGGCCATATTCAACATGCAAAGGTTTTTTGAGTCTTGGATGGCTTTTCCCTGGAGGGTGGGGTAGAGAGGTCTGGGAGTCCCCAATTAAAAGGAACTTTTCCTGCATCTCTGCTCACCGCATTTGAATAAAGCAAGCCTCCTCCGCATTAGCAAGTTCGCCTAGTAAGATGCTCAATTCCTGAAGTACAGGGAAAAAAGGGCCACATTTCTGGGATCCAAATTAATGAGGTTCAGGAACGAGCAATTGTCTGCCTGGGTTGTCAAAGGGAGAGAGCTGGGCCTGCCTCCGTCAGCCCTTTGGCTCCTCTCTATTGAGAGGCAATTCCGTTTCAGGCCTAAACTGAACAACGTATCCGGACAAGAAGGAAGGATTCTGAGCCTTTGGTGCCTGCTTTTGGCCAAAGGGAAGAAGACCCTTGCTTGCTCTTGGTGCTTTTCATTAAGCCCCTTTTACAGTCCTCGTGTTTTTTTTCCTGTCTTTCATTCCAGGATATCAAAGCGGTCATGGCCAGGCAGTGAGTTTTCCCTGCACGAAGCCTCCTTCGTTGCCATATTAGGTAACTGTGCTACACACTGAAATTAAACATGAGGAAATGGACTCGTTGAGCTGGACCCAAACACATTAAAAGGATGTGGGCTACATCCAGTAATTGTTGATGATGGCTAATCCCTGATTAGAATTTAGGGTCTATATTTCCTGCTGGAGCTCAGTAGGACTGCTTTTTAGAACACTTTGTATGTGCAATCAATAACAAATTAGTCCTTGTGACAGACGTGTGTAGCAGGCTGCAATTGTTATCACAGGCAGTAATGAGGTGATTGGCATATTGCACATCTTGTAGGTGACCATCTGGATTAAACGGCTTTATTTTTACTAAGTCTTCTTGCCTAAGGTATAATGTCGGACTTCATTTGCTGAGTTTAGCTGCAGAGGTTTGTAAATGATGGGCATGACTTAAGTCATACCTCTCCTAATCCTATAGCAAACAACTACCGCGATTTAGTGCAATGTATGAGAATCATACATTGAGAGCCCATTTGGTGTAGTGGTGAAGGCACCAGACTAGAAGCCGGGAGTTCTAGTCCCACCTTAAGACATAAAGCCAGCAGGGTGACCCTGGGCCATTCCCTCTCTCTCAGCCCTAGGAAGGCGGCTGGGAGGGGTCCGGAGGGGCTGGAGATTGGGGCGGGCGGAGAGAAGGGGGCTTCCCCTCTGGCTGCTCGAGGGTGGGCGGGGCCGTAATTTGGAAGGCGCGAGTAATAAAGGCGGCGGCCGTTTCTTTCTCTGCGGGCGGTGCTTTCTTCCAAGCGAAGGACATGTGGGGCCACCGGCCAGGCCCGCCCTGCCGGAGTTGCCCCTTTCGGGGAGGGGAGCGGGGCTGCTGCTGCTGCTTCTCTAACCCGGGGGCCCCAGTTCCGCGAGCCGCGGCGCCTGCCTGCCTGCGGCGGACGAGCCGAGCGGCTGGGTCCCCGCGCCCCCCGCGAGCTGCCGGTGGGTTCGTTCCTGAACTTCGCGGGCGTCCTGGGCTCTGCTCCTCAGGAGGGCGGCAGGGAGCCCTGGGGACCCTCGGTAGCAACACCCGGGAGTCGAAGGGGGCCCCGGGCTTCGCCCAGAGCGGGGCGCACCTTGGCCCGCTGTTCTCGGGGCTGGACTCCTCCGAGAAGGGGAAATTAATGAAAGGGGGAGAAGAGGCGTTCGCTTCCCTCGAGCGGCTTCGGAGGGGAGGCCGGGGAGGGACCCCTCCGTCCGCGGTTGCTTGGCTCGGCTGTGCGCTCTCCGGCCCGGGACCAGGAGGCTCCGGGCCGCGCTGCGCCCGCCCGGCTGCTGGCGACCCCCGGGGGCGGGGCGGGGCGGGGCTGGGATACCCGACGGCTGTCCGGGCCTGCCCTCCTTCCGCGTCCGTCCCCAGAGCCATGGATGTGCCAAGCGCCGGGGAGCAGGAGCCGGGCGCCGGCGCCCCCCGCGAGAACATCGATCTGTCCCTGGGTGAGGACTTCCGCCCCCGGGGGGAGGGTCGGGGGCTGCGTTTCGGGGGGCGCCGACTGCCTTCTCGCTGGGGGACCGGATAAGGAGGGGGGGCAGCCGCAGCTGAGACACCTTTCGACTGCCCTTCAGCCGCCCTGTGGGAGGCAGCATGGTGCAGGGGGGTGGGGGGGTCAAGGAAAGTTGTTTTCGCGGTGCTCCGGAACCCCAGAGCGGCCCTTTCCCTTCCCACGCTGTTCACTCCGGCCGAAGCCACCCATCCCCCGAAAACAGACACTTCGACCCCGTCAGCGGTTGGTCTCCCCCTTCACTTTTCTGCCCCTTCTTCTAGACCGCCCCCCACCCGCAGGCCTGTCCCGCGCTGCGGTCTCCCCCCTCCCCCCTCCCGCTCGCGCTTCCAAGCTCCAACGGCCAGAAATAGAGCCGGCGCCCTGCCAGCGCCTCTGCGGAGCGGGATGAGCCGCGCGGCCAGGCATTTCCCTGGCACGGGATCCGCCGGGCACGCCCGCGCCCTCCGTGAAGTCAGCCGGCTGGAAATACGCCCCCTCCCCCCCCGGCGGCCCGGCGACTGCCGGAGCTGGTCTGGGGGTGGGAAAACAGGGCGGTGGCGAAGCGCGTCCATCTCGTTCCAGGAGCGTCGCCTGGGGAGGGTTAGCGCTCCCTGCCGCTCCTAGTTCGATGGGGCAAGGAATCGCGCCGGGTCCGCCCTCCCTTCGCACAACCGCTTGAAATACTTGGGGCGCGATGCCCCTGGTCTTGGCTCCTGCTTCTGGTAAGCGTCCTGTCCACTGAAACGTGAGGATTTTTGTTTTTGAGGCAGGGGTGCAGTAAGTGACCCCTTGGAACCTGCATTTGCCTAGTTGTTGTTGTTGTTGAGCTGCCTTGCACGTGCCCTGGAGAATGTGGTGTCTCTGTGCCCTCTTCAGATGACATCATCAAGCGTAACCAGAAGGGGCAGAAGCAGCTGAAGAACAGGAACCGGTGGAGGCAGCCACTGAAGAACAGGAGCCCTGCCCCGGGCAACAGGAGGCCCCGATTCCCAAGCTGGGTCCCGCCAGCCCTGCCAGGTGGGCGGAGGGGACTGGCGAGGGAGAGCGCCGGGTGCCTGTGCCGCTGCTCTTTGGAGAGAGGCCTCCCCAATCTGGTGCCCTCCTGGGGAAGGGCCGAAGGAGGTGGCGTATCAGTCCCGAATTGCTGGCGATGGACATCCCCTTCTGGAGCAGAGTGGGGACTGGGGAGCAGCACCAGGAGTGGGCCATTGTACCCAGTCTTGGTCTGGGGGCTCCCCTTGGGACTGGATTCAGCGAAGCTCCGGGTGGCTTTGCATGTATGAACGCCCTTGGAAGGCCTCAGACTGGGGAAAACCATCTCATTTGAAAAACTGGCCTGCAGATGGAAGCCCTTTGTTGTATTAAAAAGAGGACAAAGTCTCGGGGCCTCCAGCAATTTCTGCCAAAGGGTGGGGACGACAGGATCAGGGGCCAAACGCTGTGGATTAATACAACTAGGGGTGGGTGGCAGAGAATTTGTATTCTACCCCAGGACCCTCAATCAAAAGATGGCATTTATTTAGGATCTAGTAGATTTCCCAGAGGATTTAGGAAGCCACAATGGACCCAGAAGCCTTTCTGGAGTGGGACGAGTGGCCCAGGGCCCAGAGCAGCTGGGCAGATGCAGGGCAGGAGCCCCCTCAACCGGGCAGCCTTTGCCCAGCAGGTAGGAGCAGGGCACCCCTTCCCCGCCTCCAAGGGGCTGTGGGTTGTTGAAACCCAGCCCTGCCGAGACCAGAGCAGGGAAGGTGGTGAGCTGCTGTGCCTGCTTTCCAGGATGAGGCGGGGAAAGCTGCCCCGGGCAGGAACTGCGATGCAGCCCCCGCTGGTCCCCCGCCAGAAGCGCCGGCAAGAGCTGAAGCCTTCAAAGCTGCAGGGCCGCCTCTGCCATTTCGGAGGTTGGTTGGTTTAAACGCGGGGCGCCTGGTCATGTCTGAGCTTCCAGTTGGTTTCCCAACGAGGCTTCGGTGTCCGGGCGAGGGGGTGGGGAGAGGGTGAATTTGAGGCCACGGTGGGAGGCCGAAGGAGCGTGTCAGCGTGCCTCCAAATCTTGGGAACATTCTGCAACTTTGTACACGCCTCACTTCAGATTACAGAGTGTTTCTCAACCTTGGCCAGCTGGGGAGTTCTGGAAGTTGAAGTCCACCCATCTGAAAGTGGCCAAGGTTGAGAAACACTGGATTACAGACTTGGGAACAGCACCTATGGCTGCATTTATTAATTTATTAATAAATTTATTAATTGGAGGCCCTTTTTTTCCTGCCCACAACAGGCCCTTCCAATTAAACCGAAGACCGGCTTTCCTCCACAGCCAGTCCAGGTTCAGCTTCAACAAACGGGTCAGTTTTCTCTCCCCCCCCCTGCCCCCCCCACGCCCCCACCACCTTTGCCTCCTTTTCTACTAAGGGTGGCAGATTCACCAGATAAAGAAGAATTTATGGCCTCTCTCTCTGGTTTCAGTCAGTCTAAAAATCCATACAGCAGTTAGTGAAACAGCGTACAATTAACCACATTTAGTATTTTTCCATCCGCATGCTTCCTTGTCCTCCACTCCTTGCAATAATCCTGAAAAGCTGATCTTCGTTATCTACCCATTTTAAAGAAGAGTTGTTGAGGCAGAGCAGTCTGCCTGGGGTTACCTGCTGAATAATTTTTTTCTCCTCTGCTGGAGACACACAGACAGTTGTGGATGAGGTCAAAATTCTATTTGCTTAATGTTGTTTTAGAAATGCTGATCCGTATGGCCTGACGGGGCAATTGCCTGCTCTTCGTCTTCAATCATTGCTGCCTCACGGTAGACTGAACATGGAGGGCCCATTCCTCAATACATTTGTCTGATTTGTTTTAAGTAATAGAAGCTGGTGGTTCTGGAAAACATTACCCCCTCCGGTGCCAAGGAAGCTTCCTGCTTTAGCCTCCTTGTTGGTAGCCAACCATCCCCTCCTCTAAGCATTTTGCTTTCGCTTTTACGCTTGTCATTCCTGTTCCTCCAACAGCAAATCAAGTCCAAAATGGAGGGGAAACTTTTGAGGATGAGAAGGTAAATAGCAAAGAAGACACCTTTTTCTTCAGGAAAGACGAGAGACTGTCTTAACTGAAAAGTGACTGGCTTTGCTGTTCTGGCAGGTGGCAATCGCAGCCCAGTTCTGGGGCCGTCCTGACCGTCTCTGTGTCTAACCCCCAGGCCAGGCACTCCAAGGGGTAAGCGGTCTGGCTTCCCGACAGCCTCCGTCTCCTCCTTGGGCACCTGAATTTCTGGGTACCGGACTGTGAGCTCTTTGATCCGCAGGAGGGAATTTTCATGCAGAAGCAACAGTCTCACCAAAGGTGTTCTGCGACACATGCAGACCAGGATTTTGGACTTTTGAAAATACTCATTTGCTTTGACCCCACCGGGCAACCCCTCGGTGTGTCAGCAGGTGGAAAAAGAGCCAAAAGGATGGCTTGGTTTGGCTTTTGAAAGGCCAGAATAATCAGCAGATGGGCCGGCCTGCTCTTTCACATACCTGTAGCCCAGCATTTCTCAACCTTGGCAACTTGAAGACGTGTTGAAGTCCACATGTCTTCAAGTTGCCAAGGTTGAGAAACCTTGCTGTAGCCTGTTAACAACTTGACATGGCCAGAAGGTGGGATAAATCTCCCTCTTTTCCAGTGGCTGTGTTTGACAGGTAGGACTTCAAGGTCTCAGCCCCTCTCATGGAAGCAAATGCCCTCGCCTCTTTTGTGAGGTTTCCAGATGTGCATTTAAAAAAAAATGGTAGGAGAAATGCCTTTTGAGCATGTGGTAGCTGGGAAAGGGGAATCCTGCGTCAGACCTACAAGAAAGATTCAGGTGACCTCTTGGCAGATTGGAGCAGCGGGGGAAGTGGGCTACACCCACTTTCCTTCCCTTCTGGAGCTTTTCCATTTTGTGGGTGTTTCACAGGCCGGGACCCAGGCGCCCCTTCCCGAGAAGGAGAAACAGCCAGACCCCACAGCCCCACCGCCAGCCAAGAGGAGTGCCTCTAAGATTCAACTTCCGTGCTATGGCTAACCAGGTAGAGAACTCTCCCAGGCCAGGGATGATCCCCTGGTGACCCCTCAAGACATCTATGGAGCTGGGCCCTGGAATGAAAGGAGAGAATGAGTTGCCCCTAGATGTTTTTCCAGCTGAGGTTAAAATCCAAATCTACAAGCCCAGACCAGGCAGCTTTGTGAAGAAGGGACTGGGTATGACAGATGGTCCTGAGAATTCAAACCAGGGTTCTCCACCTGGGGCCTCCCCAGCATGGCTATGCTTGCTAAGGATTCTGGGAGTTGAAGTCCCAGAGGAAGGACTTCAGGATGGGGATGGTTGGATGATGCTCATTCCCATTCAGGGAGGGACCCTACGTGGGCTCCCCCAGGACATCTGGCTCATGTCCAGGAGAGTTTCCTGTTAGCTTCTTCCTAGACATGCAACTTGGTGCCCATTGTGTCTTTCTTCTTTAGACCAGCGTGACCCTGAACGAGCGATTCTCTGGGCTGAGGCACAAATGCCATTTCGTGGCAGGACACGTCACAAGCCGGATGGTCACTCTGCCGTAACCCTCTCCCTTGGGTGGAATCAGGCCAAAGCAGGAAAGGGGTCAGCCCTCAAAGGCCACCAATTGTCTGAGCCTGCCTTTCACCAACTGCAGCTTGGGAGGAGTTTTCTCAGTGGAGATTGTGACCTCCAGAGGTCTTGCTTTCACCTGAGCAGTGTCTGAGTTTTAGACTGACTAAGCCATTCTCAGGAGGCACCTGCCGAGAAAGATCTGCAGCTCTTGGTCTTCCCTGGGAGAAGGCTTTGTCCTCAGCATTTGGTATCTACATCTCTGCCTCTTCACTGCCTCATGTGGCTGGGAAGGAAAGAGCAAGTCCATTGTTACCAGCCAGGGCCACCGTTGTGAGTCAACTGAACCTGGAATTAATACTTCTCTTTGTTTATTTCTTTGGCCTGAAAAGCACTTTTACAGACCTGGGGTGGGGCAGTGACATCACCTCTGTCATGCAATCATTGTGTGTCATGTTCGCCGTTTCAATGTCTTTGATGCATCGTAACGTTTCGCATGTCATTAATTGGATGCGTGTTTCATCTTTCTCGGGAGGATGGGAACGGTTATCTTTTGGCTTTGCTTTGGAATGTATTTGTATTATCTACTGCGCTCAAGGTTACTTTCCCGGCATGATGTAAATTGTGCAATTTATGTAATTCACATCCTTGGGGTGATGAAGTCATGATGTCTGACATCATCACTGTGTCTACTGGATGCATAATTTATTTGGAGGATTGTGTCAAGCTCTAGCAAATGGAATAAAGCTACTTTAGAACCTGAACGAGTGGGATAATTCTTTGCAACATAATTGAGGGGCACCCTCATAAAGCTGGCTTGCCTTGTACTGCACCCTTAGCCAGCTTGCTAATCCTGGAGGGGCCCCAGAAGCGACTTGAGTCCACATTGCTTAAAAAAATTGGGTCTACTGTATGAGAAGTGGTTTGTGAAAAATAATAATATTAACAATATAGTGTAGTAACAGTTCAAGCTTCAGAGCCCCTAAAATGTAGGTCCGCCACTGCGTCCAGGACTTCCTCCTACATCAGTGCGTCTAGTCCCCAAAGGGCCCCTTTCAGATCCTTCCTTTCTGCTTTCCTTTGATCATAACCAAGCTTGTCCCTAGATAGGACATCAGAGAAAAATATTAAAATCACTCACGGTAAACTACCAAAAGCTTTTTTTTAAAATTTGATGGACAATGTAAGGGTTAGTGGAAGCATGAAGAGAGAGAAATGGTAATTCTAGAGAATACACCTACTTTTCAGAAAGACAGAGATCCTTTTCAAGAATAGATATGATCTGGATCTCAAAGAACTTGGCTACTAAGATCTCTAATGCAGAAATGCCACCGAAGACCTTTTCTGATTACAAGCCACTGAATCTGATCATGCTTAATGCTATGGCTCTTTTCTTACATTGGTCTTGAGAGTCGCGGCACCTTTGCAACGGGACAGCTTGCCTGCCCCCTCCCCAACACTAAGCAGGATCAGTCATACTCAGATGGGAGGCCCCCCTCAGGACATCTCAGGCAGTCCCTTCCAGACTGCTGCCAGGTGAAGGACCAACACAGTCGCCTTGAGTTTGCCTAGAGGGCGTCTGGACCTGTTTGCCTTTGGAGAAGCCCAGCCACCACCAGGAGGCAGCAGCTCCTCACCATCCATTCTGGCGCCTTTCTCCCAGCCAGTGCTCTGCTCCTGGTAGAAGCTTTTCCACTTGGAAAACAACAACAACAAAAACAACAACAACAACAGTAATAAAAGCACTTTTCTCTCTCCCACAGTGGCTGCAGCCTCTCTGGATTCAAACCAGTGGCTTGCACATCCTATTGCAGAGAAACAAGGGACACGCAGCTTATAGAAGAGAAAATTGCAACGGAGGGGGGTGGGGGGTTATGGATTTTCCCTCCAGGTTCTTCCACTGATGATAAAAAGCAGGACTTTTAAAGTATTCCAAGGTGTTCTTAAAGTATTGATTAACCAGATGCATCTATTATTTTTTGCCTTTTTTCCCCTTCTAGACTCAAACAGATACACTTATTTCATGCAGCCCTTCATGGCCGGCCGGCCTTCTACTTCCAGGTAGTTAACGTGAACGTTCATCCATTCATTAACAATATTTCTAACTCACCCGAATTTTCCTGGACTCTAGGTGGGACGCAACAAGGTCAAAAGCAGCCACAGCAACCAAGGGGAAGCCACTAAAAATAAAGTGGTCTACAGCTGGAACACGTAAGGTCCAAGAGCGCAGGTTTGGTGCAAAGGCTTCCCTCCGCAGTGGCCCCCTGGATGCTGATGGGTTGCTCGCAAGCCCCTTTTTTATTCTTTTTCCATTTTTAAAAAAATTCTCAACTCTCTGGCAACCCCAAAGCACTGCAGTTGTCCTGAACAATCCTTGCGTTATTCCAATTTAGCACATACTTACTAAGTTTATAGAGAGACAGTTTGGGGTAGGGCAGCGTTTCTCAACCTTGGCCACTTTCAGGTGGGTGGACTTCAACTCCCAGAATGAGGAATTGGGGGCCAGGAGAGGTAGTAACCACCATTGCCACCTGGGACTTGAAAAGGTCTGTGTCACCCGGGGCAAACATGAATTCTGCGCCCATTTTGGTGCCCCCCCCAGCACTCATTTTGGCGCCCCACCAGCGCTGTGCCCGGGGCACATGTCCCGGTTGCCCCCCCTAGTTGCAGCCCTGCGGGGATGGACTCATTTACAGTGGCAATGGGGCCACAGTTGGAAGACCAGAAGGACGAGGTTGGGAACAGACCCTCCTGGAGAAAATCTATCTACATGGTTGCTTGTGGACAACGCCAACTTGGTGGCACATAATTAATCGATTAATCAATGGATCCCAGTCACCAGGGTGGCTCCCCCTCCCCCAAGATCAGAGGAATAAGAGCAGGAGGGAAGAATGCTGTCCTGCTTGGGGGCTCCTGTAAAATGCAGGCTTTTGATCACTTCCCTTGTAACCCCTAAAGCAGCGTTTCTCAACCTTGGCAGCCTGAAGATGGGTGGGCTTCAACTCCCAGAATTCCTCAGCCAGCATTGGGTGTTGAAGCCCACCCACCTTCAAGCTGCCAAGGTTGAGAAACACTGCCCCAGAGCCTCTGCTGTGAATGAATGCTTTTGCATTCCACTTGCCCAGTGATGCTGTCTGGATAGCAAGCTAGCGGGTGCCCTGCAACGCTTATCTCGCCGAAAACAGCATTCCCAGCCAGGTTCGTGCACCAGGCGACGGCCGTCAAACGTGTCGCCTGGGGGAAGGCTGCTGCTCTGGGCGTCCTGGACGTGGCAGAGGTCTGATCAGGAGCAAAGTCCGCTTGTCAGCAAAGCGGTCAGGGAGGAGTGGCTGAAAGGGGTTGAGAAGATAAAGTCAGTTCTTCCCAAGCAGCAAGAGGTTACTTGAAAAACCCGAGGGCGGAATTGAGTCATTGCTAGAAACCGGTGCTGGAGAGACATGTGATGTCTGCAAACTTCCTTGGGCCTGGTACCGTTTTCCCCCAACAAGGGCACTGAGTTCTCCCCACTCCCACCAATGCCTTCACGCCCCCACCCCGCCCCCCAAGACCCCACCTGCACACAGGAGGCTGGACGGTTGGCATGGCAGACGTTTCCGTGAACTTGAGAGAAGCGGGGAGGCCGGAAATTCAAAGGCAGGGAGCAAGGCGGGGCGGCTGAGGAGGTGGCTGGGATTCCTGCCCGTCTTCTGGTCCTTTCAACGCTGGTGAGCTTCCCTGGGTGAACACAGCCATTAGCAGAGGAGTGTTTTTGCTCCCTCCTCTGGCAGGGAGCCGAACAGGACAAGCTCAGGCTGAGCACTTTGGATTGCTTGCCAGGCCGCTTGACAGATGGGAGCTCCTGGCGGCTGCCAGCCAAGCAAGCGACACCTTTATGGAAGTCTCTCTTTGGCTCCTTCACCAGCCGGCTGCCTGGGAGGAACTGTGTGCAGGGGAGGCCGGCAGAGAAGATGCACGGTCCTTTTAATCCGTTCAATATTGTCCGATTCTCGGAGACTGCCTGGACAAGTCCCTGCAGTTTTCTTGGCAAGATTTCAGAGGTGGTTTGCCATTGCTTCTTTCCTAGGGCTGAGGGAGAGTGACTGGCCCAAGGTCCCCCAGCTGCCTTCATGCCCAAGATGGGACTAGAACTCACCATCTCCCGGTTTCTAGCCTGATGCCTTAAACCACTATACCAGTGTTTCTCAACCTTGGCCACTTGAAGACGTGTGGACTTCAAGTCCCAGAATTCCCCAGCCAGCCTTGCTATGGAGTCGATGTTCTTCCTTTCACCTCTCTGCTATCTCTGCCTGTCATGGAAAGGTTCCCCCTTCGTCCCCCCCGACCAGCTTCTCTCCTTTACTTCCCTGCTCTTTCACTCCAGAGCTCTGCATAAGGGAACTACCCCGCAGCCCTTTCAGGCGGCCTGCTCTTCTCCAGCACCTTCTCCAGCTCCAGGCTGATGTTCTGCATGAAGAGATACAGCCGTCCCAAAAGTTATTCATTGAAACTCACTCTGCACAGCTGCCAAACGCTGGATTTATGTGTCTCCCTTGACGCTTTTGTTTCTGGTCACTCAGAGCAGCTCAGGCATCACCAGTGTGTCCATGAAGGAAGTAGATTTTTGCCCCCAAATGTCCCAGTTGATGCTTGCTTCAGCAGAACCAACTGCTTATACCCACAGATGATGGCTGCAACCACAAGATCAAGGCTTCATCCCTTTTTAATGGGCATGACACACGCGACACACGTAAACCAGGGGCAAGCCTTTGCTCAGGCTGCTGCAGATGCCACCTGGATTTTTTGACCCCACTGGTGGACCCCCAGCTCCCATTCGGGAGAGATTCTTTGGGAGCTCTTCACGGTTTCTTTACGAGCTCAAGCCCTTCGGTGTCAGTCCCTTGCTGCTTTCCCCTGCCCCTCTTTAGGAAGGCCCCACGTGTTGCCTCTTTCTCTGGGAGGCCCCCAGTCATTGCCGCTTTTGCACAGAAAGCCTGGTCAGTATCTCCTTGAATGTTCCTGTGCACAATTGCCACATAACTTGACAGTGAATAAACCAGGACATCCCTTTGCAGAAACCAGGTTGATTCATCCTCAGCAAGATTTGTCCTTCCCTGATGTTACACTGAAGAAAACATACACTGAATAAAGTAACTTAAGAACTGAGACAAAATAATCTGTCTGAAAGATTCGTAAATTGTTGTTAATAAGGCTTTGCCTCCCTCCCTCCCACCTCAATTTAGGTGCGGATCTTCTTGCACCTTCAGCAGCAATTGTGAAGCTCAGCTTGACCGGACTCAGGAGAAGGGCCTTGGTTTAAAGAGTGGTTCTGAACAGGCCTCTCGCTGTTGATTCCTGCCTGCATTTTCCTTCCAACCTTGTGGACAAGAACAGTCACTTTCCTCTCGAAAGCGAGACTCGCAACTGCCCTTCATCCGCTTACCAGCCATGCTTGTCTGCTTTTAGAAATCAGGGCGTGCTTCCTTTATTGTCACAAACTTTCTTCCTCCCTCCCTTTTTGGTAACTGATGCCTTTCGAGAGTCTGTGGGCAGGAAGCGGTAGCCCTTCCTTTTCTTTGCTACCTTTGCTAAAAGACATGCTTTGGAAAATCACATGGTAATTGCAGGAGGAGATCAAAGCCAAGCCAAAGCGGAGGAAACAAAATCTGCAAGGGTGTCTTTGTGGGGGGCTCAAAAAGGTCAAGACGGCACCACCTGATGCACATAGAAAAGGGGCAGGGCTTGGATTGCCGGGCCATGGCTGCCATGCTGACCATCTTGACAAACACACACAAGCCCACGGATGCATCTGCAAATACAGCATGCTTCCTGACATTGTGCTAAAATTTTCTTTTTGTATCTATTTCACTTAGCATTCTTTTCCCCTGCAATTCTGGACCCATTTTAGAATAAAGTTTGCTTCAAGAAGAGCTCAAGCCTCGATGCCCCCTGGTGACGTCCATGCCATTTTCTTGGAAGCAGTTTGCACTGTCTACTTCCCCTCTTTTGCATTCTAGTTGTCCAAAAGGAAAACATCTTCCCCATGCCTCTTATGCCCACCCTGCTACAGCCTCACAACCCTGTTGTCCAGGACAGTGTCTGGGCCCACTGACCTGCCTTGCAGAGTAGACCCCGAGAGCCTCCTGGGCCACCTAAAATTCTGTCTCTTGCGCTCTTTCTCCCTCCTACTTTTTAAGAGCAGCTACCCACGAAAAGAAAGGAAATATACTGGTGAGCTGGTCTACCCAATTGCTTACTTGGCATGCAGTTAAGCCAAGGAGTACAAAGTAAACTGCAGTCACTTGTCAGCTCTGGAGCTCAGGCCCATTAATCTGGCTGCAAGCTGGAAATTATTTGCACTCCATTTGCTTGCAAGCCTCACTTACTGAATGATGTGGCCTGCTCTGGGCATCCTTCAGAGGAAGAATTAAAAAGCTAAACTCTCACAGCGTCAGAGGAGCATCTTCCTCGTTCTTGGCTTTGCTAGTTTCTTTTAAACTTGCTTTTCATTCAGCCGGAGCTGTTTTAACCTGAAGCCTCTTTCAAGTTTGCCTTCAGCTCCTGCTGACTTCACGGACACCTCCATGGAGATTCCTTCACAACTGTGAGGATGTGCTTTGCTGTCACCTTCTTTTCAGGATGTAGATAGTCCTCACTTAACAACCGTTCGTTTAGTGATGGTTCAGACTTATGGCAGTGCTGGAAAAAATGACTTATGAATGGTCCTCACACTTATTACCATTGCGGTGTCCCCATGGTCACATGATCACAATTTGGGTGCTTGGCAACCAGTTTGCATTTATGACCATCACAGCATCCCACAGTCACGTGATTGCCATTTTCTACCTTCCCAGCTGGCTTCTGGCAAGCAAAATCAATGGGAACCACATGATTTGCTTAACAACCACATGGTTTACTTAACACCTGCCGTGATTCACCTAATGACCATGGCAAAAAAGCACGTAAAATTGGGTTGGATTCGCTTAATGACCACTTTGCTTAGCAACCAAAATTCTGGTCCCAATTGTGGTTGTTAAGCGAGGACAACCTGTATGCAGCTGCAGAAGTGTTCTTAAGAGATGACGTTCAAGAAATGGAATTTGAGGTGTGTGAGAAAGATGATGTCGTGGGGCATTCTCTGATATTTTGGCTGTTTTTTCTAGCAGTCTATGGGCAATAAGTTAATATTCCCATTAAAATACAGCAAATAACTTGGCTGTAGAAGCTGGGGATCTGCTTTCCCTTACTGCCAAAATAACATTGCAGAACAAGTGCAGGCCCTGTAGCTGGCTGGGAGGGCATATTCACGCAGCAGACCCACAAGTCCAACTAAACCTGAGCAGGTCACCACATTGTTCCAGAGCTCTTCCTTCAGGTGCCCTGGACTGTCCACATGGGAAGTGCAGACTGGGATAAGAGGGAAAACACCACTTCCACACTGAAGCAAGCGTGGAGTCAGTGTTGCAAGGGAATGTTTTCTACAAGTGACATCTGGATATGCGGTAAGCGGGACATGTGGATGGACTCCAAAAAGGGTCCAGTTCCCACAGAGCATATTTTCCTCACCCACTGCCCTGAAGAGCTGTGAGGGGCTCAGTTCCTGGATCCACTTGGGGAAATCAAGCATCTCGAGCATCCTCGGTTGGAGAAGGCTGTGCTAGAGGACGAAAGGCAGCACCAACAGCAGCCCATCACTGAAAGCAGAGAAGTTATGGGATTAAAATACAGAAATGGAAAAAGTCCATTAAGAAACGGAAAAAGTCTTGGCAAATAAAGAGGTCTCTGCCTAGTGCCAAAAAGGCATCTAAACAGGCGTCTCCCCCAAGCCCTGGCCACAGTCTGGGGGAGCAGCGGCCACCAAACCCCGGAGTGGGGACCTGCGTCTGGAGTCCATCACCTGCTCTCTTGGGAAGGGCAAATCCGGGAGCCATCCTTGTTTCCACAGGAACGAACCAGTTCCAGCCCATTCCCCAGCTGCCATCAGAAACAATGGAGCCAGATGGGAAGACGCACCTCCCTCCATGGGTTCCGTGTCTTGGCATCTTCTGTGGGGTGGACATTGGGAAGGTGAAGGCCCTGCCCCCCCAGCCCTTGCTGCAAATTGACCCTTCAGCCACCAGACTGCCCTAAAGTTAAGCCTTCCGGCCTGAAAAACCCTCAAAAGTTAAAAACTTGCATCATTCCGCCCCTCCCCCTGGCAGAAGTGGGCTGACTCTCCAAATCCCATTTTGGACATCACCCCTGGGAGCCCACATTCCCCGACAACAAGGATGCTCTGAGCCACCAAGGGAGCCTTTCCCTCCCCGTGGTTTATTTCTGCCCTGGGCTTTTAGTCCATTAGATCCCCATTACTGGAGATCCTCTCAGACACCGGGAGGGTTGAAAGCTGGCTCGCTCAGAGATTTGACACTGAGGTTATGCAGCCAGCAAATGCCGCCGGCAGATAAAAAGTGAAAGGGGGGCTGGGGGGGGCGGCAGCAGCAGGCCAGAGGAACAAAGATCTCGGCTCTCTTTCCAAAGAGCAGAGGGAGAAGACGAAGCCTCTCTTATTCTGCGGCCCCGGGGGTTTCTTATTTTTAGAATATGCCACCTCACCCAGAGGGAGAATTGTGGGCTGGTGCCTTTTGCATGATCTTCTCTGCTGGGTACAGGATGCCAACTGGGCTGAGGCCTGCAAGATAAAACCCTGGTGCCCCTCCCAGGCAGGGGAGCTAAAACTGGAGGTAGCATTTAGCCCCTGAATCTCTTTACCGAGCTAAAATCCCACCACTCTGCCCGGGAAGTGAGTGGTTGAGGGAGAGAAGACAGTTGCCAAAATGGGGCCATGAGAAACCAGAGGGAGGGATCCACGCATTGGGAAACTTTGCAGAGGAAAATAAAGAGCGAACGAGCCCCAACCAGATCAGAATCGAGCAGTCTCTGCATCTGCAGAAATTCTGTTTGGGGAGAAGCAGAAAACAGGGAGGGGAAGCAGAAGGGAACGTCCAGGAAAAGGGCAGGGCCAGCTGGCAGGAGGATCAGCCCATCCTGAAACACTGTGTGCAGTTCCCAGCTGGGTCCAGTTGAAAAGAGGATGCTTTGAGCAAACCAGAGCCCAGCACGTTGCCTCTGAGCTAAGTAGGTTTGGCAAGGTTCCAAGGAAGTAATTTTGAGTAAGCTTTGGGATATGCAGCTTATCTCATGTCCAGAAGAAATCTCCAGAAGCACACCTCATTTCAGAACACAAGAGATTCATCTAGAGAGCCTGAAGTGCTAAGTTGCAAAACCTCTACTCCAGTGTTTCTCAACCTTGGCAACTTCAAGACGTGTGGACTTCAACTCCCAGAATTCCCCAGCCAGCTAAGGCTGGCTGGGGAATTCTGGGAGTTGAAGTCCACACGTCTTAAAGTTGCCAAGGTTGAGAGACACTGCTCTCCATTCTGGAGCACTAAAGCATTGTCGTCCTCTGAAGTTACAACCGCTGAAAAATAGTAGCATAATTTCCTGCCGCTTTTTAAGACCAAAAACAGGCTTAATCTGGCTACGAAATGATGCAAAGGCCCCGTTTCACTGAAAATCTTCCCTCCCAATCAGAGCTACTGCTGTGTGTCACGGCCTCCCACACTTTGCCTCCTGGCTCTGCTTGGCCAAGTCTCCACCATGCCTAAAAAGACAAGGTCACCCCCTGCCCCCAGCATCCAAACTGATGCCCACCCTGAGCCATTTCCAGGGTGAGCAGCTTCTTCAGGGAAGGTTGCTGAGGTTCAAAACAGAAGCAGACGTTGCTGGGAAAATCACCCCCAGAGCAGCCAAACCCCACAATCTAAATTTGTGCAGAAGTGCAACAGGCAAGTACAAAAACGGTTGTTTCGCAGCCCAAAATAGCAGTGGGAAGGAAAAGGACCCCCATTAGACAATCAGGCCTTTGCAGAGGCACTGGCTAACCAGCAGGTCCCAAAACGTGAATGTTTTCATATCAAGCCAAAAGTTTGTCTCCTGCTTTTTTTGGACACGCTCGGCCGGCAGCCGAAGGCTGTTCTTAAGCGCTAAATGCTGAGCGCAGGTTTGAGAGGCAAGAATTTCTTCTCATCTCCCCAAACCACAGCCTGGGAGAGAGGGTTTAAATTTGGTCCTTTTGAGTCAGTTTTAAAAAAACCTGTCAGCTGGTCCTATTTCTGGCCAGCCCGGATCCAAAACAAAGATCTATATCCATACTACGCCCATCTTTAGCATCGATGTTTAGATATCCTGCCCTTGATATCCTGCCCTTGACTAGGTGGCAACAGAAGCAGTAGAGGAATCTGGCCTTTTCTTGCCAGGGCAGTTGGTGGGGTTGATGATCTACCACCTCCCTGCTCAAGGTAGAATCGAAACAGGAAGGGGGTAGAGAGAAGGGTCTCCCCTCCCCTTTCCTTGTCACCCAACCAAGAACTTAAAAAAGGCACGTTGCTTCTCAGCCACCTCTCGGCTGATCCGGGAAAGCTGAGCAGGATTGAACCCAGTTTGTACTTGGATGGGAGGCCGATAGGAAATCATGTGCCTGCAGGCTAGGCTGGGAGATCAAAATAAGCCTGGAATTGATCCATGACTTCTGGAGCATGGGCAAGAAAACAACATACTCATGAGGTAGCTAATGGTTGAGTTTTGCTCAAAGGAGACCTTACCATTTCCCCCAACTCTTCATATCTGGCCACAGAGATATCTGCAGGGTGTGGCCTTCAAGGTATGGCCAAAAGAGTCAAGATGGTGGCCACGGCAGTGCAATGGAAGCTCCACCTGTTTTTTTATGTGCATCACAGAGCTCTGATTGGATTGTTGCAGCACCACCACGACTCTTTAGAGCACATCCTGTTGAACCCACGAACCCATGAAGAAAGGGGCCCCAGTTCAGGAGTTTAGCAGCTTTGCTACCCTGAATGTGTTTTTAGAGGAGAAATGGAGACGCTGCTGAAAGGACCATGAATGGCAGAAGTTCAGGAGCCAGGACCAAAACTCATATATTTTGAGCATGTTTTGGAAATGGAGCTCAGACTAGAAAGGGATTATATCTGGCAAGATTAAGGCAAGTAGAGATGCAGAGGATGAATGGGGTCACAGGCATTTTTGGAATGTCCCTGGATGAGTGGCAGGGTGGTGGTTGCTGCTGCTGCTGCTGTTGTGAAAGAGAGATCAGCATGGGAAGTGTTTGTCCACACGGGACCATGAGCTGAGCCCGGCAAAATGGAACTGTGAAACTGTGAATATTTGCACAGCTGTCATTTGAAAACGTTTGGCTTGGTGTTTCTGCCCAGGACTGGAACTGTACGGGCTGAAAATCACAGCCCCAAACGAGAGGAAGCGAGCACATGGATTCCGCCGGAGGGGGAAAAGAAGAAGCTGCCTCTCTGCAAAGCTCTGCAGATGCCCGTGAAAATGGGGGACTTTTTACAAGCCACCTGAAACCGTTGCATCATCGCCGCTGGCTCCTTCCGCAGGAGCCACAAACAGAGATGATTTAAAACACTGCAGCACGATGAGGCCTCGGCACCCGCTGTGCCAGCGCTGGTCCCAGAGGGCGGTGGAGCTGCTGTGGCCCCTCCGAGGAGGAAATGTGTCAGAGAAGCCACTCCGGAGGCCTGGGAAGGATTGGGGGTGGCCCTGTCCCGGGGCGAAGGGGGAAGAAGACGGCAGCTGGGGAGGGGAAGGGGAGGCCCCGGCGGGAGGGGCTTTGCAGCTTCCTCCCTCAGCCGGCCAGAGGGCCAAACTTGGGGCCCTCAAACACGGCTCAGCTGACCTCGCAAGGATCTGCGATGACGGCAAAGGAGGGAATTAGACGTGCGGTGGTTCAGGAGGGAACATTTCCCCACGGCAACTGTTTCAAAACCATTTTAGGTATATTTAGCTTTGCCTTCTGTGGCTTTCAGCCTCCTATTGACTAACTCAGAACTGGAGGTGTGTTTTGGAAGGCTTCGTCAAGTGCCCCACTTCCCATTTCGGCCTCCTTAGCCGCTTCGTTGAGGGCCTTTCATCTTCTGGAAGGAAAAGGTGCTTCGGAAAAGCAGAACAAGAATATTCTCAGGCAGAGTCTCTTTTGTTCCTTCTTCTTCTTCTTCTTCTTCTTCTTCTTCTTCTTCTTCTTCTTCTTCTTCTTCTTCTTCTTCTTCTCCTTCTCCTTCTCCTTCTCCTTCTCCTTCTCCTTCTCCTTCTTCTCCTTCTCCTTCTCCTTCTCCTTCTCCTTCTCCTTCTCCTTCTTCTCCTTCTCCTTCTCCTTCTCCTTCTCCTTCTCCTTCTCCTTCTTCTCCTTCTCCTTCTCCTTCTCCTTCTCCTTCTCCTTCTCCTCCTTCTCCTTCTCCTTCTCCTTCTCCTTCTCCTTCTCCTTCTCCTTCTCCTTCTTCTCCTTCTCCTTCTCCTTCTCCTTCTCCTTCTCCTTCTCCTTCTTCTTCTTCTTCTTCTTCTTCTTCTTCTTCTTCTTCCCTGGGTTCTGAATGCCTGCCCCGTCTTTCTCCTCCTCCTTTCTCAATTTTTTATTTACTGCTTCTTGTGACAGATGCATTGATAGTTTCCTTTATTCTGTCTGTGGGTTTTCATTATGGTCTTTTCCATTCTCAGAAGCTTTGAGAATGACATTAACGATCACAACGATTATCGTGAGCACCAACAAAAAGGGAGTTTCTGTCCTGCGTTGGGCACACTGCACCCGCGTCCTTCGACGCATGGCCCTTGAATGACTGCCCTGCTGGGGACTCTCTGTGGAAAGGTGGCCTTTCCTTCCTCCAGAGAGGGTTGAACTCTGCTTTGGAAACAGAAGTTGTCTGGTTTAGTTCTCAGCTGGTCTTTAGTTAAAGCTCTGAAGGGCTGGCCTGGGCTCCGGATTGCTAATCCCGATCATCAGTACCAGGCCAGATTTGCTAATGTGGCGTGAGGCAGCCTCCACCATCCCGACCTCGAATCAGCCCGTCCACCTTACCCAAGATGCCCACCAGCCTTATCAGTCCTTTGATGGAGTGCTGCAGCTTAAGGCGAAAGCCAGACCCAGCACCCCTCTCCTGAGCAAAGAGACCAGGCAGAGGGGAACCAAGGGTTCCTAGAACTTACGGCTCCATCTCCCTGAGCTCTTGCATGCTAGAGAGAGGCATCCTTGATGTGAACAGTCCTGAAAACTGCCAAGATGGGCACACAATGGGATGTAAAGCTCCTGCTCTCTTTCCGCCAAACTCAAGGTCTGCGTGAGGATCAAGTCTCTGGCAGAAAAACCCGCCATGTTTTCCAGCTCACATCTGTTCGAGAAGGAAGGGTGTCCACAAGTCTGGGCCAAAGGCATAAACCCCAAATATCTGGCACCAAATTCAGTTTGATCTGTCTGAATTTTCACGCTCCCCTTTGTCTTCTCCCACCAAGCAACAGTGTTGATGTCCACATGAATTTTAGGCAGGGGGGATTTAATGCTCCCCACCCAATTTTAAGTGGCATGTTGTCTGAAGAGAGAGGGGCTCTGCAAGGTGGGCGGAGGGGGCCAGCTCTTTCCCTTCTCTGCTGCTTTGAGGCAGCAGACCAAGAGCTGCCCTGAAGCCGGAGGAAACCACAGGAATGCAGTTCTGTCTCTGGAAGTCTGCTGGGGAGAGACGAAGTCTGGCAGTTGAAAATAATACGCCTGCCCTGCAAAGGAGATGGAGGAAAGGGCACCCTTTTGTCCTGTAGGACAGATATCCCGGGGAGCTGGGCTGCCTGCGATGCGCCTCTTTCCCCACGAAGGGAGATGAAATGGGGGGGGGGGCTCTATTTATTAAACTGTAATAACTTTCCTCACTGATTGTGGCGGCGGTTCACGGAAATACAATCAAGGATTTTGCTTCAGGGTTTAGGTAGATTCCTTGGTTGGGAGGAAAGTCTGTTCCTCCAGCCTGGAGTCTTGTTCCCTGGCTGCCAGAGCTGACCACGGGAAGAAGGTTGGAGAGAACCTTTTGCAAAGGTCCAGAGAAACCGGTTTGGGCCAGGAGGACAACAAGAATGACCAGGAGGGAAACTAAGCCTTCCCAGCTGGGGGTGAGGGAGGAATTGGGGGGGGGGGTACACTGGCCTTGCAGAAAGCTGAGCAGGAGGATGCATGATAGAGTTCTTCAGGAGGTTACGTTGAAGACAGCCAAGACCTGTTGTCCATCATTCCAGAGTGGGATACAGAATAATGGATTTGAATTGTCCTTTCCAACTTTCCAAGGCCCTTAAAACCTGGTTTGACCAACGAGCTTGGGATCCCATGATAAAGTGGAACCCGTCAGAGCAGTATTTCTCAATCTTGACAGCTTTAAGATGGGTGGACTTCAACTTCAAAGATCTGCAAATTGTAAGGTGACCCTTAACCTCAATAGTTCCAAAATATTGTAGAATCACATAACAACAAAAACTACAAAACCCCAAACCATAAGACCGCTTTCTCTAAGCCTGGTGCCTTCCAGATGAGTTGGGACACAACTCCTACCTTTCCCAGCCTGCTAGGAGGCTGTGGGACTCCAGCTCATGGGAGATGTAGTCCACATCTGAGGAACATTCAGTTGAAGAGAAACCATGTGCATCCATGTCTGTCCATCAATTGGTCTGGAAAAAGAATTCCGGGCTAAGAGGGTCAGAGTGAGGCCCCCTTCATCATACATATATTGTCTGTTTTCTGGCTTTTTCTAAATACTCTTCTTTGGAACTGAATCCAAAATGTAAAAAAAAGTATCCTTTCATGTAATGTGATTTCTACAGTGGTGAATTTTCCAGAAGGACAAGAAGACAAAGAGAGAGAGAGATGCTGAAAATGAATCAACTTCAGACAAAGACTCTTTAATAAAAAAAGACACCGGCAAGAGGGTATTTCCTTCCTTAGCTTTATTTCCTTGCTTCTGTGATGGAATTAATTTAAAAAGTTTTAAAAAATCCAAAGTAATGAGTGTTTGATTGTAAATTTCAGTTTATTTGATGCTCAGATGATTAAAGATTAAAGAAGCTGGATGAAATGGAAATCAAAGAAATGCGGTAAGGATGGCGAATGGAATTCAAGTTAAAATTATTCAGGATGGCTTAGTTTTTGTCAGAGCAGATAAAGCAAAAGATTTTTGTTTTTATTGTCCCTGGTATATAGTTTGTTACTGTGTATGTGTGTGCATATGCACATGCGTGTGTCAGCAGTGAAGCTCAACAGCAGTTAAAAAAGTGAAAGTCTTTTAACCAGTGTTGTCAATTATTCTATCCCATATAGAATTCAGATGAGAATCTGAGTTTTCTGAAATTCAGAACTGGAATGATCAGCATATTCACTATCTGGCTGCATTCATACATGCAAAATGTTTAACCAGGTCTGTTGTAAACCTGGTGGCTGCCTGCATTTATACGACATGTTAATCTTGGTTAGTTGTGGTTTTGGGGGGGCTGTCTATTGCAAGACCACATCCTGATCAATTAGTGCTTGGTTTATTATACACCGCGTACTCGGAAAATAAAATAAATCATGCCAGCATGTTGTTTGCACCCAGCCTTCTTACACTGAATTTTCTGCATCTCTGCCCAGTTTTCTCCTGCCCTCGGATATTATCATTCATTAGAATTGGATCTTTTTAGAACAAAAGAGTAAATTATATATATGTATCCTTATCCAGTGAACTAAAGTTGCCACAGTTGAGAAACATTGATCTATTAGATAAGACAGAACCAACAAGGAAATAGATTTCCCAGAAAACCTGCTGTTTTAAGCTGTCAAAATGGAAAGCCCTGTTTGAAATAAGCCACAATGAAGTTCTATATTGTAACAACAACAACAATCCATAGGATGCTGTGGAATTTAGACTGGAAGCTTGTTGAAGGTATTCAGGTGTTCATAGCCTTTGCACTATCTTTGGGGATAGGCCAGAAGCCAAGGGCAACAGTCAGATAAACAAGGAAACTGTCCAGCCTGTCCAGGATTTAATCCCTTGCATTTGCGAGTTCTGGACTAGTCTAGAGTGAGGACATCATTCGCAGCTGGGTTCTTGTGAAAGGGTGTACATGTGGTCAGTTTGGCCTCTAGCCCACAAGGAGACTCATGGTGAAATGCAGCCTATGGAGGTGAACCCACTGTGGCCCATTCTCCATTGTTGGTTGTCTTTTCAAGGCGCTGTTCTCTAAGTCAACGCCTTGGTTGCAGCTGGGGCTGGGGCAGATGTGGTCCCTTCACCCCACACTTTATTACCAGCTGCCTCTGTCCTTCCATGAAATTATTTTTGAAAGCAGGAGCTCAGCCCTGCATGTCCAGGTCAGCAATCACTTTCTCATCAGGCTGCCCAACATCTCCAGGAAGGAAGACCACAAAGAGGACATCATGCTGTCGCCCATTTATTTATGTGGTTATGGGGTTGATATTGACATATAGAGGTGTGGAAATGCCACTATCTCAGCAAGGAATATTTATTGTGCTCTCCTGCTTTTGCAAACCCCAAATTTTGAAGAAAGAAAATGACTGCAAAAGCTCTTAAGATTTAGAAACAAAGAAGTAGATCCAAAATATGGAAGTAAAATATGGAACTAAAAAATTGTGAGCTTCCCAATTCACAGCTTGTTCCTAATGTGAGTTAAAAATAAGACTTTCTTGATCAGAGTCTCGGTACCATGACGAGAGGATTAATTCCATCCAATTCATATGGAGGAACCTCTGAGTGAGTATGAACTGGGAGAGACTTTCATCTTGCTGAAATTTTGCCTAAGCTCTTGCTGAAAATCCATTGGTAGGCTACCTTCTAGATGATAAACCCTGTTTATACCTTGCTGCAATCAAATGAGTCTTAGGAGCTTCCGAGGTATACAATACAATAATAGCTAAAACATGTAAAAAATACCAACATATATGACAAGACAAATGAAAATGAATAAATAAATAAGTTGTAGGTGTAGTGGTGTGTAGGAATAACCGTGAGGGATAGGGAAACAGATGCTGCCTAGGGAATGATCAGATAAAAGAGGGAGAAGCCTGCAGCAGCTTAATGGTCAGAGAAAGAAACTCAGGAAGGGTTCACCCTAACCGATCAGGCTGTAAAAAGAGATGGCGGGAGACCTGTACTTTCAGACTTGCAAGATTCTGTTAACATAGGTAAAGGTAAAGGTTTCCCTTGACGTAAAGTCCAGTCGTGTCCGACTCTAGGGGGCGGTGCTCATCTCCGTTTCAAAGCCTTGGAGCCGGCGTTGTCATAGACACTTCCGGGTCATGTGGCCAGCATGACTCACGGAACGCCGTTACCTTCCCGCCGAAGCGGTACCAATTAATCTACTCACATTTGCATGTTTTCGAACTGCTTGGTGTGCAGAAGCTGGGACAAGCAACGGGAGCTCACCCCGCTGCGCGGTTTCGAACCGCCGACCTTCCGATCGACAGCTCAGCGGTTTAACCCGCAGCGCCACCGCGTCTGTTAACATAGCTTTCCAATAAAGTAGAATTAACACATCTGGTTGTGCTTCCTGTCTGGTTTACCTAGGAGGGCTGACAATAGGACAATAAATCAAGAATATTCCCTCTGAAACAATTCAGTTTTCAGTAAAGTATCTTCCTGAGGGCCAGCAAGGAAGGGGCAAATCATATCTTCCAGGGAAGGTCATTCCAAAGCAATGTTGCTATCGCAGACAATCGTCACTACCTCGCCTCAGCTCCCCTGGAAGTGTGGGGCCAGCAGCAGCTGCCCCCCACAAGAACTAAAGGGCCCTGCCAGCATCATGAGAAGGAGGAGTCTTGAGCTGCATCTCTGTCAAAAAGTCCTAGTTCACGTTTACAGCCCCTCTTGGGAAAAGAAGACAAGACAGATCTTGGGCAGGACTGCTGGAAAAGGTTATTTGGCTAAGTTCTTGGAGAACTGCTACCATTTGGAGAAGGTGGTGCTCATGTCAAAGGGAAGCTCAGATGAAGCAAATTAAGCCCAGCAAAGCTCCAGCTGGCTGTTTGCACCATTTAACTCAGCTGGACAAGTAAATCCTTCTTTGTGCTCTTGTCTGAGAATTCCCAATCTTGGGAATTGCAGGACAAGCCTTCCATACAAAGTCATTCCAGGAGTCCTGAAGCTGCTGCTGTGGCATTTAGAACCAGGGACTGGGGGACAGTAGATGTGTCAGGGTTCAAGGAAGGGCTCCCCAGGGGAGGGCACATTCCCCTGGCGTACTAGCTTTGGAGCCCCGGCATCACTGGATGTCCAGACAGGATCTCCACCTGGGAAGAAATGACCCATTCCTTGGAAAGTCCCCTATAATAGCCCTCACATTGGGAAAAACAAAGCAATGCAAAAAGCTCAAGCTACTACCTCTTTTGCTCATAACTGGCATGCGTTTCCATTGCATTTATCAAATTGTGCATTCATAAAACAAGGAAGTTCAGTGTTTCCCCCTGATGCCTCTTTCACTTCCCTCTCTGCTTTCATGGTTTTCCTTTTTACTGGAGTGACTTGGCTGATTTCCTTTTCTTGCCTTAAGAAAGGCCTGATTTGGGGCATTTTGCAAAAAGTGGGCAATCCCAAGATAAAGTTCCTAGGTCAGGGGTAAAGTCAAAGTAACATTTTCTGCTTTTATGAAAGCAAGATTTATGAAGAACCAACGCAACCCTGAAGGTCAGATTTGATTACAAGACGTGGTAAGTTGCTAACAGTCGAAGACCTCTTCTTCTACTAGTTTTATTCTCTTAATTCACCAGTTAGCCTAAGTGGGTGTGCTGTAGGGTGTCCAAATCACACAAAGCCCGTGAACACAGCTCTGCTGTTGAGTAGGAAGGAGCAGAGACAGAGCATCCCTCTTTACTCTCCAGAAGTTGAGCTTCTTAATGCTGATTAGGTCTTCGGTGCAGGAGATGGCCACTGGCGTGTCATGAAGCAGAGGTGTTGTCCCTCTTGCCCGCTGCAATATTTCTGTAGTGTTGGCCAAGCTTTTGAGTATTGCAAGACGATTTGCAGCCTCCCACTGTTTTGTAACTTAGGCACTGGGGTGGAAGTCCTCTGGCTGGGCTCAGATACTGGTTTACACACACTCCACAGAAGTTTGGAAGACAGTAGGAGAGCCTGGAAAAGGATGTCCTGTGTGCCAAGACTTCTCAGGAAAAGCTGCTCTGCCTGTGGCTGACTGCCGTCTTCTCATAGGGTTTCAAAGTGGCAGAGAGCAAAGGACGAATAGCAGAACAGCAAGAGAGAAGAATGAGGAGTTCTCAAAGCACATCTTAAGCCAGGGAGTCCCACAGCAACCCAGGCTCTTGGGTTCTGCCTCACTCACCCAAAGAAGGATGGTCCTCTGCTGCTCTTCAGCACCACCATGGAGAGCAGCCATGTGCAGTATTGAAGCTCCAAGTTCAGATGGGCTGGACTTCCATTTCCAGCATGGCCTCTGGGAATTTTAGGAATGTATCCAGATGGAGAAAACTAGTCTTATCTTCCACTCATCTGGATCCCAGGAGGTTGTCGAGGACCTGAAAGAGTGGCTCAGAAGCCGGGCGGATGATGACTATCAAATTCATCAAAATCATTTCCATGATGCTGGGGACAAAAATCAGTTTATTTATTTGTTTTTCTTAGAGATGCTGTGCCTGTGACCAGAGTGAGACCAATTCTTGCTCAGAACCCCTGATTCTTCCTCCTTCACTTTTATGTGCAAATAATGGGATCAGTAGAAACAAAATCTGTGGATACAAAAAGTGCCAAACAGGTACGTAAACATCAGAGAGAAAGAGAGAAAACAAAAATCTGGTACCTATAGATCATTCTCCTCATAAATGCATTTTCTATTGTTTTATCTGGTGGCTTTCAGACCTGTTGTACCAAAGCTCCCAGAATTCCTGGCCAGCACAACTGAGAGCCCTCCAGGTCTTCTGTTTTTAAGAGAATTCCTATAGCATTCAATCAAAGTTCAGACCAAATTTCCAAATCAGCTTTATTGTCCAAGAGCGTCTTGAATTGCCTGAGTTCGGTCTCAGTTCGATGGTCCTCATCCATCCAATGTGGTCTCTGAACCGCTCTTTCAGGTCCTCGACAACCTCCTGGGATCCAGATGAGTGGAACATAAAAGTCCGGTCTCATCCTGGAAACACAGTTATGTTAAACAGCAGAAGACTGGTCCCAACTGGAGGGATATTGTGAGTCAAAGAGACAAAAATCTGGTGTTCCTCAGCATTATCTTTCTCCAGAATGGACCAAAGCCAACCCCAAGTCCAATCCAGATGGATACCATGTTCCGTTGGACCAAAAGCCAATGACAGATCCATCAGAACCCACAAGATGGACATTCCCTCTCTCCAGTTCCTAACACAGGTCATCCACCAAGGGAATCCATTGCTCTGAAGCTGTACCGAAATGGATCCAGAGAATTTGTACCATCCAGAAAACCTGAAGATGAGACCACCTGCACAGTGGGGCACCTGACTTAAGAACAGACAACTGGAGAGATTGCATGAAGCTCTGTGGATGGTCTAGAACTTAGTTATTTTTGTATGCTCCTCACGGGTAGAACCATTAGGGTGGCAGTTAAAACTTTGATCCAGAGCAACCTCAGGGCAGCCTCCTCTCTTCCCGGAGTCACAGGGCCCAAGTAGTTGGATATGGCAGCAGATGCTCCTTGTTCTCAGAATCAGTGGCCCACAAAGATTATTACTATGATCACTGTCCTTCCTCTGGTGATCATCACTGGCCAGTGGCAATCGCTGTTCCATGACAAGAGATCAGATCCATCCCCTACCCGGATGTTTTTTTGACCTGTCACAAAACCCTCGTGGCCTGAGTGTGTGCATTTAACTTTGCATATCTCCAGCTTTATTCGCATCTTCTGCCTCAAGCTGTTAACACACCAGTTGAGCAACGTTCTTTGGGGGAAAAGCACCCTCATGCACAAAAACCACATCCTCCAGTCCTGCTCCTTTTCATCACCTTTTAAGTGCATTTCTCGAGGCTCCAGGAAATGGGAGGGGCCGTGACACAAAAGCGCAAACCGATTGTGGAAGGTAATCTGATCCTTGGTGCTGTATTATCAGCATGTCCTAGGCAGAAGTCATTCTTAACCCAAAGAAAGGGGTCAAAGATCGCCGCCATCCACCTCTTCCCCTACCAGCCGTATCAACCCCATTGTGCAGGGAGCAAATCTCAAGGTTTTCCCCCTAAAAGGTGATTAGCTGATGGCGGCCATTGTTCACTGCACTCGTGACCAGGGGAGCCCGGCTAGTACCTGGGAACGTGAGCCTTCTCCTACAATGGGCCAGCACCGGATGTGGCGGCCTTCTGGATAGAGTCATGGCCACCTAGAAAGGAATTCTGGGAGAAAAACAGAAAAACAGAAAAACACTACCTATACCTTCATTTCATTTCTGCTTGAACTTAGAACCTTCTTCCATCTTTAAGAAAGACAATGCACAAATATTATTTCTGGCTGAATAATACGAGCATAAGACTTAATTGTTCTAAAAATCACCAAGATAGAATATGCACAGATGGTCCTAAAACCCAAATATTGAAGTGTTCATTAGTTCATAAACTCTTTTTAATCATTGATCTTCATATTGATCCTCACGTGTTGAAATTCTCTCATCCCATCCCCATTTCTAGCAGGACTGTTTGGATATTACTTTATTGCTCCTGTTGTGTTGTTTCTGTAGCTCTGATATTTTTTTTCTTACTGTAGACCCTGTGTTTAAATTTTTGAAAAAGCACTTCTAATCCTGCTGCCTTATGTGCCTGCAAGCCCAGAAAACATGTCACAGCAGAAACCCTGAATATCTAGCCTGATGTAACAGAAGAGAGGAAGAGGGAAAGATCAAAAAGGGGCTGGTTAATCCAGGGTCCCTCAACCTTGGCAACTCTAAGCTGTGCGGACTTCAACTCCCAGAATTCCCCAGCCAGCAAAGCTTAGAGTTGCCAAGGTTGAGGGACCCTGGATTAATCCCAACCAAGATGCAGCTGAATGCACCTGTTCCTACTCCAAATGGGAATTACTCCACCCTATCCCAAAACTCCACCTATTTCCTGCAGTGCCAACACCCGTGCCAAGCTGCCTCCCCAGTGGCACCAATGGCCATTTGCGGCTGTCCTCCCCTTTGCTCCAACCTCAGCCTTCCTGGGAAGCACTGCCGGGGCCTCTTGGAACGGACTGCTTGCCTCTTGAAGAGCCACGGCCAAGCCCAGCAGCCGTAAGTCGCAGGCACCTGCCTTGGCTGGGTCTCTGCGGAATGTCCAGGGAAGTGGCGATGTGAGAAATGGAGCGGGGTTAGGGTTGGATCATTAGCAAAGGGAGACAATCAAAAAGACGGGGCAATGTGTGCAATGGAGCAGCACCCCTTCTCTTGTCTTCAGTCCAGGAGCACAACCCGGCAGAGCAGTGATGGAAGCCGAGGGCGGTGGAGGCTGGGCTGTTGCAGAACCTCTTTTCATATGGATATCTGATACCCAAGGCTGCTTATTGATTGGCTTGTTAGATGGACACCTGCCTTTCTGTCAGGAGCTTGAGACAGGGGACCAGCATGCCCTTCTGCAATTGTTCTACAATGGTGGTCCAGGGCAGGTTGGGCCGGGAGAGCGGAACTGGCCCAAAGTCACCCCTGCCCAGTCCTAGCCCAGTGCCTTGACTGTGGCACCATATTGGCTCTCATTTCAGAACCATTAGCTCAATACTATAACGGCTTCCACCAGGAGTGTCCGCTGGGGGAGGGTGTCAAAAAAGCCAAGACTTTTTTCACCCTTCCCCCAGACGCCCCCGGCCTCCAGCCCACCTTCATCCCAGCCTTGATCTCCAGTTACAGGAGACACCAATGGATGGCTTGGAGGGTCAGATCCTTGGCCAGTGTTGTTCCTGGCCATGTTCTCCATGCTGCTGTTTCAGACCCTTGTCCTCTCGCTCAGCTGGAAGACCCCAGGGGCCCCAAGTTCCCCTCCCCGAGCCTGGGTTTTGTGTTCCCGCAACAGCTGCTGAACAAGCCACTCTCCCGGTCAGCATGGGTGGATCGGACAGCTGCCGAGGGGCTCATACGGGAGTTACAACAGAGGAAAGCCCAACACTTGTCTTTGAGAACAAGAGATGTTTGAGGCCGATTGGATGGAATCTACCTTCGCTTTTCTTTTTCATACATATAATTTTATTGAAATTTTTTATCAGCGGTAGTAAGAACTAATAGAAACTAAAATAGAATGAAGAAAAGGAAGAGGAAAGGGAGGAATAAAAGAAGTCAAAAAGTCAAGATGGCAGACACAACAGTGGGATCCAAGCTCTACCGCTTTGTGTATCACACTATTTTGGCCACCATCTTTTTGATGATACCCTGTGGATACCCCGGTATGATGCCCCGAGGTAGAGCTTTGACTTCCTTTGGTGAACTCAACCCCTGCAGCTTCTGGACTCTCTGGAGATGCACACCCAGCCCATGGTGGCTTATTGAATAATTGCACTTGAGCCAGCCATGGTTTCAGGGGATGTATAGACCAGGCCAACATGAGGCGTGAAGGAAAATGTCCACGCTGCGGCAGAAGCCCAAAAGGACAAATTGAACAGCAACGTCTTTGGGAGAGGGAAGCAAACGGTTCAAAGCGGTGGCCGCTTTAGATCAAGTAAACCCATGGAATGCTAAACAAGGCTAATGGTGAGAGAGAAACCCTTGACATCTTCAGGGGGCACTTGGGAATCTGGCAGGGCACTCGGTGGACCACCGAACTTTCTGAAGCCAGATCAGGCCGCTCGCAGTCAAATATGAAGATCTTTGAGGAACTTTAACAGAGAGAGTTCGTTGTTGGTTTTTAGTCTGGGCTGTCTGTTGATTTAACGTTTTTAGCTGTTTTTATGTTTTCTCTAGTTTTGTACACCACCCAGGGTCCCCTGGAGTTGGCGGCCAATGAATTTAAATAAATAAAGGAGATACTTGTTTCGGTTAGTTTTTATTGTAGCAGAGAAAACCAACTGCCCATGCGTGGGTATGTGAAGAAAGTTTTTTAAAAAGTCAGCTAAGCCTGCAGGCAGGCAGGAAGCCCCACTTGAGCTGAAAACATTTGCCCAGAGGTTGACTTTACCAGTGAAGCTTAAAATGATGACAAATCCTCCCATTCTATTGTTCCGCAGAGCCAACTTCAGTCAGCTCTTCCTTTAGAAAGGCAGCTGATGATCCTGCCCGAGAGGGCCGCAACTTGTTTGCTCCTCAGCTCTGCGCATCCTGGGAGGAGACCAAGTGCTGGCACCAGAGGAGTCTCGTGACAGCCCTGCCAGGCTCTGGCACTCCCTGCTAAGTGGGGAGAAGCCCATTTCTCTCTGTGCAAAATCCATGGTTTCCCACTTGGCTACAGCATCACAGGACCTGAAATTCCAATAATTTATGACAGTTTAACATTTCTAGCTTTAAATAAAGTTATCTTGCTTGATGGTACCTACCAAGCATGTACCAAAGCATGTTCTTTTCTACCTCCAACCATTCCTAGCATAATTCATCTTCCTATGGAATTTGAACGCATGACATGACAAAATAAGGCATGATAAATCTTAGTTTCCAGTGATATATCTGGCTTGGTGAGGTCTAAAACTTCCTTGTTATTTTTGCTGATAAGACAGATGGACAGACAGACAGATGTGGTACAGTCCATAACTTTCAACAAAGAGCACTTCACCTTGGAGTGGATTGATTTGGAAAAAGTAGATGCCACCTTGAAGTTGGGTCAAGCTATGGCCTACTTAACACAGCATTCAGTGCCAACGACGGGCAGGCCAGAAGCATCTCACTGTGGACAAGAGGGCATCTCTTGATACTGGCCACCTGTTTGATTTCAGAAGAAAGCATGTTTCCTTGAAGGACTTCTTTAGGTCCATTGCCAACCGCGGATGGACTCCACCGTGGGGAGCGTGCTGCCCACCTGCCACTTGCCAAGCCCTCGGACGCTGGGGTTTGCTGGGGGTCAGCGAGTGGCCTCCCAGTATAGCTGGAGGGACCTGGGAGGAGGAGGAGGAGGAGAAAAAATTGCTTTAAAAAGTCATCTTCATGAAAAGGAAATAAGTATAGAAACCTGCTTGGTTAAGAAACAGGAAGGAGAAGAATGTGCAATTATTTCACAAACAGGCAGCTGGGAGAGGACCGGGCTTGAAAACCCGGCTTGAAAACCCGGCGGAGGGTCTGAGCAGCGCCCAGCACTTCCCAGCCAGCCTTTCTCAACCTTGGCCACTCCAAGCTGGGCAGACCTGAAGTGGCCACGGTTGAGAAAGGCTGGCTTGGGGAACGGCCACGCTTCGGGCAGGGGGGGGGAGGGAGGGCCACCTTCCTCCAAGCCCCCCCCCCGGCACCCCCGGGCTCAGCGCGGGCGTCCGCCAGGGCCGGGCCCGGGGCAGAGCCTGCCAGCATCGCAGGCAGCCCGGGCTGGGGGAGCGAGAGCGCGAGGGGGGCTCGGCGTCCCGCTCAGTCGGTCGCGCCCCAAACGCCGCGGAGCCGAGTGGGGGTAAAGCCCCGCCGCGGGGAGAAGACCTCCGCGCGACTCCCGCCGCCCGGCCCAGCAGCCCACGCCGGCGCCCGGGCAGCCGAGCGAGCGCAGCGCCCCGGCAGCCGCGGGGCGGGGGCGGCGGTCCCTCCCCCGTGCCCGCCCCCGGCCTCGACGGGCGCCGCTCGGCCAATCCCAGCCGGGCGGGGCGGGGCGGGCTCGGCGGGCGCGGGCAGGGGCGGGGCGGCGCGCCGTGCCAGCCGGAGCGGAGAGCGGCGGAGCGCGGCGGCGGGCGAGCAGCCGGAGGGCGGAGCGGCCGAGCCGTAAGTGGCGCATCGGCGGGCGGGGGGCTCTGGCGGCGGGCTGAGCGCGGCCGCGGATGCCCGGCCGGGCAAGCTTCGGTGGGGCGGGCGCGCGGCCCCGGGAGGGGAGCCCCTTTCGGTCTCGGCTCCGCGCGGGGGGCCTGAAAAGAGCGGGGCGCGGCTCATCGGGAGCCTCCAGTGCCAGCGGCAGTCTACCGCCGCCCGCCCCTCGCGAGGGCGCCCTGCTGGCCGGGGCTGCGCGTGGCGTGGCAGGGACTCCCGGCGCCCCTTCCACGCGGGACCCCAACTGGGGCTGCCGGCAGACGGGCGGGGGGACGGCGCTCAAGGGCTTCCCGGCGCTGCTGGCGGCACCCGCGGAGCGGGGACTTGGGGGGGCTGGGGCCCGGAGGGGCGCGCCCGGCCCCCCCGGCCCCTCTGCGGCGCCCCCTCGGCCCGGTCCAGCCGCAGGCAGGGGCAGGCGCCTCCCCGTCCCTCCGGGGCCCGCCGCGCGGTGGAAAACTCGCGGGGGGGGCAGCTGGGGCGTCGGAAGCGTCGGTCCGGGTCGCCCGTTCCTTGCGAAGGCGCGAGTGGCCCCGGCGGTAGATGGGCGGGTGGGGAAATGGGGGCCGTTGCCCCAGGGGCACGTGGCCGGGCAGCCCCCTCGCCCACTCGGCGGGGGGAGCGTGTGCCCAGGGTCCCCCTTTCAGGGGTGCCTCCGCACGTGGCCGCCCCGCCCCGCCCGGCCGGCCGCGAGGGCTGACTGCCCAGGACCCGGCGGAGGGCGCCCTCCGGCCCGGCCCGGCCGGTGGGGCCCGGCGAACCCTTGGGGCCGCCTCCGTGCGCTTGGCTTGCTTCGCCGAGCCCGGCCGCCGCGGGAGGAGCGCTCGGGCCGTCCTTGGCGCAGGGCGGCGGGGCCCGGGGCGGCGCTGCTCCCCGTTTCCCGCGCCCCGTCCCCCGGCGGTGGCGGATGAGAACCGGACGGGCGCTCCCGCGGGTCCCCGGCGCGCCTTCCGCAGCGGAGCCGGCTCTCGCTGCGCCCGGGTGGGGGCCGGGCCCGGCCTGGTTTCGCTCCAAGCCCCCTCGGCCCACGCCTCGCCCCCGGAGGCCGCGCGGGCGCCCAGGGGCGCTTCTCTGCCTCGTGCGGGGGCCCCTCCCAGTGGTCAACCCCCGCCTCCCCCCGCCTGAGAGATCCGCCGCAGCAGCGGCGGCGGCGGCGGCGGCGGCGGCGGAGCTGCTCACGGGAGGAGCCGCGGCGGCCCAAGGCGGGAGCCCGGGGAGCGCCCCCGGGGCCCTCCCGCAGCACCCGCTGGAGCGCGGGGGGGGGGTTTCGGGCCTCCTCTTGGGGGGGCGGGCCAGTCTAGCTGGGGGAAGAGGGGGTCGGAGGAGCCCTCGTGGCCTCGCCGGGGTTGCGTGCTGTGGCTCTGATGCACTCAAGGCCCGCCTTTCTGAGGCAGGGAGCCCGGGTCCTGGCTTAAGGGGGGGAGCGAACTGCCGCTGGCTTTGGGGAGGGGAGACACCCCCCCCCTGTCGCCAGGGCATCTTCCTCAATGGGCCGATTCAAGCTGGTCCCTTTGGAGGTTCCCCAGGTCAGGCCCTCCAAGGGACCCTCTTGAGAAGGGCTTTATTCTCCTCCAGAGGAAGCGGGGAGGGCTGCTGGGGGCAGCAAAGGGGGAGCACTGGCGGGGAATTCGGGTGGCCCCAGGCACTAACCAGCGTGCAAAGGAGGAGGGGAAGGTGGCCCTGAGTGTTTGGGTCGAATGACGGCAGGTCTGCCACGCAGGAGGCTTCTCCAGGACCTTGTTTCATCCACTTTATTTAGGGTTCCAATTTGCATACCGGCCCCGTCTCATACTTACGACTCTGGGCCGCTTACAAGCCATCTCTCTTTTCTCTTTCTGCTCCTTGCCTGCTTAGGATTTCCTGTCAAATGTCAAAACTGGCAGAGTTTCAGCAAGGTTGTAAGCTTGGACCTTAGGGCCTCGGCATCAGACAAGGGAGTTGTGAGCAAGTTCCCTCCCGGAAAACAGCTGCAGCTGAGCTGCATCCCAACCCAAAGGTGGAAGTCAGACATTCCCATAGCAGAGAGGAAACTCGGGAAAATTCAGGTGTGGTTTTACTCTCACCTCAGTACTTTTTCCTCCCTAAAAGTATGATTGCCTCCTCCTGAAGCAAACCGCGCTGGGTGACCCAAGTGAGCTGCAGTTAATACATTGCATAGTACCCTGTGGCATGTGAGGGTATAGCCCCAAACGGCGCTTCCTGTTTTTATTCTTTTCTGTGGGTAGAAAAAGCTGTTCGATGCAACAGGCACCTCTGAATTCACCTTCTTGAAGCAGCTTTATACTAAAGAACTAGAAGTGAGAAACGAAGCAGAGAACATTTTTTAAAGGGAGAACATTTTATAAAACAGCTGCAGGAGCCACAAGATCGATCAGTTCTGCCCACTTGGCTCCCTCCAGATGGGCTAGGCTACACGGGCGATCGCACCCTGCTGGTGGGGGATAATGGGAGCTTAGCCTGACGCCCTGGGTGGCTGGGAAATGTGGTCGTAGAAGGAAAAGGGTAAAATCGGTTGAGCACGCACAGAGTTTGCTGTAGAAATCAAGAGGACTCTGGCAGCACCTTTGCAGACTAACCCAATTTTATTAAAAGGCAGAAGCTTTTGCAAACACTTCTGCCTTTTAATAAACTTGGTTAGTCTGCCCTGGTGTGGCCAGAGTCCTCCTGAACTTTGGCTAACTTTGGCTCTTCTCTTACAGGTCTTGTTTTAGGAAAGAGTTGGGGAACAAAGTTGAGTTGCTCAGCACCGTTGTTAGAAATTTTGAACGAAGCGAAAAGGGCATTCTGGCTTCAGGGAAACACCTGCTCAGAGAGGCATCCTGGGCACCGAGGGCCCTCTTGGGGAAGGCTGAGAATCCCTGGCACGTAAACAACTTTGGGTTGTGTTGGAGGCACTGACACTTAGTTCTAGTCTTGTACATAAACAGATTTTACCTGCAAACGAGAGTTTGGGAGGGATCCTCATGGCAGAGTTTGGGCATTACAGCTGAGCTACCCTGTCCTCCGTTTGATTTGGGGGTACATCCAGCCATAGCAGTTGGCACCCCTTGGCTGATGGCGTCACGTTATTCATGAGCCTAGCCAGCAGCAGCTTCTTCAGCAAGCCCTGGTGTGGCTTGATGGGTCAACCCAGGGAGTGTGTGTAATTTCAGAGAGAATCTTAGTTCTTGCAGGCATCTCCCTTGTCTCTGCAGCTGAGAAAGTCGGAAGCCAAGACAAATTCTGGGTGAGCGTTGCAGCTGCATTGATTTGCATAACGGAATAATCTGACCTAGAGGAAAGTTTAATAAACTTAATAAAAATGACAGTTAGTTGTGAGGGGTGGGGACACCCGATAGAGGTGTTTAAAATTATGCTGTAAATGTTGAATTGCAGCTGGGCTCCCATCGCATCTCCAGCCTTGGTCCCAAATATGTGACCCTGTTTGGGGACTTTCTGTTCCAGAGTTTCTCAATGCTGGCTGGGGAATTCTGGGAGTTGAAGCCCATGCATCTTAAAGTGGCCCAGGTTGAGAAACCCTGTTCTGTTCTTTGCTGCTGCCATCTTCTGACTGTAGATAGTCATCTGGAAAAGCATCTTTCAGGAGAGCTTCATGCCGTGAGTGACCCACCTGGCCTTCCTTTGCTCTTCGAAAAGGGCATTTTAGCCTCTCTCCCTCTTCCACTCAAGGCTCCGAATTCGCTGCCTTTGCCTGCTGGCAGTCTTTTCTTCTGCTGGAAATATGTCAGTGCAGTCCTATGTATTACTCATGAGTAAGGTTCTTAAATTCAGTGGGATTCACTTTGAGGTAACTTGTGGCAGATTGCAGACATTTCAGATACAAGCCATATTGCTTACTTTATGATGGCTTTTTTAAAAAGTGCATATTGCTGTCCATTATGGTATTTCTGTTTTTAGAAATGTGGTTGCAAAAAAAATGCTTATTTGCCAGAATTACTTCTGACTTGGTACATAAAGCTGACTGACTTGTGTTGTTGGGACTTCTTGTGTGTTGTGCTTGGTAGAACATTGTCATAGCAAAGATGCTTTATTTTTGTATAGTTCCTCATTCCTTGCTGATATAAAGCAGATGTGGAATATCTGAGGGTGTTAGAAATGCAGCTGAGGCTGAACACTCAGCCTTGTCTTATCTTGCTGGTGTTTTAAGAAGGTCTCTGGAAAATACACAGGGTGGGGGCCTTTGTCGGAGTGAGTTGTCTTGGCGATCCTCAAACTCCCAAAGAATTAGGTGTTCCTTGGTCAGTGGGATACATTTATGGTTCAAAATGCCTTCGTTGATGTCTCCACTCATGGAATGTGAATGGCCGCTTGGATAATGTCCTTATTAGGGCTAATCAAAATGGCACCACAACATGGACTTGTTTGTGACTTCTCTTGGGACGTGAGACATTACAAAAACCACGAGGTGGGGAAAAGGCGAGGACCCCCCCCCCCCCGCAAAGTAAGCCAAATACTTCAGCCAGCAGGTCTGCAGTCCAACAGCAGGCTCAAGTTTGTGGGGATTGTGGTCTGAAAGCATTTATGCACATAAGCATTTGGGAAAGAAGGAAGTGGGTGTTCCCCTCAGATGGGAAAAAGTGAAAGATGCTCGTCCCAACCTGTTTTTTGCCCATGGGCAAAGCTCTTTCATGCTCCTGGCTTGGCAGAAAGCACAATTAATTCAAACTGTCTCCTTTCACAGTTCTACAGAAATACTCACTCTCGTTTGATTTCTTTTCCATTTTCATCCATCCATCCCTTTGTTGGCAAAATCTGAATTTTCCTCGGTTTCTCTGAGTTCCAGAACAACACCTCTATCCACACTGTGCAGGGCATTAAGACAAGAAAAAACTTCCTTTCACCCTGTCTATGGTTGTGATGGGAGGTGTAGTCCAGCTGATCTGTGGAGGGTGCCAGTTGCAGAAGACGATGAACAGACAGACTTATGCTAGGCCCTACATTTGTCAGCAAGCAGCTGCAAAGAAAACCACTTCCTTCACAAATGGCATAATCTCAAACGTGGTATCGCAACCCATTTTTCTTTTCCCTCCAGTGCAGACATTCTGCATTTCCTCTTACATCTGATATTCCACCTACAGGATACTAGGGCCTGTCTACCTTGACTCTTGGAAGTCAGCAGTATATAAAATAGATAATCTGCATCTTTCCTTGTCTCAAAGTGCAGTTGTGATGGAGCTAATGGCAGTGTGTAGAATGTGCATTTGAAATACTTTTAACTGGTGATTCGGTTGCACTGAATTTCCTTTGCAGGGACTGAAGGATTCCTAACAAAGGAGGCAATGCAACAGTTCTTTCAACCTCCCTTCCTGTCCGCCTTGACAGGGCAAGTCTGCGAGAGCTAATGGCTGTAGCAGCTGGCAGAAGCTGGGCAGTGGTGGGGAGGATATGAACGTTTTAGTCAGCCGGCCAGACTGAAGGAACTGCTTGATGCAAACTGTGGGAGAAACTGTCATCAGATTATGCAAACACACGATCAAGCTCTGTTTTATTGGTGAGCGTGTTTGCTTTTTTAAAAATTTGCTACCCCCTGATTGTGAACCAAGACTCTGAACCTTCTTTCTGAAATTGTGGGAGTTCTGCTCTGCAGCACTGGGTAGCTTGAATTGTTCAAAACTGCCACTAGTTTCAAAATTACAGGGTGGTTTTAGGCCAGGCATGGCCTTAGCGCAACCGAATTTGGAAAGTTGTTATCACTCTGAATTGGCAACTTGGAGGTGTAATACAATGATGTGGCCAAATTTTGCAAGAAGAAAGTTCATGAGATTTTTGCTGTTTTTAATATATATTTTGCATGTGTACATTGTTCTCCCTTGGTGTAATACAAATTAAACGAAGGCCTTATTTAATATGCCCTCTTTCTTTATTAATTTCAATGGAATGTGGCTTGAAACCAAAGGTGGTGGGATTTATTTTCAAAGGCTTTGCAAAGCATCTGTCCAAACACTCCCTCGTCTTAACAGCCTTGTGGGCCAATATTAGCAATGGACAGCTGTTCTTGAGACACATCCTTTGTGAGCCCTCAACTCTACAGGATAAGATAGATACCTTGAAGACTTAGTGGCGGATCAGAGGCTCTCCTTTTGCCCCAAGCCCCTTGCAGCAGGTGTTCACAGCAAAGCCAGTCTTTCTCCTCCCTACAACAAATGTTGCAAACAGCTGCTTGTGGCACACTTGTGCGCAAAAGAGAACAGCCACATGGCTTTTGGTAGCACTGCACTCTTGCAGTCTAATGTCCTAACTCAAAATGAACTTGAAAGAGTGAAATGTGCATTCTTGCTTTTTTAGAAAAACAGCTAAGCTCCTAGATTTGACCACTCTCAGGAGAGACCAACTTCAAGTGCCCCAGAAGGAGCAATGGTCCTGCAGCGCAGCTGCTCTGCCCATGCAGATAATTTATCTGTTGACATCAGTTTTCAGTCTGCTGCATCAGGGCTGAATGACTTGTGCAGGGACAGGAATTCGTGTGGATCGGTAGCCCTTTGGGGTCTTTGGGAAAAGCGAACTCCCTGACTTAGGGACCCGGCATTTCTCCCGTGTCAGAGCCCTTGCAATCCTTGGCAGTTACCTTAAATGGCTTGGCCAGAGACATATTTTGCTGTGATTCGAGACATGACCTCCACCTTTGATCTGGCTTCCTGCTTGCATTCCTTTCTTGAAATGCATAAATGCTGAGCTCATTCAGGGAAGTGACTCTTCAGGCAGCTTGAAAGCTCCTCAAGAGGCCACTAAGCACTGGTGCTGAGTCCTCCTCAGGATTATGGCTCTCTGGATCCTTCCTCCCCTGGTGTTTTCCATACAGGGTGAACTGTTCCCCATCGCCTTCAGTCAGAACACTGCCATGGGGGAAGATGAGTCTGACATACCTTGTAGGCTTCCCTAAAAGCTGGATGCTTAACAAAATAAGAAATAACATTTTATAGGCAAGCCAAATTAAAAGATTATTTTCCTAAGAAGGAACTAGGGAGGGAGTTACTGCTTTTTTTTTGACAGGGGTGAGCACGCATCTGACTGTTGGCTGGTTTCAGTCTAATTGGATAGATCCAGGAGCACATTAGCAGCATGAATGAACAATGGGTGGTTTCTCTGGGTCATGAGCAAATGGTATTTAATCCTCCTCCTATGGATCATGATGCCTTTCTGAAGAGGCAGTTGTCTCCCTTCCCCGCCAGTATCTGTAGATGGAGTCTGCAGGTGCACCTGTCCGGTCTGGCCAGGTGATCTGAGAAGGGTTTCAAATATCACTCCACCGCAGACCGGAAATGGAACTGTTCCCCTGTTGATTTGTTTTACATTTAAAGCCTTCTGCACGTGTACATGAACATAGATTCAGTTGGAAGAGGGTTCCTGTTTGCTCTGCTTTGAAAGGGGCATGTGTAAGACTGGCAATTGGGAGGAGGGCAGCTTAAAGACAGCACCCAAAACAACCTGCTGGCTCGAGCTGCCGCGAAGGCCAGTGGACTTTCGGTGCCTCTAGAGATGTTATTGTATTTTTAAAACCCCAAAGCTGTGAGGTCATTTTCCCTAAATATCTATAAATAAAGGTCGCCAGACTTTAGTCTTTGGGGAACATAATGGTTATTTTGGCCTCACTGGAGTCTGAGGCACACCCAGATGGGGGTTTTGCAGAAAAAATAACATCCTTTCCTGTAAAAGAAGGAGCTGTTTACATCTCATTTCCATACTGGCAGAGGATTTGGAACAGGGAAGACTTGAAAGGCCCCAGAAGGACGCAACTATTTTCTGGGCCAGGTAATCCACGTTAAACACCAGCTGGGATTCACTCCATTCTAGGAGGATCCAGGCAAACTCCTTGAACATCACCAGCATTCTCTGCTTTGTCCTGCTGGCCCTTTGGGTTGGGGCAGAGAAGCTGCGAGGGCTGAATAAACAGAAGGGGAACCCTCACCAGGGCGCGTCCGGTGCTAAGCATTGGCTTGCCAGATTTAACCAGTGCTCGCTTTCCTGCAGCGGCCAACCAGGTGTGTGTGTGTGTGTGTGTTTGGGGAGCTTTTCCAGGGGTAAGACCTTGCCATTCGACACTGGGAACCCTTGAGTGCTGCTGAAGCAAAGAGATTCTTTTGCCAGGGGGGTTTGGTGGTGGTGGTGCAAGTGCTGGGGAATTAATCTTGCAAGCCAATAATGCTGAAAGCAAAATGGGGACCGGGTGGCTTCCGGTGGTAATGCATTTTATGCTTTGTTTTGAAAAAGTCTGGAGTGATTCTCCCTGCCCGGGATGGGAAATGATTAGAGAGCATCCAGATTTTTTGAGGTTTATCCATTTTGGGAGAATTCTTGGAATTTCCTCTCTCAGTTTTCTTTCTGATGATCTCTCTAGCCCAGGGATGTGCAGAGCATGTTCCCTTAGCTCTGTGGCTTGAAAAGCGGCTGATCCGAAGGGTCCTTTTGCACAATTCCGTGGCAGAGAAGTGAGAGGCTTCAGACTTCATCTCAGAATCAGCTCCTCTAAAGGAGATTATGCCATGAACCACTGCTGGGGATGATAGTTTGGGAGCCGGTGCTTAATGGCTTGGTTTATCCCTTGCTCATGGAAAAAGTCACATTCTTCTTATGGAAGGTGCCATGGCTGTAGATAAAATTCAGAGTGTGCTACTAAGAAAGAAGCTTAGCTTTATTAGAAAAAGAAAAAGAAAACGCTGCATTTTGGCCTCCTTCCCAGAAATCCCAGATGAGGTGGAAATCTGGGCTGCTTCTCTTCAGTCTGTAGGTAAAGACTCTGAAGGTCAAAGAATCGCCTTTGCCATGGTTACAGGCCTAGGAAGGGAGAAGATGACAGTGGGATCCATCTACCTGAAGTCATTTGTCTTTCATTTTGGATAAGGGTTTTATTCTTTCATTTCATTTCATTTTGGCTCAGCCTGAAGTTGCCAAACTCCAGCTAGAACCAGGGCTCTGTTTTCTGGTGTCTGAATTCCAAAGGCTGCTGTTTTCTCAGTTCTGTATTGAATTAGTCTGGAGCAGTGTTTCTAAGCCTTGGCAAAGCTGGCTGGGGAATTCTGGGAGTTGAAGTCCACACATCTTAAAGTTGCCAAGGGTGAGAAACACAGCTCTAGAGAGAGCCTCATCCATTGTGCTTATAAGAGAATTAAAACACACACTGTGGGGTGTGTCTGTGTATGTGTGTTTTAATTCTCTTATAAGCGCAATGGACAAGACTCTCAGTCCCTGATGTGCTGAGGTGATAAAATGCCTGCTCCTTCAGGACATTAACATGCTCTGGAAATGGTGGGGGACTTCTAGGCTGAGTCATAGAAAAGCCTCCGTGCCAAAATGCTCACATTGCTGAGTGAAATGCAAATATTCTCTGCCATATGCAAAGGGAGAATTAAGAGACTGCGACGGGCTGTGTCATGCCCAGGGCGACATGGTCTGCAGGCCAAACAGAGGAGGTTGCAGTGTCAAGATGTCTGGGTTGCGTGTTTTGATTCTGTTGTAAGGGAAATGGACAAGACACTCTAGAACACTGTCTCTCAGCCTTGGCAACTTGAAGACGTGTGCACTTCAGCTCCCAGAATTCCCCAGCCAGCAGGCAAGGTGGTCACTGCCATGCCTCACTTTGGAGACCCCCCAGGTCCTCCCCTCCTGGCTCTGCTTGTCCCTGAGCCCCCATGCTGGAGAAAGGCAGGCAAGTGCCAGGGGAGGCACCTGCTCCAGTAGGTGGCCTCTGGCCTGTAAAGGTAAACCCGGGGGGCAAGAGGGTGCAGTGGCCCAGCCTGTTCTTGCTCATTGCCTGTTGGTGGCCCCTGTCCTGGCTCCTCTGAAAGGCTGCCCCCCTCCCTGGGGGCAGGCAGCCCTGAGGCTCCTTGGCTTCCTGCTTGACCCCTTCCAAAAGCTGTCCACTCGCCCATGGCTCTCCCCATTCTGGTCCGGTTGCCATGCCAAAGCATCGGCCAGCTGGGTCCCTGGGGGCGGTAGAAACCAGGCCTTTCTGCAAGTGGTGTTCCCCCTCTTCTCATCAGTTCCGTCCAGGCCCCGCTGGGGCACAGTAGCCATGGCATTAGCCGTGGAAGTGCCAAGGCCACGCCAGGGAGGAGGTCCCTGTCTTCCCGTTAGTCCCTGGCAAGCCCTTTCCTTTGTGAGTATGTCTGACCCTCGTTTTAAGCCGTGCACGTCTGTGGCTGTTACTGCATCTTGGGTGGTGAATTCTGCTGGTCAGCCAAGACCTGTGAGAAACGGTTCTCTTTTCTAAGAGTGTGACTTTCTGCCATGTAGCTCAAGTGTGTGTCCCGTAAAGCAGGCTGAAGAGCGTCAAGCATTTGCCCCCCCCTCGCCCCCCCCCCCGGCCTTTCTCCTTTTCCCAGCCCCAGAGCCTGTAGCCTTTTCTCCTAGGGCAGCTGCAGAGTCCTAATTTTGACTGTATCTTTCCTGCCTCTTTGGGACCCGTTTTCCCCCTTTTCTGTGCCAGAAAGCCGTGTGTGATTCTTCCTTCTGCTTGCTTGCAGTGGCAGTAACTTAAAACGCAGTAGCTGCTTGACAAAAGTCCAGATGGATAAAACTTTGGGTCTGCATTCAAATCCCCAGTGCAAAGGAGAAGCTGCCAGTTGCAACAAGGGGGTATTTTGTCTGTTGGCATTGACAGCAATGCTGTGGCCCACATACTTTCCCTCGCCCGCCACCCGGTCCTTTCCGATGAATTGGGCTTTCCCAGAACAGAATCTGGGACAGCGTCCCTCTGCAGCAGCATTCCTCAGCCGTCGCTTTCCAGATGTGCTGGACTGCTGCTCCTTCATTCCTGGCTTGGCTCTGCGGCTTTCTGCCTAGAAGGCACCTTTTTAGATTAGGGTTTTCAAGTAAATCGGGGGATAACAACAGTCCTGCTTGTGTGACTCTCTTCTCTCCTGGCCAGAACTGGGGAGTTTTCTGGGGTCTTTAACAAGCTGGATACACTGCAGAGAACGTCTCTGCTGCCACCATGCAGACGGGCTGTCACTGATGCCGAGCCTTTCAGGATTGTAGGGCTGCAGGCAACATCTGAGCACAGCGGAGACGCACATCTTTCCCGGAGCCTCTAATAAGCTGCTCCAACCCATTCATTTCCCGATGCTGCCACACTGAACAAAGCGAGAGGTGTGGTTTAAATTTAGCCTGAGTCACTGGCATTACTACTCTGCCTCAGAACGCCGGGCAAGGGTTGGGAGAGCAGCTGCCAGAGGGGAGAAGCAGCTCTCGGCCCCGCCCGTGCTGGAGAAGGGCTGGGGACTGGCCTGCCTTTGCTTCAGTTCTGTGGATGGAAGGAGAAGGCCACCCAGGTCTGTGGAGAAGGAGAGGGGATCTGCCTGATCTTCCAGGGGGCCTGGCTCCCAACCTGGGCGCAGCTGAGGCCGTGGAGGGAGGAGCTGCAGCGTTACGGCTCCTTAGCGCCAACCGGGCTGTCCCGTCATTGAAAGGTGGGGATTGCCTGACATTTCATGTGGAAGCCCAATGATAGGCTCAACCCAGGTTTGAAGCGAAATGTGCATGCGTGTGCCAAAGCAGGGGCATGGTTCTGCCCTCCTTAGCAGCATGGCTGCACCCGCTGACCCTGGTTGGCCTCCTCCCCACAAGATCGAAGCCGCTTCCAAGCCACCAAAAGGCTGCTTGTTCTAAAAATCTGATCACGGCCTGAGCGCCTGCAAGATTGTGCCCAAAATTATCTGGGGGAGGTGCCGCTAGCAAAGACACGCCTGTAAGCTGGTCACGCTTGGTCCCTGTGGAAAAAGCCCTCCCTTGTGGCCGCCCGATGCTCAGGAAGAAATCCGTTTATTTGGGTGGGGTGCTGGTGGTGGAATTGGGCATGTCTCGCCCTTGTAGAGGAGTTACTTTGATGCTTTCTGCTTCCTTTGGGCTGGCTCAGTTTCCTCTCTTATTCAACTCTGCCGTCTTCCCTCCGATTTCTTCTGGGAGCTGCACCCTGCGCTCCTGCACCTGTTTGCTGTCCAGGAGATGAGAGACATCTGCAAATAGGTGATGGGGACACCTCTTTTGCTCCATGCAGGGTTCAAATTTTAGGGTTTGGAAGAGGATTTGGGACACCTTCTGTCCTTGGCCAAAATTTGCAGCATTTCCAGCTGGGGCAAGAAATCCTCGCTGTTCTGGTCTCCCTGCAGGGCTGGAAAGGCGGGGGAAAATAGGGCTGGCTGCACGGCCTCCGTTCAGACCTGCTGCGTCACCCTTTATGAGAAGAGCGGAGGGCCACCCCCGCCTTTCTCTGCAGCTCTTGAGGGAATGGAGCGCAGGAAAGCAAACGGCCCTTTTCTCTGGCGGAGAGGCCAAGCGTGCTGAGACACATTCCAGAAGGCGATGTGGGAGTGTTCGGGAAACTTGTCCTCTCCTGGTTCTCTTGGTCCAGGGCGTGGCTCAGGAAGAGAAGCAAAAGTATGTCAAGCTGGCATCTTTTTAAGAATCCTGATGCCGCCACTTTCCGTCCTGTCCCTTTTGCCGGGCACTCCTTATGCAGGTGCAGAGCTGGTTCATTCGTTGTTATCCGCCTTCCTTAAAGGCAGATGTTCCTCCACAGCTGCCTTCCTTCTCGTTTCCTTCCATCTCAATCTTCCAGGCTCTGCCTTTGCAGGATGCCTTCAGGGTGTGGAGCTGAGCAGCTGACCTTACTGGGCCAAGCCAAAGCCGCTTGCTCCTGATCTTGGGATCACAGAAACCTTGAGGGCTTAGCAAGGCCCTGCCAAGTTTCAGCGAGGAATCATTTCCCCAAGGATGACCAGGTCTCCCCAGTTTTTCTGCCTCCATCGTGGTCGAGAAAGCTTATCCAATTTTAGCTGAATGCCTCTTTTGCAGCGGCCCAGAATTCAAAACCGTGGATTATCTGCATATTTGGAGAGCTTTGGGCTGCTGAAGATCAGCTTCTCTTTCACGGCCAAACCACACTCGGCACAGATCTTACTGAAGAAAGCGGGGGAACTGATAGTACTAATATTAGTAGCAGTACCAACAGTAGTGGTGGTATCTTCTGACATCAGCAAGATATGGGAGAAATGGACTGAATCCTCCCTATTTTTCTGATTCAGGATGCTATCAGCCTTGTAGTAGAGAACAGAATGAAATGGTCCTCCACTCTTCTCCTGTTTTTTTCCCCAGTTGAAAGTCTAATAGTAATGGTTTGGGCATTATGACATCTACCCCGGTCAAAGGGTTAAGACATCCTGACTAATGTGTGGCTAGGCCACCAGCCTTCAACCCTGAAGTCTTTTGAGCAATCCCCAAGACATGCTGGATGGTGCTGAGTCCTATAGCACCTGAGTGATCTTCTGGAGTGTCTCCAGAACAGATAAATCAGCCTAGTTGTGGATTATTCATTAGCAAAGATCAGAAATGAGAGCATTGTGGACCCGGCTGATCTTGCATCGGAGAGCAAACCTCCCATTTTAGTCAATCGGGGCTTTAGCTGTTGCTCCTAGAGTTTGACAGAGGCAAAAAGCAGCATGTTCCCTTATGAAAGGGTGGGTGTACCCCCGAGTTATTTCACCCTGCCCTGCAAGGAGCCAGACAACACCAACCGTGGCTAATCTGGGAAAAGCTAAGCAGGGTCAGCCCTGATTAATATTTGAATGGAAGCCACCAGAAAGTCCCAGGACGTTAGCATAGACGGAGAAGTTGAGATACATCCCAGAAGAAGGCCGTGGTGGGCCATTTTCATGCTGCTGCTCAAAGAACTGCCTGGAGTCGTTTAACTGGATGGGGGGAGTCTGGTTGTTATTTAACCCTCTCTGGACCCCTGCATCGGGCATTTCTTGGCTAATTAGACTTCTGTCTCTCCTGCCATTCAGGAAGATGAACAGGCGAAGGCCTGGGTGGAATCTGATTCCTTGGTGGTGCTGGGTGGCCATCTTGAGGCCTCTTGCTGGAAGGGGGCTGAGGTGGGCATTCGGCCCTCCCCCATATTCCTCCAAGGACGTGCTTTTGGCTTGCCTGGAACACCTGTGAGCAGAGCCGCTGTGGTCACAAGGGAAGGGTCCCCTGGGGGTCTTTAAGCAGCAAGTGTCCTCCAGTAGCTTTCACCCAAGGGAGTTGCCCTGGCACTTTCAGGCGTGCAAGAGGAATGTGTCAACTGAAGCCAAACCTGTTCTTGGGAGCATCATGGCCTGGGAGGACTCACTATCTATCCCAAGGGTCTCCTGACCAGAGAGCGGTCTGCCACCTGGGTCTGTTGGTACGGGGGTGGAGTAAATACAACCCCCAAAAGTGGGGGGGGGCAGAATAATCAGACCTGCTTGGCAGGAGGAGAGAGAGGGGGCAGCCCTTCTCTTGTGCCCAGGCGCGGCAGGGCTGCTTGCCAAGACTTGCTCCCTAAGGGGGATTCCCATCTCGCAAGGGGGATTTTATTATTCATTTTCCACTGATTTCTAGGCCTTCCCCCGGGCTTCATTGTATTGGTTTGGGGGGGTTCTTTTGCACCATTTTATTCCACCCCAACAACTAAACTCAGAGAGAAGGAGAGGGGCTTTCCCCAAGCCCTCAGATTCAGAAATGTAAGAAAAGCCAAACATCTTGAAGAATGTGAAGAATTGCTGAATAAATCAAAATAAATTTTAAAAATGATTGCTCAGGAGATTGGCAGCCCAAGGAGGTAAAAATATGAACATATTTTACAGATGTTCCTGGTTTGCCTTTTGAGACATCAGCTGAAACCTTTAAACATGATTCTCCATGGCTATAATAAATAAAAAAAGTGTTGGAGAACAGTTAAAAAAGACCCGCTGCCCTGAAAAGCCAAACAGGCTCAGGACAGGCATTCTGCAGCCAGGAGAGGCTTCTGCTGAAAAGTCATCCAGGCTGTTGATGGGGCACTAGGAAATTTAGACTAGAGAGAGGCTGCAGGTGGAGAGAGGCCTCTGCCCAGTCTGGCCCCTTGAGGGCTTTCGGTTCAGCCCTGGCACATTGGCGGGCGCCCGTTGGGTGCTCTGAGCCCCCTCAACCCTGCGAGTGGCCTTTGGGAGGGGGAGGAGGGCTTGGGGCAGGAAGGGAGGCTGGAAATTCTTCCAGACGCCCAGCCCTGGTCTTTCACACACAGCTCTCTTCCTCCCAAGGCACCTTGGCGAGGGTCCACCTTTTGAAGAAGGAGCAGTTAGGCTTCTGGGTCATGGCTATGAAGGAAGAGTGGGCGAAGGGGGCTCACTTTCCTGGCCGATGGGGAAACCATTTTGGCTCCTGGGCTGCTTCAGCAGGGTGAAATTGTGGGTGGCTCCGTCCATGCGCTGTCGAGTTGGCCGGACCGAGAGCCTTACTCCTGTCCGGGGCAGAGAAGGAAAGGCCGAGGGGTGAGAAAGAAGCCCCTTTTGCGCCTGAAGATGCGCCCAAGTGGCGTGGGAGGGGGATGCCTGTGGCTCCCAAAGAGCCCCAGTTGCCCGCTTCTACAATTTGCGGTTGTAAATATTGGATGCATTCAGCAGCGCCGGCTGGCTTTTGGGGAAGCCAGCGCTGCTCCCGGCAGACTAGATCTGTGATCTGTCTGTGGCGGGCAAGGAGAGGGTGGTGGGTAGCGTGTGTGCGCGTGTGTGTGCATGTGCGCAAGTGTTCGAGCTTTGCTGTGTAATGCACGATTCCAGACCAAGAGGGCCGTCAGCGACAGCCTCCTCTCCTCTCCGCACACCCTCATTTGCTGGCAGGAAATGTTTGACTTGCTTGCCTAGAATTACAGCTGTGAAGAATGCGGGGCTTCCAGATTTAACTTTCTGGGCATGGGAGAGTGTCCCATCTCGTGCCTGGGCTGGGCCGAAGAAGAGCCTGCTGCCTGCCTCTGGGGTCCGACCGGGCGAGGTGAGGAGGGGCCGCCTTGGCCAGCCGAGTCCGGCCCAGTCCTGCTGCAGCATGGGGGAAGGAGGGTGGGAGATTCGGCTGGTCTGCCTTCCCCCCTCATTGTGCTTAACTTTTCTTCTCTTCCCTCCTCCCTCCGCTCCGGAGTCTCAGGTTTCCTGCCAGTCTGCACGATGGCAGGATAGAGCAGATGAGCATTGAATGGGGGAAACCAGGGTGGGGGTGGGGTGGGGAATCCTTATGGTGGTTCCTCTTCTGGGTTGTTCAGCATAGTTCTTCCCTTCTGCTCTGCTTGGGGGGAACCTCTCGGGGTTCCCCAGGCCAAGGGCACCGGTTCTGATTTGCTTCCTTGTTGAAAGCCATGAGAAGGTTGATGGGAGTGAGAATGTTGCACATCTGGAGAAGGTCTAGGACAGGGAGTGCAAGTTGGCCTTACTTGGTAAAAAGAAACATCTGGCCAGTGCTTTCCTTTGGAGCAACACAGCAGATGGAGCAAGGGCTGTGGCAGCTGCTTGGAGGCTGCCCCACTGTAAATCCAGGGGGATCAAAGAGATCCAGAGAGGCCCTGAACCTTGAAATGTCCCAGAGGTGGCAGTGATGTCGTTGTTTGCCTCACTTGCTAAGTCGATATTGTGCTGGCGTGACAGACGGTTCGTGTCTTGTAGGCGGAGGTGTGTCGTTTTCCAGCAGGAATTAAGTGAGTGGGTCATGAGGTAATGCCAGATGGAAAACAGCTTTTTGTGTCTCATGGTCTGAAACTGCTAACATGATGCCCAACAAGTAAAAGCATCCTTAGATTTGGGAACAAGACCGGGAAGGAGGAAGGAAGCTGGGGCTGGGCTCCTGAACGCCTCCTCTGCTGGTGGTGAGCTTTGCGAGGACGCCAGGCCTCCCCTCCTTGAATATCCCTCTAAAGCAATAGACAGCTCCTGCTTGGAAAGGTGGGTTTGGTAGCAGGATGCCTCAGAGGCCACTTCTTAGGCGACTGAGCCTAGGTCATTTATATCCACGCTTAGCACTTGTTCACTCTCATCCCGTTTCCTTTTCCTTCATCTCGAGGCCACCAGCAATGGGATGACCCACTTCTTCCTGCAGATGGACTTACCCCACCAGTACCGTTTTCTTCCAAACCAACTCCTGAACAGTCCATCAGGTTCAAAGACGCTGATGGCAACCACAGCTTGCCTTTTCCTTGTGAACAAGTCCATAAAAGTTGCTGGCCCACAATAATCCCGTGCAAGTTGTTTTGCCTTGGTTCCTGTTGTAGAACAAGAACCAGCAGCTTCAGTGAATGCTTCTCCACTTGGTCACCAGAGTCCTTTGCTAAACACCCTTGGCAGGGAGGCCGCAAGCTTTGATCATGGGACCTTCTTGGCCTTGCTTGCTGTGCTGTCCACCCAGCTCCCAGCTTCGAACCTTCCCCCTTGAAAAGTTGCGATGAGGATTTGCAGAGGCTGCAGAATCCAAGTAGTCTAGAAAGTATGGATGGTTTACTTTAGATAGCTTTCTTTAAAAATGGTTTTATAATAGTTGATTTTGCCTGATTCACTTTTTGAGGAATTTGTTCGTCCCCCTTATGGCCTGAAAAACCTTTTTTAAAATGCCTTTCAGTGTATTCCTCTACATCCCATCAATAAGATGATGCGACGTAGAGACAATAAGAAGTAAATACAGCTGATGTGATCACATACTTTTCGGCATGGACTACAGAAGACCCTTTTCATGGTGCCTTGCCAGAGCCCTAGAGTTTATTGTGAGAAGGAGGTGGACTATTTCCAGCTGGTTAGTGGTGGCCAAGGACAGGTGGATTGGATTCCAAACTGCTGTTTCAGTGTTTCTCAACCTCAGCAACTTTAAGATGGGTGGACTCCAACTCCCAGAATTCCCCAGCCAGCATGTTGGCTGGGGAATTCTGGCAGTTGAAGTCCACCCATCTTAAGGTTGTTAAGGCTTGAGAAACACTGCTCTACTTCATCTGTGCCTGCATCAGACTGAGATGATGGGATGTCGAGGCAATAAGATGAACAGTGGAAAACCACATTGTTTGGAATGCTTCAGAACAGACCAGATTAGACATTTTATCCTTGACATTCTAGCTTTTTACAGGTGGGGCGGGGAGATCTCTTCCCTGCATTCCAAACTGGCACCAATGCAAATAAATAAAGAAATAAAGTCTATTTTTGAAGCATAGCTTTGATTTAGCAAGCATGCAGTTGTGGGAAGGCTGCTGGGAGAATGTTTCCTTTTCTTCCGAGGAATGTCTTTGCCAGCACATTGGGAATTCTCTCCCCCCCCATCCTTCCCTCCCCCTTCAGAATGTGCTTTTTATAATCAGCAATATTTGGGCCATCTTGTGATTGTGGCGAAAGGGCTGATTCTGCCTGACTTCGGGGGGGCTGAATGACCTTGCTGGGGGAAATGTTTTCCAAGAGCATTTTTCTCCTTGGGAAGAGGCAAACTAAAGAAATATTTTGGTAAAGAACCCACAAAGGGGTGTGTGTGTCTGTGTGTGTGTGTTGTATAAAAGCCACTGGCTACTTCTCCAGGTAGGAACGTGGAGTTAAACTTTCCTAGGGTGAAGGCGCTTCAGGAGACAAAGGCTCATGAGAACTCTTTGCGATCCTGGCTCTCTCGCATCATTTACATTGCGTTATCTGTTTTTGTTGCTGCTGCTGCAGCAGTGGCTAAACCAAACCTGGGTAAATTACCAAAATTGGGTAAAAGTGGTTTTTCTTCGAGTAACGGCACACAAGCCCATTACCCAGTCCCAACGGGGACGTTTAAATTGACTTGAAGTGTTTTACCTACATTGGGTAAAGGGGGCTTTCTCATCAGCGGTTTTCGGTGGTGAGGGGGAAAGTTTGGGCAGCCCCAGGCTAAACAGTTGGAAGAAGATTTGGTTGCTGGACTTGCTTATTTCATAGGGCTGGTCAGTGATGGATGACCTGGGGGGGGGAGCAAACTCCTCCCCGGGGGTGTGGGCTACAGAGTGTGTGTGAAAGGTGACAGGTCCCCTGTGCAACCACCGAGTCACGCCTGACCCTTTGGGGGGACGCCGCTCTCATGGCGTTTTCTTGGCAGACTATAGCGGGGTGGTTTGCCATGGCCTTCCCCAGTTGGTTGCCGTAAAATGAAGGGATAACTTCTTTCTTAGATGCCTTTGGAAAAACTGAGCATTTTTTTTTAAAAGAAGAGCTTTTTGTCATGCTGGCAAAGGTGGACCTTCCACGTGCAAAGCAAATCTACTTTTCATTTCCAGATGTGAGAACTTGCCCTAAAGCATGCTGATAGCAAGACATACCCCCAGGTCTGCCTTGTTGGCTGGGGAATTCTGGGAGTTGAAGTCCACACATCTTAAGGTCGAGAAACATTGCTCTAATGCGTCTCTCTCCCCCTGCCCCCCAAATCTCCAAGCTGCAGGAGAAGATTGGAGCACTAGTATATCATTGTTTCTAGGGGACTTTTGTATTTGGCCACGCATGTATGTGTCCCCCTCCCCCTCCAAATTCACTTTGGCTGTCGCACGTTTAAAATATGGAAGGATTGGCGGTCATCGCAACCAAAGCGGGCCTCGGCATGGGGAAACTGGTCATGCCCAGCCGTCATTGTGAGGGAAGGACCCACCGCCTGCTTCACAACATTTTGTTTCGTCACTGCACTGTGTTTGTTCCAGTCTGTGAGAATCGGTGCACCTGGAGAAATAAATCCAAATTCCTCCTGGAGTTCTCTTTGGCAAGACATATCGAAATGGTAGGAGTTGTGGTGCAAGGATTCCAGCAGCCGAACCGTTTTCAGTGGAGCCCCGATATAGCTCGGTGTGTGTTCGGGCGGAGCCTCTCCGGGACTTTTTCTCACAGCCTCCTGGTGCCCAGGAGGGGAGGCATCTCTCTTCGCTGATAACGGGGAAGGTTGCGGCTGTTGCTTGGATATTTTTCCGTCTGGGAACCGACACTTATACATGGGTGGCCCTCTGTTTGGGTTCCTGCCTTGGGCAGGGGGTTGGACTAGATCAACCTTTCTCAGCCTTGGCAACTTGAAGATGTGTGGACTTCAACTCCCAGAATTCCCCAGCCAGCATTAGCTGGCTGGGGAATTCTGGGAGTTGAAGTCCACACATCTTCAAGTTGCCAAGGCTGAGAAACACTGGGCTAGGTGCTTTCCAAGGTCCCTTCCAACTTCTCCTTTTTAGAGATCTTTAGAGACGTTATTCAGAAGCCCAGGGATGTTAAAGCGGTTCCATGACATGCAGTAAAAGTTCATTGCTCCCCCCTCAAAACATTTCCCAAAGATGAGCCTGGGATGGGCAGTCTCCGGCACCTGTCCTTTGAATACTCGTACTCTGGATGCAGTTATTTTTGGTGGGGAGAGAGGAGGATTCCTCTTTAGGTCCACTATTATTTGAATCAAATGATCACTGAAAGCCCTTCCACTGAGAATGTCAGAGACACTGAGCAGCTGTCTTGCTGCTAGGTCTTGTTTCGACATTAAGGTCCCCTCCCTTTCTTTTCCTGCCAATGCCAATGGAGTGAACCCCCCTCCTTGGCTTTGGGAAGACCCTGGTCTCCGTCTGAGGCCAGCCCCGCTTAGACTTCCCACCCGCTCTGCCCCTTGTCATCACTTCCATGTCTGAAATAGAGTAATTCAGGCCACCCTAACTTCATCAAAGCCAAAGGAAGTAGCACATGAAAAGAACTGGGGATGGAGAATCAAAAGATCCAGAAGAAATGCTGGTCCTCTCAGAAGGAGGCACTTGCATGTGACCTCACTTGTGTGCAAAACTGAGCTCCCCACCAGGGCTCCACAGCCAATTACGATAACAGAGAGTAACGTCTGCAAAGTTCTTTCATGTGACACGCACCAAGTAAACTGACTTAGTTTCCCCTACTCAGTGCCCTCCAGAAGTCTAGGACTGCAACTCCCATCACCCCCAGCCAGCCCAAACTCAAACGTTAAAAATCACAGCCATTCACAGGGTGAAAGTAGATATCTGCTGTTCCAGGCCATGAGAAGGCTGTGTTGACTTTGTCTTGGCTCCTGTCCTGCACATTCAGATGTGGCTGTTGGTGGGTCCATCCTGAATCAGGCTGATGTCACCGGGCTGGCTACTCCCTCCAGATTGTCCTCCTTGCTGGGCGTTCCCTGACTTTGTGGTTTACTCCTACTAGTAAAAGCAACACTTAACTAATTAGTGAATGAATACCTCCTTCGGTTAAATACATAGCAGTCTCATCACCAAGACACTGGTTGGATTTATTGTCTGCTTTTTTGTAAGTGGTAAATCTTACTCCGTGTTCCCGAAACTGAGTCTGGGGCTAACCTGATGGGGTGCATTTTAAAGCTGGATAATTCCTCTCAGCATGTGGGCCATGGAGTGTTGCGCAATGATCTCGCACTGGCCATAAACAGGGACAAACAGCACAGAAAGAATTTAGCAAACAAGGAAATGGCTCATCCTTTTGGGCTTCAGCGAGGCTGCTGCAGAAAAGTAGGAGATGGTTCATCCGCAAGCTTTGCCTTCCACCCCCATCACGGCTTGTTTACTGACAGGAAGATCTGCTTTTGCAGAGGAAATCTCCCTACTCCACATAAAGACAAAATTGCTCCAGAGCAGAGGTGGATCAGTCTGTCTACCCCAGAAGGGGACAGAATTGCCCCTTGCTTTAAATCACAAAGGAAATGGGCGCCGTTTTGCCTTCCTTGAGAAGGTGAATTGTCCTTGGATCGCCTATCTGTCCCTTGACCTCTGCTTTCCAGAAATATTTGTCTATGGCTTGGTGGTTCTGAACATCTGGTGGCCCCTTTTCATGTCCTCCACTAAAGGCCAGGAGACAGGATGGCCTGGGGGGGTCCTCTCCTCCTGGAAACCTCACAGCAATGTACTCCTGTTGGCACATCCCTGCTGGTTTCAGTTCTTCTTTTACACATTCCTCTCTCGAAAGGTGACCCCCACCGTTACAAAATAGATCAGTAAGAAGAGCTTCCAAGATTCCTGTTTCTAATCTTTCTCTTGCTGGGATGGTAGACCGGCTGGGCAAAGGAGGGAGTCCTCGTCTAATGAATCTCGGGTCATTTTCCTTCATTTCTGAATGCAACTATGAATTGGAAGTTCCCAGCCATGGGGGGGGGGGGGCTTCCCTCTCTTTGTGCATCATGCAGAAGTTCAGTCTGGGGACAGGACTGAAGAAGGGCAGCGCCGTGGCTCCTGAAATCTGCGGAGCAGCAATTCCAGCATAATGGTGGAGTCATGATTCTCTGGGTTGCAAGTCTTTGCATTGCACTGGATAGTTGCAGCTGGAAAAATGTGCAAGATGTGGGGGGGCGACTGCACTGCAAACAGGGAGGGGAGGTTCCCTGTTGCTCTTCCAACAAAACCTGCTGGCAGGCAGCTAGCTTTCGCCACGCAGTTGAACTCGTCGGTCATGGCCGTTTTTTGAGCACACTTTTCCCAGGCCAGAAGAGTCCATTGACACCCCTTCCTGTATTGACCTTTGATCCTGCTGTTTGTGATTCCAGTTTTATCCAGCTTTTTGCCAGGTTGCTCAGACAGGTGGGCTGGGCCCGGACCCAGCAGGAAGCGCTTGCTTTACCAAGAGGGTTGCTAACTTCAATCCTGGACAGTTACACCTTCCAAATTAAAGCTTCCTAAAGGCCTCCCTGCCAGAACCCTGAAACTCCCTGTCTGGCCTGGGGGGCTCAGTCTCAGTCCCCGATCCAGCCCCCTCCTGGCTCTGTTGTGTTTGTGCTCAGGAGCTCCCTCTGCTTCGCGGGAGGGTGGGGTGGCAATGTGAAGAACAAATACGGCACAACAGCTGCAACCCAGCATGTTTGCTAGGACCTTGGGAACACAATATACAGGGTTTGTTTATTTGCTCAAGACGTTTACATCCCCGGGTGACAGAAAGCCAGGACTGATAAACCAGTTTGAAAAGAGGACCGAATTAGGAGTGGATCTTTTCAGCCAATGCGAAGTAGCTGAAATGGCTATTCTTTTACCACTGCTGCAGCTTTTAAAAACGAGGTGCCCTCGCGTTGAACAGATCCCGGAAAGCATCGGTAAATTTCAGGCTTTACTGTAGCAGAAAATCAGGAGTCGGTAATGTCCCCTTTGATTAACTTTTTTTTTTTGTAAAGGCAGAAGGTTTTGTGAGCTGTAGCTCTCCATCTACAGGGCTTACTGTACTGTAATGTAGAATTCTCTCTAAAAACTCCAGGGTTAGTGAAAATTTCTCTGTGCCAGGTGGGAGGTGCAACTCTTTAGCAGTGTAGTAACATAACCCTGGTAAAATTAAACAGCTAAACTTCTTGTCTGTTGTGTTACCTCTGTGGATTAATGAATCTTATTGGTTAGGGCAGTGTTTCTTAACCTTAGCAACTGTAAGATGTGTGGACTTGCATTGCACTGGATAGTTGCAGCTGGAAAAATGTGCAAGATGTGGCTGGCTGGGGAGTTCTGGGAGTTGAAGTCCACACATCTTAAAGTTGCTAAAGTTGAGAAGTACTGGGTTATGCGTTTGTGCTCCTAATTTACAGGTAGTCCTTGACTTACAACCACCATTGGGACTGGAACTTCCATTGCTAAACAAGATGGTTGTTAAGTGAGTCTCGCCTGATTTTACCACCTTTTTTGCCACAGTCACTAAGTGAATCACCGTGGTTGATAAGCAAATCACCAGAGTCATTAAGCAAATCTGGCTTCCCCCATTGACTTTGCTTGTTGGAAGCTGGCTGGGAAGGTTGCAAATGGTGATTGCACACCCCAGAATGCTGCAACTGTCGTAAATGCGAGACGATCGTCAAGCACCTGAATTTTGATCATGTGACCACAGGGACCCTGCAACAGTCATAAGTGCGAGGACCGGTCGTAAGTCACTTTCCCCAGCACCGTCAAACTTCAAACAGTCACTAAATGAATGGTTGTAATTCAAGGACTTCCTGTATTGATCCCTCCCCCTCTTCTCTCCCTCCCCCTGCCCCCTTTTTTAGGTGTTGTTTTAATGCACAGAAATGGCCAGCGTTACACAGATATCCAAAGATGAGCTGGAGGAACTCAGGGAAGCTTTTGCCAAAGTTGGTAAGTGGTTCTGTGCTTCCAAGCGCCACAAATGGTGCATTTAGGTTGGACTGGTTCCCTAGAACGTCGGTTTTTGCAATCATTAACATTTCCTAAGGCCTTTCTTGCTTTTCACCAGCTACGCTTATATAAATTCTGATTTGGGTAAAGAAGTCATAATACTCACCTCCTTTGATTTCAGTATTTTGGGTGCGTTTGATAGATACCCTTCACTCACAAAAATTCTGCTCTTCAAGAGGGGTTAGCCCTGTTTGTTTTGTAAGGCCATCATGAGAGGGAAAGAATCATGATGCACACAATTCCTCTCGCACCCTCTGAGCGAACAGCTAGGCTGTTGCTCTTAGTTTGGCAGCTAAAGAGTAGATAATGTACCCCTCACACTTCCTGTCCCAAAATAGCCTTTATAAAAATGACTGCTATATTTCCTTGCTGTGCAAAAAGATACCTCTTTTCTCTCTGGGTTCATTCTGAAATTAGTCACAGAAACCTGAATGCATCCGCCTTGCAAATAATTCTGCAGAACGTAGCCAGCTCCAGGGCATTTTTAGTTGCCAGGCCCTGCTGAGCCTCTGCTAGTCATAGGTTCTTTGATGAGAAATAACATCCAAAAAGCCACCGCCAATTTTTAACTTGCTGCACAGTGACTGGCTGTTTGCAAGGCTCTTGGAAAGCATGCCAGTCATTTCTCATGTGGTGCCAACTTGCAAAAGAGAGAGGCTGCCTGACTCGAGTCTGCTGCTGGGTTGAAACAGGGGGAATCTTGTCCTGAAATGTTGGGTCCGTTTTTCCCAAGGGCCAAGGAGAGAACCTCATGCTTGCCAAGGCTAGAATCATCCCTGTTTTGGGGGCCCAGTTCAGATCTGACCCGTAACAAGGGTTAGAACCTCTGGCCTGATGCCCCTGGCTTTCGGGAAAACAGGATGTTGCAGCTTTGTAGTGCCCCCTTGTGGGTTTGCTGGACCCAGAGTGGAAAAAGCAAAACCCAACCTCTACCTGTGAGGAGTGTGCAAGGGCACTGAAAAACGAAAAAGAGAAGGTGGCTGCAGTCTGGTCAGCAGGGAACTGAGGTTGTAACGGATCCATCACCAGCATTTGTTGGGTGGTCTTATCTAAACCTGCTTTGCTGGCAGGGGGTTTCCTGTGGTATGTGAACCCAGCCTTGAAGATTGCACACCATGGTTTATGGCCATTTTCAGCTGCACTCCAGATGTGTGAATTCAACTCCCAGAATTCTCCACAGTGGCCATGTTGGCTGGGGAAGGAGACTGTCTGGGTTTGGGAATGCTAGTGTATGGCTTAGTAGCAGCTGACGTGTTATTGTCTGTCTAGACCAGTGTTTCTCAACCTCAGCAACTTTAAGATGCGTAGACTTCAACTCCCAGAATTCCCCAGCCAGCGTGGCCATTGATGAGAATTCTGGAAGTTGAAGTCCACGTATCTTAAAGTTGCTGAGGTTGAGAAACTCTGGTCTAGGGCCCGTGTTTTGTTTGATTTTTGTTGTCTGTAAGATTATTTTAGTCTGGGCTGCCCAATTGGTTTGATATTTTACCTGTTTTTATGGATTTTCCCATTTTGAATATCGCCCAGAGTCCATTCGAGTTGGCTAATAAATTCAAATAAATAAATAAACTGGACCTGGTACCCACAGTTGACCAGGAAGTGGCCAAAGGCCTCAAGTGACTTTGGATGGTGGGCTTGTGGGACGGAACTGAAGGCAGGACGGGGGTCTTCAGATCAGACCCCTGTATTGCTCCTGTCCTCATTTTACCATCTCCTCTTTTTCTTTCGCCTGGAAGATCTCAACAGCAATGGATTTATCTGTGATTACGAGCTGCACGAACTCTTCAAGGAAGCCAACCTCCCCCTCCCGGGATACAAAGTCAGGGAGATCATTCAGAAACTCATGATTGATGGGGACAAGAACAAAGATGGGAAGATCAGCTTCGAAGAGTTTGTTTACGTAAGGCTGGAACCATTCTGAAGTTACTCCTCTGATCCCCCAAACCCCGAGCACTGGCTTTTCCTGGGAGACCGTCCAGTTTTCGTGTCTTCAGCCCTTAATCTGTGGATTTCTTCATCCTATTATTATACTACCCAATTACAGCAATTTTCTGGGCAGAGCATGAAACAGTTAAAATGTATAAAGCAATAAAACCACACTGAAAGCAGCAGAGCAGGGAAAACAGAGCCAGCAATTGGGGGCTCCTCAGAATTAACATTATGCTGGGTTAATGCAGATCCTTCCCTCTAAGAAGTTTCTCTCTGGGCTGTTGTTTCTTCAGGCACACTGCAGCTGTTCCCGAGACCCACGGCTGAAACCGAAGGGGGTCTTGGAAGAGTCTTCAGGGTTGGTGTGGGTCTCTCCTGCTGCCCGGTTCCCCCCTCACTTCACTCCCAGAAATTCTTCTGGGTTGTATCCCAAGATGAGACTAGATCCTAGCGAGTTAGACTTTGGCATCTGTGAAGCAACACAAAAGCCTTCTTGGGGTCTAGCCCAACCCTCCACAGCCTTGCGCCCTCCAGATGCCTCCACAAGTCCCTCAGGGCCTTGAGGTAACGGTGCACATTTACGCTTGCAGATCTTCCAAGAAGTGAAAAGCAGTGACATTGCTAAGACCTTCAGGAAGGCCATCAACCGGAAGGAGGGCATCTGTGCCATTGGGGGCACTTCGGAGCTCTCCAGCGAAGGCACCCAACATTCCTACTCAGGTACTGCCTGGGAGGTTCAGCTCACCTCACCTCCTTGGCAAGCAGTGTCACTGGACAAGGCCCTTCTCTGCAGTGTCAACATCTGCCCTGAATTTTTCACAGCCACCCTAATACATTCCGTAGACCACACCACGCGGATACCTTTTCTTTTGTTGCCAAAGTCCCAACAGTTAAACCTCTTCCAGTTCGTTTTTCTTGTCCACCTTCCTTGGCAGACCTAAGCTCCACTATTAGGATATTAATGGTTCTTGAGCGACCTAAAGCAGGGAGAAAGTCTGTCTCAGGACTTTTCTAATAATTGATGCAGCATCGACCGAGGCTTCCGCAAGGGGAGAGGGGGCAGAAAAGGGCAAGATGGTGGACATGGCCTTGCAACGCAGGCCCCACCCCTTCAGCATCAGCAGCCTTACAACAAGGGGGGAACTTGCATTGTGTGTTGTGTCTGCTATCTTGCCCTTGGGACCCATTGCCCCCCCACCTACCCCCCAGGTGCCCCTGGGCTTTGAGCTGCAGCGTGGTGGGATTTTCACTGGTGTCCCTTGAGTGTTAATCTCAGAGCCTCTCTCTGCTTCAGAGGAAGAGAAATACGCCTTTGTGAACTGGATCAACAAAGCTTTGGAGAACGACCCGGACTGTAAGCACGTCGTTCCCATGAATCCCAACACGGATGACCTCTTCAAGGCTGTTGGGGATGGGATTGTGTTGTGGTAAGGCTTCTGCCCTGGGACGGTGTGCATGGCGGGAGGTGCGCAGGGGAACCGCCCATGAATCAGCTGAAGCTGAAGCGGGAGGCGGTTTCCGATGCTCTCTGAAGCCACCGATTTCAGGGTGGGTGTTTATTTTCCTTCTCGCTTCCCTTCAGTAAAATGATCAACCTCTCTGTTCCTGACACAATTGATGAACGAGCCATCAACAAGAAGAAACTCACCCCATTCATAATTCAGGTGGGGAGCCACTGTGTTCCAGGTTTTTCCCTCCCTCCCTCGCCTGCCCCCCACCCCACGGCTTAAATAATACTGGATTTGTTCATTATCCAAGGGAGATGGGTTTTGTTTGCCTTTAATTATTAAAAGGGGCTTTTGTACTGCCTCTTTGTTGGGCATTGAAAGCAGAAGCCTTTCCGACAAAAGAGATGCTGCCAAGGAAATATTAATCGCGATTGAAGAGGAGGACTAACTAAGGCTGGGTTTGGCACTTATTGACGTGGAGACTCTACCTGGCCAGTTTTTCAGTTAGATCCCTTTCTCTCTTTTCCCTTCCGTCTTCCCTTCTCTTCCCCTTCCCTCCTCCCTTTTTCCTTTTTCCTCTTCTATCTTTCCTTTTTTCCTTTTTCTCTCTTCCTTTCTTGATCAGTCACCAAAGTCTCAAGCCTTACCTTTCTCCCGCAGAGTGAGAAAGCTGCAGGTTTCCATGTTGGTTACAACGTGCTATCACTGTGTTCAAGGTTTGCAACACGGAATCTTAAATATTATGGTTCAGCAAAGCATTCGTTGGATGCCGCTCGTGGGGGAGGAGCAGGTTCACGGCCATTTTAGGCATTGCCATGAGCTGATCCGAATCTCATTTCCAAAAGGTTCTGGGGCTGCAGAGCCTCAAGACTCCATACGACATCCTTCTAAATGGCTCCTTCATTTGCAGGAAAATCTGAATTTGGCTCTGAATTCTGCTTCCGCCATCGGCTGCCACGTGGTCAATATTGGAGCAGAGGATTTAAGGGAAGGGAAGCCCCACTTGGTCCTTGGCCTGCTGTGGCAGATTATCAAGATTGGCTTGTTTGCAGACATAGAGCTCAGCAAAAATGAAGGTATGCTAAAATAAAATTCAGTCTATGACTGAAATAAAATTGATTGATTGACAGCAAAAATGAAGGCAAGAGAGCCCCATCCAGGCAGGGGATGAAACTCTGCTGGGAGGTAGCTTGTGCAAATGGCTGTGTAACGGTGCCAGTTTCCACTGTTCATTGCAGAGGGCCCTGAATGGGTGGGAGGATGGTTACATTAGCCTTTGGCAGGGAAGACTTCAAGGGGGAGATAAAAATGCAACAGGATGGTAAGAGAGTTGTGCTTAATACTTACTTATCTAAGCACTGTGCAAGGAATGGGATATGCCAGCAGAATGTCCAAACCAGTGCTTTTCCACACTTGGCAACTTGAAGTCCACTTTTAAGAGGTGTGGACTTCAACCCCCAGAATTCCCCAGCCAGCACGGGGAATTCTGGGAGCTGAAGTCCACACCTCTTCAAATTGCCAAGTTTGAAAAGCACTGATCTAAACAGATGTCTGTCTATCAGTTAAACCAAAGTGTTTCCTAAACTTGTTAATTCAGAATTGCATCCCGCTTCTTTCTAGGTAAGGATAGGATTGCAAACTTTGTTTTCTAAAGGCCAAGTTTTTGGCAAGAGAAGTTTGCTCCCTCCCTCTTAGAATACTGAAGTAGATGCTCTCTCTCTTGGCCAAATCCAATAAATTGGCTTATGCTTCTCATAAGTTAAATCCTTTATATAACTTTATTTTGGTTTCATAATCCAGCATAATCAAAAAGGAAAAACATCTGTCAAAGACAAGCCATTAATTGGCTTCCTTTGTAAATAAAGTTAGAGATCAAATCTAAGGATTAAGATTTAGCGGAGGCCATTTTTATAAACCACTTGAGTGTTAAGTTGGTTTCTCCGAATGTCTTTGGGAGCCAGCATGGTGCTGTGGTCAAGGGGTTGGACCAGGACCGGGGAGACCCAGGTCCAAATCCACCCTTAGCCCTGTAGATTCATGGGGTGACTTTGGACCAGTTACCATCTCAGCCCAGCCTCCTCACAGGCTTGCAGTTGTGGGGATCAAATGAAGGGAGTTCTCCATGGAAGCCTCCATGAGCTCCTGGCGGAAGCGAGGGCTTACATCTAATGGAGAGATAAGTGAAATATGTTCATCGGGGAGGGTGGAACCATGAATTGGAGGCCTCCGGTGAGACTTCTCTCTATCCCTGCATTGATTTGCTTTTCAGCTTTGGCTGCCTTGTTGCGTGATGGAGAGACCTTGGAGGACCTGATGAAGTTGTCCCCAGAAGAGCTTCTCCTGCGGTGGGCCAACTTCCACCTGGAGAATGCTGGGTGGCACAAGATCAACAACTTCAGCTCCGAGATAAAGGTATTGGGGGTCTTGGTGGGGGTAGGCCAAGCAGGCCTTTGGGGAGGGTAGCTCTGGAGTTGGATGGTCTTCCAGGGAGCCTCTGCCTTGGATGTGTTTTCACTGGTCTGGATTAAGTGAGTTGGACAGACTGGGGTAACAGCAGCCACCGCCTCTGCTGGAGCCCAGGTGGAACAAATGTTGCTCCCCTCTCATCCCTCTTCCGGGTAGCTGGGACCGTGGTCAAGACTTCCCAACAGGAGGCTGGTCCTACCTCCTCCTGAGGTGTCACCTGCTTATTTAAGATGCTGCTGCTCTGCTGGCTCTCTGCAGCATTTCCCAGGACACGGGTGCTCCGGGCAGGGCGCTGTGCATCTGGGACAGAGGCTGTTGCTGGAACTGGGGCGGGACGGGGGACATGCTACGGTCTGCTTCCTCTGCCAGCTGGAATTGACCGTGCCATCTTCCTCTGGCAAGTGCAGCCCATTGCCCCATCCAACAGGGCAGTTACGTTGCCAACATGGGGATTGGTGGTAAGGATTAGTGGTAAGCAGCGCCCCCAAGGTGTGGATCTAGCAGGGGCTGAGGTGTGAAAACCTTGGTCCATTCCTTGCTTACGGAAGCGTCAGAAGGTTGGCACGTCCTGCCTCGGCCTTCTTGGTCCAAATGATTGTCCATCTAACGTTCTTAATTACTTTCTCTCCCACGCTGTCCGGACTTCCTTTCACTCTCTCTCCTTTGTTTTTTCCCCTCTTGATTTTACAAGCTTTCCGACTTCCATAACTCTGTTAAGGTACAGGAACCATTTCTACTTCCGGTTAACATGCTTTGTCGCGTGGGGTCGATTTGTAGCGTGGGACTGAAGAAGCCCAGCTGCCTCTCATGCGTTTGTTCTGATTCTTCCTTCGCCAGGACTCCAGAGCTTACTACCATCTCCTCAACCAAATTGCCCCCAAAGGGCAGAAGGAAGGAGAGCCCCAGATCGATATCAATATGTCAGGCTTCAGCGTGAGTATGGGCGCCAGTGGCCTCCAGGAAGCTTGGAATCCCAGGTCCCCAAAGGGTCTGCCTTTCAACTAATATTTGAAAGAAGCTGTATTTCCCGCCCGATACTTTCTGTGGCCCAACTTTTGCAGTTATTGCAAGATCCTTCCCAAGTTACGTCGATTGTCTTCTGGGTTCAAGCGTTCCCTCTACCGTGCAGCACCTAGGAACATTTAATCAGGGTTAAAACCATGGCTGCTTTTCACTGTCAAATTCCATTTAATTGTTTATTTGAAGGCCTTGTAGAAGGAGAGCCATGCTAATCCATGGTAGCTGTCAAGGTTATCTCCACAGGGAGCTCCTTCCATCAGGAGCACCCCAAAGGGGGGAGGCATCAAAAAGGTCAAAATGGCGGCCTCCGTCGCACGATCGCGGCTGCCATCTTGACCTCCTTGACATCCCTGTGGACCCTGCCGTCTTCCAGATCTCGGAAACCGCACCTGAAAAGAGGTGCTCCTGAGGCGGTGGCCTCGTCTAATCCATGTTAGGAAGTACACCCTGGGCCGTTCCTTCCCCCGCAGGAGAAAGACGACCTCAAGAGGGCCGAGTGCATGCTCCAGCAAGCAGATCGACTGGGCTGTCGGCAGTTTGTTACCCCAACAGATGTTGTAAGCGGGAACCCCAAGCTGAATTTGGCCTTTGTGGCCAACTTGTTCAACAAGTACCCAGCCCTCACCAAACCAGAAAACCAAGACATTGACTGGACACTGCTGGAAGGTGAGAACCCTCTCCTCCAGTGTGATTAATGGGAGGGCGGGAGGGAGATGTTTCTGGGAAAGCCTGCAGTCAGCCCTTCCCTTCCTTGCCCCTGAAGTCCTCTGCCAGCTGGGACACCAAGCGTTCCACCTTCAACACTTCTGGAGGACGCTGGTTCACCAAAGCCTTCAGTGGCCCTTCCTCCAGACTTCCTCCCTCTGAGGCCGTGTAGCCATGGGTGCCCTCGTCCCCAGAAGAAGCAGGGCCCAGTGGGAGAAGGCCTTTTTGGGAAGTCCATCTGGTGTGATCCTAGCTGCCTTTTAGTTGCTCTTTACATCTTCGTGCACCTGGAGATTTACTTTGCTCCTTTGTTGTTTGAGCGTTCTTAGGACGTTTGTTCCGGTTTTGTATCTGTCGTGTTGTCTGTGTAGAGGAGCAAAGGTAGATTTCTTAAATAAAGGAGGCTCTTTGCATCGCAGGTGAAACCCGTGAAGAACGGACGTTCCGCAACTGGATGAATTCTTTTGGTGTGAACCCCCACGTGAATCACCTCTACGCGTAAGCCTCACTTTCTTTCCTGAGGCCTCGTGGGGATGGCCAGGATCCATCAGTCGCGTCTTTTTTGAAACCTAAACCTGGCACATCTCAGTGAGTCAGTTTCTGCTCCCTGTTTCAGTGACCTGCAGGATGCCCTGGTGATTCTGCAGCTCTATGAAAAGATCAAGGTTCCCGTCGACTGGAACAAAGTCAACAGACCTCCGTACCCTAAACTTGGGGCCAATATGAAGAAGGTGCTGGTGCCTGTTTGTTTCTAATCTAGCCATTTCCAAAGTTCAGGGAACAAACTTCTAGCCCCTGTTTTTAACGTACTCCTGTGTGCTGTCTCAAACCTGAATCACGTCCCACCAGGTGCCCATCGCGCACTCGGCCACTGGGCAGAAAAGCTGAGGAAAGTGTTCTCATCCTGGAACGGTCTGACCCCGGGACACCCCAATCCAAAGGTTTTGGAAGTGGCCTGACTCTGTTTTGGAGTTGTAACACTTGGAATGGCAGAACATTTGCACACCTTCAAGGGTGTGACACAAGGGCGACTGTGTCCTACTGAAAGACCCCAAGAAGCTTCTGAGAAGCCCCCGGGGTCACCGTTTGAGAACCGCTACCTTGATTCATAGTTTTGGGGTCACAACATGCTTCTGTGCTGTGGTCTTCTTCTCCACCTGGACGGGCAGCCTCTTGGTGGCCAAGGAGCTTACTCATCAAGGGCTGAGGGCTCCGAAATGGGTGAAACCATATCGTAAGCAAGGCAGTCTACATTCTTGGAAGTTGTTAAGGGGACTTTCAATTATGATTCGCCTACTTTAGGGTGTATACTATTGTGTTTTGTGATTTTCATCTCAAAACGGCAGGAAAGCATGCCTGTCTTTTCCGCAGTGGCTCCAGGGGCCAACGAAAGCAGAAATTGGGACCCCGTGCAGGGCTGGGCCAAACTCCCACCTTGCATTCTGTGAAATAAGAGCCTCCCATCAGTGGCAAAGCCCTTGCTTTGCTTATAGAAAGGCCAGCTCTTGGGCATTTCCGGCTCAAGATTTCTAGCAAGGAGGGATGAAAAAGGAGACCACAAAGATATAGGCATGAGGCAGCTTCCTGGCCCAACCTAACATTTAACTGTGATCTTTCTCATTCTCAATGTCCTTCTCTCTCATCAAACAGCTAGAAAACTGCAACTACGCTGTTGATCTGGGAAAGCATCCAGCCAAGTTCTCCTTGGTTGGCATTGGCGGGCAGGATCTCAACGACGGGAACCCGACCCTCACACTGGCTGTAGTCTGGCAGCTGATGAGAAGGTATCATTGCATCCAAGTTGCCTGCAAATGTTGTTCTGTAGGAGCGGGGCCTGGGAACTGTGGCATCTGGGTGGATGGTCATAAAAAAAAGATGGTGGTCACTGAAGCACCATTGAAGCCCTGTCCCCTTTGACATTGGGACAACCCATTTTTATCCTTGACTCAGGAGAATGTTTCTATTGGGGCTCATGACTTTGAGGGCTAAGCAGCACAATCTGCCCAAAATGATTGAGAAGAAGATAAAACTGCGCAAGATGGAAAGACAATCCTTCTGGTTTAATGAAGTTTCTTCAGTTCCAAGGAAGGCCACCGTTGCCCAGAAAACCTAGCCTGCAAGCCACTTTCCTAATGACCAAGCCATCTGGGGCTCATGTTCTCCATGAAAAACGTTACATTTTAGAGGTTCAAACCTACACAGCAGTTTCCTTTGAACCTTTTCCCAGTTTTGGTGTGCTGAGTAATGCTTCTTTCTCTCCTTTGCCCAGACACACTCTGAATGTTCTGGAGGACCTCGGAGATGGTCAGAAAGCAAATGATGAGATCATTGTAAACTGGGTGAACATGACCTTGAGAGAAGCTGGGAAATCAAGTTCCATCCAGAGCTTTAAGGTGGGCAATAACTCTTGCCTGGTTTTCTTCTTCCTCTTTTCTCCATTACGTTGCAAGGGCAATTAGACTTCTGAAATCAGAAACATCCTCATAAAAATATGCTCGGAAAGGTCAGTTGCCCTCTATCTGCAGCCTTGGTCTCCACCACCAGCCAAGGTCAGAGGCCATCCCTGCTAAAAAGAGTTTATGCCCGTTTCTTGCTTGAGATACAGTGCTTTCCATGCTGGCCAGCAGCTTTTGCAACTCCTACATCCATTTCCTGCCCTTTGGGCCTTGTGCCCACAGAAGTGGCCAGCTTGTGCCCAGGAGTGACTTCCTTTGGTAGAAGTTGAAGTGAATGAATTGGGATCATTGACAGACATTACTGTTTAGGTCAGACCCTGTGAAAGTATTCCCCCAATTCCAGCATCCGAATTTTTAAAGGCTTACCAAGCATCTGAAGACCAATTAAAATAAAGGGGTTTTGCAGTAAAATAATACTAGAGTTTTCTGTTCGTTTATTTGAAGGACAGTAATAGTTTTCCTGTCCATCTGTAGATGGCTGTCTGGTTTCCAGAAAACAAAGCAATCAGTGATAGTTGAAAAATTTAGCCTGGACACCACCAGGAAAAGATGTTGTATCTTTGCTGCCAGAAGAAGAGGTTGGCTGTGCTTTGCCCAAGCCCCGTAAATCCATCGTTCTCAACACCACAAATCTGAGCATTGTAATCAGCAGACAAGACGCATGGCCAAGAGGGCGGCCCTTCTCTGGCAACTGGGTTCTCGCCTCCCCTGAACCGCGCAGCATCCATCTCACGCGTCCACCGTGTCTGTTGACGTTACCCTCATTTCTCTCTCCAGGACAAAAGTATCAGCAGCAGCTTGGCAGTGGTGGATTTAATTGACGCCATTCAGCCCGGCTGCATCAGTTATGACCTTGTGAAGACAGGCGACCTCTCCGAGGAAGACAAACATAGCAATGCCAAGTAAGATGCCCAGATGCAGTTGCTCTTTCACCTCCTCTTGTGCAAGGCTGGTTTGGACATTGTGCTAAGCTGGTTTAACCACAGCTTGTTGAGGAAGTCATAATAACCAGTCATGCACAAGACCGAGCCATGGCATCAGCTGTGGATTGCAAGCCAAAAGGGCTGGGTTTACCCCTTCTGTGAGTCAAGGCAGCCCAGCCGGAACCCCTCGCCAGGCGTGTCCTTCGTGGGCAGCTTGACCCATCTCCCCTCCATTCATCCCTGTGGGAATTCAGTCGGCCCAGGATCAGGGCTCAGAGCCGGGGCGCATGCCGACCTCTGGTCGACTGGGGCTTGCCGAAGCCTGCACCCTCCCTCTCTTGCCCCCAGGTACGCCGTCTCAATGGCCAGGCGGATCGGCGCCCGCGTCTATGCCCTCCCGGAGGATTTGGTGGAGGTGAAGCCCAAGATGGTGATGACTGTGTTTGCCTGCCTGATGGGCCGAGGGATGAAGCGCGTTTAGAGAGCAGAGGACCCCCCGCCCCCCAGCACCGTTGCCGCACCGACCAAAGCGCCATCGTCAGCTTCCAGAGCGGTGGTCCCTTCAGTTCAAGGACTCTCCGTTTTGCTTGGCAGGGCAGGAAGCGAAGAGAGGTCTCAGAGGGGGGCGGGAACCAGCCCACTGCCCTCTTCCTTGCCCAGGAATCTCAAGGTTGCATCTCCTCAAGTGCCACGGAAACAATCCACGCTCAGCGCCGACCAAAGCTTTCTTTCCCCATCCTGCGGGTCAGTTTTCTGGAGAGTGGCCAGACATGGAATTGGCCTCAATGGTTGCATCTCACTCTTCTGTCCTGAAAGGAAGAAGGAAAGAAAGGCCCTTTTAAAAAAAAAAAATTCTAGTGGTTCCAGGGTCTGAGGTGGGCTTGAAGTTTTTTTTCCCCCCTCCATTTAATCTGCTGTTAAGTCATGGGTGCAAATGCAGTAACCAGAGTTGTGTTTTTAAGCCATGCCTCAAAAGGAAACAAAGACAAAAGCCAGGTAACAGAAATCATTCTAATTAGGCAAGATTGCATCATTTATCCTGCCATTCTGAGCTAATTGGCACACTCTGCTCTGCATGATTTAGTCATGGAGAGGGAGCGGTGCCCTGGAAAGCCTTAGGCGGCATCTCTCTGGCTTCTGAGACCCCAGCTCTTTCTCACTTTCAGTCGATCTTCACCTCCCTAAGGACTAGAAACTTGGTTTTGTTTTGTTCGGATATCAGTGTGAGCTTCCAATCTTGGGAAGCCATGTTCTGTGCCCAGCTACCCCTTGTGGTGCTCCTGTGGACTTCGCAGGGACTGATCTGGCATCTGGTTCAAGGGTTCCAACCTGAACGGCCAGTGAAATGGTACTCTCCAAGCTCAGTCTTCCCGCAGTCTTCTTGAAGTAATGGTGCTGCTTGTGGCTTCCCTGTTCTGGCACAAGCACCGTGGGTTTTCTTTGGGGCTAGTTTTTCATTCTCACATTACTCGTTTCTGCGTGAGGTGCCATTTTCAAAGGTTACTGCCTTGCCCACGGCTTAACTGAACCCCGAGAACTGAATTGATGCAATTTTATGTGTTGCCTTGGTTTTTGTTTTGTTTTGTATTTTGCCTGAACATTTTTTTTAGTTTTGTTTTTCCAAAGTCTGTATGAAAGCCATTTTTAAAAAACAGATATTTAAGTTGACACAAGATGTTTGTTCAAGACTGTGTGAGAAGGGCGCCACAGATGAGACCAGGCCTGTTCTCCAAAAGGCAGGGACCAGTAACTTGAAGGGCAGAATGTGCTGAGATTAAAGAAACTATTTTTTATAAATAAAAGGAAAATGTTATCACCAAAGAAAAGGCTTTTATCCATAGGAGCAAGTATATTCTGGCTTTAGCAAGCTGTTAGCTACCCGTGAGATCATCTTCTTACATATTCATAGCAATGGATTGTGGTGGCAAAGCAGTTGAAGAAATAAAATGGTTTATAAACCTGTCATCTGGATTTCTTTAGCAAAACCTCTTTTAAATTCAGCTTTGGCTTGGAATCCTTATTGGGTGATGCGTTTCTTATAGATCTCTGCGTTAAATCACTGTTCCGATTCCATCATGGGACACACCAGCAGCATGCTGGTTTGTGGGACATATTCCTGCCGGTTAGTCGATAGTGGGCCGAAATCTTCTTCTAGTCCTTAAAAAGAATATAAATGGAATGGGAATAAACTTGCCCCCTCCTTTGTTTCCTTCACTCTCCACACTCAAAGGCTGGGTTCACGTAGCTGGTTAAACAATGGTTTGCATACTTATAATTTATTGGCTAAATCACAATTGTATAGGCTCGTAACAACACATTTTGCCTTGAACCCTGGTTCATTCACACACTTTATCTATCTATCTATCTATCTATCTATCTATCTATCTATCTATCTATCTATCTATTTCAGATTTAATTACTGCCCATCTCCCCCAAAAGAGGGACTCTGGATGGTTTACAATAAAATCAAACTACAGCCATAAATGTTAAAATCCCATAAAAATCAAACACATTACAATTATAAAAAGCAATAAATAAATGTATGCTTAGGTTCACCCAACACACTAATCCAGAAATCAATCTGTTGGGGGTAAAGAACATAAAAAAAAAATCCCCCCCAACGGCAGTTTGTTACACATGAGTAAAGGAATTTAACCATGGGAGTAAAGCATCCTACAAGAAAAATGAAAATGACCCTGTTGGAGTTCCTTTTGACCACTAGGGGGCGCCCTAAACTTTCCAGATCGACGAGCCAACTCAGGATTCAGATTTGCAGTCTTAACTTTGATTGCTCAAGGTCTCGGCTCCATTGCCTAGTCTTATCACAGCTGGGTGGGAAATGAGTTCCACATTCTCCTGAGAGGAGGGTTGAGTGATCTCCCTCCCTTGGGAGGCATCGGCACTCCAGGCAGTTGTTTTCTTGCTCTTAATCTGGGCCAAAATTGTTTCTCGGCGCCACCGTCTTCCAACAGACAAGGTTACCATTCCCTGGAAGTGCCGCTTCAGCAGCAGTTTGCGAACGGGTTGGATGGATACCCTCCTGTTGCCAGCAACTTGGCAGTCCTCCCACAACTATGTTGGAAGAGTGGGGTTAGGTGGTCAAGAATTCTTACTCAAAGTTATGCTAGTTTGGCTGGAAGGCTCACCTCATTCCTGGTTTGTTTATCTGCTGTTGGTTGCAACAGAACTGAAGTTCCAAAGTGTTTCGTGTTCCTTCTTCATGTCTTTCAAACTCTTAGGACAGATTGTTCTGTTTTCTTCATTGTGCCTCTAACCTCAAAAGTCACTGAGGCTGGGTACTATTTAAATCCTGGGCTTGCTCAGAAAAATCACCAGGTTTCAAATTTGCTGAATTTCAGTGTCGCATTTGAACCAAGGTTCTGGCCCTGAAGATGCTGGAGGGGATCCTGGGCCCTCTCGGGACCCAGAACATTTCCCCACTGCTTTTCTTGCCTGTTCCTCTAAGGGTTGTCCTCCTGGGGCGTCACTGTCGCCCATTTGACGCCTGTCATATGTTTCGTGAAAATGGGAATGTGGATAGACCTGAAAGAGGCTGATCTCCTTATCAGGCTGAGAAGGTAATCCTGGAGTGAGAGGAACGGATAGTAATTTGAGAGTTCCACTTCTGGACTCAGAAGTCGTTTAGAGGGGGCATAGCTGAAGGTTTGCCAACCAGCTCCATTTGATGTGGAGCTGGATGCCTAATTTATCAGGCAAAGCAGCTTGCCTGAAAAAGACCAGATCTGAATGAGGCCTGAGATTTGGGGTTTTTCCTCTCCCTCTGGAATCGCCTTGATGTTTGAGCCCCATTTGCCAAGAGTGACCCCTCTTGTCTGTGCCAAATTCTGTGCATTCCTTGGCACAGCCCCCCTTGCCCCCTTGGTTCAGTTTTCTGCTGCTTTTTGCCCTCCTTTTTCTCTGGCTCCCTCCCACTCCAACCCTCTGCCATGTGCAGATGGGTATCTTTTTTGCAAAGCATGCACGAACCCACGTGCCCAAGAAGGGTCAGCTAAATTTAGCCCACACTCTGAATCAGCATTCCTGAATCGGGGGTTCTTCAGAAGGTCTGGATTACAGCCAGTCTGGCTGGGGATGGTGGGATTTATCAACCAGTGTGTCTGTGGGCCCATTTTTTTCCCAAGCATGATTGCAGATTGGAAAATAAAGATTGTAGGGTTATTCAAAGCTCCGTAAGTGAAAAATAGGCTTGGGGAAAGAGCTGGCCACAGATTTCCCCCCTTCTTGGCCTGAAGTTACAAGACAAGAGAAGTGCTGCAGAACAGGCTCTATGCCTTCAAGATCCCTCCCAATAATAAATTTTGTAAGAATAACAGTTTGTAACACCATCTGATTGCAACGCGCAAAGGTAAATACAGTAACTCAGGGCATTTCCTGTAACCAGAAGCACCATCATAAAAGTAGTTGGGGAAAGAGAAGGGAACATCGCCTAGAACACAAGTTGTTTATTCCATAAGAGGTCCAAAGATCAGATTCCAAGAAAAAATGCTTCCTGGGATAAATTCTGCCTAGATTTAATCAGCCCAAGGCTGAAAAAAACGAAGGTGCCACTGCGGGCATCTGATCGGCTTCCAAGACTTGCTGCATCTTCAGCGCCTCGGTCCCCTCCATCTGCTGAAGCCAAAATGTCCTGGCAACTGACATTCAGTGCCGTTTCTAGGGGCGGTTTAGTGGGGCGCGTTCCTCAGTTTTCGTAGGAGTCCTGAGTACAAACTTGCCGATGCTTTCTCTCATGGGAACCCACACAAAGGATTTGGCACAGGGAAGGGGGTTCGGTGGCATACATAGCATAGCTTGATCATCTCACGAGAACGTCTTGAAGCGTGTGCTGCCTGGAGACTTCCATGAAAGAACAGCATTCAGCCCATCTCTCTGCCAAAGCCGAGAAACCCTGTTCTTGTTTAGACATTTCTGCTGAACTAGAGACAGCCACAGGATGAGCAATTGTGTTGGATGACCTGGTGGGTTTTTGCAAAGCTCTTTGCAATTAATTATCTTCTGTCGGACCTCATGACTAACCACATCGTTTAGCCAAGTGGAACACAACTCTCAACTAGTGCGATGTTTTGTTTGCAGCTGGAATCAGGGCCAACCCCACCCTCTGAGCATTTGGTAATCAGTAAACTTAGAATGTCCTAAGTTCTGTGAACTGGAACCCAATTCCTCAGCTGCAAGAGCTGTTTTCGGCACTGACAACTATTTTCTACATGGACGCAGAGAAGAGAGGAAGGCATGGCTGCAGGATGTCCAGCTCCAGCTTCTCCAGGAAGCCTCAGAAGAAAAGGTTGCTTCCTGAACCTCTGGAGAACTAACATCATGCACTTCTAAGGTTGGTAACAGCTGCCACCAGGTCCCCCCCCCTTTTTTTGTTGTCGTTCAGATCCTTTTAATGAAAGAGAAGTGAGGAGCTGCCATGCTGCAAAGCAAAACACCAGCTTCTGCCCCCCTTGTGGTATTTCCCAAAATGGGTCCCAGAGGAATTCTGAGAAAGCTGATCTGCTGTCAGAACTCCAGCTGAGCTCATGACCCCCCAGGTTTGCCCTTCATAACACTGCCATCTTGGGGCACATGGACCAAATCTAAGGCACATGAACCTCTAGTTGCAACAGCTGTTTTTTTAGTTGCCAGCCAAGAAAACAGGAGGGCAGTTAGCAGGGAAGGAGAGCGTTAGATGGTGCCCACAATCTGGAGAAGAGAAGACAGTAAGAAGCATAGCGCAACCTCTGAAGTCTAATACAAAACATAAATAAAAGCATTGGATACCAGTTTTTTAATGCATTTTTTCTGCTTCTGAAGTTTTTATCTTAGTAGCTGTGCAGAAAATCTCCAAGTGCCAGTGGGTTCACTTCACATGATATGTTCCATCCAAGGGAAATAAAACGACACATTGTAAATTCCATTTCACCATTTTCTGGATCCCAGGAAGTGTTAGGGAAGGGGTGGAAGGGCCAGCTCCGAGTAAGCCTTCCTGAAACAGGGCAGCCTCTCTGGCAGCTTTAGAAAACAGCCCTGGGGTTGGACACTCTGCCGGTGAGGAACCCAAAACAGGCCGTTCTCAGCGCCCCAGGAATAAACCAACCGCTCTTTCACTCACAGCAGGATCTGTTTTTTATTAGGGGAGGGGGCACACTTTGAAATAGAAGAACAGACTTCAAAGAAATCCCAGGCAGCGACGGATTAGGAAGCCCCTGCGTGAGCCCAATCACTGTGGCCCATGGCTTGATGCTGGGCTGGATTTTCTCGTAGAGCCTCAACCAACCCAGTTCCTCAGAAGGGTCGCCAGTGGCTGTGCCCTCTCAATGACCCTCCAGTCTCCAGGGAGGCTCCCCCGTTGTATTTCTTGATCCCACCACGCTTGGCAGCACGTGCTCTTGCAAGGCAAGAGGGGTTGGGGCCAATGGGGCACTGCAAAGAGCAAGAAGATGATCGTGGAGGAGAGTTGCAGGAAGCCCTGCCTGGGCAAAGGGGGCTAAACCATATTCTGCATCCAGAATATCTGGATAACATTTGGGAGTGGCTCAGACAGACCAATTCACTGAACTGTAGGAAGGAAGAAGGGGAGGTGCAGCACCACCAGACTTGCCAGATTCTGCCATTCTAGCAGATTTCAACAGGGTAGTTTTAGCCTTCCTGTGGAGTTGATTCAAGTCTGGTCTCCTTGGTGGGGCTGACAGGCACGTTGGGTTCGCCATGTAATTCATTCCTTGACTTTGGGTCTTGCTTGCAGTCAAGTTAAAAATAACTTTTTCTGCCTAATTTTGCTCAGGCGACTGTAAGACGTTTGTCTCTCAGCAGCCATCTCAGTGGCTTTTGAGGGCTGGTGGCAACCAAGGGCACTTCCATGCAGGAACTTCGCCCTGCTCTAGGATCAGCGCCAGACCTGCATTGTCCCATCGCTGTCTGTGTTGAACAGCTGAGCTGGTCAACCGTTTTGCAGCTCGACTTCAGACTATCTGAAACATATCGATCTGCCTTCCCTGTTTTGTGTGTCAAATTTGACCTCATTCAAAGGAAACTGAATCTGCAGAGTGCATGGCTTTCTATCCCTTGATGGGGAGACCAGCCCAAAGCAGAATTTGTGCTCAGGGAAAGCACTTTGGTGATAATGTTCAGTGAATTTCCCATGCTCTCTGCCCTGGGCAAGGCTTAGGCTGGCCAGGAATCCTGGGAGCCGCAGTCCCAAGTCCCAGGAGGGCACCAGAGTGGGGAAGGTGCTGTTATGTCAACAGGCCTGGCACAGAGTCACCCAGTGTGGTTCAGAGAGCTGAGATCTCTTTTCCGGCTGCAATCTGTGGCTCTGGAGGCCAGTTGGGATGGAAAGAGCTCTTTCCACGGTGTTCCCCTGCTAGAGGGGGCCGCTGTAAATTCCATGCATTTTAGCGTTCCTCCTGAGGCGGAAAAGATGGAACCCAGCTGGGCTTTGGGATCATGCCAGCTCCTCCCCCCCCCCCCCCGAGCCTCCTTGGGGAAAGGCGCTCGGAGATGCTGCCCTGGAACTCCGTCCTCCAAGCGAACCTGCCCCGGGCTGAGCCCCTCCGGGCGCAACGTCCTGCCTTTTGCATGGAGGGGGGAATGCATCTTCCCCAAGCCCCCCCAGCCCGAGCCCGGCTCAGCTTGGCTGACTCTCCTCACCTTCACCCAGCTCCAAGGCAGCAGCTGGAACAGATGCCACTTGACACTGTGTAAAGGCTCTCTTAGAGCTTTAGAGGTGGAAATGATGATGATGATGATGATGGTGCAAAAAGGGGGTGAAGAAAAGTATGCCCCCCCCCCATGGAATGGGTCGCTCGAATGCCCGCCCACTTCCAGCCCACCGCCTGCCGTTGGCTGTGGAGGGAGACAGGCAGGAGGCGTCCATCCCCTCCCCGGGAGCTGCTGGGAGGCAGGCGGGGGCTGCCAGGCCGCCCCACCGCCAACGTCCTCCTTTGGGCCAGGGACCATCCTCGCTGCCGCGGGGAGGGCCAGGAGGAGGCAAGTCTGCCCCACCGGAGGTTGCAGCTGCCAGCAGCGCTTCACAGGAGAAAGACGCAGGAAAAGGAGGCGGGAACAGACATCCGAGGTTTCCCCGTAGGATTCTGCAAACCCGGTTTCTCAACCCGTAAGTGGGGGCTCTGCTCTTTCCAGCTTCTAAGTTTTCCTTCAGGTGTTTCCATCCCTTAAAGACCTGTACAGCTTTAACACCATTTGTGTTCCTAAGGAAGCCGCCTCCTCTACTGAAACATCTGGACAGCACCCAACCCTTACGGCGGACCGGCTTCGCTGCAGCCCGATTTCTGTCCCTAGAATACCCTGTACCCTGTTTCCTACTTTCCTGCTAACACGTTCAGTAGCTAGTTTGCTAATGGTGAATATTTGTGGTGCATCAGGCAGGAGAAAATATGCTCTCTCAAACTATAGGGTTTGCCCTAAAGCGTCTTTTAAGAGAACTAAAACAAATTTTCAAAAACTGGAAGCCCGATATATATTCCACGGATGAATTCCATAGCTCTGCTAACTGGAAACTTCCTTCCAGTGTGGAAGTTTTTCTTAATATACCCAGAAGTTAAGTAAAATATTCTTCAGTAAACCTCACTCATTTTGCCTTGTCTTTCACTCTGTGCATTTAAAGCCTTTTTTTTAAAATGGTTTAAAAAGCACATTTCAGTATTAGCTCTAAGTGGTTACATAGAAGCTGCTGGAGGAATTACGACTCATTTTAATTTAAAAAAAAATCACTTGAGTTGCTTTAACTTACCTTTTGCTTAAGTTTGGATATCCCTGCAATGCCGACCAATGGGTTAATAAAAATGAATTAGAAGGTAATCTTTTTGAATTGCATGCTAAGAAAGTAATTGCATAAATGTATAAAAGAGAATACTTCAAAAATATTGTTAACAACTGTAGATTAACCAATACACAAGGGCTTTTGACTGTTCAGACAGTCGGTCGCATGACCATCTTATAAAGTCTGGACAAAGGGTCAAATGCAACATTTCCTTGGATTGCGTAGTTGTGCCACACATGCATAAGAAAACACACTGCTTCTTCAAGGAGTTGTGGTGTGACAGGAGTGCCCCCATGCATTCCAGATCCCCTTCCCCCTTAAAATCCAGATCAGGACACAGCTGTATTGCTTGTGCATTCCAGCTGGCCCAAAGGCAAGCCCAGAAGTGATGTTAAGCCAGTGACGAGCAGTCATCTCCATGAGTCTGTTGGAGAGACTGAGAACGGTCCTCAGAGGTGGGCTGAAGAGTCATGATTCGTGCTTCTGTTCTGTTGTCATTCTTTCTTTAAGAGCTGACAGCATCTGCTCTGGTAGTGCAGAGCCAGCGGTTCCATGTCTCAGAGTTTCCTGCAGGCCGCCCCTTCCCATCTGACCCCAAGATGCATTTCAGGAACTTCTCCATCACCCTCGCCACTGCACAGACTCTGCAAGACCTGTCTCCCACCAACGTCTCCACCAGGGAGGCCTGCCTCATCCACTTTTCCAACCACCAGTTTGTGCTCATCCCAGTGCTCTACTGCATCATCTTCACCCTTGGACTTGCAGGCAACAGCATGGTCATCACTTCACTGTGTCGGCAGAGGAGCCCAAAGACAGTGGCCAATGTCTACATCATCAACTTAGCAGTGGCTGACTTGCTGGCCCTCACCACCCTTCCCTTCTGGGCTGCCAGCTATGCCTACGGATACAATTGGGTCTTTGGCCCTGTGATGTGCAAGCTCTCCAGCTCCATCCTTTGCTTGACCATGTTTGCAAGCATCTTTTTCATAACATGCCTGAGTGTGAACCGTTACCAGGCCATCGTGCGCCCCTTCCAGTGCCGGCAAGGAACTTTGGAATGGGCATTCATTGCCACATTCTTTGTTTGGGGACTGGCGGCCTTGACCTCTCTGCCCACCTTCTGCTTCCGTGATGTCCACTACATCAACGAGCTGGGCGTGAACGCTTGCATCATGGCCTATCCCTCAGAGAATTACCCCACCTGGTCAGCCGCAACAGCCTTGATGAAAAACGTCCTTGGCTTCCTGGTCCCAATGGCCATCATCTTTGGGTGCTATATCTGCATCAGGGTGCACTTGAAGGAGGCCCAAGGGTTCACAAAAAGCTGGAGGGTGAGGGACCGGCTGCTGAAGCTGGTGACTGCTGTGGTCGTGGCCTTCTTGATCTGTTGGCTCCCGTTCCACATCTTGACCTTCCTGGATGCCCTCTCCTGGATGGAGGTCATCAGCAGGTGCCGCCTCACCTCCATGATCGATGCAGTCCTGCCCTTTGGGCTCTCCATGGGCTTTGCTAACAGCTGCATCAACCCCTTGTTGTACTATTTTGTGGGCAGGCAGTTCCAGGATAAACTCCAGCATTTATTCAAGCTGAGCCTCTTCCAGTTCAACAGCAACCGGGAAACCTTTTCCTCCAGCAAAACCAGCTCCCTCAAAACTGCCAAGACCCTGAAGGAGGCTGAACCAGGAGGATACATGGAGAGGCCACCGACCCACCCACGGTGGGTTCCCTAATCACCATCTGGAAATGCTTAAGCGGCGGTTACGTTCTCTCCACCGTTCTTGTTTTTCTCTGGTCTCCCTTCACTCATCTCCTAGGACAAACCGTCCACTCAAGACCATGTTTTCAAGTGCTCTGTGGATTTCTATGCTTCAGCAAGGCTGTCATGTAGAGGGCAATTAATTGTCAATAAATACCTTCACAACATTACTAACCCAGCATATTTCTATGACTAACATTTGTTTCTCACGCTCCTGAGGAGGAGGAGATTGCAAAGAAACTTAAATTTGAACACCCGAGTTTCCTGCTACAGGCCACCTCCCTATCCTTAATATACTAAACATCTATTATGGAGAGGAGAGAAACCAATTCCTTGGTGGCCTACATTGCCCACATCCTAGTTTTTCTACATCAGGAACTCTTCTGCATGCTTAAATCATGCTTGCTTTTAAAAAAATCAGGATTGAGTTCCAACACATTTTTTGCCATCTTTCTCAGTTTCTGATGGCCTGTGACTGCCAAATCTATCAATTCATCCCTTCACAGAAAATTATTGCTCTCTCCCTTTCTCCCTTGTGCCCAGCACCCTTCTGCCTCCTAGCACCCTTCAGAGGCCCCTGGATTGGTGCTGGCTGGAAGCTTTAGCAATCCCATTCCCAACATGTCTGGGCCTTGACAGGTTGTGCAGGACCACAGCTTTCCCTGTAGTGCGCTTTCAAATATGTCACCAGCTCTGAATGGTGTGGTCCTCCTGGATAAACAAGGGCTTTCGGAATTCCTCTCCCACCCTCAAGAGGTCAGTTGTCCGAGGTGAGCTTTGCAGAAGGCAGAATGTTTGCAGCAGCTCTGAAAGGCTGGTTGACCAACCCAGCTCAGGCGCTGGGTGGCAGGGTGTTCCTCCAGAACAAAATAATCCAAGGAGGAGGAATGGAGACTCAAGGACACTTGCGCAGGAAGGAGCCAGTTTTCCAAGAAGCGAATGGTCCGGAGGGATGATTAGCCTGGCCCACTACCAAGACGGCATCATCCTTAGTTTAAGATGAAAAAGCAAGGAAGTGCCTGTTTTTAAAACACCGGTTACATTGGTGAAGGAAGGCCTGGTTCTTTACGGATAATTAACATGGTGAGGCCTGGCACGGGGAGGGGATCTAACTCTTTCCTCCCTGCTCTCCTTTAAAAAAAAAATCTTGGCCCCCAAGACCAGATGGGTATCTTTAGGATCCCTCCCAGCGGTTACCACAAAATGCAAACTTCCACAACGTTGTTTGTTTAGGATGCTTTTTAACGTGGGGAGAAGGAAGCCGCTCGACCTGCATTTGCTGGTGACATTTGATATAATGGGCAAAGTTGCTTGTTTATCCCCTGAATGTACCACCAGTCAACCCTGCTTGGTACAACATGTTCCTTCCTCCAGGAACCCACTCAAATCCGCCCCGTTACAGCAGCCGCAGCCTGTCTTGGCTCCACTGGGGCTGCCCATTCACTCTGATTTATTGTGCAGAGCCACATGGAGTCTTGCCACACATCTGCAGCCAGGACTTTCGGAGCCATCCGTCAAAGCATTGCCCAATCGGTGCTGCCTTCTTGGCCACGATCCAGCGTGCACAGCTGTTGCGAAGCCCAGTCATTCCAGTGGGGGTCAAAGACTGAGGGGTATCACGAGCAGCATTACTTGTAGCTGGAGGCAACTTTTTCTCTTCTTTCTTTACTTCTTTCTTTCAAAATCTGTAATACACACACACACACACATTAGCCAGAGGCCTTGCCACAAAATATTAAGACTCTACAGAACCCTTTGCTATTTTTGCAGCAGAAATCTGCACAGTTTCATCCGTGAAAACGAGGCTAACGTGTCCCTCAATCTGCATTGGACTGTAATTACTTTATGTGGCATTTCTAACCATCTGTCTTCAGTGAAATAGGGGGACTTTGGGCCCCAAAGTAAAAATAAAATGTCCAATTTGGTATCCAGATCCCAGAATTCTGCAAGCTGTCCCTCTCCTCAACCTTGCCAGTAACTGGGTTTGGAAGACCCTCCTTCTGTTGCCAGCTGATGGCGAGAGGAACAGAGAGAAAGACGTGGCCGTGGCTGGATGGGAAGTCCACTACAAGCTGCATCTGATCCACAAACTAGAGACTTCCCACCCACCCACCCACCCATGGCTGAAAACAGAGGTAGTTGTATGAATGTAACTTTTGTGACCCAGGTTTGGCTTCTCCCGTGCTTTGTGTAATTGATTCTGCAGCATATAAAACCTGGAAATTTAATCTGTCTTGCTGATCAGAACAGCAAATTCTGCATAACAATGAAATGGCCTTCTAACCTCCAAGGCTTCTAACCTCCAAATCTTCCCAAATCAAACGCTGACACACCCGATATCTCAGGCAGGGTGCCCCGCAGCCTCAAGCCTGTCCCCAGGCTTACTTGTTTTAGGCAAAAGAAAACAAGAGCTGTTCAAGAAGTCAGTGTTTCCCTCAGTTCCACATTCTCTGTTGCTGCTGCCATTCCTGTTTTTCCTCAGGTTTCATACGTTAAGTAGGATTGTGCAGGTGGTGTCCACCTGGGATTGCTGGAGACACACATTGGCTGTCCCAGTTTGAAGATGGGGATAAGCAGTCTTCAGATTGTCCCAGTTTGACACCTGGGGCTACCAGATGATGTGAGGTTGGACTAGATGAACATTATGGGAGATTCAGAGCTTCTCTCCCCCAAATTTCACCTGGTATCTTCCTCATAACCCAGGCACTCACTCCCTGGACATTGCTCATGCCCCTTCAGTGACAATCAGGAGATTTTATAAGTAGCTGGTTTGTTTTGGAAGTCTGTGTTTTTAACCAGGGCATCAGCTCCTTTGGGAATAGAAAGTAAGATTAATGTGGAGTCCTTGGTGCTCTCTGAGCCTTGTTGTTTTCTTGCAGACGTTTCATTGCCAGACTGGGCAACATCTTCAGTGCAAGGAGGGAGAGGGCCTTGCTCTCAGTTTATATACTGTGGCTTGCCCTGCTTGTGTTGGTGGGGGTGTTGTGCTCTCCTTGGGAGTTCTTTGATTGGGCTGTTGTTTGCTGCTTGGCTGATTGCCTGAGTTAATAGTTCCTTGGTTGGGGTGTATTGTGCTGTTTGATGGTTCATCTGGTGTTAATCCTGGTGTTGATTCTTGCATATCTGGGTGTTGATTGCTGGCAAGGGAGTGTCCTGGGCTTTTGGCTTTTCTGTTGTCCCTTTTGGATGGTATCTGAATGTTGCCTAGTCTGGCAATGAAACATCTTCCAGAAAACAAGGCTCAGAGAGCACCAAGGACTCCACAGTTCAACCCTGAGCTACAAAGACTGTCTTCGATTGGTATTTTCAGCCCTTGCAGGAGCCTTCCAAGGGGGCTGGCACCTCCTGCTATGCTTTTTCTGGCGAGTACAAAGCCTCGTTCAAGAGTTTGACCCACTCAGCTGTCCAGATCAGGGTTAGTGGGACATGGATTGAAGAGGCCGCTGTTTTATAGACTGTCCTCTGCTTTGATGAATGGCTTTGGAGCTGCTTCTCCAAACAACATCTCTTGGGAAGCGGTGATCACTCATAGTGTGTCTCCACAGCTGTTTAGCCAAACATTTGCAGCAAATGGCTGTTCCACTTTGCAGCTGGTTGGGACGGGTGATGGTGGATGCAATTCAAACCCCATATCCCAGGCTGTTCCAGGGAAGGCAGGGGTCACTGCAGGAAGGGTCTCACACACAAGGTAGCAACAGTTTCCTTCGATGGTCCCAGGAGAGACGCTGTAGCTCCAGGAAAGACTGCCCACTGAGCCTGCAGAACACCCCAGGTTCACAATCGCTGGCACCTTGTGATTTCTGACTGGCAAGCCAGCACAAATGCCCCTGAAAGCTAAAACCCTTGCAATGCCAAAAGTCTCAATATGAACTTTTAAGGGATAGAAATAGAAATAACCTCCTTAATTAATTTGGATCGAGGCCTGGAAAACCATGGCTGCTCGCTCAGGGATGAAAAGCTTTGCAGGGTCCCCCGAATAAAGAGCCAGGCACGATCTCCTGCTAACCAGTCTCCGGGGGTGTCCACAGGGCGTGGTCACAAAAGTTGAGGTGGTGGCAGGAAAAGGACCCCGTCCAAACGGATCCCAGTCTGGCAAGGGCAAGCAGACTTTGTGGGCTTGATCTGCCTACTTTTTTTTTCTGGTCTACGCTGACCAAACTGTCACCGGGGGCTTTGGCAGTTTGGAGCCCAAGAGACGAGGAAGGTGAAATCCGGCTCTGCGGCTCACGGCCTCCGGGCATCATCATGGCTTCTTCCCCTTCGCCTCCCTGCTGGACCAGCTTCCTAACAAGTAACCGCCTCCCTTCCACCGAGTTTGCAAGGACAGGCCAGGTTGCAGCAAGAATCAGCCAAGGTCCCAGCTGGGCCCCTGCTTGGGTAAACGGCCCTCGGGTTCTGCTGGGTTTCCTTTGAAAGAAAACGGATCTGCAGCAAAGAAAAGCAGGGCGTGTCCTGCTGCCGAAGTTCTGGCCCTGCGGGGGAAGCCCCCCGAGGAGTCGAGGGGAGTAGCCCAGAGGGCAGGATCAGGAGATGGGCGGGGGGCGCGTTGGGGATGGTCCTCTGCTCTCTCCCACTGCTCCCTGTAGGAGCACCACTGGCTCCTACACCAACACAGGCGAGGCCAAGACAAACACCGCATTCGGTTTTATTTCCTGCACGCACACAATACCATCAGTCATGGGCTCAGCCATGGATTTAATTGTTTCTTCCGTCTGCAAATGAGATATCTGGGGGACACACCCAAAGCTTGCAGGAGCGCACCCAGCCGGGGCTTCTGGTTCTGCTCCCCCACTTCTCCTGCATTGTTTTTATAATGTAAGGCCTAAAACTGCCTTTTTTCCCACCAAGCCAGTTCCTTGGTGTATTTCTGCACTGCGTTGCTTCCTCTGCCTGAATGTGACTTTTCAGGGTTTCAGATGCAGCTGTTATTTTCGCAGCTCTGCTGTCCAAGAAATGTTGCAACATGGAGACATTCCCCCCTCCCCAGGATCTTTTGGATGCGCAGCACACTCTCTGTGACTGAAATGCGCCGCCTCCCTCCCCCTTGCCACACCTTTGAGTGTTTTGCCTTGTGCGTGAAGCCAGAACTGGCAGTCTGCAGCAGAGAGGCTCACCCACTCTGCCTTTCCATGAGCAGTCGTGGGGGAGCTTTGAACACCGTCCTTGGGATGCTGGAGAGCCTTTCTCTCTGTTCTGCTGGTGAAATGGCCTTATATGGGGAGGACACCCTTGGCACACGAGCCCCACTTTGCCTCTCCCGATAGGACAACGTCTCTCCAGAACTTTTGGCACAGAAAAGCTGTTCGTGGCACTGCAAACTTAAATGCATTTAGCAGGGAATGACAAAGCTTGTGTGGAACTTTCTGCAGGAAGACGTGGGTGCCACCGAATTTCTTGCCCCAAAAATCAAATGGGGAGGGGGGGGCAAAATGGAGTGTTTGGGAAACGCATGTTCCAAGTTTCTATTTGATTTCTCTTCCCATCCTGTGGCAGAGGCTGAGGATGATGTGCTGCTCCCTATGGCTTCCCCACTCTGTCAGTGCCCCACAGCCAGCAGCAGTCAGTCCAGATGTCCTGTGGGGATGGGCTTCTGTTCCAGAGCTGCAAACCCCAAGAGTCCAGCTGACATTCCTTGACATTTGCTGGTGGAAATCGAAACCTAAATTCAGCAGGGACTTATATCTCTTGGAGGCAAGGGCAGGCATTCCAACCACGGGCTTTTATTCCAGGCCAGTCTCTACAGCAGTGTTTCTCAAGCTTGGAACTTGAAGATGGGTGGACTTCAACTCCCAGAATTCCCCAGCCAGCCATACAGTATATCCCTGTTCTGGGAATAGTATTGCCTGATATATTCTGCACTTTACCTGAAGGGGGTGCTCTAAGCCCTGAGAACACCGAAGGGGAAATAGGATAGGGGAAATAGGATAGGGACTTGGGCTACAGAGGGGTGGAATTTTTTCACTTTTCCTTTTTATAGGAACTCACCAGATTCACACTCAGTTAATGCCCATCCCTGTTCTTTTCCGAGCTTTGCTAAGTTCTGCGTAATTAAATATCCAGAAAAACGGGCAGACATTAAGAAGAAAGGACATACATTAGGGATGACTGCTTGTAAACTGCACCCCAAAAGGTACTTCCTTTGGGGGAGGACAGACAGAAACGCATTCAAAACTGTGAACACCTGTTTGTGTAGAAGAGCAAACTGAGCAGAAAGAAACGAGTGGGGAAAAGTAGTAATGATGAGGCTTGTCTATCTTGGAGTAACTCTTTTATTGCAACTTCCCGAGGTTCCAAACACGACAGATACTTACCTTGTTCAAGTATCAGCAGGTAGCAAGCAGCATCTGGCCAAAATTATCTGGGCTCAGAAGCAAAGAAAACAGGGTTGGATCTGGGAAGTATCGGGATGAGATTCCACCAGGAAATGCAAGGTCTGTCAGAGGGAATGGGATGTGGTGCTGGTGGTGTAGGAGAGGAGGAGAGGAGGAGCAGAGCAACACAAACCTATTCCAGATGTTTTGCGATCTTTGGACAGGTCCTCATAGTCACAAATCAAGCTCGGTTTGAGGATACACCTCTTCCCCACTAGGTGGCAGCACGCAATTAACCTTGGGGATCTCAAAAAGCTACATGAGATTGTTCCTGGCTAAACACTGGATGGGAAATCACCAGGAGATGATTGATTGATAGATAGATATAATTTTCTATCCCGCCTTTATTATTTTTACAAATAACTCAAGGCAGCGAACATACCTAATACTCCTTCCTCCTCCTATTTTCCCCACAACAACCACCCTGTGAGGTGTCCCAGGGCTTTACACTAGACTAGGAAGTCAAATCTATTTATGTGGTCACTAGGAGTCAAAAACTATTGGATGGCACATAATCAATCAAGGAAGTCAAAAAGTGGTGGAAACCATTGTTGTCCTCTTGTTAAGAAAAACATCTGGACGTATTAAAGGGGCTCAACTTTACTTACATTGAATGCAGAGAATTATCCTCTAGGGTTTTACATCACTGGGAGACCAGCTGTTATACAATACCTCTTTACACAATGTGTAGCGAACCTACGGGAGCAGACAAAGTCATCGTAGGTAGTAGTATGCAGGGTCACCTGGCCATAGTGGCAAGTGTACAGCTTCTTGGATCAGAGGCAGCTGCTGAGAAACGTCAGCATTGAGGACCCAAAATCCAACACGATGTTCAGCAAATGACCACAGCTATGGCGCTTTAGAATGCTCCTTTAGCCAACCTTGTCCAACTGTCAGTGCAAGCAGTCCACCGCCAAAATACCCCCAATGGCCAGATTGCCTCCCTCCTGCTCAGAGATCTCCAGGTATTCCGTTCAGGCTGTTACAGACTTTCAACACTATGCGGAAATGTTTTTATTTACCTGGATTTAATTCTGAGCCAGCTTTTGCTTGGTCTGTGGATTGTTGGAATTTCTGCAAGATAAGAACTTCTTATCTTATCTCAAGTGGAAGAATGAAAGTGTATCTTCAGAGGTTCCCCGAATCAGCTCCCCAATGCCCAGATAAAATCCATTATATTATTTTTTTTTGATCTTGAGCAAGGGAAAGGGAGTTGAAATTAGAAGGGGAAGCTCTTTGATTGCCTTTTTCTTGGAGATTAAGATAGCAATGCTTGAAAGAATGTCAGTTAACCTCCATTCTTGAAAATGAGGGGGGAAACAGCAGCTTTACTGGATTTGTTGTTGGCAAATCTCTTCCTGGCACATGGAATTAAACCTTCCAAACTTTCTCTCCCAATTTTTTGAGCATCCCAAGAACAGTCAGCTGTGGGGAATGAAGTTTTGTCATTTAGGAAGTTCCACAATGTGCAAAACAAGAACACCCTCTTAACTTACCACAAACCGGAACATGTTTGAATCCTTGGAACCCTTGAAGCTAGTTAAGAATAGGACTAACACACTGCATGAGGGGAGTCCCTCCTAACCCCCATGCAGCGTTCACACAAAGGCAGGCGAGCTTGTGGTTCAGAGTCTTGCCAGTCTTTTGACTTGTCACATGTTTATAAGGTTTTATCCATTCTCCTGTAACAATTGTGCTTTCTTCAACTGGGATTGGGGTTTGAAGCTGTTGTGTGAACCCAGCCAAAGTGCCTAATCCTCCTAAATCCTATTGCTTAAGAATACAGGTGAGAAACTTCAGTTGAAGGTATCCCTTCTGTCGAAAACCCCTCTGTGTGGACATGTATCTTGGGCTAGCTGAGATAGAAACACTGTCTGGGAAGGACAGCTTGAAAATGGCATTTCTTAGTTCTTTTCTTTCTCTCTAATTTGCTGGAAACTGAATGGAATAATATGGGCAGGTGTGTGAGACTATGACGAGCTGGATCTAGCGTGATCCACCCATTCCTAGCAGACACGGGTTGCGGATACACAGCCTGGCAACTGGTCGGGATCCTGGAGGAGTGGTGGAGCCACCTACTCAGAATCCTTCAGAAGGTAGAACCAGGAGTAGGAAGAGCAAGACAAAAGTTTGCAGCTGGTTTTGAGTTGAGAGTTTGTTTTCTTTTGTTCCTTGGCAGGAAAAGTGCCGAAGAGTTTGTGCTGGGTCCCATCCCAGTACAGGTCACAAATGGAGGCCAAGTCACCGAAGATCATATCCAGCATCCAGGCAAAACGCAAAAGGGAGAGTCCAAAGACTCTCAGATCAGACCAGGGTTTCTCCTGAATTTGGGCAGTTAATGTTTAAGCCTGCCTAGATTCTCTGTGCACAGGGAGTAAGCAAAGGTCGTTAATACCATTTTACTGTTAGTTTCACTTGTCAGGAAGATGTTGAAATAGGAGCACTGTACAATATTTAATCAGCCCAAATGCCTCACCAGCCTAACCCTAATTTTTAATCTAACCAAACATTCTTTCCTGGCTCACAATCCTGTGGGCAAAACTTTTTCAGAAATGTCAGGGTCAAAGAACATATTACATTAGCAATGGTTTCTGCTTTCTTTTTTCTACACACATTGGTTGCACATGCTGATAACCAGGACAGGACTCATGTAATTATCCTGATTTGACCTCTCAGTAGCATCTGATGCCATCAACCATGGTTACTTTCTGGACCGCCTGTGGGGATTAAGTCCAGTTGGGGTGACGTTGGGGGACAGATTGAGCCAGAGACCCCACCCACGTGAGGTGCCCCAAGCCTCGATGCCTCAATATATTCACCAATAAATGAGGGGTGGAATTTTATGCCTTCTGATTCCAAGATCCTAGATCATAATGCTTTTTCTCCTGGCAGTCAAGAGGCTGTGTGAGCCTTCCTTCCTGGGTTGTGCGTTGACAGTGGGTGACCTGAAGATCACGAAGAGGCCCTTGACTTTGCAAGGCTGAGCCCTGCATGGGAGGTGTGATGCATCTTAACCTGCCTGCCCAGATGGGGAGTTTCACCTCCTCTCCGCCTGTTAGCAAGAGAACTTCCCTGGCTTGCCTATAAAAGAGCCAGGAAGAACTCATTATCCAAGCTATTGGTTGAGTCATTCTTCAAATAATCTTTTAATAATCCTGTGACATTTTTAGCTTGTTTTGCACTCTGAAGTGTTGTGATTTTGTTTTCATCTCTCCGTCTGCCTGTTGGCTTTGTGCACTGATCCAGGCCCTCTGATACCCACACCAAATTTAACTCCCCACACCCCTTTTGTGCCACCTACCACGTCTTTCTTGGAACAATGCTGATTTACTGAGGGGTTCAGAAATGGGACAGGGGAGAGTCCCTGTCTGGCGGTCACATATCCACCTGGCAATCTGCTGATCTGTTTGCCAACCATTGTAGTGGCTGAAGTCTTTAATAATCTGGGCAAACATGGAGATAAATAAAGGAAGCCCAGTTGCAAGAGCTGTGGAGAAAAAAGGTAAGGAACCAGTTCATTTGCAAGCACTCAAAGAAGTGCTGCATCTTTATACTTTCAGATCTTTTGGAGGAGTAAGTTCATTTAAAGGTCCGGGTGCAAAGAAAAGTGGTATCAGCTCCAGACCCTTCCTTTTCCTAATCCAAGGATATTGAAAGAAAGCTACCAGAAGTGTTAGGCAGGTGCAAATGTACCTCTGGGGCTGAGTGAACAGCTCAAAATAGAAAAACAGTGAATTTTTGAACAGAATTACTGTCCTATCCATTGCATATTTGCTCAGGTATCAAAACCACTTTGCTCAATTACTTTTAATTGCTTTTATGTCCTGGTAAGTGAAGGTTTGGTATCCCGGGCAGATTGCTTAACAAGAAAAAATAAACAAGATGATCTGATGTAGCCCTGAAAATATCTCCTCCCCAGATTCCTCATCCTCCTCATCTTTTTTGGCTAAAAGCCTGTACCTCAAAATGATCTTCATCACCATGTCATTGTAGCAGATTCTACTAAATTGCTTAATAAGCCGGACAGAGATTCACAATGAGCGCTTAAAAACTTAGCTGTAGTTGCAGTCACGCAGAGCCAACATTCACAGAATTTTGCACAGTATATTTTTTGCACCTAAATCCTTAAATAATCTTACCCCTCAAAAGATCGGAAAGTTTAAAATAAGTCATATGACACAGTGAGAATAATAGCATATTTTAAAAGGCAACAGGGACAAGTCAATGTGGAAAATTACATGTTTAAAACTGAACACGTTCAAATCAACTTGACTGTCAAAAGGCCTGCTGACAAAGCAATAGAAATGCTTGAAAGAGACAAGTTGTTGGCTTGCCCCGGGCTGCAGCTGAAGCCAAAGATCGAAGAATTCTTCTTGGCCAACAGCTGTCTCCTTGGGTGCTGCTCTAAAAGTCACACTGAGTCCTGAAACACCTTTGAACCAAGGTTATTATTTTGGGAGAAAGAAGCTCATCCAGAATATTTTCAAGTTCCCCCTTCTAGGATTCATTCCTCCAGGCCCTTTTCCCTCGGTTCACACAAAGGCTGATCCGAAACCTATTCCCAACTGTACTTGCCTGGCAGACAAGACCCATAAGCCAGGTGGAGCTGCCGTAAGTAAGTGTTGCTATGGTTGATAATATGGCACAAAGGCTTGATGATTCAGCTCTTGCTTCTATCAGCAGGCTGGACAAACCAGTGGTGAACCCTGGAAGAAGCGGTGTTTGCTGGAACAGATCAGACTGAAGCTCTTCGGTCCTGCAATCACGTTCTCGGGGCGAGTTGGAATGTTTCTTTCCCTAAACAGCTGCCCCCGCGGCCATTGCCACACAGCTTCCCCTCCGAATCCTGTGACAACGGGGAGGCGGAGGAACACTCTCTGCCCACAGCTGCAGTGTGCTAAGAGGAGGCCCAGCAGAGAAGAACTAGACCGTTACCTAATCAGCAGGGCTCAGGGTAGAGAGAAATGGAACACCCTTCGGAACAGCCTTCCCCCGGAAGGGAGGGTGGCCCCCTCCTTCCCGGGCTTCAGGAAACAGCCGAAGACCTGGTTTTGTCGCCCTGCCTGGAATAGGGAGGGGAAGAGCCATTCTTGGGGCTGGTTGGTTCCCCAGTTCTGCGGGGACCGGTTTTATGCCCTCATGGATTGAATTAGATCCGCCGTGGCTTGGACTTCATTGCATTTTATGCTGACTGATTATCGGTTGTATTTATGATTTTATTGAAATTTTAAATTGTTTTTATGGTGAACCGCCCAGGGTCCCCCGTGTGGGGGAGATGGGCGGCGATAACAATCCGATAAATAAATAAAATAAAATAAAATGACATGGCTTCTGCAGCTGCTAAGCTGCACAGAAGTCCTGGGGACCTCCCGCATTTCTCTGCGGCTGTCTTCCTTCTGCTTCCAGGACAATTCCAATATTTGAGTGCTCTACTAACCATCTCCCCCAATCTCACAGATGAGCAGGTTGCCTTTCTGGTGAACCTTTCATTTGTGTGGAGCAAAGATAATCCATCACAGACATGGTCCTCCTACAAGCTGGTCAAGTATGTTGACAAGCGGGGCAACTTTGCCCAAATTGCAAGATGGAGGGCTTCTGCGGCAGAGCCAGCAAGGCACCTTGGCAAAGCAGTGACAATGGAAGGTCCTAATTTGAGAATTGGGTGGCATGGTTTTTTATGGTATGATAAAGTGAAAGTAAATGTAGATTTTAAGAATCACTACCCAAGAAACAAGTCATTAAGAATATGGAGCAGATATAAGCCCAGGCTTTGCCCACAGATATCATTGTTGACATCCACTCAAGAAGCTTTCCACAGAAGAGAAACAGCTGATAAATGATGATTAACATATGAGGATTTATTAATACAAAATAAGGAAGAAATTAAGATGAAGACAAGGGAACAATTAGCAACAGAAGGACACCCTTTTTAGTGGTTTTCTTATAATCAGATGAAAGAGAGGTTAAATATGGATAAAAGGACAATTCGAATTGAGGAGAACAAAACTGAATTTCAAATAATAGAATTATATACAAATGATGATCATATAATAGCTAAAATGTATAAATCATTGCTAAGATTTGAAACAGAGGATGAACAGGATAAAGACGCTATGGTGAAACGGTCTGTAAATTTTGGTTACAATATAAACATGGATATATGGGAGAAAATGTGGAGAACTGGTGTTAAATTTATGTTGTGCTATAATTTAAGAGAACTTTTACAAATGATGGACCGATGGTATATGTGTGATGTGAAAGGTGAAAGGTCCCCTGGGCAAGCACCGGGTCATGTCTGACCCTTTGGGGGGACGTTGTTTTCGCAACGTTTTCTTGGCAGACTATAGAGCGGGGTGGTTTGCCATTGCCTTCCCCAGCCGTCACCTTCCCCAGATGGTATACGACACTGGTTAAATTGTCTAAAATGTATAAAGGAATATCAAATCAGTGTTGGAAGTGTGAAAAGGAAGAGGGGACTTCTTATCATGCATGATGGACTTGTGAAAAAGCTAAATAAATAAATAAATAAATAAAATAAAATTGGGTGTAAATCCATACAACGATGCAAAAGACATTACAGACTACCATCATGATGAATCCAGAATTATTATTATGTACTGGGTTTTATGGACAAGGAATTAGAAAAGCGATATGGGAAATTATTGTATATGGTAACTGCAGCAAGATTATTATATACAAAAATTTGGAAAAGCAATGAAATGCCTACAGTGGAAGATGGGATTATGAAATTAACTGAACTTGCAGAAATGGCGAAGATGACCAGTTTTGTCAGAGGAAAAACGATAAAGACTTTTTTGAAAGACTGGAAACCTTATATGGACTTTTTGTTGAAAGAAGAAGAAGAAGATTTCAGGATTTGGGGATTAAAAAGGGGATGAAGAGGTTGGGGAAAAGTTGACAGAAAGAAGGGTGGAAGGCATAACTATATGTTTTTTTCTTTTTTCCCTTTTTCTTTTTTTAAAACTTCCTTCTTGATGGTGCTCCATTCTCTCGGACTCGATCAGACCTTCAAAACTGCAACGAGCTGGGGTGTTTTTGATGGTTGCTTCAATCTCAGGAATTCCTTGCTCCAAATATGCTGACTTCTGAGTCACCATCGGGGCTACTAGGAGTGTGGATGACCTCATGTCTCCCATCAGTTTGAGGTTTCTCATTTACATGTTTACCCATATTAAACCTGTAAAGCACATGGAAGGTAAGCCTCTGTGGTTGGGCCAACCTTTGGTGATTCACTTGTTTTTAGGCAGAGGCTGTGCATGAAAACTTAAAAAATAATAAAGGCCCTACAAAGTCTTGCTGTCATCAGTCCAACTCCAGTTCTAAAATTACACCATTTAATTATACAAGAACTGAATCTGTCATCTCCATAAATCTCAGATAATTTCAATGAAGCCTGCTGCAAAGTAGGTTTTTATTGTCTGAACAGTAGTTAAAAGAACGTGGCTTAATGCCTTAAGATTCCTTGCAGGGACAATAGCTCAGGATGACAATTCCGAAGCCCTAATATCTGGAACAGACTGTATAAAAATTCTCGAACCAGTTTATAATGCGCAGAGTCTCAGGTCAGAGGTGCTGTAGAATGAAAGGAGTGGAATTGTTCAGCATGTGAGTTTGGAAGTTCCAGATGGTTTTGCCTCCTACCTCACATAGAATAGATACTTAAGTACATCTGAAATAATTAACTGTGGGGCACAGCCATTTGGTAATGTCCTAAGTGACTGAAACAGCCAAGTTCATAATAACTTGGCTCAGAGTTTGATCCTCACCAACTCACCAAGCTCTGGTACTTCTGGATCTCCCATGCTTTGGAACCCCAGGTGGGATCTTCTGCTCAATGAAAGAGGGACGTGCCTTGGGTGGAACAAGCTTCCCTGCTCCAGGTTCCCTAGTGCAATCCAGATTCAGCAAAAATAGACTTCTAATAAACATTCTGCTCCCTGGATCAAGGACTTCAAATTCAGAATCATTCAGAAGAACATTTTTCTTAAAGCCCGGTAGAGAAGAAGGATAGGGATGATCTGAAAGGCAAAATGGGGCTATCTGTGACATGCCCCACCTCCCTGGTTACAAGTTGTGTACCAGTCATCCACATCAACTTTCCAGTTCAGAGGCTTTCCAGAAGAACAGGACATTTCCTCTGCAGTCATTGAAAGCAACCCTCCGTGCCTCGTTTTTTCTTCCCTTGGAAGTCCAACTGGTGAGAAAGTGCTGTTTGTACACACCTGTTCTTGGACTCCTTGTGCCTGTTAAGAGAGACAAGGAAGTCAAGAATGGCACGGCCAATTTGGGTATATTGTGCATTTCCTGAACATGACCTTACGTGAGATGGGAGCGAATATGATGCCTGCATGTCTTGGAGCGGAGGACGGAAATTAAACACAGAGTAATTTTTCTTTGTGGCTTCAATCAACATTATTTTAAGGACAATAGAACTGTCACACAGCATATGCCAGAGAATGGAAACCCTTCATATTTTACCTCTTAAATTAATAGCTGCTACTACTGAGCAGCAGATTATTTAAGCAACACATTTCTGATCTGAGGGAAGATTATGCAACACCAGCTGTAAGAAACAATCCTGGGCATTCCCACTTGAAGAAACAGCATTTATGCAATGTGGGACAGAAAATAGATGCCAGGAAAGTGAACAGCCCAGGTGTGTTCAATGGGCTAAGATTACAAATGATACCATAACTTTCTAGACAACTTTTCTCAACCCACAAGCAGATTTCTGTACCTATTTTAGAAACCTTGGAGAAACCAGAGGTAGATTCAAAAGGAACATTTCCAAGACTGATTCCCGAGTGAAATTCTACATTCTGGGAAATGAAATGAATGAAAGAGTAGAGGGGGTACCCATGGGGTAAAATAAAATGCAGAGAAATGTCCATAATGAGAACAATCTTGGTCATGTTTCATATACTATCTGAACCAATTTTCTGCAGAGCTCTCCCCAGACCAGCATTCGAACTCTGGCCAGAAGCCCCTGCACCGCCTTTTTAATACGGCAGCTTCCAAATGCGTTGGCCTCAACTCCTATCATTCCTGCCTGCAGAGCACCAAGGTTAGACCTCTCCAAGAGGAGAGCACCTAGAGACGATTCTTCTACAATTCCTTGTTCAACCTCTGGAGATGTGGACATAAACAAAAGCGCATTTGAGGAAACGAAAACTGTGATTCCACTGAAGATGGGGGCAGTCCAACCACCTCACAGGGTGGTTGTTGTGGGGAAAATAGGAGGAGGAAGGAGTATGAGGTATGTTCACTGCCTTGAGTTCTTTGTAAAATAATGAAGGTGGGATATAATAAATAAATAAATCTTCCCTTGGAAGCCTTTACCATTGGCAGTGGGTCCAACATGGAGAAACTTGAAAATGGTTTGCGGGCAGTGTCTGAAGGTGAGTCATAAGCTTCTTTTTCATGGAACTCCCTTAAAACAGAATCAGAACTCCTAGCTGAGAGCTGGTACAATAAGTGGCTTTGCCCCTTTGCTCCAAAGAAAGGGTAGGAAAATGGTGCCCTGCCTGCCACCCTCTGCTTTGGGCCAGCAGTCCAGCTTCACTCAGACCAGGAGAGATCCCAACTCTTGATGAGTCCTATATGTAGTCCTCACTTAACAACCATTCGTTTAGTGATGGTTCAGATTATGGCAGTGCTGAAAAAAACGACTTATGACTGGTCTTCACACTTACAAACGTTGCAGCATCCCTGCGGTCACGTGATCACAATTTGGGCGCTTGGCAACTGGTTCACATTTCTGACCATGGCAGTGTCTCATGGTCACCTGATCACCATTTTTGACCTTCCCAGCTGGCTTCTGGCAAGCAAAATCAATGGGGAAACCACATGACTCACTTAACAACCACCCGGTCTGCTTCACGCCCATGGTGATTCACTTAATGACTGCCACAAAAAGGTCATAAAATTGGGTCAGATTTGCTTAATGACCGCTTCACTTAGCAACTGAAATTTTGGTCCCAATTGTGGTTGTTAAGTGAGGACTACCTGTATTGCAAATATTATGGGAGTTGGTAACACTGACAAAAACCAGCTACTGCAGACTCTGAGACGCAAGCCCTACGAAGCAAGTCCAATGTTACGTCTAGATCTCCCAGGGCAGGCCCTGCCTGAGCCCAAGCCATTCGCTTCTCAGCATGAGAGGGGAGTAGCAGCTGAGACCCGTGCCTGGTCCGCGAAACAGGCTGGCCTGGCCCCAGGAGCTCAGCTCCAGCCCTTGTGCCAGCACAGAGAAAGAGGAGGTTCTGTTCCCCACCCAAAGGTCTGCGTGGACCTCAGCTGTGCCCAAGATGGGTCTGTTTTGGGCTACTTGCGTTGTTTGCTCATTTTGAGGTAAGACCAGTGACAAAAGCAGGAAAACAAGGAAACTCTCAGCCACAGAGATCAGCCAGAGACACGTGAGTGATCCCACACACCGGACCAGGTGAGGGGACGAGGGTGATGCGTGGACAACAAGGGCTTGGCGTCTAATCCTTCCTGCAAAAAGACAACCAAGCTGATTTCCCATCAGCTGCAAAGACAACCAAGCGGTGTGATCCCAGGACGAGGAAACCAGCTGTTGAGCGTTCACGAAATTCAGTCATCTGGGTCAGAAAAAGACGGAGCAGCCTCGTTCTGGTAACAAACTAAGCTTGGTTGTGGTTAATCTTGGTTAGCTTTCTGTGGCTTAATGTCTTGTGTGAACCCAAGCCCCATTTGCTCAACATATTATTGTGTGAACCAGGAAAATGGGTTCAGTGATCAGATTAAACACACTGTGTGACGGCAGCTGCCGTGCCCATTCTTCCCCAGCTAGGAGCTTGGAGTACAAAGCGAGCCAGCAGCAGTCGCTCTGTGTGTGTGTGTGTGTGTGTGTGTGTGTCTTATTCCAACTCCCTGGCCCTTAAGAGGGTTGCTCTCACCACTCCAACATGCTTGAGCCAAATTCCCAAATCCTCTGCTGAAGACGTTGCACCCTTAGCTCTGGTAAGCCTTGTCCTCAGCTTGGACCGTGTTCTTAAGCTTTTCGCTCTGAGGACCCCTTCCCACTTTTAAAAATTATGGAGGACCCCTAAAGAGCTGTTGTTGGCATGGGTTATATTTATCGATCTTTACCACATTAAAAATTAAAATCAGTGCATTCATAGAATATTTATTTATTGAATCATGTAAAAATAACAATACTAAACCCATTAGATATTAACATAAATAAAACACATTTCATGAAAAAAAACCCTATATTTTTTAACAAATAAAAAATAATAACAAGAAGACTGACATTGTTTTAAATTTTTGCAAGTATATTCAATATCTGGCAAATCATTTTGATTTTGTGGACCCCTGAGAGGGACTTGGGGGGCCCCCGGGGGTTCTTGGACCACCCTTTAAGAAATGCTGCACTAGGAAGACACACAGCAAAGGAGGGAGGTGCTGGATTGTCTTCCTGTGTGCTGCTGTGCTTGTTCACGTGCTTCAAAGCAGAGCTGAGGCCAATTTGTAATTAAGAGGGTGGGGAGGAGGAGCAAAGAAAGTGTTTTGGCCTTGTGGGCAAACACGTTCATCCTGCTCACTCTTGTTGGTCCTGGAATTACAGATGGGCAGATGATTTCCCAGCTGGTAGGTTTGCCAGTTCAAGAGAGGAAGGGAGCAAAGGTGGACCATGACTTTGGTCCAAGACTAGCCCCCATCTGCCTTCCCTCTCGAATGGCTCCTCTGTGCTTTTTCCCATGACCCATCAAAGCCAACGCCGAGCAAGGTCCCTTGAACTTTAGAACAGAGCTGGGGATCTCACATGCAGGCCACGACATCCACAGGGAACATTATGGCTTGAATGCAGCCTCTTACTGAAAAGAATGGGAAAGAGTTGGATGTGAAGCCCATCTCTATGGTCTTGCAACACCAGAGGCATAGAGATACTCAAGGAAGAAGACAGTTATTATCTGGATCCCCAGGTGTGCCCAAGGATTAACTGTGCATGTTCCATAGCTCCAAGGACTTGCTCACTTCGAGCCTCAGCCAAAACGTTCTGTCCACACAGAAACTCCAGTGGGAGGAAGCCAAGGGTGTGGACATTGCCCCACCTCCTCACCTCCTCCCGCTCTTCCGCTCCCGGTTGAAATTAAATGGAAGCTCACCCACAAGATCCAGCAGTTGGTCATGCCTTGATGTTGGCATCTGTGTTTCTTCCATGCATGCAACTGCCAGACCATCCCTTGATTGATGTAACCTTCTCTGGCGATGAGGGCAAAGAGTTGTCTTTTATGGAGGATATTGCGGTAATCTCTCCAGTCATCTTGCTTTTGAAGTAACACTAAGAAAGCTGCCTTTGGGTGAAACTAGGGTGCTGTAATACTTAGGCACGGATGACATCACAGCCTCCCTGGGTTTCGCATGCATGGGGCTGGCAGCGTCTCATCACTCCCGCCTTGATACTTGGCATCTTTCAACTTGCCTTGAACCTTGCCAATGCATCACTTCCACAGGGTGATTAACCTTGCGCTGTCTTTGAGCATTGCAAGGGTTCCCTTGCAATCAGTTAGATAAGGAACACCTCTCTACAGTTCCATCAAGTTTGTGCATTTCAAAATTTCCATGTTCTACGGATAGTAGCCAACCAAGGTGAAGAACTTGGCAGTTGGTAGCATGGAGACCCATCATTTGCACCCAAAGGATGTTCAGTTTCACTAGTAACTGGCAGCATTTATAAACGCATCCATAGGAAAGGATGGATTGAGCGCCACCTAAGTTATCTCCAACCCGGTTCCCTTCAAATGTGCTGGACTACAATTCCCACCATCCCCAGCCAGCAAGACCCTATGGTTCCTATATCAAATAGAATTTGGCTGCAGGCATTCCTACTCTGTGGACTAGTTTCCTTTGCTCACCCCATCGCTCCAACTCAGCAACCCTACCTGGCCTGTGGATTTAAGTCATACAACGTGGAATGTGTTAATACCTGAGTAAGTCCATCCCACTGACGGTGGATTTTAAGAATGCTTAAGGGCCCTTGGCTTGTTTTGCAGGGGCTGATAAGAGGCTCCTTATACACCATCACACTGCTTTGCTGTTTTGATTATCTTCTCATCTGCAGTTTCCTTTTCTGAATATTGCCATTTAAAGAAACAAACACACACACACTCTTTTAGGAGAACCTCCTCCTCAGCTGCCTTCAAGCTGTTTGAAGTTACAAGTCAGGGTGTGCGTTTCTCAGCTGAACAATAATTTAATAAATAATACGGGCTTAGGAAGAGACCGATATTCTGCTTTCCACAGAGATCCAAGAAAATGTCTCTAGAAAAGTTGTAAGATGTCACAGAGGGCAGTGCAGCTATCATATCCAAGTATATATAACCCTTTAGGATCCCTGGAGAAAATCCCAAAGTGTGATGTTACCAAATTTATAATTAAATCCATCATTTAACCAGCAGAATGCAACAAAGCAATCACTGTGCTCCATCCATCATTTGTCAGCTAAAAACTGGGCAAGACCAAACTGGATCCAACCTGGATCCACCATTCTGAAGGTGGAAGCCTAAATCAGACAATGCTGTCAGTGGCGTCTGTGGATGACAGGTCACTTGAGTTCTTCACTGGAGCTGCTGGGAGTCTCTGGAGGAAGCCTGAAAGAGGCATGCCATGTGTAAAAATAAACACAAAGAGTATGGACCTGACCTCCTGACTCAAAATCTAGAAAGCTTGTAAAATGAATCACATCCCCTTCCTATGCCCAGAGAGGAGCATTTCACCATGCTTTCAGATGTTGTCACCTTCTGGACACGGAAACTTTGAAGTTGGCCTCCAAATGAAAATTCCCTGAGAAATGTGAAGAAATCAGGGCAAGAGTTACAGATCTCACCCCTACAGTGTATGAACCACCAACCTGCCTTGTACACAACCCCTACTTTATTCACCATCATCTGATCCGGGGCAGGTGCCATCTTCTCTGGTGGGCACCAAAGGGCCCATTCCTTCTTCCACTTATCACTCAAAGCCAAAGGGAGACACCAAAGGAGGCGGGGGGAGGGGGGACACTGGAAGCAGGCTCAGTTCTCATTTTAATTTTGCTGGGGAAATTTTCAACAATTCCACTTCTCACCCTTTTTCCATAAGCTGCTCCTTTTACCCCAAGGCAGACCAACGAACAGCTGTTCCCCCTTAAGGCAACTCAGCAGATTCTGTTCCGTGGCTCTTCCTGCACCCTGATGGGCCTTGGTCCTCTTTCATGTCCACATCCAGACTCTGTATCCTGTTCCAAATCCCCTCTGCTCCCTTCAGGTAGTTTGGGTGGGTCGTGACTTCCTCCAACTGCTGATTCCTATCAACATGACAGAAAGACAGAGCGCCCCACACCACAGAGCTGAAGGAAATAGAAGCAACTTTACTCACAACCTAGCAGGGCCTCAGGTGGCAAGGAGATCTGGTCTGGTATGCAGCACATTAAAAGAATGCTTCTTTTGGGGTCCAAGAAAATCCCAGCTATTATGGTTTCACTTCAAGGACTGCACCAGGGCTTGTATTTGCATCTCAGCTACCGCAGCTGAAATGCTGTTATATATGTCTTGTACATACACCAACCAACAAGCTGCTGCAGAGGAGCTAATGCGCAATGGCACTCCAAAGAGAAAATACTGGCTAGGGTGGACGAGTGACAAGTCCCTGAATTCCAAGCCACCAGAACAATTCATCTGTTCATCTTTCGTCATCAGATAATCTGGCAGAATAAAGGACCTATTGTCATGTAACCTGAGTTTCTACCACACTTGCATGGCCTCTGCTGGACAGGTTGGCATGCTAAGATGATTACAATACTAGGTTGTTGAGTTGAGGATGATTGAAAATGAAAGGTTGTATCAACAAGGGAACAATTCCCGGAAATGCGCCTACCAAAGGGTGGACAGGGGCTGTAAGAAGGAAGTTGGAAGTATTTCAGAACAAGATTGTGCATGGTTCGCATGCCAACCATCCACGGATTCTCTGTTAGACGTGTGTCTCAGGTAGCCAGCTGAAGGAGCCTTCTCTCAGTCTGAGATTCTGGAATGCTGAGATTCCTGTCCTCTAAGTGACATCTGTTTGGATAGTTGAAAAAGTGCTCACATGCCCTGGCTGGATTTCGACAGACTCGCTAGCAGAAGGAGAACCAGCGCATGCATTCCCTCCCTCCAAGGCCAAGGGAGACCAGTGTCTTTTGAGGGGTTGTGATCTTCTGCTGCTTACATGGAGAATAGGCTAACTCTGGTGTCAAGAATACCAGATATGGATGTATGAGATGTTGTTGTTTCTTGTTCCACTAAAGAATCATGAGCATGTCTCTCAAAATAGCTGCCAGGCCTGGAGAGAAAGGATGCTTTTTGTTTTTGCTTGTGAAACAGGCACTTGTTAGAAGCAAAGCTGGTTGAAATTGTGACTAAAGGAAATAGCCAGGAGGACTTTTCCCACTTGCAGTGGTCAGCGTGCAGTAAGAATGTCAGGAATAAGGAAACAGTTCAACATTCCCTGAATCTGTGTCAATCAAGCTCTGAAACTGGAGAAATGGAAAGGAAGTACCACAGCATCAGTGGAAACGTTTGGGTTCCCAGGGAGAGGAGGCAGAGGACTGATTTCTGCAGAACCCAGAAATAATCTAGTAGCTCTACAAGAACGTGAGAAGAGCCTTGAGGCTGGATCAGGACACCGCCCATCAGCTTCAGCACTCCAGGCCACACAGGCCTCCACCAGGCCTACCGAGGGCTTTCGGAAAGCTTGCAGACATTGTTGTGCTCCACCCACTGCTCTTTAAGGGTTCTTGGCTGGGACATTAGAGGTAGCCATCAAGACTAGTGACCATTGATGGCTATCTCCTCCCTGAGTGTGTTCATTCCTTTTAAACTGTCACTTCATCCAGTGGCAGAAAATCCCAAGTTTAGGGTATATAACGGATAAAATCCTTTTATCATTCCTGAATGTCTCAGCAATTTGTTTTCTCGGATGCTTATGACTACTAGTGTTCTAAGAGAAAAGGGGGGAGCCCTACTCTTTATCCCCGTTTTCATGCAGAATCAAGAAGACCCAGTTCACAAATGAATCCCAGCAAATCTGGGCTTACTGTCCCATCCCATCATGCAAAATGTCTTGTTCCTCCCCAAGTCTCTCGTGGCTTTGCAATGCAAAGTCTGACACCCATTACAGCCTCACCATGTGATCCAGCATAGATTTCTGAACCAAAAAGACTTGTAGAGTCTGGCAGCTATTTTGAGAGAAAGCATCCTTTCTCTCCAAGCCTGGCAGCTATTTTGAGAGACACGCTCATGATTCTTTAGTGGAACAAGTGTGCTGACAAAGAAATAGGAATAGAACTGTGATCTTGGGAAGCTTTGCACAGCACGTGAGAAGGAGACAATGAGACCACAGAGGGCTACCCTTGGAATTCAAGAGCATCCTGGCCTCTCTGAGAAAGTTTGAAAGAGCTAGGAAAATCTAGATTTCTTTTAAACCTTGCCAATGAAGGGATTCTCATTTTAAAAAAGAACCTTAGGGTTTGGGCACAGCCACACTGGGGATGGGAACAATCCCTCTCCTTCCCTAACCCAGCACCCTCCTCTTCAGGATGCTGAGGTGACAGAATTCTGGGAGCCGTAGTCCCAATGGAGGTGGTAGGCCTGGGGTTGAAGCAGGATCCCTTCTATCTAGTCTCAGCAGCCCCACCCAGGACCAAGAAATGGCCTGAGTGTCCCAGAGGCAAGGAAGCCAAGAGAAAACCCAACTGGGCACCTGGATGGGAAAGTCTCAGAGGAAAGGAAGATAAAGTTCCCAGGACGAAACATGGAGGTGACTCATCTGCTAGATTAATCCCTCAGAGACTGGACGTGGGGACCGCCTCCTCCTCTGATATAATGATCTTCCTCAGAGAAGCCTCCCAAGGCCGTATGTGTGGGGCTCAGAAAGAGAACCAGTAGACAAGAACAGGAATAGAAAGCTAGAAGGAGAAACACTTCCTTGGCAGAAGCTGCCAGGGGGAAACCCTATCTCCCTAGAGAAGCTTCCCAGGTGCCTCCCTGGCCTTTGGACCCAAAGCAAGGATGGCTCGTTGGTTTGCCCAAGCTTGACAGAGGCAATGCCCACTTCCTGATGGTTTTATGCTTCTTTCTGTGAGTTTGTGGCCCTTTGGATTATTGTTTTATGTGGGACTACAATGGCAGAGCAATGAAAAAAAAATGATGATGCATGGCTCTTGGAAGATAAAGTAGTTTATATATAAGAGACAACATGGAAATCTTTTAAATGAATGCCTCTTGCCGAAAGCATAAATATTGTTTTCCAGTGCCATGACCACCCTCTTTTTAGAGTAGATGACTTCCCCCTCATTGTCACATCTATATGAAGTTGTTGGTTTCATTGATTGATGCTAATTCTCGACAGAACATTTGAAATCCAACATGCTCATTCTGAGTATGTAAAGAAAAGGATTCCCTGATTATAAAGATCTGTCAAGGGCATATCGGAAATAAGACATGCCAATTAAAACATGTTTTCCCCCCACTCCGGTGCTAGTTTGGCCAAGAACAGGGTGACCTCTACATATAAGTACATATAAAAGAGAATTGTCATATCTTGGTGGACCACTGGCTCAGCATGCGTCAAAGGGGACAGACCTTTGGAAACCGAAAGAAGCCTGAAGTTTCAGTGGTTTGAAAAGAACAGAATATACATTTTGCTCCCAACTGCCACCATAATCAAATTTCCATCCGCCACTTACCTCCTTCCAAATTAGAATGCCATTAACATTACACACCACTGAAAAAAGCTGCAGGCACTACTGTGGTAACTAATGCAAGAGGCACAAGTGAGCTACAGCCTTGTAATATGTTTCTGCATCCAGGGAGCAACTTTTCAATCAGTTAAGGCATTATGTTGATTACTGCAGGCAGGGAAACATCACAGAAGTAATATCCACCTCCTCTCCAAAGAGCTGGCTAACTGGGACCTGGGAGCAGAGCATTGTCTTGATTTTCTAAGCAGCCAAGCAGGTTTAATTCAAATTACTAAGACTTCAAATGTTCCTTCACCCCTGCTGATCCCCATATTCTCCAGATCTTCTGGTTTCATGGCCAGTGGGCAGCCTGGCACGGCAGAACCTGAACACGGTCTCTGTTGGCTAGCTCTTCCGCTCAGCCCACAGAGGGGCTCATCGTCCTTTCCCAGGGCATGAAAAGTAGCCATGCTTGCCCCCCTAAACCAGGACCAGGTGGCCCCAGTATTGAAACTCACAACGTGGAAGTACGGGAGGCCCCCACGCATGCAGGGAAAGGTCTGTTCTCAAATGCATCTAAGTCGCAAAAATGGGACCATTCCAGGATTTATTGACCTTGGGAACGGAAGAAAGCCACAGCCTTGACAATGGTCTGATAGAGGAAATCTGAGCCCAAACCAGAACTGTAATCCGAGGAAGCGTCTCAGCCGAGACCCCGCCAGTTCTCGCAAAGATAAAGGGGGGGGGGGAGCGCATTCAGACTTGCGAGATTCTGTGACTGTAACCTTACAACAAAAGTGGTGTTGGTATTCCTGACTTTGGTTTCCTGGTCTGGACTGCCTCGAAGGGCTGACATATACGCCCCCCGGCGCCCGCCCACCCAAGTGTGCGAGGGGCTTCAGGAGTGATTCCCATGGCACCTTTGTTTTCCTGGAGAGAATGAAGGGTTTTGCAGAGAGAGTCCTGAACTTCTGGAGACAGTTGATGGAAAGCTGCTCCCGAGGGTTACCCTTGGTGTGCCTGTCTTCTGCGTCAGGGAGTGCACATCACCACTCCCTGTGGATAAGGAAACTGACTACAAAAAAATACGGAAAAGAGGATTTAAAATGCTACTCAAAGTAACTACATCCCACAGCAAAACAGAAAAACCGGCCTGGCTGAACCTGTTGATATCTAGGGAGCTGGCTGGAAGGAAGATCCACAGAGCCCTGGGGTTTTGTTTACAGGCTCCTGGTGTCATGTTCACTGATTCAATGTAGTTCATACATCGTAACGTTTCCCATGCCATGGCGCTGACGCGCATTTCTGTTGGGGAGGGAGCTGCCGTGAGACCTTGTGCCAAGCTCTGTATGTGAAATCAGGGGAATGGAATGTGTTTGGGTTCTGTGCTCTGCTCAAGGCCTTTTCCCGCAGACCATCAGAAGCCGTTAGGAGCACCTGGGATTGTGAACTTGGGAAGATTCTACGGGGGGAGGGATCTCATTTGCATCGAGGGTTTTAGTTTGAATTTGGCGCGCTTTCATCATTCTCAGCTTTCTCCGTGATCCTGCATACTGTTCTTTAATAAATCAGATATCTTTGAATTCCTACTCATGAGTCTGATGGTGTTTTAGAATAGGCAACCTTTACACCTGCCTTGCTTGACTGGGCTTTGACCAACAGCTTCAGGTGCTCCCGGCTGATGCGAAGGGAGGGACCCCAATGCCGTCCTGCTGCAAGCTGCCCCCAGAGGAGGAAGGCGCGCACCGCCTGGACATGGGGCTGCTCCCAGCCAGCTGCGGTGAGCTCCTGGGGCGGGGGGTCAAATGTGCACTTTTCTTGGGAGTTGTTGGTGTGGCTTCTTCCAGGAATTGTCTCCAGCTGCCCAGTCTCACCTAGAGCAAAATGGGGCATAGCTCTGGGCTGGGGACTTACAACATCCACAGACAACTGACCGTTAGGCGCAGCTTTTGCAGAAGATGTGAAAACTGTTACTTTGCATAGAGGCTGGGGACCAGGAACAGTCCTTGTCTGCAGGTCTCCCATGACTCGGGCCCTCTTCAGCCTGGAACCGCTAAATGAGCCAATCTGCTCATTGCAAAGATGCTCTCATGGGGAAAAGCAGCCCAGAGTGGTCACAGGGCGCAGGTGTGGCTCAGAACAAATCCTGCCCTTTGTTTCTAGGCTAGCTTTTGGGGAGCAGAGATAAAGTTAACTCCTTAATGATCAGGAAGCAGATCCTTGGGCACAGAGAGAGCACCGGGCAGCATGTCCTATACCCTTCATTCCGCATGAGCTTGGCTTGAGGCTGTCGCTCTGGGGAGATGTATGTTCCAACTCCTTGGGCCAGTCAGGAGGCCTGGTGGCGGAAGCATTCACACCACGCGATGCTTGCCCTGACCGGTTTAGAGCCTAGGTATGGCCATCATCCTTTCACTGACAAACAAGGGAAAAATATGCTCTGGGGGTCTGTTTAGGCTACCATCACAAGCAGGCAATCCGGATTTTCTCTGCAGCCTTAAGGTCCATGGGAACTGTCTGAACCACAGGCAAAGGAGATGTGGAGGGCTCAGCCACACCAGCCTTCCTGGAATGTCCCTGGGCTTTGAACTCAGTATCACCATGTCCTGAAAGTTCTCATCACTTACTCCATTCTTCTGACCGGGGCTCCAAAGAGGAACAGTTCCTCTTGGCATGGAACATTTGACTCCGTGTTCCCTCCATACATCAGTGCTCTGTAAAGCTGCCCTTCCTTGTTTGCAAGGTGGGGCACCTGGCCCAGCCAGGCCTTTTCAAACTCGCCTCCTTAACAAGGTGAATGCAAAACTCTGAGATGAAGCAAGGGGGTTGATTCCACTGTGGGGCCACATCTCCTGAGCTGCAGGAAATTCCCACGAAAGGAACAGGTGGCAGTCTCGTTCCCTGGGCTGATTCATCCAGAAATCTCACTCTCGGTTACCTTGAAGCTGAAAGGATGTGAATCTTCCTTGAAAGTCCTGGGGAAGTTTGATTCTTACTATAGTAGACAGAAATGTATAGAATAGAGGTAGGAAGGGAATAATTAAATATGTTATATCTTTTGGAGGGGAGAAAGATGTTTAGGAGGTTTATGTGAATTTTTTTCTTTACTTTAATGTAAGGGGGAGGAGTAACAGTGCTTAGTGATTTTTATTATGTGTTAAAGTGGAACGATTTACAGAAATAATGTGGTGTTTTGGTTTAAGACAGAGTAAGACATTGATTACGGAAATTTTGTATATCCTTGCTGTTCAAAGTCGGAAGCCGCATCTTTCCGTAAATTTAAAAAAATTTCTCTTTTGTTTCTGCACTTTTTTAGTTTTTTCTTTCTTTGTAGTTTGTAGTTTTTTTGGGGGGGGGGGTTGTAATTTTTATTCTTTTCTTGAAACCTGATAAAATTTACTAAAAAAAGAGAGAGAGGAAGTCCTAGGGATGAGGTGGTTGTCAGCCTGACTCTCACCTTAGGCAGAAAGATCAAGACAAAAAGGAGTGAGTGGAAGGACTCGGGGCCAAGAAACACTCTGGCAAGGAAAGGTGGGCACAGTTCCAATGCCACCCAAAAACTTAAACTGGTCTGGTGGGAGGCTTCTTGGAAATCCCATCTTCTCTTCCTATTTTCTGAAAGCAAGGTAATTGGGGCAGGATCTCTGCTCATCTTGGACAGGAAAAGCACTTCCTCCACATTTTCCAGAATGGGCAACATCTCTGCACCAACATTGTCACATGAGCTACAGAATGACACGACTGTTTGGAGCAGAGCAGGAACGTTCTCTGCAGCTTCACCAACCCCACTCTGGATCTTGGCTGCTTGGTTTAATTATCCCCAGGGGGGAATTCAGCATTTCCAGAATGTTGATGTGGAAACAATCCCGGCTTTGAAGATTCCCTATTTCTGTTCCACTGTTTCAAATCTTCCCACCTTGAGGACCTTTCACTGTTGGTAGACAGGACTGAAAATCAGGATGACGTATCATTTGTCAACAAGCCATTAGCCCTCATTAATCATGATCTCTGAGACTAACGCAAGGCAAATATTACTACAGAACATTTTCATTTTTAAAGTTAATATTATAGAAGGATAGTAACAGTGAAATCAGCAGAGTTGCATGCCCTATTCTAAAACCTTGTTCCCTTCATGAAATGCAATAAAAAGGTGGTTTCTGGAAAAGGTAAATTCCCAGGTACTCAGGCAGTTTCCTGGTAGGCTAAGAACTGGCGGTCAAGCCCATCACTAAGAGATTAGCAAACTTGTTAAAAAAAAGAATATTTAGCTGATAAATATTTACTCCTGTGTAGCTGTATCTGGAATAAACCCCACTGGCTCCATGGTCTTACTTCAGAGCAGACAGATACAGGCTTGTACTTCTAACTAAGAATTCAGTTAATTTTACAAATCATATTTAAATAAAGGTGCATCTTATGAAACTTCTAACCTTGCTAGGTTGCAAACAGTTTAAGAAAGAGAGAAAAGGCAACTTTCACTGTAAGAAACCTCTCGATCACTTCTTTGCAGACGGATGGATCAGGTGGCCATCCATGGCCAACCGTGCCTGATCTCAGAACACCAAGGGCTGTGGAACCTGTTCAGTACTGAGCTGGGAGCCCATGATGATCCTCAGACTGCAGGCTGGACAAGGAAGTCAAAGAAATGGCCTGGATTAAGGCAGTGACAAACCACATCCTTCCTGCTGCCCAGATCACAACGTGGTGGTGTCCATGAAGTCACCAGGAGGCATGCTCAGACAGAAGACTTTATCGTTAGAAAGCATGGTAAAAATTGTCCTTCTCCTTCTGATACAAGATAGCGGATACAAACACTCTGGAATAAGTAAAGCAGTAGGTACCCAAGTCAACAAGTAAATTGGAACTTCATTAAAATGAAATTCTTTTGACTGGTTAATCAAGGTGTCTTTTGCTTATTAAAATACTGTTGCATTGTTAATCCATTTATGAATTAATTAAGGCTTTCAGACTTTTGAAAGAAGGCAAGTGCTTTAAAATATTTGCCACCCAGCTGGAGCAGCCACCAGAGCAGAATAGTGTGGTGTCAATCAAATAAATAATTAGAGGATCGATATCTCACCCCCTCCCCGATTCTTCCCTAAAAGTAAGCCGCTTAAAATGGATGTGCCACGACAGTCTTTCTCCTTTTCTCTCCCTCTCACCTGAGGTTGGCATGCTGAAAACAAAACACGACAGCTGCAGCTTTATGACATGACAACACATGCTTTAATCCCAATAAGTAGATAAACTGCATCACTCCCTGCAAAAAAAAGTATATTTGGCACAAACTGGGGAGCCAAGTAAACACAGATTATCTAGGATGAGCCTTCTTCGTCATGGCATCCAAACCAAAAGCTCCGATACCCTCATGCCAGCTTCAGAAAGGCCCAAGGGCTGTTTGTGGCCTGGGGTCTAACATGGCTGAGGCGGGAGAAACAGCGCTTCCTCAGCATTTCTGCCCGGCCAGGCTGGCAGTGTGTCCTCCCCTGCATCTGTGGCCGGAGAGAAACTGTCCTGTAATGCACTATCATGGCCAATTTACAACAGCGACCCTGTTGGACCTTTGGAAGGGCTAATTGAAACTCTTCTTTGGCACCAGGACTTTCCTCACCCCCCACTTCCTATGTCTTTGTCCTACAGTCTTCATTTCTTTTTTGCAGACCCCGATGGTGAATTTGGGCCATATTTTGATTCTGAGGGATTTTTCAGAGGCCGTTAAGTCTCAGAGCTGGTGCTACAGATGGTAGGCTCTGAGTTCCACTTGGCATCTTTGGGAGCAAGGATGTCATGGTGGGGATTTCCCGGAGGCACCCGGATGGCCAGAGTGGAAGCAGAAGGTGGAAATAGGTTTCTCTTGTTCTCCCCTTCTGCATGCCCCCCTCCCCTGGCAGAAATGCCCATTTGTTGCAGTGAAATCAACACATCCTGAAAGATTTATAGCCCAAAGGTTTTTAGTCAGCTTATTTGCTGTCCTTTTATCGTTACATTTCTCCATTTCGTAGGCATCCTATTATTTCCTCTGCAAGGCCCTAAGGAGGAATTCTTCCGAAAACCTGACTACAGGTGTCTCCTTAGGAGATGTATGCATGCAATTTTCTCATCCGTATTTTACTTTGGGAATTCACGGAGGCCTGCTCGAAAGGCCTCTGTCACGGTCGAGAAACTAAAAAGGGGCTCTCCGTTAAAGAAATCCGAGATCGGCCAGGTGGATCCAGCCGCATCTTGTGCCAACCGGTTCCAGCCCCGAATCGTCCCACGTGGAACCCGCTCCCTTTTCCCTGCCCTGAACTGACCGGCTGCCAAGGAGGCTGGGCAACCCCGGTGGGAAAGGAGAACCGGCGTCCCTTTTCCGCCAGACCCCGGAGGACTCCGGGCCGACGCATCCCAAGTGACTGTCTGCGGGGCGCCGACAAGGGGAGACTTGATGGCTGGCCCGGGAGCTGATTCTTCCCCCCCTCCACGAGGGCTGCTGGCATGTACGGAACAGTGGCTGCTCGACGGTGACGGCGAGGATTTCTCTCCGTCGCGGTCACAAGGGAGCGGCTGCTGCAATATCTCCGGAGGCAGGAAGGGGTGACTTCCGCCTCCCCCATTTCCCCCCGAAAGATGACCCTCCCCAGCCGGACACCTTCCCACGGGAAGGAGGGGCAGAGCGCCTGGAGGGAGGACCACGAGGCGATGAAACAGCCGGGTTTTTTTCTCTCGGACCGAGTCAGGCTTCGCCCCCGGCCAGCAGGTCAGCTGAGCGTGAAGCGCATCTTCGGAGGTGGGTGGCAGGGAGGGGCGGGGGATTTGCGTTTTTATTTGGGGAACCGGCACTTCTGCCATAGCCCCCCCACCCACACATCCGCCGCCCCCGCTCCCGGTTCCGAGGCGGGAATGCCAGCCAGCGGAGAGAGCCTGGGTCGGAATGCTCGCAGGCAACGGGCGAAGGGCAGGTGGGGCGGCGGGGAGCCTCCCCCGGTTTCCTTGGGAAAACAAAAGAGCGAAGAGGAAGAGGAAGAGGAAGAGGAATGCGCGGAGCGGGGCGGGAGGGCGCGCTTGGCAGCGAAGCAGCGGCCGGAGCGCGCCCAGCCGAGGGAGCGCCTGGCGGGCGATGTGGGCGCTCGTCTGGCTGTCCGCCTGGCCGGGTCCGGGCGTCGCGGGAAGGCGGGCGGGGTTCCCGGGGATCCCGGGCAGCTCGTGGGGCGAAGCAGGGGCCAGCAGGGGCCCCCGGAGCAGAAGCCGCCGCGCTCGCCCTCCCGCGCACCTGCCTCCCGCCCCGCCCTCCCGGCTCCACCTGGCCGGTCCCGCTCCCGGAGGAGGAGGAGGAGGAGGAGGAAGGGGCTGGCTCGGCCGGGCCGGCCGGCGCTATAAAGGCTTCCGCCGGGCGGCTGCGGGCGAGAAAAGAGCGCGATGGGCTGGCTCCGGATGCCCAGCTTCCTGCGCTGCGGCCAGAAGGTGAGCGGGCGAGGAGGAGGAGGAGGAGGGGGAAGCGGGGGGACCCGCCGCAGGGCGACCCAGGCGCGGGACCTTTCCTCTCCCGGCTGATCCGCCCCGAGTGGAGGCGCCTCGCGGCAGAGACCGCTCCCGCGCCGGACCCAGAGCCACGATCTGCCGCGCTCCCTCGGGGCGCGCGGGCGGAACCGGGCGCAGGCGCTTCGGGGCCGGCCCCGTTGCGAGCCGAGCGAGCGGCATCCGTGGCGGAGGGAAGAGCCCATGCAAGAGCAACAGGCGGGCGCGGAGCAGGAGCAGGAGCAGGAGCGGGCCGGGCGCAGCGCCCTGCAGACCCGCAGCTGGTGGCGGCCCTGGACATCCGAGGAAGGGAGCCGTCGCTCGACCGGCTGCGCCCGGCCTCCCTTGGTTTGGGCTCCCAGGCTAACCCGCAGGGAAAGGGCCTCCTGCCTGGGAGGTCGCCACTCTGGGTCCGGGCGTCCTAACCCTAACCCTAACCCCGAAGGCGCTCCCCTGTCCAGGAGGGGCCCGAAGAGGGGCCCCAGCACGCCTTAGCGAGAGGGAGGAAGGGCAGCTCCCAAAAGCTCTAAGGGCCAGTGCCAACGCTTGGAGGAAATCAGTGGCAGCTCCCAGCCAGCAGGTCCCCGGGTCGTGCTCCAAGCTGCCAGCCCCCCCCTCCCGCCTCCCCGCACCTGGCAGGACCCCTGAGCAGACCAGGGTGTGTGTTCTCTGCCCCGGGAGGGACCGCCTGGGACCTCTGGGGTGGGCTGAAGGGCAGACAGGAGATGAGGAGGTGGACTCACATTTTGCTCGCCTCCTTCCCCAAGGAATTCACGCTGTCCACTGAGAAAATTGCCGACAGACAGGATGAGAACGTGGAACGAGGCAACTGGTCGAGCAAAACGGACTATCTCCTGTCCATGGTCGGCTACGCCGTGGGCCTGGGCAACGTGTGGCGATTTCCATACCTGACCTATCAGAATGGAGGAGGTAAGGGGCTGCTCCCCCCCTCACACACACACCCTGCCCCAGAAGAAGCCTTTAGATTCGCCAAGGTGTCCTGGTGGCCTCCCAGCAGCTGCTCCTCACCTGGCCAGCTAAGATGACGGACTCTTCTCCCCAGGAGATCAGGCTCAGCCTGCCTAACTCTGACCCGTCCCTTAGATCTCAGCTGCATAGACAGACAGACAGACAGACAGAAATATCGGTTGTGACTTACTAACCTCACGGCCTTCTCGGCGAGGCTCCTCCTACAGATATTGGTAGATATCTTCCTGCTGTTTTATAGAGATCCTTCTGCTTTTATTAGTAACGGGGGAGGCCAAGAGAATTCCAGCCGCCCCCTGCCTCTGATCACCGGGGTCTTGATAGGTTTGGAAGGGGGAGGTTCAGGGGATGCTCGGATGCACCCCAAGGCCATTCTTTCCGACACATCCACATTCCATCTCCCTCCCCCCTTCTTTTATAGAACTTTATTATTTTTCAAAGTATAATTAAGATACAAAAAAGAAAGTATAGAATAGATAGAAAACAGAACTAAAGAAAAAAGAAAAACTATAAAAACTCCCCCTTTTAGGGGGAGATGGGCAGCGATAGAAATGTGAATAATAATAAATAAAAGCGTCAATAGAGAGAAAACAGAAATGGAAAGCGACTTCTGACTTTCTCAAATTCAGACATAGATATAAATTTACAAATCTAGTCTCTTACCATTAGTTAAACTATAGTAACATTATTTCTATTAAAACAAACCATTTAATCACTAAAACCCAAAGTCAAAACTTCATTTTTTTCTATTGCAAGCAAGTACTCTAAAAGTGGTTGCCAAGTAGATATAAATCCCAAAACAGAATGTTCTCTTATTAATACTGTTAATTTAGCCATTTGAGCCAAGCCCATTAATTGAACAATCCAATCTTCAGCCGTGGGTATTTGTGGATCTTTCCTCGTTGTGCATATAAAAGTCTTGCAGCTGTAATCATGTATACCAGCAAGACTCCATGTTGTTTCTCTTCCTCCCCTCCCCCTTTTCTTGACTGTTGGGTCAGGACAGTGTTTCTCAACCTTGGCAACTTTAAGATATGTGGACTTCAACTCCCAGAATTCCCCAGCATATCTTAAAGTTGCCAAGGTTGAGAAACACTGGGTCAGAAAATGAATAAATGGACTGGGTACAAAAGGTTGCACACCAAGGAGCATAACTTCAGCTGGTTATTCTGGCATCCTCAGCTGTTTGGGAACGTTGCATCAGCAACTTCTGAATTTCCAGATGTGCAGCTGTGTGGAGGGGAATGCTTGCTGCAAATGGAGGGCTTAAGTTCTGACGCCACGCTCTGTTGGGCTTTTCCAGAGCACTTTCAGCATAGTGGACCTTCCCACCAAGCGCTAGTCTCTCCCTGAGCATATCTGCCTGTCCCGCTAGATCAGATAGGGTAGGCATGCTCCAGGTCCCTCTCCTGAAATCCTGTCGCCTAGCGGGGCCTCGGAAGCGTGCCTTTTCCGTGGCTGCTCCTACCTTGCGGAGCACCCTTCCCATGGAGATTTGGCAGACCCCTACCCTTTCAGCCTTTGGGAAGGCCATCAAGACCTGGCTTTTGACCGAGGTGCTGGGAGAGGATTGAACAGATAGGAAGTATGGGATGAGGGCGACTGGGGCCTGCTGCAGGGCATCCAAGAGGATGATTAAGGCACAGGGCTTTGTTTTATGGTTTTATGATGGTTTTATAGTTATTGGTTTTATTGTAGTTGCAAGCTGCCCAGAGCTGCTTAAGATGGGCGGCCGTATATATTCTTTCAAATAAAATAAAACAAATAAATGGATTTCCTCTCCTTCCATTGGCATTTAGGCATCAGCCAAAGGCTTTGGGGCCTACGGACTTGGCATTCTGCTTTTATGGTGGCTATCAGTGTTCCCCTGCCGTTCATTGACTCCTGTCTTTCTTTTTTTTAGTTCCAAAGGTAGAATATAACAATAGGAGCGATGGTAAAGCAAATATTCCTGTGCACAAAATTAGTGCACAGCCAGAGGAACATAATGGCATGGGAACAAGGCATGCTTAGTGTGACTCAGCCCCCTTCTTCCAAGGACAGCCAGGTTCATTCCATGCATCGTGCAAATATGCGATGTGTGTGAAGGAAGTAGTGGACTGTCCTTGAGGGGGAAACCCCTCTCCTGGCATTGGCACGCAGGTCAAGCTTCAGTCAGTTTTGCAGGATGAACAGCATCCAGCCCAGGGTACAGTCACCCCAGGTCTCTTCTCCAAACCTCTAGGCAGGTGCCAACACATTGGCCAGGTACCAAATGCTGATTTCCCTAGATTTTTGGATCCTTGGGGATCTCTGCCCATCACAATTAGCAGCCGTATCTTCCACAGGCTGGTGCCCTTAGGAATGGTGCTGGCTCGATGTCGTTGCACACATACATGCACGCCAACACTGACTCACCCCTTGGGAAAGGTGGCACGCTGAATCCTCACCCTGACTCTGTTCTCTTGCAGGAGCCTTCCTGATTCCCTACACCATCATGCTGGCCCTGGCCGGCCTCCCTTTGTTCTTCATGGAATGCTCCCTGGGACAGTTTGCCAGCTTGGGACCCGTTTCGGTCTGGAGAATCCTCCCCCTTCTTCAAGGTCAGCTTTGTTATCCATCCTGGGTTTTTCTTCTGGATGGACTCCTGGGAAGGGCTCTTTTTGCAGTGCCTGAGTTTGAATCTCAGAATGGGCGCAGTGCCCCCGAAGGAAACAGCTGAGTCTATGGCTGGGGCCATCTAGCACACTAAGCTCTGGTGTGGTTTGTTTAAATCTGGTTTAGCATATTGTGGGTCCACTCAGCCACTGCGGTTTGTAAACCATGCCTTATGATGTGCTTGTGAACCCAGCCCATTGTAGTGAGTTCTACAAACTGTGGCTTAGTGACATGTTGGAACCCAGTCCATGAGGGTGGAGGGTCTAGACCAGTGTTTTTCAACCTTGGCCACGTGAAGATGGGTGGACTTCAACTCCCAGAATTCCCCAGCCAGCACGCAGGATGTGGTTTGGCATCACCTGAGGCTGCGGCTGAAGCACGGGCCCAGCACAGCACCACCTCCAACGTCACTGTCCTTAATATTTATGCCCCTCAACGGTGCAAGAGAATTCCTCTCACTCTGCCCAGGCACACGATGCACTTTTACCTTGATCCCTGGTCCCCTCCTGCATTTCAGTGAAGGCAGAGTTAGACATCTTGCCTGCAGTTTTGCATGTAAAGGAAGAGTCTGTTTCAAAAGTTGGAAGATGTATCAGGCAGGCAGAGAGAAGAATGGTTTTGGTTCACCTGAAGATAAGGGTTGCTCATCAAAAGCCGGGCCCAACTGGTGTGTGGTGCCCAAGTCATGAGTTCCCCAAGGCATGGGAGCAGGGCTGGGTGATCTTGTTAGAACCCGGGATTTTCTGCAAGTTCTTTCTGAACGGATGTTTGTCTTCGTTCCTGTTTGGCCAGTGTTGACTATGTGGAACTGCACAATCCATCCCATGCTGCTTTCTGGGTTTTGTTATGGATCTCAGAGGAAACAAGGAAATGTTATTTTCAAACTTCTTAAGAGCACATGTGATCCTAACCATATTGTATTTTCTTCCTTGAAGATAACACACAGAGTTATCTTATCAGGTCGATTGTTACTGTGAGAAAATGAATCTGAAAAATGTCTAATGACCCTGATTGTTTGTTTTGGCTGAAACACATGCTGCTTGCAATCATGTTATCTTTTAAGAAAAAAAAAACCAAAGCAGACCCACCTCTCTGGCATTCATCAAAGCTTGCACTTGTTCAGGCTAACTAGATGGCCCATTTCACCCTTAAAAATGCCTTCTGGGGTGCTCCTAGGAGCTGGTGCGTGATCCCAGGGGCACATCTTTTGATGGGTTGGGCTTTTTTCTGTTCCTGGCCAGGAGTGGGAATCACCATGGTGATCATCTCCACCTTTGTGACCATTTACTACAACGTCATCATTGGCTACAGCCTCTACTACTTGTTTGCCTCCTTCCAACGGGTCCTCCCGTGGGCCGAATGCGACCCGGAGTGGGCAGACAACAGATGCAGCAAGACGCCAATCGGTAAGCCACCAAGGAAAAAAAACAGTTCTTTGCCCTGGACAAGTTCATTAATTACAATTCTTCCATGCGCAGAGCCATAATTAGAAGCAGGGCGCCTTGTGCCGTGTTTAGATTCGATTAAAACTTCTTTCTTTTCCTTTCATAATAAAGCCACATGGCCAGATTTCCAGTCTGAGCAACCGGCAGCATCTGGGATGGAGACATGCAGATGAGGGGGTGGGGCCATGCAGATGAGCAGAGTTGCGGTCATCACCTGCTAGGGACCCTCAAAGAGCAGATCTAGGCAGGGAAATGCATGTTTTGCACCCGTTTTAGTTCCCTGTATTAATTTCCATCTCTCCTATCTCGGTGTCACCAAGTCTCCCTCTAAAATAGTGCACAAAAGCGGTTTTTGTTCCTTTTGTTTGGTTTAGCATATTGGTTTAGCAACCTACCTTGAGGTTGTCCAGTTCAGGAAATTTTGCTAGCAAGCCTACATCCGGTGGAAACCACCACCCAAAGGGAATCTTGATGTACTTGGATGTATATCAAGTCTGCTTTATTATCCAGGGATCCAGGCACAGATTTTGATACTGAAAAACGCTACTCGGGAAGAACTGGTCCAGTCAGGCCTACAAATGGTCTTCAGATTTGCTTTTTGAGGTGTGGGGGGAGGTAGTAACAAGTTTTACCAGTTCATAACAATAACAAAGAGAAACATTGGGGTGTGGGGGGGAGCAGAAAAGTAAACCCCAAAACAAAAGGCTTGTGCTGAGAACTTACACATCTGGAACTTTGCTAGAAAATATGTCAAATCAAAGCGAAACTGCTAGAAATTATAAACCACTGTTGGATTTACTTCCCACCCTCGCATGCCTTGTAACGGCCTCTTTTCTTCCTCTTCTTCTTCTTCTTCCTCTTCTTCTTCTTCTTCCTCCTCCTCCTCCTCCTCCTCTTCCTCTTCCTCTTCTTCTTCTTCTCCTTCTCCTTCTCCTTCTTCTTCTTCCTCCTCCTCCTCCTCTTCTCCTTCTTCTTCTTCTTCTTCTTCTTCCTCCTCCTCCTCCTCTTCCTCTTCCTCTTCCTCTTCTTCTTCTTCTTCTCCTCCTCCTCCTCCTCCTCCTCTTCTCCTTCTCCTCTTCTTCCTCTTCTTCTTCTTCTTCTTCCTCTTCTTCTTCTTCTTCTTCTTCTTCTTCTTCTCCTTCTTCTTCTTCTTCTTCTTCTTCTTCCTCCTCCTCCTCCTCCTCCTCCTCCTCCTCCTCTTCTTCTTCTTCTTCCTCCTCCTCCTCTTCTTCTTCTTCTTCCTCTTCTTCTCCTTCTTCTTCTTCTTCTTCTTCTTCTTCCTCCTCCTCCTCCTCCTCCTCCTCCTCTTCTTCTTCTTCTTCTTCTTCTTCCTCCTCTTCTTCTTCCTCCTCCTCCTCCTCCTCTTCTTCTTCCTCCTCCTCCTCCTCCTCTTCTTCTTCTTCTTCCTCCTCCTCCTCCTCTTCTTCTTCTTCTTCCTCCTCCTCCTCTTCTTCTTCTTCTTCCTCTTCTTCTCCTTCTCCTTCTTCTTCTTCTTCTTCTTCCAGTGGACTTCTGCAATGTTACGCTGGATAACATCATCACCCAGGTGAATTACACGTGGGCGCAGAGTCAGAACCTCACCTGCATCAACAAAACCCAGGTGTTTGCAGATACCCAGGTTCCCAGCGAGCAGTATTGGAAGTGAGTGCCAGTCCGGCTCACCTGGACCCTTTTCACCGACAACCTGCCATCCAAGTCACGTTGAGCTTGCCTGCCCGTTGGGAAGGGCTTTAGCTCTGACATAGGCCAGCCCCCTCCATCTCCAGGGGAGGCTGTGGAAGACCGAAACCTGGGGAGCCCCTCCACCCGTTTCTGTAGAGCAGTCTTTCCCAACCATGGCAGTTTCCTGATGTGTGGACTTCCGACTCCCAGAATGCTCAGCAATGGCTGGGCCAGCTGGGGGACTCTGGGGGTTGTAATCAACCTACCTTGAGGTTGTCCAGTTCAGGAAATTCTACAGCAGATGGTCCTGAATAAAGGGGGCCAATAATCAGATGGGTTAGGAAACGGCTTGCGTTGTTTCTAAGAGCAACAATTTCAGAAGGAGGACTTCTGCTCCCATTTCACAGCTGGTGCCTTTCTGTGTCAGAAATGAGCCCCCTCTGGAGGCTTCCTTCTGAGGACCACGTGTGGCAGTCTGAGGGCCTTGCTGAGGTCCTTCACGAGAGCATGGTTGCAGGGAGATTCAGGTGGCAGCTGGAAGGCAAGAAAGAAACAGTCCTATTACTAATTATCTGCCCCAAAAGTAGGGGAGAAGCCTTTTCTGAGTGAGTGAGCTGTCACTGAACAAAGCTCAGGGGCCAGTGTGGCTTCTCTGGAGGCATCTAGCCCAGGAGTCTGCATCTACTCCATCTTCCCCAAGTGTTCTATGCAATAACACAGGAAACATGATGCCATTTGCAGGATGTTAGTTGTGCCATGACTTGTGTGGGCCGTCATATATTTTCCTGGTGATGACTGAACTACACAAAGCCACAAAGCTTTGTGAGATGGTAGGAGATGTTGCAAAGATGGGTGGGTAGATGTGCAAGTCGGAGAGAGGCTTCTCTGCCTCCAGAAATGTGGTCTGCACCGCAGCTGTTCTAGAGGCACGAGAAGGGACTCTGTAACTAAATCCACAGAGGCCAAGATGCCACGTGGGGAAGATTCAGACAGGCAGAGCAGGATGACAACCAGAGTTAAACTACATTTGCTAGTTGGAACCTGAACCTCTCTCCATCGTTAGGCCAGCCATGGGGAACCACAGCTCCCAGAAATCCCACCCAACATGGCCAATGCTGAGGAACGTTGGGGACTGTGGTTTGGTAGTATCTGGAGGGCCACCCCTCCCTCAGCATTCCTCCCTGACTCAACCACACCCTAAGCCTGTTCTGGCAGGACGACAGAGTGAGCCGGGGCAGCCGGATTTCATCAGTCCTGGTGGAGGCTGCACAGCCTTGCTCATCCTTCTCTCCCTCTCACAGCAATAAGGTCCTCCAGCGGACGGAGAACTTTGGCGAAACCGGGGGGATTGTGTGGTATCTAGCTCTGTGCCTTCTCCTTTCCTGGCTGATCGTAGCAGTTTCCTTGTTCAAAGGAATCAAGTCTTCTGGAAAGGTAATTGCATGGAATGCAGCCCTCTGATGTCTCCCTGCCGTAGGAGCCTCGTTTCACCAGCTAGCAGCTTTGGAATTTGTGGGCATTGAAGGCTCATTCCCTCCAAGTCTTGGGGCAAAGGGGACCCTCAGAGAGCATGTGCCAAGGAAGCTGAGTGCGCCCATGAGCTAAAGTGGAAGGCAGCTGAAGGCATGGGTGGCGACTAAGGCTGCAGTTTGGGAGCAAAGAACTGGTTCCATGACATTCCGAGAGCACGAGGGATTCCCGAAGTGCCAGGGGAGGTGCCAACTCCCTTCCTGGTCTGGCCACTTTGGAGGCGCTGCTGGGCAGGCCCCAAAGGATAGAGCCTTGACGTAGTCAAGTCGAGGTCAATTCCATGTGACTTTCGGGTCCTCCCTGCAAAGAATTTGGGAGGTGATTCTGTGGGTGTGTATAAACAATTTGCTATGGGATGGTCACCTGATTGAGTGCTCTTTTCTGGAGGAGATCCCAAGCTCACTAAAAGGACTTAGTTTTCTGTAGAATATTATCTCTAGGAATGTCTGGAGCAGGGTTTCTCAACCTTGGCAACTTTAAGATGTGTGGACTTCAACTCCCAAAATTCCCCAGCCAGCCATGGGAATTCTGGGAGTTGAAGTTCACACATCTTAAAGTTGCCAAGGTTGAGAAACACTGGCCTGGAGAACGAGCGGGGGGGCGGGGGGGGCGGGGGGAGAGAAATGGATGGCACATGCTGATGTTGTCACAGTCACAGCACAAAACAGAAGCTCACGCTTAGGACATCTGCGTGGCAGACACAGCTTAGAGGCAGGTCCCGTGTCCTGCTCGGAAATATCTCAGGCTGCATCCTGTGGATCTTCAGTAAGGAAGGATTGAACAGCAGGCAGGGTGTCCCCTTATAATCTGCAAGGCGGCAGGTCCGTCGTTGCAATCAAAGCCCCACTCAGCATCTTGCAGATTTTGACCCACACCCTGCAGATACCCCGTTGGGAGGGCCTGGTTGGGAAGGCTGTATTTGGGGACAAAGAGTTGTGGGTGAAGAAACCCAGAAAGACGTCACGGCGTTCTGTGAAGATTGGATTCTCCAATGTGGCCTGCATCTGAATCTGGGAACCCACTTGCTGTCGCTGTAGGTTAAAAAAAATAAAAAGCCAGTTCCATCGGTCTTTCCCAAAGCTTCTGGATGGCCTGTTTCTGAACTGATCCCTTTTCCTTGCAGGTTGTGTACTTCACAGCCATCTTCCCTTACGTTGTCCTGATTATATTGTTGGTACGAGGAGTCACCCTGGAAGGTGCCCAGGAGGGAATCGAGTACTACATTGGGAGCCAGTCCAATTTCACCAAGCTTATGGAGGCAGAGGTGGGCACGACCCGGCCCATGGAGGGCGGACTGAGGGCAGCTGCACTAGACGTTGAGGGATGTGTGTGTGTGTGTGTGAACTCCTGCCAAAGACAGATATACAGAATTCTTCAACCCTCATCCTAGGCTGTAATTTCAGAAAAACAGTTGGCTTGCAGGAGGCAGCACTTAGTTGGCAAGCGAAGCAGGTGTGGGCTGGCACAATACTCGGATGGGAGACAACAAGGAAGTCCATGCACTGAAAGCTCAGCTGGGAGGTGGAAAACAAAGCAAAGCCCTGGAATAGAATAATGGAGGACCACTTCCATGCTCTTGCCAAGAAAGCCATGTCTCCTAGCGGAGGGCCTTACTGTCAGAATCAGCACCTGAGCGGTGTGCGTTAAATGCCACGACCCAAAAGGAAGAGAGCTCTATCAAAGCAAACTGTGATTATATCATTTATAATTGCTTATGTAACACACACACACATCCAGGGAAGGGAAGGGACTGCAACAGCAACACCCTCTATTCCTTCCTCTTCTTTTTCCAAGGTGTGGAAAGATGCAGCCACACAGATCTTTTTCTCTCTCTCTGTTGCCTGGGGCGGGCTGGTCGCCCTCTCGTCCTACAACAAATTCCACAATAATTGCTATGCCGACGCCATTTTCGTCTGCGTGACCAACTGCCTCACCAGCGTCTTTGCCGGCTTCGCGATCTTCTCCATCTTGGGCCACATGGCGTTCATGGCCGATAAGAAAGTCTCCGAGGTCGTAGAGTCAGGTGAGCCTGGCTGTTAGGCCACTGAGTCCGTTATAAGCTTCTGGCCTAAACTGCTATGAACTGAACGTGGTGGAATGGGTTAAGGGTGGGAATTCACATGCCGTGGTGAAGGACTCCTTCGTCTCTCTCAGCAGGGAAGGCAACCTAACACAGGAAGAAGCCACAGACGGTTCTGCAGGAGCCCCGTGGGGAAAGCAGCGTTAGGGCATCACAATACAAGCCCTGCCCCTTTCTTATATGCATCCGACGTCATGATGCCCACTCCAGGGGCAATGCTTGTGTTGCGATGCCACAATTTTGCTTTCAACATTTGCTCCGTGACCCTCCCTGAAGACACCTCTGAAAATCAAGGTGGTTTTGCAAGGTGGCTTTGAGTCTCAGTTATTGGGGGAGAAATCAAAGTAGATGAGTGGAAATCAGGCTAGATTTTATCTGAATTTCAAACTGATTGAGCTGATACAGAATTTCAAATGATTTTTTTTAAAGAAAACCTTGCTGTGCTTGTTTTGGATGCTCTGTGTAAAACAATAGGAAGGAGCCTTCCGAATCTCCAAACTGAGTCCAGACTTTTCCAAAGAAATCTGGGAGCTTCTGATTAGTTTTCGCCCTTCAAGTTGCAGCTAAAATTGTATCCAGAAGTCTGAATCAAATGGTCCAATCAATCAATATTTGCACCAGACTCAATAGCCAGCATGGGGTTTGCGATCACACTCTGCTTGTGTCAATTTCTGGCCATGCTGGGAAACCAGAGGCTGGAGCAGATGTAATCCAGGATGACTCTTGCTACCCTTCAAGTTTGATGTCGCACTTAGATCATTGCACTAAACACGATCTTCTCCACTCAGCTGGCTTCTCTCTGTGTTGGCCCCCAGCTCTCCTGAGTTCCCCTCCAGTTTCTGCCAAACGGGCTGGAGTGTGAGAGCTGAACCCAAACACACCTGCAGGGCACCCTCCACCATCACAGAAAGGTGCTGTTGGCTCCTGGCTGTTCACAAAGATCTCTGCGCTTGGCCTCTACTTCACTGAGAGGTCATGTTTCCTGATGGTCTCCCTGATTTTGCTCCCTTGCAGGATTTGACTTAGCCTTTGTGGCCTACCCTGAAGCCCTTTCCCAGCTACCAGTGGCTCCTCTGTGGTCCTTTTTGTTCTTCTTCATGCTTCTCCTTCTGGGTCTTGATTCCCAGTTTGCCACCATCGGTGAGTCTGTTAAGACAAAGGGAGCCAATGATGCTGTGTCTTTGTCAACAGGCAGAGGTCTGGATCATACGCCCTGCTGATGGAGCGTCACGTATTCTGCCAGCCTGTTTCCTTAGGACTTGCCATATTTAATAGATTGAGCGGTTGCATTGATGCATTGCATAACATTTAAATGAACAGAAGGTAGTAGTTTTGCTCAATCAGTAGAAAAAAGCCATCTTTCTCTGCAAGATTCAGTCTAAATGACATGCTAGGGAAGGGAAAGATGAAAAAAGCAAGCTGAAAAACCAATTAAAATGCATCCTAAAATAACCATCTAGACACAGTTCAGGGAGACAAAGCTGGATGGAGCTAGCCACAACAATGGGATGGCCCCACTTCCCTCCTCATCTCCCGCTGCAGACACTCATTATACTCCCTCTTCGTTCTGCAGAAACCATCACTACCACCATCCAAGATACCTTCCCTGCAGTGATGAAGAAAATGAGGGTTGTCGTGACGATGGGGCTGTGCCTGCTGCTGTTCATGCTGGGGCTGGTGTGCGTGACCCAGGTATGACTGGAGCTCAGGCAGGGCCTTCAGAGGGCAGCTGCTCCCACCACTGTCCTATGCAGGAGCGTCCGAAGCCCGCAAGGGAAAACTGGAGAGTTCTCCTATTGGGGACCCGGCACAGCAGGTCACCTCTTTCCCCTCTGCTCCCACAGGCAGGAATCTACTGGGTCAACTTGGTGGACCATTTCTGTGCAGGCTGGGGTATCCTCTTTGCAGCTGTCCTTGAACTGGTGGGAATTTGCTGGATTTATGGTAAATATTGGCTGGGAAATCCTCCAACCCCCCCAACTGTCCCACCACTCCAACATGGTGAGGGCAGTTGGACTTTTAGCCCCTTTTCAACCCCATCCCGACTCTTCTCGAGGAGCAGGACAAACATCACGTTCACTTCAAAAGCAAAGTTTCTGAAATGCTTCAGTTCGGTGCCAGCCATCCTTGGAGATGACACTTGGTAGAGCCATTGCTTTGCCGTAAAAAGAGATAAAACTAAAAGGGGAGACATCCCAGGCTGAAACCAGGCAGCAGGCGAGAGGAAGCTCCTTTCCCTTCCTGAGGCCCAGTTCCAAGCTTTTCCAGTGGGATGTCCTGCAGATGTGGAGGGTGAAGTTACCTTGGGATACATCCAATGTGGGAAAGATTATCCAGAGCAAACAGATTTTTCTGTCCCACGGAGGATAATTTTTGAGTCCAGACCCCAAGGATAGAGAGACACAACTCATTTTTGGCCGTTTTGCTCATCAGGCAAAATGAGTTCAACCCATGCAGGGTATAGCTGTGGGGAGATGCCCTGCTGCCGAGGCTGTTCACAGATGCAGTAGACGTGGCACTAACCCCGTATGTGGCCGCTTTGTGCAGGAGGAAACCGATTTATCGAAGACATCGAGATGATGATTGGGAAGAAAAGCTTCCTCTTCTGGCTGTGGTGGAGATCCTGCTGGTTCGTCATCACGCCTTGCCTCTTGCTCGTGAGTAGCCCGTCGATTTCAGTTGCCTTGGGTGGGGAAGCTTTGGAAAGTCCAGAGACATCCTGTGGAGCTGCAGCTTGGCTGGAAGGCCTATTCTTCTGATAGAACTACATGCCTTCAAAGAAAACAGCAGCTTCTGTTCCTCCTAAGTGCATTGTTCGCTGAGCACCAATAATTTTTTAAGCACAACAAAACTATCCATGACCAGCAGACTTGGAAGAAAACCAAGGGTGGCAAGATTGAAAGAACAAAGCACTTGGGCAAGAGGGAATAATCTCTGCCTATGGCTACCAGTCCTGCTATGAAGTTCCTCCCCCCAGAAGGATCGAGCACTTCTGAGCCCTCCCTGAAGAAAGGGTTAACTGCTACCTCGGACCCCGGCTGGATGCCCTCCCCCCGCCCCCTAAGTCCACAGAATGTTTTGTCTTTGAGAGGGAACCAGGAGTCCAACAGGCCTTTCTCTGCATGCCAAGGTCGGCTGTCCCTTTGCTGGGGGTGTTTATTCTTTGACAACCAGAATCCCAGGCCAGGTAAGGTCCAGCAAACACACACGGGACCGCTGGCCAAGTTTGCAGAGGAAGAGCTACCTGCTTGCCTCCCCACCCAAGGAAAAGAGGAAGCAGTTCAGACCGGAACTGCAGCAGGGTAGGCGTCGAGGCTCTGATAAACTGGGCCGTTCCTGCATCTGTGCCTCCTGCATCCAAGCGGCCAGAAGTTCAACAGGCAAAGCTGGCAGATTGTGGCTCCTGTAGGCTTTTTTTTTTAAAACCATCAGGGAAGCAGAGTGCCCTGTAGAAGAGCCACTGGCTAAGGATGATGGTGATTGGAGTCCAACGCATCTGGAAGAGAAGCGTGCTTTGCTCGAGGCCGTCCACGCAACCTCCCTCCGGCTGTTCTGACTCATTTCTCTCTCTCTCTCTCTTCCTTCTCTAAAACAGGCCATCTTGGTTTGGTCCCTGATCACTTTCTCACCCCCCAAGTATGGCAAAAAGCCATACCCGGAGTGGGGATCCGCCATCGGCTGGTGCATGATCATTTTCTGCCTTATTTGGATCCCGGTGGTGGCCATCTACAAGCTCGTCAAGGCGAAGGGCAGCCTGTGGCAGGTGAGTGCTGCCGGGCGGGAAGGCGAGGCAGAGGGCGGCTCCCCCGGGAACAAGCAGAAGGACCCCAAACCCCTCGGGAGGAGACCCCCCCCATTTCCAGTATGGCTAACCGAAGCCTGAGACCACCCGCTCCTTCTCCTCCTCCCTTCAGCGCATTGTCATCTGCTGCAAGCCCAAACCCACCTGGGGGCCATCCCTGGAGTGCCACCGTGGAGAGAGGTACAAGGACATGGTGGATCCAGCCAAGAAGGACGTCGAGATCCCCACCGTGGACGGCTACATCCGCAAGCTGGAATGAAGAGGGAGGCGAGGCTGGGATGGAGTCGGGCGAAATCAAGGCTGCCGAAGAGATGCCGCGGGTTGATTCCGAGGACTTGAACCACCTGCCAAAGAGCCACGGCTGGGATCCTGGGCAGCGCCCAAAGGCCACTTCTGCTAAGCTGGGCGGGGGCGGCCCAGGGCCAGCCTTCTAGCTCAGGGCCGTCCCTGGGGGGGGTGGCTTCAAGCCCCTGCCCCGGCAGGCCCTGTCTGTAAAGGGCCGGCAAAAGCCCGCTCCCCAAGCAAAACCCTCAGCCTCTCGTCTGGAAAAAAAGCTGCTCCCCGTGCTGCAGGGTGGGGCGATGAAGAACACCCACTTCGGCGATACTGTGAGGTTCATCTAAGTGCCTGAGACTGGGATCCTTTGCACACTTCCTGGGAGGTGAAGCCTGTCATAAATCAGTGAGACCGGCTTCTGTGCCAACATGGTTAGGATCGCTGCATCACTCTGGATGTGCATGCACATGTGTGTGTGTGGGAGAGAGAGAGATTCTGCACCTAGCATTTTATTTGCATAATTTATTCTGTCAGTTTTATTTGGGATGTAATTTATTTTTGTTTTGCTATAACTGAGGGAAATTTCGGAAAACCTCTCCCCCCAGCAGCTGGCAGTCCCACTGAGCCATCGAGACTGGGGGCAGACATTTCTTGTTTGTTTTCAAGCACATCTCCATGGCCATAAGGGCTAGCAACTTGGCTTTAAAAGAGAGAGGGAGAGGGAGAAAGAGATTTCACAGAAGTGGAACCTGCATCCAGTACACCAGGCTGGGCCTGTAGTCCTGGCTGTTCTCAGCTGGTGCAGAGCACTGGCTGGCCAGCTAATAAACTGATCTGTCCAGACCTTGGTTTCGTGAAGGTCTTTTGATCTGTCCATTTGTCCATTCTTCTCCAGCGAGATCCCTTCTTTTCCCATCTTTAGTCTCATCCTTCCAGTATGCCTAATACATGCCACTGTGTCCTGCACTCATCCAGGGCACAAGAGGTCTCCTTTTTCGTGAGAATGGACAAAGAAGCCAACGGCCTGGGTGCTTTTTCCAAGAGCCGCTGCTCTTAAAGAACCGGTCCCTTTCATCACTCCCTGCAGCAGCTCAAGCACCAGGCATGGAGTTTGGTGCGGGTCTGGTGGGCCAGTCATAGGGGGAGCCGACAGAGCCGCAACGGGGGGCTGGCGAAAGCACCCCAATTCTTTCTTATTAATTCAGGCGAAGGGTGACATCCTTCCTCTTGAGCAGTCACAGGGGGTCTTTCCAGGACCTTCGTGACGAGCAGTTTCTCTGAGGGTATACAAAAGTGGGTCAAGAAACGCTTCTCGCCAGACCCTAAGATGCAGCCACCTTCATCTCCAAGGCTCTGAGGCTCTCCAGGCTGGTAATGCTTCGATCCCCCCCCCACCCGTCCGTTCTCTCATTTCAGCATTTCTTGGATTAGCGGGAGGTTTCCGAATATCTCCAGCAGGCCCATGGGCTGTGGGAAAGATAGGATGGATGGAGGAGGACCAGTGGCCCACGAAAAGAGGCCTCTGCCCTGGTGACCCACCCCGTGGCCATGGGGGTGCTTTTTGTCCTGGGGCCCTTTTTATACTGCAACTTGTTTTTTTCTTGTTTGTTGACATTGATATATTGCTGCCTTAAATCAATAAAATGCGAGTTTGTATTTTTTGCTTAAGCTTCTTTTCCATCTTGCCACTCTGCAAGACTGAATTTCCAAAGTTTTCTTTTGCGGGAGGTGGGTAGGAACAGCCATCAGACTGCAGAGTTGGGGATAACACCACAAGGGAGGAAAAGGAGCCACCTTTATATGGAAGCATTCACAGACATTTACATTTCTACCTTTAATGTTCAAGGAAGTGATTAAAATGCTAATCTGAGCATTTAACTCCTGGAGGTGGGGCGGTGGGCTGCCTTCAATGGAGGCATTTGAAAGCTAGACAGCCACAGGTGGGGGAGGCTTTCTTTAGATCTCTGCCCCCGCAGGGTCTGACCGCTCCTTCCAAATATGCAATGTTCCTAATATTCCATTCCCCTGGGGCAATGACGCAGCTCTCAGTAAGCCGGCCCTTAGGTTCATAAAAGCCCAGGGTGAAGTCTTACTGCCCTCCCTCACTCCGGAAATGTTGCTGCCTCTTTTAATGCCATTCCACCCCTTCTCTATCGAAAATAAACATCCAGCTAAGGGCCAGGCACACTGGTTGGCTCCTGAGGTCACCTAACCAGTCCAGAGCGAGTTTTGCTGAAACACCTGTTAGAACGTGCAAGAATCCCAGGATTGGCACAGGCCGGAACTTGTTCCCAAAGGCAGAAAGTTTTGGCAGGTCTGGGGAAAGTGTTTCGGCCCCTAGAGGGCACCCTTGTCCTGTAGCTTCATTGGAGCATATTATGCATTGTGCCAGGCAGGGGAGATGTTCTGCGTTTTTCCCCCCAGGCAATATGCATGGAACATCATTGGTCTTAGACACTCCTTCCAAAGGAGAAGAGAAACGTGGAGAAAGGGAATGCAGCATCCTTGCGCTTAGGTAGTGAGGGGTTGGCACAAGGGTGGGTTATTGTTGTGTAGCTCCTGAAGGGTCTGCAGCCTTCTGGACTTGCCGCCCTTTCACCCCCTCCGAGGGGAGACCTCAGGAGGGACCCCTGCCCCGGAAGGCCTTTTAGCTGTGGCACTCTTGTCACTACTAAGGTAGAGTCGAGCCCTGGAGAAACTGCTGGAGAATTTGTCTTTCCCGTGAACCTTGTAGGAGAGGAGTTGGGAGTCTAGGACAGTCCAAAATCAGGAGGAGTCTGGCAGCGCCTTTTCCGACTGGCCAACTTTACTTAAAGGCAGAAGTGCAGCCTGTGGAAGCTTCCGCCTTTTAATAAAGTCGTCCTCCCAATTCCCCACCCACAAATGCGGCAGAGAACGCCCCAAGGCGTCCTCCACTTGGCCACCTCCTCCCAAATACTCTTCCCACCTTTTAGTCCAGCCAGCTCTGCAAATGTAAACCAGGCTCACCCAGAGCAAGCCACGCACACTGTCAAGGCGGCTGAAAGGTTTCAACAGGACCCATAAAGACCCATAAGAATGCTTCAAAATGCCCTTCTGAAAAGATCCCTCAAACTCACCACTTTGAATGAGGACTGCTAGGGGGAAAATGCAGGGCAAAGAACTTTCTGTGCCTGGTGCCCCCTGGCAGACCAGGTGATGAAGAGCTTTCCCCTGCCAAAGGAAAGAGCCAGGTCCTTTCTCTTTCTTTAGGTACAAAACCGGAAGGCCACTTCAACCCAAGATGTGGCCTTCGTGAGCAACAGAAATAATACAAGGCATCATGAATGGAAATCAATGCACTGTATGCTTAGAACGTCTTCATCAGCCCATGCTAGACATCTAGCCTATAAGGCTGTCTCCTGCAGGGGACAGAACAAAATCAGAGAACATCCCAGGGAAATGCAGAAGCCGCAGAGAACATCCAGGATTCACAGGGACATCTTCTCCAACTCAAAAACTAGGGTGGTGCTGCCCTCTGTCGGCTGGTTCTGGGGAGTGAACCAGAAAATCCACCAGGGCTGGTCCTCAACCCAGAATGATGCCTTCTGCTCCTGAGTTCTTTCTGTTCCTGTCACTCCGTTGCCTTCCCACGGCCCACCGCATTTTCATTGCCTGATTGAGGGAGCCTTAGCCACACAACAGCCAGCTGCTTTTCCCTGTTGATGTATTCTTTCTTGCCCATTTGGCTTCTTACCTCAAGATGGTTTAGAAATTTTAAAAGTTTGTAGACTCTCCCAAGGTTGAACACTGTCTTGTGAAAGAGCACTTTGGGGCAATTGTAGCCCACCGTAACAACCTAAAAGGAGTTTTGCATCTCCGTGGATGGAATCTGAGAGACTGTCCAGATGCCCCAACCCCTTTGCGTGAAGCAGAGTGGGCTTTGATCAAAATGCAGACTAACAGGTGTCTACAAAGCTAACCTTCCACTTCAAAATGTTCAATTAGTTTGATTCCAAACTAGCAAGCAGCTCATATTAATTAGGGATGGAAGCTTGGCTTTCGTTAAGCTGGAAAGCCACTGAAATTATTAGCCTTTTCAAAACAGGGCAGGCGTGGGGGCGGGCAATCGTCTGCTCAAAGCTTTCTTTGTTGAACAAGGCTCTCCTCAGCAATTTGTGGGGTGCTTATCTAGAAGTCCCTCTGGATCAATTAAAGGATTGTGAAAGATTATATCAATTTCTACCCATTAAAAGCAGCAAATGAATTTTATGAACTCATTTTTAAGACTTAACCTACTTACAGGCATAGGGAAAATGCAAACCAATCCTTTATATATCATCTTTGTACAAGGGATGGGCAAATCTCTCCAACCTCACTTTTGCAGACATGTGCAAAATTTCATAGAAAAACTTGCATACACCTCGTGGGCACTCTTCCTAACATGTGGGTTTTTGCATGCATGTCTTATACCAAAAGCTTCTCTGATACTATAAACCTTATTAAGTTTTCTGCATGATTTCCCCAGATATTTTCTGCATATGTTTTTTTGAACTGTAGTGCAGAATTAGGAAATATGTAAAATATATCACGCACGCATCCTCTGATGCTTCTAAAAGTGTGGATAGAGTAAATGCCCCTAACAATGCAGATGGAGGGATTTCCTCATCTGGCCTTACTTGGGGATGGTTACAGGGGTGCGTTGAGGTGGGTTAGGGTTAGAATAAGTTCGAACTCTCTACGAAACAACAGACCTTCAGCTATTTGAAAGCTATCATGTCCAGCCAAGGTCATCCGTTCAGCCCTTGGTCCTCCATCAGATTCTCCTGTTTTAATCATTGTTCCAATTGTTACCCCTCTCGAAATTCCCAACAACTGAGTTCCAAGTTCTTCCTGGGAGTTTTTCAACTATTTGTCTTTCCTGGTAAAGGAAGTTTGGGATGGAAAAGAGCAAGAAGAGAAAATCCACCTCTTTTAAACAATGTACAGTGTTTACACAGCAATATTGTTCTGATTGGGAGACTCCGTCCTTTCTCCTTGTTGCTTTCTGCCCACAAACAATAAATTGTTGAGGGATTGCTTGTTCTGAGAACTCTGCACTGTATGGATTTCAGTAAAAGGAAATGAAACATTTGCATTTCCATCTGGGATGTGTTTTAAAAATTTAAATTTACTAAGGGGGTAAACATCTGGCTGCTTCGGAACACACTTGGCTCTCCAATTCTCTCCAAAGGATATTCCAGGCAGATTGAGGGTGGATGGCCTCCTACCACTAGGCTCTCCTACCACGCTTACCCCTTTGGTTTTCATTGATTACTACGTAGCTCAACCCCTTCCATCTTCTCCAGCTTTGTTCCCAGCAAGACTGGCTAGTTGGTCTCTTTTTGGCTTTCCCCTGGCCAAGGGACCTGTAGGCCTTACACAAGTTGGAAAGTGTTTTGATTCTGACAGGTGGGATTTATGTTTCTAAAAATGAAGGGCTTCCAAATGCTGCCTTCCTCCTCCTTCCCAGCTGGTTTGGGCAGAGCAAAAACTCCATCTAACAACATCCTGATTCTGCCCGGAATGAAACCTCCTTTACATGGTGGTCATTCCCTCCTCAGTCAAGGGATGTAAATCTGTCCCTCTCCACTCCTACCCTTTTAAAATTCCTGCTGGATGAGTAGCTTTTGGAAACTCCAAAGAGTTGCAAGGATTTTTGTGAAGATTGAGCCTTCCAGAGTTATTGCCACCACATCTTTTCTCATGGCCAACAGTTGCTGATTAGATCATTCAAAGAAGATTGTCTTGCATGGCATTTCATCAACATGCAGAACACCAGTGTCTCCTGTCCAATCCACAATCTGGACTTGCTGTTCTTAAGTATGGATTTTTTTTCCCAAGGTCTTTGTGCAGAACCTACAGAATCTGAAAAAAAAATTCCCAATCCTTCCCAACATGACATCCCAGCTGCATTTTAGCTGCAATATTCTCCATGACAGGAAGCATCACTCCTTCTCTGTGGCCAGGGAGCAGCTGCTAGTATTCCCTTGGGTGTCGATGGAGGAAACTTGTATTACTTGCTAATGCATTACTTTACACCTCTTGGAATTCTCTTCGCAGCTTTCCAAGCTGGTTTAATATTTGTGGTTAAACATAGAAGTGATCATACCCATAGGACTGGTAGATACATGCTGAAATATTTGCTCTGAGCTACGTTTTTCTGATGTCTATTCAAAAATAACTTCAGTGAAAACAAGGATTTCTTAATGTGATTTTCCTATCACCAATTCTGAGAGATTTCTCAGAAGAAGATCTCTTGGGTATAAATTGCAAATCAGAATGTTTTTCTTTTCCCTCCCCACCATGGTTTTAATACAAGGTGATGGGAAATTAGGTGAGTACGATTGTAAACTGCAGAACCCCATTTAAAAAGAGGGTCCACACAGAAGAAGCCCACAGTGGCCTTATGTGCCAGCAGCACTAAGATACGAACCACCCAGTGGCCAAAGGCTATTTATTCATGCGTGCATTTCCTTTATGCATGCTTACTGGGTCTAAAAATAAAACTTTTGATATCTTATGGACTAATTATCTACTTTGGTGCAGCAATCCAGAAATCCCAGCCTAACCAAGTAGCAAAGCTGGAGCTGCAGTTGGTCCATCTATCCCACATCCCTCAAGGGGAGTGCCTTCAAGTCCTTTTGGTTGAGATGCACACACTCCCATTTCCTTCCAAAGAAGATGGGGACCATCTCACTGGATAATGGGCAAAGGTTTTCTAACAGTGGGCTTCCAGATGCTTTCGAGCACTAATGAGGTATCAAGTGAAGAGCCAATTGGAACCTGATGCTCTGGAAGCCTCTCTCTGGATGGAAGGTCTATCTAGCATGAACCCAGGAGCAGCACCCCTAGAACATCAGAGCAGTGAGTTCAGCTGAGTCCACCTGATCTAGTATTTTACACTGGGTGAGGTGGGATTGGCACAAAACCCCAGGGAAGCCTAACAACAGAGAAGTAGAGTGACCACTCTCTCTGGCCTGTTGTGTCCCAGATCTTCTCTGCAGCAGAGAAGGTCAGGGAGGTCTTTGCTCCTTCTGACCCTGAACACCATGCCTTGGGATGAGAGGACTGGAACCCAAACAGCTCCACTGAGAAATAGGGCATAGAAGATCATAAAGAAGGGAGTAAATTCAGTCTGAGGAAGATGAGGCTCCGGGGTCTCCAGGAGGCAAGTGGACCTTTGCACAGCAAAGAGGACAGGGAAGGAGCTCAGGAGCTGAGGAGGCACCGCCACATTTATTACAAGGTGCCACTTGTCTAGTAGACGCCTCTACAAAGAGGGGTGCATGTGTAAAAACAGAAGATGTGTTGCCAAGCCAACATCGAGTGAATTTCAACCTGCTTCCTGAACTGAGTCCAAGTGTTGTGGAAAGACAATAAGGTTATGATGGGAATAAAGTGGGCGTGACATTTTGTTTTCCGCCTTTGGTTCCCAAAGTGGTGTGTCTAAGTGAATATTATGCAGTGGGGCGATAATTGGTGTGAAGTCATTAGCCAGGCTGTTTAATTTAATGTTGTTCTATAAACGAATCGGTGTTTATTTGCACGCATGTTTTGGTGAGAGGGAGATTAAACGCACACACGGACACACACACGCACAAACCAGAGTTCTTAACAACAACATAATGATGTTATGATGACACTAAGTGAGAGCAAAAATTGCAGCTGTCGTTCAAAGCTTAACTGCTTGTTCATTAAAAAAATAAACAGTTCATAAGCAGTAGAGATTTTTTTTAATGTACAGAATATCTTTTGCTGTCATTGTTGCACTCAGCAAGAACGCAGCTGCAGGGACCAGAGCCCTGTTGGAGAACAAACCCCCAAGTACAAACCCCACTGGGGGTGGGGGTGTCCTTGTGCAAGGGTCACGAGTGCAAAGATCACTTTGTGTCATGAGTAAGGATGGCAAGCAGGGGGCTCCCATCCAGACTGTTAAGCGCATGCGTAGCACTGAGGAATTAGGTAGCCATTCAAAGAGACACAGATCGGAACCGCCTTAACCTTTGGGGTTTATATGGCTGGGGTTTTCCCATGCTTCTTTAGTTTGTTAGGATTCCTGTTATGTACAAGCAATAAAACATTAGAGACCAGTTCTTGTCTCAGCGTGTTTCCTGGCAGTTAGGACACTTTGTGTGCGATTTGTGCAAGGAACACTTCTGGTCTGCAGCCCCTCCCCTTCTTTTTTGTGGCCTTTAGAGCAATCTTCGGCCACAAAGGACTGGCCCCAATTAGCCATATTTAAAGTGGGTCTTAACAGACTGGCCAGTTGGCTGCAGGAGGAGAGACTGGCATTTAGTAACATTTCTGGAGGAATCTATGAGTGTCTTTTTGCAGGAACTCCATGCGACCCCCTTCTGATGGCTACAGAGGAACCAGCAGTCAAACAGGAGCAGGAGCCAGGGGGAAAGGTTGGGGGCCCTTGGCACAAACACAAAGACAAGGATCCAAGGGTGCCTCCCTCAAATTTCCACCAAATCCCCAAAGCAGGAATGTTGAAGAAAGTGGGAAGAGTAATATAGGAGCATCTGAAACGTGGATTGTGGAGTTATTTTTAAAGCCATCCTCTCTGGATGGCACAGCTGTCCTGTTCCACAGCGCAACGGCCTGAATTGATCTGGACAGCTGATAATCCCTCGGGAGAGGAAGCCTTAAGTTCTTCACCAGAAGCTCTGATGGTAGTTCAGAAATTCGCCCCCATTAGCAACTGGCCAATATGGTTTGCCAGGTTTAGGAATGGGAAGGGGGCAGGAGGGCAAGGGGGCCCTGCTGGCAAAGCAAAGAAGACCCACTTCCTTGAGGCAGGAATGCTGCTCAGTCCCTGCATCTCCCCCCAAGGATGGGCCAGGTGACGTGAGCGATGCGGAGGGGTTTATCGGCGCTCTCTGGCTCCATCACTCGTCGCTCCAGAGAATTTCTTGGGTGGGCGTCTCCTGTGACAAGCAGTGCCACCTCACTACGGTGGGATGTTCCTGTCTGTTAAGGCCATAGCCATGTAATCAAAGCCTTGCTCTTTTCTAGGCATGCCACCATCTCTGCAGACCCCCCTTGTTGAAGTCCTGTCCCTTTGGCCAGGCTTTTGGCCAGAGTGGTTGAAGCCCCTTCTGAGAATTGTGTATGTGTTTTTGTTTTGCTCATCTTTTGCTCCCTTGTCTTTATGCATATATGGTTTTGTTGTTATTTTTCCTGCGCTTTTCACTTTGTGGACCAGCGACTGCCCGGGGTTGCTGGGAGTCAGACGGTGTACAATTATTCCTCCCCACCCCTTGTCCTCCCTCTTCTGGTTCAGGGGGAAAGGCATGCTTTGCAAAGACCCACGCTTAAGAAGAGAGGCCCACTGTCGCAGCAGAGGCTCACAGCAGCCTTCGCAGGCCTAACTGAGCTGAAGAAGCACGTGCCAATCCCCCCTGCCCCCCAAAGGCTGTCCTGCTGCAGCTCCTTTCTCCAACCCTGGGCAGGAAGTTGTGCCACCAACTTGAATGCTGACAGTTCTGGTTGCAGATGAGTTGCTTTAAAATGGCCTCTGAGAAATCAGGGGAGGCAGCACCAGGCTTGGGGGAAACAGTTGCTTTTCAGAACGAGGAAAGAACAGTAATGGGAGGCAGCTAACTGCAGAGCAAAGAGTTGAGCAGCCAAGCCAGGGATCAAGAAGTAGCGTGTTAAGGGCCCCGTTTCTTGGCTGTATTAACATCTATGGCAATTGTTTACTTGGTGACCATATATATTTATTTGGTATTGTTTTAATCGGTTGATTGATTGATTGATTGATCAATCGATCGATCGATAACAATTTTGCACTGCCCAGAGTCATTTGTTGAGATCAGCAGCTACAGAAATCAAATAAATAAATAAATAAATAAATAAAATATCTGTTGAAAAATGAAAATGGGAAAAAAGCGGGGGGCTGGGGAGGAAGAAGGGAAAATTGCTTTAAGTGACCATATCTCGTGTCTGTCCCTTTGGAAAAAAGAAGGTGTGTGTGAGGCAGTGCACATCCCTGTGTTTACAGGACAGGAGCTCCTCATGGAAACTGTTGCTGTTTTCTTCCATCCCAGGAATGTCCCACAGTGACCTTTTGCTTTTAGCAGGATGGATGGATGGGCGGCCCTTGGTTGGCCAGCTGTGCAATGCCAGCTGAATGTTGCATTTTTGTTGACTTCCTTCCTTGCGTGCCCACACAATGCACAAGCTGGAGGGTTGCCCAGCCAGGGTTCATCTGTCCAGTCCAGAAACCTCAGACTGGGTGGGCAGGGATGATGAAAATAGCTAAGTCCAACAAGCAAATAAAATTGTAAAAATTAAGTGCAAAGTCTTCTCGTAGAACTGAGTAAGCAAGGTATGTTAGTGTGAGTAAGTGAGCTTAGTGGGATGTGTGACTCTAGCCTGGGAGGGTTGGATCAATGGGCAAACACTCCAGGGTGTTATTATACAGGACAACATGTTGAGGGAGGATAATATTGTTTTCCCCTAACTAAACTTTCTTCCCCAAAGTTCTGTGTCTTCAACCACAAATGCACCCTTGTATAGGACAGCATCAAGTAAATAACTTAAACACGAATCAAAATAGATCAAATCAATCTCAGAGGAACAGCATCATTTCAGTTCCAATATATAGCAAAGTCATCCCATCTATCTGATTTATCCAGCGTATTCCCACTTCAATATACCTCATATCAATTTTAAAGGTTTTCGGATACCTCGTCCAGTTCAGCTTTTCTCTGACATCAATGAAGAGACAGAGCTTTTCTCTGACATTTCAACAGCGCTTGTTGAATTGATGAGATCTGTTCCTAGGATTTCACTGAAACCCTTTGAAAAATATATCACGAAGGAACATTAGCTTGATACGGATTAAAAACAAAAGGTGGGGGTCCAAAGGGGGCCTTGAAATGTGCAGAACCCTCTTCCTGTTCAGCCTTTGGTAATCCTGAACTGACAGCAGCACCATCCAGCCCTTTGAAGACCCCATTTCAAAGGTGAGGATTAACCTGGAGAGGCATTCCCTGTGCCTTGTCTACACACGTGAGCAATTTTCGCCTTTTAACATTTTGCACATGAGCTCTTTTCGCTTTTTGTTAAAACCGGCAGAACTCGTCAGCCCAACAGCAGCTGGGTCTTATTACACCAACAGGGAAGAATGTCTTTCTAGAACCCGCCCCCCCCCCTTTAAATGCAACCGTCTTTCACCAGGCAGAGGAGAGAGGAGAAAACAAGGCCTGGAATATTCGCTGGGAGAATTCAGCGCCATTAAACCTGCAGCTGTTGAGGGCTCTCCGGGTGCACGGAGGCAGCCGTTGCAGAGAGAGATGGCACAGGGGTGTCATTTCAGTCTGTCAGTGGGGAAGAAGAGGGAATGGGTTTTAAGGGGAAGGGACTTGGCTTGCTTTCTCGAATTTCTGGCCTTTTTATGTCACCTGCCTATGGGCGTGCGGGTATGGTCAAATGGTGGGATGGTTACGGGAATGCTGCCAAGGAGAGTTGCCCTTGGAGTCAAAAGAACAGGTTGCTCGGAGAAAAAGCAAAGCTTAAAAGTCCCAGGATGAATCAGTCCTCCCCTGCAGTTGCTGAAAATACTGTTAACCTGCTCACGTCTCCAAGGGGTGGAAACTTTTAGGAGCAAAGCATGTAAGAGCCGTCAGTGCATGGAACAGGTCAGCGCATGTGACTGTTTCTTTCCCTTCACTGGCGGTTTTCAGATAGAGACTGGAGAGGCATCTAGCAGGGACAGAGCAGTGAATCCTGCATTGTGCAGGGGGCTGGGCTAGATGACCTCTTAGGTCCCTTCCAATTCTTCAGTTCGACTTCGTTTGTTCTGTGTTACTTTACAATCGAGAGAGAAGCTGTGGTCACATCACCAGAGGGGGAAGAGCCGTCAGGAAGGACGACCATGCGGGCACACGTCCTTCAGAGGCAAACTGGGCTGGCACTCTGCAGGTAAGGTAAGTATTACAACTCCCAGTATTCCCAGCCAGTTTGCCTGGGATTCTGGACATTGTAGTCCCAACCCCCCTAGCAGCAAGTTGAAGATAGCAAGTATCGGATGAGAAAATACAGACCGAGATGGACCAGAAGCTGAGCAGGAAATGCGTCTGGCTCAGATTTCCCTTTGCTGACTTCGCCTGGGGACAGAGTGAGTCTTTCCGCACCTCAGGGGCAGAGTCTAAATCCAGATCCCAGCCGATTTGTGGGGGAAGAACAGTCAGGGTCGCCTCAAACGGGCTCCCAAGAGGCCCCGCCGAGAAGCTCAGCCTTGAGCAGTTCCCTCATTCCCACCCCAAAAGCCTTCCCAAATTAATCATTGCAGCTAAACTGCCAAGTCTCTAAAAATGTTGTGGGGTTATCCACGTAAACGGTGCTCCTGGCATGGTTGGCTCAAAGTGGGAATTAGCTTGCATTAAAACTTTAGCTTGATTATTTTAACAGCAACGTGATCGTTTCAATTAGCAGCCTTCTACCACTCTGAAGTACTTTGCCCCTTCATCCTCTGACTTTTCCCCAGGCAAGGTTTGGGCAGGAGAGAATGGGAGAACAAGGGATATGCCTCCTTTGCTAATTGGGAGGGGGGTAATGACCACCTTTGGGAAGGAGCCACCCATCCTAAGGTTTTTACAGCCAGCATCTCCTGACCGCATTAAAAATAAATTGCATGCCCAGATGCCTCCAGATTAATGACCCTGGGGTGGCATGCTGGAGTTCAAGATGGCCCTGGGAATCCTAAGAGTGAGGTGCGACCAGTGAGGTTTTGTTCTTCATTCTAAGACAGCAGGTTCACCTTGAGCCATCTGAATAAGAAGCCTGGGATATTTATGCATCCTCCATCCGTGTGTACCCTTGTGTGTGTTTGTGTATACAGGCAGGTACACACAGACATATATGTGTGCAGGGAGTTCCTTCCTTCCTTCCTTTCTTCCTTTCTTCCTTTCTTCCTTTCTTCCTTTCTTTCTTTCTTTCTTTCTTTCATCTTTCTTTCATCGATTTATTGATTTACTGATTTATTAGATTTATATCCTGTCTTTCATTCAGGACCTCAAGTATGAATACAAGTGAGACCATGATTTTTTGCACTGGCACGTATTCAGAGGACTCTCAGGAACAAAGAGTAATTAAAAAAAACATGCTGGAAAGGACATAGGATTGGCAGAAGAGCCATAGCAAGGAAGAAGCTTTTGTAGCCCAGTCCTGTCTGTGCTAACTGGGCCACGAATCCTTTGTATTCGAGGTTCTTCTTAGAAAAAAATAGGCGTAGGAGAAAACCTGCACAATGCAATCTGAAAAATACCTGCTATGAAGCCAATGCGGTTGGGTTTGATGGCTCTTCTGTTTCCAGGGAAGTGCGAATTCTACAAAATCAGCTACAGAGATCTCATCTGAAGAATAACTATGTATATAAAATTTACACATCCGCACACACATGCACGCACACACGGAATTGGGTGGGAGGCAGAGAGGCCAGAGCCACTGCTGCCTTCTCTCGAGAGTGAGGAGGAAGCAAGGGCTTGGTGTGGAGGGGGTGGTGGAGGGGGGGCCCCGGGCCTCCTGATGGCTACCCAGATCAGAGAACGTTGACCCCTCTTCCCCAAAAGGCTCCATTGTCTTCATGCAGACACTTGTTTGCCTTACTCTCTTAACCTTGTCTTGGAAACTGGAGTGACAAGGTCGTTTATAGAAGCAAGTATTAGATGAATAGATGGAACTCTGGGCAGCTTAAGTGCAGAGTCCCTGATGTGCTGCCTGGTCAGAAAACAACCTGCAATAAAACATTTCTCTGGGGAGCACATGGATCCCTGAATAAGCTCTGTCCTTCTAAGCTGTTCTGCCCTCATAAAGCATGGTCTGGTGAAGGGAACACACTTGCTTTCCAAAATAGGCACGCCTGGGGTAGCATTGCTACAGGCTAGACGGTGATGCATAAATTGGAATGAGTCCACAAATGGTTTGGTCTTTGAGACTGGAGAAGCTCCTTGTTCCGGTCACTGTGACAGGGAGACCGAGTTCAGGGGGGTCATCAAAACACTCTTGAAGACCTCAGGACATGACGAGTGGCTTGCTTGATGTGCTGAAGCACAACAGTATTGGACAGCCCAGCCAAAGGGCAATCTCCAAAGACTTGGACCAGGCATCTCTTGGCTTGCTGATTGAGATGCTGGGGGAGGTGCAGTCCTAACACAACTGGAGGACATTAGGTGGGGTTAGGGAAGAATTAGATAACTTCTTGACTAGGTTGTGGTCCATCAGGCATCCACCTATTTCCTCCTGCATCTTTGGTACTTTTCCTAGAGCAAGCTAGCAAGCTGTGATCTTCGCATGTGGCTATGTACCAGGACTGTCTAGCTTACATCTTTGGGGTAAGAGTTGTTCCAGCCCATGCCCCTTACGATCAGAAGGGCATGTCAGTCACTGCATGGAAGAGGAAAAAAATAAGCTCCCTTTCCCACATGCTAAAAAAAAAGAGCCAGTTTGGTGTAGTGGTGAAGGCATCGGGCTAGAACTCAGGAGACCGAGAGTTCTAGTCCTGCCTTGGGCATGAAGGCAGCTGGGTGATTTGGGGCCAGTTACTCCCTAGGAAGGCAAGCCACTTCTGAAAATCTTCAGGGACTTGTCCAGGCAGTTGCCAGGAGTCAATAGTGATTCGAAGGCGCACATACAGAGTCGTTGTGTACAAGATGGGCTAGGGTTACGGTTAGGGTTAGAGTCAGGGTTAGAGTGCTAAGGCAATGTGGCAAACCAGATTGGGTATATACAACCAACAAAGGAGCCTGTATCACTTATGCTGGGGGAGGTCACTTTCATTTCGTCCCATTTGTTCCCTTGATCTGCTCATATTGCCATGGGGAGCTGTCCGTGGTCCTGATCCTGGTCACCTCCCCTTGACTCAGGCAAGCTTTGGCAACCCTGCTCCAATAACTCTAGCCTAAATGGTTGTGTGAATGACTCTGTGCTGTTGGACTTTGGCGGGGGGAACCACTGCTAATATCTCCCCTTCATCTGGATTTACAAGGCACCCTGAAGCACCAACTAGCCAATGAGGTTCAGTGAATATCTTGTTCAAAGCCAGAAGGTAGGGTTGAAAAACCCATGGGTATGTTATCCATGAGTAAGTCTGCTGGGCAAATATAATCTGTGTCTAGTCCACTCTTCCCCTAGAGGATGCCCTCCAGATGAGTTGGGACAACAATTCCCATCATCCCCATTCAGCACTATCATTGTAAAGGTTGGTCTTAACCCTGGGTTGTCAAAAAGCTGGCTTTGCGTGGGTGCAGGGGTGCTTACACACTGAAACACACAGGCACCGCCTTTTGCCTCTTGCACTTCCGCACGACTCAAGCCACTCTACTTCGGTCAGGATAGTATTAGAAAGAAGCCACAAACATCTGCTTCAGCTATGCGGCACTTTACAGTATCTGGCGTCCCGGAGTGATCCAGAAAGGCTGCCTTCCACCAGGGGGAAGAGCACCTGGCAGCTTGTAGCATGGAGCAAACGGCTTCTGGGCCTCCACTTGTGAAGCTGCAGAATGCCTGGGATGTCTTCTCGCCACTGGGAAAACCTGACGCGCAGATTGCTCTTTGCCCTGTGCCACTTGCGAAGACTGATTCTTCTCACCGCCCTGTCTCTGCATTTGCGCAGAAGGCAGTCAGTGATCTTCCTCCTCTTCCAGGTCCAAACCCACCGAGATATTCATGCACAAACATCCCAGCTGCTAATTGTGGTCCGCGTTGAGCCCTTCAGACCTGCCACCACTAAAACACCCAGCTGCTAATCAGAAGGTACCCAAGGTCCCTGGCGTCTGGCCCACCCGGAATTGCTCTGAGGCTGCAGACCTCCACTAACCCTGAAGCACCCTAGCAAGGACCCTGGCCCACATTCGCACAGGGTTTAGCAGATGCCTCCACTGTAAATAGAGACAAGACACTGGGATTAAAAGATGAGAGGTCACCACCAGCATCCACGAGATCATAAAGGCTCTGTGGTAAGTCTTCCAGGATCCTGGAAGATGCTGCCCACCCATCTCAGGTGTGCTTAGCAAGGGGATGGAGAGCATACCTGAGATGGGTGGGCAGCATCTTCCAGGATCCTGGCTGAAGCAAATGCCATCCATGCCACCACAGGTTCCATCCTTCACTGAACGTGTTACCTCTTCAGAGAAGCACAGGGCTGGCCAGTCCTGCCCACTTCATTCTTCATGGTGCCACCATCTTCCAGGTTCGTATTTGAAAAGGATATGAGATGCCAGTCTTTACCTGGCACAGGTCAAGAACCTGATGAGCTGATTGTCTTGGAAGACAAGAGCATTTCCGAGATGGATGGCCTTAAGGCAATGGGTCAAAAGAGATCAGCATTTCCATCATTTCCTTCTTAATGGACTTTCTGTCCTGGAAAGATAAGTAAAGCACAGAATAGTTGGTAAAGATGGGAAGGCATTAAAGGAGGACAAGAGACCTCTGGAACCAGTGTGAAATTCTGTTTTGGCTGTTTGGCAATAAAAACCTGACATCAGAGCCCAAAAGATGGCTCTGTGGCTGGGGCATAGCAACTCCCTGCCATCTCTAAGGCTGGACTGGCCTAAACCTTCAGAGACGGGCATTCCTCACCACCATCTCACATCTGGAGGCATCTTTCTCATCCATTTGGCAAGTAAAAAGCAGCCAATCTTTTTGTCTGTTCCTTTTGTTCTATCTAAATCTGGGAGGGAATTAATTTTTGCCATCTTTAGCTTTTGTAGAAATACACATTGCCAGGCTACACTCAGATTTTCACAAAGGGGCTTTAAATTAAATGTGAATCAAGCTGAGGATTTCTTAAGTAAAGACAAGCTCTTAAGGGGTCCTCATACAGGAAGCCAAAATTCCTCTGTGCTAGTGGCTCATGAGGTCAGAACCCAAGTGATTCTCTTTTTGGAGGTGGGGTGTCATTTTGCAAAGTGAATGAAATTAAATTGTGCTGGAGATCATTAACCCAAAAAAGGAAGTGTTTGAGAAAGACATTCAGGGTGGACTGTTGGTTTTGGTAATGGGGGTGATAATAGTAATGTTTATTTTCTGCATCAAAAAAGTTACCCCTTCGGTCTTTGCTTTTATCCAGAAATAAAGCATGCAAAGAGTACAGAGGACCAGTGAAACAAGAATGGCAACATTGCAAAGAAAGAAGGTTTTCTGTCAGATGACACTCACTGATATGCAAATGTGGAAGAAGGCATCTCTTTCACCTGCAAGCTAAATTGGGAGAACACAGGCAGAGAGATGAAAAGGATGCTGTCTATTACCACCAGCCAGGCAAAGGAGCTGAAGCCAACCACACATTTTGTGAAAGATTTTCAAATGCTGTCAGATTAACATACGGCAGCAATTAAAAAATAATAACAAAGCTGCGAGGGAAACGATGGGAAGAGATGAGGCCTGTTGCCCCATTGATGTGCCATACAGTCAAGAAGCATCAAGTGCCAAGAAAAAACACTTTATGTCATTTATATTGCACAGGAAAAAAGTCTCCAAAGTATTGCAACCAACCAGCATCGCAGTTTAGGCTGACACAGGGATTTTTAACAGATTGCTGCATCCCCCAGGTTTCCTTGATCTGAAGCACTAGCAAGCTTTAAGAACTTGATTCACCGAGTCTATTGAACCAGCATGTGATTGATTTGTTTTGAGCTTAGCATGTTGTACAAACCTAGTCATTGGGTCCAGTTCTGGGGTTTGTGACTTAGTGCAATCTGTATATCCCAGTCACTTAACAAATGAGTTAGCACAACGTGTGAGCCCAGAAAAGATCAGATTTTCCTCTTCTCTTTTCATATTTACCACTGAACATACATTTGACCAGATAAACCTTGATTTTTATAGCATTAATATGAATGAGCAAAATTAATGTAAGAAAATCTGAAATTTGTACAACTCAGGAAGGTTAAATATTCCCAACAAAATTACAGGAAGGAGATAGATGACTGTAGATGATTAGACAGACAGACAGACAGAAGATAGAGATGATAGATAGATAGATAGATAGATAGATAGATAGATAGATAGATAGATAGATAGATATAGATAGTATACAGAGATATCTTTTTGAATACATTATTAATACAAGAGATTTAGCTCTTGATAAGCTTAAGTCCAAATCCAACACCAAAGTAGCCTGTCCGTGGGACATAGCAATGGGTGCTATCCAGGAGACCTCCTAACAGGACACAAAAACCACCTTCCTGAACTGAGTGTCCTCCCTACAAGTTGGACTACATCCTCCATCGTGCTCAGCCCTCATATATCAAAGGAAGTGTCACATATAGGCTAAATATAAGCAGGGTTGCTCTTGAAATCTTAAGCCAACTTAACCCATCAACTTTTGAGCTGAGGCCGAACGCCTCTAGGGAAACCGCCTTATGATTCAAAGAGAGTTGGGGACCTCAGCTTTTCATGGATGGTCTCCCATTTCAAACCCCTGAAGATGCCATCTGATTAAGACTTTTCCAAGGTTTGGTGTTTCGTTTTTTACTGCTGTTTACTAATATTAATGGCTGCTGTTTGTTACTACTGATTTGTCATTCTTAACAAAGAAGAGAATTGAGATCATGGACCATTTTAAAATATAATCATATTAATAAACTCTTGAGATTTTTTTTTAAAATCCCATTGTAGCTTTCTATTTATTTTCCTTGAGCCGTCCTGTCTTATCATTAAACTATTATGATAAATATCTGTCGGGAAACTGGACTGGCTCCTGAAGATATTAGTAATCCTTGTAAGGCATGGAGGAAATTCACAGGCAAGTAGGGCAGCCTGTCTGCTCACCGAGACACCTTTTTCACAATAAGGAAACTGTCCTCTGCCAGTATCTGAGGATTTATTCAGCCCACCCCCCTCCAAATCTTCTCTTGATAAGACAGCGAATTAACAGCCCTTAGCTTCAATTACCAGGCCTGGTATAATGTCAGAAAGCATTAACTTGGAGAGCTATAAATTCATAATGGGATGCAATGGGCGTAGCTGTATCTTGGCTTTCAGCACAAAGTATTTTGACCATTTCAGAACCAGTTCTTCTATTTAATTTGGGAAAGTAAGACTAAGACTTGTGTGGTCTTCACCACCATGAATAACATTTTTGTCTGGAAGATGCCGTTTTTCCATCAAATATATATCCTAGTCCCCAAAAGGTTGGTGTTCTAGAAAAATACTCAAGAGAAACAACAGAGGTGTAAAGATTCCCTTGGAAAATTGTTCAAGAAACAAAGCATTCCAGCTTTGGTGCTACTAGCAAAATTCTTTTGGGGTTAGAAAAAATTGGCCAGTGCCATTCTGAGAAATTGGAGGTGGCCATAAGGGGTACAATTTTAGCTGGATGGCTTCCTGCCCCTGGTGCACCCTTGCAATCTAAATGAGATCTTTATCATTGTTGAGGCTGGTCAGATCATGAACTCCCAGCTTTTCTCCTTGTTCATGGTGCCTCCAGCCCAACAAACCTAGTTTCATTGGGCTGTTTTTGGCCTTTGAGACTGAATCTTGAGTTTGATCATGAGGATTTTCCCCATATCCCCCTTGCCAAGGAGTTGCGGGGAAAGCTGAGTTGACGCTGATGTTGAAAAGGGAGCAACATCCCATCATCCCCAGCCAGCATGGATAAAGCATGAGCTGGATGGATTGATAGGAGCTTCAGCATGATAGCTTGGGAAAATGGACAGGAGAGGGGTCACTGAGCTGGCCCTGCAGCAATGTTCTATGTTCTCAATGACATAGAGCTTTGAGTCACCTTAAGGATAAAGAAAGGTAAATAGAGATACATAAATACATGACAGCATACTGTTTACACATCATAATATGCACTTTCACGGCCTGTAACCTTCATGAGATGCATCCCTCCTGTAGTCCTAGAAAGTTTGGCCATAATAAATGTGCTCATCTTGAAGGTACCAAAGATTCTTGGTAGCTTCTGCTGCAACACATTGACTGCAATCCCTCTGAAACCGTTCTTAAGCCTGTCCCAGCCTTCAGCATCATAAATTGGGCATACATATCCAATTATCCTTTGGGGAAACTACCGGCTGCTTTTAGAGGTGGGCACTGACTTCCTCCACCTGCAGACACACATGGCCTTCATCTTCAGGCCGTTGCATTCAAATGAAGTGACCTAGTGAAGGCCACCCATCTATAATTTGCTGCTGTCTTGGTGAGCCAAGCCTTTCATGTGAGCTAAACTGATATTTGCTGCAATTAAGGGAATAGGAAAGGAAGATCTTTTGCCTCCAGGCAATTTCTTCTGTGCCAGCTGGAAGGAATTTGTTCTGAACTCACAGTCTTGGGAAGGGAAACCTTAAGGTACATCTGTAATGAAAAGATGGCTGAGCTGGTGCTTAAGCAGACACAGTGAAATGCAGAAAAAGGACGCCTTCTTAAGCTGGTTCCTGATGCCAAAGCATCCATGAGCAGTTAACCAAATAACTTCTCCAGGTTGTACAGCATTACCCTGGTGCCAGCTGATCAGCTGTTCTTAATGGCATCCTATCCTGTCCTAATTCTATCAGTAATTCCAGCCTTCCTGCATTGCAAGACCACTTAGGATTGCACATTTATAACACGTAGGCTTAAAAGGGTGACTATTGGCAGATGGGAGCCGTGGAATTAACCAGCTGGACCTCAGCATTCAAGCAAGACTTAATTCAGGGTGACTAAGAGAAAGGAAGATTTGGATGTCTTAAAGGGAGAAGAGTATACGGTAGGAAACATCCGCTGTTGGTTATGCTTAGCAGAATGGTTAAATTGGAGATAGGGGACCAGCTATTATCCAGATGTGATTGGACTCCATCTGATACTGGAATGGGTAGAAAGTAAAGAGAGTGACCTTGACAGAGAGAGGAGAAATCCATTAACAAGCAACAAGGAGCTAAACATGGCTTGAATCCAAAACAAGAAAGAACACACAAACGTCTGAGACAGAAATCCCCCTAATTCACAGGAATATAAGTAAATGGGGTGGGGGAGGAGCAAAGCATAATCAGACTTGCAAGATTCTGTTACAGTAGTTCATCTTAGTAAAAGTAGTTTTAGACTCGGCTGGAGTGCATTTCCTGCTCTGGTTTACATCAGGGGGCTGACAGAATGGCTAGTTTCAGGAAAGAAGGGAGCCGTAAGGTGAGAAGCCCATGCTGGGCTACATCTGGAGACCCACAAACTCCCCACTATCAGGATAGGGAGAACATGGAGATATTTGACAATGATGAATACCAGGTTCAAGAAACCAATGGCTTGCTGGCAGCCTGCTTGTGGATGTCTCATGAGAGCCTCTGTCTGGGCATCGTGAGGAGCTGAAGAGTGGATAAGATGGTGCCCCAGATCAATACGAAGTCACAGAGCTTCATGGAAAGGCATTTCAGTTGATTTGAAATGGCAGAACAAAGAATTATGGTGCACTGCTAGGATTGGGGACTCAGAGAGGGCCCATGACTAAGCCCCTCCCCAGCTCTCTACACTGATTTCCCCCCTCCTCTTGCTTTCACAGGTCCCACAGAAGCCATCTTCCTGGCTTCACAGGGGAGGTGTCTCAATCTAACCATCCAGAGCAGCTAAATGTCCTCTTTCCCATTCTAGGCACAATTCTTCAGTGAGTTCAGCTTGGCTCAGTCCAAAGCCAGAGGAAATTGATGTACAGCCATTTCATTCAATTCCTATCACATCAACCATCTCACCGATTCCTCAGGCATTATCCTTTGCTCACTGAAGCCAAACTTGCAACTGAGAGTCAGCCCTGGAATTGTGTCTAAGAGAAATCAATCTCGTTTTCAGCATCTCTGAGAGGCCAAGATGCTCTCCATTTAGAATCCAGCAAGTCACCAGCTTTCTAGCCAGAAATACAATCACACTTTTATGTGAGCAGAAGAACAATTCTCTTCGATTGGTAGAACAATCTCAGCTTGGGTTTGTATTCAGTGACAGAGTCCAGAGAGGTGAGAAGACGGAGAAGGAACGTTGTTCTCCTAGGAAAACAGCTCAGGTCTTCATGGTGGAGAGAGGAGACTGGTCAGGCGGCTTCCCGACCCTTGAGTGGGGCTGCTCAGCAAAGGGGGTGGAATCCCTGTTGGCTTCTGGAGATCATTAAGAGGGCTGCAACTTACTCATCCTTGAAGTAAGAGACAAAAGCACATTTTTGGCAGCCTTCCTGGGCGTGTCTCTTTCTGGACTTGCCATTTCAGACTTGCCATAAATGAAAGTTATGCTGTAACCGTAGAGTGAGAAGCAAATTTATACTTATGAGTGAAGCTACTTCTTTATATTTTCCTTCTCTTTTTTTTCTCTGTTTGAGGCTTTGTGTAATGGTTGCCTAATCCCAAATACTCAGTCTCACAAGCCCGGGCTTAAAGATAACTGATTTATTAAAGGAATAGTATGCAAATACAGAGAAAGCTGAGAATGAGCAAAAGCGCGCCAAATACAAACTTAAGAGCCTTGCTTCCAACCCAGCCCCGCCCCGAGCGCCCGTTAGCAACCACCCCCTCCCAGGTGCTAGCAACCGTTACATCTGCCTGGGAAAGTAACCTTGAACAGAGTTGCAAACCCAAACACACATTCCAAAGGAGCAAAATAAGGAGCACAGCAATAATGGAAAATACCAGCAAACATTCAAGCATGTAAGACACGGAAGAACGGTTTGACATGTGAAACGTTACAATGTTAACAACACATTGAAATGGTGAACATGACATATCGCCCCCCTAAAAAATAGCTAAGGAGCCGGCTTGTCCGGATAAGCAGAGTGAAAACGAGCAACCAGGTCAGGTGAGCGAACATCGTGAGCAGAAACCCACTCAGGATGAGGGAAATGTTTCCAACGGATGAGATACTGCAAAGTGGAGCGCTGGCGGCGTGAGTCAAGGATTTCCTTGACTTCAAAGTGTTGTTGGTTATCGATCATAATGGGAGGTGGCAGGGTCGGTTGGGGATGCCAGCGGTCCGACGGCAGGTACGGCTTGAGTAAGCTGCAATGAAAAACAGGATGCAAACGTTTAAGATTGTGGGGCAGATCAAGTTTGAAAGTTACAGGGTTAATTTGTGCAATAATAGGGAAAGGACCAACAAATTTAGGACCAAGTTTTTTCGAGGGTTGTGATGATTTGATGAATTTTGTGGATAGGTAGACCTTATCCCCCACAGTAAACGCAGGTTGGGGGGAACGTTTAGCATCTGCATGCTTCTTGTAGGTGGTTTGGGCATGGGAAAGGGCTCATTGAATGTTGTGCCATGAGTCTTGTAGGGTTTCAGCCCAGTCAGTGAGAGAGGCTGGCAGTGATTGTGGGTGCGGGAGTTCGGGTATCGGGACGAACTCCCGGCCAAAGACAGTTTTAAAAGGAACTTGTCCAGTGCTTTGATGTACAGCGTTGTTGTAGGCAACTTCAGCAAAAGGAAGCAGGTCCACCCAGTTGTCTTGTTGATAATTGACGAATGCCCGTAAATATTGTTCCAGTGTTGAATTAACAGCTTCAGTAGATCCATCCGTTTCTGGATGCCACGCAGTGGAGAGGGCTTGTTTGGTGCCAATCAGTTTTAAAAATGCCCGCCAAAACTGTGACGTAAATTGTGAGCCCCTGTCACTCACCAAACGGGCGGGGATTCCATGGAGACAGTACACGTGTACGAGGAAGAGGCGTGCCAGCTGTTGCGCGGTGGGGATGGAAGCGCATGGGATAAAATGCGCTTGTTTGGAGAAAAAGTCCTTTACTACCCAAATGACTGTTTTTCGCTGACTGGGTGGAAGGTCGACAATAAAATCCATGGATATGTCCTGCCATGGGTAGGCAGGGGTTGCCACAGGTTGTAGAAAGCCTTGAGGCTTGCCAGTTTTGCGCTTGGTTGTTGCGCACACAGGGCAAGCGGCCACATAAGTTTTAAGGTCCCTTAGAAGAGTTGGCCACCAGAATTGACGTCTGATGAGGTGAAGGGTTTTAAGGTACCCAAAATGTCCAGCCAACTTATCATCATGGCAGCGCTGGAGGATCGTCTTTTGTAAAGCCTCAGGGACATACAGACGATCGTTTCGCCAGGCAAAGTCCTCAGTAAAAGTTACAGTGTTTAAATTTGCTTGTAACCAAGTGTCAGATTTCAGGTGGAAAAGCAACTGTTGTTTCAAGTCTGATGGAATTGGCAGACGCGCCGGATGGGAGGGAGGTGGAGCGGTCTGGCGTTGAGCCTGTTGCGCTCGCGTCTGACTGCGTGTCACAGCTGCCAAACTCAATTGCTTTTCAGTCCATACAGTACCCTGTACCGTTGGCCCAGGGCCAGCATCTTGGGGTCTGCGTGATAAAGCATCTGCTAAAAAGTTTTTCCTGCCTGGTATAAACTTGAGTGTGAAATCAAAGCAAGTGAAAAATTCAGCCCATCGAAGTTGTTTGGGGCTGAGTTTTCGACTGGTGCTTAATGCTTCTAGGTTTTTATGATCAGTCCGCACTTCGAAAGGGTGGGAAGCCCCTTCCAATAATTGACGCCAGGTTTCCAAGGCTGTTTTGACAGCAAACGCCTCTTTTTCCCAAACATGCCACCTTCTCTCTGTTTCTGTGAACTTGCGAGAGAGGTAAGCACAGGGTTTTAAAGTGCCAGATTGGTCTGCTTGAAGCAGAATTGCTCCGATGGAGAAGTCGGAGGCATCAACCTGCACTATGAAAGGCTTAGTTGGGTTAGGATGCTGCAAAATAGGTTCAGTGGTGAAAATCTGTTTGAGTGCATCGAACGCTTGTTGGCAGGCTGGGGTCCATTTAAGGAGTGTGCCTGGGTTCTTCGAGCACCGCGTATCCCCCTGAGCTTTGGTTTTTAGTAGTTCAGTAAGGGGAAGGGCAGTTTCAGCAAAATTTTGGGCAAATGCCCTATAGAAATTGGCGAATCCAAGGAAACTTTGTAATTGCCGCCTGGTACGGGGAGGTTCCCATGCCAAAATGGCTTCAACCTTGGCAGGGTCCATCTCAATGCCCTTTGCTGAAATTCTATATCCCAGGTAATCAATTTGTGATTGATGGAAGGCACACTTGGACAGTTTCGCATACAACTCTGCTTTTCTCAGTTTAGCAAGCACTTGACGCACCAAGTGAATATGTTCTGCCATGGTTTCAGTATAAATCAATACATCACCCAAAAACACTAATACCCCTTTAAATAGGTGGTCATGCAAGACCTCATTGATGAGTTGCATAAAAACCCCAGGTGCCCCAGACAGACCAAAAGGCAACACTTTGTATTGGAAAGCCCCAAGAGGACAGTTAAACGCAGTTTTCCACTCATCCCCCTCCCTTATGCGAATGCGAAAATAGGCTTCCCTTAAATCTAACTTTGAGAAGATTTTGCCTCTGGCCAGATGTGATAACATATCTTTGATGAGGGGCAAAGGATATTTATTTAATATTGATACTGCATTGAGCCCGCGGAAATCGGTACATAGTCTCAAAGAACCATCCTTTTTTGGTCTAAAGAGGACAGGTGCCCCCACCGGGGAATTTTCCGGCTCAATGAAACCCCTAGCTAGATTTTTGTCAATGAACTCCCTCAGCGTGGCCAGCTCTTTAGGAGACATGGGATAGATTTTTGGGTGAGGTAATTTCACATTGGGCAGAAATTCAATGGCACAGTCTGTCTTTCGGTGCGGTGGTAAGCGATCTGCTTCCTTCTCTCCAAACACATCTGCCAGGTCTTGGTATTGCTTAGGCAGTCCTTCTAGGGGTTGAAGTGTCTGTACCATAGTGGTAGCCACCCGTCCACCCTCAATGTCCTCCAACAAGTCCTTTTCTGGTGCTTTATAAAACCCATCAGCAAACGTTACAGTTCTATGCAGCCAGTTGATAAAAGGATTTTGTTGTATGAACCAAGGCATTCCCAAAATAACCAAAGGACCCCCCACTGGAGCTATAACAAAAGGCAATTTCTCCCAGTGGGTACCCATTTGCAAAGCTACAAGTCCTGTAGAGTGGGTGACCGCTTTTCCCCCAGCCATAGTTCCATCCAATTGCGTGAAGATCATTGGTCGTTGCAAAGGGAACATGGGCAGTTCTAAGGCGGCTACAACATCGGGATGCATTAGTGAACGGGAACAACCCAAATCTAGCATAGCCCAGACTTCCACAGTTTTGGTTCTAGATCCCAATTTCACTTTGACAGTCAGTGTAGGAAAATTCCCACTCACTGAATCGTGGTCGCGCCTGGTTTCTTCCACCTGCCCAACGGCGCCCTTCAGAGCAGGTGGTAGCCTTTTCCCGCCGGCTGGTTGAAGTGTAATTCCTCCTCCTCTTCCCCAAATAGGAGGTCTGAAGGGTCGACTTCTGTGCAGGCAGCCCTCATCTTACGCGGTAATGATGGCGATTTTCCCGGCGCTTTCCCTGGCCATTCCTCCGGTCTGCGTCTCGGGCACGAAGTGGCACGATGCCCTTCCTTCCTGCATCTCAGGCACTGACCCTTCGCAAATCGTCGTTCTCTTTCTTCCTCCCAACTTTTCGTTTTAGGGCAGCTTGAAAATCCAGGGGCACGAGCCCCCCTGCTAACTCTGGTTTGCCTCAGTTCCTTGCTATGGGCGAACGTTTGTAGAGCGTTTTCCGCGCTGCCCGCCAACTGAATCCACCCATACAACGTCTTGGGATCATCCCGACACAAAGCCCACCGGAGGACTTCCGTCTCCAGTCCTTGTTTGAACATTTCCACTAAAGTAGACTGGGACCAATCCTCCACCTTTCCCGCCAGAGCTTTAAATTCCAAAGCGTAGTCTGCAACGGAGAGGGTTCCTTGATAAAGTTTTTTCAGGGCGCTTTTCGCTCTCTCTTGGGCCAAGGGGTCTTCAAAGTGCTGTTTTAGTGCCCACAGAAACTCATCAAAGTCCTCTAACTCTGTGGCTTCTGCTTGGCATAACTGCACATACCAATCCGCTGCCCTCCCCTTCAACTTGTTGGCAATAAAATTAATTTTGCCCTGCTCCGAACGAAAGCATCGCCCCCAATCATCCATATAATGTCTAGCATTGGTAATGAAAAAAGAGAGCGTGGTAGGGTCGCCATCAAACGTTACCCCAAACAGTGGAAAGGTTCTCATCGGCTCCGCCGGCTGCGATGGCTCCGCAAACGTCAACGCACGTCGAGCCCCCAGTGGTGGCCGCTCCCTGGTTGTTCTCGACTCCCTTCCCCTCGATTGTCGGGAAGCCCGAGTCCTACTTCTTCCCCTGAGTGATGGGGACCTCTCTCTCGGGTAAGCCAGCTGGGAGGGGTCTTCTTCCCAATCTTCCTGTAGGGACCCCAACCCTCTGGGAATATCCTTCAGGAGGGCCACTATCATGTCCATTTTATCCTCTATTGCCTTCATGCGGGCAGAGGTGACAGGCTCTTCTAAGGGTCTAGTTGTCACCACCACCCTCGGTGATAAGGGGATTTCATGTTCCCAGGATGGCTGTGGTGATTCCCTCCCCGTTCTTGCTTCCACCTCGGGCTGGAGTTCACCCCTTGTGGCACCCTGCACCGCCAACAATAGGTCATCCAATTGGGCATCCCGCTTCTCTCGACGTGCTGCCCTTTGGGCTCGCGAACTCGGAGCTACCAGGGTCTTTGTCAAGTCTGGCTCCTCTTCGCTCCCATCACTCTCGCGCAGTTGAGGTTCTGTCATCGCTAGCGCTCCCCTTTACCCAAAACTTGGATGGGGCTAGCGGAAGATGATATCAATGATTCTCAGCTTTATGTAATGGTTGCCTAATCCCAAATACTCAGTCTCACAAGCCCGGGCTTAAAGATAACTGATTTATTAAAGGAATAGTATGCAAATACAGAGAAAGCTGAGAATGAGCAAAAGTGCGCCAAATACAAACTTAAAAGCCTTGCCTCCACCCCAGTCCCGCCCCGAGCGCTCGTTAGCAACCACCCCCTCCCAGGTGCTAGCAACCGTTACATCTGCCTGGGAAAGCAACCTTGAACAGAGTTGCAAACCCAAACAGACATTCCAAAGGAGCAAAATAAGGAGCAGAGCAATAATGGAAAATACCAGCAAACGTTCAAGCATGCAAGACACGGAAGAACGGTTTGACATGTGAAACGTTACGATGTTAACAACACATTGAAACGGTGAACATGACACTGTCTTTTTTTCTTTTTTCTTTTCTTTATTCTAGACATTAGTTTTTATCTTTCTTTATCAAAGTCTTAATAAAGTTATATAAAAGAAGCAACTTAATTAATGGCACAAACAAGTTTATATACCGCCTCTCTATGTCTGTGCTCATGGTGGAAACCTATCTGTGTCAAAAGGAATCAGCCAGAGGAATGCAAAGGGAAGCAAGGCCGGGCTTCTGATCTCCCCAGTTTAGTTGGCTTTAAATTTTTAATCTCCACGCTTTCGATGGAATTAATTATTAAAGCATATCTTCTTGCACACAGTTGCATGGCTTATAGTTCCTGTGTCTCTAGGTGCCTGTCGGTGGAAGGAGAAGCATCCCCGTTGGACCCTGCTTCCTTCCTTCCTCTGTCAGCTTCACCCTTTCTCTGTGGCTCTTAACTGAAAAGCGGGGAAAGAGCAACCCAAAAATACCCCAGCCATCCCCACACTGGTGAAGGTAAGATGGGGGGGGGGGCGTGGTTTTCCAGAGGGCTTCACTTGCATTGATGCTACACGCCACTGGCAAGCAGCCTGGAAAGGAAGGCCAGATCTGCTACTAAGCGTTATTTTTATTTTATTTTACTAAATAAATTTATATGGCCGCCCAACTCACACACAGTGACGCAGGGCGGCTTACAGAATTAAAAACTAACAAAACAAGGAAAAAAACCAAAAAAATCTTCCCTCCCCCCCAGTGGCAACAGACACACTCCAAATCAACCTTTTAATTGGTTCCGCATGGGCCTGGGGTCTGACACTTTTGCTAAGTGCTGAAGGAATGACTGAGAGGTGGAATATATTTCAGAGCCCCACTTAGGAAGACAGAAAGATAGAAAGTTGTCCCCAAGACCACCAGTGCAACACGGCAGTCAGTGCTGCTTATCCTTGCTAAGAGTGGCTTTTGGAAAGAGTCAAGGGTCTCTCCTAGTCCTGAAAGATGGCACCAGCTGCAGTGTGGCCTTGTAGATGCAAGCAGACATCGTGCGATTAGGGCACCTCTCTTGCCAAAGGCGTCTGCCGTTCTCTCTTTTCAGCCATGTGGGAAAGTAGCAGAGCATAGAAAAGCTAAGAAGCCACTAGGAAAGAATTCCAGCAGCTGCTGTGTATTAATTGTGAACCTCATTTCTGGTGAGGTCAATGTTCAAATTCTTTTCCTCTTTCCCCCACCTGAGCTACAAAATGGGCTGGGTAGGGAGGCCCAGTTTCCACTGATCTCTTGTTTCAGCATGGCCAGGCCTCATACCAGATTTTTTTTCCCTCTGACCACATGAGAATCCTCACATGGAGGACCTAAGGCCCAGGTATCTCAAGTAGCTTCACAACATTTTTGTAGCCTCCAGCACTCCCGGGGACAACAATTGTGGAAAACTGGCAGCAGGTTCCTTGAGATAGGGAAACAGAGAACAGACCTAATGTGGTTTTTAAAAGCAAAGAAAGAAGTTCTCCAGATCCAGGAGAACCCAGAATGATCTGGCTTTACCTACATGCATAGCTCCCCACCACCACCACCTGCATCATCACCTGGCCTTCAGAGGTCCTGGTCTGTCCTCAAGATGTCAGGGTGACAGCAATTACAACAGTTTCCAACTTTCTTTTCCTAGCTCTTTATTTATAAACCCGAGGATCAAAGTATCATTAATTGCTCCTCAGCTGTTTCATTCCAGGAAACCACAATGACATGTAATAGTCCTATTTTTACAGTAAAAAAGACCAAGTGGGTGAGTGTACATATAGGCTAATTTACACACCTACGTACACATACAACTCACCAAGGTTAACACTAATCAGATTTAGCAAGTTGTATCAATGCAGCCACTGTCCTGGTTGAGCGTACTGTACTGTGTGAACTCAGACATTATGAAACTACCCCTGAGGGAGAGACGCTGATTCATCTATATTGCTTACAATTGTCTCAATTCAATGCAATTCCTTTCTCTGATACTGCCTTTAACAAGAACATAAGGCAGGTTTTTGGCAACTCAAAAGAAGAGAAGCACACTCCTAAATTAAGGGAAAGTGTTGGTTTCTCAAGGCATTGTTCATGCAATGCAACATTGTGTGGCATCAGGGAAAATTATGTTGCAAGCAAAGTGAAAATATGTACAGATTCTAATCAGATTTCCCCCCCTCAAAAATCCATAAACAACTGTAGAAATTAGGTTGATGCAGAGGGTCAGGAATATGAGAAATGAGGAAAAGTGAAATCCACAATGTCCTCACCTTTTAGGACGCAGACTTCAAGTATGGCATGGCACAGGTTGGGGCTCCTGGGTGTGACAGGTAAAATGCAGTGTGGTGGTTGTAGCACGATCACTGTGCAGTTACGTTTCAGTGCCACGTTTCTGTCAAGGTCTGCAACTTCCACTGTGCAGCAGGTGGCGTAATGTGTTGATGGGTTTGGTGCGCTGCCCCTTTCCCAGCCTCCTCCTCCTTGGGCACCCCAAATTTCTGCTGGGGTTTGGGCTCTGCTCCACACAGGAACAGGGAGGGAGGCAGAGAAAGCAATGCACCTCTCGGCCCTTTGCGCTGAGTTCTCCAGCTGTGGGAGTTTATTGGTGTTATCTTCCCTGGTAACGAGTTCATTTCCATTCCCATCTCTAAACTAATTTCAGGATCTAATAAAACGCATTCTTTTCAGCTGAGTTTGGAGCTAATTGATTGGACTTGCCTGCTTCTCAATCTCGCTCTCCCTTGTGGGTCCCAGCCAAGGAATTCCAGCTGCAGCTTCGGATCCACCTTACACCCTTTTGTGTTTCTCCCAGTTCAGTGTAGACCCTGACTGGCAGCCACCGGCACCTCCAGATCGGGTGTGAAAAGAACTCTAGAGCAGCGCCTCTATGCTGGATGCAGAAGGTCCCAGTTCCATTCTAGCACTTCACAGCCACAGCAGAAGCATTTAGAATTGAACTCCTTTTCAACCATCCTGCTAAAAAAGCCATCTTCTGCTTGAGACGCTGCGTCCTGCCATCTTGGCTTTTCCCAACTGGTCCTGATGTGCTGAAATACAGTTCCCATAATTCGCAGCCTGGATGGCCAATTGCTGCTGGGGGAAAGAGGGGACATTTCACCCCAAACCATCCATATATCAACACCAGGCTTTTCCCAGATTACAAGTATCAAAACATTTGAAATTTTAATACTTCGCCATCCTTGATATTTTCTCACAGCGCATCAGACTATGATAAGTACATACATACATATGATGTACCAAAAGTCAGGCCCCACAGACCAATCACAATATATTTTATGAAGTTTATTAATTCTTTTTTCAAAGAAAATATTACTGGACTTAGGAATGCTCAAAGGCCATGCATCCATTGAGTAACGAAGTGCTTAGAAAGCAACCAATGTGAACATTTCATGTAATTTATATATGGGACCTGGCATTTGGTACACCCTGTATATATTATAGAGAGCCAGTCTGGTGCAGTGGTTAAGGCACCAAGCTAAAAACCAGGAGACCGTGAGTTCTAGTCCTGCCTTAGACACAAAGCCGGCTGGGTGACCTTGGGCCAGCGACTTTCTCTCAGCCCCAGGAAGGAGGCAATGGCAAACCCCTTCTGGAAAACATGCCAAGAAGACTGCAGGGACTGGTCCAGGCAGTCTCCGAGAATTGGGCACGATTGAACGGATATGCATGTATGTATGTATCATGTGCAATGGCACTTGCTTCTTAAGTACTATATGTCTTGCTAAGGCTAATAGGTCCCTGCGACAAAGGGTTTGAAAAGAGCGCCCGCTCTTCCTTTTCTAAGACAGCAGACATTTGTTTTCTCATTTGCAGCAGCAGCAGCAGCAACGTGGCCTTTATTTGCTTGTGAAAACCAATTACAGCAGTCTCTAATATTGCAGATTAGAAGGAAGATAGGACAGAGGAATCAAGCATATGATTTCTTCATTGCCCATCCTGCTTGGACTCAAATGGACTTTGCACACAAGTCTTTAGCATGAACGAGCCACGTCAGAGAGAGAGAGAGAGCATCGTTTGTCACGGGCTCCCTTTTCCTTTTCCTTTTTTAAAAGAAAACCTCTATTTTAAAAGATTTGCTTTCCCCCCACCTGCACACAATTCTGCTACCTTTTAAAAAAGCTAATCAAAGAAGAAGCTGAAGGGATTGATTTTCAAAAATCACCTCTCCTGCTCCATCTGCGAGGTCATGCTGGGGATGATAATGAGATGGGTTATAAATACCAACATCAATTTGCGGGTCCTGTCCTGGGCATCAAGCATGAGCGAACAGCCTCCCCTGGTGTGGAAGATCCACTCGCCTGCGCCTTGCCAGCATCTCTTCCAAAGCGGCTTCCTTGAGGAGCCGGGTGATGGACAGCCACTGTGCCTGCTTAAGCTTCTGGCTAACTTGTGCAGCACTGCACGGCCGTCTCAAGGCCTTCTGTGGGCAAGGTGGTCACGACCCACCCCCTTTGGATTCAAACAAAGCGTAAACAGTTTCCTCACCCAGAGCCTGGATGGGCTTAAAAGCGTCTTAAATACAAAAGAGCATATTTACAAGTACACGCCCACACGTAAGTGTGCTGAACAGAAGGGTTCCTGAATGGGCACCCACTCTGCCCTCTTCAAAGCCCCTGAAGCCCACTTCCGAAACGGAACCAGCCACCCCTTTGGGGCGATACCACCATCCAAGCCTGCTGAGACCCTCTGAGGAAGTCACTACTTGGGGCAAAACTGAACAATATTCAGCCTCCTGAATCTGGGCTAACAAAACTATGAACAAGTCACAAAAACAGATTTGTTCTGTTTATACCACCATGGTCTCCTTCCCATGAGGTAAGAAGCCAAGGCTGCTGAATGACAAACACCCAGCTCTGCGCTCATCTAATCTGGTGTTTTTCAAACACTGATCTAGTTTCACGTGCTGCACCAACCCAGCCTGGGTGTTCTGCGGCTGCCCTTCTGAGCAACTTGCGGGTGAACAAAAGCCACACTAATCTTTGGGGTGGGCAAGAGCTGCAAGGGGGGCTCGCTGGACAGTCAAGGTGCTGCTGGGGGAAAATAACTGGGCCCCGCTGGCTTCCTTCTCAGTAAAGGCTGGGACGGCAGCTGTGGAGCATGAGAATCCAGACGTGATTGCGTGTTTAGCCGGCATCTGTGGGGATGTGGAGACAGCTGGCCCATTGGATGCAGGCTGCTGGGGAAGACCCCACCGATAATCATCTATCTATCTATCTATCTATCTATCTATCTATCTATCTATTTATTTTCATTTATTTCTCAAATTTTTACTACCACCCATCTCACCCCAAAGAGGGACTCTAAGCGGTCATCATGCCTTTCTTCCCTTGCAGCTCCATGTTTGCCCTGTCCATGCAAGCAGAAAGATTGGGCAGTGGGCAGAGAAAAGCCCACTCCATATTCTGAACTCCGGGTTGCCATTCCTGCCTGCGCCGAACCCCTCCACCCCCGCTTGCTTCCTGTGGCTCCCCGCTTCCCTTTCCCAGTCCAACCCTCCCTGCTTGAAAGCGCTGCTTGCCCTGAGCTGTTTGGAGCACTTCAATGCGCGGCCCGTCCCAAGCGAAAGAAAATGGATTTATTTGCCCACAACGCGACCTGATGGGAGAAATGTCTCTTTCTTGCACTGTTGGTTCCGTCCCTTTTGGGCCCTGCTTCCTCATCCCTAAAGCCACTCCAAAGGGGGACCGACTGGCACAAGTGACCCCACACAAGCTCTCTGGGCAGCCGCCAGCAATCCGGGTGCACCGCTGCTGTGTTAAACAGCGTTAGGGAAACCTTGCAAAGGTGAGCATCAAAGCAAGGGAGAGAAGAGGGACATCATCCATGAAGGAGCAACGGATATGAAACTGCTTGCCTCAGAGGTGCTGTGAGCTTCTTTATTGTTTTTTCAAGTTTGCTTTCTAAAAGAGCACATTTTTACCATTCCTCCCATGCCTTACCATCGCGCTCCACCCAGGAGAATGTCTTCAAAATTCTCTTTGAATGCATTTCGGAAGCAGGAGAAGGGGAAAAAAGAGGTTGTTCTCCATTTCTGTTAAACATGTGGCCTAGTCCCAGGTACAAAACACAAGCCAGAAGGTCTGGGGATTGCCACTCAGAGCAAATCAGGGCCCCAGAAACCAGAATAAAGACTTTTATAAATGGGTTGAAGTCAATGAATCTACATTGTCATTCCTCTGTCTGTTTTAATTCCCAATGCACTTGAGTGTCTTTATCGGAAAATATTTGTGGCTTATATTTCTTTCTTCCACTTGATTCTGGTCTATCTTCATTTTCCAAAGTCCGATATTTAAAAGTATATCAAATCATCTACAAATTGTACATCAAAGCATAAAAATACAGACACCCCCTCCCCTTTTCTTTTTTAACAAAGGCAGGAGCATTTGTCAAGGCTCAGATTTCAACATATTTGCACATCATTAAGGAAACATGCCATTTATTCTATTAACTGGAGCCCTCACACGAAGCCACTGGGGTCATGCTTACATTGACGCATGAAAGGGCTACCAGATCCAGGGACCAGGAGAGAAAATGCTTTGTTGCTATCTAGAGGAGTTCCAGTTTTTTGCAGCCCAGATTTGATAACCTAGTGAATGGTTTTAATCAGAAAATGATTTTAAAAAAGACCCCTTCCTCACATATTTTGGACTGTTCTTCATAGTTAAGTTTTCCTTTGTCACCTTCTAGTTCAGGATAGAAACATGGGCATAAACCCATAAACATCAGCCCCCATTTTCCTTCCTCTTCCTTTCATTCAGTTCTTTGCACTTTTGGCCTCAAATCAAATTCCAGAGTAGAAGATTTTGACAAAGGATAAGGTTGCCATGACAATAGAGTAATCACAAAGAACCAAAAATAGGCCCCAATGCTTTTAGAGCTGTTTTGGGATGTCAATGCAAGACTGTTTAACCTGGATGGATGTCAGGGCCAGCCTTGTTCCGAATAAGACACGGACTCACTTAATAGGGATTAAGGATTTCCGGTTTATTGAAACAGTACTGACAGAGAGAAAAATGGAAATGGGGGTGCGGTGGTGAGGTGTCCTGTTTATACCCCTCTTGTGGGGTCCCGTGCTTCTCCACCCTCCATTGTCCCCATTCCCCTTGATGGGTTTCTTGATGGCTGTGTGGGTGTTTTCCCGGTTGCTGTCCTTGTCCTCCTGGTTCAGGTGTGTCCTCCAGGGCACCAGGTGCGGCTTATCGCTGCTTATCTGAAGTCCTTCTATTCATCTGCATATGAGTCCATGGGTGTGGGTGCTTTGGGTGCTCGGTTTAAGTGTTGATTTGATTATCTGCTTCCTCTCTTTCTTAATGATCATGATCCACATTGTGAGGCTCTTTGTGCCTTGCAACGGGGTCATGACAATGGATCAATATTACTCGCCCTGCTGATAATTAAGGAGTTGCATACAGTGGGGAAATCTTCCCTGTTGTCTAACGCATGACAAAGGAGGATGTTTGCAGAAGAGTGTTCTAACACAAGGGAAGACCTGTTGTTGTTGGGATATCTTTAATGATTTGCCTTTTCTTTAATAAAGGGAGCCTGGTTTCATCTAGCAGCCTTAGGACTAGCAGGGGAAAACCATGGTAACCAGAACTTCTATTGTTCCCTTTAATGCCCTGTCACCCAGATATGTTCTTGCTTGCTGTCAACTCCTGGGGAGAAAGAAATGCATTTTTCATAAGTACCTGACGGAAATGAGCATCATGAGAATTAGTGTACTTAATTACTGGCAGGGAACGGTAGGAACTGTGTTGGGAACACGAAGCCAACCTTATTTAAAAGACTTCTCCCTTACTGAGCAAGGGTCGACTCACTGGATTGTTCGGGGGGGGGGCGGGAGGGGGCAGAAGTCAAGGTGGTGGTTGCAACCTCGCCATCAGGCAGCCATCCTGACTTTTCTGACACGTGCCCACGGGTGCTCCTGAGCCTTGGCGTTTCACACTGGAGCGGAGTGGGCATTCCCTTTAGCTACGCAGCATTTTCTGCGGATAACTTTTCTCTGTGGGAAGAATAGGTGAATTAAAAGTCAGCACCGGTTTTGTTCACTCTTAGCAAGCCGCACAAAACAGCCAGCTGTTCTCCAACTGTCCTTCTGATTTAGAGATGGCCCCCTGGGCTTACTGCCTACTCCACGAGGTCGTTCTTTCAGGGAAAGTCTCGGGACCGCAAAGTGGCTCTGCCGTTAGAGGCACGTGGCTTTAATGGGACGGGAATGCCACGGATCGGCACTCAGCGCTGCGCAGCCGAGGACCGCGGCTAACGGCGCGGGTAATTGGGGACGCGCTCATTGGTACCCGGGCTGTACCGTCGCCCCATTAGGGCTGTTAGCAGAGAATGAGCAGCAGCAGTGACCTCTCGGTGCCCTCGTTCGTTGCGAGACTTGGCAGGGGCTGGCTTGAGCCCAATTAATTATTAGCGTTATAGGTAAATGAGTTATTAGCATTCATGAATTCTAGGGCATGCAGTTGGCTGCAGCGCCCCAAAGCTTTGGAGAACCTGTTTTTACGGTTTCTTAGCACTGTAACCATAGGAACTAAACGGCTGGCAACCTAAGCCTCTGTAATTAACGAAGTCGCCGCGTTCTCACCCTCTCAAGCGTCAGGGAAAGGCGGGAAAGGCACCTCTCGGGGCGAGGAGACGGGCTCGTCCTCCCAGAAGGGCAGAGGAAGAGACGGAGCGCCGCTGTTGTTCCGGCGGCGGCGGCGGCGTTCCTCGTGGTGCGGGATGAGGCCGGGACCAACTTCTCCCCAGGCAGCCTCCGGCCTCCTTCCTTTCCGGCTTCCGAGCTGCAGCTCCGGCTGTTCGCTCGCCCGAAGTTGCCCGGCAGCCCCGAGTTCCCCCGTTCTGGAAGGGGAGTGAGCGAGGAGACCCCGAGGCGGAGGGCGTCGGGTCTGGGATCGAAAGCGGCGGGCCCCCAGAGGCCGCGCGCCTGCTTCACTCGCTCCCCGGGAGCTTGCAGGGGGAAAGTACGGCGCTTCCCTCGCGGCCTCTCTCCCCGCGCCTTCCCCCCTGGACGCAACGCTCCGCTCCGCTCCGCTCCCCGGCACTCCGGCGGGGCCGCGAGCCGCCCCGGCCCGGTCAGCACTCCCGCCCTCAAGCTCGGCAAGAAGGGCGCACAGGCTCCGCCGCTGCCCTCCTCCTGGCTCTGGCCACCGCGGGAGGAGCTTTGCCGCCGCCCCTGGAAATGAGCAGCGAAAGGGCGCCGCGGCCCGACCGGGAGCCGGACAGCGGGCGGAGACGGCGGTGCCTGGCGGTGCCTGACCCCCGCACACGGCCAGCCAGGAAGGTCCGGTGGCCAAACAGCTTTGCGGCCGTCCTCCTGCCGGGTGGACACCACGCTGCCCCTCGGTGGTGAGAGCGCCGGACGGTGCAGCCGAAGACCTGACCCGGGGCAGCGAAACGCCCCCCGGGAATGGTCTTCGGCGTCAGCTGTTACACTTGTCGGGCTGTGCAAATGCTCCGTCGCTTCGGCAAAGTTGGAAAATTTAAAAAAGGGCTCGAGATTACTTGCCTGGTCTGGGAACAGCTTTCTTCACCCGCCTGCAGTAAAAATGAACCAGATCTTTCTGGAATCATGTTTAGTCAGTCTAATCATGGCAGCTCTGGAAGCCTTGGACTTAGATGCAGAGCTTCTGAGAACAGCGACTGGATCTCTTCCTTCAAGGAACTGCTGGAGGCATCTAATGGGACATTCGCTTTTCTCAAAACAATTTGCTTCTTTGCATTTTTAAAAATTATGGTGATGATTTCATCTCAATCTGGCAAGCGTATCAGACAACAACAAGGACATTGCCTTTTCCACTTAGGATGCTCTCCAACTGTGTGGACTTCAAGTTCCAGAATCCTCAGTAAAAGCCACACTGGCTGGAGAATTCTGGGAGTTGAAGCCATCCCGAAGAGGAAAGGGCGAGCTTTGGGTTCCCTTCTTATGCTTAACCAGGTGTGTGAAAACTCTGGCACTGCCATTCACCAGACATGCAAAATCTGGTTATTTCTAACCTGGACTTTACGTTGTGGTGCTTTAGCACCTGAGATGTGAGCCCACCTTAATTGTTCATGGCTCCTTTAACATGTTGTGGCAACCCAGGAAATGGGTTCATTCAGTGACTTGTTAGATGAATTTGCAAACCCAACCATTGATTTTTAAGTGTGACAGTGAGAATACAGGTTGGCAACAGATTTGCTTAAAATCTTCACAGCACTTCCAGGATCCTTGCTGGCATGCTCTTTATTTTTCATTGATTAAAAAAAAGTGGCAGAGCTCGGGGTAGGAGGGGCTTCCTTCCTTCCTTCCTTCCTTCCTTCCTTCCTTCCTTCCTTCCTTCCTTCCTTCCTTCCTTCCTTCCTTCTTCCCTAGTCTGAAAATGTTCCCCTGTGTTCTAGGAAGCAAAAACAGCCCACATGTGGACAACTCAGCATCTGCTCCTTCAGCAACAGGATGCTCCTGTTCGATGGCTGGAGCTCAACACTGCAATGCAGCTCAGCCGCTCATCCAAAGCTCAACGCTGCTCCTCTTTGCTGCTAGTCAGATCTGCTAATGAGGTCCTCAGGTCCTTGACAGCTGCCTGGCCATTGCCAATATGGCTGCCTTCAAATGCCCTTAGCTTTTAAAAAAGCCAGACATGGCACACCACTCTGCCCAGGGCACTTTCTCCATGCAAAATGTGTTGCAGGATATAGCCTAAACCAGCACAAAGTTTTCCAGTGGGCCCAGAACAGAAGGACCATGTGAAAGAAGGTTTTCTCTGCAAGCACACGGTGGAGATTTTAGGAACGGTGCGTTCTGCCCTTTGAAAGCAAAGAGGTAGACCGAGCTTCCCAAGTTATTGCATTTGGGAGGATGGATACAGTAGCCAGTGATTCACCCAACCAGAATTATAACTTGGTTTTTATCCCCAGCTCCCTTTGCTTCACAGGACATGGACCCAAATTTGAATCAATGCCTTTTGGAGCCCAAATACCTTCCTCATTTGGCCCATCTGTTGTTGAGGCAACACATCCCATAAGCCAGTGATTGGATCAACTGAACTATGAAGGGAAGCTTCCATGGAGCTTCCAACGCACGTACCACCCCTGGACAGGACCTGGATCCTGAATGACACCACCCCGGGAGGCTGGGTGACTGCCAAGTGGGGAGAAATCCAGGCAGAGCACACAGTTCCCTTTCTGAAACAGCCCAGGATGGGAGCAGCTAAGCCAGTGATGTCCTGCAAGAGACATTTTGCTATTGAGGGCTGAGCAAAACAGGCAGAAAACTTGCAGTGTTATCTTAACAATTTGATAGGGAAATCTCAGAACATTTTTGAAAAAGGAGAATCAAATAATTATTCATTGCTAGATAATTCCATTTTGGTTCTATGAGAGGAGATTTTTTTACTTATTGACATTCCAAATGGACTTTTCCCATTTCTATTTACATCATGAATCAGGTGCATAATGGCTGAGCAAATAATGCACTACTACTGCCTCTCCCAAAAATGTATTTGGCCTTTCATTCAGATTGGTAATAAGATGGTTAAAATAAAAAATATGGAGTTAATGATGCATTGTTCAGAACACTCTTAAAGGTAAAAGCATTGCAAATGTTGGCGAAATCAATAATGCTGCTTCCCTTCAAATCACCTTGAAGGCAAGAACAAAGGAGTGATTTATTTATGTGAGAACAGGAGCTTGCAACCACTTAACTTATTAAAAGTATTAAGTGGTCTCTGTCCCCACCCCCAACTTTTGCCTCTTAAAAAGAAGAGAGGAAGTGTCAGGAATTTTGGAGTGACCCCGATGACCAAGACTGTCTAATTCCAGATTGAAGGAGGGGTTTGGCTCTTTTCCTACAGGTAGCCCTTGCTTGACAACCATTTGTTTAGTGACAGTTCAGACTTTTGATGATGCTGGAAAAAACAATTTATGACCGGTCCTCACACTTACAACCATCTCAGGATCCCCGCGGTCACATGATCACGATTTGAGCACTTGGCAACTGGTTCACATTTATGGCTGTCACAGCATCCCGTGGTCACATGATCATTTTTGACCTTCCCAGCCAACTTCTGGCAAGCAAAATGAATGGGGAACTGTGTGATTCACTTAACAACCACATGGTTCACTTAACGCCCACAGTGATTCGCTTAATGACCACCACAAAAAAGGTCGTAAAATTGGGTTGGATTTACTTAACAACCAAAATTCCAGCCCAAATAGTGGTCGTTAAGCAAAGATGATGGTTATGACCCTGCGATTGATGCTCTGTTGCTTTTTATGTGTGTTGCAAGCCAGCTTGACTTTTTGGACCCCCCACAAATGTCCCCTACCCTTGCAATTGCAGAACACCCCTCCCGGCAACTTTTGAATGTTGAGCAGAGGGAGCCTAGTGGGCTTTTACCCCAAATGCCCTCCTGTCCACTCCTCCTGTGTAGCATCTGGGTACCACAGGTGCCTCTGCTGCAGACACCTGGAAATGTAGTCAACTGAAACTCAGGCAATTAGCAAGCTCATCTTGTTCATTAGCAGGTTTGTAATTTGTTCTGGGTTTGTCCTTATGATGCATGAAATGCCTCTGTTAACCGATTTGGGCACAGACCAAAAACTGTAGAAGCCTCTGGGAAGAACGAAAGATGAGCTCCTTTCAAGGTATCCTTGCTTTAGATATGAGAGAAAACTTATTTCTGGCTTTCAGATCTTCCATAGTTCAGTGGGGAAGCTGGCCTTTTGTACATGTCGAGAATCTGTAGGGTTTGAAGTAACCCAAGGTCATCCCAGGCCTTGGGACAAAACTGGAGACCCCATTCTGGATCTCAAGCAAGGGGAGCCAACCTGCCTGCCAGTGAACAAATAGGGTTGAAGGTGGGAATGCTGGACAAGAGCCCGGAAGAACTTGGTTCAACTCCCCAGCCAGTCACAAAACTCACTTGGAATTTTTGGGTGCATACCTGGCCAACACCACCAACAGGTAAGTTAGTTTAGATCAGTGTTTCTCAACCTTGTCAGCTTGAAGATGTGTGGACTTCGACTCCCAGAATTCCCCTGCCAGCATTGCTTCAATTCTGGGAGTCGAAGTCCACTCATCTTCAAGCTGACAAGTTTGAGAAACACTGGTTTAGACACAGGAAGCCCATGAACCCTTCATAGCTAATGGTGACCTCCTCCTCCTTGGATACATTTAGCACCTGACCCAATAAAAGGTGGCACATGAACAGGCCACTCTCTCTGCCTCTAACCAACCTCATACGGCTCTAGTGAGGATTAAATGGGAGGTGAGATGTAAGATCTTTCAAGGTAGGGTGGGTAACATCAACATCATGTGAGAATACCAGTGACTGGACTGGGCATTGTGGAAGGGCGCAGTCTTCTCCATGTATCTTTTAATCTTGGATTGGAATATATTAAGAAGCTGGGGGTAAAGGGGAGCTGCAATTTCATTTTTAAGGAACCCCCAAAGGAAATGTGGCCTTTGAATTTAGCCCTATAGCCAGCCTGAAATAGAACAACATATATGTACCGGAAATCTGTATGCAAAGCTTTAATTGGGATGGATAGAATAATGATGGGTATTACTCTGGAAGTAGCAATTTTCCTAGCAGCACTTAATTTCATAGGTGCAATATAGCATTTTTGCTATACTCATCAATTTGGCATACAGGACCTTTTCTCCACAATTGGTTGGGTCTGTTTGTAAGAAGGCATATTTCATTGGAAGGTCCACAGGGATGAATGAGTCCATAAACAGGTGTGCCAGAACTGGTTTTGCAATGTTTCAATGAAGATCCAGCAGAAAAGGTCTGAGGAATTGGACCCAGGAGCCCACCTAAGCCAACATGGCCAACCTTGGATCTTCCAGATGGGCTGAGATTCCAGCTGCCTGGAAGTCATTCCAGCTGGGAATTCCGGGAAGAAATGGCCACAGATGTTCGGAGGAGGCCAGACTGGGCACAGTCTTTCTCCAAGAACAGATACTAGAAAGGTTTGCACGTTGTGTTAAGCCATAAATCATAGCTTTAAAGGCTGGAATCACGTAAGATATGAAGCCAGAAACAAACTAGGTAGTGCGTGGGATCAATCTGCAAGCATGCAAGTCTGTTCCTATCACAAAAGCTGTGCCAAGGACTGCCCCAAGCTACCTTAAGAAAAAGAAAGAGCAAACAAGTGGCGTCCTGATCCTTCACCCCCTTTTTGGAAATATGAAATCCAGGTGTTAAAGTAAAACCTGTTTCCATCATGAATGTAAGACTGAAGGAAGATGATTCAAGCCCCCCAACATTGGGTTCAGGGGTACCATTGGGAAAAAGGTCCTGGCACTGTCCTGCACAGTCTCTCGAGTAGCACAGGCAATCAAGCCTCAGGCATCCTTCAAGCAAAACTTGGTAGAAAAGTGGCCCTCTTCCTATTGCCTCTCCGTTGATGGTCTGATGCCAGTTCGCCGCCTCCTGACATCATCGCAGCTAAGACAACCCTGGAGGGGCTGCTCTGGCCTGCTTGATGAAAGGCAAACAGAGATTGTTGGCAGAAACAGAGGCCAAGGACAAAATTCAGCAGGCAGCTGATGGGAAGCCTCCTTTACACCAGCTGGAGGGAGTGTAAAAATGGAGAGCGGGGGAGAGAGCAGTCGTCCTGTGGTGTGAGTCAACTAACTGGGAGAGGGCATGGCTGCGTCCGTCACTGCACACAAACAGGTGTGCTCTGCCCTCCAGCTCCTGTGGCCTGTGGCTGATGCACTGTTCTGCCTAAAGGTAGGGACAGCAAAGTCTTTCCTCCCGCCCAAGACTTTCCCTGCCATTGTTCTCAACGCCAGAAACGTTTCAAAGAAGGACCCAACAGCACAGCTCCAACCCCCAACAGAACTGAACAGAACAGACCTTGGGTGTCGTTTTCCTGTCGCTCTGAACACGTGAGTGTGCTGGGCTTGTGTTCGGTCAGCAAACGTCAGAGCAAGGTGCCAAGGCTAATCTCTGCGGTGAATCTGAACTGTATAGAACAGGGTTTCTCAGCCTTGGCCACTTTAAGGTGTGTGGACTTCCACTCCCAGAATTCCCCATATAGCCTTGCTGTCTGGAGAATTCTGGGAGTTGAAGTCCACACATCTTCAAGCGGCCAAGGTTGAGAAACCCTGGTATAGAACATGGCATCAGTTAATTCAGCAATAACTTCCAGTCCCTTCCTGTGCAGCCACGCTGGCACCTTGCTTGCAGCCCACCCGTCAGGACTTCTCCCAAGGCATTTCGATCTTGACTGTCCCCCCATCCCAGTGCAGGAGCAGATGTAGGGCAGGATTCTGCTGGGACAGAGGCAAGCCTCTCAGAGAATTTTTAGGAGTGGGGAACGAGAACTTGACTCAGGTCCGAAGAACCACCTCCTTATCGGTGCAGAATGCAGTTAAAAAAAAGTCTTCTCCCTCTCTTTCCAGCCCCCAGACACTTTTTGCCCACCACCCACACAAGTGCATAATTAAATTTAACAGAAGCCACCCACATTCTTCAGCTGCCATGGAAAAGTACTTATATCTAATAGCTGTCCTGGTCATAGCAGAAGGCTTATTACCTTCATTCTCTGCGTGCCACTATTTATCTCTCGCTTCCTGGCAGCCAGGCAAACTAGCTTCTCATCTCTTGACTTCCACTGTGAGAAAAACAAGGTGGAAATGACACAGAGGAGAGCAGAGCCTATACTTGGTGGGATCTTTCAAGCTGTCTGGGCAAATAGAGCACCAGGAGCCTCATTTTTCTATCTATGAAATCAGGTGGACTATTTGAAAGCCAGGAGCCAGGGTGTGGTCCCTGCCTAGAGGCAGCCTAGACAGCTCCTTCCTCCCTCCCTCCCTCCCACCATATGGCAAGTCAGTCCCTTTCCTTCCAGAAAGACTTCCTTGGCCTTAACAGTTGAAGGAAACAGGAGCAACCTCCACCATCTATAGGTCAGTAACATCTGCAGTAGGACCCTTCTTTATTCAGCAGGAACAAAGAAGCAGGCAAGCTGTCAGGATCAGCAGAACTCTTCATTGGGAGAAGAATGACAAAATGTGGGAGTGAAAGAGAAGCAAGGACGTCTAAAAAATTGACCATGGTATAGTCTGCAGTTCAAAGTCAGCCTCAAGAGGGAGATGGGAGACCAAATGTGCTTGCAAATCTCACAGCTACCAGGCCAGCCTAATTTTTGGACAGCTCTTATTATCAATTGGCCCATCCAGAAGGCATCTTCCTCCGCTTATCAGGGGCTTCTAGGAGTGGTAGGTTCACCTCTTGCTCTAAGCTATCAAGTGGTACATCTCCTTTTGGCTTAGCATGTTGAGTGAATGCCAAAAGTGGGATTAGTAGAACGGCAAACCAGGACACTCTGGCTTATGTAAACTCTGTTGTTGACTGTTTCTAGTTCTCATTGAGCCTGAAGATGGTCAAAATCTGACAACCATTCTTAAGGCTCAATTCCATTCTCCTTCAGGACTACTCTGCTTCTCGTTCCCCACACCAGAAACCGTGCTTCATCTGAGTGTAAAACCAGAGTGTGCCTCCATTGCATAGTTCCACTTTTTCAGCTCACAAGAACCAACGCCTATTTGTTTCTCTCCGGCCTTTCATAATGTGGCACAAAATTCCAGCCGCGAAAAGAATGAATTAAGAATCTCTTTGCCACAGCTCAACATTTGCTACCATGAGGCAGTCCTGGAGGGGGGGGGCAAATTTGCCCCCAGTGCACAGCACACAATTTCTAACTGAGCATCTCTTCCTCCCCCATGTGCCTTGCACTCCCACAATGAAGCTAATTCTAGATGGGTTTATGCCAAGCCAGGAAATAGATGTGCAAATTCATCATTGCCCATGCATAATTTAGGCCTTATTTGCATAGAGTAAACAGGCCATCATTCCTGTGAAATGTCAGGCAGGTGGTGTTGCTAATGAAAGGAAGAGGCTAGGATGGAGGTACATCTTGAAACCTTGTGTGCTTTACTGTTAGTTAATAAGCAGGAAGGGTACTGGAGGAAGGAAAAGCTCTTGTTCCCTTAACTTGAAATGACAGCCAAAAGGGTAGGAGGTCCTGAAAAGTAGTTGGACAATTCCACAATAGGAAGTCATATCTTGGAATGGTGGGGCCACTTATGGTCCTATTGGTCAAACCAACATCTTAGGCTGATGGAACCACTGACAGTCCAGTTGGTCCATATCAGTTTGGGATGGTGGGACTATGGATGGCCCTGTTGGACAACTTGGTTACAAAGAAGCTGACATTGCATACATGTCCCATAGGAAGCTGTCTTGTGTCACAGCACATTAAGGGCTTCTCAAGTTCAGTCCTAGATGATCAGAAGGCAGTGGTGCCCCAACACTTGAGAAAGTATCATTCAACCCAAGCCATCTATAACGCTTTGAACTCCAAATGTCAGCCTGAGATTTTGTGCTTTATCTCTAAGCCACAATCAACCTTGCAGAAGGCCATATCCAAAAGTCTTTTCACATTTCTGAGTTATGTAGCAGAGAGTTTGTCACAACAGTCCTTTTTCCATGGCTGTCAGGCTTCTCTTGGTTCCGACTGAGTAACTCCTGCCATCTTCCACATATCTTCTAGCTTGCAAAGTTTGGTGGGTTTGCTCCGAGTTGCTTCCAAACATGGCCTTTGGCATGCCTGCATATACTAAAGGGTGATGAGCACATCATGAAATGTATGTTGAATTTATCCCAGCTGATGTAGGCCTCTGTCCCATGACAAATGCCAATCTAGAAGTAAATGTCAGATCTTGCTACCTCAATGCTACCTCAAATATCCTTCCAAAAAAAAAATTGAGCTGAAAAACAGAATGTCTTAAATATCAAGCAGCTTGCCCAGATGAGGGCATTTCAGCAGGACAGTAATGAAAGGGAAAAGGAGAAATAAAATCTCTTTCCCATTCTCTCCCCTCTCCCAGCACACACCTCAAAATATGTAGCTGAGATTGACATAACAATGTGCATGAATCCTGTCCCTTTACTACTCCATGCTCTTCAGTCCATCCTCACCTTTGGCAAAAATGGAAGAGCATCATGTAGAAGCAGGACCCCTGAGGGGACATTTGCATCCTTCCAATGAGCAAACTCTTCCCTGGGCCAGCGGCAACACAACACGGAGGCACCTGCATGGTTAGCAAGCCATCTGCAAAGACGTTGTTCATCACGGAGAGATGTTAAAATAAAATGTGAGGCTAATTTACATGTAGCCATCACATGAAAGCTATGTCAGTAGTGCAAGGGATGTGTGTGTGTGTGTGTGTGTGTGTGTGAGAGTGAGCATGATTTACAGCAATTAACTGGCACAAAAATAGCGTTGGGCCTGAGACAGAGAACAATGATGGGGTCTGCTTTTCATCCCACGGTGTTTTGATGGAACAGGCAGCTTCACACTCTTTAACGAGACAAAGCGGCCTCCGGTTCCAGTATTATTCATTCATTCTCTCTCTGCTTTTATCTGGGCACAGACAGTCACCCTTCCAGAGTGAGAACACGGAGGCGATGTCGTCTGTGTGCGAGAGAAGAAGTCGCCTTTGCTTCCAAGAGGGAATTTCTCTTGGCAGTTGCTTCAGCCCCATCGCCATAAATCTCAGCCGCCCCACTCCCCCCACGCCCATGCGGAACCGCCCGGGCGAACAGCCTCTCCCCTCTCCCCCTTGGTGCAACTGGCCAGGCCAACAAAGCCCCAGAGGTCCTCCTGGAGGGTCCCTCACCCCCAAAGGAGCACTTCATGCATTATGCAGAACCGACGCAAGCAAATTCCGACCAAGCCATTCATGAAAAGGTTACCCCTTTTCCACCCCTTGCCAGCGGGCCGTAAGTCATCCCCCAAACTCTTCATGTTTCCCTCCCTTTTGGCCTCTGCTGACAAGCAGCCCCAGAGTCATAAAGCTGACATTTCAAATGGAAGACTGCAACTTTTATTGTGGCTTGATGGAGAATTACGTCAAGATTTGTGATCCTATTAACCTGTGACCCAGATTGGTTCGTCAACCGGATCTGCCGGAAAGACTGTCGCCATTGCTTTTTTCCCCTCTCTCTGAATCTCAGAGCCCTGGCAGAGGAAGGGAGGGAGGGAGGGAGGGAGGGACTGAGTGGAGCTGAGCTGAGCTAGGGGCAAAACCCTCCCTTCCTGTTTTCATTGGAGTGGGCAACTTGCAGGCTTGAGTGGCCTCAGACCTCTTGACTGTGGGCTCCCCTCTAATGCCAGCACAATTTGGGCAGGAGGCTTTGCCATTTTGCCCCCACATTCTTCCAGCAGGCACTTCTGTCTTCTCCAGGTGTCCTACAGTCCTGGGATTTTGTAGTGGTCCCCCATCCATATACTAACCGGACCTGGCACTGCTTAGCTCTGTGGTTAGCCAAGACCCACTAAAGGCTGCCATCGGCTATAGCGCCAGGCATAAGACAGGCTTGTAAAGCGTCTTGCTACTTCTCCCCACAACCCAGGCAGGAGAATTACAAAAATAAATGGAGAAACTCACCCCCAGCTGCCTTTCCAAAGGCAGTTCCCACCCACGCCCCTCCTGCAGCCGTGGCTATCCCAAAATATCCTAACGGGCCCCTGAAGACTCTTTACACCAGACAGAAGTGATGGAGGTCCAAAGGAGACAGAGTGGGTATTAGATGTGCCCCGGGACAAAGGAGCATGCATGTTCCATAGATCCCCCCCCGCCCCCATTATTTGTATTAGCATTTCCATGCCATTGACTATTGGGCGTAACATTTTTATTTATCCAGTGGAATAGAAATAAAAAGAAAAATGACTTTCAACTGCTGCCCCTTTCCAGAAATGGAAACCAAAATGCTTGTTGCCACCCCCGCCTTTCTTTACCTGCGCTCATCTGCACCGAGCTTAGCTTAGCTCAGTTGACCCCAAATATCCTACAGGAATTTAATCTCCAAGGTCTTTTGCAGGTTGAGATTGCAGCATCTCCTCTAAGCCACCCACCCCAAAACCTCTTTTTGGTTAGTTTTGTGGAAATGAGACTCCATTAAATGTATTAAATCATCCCAGCACTTGGGCCAAACTTCCATCTCTCGCTGTTCCAGCCTTTTAATAATACAATGGCACTAAGAACTATGCAAATAAATGCAGAGCTCGGCTTGGCATTGTTCAGAATATGCTTTAATGGAATGTTGCCTTTTCGCCCTCTGGGGCATAAATAAAGTCTACAGGCAATAAAGATTATTAATCAAATGGCTGATTCTTCTACTTTGGAAGCTCAAGCTCAGACATTGCACTAGCTCACAGCAGGAAGAACCAGCGAGGAATGAAAGCTTGTTTCTTGGCTGTTCGGGAATCAGCCACATGGATCAGCACCGGCTCCCCACAGCCTTCTTGGGCAGCTGAGCTAGCCTGTTGCAGCAGAAGAACAGAAGACCATAAGCTGTGCCCTGCTGGATCAGACCCCTGGGCCACCTAGTCCAGCAGATGTTCTCCCAGTGGCCAACCAACCGCATGAGGAAGCCCACCAGTCTTCCAGCAGATGGCCCCCAGACGCAGTCCCACCGTCACGAAGGCCCATAGCTGTTCATCCCCAGCAGAAGAACAAAGGCTCCTGTGGAACATAACAACATAACCGATTTTCCCCTCGAAGGTCATCCAGACCTTCCAGCAATCAAATCGATCCCATACCTTGGGTCCCAGTTCCTGGAAATGAGATGCTCCAGCAGAGAATGTGTTTCTTCTCCAAATGCATTGAATTCTTAGATGCTTTAGGACTGGAGGAGGAAGACTGGAACGGCCGTTAGTTGGACACGGGGAAGGGGTGAGAGAGAAGCCCAGGAACATACAGGAAGTGGGGGCGCAGTGGGAGACCTTTTGCAAAGGCCAACCAATCACAAGGGAGTTCAGTGGTGGAAGGCAGAACACCAGTGGGGGCCATTCCATTTATTTTTAACCTGAAATAAAAGTTGGTACAATCTGTTCAGGATGAAAAATTATCTTGGTAAAATTGTACAAAACAGTGCATATCTCAGCCCCTGGATCAGAAGCTGGGCAAGGTTGGATGAGAACATCAGCCTACCATTTTCACAAATCCTTGGGCAGCTTATTTGGATTCGGCAAAGCGTTTGCTAGAGACACGTGGATTGGACTAAATTCAGCTCCTGTTGGTGTCACATGGATTTGCCACTCTGCTCTGTCCCATTTTCTATCCATCTTTAAAAGCCCTGCCTACATGACAGAATGCAACTTTCTCTAATAAACGTAGTTTAACTCCTAACATTTTTTGCCAGTTTCTCTTGCTTTCTGAAATGCAGGCTTGCCAACTGCTGAACGCTTTCTCCTTTTTGTCACATAAAACATTAGAAATGGCCTGCAACTTTGCCATGGCCCTGAGGTTCCCAACTCATGCACTCTGGAGGATGCGCATTGCCCCTGCTTCAGAGCTTTGTGGCCTTGTCTTCGCAGGAAAATTCACAGTGCAAATTATGGAGAGAGGTACAACCCCCCCCCCCGTAAAAAAAAAAGCCATTTGCTGCTTTTCCCGCAAAGGGGGGTGGTGAAGAAGAAAGGCGTTTTTTCATGAGCTACTTCCCTGCTCCCAACAAAGCAGAAAATTAGACTGACATTTAAAAGAAACGAGTGCTTGTTCCCAGATTCTGTCTCCTCTCCCCCAATTCTCCCCACCAGCACCACACACACACACTTGTGTTTAAATTAGATCCCAACTCTTTCTGCCCTGGTAGGACTTCGTGCAACATTTCTGGCTCCTGTCGCAGAGGGAATGCAGAATTCCGCTGCGTCCGGCTGTTTTTGGCTCCTGACTGACAAGACCCAGAGATGATGAGAAAGTGCGAGAGAGAAGGTGGCGGGGAGCTGGTAGGCACCACAGATAACCCCAGGCTGGGACACCAAGTTGCATAAGGCTTGAGAGCATCAAGCAAAGGGTTCAGCATGAATTTTTCAGGAAAACAAAACCCTCGACAATAACAGTGGATTCAAGACGGAGGCTGAAAAGGTTCAGGAGTGGCAGCTGAAGGCTGTAATTCAGGCTGAAGGGGGTTAGAATTGCAGGCTTAGGAAAATGTTATTCTCGGTGCCTTTGGATTTGTTAACTATCCCACCGGGCTGAAATAATAAAACCTTAAAAGCCAAATTTCCATCCCTAGAACCGGTGGGAGTAATGCCCTTTGCCAACTAAAGGGCTTCATCCCCTGGTCTGGATTTGTGCTAAACTGGAAGCCTCCCTGTTTAAGCCAACCAGCATCTATGGAATTCTGAGCGTGTTGAGGGCACACTCCCAAAATGGCTGCCACAAGCGGGCAAGCCCTGCCGCAGAACCCATCTTTATTAGGAGGTGAGTCTGGAAGAAAAGATCAGAAAGGACAACGGACATTATAAGAACTAAGATGGGGGCACTGGTGTCTTCCAACATTTGCAGCAAATGGTGTTTAACACAGTGTCTCTCAGCCTTGGCAGCTTTAAGATGTGTGGACTTCAACTCCCAGAATTCCCCAGCCAGCCTTGCTGGCTGGGGAATTCTGGGAGTTGAAGTCCACACATCTTAAAGCTGCCAAGGCTGAGAGACACCAGTGTAACATCTGCAAGGCATTCCAAGCAGGGCAGCTTTGGCACGACGGGGAAACCTCGTCTGCAGTGCAGTTGCTAAAAACCACCAAGTGTTGGCCGGGCCAAAAAGGAACTACCTGGGCCTGCAAAACTGGGTCCACGGCACACTTGTCTAGGCCAGTGTTGTGTTTCAGCTTGTTGATTAAGGGAACCAGCTGCCAATTTTGCATCTCGCCGGAACCAAGCTATCGTGGGAAGCCATCTGACAGTTTGCTTGGGCAGGTGTGAAGGTAGCAACTGGCTTTTGCATGAGCACGAACTGAACCCTTTGCTCCAGAGCCTAAGCACAGCTATTTCTGCGCAGCTGAAACCAGAGATGGCTGGCGCCGCCCCCCCCCCGATCATCAGCGCCATTTCATACAGAAACATGGCAAGCTCCAAATTAGCTGCAGTGCCCATTAGCAGTGGAAAAGCAACCAAGTTCTGAAATTCACACTTTGGAGGACAAGCAGCAGCATGTTCTTTGAGAACAGAGGTTGCCTCTGACCTGACAGTTTTGCAAATGGAAAATTTGAGTCCCCAATTTATTTCTTTTAAAAGGTGAGGGCTACATTAGGGTCCACTGCCCCTATCTGATAGCAAAATCCCTCTTGGGTTCCACTTAGCATAGGACAGCTCAGTGCTGTTCCCAAGCCTTTATCCATCCAGGCAGCACTTTCCAGGTTTTAAAACTTTTAATCAAATTAATTACTCACAGAACTTCAATCAGCTTGACCTGTAGCCATGTGGGCCTTGATTTCAGGGCTGGATGCCAGCAAGTCCATTAAAGGAGACACGGCGGGTTGCCTAGAAAACAGAGTTCTATTCCCAAGAGTGAATGGCCCAGAGGCCCCTCTGTAGCCCCCACTTCCAACAGCTGAGCCAACAGACTCTTCCTGCCCCGTGGCAGAGGAAGCCATTTCTGCTGAGGATTGTTCTCCCACTACAAGCACTGCACTCTCTCTCTCCAAACCATGCGTTGTAGTGCTGTTGCAGAAGGCAACTGCAATGGCAAGGAGGTTTTGGGGGGGCACCCACTGCCCCCTGTGCTGTCCTATGTAAAATGGCTTCTCTTCTGATGCTGGTGCACAGGAGGGCTGGTTAAAACCTTAGCTTTCCCAGAGTAGACAGACTTCTACTCCTCTTAATTAGTCAGTTTCTCACAATCTGGCTCAAGAGTAAAATGCTTGGTCAAGACCAGCCACAGGGCAGGGAGGGCACGATGGATGGGCTGGTAGGATCTCACTTCAACTCTTGAGAACTACGAGCCTAGAAGTATGAACATCGCCTACTCCCCTGGGCAACAGGTAGAGAAAGGGAAGGCTGATAGATGTATACCAGGGATGACATCTTAGTGGAAATACCCTTGGCAATTATTCCAAAGCTTGGCTTTTATTTAAGCTATTGATAAGGTGCACCCACAAACCATGTAATAAATGTGTATTTTGTAAAAGAATAAAAGATGGCAGCCAGCTGAACTGTTCTGAGCCCAAGTATAGACCTACGTAGAACGTCAGGAAGATGACCTTGATGGAGATCTGAAGGAACTGATCCCTAGGCAGAAGGGGCTGAAAGATTTTTATAGTCCGGGACAGAAGGATACCATTCAGCAGCAGCTCAGAGAGACACCCCCTTGATTCACTGAGGTATAAGGAGGACGCAATCTGACTTGCAAGATTGATGTTGGCCCCGCTAGGCAGACCAGGCTAGGAAGTCAACTCCACGTGAAGGCTAAAACCACCTTTATCGAACTCGTGCATCAGGCACATGACCTTAGGGTCTCAGGGGAAGAGAAAACAGCAGATACTGCCTTGTCAGGCACCTATTCAGAGCACTGCTATTTGCTCGTAGCTGAAAAGCTGGAGATGCTGCTGCTGCAGGGACACTGCCAGCAGTTCCACCACTCTCGAATGGAAGGTCCTGCCCAACACAACAGGGCGATGGTGGCATCCTACAAGGCCTGCCATCCAAGCAACCTGGATGAAGGTGTTTGTCCCACAGCAGGGACAACCAAAGGCCACCAACCAGTCTGTCCTGTTTGAAACCTGCAAAACATCCATGGAAGCCCTCGTTAGCTTAGAGCAGCCATGTCAGAGCGATTCCCCTTTTCTGCAAGCTCACAAGCAAACCGAGAGGGAAAGGGGGCAGGTGAGGGCTCCAAGGATATAGGACCAGCGCTACCTTTGTCCATTTCAAGCCACGGCTGGCACAGAAGGTGGCAGAATGCGTTGGCAGGGCCACCTAGCCAGTGCAACAGCCCCAAACACTTGCTTTTCAGTGAAGAAGAGTCATCCTGACCAAACACCAGTTCTGGAGGTTCAACGCCGAGGCCCACCCGACTTTGCACGTACAGCGGATGGAGCCACCAACAGAACCTCTGCTTGAGGCAGCAACATCTCCTGATCTGGAGCCAGTGGAAACACGTTAAAGGCTATTTCCCACTGCTGGGCCTCCGACCTTCCAGTGAGCCACATAACGCAAGGGTGGCACAGGATAAGCTTCCTTCTCCTTTCTCTTGGCAAAAGCAGCTTTCTAAGAGATTCAGCAAGGATCAACAGGGGGAGAAAGGCGAATCCCCATTTCTACAAAATACAAGCTGCGAAGAACCACCAAGCCGCTGTGGGAAAAACCATGGTGAGATAGCAAGATGCTGTACTGAAGGCTTAAGGTCTACTCTGAGTTCCCCTGAACATCCAAGGAAGGGGTCAAAGCTTTTTTGCGGGGGGGGGGGGGGGGACAGGACAGTGTGCAATGAAATAAACAAACCTGTACACCAACAACATCATGGTGAACTTTGATGCGGCCACAATTACATTGCACGAATACACGAAATAGTAAAGCCAGGGCTCTCTTAGGCAAATTATTCTGGGAAGCTGGCAGGCAAGATGGAAAGTTAAGCTGTGTGAATGCCCCAAACCAAGCTCTGTGGTTAGGACAAGGCAATCCGTCAGTGTTCCAGCACAATCTTGCCCTTCCCAGCACTGCCGGGCAGCTCCACGGCTGGAGAATAAGAGGCGAATTTCTCTTTGACAGTGCTCAGCTTGGATGAAGAACACTTAGCACCCAAGGAGGCCGGTCTTGACATTTCAGATACGGAGGAATTTTTGGAAAGCCCGATTCGTAAAGTAAAGAAAACCCTGGGGTTGTGGTGCAATACTTTCAGAAGGCATGAATGTACTGAATCGGGCCAAACACAGGGGAGACCCGCAGACCCTCCCCTACAGCATTCTGCAGCGTTCCAAGAGATCAGGTGTCGACAGCTGGACAAGCAGCTTCCTGCAGCTGTGCTCAGCACCATCGGTGAAGCAGCTGCAACTGGAAGAGCTTAAATCTGTAAGGGCTGTAGAAGCCGCTTTTCTCAGCATAGAACCCTTCCAGAGCAGCTGAGGATGCAAGGAACGCATGCCTGGGAAAGAGGCGGCAGAGCAGAGGTTTGGAAGAGAAAGGAAGTTCACTCCAAGGCTCCCACAAGGAGTAGAAAGCATGGTGGACCTAACCATTGGCAAAAAGCTGAGCCTTCCAACCACACAAAGGCGGCTGGGGGCTCAGAACGTCCCCGTGCAACCTGGCCTTAAAGAGCGACAGGACAAGCGGCCATCACGAACCGCACAGCTTAGAAACTGTTCCTAATGTTGACAAACTACTGTGCAATTTGCAGCATCCTTCTTCAGTGGCCAGGCTAGTCAGAGCTGCTAAGAATTCTACTTAAGCACATCTGGAGGATCACAATTCCTCCCTTTTGCCATAATTCTAGCTAGCAAGTGCAAAATTATAACACTGAGCCATTATGATTTTAGGGAAAATCCTATGGACTTGCCCCGGGGAGGCCATTCAGGGTCCTAGTTCCTAACACGGAACTCCAGCAGTATTTTCTCAAAATTCTGCTTGTTGGAAAAAAAAAAAAAAAGACGTGTGCACCAGACTGCGCTTCTGAACTAGACTCCCAAGCTCCCACCCACCCCACAAGGGCTGGTCCTCCTGACTCCCAGCAAGCTAGCTGATCCCCTGCCATGCTTCTGTGCCCAGCATGTTTGGATCCTAAGGCCACACAGTTCTGCACTGCACATAATAAAATGTGAATGAAGCCAACCTGAAACCAACTTCCGTATTTTGGGGAGGGAGGGAATGCTGGGCCTGAAAGACACCAGCAAGAATGGGACCGCTTAATTTTGCTTTCATCAGAGCTCTCCGTGCAGTTTTCTGGATGAGCCTGGGACCCCAATCCTCCGATGTGGCACTTCTCCTCCCACACACAGCCCTGCACACAAGCCTTCCCCCACAGCGGAAGCCCGGCCTTCTCTACTCAGCCTGTCAAAGCCCCCGCCTCTGTGCAGCGCCCACCCCTCGTCCAGACCGAATTCACCACGGGCTCTGCTTGGCCATCCCGGGGGAGTTTTGGGGAAAGTAGGTCAAGCCTCCCATTTTGGACTCTCCTGCAGAACTGGCTCCCAGCGTGTTGGGCTTCCCACCCACCACCCAATATACACAAGTGTTACCTGGCAACAGGAGGCAAGAGAACTAGAAGAGCAGAAAGGAGACCTTTCTTTAAAGAACAAACTCCCAACTAATTGCCGTTAAAGGTTTTATTGAACAAAAGAAACAGGGTAGTCTGAATTCTCTGAGCAAAAGCAGCTCTGTCCAAGCTGTGTTTGTGCTAAATAACCATCTTAACTGAGATTTTATACAGACGTGTAAGAGGCCAAAGGATGCTGGGGGTGGGGGTGGGTGGGACAAGTGGAGCAAAGGCAGACTAAATTTCATCCAGGGGAAACTGTTGGGTCAGGATTTTAGTGGCTTAACACGTGGGAGTTCTAGCCCTTGTCTCCTTAAAACCCGGTGCAGGTGTCTGACTGGGTTGCCACACAACCCAGTCCCAGCATCACTGAACTGGGGGGAAGAGGTGATGGATGGCTGGTGAGGGGGAGAAGAGGGAAGGTCGGGGGGGGGGGGAAAGAGAAGGAAAAAGGGGAGAGAAGAAAAATGAAAACCCTCAGTTAATGCTTCGTTTCTTCAATGGGCCAGGGGAGGGGAAACCCACGGATCCGGGGTCTCCTCAAGGTGCCCTTCTTCGCTGGTGGGCTTCTCTTGCCTTTTCACGCTGAGCCACAGGTCAGGCCCGCTGAGAAGTCCAAAATGCTCCTAGAAGAGGGAGGTAGCTGGGGCCAGGGAGCTGCTGAAACCTGCATCAGCAGAGGCGTCCTCTCCCCCGCCCCCCCGTGAGGAAGCTGTCCTCCAGCGTCAAGGCTTAGCAAACAGGGGCTCTCTTCCCGCAATCCCCCCCTTCCTTCCCTCTCTTGCAAGTTATGGTGCTCCCGATATATAACTCCGAGGCGCCTAAAGCATCTTAAATGAAGGAGACCATCACCTGGTTTTCCCCATTGGTTGAGCGCCTGGCCCCAGGAGACGCTGAGTTCAGCACGTGCGGGGGCCCCTGCGAGAAACACTCCGGATCGAACAGCACGTGTAGCTTCGTGCCTTCCTTCTGAGCCCCCCGCCCCACCCCGCCCGTTATGTGCCAACGGCTTCAGGGCAAGCCCGACAGAAACTACTGAAGACAGAGACGAAGAGGACCCGTGATGCAGCGCAGCAGGGTCGGGGCGGCCCAGTGAGCCCGGAGAGCGCTCTCAAGGCGCTGAAAGAGGGGACTCCCGTGACGGCGAGCCCAGGTTGTCCTCGGGGGGGAAGACTGTCAGCGTGCAGGCCCGGATGCCCCCCAGGGACTCTGGAAGGTCAAAGACCTTGTGCCACTCATCCTTCTCAGGGTCGTACTTCTGGACTATTTCCACCATGCAGCGGTTGTTCCATGAATAGCCTCCGACCACGTAGATTTTGTTTTCAAAAACGGCCACGCCAACATCGCTCTGGCCCCGCAGCATCGCCGCAATCGGAGTCCACTGGTCCAGGGTTGGGGAGTAATATTCGCAGCTGAGGACGTCATCGTAGTCGCTGGTGCCTCGGAAATGGTTCCCCCCGATGACATAAAGCTTATCGCCCACAGTACACATGCAGTGGAGGCCTCGAACAGTGGTCATCGGGGCCTTCTGAGTCCATTTGTCTGTGTCGGGGTCAAAGCACATGAGCTCCTTCTGGAAAGTGTCGTGGGTGATGCCACCTGGGGGACGGGGGAGAAACAGAACACTCAGGGGAAAGCGAACGGGCGGGCCCAGGAAGGGAAGTTCGAAAACTGACAAGGGTCTTTCTGATTCAGAGGGCCTGACTTACCATTTTGGCAGCCTCGCCACCCTGCAGGGGCCCAAACGCACCGTTTCAGAGTGAACATGCGAGTATTTCAGCCCGCGGGTCTCTGCCCGCTGCTTCTCCGATCTGCGTACCATCCCAGCCCTGGGACTGAGGCCTGAGCCTCCGTTTTCAAGGCTAGGGACCAACTGCCTGTTTTCATCTTCTGCTTTGCTTCCCAAACTCCTTCAAGAGTTTGGAAAGGGTGGCCCTGGCCAACAAAACACGTCCTTTCAAAGTATCTTGGAAGCCAAGGTTGGAAAGGTTTCTAAATGCTACCGTACTCCTTCCACATGTGTATGATTTGAGTGAGCAGATACAGAAGCCACATTCCAGTGAAATGTACAAAGGTACATGTATGATACACCCAAATAACGGGTGGCATGGGGCCAGGTCACCTGAGGGACTGCCTCTTCCGCATTACATCAGCCCGTCCCATCCAATCGTGCAGAGAGGGCATGCTGTGGACCCCGTCTGTAAGAGAATTTCATCTGGCGGGGTCCAGGAAGCGGGCCTTCTCTGTGGTGGCGCCCGCCCTCTGGAACATGCTGCCACGGGAGGTGAGACTGGCCCCATCGCTCCTGGCCTTTCGGAGGAGTCTGAAGACCTGGTTCTGCCGCCTCGCTTGGGGCGGAGAGGGGGATAGGATGGCTGCTATAGACCACTCCTCCCACACTTGGGACTGCTTTAGATTCTTGTGCCACTTGGACTTTTTTATTTGTTACTCTTATTTATATTATTTATTATTGTAATTTTATATTGTGGATTTTATGATTGTTGTTTTAATTGATTACTGTAAACTGCCCAGAGTCCCCCGAAGGGAGGAGATGGGCGGGGACAATCTGGATGGATGGATAGATGGATGGATGGATGGATAGATAGATAGATAAGTGTACCGGTTCCATGCAAATTTCTTTTAAAAGCATCACAAATGGAAGTGGCCAAAATGAACTTTTTGAAAGCAAGAAACTGGGTGAAATAGACTGGAATGACTACATTGAGGAAGCTCCAGTGTGGCAATCTGAGATCCAGGAGAAGCAGGGACTGAACCAGGCTGTCAATGTGCCAAGCAGGTGCCCAGGCAGCGTGTCAGGTCCTCTCCCCGACACCTGAATGGCTGAAGCATTCTACCTGCTGATCTCGCCCAAGACCTGGGCATTTTGCTCCAACCCGAGAGGAGTGGAGTGGAGAGGCCACTTGCGATGCTGGCATCCAGCCCCCACCCCACCTGCCCACCAAGCCCTGGAGAACACAGTTGTTCAGGGGATGGTCATCTTTTTTGTTCTCAGGTTTTAAACCACATCAGGTTGGTGTAAATCCGACAGAGAGAATCCACAGACTCTGTAGCTTGAACTCTGCTCTCTTCTCTTCCTCTTCGATGAGGAAAACATAGCTCATTTACTTGCTTCTGAGACTGCTGGCTGAAATAACTGTACAGGTAGTCCTCAATGTACGACCATTCTTTTAGTGACCGTTCAAAGTTATGATGGCGCTGAAAAAAGTGACCTGTGACCAGTCCTCACACTTATGACCATCACAGTGCAAATTTTCCAGTCCCTATTGTGGTCGTAAGTCGAGGACTACCTGCATCTAAGATGAAAGCTGGAGATTTAATAGTACGTCTTGTCTGAACAGTCTGGGGAGAAACTAACAGGAGTGGAACAGAACTAAGGTCTATTTGAGAATGAAAGATTACTGGAATTGAAGGTTTAGAGGGGAGGAAGGATGTTGTTTGGGAGCAGAAAGTGTTTACAAACTCGCTCACCTGAAATATACATCAGCCCCCCGTACACAGTTCCAGCATGACCATAATGGGGCTCATTCATCTTCGCCACGTAGCTCCACTCGTTCATCCTGGGATTGTAACACTCCACTGTAGCTGTTCAAAAAAGCCAGCAAGAAAGCAAAGTGAGGCCACTCACTGTGTTTCAGTTTCAGTCCAGCGCCTCAAACCTCCGAATTCCCCAAGTGGCCTTTGCCACTGTCCTGGGAGGAAGGAAGGAGGAGCGGTACTCCCAAGCCCTGCGTTGAAGTTTTGGCCACCGGGACAAATGCAAGAAATAAATGCTGCGCAACGTCGCCCTCACTTATAAGAAAGACAGTTTTAACAATCCAGTGGGATTTGCTACAGGGCGGTTCCTGCGCACATGGCCGTTTTGTCTGGGGCAAGGAAAGCTCCCTCACCATCATTTCAGAAAGGGCAGGGAACACGATCCTCTGCTGTCATGGATTTATTTCCACAACCCAATTACCCAAAACTGTTTTACAGATGGTTTGACTATCAGCATCGGAAACAGCCTCTCTTGCTGCCGTTATCGTGTTTCTGCCTGGGGCGCCCATTCTATTTTCAATCCCCTGATGTGAAAATGGACCTGCAGAAAACTTGGAAATATTTGCTTCTTTTTAAAGAAAGCACATGCGTACAGACAAGCCATAAGTTCAGGGCATCTGTGGTGGTGGGGGGGTGTTGTATGTCAAAGAAAGCCAAGATGGTAGCTGTGACTGAGCGATCAAAGCTCCACCCCTTTTTAAACATAAGTTGCTTTTTACACACACATACACACACACCACAGATACCTCTGCATATTATCTTCTTTTTCAGATACACCCATCTGATAGCCAGCAAAAATTAAAGCTCTAAAAGACGTACACGCGCAATTGCATTAATCTTTGCACCCACCATGGGCCAAGCGAGGATATTTAGATGCAGAGTAAAAGATCCCACATTGGTTGCATTTCACAGCAGAAAAATACCAAGACTCTACCACATTAAACATTAACCAGTATTAAAATAAATCTCACACGTAAAAAAAGGACTTTGGAAAGATTCCAAGCGAGCACTTGGCATGCAGCTGTTCTAATGGCAAAGGTTTTATAGTGGAGGGACCAGGTATTCACGTATACCTTCCCTCCATTTACTGTTCAAAGTGACCCGGCCACCAGAGTTGAACCAGGTCATTATCTGAATGTACAAGCAGGCTTTCTGCTCTTAGAAGCTGAGGCAGGCTTCCAAGTCCCACAGGCATCCTTTTAACTGTTTCCCCAAACTACTAAGGGCAGTCACGGTGGTCGGTCATACTCCTCCACCCATTTTGATCTGCTCCCCACCAGCACAGCATCCCGCTAGATGCTACAGCTGGCCCAAGGCCTCTGCTGCTGTCAGACGCCGTGACTTCACTCCTTCCAAGCTTCTAAAAATAAAAATATGAAAATATACACACAACACCAAGCTCATGGGATGGGGAAGGACGGGACTCGCAGTTAAAATCTCAGTCAAGCTTGGGCTTCTGGAAATACAAAAGAACATCAACTGTAAATTTTCTCTCACTGGGACTGCAGTGATGAAGGAAGCCACATGCTGTCTACTTCCAAAGAAAACACATCTTGGCAAACAAAGAGAAACACGTTCTACCCTTTAAATGGGGAAGAATTAGCTGCTACTGTGTTTGCTTTCATTAGCTGCTCTTATATTCTGCTTATTAGGTTTCCACCAACAGGCAGCCGCAATTAGGAGGGTCTTTTTCCACATGCCACCTAAGTGAGCTTCTGACAGCTGTCCCTCCTGCAGATCTTCATGGCCAGAGAGGTTCACACAGTGAGGAGAGAGGTGGTTCCGTACACAGTCAAGCCCAAGCCGTTTCCAACAAAGGGTGCCAGGCAAACCAAAAGCAATTAGTATAGGTCCTTCATACGGGCACCAAGTGGTCCTTCTGTCCTATACCGGTTAGCACCCTAGCTACCATATCTGGATACTTTTCGCGGGTGGTCCCATACACAACATGCTGTCACCATGGTACGGAGAATTGTCAGCAAATCCAGCAAGCTCAGGATTAGTTGTGCTGTGAATCCAGGGACAGCCGAGAATCAAACATCCCTCCCAGCCTGCAGCAAAGCTGGGTGATATCAACATACTGAACAGCATCCTAAACCAAAGTTCCCATGACTGCCCTCAGGGGTTTAGTCTAGATATGCAAAAGCACAGAGGACAAGTCACATCCCTGTGGAACACCAGAGACCAACAGCTTAGGAATTAACAGTAGCCCCCTGGTACCACCTTCTGGACACAGCCTGAGAGGAGGGACCAAAACAATGGCTAAACAATACCTCCCGGTCCAATCTTGCCAGATGATCCAGATGAATAGTATCAAAGCAGCTGAAAGGCCAAGGAACTCTAGCAAGGCCTCAGTTTCCCCATTCAGTCTCTGGAACAGGTCATACTCCAAGGCTATCAAAGCCCTCTCCATATGATATCCTATCCAAACTTAGAGATGGATCCATATGATCAGGACCACCAAACTGTGGCTAGAGGTGTAAGGCACCCTACTCCTGACCACCATTCTCAGCAGAGGTTATGTTTGAAACTAGCCAAAAATTGGATGGATTTCTCAGTGGCCAAGAACGAAGTTCTTTTCACTGCTCCACTGCTTCAGACTAAGACTTCCATGGGCTTGATCTGACCCATTCTGAGAGCCCCCCACTTGCCCCTCAGTTGACAACTCATTCACTTTATTGCTCCCAGCAACCTAGTAAGCCAAGAGTTCACTAGTTCTGTGCCAAGTAAGTAAGTATCTAGGAACAATCGTGTCCATACGGCATGACCATACTTAGCTAGTGTAGAAGCATTAGAAAAGGTCTTGGTCATCATCTAGTACAGGAAACCACAAGTATAGCGAGATTTTCTCCATATTCCATAGGTCAGGCAGATCTTTACAGTTATAAGGCTTGTTACTACAATATTTTTCACACTAATTTTTTATGAAACTCTGGTTTTTCCATGTTAAAGCAAGATTTACTGGGCAACAGCAGATAATCTCTTTAAACTCTGGACACCCGCAAAATTGAGCGTTTCATTTCTGCTTCATCTCTTCCTAGATTGAGCTTTTAGTAGCCTTAACGTTAATCATTCCTGCCTTTGGGGATTATTCTAAAACATCAATTTTTGTAGAATCTGTTTGCCGGAAGTTGAACGGCTACTTCCACGTTTCTTCGTGTTATTCCAATTTTAAGCGAATAATACTTGCAAGTCAGCAGTGATAAAGGGCCTGCTCGCCTTCAGTGACAGAAGACAATCAAAAACGTTTCTTGCAAAATTCTCAGTGTTGCAGTCTAGTAAGGTCAGGAAGCCACGTGGGTATTTGTTCGGTATGTTCTTGCACCAAGAATGCTAAATCCGATTCCCTGAAATCTAAACATTATTAATAATGAATCATTCATCTTTCTTTCTTCATACCCCCTTTTTTTTTCACCATAAAAAGGGAAAAGTTACAAGGGTTCTTCCACTTTCTGCTGCAAAAAAAACTTTGAAAGCTGCAGGAGAAGTGAAAAAATTACTAGCAATGCAGTTAACGAAAAGGGAGAGAGAATACTTCAATCTTGGAATCAGTGGTACAACCAGCAAGACACTGACTTTCATACCAACGGATCGAGCTCATTATGGAAATCAATGCAACTGTTTAACAGCCCACAGAATGTTCAAGGTAACTGCTGAAGACAAGAATGAAAAAGTGACAGGGCATATCAAGTAGGAAGAAATTAGAGGAGGGTTGTCATGTAGGGAAGGAGGTGCTCGCCTACAGAGTTTCAACGAGAACATGGCTGCTCGCATTCGGTACTTATTAAAGAGGCAGATGCTAAATTACCAGAACGAAACTCTTAGAAGACTGCAAGATGTCCTGGAGATGGTCCAATCCCTCCAGCAAGCTGTGCAGAAAACACAGTTTATGGGGACATTTTTCACACTTGCTTCGTTCACTACCTGGCTCACAAGGGGGACCAGGAGGGGATCATGTACGCTTAGATCAAACTACTTGAGAGTCAGCTACCAGCACTTACTTCTTCACACATCAGACAAAAGAAGTTTAAAATAAACTCAGGTCAATGGCACCTGCATAAAATCGATAAAGAATTCATTTCTTCAGAAGAAATGGGACCTTCTGAGCATTCATTGTTCTCCTTGACATGTGGGAAGATAAGACAATTAAACTCTGTATTACCCTAATAATATACAGCTGCATAGTTATTATTTCCAAACATTCCTTTAAAAATATTATACAGGTTAGTATACAATACCATTGTTACTAAATCCCCATGGATTTATCAAGAGCAAGTGATACCCAAACTAAGCTTCACTCGTTTTTTGAACCCGTCAAATTCCTTCATAAATTGTGGGAATGTTCTGGCATAATATATCTTGATTCCAGAAAACATTTGACAATGAATCATGACATTCTGGTTAGCAAGCTATTAAGCTCCTCTGTGTGAGATGGAACTTACCTAATTCTCCAGCTGCATTTCGACCACCAACTGCATACAAATGTCCTTTGAGGGCACTTAGGTGGAAGAAGGTTCGCTTTTCATTTAAAGAAGCCACTTGCATCCACTTATTGTAACGAGGATCAAATCTGAAAACTGTGTCCACAGCCGTCTTTCCTTTTGTGTCATAATTGCTCTGCCCACCAACAACATATAGGAAGTTCCCAATCACAGCGATGCCATGCTGGTATCTGGGTGCATCCATGGGGGCCAGAGACCTCCACTCGTGCGCTTTCTCATCGTACATCCGCAGCTCCTTACTCACTACCAGCTGCTGCCGGAGGACTCCTCCCAACGTCACCAGGTGGGTGCTGTCCGAACGGATGGCCGTCCTCTCCGACTGCATCACTGGCTGCATGTAGGGCATCATTTGATAGTTACTGGCTTCCAAAAGCAAGTTGACACAAGTATTATCAGTTCTCATGAAATCCACAGTCTGGACATAGTTGATTAGATCCTGTGGCGTCATCAAAGGGAAACGGATGTTTTTCATGAGCTTCGCAGCACATTCCATGCGTGGCTCCTCATACCGCAGCCACCGGCAGGCGGCCTTGAAGAGTTCCAACTCTGTACAGTGCTTAAGGCTATTACTTGAAAGAACAAAGGCAAGGCGCTCAAAGGGGAGCTTCACAAACTCCCCAGTACTTAACAGGGCTGGGAAATTCTTGAGGATGAAATTGTTCACGTATTTATCCACTTCCGTGAGGTTGTATGTATTGGCAATCCGGCCCACCTCAACACAGTTCTCCAAGGACACCTATGAAGACAAGAGAAGACATATTGGCAAGGAGGTGCTTATCATGTCATGACTTATTACTACCACCCCCAACAAGCCTTTAGACTGATGAGTGCAAGAGCGAAACACAGCAGATTTTGACGAGAAGCTTCAAGGGGTCTGTCATTGGGGAGGGCTCAGCCCTTGGGTGTCCTTAGAGAGGAAACAGCAGCTAGCTGGTGCACTTCAGGGGCCCTTGCTTTTAGCCCCCGCCTTCTTCTGTTCTCCTCAGGCAGAGCCCTGAACCTGTGTTTGATGTTTAGGAACATCCTCCCACTGCCGTGTAGCTTTGATGGCCTTGCATAGACCAGAAAAGACTAATCTCCATGGCTGGCTCACCACTGCTCTGCCGCTAGAATTCCTCTTCCCCAGCCAGAAGCTTTATTCAGCTCTTGGGACTGCAGCACCACTGAGCCAGAAGAAGCTGTTGGCTCAAAGGATGGTCCCGGGGCAGGTCAGAAACGGGGCAATCTGACTGCACGCACAACTATTATCTAATCCTTGCCTGATGCTGAAAAACGAATTGTGGTTAAAACCCTGTAATTTGTCTCAGCGTCCTCTCAAGCAATTCAACTCCTGTCACAGAAGCATCCCAAGTGATTTATCTCAAAACAACAAATTTTGTTTATTGTTGATATATACAGTTGATATATCAAACATCTTGTTTGATATATCAACTGAACTGAACCCTACAGAGCATGCAACAGCATGGAGAATTATTTTAGGCCATGTTTCTGCATTAGACCAGTATCACTTCTTGTTCCGAGTCACAGCATTCCAAAAAGAAACAGTAAAACAGACAAAAATGTCATCAGATGGTTTATCCACTGGCCCTGCTAGAGGTGTAATCCAACGTATATCCAAGCTATCTGTTTGGGAAGTCTGGTTGAAGCATTTAGGGTTCATTTATCAATAGGTTGGCTACATGGCTTTATGATATGACAGATGTAAATTCTTTTACGAAATCCTTGAGCCTACCCTGCACCTCAGTCCCAAACAGGTTTGTTCAGAAGTCACTCTTCTGTAGAAGAATAGTCTTCCAAACAGCTGCTCAGGTTACAGCTGTAGCATTTCTCTCTCTCTCTCTGTGTTGTAGAATTAGCAACTGAACGAATAAACAACAACAAAAAATCCTGATAGCCAGATGGTGGTCTTCCAAAATCAACAACCCCCCCCCCCATTAACTCATTTTTTAAAATCATACCAAGAAATACAGATGCGTTGCAGAAGTCAATAGAATTCTTTGCAAAAAGCTGCACATCGGACAAAACTACAGCAGATAATATTGGAACCTTGGACAAGTTTGGCCAACGATTAGATGTACCGACTGGCTGCAGGAGAAACATGGCAGAAGAATCACAACACTCCACGGCTTTCTGTAAAGGGGCCCCCATCAAGCACTGGCTGTACCGTAACAGGGCTCCACATTCATCCTTCTGGATCCTCCCCCTATATTGCTCTCCGGCTAATGTACTTCTTCAGCATCTCTCTGATGAGGACCTGCATTTAGTGCTTCACCATGGCCCATCACTGGTCATTTGTCCTCTCCATCCCTGCGTTGTCTTCTTCCTCCTTCCATCTCTTTCTTTGCTGTATCCTCCTGTCCCCACAACTTGGTAGCCACCCCTGTTTCCCCAACTCGACAGCAGCAGTAGCAGCAGTGCCCAAGGCTTTCAGTCCTCCAAGGATTATTTGTGCACTGAACAGCAGGTGCTGCTAGCAACAACTGGCTGGAAAAATCGGTGCCAACAGGTTTCGCATGTGCCTTTCTCCAGGGGGAGGACCAGCCTTCTCCTGCCTGCTGCCTCAGCAAGAATGCAAGCGTCAGCCATTTCCATAAGGAAGTGGGTACCAGAATACCATGAAGAGCCACACATTTGGGGTGGATTGCAGCAAGGCAGCAGAGTCTTTTAAGATTTTCACTCTTAATACTGAAAATGCAGAAGGGAAAGAAGCTAGAAAACCTACACAGGGTGTTCTTGAAAAGCAGCTGAAAATTCTCAGTTGCAAAATTTAGAAAGAGAGTGAAGGGGCAGCAGGAAGCGTCAGAGGCAGCTAAAGTTGAAAAGGAAGAGGTGGAAGTAACTGATGGTGACATCATTCCCAAACACCACAGCTGGACACAGGAAGCGGAAGCAGCAGTAGCAGGAATGAGAAAGGAGATGCCTTACAAGACACCAGCAGTTCTCAGGTTTGCCAGCAGCACCGACTGCTTATCTCGCAGCCCGGTTGCTAAATTCAGGGATAAAATAAATGGATCTTCCTCTGCTTCTTGAGTCTCCCCTGGACCCCCGTGTTCAGATGTCCGTAATTCAGACATCCTAGTCTACTTCAGGACCTGAATTTTCTTCCTCTATATAGCACTGACTAACATTTCACCAGGACATTTGGGGACTTAACTCAGACTCTAGGATCACATACCTCAGAAGGAAAACTGACATGTTCATTAGGAAAGGCATACTGTTCCCCTCCACAGTTAATGGTTCGGTCCCATCTTCCCCAGCTGTTGGCCATGGCAGCTAAAACTGATGGAAGTTGGAAATCCAACAGTGTTCAGAAACTCTCTTTTCTCCCTCCATCACCACCATGAATGGCCTGTATTTTCATCACTTGTGATTTCGACAGTACATGTTTTAAAACCCACCGGTTTCTGAGAAGCTGCGCATTAGAAGTCCCGCTAGTCTTTCCTCATTCTGTTTACATGCAAGTTGCTGAATGCCCCAGACGTTTCTGTCTTTTCAAACCCAGCTCTAATCCCTGAGCACCCATCAAAATACATACCCCCGCTTCCATCTTACACTGTTATCCAAACCATGCTGCCAATGAGGCCTCCGTGCACCTTCCCCTGAGGAACCCAGCTGCTGTGTGCAGAAACTGAAAGTAACTCTCCTCTGCAGACGATAGCAATTCATGACATGCACCTTCTGCTCTCTCACAGCCGAGAACCTCCCCCCTGGCAGGTCAACTCCTTTTATGTTTCAGTAACGGTCCTACCCCCGGGAGTCCCGTCTGCAGAGCTATTGCAAAACAGTTTATATTCTTAATTCGCCATTTTTCCTATTAAGTGCATTGATAAGTGTTCATTTAATTGTGTGATATGGCACGCATACATACTGAGGACTAGTTCTGTTTAGTGCACAAGAGAGCCGTGTTTTGTGGGGAGCTGGTTTGTAGAAGCACTCCTAATTGAAGCAACATGGACTGGCCCTTTGGAAAAATCCTTGGCGAGATCAACCCACCACAGTTAAAAACAAAGACCAGCTAAGAGACAATTCCTTAAGCAATAACCTACGTGTCGCTTACCCCAGATATAAGAAACACTTTACAGAAGTCCAGCACAGGCAGTATCTGCAAAAAGCTGGCTGCTTCTAGAGTATCCTGCAGGTTGTCCATGTTGAGGGAAAGTTTAGCGGTATAAATAAAATCAATGATCTTCTTTAAACCTATTTTGTTCACACCATGGAGCTTAATGCACATTAAGTCTTGCTCTTTCATCCCACCTAGGGAACAAAATGTAGATAAAGTATGGTTAAAGCGAGTCAGAATGTTTTGTCCCAAACCAGAGAGAACGGCATTTCATAACCAAACGTTAGTTGAACCCACGAGAGAAAACATGGGGAGGGACCCCCCGCTGGCCTCAGTCATTTGTGCGTGGCACACAATCCGAGGGCAGCGGCAGGCCTTGGCGCCCCTGACTGTACCTGTGAACATGGCCTTGAAGTAATCGCTAGCGGATGCCATCATGGCCCTATGGACAGGGAACACCTCATCTCCGTCGCCCGGCACTAGCGTCACATCACAAAGCAACCCTTCTATGCGCAGCTGGTCAAAACCCTGCAAGAAAGGGCCCTGCGTCAGCTTCAGAAACAGGATCAGCCTCCCCCAGAAAGAGAAGCTTGCCCACAGGAAGCCCCACACAGTCGGATCTCCCGGTCCTGGTTCTGCAGGATCGGCCCAGGCTCAGCTTCACTGCTCAAATGCTGCAAAACTCAGGGGCGGCTGCTCTGCTCCTGCCAGCAGGAGGAGGCAGATTAGGTTGCTCTGCAGAACAAAGGGCTTCTGACTGGAGCAAGTTCCCAGAAAACAGGCGCATTCCTTGGGGCATCGGCTCCGCTGGGCCATCCACTCTGGAAAGCTTTGGTACTGGTTTTTACGCTGGCTGCAAGCCTTCCCCCGGCCTGCGCAGGTCACCTGTTTGGTTGGTGGGAGATCTGCAATCTGAATCCAACAATTTCCTACTCTTTAGAACGTTGCGGGAGGAGAGCCGTGTTAGTCTACTGTAGCAATCGAACGCCAGGTATAGGGTTTAGCCTCGTTTCACAGCCATCGCGAATGCAAAGCATCGGCCAACGGTGCAATAAAGGCAGTTTCTGGAGCCAAAGGATGTGCCTGGACGACTGCATGGCAGGCTGCTAGACAATGAAAGCGAGCTGCCTGTCGAACCACGCTCCAAGCCAACAGAAGCAAAAAAACAGGAAGAACAAAATATTGACACTGAAAGGCAGTTTCACCCAAAAGATTCCCTTGAAGGCATTCGGACACAATTTGCAGGCCAACCGCTTTCCCTCTGCTTGGACAATGTCAAGCTCACGCCACGATCTCCTTCAATTACAGGGAAAAGCCACCTTCCTTGGCAGCATTGCTGAAATGTTTAAATAGCAAGGTGGAAGGAGCAAAAGTCCCCGGAAGCGAAGAAAGGGACTCAGTTCCGCACTTCCTTTCAAATCGCTCAGTGACCCGGGCTGCAGCGATGCCGCCACGACAAACCAGGTTTTGGAGGAAACCTCCCCCAAGAAACGAAGGAAGCTGTCCAGAAGAAGACATGGCAGGTAGTTCTATTCAAGGCATTCACTCACCTGGAGGACCACAGCACTATGAGTGTTGCTGGTAAAGAATCTTGTGGTCCCTGCCTTCGATGCCTGCAGGTGAGCAGACACGCCCATGTCGCTGCTCCCCAGAGTAACCTTCATGTGAGGGTCCTCCTCTTCAACCAAAGATCTAGGAGAAGGAAAAGCAGAAGAAGGCAACCTTCGGTCAGAGCCTGTTTGTTCCTCCTGCTCCAGGAGCCATCCTTTGGCTCTAGACACCACCAATGAAGGATCATTCAGGAGCCCAGTCAGAGATCTGTAAACAAACCTAAAAGGGGGCCTGACCAAATTTTTGCCACATTATTATTGTTAAAAAGAGACATGGCAATATGTCATTCTCAATTCAAGCCTCACTGCAAGAAGCTAACAATTATTCTTCCATTTCTGCCATAATTAAGATGATTTGCAAATATATCCTGTTTCCAAGACTTCCATCTTTTAGGAGTCCAAAGACCTTCACTGCAGCAGAATAGGAAACTGGGGGGCAGAAGGGGGAAGTTTACAAGCAGAGTTTCGGCCTGTCCAGGTCTTAAGGGCTCTAAATACGACATGCTGATGCTGTTACAGCATCTGTGCCCATAAAAAGCTCAGGGGACATGGCATCACATATGGTAGCCTGCGTGTACTCTGCCCACGTGCTTACGATCGAAGCACCCCCTCACCTTCATAATCTTTAAATACAACTACCAGCCTCTTTACAAAACATCTAATCTCTCAACATGCAGGTAAAACATTGGCCTCAAAAGCAGTTTCAGAGATTATTTCAGCAGCGCAACTAGTCTCCAACATATGAGCAAATTGTAGCCTCCAATATTTTGGGGGCCTACATTAAAAAATCCTAGTTCAAAACAGGGTTGCTTTAATATAATTCCGTCAACTTGTGCTTGCAGCTGCTATTTATTTGCTTTGAGTAGGGAAAATTTACGGAAATTTCTGAAACTTGAACATTTGGCGGTAGTAGTGGTGTGGTAGTTAAAAACACAAATTGTTTGGAGAGCAATTGGCCATTAAAAAAACCTCTAAACAAGAACTTCTGACTACACAGAAATGGTGGTTTGATACACAGGCATGAAATACATGGAACACACAGAGTAGAAATGCAGAACACATTTAGCAAGTTTCTCTTTCAAATATGACCAGGTGGTTCCTCACCATGAGGATCTGTGGAGATTAAAGCTTCTTTCTGCATGTAGCATTGTGCACTACAATTAACAACCCATAAACATCCTGAAATGTCTCATGTCACATCTTGATTAATTGCACAAAACCTTTACGTAGCCCTAAACCCCAAATCTGTTTCTTTTAGTGCATTCACACCACTACAGGTTGGGAAGAGTTTATTTGAAACAAATCACAGACAGCAGATATTGGTGCAACGACTGAAGTAATTTTGTCAGAGAAGGTCTTCCAAGTATGATGCATCCCCATTATTTTATTACAGTGCTCAGCTGTGCCTTTTACAACAACAGCAACAACGAAGAATTTCCAATAGATTAAATCATCTTTTTGTTAGAAACTATACAAAAGGTTGGGGGAGATGGAGCATAAGATCAGGTTGCTTTCTTGTGGTTCAAGTTGGACAGAATAATCCACGTTCCAATCTACAGGTTGAGCCTGAGCTTCGCTATGGTTCAATCCCATCTCCTTCATGGAATTCCTGCTAAAGATAAAATATGGAAAGAGACCCCAGATGCTTCCCCTGCATGTGTTGAAAGAAAGGGGAGCTCAACATGAAATAAATATCTGCTCCAGTGTCACTGGCCAGATGTTTCTGAAGACCAGTTCCCTTAGGATGGAAAGATACATTCCTGTGCCAGGGAACAGAACACTGGACTAGGTCGGATCCCACCATCTTATCATCAGCCGCTTTCAGACTACAAATACGGTTTGAAAATCTGGGGGCTACCCTTCCCCAGTCCACACAAAGCTTGCATTTCTGGAAAAAACTATCTAATCTAGTCATCTCCTGGCACTAGAAACTTTTCTAGATTATGTTCTCACCTTCTGCCATGTGGCTTTTCAATACTAGCAACTCACACTTTGGATCCCAAAGACCAAAACTCCAAAATAGTACATTCCTTCGAGTTCCTGAGCCATCTCATTACATCAACTATGCATCCAAGAAAAAAATCTAATGAAGGGGTTTTCATTTTAGACATATTTACCAAGGGTGTTTTATATGCACTCATTAAAGCTAACATACCAACCACTATAAATAATTAGGTAATAAGGAGAGTAAATATATTGATTAGGTTTTCCTGGTGGTGCTGAATCGCTACCGTTTCCAAGAATTCCTCATAAAATTAATTAACTTTCTAATTATTCCCATAGCTGTGATCAATAGATGGCATTATATTAAAAAAGAGAACAGTTGGACTTTTAATCCACATTAAATTCTATAAGAATCAGGGCTACATAACACAAAGAATCGGAGGGGGAAAAAACCAGACCAGAAAAGAGACTAGCATCCAAATATTTACTTGGATAGGGAGGGGGTGGAGAACAAGCATGCAGGAGTTTTCTTTTCCTTTTTAAGGTAAATCAGTTTCTCACTCACAAATGTTTTGGGAACTCTTCAAAAGTAATTCATCACAGACATGGACCCCTACCATCAACTCCAAACTACATAAAAGCTTGAGTACAAATTTCTAACTCCCTGGAATTTTTTTTAAGCAACTGCATTGTGCTTACCTTGCTGATCCAATTTTTTATTTAAATAAAGCCGGCGTTCAGTGTAGCAATCCCATATTTCACTGCTCTGTTCCACCTGACGCTGCCCTGTTTTTCCCCTTGTTTGAAATATGAAACGGTTGGGTTATATTTGTACATACCCGTTTCAGATTGATAATAAAAGATACCCGAGTCCATTTTAGAAGCACTCTGTGTCTGTTCAAGCTACTTACTTAATCCAAAACTTGCTTTTTGCTCTCACTGCAATTAAGAAAGTCGCCTTCATTTGTTCCAACTGCAAAGCCCTGACAAGTTTTAGTCCTACCCTGAGTTTACATAAATTATTCTGGTGTTTTGGCTGGCTGAAAAAATGTTGAAGGTTTACAGGGTTAGCTTACAGTATCACCAGCTAATCCAAATTCCACAAATGGGTGCAACTTACACAGGTTAAACATCTGGATATACTTTCATACACTTATATAAACCTCATTCTGCTGCACTAACTTCAGGTTCTTGGTCCAGATACAACTTTTTACAGCCAATTAAGGCACTAGAGAGGCAACACAGGAACACGATGAACATTTTGTGTTCCTGTGTTGCTTCTCTGGTTCCTTAATTGGCTGTAAAAAGTTGTATCTGGACCAAGAACCTGAAGTTACTGCAATAGAACCCATGTTTTAAAAAAACCCATAAGTCAACTCGATTTCCAAATGTTATTAAAACAGCTTCTTCGACCATGCTGCAGCAACAGATGGAAGCTGTTTTAAACGCCTTAATTTTGGCCATGCTGCCTGGGAATTCTAGTCTGGATGGGTCAGTGGGGAGGGTACCTAACAAACTACTTACGGCAGGTAACTCCAGACTGAGCTGTCCTAATTCCAAGCACTGGTCACCTTAACTATTGCTGTCTACCGAGCACTGCTTGACTGGCTGCCTGAAGCTTCTAGGAATCATCTCCACGTGGCTGAATGAAGCAGCTCTACAGAAGGCACAAAATCCTCCTGCTTTAGGTGCCAGTAGACACGTGGACAGACTCAGGGACACCTTTTGCTGAAGTTTATTCAACCTTCTATGAATTGAACCTTCAAGTGAATCTGCTGCCCTGGCCCTACTGAAAGTCACAGGAACGTTTTGGTGGGTTCGTCCGTTTTGATCTTGTCAGCTGTCCGGAGTCACTTATGGGAGATGGGCAGCTACACAAACCTCTCTCTCTCTCTCTCTCTCTCTCACACACACACACAGACATATATCTGCTTTCAACAGAAGCATCGAAGTGCTGCGTTACAGAGCTGGGCACACTGCAGATGTGCTTCCTGGTGCAACCCCTTGAAGGACCAGATTGTAATTCTCTTGAGACAGAAAAGACTGATTCCAGCTTCACTGAGTGGAGTAGGTAGAGACCCTCCAGGAAACAGGTGGCAGCCCACTGCATACCCCTAAGCTATCCTTTGCAGAAGCAGGGAACCATGTGCTACATCGCCTGGCAAGTAAGCTACTTCAGCTCCTTTCATAAACAAACAAACAAACAAAGCCTTTTTCCCAAATAGCTGACAAAAATCAATCATTGCTTAGACTGCCCTGACTAGATGGGAGGCAGGGCACCCAGGTGACGGGGGTGGGTGGGATCTGCCTGCCGCATTTCCCATGCCACTCTCTTCACCGGGCATTCGACAGGCTCCTATTCCTGGAGAGGTGAGGATGACTCCGTCTCAGCCATGACCCGAGCAGCCACTGTGCATCCCTTGTCCACGGAGCAAGCTAGCCGATCTTTTCACCTTACCCCAAGCGATGCGCGAGAACAGTTCTTCTCGCAGCAGCCACCCTCTTTTCCTTACTCTTTCTTCTCAGGCCGCAACCCCCTGCCTCCAGAAAGTTCACATTCGGGTGCCAACAGGGTGCGGCAGCGGCAGCATTCTCCACCACTTCAAAAGACGGAGGACAATAACCTGGCACTGTAAAGCTGGACTGCTGGACACACAGCGACCTGAGCAGTTTTGTGGTGCAGCAGCCTCAGAGGATGATCCTGCAAGCAACCAAGGCAGCTCATGCATGAGGCCTCTTCCATCAGCCTCTCTTACTCATTAGTTCTGAAAGGACAGCAGCCAAAAAAACCCATATGACTTTACTTAGGGGTGAAATTAGGTCCACAGGAGAGAGATTTGGTCAGAAAAGCAGAATAAATCAGCCAACAGTCAAGGGGAAAAACAGCACCAACCTGTTGTGAATAGGCTCCCTTGCCACGGTGGGGTCCCCTCTTGGAACTACAGCTCACAGCTAAAATCACACAGAACTCACCCACAAGACAATATACGAACTAAGCCTGTGGGTATACTTCTTCCACCTTCATACACAGGACAGGCCAAGCTCTCTAACTTGGTCTCGGTAAGCAGGCATGAAGCTTTGTCCTGAGTCTGAGGTACAGATGGGGTGGTGGGGAGGAGGAGGCGGCAGTTAAGTTATCAGGAGTTAAGAAGGAAGTAAGAAAGTGGACCAGGGCTCACAAAGCTTGCTTTTTTATTATTAAATCTGTATACCACTGGCTTCAACTGACAGTGCAATAAAACAAAAAATTGTAATTCATAAAGCCATCAAGCTCCAAATGTCCTGTGGAAGAGCTCCATCTTCAAGGCCTTTCTGAAAGATGCCAAGGTAGGTGCAACCCAAACCTTGAGGATGGCGTGGGGTGGAGGGAGTCTGTTCTACAAGAAAGATGGTGGCCATAACAGTAAAAGATGGCCTTCAGGCTCCCACCCCAGCCACCTCACCACTAGGGGGGCAACCTAAGCTTCCCCACCTGGATGAGCACACTGGATGGGTGGGTTGGCTGCACCTTGGTCAATCCATTTGGCTTTCAAGGTGCCACAAGTCTCTGTTGGCTTTATTGTCAGGTAATATATTCAAGAACAGGTTTTTCACATGGCTTCAGACACTTTTCCAAAGCTGCAGTAGCAGATGTTTAAATGACAAACTTATCAGCTTCCAATGCTTCAAGCACCATCAGTGCTTTTCAGAAAGATGAGGCGGGTAAGAATACACTTGGCACTAACACAGAAAGATGTTCAAGTTCCCCTTTGGGATGTTACATGAAGGCAGAGAAACAGATCTAGGTATCACACAGAGCCACCATCCACATGCTTATGAATCCATCAAAGGAGTTCTGGATTAACAGTGAGTAGTTACCACCCACTTTAGCATAGTTCTGTGCTGTGTTTTCAGTTTCATTAATATTCAGGGCAGCTTATGTCACCTTTTTCTAAAAATGAAGAGCAGCATCCAAACCTAGGAGCAATCTCCAAAACTGAGATACTGATGGTAACCATGAAGAACAAACTTCGAATCAAGCAAGGCCCAAAAATACTTTAATTAAGCAGGCCAAAAGATGGCTAAAAAAGAACAACCTCGCCTGATGAAAAAGGCCATCCAAGATGGGACAAGGGAACACTTCCTTGGGGAATTCTACATCCCAGGAGTGGCTGGGCTTCCCTGACATTCCCACCAACTGTATCTCAGCCACAGAAAGGAATTAAGAGCATTCTTCCTTTTAATTAATTAATTAATTGATTGATTAATTATTTTCAGCCTGTTTTTCAATCTGTAGACACAACAAGCCACTTACAAATGAAAACATTATCCTTTCACAAAAGGAAATAGTGAGCAAACAATCACAAAACTGAACCATTTCAAGATAGCAACAGATTAAAAAACAACAACCTCTTCCTCTTAACCTCTTTGGCATAGCTAATGGAAGAGACGGTCTTTAGATAGTCTGACATCCTAGAAAGTCCTCAAGCTTCCTCTGATATCTCCAAAATACTTCACTGCTTCTGAGATTCTGAATTTTTATCTTAAGGCAGAATCTACTTTGTTTTTCATCCATGAAGCAAACAAAAGTGACAGCCAGTTTGGACTAGTGGTTAAGGTGCTGGGCTAGAAACCAGGTGACTGTGAGTTCTAGTCCCATCTCAGGCACGAAAGCCGGCTGGGTGACCCTGGGCCAGTCTCTCTCTCTCAGCCCAACTCACCTCACAGGGTTGCTGTTGTGGGGAAAACAGGAGGAGGAAGGAGTATTAGTATGTTCCCCACCTTGAGTTATTTATAAAAATAATAAAGATGGGATAAAAAATCTTTTTAAAAAAAGCAAATGTGCCACTATACCACCTTCCCGTCAAACTGCAGGATGAGGACACAGCTCAATGTAGCTCATGGATGAGCTCTTCCCCACCCACTTCCAAAGGTCTGCAAAATCCAAGAGGTTCAGCTGGTATTTAGTGTCCAAAGGTAAACTGGTTTTGAAGAAAAAAATGAAAGCTTGACGACAATAAAAATATCTGCTGAACTGGGGTGAGAAAGAAAGTTGCGTCTATTAGGTGAGGTCCTGCTGTAGTCCTAAGCACACTGACAAGTGGCCTTACTCAGAGACACTGCTGAGCATTAATCTAAAAATCTAAAAACAAAGAAATAAGAATTAAGAGTGCTCAGTTCCAAGATTTATATTGACCAAAAAAAATTGCTTACCTTAGCTTGAAGAGAAGAAATGATTACTTTGCCAATGTGACTGGAACTATCTTTGACATATTGCAACAACACTGCACTTGGAGAAGGATAAGCAATGCTGACCCACAAGAAACAAGCCAGGATGTGGGAAAGACACCGCCTCCTTGGTGGAGCCTAAAAGCAGCAAGGCTGCTCTTGTTGCCCTACTCCTACTGAAAGGACACCTATTCAACTCCTTGACTTGGTACAAGACAAGAGAACCAAGTTTTGGCTAACCTAGCATGGGTAGCAAGGTTCTGTCCAAAGCAGGAGTCATCTAAAAAAATCTCAACACTGTAGCAGATGTCCAGAATGGGAAGGATGGGAACAGTCATCTCTGTAGATAGAGAGGGAGGGAGGTAGAAGCAATGCACTCTTCAGAAGAGGGAAGAAATATGCCTTAGGGTGCATTTCACAACTCTAGAATAAAATCTAGGTAGCAAATTCCCTTTACCATACTGGACAGTCTGGTCACCCACCTTTGGCCCAAACCACAGTTGATACTAGTACTCATTGTGGCCTAAATTAGAAGTGAATTCCACCAGGAGACACTTTTGATTGACTAGTAGAATATTGTTTTTCACTGATATCAACCCATCCCTGATCTTTGCATACACAAAGGCTTGGGTGCATAGTCTTCCTCAATTCCACACAGTCAGAGACAAAGAGAGGCGCAATGGTAGTTTCACAAGTGAGAATTTCAGAGAGCCCTACGCCCTACTTACCCTGAGTCAAGAGACTTAAGGGACATCCATTCAACCACTGACCAAACTGCATCATTATGATGTGAGGTGCAAGGGGAAGACATAAACTTTTTATCCTTCCTCCAGTCAACAGAGCTTTCACATACGAAATAACATCCAATCTATATCTCATCACCACATCGCCCAAGCATGTGCAGGCAAGCTTTTTTGATCTATAGCTGGACATTGCCTCTTCTCTATGAAAGCTAGACTTGAGTTCAGAGGGATCTCCAATCCCCTCCCTCCCGCCCCAATTATCTACAAAATGCAATTTGCTCTATGCAGAAAAGTATTTTGTGCTGGACATTAGTGAAATGCAGGGCTGATTAAGTACAATTCTCAATATTGGTAAGCTTCCACCAGCTTGACTGAAACCCATCTTTTGATCCAAGAGTTGACCCTGATGAAAACCACAAAGATTAATCATCAGTTGCACCTCTTCTACCTGGATGTGGATATTGTACAACAAAATAGATGGGGGAAACTTTTTTCTTAGTAAGAAAAATTACACACCTTAAAATATTTTATTCAAAAAGCGTAATGTAAGAACAAGACTTCAGATGGCTTGTTTCTTCACTTCTATAATTAAAGACTCGCAGAAGCATAGCTGGGAGTGGAATTCACCTGCTTGAGGAGACGGCGGGGGGGGGGGGTCAAAGAAGGAGCAAAAGAAAGCTAGGACCTGTAGTGCTTTGACAATGAATCATAAAGCACTGTGATTTCATATTCATAACCACTAAAAATATTTCTGAGTCTTCTTAAGGGTATACTGTGCCAAACCCATAGTTACCAATATAGTCTCTGCCTTAAATTTTAAAACCTTACTGGTCTAAATGTCAACTACATCATGTATTCTACTAAAGAAAACAAATGAACTGGACAAATGTTTTAGCTCTGAAATTGCATAAATTGTTATGAAATATATATCCTGAACCGCACATGAAAGGTCTTTTTATCTATTTACCCATTTAATTAATTAATTTTATTACATATATTTCTATACTACCTTGCTTCCAAGACTCCTTTCGCTTCATGGTTTAACATACACTGCATTAATGTTGCATTCCTAATTCAGATTAACTGGATAGTGCTTCTGTCCTTCCTGTTTCAACATGCTAGTCTAAAATTTCCTTTCATGCTTCAGATCTAGGAAAAATGCTGTAATTGCTAAATGCTGAAAGTTTGTTGGATGCTTCTTTTAAAAAAATTAAAAGCACTATGCAGCAAATAGATAAACATGTATCTCACAACATTATTGTCTTCTACATGTGAAATAAAAAAGAAAGAGACAGAAGTAGACATGTCTATCAAAATCTTGGACAAGAGGTATTTGTCCATGAACAAGCTAACATAAAAGCCAAAACATCAAGATACCCTATTCCATTCACACAACACCTAAGAAAAGCAGATTCAAGGCTGTGGAGATGTTTCATATTTTCCAGACATAAAGGCTGCAAAAGGTATCCAGATCAGAATTCAGGGAAGGGATAAGCATCACCAAAATCAAGCTTACTATTTTTTTTTCATTTTAGCATGCCATGTGCTTTGCTCAGCGTCAGACAGAAATACAGCCCTTGTCTACGAAACCGTGATAATGCCCTTTACAGATCTGAAATCCTGAGCTGTACCCGGTAGCTCTTGCAGACGAAATGTTTAAATGTTGACTCTGAGGGAGGGAAAGAAATCTAACCAGAGAAACAGAGGAACAGTTACTTGGGTTAAAAAACAGCCAGTACCTCACAATGGAAAAGCCCCACACCCAGTACAGAAAATGACACCCTGGTAGGCGTTTTTAGTGCACCTAATGATGAAGGCAGCTATAAAAAGGAAGGGCCGGGTGCCAATGACCCTGGAGTTACTCGTCTAAGATCTGCATTGTAGACCAACAGCCTGCACAAACTTCAACAAAGGGTACGGAAAAAGAATTACGAGCGTGAGCAAATCTGCAGCAGGTCTCTGCTTTTTCCAACAATGGAACGACTGCACGCAACACCCACCACTGGGGTAGAGGGGAAGAAACATCACGGACAAGAAGAGGAAGGTCTGAAAACCTGACGTTCCACGAGAGGAGAAATGCAACGTTGAGCATGAAAATCCTGAGACCAATGTCACATCAGAGAATACAGCAGCACCACAAAAAAAAAAAAGGGTGTGTGTGTGTGTTAAACTGCACAAAACAAAACCCTGCGCGGGGGGGGGGGTAATCTTGCAAAAGAATGCCCACCTTAAAGATACCTCCAATCTCTCACTTACATGTATGCTGGAGAAAGTGGCGACGACCTGGATGTTTTAAGCACAGGAACGGGGAATTTCCAGCTAGCAGGCGAACTCGTTTTCCATTTCAATGGCATGTTGGTCACCACGATACTACAATAACAGCAAACAGCATTTCCATAACAGGCTACCAACGTGGGCTTCCATTCCAGACGCACGCTCCTGGCGGGATGGTGGCTGCTGCTATGGCTGGGAGCACGCCAAGCGGGCCTGCCCAGGATCTTGGACTGAGGCTTCCCATCGGGGAAAGGGGGCTGCGAGGCACCTCCTCCTGTCCCCACCACCCCCAAAGCGGGAAGGTGAGTCTACGGCTCCAGCTCACAGATAGTGCCGCCTCATTAGAGAAGGGCTGACTGCAGTGTATATTAAAAGAAGCACGGGAGGGCGAGAGAGGAGGGGGGGAGCCTGCACCGTACAAGGCGCCACAATGCAGCTTTATTCTATAAAAAGGTTGCCTCTTCCCTCCCCACCCCAAGACCAAGCTGGCACTGCTATTGTTCCACCTTCTCAGTCACACTGCAGCACCGTACTACATTCAACACCTATTAGCCTGATTTCTGGCAAATAGTAGCAGGGAAAAAAAAACCAACAACAGAGGGAAGGGGTGGGGGGGATGAGATGGATTCCATAAAGAAAGCAAAGCAACCTACCGACTCAGAATACACTTGTCATCCTCTGAATAATCTTCGCTGGAGCTGCAACAGTACAAGCGGGAGAAAAATCTCAGCATAGCCTTAGGCCACGCGGGGAAGGGACGTTAGTGACTAAACACCGGAGCCTGTTCTCCTTCTGTGCAAACCAAACAATGCAAGAATGCCATTATGGGGGGGGAAAAAGGCTACTGCAAAGGAAAAAAGGATTTTTGAAAGAGAGAGGGAAAGAAAAACGGCAGCCTCGGCCTCGTAGTCAGAGCGAGCAAATGAAAACGTGAGGGCATATTTCTGCAGATTCCCGCATGTTCTTCCAGCCTGCTTTGGATTCAAGGCGCTCTCGTTTTTTTCCTACCCTTGGCTTCCAAGATGTGGCGAGGAAAAAAGCCTCATGCATTTTACAACGTGTTCTGTGAACAAGAATATCGTTCCTTGCCTTCTGTTTGCAGCTGGGAATTGGAGGGCAACAAAAGTGCCGCTAATATCTGTCCTTGCACAGGGATGCAATCAACGCTCAGACAGAGCAGCCGCTGCCCCCCCAGCTCATAAATTGCCTGAAGTCTTGACGAAGCAGCCGGCTTGCAGGTGTCTGTCACAGCCCCCCCCCCCAACAGAAACACAAGTCTATGGTCTCTCTGGTGGTGACCCCAAGGGGCAGGCAGCTACCGGGGATGTGCACGTGAGCTCCTTTCTCACAGCACCCTTGAAGACTATGAAGACACTATGTGCCAACTTGAGGAAGGCAATATTTCATGGAAATGTTACTCCAGCAATTTAACCCCAAGCCAGGGGGTGCCTCAATCAATGTAAAGAAGCGTCAGGGCACTGCTGCCATGTGGCAGAACAAAGCTTCTCAGGTGGAACGGGAGGTAGGTTCGTCAGAGGATTTCCAGTTTGATTTTCATGGACTTGGAAGTACCTTCCCTGTGGCTGGGTGCCGCCAGAATGATCGACTGTCTCCTTATCACGGGAAAAGGCAAAACAAGTGGAGTGCTTTTTATTTAATTTTTACAGTTTCTCCTTCGTTTGTAATTCAGGTGAGGAGGAACATGAGAGAAGCAGCATCTTCTAAATATTCTGCTTTCAAGCCCCCAGCTGTACTAAAAACTCTACAGTCACAGAATATGAAAATATGAACCAAAAAAATGCCTGGCTACTCACCCAATAATTTACCTAGAGTCCTTCCAGACTGGGGGTGGGGATAAATTGCACAAATAAAATAATCCTAACTCGGGAAGGACAGGGCGCTATCTATTCAGCATTCAAGAAGCTCTCTTATGGCCACCGAGGGTGGAAGAACGACGTGTTAATGCTGCAGGCATGTTGACCCAGACTTAGCCATATATTCCGTGACAATGGCTTGGGGGGAGGAAGAGACGGACAATGAGAGCGTAACGTAGATGACCTGAACTCACTTGTTGCTGGTCTTTTAAGCATAAAGAAGAAAAAAGACAAATCCTGGTGAATACCTTGAGCCGGTTTCCTTGGTAAGACCAATTCAGAGTGACTGACTGCAAAAGCAGATTTGCTGAGGCGAGCCGCCACCACGAAAGGCTTTCTGCACGAAAGAAACGGGATTGCTGTCGCACATTTACATGCGGAGCCATGCCTACTTTGAAAGAGCCGCGCTGCTGACAAAGAATGGACACTGCCGCCTTCCATGAATCCTTTTCATCAGGCCCCCAAGAAACGTGGGCTAACACCCCCCCCCCACACACACACACACGATAAAACATCCTGCTTTGCCCCCAGATCTGGTGCATTAACAGAACAATCAAGACAAATGGGCATCATTAATGGTAAATTGGTGCCTCCCCCACTGTACCACACACAACAGAGGCTGAAGGACAATGAGGTCATCAGCTGTTCAGGCTTCATGCGCCGCCTGCCACTCACCAGCAGACCTCAGCCTGCCTGCCTGTGGGGGAACAGAACGAGCTAAGGCTACCAAAGATCAGTTTTGCATAAAGGCTTGGGTGAGGTTGCAACAGAGGGTGTGAAGAGCAGCATTCAATCCTCCATCCATGCCAGAGCCAACTTAGGTTCGTTAAAGCTCCCAGCCGACTCTCTGCTACTAGAAAAAGACAGAAGGATAACCCAGATAACACAGAGCATTGACAAACCAAGCAGAAATGGTTATCATCTTATCAGCTCTGAATCCTTGAACGTGCGGCTCAGCGTAAGGCCCTCCAAGTTGAGTTTCTTCTGGTCTCGGCTGCTCCTAAGCAGAAGAGGGCAACGTCCAAACGCTTCTGCACTCTGTATCCATGGAGTTGCCAGGAATCGGGCTTGATTTGAAGGTATCTTTTTTTTTTTACAAGTCTCACTAAACAACTGCCAAATCCTTCAATCTGAGCAGCGCTAGCATTACAGAGCTTACAGCTCTGGGTGAACATTAACTTTAGAAAACTGCCAATTAATAAATCTGTACGGCAAACCGGAACAGAGGTTTAGAAGAAAGCTGCTTCAGAACCAACGATAAATAGCCCACGTGGAAAATAACTGATGCTGGAAAAGGGCCAGTAATATTTCTTGCTCTTGCAGAAGTAGTCAAGGGAACACATTTATCTGGCATTTTCTGGAACAGCAGTTTCTCTACTGTATTTTCCAGTAAGAAAGAAGTGTGTAATACTGAACATTCAACTGCGGAGGATCAAGACATTAGGCACTGCGAGGCTGAAGACAACTTCTCGTATTAGGGCCATCAGAGACAGTTTGGCAGGACATCTGCCTATCGCCAAGGTTGAGAAACACTGCTCTAGACAGTCCTTTGAGCCATTCGAGTTATTTTGCCAGACAATTAGCCAAATGTTGCAACCAAAGAAACGCTGTAGATGTTTTGTCCCAACTATTTAAAACTGATTTATCAACGTATTTTGGGCTTTCTTGTTTCAGCGGTCGTATCACTGGAAGTCCTTAGAGAATAAGACCCAACAAAGCACGCTATGGCTTAGCAGGGTGTGTTCCACCACTGAAAAACAGCCATTCACAGAGTATGTGTAAGGGAAACATCATTTGATCCTATCTTGTGGCAGGAGGACAGTCTAGATGGCCTTCCATTTCCTTTCAATTCTACAGCTCTAAACAGAGATGAAAACATTACATGCATCAGTTCAGACAGCTGCTGGCTCATCTTTCTTCTGGAAGCAATCTGAACAGATGGTGCGCTGCATTTTCTACATGGCGCCACATCCTCTTCTACCACACACAGAATTAACTGCGGGAGGGAAAGGCGCAAAGACTTATGCATTCTTTATCTGAATTAAGAACAAAGATCTGGAAATGGTGGACTACAGTGTCAAACCGAAACAGTTTTTCCGTGCTCTGGCGGCTGAACCGTTTAACACAAGAACCATAGACCATTGGGAGGAAGAGAGGTTATGGAGGAACTCAGTATGAACTTGGACCAAGAGATCCAACCAAACCTCACGTCTGACCTGGGAGTTAGTCACCTAAGGCTCATCAAGAGCCGGTATACAAACACTGTGCACGCTGCACACCCACCTCCTTTGTTTTTTAACCAGGCAGATGTGAACAATCAGAAGCTGCCCAACTTAAATGGGAAAGAAGTGACGGAGCACCTTAAAACCCAACGCACTTGATGCTTCTGGAACTCAAATCTAGCCTGGCCAACTAGACTTTGATCTAGGAAGGGGTGTGTGTGACTGTGTAAATGAGTAGGACTCACAGTTCAGAACATGAACAGTAGAAGTTGTAACCCAGCTTTGTCTCTACATTTCTCTGTCTCTAAATGAAAAACCACCAACAAGTAACCCTGCCATTGCCATAAAATTTATCTCTAGTCGTCAGTGCAATACTACCATTACGGTCAAACTGCTTTGATTTCTCAGTTAGTATCCTAAAGGAACAGAACGTGATACTTTCTACAACATATGCTGGGGAATCAACATCCAGTGCAGGCCAAGAACACGCTGGATAATGTACTGCAGAACTCCCTAGATCTGCTGTCAAGAAGCACACAGATACACACCGACATGTGCAAATCTTCCAAAATGCCTTCTTCCAAGAAAACAACAGGTGTCACCTGAGAAATGACAGCCTTCCCTCCCCTCTCACCCAAGCAAGACCTTGAAGGGGAATATGTATGCTCAGTGAGGAAGTCATTTAATAACAGTGCTTAATAATTCACCAGACCAAGAATATGTTTTTCAGAAGACATGCCACTGCTATTCTAGAGCATAAGAACAAGACATACGTGTTAACTTAGCTTCTAATTATGTTTCCACTCTAGACATTATGTGTTTATCTAGCTTTCCAGAACATATTGGCTTCTCAAATGCTGAACATCCCAAACATACCCATTCCCCTCCCACTCTCCTGGCTTATTCAAGCATGACCACTGCACATACTTCAGGTCACGACTGGGTCCCTCCCCCCACCCCATGATCATGAAAAATGCCCTTGTGTGAAATTCAGTCCTCTCATTTCCTCCCACCCAAGTTGCTGGCACATACGACAGGAGCACCTGGGAAAGTCATTAGAGTCTGGGGACAGAACCCCCCAACCTTTCCACAAGGGGCTTCAAGGCACATGGCCCCAGGAGTTTTTCCAGCTAATGAAGGCTGGACTATGACATTACTGGAGTGGAGAAGAGGACAAGCTGGCCAAAACTTGGCTTAATACTTCTGAGGAGCAAGATGCAAAGATACATTTCAGATGTTTAAATTACTCCAGGACATCTCCAATGTAATCATTCCCGGTTTCCATCCTGCTGAAGGTGGCTGAATAAAAGACCACTTATTTCAGGGTTATAATTAAGTAGCTGGAAAGTCAAAGTGTCAAGGTTTCAGATTAAAGATGCATGGAAACTCAGAACTGCAAGTGGGAATCCTACTTTAAGTATTACTCAAGCTGACTTTTCAGCTTTTGCTGTATATTAAAACTAAAAGTACAAACTGTTCGATCAGGAAGTTTGCTTTACTGCAGGCTCAAATTATCCTACTTTGGACACATCATGCAGAAGGCTCTAATTTTGGGAAAGGTGGAAGGAAAGAAGAAGAGGACGGCCAGCAGCAAGGTGGAGGGACTCAGTTACAGTGGCGATGGGTGCACCGTTGGAGAACCTGAAGGACCAGGTGAGGGGCAGATCCTCCTGGAGAAAATCTATCTAGGTGGTTGCTAAGAGTCAACACTGACTTGATGGCGTGTAATCAATGCTTTACTAAAGCCAACAGGACCTACCATTTGCAGTTAGGAACTTCAGAATTCCAGCTTCCCAAAAGAAAAAGGATGCCTTTTAGCTCAGCCCGCACTGAACTAGCTACAAGTTTTGCATTTTAAAAAGCTAGGAAGCCTTTGTGATGAGATTATAGGAATTAATAACATGGCAACTTGGATTAAAACACATCAATCTGACTGTTCTCTGCACGTCAGTGAGTAGCACTGTTAACACCCACAGGCAACGTTTATTACACAATGAAGTTTTTGAAGGACCTAAAAGTGAGGTAATGCTCATTCAAAATCAGTAATGCCACCTTCTGGTGATGATGAGAAGAGATTAACAGTAGGAACCTCAACCGGATGTTTAGGGCTCCCTTTTAACAGGCCAACTGCAACAGGCAGCCACCCGCCCTCACCCCCTGCAGAGCACGAGGACAGAAGACAGACCTGGCACCCGAATTAAGCCCTTTCAAACATTTCATCAGGAACAGGCGAGAGCCCTTTCACGTCCTTCTCTTGTGAATTATTTGAGGAAGTATCCAGATGAACAGAACCTGTTTTCCTGGGGCTGGGGGCAGCAAAACTGTTCAGCCGGCCCCCTGTGGAAGAGAGCAGCAGGTACTTTCGGTCTTTTACTTGGTTTAAGAGAGCCTTCACAGCTGCTGACCATAAACTTATTTTTGACAGACTGGTATTTCCAAATATTAAACACTAACACAGTAATCAAATTAAGTGGAAGTTATTACCCCAATAGATAATGCAAAACAGGTGGAGAACATAGAAAAGGGAAGTCAAAAAGCAAATACTTATCTGTATTGTTTTTAGGGATGTTTTTCCCCTATTTTCCTTTTCCTTTTTTTTTCTTTTAATATTTATAAACAATAATATAGTGGAGACTTTGCAACTAAGCTTAAACATTTGTAGTACTTTTTTCCTTTTTAATATTATGAAAACAACTCAATGCATTTTGCTTGATACCTTTTATTAATGCATTAATTGTACAATACTAGTAACTATATGTCTGTCTATAGTTTATCTTTTTTGAAAATATATCTCTATTCTAAATTTTAAAAATAAACAAAAAATAAATCAGAAGTGAGCAAACCAACTACCAATGAGTTTAAATCCCTCAGCTCATGTAGCCTTCCTAAAAAGGAAGGCTCCAAACTCGCAGCAAGCCATCTTCCAAGAGAGGACAACAATTCTCCCAGAGAAGTTTAATTTAACTTCTTAAACTATTGCAAATCAAAAAAATGCCAACAACTGAAAAACAATCCAACCGCAGGGCAGATGGTGGCAACAGCCAGGGAGAAGGAAGAGAGGAGACATTCCACCCAGGAAGACTCTGGGGCGTCTGCTGTAGCTTCACATGCACACCCCTTTCAGAAATCTTTTCCACAGGAGGGGGGAGAAGGCGCATTGTGAACCAGCTGTGGCTAGTTCAACAAACAACTACAGTTTAGCAAAATATCAACCCAGCCAGAGACTTTTCAACTGCAATCCAGATTAGATGGTCCAGTATTCTCCCAGAAGGACCTGGGTTGGTTACCTTGTGGTTCAACTTGCAGCAAACTGGCTTGAATTCTATCTATTCACTGCCCCTCAGATTTAATCTTGGCTGTTTAAACATTTGTCGTTCAAACTTTTTAAAGAACTATGCCATGACAGCATCCAGGGATATAAATACTTTACTAAATCAACAGGGCAACAGAGAATAAGGCCATCATCACAACACAAGTTACTGTTAAGATGGTATCAAAAACTTTGCCGTAACAAAGAAAAAGGCCAAATGCAAAGTGGTTTCAGTTACTGTCATCTACAAATGGGAGTCTGAAGCTCTCGTTGCAGAACAACCAGGGCTTGCTCTTCTGCATTTTTTGTCTTTCTGGGGATGCAGATTTAACCCTGATATTTACATCCTCAACCGCGCAGGAGGATCAACTCCCTTTTACTGCCAGCTTGTGTTTTTGGTTTGTTTGGCATGTTTCTGTTCCTGTTTCTCATCTATTACCTTATAATCTCAGGGTCTTAAAAGCCGTCCGTCTTCTGTTTGCAAAGGAAAGCTTCAAACACTTTCTCTTACTACTCAGAAGGGACTATACATCTAATCTGAAAATACTTAATGTTATTTTCAACTTCAGATTCTCCCAGTTAACTTGTGAACTCGGCGGTTCAATTCAATGGTTAAGTTTAACATCCCATCAGCCAGTTCAGATTCAATTATCCTGGCGTAACATAGCAAGCTGCAAAGAAGCGCTGGAGTCATACAGCTTCTGCCTGTCCCAGTGGGCAGCCTGGGCAGATCTATCCTGGTTAGTTAAAGACTCAGAATTCAAGTTCATCCCCAGCCCTGAAAGCCCACTGTGGGACATGGGGCCGGTCTCTTCTTTCCAGGACAACACACCTTGCTGGGAGGGAGAAAGCCGAAGGAGGAAAAGCTATGCACAGAGCAAGGAGCACTGTAAATCTAATAAGTAAAGTAAGAGAAATAAATCTCAGTGTCCTATTAAACCTTAACTGGGAACATCTTAACCTGATTAGCTGCACAGAGAACCACAAGGAAGCCGCAGTGGCCCTCCTTTGAAATCAAAGGAGGGAAGAATGGAGAGGACTCAGGACACGATGCTCATTCATGGGTGGAAACATGATGTTGGCTGCAGAAGCCGGGAGTTATTAAAACTGTAGTTCCGGCCCATCTGGAGGGCAGCAGATGGAGACAGCGTATTCTGTTGCCTAATTTTCCAGGTGCACAATATCAGATTCCTCAGGAGCTTGTCTGAGCAAAGATGATAAGTCACTGGTAAGGAACTCATGCTAAAGCAATCTGGGGAACAAGGAATGACTTACACCCCAGTGCAATCATGTTCCCATCAGCAGAAAAAGCCATACAACTGTTCATGGGTCACAGGATCTGAGACTTTCTCTAGGCAATCATCTTGGTGAACCACAAGTCTGATATATTTTGCCCCGTTTGTCATGTCACCAAAGCTTGGGTTAAAGGTTCATAGCAAACACAGGGTTTGAGGGATGCTTATACTGATGATGCTTTGAAACTTGACCCCAGAAACTAATTCACACATTGCCTCATGGCTGATTTTACACCCACCACCACCACCACGTTAAACAATTCAACCAGCACTGTGTCCAGAGACTTGATGAATGAACAATCCCTATGGCTATCATCTTGAAATTGCACCTGCAGCCAATGCCAGGAAGCTCCAATGGGCATGCACTGTATCAGTGCAAATAAAATGCACAGATTTCTGCTTTGAAGAGAAAACAGTATTTGAATATGCAATTGGCTTAATTATATGACTCCAGTGCTGTCTTTTAGGTCCTGCTGCATGCTCCTCTGTTAAGAAAAACTCTTTTAAAATTCTTGCATTTTACACAGAAGCAACTTTATGGCCATCTGACTTGAGGCTCTGAATTTCAAGGCATAAGCATGATCAGGGGCCAAATAAAAGAGCACAGAGAAAAGATACGACACGTGTGCCTGCGCAGGGTATGATTAAAACAAATGAGGCCATTTAGAGGACTTTAACCATTTTATAATCAGGAGACAGCTGCAATTTCAGTGACATTCTAACTTGAAATAATTGGCAAATAAGAGCTGTATTTTCAACAAAGACAATCAAAATGCAATCAACGGAGAAAGTGGAACCTTTCCCAACGATGCTGCCAAAATTACTGATATTAAGTACTATGGCAACACAAACAAAAAGGCTAAAAGGGATAGATGGACAATCTTCAGCCTCTGCTGACCTCTGAATTGCAAGCCTGTGCCTTGGTTCTCGTGCTCATGAGTCCCTCATCAGCTCACTGCATTTCACCTCCCCTTTCAAGACCAAGCTTTCGCAAACATCACACGAACTCCAATTGATTTGGCAAGAAAATCACAGCAGATTATGGACCAAACATGCCAGTGGCTGACTCAACACTGGTTGGCATACAAAACACCATTCTCTATTTCTGCCAAAATTTTCTTTCAGGTCTCTCCCTCCACTAGAGGCTGATAAACAAATGGCAGGGCCTCTAAAACCATGCCTTTAATTTCACAGGCCAACCAAACTTTGTGACTTTCTACTTAGCCCAGTTGCATTGAGGTCACCTCAGACCCAAACCTCCAGATTTCAGGTGCGAAGCCAAACGTCCTGATAAGGCGGTGACCAAACTCTTACGCCACATTTACTGTACTGAAAGGGGAAAGAACTCTTTTGGAAGGAAGGTCAACTGGCCTGCGACAAAGGCGTGAAGGTCTCAAAAGCAGCCCTTGTGGGGCAAACACATACCTGTCATGAAGCACTGGGGGCCTCTCCCTTCTGAGCACAGAATGATCCATGCTGTCAGTGTTAGAAACTCCCCTGTTAACCAAAGGAAAGAGGACTTTAAGGCTTGCGCTTTTTTAAAAAGGGGAACCCTGGTACCCTGCTGTACCACCGCATTTTAACAGATCACATGGGCAGAGCTCACTGGAAGCAGACAACAATCCACCAGTGGAGCCAGTCACCTCCTCTCCGTGATGGAAAATGAGGCTTTTGTTTCTGTAAAGACAGCTCGCGGCAAGAGATACCCTCTTCACCAGAACGCTGGAAAGTCATTATTATTGTTCCTCCTCCTCTGCTCCTCCTCCTCCTGACACGCTTGCCTGGGCTCTGGCCAGTAAAAGGGCAGCAAGGGTTCCCTCCGCAACAAGGGAGCCCGGCACACGAACAGAATTCCAACAACAAATATCCCTTTGGGGAGCGGGGAGCCCCGCAGCAGAATCACTGCATCAGGCAAAGAGGGTCATCCCTGAAGACAGCCTTCTGGGCACCACTGAAAATCCACATGACGAAGCAGCTTAAGGAGCTTTGCTAAGGCGCCCTTTCTCCTGCACTGGCAGTCCTGCGGTGACCCTTGGGAGGATCGTGGCCCAGCTTTTGGAAAAGGTCTGTGAACAGGGCCACTTTAGCTCTGTATTCATTCTTTCCCGCAGCTTCTTTCCTCTGGGGCACATCCCTTCTCAGACCGGCTGGGTGTCCTGCGCTGAACCCAAGAACCCCAATTCTATCCCCCAGCAATTTGGAAGCAGTTGATGCAGATCCATCAGCTGGCTGCTAATCTGATTAGCAAACGGATTGGAATTTCAAAGAGGAGGGAGAAGAGGGTGCCACTGCCTCTCCATCTTCCCCTCTCCTTCAGGGAGAAGAAACAGTTATAGAAAAAGCCTTTGCTGGCCAATACAAACTGCAGGAAATGCTCCAGAAATGATGGCCCCTTTTTAGTTAGCACCGATCAGGTCCCAGAGAGAGAGAGAGAGCAGGGAGCACAGATCTTAAAACACTTCTTCTCTGCAAAACACTTCTTCTCTGCCCTCAACCTGCTCTTTTGATATAAAACATGCTTATTTGAAAAAATAAAAGCCTTAATTCACTAATGTATTTTGATCTATGCCAAGCAGGAGGCCTCAAGAGGCAGCCGGTTTGCCCAGCAAGATCACATGCGACCCCTCCATAGAAAGGAGATGGGGCTGATCTCCACGCGGGAAAGAAAATGACAAGGAAGCAAAGGGATGCACGGATGCACGTGGCACCAATGTCTGAACTAGGGAGCCAGGGAGGGGGCAGAGAGGAGACAAAATTTGGTGCAGGCACCCCCATATCACATCACATTCAGTTCTGACCATAACAGGCACTTCCAGTATGAACACATGCAATCTCATTTTGTAAAGCGCTCCCATTCAGCAAGGGCAAAACAATGTATTTCAATATCTGAAACTTAATGCAAAATGGCACCAAGGTGTAGCCATTGGGGGTTTGCAAATCGTTCTGTTAAAAAAAAAAAAAACCTTCAAACACGGGTTTGAACAAACAAGGGGAAAAAAGAGAACTGTAATAACACAATAGCCCCACGCTCTAGGAAAAGAAATTTCAAATCTATAAACGACTTTGTTGAGTGCTAATGAGTTCAGTGGAAGTAATACTCAAGGAAGCGCACATTCAGTTGTTAAAAGCGGGTATAAAGACCAAAAGTAGAAATTAGGCGTTACAACTCTGCAGTTCCTTAGCTTCTGTTTTTGTGCTGCTTGTTTATAAAACAGTGTCCTTCAAGGTCTATGACTTCGATATGCCCTTTCAGGGCAACTCCTGTGGGTGTAAAGTAACTTGATGCTTCCGGCAATAGCAAATACTCAGAAGCTTTTAAGGAGAACAAAGGAGGAACAGGACCACGCTGCCCTCTCTCCTCCCTCTGGAACTTCTAATCTCAAAATTGCTCTTGACAAACCCAGCAGCTGCAGAGCAATTTGCATTTAGTCTGCCACAACATTTCCAGGGCTGAGCTAAAACAGGATTATTTCATTGCCTGAACACAAGAGATCTGCCCTCTTATGGGGACAGGCTCTTCCGCGTGCCTCAGCCACAGACTGTACAGGGGCAGTTTGTTGGCCAAAAAACTTCACTGATTTCACTGCCGAAACTTAGGATGACGTAGTCAATCACAGAAACAATCCATCTGATGTAAAGGAAAAGCAATTCGGCAAGGAATGCACATCAAAGTAGAGCTTGTTGCAGACAGCCATTTATTTACTCTACAAGCCAACGCCCAGCTCTTCAGAGAAAGTCCCACTGAGTTCAATGGGATCTGCCTCCAGGCTGGCCACGGCTGTATTTTGTGAAGTGCGAGATGTACCGGAATGATAAAAGTTAGAACTTCTAAGTGCAGTCATTCTCAAATTCCTTTATCTGGCTACTGCTTTCCTTTCATCTTCTTCAGAGCTACTGTTGGTTTCACTTAAGCGTTTGGTGGAAGAGAGTATCTGTAGCTCAGGGCTGAACTGTGAAGACTCCACTTAAGAAGAGTCTTTTCCTGTTATCAGTACATGTTGCTAAACTCTGATCACTGCTTTGTTACTGAAAGTCACCCCAAACAGCTGTTACCAAAGAAGGATATTACTGACTGCAAAAACAAACAACAAAATTACAGAACCATATTGTGTGTGCCATTAAAAGCAATGAAGATACACAGGATAGGCCACGGGGTCACTACTTCAATGCTGAGCATACATTCGTGCTGAGAAATCTACCTAGAGGAACACTTAATTAAATACCATGAATGCTGAATGTTGAAACCTTCTGCTCCAGAGTTCACCCCAATGCTCAGCAGCAATGTTTTGGAACTGAAATATCTCACTGATGTGCTGATTTTTGACTGAACTGTATTGTTATTATTCTGTGTATTTTGTACTAGGTTGAGCAGTTGGCTGTGTAGCATCATATAAAATTAATCTAATGTAAAAAGGTCCTACCTTCATCTTAAAATGAGTTACACTTGAATCAGCCAGGCACAGCTAAAACCTATTTTCCATAATCAAATCCAGGCTGGCTCCGTTAGCTTAAAGCTGTTGAGAGCAGGCAGCACATAAATTTTGTAAATAAACAAAATACACACATGCAATTTCTTAGCAATATAGGGATAAAGCTAAGCACTTCAGTTTCACACGGTCACTGTTTTATGTAATTCTCAAATGGTTACTCACAGAGTGTCTCTCCACATCATCTTTGACCCGCTAAAAAGCCTCCCTGGCTTTCTGCACACCTGCAAGTTGAAAAGAACAAGAAACGGAAACTCTTAGAAGACATTCTCGCTAATGGCTTTGTAAGACCACCTCAAGCCCTCTCTCGGCTTTTCCGAATCTGCTGTCCTCCAGGAGTGTCCGACTTCAGCTCCTGGGAGTCTCCAGCAGCACGGGAATCACTGTTTATCACATTGGGGAGGCAACAGTTGGGGGAGGTTGGTGTTTTATCTGAGACTGGGGCCCTATGGAACCCTTTTCTACATTTTCACCCAAGTCCAAGCAAACCTGTACCCAGAAGGATCTATGAGCATCACTGGAGTCCAAACTAAGGGAGTTTATCATACTGATCTTCTCAAAGCTACTTCTGCTACACCATCAATTAAAAGTAAAAGCTTAGTATGGTGGTTAAAGGCAGTGGACTAGAAGCTGGGAGACCATGAGTTCTAGTTTTGCCTTAGGTATGGAAGCCACCTGGGTGACTTTGGATCAGTCACTCTCTCTCAGCCTTAGAAGAAGGTAATGGCAAACCACTTCCAAAAAAGCTGCCAACAAAACCGCATGGATCGACCCAGGTAGTCGCCAGTAATCAAGACGGACTCAAAGGCACCCAAAACACAGGGGAGAAGGGAGGAACAAGAAACATTATTTCCATTGCTAGAAACAGAAAGAGAATCGCCTAGGAGCCTAGAACAGCTTTCCCCAACTTAAAGCCCTCTTGGTGCCTTGGACCACACTAACCAGCATAGATACTGGCCGTGCTAGCTGAGTTTGAAGGACGGCTTCCTTTAAGCCGGTCCTCCTGGGCAATTTAAAAGTTTCTTGCAATATTTCTTGGCTATTTTCCAGCCACGTGAGCAATCAGAGAATGAACTTGGATCTCTCTCTTAAGGGATCATTTGAGCCATTAACTATGGCAGTGCTGCTCAACCTTGGCCACTTGAAGATGTGTGGACTTCAACCCAGCCAGCAAGGATTTGGTGTCAAAGTCCACACATCTTCAAGGGGCCAAGGTTGAGAAACACTGAACGATGAGGTGAGTGGCACAAATGCACTGCCAATTTCAGAGGCACAGAGAACCCACTAGCAATCTTGGTGGACCTCTGCATGAGGGGCTTTAGAACTCCCACAGCAGCCCAGCTCATGAGGGCACCGACTGTGTCCTCTTAGAGCCAAAGCGAACTCTTCCACGTACAACAAGTTGTTACAGTTAAGTGGGGAGGCAAACAAAAAAACAGGTCTGGACAGTTTTAGCTTGATAACTTAATCCCCAGCCAGCCGTTTCAATGATTTCAGAAGCACTTGTTCTTGAAACAAGTTAACTGCAGGCACTTCGAAAAAACAGCGTGTCGCAGTCCTCAGTCACCCTGGATCTGCCAAAGTAACCTGCCCATGAAGGACTTCCATTTACCCTGAGTGACTGCCTGCCTTTTAACACAGATAATTTACACAGTATTGGGCTACTAGAAACAAATATGAAAAAAGACCCCAGGGCAGCACCAGGTGACCCAGTTTGGTGAAAGGTGACTGCGCTTGTTTGTCAGAAGTGATCAAGCCCTGGTTCTCATTGCTCAAGAATATTAAAGGTCCAGTTTGTTGGTGACACGTCCTTGAGGGTTTTGTTGGCAACGGTGCAGAAGTGTTTCTCCCCATTGCCTTTTTTCAAGAGATCTTTTCAACCTCCAAGTCCAACACACAGCCCTGGTGTAGCACATCAACGTGCTAACCACCCCACCCTTCTCAGCTGTTTAAGTCCAGTCAAAATCTGTACCCGGAAAATTTTACAAGCTCAGTAAGCTACTTTCCTGGAAGTCTCGATCTAGCCAATACTTTAAACCAGCAGATTTACATTTCTTCCCTTCTAGGAACCCATTCCAGGGAATCATGCAGAGATGGTCCTTCCTAATGGACCAAGGAGGCCCAGAACACTGCAAAGAGATCTTAGGCAGATTTCAAATATAATGGCCATACCCAATGTCTTGCTGAATCAAGAATATTGAACTTGGCTTCCCCCTCAAATACTCTACCCTCCATGTACAGCACAAGAAAAGGAGTGATGCACATTTACTGATTATTAAAGAATTCCCCACAGCTTTCTAAAGAATCCGCAGGCTCCTAGATCATAGCCTCAAGACCTCCACCAGTATTATAAAAATGCACACATGTGACTGATATATTAATTTCCCACAATAAAGATGTTTTTGGCCACTCTTCTTGCAATCAGGACAGGAATGGGCCCTTTATAGGTTCCCTGTCATTGTTCCTCATAATCAGAATATGTTGGCTTAATTTATATTTTTGAGCTATGAACTTCCAAGTATCTTAATAAGGTGCCCGAGTACACCGCCTGCAAAATCAGGTATTAGACTGATCTCAGGCACAAAGACGATGCTATGAAAAGATAATATCCACAGGAGAACACAGAAAGATTAGCAAAATGTGTGTAAAGAATTAAGGAACTCACCAGAGTATAGCTAGCTTCACACTAGGACAGAAGAATATTATTACAGGCTTTGGAGGAACAGACAGTATTTTACCATTGCCAGATACACAGTTTAATGCCAACAAAGAGCCAGCTGCTTTAAAGAATGCTCAGGTGCAACACTGCCACCCAACTCCAATATTGACTCTGACTGTTATTTGGCTAGAGAAGAGATCCTCCCTTTGGCCCAAAACAAATATTCCCTGCTATAAAAAAAAATCCATACATATGATATTATTTTGGTACCTTTCCCGTTTTGTATAAAGCAGTGTTTCTCAACCATGGCAACTTGAAGATGGGTGGACTTCAACTCCCAGAATTCCCCAGCCAGCAGAGCAAGGTTGAGAAACACTGGATTAGGCGATATTTTGGAGAGAAAATTTATGCTGGTCTTTGACTGTAATAAAGATTAACTCCTGGTAGGTTTCGAGAGAAAATTGGTCGTTACTTTGCTTGGCTGGGACGGTACGCTGGGATGCTTACAGTAGGTCTGCTGTGCTTGCTGGATCATTTGTTTACCTTTAGGGGTCATTCACCGTGGATTCTAACCAAGTAAGCAAAGACTTCTGTGAGGTAAATGGGACTGTCATGTCTGCAGCATGTGAGGATTTGCACACTGCAAAAGCTCAGTGAAAGCCACATCTATGCAGACTACACACTTATTTGATAACGGAGGAACTGTCTTCTTTGCCATTTTCATGGCTGTGTGGGTGGATGAGTGGCTGGTACAGCACTGACAGCACCATTCCTTCGTGTGATTACAAACAGAAAGTTTTTGCCATCCATGTTGTTTATCTAGTTTATGTTACAAATGTTATTGTTTTTACTGTCATGTTTACACTATTTTGTAAGCAAACTTATTTTGTTTGGATTAAGTGGCATATAAACAGTAAATAAATAAATAAAATATCATCTTCCTTACTCCGTACATCTCTCTACTTTTATTTCTAGTTCCAGCCTATCTCCAAACACCGCTATCCTCCTGCCTTGTCTTCCTCTGTTTTCAGCCTCTGGTCTGAGCACAGTCATATCGTATCACTCCATCTGACTGCTCATTCAGTTTTCCTTGTGGCTGGAAATGCCCTGTGAACTGCTGTAAACGCGGAACCCTTTGCTCCAAAGCTGTGCATTCTGTAAAGAAATAAAGGTTTCTTTGCAGGAGTGAAACATTCACCAAACGCACGTGAGTTTAGGAGCTGCCTTTGTGGATATACCCAGCTCCCAAGCTGCCTCCCAGCAACAGAAGCCAACCTGTTTCCCAATTAAAGCCACCCCTCTAGTACTGGACATACTGCATGCAGGGGAGGGGAACACCCAAAGCTACAAAACTGCAGTCTCTCAAAAGATAACAGATCTCGTAGGAAAGACCTTTGTGGAACAGATTCTACCATAAAAGAGCTGACTAAACAACACTGCTATATACAGGTAGTCCTCGACTTATGACCATTCGTTAGCAACCATTTGAAGTTACAACTGCCCTGAAAGAAGTGGCTTATGGGTGGTCCTTGCACTTTTGACTGCCACAGTGTCCCCACAATCACATGATCAAAATTTGGGTGCTTGGCAACCGGCATGTATTTACGATGGTTGCAGTGTCCCAGGATCATGTGATTGACAGTTGTGACCTTCCCAACCGGCTTCCAACAAGCAAACTCAATGGGGAGAGCATGATTCACTTAACAACTGTGTTTCTCTTAATGGCCATGGTGATTCGCTTAACAATGGCAGCAAAAATGTCATAAAATCAGGCGTGGTGATGTGATGCCTCGCTTAATGACCACACTGCTTAATTTTCCCGTCCCTATTGTGGTCATAAGTCAAGGACTACCTGCCCTCCCAAAATAAGGATTAGACACGCTGCCTAGATATCAGGACACGCAGTCCCAAAACCCTGCACAGCAGTATGCCTTATGCATTCTCTGGTTATCTTTCCTATTCAAAGAATTCAAAAAGCCTTCATAGGAGAGATGGTTTGACTTTGCAAGGGCCTGGGAAGGAAGGAGAGGCAGAACTTGGGGAATCACAATACGGCACTGAAGCCCGACATTTCGTCTCTGGCACCTTGCCTCCTCCCTTCCAATCCGGCCTCTTCCCCACCTGGGAATAAGGCAATAAACACACCCAAAACCGACAACCTGCCATATCAGTGCAAGAGGTATGAGTCTCCGCTGAGATCCGTGTGAAACCGCCAGCCTCTTATTTCAGACTGTAACTCATCCCTCCAAGCATGCTTAGAGCTTGTACGGGGACGCTGCAATTGATTTACCATACCTCCTGTCATGAGTACTGATGGTGAGCAGGAGGGGGCCTCTATCCAGGGGGGAAAACGCATGCGTAGTACTGAAGAATTAAGCAGCCATTCAAAGAGACACAGATCAGACCCGCCTTAACTTTCGGGGTTTATCTGTCTGGGTTTTCCCACGCTTCTTCAGTTTGTTAGGATTCTGTCTTATGTAGCAGTAATAAACGCTAGAGACCTACTCCTCGTCTCAGCGTGATTCCTGACTGTTAGGACACCTTCTGTTAAAAGGAAGACAATAGATTACCTCCTGCACCTCGAAGGAGCCGCATACTGCGAGCTTTGAGGGCTGTGGACAAGAGAGTGCTAAACCCAGAGAGAGACACCCTGCTGCCGCCACCTTCAGCGTCTCCTGGAGCCACTGAGGCAGCCATTGCTCCCAACGGGGTCTCTCTCAAAAGCCTGGATGCAAGCAAGGTCCAGCTGCACAGTAAACAGAATCCCTCTCCGCTTGTACGGGGAATGATTACCCGTGGGCAGATCTTGCAGCTGAATGCCCAAGTTGGCCCTAGGGTGGCCAGAAAACTCACCAACATTCAGTCATCCTATCAGTGGCACTGGGCAGGGGTTGGAATAGGTGGCCCCTTCCAAACATCACATTCTATAATCTTCAGGTCATACTTCCCCCCAATTTCCTTCAACTGATATTAGGTCTTTATACCCACAACTTGCTGGGTCAATAAAATGTCAGGATACTATATAGGGCAGTGTTTCTCAACCTTGGCAACTTTAAGATGGGTGGACTTCAACTCCCAGAATCCCCCAGCCAGCATTGTAGCAGGGGAATTTTGGGAGTTGAAGTCCACCCAACTTAAAGCTGCTAAGGTTGAGAAACACTCATCTGGGGAATCAAAAACACTCTCATAGCTCATCAAATCGCTGCTCATACCTTCAAAGCAAATATCTGAATATGTGTTTCCGCGGGAAGAGGGGGGAAATAGGCAGGAGAAAAAAATCTCTACTCATAAATGAAAGGAGGGGAGAGAGAGAAAAAATCGCCATTAGAGTGAGGAGGAGAAAATCACGCACTCCAGCCAGAACACCTAAGATTTTATTTCTGGCAGTGGAAGATCTATGTGCTAGCAGGCATCAGCTCTAATGGAACGGCTCTATATTGCTGGGACTGTCCAAAAAAGGCCCGCATTCGAGAGTCTTCCTCCCTGGGCCACAAACACCTGCACCCACTCAGAAGCTGGCCCATGGAATTCCATCAGGAAAAAGCCAATCTACCTCTCATAAAAGAGAACAGAGTCTTCCTCTTTTAATTGCACAAGTCTTCTGGTTTAGGAGGAGGAGGAGAAGGAACTGGTGATTTTAAGAAACTATTACAAAAGCTACCAAATATACTGAGCAATCACAAGACAACACACTCATCATTCGTAATTAACCTCAAGCCAGCTACTTCCTCTTAAGTGTTGAAGTTCCAACACTTGCGGTGCTGGTGTCCACTACCTTAGTGTCACTACCTATTGAAAAGCTTCCTTTATACCAGTTTCTCAACCGTGGCAACTTTAAGATGGCTGGGGAATTCTGGGAGTTGAAGTCCACCCATCTTAAAGTTGCTAAGGTTGAGAAACACTGCTTTATACAATTCCCATGCTCTAGTGGTGGCTATCCACAACCAGCAAGCCACCTGCTCAATCATCAACATTTACATGCCCCCTGGAAAACGCAAGTCTCAAATAAGGGAAGCATGGTCTGGCTTAAATAATTATATTCTAGAATTATTCTTTGCCTTTTTTTCTGTGCCAGGCTAGGACCAGATGATAACAGGTTACATGGCTTGCATTATTCCTGCCTACTAGACCCTGAAGGACAAGTGCCTCCACATGTGTGTTATTTTAAAGGTGAGAAGTCTAACTTTTCAGACCTTTACCACAGATGACTAACCACCTCTGAGCTCTTGCAAAGGATCCGTCATCTAACACTCTTCTCAATCTGTAACTTCTTTGTGTGCAGCTTTCATTGATTTAAGAGCAGCCCTTGACTTACAGATACTTTTGGGTGCCCTCCCTTGAAAATAAATTGCAGAAATATGGTTTTTCCATACAGGAAGTGCTATGAATGGGCAATATCATATTTTTGTTTAAATGCTGTTATTTTGGAAATGCTGGATTTGCATCTGTATTATGGACCAAAATGCCCCCTCTATTTTGCAAATAAGGGCACCAATGCTTTAAAAAATGCTTAACTTGTTTTTCTGCATTATTTTGAAACTGATTTTTTTTTAATATCAGTGTTATATGCAAAAGCACAAGAAGGCAACATATAAGAATGACTCCTGAATGACCTTTGGAGAAAAGCAGAAAGACCCCCAACAAGGCTCTGCTCATGTTCAGGATGGGCTGACATATGAGCATCGAGGCGAGAAAAACTGCAGTTCTTCAAGTGACCAAAAGTGAACTTTGGGGAGTGGTTTGCTGTTGGGACTCAACAAGTGACATGAACTAGCCATTACAGTCTACAAGCATTATCAATTTGTACCATGTGTGAACCCACCTAACTATGGTTTAGTCAACAAGCTATGGCTTAATAGGCTCTATGAATGCAGGTATAGTTTAAATTAACCCATAGGAACGTATCCAAACCAATTAAAACAACTTACACCCAAGGTTCAAAATGTACACCAGTAACGGACAAACTCTTCTGGCCCGGGGACTCACATAGTTCAGGCTCCCAACTTGCCAGTGGGCTGGAAGACCTTTCCGTGTAATATGTGCATCCACAGAAGGAACAGGGTGAAAACATCCAATCTATTTTTTATTTGAAAGTGTTTTGCCTTGTATTATTCTCAAAACCACAAAAAAGTGAAATATGCCCCAAACCATGGATTTTGCCATCAAATTTCAATTTGGGGGCTTGCAAATAGAGAATGGTGGCTGCGTGTAGCCTCTCCATCTGTGATAAACTAGGTGGGGGAACTCTGCAAGGAAGTTGATCCTGGCTAGAAGAACAGTCTTCCAAAGCAGGGTTCCTCAAGAATTCTGGGAGTTGAAGTCCACACAGCTTAGTGTTGCCAAGGTTGAGGAACCCTGTTCCAAAGGACACCCAAGAGCTGCACAGAGCCTTCATCTTTGCAAGCGGAGAAAGTTCAAAAGGCACTCCCCCCCCATTGCCCCCATACGTAAACCAACTAGCAATGAATGCCAGGAAGGAATTACATTCATGCAATTTCATTCCCCAGAACAGAGTGAATGGGAAGGTTCTATCTCCACCCGGGGGGGGGGGGGGGGGGAAGAGAGAGAGAAGTTGCTGAGCAACTTTTCAAGACTTGCCAAAGGGCCTCAGCTCCATTTATTACTTTTCTGAGTGCCTGCTTAATTATTATGCACAGTTCTGGTTTTGCTCAGCTTTTTAATGGATTGAAAAAATGCATTTTAAAGGAAGACTTTCTTCCTCCCTACAGAGCTCTGGTCAGCTCAGTAAATGGAATAAGGCAAGCTATTTTCCGTTAACACATTAGCTATAGTTTGCTTTTAGCTTGATTTATTGAACAAGTCCTAGTGGGCTGCCTTATACAGTTAAGCCAACGAATGTTTGTACACGTAACAGAGAAACCTGTCGGATAACCCGAGAAATCTCTTAGCAAATATGTGGATTCAGCCACAGACTGGCTTTCTGGAAATCATTCTCTCAGCCACAATCCCCTGACTCGAAGTCCGGTAGGCAGCGCATGGATTATGAAGTAAGACAATGAATCGTACGAACAGTGACGTTCACTAATAATACTAAAGACCTGTTTCTGTTCCTAGTTTCTCCAAAGGATCATATCGCAGCTTGCTTTGGCCGTACCGCAGCGGCCCAGGCACCTGTTTACAATCTGCACCGCTTTATTTGAATTAACCTTCTTCACTGGCTGTGCTGTCAACAGAATGCTTCCAAGTTTAGGCAAATGCTCCAGCAGCACCATTTTCCGGGCTGGATTTTCCAACTGCCTTTCAACTTTATGGGCGGACGGCTGGGAGAGGAGGGGTGGGAATGCCCGCCCCATGACCCGAAACGCGGCTGCGGGGCTTCTCCTCTTCCTCCTCGGCTGAGAAGCCCACGTTCAACCGGCAACCGGCTTGGGGCCCGCTGCTCCTGCCTCCCAGCCACGGCACAGCTGCGCTCAGACCCAGGGCGCAGCGCCACCGGCCGCCCGGCCAGCGGGACCCGCTCTCCTCTCCTCTGCTCGCCTCCTCGGCGGCGCCCCGCCTGCCCCCCGGCACGAAGACCCCCGCGTGTCTGCCGCAATTGCCAAGCTGGGCAACCCCCACCCACCCCAACGCAGCCCCCAGGAAAGCCCAGCCCCTGGGGAGTCCCTACCTGGGCCCCTAAGCATGCTGGGACAACCTGTCCCAAAGGGCCAAGCCAGCCTGGGCTGCGAGTGTTGGGCTTTGTAGTCCCAGAGCCGAAAGGGGGGCGCGGGAGCACCCTCGCTCCCCGTCACTCCGGGCCCCGCCCACCGACGCTCCCGCGGCAGCCAATGGCGTTGCCGCCGCGCTCCCGGCAGCCAATCGGCGAGACGCGCCCCTCGGCTCCTCCCTCCGCGCAGCGATCCCGCCCCCCGGCGGTCGCCGAGGGGAGCACAAAGCCGCCGCCCGCCCTTTTCCCTCACGACGGGTTTCCTCCCGCTCGCCGTCGCCGCCGCCCCCCGGCGGCTCCTTCGCCGCTCCTCACCCGCAGCCGCCGAGTCGGCGCGCGTTTCAGAGGCCCCGGAGTCGCGCGGCCCGAAGGCAGGGCGACGCGAGCCGCTCCTCTCCGCGGCTGCGGGAGCTTTTCAAAAGTCCTCCCGAAGCCGGAATTGGGAGCCCCGCCCCCTTCGCCAGGCTCACCGCCCCCTTGCGTCACCACGATGGCGAGCCCGTAGGGCAGCACTGCGCCTGCGCGGCCCGAGTGGAGCGCGGAGGGGAGGAGGAAGGAGCGGAGCGAGTTTGGCGGGTTCGAATCCCGCTGCTGCCATTCGCACGACTTGGAGGATTCAAGTGGAATGAAATCAGAGAAGGAGAATTCAAATGCAGTGAAATCTCGAGATTCAAACGGAATCAGGAGAATTGAAATGAAATTAGAGAATTCAAATGAAGTGAAACCACAGGGGAATTCAAGTGAAATCAGGAGAATTTAAGTGAAATAAAATCAGAAGAATTCAAATGAAGTGAGATCAGAGAAGGAGACTTCAAGTGAAGTGAACTGCGATGCAAAAACTGCAATAACTTTGCTGGCGCTCAACCCAAGGAAGAAGTCCTGCATGCATGCATGAAAGCTTGTGGCACCACACTGCTTTCAGTCTATAGCGCTGGCTGCTGCAAGAGTTACATGGCCTGTTTAGGAAGGCAGGGAGCTTTCAGTGTTGCAGCCCCCCAGATGGGGCACAGTCTCGGTTCCCCTTTTACAGTGCCTACAGGTGCTTAACACACTTTCCTTGTAAGTTCAATTAACACTCTCTTAAAGCAATTCATGGGACTTTTCGCAATGGTCATCATAGTACCAAGCTGACTTCAGCTCATCTAAGAAGAAGTAAGGGTCCTCCCTGGTTGGCCCTTGGATGGCAGACCACCTACAAGCCTGAAGGTGAAAATCCATCCCAGAAGAAGGTGTGCAGACCAGTTCCAAACTATTCCCAAGAAAATTGCATGACTTGTCCATTTGTCACTAGGAGTTGAGCTCGTCAAAGGAGACTTTGCTTTTATTTCACTTAAATGTATTAGACCAAGACTGTTTCGCTTCACAACACCATGCTGTGGATTTCAACCCTGATACAGGCCCAGCCGAGGTCCTCAGGTGTGGGAATAGTGGCCACTGGTACCATAGGTATAATTTTGTTTTGCAAAGAGGAGTGAGAATATTACTGTTTTTTAAATTTTATTTTTCCAGAAAAGGCAATATGCAGCAACTGGCATTCAGTGAGTCTTACTCCAAATTATTTGTGGGGGTAGGACAGCTGCTTTGGGCCTGGAGGCACCATTGAAAAGTATATACTACTTTTGAAAATAACGGAAGTAGTACAAACAATCTCGTATCTTAAATCCTCTCTTAGATAAGCAGCCTTTAAGTGGATAATTCACTAGAACAAAAGCAATCTGCTGCGTGAGGACATCAGGTTCAACTGCAGCAAGTTGCTGCTGATTCAAAGAGTTTCACACTCGCTTCCGCTGAGCGAAGTAAGGTGACTTGGGCTCGCTCAGCAGAATTTCAGTGTTTCGGTGGCAACTTTTTATTATGCTTAAGGATAAATCTGGCATTTTCCAACAAATGCAAAACATCATCTTACAGTGCAAGCTTGCACATGTTGTAACAGGGCACTGGCCACGTGCAGCCCGCCAAGCAGTGTTGTGTGGCCCACTGGCATTTTTGGGAAACTTAACAAATCCGCTGCTGCCTCCAAGCATCACCGCTGCTAGGAAGGATCCACCACTGCCACCTTCGCTCTGAAAGAGATACTGCCAGGCACCTCCAGGCCTCACCATCAAGCCTTTGTGCCCTTGGGATTTTGCTTCAGTTCAGTTCCTTACATTCTCCTCCAGCTTTTCTTCCTGGGGTACCCAAAGCAGTTGAATGGCCTGCACCTGAAACACCTGGAAAGGATTCCGATAATATCTTCTTTGCTGGTTAAAAGCAGTTGCTAAGGTCAGCTACGTGATCCTGCCCCCACCACCCATTCACCAGAAAATCCGCAGCAAGGGTGAGAATTCCACGTGGCTTTTCAAAAGCAGAAATAGTAATTAATAAATTGTACCCTAAATGGAATTCTGTGAGAATGGAGTTTGCAAACCATTGCAGAAAAGGATCAAATGGATTCCTATCTCATAAATGGTTCAGCTAGTTTCCCCCTTAAATTGAGAGTCAGAAAGAGGCTTAAATGGAACGAGGACATGACTTGCTGAAGGGAGGAGAGGGGCAAAAGTACATAAATGCCGTTTCCAAGATGCTGTAATATTAACACCTTTTTTAAAAAATAAACCTGACTAATAAGATTCTGTAAGAATGTAGCTTTCTTGGTTACATGAGGAGATTTGACACATGGTTGGAATCTGAATTTTTTAACTGAGAAAGATGAGAGATCTATAGTGGCCCGGAACACAAAATGATACTAAGCCATAAACCATTATGCAACCAGGACTGTACTTTATTCAACATGCTGTTGTCTTAACCCATGGCTTACGGTATTATGGAAAACCAGGGCGCTGGCTGATACATAACACTTTTCTTCCATGCTTTTAAGCCACCATGACGATGCTTGTGCATCTCATCAAACTGTAATGTGGCCTCTAATCCAGCAGAAGCAGCAAGAGAGATGAGATGGCATGAACAGGAAGCCAGATGGGAGGGCTCCAAGGGACCATGGTATTGCAAAGGTTGGCAAGATTAAGGGAAGGTTGGCTGTGCCCTGCTAGACCCTCCAGTGTTTGAAATAGTGGAGGAAGTCCTGAGGGTGGAGGGATGCCCTCAAACTGCTGCTACACCAAGTGAGGTCAGCCGCACTCCCACCCTATCCCCGCCGACTGGGAAGTTGAGTGTCAAAGAGCACCTTCCCAGCTTCCCCTTCTTGTGGAATTTTCATCACAAGCAGCTGCAGGGCGGGAAGCCACGTGACCACTTCTGCCACAGCCTTCCAACCACCTCTGCCTGGCTATGTCCCCTCCCACTCTAATGCAGTGTTTCTCAACCTTAGCAACTTTAAGAGGTGTGAACTTCAACTCCCAGAATTCCCCAGCCAGCCATGCTTACAGTTGAAACTGAAGTTTAAAGTTAAAGAATTTAAAGAATTCCCCAGCCAGCCACTTCTTAAAGTTGCTAAGGCTGAGAAACACTGCTCTCGTGGTTTTCCTTTTACCCCCGTCCCTATCAAGTCCTCAAGTAGGGCTGGGCTGAGGGGGAGGCACCCACACTTCAGGCCCAGGCCGACCCAGCTCAGACCCTTCCCCTCCTGGATTCCAAGCCACGGTTCCTCGGGGAGGGCAATGCTGATAGCCGGAGCGCACCACTTCACCTCTTCTTCTTGCCCGGGGCCCCCTCCCCAAGTCCTCCGCAGCGATCAAGGCGGCACTTGCGACCCTCTCAAGGACCCCGCGGGCCACTAAGGGAAGAGCCTTTGGGAGGACAGGATTCACAGGACTGGCTTCCCCCTCCCCGCCCCCCCCAGCGCCCCTGTGCCCTAGCAGGGAAGGGGGGCCGAGCTGAATCAGGGTGCGGCAGCTGCCCCCCAGCCCCGTTCCCTACACGCTCCTGCGGAGGACCGAGCACTGGCGCGCCCTGCGGATGCCACGGGGCCACGGGCGCCCGCAAGGCCACTGGCGGGAGGGGGTCTCTCCCGCCCAAGAACGGGCTCGTTTGGGGGAAGACGCGCCGCGGCTCCCCGATGGCTCGGCCCGCTTGCGCCGGGGGGGGGGGGGAAGAGCGGCTTCTCCGCAGAAACCCGGCGCGCCGAGGATGGGGTCCGAGCCCGGCGCCCCGGCAGCGGCGGCGAGGGGCTCCCTGCCGGGAGCGGCAGCGCCACTGACCCGCGCGCCCCCGCCCCGCCGCCCCCCACGCGCTGGCTCGGCGGCAAGGCCCGTCTGCTGCCGCCGGCCCTTGGGGGCGGGCGGGCATCGCGAGTCCCCGCGCGGGGGGAAAGGGCGGCCCGGGCGAGCTCCAGCGATCCAGCTCCACTTGCGGGCGAGGGCTGTGCCTCGACGGCGCCCTCCCCCCGGAAGCCGGAAGTGCGCGTCCGCGCGCTTCCGTTTCCGCTTCCGCGCACCCGGCTGGCCAGCTCATTCCGGCCACGCCTCCTCCCGCGCTCTCGCGAGGCTTGCCGCGCGGCCCAGCTCGGTCCGCCGCCGGCCGCGATGGCGTCCGACTCCGACGCTGAGGAGCTCTTCTACGACGCGGCCGAGGACGTCGCCCAGCACGGAGGGACCCCGTCGCCGTGAGTCCGCCCGCACGGAGGGCGCGGGGAGCGGGGGCGCGGGTCCGGACCGAAGTCTCGATCCGGATTGAGTACCCGGAGGCTGAGCCTGGAGCCCTCCCTCGCTCGCGCCTTCGCCTGCGGGAAGCGTGAGGGGGAGAAGCCGGCGGGACTGATCCGGATTGATTCCGGGTTGCGCGGAGTCGCCCCTTCAGCCCCGCCTCGGGGTGTCTCTCCCGGCCTCTTCCCAGTCCGGGAGGGGAGAACCCGGGCCGGCCTCCAGCGCCCCCCCCGCCCAGCCCAGCCCAGCCCAGCCCAGCCCAGCGCCGGGGCCGCTTAATTCGGATTGGCGTCGCCCCGGCCCCAGGCTGGATTTCCCGCGTCTCCCGAGAGGGGCCTCAGCCTGCTGCTGCAGCTCGGCCCCCTCTTCCTTCTGTCCCAAAAAGGGGGCGGAGGCGTACGCCGTTTGTCTGCCCCCCCGCGCCTCCCCTCCCCTCTGGTGGGGCTCAGCTCGGCGGCCGCGGCCGCAAAACCTCCCTCGGGCTCCCTCCGCAGAAGGAGCCCCGCCGCGCCCGCCTGCTGCCTCCGGGGCGGCCGCCCCCCTCTCCCGCCCGGGGCCTCTCGGCCTCAGCCCCGCTGTCAAGCGGGCGCCGGCTGCACTGGGAGCTGAGGTCCGCCGGCCTTAAAGTTGCCGCGGTTGGGAAACGCTGCCCCAACGTGTCATTCCTCTCCCGCGGAGCTCCTGGTCACCTCTGGGTGTCCCCTCCCTCCTGCCCCTCGCCCTTCACACACCCTCTCCTCCCTGGATTCACTTCAAGGCCTGCTTGTGGCAGGGCAGACAGGCCTTGGAGAGAGACTTCCCGGCATTTAGCTTTGTAACTTCCAAGAGCCTCCTGTAATTCCTTATGCCGGTGTTTCTCAACCTTGGCGACTTTAAGCGGTGTGGACTTCAACTCCCAGGATTCCCCAGCTGGCTGGGGAATCCTGGGAGTTGAAGTCCACACCGCTTAAAGTCGCCAAGGTTGAGAAACACTGCCTTACACTCTTCCTTCTTTTTTCCCTCTGCCTTTTTGTCTGCATTACACCTCTCTGGACATGAGTCCATCTCCAGTATCCCCCTGTCCTTTCCCTTGGCCAAGCAAGCAGCTCCCCATCATTTTTTATGTTCTTCCTGGTTGCACTCATGCTTTCTGCAGCCCATAGTTTTTTTCCCCCCAGGAAGGGCGAATAAGCAACCCCCCCCCCTTTGTTTTTCTCCATGGGTTATATCAGACTCACTTTGTGCTAGCAGGTGATTGGAAAACAACATGAGACTTTGATAATTAACTTCTCAGAGCAAGGGGTTGAGCTGCTTGGGCTGAGTGAATCAGAGTCTCTTTCTCTGCTGCTGGTGGGGACATACAGGGGGTAGCTCTTGCCAGCCCAGAGATGGGCTCTTGTCCACAATCAGCCTGTCCAAAGGAAAGTCGCGTGGTGCTGGACGTCGCAGCCAATGTAAGCCCTCTTCCACACAGACCATTGTTGCTTTCAGCCTCAAAAATTCCAGCCAAGTTGTTTTGCCAATAAAGAAGCCTTCCACTAAAAAAAAAAAAAATCCACGGTGCATGAGAGGAGGAATGATTCATATTTGTTTTCATGAATCAGATTTGAAGTCAGCATTTTTTTTGTCCAGCCTAAGTGTTCTTAAACCAAATTAGAACAGCTAAATGGACTGTTTAAAAACTGAAAGCAAATCCTTTTTCTGCAGTCAGTGTTACTCTGACTAGCTCTTTCATGAGCCTTTCCTTCCTCTTAGACTTGAGAACTTGCAACAAGATTTGCTGCTGATTGTTCTCCTAGAACAGTGTCTCTCAAGCATGTGCTGGCTGGGGAATTCTGGGAATTGAAGTCCACATGTCTTAAAGTTGCCAAGGTTGAGAAACACTGTCCTTGAAGTACTGTAGCTCATTTCTGGCCACGTCTCTTTTCTTGTGAAAACACATACTGTAGAGAGAAAAGGACATGAAAAAGCGTTTCCATTTTTTTGTGCTGTCTTAAGAAGGAGGTTCTATATTTTAGATGAATTGGGGCAAACAAACAAAAAAAGACTTTTTTTCTTAAGGGCACTACTTTACAAAAAGTTTTAGTATGTTTATAGAATTGTGCATAACTTGTAACTTTAATTTAACACTCAATTTCAAACACTTCAGCTTGTTTTGTTGAATGAGTTTGTGTACATGATGTAGCCAGAAGCTTTAGGGATCACTTGTGAGGAGATTTGAGTGTTTAATTTGAATAGGTGGGATATATATTAGATGAATGTGTGGTCTCTGCATGACACATGGTTCCATGGTTTTATAATTCTGAATGATAAAATAATGGATTATGTAATGAGTTTGAGAGGAAAGGTTCTGGTAATAATGGCATTCAATTTATCTGTGCTTGTAGGGCCTGATCCAATTTTGCCATTTGCTTTTTGGCAAAGAAGGTCTCCCAAATCAGCTTCTGTCTGAATCTGTACAAAGAGGCAATAAGTAAGCAATAAATAAGCAATAAAAGAGCCAGTTTGGTCTAGTGGTTAAGGCTCCAGGCTAAAAACCAAGAGACCGTGAGTTCTAGTCCCACCTTAGGCATGAAAGCTGGCTGGGTGACTTTGGGGGGGTCCCTCTCTCTCAGCCGAACTCGCCTCACAGGGTTGTTGTTGTGGGGAAAATAGGAGGAGGAGTATTTGTTATGTACGCCACCTTGAGTTATTTATAAAAACAATAAAGACAGGACTAATTTTTTTTTTAAAAAGTAGAGATAAAAAGTAATGATATCTTCCTGTCTATGGCAAGCAGTGACATTGTTCGATTTCCAGGCCTTTCCCTTTATTTATCAGAGTATAAAGAAGTACAGAAGGAATTGGGTTGGTTAACAGCAGATTTTCCAGGCTCTGCAAGAAGAACACGGGAATTGCCCTGTACCATGTCAGACTAACTCAGTATGGTCTATATGATGATGGCAGCAGCTCTCAGGTAGGAGATGTCCCTAAAGATGGTAGGGAATGAATGTGGGATGCTGTTTGTGCAAAGATCCATTTTTGTAGTCCAGAGCTTGGATGGTGATTGCTGGATCTTACAGTTGGAGAGAGAGTCCAAGTTTCAAGCCTTTCCTCCAGAAGAGGAAGAGGGCAGTAGAAGGGACAGATGGACAAAGGAAGCGCCATTCGAGGAGAAATGCCAGGACAAGGGCAACACAGGCTTCCTTTCTGATTGTTCTTCCTGCTTACCTACAGCAAGAAAGTTGACCAAGGTAGACAGTTTAGGGCATTTCTTAATTGGCAGGGGATTGAATATTTTCCTTTCCAAATGACCTAAAAGAGTTAGACTGAATATTTCTTCTGGGGATTTGAAGTACAGGAGCATTGACTGGAATAGCCCATTGGCAGTGGTAGAAGTGACTATAGGACCATCAGCCTTTAATTACCCACATTCATCGGCTAACTTGCCTCTCCCAACCTGGATTTTAACTCCCAGAATTCCCAGCCAGTTCACTTTCCCAGAAAAGTCTCATGCATCCTCTCTTTATCAAAAGGGGACATGTGCATGTGTCGTTCTTATCTGTCTTCTTATGTGCCTTAATAAAAGTAGGCTGTAGGGCTGGATTGTGTAACATCAGATGGAGAGGACAGAGCGCCCAATAGGTGCAGAATCTGCAGAGAGTTGAAGTGCTGGTGGCTTTGTGGGCGTGTTTGTGGCACATTTATCTTGTTTCATTGAAGCGGTTCCTACTGGCACCTTCCAGGAAGTTTTGTTTCCTGCTCACGCCCTGGTGCCCACCAGATGTTTTGGACTGCATCTCCTAACACCCCAGCTGGGCTTGGGCATGCCTTGGGCTGATGGGTGCTGTAGTCCAGTCCATTGGGTGGGCTTTTGAGGCCAGTGCTAGAGAGCTTATAAATAGGAGAAAGCCTCCATTCCAGCAAAACCAGACCTCCCCCGAAGAAGGAAAGGAGTGTCGCCACCGTGACAGCTGTGCTTCAGTCATCACCTTTCTCTGTGAGGCTGTGAAGTCCATTCTGGGACTCCATCATCAGATCTCCCAGGCACTTTCTCACACTTTGTCCACAGGTAGGAAACACAGCCCAATGTGTGCATTTCTGCCTTTGCAGTTGGAACTCAGAAGAGCAGCGGTCCTGGTCCATCTTTTTCACAACTGACAGGCATCTGAGGAGCTGGTCATCCAGATTCTGTGGGCCATCAGATGGATGCTGTCACTGAGAGGGCAAGAGGCAGATGCGGTTGCTGAATGTTCCCCCATTCAGAAATGGACAGGGGAGGGACATTGGAGAGAGACATAGTGGATGGGGCTTTAGTGTTCTGATTTTCTTTTGCAAGATTGGTTTTGTTGAACAGAGCTTTGAAAAACATGACTTCTGTATTCTTGTGTGTGTGTGTGTGTTCTCTTTTGCTAAAGAAACTCTTCGTATGACAGCCATTATAGTGTAACGGTTACAGTCCTGGGCTAGGAGTTAATGGGCCTCTGGTTTAAGTCTCCCCTGAGATCCGTGAATGCGCCGGATAACTTGAGTCTGTCTCTGGCTCAACCTTCCCCACAGAGCAAATAGAGAACAAGGCTGGATTTTTTCTAATTGCACTTTTTGCATTCCTCACTGCTGTTTTTGGAAGAGTCACTTTGCTAACTTTTGCAACTTCAGCCAGTAGAAAAATTAATCTGGTGGCCTCCTCCCTCATTTGATGACAAGGAAGTCAACCTTTCCGAGGAAAGGTTTCAGATCCACCTTGCTCAGGTCTCCTTTGTAGCAAAGATCATCCTCAGTGCTCAGAAAAACTCCCCCCTCTAGGTCGTCCTCCCTGCTGAAAAGGAGGAGGATGCCCTTCCACCCTCCCTGTGCACAACTAAACCTTCAGAGTGGATCATGAGATGCCCATTGTGGCTTTTCCCACAGAGGCTGAGAGAAACAGAATCTCTGAAATAGCTTTTTATGGTCAGAAGGCCTCATCCCGTGCCACTGCATTGCTTCACATCTTCTCTCATCCCAGAGGTTGGGATGGCATTAGGCCCAGTCACCTATTGCGTCCTGGTGGCGTTTAGCGGGTACTTGGAACTGATGGCCGTCAGAAGTCTGTCTTGGCTGTGTGTCCTCCAGGGAAGGGTAGAAATTCCGAGGCTACCCAGTTCCATCCCCAACGGGGGAAGGAAGCAATGGGGCCAACTTTGTCTGTGACCCTGGGAAGTGACAGCCAGCTAGGATGGACCCTGCATGGGACTCAGGAAAAGCCAGGGTCTTACGTTCACACAATCAGGTTTTGAGCAAAGGTGCATGCAAATGACTTGCCTTCAGGGGTGTGTCCCAACTGCCATTTCAGTAGGTTGCCGAAAAAGCCTGTCCCTGCTGACCAAAAGGCATTTCAAATTATTCTCAGCTGCCAAAGAAACTAAACTAATCGGGCCATCTTGGGCATCTTTGGGTGTTCTGGCTAAAGGGATCCATAACAGTAGAAAACCTTACCCCAAAAAATCCAGTGAATAACGGGGGGCATTTGGGCTTGTGGCCCCGACAGCAGGCAGGCCATGGAGTGGGCACTGCATTAATTTGAGGCAGCTGGCAGACTTCATGACAACGTGCCCAGGCCTTCCACGGAGGCTGGCATAGGCCGGGCAACCAGGAGCCGCTTCACTTAAAGCACAGAAGGACGGGAGAAGGGATCTTGCAAGTTAAGCCTTAAATGGCTGGTGGGCATGTGCCCCTTCTGGTCTCACCTGGTCCATGTGTTTGTTTTTCTCCACTAGGTCACCGACCAAAGTCATTGGGCCGTCAGTACTGAAGGTGCGTCTCTTTGTGTCAATGTTTGTGCGATGCAGCAGCCACATCTTGAGGGCAGCCAGGCCATTGTAGTCTGAGGACAACAGAACTGCAGCGCCTAGGTCGACAGGGCAAAACGCAGAAAGGAAGCCACCTGTCCTTCCCTCTCCTAAAGGATGAGTTTCAGCTTCCCCAACCAGATGTCCTCCAGCCTGCTGACTGGGGGCGGTGTTATGTGTCCCTGGTTCAGCACCTCCGACATTACCTTAGACCAGTGTTTCTCATTCTGGGAGTTGAAGTCCACACGTCTTAAACTTGCCAAGGTTGAGAAACACTGCCTTAGACTCAGCCTGATGGGGATGGAAAGAGGCTCGCCCCTGGGCACTGCCACCGTTTGCTGCTTTCCAATTTCAGGACCAGGAAGAGCAGGGCTCCACGTCAGAAAGAAATCTAGCCGAGTCGAGAATGTTTGGGGAAGGGGCGGTCAGGAAGTGGTCAGTGCTGCTCAAAACAAACTGAAGTGAGTGGTTTGTTTTGGTTGCCGCAGGCAGGTTCCTTTACCCACTTGGTGACTTCCTGCTCTGCAGGTGCCTTGGGGCACTGCGAGATGAGAGCAGAGCCTTGATCTCTGCAGGACCTGCTGCTGCGCAAAGGCAAGCGCTCAAATTGGAGTGTGGAGGTGGAACTGCACCTTCCCACAGAGCCAGTTACTATGCAGCCACCGCAGACAGCAGCAGCAGTGAAAGCTGGCAGTTCTTCAGCAGGCCAGGATCCGTGGGCCTTGGGGGTCAGGAAAGTGGGGGCAGAACCTGCGTCTGTCTGGTGCAGAAGGCTGGAGACAGGGTGGGGCCGTTTCTCCGGGAGGGAAAGGCAGCCTCGTCTGAGCCAGGAGAGTGAATGCCCAAGAATAAAAGCTGCTTTGTTGAAAGGACTTCGGCCCGCTTTTCCTTTCCAGAATTGTCCAAGGCAGCTGAAAAGGAAATAAGAAAACCTCAAAAGCATCCTAAAACAAGCTTGTAATTTAGTCAGCGGCTTCCCAGCGGCAATAGGATCATCTGGATCGGGTTGGATATTCATGGGGTTGTGGAATTAAAGTCAAAGCCGGCTTTGCAGCTGCTGCCCACCCAAATCCACAGCTGAGGCCCGGTGCAGCCCTAGCAGTTGACTCCTGGCATCTTTTTGGGGTGCCTGGGCCCTCACATCTCTGTAACACCTCCAGATGGTACTACAGACTATAAGGCCTGCTCTGCTCATCTGCCACTGGTAACTCTCCCCCACTATCCACCCATGAGAGAAAGGGCTGATAAAGTGGCATCAACCATTCCATAGGATGTACCATATAAAACCTCCATTCTTATCTGTCCTTGGTTCAGTGCTGCTTTTAACTTGCTGAGAAAATGCAGCCAATGCCAAGATATTCAGCTGCAACCCATCTGCTTCTAGCATATCAGTCTTATCAACGTCGGTCTTCTCCAACCTGGTCCCTCCATCTGGCTCTAGGCAGGAGTTCCCATCGCCCCAGGCAGCCCAGCCATCCGGACTCCGGCTCTTACAGCCTCTTTTGCTGAGGCCTGATTATTTGTGGTCCTGTTTTCCAGGAGCCGGGCGGAGGTTCTCTGGTGGCCGACTATGAAGGAAAAAGTCTGGACATCAAGCAAGATGACCCCAAAGAGGTTTGTTCTGCAGGGCCTGAAAATGCTGGCGAAGGGATGGTGAAGGGCTGTTGAGCGGCTTTTCTCAGCAATTTAGGGAAAAGCTGTTTCACTTTCCCTGCCTCTCAGTCCTTGTGGTTGAAATGGTTTATGTTTTGTTTTGCAGTACTTTTTTCAGGATAGGATGTGCTGGGGAGAGACAAGATAAAAAGCTGTTGTGTTCCAAAAGAGTTCAGGGAAACTAAATCTTGATTTGGAGTCTGCCAAGAGGGTACAGAGATCAAAATCATTAAGCTGCTGATGTTACAATGCAGCTGTTGTTAAGCTAAAGATTTCTTAAGGTTTTATGTCTCCCAACTATGCAGTTTGAAGCCTGTGCTTTTGTCTCTGTGCTACTCGTCTATGAATCCAAGGCCCTCATTAAAAATGGAACCAGCAGAATAAAATGTAACCATAACAATGGTAAAGAATTAAAGCAAGTGTGGGCTGCGCTTCTGGATTTTCATGGTGGTCCCCGTCCAAGTACCAAACAGCTCTGATTCTGCTTAGCTTTTTTCAGATCAGCCAAAGTTATTGGGCTGTTGCCTGCTGCAGCTGCACCTGTCTTGACTTATTACAAATCTTAAGTTTTTCTTTTCAGAAAAGGCAATAGGTTTCTTTCCAGGTTAAATCCTCTGCTGGCAACCAGCGTGCATACTTTGTTGAGCCCCCTTAGGCTGGTGGCAGGCCTCCCTGTCACTCCCAGATAGTCCAGCTAAAGATGCACCTTCCAGGGAGGAGAGAGCAGGCATCCAGAGCTGTGAAGATGACGCTGCATTTGTGGGGGGGGGCTGGCGTGCATCCCTCGGAACATGGCCTTTGCCTTCGCATGGGGGTCGGGTGATCCTGATTGCCTGAAATTGCCCCATGGCGCCCTGGCATTGCAAGGCTGCTTTCGAGCTCTTTTGCCCCTTCTGGGAATGTGCTAGGAACGTCCCCAGTTAGCGCACACACTGCTTGAGAATTGGCTGATTGCAGTAGTACCTTCCTTTGCTCTTTAGATCATCGACAATATCATAGAGGAAAGCCAGAAAGCCCATCAGCTTGAGGACGACCCCTTGGCTCCTCCAAAAAAGGACCCAACTGGTCCCTCGCCACACACAAATGCTTGGATTTCTGGAGCAGATCTCCTCCATCACATTCCTGGACTCTTAATCGCAGAAGCCGCATCGCAAGGACCCCATGAAGCGCCTGCAGGTCTGGCCAACGGGGTGGCGTCCCAGGAGGCCTTGCCGCCTCCCAGCAGCGAGGGGGCAGATCGCCCCAAAGGGGACGATGCCGCTATCTCCCTGGGAAGCCCAGGCGAGAGCCGAGGGCCGAAAGCAGCAGGAGGAGACCAGCCGGAGGAGGAGAGCGACGAAACCGCCGACCTGAGGCAGGCGGATGGATTCGGCCAGGCGCCGTCCTCGGATCTCTCGCTTCCCCAAGGCTTCTCAGCCGCCGATGAGGTGCCTCCGGCCAAGCCACCCCGACAGCTCACCGCGGAGCCAGACATCGTCGCCAGCACGAAGAAATCCGGCCCGGCCCGGCCTCCCCCTCCCACGGCACTCCCGCCCCCCAGGCCCCCGCCCCCAGCCCGGCCTGCCCCCCCACCAAGGAAGAAGAAAAGCGACTCGGAAATGGATACCAGCAAAATTCCTGGCCTGGAAGGCAAGTCCCTAATTCCAGAACCGGCTAGCAAAATCTTTCCGACGCGTCCCCTCCATCGGACTCCCTTCAGCTCGCCTGTTTTTTTCCATAGTTCCGCGGGAACCTTTTTCCCTGAGTGGCCTCTTGACGCCCAATGCCTCCCTGGACTCCCTAGCCAGAGACTCCCAGCCCTCCCTGGACTTGGCGAGTGCCACGAGCGGCGACAAAATTGTCACTGCTCAGGTGAGCAAATGCCCTGGCCGGGCAAAGTGGCGAGAAGAGCCTGGCACAGGCACGTGTCTGTGTTTTGGGAAGGGGACGTGCTGCCTTGGAGAGCGGGGTGGGGTCACCAAATGACAGGGTTGCCCCTTAGAATCCCCCCTCGTGTTAGCAGTTCTTTGCATGTCCAAAGCCAGCGCTTCAGGGGAAAAGCTGGCCACAGTCCAGCTGAAGTAGCTGCTATTTTGGTGTGCTCAGCTGGATCCAGGAAAACCAGCTGGTTTGGAACATGCTGCATTTTATTTGCATTTAGGTGAGGACACCGGCAGGCCCTGTCACCCCAAAGTGTTCTAATCCAGAGACATGTTTTACAGGTAGTCCTTGCTTAACGACCACAATTGGGACCAGAATTTCAGTTGGTAAGCAAAGTGGTCATTAAGCGAATCTGACCCAATTTTACGACCTTTTTTGCAGTGTCGTTAAGCAAATCACAACCATTAGGCGAACCACATAGTCATTAAGTGAATCACATGGTTCCCCATTGAGTTTGCTTGCCAGAAGCCAGCTGGGAAGGTCAAAAATGGTGATCACGTGACCATGGGACACAGCAACGGTCATAAATGTGACCTGGTTGCCAAGTGCCCAAATTGTGATCGTGTGACCCGGAGGAAGAAATGCTGTGATGGTCTTAAGTGCAAGGACCAGCCGTAAGTTGGTTTTTCCAGCACCATTGTTAAGTCCAAACCGTCACTAAGCAAATCTTTAGTTAAGCGAGGACTACCTGTACCATCTTGCAATCCCATGCACATTCTCTTGGAAATCAATCCCCTGGTAGTCAGGGATGCTCACTCCGTAGAAAGCCTGCAAAGAATTGCAGCCTCTCTGCAATCTCTTTGGCACCGGCTGCGAAAGTAGGTAGCAACCATGTCCTGAGCGTTGGCTGTCACTCCCAGGAGGCCCCGTTTCTAGCTTTCTGGTGTGGGATATGCCTTGGTCCCCTTTGCAGCCCCTCAGGGTAAGTGGATTGAGGTCTGCCTCTGCTTTCGTTTTTGAATTTAAGCACGCACGCCTCCTGTCGTTGTAGGAAAATGGGAAATCGGCAGATGGCCAGGTGGTGTTGAGCGAAGTGATCGGGCCCCAGAGACCCAGATCAAACTCCGGCAGAGAACTCACCGACGAGGTACCATCTGTCCCTGTTCCTTGTTGTCTTTGCGGGCGGGAGGATCTTGTGCCCCAAGAACAATGCGCCCCCCTCTCTGCTGGCTGGCATTGGGCTTTAGGGCTATTCCCAGCCATTCCCTCCGCAGAGCTGAGCTGCGGCCACGTCCCATGGGGACATTCGGCATCGGAGCAGCTGGGAGCCACTTTGGGCAAAAGAGACCGAGTGCAAATGGTGCCCTCCATTCACGAAGGCCCACAGGGGTGTTTGGTGTCTGACCACCTCCAGGGTAGTAGCTCCAGTTTGCCCCTTTGCTGCTGCTTGACCCAAATCCATTTCTAGCCCTCGACTGCAGCAGTGGTAGGTTCCAGAAAGACATGGCTTGCCCTTTGCCTCTCCGGTCTTTCCCTATAGGAGATCTTGGCAAGCGTCATGATCAAGAACCTGGACACGGGAGAGGAGATACCCCTGAGCTTGGCTGAGGAAAAACTGCCCACAGGCATCAATCCCCTGACATTGCACATCATGCGGCGGACAAAGGAATACGTCAGGTATGAAGCCAGTGGGGGAGCCTCCTGCACTGCCTCGGCGATGTCCTTCCGACTTCTCTTGATTGCGCTGCTCAGCAACTGCCCCTTGAGCATGAAGTTGCTGCAAGGAGAGCGCAGGAGCCAAAGGGATGCTCTTTGCAGCTCCCAGTCCCGTTCGCTCCAGCCAAGACTGAAGGCCTGCAGCGGCTCTCCTGCAGGGCCTGGGCCGCCCGTCCTCTGGTGCCGTCCGCGCCTCCAGGGGCCGAGCCTAGCGCACCAAGGCAGGGCAGCCTTTTCTCTCTGATGCCACTGGAAGTTCAGATCCTTGGCCACTAACGCTGAACCTCCTTGGTTGCTTTTGCACAGTAACGACGGGGCCCAGTCGGACGATGAAGACAAAATGCAGCTGCAGCAGAGTGACACCGATGGGGGCCGCCTGAAGCAGAAAACGTGAGGCTGCAGCTCCCGGGGGCTAAGGGGATCTGCCCTTCTTCCCCCTTTTTAGCGGGGTTTGGGGAACATCAGGATTCACACCTCGATTCATGCTGACAGAAGCAGCTTCAGCCTGCAGACCAGGGTGTCCGTTCTCAGGGACGTTTGGCTGCCCAGTCTTTGTCCTCCATCTCAGAGAGTTCTGGGGGGCTGGAGACCTTTGCTCGTGGTGACAGGTTGCAAAGGGATTTTTGTTTCTACGTATTTCGAAGGACGCAGCTGAAAAAATTCTTGGGCAAATCGGTCAAGCGGGCGCGGCACCTGGCCGAGGAGTACGGGGAGCGTGCCGTCAACAAAGTGAAGAGCGTCCGAGACGAAGGTGGGTGGGGCGGAGCGTCAGAGAGCGCCCCCTGCTCCAACAGGGGACCGGTTTGTATTTATTAGTCGCGATGCCTTTGCTCTGGCGGTCCAGATCCCATCTGCATCCAGTCGCGCCACACACTCATAGCTTCGGCCCTCCTGCCTACTGTGCAGGGAAAGCCGTCTTACGCGAAGTCTGTCAGGATGACTGAAACGTTGCCGCAAATGTCCACCGCGGGTTTCGCAAGGCAAAGGCCCCGTGTCCCATCCTTGGCATTTCTGGGCCAAAACGGGATCCAAGGACGGGGAAGAGGCCGTTCTCCTTGGTGTGGGGCGGCTTCCATGCCCGTCTTGCTGTTCCTTTGCCTCGGAAAGTGCTGTAAAAAGGCCGAATCGGGGGTTTTGCGGGGGGGGTCACTTGCTGATCTTCAGGCGTAACTCCGGAGGCCGTAGTCGTGAGAACGCAGAGGAAGAGGCTCCGATCCGCGGCTGTTCTCTCTTCTCAGTCTTCCACACTGATCAAGACGACCCCTCGTCGAGCGACGACGAAGGGATGCCCTACACCCGGCCGGTGAAGTTCAAGGCTGCGCACGGCTTCAAGGGGCCGTACGACTTCGAGCAAGTGAAAGTCGTGCAGGATCTCAGTGGGGAGCACATGGTGAGCGGTGGCACCCGTGGCCGTGGCTTGTCTCGTTTCTGCCATGGCCTGGCTGGGGGAGGCGGTGCGTGAGATCCTTTGGCGCGAGGCTCCTTCACCGGGATCACCGTTTCTGTGGCTTCTGACAGGGGGCCGTCTGGACCATGAAGTTTTCGCACTGCGGCCGGCTGCTCGCCTCTGCGGGCCAGGACAACCTCGTGCGGATTTGGGTGCTGAAGACGGCTTTTGACTACTTCAACAATATGCGGATGAAGTACAACACCGAAGGTGCCGCCACCTTCCACTGGGCCCCCGTCCTTGAGGAGGCCAGCCCGCTTGGCCGGAGCGGCAAGCGGGTGGTCCTCTGGAGGAGCCCCTTTCAGCTGGTTCCCTGTCTTGCCTTTCAGGCCGTGTGTCCCCCTCCCCATCTCAAGAGAGTCTGAACTCAGCCAAGTCGGATAACGATGCGGGGGTGAGTCTGGTGGCCTTGCCCACAAGGTTGGGGGCCTCCCTGAAGCTTTCTGTCCCTGGGCCATTTGTCCCCCACCCCCTTCGCCCTTCAGGGAGCTCTTTGCAGCCCCCCACACCCGTAGCCAGTGGGTTTGTCGGCTTTGCAGCTGGTGCTGGAGGTCAGGGTCTGTGACTCTGAAGGGGCTTCGAAGCAGATGTACAGAGAGGTAAAAAGGCACAGCCTTTGGTGCGGGGGGGAGATTTTGGAGAGCAGTGCAGAGCTAACTTGATCATAGGTCATTAAAGAAAAGAAGAGAAATCCCTTCTTCCCAGACCACAGGGAGTTAATGCTGCTCTCATAGTGTGACTTTGGGTTTGAAAGCCGGAGATCATTAAATATTTTTTAGGCTGCCTGAATCACCGGGCTTAATCACTGCTTTTGAGAACCTTACTTAATGATAAGGTCGATCCTGCGTGTTCTCGGTGAAAACTCTGCGTGTAAGAAAGAAGAGATGAGAGAGATTAAAACTCATGTTGGGAGCACACAGGGAGCATAGTTTGATGGGGGGGGGTGCTTTTTCCCCATTTACTTTTGTTGGCGACCTCAGCTGGCTTCCAGAAGGCGCCCGCCCTCTTGGTGACGTGGCAGCATCGGACAGCCAGTTCAGAACCAGGCCCTCTGCTGCTCTCTTCAAATGGCTTTCTAGCCCTGGTTGGTTGCAGGGAGGAGTGGCTTTAAAATGCCCCTCCATGCCCCTAGTCCAGATGGCAGATGGAGGGGGCTCAAGTCAGCTTTCCTTGGTGGGAACAACTAGGAACTGGGGGACTTGACATTCCCCACCTCTGAAAGCACCAGGGTGCAGCTCTGCCTACCTGCATCCCGGAGAAGGCTGTGGGGCGTAACTGGCTGGGATCCTCTGCCCATTCTTGCATATCTGCCTTTCAGGTTTGTAGTGGGACTGACGAGGACCCCGATGACAAGAGCACACCGTTTCGGCAACGGCCATTCTGCAAATATAAAGGGCACACGGCGGATCTCCTGGATTTATCCTGGTCTAAAGTAAGAGATTTCCTCTCCTCTGGCTGTTTGTTTGTTTGTTTATTTTCTGTCCCACCTTTATTATTTTTATAAATAACTCAAGGTGGCAAACATCCCGAGTACTCTTTCCTCCTCCTATTTTCCCTACAACAAGAACCCTGTGAGGTGAGTTGGGCTGAGAGAGAGGGACTGGCCCGAGGTCACCCTGTTTCAAAGTCACAATGATCTCGCCTGCGCTGGGTATTGTGTGTAGCCATTGCATGGCCCTTCCCCCAAATAGCCAACAAACAGCTGGACCTCCATAAAATGCTGACAGGGCACACTCTCTTTTCACCAAACAGCAGGGGAAAGATCAGTAATGCCAAACTGGTTCACCTCAAACCCTGATTACTTTGGGTATTCCAAAAACAGGTTGGAATGCTCCTTTCTTAGTCATCAGCCCAGTTATTAGCGCACACAAAATATTATTTTGCTCCGGTATTTCTTTCACTGGACCATGAGCATTAAGGGTCACATCCTCCACTCAGAACAATAAAGCTCGTTCTGTAGTTCGGACACCCAGAAAACATGCGTGCCATTTGGTTCCTGTTCCGCAGAATTACTTCCTGCTTTCTTCATCCATGGATAAGACGGTCCGGCTCTGGCATATATCCCGGCGGGAATGCCTGTGCTGTTTTCAACACATTGATTTTGTCACTGCAATTGCCTTCCATCCCAGGGTAAGGGGCTGTGGCCTGTTTCTTAATTTTGGGGTACATTTTCAACACGGTTTGCATGGAAAGTGGGTTTACATGCCATGAGAGGGAGGGGAAAACATCCAGCACGCCCAGTGTGCGGTTGAGGACAGTGGTTGACGATCGCAGGCGTCCTTGGTTGTCTTGGAGCAGGTTGGCCCACCGAGGGTCCTCTGGCGGGTGCCAAGCGTAGCTGCTGAGATGCACCTTCCAGTTCTGAGTTGGAAGAGCTAATTCCTTCTGGCATCCCTTGCCCCTTTTAGGATGACAGATACTTCTTAAGCGGCTCACTGGATGGCAAGCTTCGGCTCTGGAACATTCCTGACAAAAAGGTGGCACTCTGGAATGAAGTGGACGGGCAGACCAAGCTGATTACAGCCGCAAACTTTTGCCAGAACGGCAAATACGCTGTGATCGGCACCTACGACGGCCGATGTATCTTCTATGACACGGAGGTGAGCCCCCAGGGCCCCATCTTTGTCCACGTTGCGGATCAGCCTCCGGAAGCAAGCCTCTTCCGGCTCCCACTGCTGATCCCGTCTCTTTTCCCTTGAGATCTCCACAGGACCCAGCTCCGTTTCCGTCGTGGCGCTCTTCTGCATCTCAGGGCATCTGCGAAATTCCCTCTGTCCTGTGTTTCTCTTTTAGCATCTGAAGTATCACACCCAGATCCACGTGCGGTCGACTAGAGGACGGAATCGAGTTGGGAGGAAGATCACTGGGATCGAGCCCTTGCCGGGAGAAAACAAGGTAGTGACAGGCCGTGCTGTTCTCTCTCCGGATGTGGCCTCTTGGGGGGTTGGGGCTTTATGCAGGGTTGGACAGGCGGCTCTGTGTCGTGTGCCTGCCGGCAGGTTTGGCCAGAAGAGGAGCGTGGCCAGGAGCCACAGCCTCCCCCGCTTTGAAAGGACCGCCTTCCTCCATCAGGACCAGCTGGTCTGTAAGATCGGCTGCCGATCATCCCTCAGGTGCGTCAGCTGAAGTTGGCCTCCTGAGGACCAAGCCCTGCTCAGGGACAACAGCACAACCATACTGCCTTCTCCTGGGGAGGCCACCCCTCCTGGTCCTTGGTAGTTGGCACTATTAGCCAAACGGTTCCTTCTAGAGAAGAAGCTGCAAATGGAAGTGCGCAAGGTGACAGTCGTTATGTCAAGCCGCAGAAGCAACTCTTCTGTTGATCTTAATAAACCTTGCCAATTAAAGGCCACAGGTTAAATTGCGCTGCAAACTAAAAATGATAGGGCCGCTTAGCAAACACCTCACCTAGTCTTGTAGGTCAGTTACAGGAGGGCCCGTAAGCATGTGCAGAGCGCCTTGCTTCCAGGCATTCGGCACTGGGGGGAGGAAGGGGGGATAACTTGCTCTGAGAGGGGGAGGGGTTGGATTGGCTTGCTCGTGTTGTACGGGCCCGTCTGTTCACTGTGAGAAATTAGAATAAAGTTGATTGCATCCATTGATTTTTATTTTAAAAAAATAAGACGTGGGATGATAAGCAAGCCCCATGGCCTCCCAGAGTAATGCAGACCGCAGATCGGACGACATGCATTGCAGCCTTTAAAATGCCGGTCAATCTGAATGCGTCTGGCTCTCAGGTTGGAAGCCAATCCCAGGCATAGCGCGGGAGGGGCTCAAAACGTGCTGCCCCTGATCGAAAATGCCGACTTCCCTCGCCAGATCCTCGTGACCTCCAACGACTCGCGGATCCGGCTCTACGATCTGCGGGACTTGTCCCTTTCAATGAAGTACAAGGGCTACGTGAATAGCAGCAGCCAAATCAAAGCCAGCTTCAGGTGAAGAGGAGGGTCCAAGGCCAGGAGGGTGAACCGGGTCGCAAGCGGGAAGGGCTGCTTCAGGGCGAGAGCCGTTCGGCAGCAGAACCCCTGCCCCGGAGAGGCGGGGAGGGGGCCGCCCTTTGGCGGGAGTCTCCAAGCAGAGGCTCTCCCGCTTTCTGTCAGGGACGCTTTCGTTCGTATTCCTTCTGCCAGGAGGTACAGTGGTTGGTGGGAAGGACCCTGGGAGACTCCAGGGTCCTTCCCGCCGGCCATTTCAGCAGGAGGCTGAACCGGATGGCCTCGAGGATCCCTTCCAGCTCCAGGCTTCCAAAACGTTTGCCTGGATTAACACATTCCTGTAGGCCATTCTCTTCCTGGTTTGACAGGTGTAAGGAGCTGGTTCGTTGTGCTCATAAGCCGTGATTTATGGTCTTGTTTAGGTGAACCCAGGTGATCATGCCTGATCAAAAAATAACAGTTACACCAAAAAGCCTTAGTATGATACCCAAAGCAGGCCTCAGGCTTGTGGTGTTTTGTGGGCTCCCTTCTGTCTCCCGGTGGAGGGCACACCAGACCAGCTCCCGGGAGTTCCTGCGTTCAGTTCTGGAGCCTGGCACCGATGGCCATCTTTTTGCCTAGCCCACCTCGCAGGGTTGTCAGTGCGGGAGAGGACGCATCAATCCCTCTGAGGAGCTCCTGGGTGGAAGGGCAGGAAATACAGGTCGTAAGTTCGGGGCTTGGGACCTGCTCCGGTTGCCGAGGCTACTCCGGAGGGCACAGAGGGGGACAGGATCTGGAGACGAAAGGGTCTGCTCTCTCCCTCCCCAGCCACGACTTCACGTATGTTGTCAGCGGCTCGGAAGACAAGTACGTTTACATCTGGAGCACCTACCATGACCTGAGCAAATTCTCCTCTGTCAGGAGGGATCGCAATGACTTCTGGGAGGGGGTCAAAGGTAAAGCACACACACACACACCCCACATACACACACCCCTTGGGCCTTCGAATTTGCTCTGGGGAGGGTGGGTTTTGGCTGTCCTGGGTAGTTGGTCTAGACCAGCGTTGCTCAACCTTGGCAGCTTTAAGATGTGAGGACTTCAGCTCCCAGAATTCCCCAGCCAGCATTGCTGGGAGCTGAAGTCCTCACATCTTAAAGCTGCCAAGGTTGAGCAACACTGGGGAATTCTGGGAGCTGAAGTCCTCACATCTTAAAGCTGCCACGGTTGAGCAACACTGGGGAATTCTGGGAGCTGAAGTCCTCACATCTTAAAGCTGCCACGGTTGAGCAACACTGGGGAATTCTGGGAGCTGAAGTCCTCACATCTTAAAGCTGCTAAGGTTGAGCAACACTGGGGAATTCTGGGAGCTGAAGTCCTCACATCTTAAAGCTGCCACGGTTGAGCAATGCTGCTCTAGGGCAAGGGGAGGCAGCTGGCAGATCGCAGTCCAAGACCCTCAAGAAACAGCTTGCAAACATCAGCTTGTAAAACCCAGGAGTGGGACCAGGGGTGTGTTTGGGGGAGAGGAGCCGAAATATTTTTCTGTGCATAGACCAGTTTGTGAACTTCCATGAGAACTTTTACAATCACTCAAAACACCTCAGGGTCAGAAGCCTTCTGAGGTGATGTCCAGGATAAAACCCCCATACAAAAGAATAAAGCGGCAGGAATCTCTCCATCGGGATCCGGTCCACGCACACTGCAGCTGCACAGAAAGGGCGTTCTCTTCTCCTGCGTTTCCTTCGGAGAACGGGTCCTAATGGGCTTTCTGCTCTTTCTAGCGCACAACGCCGTGGTCACCTCAGCCATTTTCGCCCCGAACCCCAGCCTGATGGTATCCCCCGAAACAGCCGAGAAACCCCCGGCTGAAAGCAAAAGCGACGATTCCGTGTCTGCAGACCCCATTCCTTCTGGTAGGTGTTGGGGGTCCAGGGCTGTCGTCCCGGGGTGGGGTTCCAGGTCCCAGGATTCCCGGTGAGCAAATCCAGAGCCTTCAGGGAAGCTGGCGCAAACATGACCTGGATGCACATGGCCACGGAGCCCCCGTTTTCCAGCCCCCACAGCTTGTCCAGTTGCACTGGCAGAAAACAGGCAGCACGCTTCCCTGTCCTTTGGAAGCAGGCAGAACTCAAAACCCAAACTCAAAACCTCACCAAAATTCCCTTCCAGAGTTTGGGGGTGGGGGGATGGAAGATCTGGCCCCACCCCTTCCCTCCCAGCCCCGATTTTGCATGATCCAGAGTGCATCGAAGGTGGCCCCTGGCCCTCTCTGTCCTGGGGCCCCCTGCTCTCCCGGCTCTTCTCCCTTCTCTTGGGTTTCTGGTCTCTGATCCTGAGCAGAATTTGAGGCTTGGGCAGAGCGTTCGGGATGGGGGGCTTGCTCCCTTTTGCAGCGTGCCCCATTTCCTGGCCCTCTTTTCTAAACCTGCCACTTCTGTCGTTTAAGGAGCCTTGAAGGCGGACCACGCAGAGGTGCTCCTCTCGGCTGACTTTACTGGAGCCATCAAAGTCTTTATCAACAAAAAGAAAAATCTGTCTTGAGTCATCAGTAACTCAGTAGCATTGTGATAATGGTACCTGGGTGTGAATCACGTGCTTGGGGAAGCAGAGCATAATCTAGCGCTGGTGGCCGGCTTCTTTTTAAATTATCTCCTTGAAAGCTGCTCTGCTGGACCTCCCAAACAAGCAGCATCTGAACTCCCCCCCCCCCGCTTCCCTGCCCCCCCTGCCCCGCTTTTAGGTTAGAAAGGGGAGGGCGCCAGCAGCGAAAAAGGAGAACAAGCCTTGTGACTTCTGAATAATTCTGCTGCTAAACGATGCACCGGATGCCGGATTCCGCACAAAAAGGACAATGAGATATTTACGCGCGGAGGTGCTCCTTCGGGGTCTCCCATGATCAATTATGTGTAGGAGAAGGTTTAGTCGATGGAGTGGTGCCCAAGCAGGGGTAGGAGTGCAATTCTTTGCAGATGCACAAAGTAAACACCATCGCTGCCCAGAATCCCCTCCCCAGCAAAGCTGGTCTGTTTTTTGATTTCTCTTAACCGAGCTGCATTTCTGGCCCAATCCCTTTTGTTCCGTGAGATTCTTTTTGACCTCCGACCCCCCGGCCCCGAGACGGATTAGCAGCAACCTCGTATCAGTGTTTTATAATGTGGACTTCTGTGGTCTTCTCACTGTCGTGCACTCTGGATTCTGTTCTTTTCCTTTTTTTGCACACGGGAGCACAATATTTCTACAAAAGAGTTTCTCATTCCTGACTCCCAGGCACAGGGATACTTTAAAGCAACTTAAGCTGCATTAGGAACAATTCTTCTGTTTTACAATGATGTAAAATAAACTGTTTACATATTTTTAAAATAATTGTAGTTTTAAGTTTTGTTCGTTTGTTTTTGTTTTTGTTACCCTGTTTAGAGTTAAAACCGAATTAAAAGGCTTTGTAAATATTTGTAAAATAATACCAATGATGCAACCATTTGCCGGGTCGAAATCCGCAAAAAGTTGTTGATGGTGGCAGCTGCTTAAGAGAACCAAGGATGTGTCATTAAAAATGAGAAAAATGTTGGTGTTTGTCTTTTCTTTGCACACGCACACGCGCGGGCGGAGGGAGTGGTGTAAAGTTTCTTGCTTGGCCCCAAGTTGGCCTTGGGGCGATTTTGCCGGGTGCTCCGGCCCCCCAGCTCCGGGCGGGCCACCTTTTCCAGAAGCCTTGCCGGGCCCAGCCGGGGCAGAAGCGGCCGCGCGGCTCCCGCCACCCTCCGGATGCCCGTCTCGCCCGCCCGTGCCGGCGGCCTTCCTCCAGCAACTCCGGAGAGCAGGGCCGCGTCGGAGCCGCCCCCACTGGGCTCTGCCGGCCGGCGAGAGGGGCCGGCGGGCCGCTGCCCCTGCGCGCGGGCCCCCTCCCCCGCCGCGGGACCGTAACGCCCATCGTCCCCGCCCTCCGGCGGCGAGGGCGGCGGCGGCGGCGCGCGGCGGGCAGGCAGGGGGCGCTCGGAGCCCGGCGACGCGGCGCCCGCCCGGCCAGCTGGCGCGGACGCGGGCCCGGCGCGCCTCGCCCGGCCGCCTCCTTTGTCCCGCGGGCGCCAGCCATGGCCGCGGCGGAGGTGCGCAAGTTCACCAAGCGGCTGAGCAAGCCGGGCACGGCGGCCGAGCTGCGGCACAGCGTCTCCGAGGCGGTGCGGAGCTCGCCGGCGCTGGTGAGTCGGGGCGGGCGCGCGGGCGGGGCCGGCGGGGGATGCCCGGCGCTCTGGACGTGCCCAGAGGCCCCCTCGGCCGCGGGGGCGGGCCGGGCCGCGCTGGGCGCCGGGGACGGCTCACGGGGGGGACGGCCGGCCGGCCGGCCGGGCGCGCTCCCCGTCTCTCCCCGCCCCCCGGGAGAAAAGGCCGCCGCGCCCACGGCGGTGGGGGGGCAGTTCCGCAGTTTGCGAGCCGCGGCTGCCCCAAAAAACCCCCGGGCAGCCTGCTGTGGGAAGGTGCAGGTCCCCCCCAGCTCTCCGCCTCCCATTTTGGGAGCCCCCCTCCCTCTGCGTTCCCTGGCACCCAGCTGAGTTTCTCCCTTCCAAGAAGGCCCCCCACCTTGGCCCCATCTCCTGATCTGGGGGTGGGGAACTCCTGCCAGGGCACTGGAGGGGCAGCCTGGCCAGCATCCAAGAGCCAGATGTTTCTGGGGAGTCTGCCCCCACCCCCTGCTCCTGAAGCTGTTGGAATCTGGAACAATCCCACCCCAATCCTAGATCCGCTGCTGGGTGGCTCCAGTGTCCACAGCCCCCAGTTGGTGGGGACCAGCAGTGGTCCAGCAGGGCGTCTATGGCCAATGCACCTGCTGGTGTCCCCCCCCCCCCCATGCTTCACTCCTACCTGCAGCATCTGATGCTGCTTCTGAGATGCCCCTGCCAGTGGGCTCCTTCCAGCCTCTCTTCCCAGCTGGGAAAAGTTTCTTTTAAAAACAGGGAAGTGGAGATTCTCGGGGGCTGAGGGTGCTTCTGATCCATCCCAAAGATGCCCGGCCTCACTGCGGGCCCACCCTGGGCTTGGCCAGCATCCCAGCCCGGAAGAGCATCCACTCTTCACTGACATGGGGCAGGTTGGGGGGAACCTTCCTGCCCAGTGGATACCTAGTTAACTCAGTGTCTGGATGTGCCATGAGAGCAGAGCCAACAAGGCCAGTCACAAGACTTGACAAAGGCCAACTTCTTGTGAAAGTGAAGCTTCTCTTCTCGTGGAGCGGATGCCACTCTGCCAGCAGGAAATGAAACACATGGCCCAAAGTCACCCGCGGGCTGCTCTTTGGCGGTGCTGGAATCACCTTGGCCCTCTTCTGAAGCGCCTGCCGAGGGCAGCAGGTTCTGTTTTGAAAGCCTTCAGAGCAGAATCCAAACCAGGAGCAGCAGGGAAACATTTCCTGTAGAGGTGCCAAAAGGCAGGTGGGGGGGGCAGTCTTGGCTTTTTCCAGGGACTGTTTCAAATATCTGTGGTTTTTTTATTTATTTTGCCAAAATGACCAAGGATATGTGTGCGAGAGAAAGTTAGGCTTTTAGATTTGTAAAAGTGGATGGGTGCAAGCTTTTCTCAACTTGCAAATTCAGGGCAGGAGGACCTATAGGCATGTGCAGAGAGTATTTGGTGTCTCTGGCGAAGAGTCAGTGCCCTGGCTCAGCTCCGGGGTGGCCTGGAACAGGAGCAGAGAGGCAGGTGGTAAAATGCCCCTGGTGGGCCAGGCCAATGCTGCGGAAGAAACTCCTGTGGCTGGATGGTTATAGAAATGTAGGTCCCACTCAGCGGGAGTTCAGCAAAGCTCAGCTTAGGTTTGAACCCGGCTCTTGTCCTGATGGGGCGCTGCTTGCAAACTTGACCTGGGGTTCAGATGGTGCCTCTTTGGCCTTCCGCTCTGTCCCTCTATCCCACCCCCGCCTAATAAAGTCATTTGAAAACAACAGATGGCTCCCCATGAACTTAGCCAAGCAGGCAGGCTTCCTCCTTAACTTATAATCGATAAGGCTGGCATTTGGGGACTTTTCCAGAACTGCATCAAGTAGTTTCAGATGGATTGTCTCACGCAGCCCTAAAGGAGAGGGCACATTTCGAAAGTTGTGTAGTTAAACAAACTGGAAACAACTGAAACGCAGAGAGTGGCCTAGATTGCTTGCACCAATGCCAAATACGTCCCTGTTTTTATTTAAATCGGGCCTTTTTAGCGTGTATGAAAGGCAGTTGAAATCAAATCAAAATGCAGCCTAAAACCGTGTGTTACAACCCTGGCAACTTTAAGATGGGTGGGCTTCAACTCCCAGAATTCCCCAGCTGGCATGCTTTAAGATAGGTGGACTTCCACTCCCAGAATTCCCCAGCCAGTACGGTGGGTCCTTAGGCTCCTTATCAGCTTAAGTGATGGGCTTTGGAGTCCATTGGAAAAGACCAGGGGCCTCTCCAGCTTCGAGCAGCCAGAGGGAACAACTTCTTTGTTGGGGGGACATAATGGGGAGATCCGATCTGGGGTGCAGTTTGTCTTGTTTCCCCACGACTGTTTGTGAAGCCAGTGTGGCGGTTTTGAAACCAGATGCTTGCACTGCCCATTAGCGCAGTTAGCACCAGGATGGGCTTGCACACACGGGATTCGGGCTTGGGGATCTGAATGTGTAGTCGAGCCTATGCAGTGGCTGGGTGGAATGTAGATACCACCGCTGTGGATTTCATTGTCCCTTTTTCATACGGTTTTACGTGTTTTAAAATGGGGTTTTGTCCTTTTTGCAGTTTTCAATTGTTGTAAGCCGCCCAGTCATTCCACTGAGAGAGCCAGCTATGTAAATTGAAGTAATAAATGAATTTTCTGGCATACCCATATTTCTGGAACAGGAAGAAACGCCCACTGTTTCCGTTCAATGACTCCGTTTCTTTGGCTGCTTGCCCTTCCTTGATATCGCTTTCCAACTTTCTCTTCTGACCTGAATTTGGCCTTTGCAGATTTTGGATGAAAAGCTTCCCTCCCTTTGCACATCGCTGTCTCATCACAAGGGAGCTGAGTGTAAAGGTTTTTCCGGAGTTTCCAATGTAAAGAACCTCTTTTTGCCTGGGGAAATGGCTGGCCTGCCTGTTTTCAGACACTCCCCATCCTAGCTAGCGCTGGCATGATTTTCTGTTTATGAAGTCGCTCCTGATCCATCATATCTTGGCTGTAACCCATAATGCCCTATTAAGGAGCAGAAGGGAAAGGCTGGATGGCTAAGTCCAGAGCCCTTTAGAAAGAAAAGTTATTGCACGGATATTTTCAGTATTGGGATGTGGGGTTCTAGCTGCCCAAAACACGTGGGTGTGTGATGACCCAGGAACAAAAGCACAGAGAAAGCTCATTTGGGTGGCCCAAACACGGATGCCTTGCGTGAAGGCCAAAGTCACAACGTTCCCTGCTTGGCCCCTGTCGCGGCATGTAGAAATGGGTCTGTGTCTGCCTCTTGAATGAGGTGGCTGACGGAATGCATTATGCACTGAAATGATTCGTGTATGATGGGGCAAGAACGCATGCCTTGAAAGGCGCTTCTTTCAGTGAGCAACCTCTTCCCATGAGGACATCATTTGTTTTCTCCTTGATGACTCTCTCTCCTTCTGGTCTAGAGGCCGCCTTTGCGCACCCTCTTCAGCTGTTAGACAGGATGTATTTGCTGCTTAGTTTAAGTTGTTAACTCTACTGCAGTGCTCCTCAACCTTGGGAACTTGAAGATGTGCACCGGCTGGGGAATTCTGGGAGTTGAAGTCTACACATCTTGAAGTTCTCACGGTGGAGGAACATTGCTCTGTTGGGTAAGAAACTTATGTTTTATTGAATTGTTCATTATGGACAATAATCAAGTCCAGCTGGTCATTCAGACAAATTTCTCTGCAAGCAACATAGGTGCTCTGCCCCTAAGCGGTAGCCCATCTTCCCCAACCAGGGCCAAGGATGATAGGATGGTGGCCACAGCTCAGGGGCAGAGCACTTTTGCTGCCTACAGAGAGACCTAGATTTGATCCCACAGCCTCCATGGGGAGGTGGGGGGACTCTAGTTGGTGCTGGCTCTTGTTGAGAGCATCACTCAAGAGGGACCAGTGGTTTGACATGGATCCCCCCTTGGAACGGGGGGTTTATAAGAGCAAGGAAACCGAGATGCTGGGGTCCCCCTGTGTCCGGCCTTGAAAGTGGCTTGGCAAACATTACTCATCTGTGACCAAATATCTCCCAATCTTGGAGGGAGATGAGCGGTGACGAAATTTGAAATATCAATCAATCAATCAATCAATCATAAGGATTAGCTAAGCCAAGGCAGCTCAGGGAGACTGCAGCCTGTTATGACATCACAGCAGTTCAGCCAATGGCATCAGGAGGAGAGTCTGCAGGTGGAAGTATGGCCTGTCTTTCGGATAGTTCCTGTTTGCATCAAAGTTAAGGAAGAGTTTCCTTCTTCTTCTGCCCAAGATGACGTTTTTGTGGAACTATTCCTTAGTTGGAGGTGCAAAATGAGTCACCAATTGTTTTCACACCCGCAGCTAGAATTTTGCACGTGGTGTGAATGCATCCACAGAGTAGCAAGTTCACACAGCTTCTGGCAGACTCTTTTTCTCCAGTGCAAATTGGAGAACCTACAATACCTTCTTGGTTTTCTGGCTTGTTTTGTTGCCCTACACCTTTTTGCCTGGTGGAGACATTTGCAAGGTGGCTCGTTCATCTGTTATGCTGGTAAATCCATCTTTCAGGCGGCTTCATGAAAACAGTATTTGGAGTGTAGCAAGGAGTAAATTGCAGTGAAAGGAACTTAGTTGAGCTCCCTTAGGGACCAGGATTGCATCCTTTTTTCTCCTGGAGAATAGTTGGCTGCTGAAAGCACCTCCCTCCTTATTTGTATGTTTATTATTTCTGCCTTGCATTTCTACCACCTTTTTTGTCTGAGAGCTCAAGCAGCTTTGCAGTATAGGAAAGTGTGAATTCTCTCCCCTCACAGGGAAACCTTTTTCTGGTTCTGCACCACTTAGACTCTTGGTGGATGCCACATTTGGTGCAGGGGGGGAGGTGAGTTGATTTCCATAATAGCACAAGGACTAATTAAGAAGATTTAGTTCACTTTAATAGCCACAGATGGGTCTTCCCATCAGGCGAGATGACATTTCTGGATTAAATGGAGGGGGCCCTGTTTGGATCCGTATATATGCGCTAATCTCCTTTTCTTAAAAAAAAAATTACATTTACGGATCGCATAAAAGCATCCTTCTCTCAGAAGCATGCAATTTGATCAGTCCATCATGCCCTAGCTAATAGGAACTAATTTGATGCTGGAAAGTTTTGGGTGGAGAAGTAAAAATACCTTCAGCGCTTTAACTCCAAGAAGGGGTCTTGTGATGGAAAAAGAGAGGCAAGCCCAGGGCTTCAGATGCAGACAGAAGCTGTAGCCGAAAGGAGGGGGGGTGCGGTTTTGAATTTGTTCCCAGTCGCACAGAAGACATTTTGCCATTGCTCACTTCCTGAAGCATTTCCGCTTCATTTTTCTTGCAATAATGCACTTGATTAGCTCCATTGAGACCAGTGTTTTTCAAACTTGTTTTTCAATGCTGGCTGGGGAATTCTGGGAATTGCAGTCCACCCATCTTCAAGTTGCCAAGTTTGAAAAACACTGGTTTAGACAAACAATGATCTGTGAAGGGTCCGGAAGGCTTCCCAAGAGCTGTGGGGAGAATGGGAAGTGGGCAGCTCTGCGGATGATCCTGACAAATGTCCCTGCAGGCTGAGAATTCTTCAGGGGAAGCCCCAAAGTCCTGCATTTTGTAAGGTTCCAGGGACAAACGCTTGATAGTGCCTTTTTTAAAAACCCGCATAATTGTAATTTGGTGTAATTTCCACAGGGCATGCTATTGATTTCTTGGATGTTGAGGGTTCAGATGGCCTTGACTAGTAGCCGTTCTAGCTGGTGATGGTGGGAGCTGATGTCCAGAGTTGCAAGAGGCTACCAGTTGGAAAAGGCTGGTTTGGGGCAAGTTAACTTCCACCCTTCTTGGTTTTCTCGACTTTTTTTTTTTTTTGGCACTCTTCTGCCAATACAAATCTAAGGAGGCCTGGCTAAGATAGAGCCAGGAGTAGCATGTTTATCTTGAGTGGTCAGCTCTGTTCTTTTGCGGGACGGGGGGGCGGGGAACAGCAGCCTGGGCATTGGCACCTATTCACCAACAGGGAGGAGGTTTGGCTCGAGGAGGAGAGGTTGGCACAGGATGGGCAAATCCACTTCTTTGGGGCAAATTGATTATGCTTAAGATATCCAAGCATTGCATTTCATCAAAGAAGAGAAAGGCAGAACAGGCACCGCCAGGCTGCAAATGGGTGGCTCTGCTGCAGTCTGGTGAAGCCTCTTCCCAGGGTGCACGTGGTGTCAAAACATTCAGGCCACTCCGCCAAATGAACCCGTCTTTCTTTGCGTAGGAGAGTATTTTAATCATAGGCATAAGGGCGAAGTATTATTGCTCTGCACTTTGTTGATTTAATGTGGCTTAGTCTGTGTGCCTGGCTCTTTACAAAAAAATAAATTAAAAATAGGGCACAGCTCCCTGCCCCAAGGAGGATACAGGCCCAGAAACCACAGAAGAAAAGGAAACAAATGGAGGCCAGAATACGTATTTCTTTGGGATGGACACAGGGGGGCCTTGTGGCATCAAATTGCAGAAAATGCACTGTGTCCACCGTTGTAGTCTCCTGGCCCAAGGTCTGGACCACGACTCCCATCTCCTACACCAGGACTGGAGACCTGCTGCATCAGGCCAAGATGGCACCGCATGGAGGTCCCTAATGCTGTTTCTCACGGAGCTGCCCACATTCCGGACATAGTCTAGGGCCTCTTACTGCCCAGCTTCCTCCTTCCCCACCAACAACCCTCTGAACGGCATGGTGCCCCCCAGTGCAGGGGCCTTTCCCATTGGTTCTAACAGGACATGTGGTCCTTCCTGTACCCCCCAGGAAAAAACGAAGGTGAGCCAGCCCTTGGACTATGAGAATGTGATCAGCCAACGGAAAGCGCAGATCTACAGCGACCCCTTCCGGGACCTGCTCCTGTTCCCCATGGAAGATGTCTCGGTAGGTCGCCTTCCGGCTCTCTTGGGCGTTGGGTGTGTGCTCTCCACCCCATTCTTTTCTGGGGGGCCTTATCAGGCTGTAATACTTCCACCTTGCTTTTCTGCGCAAAATAAAGCAATCCTTCTGAAAGGAATGGACCAGGATAAACAGCACCTGTGCGTGTGGTTTTCCTGGAAAGTTGTCGAGATAGCTCAGAAGGATCGTGTAGATAAACCTTAGAAGGCTCCTGGGGCAGAGGTGTTTTCAACCACCTTGCTTTAGAACAGTGTTTCTCAACTTTAGCAACTTTAAGATGTCTGGACTTCAACTCCCAGAATTCCCCAGCCAGTATAACTGGCTGGGGAATTCTGGGAGTTGAAGTTCAGACATCTTAAAGTTGCTAAGGTTGAGAAACACTGCTTCAGAAGGTATTCTAGTACCTTGGGGCCACCCCCAAGGAGGTCCTGTCCATTCAAAACTTAAGACAAGTTCAGAAGCTGGATCTGTGCTCCCAGGGACTAGTGAGAGGCTTCTGAAAAATCCAGCTCAAGGCAGGAGGGGAAGGGGACCCCCCATTCTCCTTCCACCCACTGGGTCTTCCATCATTTTGGAACCACAAACCAACTTTCCTTCCAGCTGTCTGTTGTCAGTCGTCAGAGGAGAACGGTCCGGTCCTCAGTGCCAGAAGATGCTTTGAAGAAAGCCCAGAGTCTCTTTGTCCAAGAGGTGAGACCCCAACTCTCTTCTTTGGGGAAACCTAGACTGGGCCATTTGTCATGGCCAGAAGCTGCTTGCAGGGTGGAAGAAGGACTGCCAGACTTGAGGCAAGGATATTAAATATGCGGGACCATCTTAATTTGTGGGTGGGGTGGAGCGGTTTCCTTTGTCCTGGATTTCTGAGGACTTAGACTTTTCAAAGCCACATTAAGCCTACTTGCAGATGTACATCTCCAAATGGCTGGGAATGGTGCCACTGATGTTTGACGGTCGTGCCCTCAAAATTAGCGTGGTTAGGGAGGGCACCAGAGCCACAGAAAAATAGCTTTGGATCAACAGCCCTTCTTGTATGTTTTACGTTCTTGTTCATTTTTCCTTGCGTGCAGCTTTTTTCACTTCAGTGCCCTCTGGAAGTGATGCTTGCAATCTCCCATCATCCACCAGCCAGTACCAGCCTGAGTACTGGCTAGAGAAGGATGACGGGACTTGTAGTTAGTTAGTTAGTTAGTTAGTTAGTTAGTTAGATAGATAGATAGATAGATAGATAGATAGATAGATAGATATTTCAAATGTCTGTCACTGCCCATCTCCCCCAACATTAGCCTGTCTGGAGGAAGCACCAGGTTGGGTGAGGCTGTGTCGACTTTCCGACATTTTCAGAAGAGGAAGCAAGTCACGCATTTCATTTTTCAAAAAATATCCCTCCCTTGCACAACTCCAAACTGTCACAATTACTGTGGGTTGGCAGCCTTTGCATGATTTTATAATATCTTTCCTGTGCTGCTTTTAATTCACTTACTGCTTTAAGTGGATCTATACTCTGCCTGGCTAAGAGACTTGAATATTTAAATGCCGGAGGAGATCCTGTCTATAAATAGGCATTACTTGTCAGAAGGGAGGGATCCGGAGCTTTAAATCATTTTTGCAAGTCACAGGGCAGTGAACCAGAGAATAACCTTGGCGAATCCCCCACCTCAGTAGGGCCCTCCTGCTGTTCAGAGACCAGCAGCTTCCTCCTCTCCCCGAGAGAGCCAGCAATTGAGGCGGGGACCGTCTGTCTGCCCAACAGCCCACGTCCGAAGGGGGTGGGTGGGGTGGCACCAAGCGGTGGAGAACGCCAAACACAGACCGTTTTTCTGCATCTAATTTCATAGTTCCTCCTAGAAGAATTTGCATTCTGCAGTTTGACTTCGCCTGAGTTTTGCTGCTGTTTCTGGGTGCACAAATGCATTTGAACAAGCTGGGTTTAATTTCCTTTTCAGTGCATCAAAGCATACAGCTCAGACTGGCACGTTGTGAACTACAAATATGACGAATATTCTGGTGATTTCCGAATGTTACCGTGGTAAGCGTTCCTTTCCCCCAGCTCCTCCAGGGGCATGTGTTTCTTGCGTGCTTGGTCTTGTACATTGGGCAGGATCTTAAATGCTGTTTTACAGGGCCAAACAAGTGTGTTACCGTGGATGGCAAGAATGCCTCGGCCTCCTGGAATCTTAGGGATTTAGTTAAAGAATTAAGGGTTTAGGGTAACATGCAGACCACCCAGTGGGCTTGGGGGAGGAGCCCTTGGACAGGATTCTTCAAAGTCACGGTGCCCTGTGGGCGAGTTGGACCCCAAGAGTCTTTTTCAGGGACCCCCTCATTTGTTAATGATTAGTGTCGTTTTTTATCTAACTGTGGTGTAATTGGAGTAACACAGGTGGTCTTTTCTTAGCAAATCCTTCAGGCCAGACAAGATCCCAAACCACGTCTTTGAAATTGAGGAAGACTTTGAAAAAGACGAGGTAAGAGGACAAGCGAGAGATTCCCACCGGGTGTGAGAGCAGCTCACGCATGGTGCCGCAAACAAACAATGCAGCCTCCTTTGCACGATGCACACAAGTGCGCTTAATTGGGGGGGTCCTCCTACCTTCTTTCTGCAAGTTGGTCCTGGCAGGGAAGGGAACCCTGTCTGATTCCCACATTGCATGTAGCTATAAACCCTGGTTTTAAACAACCGTGGCTGAGTTCCCCAGCGCTCATCACTTTGAAGAACCAGCCACTGTTGTCTTACACTCTCGCCCCAGTGAAAACAGTTTCTGAGAACAGTTTCATGCTTCAGAGGCTGGATTTGTGTTGAGAGGAAAAGGGCTTGGTGGTGGGTGCAGAACACGGGGCTCAAGACTGCGGAGTTGCAGCTAATAGAGAGGGATGACAGATGGGGCCTTCCTCCGTCTGGGGGCCCTGCTCAGGGAGTGGCCGTTCCTCCCGTCCCCCCAGGAATTCCTTAAATCTGGCTTGGAAATGAAAGCGGCCCCAATTAGGGAATTAAGGGATGGGAAAGGTGTTTTCCAGAATAAACACTGAGCCTCGTTTAGAAGATGGAGTTCCCCAGGCAGAGATGGTGAGAGGAGGAGAGACCATCTGCCAAACCTGAAAATAAAGTTGCTGTTTTGTTCTTACTTGTTTTATGTTCAGCATGCGTAAGAAGAACCCTGGTTCTGGCCTTCCTCTTACAGTTGTCTGCCCTGTGGCTTTTAAATCTGATTTTTAGCTTGAGTCATGTGCTGGTTGCAAGCCCAGCCTTATGCAGGGTACATGTGCAGGAGAATAAGCAGACAACAGACGCCCACAACACTGACACAGTAGAAAATTGCCTTGCGGTGTTTGAAAGGGAGGCTATTTCCTTACAAGGGCTCACACACAAGAGAAGGTCAGAAGCACCTGGAGGGCTTACCCTTGGGGGCTTTGGATGCGGCACGCCTTGTACTCTTGTGCCACTGTTGATCTGTGTGGTTTACAACTCCTTGGGCAAAGGAGCAGAACTGGGTTGTGGAGCAGATGAGGGTTGTCAACACAAATAAACAAAAGGAGCTCATATCTCCAGCTAGAGTCACTAATTTTTAAATGCCAGGCGCAGGGAGCCAGTCCAGCTGCAAATGCTGCCTTTGAGGCATTTGTGAGACCAGGGAAAGGACTAGAAGCCTCCTCCCCCAAAAGGGAGGAGGACATTGCTGGGAAGCATCCAGAAAGGTCACCCTTTGGTTGGTTCAGGCTTCCAGCTGTTGTGTTCCAGGAACCAGCTCTTAGCTGACATCCCAGAAGGTCCCTGGAATGAGACTTTTCATCCCCCCCAAATATTGGTGTTGCTTGAGCACCACCCTAGAAGAAAGAAAGGGAGTGGTTAAGGGATTGTTGTTGTTGCTATGTTGCTGCTGTTCATGGGTTTCTTTGGTTGGACCCCTTCCACTGAACCTCTTGGCGTTCTTACATATGAGAGGCCTTTGTTTCTTGCTGCCTTATGTTCTTGAAGCAGCCTTCTCTCCTCACTCTGACTGTGAGGCACATATCCCCACTCTGGCTTTCCCTCCACTCCTGAATCAGGCCCAAGCTCCTTGCATTAGCTCTGTCTCCTCTTCGCCTCTCTGCTCATGTCCTTACTCATCCTGTCCTGTGATCGCCATCTCCAAAAAGCTCTGTTCCTTGAGACAACTCTGCTTTCTCCCTTGCTGCCATTATGCCTGGAACCTTTCTGAGAATGCCTCCCCAATGCCACCACCTTTGTATCCCACCTTTGCCACAAAGGTGCAGCTCCAATAGGCCTGATAGAAACAGGAGACATTTGTGGATGAAGCTTTCACTGAGCTTTCCTGGCAATAATTTTATGTCTTCTGCCTTGCAGGATGCTTCCTCGCTGTGCTCCCAAAAGGGTGGTGTGATCAGGCAAGGCTGGTTGTACAAGGCCAACGTCAACAGTACAATCACAGTGACCATGAAAGTAAGAGACTCCTTGGACAACACTGTGCCTGGCAGAGGACTTTGCTTTTATTTTGCAGGGAGAAGAGAAGAATGGGTTCCAGGGAACTAGATTTGTTTTGGGTGGGAAAGCTGCTACAACAATTGCCGGAGGAGCTCGCTTGCTTGAAAATGGGTGGCGTTGGAAGCACAGAGCATGGATCCCTGACCGTCTGTGGACCAGGCAACCGCTGCTGTTGATACTGTATCTCAGTTGCGGCTGTTTTGCTTCTAGGCCCCCCGCACGGAAAGTGCCACAATGGCTGATTTGAACCCACTTTGCAGGCAATCCTAGGTTTTGAAACTGTATCTTGAGTAGAAACGAGCAGAATGAGTTCTAAGTGGAGCAGAATTCACACTGGAAGATGCACGAAGTCGTAAAGTGACCTCCTTCTTTTTCTGAGTAGGTGTTCAAGAGAAGGTACTTCTACTTGACCCAGCTTCCCGACGGTTCTTACATCCTCAATTCCTACAAAGACGAGAAGATTTCCAAGGAATCCAAAGGTTGCATCTTCCTGGATTCTTGCATAGATGTTGTGCAGGTAAGGACTGCAAAAGGTTTTGCTGGAGAACTTGTAAGCCCAGAGGGCAGATTAACGCTAGGGAGGGCCTAGTGCACATCTACATCTTGCCTGTCTGTCTGTCTCCCAACAGTCCACTTATTTCTCCCCAGTTATTGGGAGATACTTTTAACCAAAGTCCAAGCAGAGAAAAGTAAGAACAAAACACTGGGCAACGCTCACCCCTCTTTACGAACCAGTATTACGTAGGTTCTTAGCCTCCGCAAAACTCTTTTTTCCTTTCTTAGTTTTTATTTTATTTGGGGCTAGGAATCACCATGGTGTTTTGTTTGTTATTTTGAAAGATAAACAAAGGAAGCTGACTAAAACTCAAAATGGCTGAGACCCACTATCTCAAATATATCCTCTTTCCCCGTTAACCGGCGAGGAAGGCCGGCCTTGCATCCGATTTGGCTCCTTGGAAGTTGTTCCCAGAGGGGACGCTGGACTCTCTCCAGGGAAACTGAAGGAGATGTTGCTCAAGGAAGGGCTAACCAGAAGCTCTTCCAGCAGTCCTTCCAGCTTCTGAGGCTCGCAGCATGGCCAAGGGTCCCTCTGTGCCCCCAGCGCCCCCAAAACTTCTCGGGAGGAAGGTAGCATAATGGAACAAAAGGTGACGGCCACACTTTCTCCTCCCCATGCTAGTCTGGCCCGTCTTGCGGAACTGCCACCCGCTTTATCTTGAAAGGGGCTTTTGTCACAGGTTGAGCACCTCAGGGACAAGTGGAATGCAGTGATGCGTCACCCCTTGGCCTAAAACAGTCCTCCATCTGTCTTCCCGAAGTGCCCCAAGATGCGGCGTAATGCCTTTGAGCTCAAGATGCTGGACAAGTACAGCCACTACCTGGCGGCGGAAAGTGAGTCCGAGATGGAAGACTGGCTGGCCACCCTGCGGAAGGTCATCCAGGCCGGCACGGAGAGCTGGGTGCAAGAGAAGAAGGAGGCGGTGGAATTCGTGCCTGGTGCGTGTGTGCAGTGGAGATGGGGTCCTGATGCATACACACACACACACACACACACACTGTAGAGTCAGGAAGATGACGGTTGATGGAGATACGCAGGAATCGTTGCCTAGACAAAAGGGGCTGAAACTTTTAATGAGTCCTGTGAAACGAGGTGACATTTGGAAACAGGTCAGGAAGACACCTCCATAATTCACTGAACAATAACTGTATTTCTCAGCCATGTCAACTTTAAGATGGGTGGACTTCAACTCCCAACGTGGCTGGCTGGGGAATTCTGGGAGTTGAAGTCCACCCATCTTAAAGTTGCCAAGGTTGAGAAACCCTGAACTATAAGGAGGAGGAAGAGGAGGAGGCCCAGCACAATCAGACTTGCAAGATTCTGTTATTGTAGCCAATCTCAATAAAAGTAGTTTTAGCCTTCCCGTGGGTTTGATGTCCTGGTCTGGTCCATCTAGTGGAGCTGACACACACAGAAACACACCTCTTGTGCTGGGGCACCCACCTTGAGGGGTTTCACAGATTCAGGTGGCCAGCTCCCGCCAAGTGTGCTCAGGCTGGATCCAGGGCACATTGCCTGCTTCAGGTCTGATAGTGTCTGCACGCTTCTATTTTAAATCCCCCAACCCCCAAGGCCTGCTTGAGGTAAACTTTTCCCAAGGTCTTTTCAAGTTCGGCAGTCATCGTGCAGAAAACTCTGTAATTCCTCCTCAAGTCATGTTCCCTGCTGCTTCAGTTCTTCCTCCCCTTGGCCTTTTTGGGGTCGTGCTGCACACAGCTGGGCTGTGTCCAAAGCCATCCTCTGAGCAGAGGAGAGCGAAGCTGAGGGAAGAGGCTGTGTTGCCCGAGCACCCTAGCCTGTGTTGCCTGTGTGAGTTGCTGGATCCTGACCCTGCTGGTTGGACAGGGAATTCCTGGCTGGCTTCCCTGGACCTCATCCCAACTTCCCAGGTGTTCCAGAGGAAACCATCGCCTCTTCTGGCCAGGCACCTCTGCAGCATCTGCTTTTTGTGACTTTACAGATGATGACTCCAGCAGCCACGGAAAGTTGGAGAACATCTTGGAAAGCCTAGGGAGGAGCTTGCATCCGGAGCTCATGAAGGTAACCGCGCCTCCGGCATTTTCTGCAGGGGAGTGGGGAAAGAGCTGGACCAGGCAGATGTTGGAACAGCCCCGTCTCGCTCTTTGCAAATCCAGCACAAGCTCTCCCGTCAGTTCTTGCCTGCCCACATGTAAGCAGTAAGAGCTGGAACGGTGGCCTGTTTCAGGAGTGGGCTAAAACTGCAAGCAGAGAGAATTGTTTCCACATCCTTATCAGGGGTTTGGCTGGTAGGTTTGGCAATCCTGACTGAGCATGTGTAAACATTCAGGTACAGACGTCCATCATTCCAAACTTCTCTGTCTGAAAATAGGAACGGTTTTGCCTGTGAAGAGCTGGTCTACGTTGCCAGAGAAGTTGAAACTCAAGCACTTCAACCAGAGCTTTCCATCCTAGCTTATTCTGATTGGTGGTTGGTTGGTTGATTTACTGGATTAAGAAGGCCACCCAACTCAAACAATTTGACACTGTTTTATTCTTACGAAGGCATTTATTTCTACACACAGCATTGTTTTCGGTGTTCAGGTCATTGCATGTCCCCTCCATCTTTGTGAAGGCCAAACTGAGGACAGCTTGTAAAGTCCTCTTGGAGATTCCCAGGCCAGGAATAAACCATATGCAGATAACTCTGGATTTTTGCAAACCCTGGGCAGTGCTGATTTTGTCTGGTTTCCATTTTCTGGGGTGACAGGGGAGGCCGTCTAAGTTTTCTTTTCCTCTGTCGCCTTTGCCTTCCAAAGGCACCACCTGAAGTTGAGCATTTTGCTTCCCCCGGTTTCCACTGAGCTCGTCTCACGGCCGGCGGGTCTGTTCTCTTTCAGTACGGCCGAGAAACAGATCAGCTCAGCAAACTCAGCCGAAATGAAGGGAGGCAAAACCTCTTCTCCTTTGATCCGGAAGTGCAGGTAATCCTTTCGGCACTAGAGGCGTTTGGCTTGGTGAAAAAGCATGCCGGTCTGTTGTTTCGGCTCCTTCAGGATGACGAGAATTAAACCTGTTCCTCGGAGCAGCCTGAACTGATAGTGGTTGCGTTTCCTTTATTTGTTTTAACTCCCTTTCAAGGTAAACCCCTTCTATTTCGAGCATTTCTACGCTGTCCTTAGAGGCAAACACAAAATAGCTTTCATGAGAAAATCCAGCACAGTCTCATCTATATGCTAGTCTAACCTTGGTTTTTAAATGGGCTCCCACGCTGCCAGTTGGAGATGCAGCAGACCAGATTTTGGACCTATTTGAAGCATCAGAAGTCCTCCAGGCGAGGCAGTTAAGTTTTTATCATTTTATCTTAAGGTTGCCACCTCCATAGCAGTACCACTCGGATGCATACTGATGGCACCAAATGGCACAAAGGACGTCCTTTCTGCCCATTTGTGTCATCAGTATAAAGATGTTGCAATGCAGACAGCATAAACAATGCAGTTCGCTTCATCAGCCTCACTGCGAGGGACAAATTGCTCCGATGGCAAATTTTCATATTTAGCATGGATTCGGGAGTTACGGATGTCGCCCCCCCACCTTGAGTTGAAATGAGGTGTCGTTTGTAGTAAAAATGGCAAAAATTAGCCGAGTCAGCAAAGACCTTGAATCGAAAAGGGCTGGATTCTCGCAGGGTACTACCCCAAGCGTATTTTTAAAAATTATTGTTGTTGTTGTTAGTATTAATATATTTATGTACATATTTAAATATATATATAAATGTTTTATATTTTCATGATGGCTTGTTTTAAAAGTCACATGTTTGGGCTGCCTATAATGCTAAGTCATGTAAAACAAACCACATTACAACTTAGGGCAGTTTGTGAAATCAAACCGTGGCTGAGTTTTGCCCTAACCTAAACCGTGATTTTACCTGTGGCTTGTTAGCTAAGTCATACTCCCTGGCTTAGAAGCCAAAGTGGGTGAAATCAGACAAACCATATTATGCTTCCGCAATGCCAACCCAGCCAGTGTTCAGCTGGAAAAGCCTGTTTTCTGCCTGAAGATCAGATTGTGCTCTGTGTATAACCACTTTGCTGGTTTCTAAAGCAAATCTTTATGAAGTATGTGGCATTTGCCTTTCCCTTCCAAACAGGAGCATCGCAAAGGCTTTCTTCAGTATCTCCCCACCTGAGCCAGGTGGGAAAAGAATCACCTTCACCTTTTTCTCTTCCAGAGGCTTGATTTCTCAGGACTCGAGGTGGACGTCCAGCCCTTTGAGGAAAGGGGCAGGCCGCGCTTCCTGCTGAAGTGCCACACCCTGACTTTCAACATTCTTGCCCACCTGAGTGACAGCTCCAAGGACTCACCTTCAAACGTAGGCACCCCACCCTCTCCAAAGCCCCATACGTGTCTTTGTTGTCAGGGCCTTCCCGACATTTTTACTTAATCACTCCCAAAGCTAACAGGGTATTGAATTGCTTGTATCCTACTCACAATGTGTCATAAAAACATGAGCTGCGCCATGCGAGATCGAACCCCTACCCCTGGCCCATTGAGTCCAGCAGATGTTCTCCCAGTGGCCAACCAACAGCACGCGGAAGCCGGCCAGTCCCCCAGCAGATGACCTTCAGAGCAGTCCCGCTGCCCTTGGGGCTCATAGCCGATGCTCTCCAAGGCAGCGGCCAAACTGTTTAAAACAGAATAATGCAACAGTGCTCTGCGAAACAATTCGAAGTATGACTCAGCGATCAAATGACAATAGTTGCAGCATTTCAAGGATGCTTAAGCAACCTCTTTGAAAGACAGAGAAAAATAAAGTCCTAAGTGGACTTTTGACAGTCTTCTCATGGAGTCCCATGGTTGGTCTGCCTGTCACGGTCCAGTTAGTGGTCCTCTAACTTTCAGCAGCCTCCAGGAGAGAGCTTTGGACAGAGAAGGCACAGGAAGTGGGTGCCACTCTGGAACTGGAGTGATCAATTATATGCCAGCAAGTCATCATTGACGGTTAACAACCATATAAGTAGGTTTTCTCCCAGATCTGTCCCCAGCCTGGTCCTTCAGATCTTCCAACAATGCACTCACCGCTGCTGCAACTGAGTCCCTCCCCCTCGCTGCTGGTCGTCCTCGTCTTCTCTTTCCTTCCACCTTTCTCCAAATTAGAGCCTTCTCCAGAGAGCTGGGTCTTCACATAATGTGTCCAAAGTAGGATAATTTAAAACTGGTCATTTGTGCCTCAAGTGAGAACGCTAACTTGATTTGTTTGATGATCCATCGGTTTGTTTTCTTGGCTGTCCATGATCTTCTCAGGAGTGTTCTCCAATGCCAAAGTTCAAAGCACCCTATCCTGCTTCTTCAAAGTCCAACTTTCACTTCCACTGAATGTCAAGTTTATTAAAAAAACTAAGGATCTTCTTCTGTATACCCAGGTGGAGCCGTTTTTCCTCAGCCTGGCACTCTTTGATCTGAAAAGCTGTTGCAAAGTCTCAGCAGATTTCCACGTGGACTTAAATTCTGGGCCTGTGCGGGAGATGCTGCACAACGCTTGTGACCAGGAGCCTGGGAACAGCCCCGGAAACAGCCACTTCCTCCACGGAATAGCCGAATCCAGCCTGCGCTACATAAAGCAGGTAAGAGATTCTGTGGGTGTAGGGGACCAGACCCCAGATTCCACAGGAATGAAGCCTCCAAAGGAAGGAAGAGCTAAATCAAACCTAACATGGAGCTAATCTTCCATTTGGTTCTCATAGTAGACAACTGCATGCCAGAGGAAAGGCCTCCAGCAGACCACAAGGTGAAGGCAGGGATCTGTTCTTGCTCCCCAACAGCTGGGCTGTGTTTTGGGGTTGTGCATCCAGATGCTGAGCTTGTTATGACAGCTGCATCCTTTTGCAAAGCCAGGGCAGGAATGGTGGTTACAGTGGATGCTCCCGCCCCTGACTGACCAGCAGGAAGGTGACTGTGGGTTACGTTCCGGAAGAACAGATAATGTCAGTCAGAGATGGGGAACTTTTACAGACCAACAGCTTTGTAGGTGCCCCCCCCCCGCCCCTGCTTGGGAGCCAATAACACTTGTAAGTAAGTAGGATTGAGCCACCCCTCCGAAAGTAGTTTGCAGTTCTCCTGTCATGAGTAAGGATGGCGAGCAGGGGGCTCTCACCCAGACTGTCAAGCGCATGCGTAGCACTGAGGAACTGTTCCGCCATTCAAAGAGACACAGATCGGGACCGCCTTAACCTTTGGGGTTTATATGGCTGGGTTTTCCCACGCTTTCTCAGTTTGTTAGGATTCTTGTTAAGTACTACTAATAAATATTAGAGACCAAGTCCTCGCCTCAGTGTGTTTCCTGGTAATCAGGACATCTCCCTTTTGTGTAGGCCTGAGCGTCTAGCGGAGGCGATCTCAGGCGATTGCCTTCACACAGTCCTGCGCCTGTGTCCACCTCTGCGGGCTTTGTAGGTTCTGATGTTCTGCTTATCTTTTCCGCAAAGGGGGTCTTCTCCGTGACAAACCCACACCCAGAAATTTTTCTCGTTGCCCGGGTGGAGAAGGTGCTGCAGGGAAGCATTACCCACAGCGCGGAGCCGTACGTCAAGAATTCGGACCCTGCGAAGGTACAACAGAACCCACAGGATGGACTCATCATCCTCTGGGATGGGAAAGAAGGCAACAGTTGCCTTAAGGAGGGACCTGCCACCCGAGAAAGCTGCTCCAGTTTGCAGTGGATCGTGAAGGGCAAGAAGCGTGCTGCGGAGATCGCAACGGTGCCTGAGCGCATAAGCGGCATGAGTGGCTGGCTGGGTTCCACTGTTGTACCCAGCCATGGCTTACAAGCCAGAGTGGCTGAGTTTACAGACCAAACCAGAGCAAGCCACAGCGTAGGGCAATGCGTGAATTTATTTACTTTACCCATGGGCCAGCTAAATCATATGGCTCCTAGATCGAGCTATTGAGAGTTGAGTCGGGCCCCACTGTTCTTGCCTTGTGGGAGTTAAAAGGTATGTGCAGAGTAAACAGACCCTGAAGCATCGGTTTTCCAAACAGGAGAAAATGAACAGGACGTGCAGCATGCCTTGGGTCGGGGGGCAGAATTTATTTATTTATTCAGTTGCATATACCACCCTTTGCCCAGTGGTACCGTTCCCGGGTATGGAAAGGAGCAAGGGGATGGTGGCCGTTGGGGATGCGCCAGATGTTCTCCGTGCTCACCTAGGGCATTTATCTGCTCACCTTGGGGGAGCCTCACTTTCCTGCTTCTCCGAGCCTGCCTTAGCTAATTTACCTGAGACTGGGTGCTGAGCATGCCCTGCCTGCCAATGGCCCTGGGCCTCTCTCGTGTTCCGACATCAGCCGGCTGCCCCACGTCTGATCTGTTTTCCTGCCTTCACAGACTGCGCAGAAGGTCCACAAGCTGGCGAAGCTGGTGTGCAGCCGCCTCGGACGGTACCGGATGCCCTTTGCTTGGGCCGCCAGGTGAGGCTGTTTCAGTGCTGTGCCAATTCCAACGTGTCGCCCTCCACACAGGAGGAAGATGCCATGAGCCAAGCCATTTACCCACAGCCACCAGCACCAACTGCCACCCAAAAGATGGCATTTGAAGGTTCTGCGTGGGGGAGACCTTTTTCCTGACCCTCTTCTTCCAGGAGGAGGCTTCTTGTACTTCTCCTGAGAAAGAAACTTCCTGGTTGAAGTGTCCACCCCCGGAAGTTTGCTGGCCTTTCGGTAGGCATGGCCAGGAGGGCTTCCATTGCCATCCAGACACATCTGTAGGGTGCCAGGTTGGGTGAAATAGCCCCGAACAATGCCGGAGAAACATTTTCTCTCTGGCTGGCATTTGATAAACCAGCTTTCTCTGCTTGGCACATCTAAGGGCATGCCACCAAGTCCCCCAGGAAATGGGCCTCTCCTTTTAGCGAATGTTCTCCGGAACGTTGAGCGCACTTGGTCCTCGGCAACGTCTCGGACCTTGATTCGCCTTGCAGTGTTATAGGGCAGCCGTGTGAAAGCGCCATGCCTTTGCCTGCAAGCCTTTCAAAACTCGGGTTGGCCTCTGGCTTGAACTGCTAAAAAGAAACCAGCTGGCTAGGAAGGGTGAAAGGTGGCTTAAGTCTGAGGCAGCCCCAGGACACCTTGTGTACCAACCCCTTGCACTCTCTTCCCCGATTGCGGTTCAGCACCGGCTTCCTGGCCAAAACGGTGCCTCAGCTGGGAGGCCACGAGATTTCCGTGAGGCCGGCAGGAATGTTGCTCAGGCGCCTTTCCTCTCCCCAGGTCTGTCTTCAAAGACTCCCAAGGCACCTTGGACCTCGATGGGAAATTTTCTCCCCTCTATAAGCAGGACAGCAGCAAACTCTCCACGGAGGATCTCCTGAAGCTCTTGGGGGAGTATAAGAAGTAAGGCTGCCGGGGAAAGGGTGTCCCTCTGCACGGCGGTGCCAGGAGAGGTGCCCTGGGCTGCAGAAAGTGTAAAAACGTATCTTCCAGGGTTTTCCTCCCAGCATCGCTGGGTTGCGCTGCCTGGTTTATGTTCTCAGTTGTTCTTTGTTTCCTGTGCAGACCCGAGAAGACGAAGCTGCAAGTGATACCTGGCCAATTAAATGTTACTCTGGAGTGCGTTCCCCTGGAGTTCTCAAGTAAGGAGGGAGAAAAAAGACGGAGGAACATAAGACTGTCACTTTCTGGCATTATTGGGTAGTCCTCACTTAACAACTACAATAGGGACCAGAAAATTGGTTGTTAAGCGGTGCAGTCGTTAAGTGAGTCACCACGTGATGGGACCTGCTTTTATGACCATTTTTACAACGGTCATTAAGTGAATCCAGCTTAACTAGCGAGAAAGGTCACAAATTGCAATCGTGACCACAGGACACTGCAACTGGTTGTAAATGTGAGCCAGCTGCCAAGTGCCCAGATTGTGATCACATGACTGTGGGGGTGGTGCGACTGTTTGCGATGGCCATAAGTGCACATGCAGGTCGTAAATCACTTTTTCTGAGGCTGTTGTAACTTCACACTGTCATTAAATGAACAGTTGTTAAGTGAGGAGTACCTGTAATAATCTTGAGTTCCCCTTGTCTAACCTTGTTTCTAAGCCACAGATTGATTAGTCACTTTCAGAGAGAGGGAAAGAGGGAGGGTGGGAGGTACCAAGTCACCTGTCACTTTGGCCTTAACCATAGTTATTAACAGAAACCACGGTTTGAAAGTCCTCTTTGCTTGTTCTGGAGGTAGGATGGATGTCAGTCCTCTTCCAGCTGCCAAACCAATATGCTGAGAACTCAATCAGTGGCTGAACGCACACATTTCGTGAAATCACCTTGTGCTTTGCTTGTTTTTGGTTTGGCACGGTGTGGGAAGCCAGCCAGCTGTGATGTGTTCAAGTAATCATGGTATAATTAAGGAGTATTAGGTATGTTCGCTGCCTTGAGTTATTTATAAAAATAATAAAAGGCGGGATGGAAAATAAATAAATAAGCAAACCACAAAAGTGCCTTTTGGTTAAAGCCCAGAAACTCCGTCCTGGTAGGAAATTACCAGCGAGCTGCACCAATCTGCAGCGAAGCAGAGGCAAAAACTCAGGAAGACCGTCCGTGGCTCCAGGGCTGGTGGCAACGTCAGCAGAGGAAGCTGGCCGCCGAAATGCCGTCTCAGTGTGTGTGTGTGGGGGTGTCTCCCTCTTCTTGTCCCTGAGACTGAGCATGGCTTAACCGCCTCAGCCGTGGTCCCGCTGTGGGTTTAGGATCTGATCCAGGTGCAGACATAGTTGCATGCTTTGCTAAGAGATGCAGATGCAGCAGCTCTCTGGTGGTTTGGATGACTTCTCCACTTCTCCAGGTAATCAGTTATAGCAAGTATAATAAGCTATAATGGTTTCGTTGTACCGGGGGTGGGGTGGGACGGGGTGGGGGCTGCTGTTGAGCTCAGTTCTGGTTGCACTGCTGTGTCAAGCCATGATCTGGTCTTCCTTGGCTTTGGCCTCATCCAGTATGCAGACCTGCCCAGCCACAGTATGGGCTGCCGGCCATGCAGGAAGCCTGGTCCGGTGCTGCGGTGGGACTCCCTCGCAGTATGTTCAGCCTTAAACAGGATTAAAGAAGCCGGGCATCCTTGCCCCGCAGCATGCCTACTCCCAGGCACGGTGAGTGGCGCTGAAATAGTGCCCCTAGAGGGGACACAAGCACCAAAGCTCTGCCCCGGTCTCTTTCCCTGCCAGGCTGTGTCTCGGCTGCTTTTATCCCCATCAAGCCCTTTGAGGGGCAGGAGCAGGGCGACGGGGTGGCTCTCGAGGTCGAAGAATTTGTGCCCGAGGTCGCAAAGTACTGCTGCCCGTTCACCACCTACAGAAACCGGCTCTACGTCTACCCTTTGCATCTGAAGTACGACAGCCAGAAGGCCTTTGCCAAGGTGGGTAGGGAGTCCCCATGTGGCAGAGGCCCACAGGAGCTGGGGGAGCTCCCTTGTTGCACAGGCGGTGGCTGGGGATTCTGGGGCCTGGCAGGTTAGAACTCAGCAGAAACAAGAGACTCCGGAGTGGGGGGGGGAGAGGAGATGGGTTCCCCCTTTGTGCTGAGGCAGGGCTTAATTCAGTGATGGCTTGTTAAGCTATAGAGGCCTGGTTCACACATAATAGAAGGCTATAAAGCAGGGGGTACAACAGCTGCCTTCAGGTACTGATTGCATTCACACACAATCCAGCAAACTACATTAGGGCCTGAGTTGCACAGCAGCTACAGCGTGACTGTAGGTCTTGGCAGGTGTGAACCTAGCCATCGCAGTTCATTAAATGTGGCTTTTCTTGTTGGCGATCGCTCGTAGCCGAGTAAGATCGTCTTCCGGGATTAAAATCTTAGCAGTGGATCCGTAAGTGGCTGTAAAGGCCAATTTTGGATCCGCACAACCTCCCACAATGAGGGCACACGTTTCCAGGTGGAAGACGGTCACGGTGAGGATTTGCTTGACGTGCCTTCCTCTTGGCTGGCTTCTCCCTTTCGCCCTGTGCTCCTGCTTCTTCAAAGTCCGTAGCGCCTTTAATAAGGGCTGGCCTCCAATTTAAACGCTCATGAGTTAGGACTTCCCAGTTCTCAGTGCTGATATTAAACTTTTTAAAATTAGCTTTGAGAACTGTGGCTTATTTCCTTATTCACAATGCTAGTAAGCCTCTCTGTTGGAAGCCAACTCTGAGCAGTGTATAGGTAGTCCTCATTTAATGACCACAATTGGGACCAGAATTTTGGTTGCTAAGCAAAGCAGTCATTAAGCGAATCCAACCTGATTTTACAACCTTTTTTGTGGCGGTTCTTAAGTGAATCACCACGGGCATTGAGTGAACCACATGGGCATTAAGCAAATCACGCGGTTCCCCATTGATTTTGCTTGCTAGAAGCTGGTGGAGGAGGTCGAAAATGATGATCATGTGACCACAGGATACTGTGATGGTCATAAATGCGAACCGGTTGCCAAGAGCCCAAATCATGATCATGTGACAGCAGGGGATGCTGGGATGGTTGTAAGTGTGATGACTGGTCATAAGTTGTTTTTTCCAGCACCGTTATAAGTCTGGTTTATAACCATATAAACAAATGGTTGTTAAGCGAGGACTACCTGTACAGTTCCCATCTTTGTAAATTCAGATTACAAGCAAACATAAACTTTAGTAATTAACCAGTGTAACGGAAAAAAAACAGGCATACCACCCTTGGGGAACCAACAGGAAAAGCCCCTTATCACCCAAGGGAGGAGTCAGAATTGCAACAGCAGCTCAGCCGGTTTTCCTAAGCGAATCAAGTCTTAGTGCAACGTGTGAACCGAGCCAATGGCTTGCGTAGTGACTGAGAGAGAAATCCGTTCCACTTGGGGAGAAAGGAAGGTCACGACTGCTCCGAGCAAGAAACTTTCTGAACGTTCCCTTGTCCCCGCTGTTGGTCGCTCTTCCAGGCAAGGAACATCGCCATCCGGGTGGAATTCAAGGACTCTGACGAGGGAGACGCCAAGGCCTTGAAGGTACCCCAGGGCCGTGTGCAAGGAACAGGGTGGTCTTGCAAGAAGATGGCCCTGCTCCTCTGGCCTCTTTGGGCCTCCTGATGCTAAGGTGGAGATGGAGGGGCAGGTGGCCTCCTGGGGCCATGTGTCGAGCTCCTGGGACACCCTTCTCCTCATGCTGCCACCTGGGTCTCTTTCCGGAGACAGTTCCACCACTCCTCCTCCCCTATCCTCTGTGCTCCAACCTCTGGGCCAAGTCATGCTGCCAGATGAGTGATCTCCTTCCCCTTGGAAGGTCCTCTCCACCTGCCAGCCGACCTCTAGACATCGTGATTCGTGGGCTTCCTGACTTTTGCCAGTACTTGGCATGGAGGGAGCTGAAAGTTGTGGCAGGAGGCCCAACTGGGTCTCCGTTCCAGAGGGGGCGAAGACAGAAAGTCCCTCAGCCTCTCCAGGATTCCCACTAGAGGGAGCCAGTTGACCCTGGTTGGAGCTCTTCAAACCCCGGTTCCTGGAACTGTGAGACCTTTTCTGCCATCCTGGGGGTGGGATCCAGAGTGATGAGAGGCCTCCTTCTCAGGGCCTAATTCTGACAAGGGAACTGAGCAAGGGTGCAGAGGGAGTGAGGGAAGGAGTTTTGGTGGGTCCCAGGGTTGCACAAATAGAGAGTGGGTCCCTGTTGACCAAGCTGGTCTGCTGAGACTGGGAACGCCTTTCCAAAGCAGGCCTTTCCTGGACCCGCCACCTCAGTCTTGCAACCAGAGACCACAGGATTTGGTCCCTCTGTCTACAACGCGCATCCTTTACTCCTGAGCAGGAGCTCCCCTGCGGATCCAGACATTGCCCACAGGTTCTCCTCCAGTGGAGGAGATTGGAAGGAAGTCCAGGGCCCCAACCTGTAGACAATCATGCCTTTTGAGTCTTCTTCCTCTCAACCTCCCTGCATTCTTGATATGTCCTGCAGTGCTTCTACAGTAAACTTGGAGGACCTTTGTTCACCTCGCACGCCTACGCTTGTGTCTTGCACCACAACCAGAGCCCCGAGTTTTATGATGAGGTGAGGGGGAAAAAAAATCAGCCACCCCGTTGAAGCAGAGGCGGAGATGGTCCGTTCTGCTGAAGTTGCATGGAAATAAGGAGAACGCAATCTGAGCAGCCTTTGCAGAAATGAAGTTTGCTGAGGATCCTCCTCTTATTTTGGTTCTGACTCAGTGTTCCTGGCCACTTTAAGATGGGTGGACGTCAACTCCCAGAATTCCCCAGCCAGCCGTGCTGGCTGGGGAATTCTGGGAGTTGACGTCCACCCATCTTAAAGTGGCCAAGTCTGAAGAACACTTGCGTTGGATCAAATTTCACTTTCTCTTCTTGCCAAGATGTCTTTGAAGGTGAAGTGAAAACTTTCAGGGGATTGAGGATGGGTGTTGCACCAGAAGGGAAGAGGCTCCGATGGGCAGAATGAAATGCTGATCACCTTTAAAAAAATGAAATAACGTGAAATGTGCCTGGCGTGGGGGGATTCAGGCTCCCTTCTCCTCCTGTCGTGTAGATCAAAATCCAGCTTCCGATCCACCTCCACCAGAAGCACCACTTGCTGTTCACCTTCTACCACATCAGCTGCGAAATCAACACAAAGGGGACAGTGAAAAAGCAGGACGCCGTCGAGACCACAGGTACTGGGCAGGTGGAACCCAGAACGTCCTCCCTCCCCACCATCTGTGTTAGGCAGGACTGGGAATCCTAGAACCACAGAGGGACCCCAAGGAGCATCTAGTCCAGCCCTCTGCAAGGTGCAGGAAAACCTATTAATCCGTCCTCGAGAGCTCCTCTTCAAAATCTCCAGGAACGGGCCTGCGAGTCAGAGCCTTCGTTTCCCCACCTTGTAAAAATGAAGGTGGGCTCGTTGGTATGAGGCACAATTGTGAGCCATCTGATGGGGCTTTGCATCAGAAGGGGAAGATGAAACGTGCAGGAACCGCAACTGTGGTGTTCAGGGACGGAGGGGCTTCCATTGGTTGTTGGGAAAGGAATAGGACAGGGTCATCGGACCCCATCTTCCCCTTCAGGCTGAGACAGGGCATTAATTTGGTTTCCTCTCCTTTGGACGAGCGTTGCAGGCAGGCCTTGCCAGAAGGTATTTCGTTTTGGCTGCTTTGAACCACAGCGCAGCTGGTTGGCTTTCAGCTGAGCACGTGACGCGAACCTGGCCATGCGTTTCATAAACTGTGGCTTGGTGTGACAGAGGAACCCAACTCCTCTTCGTGTGAAGCCAGTTTGCTCAACTGCGCTTTGTCAACCAAGCCACGGTGTCTGGATTTGTGTAACCTACTAAGCCCAAATCCTCCAAACCCGTGTATGGCTTTGGGTGGTGCTTGAGCTCAACCTTCATCTTGGTCTTAAAGCTTGTTGTGGTTCTCCTCCTCCTGTAAGGACCTTGCTTTGCCTGCAGAGGGTCCAGCCTGTTTGGTTCGGGGGCGTCCCCACAAGAAAAATGCAGGGGCAGGTGAGGGGCCACAGTGTCACTGCCTGCCTCTGCCTCTGGTTTTTCTCCAAATCCAGCACTTGGACTTTTATCTTCCTAGCAAGCATGTGGTTGGCACTCAAGACGGCGCCCTGGGGTTTATCTGGCCCTAGCTTAGTGGGATGTGTGAATCTGGTTTTTCGATCCCTTCTAATGCAGCGCCTTCTTTTCTGCTGGGCCCCCTTGACGACGACGCCTCCTCCTTCCCAGCCTTTTAAGTCCTCCTTGGCTCCCCTGGGGTTAAAGGGGCTTTTCCCCCCTTCCAGCACCATCCAAGGGAGCCTCAGGTTGTGTAATACCCTTTAGGCTTTGCAGGGGTGTCTGCAGGGAGGGAGGGGCGTCAAGAAGGCCAAGATGCTGGCCACAGCCCTACCTATGTAAGGACCGTGGATGTGAAAAAGGAGCAGTTTTGATCATACGTTCATGGCTGCCATATTGACACCCCCTCCCTGCAAAAACCCCTTTGCCTCCCATTTCCTTAAAGGGACTGGTATTGATTAGGAACAGACAGAGGGGTGGGATCGGTAGTGGGGCAGCCGACTTCATGCTGTGGTTTTCGATCAACTCGAGGATGGGTGGAAGACCTTGCAACTCAGCCGTGGGGAAGGGCCTGAGGTGGTTGGAGAAGCAACGTAGGAAGCCTCCTCAGAAATCGGTGGCTGTGATTGTGCCACGCTTCAGCTCAGGCCGGACAGAACCAGGGTTCATGGAGCAGCCCAGCTGCCGGGGTCCCTAAATGAACAGCACAGGCTGGGCACACACGACCCCCTGAATTTTCCTCTAGGATTTTAGTGTAATGTCCTTGCAGACTCAGCCAGGCTCTGCAGTCTGCCAAGTCAACCATCTGCAGCTCTTTGAAGCTCTGGCACCTGCCGCTTTCGAGGCCTTTGCTGAGCCCGCGGCGTCTCCTGCTGTTCCCACAGTCGGCTTCGCCTGGCTCCCTTTGCTGAAAGATGGGCTGATCACCACCTCCGAGCAGCACCTCCCTGTCTCGGCCCACCTGCCAGCTGGCTACCTGAGCGCCGGAGATCCCGAGGCACGAAAGGTAAGGCAGCTCTGAGATGGATTTGGCATAAGGAGGGCAACACACCTGTGTGCTTGCATGCACAACGCTTCATTTGTCACCCACCAACCAGTTGCCAAGCAAACCCAGAAAAGTTGCACCTAACCAGGCCAGTATCTCAGAGTTTCTTTTCTTAATGAAATGCCAACTCCGCTGTCATTCCTGTTTCAAATGCCCACAGAGGGGTGCCTTTCCCCCAGTTCCTTGAAAACTGCATTTGTGCAAACAAGATGTGCTCTGCAAAACCCACAAAGAACTGGCAGGCTTTGTTTGGCTTGTTCTGGTGGCAATAATGACAACTTCTTGGCTGTAGAATTTGAGGAACTGGGGTTTTTGTACCCTCTGAACCCCTCTTCTTTCTACGTAAGACAGAAATGTTCTCTCCCTCTTTCTCCCTGGCGTGTGCCGATTTCTGGGTTCAACTTAAATGGCCTTTTGCATCCCCAGCTGGGCTGAACTGCCTTGCCAGGTAGCCCAAGCTGGTTTAGGCAATGTACAAGCTGCAAAAAAAAATGCCTCTTCCTTCTTTCCGGTCTCCAGCCAAGTATCGAGATTAAATGGGTGGATGGAGCCAAGGCGCTTTTCAAGCTGAGACTGCACTTAGAGTCCACCATATATACCCAGGTATGTGGAACGAGGAGCTGCCTTTAAAAGGGCCCTTTTGCAACCCCAGGAAGAATAAGTCTTCCAAACAAGGCAACGGTGACGCTTCCTCCCCCGTGCTGCTGGGGTTCCTCGGGGAAAAAACCACGCAGCCTGCTTTTCTGCTGCACGTGAATGACCCAGGTCAGCACGGAGCTGTTTTGCACAGGCCTGGAGGAGAAGACAGCCCCGAGGTCAGAGTGTGGTAAGTTCAGGCGGGTCACGCTGTTGCTCCTAAGGATGGTGCTCTGTGATTTCAGGACCGTCACCTCCATAAATTTTTCCAGTATTGCCAGGCGATTCAGAGTGGTGCCAAAGAAGCCCCAGGAGAACTTGTGAAATATCTGAAGGTGAGCTGAGTTTGGAGCAGGCGGGTCTTTCAGGGGAATCTCTTGGGGACAGGCTACAGCCCACTCCCCAAAAGGAAATCCTGCCTGTGGAAAGCAGGCAGGGTTTTGTGCCTTTACCTCGATTTCAGGCCCTGTTCTCAGCATCCCAGGCCCGTAAGGATACGCCCTTGTTTGTTTATCTGAATTTCTGAAATGGATTTGGATTTTATTTATCGCTGATACAGTGTACTGGTATGTGGGAATGACCTTGAGAGATACTGCCTAGCAAATGATCAGATAAAAGAGGGAGCAGCCCACAGCTGCACAATGGGAAGAGAAAGAAACTTAGGAAGGATCTGCCCGAGTCGATCAGGCTGTAAAAAGAGACGGCGGGAGAGTTGCACTTTCAGACTTGCAAGATGGCTTGGGGAATTCTGGGAGTTGACGTCCACATGTCTGAAAGTTGCCAAGTTTGAGAAACCCTGCAGTAAGCCATCTGTACCCAGTGTGCCGGAGGTCTGAATTAATCCCTTCCATCTTACCTGCGGAGAAACCGCCAGCAGCTAAGCAGCGGGCCCCGTGGAACCGCCCAGCCCTGATACGGAAGGGAACGCCGGGCCACCTGGATCCTCCCTTGGCAGTTCTTCCTGTCCTTTTCTGCCATGTGGGTGGACGAGTCGGATTCACCCTCTGAAACGTGGTGGGGCTTTTCAGCCCTGCTCGTAATGTTCTTTCCCACCCCACGTCCGCATCAGCTTCCAGCGATGGAGTCCTGGAGAAGAAGAGGCGCTTCAGCCACCAAATCCGTCTCCCTACCCAAGGCAGGAATTCAGATTAAAGCCTCCTGAAAAGTCACTGCCCAGCCGTTCCTTGGCCACGTGCAATGAAGCGGGGCTGGCTGCGCCTCTCCGGGTGGCCGGTGCCGCCATTCAGCTGCTCTTCCTCATAGGGGGCTTTTTTCTAGCACTCAGCTGGAATCTGCCTTTATAGACCTTCAACCTATCGTTTTATTATCTGGTACTGCGACTTTGCATGCAGCCTTTAGAAGAGTTTTGAAGTTGTGTCTCCCATTTGTTTTGGGGGGGGGGTAGATTTTTTTATCCCACCTTTATTATTTTTGTAAGTAACTCAAGGTGGGGAACATACCTGATACTCCTTCCTTCCTTCCTTCCTTCCTTCCTTCCTTCCTTCCTTCCTTCCTTCCATCCATCCATCCATCCATCCATCCCACCTTTATTATTTTTACAAATAACTCAAGGCAGCGAACATACCTCGTACTCCTTCCTCCTCCTATTTTCCCCACAACAACCACCCTGTGAGGTGGGTTGGGCTGAGAGAGAGCGACTGGCCCCAGGCCTCCCAGCCGGCTTCCCTTTAATAAATCCAATTCTCAAGCCCTTTTCCTCAGTGTGCGTGCATGGGTGCACATAGGTTTTATTGCAGTCAGTGCAAGGAACATAAATACAGAGGCACTCCGCAAACAACACAACAAATAAAATGTTCATTATCAGAGTAGAAAATATGAAGACCGTATGGGCTGTATTAAATATATCACCTGGCCAAAGCCTGAAGTCAGTTGTTGTCATGAACCAAAATAAAACTCGAGTGTGCTTTCACGGAGCCTATTTTCCTTCACACATGCCTTTTTCTGTGCAGTTCTGTGTATCAGAAAACTGCATCACTAAGGGGGGAAAAATTCAAAACCCTGGACTAGTTGCAGCAGCAGTCTTTATTGCCGTCATTAACCAGCACAAGGAATTTAGTATTCAAATATCGAAAATATCCAAAACAAAAAAAAAACCTTGACAGTATCAGGGTAATTAGGAAAAGTACATAATTTTGGCTAAAAGACAGTATTAAATCAAAATATGCCAAGGGGCTTGCTCAGGGTTCACACATACAACAACAGCAACAGAAAAAGATTAACAATCTGAGTAATATGAACTTTATATTAGTAATATAATATGCAAATACATATATATACACATACCTATCTATCTACATATACATACATGCAGATTTGTAAATAAAACAGGATTAATTGCATTCCAGTTCAGGTATTAATTGGGAAGTGCAAATGCGGTCGTCTTTGTGAAAGCAAGGGCCAAACCGAGCTGCCCGTCGCTAGATCTTGCTCGGTGCACCACCTGGAAGTCCCAGTGTGCATTTTTCTTTCAGTGTTTGCACGCCATGGAGATCCAGGTCACGATACAGTTTCTGCCTGTGATTCTCACGCAACTCTTCAGAGTGCTCACCAGCCACCCACAGGAGGAGGAGGTTGCTGTCAACAGTACGATGTGAGTTTGGGCTGCAGACAAGGGACCTGTTTCAGGTTGATCTTTTCTCCCTTGGGAATGTTCTCCGCATGTTAGCGATCTAATCGGCACGGTGGCGTAACCGGGTCAGTCATAGAAGCTTATGGTAGCTTGAGGACACAGGGCTTTTCAGATGCCAATTTGTCCAGGGGTGTTTCCAAAAGAGTTGCTTGACAGGTAGTCCTCGCTTAATGACCACAATTGGGACCGGAATTTCGGTTGCTAAGCGAAGCAGTCATTAAGGAATCCAACCCGGTTTTATTACCTTTTCTGTGGCAGTCATTAAGCGAATCACCACTGGCATTAAGCAAACCATGTGGTCGTTAAGTGACTCATGTGGTTCCACATTGATTTTGGTTGCCAGAAGCTGGCTGGGAAGGTCAAAAACGGTGATCACGTGACCATGGTACATTGCAATGGTCGTAAGTGTGCGGATCGGCCACAAATTGGTTTTTTTCAGCACTGTCGTAAGTCTGAGCCATCACTAAACAAATGGTTGTTAAGTGAGGACTACCTGTATTGGAAAAACTGAGTAAGGACATTGAACTGAATGCAATACTTATGTGTTATCATTTTCTCTGAGTACATGTATAAATTTATTTAGCATCGTCAGTGAGCTTGACTCGTGAAAAAAGAGTGTTGTTCCTACCCCAGACAAGCCTCCAGTCTGCCATTTAGAAAGGCCAGGAAAGCAAATGGTGGTTATTCCAACTTTCCCTGTTTAGATAGGGGCTCAGTTACAGTTGGGAATGTGACTTCATGGACCAGATGATGTAGAAGCTGGAGGTGGAGAGAGACACATCACACAGGTTGTCCTGGAGGCAGTTCCGAAGAAATATATTGCAAATGCAAAAAATAAACAGGAAATCACGGTGTAATATGAGTAGAGTTTAGGTTTCAGCTCCTTTGTGTGATTCCATAATGACCAGGCAAAATGGCTACTCTTGAGTGAAACAGCTCAGGATGGGCAGGAACAAACAGGTGTCAATCCCGACAGAGCGACTCTCTACGTCAGCCAAGCCAGTCGGCCCCTGGTAGGAAAGGGAGGATCTATCGTGCACGGGGGGTTGCTCTTCTGTGCAACATGAGACATGCTCTCTTGCTGCCCTTCTTCTCGCCACCCTTTCCACAGGGTTCTTCTCCACATCGTCTCCAGATGCCACGAGGAAGGCCTTGACCACTATTTGCGGACCTTCATCAAGGTGAGTTGGGGAAAGGACTCTGTTCTGGGTTGTGCACCCTGCGCCTGGGGAGTCCACCGCTGACAGCACAAAATGTCCCTCCTCCCCCACAGTATTGCTTCCAGCCCGAGAAGCCCAGCAGGTCCCAGGCTAAGATGACACACGAAACCTTGGCAGTAGCCATTTCGACGATTCTCAAGCAGTCAGCAGATTTCTTGGCCATTAATAAGATGCTGAAGGTGAGACCAAGGACGGAAGGTAAAGTCCTTCAAATCCTTCAAGGCCACCTCTCCTCCACACAGAGTCTGAAGCCATCGAGCCAAGGGTGTTGAGAAAGGCTGCACACCGCTCATTGTGTGGCCTTCTCCACACCACGGTCTCCTCACCTCATTGCTTCCCCCTCTGTAAAGTGGGAGCAGGTGGGACTGGACCTGCCTGGCACACATCTCTCTTCTCTTCCTCTTGGTTCTAGTATTCATGGTTTTTCTTTGAAATTCTGGTGAAGTCGATGGCTCTGTATCTTCTGGATGAGAATAAGATTAAGGTAAAGGCAGAAGCAGACGGTGGTAAGCTTTTACGGACAAGCCACTTGGGCCTTGTGTGAATGAAAGGAGCTCGGGCCTCCCGGAGTTGTGGTGCTCCATTGCTGGAGGTTTTCAAGAAAAGATTGGACAACCGTTTGTCCGAGATGGTTTGAGGATTCCTGCCTTGGTCAGGGGGTTGAACTAGAAGACCTCCAAGGCCCCTTCCAACCCTGTGATTCTACAACTTCACGCCTTGCCTCTTCAGCTTCCCAGGCCACAGAGGTTCCCGGAGTCCTACGGCCACGCGCTGCATTCCTTGCTTCTCTCCATCATTCCACACGTGAACATTCGCTACAGCGAAATCCCAGAAGAGTCGAGAAATGCCAACTTCTCCTTGGCCAACTTCTTGAAGGTCCGTGTAGTCTTCTACTCCTCCTTTCCTCCCCTCCCCATCCTTGATTCACCAAAAAAACAAGAGGCAGGGTCATGCCGCTCATCCCGTTCAAATGGCGCAGCCGGCTGGCGTTGCAAACCGCTTCTAGGATTGAAACTCTGCAGATGGGAGCCCCCCAAATGCCGAAGGGTTACCCCACAACCCGCTCTGCTTGTGAATAGCGGTAATAAATAGCACTGATGCACGCCAGACGCACGCTCAGTCAACGTGGTACAGCAGGTTCATCTTCTGTCCGCTTCCACAGCGATGTTTGACGTTCATGGACCGAGGGTTCATCTTCAACTTGATCAATGACTACGTTTCTGGATTCAGTCCCAAAGACCCAAAGGTAAAATAAGAAGGTTCCTGGAGCGATGGCAGAAGATTGGAAGCAGGGGCGGTCCATTATAATGCTATTTTTGTCTCCTCCACATCCAGCTCTTAGCGGAGTACAAGTTTGAGTTTCTGCAGACAATCTGCAATCACGAACACTACGTTCCACTGAACTTGCCGATGAATTTTGCCAAACCCAAGTTTCAGCGAACGCAAGGTCTGTTTAACGCTCCATGACTCAGACACCCAGTAGGCTGTTACTAGCGAACTACTGATTATTTCTGTGATCTGTTTTTTAAGCCAATGCCTAAGAACTTAGGCCAGGAATCACTGTTTTAAAACTTCCTGAGAAATTCAGCAAAATCAGCAGATAGAATTTGCAGGATTTGGTAATGGCACAATTTTTAAAGTTAGGAGTTTATTTGACTGAAAGCAGAATGTGCCCATTGGGTACCATTGTAGTGCAAAACGGGTTAAACTTGAAGATAATACCTATTTTGAAAACCACTTTTTAAAATGTCTTTTCTACCCCCCAGCTTTTTATTAATTTTGAAACAGATCAAAAAGGTAAAGTATTCCTCAAACAGTTAAGATTGCGTATGTGGACATGCACACACCTGCACAGTGGAGCCCTTTCACTGCCATGTACAGAAGCACAAAGAATTGGCTGTGAAGATGGAATCACAGAAAAATCTGGGCCCCTGCAAAGGTTTATAGACGTGCCTCTTCTTGTGCCCATCAGTTGCTGCACACTATTTATGCCTTCCTACTGTAATGTTGCTGATTAAATTTTAATCTTTTCTGTCTCTCTTTGTGGCACATCAATTAGACCTCTTTTCTATGTCTCTGCAATGGTTTGCTAGATGGAGGGGGTAGAAATAAGGGCTGGAAGATGCTTTCTGCCAAATCAAATGCGCTTCAAATCAGCAAGTGTTTGGCCTCGGGAAGTATTCAGCAAGCCTGTTGCGATGCTTCCTAATCTAATACCCTGCATTTAGCACCCAAGACTACTTCTTTATCTGGACTTGCTTCTTAAACCAGCCTAGTTTAGCAGTTGCTTCCTGCGTTGTCCGGAATGGCGAGCAGACTAAGCTGAGGCAGCAGGCCGAGACATCTGCAAGCCTTCTCCTCCTAAACTTTCCGCACTGACGTTGCAAGATCTTAATCTGTTTATGCAGCTACAGTTTGCCAGGTCCAGAAGCAGTGAGATCTCGCCTCAGCAGTAAATTTTAGCTGACCAGTTGGAGTGTCTTAAAGAGTTGCTGTAAACAATCCGGGCCGCGGCTCTAAGATTCCTCTTTCGTTCTGGTAACGTTCAGATTCATCCCTCCTCCCTGCCCTCCTCCTCCTCCTTTCCCGGCCCCCCTGAGCTCCCCCCACCCCCAGCCTAGCAGGACCAAACAAATTAGCCAGTGGTGTTAGCCAGTTCTTCTGCATCCCCTTTCCCTTCCGTGATGGTTAGGGAGACTTCGTCACCAAGCCCTGGATGTCACCGTGAGCTTGGATAACATAAAAATGGAGCTTTTCAAACTTTTTCCGCCAGATGTAAACCTGGAATACAGCTTGACCGATGAGTACTGCCGCCACCACTTCTTGGTGGGTGTGCTCCTGCGAGAGACGTCTGCCGCCTTGAAAGACAACTCTGACATCCGATACTTGGCCATCAGCATCTTGAAAAGTCTCCTTATCAAACACGCCTTCGATAACAGATACCAGCATAAGGTAGAGTGACTTGGGGCAACGTTGACTCGCTTCGCAGAGTGCACTGAAGCGTGGCTTGCTTGGACTTGCCTGTGGGACGATGCACCATTGGCAGAGTTCACACGACACGCTAAGCCAAAACTAAACAAACCACATTATGGTTTAGCCCAGCATGTGAACCCAATTAGTGTGGCCACAGATATGGATTGGGTTCAGAATGACGTGGCAGGTTGTGTAATCTGTCCCTCCATCCTGCATCCTGAAGCATTCCTTCAGTCATTAGCCAATTTCCAGCCATCTTCTGGCTGTTGCGTCTTAGTCCTCCTTCCTAGAAAAAACACTGTTTCAAGAAATTCACAGTGAGGCATTCAGAATGGTGCCAACATGGATTTGGAGAGATCTTATCTGCCACCACCTGCAGTGGTATCCCATTCCTTCAAGGAAGAGGTCTTTTAAAATCCAACACGTGCCAGGCTCAGCAGCTCCTCTTCTTCAGCCTTCTAAAAGTAGCCCAGCTGGGTGGCAGCCAACTGCAGCGAGATGCTGAAATAAAGGCGCTGCGCAGCCCTGAGTCCGATTTGCGGAGCCATCCCCCGGCTGCGAGAGACAGTTCTTGGCCCCTTCGCGTGCATTTGATTGGCCTTGCCAAGCTGAAATTGTCCTGTGTGTTGTAAGTCACGGGATGTGCATTTATTGACTTTGCAAAACCTGGAATGGTTAATGACATGTAATTGGTGAACTTGGCTGATGAGGAGGACAAAATAATCAGGAAGTTGCATGCCATCTGAACCTTCTTTCTGCTCGATAGCTGCTTAGCCAACATCTGGCCTTCCACTTAGACCGTTGAACATCCTCTTCATTTGGTTCTTTAATGTTCCATGTGCTTTGGGATCCCTTATAAAATGCGTGACTACCAGAGTTGGGCGCTGGCCAAAACACAGCAATTGCAGGCCAGGCCAGCTCCCTTGAGGCTGCTCTGGCGCTCTGCAGTTCTGCACGTATCCAGCTCATCGTTCAGTGTGGCAGCTGAACTCCTGGGAACTTCTCCCAGCCCCCCTCCCCTTGCCCTGGTGCACACATTTAAAAGCACAGTTGTCCTTGGCTGGGAGTGCAGTGGGGATGCTGGTGAAATTACATTGGCTGAGAGTTAGGGAGGTGGAAGTGCTGGAAATCATCAGGGAGGTGCCAAGTGGCTAAAAATAAAATGGGTTGAGTCTTTTAAAATGGTATCTCTTCCTTGTTCTCTGTTTTAAGGTGAGCTGTTTTGTACAGTGCCCATTTTTCCTTATTATGTATTATTTTGTATTGTTACTGCTGCTATGCCAACCAGAAGGGGTTTGATGCTTTAAGTAAATAAAGGAGGCCTGGTTCAAGGTCTGCCATCAGCTGCGGTCCCTCTTCTCCAACCTCTCCTCAGCTGCCAATTTAGGGCTGTTGTGAGGATTAAAGGCAGCCCCACTTTGCAAGTTGCCCTGATCTTCTGGGATGAAAGACTTGAATGCAGGTATAAATTTCTAAAAATACTGGAAGAGAAGGGAATTGCATCTTCTTCTGGTTCTGAACTGAGAGACAGATGACCCAAGCAATGTCTAACTTCTCAGGCTAAAAATGGTTCAGGGTGCACCTGAGCATCTCGCCTTGTGGGTGCTAGAGCAGCAGTGAAGATGTTGGAATGGGGCTGGGGAGGCCCAGGATCCAGACCAGCCTCAGCCTTGGAGGTCCACAGGAGACTGGGGGGGGCAGCCTGCCTTAGGTGGTGGTGGGGGGGGAATCCTTGAGTCCCTGAAGGAAAGGCCAATAACGGTAAGAAGAACAACGGTGTACAGGTTTGCATCCAGAGGTGGAGGTAAAGTGCAGCTGCCGCAGCAAAGGGAAGTAATTGTGTCCTTCCTGTGGCTTTGTTGTTTATTCATTTAGTCACTTCCGACTCTTCATGACTTCATGGACCCACGCCAGAGCTTCCTGTCGGTCGTCAACACCCCCAGCTCCCCCAGGGACGAGTCCGTCACCTCTAGAATATCATCCATCCATCTTGCCCTTGGTCGGCCCCTCTTCCTTTTGCCTTCCACTCTCCCTAGCATCAGCATCTTCTCCAGGGTGTCCTGTCTTCTCATTATGTGGCCAAAGTATTTCAGTTTTGCCTTTAATATCATTCCCTCAAGTGAGCAGTCTGGCTTTATTTCCTGGAGGATGGACTGGTTGGATCTTCTTGCAGTCCAAGGCACTCTCAGAATTTTCCTCCAACACCACAGTTCAAAAGCATCGATCTTCCTTCTCTCAGCCTTCCTTATGGTCCAGCTCTCGCAGCCATATGTCACTACGGGGAACACCATTGCTTTAACTATGCGGACCTTTGTTGTCAGTGTGATGTCTCTGCTCTTAACTATTTTATCGAGATTTGTCATTGCTCTTCTTCCAAGGATTAAGCGTCTTCTGATTTCCTGACTGCAGTCAGCATCTGCAGTAATCTTCGCACCTAGAAATACAAAGTCTTTCACTGCTTCTACATTTTCTCCCTCTATTTGCCAGTTATCAATCAAGCTGGTTGCCATAATCTTGGTTTTTTTGAGGTTTAGCTGCAAGCCAGCTTTTGCACTTTCTTCTTTCACCTTCATCATAAGGCTCCTCAGTTCGCTTTCAGCCATCGAAGTGGTATCATCTGCATATCTGAGATTGTTAATGTTTCTTCCAGTGATTTTAACTCCAGCCTTGGATTCCTCAAGCCCAGCTTGTCGCATGATGTGTTCTGCATACAAGTTGAATAGGTAGGGTGAGAGTATACAGCCCTGCCGTACTCCTTTCCCAATCTTAAACCAGTCTGTTGTTCCATGGTCTGTTCTTACTGTTGCTACTTGGTCGTTATACAGATTCTTCAGGAGGCATACAAGATGACTTGGTATCCCCATACCACTAAGAACTTGCCACAATTTGTTATGGTCCACACAGTCAAAGGCTTTAGAATAGTCAATAAAACAGAAATAGATGTTTTTCTGAAACTCCCTGGCTTTTTCCATTATCCAGCGGATATTGGCAATTTGGTCTCTAGTTCCTCTGCCTTTTCTAAACCCAGCCTGTACATCTGGCAATTCTCGCTCCATGAACTGCTGAAGTCTACCTTGCAGGATCTTGAGCATTACCTTACTGGCATGTGAAATGAGTGCCACTGTTCGATAGTTTGAACATTCTTTAGTGTTTCCCTTTTTTGGTATGGGGATATAAGTTGATTTTTTCCAGTCTGATGGCCATTCTTGTGTTTTCCAAATTTGCTGGCATATAGCATGCATTACCTTGACAGCATCATCTTGCAAGATTTTGAACAGTTCAGCTGGGATGCCGTCGTCTCCTGTTGCCTTGTTATTAGCAATGCTTCTTGAGGCCCACTCAACCTCACTCTTCAGGATGTCTGGCTCTAGCTCACCAACCACACTGTCAAAGCTATCCCCGATATTGTTATCCTTCCTATACGGGTCTTCTGTATATTCTTGCCACCTTTTCTTGATCTCTTCTTCTTCTGTTAGGTCCTTGCCATCTTTGTTTTTGATCATACCCATTGTCATGAGTACTGATGGCGAGCTGGAAGGGGCCTCTATCCCGTGGGGAAAACGCATGCGTAGTACTGAGGAATTAAGCAGCCATTCAAAGAGACGCAGATCAGACCCGCCTTAACCTTTGTGGTTTATCTGTCTGGGTTTTTCCCACGCTTCTTCAGTTTGTTAGGATTGATGTCCTAACAGTCAGAAATCACGCTGAGGCGAGGAATAGGTCTCTAGTGTTTATTACTGCTACATAAAACAGAATCCTAACAAACTGAAGAAGCGTGGGAAAAACCCAGACAGATAAACCACAAAGGTTAAGGCGGGTCTGATCTGCGTCTCTTTGAATGGCTGCTTAATTCCTCAGTACTACGCATGCGTTTTCCCCACGGGATAGAGGCCCCTTCCAGCTCACCATCAGTACTCATGACACCCATTTTGGCCTGGAATTTACCTCTGATGTTTCTAATTTTCTGGAAGAGGTCTCTTGTCCTTCCTATTCTATTGTCTTCTTCCACTTCCACGCATTGCTTGTTTAAAAATAATTCCTTATCTCTTCTGGCTAACCTCTGGAATTTTGCATTTAATTGGGCATATCTCCCCCTATCACTGTTGCCTTTTGCTTTCCTTCTTTCTTGGGCTACTTCTAGTGTCTCAGCAGACAGCCATTTTGCCTTCTTGGTTTTCTCTTTCTTTGGGATGTATTTTGTTGCCGCCTCCTGAACAATGTTGCGGACTTCTGTCCATAGTTCTTCCGGGACCCTATCTACTAAGTCCAGTCCCTTAAATCTATTCTTCACCTCCACTGCATATTCCTTAGGAATATTAGTGAGCTCATATCTAGCTGATCTGTGGGTCTTCCCTAATCTCTTTAGTCTGATCCTAAATTGTGCAAGAAGAAGTTCGTGATCTGAACTACAGTCAGCTCCAGGTGTTGTTTTTACCAACTGTATAGATGTCCACCCCCTTTGGCTGCAAAGGATGTAATCAATCTGATTTCGGTGTTGTCCATCTGGTGAAGTCCATGTATAAAGCCGTCTCTTAGGTTGTTGGAAGAGAGTTTGTTATGCAGAGTGAGTTGTCTTGGCAAAATCCTATCAGCCTATGTCCTGCTTTGTTTTGTTCTCCCAGGCCATGCTTACCTGTAATTCCAGGTGTCATTTGACTGCCCACCTTAGCATTCCAGTCTCCTGTGATGAAAATAACTGGCTAGAATGAGGAAAATCTCCACAGCAGATGTTTCTTTTGGCAGAAGAAGAGGGCCAGATCTCTCCCTCTTTGCTTCCTGTGACCCCATGGATTCAAAACGCCCCTTTCCTTTCACCACCCCTGTCTGGGGGTCTCACTTCATTTCTCCTCCTCTCTTGCAGAACCAGCAGGCCAAAATAGCCCAACTGTATTTACCTCTCGCTGGAATCCTTCTGGAAAATGTTCAGAGGCTGGCTGGCCCAGACAACTTGTACTCTTGCACAGCCATGTCCAGCTCTGTGAGTAATTCTGGAGCAGAGAGTTGCGTCTTTCCAGATGTGGGACAGGCTCTCTGGCTCAGTTCACACACAGAGCCTGCTGGGAGAGAGAACCCACAGGCTTTAGAAGAATGTGGCTCGTTGAATCATAAAGTTGGAAGGTGCCAGAGAGGTCGTCTAGTCCAGTGTTTCTCAAGCTCAGGAATTTTGAGCTGGGTGAACTCCAACTCTGGGAATTCTGGAAGTCCACACTAAGCTTTGTGGACTTCAACTCCCAGAATTCCCAGAGTTGGAGTTCCTGAGCCTGAGAAACACTGATCTAGTCCAACCCCTTGCTCAAGGCAAGATCCACTAGAGCAGTGTCTTTCAACCTTAGCAACTTTAAAGTGTGTGGACTTCAACTCCCAGAATTCCCCAGCCAGCTTTGAATTCCCCAGCCAGCCAGCTTTCCCAGAAAGAATTCTGAATTCTTCCCCTGAATTGCATCTCTGTTGCAAGCAGTCACAACCTGGGGCGGCGGATGCCGGTCGAGCACAGGAGTGCTAGCCAGTTGCACACAGGCAAGAGCAGGCTGAGATTTGGGAAACTTCTGCATTCCAACGAGCCAGGCTGCACGTGGAGGAACTTTCTAAAATATATGTTGGAGTGGGGCCCCACTTTATAACCCCTTCAAGGCCAAATCCCAAACGGAGCCGCTCAGACACAATGCCTGTCCTTTCCCTACACCATCTGTCACTCTCGTCTGAGATATCGCATAGGTGATATTCGTGCATATCCTTACTCCTGGGTAACCGAGTTATGCTTTGCTTAATTAACCCAGCTTTCCAGGTGCACAGCGCACGCTGAACAAGCACCCAGCCACTCGGGGCGACTTTGAGCACTAGGCCAAGATGTGCCCGGCTAAGTTTAGGGTTTGCTAGCAGGGAATGTCCTAGGCCCAGTGCTGCAGAGTGAAGCATGCTCCTCCTCCTCCTCCTCCTCCTCTTCACCTTCACCTTCATCGCAAGCCAGTGGCCCGGGAGCACCCGGATGCCACCACAAGTCCATCAAATTAGGGGAAGGCTGTGAGCAGGACACGCTGCTCCCTCCTGGCTCCTGCCTCGTCACTTCTGCAGTCCAGCTGCTTCCGAAGACATTTCCTGATTTATTCATTGATTTAATCAATTTAAATAGTTCCAAATTTAACTTATTCGATCAGTCTAAATATTCAACCCATGGCATAGCTCCCCAGCCCCCAGAGGCAACATATTGCAGGATTTCCGGGCTGGATCCTCTTTCATTTATCCTCCTGACCTTGAATTTGAACCAAATTGCTCCCTTCTCTGAGCACTTTTCCTTTTTCCCGCTGCAGGCCTCCCGCAATGAGTTCACATGCAGCTTCGCATCACCTTCCAACCGGTCAAGCCTTGTTGTCGATAAAGACTCACGTAAGCAAAGCTGGGTCTGAACCTGCCCCGCTCCTTTTTAAAAAAAAATGCTTTTTAAAATAACGACAGAAAAAAAGAAAAAAAAACAAAATACACCAAGATACATACATTTGTAAAAAAAAAAAAAAAAATACGTAACCAGTGCTTAAAAAAATAAGAGAAATATAACAGACAGAAATAAAATAAAAATGTAATGTGTCATTACAACAATAAGCAATTACAATTCTATATATATTTATCTAATGCAATATATATGTGTTTGTGTGTGTGCGCGCATGCGTGTATTCATTTCTAATACAATTATGTAACCATCATGCTTTCCCCTCAACTACCGTGCGTTGTATAAAGGAGGTCCATATTTCGCTGTGTTTGCTGTACGCAAAGTCCGTGTCCGCCGGCAGTCCTCTCGCCGGTGGCAAATGTAACCAGGTCGTCAGTCCCCCGAGTGAACGGGGCCGCGCATTTAGCTTTCCAACGTTGCAGTATCAGCCTTTGGGCCAGTGAGGGCTCAGGGAATCCATTTATTTTGCCCTGTTGTCAAAGTCCGTGTACTAGGTATATAATTCAAAAGAATATGGTCCTCGGAAATTTTAGCTTTTGTTGCCCATTCACATTCATATGATCCTCTACTTCCTCCCAAAACTTAATGAGAACATACGTATGTTTTAAAGAAGCATTGTCCTTATGAACCCACCCCACTCCTTAATCTTGGCAACGGGTTCAGTGTAGGCGGGTTTTGCGTCTGGCAGGAGACAGTGCTGGAATTCAGGACCAGCAGCCCAGTGTGGGTCTCAAGGCTGGCCCCCCTGCTCAGCAGGAAGCCCCAGGGACTGCCCTATTGGGCAAGGGGGCTTCCCTATTTTCCTTCCCCTTTGCAGAAGATGCCATACAGCCCCCTCAAGCGATGCTGTGGGTGACACACCACACCTTCCTCCTTTTGGGAGGCCTCCAGAGACGGTGGTGAATTAGAGCGGGTTGTGCTGCCTGGAGGAAAAGCTGGCTGAGATCAGACCCCCTCTCTCTGGCTTAACCCCAGATTTGTGTTGGGAGGGAGGGAGGGAGGGAGGGAGGGAGAGGTCACACATACATCTGCCGTCTGGGTGTGTTTACACACGGACACAGATGCAGAAGTGTGCGTGCCTATCAAGTCAGGACATGCTATTCATCGCCCCAATGAAGATCCAATCTGGAGCCACCTGTGCGGCATGGATCTTTCCATCTAGGCACAAATCCTATTTCGCTCCTGGACTGGGGTGTCCGCAGCGCATGTTGAAAACAGTAAAGATGTTGGTCACAACAGCGTGATCGAAGCTCCGTCTGTTTTGTATGCGCATCGCAACCATCATCTTGACTTTTCGGACCGTGCTCTGTGGACCTCCCTGTTCTGGGTGAGGGCAAGGCCAGGCCAGGGACACCGGTCCTGGTGCAACGGGTTGCAAGCACTCGGTGTTTTTCTTGCAGCCTATGGCGCCGCCTTCCAGAACGGTCTTTTTATGAGAAGGGAAGACTCCAAGGGGTCCCTCGCTTCTGAAGGAACGGCCAGCTCCCCCGATCAGCCTTCCTCCGGCGAAAACGTAAAGTTGCTCTTCCAGGATTCCAGAGAGGTTGGGGGACAGATTAGGCTGCTCCGTAAGCCCTTGAGGGTCACTCAGGAGCTGGGTCCAGCAGACGGGCCGAAAACGGAGCCCTCCCTGCAAGCACTGCCTGCCTGCACTCACGTAGGCTCAACGCAGGGGTGCCTGGGGAAGGGACAGGGGATGTGCCAACACTGGGGTGGAGCTGTGTGGTCCAGCCCACTCCCCAGACACACCTGGGGCATCGGAGGCTCTTTCCAATTAAGGCTTTTCTGGGAAAAAAATTCCAGCGTTTGCTACTGCTCTAATCTGCCAGCACCATCTCCGTGTACTGGCCGGGGGGACCTGGGGGGCCCTATTTAAAGAATAAGCTAATAGCGTCCCCAAACGCCTTGCTAATTTTCTGGGACCACCCCCCTCCCCGCCCTTTTCCCCTGCTCCTTTCGGCACGTCTCGGTGAACACAGATGGGAAGGAGTTCCACGCGCAACAGCATCTCCCAGTTTGGGCGGCTGGACCAGTACGAGATCCGAAGCCTCCTTGTCTGCTACCTTTACATCGTTAAGATGCTCGCCGAAGGTCAGCCAGCCACACCCCTGTTCCCTGCGCTTGGAGAATTCGAGTGATGAAGGGAGGCCTCTTAAGCGGTTTTCTTTCGATTGCAGATACCTTGCTCTCCTACTGGAACAAAATATCCCCCCCGGAGTTGATGAATGTCCTGGTTCTTCTAGAGTAAGGCATTTACTTGCTGTGCATGTCTACTCTTTTTTAAGAGGGTGAGGGGAGGAAAAAGGATCACGTGTTGAAACTCCCAGGAAGGAGAATTCTAGATTGCCAAATTCTGCCCTTGGGCTGGAAAAAGATACATGTATTTATCCTCCTGTAGGTGGAAAATAATTTATGGAGCAGTTTAAAGCAAGGGGAAAAAAATTAAAGAAGACAGAGTTAGAGGTAGTCCTCGTATAATGACCACAACTGGGACCAGAATTTCGGTTGCTAAGCAAAGTGGTCATTAAACAAATCCGACCTGATTTTACAACCTGTTTTGCAGCAGTCATTAAGTGAATTACTGCAGTATTAAGCAAACCACATGGTCATTAAGCAAATCACATGGTTCCCCATCAATTTTTCTTACTGGAAGCTGGCTGGGAAGGTTGAAAATGGTGATCCCATGGCCACAGGATGCTGCAACGGTCATAAATGCAAATCGATTGCCAAATGCCCAAATCGTGATCATGTGACCGTGGGGATGCTGTGACGGTCATAAGTCAATTTTTTAGCACTGTCATAGGTCCAAACTGTCACTAAACAAACTGTCATTAAGCGAGGACTACCTGTACATGGCTTCCCATGCTGTTAAATGCACACTTTTCCAGGGCTAGTTTTGAGCTTCTTTATAAAAAAAGTCTCTTAAAAGAAGTCTCTTTCATATCTTCTATTTTGGTCCCTATCCACATACTTTGGCCTTACCTTTAATGGAAAGTGGGCTGCAGCTTTGTAGCAGTAGAGTATATAACCTGTGAATATGACCCAGAATGTCAAAGTAGCCAGTGTGACTGGTGCTACCAAGCTACAGAAGCAGAGTTTGATCATAACCTTGATTATCTGAATTTCTCTCTCTCTCTCTCTCTCGCTGCAGGATGTGTTTATTCCACTTCCGATATGTGGGGAAAAGAAACATTGCCAGGTACTGTTGGTAATGTGTGTGTGGGGTGGAAAGGTGGTTTGTTCGGTGGATGTACCGCCTGGGCCCAGTTGGCAGTGTGGGCCTGTCAAGGAGCAGGCAGCCCAGAGGGCCCACCCTGGCACCGAGTTGCAGAAAGTGGGTAATTCTGCACTTGGGTGTGGTGCCGTTTCCTGCAGCAGGGCTTGGGGTGCATTTGGACCCCTGCTTGGGATAAGGAGACCCCGTAGGGCTGAGCTCTCAATCCCTCTGCTCCAGGGTCCATGACGGGTGGCTGTCCAAACATCCAGGCGTTGACCGGAAATCCCAGACGATGCCTGTCCTCCGCAGCCGAGCAAGCACCATGCAGGCTCGGCTCCAGCACCTGAGCAGCCTTGACAGCTCTTTCACGCTGAATCACAGTAGGTGGTCCCAGAGGGACGCTGGTGGTGGGCTCTCAGGGACCTCCTCCAATGGCTCATCCCCTGCCCTTGCAGATGGGACCTCAAAGCGGATTGAGGGGGGCGGCCTGCAGCTTTGCAGCACCCTGAATGAGCTCTTTCTGGCCGTTGCTTCCTTGTCTTCAGGGAGGGTGCAGGGAGGTCAGTGTTTGCCTTTCCATCTCAGGTGCCGGCACGTCAGAGGCAGACATTGTCCACCAGGCCCTGCTGGAAGGCAACTTGGCGACGGAAGTAACCCTGACCGTGCTGGACACCATCACCTTCTTCACGCAGTGTTTCAAGGTCCGTCTCGGCATCTCTTCCACTGAGGGTCCTCCTTGCAACGGCTGCGCTTGGGTCCTCCTGCACTTGCAGTCGGCCCAGTCTTTTCTTCAGCTGCAGCTCCGTCAGCTTTGGGTTTTCTTTTAACAGACCTCACTCGGAATATGCCCTTCTGCTCTTGGGGTCTTTCAAGTTTTTCATACTGGATTAGTTTTTAATGTATTGATAAGTTGTGGGGTTTCTAAACTATGTGGCTTGCTCCGTTTTCTGTGCCAGAAATAGCCAGCGTTCTCAACAGCGGGCCCATCTTGGTTTTGAATTCTCTCTCGCATTTCAGATTTCTTCCTTCCAATTTGTTCGTTGGGGGAGAACGGTAGGTGAGAAAATGTCCGGACATGCTCGCTTTCTGTGAGCAGTGGGAAGGATTCCCTGCATTGCATGGGAGGCAACGCTAAGCAGTGCTCTCCTCATTCTCTGCCACAGCTCAGAGCAGAAATTCCCCACACATAGAAAGCTGGAGTCTCTGGAAGGATTTTGTACCTGAATGATTCAGTCATGAGAGTGCCATAAGTGGTGGAGAATCTAGACACATATATAGGTAGTCCTCATTTAGTGACTGCCTCATTTAGCAACCATTTGTAGTTACATTGGTGACGAAAAAGTAACTTTGCGACCAATCCTTGCATTTATGACCTTTGCAAACAAAGGAAAACCGAAGTCAGGTCGTAAGTAGTTGTGGTTTCACTTAGCAACCGCTTCGCTTAACAACTGGGATGCTGGTCCCAATTGTGATCGCTAAATGAGGACTACCTATCCAAACATTACTCTTATGCAATTGTTTGGGGCTACTTCGATGTGCCCATTCCAGCTTTACTATTTGCCCAACATAAAAAAAATTGCAAATTCTCTGTTAACTTGAGCCCCTTTTTGGAGTTCCCCAGCCAAAGTCTCCTGAATCCATTTCTCCCTAGAATCAGCTTTCAAACAGTGATGGGCATAACCCGCTGATGAAAAAGGTGTTCGACATCCATCTCGCCTTCCTGAAAAACGGGCAGTCAGAAGCAGCCCTGAAGCACGTCTTTGCCTCTTTGAGGGCCTTCATCAACAAGGTGAGTGACGAAGAGATTCGGAATAACCGAGAGTCACTCGTGGCTGCCCCATTCATCTTTTTGGACGCTGGCTTCTCTCGGTGCTCAGGTCAAAATAGATAACTTCCCCAATTCTGCACAGTGAACCAAAAGAACACCTGTTTCCTCTTTCTGGTCATGTTTATTTTTTTAAAAAATGGCCTGGATTTTATCCAAGCATGTCAAAGGGTAGGAAAAAGGGGACAGGAAGTCTCCAAATACAGACACAAACCTGCGCTGTTCTTCTCTATTTACAGTGAGATTAAAAATACGTGCCTTGGTGTAACAGGCTGTAGGCATGCCATATATTAAGCAGGCTGTTTCAAAGGGAGCCGCTTTGCTCCCTCTCTCCTCCCCTCCTGCGGACTCTTTCTGCGCTCTGGGCTTCCTTCTGTCCCAGGGAGAAGAGAGAAAAATAGCTCTTTTCTGGGACTCCAGCGTCCTGGCTGGATTGTCCTCGCTGGTCTCTTCTCCCCAAACTCTAGTCCTTTCCATCAACCGGTTTGCTCAGTGGATCTGTCTCCCAGTCCTGCTTGCTCTAGCTGGCTTTCCAACTGCAGATCCCTCCTCCGGATGCACACAGTTTGCCAGTCCAGGCCATGTGAAAACACCTCTATGACGCTTTGCTGCCGCCGCCTCCATCACGTCTGGCCTTCTGCGTGTTTACAGCTGGGAGGCCAATGTTTAATTAAGCCTGAAGCTTCTCAGGATCTGCAGGACGCTGAGCCTGCTGTTGGCCCGCAGAGAAACGGCTTTGACCTTGAGACCGCTGCATCGTCCCAAGTCCAGCAGGGCAGGGAGCGATACTTGCCGAACTTGAGAATCCGATTAATGTATTAGCGAGAAATTAAGGGGGCCCGTCCGGTTCTTCCTTTCTGTTCTGTTCATGCTGGAGCAGCCCTGGCCTTCGGAAGGTGGGAAGAGGCTCTGCAGGATGCAGTGGCCTGCGTTTCTGAGCACTTAAGGGGTACCTCTGGAAGCTCCAGGTTCCTCTCTCCTCTGGTCCCACTTTGCACACCTTCTGTACCTCAGTTTCCACATCTGCAGTTCAAGCGTCTTAATCCCCCTCTCTCTTTAGGGCTGCTTTAAAGAACAGTTCAGATAACGTGTGAGATCCAAAGCTAGCCACTGAACTCAATGAGACTTGTCATAGCTTATTCTGGTTGGTGTTCATGGGTCAGCTGAGACCCTGGGTTCCTATGCACCCAAAGCCATTGGTTTGTTCATTGTGCATCCCCAGCCAATGGCAGTTTGTTTTGTAAACATGGTTAAGTAAACCAAAGTTTAGAGCAATGCAAGAACCAGGGCCGCTGGAAGACTGCTCAGAGCAAGCCGATGAATTCTGATGGTGAGAAGGTGATGCTGGCCAGCTTTGAAAATGACTCAGTGAAGGGTCCAAGGTGGCCCAGGGCCTCGTCTTCCCCATTTGGCACCTTCTCCTCCTCTTGCTCCTGCAGTTCCCTGCGGCCTTCTTCAAGGGAAGGGTGAACCTGTGTGCTGCCTTCTGCTACGAGGTCTTGAAGTGCTGCACTTGCAAGCTCAGCTCCACCCGGAGCGAGGCCTCTGCCCTCCTTTACCTCCTCATGAGGAACAACTTTGAGTTCACCAAGCGGAAAACCTTCTTGAGGACTCACCTCCAGGTCAGTAGAAGCGAAGGAAGAAAACAAGGCCGGTTTACAAAACCAGGAGACTTCAGCTGGGTCTTTTGGCAGTTGTTTTTATGTCCTTCCTCACTTTGAAAGGGACATTTAAAAATACAGGTAGTCCTCAACTTATGACCACAATTGGGATTGGAACTTCCATCACTAAGCAAGGCGGTCGTTAAGTGAGTCATGCTTGATTTCATGGCCTTTTTTGCCACGGTTGTTAAGCAAGTCTGGCTTTCCCCATTGACTTTGCTTGTTGGAAGCTGGCTGGGAAGGTTGCAAATGGTGATCATATGACCCTGGGATGCTGCAACCGTTGTAAATACATAACTTTGAACAGTTGCTAAATGAATGGTCTTAAGTCGAGGACTACCTGTATTTCTCACTAACCCTAACCCTTTGTAGAGCGAAGGAAAGTGGGAAACATGTTTTGTTATTACCATTAAGGTTAAGTAAATATCGGATCAGAGAAGCTTGTACAGATTGCAGGCTACTTCAGGAGATGCTGGAAGTGTTACCTTGAACTTCCCAGGAAATCTGCACCTTGGGGTGATGTGGGAAGGGTTGAAGAAGAGCAGAGGTTTTGTTAAGGACAATTTGCTCTGGCCCTCTGCATTGCCTGCATTTCACTTTGACTCCCAGCTTAACCCCAGAGGCTGCAGGACAAGACTCCGGGCCTGAGGTTGGGCCTCCGGCCCCAGTTTGCATCCTCTACAGCTCGCCCTTTAAAAGCTGAAGGGCAGTGACCTGGCCTTCCCCGCCTGCCACTTTCAGTGGGAAACACACCAGAATGCATTCTAAATTTTGAAATGAGGAAGGAGGGAAATTGAACAATCTCCTCCCTATTTCTGTGGCGTCTATGACTTCACCGAAATTGCATCCTCCGAGACACAGCTCCTTCTTTGAAAACATCTTTAATGAGGTCCTAGATCTGATCATTCGTTTGGGTTTTCTTTCCACCCTGCTGTTTCTCCAGAATTTAGGGCTGGGCAAGTTGCTTTTTTTGCATGCCTCCCTTGAGGACAGATTAGTGATTTGGTGGCAAGAAAATGCACGGCTCAGTGGACTAAGGAAATTTCATGGCTGCCTGGGAATTCCCAGCTCTTGTCTGAGGCCATGTTTATCTGCTCACGTTCACTAAGCCTGTGTTTGGGGGAGGCTTACTAAATGGAAGTTCAGCCCAGAGCAGTGACTCGTGCAGAGAGGGTCACGTGCAAGTAAGGCTCCTTCCCAGATTAAGAATGATTCTTCCCTGAGGTTAAGATCCTGTGGAATCAGAAACCAGTCAAATTGTCTGCTTCCTGTTGGAGGCTGTTTGTGGGGTGATGCTTGATTTTACAATGATAGTTTTCATTTACTCACTGTTGTTATCTCATTGTTGCGCGCCGCGCAGAGTCGCCTTGTGTGAAAGGGGCAGCCATATAAATGTCAGCAATAAATAAATAAATTAGCAGGCCACTTGCAGCAGGCCAATATTTGGGTTCCCAGGAGGTTTCATAGCAGCAGCTGCTATTGGGTGGCTCAAGTTGGGATTCTTTCGATTTTATTGTAAACCGCCCAGAGTCCTCCATGAGGTGGAGATGGGCGGTGAATAAATTTGTGAATGAATGAATGAAATTTTCAGGCAGCAGCTAGCGAGCTTCCATAACTTTGAAAACTGCCCCTCATCGAAAGTCTCTCTGTCTCTGCTAGATCATTATTGCGGTGAGCCAGCTGATAGCTGATCTGGCACTCAGCGGCAGCTCGCGCTTCCAGGAATCCCTGTCCATTATCAATAACTTTGCTAACAGCGACCGGCCGGTGAAGGTAGGTTTGGTTTAATGGAGGAGCCCCTTCAGCGCCCGATGAAAAACACCAGATGGTTAAAGCCCCCCCCCGCCCCAGGGCAAGGACTAATGGGCATCTTTAGAGCCCCTTGTTTGCGCAAAGAGCGTCTTGCGAGCCATGCACTAAACTAAGCGGTTACTGGGGCAACAGCTCTTGGAAGCCAGCTGTGCTGCTGTTCCCGCTAAGGGACGAGGCATTGTCCAAACCGGGAAGAAGGACCTGGAACTGAAACCTGTCGGTGGGGCAGGGAGGGAGGTAACACTAGTCAACAAAAGATAGGGTAGCCAGAGAGCGAAGAAGCTGCTTGGACAAGCAGTGAAACGTTTCAACCGGAAGAAAGAAATCCAGTTGCCACGGCTCAACCTACAGGTAGCCAGAGAGGCCTTCAACATAAAACATCCAACGTCACTCTGCATTGCAACCCTGCGATGCAAACTGAGGGACACAAAATCAAATTCAAACCGGGGGGTGGGATGTTGGCTGAAACATTTCCCCGCCTCTTTTTGGCTCGAAAGCGGTGGCAGAGGGGGCAGGGGGGCTGGTTCTGGGTGTAAAGGGTTTTGTGAGATCAACCGCGGCCTTTCCCTGGGGTTGCAGCTCATGAGCTCTTTTGTGGTGCCAGTGATCCCAGGACATATTGTGGGGGGGGACTCCTTGCCCGGCTTGGGAGCCTTGCCATGGAGGAATGAGAGTCTTCTGGAATTAGAAATGTGTTCTTTACGTTCACCCTGTAAATCGTTCCTGTTTATGCCCCTGCCTTCTCTGCTCCCCAAAGACATCCTCCAAAGGTCCTCGTACTTCACATCCTACAGCCACCTCTCAAGGCTGATTTGATTGATTTTCCTGCCGGATGGAGAGGGCGGGACTAGATGATCCCTGTGGTGCCTTCCAACTCCACAGTGCTTCTGTGAAATGGGCAGATGGGTAGAAGAATTTAGTCCAGCGCTAGCTTCCTATGGAGGATGATCCCACCACATCATTCCTCAGCTGAACACCCTACTTCACACAGTCCACTACACCAGGGTTTGTTGAGTGGGTCTTCGTGCTGCCTTCACACCACCCTCTAAGCCACATACACTGTACTTGGGCTTACCACAGTCTGTGACCCCAGCCCCAAAATGTCAAATCTTGGAGGCACGTGGGCCAGTTTAGGATGAGATGCCAGGATGTGGGCAAGTTGATTGCCACCAGTTCTGCCCTTGTGGTCTTCCTCCCTCTCTTCTGTATTATGTTTCCTGGTTCGGTCAGAATCTCCTGGAATTGTCCAAGATGGTCTTTGGGATATACCCACGGCTGTCTTGGTGCAAAGCTGACTGCCTCCTTGGGCTGTGGTTCCTTTCCTTCTAATACAGCATGAGGAAGTAACAGCTGTTGCGGTTTCTGGGTTTTTTAGGCTTCCATTTCCTGTCTAGGATGAAGCTGCTGCTTCTCTGCCCTTCTAGCACGTATCCCTGCAGGGCTGGTACAATTCTGTGCCTTTTGAGATGGGATGGTTTGGGATAAGATTTTTTTAATGTACTATCAGATTGCCTCATTCACAGAATTGTGTTCCCTTGGCTCTTTTTACAAATTTTCCTGTAACCTTCTCTGTTTTGGCATAAAAGACCCATTAAGGAAGGAAAGATGGGTGAGCTGCACAACCCTTTCTGAGCGTTTTAGCTGGTGCTAAAAATTGCATAGGGCATCCTGATTGATGATGCTACAAAGCCGCCCCTCCCCTCTGTAGCTATGTGCAAAAGGGGCAGTGTATTATGGTTTCTGAAGGCAGGAACCATTGCAGAATTATTATTTTTCTTTTATTTCTAAAATAGTATCAATAGTATTGTTGAGGCTGTAACCCCAGAAATCTTTAAACAAGGTAGGATAAAAGTGTAGCATCTGAAAGTTGTAGAAAGCAGTGTTTTGATGTTTAGGATTTAATCGTTTGCTTCTTCCTAATTTGAAATAAGCTTTAGACAGTAGACCAGATGGTTCACCTCGAGGCGTGGACAAAGTTTAGAGCAGAAAAGTGGGAGGGGGAACCTTAGAGTAGCCCCTCCTCCAGCTCAGAGCCAGTTGTGGTGGGAGGCACATCTGAGAGTAGATCTCCTAAATGGCCCCAAGATTTAACATGGGGGAAGGGGAAACGCCCACCCCAACAGGGGCTCGTTGGGAAGAGTCTCTGGACCAGCTTTTCCTCTTCAGCCCAGTTGTCCCACCTCTTTGGTTTGACTGCTGGAGGAGCAGTGGGGAGAAGGTTGATTTGAGATGGGAGTAAGGGGCCTTGAGGGGTCTTATTCAAAGGCTTTCAAAGGGATTTTAATGGCCATTCCTGTTTCTACCCTGGTTTGGGTTTTCTTTTATGACAGGCAACCACTTTCCCTTCTGAAGTCAAAGATCTGACCAAGAGGATCCGCACAGTGCTGATGGCCACTGCGCAGATGAAAGAGCATGAGAAGGATCCCGAAATGTTGGTTGACCTGCACTTTAGCTTGGCCAAGTCCTACGCCAGCACTCCGGAGCTGCGGAAGACATGGCTGGACAGCATGGCCAAGATCCACCTCAAAAATGGAGATTTCTCAGAGGTAATGGCCTTGGGCCATGCCAGGCCCTTTGACCCCATCTAGGAAGAGTCGATTGCCTGGCACTAAGCTTTGCTCTTGTTTCACAGGCGGCTATGTGCTATGTTCATGTTGCAGCTTTAGTGGCAGAGTTTCTTCACCGAAAAAGTGAGTGTTTGGTGTAGGGAAGGACTGGAGTGGGCGGGCAGAGGAGTAATGTCGAAAGTCTTCCTTCCTGCTGTGTGATGAGCTTCTCTGGTGGCAAATGCCTCATTTTTGCTCCTGAAAGTGGAAACGGTGCCATGGTGGTCTGGTCCTCTAACAGTTGAGGGTTTTCTAATGGTTCTGGGTAGCTAACCAAAGGTCAGTTTATTTTTATGCTTTAGGCACAAGCAGCTCAACAGGTGTTTATGGAAAACCTGGTAAGATTTTGGTGAGAGCTTATCTTAAAATTTTGTGGGACTGGGGCTATTATTTAAGAAGCTATTTCAACATCAAAATAAAAGGCTGCTTTGATCTGGGGACAGTGTTTCTGGAGAAGATTGACATGAACAGGAAATTAGTTGAAGGGGAGACTTTGTTGATGCTCCTGTGGATGCCCCTGATCCAGAACATTTTGACTTAGAACCCTAACAGGCAGCGTCCCAAGATATATGAAACCATTCCACTGGCTACTGAAAATTTGCCAAGCTTATTTGAAAATGCCATCTTGGGTTTTTTCAAGCCATCTGGGGCTTAGGAACCCAACAGCTGGACTGCCTCCTTTAACTTTTATCTGCTGCAGAGTTGGGCACCCTGAGGGTCCAGGACTTTGCACGGCCTCTGAACTTTTTTGCTGAACATTGTTGGCAGCTTTTGAGGGTGGAAAACACTTGAACACTGTAGCCTCCAAAAGCTTCACATCATTTTCAAAAACCAAGTGAAGGCTACCAGAAAACTCCAGCACCACCAGTGGCCTCCACTCCCAGGGAAGAAATTTCTACCCAGATGAGCCCGGAAAGGGAGGCATGGAGAAGTTCCTCCCTGGAGCACTTGGCTCAGCTGCCTTTTGGTGCTCTCAGCCTGGGAAGAACTGCTGACATTCACATTTACACTGACTCTCTTGATACAAATCCACAAAGGCAAGTGTTAAGTTGGTGTGTATCTCTCTGCAGGGTGTTCCCCCCCACCCAAATGAACTTGTTGGGTTACTTGGAAGTAGGAACTTTGGCAGAGTGTTCAGGAAATAATTCAATTACATCAATTAATTGATCTCTAGATAGCAGTGTGATACCAGTAGAAAACCAAAAAGTGTCTCTTCAGAAGTGTTGGACTACAACAGCCAGAATTCCCAGTCCACGTGGGCATTGGCTGTCCAGGAATACTGGAAGTTACAGTCCTGACACATTCGGAGAGTCTCAGGATGGGGGTTATGGACAGAGGCAACGTGAGAAACCACTGAAATGTAAACACGGTAGAAGATTTATATGGATGTTCCAGTTGTGTGTTTGTTTGAAACTTCCGTTTTGGGAGTGTGATGACTTTCTTTTGTATCTTTGCTAGAGATAGAAAAACATCCATTTTCCTATCCAGAACTGTATGTATCAAGGCTGGGTTTTTTTTTTCTCTTGTTATGTAATACTTACTTATTTTTAAAACCAAGAAGTGGGATTCTTGTCAGTATCAGCTGACCTGACCAACTTGTCATGGATTTGAACTAAAAAAAAGGAACTAACTCCTGCTGTGGTTTGTGGTTGGTTGCTGTACTGGATTCAAGTAGACTCTCCAAGGACAGTTCAATCTGACAGTGAATTTCTGACTGTGGAGGAAAATGCTTCAGCTGGCTTCTTTGAAAGTCTGTGCCTCGCTCCATTTTGACAGGCCTTCGTTTTGTACAGAGAAACCCAGATTTGCTCTGGAATGCACACTCCGTGCACCCTTAACTTTTTATCTATTTATTTCCCTTCCTTCCTCCCTTCCTTCCTCAATTATATAAAGTTTCAGATAAGCTGAAACCCTGTTGCATCAAACCATCATCTTGTCTGTTTGAGTTAGGCTTCCCAGGGAGTGTGCATCCAGTTCCTTGCCTGGGAATTCTTGAGCATTAGGATATTTCCTCAAGGTGGGGATCTTGAATTGGCATGCCAGTATGATGCAAGACGGGCTGCTTATCAATTCAGAGATCATCTCAACCGAGGCTCAGCCGATGGAGATGAGTTTCATGCTCAGCTTTTGGCCTCCTCCTCCCTCCTCTTTTCCACATCTTCTGTTCTGCTTTTGCAGACACTCCCCCAAGCCCCAGATTGCCCTCTTGGGTTGGAGGGCTTTTCCAACCTAAAAATGCAAGCACGCTGCATTTCCCACAAAAAGGGAACCTAGTTGCTGAAGCTTGAAAGACCAAGCAAAGGAAGCTCAGCCAAAGCTTAGCATGCCCCTCAGTTGAGGCACCACTGCACAGGGTGTTAGAACCTGGGATCCAAAGCTTAGGTCAGTGTTTCTCAACCCTGGCAACTTGAAATACCAGAAAAGAAGAGGCAGGCATCGGCCTAAGGCAGTGTTTCTCAACCTTGGTAACTTGAAGATGGGTGGACTTCAACTCCCATAGAAGACACCTCCATAATTCACTGAACAATAACAGTATTTCTCAACCACGTCAACTTTAAGATGGGTGGACCAACTCCTAGAATTCCCCAGCCAGTGTGCTTTAGGATGGGCGGGCTTCAACACTCAGAATTCCCCAGCCAGCCATGCTGGCTGGGGAATCTGGGAGTTGAAGTCCGCCCATCTTCAAGTTGCCAAGATTGAGAAACACTGCCTTAGGCTGATGCCTCCCTCTTCTTTTCTGGTATTCTGAGGGCCAGAACTCAGTTTTGAAATGTCAGATCCTTTCTGCAGGTCCTATCCCAAGCAATAAAGTTCTGTGACAGACTCACAGGTAGGCGCTCCAAGTCAATACCTGGCAGGGATTAAAAGTGAAACCTGTCCAAGGAAAGGTGGCTGCTCACCTCCCAACTGATTTCCAAGGCCTTCTCTCTTTCTTGGCTCCCATCTGTAGAGTTATTTCCTACGGGATGCTCATCTTTCAGAAAAATTACACCCAATGTTGATGAAGAAGGTGCAATGAAAGAAGATGCGGGGATAATGGACGTTCATTACACTGAGGTAAGGGAAGCCGCTGACGGGCCAGAGTAGATGTCGGAAGCGTGACCCTCAGGGAGCTGAAGTTCTACCAAACCACATCAGGACAAGCAGGCTCAGAAAATGGAAAGCCACTTCTTGATTTCCCTTGGGACAGAAAATACCTCCGGTTTATTGACTGATTGATTGGTTCATTGGTTTATTTGAATTGGCTTTTGCTTGAGGCCACCTGCATCCCTCCAACTCATTGTTCAAGGAAATGCCTTACTCGCTTGAGCATTTTCCTATTAAGATAAACCACTTTGAGCAGCTGGAACAGCCCCGTATAAATATTTTAGTAACTAAATAAATATGGCAAAAGGGCTCAACCCATGTTACCAGTTTTCCTTTGGCGAGCCTGGGGTGTTCCAGTCAATGTGGCCAAGCCCAGCTGCCTGTGGGTTGGTGGGAACCAAGCAACTTCAGGTGTCCAAAGAGGAGATAAAAGGATCAAGACCCACTTTTGCCAGACGCTGTAGGGGTGGGCTTTCCTTCCTTCCTTCCTTCCTTCCTTCCTTCCTTCCTTCCGTCCGTCCGTCCGTCCGTCCGTCCGTCCTCCCTCTCTCTTGTATGGCTTGCCACGCTCAACTGTTTTCTCACACGACGTGCAGGAGGTGCTGGTGGAGCTGCTGGAACAGTGCGTCGACGGCTTGTGGAAAGCTGAGCGGTACGAGACCATCGCCGAAGTCGCCAGGATGATCATCCCCATCTACGAAAAGCGGCACGAGTTTGAGGTAGCCAGTCTAAAGCTGGCGCAAGCTTTTCTGCTGCATCTTGCCGAGAGAAAGCGCGAAAACCAAATTAGCCAGGAGGTGAAAAGTGGTTAATCCAGATTCAGAGCAACCGAAGCAGGGGGAAAGAAGGGTGGCACAGGTGCTCAGGGGCAGCAGCAGCTTCTGCAAAGGGGGGGGGGTCAAAGTTGGCAAGGTGGTGGTGATGCAAGCCCCACCCCCTTTGCATTTGCAAAAACATGCAAGTCCTACTTTTATTATAAGGTTATAATAACAGAAACTTGCAAGTCTAAATGCGCCCCCCCCATCTTCGCGAGAACTAGGGAGGGTCCTGTTTGAGACGCTTCCTCGGATTACAGTTCTGCCCAGACTCAAGTTTCTTTTATCTGATTGCTGTCTTGGTTGCTGCGCTTCCTCCTGTCCCTCAAGGCTCTTCCTTCTTCCCATTATAGAAACTGACTCAAGTGTACCGAACGCTCCACGGCGCTTACACTAAAATCCTGGAAGTGATGCAGAGCAAAAGGAGGCTCCTTGGCACCTACTTCCGAGTCGCGTTCTACGGACAGGTGAGCCCAAGGATTACTTGCGCAATGGAAGCAGGGAGCTGGTCAGCTGTGGAGCTCTTCCCCTGAAGCAGCTGTTTTTCTGTGTCCTGGTTGCTTCTTCAGTTCATTTCAGTTGGTTGACGACCACAAGTCTGCACTGCGTCCACCTCCATGCCACCCTTGCACACGTACTGCTTTTTCTGTGGCCCCTCCGGGGGCTGTTCTGGCATCTCCAGCTTCTCCTTCCTCCCACTGGGCCTTCCAGCACCATCCATTCTCTGGAGCTGCCTTGTAGGACGTGGTGGCTCGTATGGCTGCGTTTTCCTTGTTGGATGATCTAAGGCAGTGTCTCTCAACCTTGGCAACTTTAAGACGTGTGGACTTTGGCTCCCAGAATTCCCCAGCCAGCATACTGGCTGGGGAATTCTGGGGGTTGAAGACCACACGTCCTAGAGTTGCCAAGTTTGAAAAAAACTGGTCTGTGGCTTTTCTTCTGGGCCATTCCTAGGAGAGGTTTCTTACAGTTTTTAGAAGTTGTCAAGTTTTGATCTTTTGTGATACCAAGGGATTCTCCAGATTAGGGTTTCTCAACCAGGGATCCCTGAGAGGTTCCTCGGGGTTCCCTGGGAGATCGCAATTTATTTAAAAAAATATTTCAAATTCGAGCAACTTCACATTAAAGAGGTAAGTTTCGTTCTTTATTTTTAGTTTAAGAACACTATTAGTGCATATAGACAGGCCTACCCATGAGATGAATATAATAATTTTGTAACTTCTGACCTGTCTTTGAGCCTGAATGTGCAGGGGTTCCCCGAGGCCTGAAAAATATTTCAGGGGTTCCTTCAGGGTCAGAAGGTTGAGAAAGGTCACCAGATTGACCTAAAAACTTCACATTTCAGCCAGTTCTCAGCCTCCTTGGAAATTGTCCACATTTCGCAGCTATAAATGACGTTGGACCAGGTGTAGCATACAATTCTTCTTAGTGTTAAATCCATTTCCCTTGAGGTCAGAATATGCTTCTGATTCTTCTATTTCCTGGCAATTTCTATGTGTCTCTCTATTTCCCCAGCTGTTTTCCCATCTTTGGGGACTGAGCATCCATGATAGAAAAAATCTGTGACTTCCTTCAGAGGCATCATTGACCAGTGTTTTATTTTGAAAGGTCCTCCTCCCTTGAGGCTGTTTTGTGTTTTGTCAGAAGGCGGATGGTATTAAAATATGGCCTGCACTTACTACTGATTACTACTTTTATTTTATTAGTATTACTAATGATTCATCTATTACAGTTTTCCTTTTCTGATACTGATCTTCCTTCTGAGGGAGTCCAGCCACTGTGTAAACACAACAGTATAACAATCTCCCATAAAATAAATTGGAGCAAAACTCACCCGTCTTAAGAGAAGTTGGTAAAAACAGAAGATATGTAAATGTTAAAGCAAAGTGCAAAGGTCCTTTGAAAGGCTTTGCAGTGCTGGGTGCATTTAAAGCCCAACAGAGCCAAACCAGCCCCAGAAGAGTGTGGCGTGTGGCCTCATGCCAAGGCATAAAAGTGCCTCTGGGGCAGAATTGGATGTCTGAGCTGTGGAAGGAAAATCAAAGGCCAGCACCTGACAATCCATCTATTGCAGCTGGCTTTTGCTGTTTTATGATACTAGGCAATCTGAGAACCATGGTTTATTTCTGCTTCTCCGTGTGCTGTTTCCCATTGCTGCCTGTCTCCCTTCCTCATCCAGTACAACTCCTATTCAGTGGTTGCTTCTGCAAATTCAGAGGCTTTGGAGGCGCACAGTTTGGAGTTGTAATGGTTGCCTAAACCCAAATACTCAGTCTCACAAGCTCGGGCTTAAGGATAACTGATTTATTAAAGGAATAGTATGCAAATACAGAGAAAGCTGAGAATGAGCAAAAGCGCGCCAAATACAAACTTAAAAGCTTTGCCTGTGAGCCAGTCCCGCCCCAATCACCCGTCAGTGCGCACCCCCTCCCAGGTGCTAGAAACCGTTACACGCGCCTGGGAAAGTAACCTTAAACAGGAGCGCAAACCCAAACACACATTCCAAAGCTTCAAAACATCGGAAGGCGGAGGAATGGAAAAAACCTGAAAGGGCGATTGAACACGGGAAAGAAGTTGACATGTGAAACGTTACAATGTTAACAGAACATTGAAATGGGGAACATGACATATCGCCCCCCCCCCCAAAACAATGCTATGGAGCTGGTTTGTCAGGGTAAGCAGAATGAAAGCGTGCCAGCAGAATGGGCGCGTGGACGTCAGGGGCAGCTACCCATTCTGGATGAGAGAAATGTTTCCAACGAACGAGGTACTGTAAAGTGGAGCGCTGGCGGCAAGAGTCAAGGATGTCTGTGACCTCGAAATGTTGTTGGTTGTCAATCATGAGAGGAGGTGGTGGAACGGGTTGGGGATGCCAGTGGTCCGACTGTAGGTAGGGCTTGAGTAAACTGCAATGGAAAACAGGATGTAAACGTTTGAGGTTGTGAGGCAAAGCAAGTTTAAAAGTAACAGGGTTAATTTGTGCGATAATAGGAAAGGGACCAACGAACTTAGGGCCAAGTTTCTTGGAAGGTTGTGGTGACTTGAGAAATTTGGTTGATAAGTAGACTTTATCTCCTACAGCAAAAGCAGGTTCAGGTGAGCGTTTTGCATCAGCATGTCGTTTGTAAGTGGTTTGGGAATGGAGGAGAGCTTGTTGAATGTTGACCCAGGAGTGTTTGAGAGAGTCAGCCCAGTTAGAGAGAGAGGCTGGTAGGGGTTGTGGATGAGGAAGTTCAGGAATAGGAACGAAGTCTCTGCCAAAGACAGTTTTAAAGGGGACCTGTCCGGTACTTTGATGAACAGCATTGTTGTAAGCGACTTCTGCAAAAGGGAGTAAGTCGACCCAGTTGTCTTGTTGGTAGTTGACAAAAGCTCTTAGATATTGTTCCAGAGTAGAGTTAACCGCCTCAGTAGAACCATCCGTCTGTGGATGCCAAGCGGTGGAAAGGGCTTGTTTGGTGCCCAAAAGTTTTAAAAATGCCCGCCAAAATTGTGAGGTAAATTGTGTGCCCCTGTCACTCACCAAACGGGCGGGGATACCGTGAAGGCGGTACACGTGAACAAGAAAGAGGCGTGCCAACTGTTGCGCAGTAGGGATAGAAGCGCATGGAATGAAATGGGCTTGTTTTGAGAAAAAGTCTTTAACCACCCAGATGACAGTTTTACGTTGACTGGAGGGCAGATCAACGATAAAGTCCATGGATATGTCCTGCCAAGGAACGGATGGGGTGGCGACAGGTTGAAGAAGCCCTTGAGGTTTGCCTGTTTTGTGCTTTGTTGCTGCACAAACAGGGCAGGATGTGACATAGGTTTTTAGGTCTTTGAGCAATGTAGGCCACCAGAATTGCCGTCGAACAAGGTGCAGTGTTTTTACATATCCAAAATGACCAGCCAGCTTGTCATCGTGGCAGCGCTGGAGGATTGTGTTTCGCAAAGCATCAGGCACGTAGAGACGATCGTTGCGCCAGGCAAAACCATCGGTGAAGGTTACAAGGTTTTGATTTGTTTGTAACCAAGTGTCCGTTTTAAGGTGGAGGAGCAACTGTTGTTGCAAATCTGATGAAATTGGCAAGCGCGGCGAGCGGCTGGGAGGCGGGGCGGGTGGAGTGTGCGTTTGATGCGCACGGGTTTGGCTGCGTGTTACTGCTGCCAAACTCAACTGCTTCTCGGTCCAGACGGTACCTTGGACAGTTGGCCCCGGGCCAGCATCTTGGGGTCGACGGGAGAGTGCATCAGCTAAGAAGTTTTTCTTGCCTGGGATGAATTTAAGGGTGAAGTCAAAGCGGCTAAAGAACTCAGCCCAGCGCAGCTGTTTGGGGCTGAGTTTCCGACTGGTGCTTAGAGCCTCCAGGTTCTTATGGTCAGTCCAGACTTCGAAAGGGTTGGAAGTTCCTTCCAACAAGTGTCGCCAAGTTTCTAAAGCAGTCTTTACAGCAAAAGCCTCCTTTTCCCAAACATGCCATCGCCTCTCCGTGTCGGTGAATTTGCGTGAGAGGTAGGCACAGGGTTTTAAGGTATTAGAGTGGTCAGATTGGAGCAAGAGTGCTCTGACTGAGAAATCAGAAGCATCTACTTGTACGACGAAAGGTTTGGAGGGGTCTGGATGCTGTAAAATTGGCTCAGTGGTGAAGATTTGTTTGAGCGCTTCGAACGCCTGTTGACAGGTTGGAGTCCATTTAAGGAGCGCTCCTGGGTTTTTCGAACGGCAGGTATCCCCCTGCGCTTTAGTTTTTAACAGTTCAGTGAGGGGGAGGGCGATTTCAGCAAAATTTTGGGCAAATGCCCGATAGAAATTGGCGAACCCAAGGAAACTTTGTAATTGTCTCCTGGTACGTGGGGGCTCCCACGCCACAATAGCCTCAACTTTAGCAGGGTCCATTTCAATGCCCTTAGAGGAAATTCTGTATCCTAGATAATCAATTTGCGATTGATGGAAAGCACATTTAGACAGTTTAGCATACAGCTCTGCTTTTTTCAATTTTGCCAGTACCTGACGCACCAATTGAATATGTTCTGACATGGTTTCTGTATAAATCAATACATCATCCAAATACACCAGTACTCCCTTAAATAGGTGGTCATGCAAGACCTCATTGATTAGTTGCATAAAAACTCCAGGCGCCCCCGACAACCCAAAGGGTAAAACTTTGTATTGAAAAGCCCCGAGAGGACAGTTAAATGCCGTTTTCCACTCATCCCCCTCCCTTATGCGTATACGGAAATAGGCTTCTCTCAAATCAAGTTTTGAGAAGATTTTTCCTCTGGCCAGATGTGATAACATATCCTTGATCAGGGGCAAAGGATATTTATTTAATTTTGAGACCGCATTGAGCCCGCGAAAATCGGTACAAAGCCTCAATGACCCATCCTTTTTTGGCCGGAATAGGACAGGAGCTCCTACCGGGGAGTTAGCAGGTTCAATGAAACCCCTAGCTAGGTTTTTGTCAATGAATTCCCTAAGCGTGGCGAGCTCTTTGGGAGACATGGGGTATATTTTTGGTTGGGGTAACTTGACATTAGGTAAGAATTCAATGGCACAATCTGTTTTTCGGTGGGGTGGCAAGCGATCTGCTTCCTTTTCCCCAAATACCTCAGCTAGATCTTGATATTGACTGGGCAGCCCCTCTAGAGGTTGAAGTGTTTGCACAGTGGTGTGTGCCACCCCTCCACCCTCCATGTCCTCCAGGAGGTCCTTTTCGGGGACTTTGTAAAACCCATCTGCAAAAGTAACAGTTCTATGTAGCCAGTTGATGAAAGGATTTTGTTGTACAAACCAGGGCATGCCTAAAATAACCAGAGGACCCCCCACTGGAGCTACAACAAAAGGTAGTTTCTCCCGATGGGAACCCATTTGTAAGGCAACCAGTCCTGTGGAATGAGTGACTGCTTTCCCCCCCGCCATAGTTCCATCCAATTGGGTGAAGATCATAGGTCTTGGCAAAGGAAACGTGGGCAGTTCCAGAGCCGCTACGACATCAGGGTGCATAAGGGAACAGGAGCAGCCCGAGTTGAGCATGGCCCAAACTTCCACAGTTTGGGTTTTTGATCCTAGTTTAACTTTTACAGTCAGTGTAGGAAAATTCCCACTCACCGAATCGTGGTCATGCCCGGTTTCTTCCACCTGCCCAACGGCACCCTTTAGGGCAGGTGGTATGCGTTTCCCGCCAGCTGTTCAAATTGTAATTCCTCGTCCTCTTCCCCGAATGGTAGCTCTTGAGGGTCGAGCTCTGCGATGGCAGCTTTCATTTTTCGTGGCGGGGCAGACGGCTTCACTGGAGGTTTCGCCTGTCGTTCCTCTGGTCGACGTCTAGGGCACAAAGTGGCGCGATGTCCTTCTTTTCCACATCTCAGGCACTGACCTTTGGAAAATCGTCGCTCCTTTTCCTCTTCCCAGGTTTTTGGTTTGGGGCAGCTGGCCGGTCCAGTCATCCACGCTCCTCTGGCCAGTCGGGATTGTCTAAGTTCTTTAGTATGGGCATAGGTTTGCAGGGCGTTTTCAGCGCTGCCTGCCAACTGAATCCATCCGTGTAGCGTTTTAGGGTCGTCTCTTCCCAGTGCCCAACGGAGGATTTCTGGTTCTAGCCCTTGCTTGAACATTTCAATGAAAGTTGGCTCGGACCAATCTTCCACCTTCCCTGATACGGCTTTAAATTCAAGCGCGTAATTTGCAACGGAGAGGGATCCTTGATAGAGTTTTCTTAGGGCATTCTTTGCGGTCTCTTGGGCTAATGGGTCCTCGAAGTGTTGTTTAAGAGCCCAGAGAAAGTCATCGAAGTCCTCTAATTCAGTTGCCTCGGCTTGGCACAGTTGCGCATACCAATCAGCTGCCCTCCCTCTCAGTTTATTGGAAATAAAATTAATTTTGCCATGTTCTGAACGAAAACTCCGGCCCCAATCCTCCATGTAGTGCTTGGCATTAGTGATAAAGAAGGAGAGTGTGGTGGGATCCCCATCGAACTTCACCCCAAATGGTGGGAAGTTTCTTACCGGCTCGGCTGGCTGTGGCGGCTCCGTAAACGTCAACGTACGCCGAGCCCCCAGGGGTGGTCGATCTCTTGGAAGTCTTGGCTCTCGTCCTCCTCCCTGGCGGGATGCTCGAGTCCTGCTCCTTCCCCTGGGTGGTAGGGTGCTGTGTCTTGGGTAAGCCAGCTGTGGCGGCTCTTCCTCCCAATCTTCTTGAGTTGGTTCTGCACCCCTGGGGAGATCCTTAAGTATTGTCACTATCAGGTTCATTTTGTCCTCGATTGCCTTTACGCGAGCCGGAGTGACCGGTTCTTCCATGGGTTGGTTAGTTACCACCACCCTCAGCGACAAGGGGATTTCAGGCTCCCAGGATAGTTGTGGGGACCCCCTCCCCGTTGCTCTTTCCACTACGGTTTTGTGTTCACTCCTGAGGCTCTCCTGCATGGATATTAGTAATTCATCTAATTGGACATCCCGCAGTTCTCGACGTGCTGCTCTTTGCGCTCTCGAAGTTAGAGCGGGCCGGGCTCTTGCCCCATCCTGCTCTTCCTCGCTCCCTTCACTCACGCGAAGCTGTTGTTGGTCGGTCATCGCTAGCTCTCCCTCTTACCCAACGAATGGATGGGGCTAGCGGAAGATGATTGGAATGATTCTCAGCTTTATGTAATGGTTGCCTAAACCCAAATACTCAGTCTCACAAGCTCGGGCTTAAGGATAACTGATTTATTAAAGGAATAGTATGCAAATACAGAGAAAGCTGAGAATAAGCAAAAGCGCGCCAAATACAAACTTAAAAGCTTTGCCTGTGAGCCAGTCCCGCCCCAATCACCCGTCAGTGCGCACCCCCTCCCAGGTGCTAGAAACCGTTACACGCGCCTGGGAAAGTAACCTTGAACAGGAGCGCAAACCCAAACACACATTCCACGGCTTCAAAACATCGGAAGACGGAGGAATGGAAAAAGCCTGAAAGGGCGACTGAACACGGGAAAGAACTTGACATGTGAAACGTTACAATGTTAACAGAACATTGAAATGGGGAACATGACAGGAGTGTGGCGTTAGGGCCACAAGGACTGTCAGCTTGAACAAAAGAAAAGTGGATCTCCTGAACCAAGGTTCTTGCTCATTGCTTCTGGTGTGCCTCTGTGGGAGCGAGCAGCTCTAAGGCCCCCATAAGTCCTTCCTAAAAATCACCCGCTTGAATAATTACAGGCTCTCTTTGAAGAAGAGGACGGGAAAGAGTACATCTACAAGGAGCCCAAATTAACTGGCCTCTCAGAAATATCCTTCCGGCTGCTGAAACTTTACGGAGAGAAGTTTGGAGCTGAAAATGTCAAAATTATCCAGGACTCAAATAAGGTAATGGGAAAGCATGGCCCTGATTCTTGGCAGAGTAGGACCGCGTGACAAAGGGTGGCGCTGACTCCCTTTCACTGGAGAGGTTGAAAGAGAAGCTGGACAGCCGTTTGCCTGGGATGCTTTCATTGGGGTTCCTACCCTGAGCGAGGGGTTGGACTTGATGGCCTCAGGGGACACACCCAACTCTGTTTCTGAGTTCTGATTTATTCATGGTCTGATCAAAGCAAAATGGCCAATCTGGCTAGTCTCACCCGAGAGTTTGCTGGGCAAGCCGTTTGGCTTAGACCAGCTTTGCCAGTGGAGGAGCTGACTTGCCATGATCCATAAAAGGTCTGTTTTGCTCCCAGGACACAGCTCAGCCCTGGGCTGGGCTTGGCATGCTGCCCCAGGGTTGCGTTAAGTCACAGAGACAAATGGGGGAACTTTGGTGTGCCCCACACACAAACACCCCCCTCCATGGTCTGAAGGCTCCTCGCCTGAGCTGGCTGTAGGGGTCCTGGGGGGGCACTTCTTTCCGGTTGCCATCATCTCAGGAGGTTCCCAGATGACCACGGTAGGCTGGGGATCCTGCAAAGTTGGTCTCCTGTCCGGAGATCCCTGGACATCCAGCTGGGTTGATCACCTTTCAGTTCCAGTCAACACCATCCATTTTCTTATTCCAGGTGAACCCCAAGGACTTAGATGCTAAGTATGCTCACATTCAGGTGACCTACCTGAAGCCATTCTTTGACGAGAAGGAGCTCTCGGAGAGGAAGACAGATTTTGAAAGGAACCACAACATCAGCCAGTTTGTCTTTGAGACGCCATACACCTTGTCTGGGAAGAAACACGGGAGCGTGGAGGAGCAGTGCAAGAGGAGGACCATCCTCACCAGTGAGTGTCTGTGTCTGTGCGTGGTTTTTTTATGTTAAGTAATTCAGAGGCTGATTGCCCGTCTTCAGAACAGGTTGGTTCAAAGGCTTACTTAGGAAAAATAGACACCCCATCTAGACAAGAGCAGAAGAGCATTTGCAGCTGCTAGAAGTCATGGCAAAGACAACACTACCGTTTGTTGAAATGGAGGCCAGTAAATAAACTGTCTCGAGGCTAAAACGCTCAGAAGCTGCAGAAACTCAGATCAAGACGAAGACAGTCCCTTCTTCTGGGGAGGTGGTCCTTTCATCTCAATGTCTCAAAAGCCAGAAATTGATTGATTAGTTGATTAATCGATTGATTAATTGATTACACGCCAACAAGCCAGTGTTGACTCTTAGCAACCACCTAGATAGATTTTCTCCAGGAGGATCTGCCCCTCACCTGGTCCTTCAGGTTCTCCATCGCCACCGTCACTGAGTCCCTCCACCTTGCTGCTGGCCGTCCTCTTCTTCTTTCCTTCCACCTTTCCCAAAAGTGGAGCCTTCTCCAGAGAGCTGCGTCTTTGCATGATGTGTCCAATGTAGGGCAATTTGAGTCTGGCCATTTCTGCCTTGAGTGAGAACTCTGGGTCGATTTGCCCCTGGGCATTCTGGCAACACGTCAGAGGAGCCGCCCTAACCACTCACAGACATGAACAGTAACATGAACATTGAAAGCAGTGAAAAGGAAATCCTGGCTTCCAGTGAGGGTGTGTGTGTGTGTGTTGCTCTTTGCTGTTCTATTTCCTACCTTAAACAAGTATGTTGGGGGCTGGGGGGTGGGCAGGACTAGGGGAAGGCTGTGGCACTCTTGAGTTTTAAGGCGCTTTTGGACTGTGACTGAGTCCAAGTCCCAAGCATTTCTGTGAACATCCAGCAGGCCCTGGCACAATCTCCAAAGGCTTTCGTCCTCTTGGATGCTGCAGAGTAAGAGGTCCCAAAATGCTATGAGATTTAGCAATCTCAGTAGCTTATGAACAAAGGGGAGGCATCATTCAAAAAGCTGCCAAACCTTGACCTACGTGCATCTATTAATCCTCCAAGAATGTTGGCATGGACTCCCAGTTTTCCTGTCTGCATTACTTACTGTTTGTTGAGACTTCTGTCTTTACTCCAAGCCTGGTCAGATTACGTTAATGTCAACAGACCAATTAGAACTTCAGGGGGCTCCTTGGGGCCTCATTTCTCAGAAGCAGAGATTTATTTTGAGCTAAATCTCATAGGTAGGGAACACTTAGCTCTCTAGATGGTCCTCCTCACAAGGGTCACCAACGCTGTGGCCTGGTTCTTCCTCCTAGCCTGCAACGCTTTCCCGTACGTTAAGAAAAGAATCCCTGTTAACTGCGAACAGCAGGTCAACTTGAAGCCGATCGACGTGGCAACTGATGAAATCAAAGAAAAGACATCAGAACTGCAGCAGCTCTGTGCTTCACCCGAGGTGGACATGATCCAGCTGCAGTTGAAACTTCAGGGTGCTGTTTCGGTGCAAGTAAGCAGCTGGGCACATCTGCCCTGCAAGGAAATATTCCCCTGGCCAGAAACAGGGAGAGTGGTTGATTTGGCAGAGTTTAGATCAGTGTTTCTCAACCTTGGCAACTTGAAGATGGGTGAACTTCAACTCCCAGAATACCCCAGCCAGCATAGCATAGCTGGCTGGGGATTTCTGGGAGTTGAAGTCCACCCATCTTCAAGTTGCCAAGGTTGAGAAACACTGGTTTAGATAGAAGGATCCTTCTAGCTCTGCCGTCAGTGCCTTTCCACTGTAAACTACCAACAGTTTAAACATAGTTTAGTGAATAAACCACCATGGGTTCGGTTCACACAGCCAGATAAGCCAGAAACCAGGGCTTCCTTTCTGAAGCCCAGCCCATAATTTTGACTCTTCCAGAAGGCCTATAGGATCCCTCACCCTGACATTCCATAAATCATGGCCGTTCTGCTGGGGTGTCAGTGTTTGCCCTGTGTGTTTTTCTGCATTTAATGCAAGGGGCTTAGCTGGAGACCCCAAACCTCCTGTATATGGACAGTGAAGCTTAAAATCAGGGGCACCATTTCCTACCATTTCAAGGTAGGGCCTAAACCAGGCTAGATCTAGCCTTTAAAAGCCAAGTGTTCTGTTCTCGGCTGCTTGCTTTTAGGCTCTGATCCTGCCCAAGTTCAAGGGGGTACAAAGAGGAATCTTTGCTTCCCACCCCTAACGGCTGTTGGATCCAGAGGCTGAGGGGCATGGGGGCTTTGAGGACCCCTGGTGTGCTTCCCCGAGGCATTGCCAGCATGGCAGGTCACCACATGCCGGCGTACATGGGCTTTGTGCTCTGATCCAGCATCAGAGAGCTGCTTAATTAGTCTCTTTCTCAGCTGGTCTCTTTCTAACTGTAACCCTGTTATGTGGGGGTGGCCTTAGGTCAACGCCGGACCTCTGGCGTACGCGCGGGCTTTCCTGGATGACAAGCACTCCAGCAAATACCCTGCGAAGAAGGTGACCGAACTCAAAGACATGTTCAGGTTGGTATCTTGGACTTCCGTTCTGTACCACTCTGCTCTTCTTGGGCAATAGAACCCCAAGCCGTCTCCCATCCAGGCACTGACCAGAGGCAGACCAGCTGTGCCAGACCCCTCTGAATTTCTGGGTACAGTTCAAAGTGCTGGACCTTATCTATCAAGTCCTTCGTGGCTCTGGTCCAGGTTCTCTCAGGAACCAGCAGCTCCAGGTAGAACTCCCCTGTCCTAAGCTGGATTGGTGAAGGCATGCTTCCAAGCCCTGCCCCCCAAACAACCCCTTCCCCCATATAAGGATGGCCCCTTCCCACTTCTGGTTAGCGTCTGCTGAAAGGTTGCAAAACGTTCCTTGTTCCCCAGGCTTGCGGATCATCATTTGTTGATTTGGGGTTTATTGACTGCCTTACTTTGTACTCCTGTGACAATGGGCTGTGGTTGATTATTTATGCAAGCTGGCTGCAGTTTTACAATTGCTCGGGAACCGTGTGAAACAAGGAGACTAATTTAACATCAGCAGAGTAGCTGATTGGAGCTCCTAAGGACAAGTCCTAACTCTTCTCTAGTGTGGTGTTTCTTAAAGTGTGGTCTGAGGACCTCTGGGGGTCCCCCAAGACCTTCTCAGGGGTCCTCGGAATCAAAATGATTTGCCAGATATTGAATATATTTGCAAAAATTTAAAGCAATGTCACTCTTCTCATTATTATTTTTACTTGTTTAAAAACATAGGGTTTTTTCATGAAAAATACCTCATGTTAATATTGAATGGGTTTAATATTATTATTTTTACATGATTTGATAAATAAATATTCTACGAAGGCATCAATTTTAGTTTTTAATACAGAACAGATTGATAAATACAACCCATACCAACAAAAGCTCTTTTAGGGGGTCCTCCATAATAAGTGGGAAGGAGCCCTCAAAGCAAGATGTTTAAGAAACGCTGCTCCAGTGCCTTTGGCATCTGACTGGGCATGTCTGTTCTGGCTGGCTGGCTCCTTACCATCCCAGCTGCACTGTGCCCTTTTGAACTTTGCTCAAGCAAATTAGGCAAATACAGAGCCGCATCCTTCCCAGGGCCGTGCTTTGGAAAGGCAGGGTGCCAAGTGTACACCCAACTCTGGAGAATGCTGCCAGGCCCTCCCCAGGACCCTTGGACTGCCAGCATCTCCCGACAGAAAGCAGGGCCTGGAATGTCACTGATTAGCAAAAAGGACGTGAATTCTTTCTAAACTGGAGGATGGGGTGGGAAAGTGGTTGGATTAGGAGGGGGGGCAGGTTCCAGTCCCCACTCAGCCCCAGAGGCTCCCTGGGGCATCCCTCTGAATCCAAGATGGTTGTTGGCTTAGGACTGGGGAGACCCAGGTTTGCCCCCCCCCCCAGACCCTGGAGCTTCCTGGGGGCTTTGGGCCCGTCCCTCTCCTAGCCCAAGAGACAGCAGGGACAGGATGCTCATGGATCATTTGTGCTCTTCCAACCCAGCCTCCCTCGCAGGGTTGCGGTGGGGAAAATAAGGGGGGGGGAGGGCTGCACACGCCAAGCTGAAGTCTCGGAGAAAAAGCAGGATCTGAATCTAACAGATCAAAAGGAACCCTCAAAGGGTTTCTGAAGAAAAGGGGCAGATGGTCCTTTTGCTTCCTCGGCTCTTTTGCAAGCCCGCTTCGCCGGTGTTTTCTCATGAGTCAGCTTCACCTTGTCTGTGCAAAGCAGGGTGTGGCTTCAGCCGAGCATGCATGGGCCACCTGGGGGTGTTTACTTTGGGGATGCCAGAGCAGCAGGACCCTCCTGGGTGCATCTCCTTCAGGATGCATTTTAGAACGTGGCTGGAATCAGCCCAGAATTGCCGAGCCAAAGAGGGGGGTTCATCCCCTTCTCCCCAGCCCTGCTCTCTCTGCCCCAGGGAAAAGAGAGATTTATTTTATTTATCTTTCCAATTTTGCCACCGCCCATCTCCCCCAAGAAGATTGCCAGGAGAGGAGCAATTGCAGAGCTTCTACCACCTTGATGGGTGCCCTCCCTGGTGTGTCAGATGCTCCTCTCTGCTCCCCCACCCCCCGCCTGGCAGTTTTGCAATTGTCCCAACTATTTCCAGGAACAGAGGTCCTGGCTGGGGGCCTCCCTTTGATCTGGCCAGAAGTTTGGGGCCTTTCTCTGCTTCCCAGAAACAGCATTTCTCTGTTCAAGAAAACAACAACCTTCTATCCTAATACAGTTTACAGTTCCTCCTTGCCTTTCCAAACCTTGCTTTTGCAGGCTGCACAGCCTGCGCTTTAAACCACTCCCACCCCCCACCGCTGATTCCGAGGAAGGGTTGAAACCCAGAGTCAATTTATCTTCCCTCTAGGAAGTTTATCCAAGCCTGTGGAATTGCCCTCGAGTTCAATGAACGGCTAATAAAAGAGGACCAGGCTGAATATCACGAGGAGTTGAAGTCGAACTTCAGGGAGATGGTGAAAGAGCTCTCTGACATCCTGCATGAACAGGTGAGGACCAGGGGGGCGGCCCTGAGAGCAAAGACAGGACAGGCCTCTCCAGACTGTGCCAAGGAAGAAAGACAGCCCCTTGGTGGCATCGTGCTATGCTCTGTGCTTCGACAGCTTGGGTTGCTCAGCACCTGTGTGGCTTTGGGCCGTGAGGGACCTTCGCTTAAAACAAGAGAACGGGGAGGAGCAGAACTGGGCGAAGAAGGGAGCACCTGGGCTGGGCGGCCCAGAGAACGTGGCTGCTTGGGCTGAGGGTGGAGAGGAGTGGCCCAGATGGTGCAGAGGCCAAGCAATGGTGGGGCCAACTCCCAAGCTTTGCACCACATCTCGGGCCCAGGATAATCCCTAGTCCACCCCTCCAAAGCAGGTGAAGGAAGGAATAGCTCAGGCCAGGACCAAACGTGACATGGTTTGCTTGGGGCTTGGCATGGAAGGCCTGTGCGGCTGCTTATGAACCTGGGATGCAAAGCTTAGTGTGGTGAACACAGCCGTCCTGTTTAAGGTCATTTGCAAACAGAATCAAAACAAGGATGTTTTATCTCTCTGTTGCAACATGGGTTGGGTGAGGGAGCCCAGACATCCAAACCCTTCCCACTTTACATGCTCCACCCTCGCCCAAGCTGTGCCCTTTCCATTCTCTGCAGCTGGATTTGCATAGAAGGGGCAAACCAGGCTCATATTCAAATGGAGAAGGATGTGCTGCCATTGGCACTGCTTCAGTTCTGTTCTTGTTCCTTCTGGATTGTTTGCCCTGGGAAGAAAACAGGACTGGCCCTCCTTGGTGCCAGACAGACAACCCAAGGGTTACCAAGCCCCAAGTAGCCAGAATAGCATTCTCTGATTTTCCCATCTTTAGAAGACTTTTCGTGGTCTGAGTCAGAAGCTGCAGGACGAAATCAGGGGAGGGGGCACAGGGAGGGCACTGTTGCCTGGACATCCTGAAATACATTCATGTTGGAAGCAGAGGCTTCCAGAGGAAAACCCTTGTCTGGATCGAGTTTGCTGGCCCCCCTCTGTCCCACTAGGGACCCAGGAGGGAGCCTCTTCCAGAGGCAGACCCTTTAATTGGTTTCTCTGTTTACTTTACTGCTCCACTGCCTGTCAGTCCCTACAATCCCACCCCTTGCCAGCAAGGTTTAAACAGCCAAAACTTAACCAAACCATAAGCAGTATTACGCAATAAAACATTTCCCTGCCAAGGAATCCTAAACGCCACGTATCCTCTTACACAGCAGGAATCTCTTGAATTGTCTCCCCCTCCAAGGCCAGTTGCAGTAACCAGGTTTTGACTGCTAATAATGTAGGGCAGATCTCTCTTGGGGGTGGGGGGGGGCTGTTCCATGGGGCAGCAGTGGCCTCGCAGCTCAGAATTGGCCATATTAATTGCAGCAACTGCTGTGCTCCGGGGTCCGTGGAAAAACATTTCCCAGCCTTGTCTAGAGATGGTGGGGAAGGGATTGCGCGTGCGCGCACGCGCGCACACACACACACACACACACACACCAGTCTTCCACAGGCAGATCTGAAAGGAACCCTGGGATGCTCCTCCTGCAAGCTGCAGACCTCTCTGAGTTGCTTCATGCTTAAAGAAGATGTTGGGAACAGAGGGTGGGCCCTGGGAAGATCTGCAAGGCTAATGCTAGTGCTGGAATCTAGAAAGAAGCTGGAAGACAGAACCTCCTTTTTGCCTCCAGAGGTGGTGAAATGGCAGCGATGTTGACAGCAACAGCGCAGGGCAAAGCCCCTTGTGCACAGGTTTTTCTCCAAACCCTTCTAGAGGGAGTGGGCTTCCCGAACTCCTGGCTCTGAGAAGCTGCTCAGAAAGGTGTGGGCAGTATCTGCTTTGCAGGAAACTTCCCAGTGTGGTCCTAGCACACACACCCCCCGCCATCTGCAACAATTTAGGAGAAATATGTGGATTCCACCTCTGAAATCAGGGTTGCAAAATTAAAAGTGGATCTGCAGTACCTTGGAGTGAAAAGGAGCTGTTTATGATTCTGGCTTTTTATGAAAAGCAAAAACAGAATGAGAGAAAAACCACACTGGGGATTACCCAGTGCAGAAATCAAGGGTTTGGTCTGCAAGCCAGTTAGCATTTTTTTGGTCTCTGTTCCCCATGAAATTACTCAAATGATCTTTTAAAAAAAATGAAAGGAGCCCACACTCTGTTTTTCACAAGTGAGCCCCAGTGGGCGGCAGACCGCCAGGGGACTAAGTCCCACCGTCCTTGGAAAAACCAGCTGGGCGCCAAATATGTCATGGGTGAACAGATGGCTGCCTGCTGTCCCATGCACAACCCAAGATGCATGGCCTTTAGAGCAGGCTCCCCACCCCACCCACACCCGCCTGCCATAATCCCCATCCAGCACAACTCTGCGCAGCACCCTCACATGTCTCTGGAGAAGGGATCTGGTGGAAACAGGATGGCCAAAATAATAACAAGCAGAGCAGCAGCCCAGAGAAGGCTCAGCTAGTCTGGACGATGTTTGGGGTCTGGCCTGGCAAAGAACATGCTTGTGGAATGAAACAGGAAAGGTGGTTGGAAGACAGTCATGCCAGGATCAGGAGCCAAGGAGACAGAGTGCCCAGGAAGCTGGATGAATTTTCATGGCACAAAAGAGAATTTAGGAACAAGTCCCTTTCGCCAAATGTCCCTCCTTGCAGTCTGAAAAGGAATCACTGCCGCAAAGGAGCATGGGAAAAAAGTAAAAATTGTCTGCTCGACACCCAGGGACTTCACGGACAAATCATTTTCTTGGCAACTGTACAGAAATGATTTGCTTTCTCCCAAGATGGATTGTTGGCCTCCACTCTACCCTACAGCCCCAGGATCTTTTGGAGGTCTCCCATCCACACACTAATCTGGCCTGGCTTGCTCAGGTTGGAAGGCCGGAGAAGGTCAGCCAGTTGCCACTCAGAGAAAAAAGCTTCATTTAAATCATTTGTTTTTTAAAAAATTGATGGATCTGATTCACTCTCCACGCTTCCAAGGATCTAAGTCTTTGGTTAACCAGCTGCCCCCAAACAGGGTGACCAAATGACACCCGTCTTCCATTTGGCACCATTTAGTACGACAATAAAGCCGCTAGGAAGGAAAGTGAAGTTACTATTGAGTCAGGCTCAGTTCCCGGCCACAGCCATGCAGTCTGCATAGGGACAACAATATGGAAGCCTTTTCAGCTTCTCCGTCAAGCCTGCAGTCCTGGGATTCCCCGATAGTTCTCCCCCAAGCGTCAGTGAAGGCTGACATTGCTTAGGTTTTCAGGGTCAACCAGGGCTGCCCCCCACCCCCAGTTTGTAGGGCTTAGATTACCATCTTTGTGTGTTTGCTGGAAAAGCATGCTGCTCATTTCCAGCAATAGTGGTTGGAGAAGGGAGGATGGGTCCCCCATTCCTAGGGACCACCTTTCCTGATGTGTCTTTGTGGGGGGGCACGTTTTGCTCCCCACCTCTGCACACAGATTGCCCTGCTGCTCTGCTCAGTCTTTGTTTGCAGTTTCTGAAATAAACCAAATGATGGGAGAAGCAGTGCCCAAGCAAGGGCCGGTTGCAATTGATGATGGGGACGGTGCCTGGCCCAGAGCCCCCGCCAAAAGAACTGGTGATGGGGGTGCAGCCATGGCAGGAGAAAAGATCCCCCCCCCCCAGGAGCAGCTCTGGTCATCAGGAGGAGTTGTGCTTTGCCCTTCTCTTAATTAATCCTTCCATTAGGACCCTTGATAAACAGCGGGTGGGCAGCAGAGTGGATCCTTCTGTTGGGGTCTGGTTGGAATCAAGTGGCTGGGCTGAATCCTCCACTGATTTACAGGACCTGCCTTTGCAGGGCGATCTGTCAGTTCGAGGGCTGGGAAGCTCTACGCTTCCCCCACCCCGGGCTTCTTCCCCCGGTTTGAGAAGAATCCGCGCAGCAAAGAAAAGCGAAGCAAAGTCCTGCCAACACGAAGCCTCAGAGTGCAGTGATGCTGTCGGGAGTAGCCACGAATTTCCTTGGGGGGGGGGCGCATCAGGAAGCAGGCTGCGTTCAGTCCCCCCTTTGGTTTTCCCTCGATGTTCTCTTGCTCAAGTCACACCCCGCAGAAGGAACCAACTGGCCCTTGAGAAGACAACGTCTTCACCGCTGAACCGCGGCACTTCCTTGTGGGCTGTTCGTCCCACGGGGGTGGTGGTAGGGGGGCTTTGTTTTGCTGCTGAGCCTGCCCAGAGGAGCAGCTGAAGCCCTGCTTTCCCACTCATGGGGTTTTGAAACATGGACCACAGGCAGGGAAGAGTTGGCACCTCAATAACCTCTCTCCTTGTCTTTGTTTCCTTCCTCATGCTGCCCTTGCAATAACAGCTCTGAGGACCAGGTTGGGTAATGCCACACTGTTTTCATTTCTCTTGGCCAAATACTTTTCTCCCACTCTGGGGCGGAGAGGCCCGTGCTCACTCAGCTTTCATTTTCAGATCTACCAAGAAGACACCAGCCACCCGTCCTGGATGCCAAACACCCTGCACGTCTTCTGTGCCATCAGCGGGACCTCCGGGGAAGGGTACAGCTCCTTCTGAACCAACGTGGAGCCTCAGAATGGAACCGGGCACACTCAGCAGATCTTTCTCAGGAATAATCTGGATGCTGCCTGAAACGGGGGGGCCTCCAAGCTGGAAGGCTCCCGCCCCCTCTTGCTCAAAGGGGGGCCCACAGGGTACTTGTTTGAGCCAGGAAAGTGCCTCCCCGCTTTCTTTTTCTACCCGTCTCCGTTGCATTGTGCTAAACGTACCTCGAAAGCATTTTTCAGCCCGTTTCACTGAATGACAGACTTCAAAATCATTCCCTGTAAAGCTGTACAATGGAATATAATAAAGCGGGAAGCTGTTTTTGTAAGGCGCGCATGGGTTGTGTGGGTGGGAGGCATCTGCCTCTCCGATAGGAAGCAGAAACCGTGTTGGTCCCCAGGCCTAGGTGGAATCTCACGGTTCCCCCCATGAGGAAGAGCAAAACGTTGCCCTGAAAAAGTTTCCGAGCATTTCCTGTGTTTGCTCAACCTGCCTACTTGGGTTGCTTAAAAGCGGGGGGGGGGGGGGGGGGAAGGGAGATGTGGGAACTTTGCATGCAAGGTTAGGCTGTAGTTTGTTTGTGGTGGTTCTTGGCAAACCCGTCCAGGACGGCTTCATGCTGCGCAGGCCAAGCCTTTGGGGTCTATTTAGCAAGACGGGGTTTCAAAACATCCTGGCCGAGCATCACCTGCAAATGCACCTACGGCTGCCCGAGTTCTTGGCAGCTTCCCCCGTGTTGCTTAGGCCTCATTCCCTCCCCGGCCTCCCTGGGCCCTGAGGAGAAAGAGATAACAAAAAAAAAGTTAGAGAAATAAAAGCCAACTTCTGCTGGCGAGGCTGCTGCTCTGTGGACGGCTTTGGTGAGACTTAAACCGACTCAGCAGAATCTCTGGATTTTTGCAGAACTGGATGCAGCAGATGTGGGATTCCCATTTCAACATGCACGCTGCCTGCCGGTGGAGAGCATGCTTTTTAATCTCCGGAGGGTGTGGGGAGAGAACAGCTCTCTGGGAGATCTGCCATTCTCTTTGCCGCAACACCGTGTCTGTCTCTGGATGCCAAGTGAGGCGGCACTCAGGCCCTGAGGTTCGGTCGCCCTGGGGGGAAAGGGACGGGGGGCGGGGCTGGCCCGTGTCTTGACTTGAGTGTTGTGCAACCACAAAATCAAACCCACGCATTCAGGAATTCTGAAAGAGCTGCCAGTTTGGTTTTAGGCAAAACGAAGTCAGAAGCAGCTCAGGATGTGGCTGGAGCTGCTTTGCCTTCGGTGCGTCTTTGTACAAACATGCCTTCGCTCCCCTTGGCCGACACCCTGAAATGGGGAAATGCCACGGAGGAGAGAGCGCTGCACGGGCTCAAGCAGGCAAAGCTCAGCCAGGTGGGGATGGAGAAGCGGCGGCAGCCGTTGGCAAAAAAGCCCTTTTCCTTCGGGGGAATTGGTGCAGCGAGGAGAGGGAGAGCTGGCCACCCACCTCCTGGCAGGCTGCTTCTCCAGCCTCACCTGGCTGGCATTAAGCCATGGTTTCTTTATCCATGTTAATAAGCCATAATTTGCTGGTTTTGCACCACACACAAATCTGTAAGGCCAGGTTGGAAAGGACAATGCTCTAAGGCAAGACAGCCAACCACCCAGTGCCTTAACGCAAGGCACGAATTCAGACCCGGTCATCCCTCCAAGATGGTCTAAGTGGGGTCGCAGCCTTTTGTCCCCACAATGGTCCCGCCAGGTAGGCTCGGCTGAACGGGTCCCAAGTCAGCTCTATGGTGAATGAAGTCTCCCTCTCCTAAACCAGGTTTTCAGTATTCCTTGCACAAGGAGGTTTAACACTCTCCAACATTTCCGGCCAACCTCTTTCTGGGCTTCCTGGGAACAGGTAGGAAAGGATTCGGCTGCCCAGGAACCCCTGCACCCAGCCGCAGAGGTGTGAAAGCCTCTCACAATATTTGTCTTTCCCAGCCAAAGAAACACCCCAAGCTCTGCCTTGAAAGAAGTACTCTGCTGAAAATAGAACAGAAGAGGCACTTGAGTTTAATGGCTCACCTTTCTGCAGTTAGAAAGCTTGTATCAGGATTGTGTCCATGGCCAGAGAAGAAATGATTTGCACTTTAATAATAATAATAATAATGGGAGGGGGGATATGCAGGAAGTCTCCCTTATTACACAAGGTTACAGCTGCAACAATTTGTTGAAATCTGTAAAAGAATGTGGGGTGGGATTACTGATCCTCTCATGCAGAGAGTGGAGCCCATGGAATTTGCTTCCGCTGGAGATGCCCCATCATTTGCAGTCCTCCATCCCTCAAGAATGTCCCGTCTCTAGGTCGGCCTTCCCCGACCTGGCACCACATCGAGCTGGTGTCAGATCTGGGGAAAGATGCTGTCCCGGCCTCAGCAGGAAGTACCTGCTGATTCCTTCGCATCCCTGATATATCTGGACCTATCCCCGTGCCCCACTTCCAAGCCTGCTGCTCCATCAAAGATGAGATGCACACCTCATCCATCTGCTGTGTTGCTGTGCCCATGCAGATTCCCCTTTTCTCCCCCCCTCCCAAAATCCTTTGGCCCCATGATCTTGGCGGGGGCCATGAACTTCAAGGGGAGGGGACAAGTACGCAAATGTAAAATTTTTCCAGCTGTATAGGAATATATGCAAGCAAATAGGAAGGCTGTTCCCCATTTTTTTTTCTATTGAGGCTTTTGAATTGTGCAAAAGCATTCCAAACAAAACTAACACATTTCTTCCTCTCTTCTGCCCATCAAACGCAACGCTGGTCAGTGGGAAGCAGGGCAGCAGGTGTCCTGGGCAGGGGAGAAACAATTTACTGCTTTCGGTCTTCTCTGAATCTTTATGTGGAATCCTCCTCACCTATCCAGCTAAGCCGGATTTTTCCCTGGATTTCCTTCCTTCTCGTTTCTAAGAAATCCATTTGCTTCTGGATGACTCAGTGCATTCATGCAAGGCATTTCACCTTTTTCCTGCATTAACCCATAACCTGGATTTGCGTACTATATCGGCCCATAATCTAAGCACTGAAAGACAAATCCAGCCTGCCTTTGTACAAATGCCATTGCTGGGTGTGAGCATGCACAAAAGACGTCATCCTGCTTCAATTTAGTCAAAGGCTTCCAAATCCTTTTGACTGCAACTTTATTTTAATATAAGTGAAAAAATGAGTACTGTCCCGCAACCCTTACCTCATACAGTAATCTCAGAACTCAGAAGATGCCCAAATAGATTAGAAAAATAACCAAGAAAACAACACAGTGGATGACCAAGTCCAACTTTCTTCTCCTCTTCTCCTACTTTTCAATGGGAAAAATAATCTTTCAAGACCAAGTGCCATGTTAAACTAACAATACATGCAATTTATTTTAGGAAAATTCTTTTTAGAAATCTTAATGCGTGGCTTTGCATTTTTTGGCTTTTGTTTCAATCCCACTGTTGCTCAAACCAAAAGCAGTCCTTCGGTTTGGCGCAACAGGGCATTTCCTGACTAGCTGGGGTACCCCAACTGCTGTCGCAAAACAAGTCCACCTTGGTGTAGGCTACTCCATCCATGCCCCCAAAGACCAATCCTTCTGTTTTCCAGAGTGGGTGTGCCAGGACATAATTGCTGCCCTCAAGACAGTGTGCGTATGCTTATTGGCATAAACAAGATCTCGATGCACTGTTTTAACAGATGAAATGTTGATGTTTGCACTAGCAAAGCCAGCCACTGGTGGTAAATTGCCATTCAATGGCTGGTGTGCACAGGTCAAACCAGTGCAGTTGCAAGAGAACCTAATACGACTCCGGACAGGAGGAAGCTACCTTGCAGCAAGGCTGGCCCGTCAGTCTCTACCGGAATTCAGCACCTCTTCCTGGATTCAGATCCAAGTCTTTCCCAGGCCATGTGCCGAAGCATCTGACAGCCTCCCCTCCCTCTCTGGATCCCAGCCATTGTGGCCCCCTCAGCCAACCGGGATAAACGAACTGGGCTGAAAATGTCCCGACTTTTCTCCTCTACTTTTTCTCATTCCAATGGGAATTTGCTTTTGAAATGTTCCTCAAAGGACAAGAGAAGTGGCGGGGGGGGGGGGGTATTGCATATCCTGTCTTTCTCTGGGGCATCCTTCTCAAGGTCTGCTGCCTGGTTGACTGTTTGTTCCCCAAGAACGACATTGACATTGGGAGAGGCCTCCTTTTAAGAGCTTCTCAGTTCTGAAAAGGTTAGGAAAGTGGCATCCTAGGAGGCTTGAGAGAGACAGACAGACAGCGATGCGAGACAATGGGCCCCCTTCACTGTCTCCAAAAATAAAGTCAGCTCAGAAACATCTGCTGGGGGAAATCCTCCAGAAATCTTCAGACCCCCTGAACAAAAACACCCACCCAGGCAACCTGCTTTCATAGGGGAAGGAGGCACTGAAGAAGTTTTAGCCTGGCAACCCACATTTTAAACTGAAACCCTTGCCAGTTCCTCTCCTCCCTATCTCCGCTACTCTTTATACATTACCCTTTTCAACAAATGGCTTGGATGCAGAAGTTGGGTGTTTTCTGTCAAAATCAACAGGGTGTTCTTTTTGATTCTGCTCTTTTGTTCCAAGGCTGATTATTCAAATAAAGGGGGAGAGGAACTTCACTTCCTGGTAGAAATGAATCAGTTCCTTTTTTATACCTACTAAGTCCTTTGAAGCAAGCCCAGGCTTGTATCAAACACCTGTCAAAACCCAGCAAATGAATAACGAGAGATAATTTTGGTTACTTGAGGAACATTGGGGGGATTTTGGCTCACAGTTCTAAAATGTTCTAAATGTTAAAAAGGCCAGCCTTTGGGGGAGGTACCTTCCCACAAATCCTCATTGAAGTCAGAGTGAGAAAGATAAACAAGGGCAGCAAAAAAAAGCACATTTTTTGAAGCAGCAGCTCCTGTGATGTGGAATTCCTGCCCTAGAATAGCTCACCAAACACCGCCCTTGCAGCATTTGTTCAGCTCTCAGTGCTTTGGCCAGCTCAGTGTTTTTCAAACCTGGCAGCTTTTAGATGTGTGGACTTCAGCTTAGCCCCAGCCAGAATTCTGGGATTCGACGTCCACAAGTTGCCAAGTTTGAAAAACACTGGGCTAGCTAAACAGTTTGTTGGGCCTTCAGACGGTGAAGGTTCCAGACTTTTTCCTCACTTCAGGAGTTTTTAAATGGGGAAGAAAAGCTTTAAAGGGCTAAAGGAGAGTAGAGGTTTACTGGAAAAGGTGCACTGCATTCTTCCTTTGCTCATGTCCAAAGAAAGTGAGTGCAAGCCAAGGCAATCATTCAGCTCCAGGGATGGAGAAACATGGCAGGGCTACGGCACGCCCTTTCGGCTCCATTTGGCAAACAGCTGAAGCAGTTCGGGGAAAGACAACCCCCCGTTGACACCTGTTGTGTCAGCATTCAGGTATCCCTCATCCTGGAGAGGGAAACTTTTGCCATGTCATGTTCATGCTCTGAAATCAGCCTGGAATGTGCGACGCCTGCACCAAATATTCCTCTCTCACGATTCTGCACGATTTAACTCAGAAATATCACACCCATTTTTCCCCCCAAAGCAGCAAAGAGCATTAGCGACACCTTAAAAATAGCTTATTTGGTAAATAAACTCACACAGGCCATAAGTTGTCAGATGCAGGAAGTGTTATCAGTTGGTAAGAAGATAACATCGTATAAAAAACAAAAACTACTGAACTAAAACCACAACCATGATATGCACACACAGGCCTGGTTTGCCTAGTTGCTTAACCAAGGTTTCTTGCGGGCCAGAATTTTCTGGCTTACACATTGGACGAAGCCCTAAACCTAACAATGATTAGGTCTGCACAATGAGCTAAGCCAAACTCAGGAAGCCCAAGATGGCTTTGTGCAAGGTGTGTATGTAAACCCAACTGCTGGACTTGCTTTCTTGAATAGCTGAAGATCCTGAGAAGAACGTCTTACTGGGGTGAAGATGCTTGGACAGATGTGGCTGTCTGCCCCCAACTGTTCCCAGCTTCTTTAGCAGAACATCCGGTTGCTGCTGATGATGGAGATGACAACATCTGTAACATGTCCAGCCGATGCAGAATTTATACTCAAATCTGAATGGAGTGTAAACAATTGTACAAGAACTATTTTAAGCATTGGGGATGCTCACTGGGGACTCAATTTTGCATTCATTCTGCAAAAGAGCTTTAGGGTGTATAATTGTGGGCCTGTATAACTGTCTGTTTAAAGGATAGTGTGATGGCAAAGCAACTTAGAGGGCCATAGCACAAAAAGAGATTGAGAGGTTCGGGGCCAGGAGGTAAAAAAAGTGTAGAGCCACATCTGACTTTAATTTGCAGCCCCTTCTCCCTGCTTGAGAGTCCTGGAAAAGATAAGGAGCTCCGTAGCAGGTGCAGAGTGCTCCCCACCCCACCCCCACCCCCACCGCCAGGCTGGGCATTCGTACCTGTCAAGATTAGGAGGAGATAAGCATCTCAGAACAGGGAGAGGTGCCCTACCACCAAAGGAAGCACGATGGCCCCTCTTCTTCTACAGACCCGGGCAGGTTAGAGGGCAGAATCAGGCACTGTATTGTTATGGGCAAGATTCAGTGCAAGGCTGGTACATGTGGGGTTTTGCAGATCACTGATAGGTTGGGAAGGCTCTGCATGCATCAAGTCAGTCTGAAACCTGTGGTTTTCGTGCAAGGGATCATCTGTGGGCTAAATGAGTTTGGAGATTTCTAGAGTTGTGATTACAGATTAGCTTATGGTTTTCTCACAGGGCTGATCAGAGGCTTGCATTGAACTGGGGAAGGCAGGGGAAAGTGTGGGGGGTGAGGGTGGGGAGGTGGGTCTTTTAGAGGATGCATGTGCCTGGCAGGAAGGAAAGAAGTGGGTATGAGATAGGTATGAGACGATGAGCCAGACAGTTCACTCTGGGCCTGGGCAAAAAAAAAAAAAAAGACTGAGCAAAGCAACTGTTCACTATTATTTATTCTTACTCCAATCCCCTTTTCGGAGAAGGCCATCAATTAACTGCATGAATCGATGGGAGCGTTGCATTGACTTGTAAAGAAAAGCAGACATTCTGAAGCCAACATTGTCTTTCCTTTGCTTTAAGGGATGCATCCCTGCATCACCCGGACCAGCCATTGCTTTTCAGGGGAGGGGGGCAGGGAATGCCTTTTTAAGGACATAACCTACATCTGGGTTTGCATGCTGTCTATGAAACGTGCTGGAAATCTAGGAACTTCTTGTAACAGCTCAGGATATCCAGAGCTGGGTGGGTGGCTGGTTTGTAGCTAGCTTTATGTCCTGGCTTGAGCTGACAACTGACTTGGGCTGTTCTTGAGCTGAGTGGCGCATGGTGGTGGCCGCCCTCTTTATTGTTTTGACCCCCTACTGGAGTATTTTACCCACAAGCCAACAAAAACAGCCCTGCTGACTTTCGAGTACCCTGTGCATCATTGGGCCTGTGCATTGCCCTCAAGGATGATTCACATCTTCTCTTTCTTATTCCTGATTGCTTTCTTCTCTCCTTACCTATTTTTCACAATTTTGGAAATGTGGCCACTGGTTTTTCGGCGTCCCCCCCAAGATAATACAGGCACAGTGGAAATGGGCTCTCAGCCGGGAGCAGGAGTTGTCTGGCACGCTAGACGAGGTCCTGAGCTGCATCTGGGGTCACTGGTGCAAAGCACTGCCCAGGTATTTTCTTTTGGAGAGTCACCATCTTCCAGTTTCCTTTCATTTGTTTTCAAGCTGATAGCACTGTTTGCCTTCCAGCTCCAACCTGCAGGAGCAGAGGGGATGTTTCCGTAAAAGAAACACAGTTCTCCCTGCCTCAGGCTGGGCTGTGAGGTAGGCAGAAATTATTCTGCCATGGAAAGCTCCACCCACTAAAGTGCAGCCTGTCATATCCTGTGTAGGAAAATGCACATGGAGCAGCCCCCCTCCCCTTCCCTCCCCTCCCCAAAAGGCCAGCAACCATACAGGGATAGTTTTCCATGACTAATGAGTTATGCAAAAGACCACGGCCACCATGTTCGTGGCACTCCTGACATTTCAGCGTGGCTCTGCAACAGGAGCCGCTTTTGTTCAAGAGTGTGGGGGTGTTTCCTGAAGAGCCTCCCTTGCGCAAATCCCTTCTGCCTGGGTGATTCAATTGATCCGGCTGTTGGCCTTTCCATGTTTCCCTGGGTCAAATGGAAATGCCCTTTTTAAAAAGAGATTTTGTAGCTGCAAACAGGTACAGAATATTGGCTTGGTGAGGCTGCCTGGCCTGTGATAGGTTATAGCCATAAATATGGTAGTGGCCCTATAAAGCAGTTTCCAGAGGAGGAAGCCTCCCAGCTGAACAGAAACTCCTCTGAAGAGGTTCACCAGCCATCCTAATCCGGGTCTGGGAGACGCGTCTTGCAAAGGGCCTTTCTGATGCAGGCAGGTGGGAACCAGGCAGCTCCACGGAGGGATGCTGTTTTGGAGAAGCCTGTTTCCAGGGTCTCATCAGGTGCCTCGGTTTACCCAAAGCATGCCAACTCCACCTGATCATACAGAGGGGAAGGACGGCCCGTGATGGCACCGAGGCCCACCAGCAACCGGGCAGGAGGGCTAAAAACTGGCCGCCGCTGCCCTGCCACCTTGGTCTGGCCGGCTGCCCGCCCCAGGGGTGTCCAAGGGCAGCCCCAGGTACAGCCCGCTGCAATAGTCCAGTAGCCGGGGGGGCGGGGGCGGCAGAATGTGAGCCACCTGGCCCTTGGTCAGCGAACTCCAGCTGGAGGGTGGGAGGGCCCCTGCACGGGGACTCCGGGCTCAGGGGCTGCGACGCTTCTCGGACTCCCTTCACCGCAGACCCTGCCCGGGAGGGGGGGTGTCCCCGCCCCCCCCTGCTCGCTTATTCTGGGGAAGGGGCTTTCCCCCCGCTCCGCCGGCCGCACCCAAAGCGCAGGCAGGCTTGCCGGGGTGGGGGCGGCGGCGGCGCTCTGCGCGTCCTCAGGGGCTTCGCCTGCGTTGTCGCCCGCTCCCTCCCCGGGGGAAGCCGCGCCGCCCAGCGAGGCCCCTCCTCGGCCGGGGCGGTCCGGGGCGGCCCCAGCTCCCTAGTCTTCCCGTCTGAGCCCGCCCCGGCGGCCCAGCGCGGACGAGCGAGCCGGGAGAAGCTCCGTGGCGCGCCGATGGGGGTCCCGCCGCAGCCGCTGCTGCTCGCCCACCTGGCCGGGGTGGTGCTCGCCGCAGGTGAGGGGGCCGGGCGGGCTGCGGCGAGGGCGGGGGGCGCCTGCAGCCGAGGGGAAGGGGCCTCTCCCGGGCTCCTCCGGGCTCCGCTTGCCTCGCCGGGAGAGGTTGTAGCCCCCATCATCCCCGGCCAGTTCCACCTTCCCCGGCCGGAGTCCAGCTCCCAGCACCCCCTTCCAGCTCAGCCTTCCCCAGCTTGCTGCCGGCCAGGAGCGTCAGACTACAAATCCCATCCTCTCCTCGCCGGGCGTCCAGTTGGAGAAGTGCGCCGTTTCCCCAAAGTAAAACCAACGCGCTTCAGGACGCCGCGTTTTTGCAACTTTTAATTTTCGGTTGATCTTAATTCAGTTGACATTATTACTTCAGTAGCAATAATACAGTAATGACGACGACGACGACAGTATCATTGCAACAGAAATACCAATAAAGTTTACAGCAACCCAGAGGAGTTTCGCGCACCTCCCCCTCCCCCTAAACAGCATCAGGGAAGGTAGCCTCTGGCCGCTCTCCTCAACTGATGGGTGCTGTAGTCCAATGCCTGGTTGAAGGTGATGGGAGGGGTAGTTGCAGCCAGCCACAGAGCAATGCCCTACTTCCCCCACGCAGACTAATTCTGGTGGGGCTCACTCTAAAAGGAGCAGGTCTCTAGCAGGGTGTGATTCTCCCCGGTCCTGGAGAAACCCTGAGTTCCCCTCCCCATCCTTCCTTTGTTTTGGGGAAATATCCTGAAATTAACTGCTGTCAGCATTGCCATCTGGGGATCATTAAGAGGGAACCACTTTGAACTAATGGCTGGCTTTGAAACAGAAGCCTCCCAACTTGGTATCTATCATCTGGCTTTGCTGGAGCATCTGCCCCCTCGTGCCCTCCTAACCCAGCTCCACTGGAGGGCATCCAGTTTGGGAAGGGAGCTGGGTTCTTCCCAAAAGGCAGGTTCACTGCCCCTCTTTCGCAGAAACAGGGGAAGGAAAAGGTTGTCCCTTCCTGCGCTTGCCAGGGAGGAAACACGCCTCCGTGGCCCTGGCATGACCGGAGCAAAGCCATTCAGGGACATGGTCCGACTGCTCTTGAAAGGCCCCACCGCTGGACCACGGACAGGCAGAGGAAGTTCCTGATCAGAGCACCTCAGCAGGCAAATGTGGTGCCCCTGCAGCACATTGCAGCAAAGAGGGACTGCAACTTTGCCCGGTAGTAATTCCAAAAGGGGTTTTTCTCTTGCTCAGAACCAGGTGTTGGGCTGGAAATGCCACTCAGTGCCAGGGAAAGGCAAGGATGGAGGCCCTGGACGGACCTGCTGTGAATTCAAGGGGCAGGAATGGAGAAGGCTGGAAGTCACCTTTCTTCTTTATTTTCTGTCTAGCACAGTGTTTCTCAACCTCGGCCATTTTAAGACGGGTGGACTTCAACTCCCAGAATTCCCCAGCCAATTCTGGGAGTTGAAGTCCACTTGTCTTAAAATGGCCGAGGTTGAGAAACACTGCCCTAGCAACTTTCTCAGGTCTTCCATATTGCACATTGTGATATTGGACTGGGGTTTAGATGGAGACCATGTTCTCTGTGCACACAGGGCATGCATAACTGCTGGACAGAAGAGCAGGAGGTAAATTCAATTAAAAAATAATAATTAGGCTTGGATGCTGTTGGACCCTGTTCTTAAGTGGGGAGCCTGGGGGATAGGCAAGCTCACATGGCATGCTAAACTATAGCTTACTTTAACAGTGGTTTGTTGGAGAGCCAGTTTGGTACAGTGGTTAAGGCACCAGGCTAGAAACCAGGAGACCGGGAGTTCTGGCCCTGATGGGGCAGGGACACTGCTGACCCCTCCTCGTGGCCCAGGCAGAGGAGGGGTGGCGTGGCCATGCCCAGGGAGCCAAGGGGCACCTGGACCGGCCTGCCACCGCAGTTGGTGTCCGTGCCTCCCTTGCATGTTGGGACTAGCCTGCCAACTGGCGGGCCCAACTGGAAAGCAGGCCGTGGCTCACCATTCCTCCTCCTTCCCCTTTCTTGTAGGCGCTCTGTTGAGCCTGCCCTCCCTGTCAAATGTCAGCTATGTTTTCGACAAAAGCAGCTGCAGGCTGAGCATCGCATGGGACCCTGTCAATTTCTCAAGCAATTCCTGCGAACTGATGTATCACACTGCTCTGAACAACGGCAAAGAGTGGACTGAAAATGTAAGCACTCCCTTCCTTTGGACTTCTGATCAAGGCTGCCGGCGGGGCAGAGGCGGGTCACCCTCAAGTCTGCCTGCTCGGGAGAGGACGTGCCCATCTTGTGAGACCTGGGGGAGAGCGCCTTCTGTAGGGACTCTCTAGCAGGGCCTTCTCGGGGTGGCCCCCCTCCAGTGAACAGATTGCTCCCATATATACAGACTGCCACTTCCAGATGAGCTTCTGCAGAGCGGTGAAACGTGGCTCAGGGAAAGGGTGTTGTGTTCAGTTTGGAATCTGCCCCAGTTGGATTGCATCATTACGGTTTATATGATGTTCTGTGGGTTGTCGTGCTTTTAATCCTTTTTGTTGCTGTACAGGAAGTCCTTGCTTAATGACCACAATTGGGACTGGAATTTTGGTTGGTAAGCAAAATGGTCATTAAGCAAATCCAACCCAATTTTATGACTTTTTTGCAGTGGTTGTTAAGCAAATCACCGTGGACATTAAGTGAACCATGTGGGTGTTAAGCAAATCATGCAGTTCCCCATTGATTTTGCTTGCCAGAAGCTGGCCGGGAAGGTTGAAAATGGTGATCACTTGACCATGGGATGCTGCAACGATCATAAATGTGAACCCATTGCCAAGCACCCAAACCATGATCACATGACTGCAGGGGATTCTGTGATGGTCATAAGTGTGAGGACCAGTCATAAGTTGGTTTTCTCAGCACTGTCGTAAGTCTGAACCGTCACTAGACAAATGGTTGTTAAGTGAGGACTACCTGTATGCCACTTGGCCATTTGGAGTAGAGCAACACCACAATGTCCATAATGAATACATGAATGGAAATACATGCTGAATTACAAGCCCCTTGCAAACAGTGGTTGGGTCACCCCTGTCCTTGATGCTCGATCCAGAGGTTACAGAGGACTTGATGCCTTTTCTAACCTCCGAAGCTAAAATGACTTTGGGATTCATTCTTGGAAAAGGGCCAAAAAAGTTTGAACTTGGGGCAAACGATCTAGAGCAGTGTTTCTCAATCTTGGCAGCTTGAAGATGTGTGGACTTCAACTCCCAGAATTCGCCAGCCAGCAAGGCTATATGGGGAATTCTGGGAGTGGAAGTCCACCCATCTTCAAGCTGCCAAGGTTGAGAAACTCTGCCCTAGAGAATCCCAGTGAAGCTGAGAGAAAGGAAAAGAGGGATGTTATGGGGCAGGGACCTTCGTGAGATTTTTCTCCCAGGCAGCAGCACGCGTGCGATTGTCCTGTTCTGCCTAAATGCACTTCCCTTTCAATTTCAGCACTGGCAAGTAAACCATTCCAAGAAAAGGCCGGTTCCTCTGGGGGACAATCTGTCGTTTGGGCTCAGAGCATCCTGCATGACCACCAATACTGAGCAACTCAAAGGCGAATGGTTCACTCTCTCTCTTGCACAAAACGGTAAGCCTTTAGCTGCTTGGGTTATGCAGACGTGACTGCCAGATAGATGTCTGAAGTAATTGCACGAGGATCCTTATAAACACGCTAGAGTTGTTTGCCGGAAAGGGGCTGCTCTGACATCCCTTTGGAGCCAGAACAGCCACGAGGCTGGTGGTGTTTCCAGCTGAGCCCATGAATTGGGCTGGGCAGCGCTTCCGATTCGAAGGGGGAAAGGTGCTTGGGAGGGCGCAGGGTGCGAGCTTGGCGGGGAGGGGTCTCATTGCCTCCTTAAATCAGCCGCAGTGCCACCTGGAGAAAAGGCACGCTTGTTCTGACGAGTCACAGACAAGTGTTCCATTTGCACGCCCCTTCGAAAGGAGCCAGGGCAAATTCCAACACGTACTTGGATGCTGGTGTCAGTGTTTTGATTTGCATGGATCTGGTCTCTGCTCCCCGAAGGGACAAGGCAGGGGGCAGATTTGGGGAATTGCTATTTCCTTACCTGATTGTTTCCCGTCTCATCCCGTTATTTCCCAACCCCTTAGACTGAATGATACCAAGGCGATGCTGGCAGGTGAATTTGACTCGCACACGTAGGCTTGAATGGCGGATTTCAGAATTGGGGAATATAAGCCTTTCCTCCTGGCTTTGGGGCAGGTGGGTCTCATCAGCAGAGGGAAATGTGCGGGATGAAGAAAGCATTTCTCTTGCTTTACCCCTGGCAGGGACAGCAGGAACCGGAGCCGCAAATCTCAGTTGCATCTGCCGTAACGCCCAGTGGATGGAGTGCTCATGGAGGCGTGGAAGAAATGCACCCCGTGGCACCAACTACCAACTGTCCTTCTGGTGTGTACTTGAAAACCCTGCTCTTTTCTTGGCCCCCCCGAGGGAGCCGATTTAATCTACTCAGCAGCCAGGGTGTTTTTCAGTCTCAAAAGTTCCAGCGCAGAACTGTAAAAGGTTTTAACCCAGTGTTTGGATTAAACTTGAAATCCATTTGGATACTACAGTGGAAACTCTGAAGGAAGATCCAGGAATAGCTGAGCTTTTTGGCTGGGAGAGGGAGATTAAATCAGGGTACACACTGGTGGAAAAACAGGGCTGTCATCTCTTTCGCCTGTCAGTAGCACTTCTCAAATCGATTCCCACCCACAACACTTTAGATCTGGAGGAGGAAATCTTCATTCAGTCTCCATGGAATGCTTGGTGTGGCATATTACAGCCCGCGAGCAGTGTCTCTCGACCTTGGCAACTTTAAGATATGTGGACTTCCACTCCCAGAATTCCCCAGCCAGCATGGGGAATTCTGGGAGTGGAAGTCCACATATCTTAAAGTTGCCAAGGTCGAGAAACACTGGGGAGGAGGAATGCGGGTTTGCTTTGTTTCTCAGCCAGGTTTAATTCTGTTCCGTGTTCTGTCCCATCCCAACCCTTGAGATTATGTTGCAGACTACTGCTTGGATAAATCAAAACAAAATGATGACATAATTTTCTTGAAGGGAAATTCATTAAATTCAGTTTCAAAATGTCTCTCGAATGCCTTCAGGCAGCAAATCTCCATCTGCAAAGGATGAGTCACTCGGTTCAAGAATGGCATTTTTGAATAACTGCCTCTAATCAGAACAGCTAAATTCCAAATACTTTAGTGATTCATAATATTTCTCAAAGACAAAGGCTTCCTAACAGAAGGTTAATAAACTACTTTGATTTAGATTTAGCATGCTGGCTGGGGAATTCTGGGAATTGTAGTCCACCCATCTTAAAGCATGCTGGCTGGGAATTCTGGGAGTTGCAGTCCACCCATCTTAAAGAAACAGTGTTGGCAAACACTGTTACAGTGCAATTATGGAGGTGTCTGCCTGAGCCACTTTTGAACGTTATCTCGTTGCCCTGGACTTTAACAAAAGGTCCAGTCCCCTTTGCCTAGGCAACAGTTCCGGTGTATCTCTGTCAAGGCCATCTTCCTGACTCTCTACGCCACCCAAACTAGCCCAGTGTGGCTGCATTTGTTGGTCTATGAACTGGAGAAAACTCCATGGGTTGGGCAGCTCCTTCCTCAGTGCATCACCGCTGCACTTGCCATTGCTTCAGTCTGCTCTCCGTGGTCTGCAAGGACAGGTCTGTTGCTCACGTCTCTCGCTTCCCCCCACCCCAGGTGCAACAGCATGAAAGAAGGGCAGCTGTGCACAGATCGCCGTGTAGATGGAGACACCTTCCGATGCACTTTCCCGATCGCCTGTTCTGGACAACGCGGCATCGCTATTTCTGTCCTTAGCGATTCTCAAGACATCCAGCCCGTGTGCATGATTACAAAGGAAGGCACAGGAAAGGCCGGTAGGTCTTCCTTTTGCGGGGTCCAGCATCTCTAAGGAAAAGAGGAGAGGGAGGAGGTGTATTCTGCTGGGTGGATCCAGTTCTGAGGGAATGTCTTGTTTTGGCCCGTCTTGATGGTTCTGAGTGGCCCACCACAAGGCGAGGAACTCCTCCCCATCTGTGGCACTTCACAGGATGGGCTGGGCACCTCTGGAGACCCTTTGATGTGCATCTTATTTTAAAGCTCACAGATATGTAGGACTGGGAGACAGGGCCATTCACATCATGGTTTGCAAACCCGTCTGACTTGCACACCCAAGTGCTGCTGTGGGCTAATGCCTGCAGTTCGCAAAGGTGGCCGTGAGTTTGAAGCTCCAAAAAGGGGTATGTCGTGGGGAAAGACGCACAAAATTGGGCATCTCTGGGTGTTGTTGTTTATTCATTTAGCCGCTTCCGACTCTTCGTGACTTCATGGACCAGCCCACACGAGAGCTTCCTGTCGGTCGTCAACACCCCCAGCTCCCCCAGGGACAAGTCCGTCACCTCTAGAATATCATCCATCCACCTCGCCCTTGGTCGGCCCCTCTTCCTTTTGCCCTCCACTCTCCCCAGCATCAGCATCTTCTCCAGGGTGTCCTGTCTTCTCATTATGTGGCCAAAGGACTTCAGTTTTGCCTTTAATACCATTCCCTCAAGTGAGCAGTCTGGCTTTATTTCCTGGAGGATGGACTGGTTGGATCTTCTTGCAGTCCAAGGCACCCTCAGAATTTTCCTCCAACACCACAGTTCCAAAGCATCGATCTTCCTTCGCTCAGCCTTCCTTATGGTCCAGCTCTCGCAGCCATATGTTACTACGGGGAACACCATTGCTTTAACTTTGTTGTCAGTGTGATGTCTCTGCTCTTAACTATTTTATCGAGATTTGTCATTGCTCTTCTCCCAAGGATTAAGCATCTTCGGATTTCCTGACTGCAGTCAGCATCTGCAGTAATCTTCGCACCTAGGAATACAAAGTCTTTCACTGCTTCTACATTTTCTCCCTCTATTTGCCAGTTATCGATCAAGCTGGTTGCCATAATCTTGGTTTTTTTTTGAGGTTTAGTTGCAAGCCAGCTTTTGCACTTTCTTCTTTCACCTTCATCATAAGGCTCCTCAGTTCCTCTTTGCTTTCAGCCATCAATCTCTGGGTGAGATGCACAAATGTGTACAAACCCTGTATATTAGGAGAAATGCATAATTATTTTTGTACGGGCTTCATTAAAAAAAAACGGAAACTGACTCACCAAGCTTCAGGTCAGAAAAAATGAAAATGGAATGGAATAGAATTACAGTTGACTGATCTCAGTATATTTGTAGGAATAATAAATATGGCATTTAAACAATAGTGAAGTATTTGCTTGTCTATTTCCCTTCAGATTATCCAATAAAACTTGACCCACCATCAAATCTGAAAGTCACAAAGAGCAGTAACACACTTTTTCTAACATGGACTCCCCCTATCGCCTGGCATGGCATATGCTATGAGGTAGAAAAGAATGACAGACCCCTGGATGTAAGTCGCTTTTGTATTTAATTAAACAAAAATCAGTGTTGTGGCTGGAAACGCCCTTCGTGGACTGTAGGGACAACTGAGTTGGCATTTGAGCTGTCTGCAGCGCTGCTCTGAGAACGGCACCAATGCTCGGGCACTGAGCCCACGGTTGCTTAATCCTGAGCACTCGAGAGGTGCTGGGACCCCAACTCCCATAATTCCCAGCCAGCGTGGCAGAAGCCAGGATAACCTTTGTCTCCATTTTTGTCGTCATGGATAGAAGGTCTTTGCCACCTTAGATATGTTTATGCTGCAACGAACTAAGAAGATCGTTCCGCTGGAAATAGTTGTAGGTGGTGACATTGTTGTTTACATAAAAGTGTGTTAGATGATATGATGGTGATGATGATTATGACCACAACAACCTGATCGCAAATCTCACCCAGGAAGACTGAAAGCGGACTCTTATCTATGCCCCTTTGGGGAATATCCTCTCCAAAGACAGCTCGATGCTAGATTTTTGATGGCTGTTTTTTCTAATCCTCTCTCTGCAATTCCCAGAACGCTTTTAGGCCATGCTGGCTGGGGAATTCTGGGTGTTGATAGTCCCAAGAGAAATGGAAGGAACCAGGTTTAATTTGTGGAGGAGAAGACCACCTGCCCTGGTCCAGTGAAGGGCTCCCTATACCCACACAGACTTTGGATCTCAGAACCCTGGTATATAAGAAGATCCTTTCAATGGGATCTTAGTCCTGGTTTGGTCTCTATTTCCTTATATTCCATGCAATTTCCCAAACTTAATTTCAGATTGGGGCTTTTTTCACCGTGCATGACTTTTAATAGATAGTTCAGCTTGTCTCAGAGGGCGAGGCAGAGCTAATCCCAGCTCTGTGTGGATTGACCCTTCACTAGGTCTCTTCTCCAAAAAGAAAGAAAACTCAAGAGATTTTTAAGCAGCCTGGCTCCTGCTCCTGCTCCTTGACAAAAGTCCTATTTCACACAAATGAGACAGAATACGGATTCATGGCTAGATAGGCAGATAGGCCCTCTCTCCATTCTCTTCTAGCCAAGTTCCCTCTTCCTTCTCCTCCTAAAAGTCAGATGTTAAGACCCTTTTCCTATCGAGTCCATTGAAATGTCGAGCGCAGGGTTCCTCAGCCAGGGTCCTGAGGCACCCTCAGGTTCCGTGAAAGGTCCCTAGGGGTTCCCTGGGAGATCAGATTTATTTTAAAAAAAATTCAAATTCGAGCAACTTCACATTAAAGAGGTACATTTCATTCTTTATTTTCCGTTTAAGAACACCGTTAATGCATCTGGACAGGCCTACCCATGAAATGAATAGAATCGTTTTGTAACTCCTGGCCTGCATTGGAGCCTGAACGTGCAGAGGCTCCCCAAGTGAGGCCTGGAAAATATTTCAAGGTTCCTCCAGGGTCAGAAGGTTGAGAAAGGCTGGTCTAGTGGTTGGTTGGTAGATGATGAAAAGCTGTATGTGTTTCTTTTAAAGATTTACGAAGACTCGACCAATATAACCGTCCCCCTTGAGCGTAAGAAGCATCACACACTCAGAGTGAGGGCTGTGCTGCCTCAGCTCGGCGGACACTGCAGCAAGATACGAGGGCCCTGGAGTGAATGGAGCGAGAAGGTGCATTGGGGTGAGGCTCTAAGCGACTCAGCTGCCGCGTTGGCTCTGCTTCCCTTAAACGCCATACCACTGAACTATAGTAGCTTGCGTGGAATTGTTTTGTCTTCCAGTTAACGCCACGGCATCATCCAGTGTTGCGCTGAGCTTTTTTCATTGTCTTGTTTAACATTATTTCATTCAGAAGGACTACTTATAATCACACTATTCTGCTAGGGCATAAACTGCTTGCTTGACGGCTTCAACTCCCAGAATTCCCCAGCCAGCAAGGGAGCTGAAGTCCACATCTTCAAGTTGTCAAGGCTGAGAAACCCTGCTCCAGAGGCTAGACCTGCAGGACCTTGGATAGTTCCAAGCCAGTAGTCAACTCCCTTGAAGCCAAAGTTCAACTGAAGCCAATTATGTCCCTTGGAACAGAGCCCGCCTCTAGCTTTGTCCCATCCTAACGGGCTGAGCATGAAGTGTCCTGACTCTGTTGTCTTTGGTGAGGTCACCTAGAATGAAAGCAGCTAGTTCCTCAAATGAATCTGACTTTGGCATGATTGTTAGGATGGGGGCAAAGAACTGAGCGTAGCACCTCGGAGCTTGTACCTTCTAAGCAGCCCTCCTGATCTGGTTTCCTCCTCCCTGGTTGCTGGTCAAGGGCTCACCATATTCACAAAATTTAAAAAATGGAACCAGCCTTGAGAAAAGACAGCTGGGGGATAGGAGCTCACTCTTGAAGTCTCTGAAGGGGTGTTACACAGAAGAGCAAGATCCAGTTGTCCGAGGAGACAACTAGGGAATCCTAAGGCCTAGGGTCATTGTCCTAGGGGCAGGAGGCAGAATGAAGGCTGACGTGATAGGAAGGCAGGTTCTGGTTGAGCGCTAGGAAAACATTCCTAAAGCCATTTGATATTGGAATCCAGAAAATACTGGAGAGAAATTGGATTTGTCAAGAGTGTTGTAATTTGGATGCACTGAACACAGGGTTGGCCTCGTCATTCCCACAATCAATCCTGGAATGGGAGAATGAGCAAGACGCCCTGCATCTGAGGAAGAGCTGCAGGTCGGCTTCGTAGGTTTCACATCTTCCATGTTCCAAAGACGTGATGTTGCAAGAAGTCCTTACCTGGCTGTGTGAAGCTTCAGCCCCATCCTTTGAGGGCATCTATGTTTTCTTGGTCCGGAATCTAAACTGCGCTTTACTAGTCCAAGGAATAAGACTTTCCACCATCTTCCCTTACTGTCCGGAATCAATTTAGCCTAGGAGGGGAGCAACTGTGGGCTGTTCTCACATCATTCTAGCTTTCTGAATCTTAATCCAGAAATGGTGTCACTGTCCTTGCCTTCTTAGATGACCGAGACAAGAATCAAACACTGATGATTGCTCTATGTGTCATCATTCCATTATGTGCTGCAGCCTTGACTATCCTTCTCCTTGTTCATCTGAAGAGGTAAGAAACTGATGACAGAGGTTTAGAGACTTCCTCTCCATTGGATCCCTTCTATGAACTGCACTGTCGCTGAAGGGTTTTAGTAAGGGCCTATATAGGTAGTCCTCGCTTAACAACCATTTGTTTAGTGATGGTTTGGACTTATGACGGTGTTGAGAAAACCAACTTACAACAAGTCCTCACACTTACGACCATCACAGCATCCCTGCAGTCACGTGATCACGGTTTGGGTGCTTGGCAGCCAGTTCACATTTATGACCATCGCAGCATCCCGTGGTCATGTGATTGCCATTTTTAACCTTCCTGGCCAGCTTCTGGCAAGGAAAATCAGTGGGGAACTGCATGATTCGCTTAATGACCACTTGGTTCACTTAATGACCATGGTGATTTGCTAAACAGCCATTGCAAAAAAGATTGTAAAATGGGTCAGATTCACTTAATGACCGCTTCATTTAGCAACTGAAATTCTGGTCCCAATTGTGGTCATTAAGTGAGGACTACCTGTATCACTTTGCCCAGCCCAGGGGCAGAGCTGTGAAAAACTTAAACCTTCTGATCTGGAATGTTCTAACTACTTTGTTCTCTCTACTCTGCAGGATTCAGCTGTTGATCTTTCCAATAATTCCTGACCCTGAAAAGGTTCTGAAACGAATGTTTGAAGATCAAAGAGAGGAGTATCAGTCCATTGGGCATCCATTCGAACCCATAAAACCCGATATCACAAGTAGGTGAAAGAAATTCAGGTGCAAAATAATATGAGGAGGTGTTCTGGTGGGGATGTCAGTCTGGGTTTCTCTGTGCAATCCCCTCACACTTAAAAGCTAAAAAACTAGCTCCTGAATTAACCCATTTCTTTTTTTTTCATAGAGCTTTATTAATTTTCAAGATATAATTACAACACAAAATACAGAATATAGAACAGATACAAGTCTGAAGAAGAAACGAGAGAAACTAAAACAGTGCAGGAATAGACAGAAAAACATAAAGACAGGTTGCTTCCGACCTTCTCCAACACAGATATAAAAGTTAATCTCTTGCTATTAATTAAACATTTAGTAACATTATTTCTCTAAAATCAAACCACTTAATCATCAAAACCCAAAATCAAAACTTCATTTTTTTGCGTTACAAGCAAATAGTCCAAAAGAGGCTTCCAAATAGAACCACATCCAGTCAGGGTATTTTCTCTTATGAATGCCGTCAGTTTAGCCATTTGCGCCGAGTCCATCCACTGAATCCTCCAATCCTTGGGGCGATTTGTGCATCCTTCCACCTTTGAGCGTGTAAGAGTCTTGCTGCTGTCTCAAAGTGGCCTTACAATTGAGACCGGAGCTGTTTCTCTTGGTCTGATGGACCAGCAGTTTGAGAAGCAACATGAGACTCTGTTCTTATATATGAATTAACCCATTTCACAGAATACACTGACCCAGAAACGAAGCAGATGGGCTGGCTTCACTCCACGTGCCAAGGCACAGAAATGCAAATCTGACTTATTATTAGCCAAGCGTAGTAATTTGTGTGGATGTGCTGTAGCTGTTAGGGTAGAGGAGTACGAGGATAACCTTGAATAAGGAATGCAAGGGCGGTTACACAAACACCAGCTTAGCCCTGAAAGAGAGGAGGGGAAGAGGAAGAAACTCTGTTGGGCTTTCAAGATTCTGTCATTATAGCCCTTAACAGTAGAGTTAAAAGGGTGTAATAAGCAGAGTTAAGCAGAGGAGCCCTTGTGGAGTCTGTTTCCCGGCCCAGCCTATCCAGCCCAACTTCTTCAGAGAACAGCCTTTGAGTGAATCTAACCAGGCTTGCTGCTAAGCAGAAATTTCAGTTCTTCAAAGGAGTTTGGCTATCATGCACTTCTGGGCCATTGAGGAGCCGTCCGTTGTCCTTCGGTGTGTTCCCAGGATGTCTTGCATCATTTCATTGGCCTTGTGTTTGTCTCTTGTTCTAGAAACAGACCTCAAGATGAGCTAGCCAAGGAAAACCGTTTGCTATACTCATAACACCTTCAGGAAATGAGAAAATCGGGTTGCTGTCTTTATATCAGACAACTTTTGAAATGTAAACCAAACCAAATGCTGCAAGTCAGGGACTGATCTCTAACGGATAGCCTCTTGGAGAAGCACCTTTGCACACATTCGCTGGTGTCTATTCGTTGAAAGCTCCTTGACGAATCCCACAACACGGACAGGAGGAGTGGAAATGGCTTCTCTTCACCTGGAAGTTTCCCTTCCCCCTGGTCACCAAGGTTTTCCCATCAAAAACTGAATTTCAAGCCTCGCGGTAGCTTCTGTGAAGTTGTGTTGTCTCTGAAGTACCAGCGTCAAACTTTGTGGTAGCAACTTAGCCCCACCAGAATAAATCCAGAACTACTCAAGAGGAGACAAAGTGGCAGGCAAGACTGGTGATGCTTGCATCGTAGTCGTCCCAAGGGATGACCTTTTCCCTCTGGTTTCATGTTGCACTCTTGTCATGAATGCAGAAAGTATAGGAAGGTGTTTATGCCTATCTTAATTGCTTAAGTTAGGATTCAGTGTAGTAGCAGTGATAACAGCATTCAGACCACTGGAAATGATAAGATGACACCACAGATCTGAGGCTTAAGAAGATCATGGTTAGCTGGGCTGGAGCCCAAAGGCTGAGCAGTTGCACAAAGCAACGAATTATGCATAATGACTTGAGTGTGTGTCCAAATCCATGTTTACAGTGGTATTTTTGAACTGGTGAATTTCTCTTTTCCAGAAAACTTGTATGTTTTTTTTCCTAGCAAACTGTGGAAAGGCTTGAGATTAATTTGTATATTTTTCACATTCTATAAGAAGTTTCTTGAGCTGTACAATTTTATGTAAAGAATGAACAATCCTTTTTTCTAATAGAAGAAATTATTTTGATTTTATGATATACTTTGCACTTTACTACTTAAAAGGCTCCCAGTGCCGACATTCTTACTGGTTGATGACCCTGTTTTCCATTGGTTTGTTTCCAGTTCAATTTGATTCATAGGCCAACCAGCAAGTTTTTTGACGATAATTGTCTAAAGTTTCTCAGGAAACAATGTGGCAGCCTCACCCCGCCATCCTTTTAATTTAACACATTCATAACGCATCTTATAAAATAATAGTCTGCCGGACAGTAATCCACATGCATAATATATTCTAAACAGCATAACACAATATCAAATTAAACGGTGTCACTGATGGTTCAGAGCCTAGGTGAATAATGATGTAGGCACCAAGCAGCTATTCTTCCAGACACAGAAGATGGTAGGAGAACTCCGGAAAGGGTTCTGGAAGGACACTTTATGCGAAGATAGTTAGACCTCTCTCTCTTTAGCTTTCTTGCTTTCTAAGGATCGTCAAGGCCCACTCCACTGATTTCAGCTGGACTCCACATCTGCACGATTAATCTTATTGGGTCATCACCTGCAACGGGCATGCCCTAGCCACCATCCATTTGGGTTACTGCAATGCACTCTACATGGGGCTGCTCTTGAAGGACATTCAGAAGCTACAGCTGATATAGAATATGGTAACCTGGACAGTGTTGGGTATATCATGATATATCTCAGCAATCTCACTTCTCAACTTCTTTGAGAGTTGTGCGGGTTGCTGATTGGCTTCCAGATGTGATTCAAGATGTTGGCTGTCACCTTCAAGACAGTTCATGGTTCTGGTCCTGGTTATCTGCTGGACCGCCTTCCCCAGTCTTCATCTGCCTGTCTGATTAGTCTCTCAGTCCCATCTCTATGGGAATTGCATCTGATGGGACCCAGGAAATGGGCTTTTCAGTAGCCACCCCTGCATTTTGAAACTCCCTCCCCATGGAGATCCAGTCTGTACTTTCCCTCCTAAGCTTTAGAAAACAGTTAAGTCTTGTTTGCTCTGTCTGGATATTTGATGGACTGTAAATGATTCCCAAGGGCTTAGTGTAGGATTTTTCAGTCCCAGCAGGATACTGGGAACTGCTCAAAACCAGGAGGAGTTAAGTAGCCCCTTTGCAAACAAACCAATTTTATCAAGCTTTGCTACCAGACTCCTGATTTTTGGCTACCATAGACTGATCCAGCTCTCCTGTAATGGGATGTGCTCCACACCTTTGCAAATGTTGAAATTCCATCTAATGACTTACCTGTTTCCCTTAGCTTCCTATCTCTGATTTCTGCTTGCTGTTTCTTCTATACCCCTTCCTGTTTTATAAACCTGCCAGGCTGAATTTATTCATTATACTTATTCTTTGAGGCAATGTGTTTTGAGGTGGATGAAGATGGAAACACCATAGGGTTGCTGAATTGTTAAGTGTTCATCCCCATCTTCAACATAATTATGCACAGGGCAAGACATAGGTTGTGTCACATGTCATGCTATGTCCTGGTTTGTTGGACCATGATTTGTTGAATAAACCACAATGTGCTGAGTTTCCCTAACATAGGTAAAGGTAAAGGTTTCCCTTGACATTAAGTCCAGCCGTGTCCGACTCTAGGGGGCGGTGCTCATCTCCGTTTCAAAGCCGAAGAGCCGGCATTTGTCCGTAGACACTTCCGTGGTCATGTGGCCGGCATGACTAAACGGAACGCCGTTACCTGCCCGCCGAAGCGGTACCTATTAATCTACTCACATTTGCATGTTTTCGAACTGCCAGGTTGGCAGGAGCTGGGACTAGCAACGGGAGCAAACCCCATCATGCGGATTCGAACCACCGACCTTCCGATCGGCAAGCTCAGCAGTTACTCAGCCATAATACGTGGTGTAAAACTGTCACGGCTTGTTCACACAGCAGGCTAAGTCAAAACTGTACAAATCACATTACTGTTTCTTTCTCTCTCTTTCTCACTTCCTCTTCCAGCAAAAGCTAGAGATTCATACTTGCCAGGAACCGCAGCAGCTCACATCTTTTCCCACACCATTTCTTAGCAAATGAATCCCTTCTGCTCTTTGCAAGAAAGAGGTGTCAAGTCTCACATTGGCCACGGAGTGCTCCCGCATCATCCCATTTATTTATTCGTTTATATTTAGATTCTCTCTGTTTTCATTCTCTGCCCAGCTTCCAAATATGGTGACAGGGCAGCCTGTTGCATACCAGTGTAATGGGAGCTTGGGCACAGGATCAACAAATTGCTCAAAATCCTAAACAACAGATAAATGAGACATGTCTGTGATAAACGGAGGATCTCCTGAGATGTTGAAACCACAAGAAGAGTGTGGAAGCACTTTGCCTGGTGAATGGTGTCTTCTTGATTCAAAAAAGATGTAGCTGCACGTAATTTTTGGAGGTCTGCAAGACAGATCACAAATAACAAAAACAGATCCTTGCGGAGAAAAGGAACAGCCTCAGATCTGATTATTTGCATAGGGCATGATGAAAAGAGGTCATTTCTCAACACTTCCTTTCACCATTCTGTGAAAAAAGAGCTACAGCATTGTATGTTGTGAGTTTTGCATATGTCATGAAGTTGGAAAGCCATCACCTTCATTCCTTTGACAAGTATCATGTTAGTTCACTTTGAGAAGCAGCGTATTTATGGCATAATACACATTTTATAGGAATAACATCAGGCGCCAGGGGGCAGAGTAGAACCACCATGAACGGACACCTCTTCACCACCATCCCATAGTACTAAACTGTGGAATTCCAAATTAAACAAGGAATTCCAGTTCAAATAACTTTTAGGGAGGCCAGTGTAAAATGTTACAGCAGCTTTTAAAAATCTTGTATGTTAATCACGCAAACTTTATCTTGTATGTTAGTACAACAGATCTTGTATGTTATGATGCAAACTTTTTTTTTAATGTGCATGACAAAATGACAAAAACTGTCCCATCCTTCAGAAACTATTTTTATTATGGGCATTGGGGTGAAAAGAGGAAAGCTCAACAGTTAATATAGCAGATATTGGCATAATCTATAAGAAATTAAACTAACAGAGGATGGGGCACATGTTATGTATTATTGCATTTATATCCCACCTTTTCTCTTGAGAGCTGCAGGCAAGTACATATGGAAGGGAGGGGGTCTCTCTTCACAATAAATTCCTAGACCTTAAATAGAAGACCCCTCCCTCACCTTGGGGTCAGTTTTGCCCTGTAAAACCCACATATCAGCACCGTGTTATTATTTCCTTTTTCATCAGGGAAACATCAGAAAGCAGAACCCATGTCAGGCTCAACCAGGTGAACCTAACTCAAACTCATAAAAATTTGTTTCAAGTAAGGAATCCAAATAAGAATGAAATGGGGCTTTAATTCCAGGTAGGTAGGCATAAGGTTGCAGCCCAGGTGATTAAACCAAACTGATCCGGCTTTGTGCCTTCTGGCTAAGATCTGGAGAATGTTTGGCATGCTGAATCAGCCTCCTGGACAGCTGCGGTGCACGTGTTTCAGTAGTTATAGATCATCCTAAATCTCCTTATACCTCATAACGTTGCCTCCCTTTCAGAATGACAAATGACAACAAAAAAAAGAGGTGGGGCTTTGATCACACCATTGTGACTTTTTTGACCACACCTGCAAACAGCCCTGGTTTTTTTTCTTCTCAGAAGGTGTCAGCAGAGTCCAAATGGGGAGAGATGGAAGACAGGCTTGGGGAGATTCAAAAACAGCCTCTTTCATGGTGTGGGCTCTGCCTCAACCCCACTTCTCATGAAATTTGGCCTTAGCGGCTGTCTCGGTGCTGACCCGCCTGGGTGTTGACCCCCAAAGTTAAGAAGAGCCATTGGGTTTTGCTAGCACCTCCCTGAAAGGAATGTCTGGCTTTGCAGCGAGCAATTTCTCTCTGGGCTTCCAGGATTCTGCTGCACATTTGGGGGGGCTGCTGGGGGGGGGTCTCTCTCCAACTTTGCCAGCCAGCTTGCCTGGAGACCTTCACATCCACCAAGCCAGGAAATGAATTGGTTGTAAAAAGGGATTCTTAACTTCTGGGCCTAAGAGAAGTCGTCGTTGCTTGGCTCTTCTGCTCCCTCAAGAATGGCAGGCTGTTCTTGGAGTCAAGTGGTGCTGCCAAGTTTTGTTTGGGGCTCCTCAAAGTCCGAACGAGGGCCCCCTCGCCTCTTGTTAGAGCCAGACCTGCATTCCACTCTTTTTTGTTATTTGTTTAGTCGCTTCCGACTCTTTGTGACTTCATGGACCAGCCCACGCCAGAGCTTCCTGTCGGTTGTCAACACCCCCAGCTCCCCCAGGGACGAGTCCGGCACCTCCAGAATATCATCCATCCACCTTGCCCTTGGTCGGCCCCTCTTCCTTTTGCCCTCCACTCTCCCCAGCATCAGCATCTTCTCCAGGGTGTCTTGTCTTCTCATTATGTGGCCAAAGTATTTCAGTTTTGCCTTTAATATCGTTCCCTCAAGTGAGCAGCCTGGCTTTATTTCCTGGAGGATGGACTGGTTTGATCTTCTTGCAGTCCAAGGCACTCTCAGAATTTTCCTCCAACACCACAGTTCAAAAGCCTCGATCTTCCTTCTCTCAGCCTTCCTTATGGTCCAGCTCTTGCAGCCATATGTTACTACGGGGAACACCATTGCTTTAACTATGCGGGCCTTTGTTGTCAGTGTGATGTCTCTGCTCTTAACTATTTTATCGAGATTGGTCATTGCTCTTCTCCCAAGGGCATTCCACTCTAGATGCAGAAATACAGCTGCCAACATATTGTGTTGGCTGGAAGTGGCCAGATTCTGCTACAGCCACCTCCCCCAATCCAGTGCCCTCCAGAAGAACTGAGCTACAATTCCCATCATCCACAGCCAACATACCCAACAGCTGAAGGGCCCTCAGCTAGGGAAGATTTCACCACAGGGAGCAAAAAACTGATTAGTCAGAAGCTGGTTCTGACAGCATGGGTCGATACCAACCGCGTCACCCGTTTCCTGGAAAGCAGTCAGTTTGGCAAATGGAATAGAGAGGAGGAGGAAAGACAAGGAAATTTAAGCAGGATTATTCATCTTTGCAAGAAACAAGCGGCCAGCCTGGAACTGGAGTGAGGCGAGAGATGCAGAGGGCAGCAATGGTGCCAATCAGAGTTTACGATGGGCTAACCCTTCTCGTAACACGAAGCACTGAGTTGGGACTGGAGGCAGGATTCCAGAGATGGAGGGTCACTCCTCACAAGCCTCTCTCCTGATCTGCTACCTATGGAGGGCAGTGTGAGATGTTTTCTGGTGTGAGCCAGAAGCACACTGGAGGCCAGAAGACAGCCGATGGAAGCAGGTTCAGCTTTCACGAAAAGGAAGCAGAGAAAGCTGATTTCCCAGGCAGGAAGTCCTGTGTGACTAAACCAGTATCTATCTTACACACACTTAGATGCATCTCATGCAGGGGGGGAAATTCAGGAAGTTACTGAAAAAGCAACCAGCATGCTACATTTTCTAGCAAGGCACCTTTCATGGGCAAAGTCACTCCCTGTTGGATTTCTGTCTGATGAACAGGTATTTGGAATACCTGGACATCCAGCACCCTTTGGTCAATCATTGGCCGGAATTACACACTGTTGCGTTGAACAGACTCCCTTCTGATAAAGCCTTTATAATCAGCACCCAAGGCAGCCGGGTGAATAGCCCCCACACCTGCTTATGCATAGATGCCCAGATCCATGATTATGGCATTATTTCTATGAGGCCAACCCCATGGGCATAAGAAGCATGCGGGCTCTTGAAATGGCCTGATCTCTCCACTGCGGAAAATGAATTCTAGGGTGTTCAGAAGTCCATCTCTTGGGTATCTGTGAGACGTTGCAGAGAGCAGGAGGAAATGTCCTAGAGGGCCCTTGCAGAGCAACCCCACTATTTCATTTTCAAGGCAAATGGCTCTTCCTGTGCACTCGCTCTTCTCGTATTTCCAAAATTTGAAATTTGTTTGGATCCTGCCTTCATAAACATTTAATCCACATTTTGGGAGAAGTCTGGTTTGCTTCCTGAGAATGCCTCCCCCCCCCCTCCTGTGGCCTGTTGTTGAAGTGCTAAAAACAAAAGCCTTTAGACACCAGCACAACTGGTTAGTGCTTTTCATTCCATCTTCAGCCAGGGAGGTGGTGTTGTTTTCTCTGGGGCTCGATGCAAAAAGACGGCTCTCTCTCAGTTTGCACCAGGTATCAGTGCCTGGAATTGACCAGGCCGTTCTGGGGAATTCTGCCTCTGCTTTTTTTACATTTCCTTTTCGCAAGCCCCGTTGCTGAGATACAGAGCATGCCACAAATGTTTATTTTAATGGAAATGGCTTCTTTTTGTTATCAGCATTTTCTCAGGCTGCCGTTTTGTGTGAATGCTGCTTTTGAAGTGAGAGTAGGATAAGGACCAAGAGGTTAGAAGTTTTGCTGCTCCAGTGCAAAAACAAAGTGTGTGTGTGTGTGTGTGTGTGATGTGCAATTAATCTATTTGCATCTAAGGCTCAGCACAGTTGTCTAAGGATGCACCTCTAGATTTCCCAACTGTGGAACTACAGCTATCCATCCATCCATCCATCCATCCATCCATCATCTCTATTGGCATAACATTGGCCACCCTCATTGCCAATTCCACCCCTGCGTCTCTTCCCATTCATTGCCAGTCCTCTCCAACGAAATGTGTGGCAAAGCAGAAGGGATTTTATGCACCTTGAAGCTCCCTTGGATGGTGTCAGGAGGAGGACAGAAGGCTGAGAAGAAGAAGAAGGCAACGTCATGGGAACCCAGCAGGAAAAAAAAGGTTGCCAGGATGGACTTGACCCATAGTGAGGAAGCTTCCTAGACTAGCTTGCCCAGAGTAGGGCCCAACCTTCTGAGGCCCTGCTCAAAAGTCAGTTACACCTCGAGGTATCTTTGCCTTCACATCTCAAGACTTTCTCCAGCGTGACGCCATTCCCCCATCTGCTGAAGTTCATTTCAGGGAGTTTTTGAATGAAAATATAGAATTATTTTTAAAGGAAGTTGGAAATGTGGCTCTTGGTCTCCTGGCCAGGCGTTTTAGCTTCTTAATCACTGTAGTTAATCATGAGGACGCTGCTCAAATCATGGACTCCTTGCTGAAATTAGTATTAGATTTGGGGGCTCCAAACAGAGTTTGCAGGGTTGTTGTTTATTCGTTTAGTCGCTTCCGACTCTTCGTGACTTCATGGACCAGCCCACGCCAGAGCTTCCTGTCGGTCGTCAACACCCCCAGCTCCCCCAGGGACGAGTCCGTCACCTCTAGAATATCATCCATCCATCTTGCCCTTGGTCGGCCCCTCTTCCTTTTGCCTTCCACTCTCCCTAGCATCAGCATCTTCTCCAGGGTGTCCTGTCTTCTCATTATGTGGCCAAAGTATTTCAGTTTTGCCTTTAATATCATTCCCTCAAGTGAGCAGCCTGGCTTTATTTCCTGGAGGATGGACTGGTTGGATCTTCTTGCAGTCCAAGGCACTCTCAGAATTTTCCTCCAACACCACAGTTCAAAAGCATCGATCTTCCTTCGCTCAGCCTTCCTTATGGTCCAGCTCTCGCAGGGTAATGTAGTCCAATTTCCTGGAACGACATGAATTCTCAAGCTTCAATTAGCCTTCTCAGGTGAACGTTCTTTGCTATTTATCCAGATACCCCGAAAAACGTATCTTTGAACACTTTGCTGCAGATTGTATGGATTGAAAATCAGCTCTTCCGGACTTCCTCAACAACTCTGAATTCTAGTTTTTTTTCCCATGAAGTTTCCTAGCAGAAAGTCTTCTGTTTCTACTGCTGTAACATCACCCAAAATGGAGGCATCTCGGTGGAATTTGGTACCCATGCCCACCCCAAAACGATCTATGACTTAGGTTTAAAAACCAGGTCATCTTTTCAAAATGGGGAGGGCAACATGGGCAGAATGTTGTGAAGTTCCTGAAATTCTGCATCACAGGGCAAGAGTTCATCCAGAATGCTTCCCTGTCCAGCATTAGTTGATTCTGCAAGCTTTTTCTGAAGAAGAGGAGGAGGAGGAGGAGGAGGAGGAGGAAGAAAGGAAGGAAGGAAGGAAGGAAGGAAGGAAGGAAGGAAGGAAGGAAGAAAGAATATATCTTCCGTTCCATTGCACTTCCAGAACTCAAGGTGGCATAAAACGGACACCCAACAGGAGTGCAGCAAGCAGAGCAAAGCAGGAGCAGAGCCTGAACTCCCCCCCGCCGCGCCCAAACCACCCCGTTTGCTCAGGAGGAGGAAATCTAAGTCGCGTTCCGACGGCCTGTCCGAGGCCCGGGGGCTCCGCGCTCTGAAGGGCCGGGCGGGGGAGCAGCGACCCCTGAGCCCGCCGCCGCCAGGTAGCCGTGCCACGCTTTCTTCCTGCCAAAGGAGGCGGGAAGGGTGCCCGGGAAGAGGGCAGAGATGGGGGCGGGGAGAGACCCCGCTGCTGCTGCTGCCGCCGCCGGCCGGGCCGCTCCGCTTTGCAAGCCTGCGGGGCGACCCTTGCAAGGCGGCGCCCGCGAGCGCCTCCGCTCGGCTCGCACCACAACTCCCGGCAGCCCCTGCGGCGGCGGCAGCCGGCCCGCGCGCGGGGCCGCTGGGAGCTGTAGTTCGGCGGGCGCCGGCTCCCCTGCGCGGCGGAAAGGTGAGCGCGAGCGGCGCGGGCCGGGGCGGCGGGCGGGCGCCCCCCAAGGACGGCGGGGGCCCCGGCCGCGGCGCCCCCGCCCTGGGAGGGGGCCCGGGGCCGGGCGAGGCCGCTCCCGCCCTCGGAGCCGCCGCCCCGCCGGGGCGCGGGGGGCGGCGGGCCCGCCGGGCGGGGAGGATGGGCTCTGGAGTGGCGGGGGGCGGGTCCGGGGCGGGGGGCGGGGCGGGCGGGGCCTCTCCGGAGCCCCCCCAGCCTGCTTCTCCCGCCGCTCCCCCTCGCAGGGCCCGTTGCAGCTGAGGCCGCCCGTCCGCCGCCGCCGCCGCCGCCGCCGCGGGATCCGCGCCATGGCCCACTCGCCGGTGGCCGTGCAGGTGCCCGGCATGCAGGTGAGCGGGGCCGCGCCGGGGAGGGGGGCCTGCCCAGCGGGGTCCCTGCCCTGGCGGGGGCGGGGGTCCCAGGCCGGGGGCGGGGCCCCTGGGCGCGCGGGCGGGCCGCCGGGCCGGGGTGGGCAGGGGCCCGGGACGAGCCGCCCGGTCACCGACGGGTCTTCGCAGGGGGGTCCTGATGCGCCTCCCTGACCCCCGGGCTGCGCCGGGTCCCCCGGGGGCGCCGTGGCAAAGCCCGATGCCCAGGAAAGCGGTGCGCGGCCGTAACGCCGGGCGGGCGCGGGGAGGATTGCCGGCCCGTTCGTGGCCCCCAGCCCGGCGGGTCTGCTGGGACGGGATGTTTTTCTCTCTCGGTGTGTTTCTGACCTGGCAGAGTCGGCGCTTCCTCCCAAACGAAACGAAACAGAAGGTGGCCCGCAGGGTGTATTTGACCGATGGGGACCCCCTTTTAGGCTCCGTTCTTTATTTCCAAATCTAACCAAATAAACCTCTTTCCTTTTCTCTAATGCCACCAAAGGGCTGATGAGCAAAAAGGAACCTAAACGGATGCGTAGAAACTCTCCTGAAAGTGCTTTAATGCAGTTCAGAAGTTCGTGTTTTTCCGAGGCAGATCATTTTTGATCTTCTGCAGAACTTGTTACTGACCAGGCATCATAGCTTTCTCAGAAGGTGTAACTTCAAAACTTGGGTGTTAAAAGGTTGTTTAAATCTTTTAATGTCATGTTTCAGTCTTGTTATCCTTAATTTAGTCCATCTTCCTTTGCATATTATTATTATAAAACAGGCTCCAAAGTATATGCAAGAAAGAGTGGGGATTTCTTCTCATCCTGTTTCGCTTTTGCGTGCAGTGCAAAACCAAACGTATTTATTAGTTTGTTTAGAAGCCTTTTATACGGCTTTAATCCACAGGACTCTAAGTGATGCACAGTTGTTAACAATTGTTTATAATAAGGCAGGAAAGAAACTATCACCATCCCAGCCAGCTGGGGTGGGGTGGGGTGGGGAATGATGAGAGGACATTTAGACACTTCCAGGTCATAGAGTCTTCACTGAACATGGCATATCAGGATGAGGCCTCGTCACACGTTCTCACCTCTCTCTTCTCTCCCCGCCCCCCAAGCTTTTGTGTTCCAGCTCACTTCCTCATCCAGTAAATGATAACTTGCTACTTGCCAAACCAGGTGGCTTGTGTTCAGATGAGGCCCAGAAACCTTAGAGGTGGTCTGTTTAAACCATCAAGGCCAAGGACCTGCTCTGTGCAGAAACCCTAAGTGAACCATCCCTGACCTGCTTCTGCTTGAGCACATCCCGTGAAGGGAAATCCATGATCTTTCTGGATAGTCAGCTCCACTATCAGACTGTTAGGAAGTTGCTGCTGTTCTTCAGAATATTCACTTGGAATCTGCTTACCTGTCCCTTAAGGCTATTATTCCGGGTCCTGCATTCTCGGGTGGTAGAGAGCAGGATTTGATGTTCTTTGTGACATCCTGATAGCTGCTGTTAGATCCCTCTTTGTTCTCCTCTTCTTCAGGTTAAACCTTTCTAGTGTGTTCATTCTGTCTTATTTTCCAGTTTCCTGGTCATTCTCTCTGTCCTTTTCTGAACCTACTCCAGTCTGCCTGAATCCTTAATGTGTGTGTGTGTGTGTTGCTGAAAACCGAACACAGTGATCAACATGGAGTCTGATTAATGCAGCGTAAAGGGTGACTTCCTGTGTTTTGAAAACTGTTCTTCTGTTGATGCAGTCTAAAATACCATTTGCCTTTTTGCAGCCACACCACATTACTTCCTCATACTCCACTTGCAATCTTCCCCTGTTCCTAGACATTCTTCACAAGCGCTGTCTGGTATGGTGTCCTTTGTTCTCTACCTGTGCATTTGATTTTCAGTTTCGTAACTTGGAACATTGTTAAATTTCATCTTGGTAGTTTCAGCCCATTTCTCTACTAATCTGTCAAGATCATTCTGAATTTTATTGCAATTGTTTAAGATACTGGTTACCGCCCTCAGTTTTGTGTTTATCTGCACGTATGATTAACATGCTCCCCCCGCTGCCTCCGTGTGATGTATAAAAATGTACATGGCCCAGGACTTAATCTTCTGGTATCCCACATGGTACCTCCCTCCAGTTTGATGAGGAACCATTAATGAAGGATATTCTTTGAATATGCTTTTTGAGCTAGCTTTGTATCCACTTAATTGTCACACCATCCAGCCCATACTTATTTCGTTTGATAACCACAGTGATGCTGTATATTTTGTCAAATGTTTTGTTCCAATGAAGGTATGTCACGACTAAGGCAATTGTGGCACAATCTGCTGCGGCAGATTAGCCTGTCAAGATCTGTTCTTAACAAACCCATGTTGTTGTTTGCAAGGACACTTCCTAGTCAGATAGATCGACAGATTGATCATTTGATGATCTGCTCTAGACCCTTCCTATGCATTGGAGTACCAAGGACAACATTTGTCCTCCTCCTGCAAAGGCAGAGTAAAAATGGCTGATCCAAACGCAGGAGCAAGCCACATACTGCTGCAAATCAGGAAGTGGATAAGTGAAACCACATTTGTTTTGGTATTTCATGTGAATCGACCAAACATCAGTGTATCAGCTGTTCTGAGAATAGATGGGAACCTTAAGGGCAACTTGCCTGTTGAGATTTAAAATCTTGGTTTGGGTCTCCTGTTCTCAACAGCCTAATGTTGTTTTGAAAAGAATATTATTTCTGGGATTTTGGAAGTCACGGTATCTTCTTGGTGAATGGGACAGCTCTCCCCTATTAGCCACAGTATATTTGATGAATGTTATCTATGCCTTATGGTATCTTCCGCCGTGTTCCTTGCCACCGTGAGCTTGCCACAGACTTATCACTGCAGTGCTTCCAGGAAGTGTAGACCTATTTAGCTCTTTCTTTGTTCTGAGCAGCATGCCCTAAAAGCCAAATGCTGAGAAAAGGCCTGCTGGTTTTTCTCCTCTTAAGAATTGGTGCCTTTGAAGCTGCTGATTAGAAGCGATGGCATTGAGTGCACAGGTCTGCTCGGATTCCATGAACGCCTAGCGCTGAAGAACTTTTCGCTTGACGTGAGAGGAATCAGGAGGCTCAGGAGCAAAGACAGGGAACTAGTTGTTGAAGCAGACATTTCTGTTGCGGCTTGCTGTTGAACATTAAAGCCTTTAGTTCTAAGGGGCACCGTGAGCCTTCAGGGAGCGAGCTGTTGTTTGTGTCATGGCTATATTTACATCCATGTCTTAACTTGTAGACTGGTTGGTTCAAGTTGGGACAGGTTGGTCTCTGCTCCTCCACCCATGTTATTGGGGTTAATCCTGGTTGTATACGTTGAGTTTTGCACAGCTTAGCTTTGGCTTCAACACTCCACCTCTCCACCAGGCATAAGCTACCTAGTGCCCTGCAGATGTTTTGGCCTGCATCTGCCCCAGTTCTACACTTCCAGTTGGCTGAGCTGATGTAACTTGAAACATGTCCAAAGTGTCTGGAGTGCACCAAGTGGCAAACTTTGGTTTATCAGTGTAGGAGAAATGGAGAATAATGTAGGGCTTCCTGGTCTTTAATCAAGATAACTTTAATGTATCTTGATTAAAAGCTCTTCTGGGGCTCAGTTCATCTTATATTAGTGCTATATAAATCTCTTTTCAAAGTGTGCAGTGTACAGCGTTAGCCAAGTAATTCAATTTAACTATGTATTTGTAAACTTAAAATGTACACTGAGGAATATGGGAGCTTGACATAGGCAAAGTTACTTGATCAGGGAGTACTTTTAAGCTGACCGTATTTTTCTCCTGAAACTTGCTTCCCCTCCAAATGCATTGCATATATATCTCTAATCAGATATGTAACTCAACTAATTTTTTAATGTATAGGAAAATCAATAGCCCGTTACAAGTTCTAATAGCTTAAAAGATTGTGGCAGAATAGCCTCTTGAAAAAAGAGTGTGTAAAGCAAAAAAAGTACCCCATATTCCTCAGTTTAACTCCTAGACTTGCCAGTGAGTAAATATCAGCAAGTTCAAAGAACCCCTTTGATGGTCAGATTTTAAAAATCCGATTTTCTGTTTTCCCCAAAGTCTTTTCCCTTTTGAATTATTTTTATTCTCGGGCTCTTCTGAATTCCTGGAATAACTTTGTCGGTTCCCTTAAAGCACTCTGCTGTACTATTAAGATAATAAAAATACTATTAATAAGACATCTCCTTTTTGTTGCCGTTAGATCCTTAATTCATATTAGATAGGATTATGTTTAAAAGGAAAGCGGATGATATAAACAAACATTTCTTTCAACTATTTAAATTGCTCCTCGTGCCATCTTTCTTCCTCCACGCTCCTAATAAAGAAGGGGATCGTTATATGATTAAAAGAAGGGAAGGGATTTGCCCACTTCTAATTATTACCATTACTGAAGCCTGTTCAGTTATCCTGTTACTTTGTTCTGGATGGTGTTGAAGTCCATGTGGCTTGTTTCCCGGAAGTGTAAACTGATCTGCAGTTCAATATACATTAATAGTTTCATGGAAGTTAGCCCTGCAGGAAAAATGTGAGTGTGCAGACATTTGGACTTTCAACCTGTACCGTGTGCCTTGAAACAGAAGTGATCACAAAACAGGTTGCTGTTTCATTTCTTTCATGTATTGATTGAAAACATTTCTATTTCCTGTTGGTGGAGATGATTAGTTACATTCAAAAGTCTCGTTTAGTTGCCTCCATTGTTGACCTTCCAGGTAATTTCAGTGAAAAAGAGTGGGTCATGTCAAAGTTACATGCCTTCTGAAGACAAGACAGAATTTTGCTGGATCTTATCAAGAGCTCAGCACCCAGGATCTCTCTCTCAAATTTGCAGCAGGAAGAGATCCAGAATTTGCAGCCTTATTGATCCTTTCTTGACAAATGTGAGCAGACCTTCCCATTTGGAGGGGGTTGAGGGCGTTCAGCCGCAGGAAAATAAAAGGTTGAGTGGACCTGATACTGGGTGACCTAATCTGGGCACCTTTAGATACAAAGCCTTCAGCTCCCAGACTGCTCATCAGTGGCCGTACTGGGGACTGAATTCTGCAACCACATCTTAGTGGGCATCCTGGTAGGATAAGATTCTCTAGCTCAGTGTTTCTCAGCCTTGCTGGCTGGGGAATTCTGGGAGTTGAAGTCCACATGTCTTAAAGTTGCCAAGGTTGAGAAACACTGAGCTGGCTCCTTTTCCTGGGTTGAAGCTAGATGAACAGTCTTTATTCTTTAGCAATAACACTCCAGTTCAGATCCTGACATCGCTGGCCCCCTGCAGAAAAATTGGAGTCTGACCAGCAATCCTGTCATTTGTAAAAAAAATAATTCTGGGGTAGAATTCACAGCTCAGCTGGTTCTTCAAGTTTGACTGGAGTTTAAATTAGCCAACAGATTAAAACAGCAACAACAACAATATACTCTTATTTTGGCCAATTGGAATTCAAAGCTGGATCTGGGTGTTAAAGAATAGTTTGGCAGAGCACTATTTTAAAATCTGTTTTCAAACTGCGTTGTATGGTAGTTATTAAGAAATTGGTCACATGCATACACCTTCAGGAACAATTTTTAAAAATTACTTTAAAAACATTCACATGAAGCATAATGTATTGGCATTACCATGAGTATTAACGTAATTAAATAATGTTGGAAATTATTGTTTAGTTACGACTCCTAAATCTTGTGGAGTCCTTATGGCAGTTTACAGACATACAAATAAATTGAATGAAGAAGATTTTAAATGAAATAAGGATCACTACTTTCAGCGCCTCTTTCTCCATTTTTGTAGACTTGAAAAGTAACAGAAGTAATGTTGATTGTATTTATCTTATAAGTGGTAAAATCAGAGAAGATAATTGGATGTTTCCTGTTCTCTCTTAAATGAGCACTCATGCTAAATAACAAAAATGCTTTCTTAGAACTGGATCCCATTAAAACCCATTAACAGTGGAAAGCAAAATAGTGTCTTGACAGTTCCTGAAAAATCCAACTGGGTGAGAAATCCATATTTCTTTAAGCTTGCAGTCTCTGGACCTGGCTTCAATGAAGGACAATGATTTGTTGTACATTTTATAACAGCAAGATTCTTCTTGTTGTTCTAGCTTTGTTGTCATCTTGATCAAGCTTTGTCAGGAAAAGAAACCCTTTTCCTCTTGAGTTCCAGATTATTTTGCATTTGTAACAGGGAGGATCAAACACTGTTGATTAAAGTGTGTCTTCACAAAAGACAGAGCTTGGAAAACATAAAGCCTTGTTCTTGACTTGAAGCTCACCCTGAAAAGCAGCTTTATGTTCCGGTTTGGCCTCTGAAGCAGCCAGTCTTGATGTTAGTTTTGATGGATGGATCTGTAATCCTTGTTAGCATGTTAAATTTCAGAGCCCAAATTAATTTTGCGTAGGCTGTGCAGTTACAGCTAACAATCCTCCTGTTTTGAGGGCCAGAGGAGGACTTTGTGTGCATGTCAGACTTCCGCTTTTTAAAATGTAAGAGCTTTAAACAAGTTGATGTGACTTAGTGAAGCTATTCGGCTACTTTGCACAGGGCAACAGCAACAACATAAATGATCTAGTTAATACTGAAGATTTCATAAGTGACTCAGACGGTGCATGGGCACTGAAATTCAAGAGCTGGTTCACACAGCATGCGAAAAAGGACCAAGGCGGGGCTTGGCAATTGCTGGTTCATCGTATTGGGGTAGTCCATCCATTGCACGAACCAGACCACCGCGTTCGGACATCATGGGATCTGGACGTTGCATGGTAAGGGAATGGAGGCGTTGTGTTTGTCAAGTAGAGATCAGAACCCGGCTACCCCGTCAGTGCTTAACAATTATGGGGGCCCGCAGACAAACACACTTTTAACATTTCACACACACTTATGCTCTGAGGAAGGCAAGACCTCCATCTCCTGCCACAGTTCTCTCCTGGGTTTTTTTCTCTGTCCCGGTGAAGAGAGTCCATCCTGACCGTGGCAACAAGCCTGGGCTCGGTTTTGCTGCAACCGTGTGGACCATTCACCCTTGCCAGTTGCTGTCGGTTTGCCCTCCTCTCTCCAGTGCCTTTGGAGAGACATGACTATATGTGCAAAGTTGCACAGTTAGCACAAACAGACTCCCCCCTTGGTTCTGGGGTAGCTGCTAGATACCCACCAGAATTGAAATGAAGGCCCAACTGCACTTGCCTTTGGGAAAATCTCAGCTTTGAACAGTCTACGGGGGAAGTCACCGATTGGTTTTACATGGGAAAAAGCTTGGAAAGTGTCTCCATTTAGAGTTCCATGCAGTCAGGCCCGAAAGACATTTCCAACATGAACCAATGAAAGTAAAATGGCAAGTGTGTACAAAGGACAGGAAGTCATTTCCCTGTTGTGCGTCACACCGCACCATACTTAAATTCCTCACGGTTGTAGTAATAATGTGCCTTCCTTGCCTGCTCATTGTTTGGGGGTGGAGACAGATGTTTGACTCACCTCCTCAGCTCATGTCTGTGTCTCCGGTGTAGGTTCTCCTTGCAGCACAAACAAAGAGCTCTCTGTATACCTGGAGAGTACACAGGGGAACTTCTGAAGTTCTTCTGTTAGCAAGCAGACTTTTTCAGTGGAGAATGTGGGCGTGCCACATGCAGACAGAGACTCTTACGAGGGGTGGGAAGCCCCAGACTAGAACTCCCCCCTTACTGGTTGTGGTGGGACAGGTGCCATCAACCATCTTGCTTTCTCACTCATTTTGACGGTTCTCTCAGAATCCGGAGTGCATTGGGAACTATAAGAATGCAGATTTGGGCTGTCGTTGGTTCCAGGATCCAGCCTGTGCTGAATGCCTGGTTAGTTAACGTGGTTGTGTTCCCATGTTTCTTTCAACCGAAGGGATCTTTGCATACAGCTGCTGTTGCTCTTTTAAACAGGATTTTCAGTGGCGGCATTCTAAAAATACATCAAGTTCTGGAAAATCCTGCCTGATTCCCAAATGCCTGGAACCAGGAGCACTGACACCTCTTTGCTTACTTCTGAAGGAGAAAAAAAAGGAGGGGGGTGATGGCTTGAAGGAATGTGCTTGTTTTCCAAATGTGATTCGTAAGAACGTCTTGATAGTCTTGCAATCGCGTCTTTGTGCCTGCTGGGCAGCCTTGTCCAGTTGTGCTGAGCGAAAGCCGAATGTAGAAATGGAAAGTTCCATGAGGATGTTGAGCTTTTCCAGTGCAAAAGGAAGGCCGTCTGTGTAATTATCAGCTGGTTTCTGAAGAGAAACAATTAGGCAAGTGGGAAACATTGCACAACTGTGGCTGCTTATACTTGAAAAGGACAGTTTAGAAATGTTCCAGGAAGAGGCTCTTTTCAGCCGGGCTGAGATTCCTGAGGCTTGGTGGAGGCCCTGAGCTGCAGGACATCAAGGCCCATCTTCCGATCGTCAGTAGAGCCCCGTTCCTCAACCTGACGCCTTCTAGATAGAGTAGACTAGAGCCTTCCTGGTCCCTGGCTAGTACCTTAGACCAGGGTTCCTCAACCTCAGCAACTCTAAGCTGTGTGGACTTCAACTCCCAGAATTCTGGCTGGGGAATTCTGGGAGTTGACGTCCACACAGCTTAGAGTTGCCAAGGTTGAGGAACCCTGCCTTAGACTCAAAGAGCAACTGGAGCTTACCGGAAGTAGGCTTAACTAACAGTAGTAGCCCCTGAATTCACCTGGGCTCCCTGGGTGGCCATCATGACCTTTTATCCTAGTCTTGGATGACTCGGAGCACGACCTTAAGCGTAGGCGACTGGTCCCCCAACACATTTTGCCCAGAACCGTGACCTTAAAGTCTGCCTCAGGATCCCTTTTGGCTGAGCCGGATGCCCTGCTCTTTTCTCCCATGGGAGGGCACGGAGGGCCATCTTCCATCGGCATGCTGTGCGGCTGTGTGCTTGTGCTTTGTAGTCATCTACTCAGAATTCTAAGGCAGAACTTTAATACATGCCTCCTGGGTTTGGAGACAGCGATCACCCACACACAGTTCACGGTACATCACGGCTTCGATGGCCATCCAAAGGGTTTCTTTGCATTCTGCTTTTCTGGAATACCGATGAGGCTTTTCACAATCTTCTCCAACTGCTCCTTTCCTTTCAACTCCTGGCTGGGGAATTCTGGGAGTTGAAGTTCACACATCTTAAAGTTGCCAAGTTTGAAAAACACTGGTTTAAGCCATTAATTAATTGAAGTTTGTGTGAGGGGGGTCCACTGAAACTCTATGAAGGTGTGACGTGGTCCCTGCATTGCCAATTTCTGGCCTAGTGGCTGCCACAGAGAAATATTCCATGCACAGAGTGACAGGAAGCCACCTGCTACCCCCTCTCACACAAAAGGTCCCCCCACCTTGCTTTCTTTTGTCCTTTTCCTGGGCAAGTGAGTCTTAGTTGCCACCACCCACCATTTTTATTCTGAGGCATTCCTGGAAATGAACGAGATGGCCAAGGCTGGTGCTTTGCCTTGCCGTTGGCCAGCTTTACCTTTGGTTAATTAAAGCATACTTTCTAAATGTTAAAAAGCCAGGTGGAGCCGGAATTGCGGTAGGTGTCAAGGAAGTCTGCAGGCAGTAGGCACCATTGGTGCCGTGTCGGGGATCCAGATATTCCAGCCACCTCAGTGGCTAATTAGAGAGAACCAATTAAAAGAGGAATTTGTGTGCTGACACTCAGAAAGAGAAATTGAAGACATTTCTTACCACGCTCTCTGGAAGTCTCACACTTCATCCTCCATTCTAAGGCGTACTTACACCTGTGCTCCAAATTTCTATTGAATAAAAAGTGAAACTGTTGAAAAATGTGCCACCACAGCCTTGGATACAAACTGTGAGATTGGGCACAAAATTGGCCAAGGATTTGGAATATCTTCCATGCAGAGTTTCAGGAAGAACCCCTCTTATTTCTACTGCAACTGACATTGCAGTTGAAATGGTGATGCTGGTCTCTTTAACCTGGCTTGAAGTCAGAGGGGTGTCTTTAAATGCTGTGTTTGCACCTCTGCTTGACTCTTTCCAGAATCACAGAGCAGATCCTGAGGAGCTTTTCACCAAACTGGAGCGCATTGGGAAGGGCTCCTTCGGGGAAGTCTTCAAAGGCATCGATAACCGGACACAGCACGTGGTTGCTATTAAAATCATCGACCTTGAGGAAGCTGAGGATGAAATTGAAGACATCCAGCAGGAGATCACAGTTCTCAGCCAGTGCGACAGTCCTTACGTCACAAAATATTATGGCTCCTATTTGAAGGTAATGGAGACCTTTGTTCCGTCCTCCTAGGACTTGGATGGTTTTGCAAGGCAGGGGCAAAATTGGTGTCTCCAGGAGCACGTGTAGTATGGAAACCAGTGGTAGCGTTTACCTTTTCTCAGTCACGTTTTGGGGCGAGCACAAATACTTCACCCTCTGACTTGGCAAACCTTTTCTGTCCACCTCTGGAACAAACTCACCCTATTTTATTCCAGATAAGGACTAAACATGCACGTTTCAGTTCAGACACAATCTGTCCAAAATCAGCTCTTCCCCGTATGGAACAGTTTACGTATGAACTCCTAATGTAGACCATCACAGTCCCAAATATTCCACAGGAGTTGCAATATAAAGGGTTTTTCTTTAATGCCTTTAAGTTGTGTCGTAGTCCACAAAGCATAACCAGAATTGCAACAGATTTCTGCTAAGGATTCAAGACTTTGCGACGGCAAAGAATCAAATGGAGGAGTCTTGTAGCACCTTTTCCGACTAACAAACTTATTCAAAGGCACATGCTTTTGGGTAAACCATAGACTGGCACATCTCTTCTCCTCCAGAGACTAAGTGTGTCCTCATTCAACCTGTATTATACATTCTTGGCCTGCAAGAGTTCGCCAAGTATCTTGCTGGATGCCAAGGTGCAAATGATACACGCCCAGTTACAGTTTATACTGGCATATTCTCTGAGACATTGGAAGAACATAGTATTTTGCTGCCCAAGGCTTTCTAAATCACACCGTACCAAGCAAAGGTATCTGTGTAACCACAACCATGTAATCGGATGAATGGTTATTACACGTCTTTCTTACTAGCACAGATGAGCTTTATGGAAGGTGCTAAAAGTAGCAAGTACCTGCCCTCCCAATTTCCAGCCACTGGAACAAACTCGCAGAGGGTAAATGCAACATGTGATCTTCTAACAAAGGGTACTCTGTCCAGGAGCTGGTCTTAGATCCACCACTTCATGCCTCAGTCCGCAGTGCCCAGATTTCCATCTGCGTTCAGGAACTGCTGTCTGGTTAAAACTCATCTGTAGATGGGATTCCTGTTCAGAAATTGCCCCAAATCGTCCATTAGGCTTCACTTGTTGGCTGCAGGGAGCGAGCAGCACAAAGGAAGGGTGGGCCTTTCTAGTAACCGGGGGAGGGGGGCAGCCTTTTCAGCCACAGGGAGCTCACGGAGTGGTGTCTGCTGGGGCCACGCAGGCTCCCAGTGGCCTCTCCTCCTCCTAAGCACTCGATTGGCAGCCTCTTGACTAGGGAAGGTTGGCAACCCCCAAATATGAGCTGTGGGTTGTTTACCCAGATGTTGGACAGATTTTTAGCTTAGGACTTAAGTCACCCTTTCTGATACATAGATTGCTTCCTCTGTAAATGGAAAGTGGGAAGCTGATAAGCTCACAGTTATAAATATCACAGTTGGCTGCTGATGTAAATATCTTGAGTGATGAAACTCTTGTGATCACAGCATTGTTTGAAAAGATGAAAGTACCTTACTATTACAAATAATCAGGAGTCACAGAGCAACTTTCTGAAACGTACACAAATGTTTCCTTCAAGCTGGCTCATCAGGTGACAGAGAACTCAAAAATCAGCTAAAATATCTTGTGGTTCTTCTAAAAACACCCAGTATAATTATAAAATATACAATATAACCAGTAAAATGTTCCACTACAAATAGCCACCACTTTCTAAAAGTGGTAGCAAAGAACATGTAACTGGCACTTAAAGCATTAAGAACAACTGAACAGTAGTAAGAATAAAAGTGGAGTAGCAAAACTAACATGGAAATAAAAGGATCTTCAGTTTTGGTGAAGTGGCCCAAAGAGGAGCCCAACCCTATTTTAGCTGGCAAGCAATTTCAAAGTATGCCATTCCATTTCCTGGATCTCCCCAGGTTGCACCAGGAGCAAGCCTTGGACACTGGTCTTAATTTTTGGCCAGAGACTGTCTGGGAGCTTTTCAGGGCCGCTGGCAAGGTTTTGAGCCAAGTTAAGCCCAGAAACAGGAGCAGATTGTTAACAGAACTGATAGAAGATTGGAATGAAATCCTCTAACTTTGAAGCAGGAGAGGAGATCTGATTGTCACCACTCGGATCAGCTGGCTGACTGTCTTCAGAAGCAGCCTTCACCCAGAGCTTTATGGTAGCACAGTCTATTGATAGCAGAGTTTGGATGCTGGAGGCCAGGTGGGCTTTCTCTGGGCAGGTTGAGTTTCAGCCAGCAGAGCCCCTCAAAGTAATAGCACCCGCCCTTATAGCCTTTGCCATCTGAGTGTCCGGAGGGGTGATGGGTCTCGGACAGCCTAAAATATTTCTTTAAAAATCCCAACCTTTCCGTCTTCTTGTCTGTGAAGATCTCAGGTTGTAGAGAAGAACTTTGCTTGCAAGATATTCTTGACTTTGAGTCAACAGCTGCTTCGGTAGAGAAAATAATTTGCAGCAAAGGTGTCATAATATGTCTGCCCTCACCCATCAGCTGCTTTGTAATGTAGTCACTTTTATACCAGTCTAACAGTAAATATTGTTCCAGTAACCTTATCACCTTGCTGTAATTACAGGGCACGCCTGCAAAGATTCTATATAAGCAGAGTACAAACAGCCAACTAACTAACTGAATTAGGCTAACTATATAATTATTTCTTTTAGTTGCTGTCTGGACTGTAGGTTATAGCCTTTTGAAACTTAACTTTTTTCAGCTATTCTTTAAAATTTTCATAAGAGCTTCAAAAAAGGCTTGTTGGCTCTCCCAGAATGTTGAATAATGCTTTAGGAAATTGCATTTCATGAAACTATCACAAACTGAGAATGGTTAGTCAACGCTATGAAGCAAGTGAACATCCTGATGCCAGAAATTTTACCAGCATACATGTTAAAGATAGTAATTTGCTTACTCGGATTCCAGTGGAATTAATTTCTTTTTTACACATTAAAACAGGACTGGTTTAACCTGCTTAGAAATCACGACTTTCTTATTTAGGAAGTATGATGAATGACATTAGGACAGTTTGATCCTGGTACAGGGCATATAGTGGGATGCTTGGATCACGGTGCATTGCAGTGTATAAAGGAAATGAACTGGGGGGGTGGGATTCTGTGGCCAAATAAGTGAATTGTTGATTATGCTTTTGTGATTATGGCTACGGTATATAAGCAGGGAGCAAGCCCCACCCTCACCAGCACTGACGATGCTACCTAGTTGGGTAGTGAAACGTCTGCAAACAGACAACCAAGCTCAGAGAGCACCAAGGACCCCACCGTCCATTCTTTCTATGGCGTGGTGGATCTTTTGTCCCATCCTTCTCCAACTTAGTGCTAGTTCCAGATCTGTTAGAACTGTAACTCCCCAAATTCCACACTGCTCCTACCCCTTTTTCTACTTTCCCTGATTCCCCCCTATTAAGGATGCAAGTTTTGCTTGTCTGCAGACTTCACAATAAAATCCAGAGAAATCAGAAGGAAAAAGCTAATTCTTCACCTGCATTCCCTTTTAGGGCACAAAGTTGTGGATAATAATGGAATATTTAGGTGGGGGATCGGCCCTGGATTTGGTAAGTGTTCCAGCTACTTTATGGGTTTGTTGGTTGGTTTATTTTTATTTATTTATTTCATAAATTTATTCACTGCCCATCTTTCCCCGACGGTTTCTGTTGTCAGCTTTCCCATTTTTACCGATGGTGCCGTTTCATAATTCCCAAGTGGCTAGTCAGCCCATTCACTCTTTGTAGCCTTTTCAGTGAAGATGCTTGTGACTTCAGGCACTCTAAATATAATCAGTGCCTGAGTAAAGCAGGTCATTTCCAAGTCTGTGCTGCACTAAAAGGTACATCTGATTATTTGCACGTAGTCCCAAAGTTTGGATTCTGGAAACGCCCTTTCTTTAATGCTAGATTAATGCTAGATTTCAATAGCATATCACTGTCCAGAGTTTCGTGTCACTTTCCTCAGATTATGATACCTTTAGGGAGAGCTCTTTTAACGTTTCTAGTACATCATGAGGTCCCATCAGTAATAAGCATCTGTCTGCAGCTGAGGCTCAAGAGGGTGTGGATTTTGACTGAGATTCCCTAGCGACTCAGTCCTCGGGCAGGGACTGGGATTCCTTAGTCCAAGTCAAACAGGTTTTCCGTTGGCGCAGACTTTTCTGCAGGACCCTCCCGTTGACACAGGGACTTTGGCGTGTCCCTGTATGTAGAGGAACATGAGTGCAGTTCCTCGGGCTCAGGCCATAAATAAAGCTACGTTAGAATAAAGAGTACATTGCTTGACTTTTTAGGAAGGGGAAGCCTTGCTGTAATGAAAAACAAGCCAGTGCAGTTATTAACTGAAAGGTGGGCTTTTTTTTTTTTTTGATCAGCTTTCAGCACACACAGATGTTTCTGTTGGAAAGAGATCTGGAGAGAATGCTGTGGAAGCAAGCACAGTTAATATTTAGCACTAGAACTGAGCCGGCTTTTCCATTTTGGGTTTCCGTAAATTTAAACCGTGAAAGGGCCTATTGCTTGTGACAAATGCGGCGTTCACGATGGGTGCAGCTTAGGAGGGGCTGAAAAAGCAGAGGGCTGTGAGTGTGATGAATGGTCTTCCCTTATCCCCCCAGTCCAGCTTCACCACAGGCCTCGGTGGGGGACCCACCCTTTTCCTCTAAGATAATTCGGCTACAGTAGTTGCGTTTAGGAGATCCTGAAATAATATGAGCGTGGTTTGAGCCCTGCTTCTGTCTCCACAGAATTTCCGCATCTGCTTATGCGTAGCCTAGCTTTGCTGGTGCAGGCCTTCCAGCATGCAGCCCAGTTCAGCCCCAGGCTTCTGCCTTTTGTGGCTCTCAGCTGGCATCTGGGAAAGCAGAGAGCTCCTCACATAGGCTAGAGGAACTGATGTCAAGAGAGCAGAAGGCTACCCACCTCTCCCTGCAATGCCAGGGGATCATTTCTTCAATGGGCAGGATCTGGCAGGCGCCACAGAGCAATCCCCTGAACTCCAAGAATACTACTGTGGTGGTCTCTGTTCTGCTACTGGTGCTTCTGGTGGGGTTCACTGCCAAGAGAAGTTCACTGGGGGGCAGAAGTGCTTGATGGCGACGGATCCTCACCTGGAAGTCTACTAAGAGACTGTATTTTGTGCTAGTGCGAAGCATTGCACATGGGTAGTGTGTTGAGCTGTCCACACTTAGGCGCTTCCCCAGTCTTGACAAGTTCAGATGTTTCCTTGGTAATGAAGTCAGAAACAAAGAGGAAGACATGAGTTGGGGGGGGGGACATGTTCACAATACTCAGATCCATTTTCGATAAATTGCCTACCCCTCTTTCCAGATACCTTTAGTAACCCAGCATTTTTGTTGAACAGCCGTTTCTCTGTTGAAATGGAACACCTATTTTGAATCTTTTCATTGCCCTAAGACCTTTTTTTGTAAAACAAAACAGGTGTTTCAGAATCAACATGAATGCACTTTAAGGCCAGGGCTTGGGTTTCGTTAAAGTTTATAAAATGTGGTTATTCCCTCAAGCTTCGTGCTGGCCCGTTTGACGAGTTCCAGATTGCTACAATGCTAAAGGAGATCCTGAAAGGTCTCGACTATCTGCATTCAGAAAAGAAAATCCACAGAGATATCAAAGGTGTGTAGAAACAGTGGGAGAAGAAGACTTCTTCAGATTCAAGTTTCTTCCGCTGTTAAATTAAGTTTTCTTCCTTTTTCCTCCCTCCCAGCTGCCAATGTGTTGTTGTCTGAGCAAGGAGATGTAAAGCTTGCAGATTTTGGAGTTGCCGGGCAACTGACTGACACACAAATTAAGAGGAACACTTTTGTAGGCACACCATTCTGGATGGCCCCCGAAGTCATTCAGCAGTCGGCCTACGACTCAAAAGTAAGGGAAGGGTTTGTTCCCTCTATATAGGAACCCTGGAAGATGTCCACGGGTATAACTCTGCCCTGGGGCTCCAGGGGCAGAATCCTGGCTCATGCTGCAGTGAGATGTGTTGTGTCTTTCAAGCCTTAAGAGGGAATTCCTAGCCCTGACGCTTGCTGATGGGATTGAGGCCGCGTGCCGAATAACCGGGCGGCTCCCTCGAGGGCCAAGGAAGCCCTGGTACCTGTTCCATCTTCTGTCTTAGCTCTCACATTCAGTGAGGTCCAACTTTTTTTGCTCTTCATGCCTTAAAGCCTTTATAAAAAGAACTCTTGGCCCTTTTCCAGAAAACCCAGTCCAGTACAGAACCAAGGGGACACTCTGCTGGCTTAACACAGAGCAGTTCTGCCTGTGTGGTGCGATGGACATTCCTCTTCCTCCACGGGAAAGTTGCAATAGTGCATTTTCCAGGCTTCACATAACCTGATTGTGCCCGTCCGCTTGGTTTGTTCTTCCCCTGGAGCACGCCCTTCCACAATTCACCGTAAGCCTGACTGCCAAGGGGATAAACTGAAAGTTGTTTGTACGTAGCAGAGTTTAAAGGTGCACCTGAAACTCGAAAGAGCATTTTGCCGTGCCTTGTCCCACAGCACCACCAGCCCGTGTGGCACATCCTTTCAGTTCAGTTTAAAACCTGCAGTTTGTGATGTGGGAATCCTTGACCTTGTTCAAAATGGGCGCTCTGTCCTTTCCCTGCAGGCTGATATCTGGTCCCTTGGAATCACTGCGATCGAACTGGCCAAAGGGGAGCCTCCCAACTCGGACATGCACCCGATGCGAGTCCTCTTTCTCATTCCCAAAAATAACGCCCCCACCCTCACTGGAGACTTCAGCAAGCCCTTTAAAGAGTTCATTGACGCCTGTCTGAATAAGGACCCGACGTTTGTGAGTGCGCTTTCTGCTGCTACCGGTGCTTGACTCTGGAGGGAGGGTCACCGTGTGGGCGCCTTCTAAGAAAGGGCTGGACGTGGCACGCGTCACTCATCGTGCCTGCAGGATTCTGAGGGATGCGGTCTCCCTCTCCTTGCCCCAAATGCAGCAGGATAAGTTCAGGCATTTTGATATTCTGTGGCTTGATCTAGGCTGCTTCAAACCACAGGATGTTTGGAGCCTGGTAAAGAACGAGTCAGAGAACGATTGAGGCTTAACTGAGTCAGATTCTAGATGAAACATGCAATGAAGGTTTTGCAGTGACTATTGTTCGATTTATACTTAAACTCACCTCCCACTCAGAACCTGATATGGGTGGACCAGCTGTTGCGGATCACAGGAGAACATCTGTTGACCCAGTGGATGCCAGTGAAGGAACATTAAAGGGTTTAGTTCTACTCATTGCTGTTGGGGAAGTTCATGTTCGGGCAGAAAAAGATTGGGTCACTGCTCTAGAGCGTGCAAACACTAGACTTAGAAGATATCAGAACGTTCCAAGATTTAACTGATGTGATTTTACCTTCCAGAACAGTGGCTAGCGTAAACATTTTATTTTTTCATGTGATTTGAGTTTATCTTGCAGAATGAAAAACAAATTAATAATAAAACAACAGCAGTAAAAGCAAGGGTGGGCTTAGAAAATGATGATTCAGCTAGAAGGCTTCCCCAGAGGACATGTCTTGAATGGGTTTTGGAGAGCTCCAGAGGAAGGCCTTTTGCCACCCTGGGCTCTCCTTCCGTGGTTGTTGAGGACTCAGGTGAGAATTTGAGAAGCAGATCTTAGTGGGAGAAAACTGTCCTTTCGACGTCCTGCCCTGCTCATCGCCAGCGCTGTGGAATTCTGCTTGAACATGAATTGACGCTTTGTAACTTTTCCAGCGTCCCACGGCCAAGGAGCTGCTTAAGCACAAATTCATCCTGAAAAATGCCAAGAAGACCTCTTACCTGACGGAGCTGATTGACAGGTTCAAGAGATGGAAAGCCGAAGGACACAGCAGCGACGAAACGGACTCAGACGGCTCGGATTCGTGAGTCCGGATTTTGGATGGGTGGCATCCGAAGGGAGGGGGCTGCGAGGGCAGAAGGACCCGGGTGTGTCTCACATGCACCAATGTCTGCTTTAGCCCCATGTGGTCCAGATGCATGCTTGTAAAAGTTTAACCAACCCACCTAGCCACCTCACTCTTAAATCTTTTTTTCTTTTTTCTTTTTTCTTTTTTTGCCATTTTTCCCCTCTTGCCCCTTAGCGAGTCTGGCAACAAGGAGAACAATTCTCACCCTGAATGGAGTTTTACCACTGTTCGGAAGAAGCCAGATGCCAAGAAAGTGCAGAATGGGACAGTACGTTCGGCCTGCATCTCTCAATAACCTCTTTGTGCCCCTTGGGAGCATGTCTGTTGCCCCTTCCTCTTTATTTCCGCCTGTTAGCATGGCTGGTAAATCGGGGTGCGGCAGGGAGAACCTTTCCGTCTTCTCGTATGGAAATATTAGCCATTGGACCTTCCCTTTCACCCGTACAAAACAAGGATCATTTTTGAGGATAATGACTGAATGAAGGTTAAGATCCCCAGGATCATGCTGGGCAAGTGTCTGCTGAGATAAAGACGTTGTTAGAAATTCGTATCTCCTATGTTTCTTAGGCTGTTCTTTTTTGTGACGTGAATTAGCATGACACGCACTAACCTCTTCCTACTCAACACCTTCCAGATTGTCCAAGCACAATTTTAGAAGTTCCCAGCTAGCTTGGTCAGCAAGCCCTTTGGGGAACTGTGGTCCAGCACAACTGAAAGGTCACCAGTTGGGGAAGGCAGAGGTAGACCAGTGGGTTGGAAGCAAACACAGATGCACAGATGTTTCCTAATTCAAAATGTTGTATTTATTGTTTTGTTTTGGGGATGGTCCACTTACAACAATCAATAAGGTCAGACTAAATTGGCATGGCTTAGAATAATGGGAACTGGATAGTCATGGCCATGCTTGGGGGGAAAAAAGTTCGTGCAGTGGCAGACTCCTTTATGCTGGTATTTTCCCACTTAATTTATTTCTTCAAAAGGGTCTGCGATAGAAGATACGAATTTTATTAGACGAGAGAATAAGGGTGAGCCTGTGATGTTTGTTTGTTTGTGGGCTGCCACAGTTATACATCTCCAGATTATTCACACCCGAGGTCAAAAACATTGAAAAAAACCCTTAAAACCATGCCACGATGCTCACTAAAATATAGCCCAGTTAAGGCGGTGCTTTGCCAGCCATTTCTGGGCAACAGGATCTCCAAAGCCGTGTGGAAGCGGCCCTGGCTGAACTGCTTTCCGAAAGGGAACTGGAATTGCCAGCCGAAGATGTTTTGGCCCTGCGTTTCCTAGGGATTTCAGTGTTTGAAGGGATCTGCCTGAAAATATGTTTTCTAACTTCTAGGACCAAGATCTCATGAAAACCCTCGGCTGCTTAACCGTGATCATCAGTCCTGCATTTGCAGAGGTGAGTCTCTTGACCCCTTAAGCCCCCAGAGCCGTGCAGATGCAGCTGGAACATCCCGCCCCTCTCCTCTTTGCCTCCTGCGCAGCTGAAGCAGCAAGACGCCAACAATGTGGGCAGGAGGAAGGCGATCGAAGAACTTGAGAAGAGCATCGCCCTGGCAGAGGCGGCCAGCCCAGGGATCACAGACAAGATGGTGAAGAAGCTGATGGAGAAATTTCAGAAGTAAGCCTTTGGGCTTCGCCCCGGAGTTGGCTCATCCGTGGCAGGGGCTCCTGTCTGGAAATCGCTTTGCCTCCTGTTTGAGGCACAGATCTGGGGGAGAGGGCAGGAGGAGCCCCGCAGCAGTGTGAAGCGAAGCTAGATTGGAAGCGGGGGGGGGGTTCGCGTGGAGCCACGCTGGCAGGGGGGGTTGCGTGCCAGATCCCGAGCAATTATTTCTCGAGGACTGCTCGGCAGGGACACCCTGACCGGATCTGTCCTTCACGCCTGTCTGTCTCCACAGGTTCTCTGCAAGTGACTCCTGAGGAAGGTCCCCGGCGATGCTGTCCCATGCACGGGCCTGCTGGCAGTCCACCAGATCCTACTTTGGCTTGGCAGCGCTTGCTTTCCTGCGTTCCTTGTGCCTTCTTGGATCATCGCAATATACTGGATGATCGTGGATTCGAAAGGATTTAACTCCGCTATTTTGTAAATGGCATACATGCTTTTTTGTATTTCCAGGACTTCCTTTTTTCTTTTTCTTTTCTTTTTTTCGGAGGGGGGATAAAGAGCGACTTTTAATATTTTAGTTCCCAGCTATTTAATCCAGCTAAAACGAAACAAAAAACAGCGGGGCGCAGTTTGCTTCTCGATGTAATCAGGAGCGGCCGATGGCCAATCGCCACGGGTGGGATCTATGTTGTCCACAAATCTGTGGACGCGCACCCTTTTTGCTTGAGTTCGTAGAAAACACCCACGCAGTGTGTGTGTCAAGTGCCCCTGTTTTCAGAGAAGGCTGGCCGGTCGTCTTCTCGTCCGCGTAAGCCGCAGGTCTCCCGAGCCCTGGAAGCTGGGCTCCGCGGTAGCTTCTGGAAGAGGATGCGTGACGGCACTTCTCCTGTGGGACGTCGCTGCAGCGCCGGGTTGAGCCCGTCGTCTTTATTTAGGCCCGTGCAAGTATAAGAAACTGGCAACAGCATCTGCCCTTTTGGAATTTGGTACAGCATTTTATCTGGGATCACCTGAAAGCAATACGTCAACGGCTCGGCCAGCTAACCTGTAGCTCGGCGTAGTTTGTACGGGTTCCTTTGTAGAGCAGAAGATCCACGGGGGAAGGGGGTCGGTGTAAAAACACCAAGGGGGCAGCTGGGACCATGTCTCTGAAGCCCCCCCCCTTTTTTTCACACACGTTGCACACAACGGGGTGGGGCTTTCAGTCACATGGACACAGCCACCATCTTGACGCATTGGAGCCCACCCCACCCGGATGCCCCCACATCCAACATTCATCATGGCAAGAAATTTTAAAGCAATACTGTTGAAGGGTTGGCGGTGTTTTGGCAATAATGGACACAATTTGGCTGGGTGGTTTCGTTTTGAGTAAAATTGGAGAATGAATAGCTTGTTCTGTGTTTGGAGCATGTGGTCGATACCTCCCAGGCAGGTTGAAGTGTGCGACACCAGAGTTGTGTGTGATGTTTTTTTTCTTGTAAGATATTGATATACTTATGTTCTTAAAGTACTTTCCATTCAGTGCATCAACAATTGTTTAATTCCCCCCATCCCAAAGTGTATTTTAAATATATATTTACCAGTTAATATGCAAATAATTGAGTTATAGATATTCTTTCACAAAAAAAGATAGTACTGTGCAGTACAGAGTGATTTTTCTTCATAAAAGGTAGAAGAAATTATAAACTTGCTTTTGATTATATATTTATGGTACTGTTTAGATGAGGTTCTCTCTCTTCCTTTTCAACCCAGGATGTATATTATGCTGTTGAAGTGTATTGTATTTCAGTCCTTAGTTGTAGAAGTGTTGGTGTAAATTTATTTTTGATAAGAAGTCTGGATATGTTTAATTTTATAGTTCAGATCTGCACATTTTTTTTTATTTTTGCACAACATTCATTTTAAAGGATTTGAAGTGTATCAGCCAAATATTGAAAGGAGTTAATAGAGTGCAAATGAACAATTATTTTTTTGTGGTGGTGGTTCAAAGTTGCCATTGCATCCTTTTCTTTTTAAGGAAAAAAAAGATATAACAACACTGGCAAGAGATGGTGGTTAGAAATGCCAAGGGCAGTTGTTTTCAGTGGTGCCTACACTGTAAAAAACAAAAACAGAAAAACTTTAAACTCCTTTTGTTTTAATTTTAAAGAAACGTTTGTTTTAAAAAAACTTGTTTCATTGCTATATACCTGAAACACAATTAGAATTTATATCTGAGGGGGGGAAAGTCTGGACATAGTTTTGAAAATCAGTAATGTTATGGATTAAATAAAATATTTTTATAAATGCAGAAGCCGTTCAGGTTGTAAATACAGTTGATTTGAAGCTTTACGAAATAACCGTATCGTCCAACCGAAATCGTAGCACTCCTCCTTCCCGACGTCTGTTAGTTCTGTAAATCTGTTTATAGATTAAGCTTCTTTTCCCACTTTTGAGGAAGGGGGCAGCAGAAAGTCGAATGGTTTAAAAAATAAAATAAATATTTAAGTTCTATCATCTTTTGTGGTCATTGTGTGATTGTGTTCTGTGAAACACCTGAGTCACAGGATCAAGCAAGGAGGCAAGTCATCAGTCTCTTACCAGCCTTCCTTGAGCATCCTTGAGGGATGTTGAATGTCAACCCCCATAATCCCTAACCTGCCGTGCCGTCTGGGGATTATGGAGGATGAAGACCAGTGCATTGGAAGGGACACCAAGGGTTGTTTGTTTGTTTGTTCTATTTTCTATCCTGCCTTTATTATTTTTATAAATAACCCAAGGTGGCAAACATACCCAATACTCCCTCCTCCTATTTTCCCCACAACAACAACCCTGCGAGGTGGGTTGGGCTGAGAGTGACTGGCCCAAGGTCTCCCAGCCGGCTTTCGTGTCTGAGGCGAGACTAGAACTCTCATACCACGCCTGATTGGCTCTTGGGCTGAGAGAGAGTGACAGGCCCAAGGGCACCCAGCCGGTTTTTTCTCCCCCCCCACCCCCCAGGAGAATTGCTCCTCACAGATTAAGACAAATTACACCTTTAAAGAATGGCCCAAACTGAAGGGGCCTCAGGAACGGATTTGCAGAAAAGGCTCTCAGCCTCCAAAACACTGTTAAAAGAAGTGCCCTCAGGGGAGCAAGGCAGGGTGTAAGTTGAATTTAAAAGCGCGCGCTGTACAAAAGCCTGCCTGTGCTGGCTCTCGGTTCTTTGTTCCAGGGTACCAAGCCAGCTTTTGGGGGCTAAGGACCAAAATGATGGGACCCTTTTGCTGGAAACCCACCTGGCAGAATAGCTGCTGTTGCAGAACGGAAGCTGGTGGCTGGACAACGCTCTACAGAAGCGCTGGTTTTCGTCTGGGCTGCCCCGCTTGGACAATGGCACCAGTGAGAATTGAAGGGCATCTGTTCAGCATCAGAAGCGTTTGAAAGAATCCTCCCAGTCTTTAAAATCCATGATTTAAAAGTGAATACGGGTAGTCCTCGACTTATGACCACCCAGATAGGAACTAGATCAATGAAATTGTCCCTTTAGGGGGGGAAAAAAACCTCCTATATAAAACCAATTCTACTTTTCCTCTAACAGATCAGTGTAAATGGATTAGGCAGTTTTTTTATTTGCAGATATCCCACCTGCAAAATCAGCAACACGCCTTATGCTTTTGACGCGTGCCACAGTTCTGTTGCCTACATAAAATAATTGGATGCACTCTCTGTATCGTCAGTGGTGGCAGGAACCAGGGAATCGTCTCCCTCAAGCTGGAGGCTCCCTGAAGACAGGTGGATCCGCACCCTGGGTCTTTTGAGGACTCGCCCGTAGAGGGAATAGTAGTCTGGGAGGAGGTCCGAATCAGAGTCACTAGATTCGGTCCCGCTGCCTGCATAGCATTCAGTGGTTCGCCAGACTCCGGGAGGTTCCGGAAACGGCTGCTGGGCTAGCACGCGTTGCAAGAGGTCAATCTTTCTGCTGGTCAAGACAGGGCATGGTCCTAAAGGGCGGAACTCGGAGCCACAAGGGAATCTGGTGGCTTTGACATCAGACTGGCTCCAAGATCTTTTGGGAACCTCCTGAACGCTGTAATCGAAGACGCTCTCGTCATCGTCTTGCTCCATGCCGAGGTTGCTCATGTGGGTAGTCTGGGGCAGGCTCTTAGGCTCCATCGACTTGCTCTGGGTTGTACCCAGAGTTCTTTGTGGCTTCGTGGGTGCCTCACGGGTGTTTACCACAAGAACTCTTTCCTCAGCACGGTCCATGGTAGGACTTTTGGGGTACCAAGGTGGCCTGTCCACGTAGAAGAACACTGGAGGAGAAGCCGCATCCAACTGTTGCTTGGAAGCAGCCATGCAGGGGACGTCTGTGTACATCAGCTGCTGCCTCGGACTCCTGTCTCTCACGTTGCTCATAGACGTGCTTTTACTGTTGCCACCAAGCTTGGCGCTGGGCTGGAAAGACGTCAGCGGGCCCCTTTGCCTGTAGATGCTGGCCGGCTCCCAATCGTGTTCCGACTCCGAGTAGACCACCGGGAAGGCAGAGCTGCTTTGGGAGTGGGGCAGGAGCAGCGTTGGATCCGCTTCAGGCTTAGACCGCTCCAATTCGTCAGCAAAGATCACCTCCACCGCCGAGTTCCTCCGTCGGTTGTCTAGCAGGGGGTCAGAAGCGTGGATGGCGTTTGCACCGTAGTAGCCGCCCATGGTGCCGTAGACAAGCCGCAAGTCCTCCATCTGCAGGAGAAGCCAGGCATCGGTGCTTAGCTCAAGACGCACGAATGTAGAGCAAGGTCTAGGCTTATGAGCTGCAACTCCCCACCTTCTCGAGAGCCTCGGGGGGCCATCCATGATGCCACTTTGTCACCAAGAGGGGCACGGCCACCCTTTCTAGGCTTGTTTGGCTGGATTTTAAGGAGGGGCGGATGGGCGCAGGGGAAAACCACATCCCTTCCATCTTTTCAACCACACCAAAGCCAAGAAAATGGGCTGAAATTGTTCAATTTGATGAAGTAATTTGATGTGAAACGTCTTTCAAAGGAGGAGAGGATTTAGGGACATCGGTGTGAATGTCCTGTCTAATTCCAATACTGTTGGATTGGAATTAGCACCTCTCCCCAAACCGGAAACCTCTAGATATGTTTGACTTCACATCCCGCAATCCCCAGCTGTGCTCACTGGAAATTATGGGACCTGAAGTCCAGCACAGGCAGAGAGCAAAGGCTAACACGGATAGGAAACTAGCTGGGGAAGAAAGACATATTTGGGCTTTGAGTTGCTGGTCAAGATACATGCGGATACCTTCAGCAAGCCTTTGGCCTTAAATCTACTATATCGTCTCCAGTCTTTATTTCATACAATTCCACCAACCCCATCTCAAAGCAGGGATACAGTGGGGGGGTCAAAAAAGTCAAGATGGTGGACAGTGTGATCAAAGCTCCACCCCTTTTTAAAACATGCATCAGGGTGGCCTTTTGATCATGCGGTGACGGCTGCCGCCTTGACCCTTTCCTTTACCCCCCCAACAGATCCCCCTGACCCAAATTACATACTTGTTTGGAAACATCTGTTAGGAGATCCGGGGAAGACCGGCATTGCCTGTCATGGTACCGAGAGGAATAGTGTTTCCTGAAATATGAAACCAACAGAATGCCTTGTAACCCCAAAGTTACTCCTTCTTTAAGTTTTGTGTTTCTTAAGGCTTAGAAAATAAAATTACTCGGCTCTGACAGGGGAGCCCATTTCAGTGGATGTGAAAACCTCCTGTGTTCAGACATTCGCAGCAGATTCCTGCAGTCCTGTGGCAATAGAAAACTAGTTTGTAAAAAGTATTTTTCTGTTGTTATAAAGGTAACGGTCAATTCAGCCACTATCAAAAGTGCTTCTGTTGAATTTTATTGATTTTAAAGAGCGAAAGGAAGCCCTACTTTTCCTCTACCACTGACATCAGCTGAACCTCAACATTCAATATTGTGTGCCCCCAACATAATCACTAACCAATCCTCAGCTCAGTTAATTACTCAACCAAATTAGTATAAAGAATTTGCTAGTTGAAAAACAGCTTCAGCTGAGCTAAATCCACCTGCAGGACCCCTTGCATCTGAAGAAGAATGAGGTGAAGAAAAGGCTTTATGGGGGAACGCATAATAAGGCATCTTCAAGGTATTTTTACTACCCCTCTCAGAATTCCCAAGCCACAGCAGTGTTTCTCAAACTTTCTCAAACATGGCTGGCTGGGGAATTCTGGGAGTTGAAGTCCACCCATCTTCAAGTTGCCAAGTTTGAGAAACATTGCACTGTGGAATATTTCACAGAAAGCATATAAACCTATGCACATTCTAGTGGTGCAACTTGCTATGCATATATATAAATATAAATATAAATATAAATATAAATATAAATATAAATATAAATATAAATATAAATATAAATATAAATATAAATATAAATATAAATATAAATATAAATATAAATATAAATATAAATAAATGGATCTTTTGTAAGAGACAATACCAGGGATGAGACAAGTTTGATATGGGATCACCCTGCACAGAGATTATGGTGGTTTATTTTGCTTCTGGAGGTGCACCTACAACCCTCTGCCAAAGAGCCAAAGAGTGGCTTGCCTCTTCAGCAGTGGGGAATTGGTGCAGCTCCAACAAGGCAAAACAGTTCTGTTCTGCCCCTGTGCCTAATTCTAAACACTCTGGGGTTTCCTTTTAAGAGTGTGCTGATATTTTAGATTGTTTTTCATTCTGGGTAGTGGACCCTTGTCCATCCTTTCTCCGACCCGCCGGCACGCTCCTTCTCCTCCTACATCCTGCAAGATGATCCCTGCAGCGGGATTATTAGCCCAGCAAGGAGTGATTCAGGGCCAGCCTGTCTTGCCCAGCAAGATTGTACCAAAGATTTGGGACTTTGTGAGTTTGCATTACAGCCATTTTCAGCTGGGTTAGCCCTCAAGGAAACGCAGCTGTTCCTCCAGAGAGGTAATTTATTCTGGTCGGGCTTGAAAAGGCTCTGCTCCTGAGATGACCCTGCAAGGCCTTTGGGGGAAGAAAGATGCAGTGATGGAGGTTGGAGGGAGGGGCGACGGGGGTGGGTGGGTAAAAACATCTTCAAAAAGGTCCTACCTCTCGAACGGCAAGCTCTTCTGCTTCCCCTTGCCCTCGTGTTCCAGCAGCTGCCTTTGAGTTCTTCCACTGTTGTTGCAAAGACAGGAAGTAGTTGAAAGAGGGTCACCGCTCTGTTACTCACCAAGTAACAGAGCTGCATCCACCAGCTAATTGCGCCCTCAAAACGTTTGGGGCTGTTCAGTGCAGAGCAGGGTTTCTCAGCCTTGGCAGCCTGAAGCCCACCCATCTCCAAGCTGCCAAGGTGGAGAAACCCTGGGAGAGGCCCAGCATCTTGTCTCCAAAAAGTGGGTTTGGAGAAACGGGAAAGCTGAAAGCTGCCTTGGGCTCCATGCGACCGCAGTAAGATCAGCTGGAAAAGGAAGAGGAGGACTGTGCAGGAGCACAGCCGTACTGTCCATTTAATTTGGGACACTTATTGTCTTTCCCCTGCGTTTTTGGGCTACAATACGCCCGTGTCGTATAGCTCTTTCTACACATGGAGTTCATTGATCTCTCCAAGGGTACATATTCAGGAATTACTGTGGGTTCTAGAAGCAGAATAGCTAAATGGTGGCTTTGTGGTGGCCAGATAATAAACGAAAAGAAATTACAGGCAGTCCTTGCTTAGCAACTGCCTCATTTAGCAACCATTCGCAGTTGCAACAGTGATGAAAAAGTAACCTTGTGACCTTTGCAGGCCTGTAAAGCAAAGGAAAGCTGAAGTTGGATCGTAAGCACAGTTGTGGTTTCACTTAGTGACCTCTTTGCTTAATGACAAAGTTGCCAGTCCCAGTTGTGACTGCTAAACAAGGACTCCCTTTCCCTGAAGAATAGCTGGCTACCATGCAATGGTACTGCAGTATTAGCCAGCCAAAAACACCCTGAGTGTAGGGCTGGGCCAGGCAAGGGACGCACGAACTGGACTCTCTTCTGTACGTACTGAGATTGAGGTGGCGTCTCTTCTCACCAGCAATGGCACAACTAGAATGGCAAAAAATCAGTGAGTTGCTAATCTCTGGGGCAGGGGAGACTTCTTGGGATCACAAAATGGCTGGGGGGCCCATATGGACCATCAGTTGCCCACTGCTAGAGAGGCAGAAGGTTCTCGTGCTTCTGTTCCTCAGGACTGCATCAACGGCATTGGCAGATCCAACCATGGGAAGCCAGACTAGAGAATTTAGCTGGCTTCCTTGCTCCCATTTTTTCCCCTAAATTACCTGTAACGAAAACTGGAGCCCTTGCTGCAAAGAAAAGCTTTGGGCTTTGACTTTGGCTCCGTGGACAGGCGGAAGAAGGCATGGTATTCCACACACATCTTCCAGAAGGCCTTGCATGTGTCACGACTCGCCATGGTGAACTCCAGGGTATCTTTGCAGAAAGCCTGTTTTGGGGGGCGGGGGGGCGGGGAATGCCACAGAGGAAATTGCTCTAGTCCATCAACGGTCTTTCCCAACCACAATCATTTGTTCCAGGGATATCCTTCAATGCATCCCAGAACTCAAAGCGCTACATCTCATTCTTTTCCTAACCTGCAAATGCTGTCTTCACAATAATCCTGGGGAACAGTGGACAGCCCAGACAGGGGAAGGATCTAACTTGGGGTCTCCTGACCCCTGTCCAAATCTCTAATTTAGGCTTTCCCCAACCTGGTGCTGGGAATTATAATTCCTCACCAGACTAGAGAAGAACAGTTTGTTGCAGCCAAGAAGGCCAAGTCAGGTCAAAGCTAAGCAAGTAGGAGGCCTTCTCAACTTTGTAAGTCTCCTAGAAGCAGGGAGCAGGTTTAGCTCCATCCAACTGGTCTTTCTGAGCAAACCTCCATTTTCTGTTAGCCAACGGGGAAAAATATATCACAAATCCTGCAATGGTAGAAGAACAGCCATATCCATCTACCTCCCAAACTTTTCTCTTCATTACCCAAAAATGCTTATCAGAAAGTCCTTTTTACCCAGTGTAGGTAAAACACTTTAAGTCAATTTAAATGTCCCTGTTGTGATTGGGTAATGGCTTCGTGTGTCGTTACTCAAAGAAAAACCACTTTTACCAGGTTTGGGTAATTTACCCAGGTTTGGGAAGTACTGATCTATGGTGTCGACAGATCAGGAGGAGTTCTGGTAGCATCTTCTCTGACTGACAAATTTTATTTGAAGGCAGAAGTTTTGTGAGCTGCAGCTTCATGAGTGAAATTTGTATGTCGGAAAAGGTGCTACCAAACTTCTTCAGATCCTGGAAGGGGAAGGAAAACCTGTCCATTAAGTTCTTCAGAGACCCTGCTCTCTTGGAAAGAGAGGCAAAAAGAGGTAGGTTGCCCTCAATCCAGCTGAGACATCTATGCAGTTATCAAATGGTTTCTCAGCAACCGTATGGAAGGGTCGTGCTGTGGCTTCCTCCTGGGATATTTTCTTCATTCCAGTCTAGCCTACAGCCTGGAATTTCATAGTTGTCTCTCATCCATGCTCTGCTTAACTTTTCAAAATCAGCCAGCATCCAATATTTCTGGAAAATGAGGCAAGGGAGTGTTGGAGGACCCCAAAAATCCATCTTTCCTCTCCCCCACGATCCACCCCAAACTTACGCAATTTGGAACTTTGATGCCTTGGTTGCAGCAATATTCTGTCCGCCTGCCTGCTGCCTCAATCAATAATTTCTGCAAGAAGTGTGCCCCAGGTCAGAGAAACATCACCCAACCCAACCCAACACACTGCCCCCAGACACAGATACAAGCCCCTCAATCCCACCAGGTACCGAAACATTGGCGTGGAGCTTGATCAAGAAATGCTTCCGTTTGAAACTCAGTTTGCGGATTTTGGACCAGTTGAACGTATTAATCTTGGTGTTCCCCTGCAAAATAAAGCGCCGACAAGCAAGTAGAGGAAAAAGACACCAGAAACACAACACCTGACGAGGGAACAATCGTGGAATGTGCCTTGGCGAGAACCATTTTCAGCTGCTTGGGGTGTCCAGCACAAAATGCACACTAGGGATGTTTTTAAACTCCCATTTGCTCTCGGGAAGCCCTGAATGCCGCTTAATCCTACTGCTATCTGTCTCTTTTGTGCAAATCGAACATGAACATTAAGAAATGCTTAGTGGTTGAAGAGTTAAATTTATTGTCTTATTACTTTTTTTTCTCAACAATACAGCGTTGCTTGAGAAAACCCTAATTTTTGCAAAGGCTTTTGTTCTGCGTAAAAAACAAAGCAAGCCACCCCCTTTTCGCTGCTTCTCCCCCAGCTGAAGGCAAGACTCTTGAGGAGCTGCGTCGCCCACATTTGCCAGCAAGCGCTCGCCAAAGTCTGCGTCTCCCCTGCACAGAAAGCCAGGGAGCTGCAGAACCATGTAATTGCCACGAAAGGAGGCTGCTATTCTTGGCGGAAAATTATATGGTCAAGAGATGTCTCCCTATCGTGCAGCACCACATTCTGACATCTCAGCCGCTCGGTTTACCAAGGAAAGACAGCGGCTGAGACACCCGCATCAAAGGGTGCCGGGTGAAGCCACAAGGGCAAGAGAACCCAACAGCCCCCACCAGGATTTCTCTCTCATGCCCACCCCGGCTCACCAGGAGGCAATTCGCCAGGCTATACTTAAAACAGGAAGCTTTTAATTAACATTAGGAAGGACTTTTGCTGAACAGCACTGGCTTCCAATGGCCTCATTTAGGAGGACATGGGTTATCAAAGAGGTCCATCTAGGACAGTGTTTCTCAACCTTGGCAACCTGAAAATGTGTGGACTTTGACTCCCAGAATTCCCCAGCCAGCCTTTCTGGCTGGGGAATTCTGGGGTTTCAAAATCCACACATTTTCAAGTTGCCAAGGCTGAGAAACACTGATCTAGGATAACAGAGAGCTGATTGTACCAGATTGCAGGATCCAGCCAGCCAAAATAATTCATGGTTGTGACATCACATTAGCATCTTCACATACTGTATCTTGCTGGGAAATTGGTGATAAGAAAGAGTCACATTTACCCGCAGAACCAGCACCCCCATGTGTGTGACTGCCAAGTTGATCTGGGTCCCCTCCCCGTCGCTTGCAGGATGGGGTCGGATCCCATACATTTCCAGTTTCCTCGCTATGTCCAGGAGCTGCACATCTGATTCAGCTGGCATTTTGCCCCTAGAAGAAAATTGGGGAGGGCGGGTCAGCAACTCTCCTCCCACCCAAGGCTTCGTACCCAGAGAGAAGGCCCAGGCTGCACACCCCTGTTTTCTGACTCAACCAGGACATTTTCCCCCATTTCTGATGTCCCCCAGTTTGGAGACTGGAAGTCATCTTCTCTGCTCAGGTTTCTGATTTCCAGTTCAGAAAGCCATGGGATGAGAGTCAGAGACCCCACAGCAACGAAGTAGCACTCCAGTTGTCCCTGTGGTGTATGACTCCTGACCTGGCCTACCTCAAAGGGCTGACAAGGAGTTACTAGTGTGCCAGAAACACCTGAGTTCAAAACCCATTTGGCCTATGAAGCTTCTTTGGAACCAGGGGCCATTTGCCATCTCTAAATTGAGCCAATCTCAGGGGACCATGATGATGATGTGTCCACATCCTGGTGACTTTCACAGGAGATGGCAACTATCCAGCTATTTTGGACTTCAACACCCATCACCCTCAGCCATTAGAGACAATGCCAAGAGATTCAGGGACCCATCAACCAAAACCACCAACCAAATGTCTATCTCTAATTTTGAAGGAAAGGTCGGATGACCTTCAACTATGAAGATCTATTAACATCTAGAAACCTACATTCAGAGCCATCCCTCAGTCTCATGCCCTCCAATCAAGTCAGACTCTCATAAGCCCCAGCCAACATGGCTAAGAGGCTGCCTGGGAACAAAGAGAATTCCTGCCCAAAACACATCGAGGGCGCTGGACTGGGAAATGCCATGGTGGGTACAGTTAGAGTGCAGTATTCAACTTCCAAAGGACAGCAGCTGTGCATTTCTATTCCTTTTGACTGATGAAATATGGTTGGCGGTGCCCAGACAATTTTGGAGTTTGTGGAACAGTTGAATAAGTTTTTTGGGGGGTGGGTGGGGCATTCTCCTGCAGACTTACTTCATTTGCCCACTTCATACAAGTGGCAGAATGAAGACTTTCCATGTATGGGAAGTTTTAATTTTGATCAAGCTCAAAACTCCAGGAATTACGAGCAAAAGTCAAAACAGCAAGCAGAGGAAATCAGTGACTTACATGTGTTTCTTATGGTAATGCATGATGCTGTTCATCAGATCCTCTTGGTTCAGTAAGTATCTGTGGGTTTCCAAGTGCCTTTGGTCCGTTTCTTCATGAAAATCACCCAGCGCAGCTGCAGGAAGCAATTGTTCAAATCAAGAATGCTTTTGATCAATAGGATTGGCTTCCTTTGGATGCCCCCCCTCCAAATCCCTCAACAAAATCCAGGAGCAACATCAGCCCAGACCCCATCGCAAGAACAATTGTCCTGGGGAGCAGTCAAGAAGAATGACATTTCCCACCCCATTTTACTGGGGCAGCTGCATTACCGGGCAGGACTTTTCCCCCCGCCAAGACGCAGCAATGTCATTGCCCCATTTGGTCACCATCAGCGTCTCCTGCGGGAGGAACCTCCAGGACTGGACGCAAGAGACGTACACTGCAGAAGGTGTGACACCATCAGAGCTGCACTGTTGTCGCTGCAGGGGAGTTTTCCGCAGGCCAGATCCTTCTTGATCTGAAGGGTGAACAGGTACCTGAAAAACGTTGGCGGAGGCGTCACTGCCCTGGGCTCCCAGTCCCACGGGGAGGCGACACAGATGTGCTTCCCTCAAAGCATTTGATCATGGCCAACTGGCTTTAGGCCGCTTGAAATGGAAGGGGCCTCTCGTTCACAAGATGCTCCACCCTGGGAATCTACAGAGGAGATCTACAGCCCCCCCCCCCCCACAAATGCAGTTTATTGCTGGTTGTTTTTTTTTTTAAGGGTAGAATCTAATTCTCCTGGTTATATGCTCAACCTTGCACCTCTAAAGCTATTCATTAATAGAACCACAGGGACCACATTTACACCGTTTCAGGAATAAAGGTGCAGTCATCTGGGTTTCTTCTGACTTATTTGCAGGATGAAGAGAGGAATTCTCCCCTCGGATGACACACATTGTGTATTTGCACAAACCTGCACGGATCTGCTTGCAGCAAATCGTTTTAACCGCTACGGCTAAGCCTGCAGAGGGGCCTAGGGATTTTCTGATGGCTGGCTGGAAATCATGTTTAATCCTTTGCTTATCCTACTCAGTTTCTTTGGTTTCATTGGGCACTGGCCAGACTCTTTCAAGCCATTCAGCCTTAAGGACTAGAAACTTGAATTTAAGAAGGGACTAGTGTGAATGGGAGAGAAACAGCTTCTTCAAGGTGCCGAATCCAGTCCCAATCCTGCATTGCTTGCTGTACAGGGGCATGGACCCCTGTGTTCATAACTTTCCCTTGATTTTTACTGTATGATTTGCTTGGCTTGTATATTTAACAGTAATTCTATACTGTTATATTTAACAGTTATACTTCCTGCCTCCTACTGTTGTCACAGCAATAAGTAAGAATAATAAACTTCTTTGCTTCAATACTGAGATGTATACAATTTAACAATATAGGTGTATTTTATCTAGTTAGCCTTCTTTTTAAACAGATATACAAAAGAAGATAAACATTTTTTTCCAGGATGCAATTATTTGTTTATTTATTTTAAAAGGAACACCTCAGAAAATGGGCAAAAAACACTTTCTGAAGAGAACCATCATAAAAATAAAACAATAAAATAAAATAGAAAATTAAATTAAATTAAATATTAAATTAAATCAAATAAGATAATAAAATAAAATAAATAAAATAAAGCAAAGCAAAATACAACATACCTTGTCAGCTCTTCTTTCAGATGGCCCGGATCCACTGGGAAAAATTTCACCATAAATTTGAAAAGAATGTCCTTAGGATCTTAAAACACAACATCTTCATAAGTTTGGTTTCAAAGGTCTGTCGGGAACATTTACACACATCTGTTCATTTGAGAAGCTTGCTGCATCGCTCTCGCCAGAGGCCAGCCGAGCCAGCCCATCCCAGCGTCTCCTGACAGCCGGGCCATTTCCACCAGCCCGTGAGAACGACAAGCATTCTTTCCCAGACCAACCACCCAGCCAATTAAAGCCATTTTCCACAACCAGTTGCCTGCCACATGGGTGGGACTACAATCTCCAGCATCCCCAGCCTTCATCGGCACCAATGGCCAGGGAGCCGTGGCCCAACCTAGCCGGACAACTGGACTTATAGTCCAGCACAAGGGTGGACGACCGGGCTGGGAGGCCCGCCTCATTCGAGACAGGCCGCTTTGGGGTGCAGTTAGGGTCTCAATCCCCCCATTTAGCGATTGCCCTCTTTCCCCATCGGGTTTAGGGCCCTCGCGCTGAAAGGTGGGAGCGCAAGAGCCTGCATTTCTGTTACACTCTGCTCCTGGTGCCATCTTCCCAGTGGGTGCAAAGACACATGAGTTTCTGAGGGCACACTGCACTTCCCTAGAGGTTTTCTGCCCCCTCTTTAACCCTCTGACAGCAGCAAGCAGCTCTCTGCCAAGAGATTTGCCTACCACCCGGCCCTAAAACAGAGACTGCCCCATCTCCATCGCCAGGTCTGTGCCCTTTAAGAAGCCCACAAGCTGGGAATCGAAGTTGTCCATTACTTTATTTCACTGACTCCTGCTGCTGCCTTCCAGCAACTGGATTTCCGCTGCACCGCGAAAGCAGCGGAGAGCCACCAGGATGGGGGGCTGCTGAGCCACCCACGGCGACAGCCCTTCCTGCCATACGAGGCAGACAGGGGCATCACCCGCCCCTCCAGCAGCCAGGAAAACCAGATGGTCATGAGGCTGGAGAGCAGCACTGCCCCTCACCCTCCACTGGGCATGGCCTGAGAGAGGTGCCTAAGGGGGGGCTGTGATTCCCCCCCCCACCCGCTGCCTCTATATCCGTTCCCTCCAACTTACTTTTAATCTGCTTTGGGATCGGCTTGAGAAGTTCCAGCCAGGCCTGCAAAGAGAAGCCAAGAGAAATCGTGACCGAAGGTCTCCAAGGGAGGCCAGCAAAAGGCCAGGAGAAGGGCTTGGGAGGGTCTGCGGGAGATGAAGAGCCCAGTCTCTTGACCACGGAGCAGAAAGGGCACCCTTTGGGCAAGAAGAAAAGCCGCCCGTCCCCTGGAATTTCTCTTGCAGAACCCTCGGGTGAGCCAACTGCCCTTCCCTGCAACTAGCTGGGGTCCTTCGGGGAAGGCAAAGGCATTTCCAGCCAAGGAGGTCCAAAGGCCCTGTCAGCCTCTGCCCACTCGGCCGGAGTTCAGTTTCCTGCCATTCAGAGAGGGGAGACCCCTGAAAACGGGTCTTAAGCAGGCTTAGCGCAACTTTAGAATCCCCACAGCCTCTCACCACCACCACCACCACCACCCTAGCCAGCCAGCCGTGTCCAGTTTGGCTCCCCCCATGTGGCATCCTCACACACACACACACACACACACACACACGGTTCTTGCCCTCCCCCCTCCCCAACTTACAGCATGCCCTGCAGGGCTCCAAAACTCCAGTCCAAAATATTCCTTTTCTGCAAGGTTCAAGTGATTGCAGCTCAGGTTAAATAATGTTTTCCCAGAGGACTTTTGCTAAAGGACCAAAAAGGGGAAGAAAAGGAGACAGTGGGGAGAGGGGAAGGAAGGAAGGAAGGAAGGAAGGAAGGAAGGAAGGAAGGAAGGAAGGAAGGAAGGAAGGAAGGAAGGAAGGAAGGAAGGAAGGAAGGAAGGAAGGAAGGAAGGAAGGAAGGAGAGTGAGCCGGTCAGGCATGATACAGAGAGGTAAATAGATGTCTATGCCACAAGAGAAACAGACAGACGCCGTGCCTCCTCCTTCCATGGGCTCAGGGGGTGCAGGCATTTGCGGCTATGGTTCCCGCTGTGCCAGCTATGGGTGGTAGGAATTGAAGACCAGAACTTCGGGCAGCCCCCACTTGCCAGCTCTGCCAAAAAGACAATTGCACCCCCACCCCCACCCGAGCAGGGCAAGAGGAGCAGAAATCTTCATCAGCCGTTTGCGAGACTTGGTCTCTGAGCGAGCCAGACCCACTTTGGGCTCAGTCCAACTGACTGAAGTCTCTGCTGTCGCTGTGCTGCCACTCCGGTGCGGCCAGGGGGCCGAAGCTCGGTTCGCCCAAGGGCCCTCCAAGACCAAGGGCCCTTGCGTTCGAGGGGGGTTGGCGTAAAGAGGGGGTTCTGCTTTTTTTCAGTGTTTCCACCTCATTTAGACATCCAGTTATGAGGCTACTGCTGTATCCCTGAAAAAGTTTTGTGTATAATTGTGTGGACTGTGTGTATATATTTGCCCTTTCTCTTGACATGTACTCATCCTACGCGATGTGTGTGTGTGTATGTATATGTATATATACATGCATACATACAAACACACACACACATGCTGTATACACACACACACACACACACACACATATAATTTTCTAGCAATATTGCAGCACTTCCAGAGCTCCAGTTATTAACTGAACTTGGCTTACCTTGAAAAGCCTAAGCAAGGCCAAACCAGCTTAGTACCTGGATGGGAGACCACAAGGAGACCCCAGAGGGAAGTTCAAAAATGCCCCAGAAGGGGGCAGTGGCAAATTACTTTGTACTGTTGCCAAGAAAATGACATGAACGTGTGCACGTAATCCCAAGGAAGCGAGACCAAACTCCGAGGAGATGTCACCTTCAAAACGGTGTGTCTTTATGGAGTTCTTAGATTTGTGGGGGGCAGAGATAATTCCCAAGTGACTTAATCTAGAATCTGAGAGAAGACCTCTTGCAAGCCCAGGAAGCAGGTCCTGCAACAAGGCACCCTGTGCAGATCCTCATATCCAGACAAGTTTCTAACAGAAGTAGGCTGGGACTAACAGAGCTTTGAAACCCCATCAGGCTAAACAGACCGAGAACTGGTGTTCAGAGACCTTGAGGCCTCTCTGCTACTTTGAGGTTGTTCTTCCAAAGAGAGAAGAAATTCTGCTTTTCTGAAGCTGGTGGCCCTCCAGATCCTGTCTTCAGAGCTGACTCCCAAGAGAGAAAGACGTGTCCAACTTGTTGTTTCTGGAACAAAACCCCGAGGACCGAAAGGGAGCTTGGAGGGTGAGAGAAATGTTCGTGTGTCCCTGCTCCACCCCTAGTTCTGAGACATTCGGGCTACCACCAATATGCCCTGAAATTGCTTCCTGTCTCTTTATCTGAAATCCACTAATGTGGCTAAGCATTTTGCAAACACGGCAGAGAAGCAGCCCAGGATATGGGGTGGACCTCATCTCTGAAAGGACAAACTCTTGCTGCAAAGAGCAAAACTGCAAATTAAATCCAGCAAGCAAAGCGGGGGTGGGGGGGACAGACAGCTGCTTGCCGACCAATCAGATTCAATGCCATCCTTGGGTGCCCACCCACTCCCTTTACATGCAGGCCTAATTCATCACCTCATGCAGCTTTCCTGGATTTATAGCATGAGTTGTGTGTCTTTAAACCTGAGGGAGGCTGCCAAGAGTTGGATTACTGAAACAAGTCTTGGATTCAAATGTTTATTTCCTGGGTGTCCAGATGCCAAAAAATTGGGGCCAAACATTTACCAGGAAGTCTTTGTTAACCTGATCAGGAAACGTTCCTGATTCTGCCACAATGCATTCAGTCCTGACCTCACGGTTGACATGAACCAGTGATGCTTGTGAGAAAGCCAGGGCAATCTTAATTAAGCAGCATAACCTCCTCAGTAATTAGGGCTAATTAAGCAGCATGAAGCTGGAAGAGTGACAGAGTTGAATACCTGATTCTTCAAGATTTTTTGTAATTTCAGGGCCAAGATGGAACAGAGCTAGACATTTCAATCCTTGATAAACCTGCTGGACCAACTTCCCAACCAGTGGTTTCCAGGTGTCTTCCAAGATTGCAAAGGTGAGAATTCTTAGGACACATCTGGAGCCCCCCAAGTTGGAGTAGGTTTTATTTAGGTAACAAGGAAAAGAAATACCGTTTATACTGGAATAGCATGTTTGCACACACACCCCCAAGCCAATACGATCCACTTTTAAAGTTATACACTTACTAAATTATAATTGCACCCCACTTTAATTAGTTTCATGCCATTCATTTCTGATTCCAGATTTCAAATAGGAGAAAATATAAAATAAAAAAACCTAAGCATATTAAGGAAAAGCCTATACCAGTGTTTCTCGACCTTGGGAACTTTGAGATGTGTGGACTTCAACTCCAAGAATTCTCCAACCAGCCATGCATTACGCAATGCAGTGTACATTATGCAAAATTGCTGACAAAAGTGCCCATGTTGGAAGAAATGTGCATAACAATATATACACATTTTAATGCAAATTTAAAAGAAAAATCTCAAACTCACAAAGGGAAGATGTGAGAATCAACCATTGAGAGATTTGCAAAGTTGATACCCTGAAATTGTCAGAGTTGCAAAAAAGAAGATCTGAGGGGAATTGAAATGGACAGATTTGCATGTTCTTGTTCCGGACCATAACTAGAAGATTAAACTCAACCTGACTGTAGAGCCAGATTCAGACAACTAAGACCCGGCTGTACTGGGATGTGGGAAAGACCTTGGGAGGCAGGGTGAAGAGATGCTGCCAAGGGAATGGTCAGATAAGAGAGGGCATAGACCACAGCGGGATAGTGGGTGGGTCAGAAGGCTCACAAGGGACTCTCTCTAGCTTCCTGGGCTGTAAAGGAGATGGAGAGAGAATTGTACTTTCAGACTTGCAAGATTCTGTCAATGTAGCCTTACAATAAAGTAGAATTAGCTTATCTGGTTGTGTTTCCTGTCTGGTCTACCTGGTAAGGCTGGCACACCCTTTCCAAGAATCAGCGTTAAAAGGGAACGGTCAGATAAGAGAGGGCATGGCCTGCAGCTGCACAATGGGAGGAGAAAGAGGCTCAGGAGGGACACTCCCTAGTTTCCCGAGCTGTAAAGGAGATGGAAGGAGAATTGTACTTTCAGACTTGCAAGATTCTGTCAATGTAGCCTTACAATAAAGTAGAATTAGCTCATCTGCTTGTGATTCCTGTCTCCTTTGCCCCACAAGGCCAACATAAGCACCTTTCGAACACATGGAGGAGTTTCTGGCTGGACCCGCTGGTAGGCAAATTGCAACTGGCAGGCATCCGGACACACTTGTCATTCTGACTTTGGCTGCAGGGGAAATTGAGGGGTTGCTGACAGCTGCGCATTGTGCTCCGTGTGAAGCGTGCATGCTAACATTTTACAGATAATCCCTTGTGGCGCTCAAGGAGGTTTAAATTGCTACCCTGGTAGAAGGAGGCAGCCTGGGAAGTGACAGGGTAATCACCACCTTCTCTTGGGGGCCGTCCTATTTCCTTACAAACGGCTGGGTTGCAAGAGCAATTAAAACAATTATCTCTGTTTATTCCTCCTGCTGCAGGATCTTGGGGCCAGAGATCAGCACAGGCCTTTTCCACACAGGAAGGTAACAGCCTGAAGATGATTCTTCGTGCCTTGGAAGAATGCTCTTTCCAAGCCCTGCCATGACCTTGGAGATTCTTGTACCATACAAGATGTCGCAGGAGGAGAGCCGTGTCAGTTTAGGGCAGCTGCAGATCAGGAGGCGTCCGGTAGCACCTTTTCCAACTAACGCTTTATTCAAAGACAGGAGCATTCCTGTGCTGTGGCTGCTCCTCCTGATTCTTTGCACCCTCCAAGACACACGTTAATTTCCGTGATTCCTGAGTCCCCAGGGAAATCTGCACGGTCCTCAGCTGTACAGCTGTCTGGTGCTGAGGAATGGCAACCTCGCTGGGTAACATCCCTTAAGGGTGCAGCTGCCAAGACCCTCCTTCTCTTCCTTTTATTTAGGAAGAGAAACCAGCTGCTGACCTGCATAGCGGCCTGGCCACTAAGCCATACATAACCTTGCTTAAGACATCAGTTACGTTATCTGATGTACGTGGAGCCTGCAAGACGCATGAAGTTTGGCAGACGACCTGTGGCCGGTCTTTGCATCTGCACAGCTTGCACGTCCCTTACTCTCCTGTTTTCCACATCTACTGTGAATCTGAGTGTTGTGTAAAAGGTGGGCAGCTCAAATACCATGAGCACGGATTGGAAAGGGCCTGTGCAGCATGAGTGAATTTCCTGCTATGCCTATGCCACCTGGAAATTATTTTTGGTCTTATTCTGCCTCCATGCACCAAGAATGATCAGTATAAGGACAGAATAAGAGGCAGAATATCTACCATGTGCCACCCTGTCAACCAATCCACTTTTGCCGTAGCTGTCATTGCATCTTATGAGCAGTGAATCATCGCATAATCCCGGGGTTGGAAAGGGCCATTTGGGCTCCCGGTCCAACCCATTGCTCTCTGCTACAATCTGGATTAAACTCTCTTTGATCAACAGCTGTGCGGTCTCCAGCAGAGGGGACCCTGCACCCCTCTGGGCCACTGGTCCCACCGCTGGACTGCCATGTTAGGATGTTTTTCCTGCCAGCCAATCAGAACCTGCCTTCTTGCAACTTAGATCTATTACTCCGTGTCCTCAACTCAGTTGGTCTTGACCTTCTTTCAGATGCTCCTTCAAGTATTTGAAGAGGGCTATCATATCCCCCTTTCTGTCTTCTCTTCTCCAGGCTAAACATTCTCAAATCACTCTCTCTCTCTCTCTCTCCGTAAAATGTAGTTTTTAATCCTGTGGTCCACCTTGCTTCCTTCTCTGAACCTCTTCCAGTTTCTCTGAATCCTTCTTAAAGTCAGAACTGGATTCGGTGTTCTGGTCAATGTAGAATATGGTGGGATATGCTTCTTGCCATTCCCAACATGGGTTTCTTGAGCATGAGTGTTTTGAAGCACCCATAGGGTGATACTTAGACCCCTTTTTCAGACCCCTTCATATAATTAAGACAAGGGGCATTGTTGCTATTTTCACTCTGCGTTTTGCCCTGCTGGATGCTCTACCCCTGCAGAATTAATTAAAATCCCTTGAATGTGGCAGGTTCAGCCCATCTGGTTGCTTCTGCTTATTGACCTTAAAATCCACCTGAAAGATTTCCGCCTCATCCTACGGGTTCTTCTGACAAGACCCCATCAGTGTAAAGAATTGGTTGGAAAAGTAACCCTAGGCTGTCTCTCTCTCTCTCTCTCTCTCTCTTTTTAATTCCAGAGCATTAATTATTGTGACCATTTGGCATCAAATGCATTGCATGCCTCAAAGGCATTTTGGAGGTTTTGAAAAGAAAGCTCAATCCCGGGCTTTAATGGACCTTATTTGTTGCAATAACATGGCCTATAAAGCTAAAGCAGATAAGCGAAAAGGCAGGATGGTGACTTGGAAAAGAAGGAAGCTAAAAACGCTAAAACTGAAATCAAAATGGGGAAAACCCAGCTAGAGCGATAAACAGTCCCAAGAAGGTAGGGCTTTCATTATTACGATCCAGAAATCTCACTCTCAGGGTAGATTTAGCCCTGTCTCTATCTCTGCAAGGAGTTTCCAAGGGCTTCTGAAGTATAAATCTTAAAAGCTCCACATCAACAACAACGTATCAAGGCAGAGATTAGATAGTGAGTAAAAAAGCTAAATTGTTTTGAACTTGTGCCCCATTCTCTTTACTTTTTAGAACTAAAACCAGAGTCATTGTTTTCCTGTCGATCTTTGATGTTGCTACTTAAAAACAAAGTCAGACACAAACAGCGAATGTAGCAAAAATTCAACTGCAATTTGATCCCAGAACGTATGTTTTTCCTGCATGGAAGATTTCAGTTTCAAACAGGCTCCTTCATCTTCTGATAGACATTTCTCTTTGACAGAAATACCTACCTTTAGCTAAAGGTTTTCGGTAATCCAGTTTTAACTATAAGGCAAATATAATGCTTATAAAGTGCAGCAATGCGAAATTAACCAAAACAATAAGTGGTCTCGGTGGTAACTTTCATTTCGATTTACCACAATACTGTGATTTTAGCTATCAGAAAGCGTCTTTTTCAGTACCTGTATCCAATTCATTTTTTGAAATGTTAATATTATAGAACAAATGATGCAGAAGCTAATTCATAAAACAGTACTTTAAAAATTCTTAGCAATTTGGTGATTACAATTCAAGAAGAAGACTTGGTTGTGGGCACTGTCTTTAAACATTAAAGTGACCTATGTATGATCAGATAAAACCATGACCCTTGTTGGGAAGGGAATTGTTCAATGAATATTTAGAAATAGCCATGTCCTGACTGTGAATTAGCAATTGTTCAAAATGTGGGGAGATACTAACATCCAATTTGGATTTTAAAAAGAACAGCGTTGAAATTAAAATGCCATGCAGCCCAAGAAGATCAAACCAATTTCAGCAGACAAGATAACAAAGAGAGAAAAAGTAGTCAATATACTCACATCAACCACAAAGATCTTCTGAGAGTCATCCAAAAACTGGACTTTGAGATGTAGCATCCTTAAGTGAGTGGCTGAGCAGCCAGCAAAGATGAGGCTCTGTGGAATCTGAGGAGAGGGAGGAAGCCTTCCGATTCATACAGAATTTTATTCTTGGTTGGATAAGGACTGGAGCCTCAAGTGCAGGTTTTTGCAAAGGAGCATAAGACGAAAAGGGAAGGTGGTGGAGATACATGCCCCTATCGACCATCACAAAGCCCGGAAAAATATCTTTTTTCTGCTCACCTCTCTCCCAAGTTCCTCCCGTGGAAAGGCTAAAATTCTCCCAAGAACAAAGTGATAAAGGTTGTGTTGCATGTGAGACAGATGCAGTTTTATCCAGAGCTGGTCCACACTGCTCCATCAGTCCTCAAGATGAAAAGACTTTGCTCAAGCAATGGCAAGTGACATGAAAAACTTTCTCTCCATTTTTAATTTGCAAGGTTTCTGCACTTGCATCGTCTTAAAAAGGTCCTTTCCCCCTAACCCTTAGGTCAACCTGATGATGTGACCTAGTTGGGTCATGAAACGTCTGCAAGCAAACAACCAAGCTCAGAGAGCACCAAGGACTCCACTTAGGTCAATGTGTGGTCGGATAGGGCAGGATTGTCTGTAGGAATCCCCTTGGAAAATTGTCTCTACATATTCAAATTGCTTTTTTTTTTTTGTAAGAAGGGAGTAATCTATTAGTAAGTGGCAATTAGATGGAAATCTGTTTCCATTCTCATTCACTTTTGGTTCCCCCCTCAAAGAACTACCCATGAATTGGGCCCACCAGTACCTGCAATCCAACGGGCAGTTAGAATGGATCTACTCTAAATACCCCTGTTTGCTGCATACACTTCAGAGTCTTAAAAATTATGCTGGCCGCAAATTCTGAGGATGCCTTCTCTCCCTGGCTGTACAAACTCTGATTTCACTCCGCCTGAGAAGCAGAACCTTTGTGTGTGCAGAGGGTCCAAAGATCCCAAAGGAGGCCTGATCTAGCCATTCCTGTGTGTTCTCTGAGATGTTACCCCTAAGCTGAAAAATTGTTCAAAGTAATTTTGGACCACAGGCTGGTCAAACTTCAGCCTGCTGCGCCATTTAAATCCTTGAACCTCGTGGTACTGTCAGTCAGGAGGATCTAAGCATCTTTCCAAAATGGAAGCGTGTCTTTTCTCTTGCTGCGCATGCACGCAGATAGGAAGCTACAAGCTGAGCAGACCTGTCCTTTCCTGAAAGAGGGTCCATGTCTCATGTGGGAAGATGGTGCTTTTACCGCAACAGCATTCACTAATTCTTCCCTGGAATGCTTTTTCCTTTTCTTATGGAAGATGGGTGAAGACCCACCATTCCTTCAACAGGGAGACTGAACTGCCATCATTGGCTTGGAAAGAGCACCACCTGCTGGTTGTGCTGAAACACCAACTTTCCGTTCTAATTGCCTGTTTTCAATTGCAATTAAATTGCACCTCGGCGTGGATATTTGTACCTGACTGGCTTGCTGTCCTGTTATTATAGTCCAGGGAAAGGCTGCTATTGCTCAAGGAAAGTGATGGTTTGCAGAACAAATGAGCCAATCCAGGCCGTGACTTTTCCACCCTTAAAAGTCAAAAGTCTGCAGGGCTCTTATTTTTATGTGCCTTTATATATGTTCAAGGAAACTTTAAGAAGAAACCTTTTCCCTACCCTCATTTACTAATAGCAGCACCAAGTTCACAGTGTTGGCCAAATTCCTGCTCCAGGGCTTTACAATCAGACATAAAGTACGTAAGAGATGTGAGGAACATAGGAAGTGCAGTCTTTCAACGGCTTTTAGATTGAAATCCCTCTTCCCATTTTTTTGTTATAACAACCCTACTGTTGTTAGACCTTGGATACGAGAACACTGGGGGACCTAAGAGCTGAAGGCTGGACTGGGAAGTCCATAAACACCTCCCAGAAGAAGGCAGTGGCAAATCACTTCTGCACTGTTGCCCAGAAAGCTGCTTGGTGGTGACTTCAACTCAAAGGTATTCTGGTGCCTTTGACAGTTCAGGTGACAGCATCCAGTCATCCTTGTCTGATCTCAGGAGCTCAGCAGCACCAGTGCTAGTTAGCACTTGGAGGGGAGCTTGAGAAAACTTGAGGTTATTGCTGAGACCAGGAAGTTTAAAAAAGGAAGAAAGAAAGGTGGGCCACTAGCAAACCACTTCCCTATTTTTGCCAAGAAAACTCGCCGAATGGGTGTGTGACACATCATGGTCAACCCTAACTGGCAGGAGACTTTATCATTGCTCAACCAGTTATATGGAATTGGTGATGTCACCAAATGTGCCCTATTGGTGGTGTTCTCAAGAAAGCTGGAGAGATTAGCAGGGGCTTCCACTTCCTTCCTTCTTATTCATGCATACGGTCAGTACCGTATTCTTGCGCTCCATCATCTCAAGCACCAAAGAAATGCAGCAGGAGGCTTACTGGCCTTACCAGTGGAAGTTCTAGAATCAAGCCTTAAAGTCAGCCATGAAACTCGGGTGGACCACTTGCTGTCTCACGGGGTCGTGGTGAGGATAAGCGGGATATATGCGCAGCGCTTCTGCGTGGTCTTGGAAGAACAAGCCAAGGATGTTTTTTTAGCAGTGATAAAAGAAATGACATTTCCATTCTGTAGTCAGCTTCTTCCCACCCTTCCTCATCGTTTGCGTATCTGAAGTTCAACCGGTAGAGAAGAGGAAGCTTGACTTTCGTTGCTCTACAGAAGGCATGCCATCCTGGGCCCTGCGCCCACCAGAGGGCAAAGGCAGCTGGTCCCCATTTCCTGGCAGGGTCGAAAGCCACGCTGGAGAGAAACCACAACCCACACGGACAGGAGCCAACCAAGGCACCGTGGCTTCTCCCGAGGTAACTCCTAACTTTGCCGAAAACCACAGTGCAGTTACGGGTGATTCTCCCCCAAGCCATGAGCCGCGTTCACCTCTGGAGCACTGAGCTTTCGCTCGACTGTCGGGTGGCCAGGCAGCAGCCCCACCACCTCAGGAGGCAAGGGACATAAACAAGCATCGTCCAACGTAGTCTGAATGGCAGTAAAGTAATGCAGTCCACAGAAATACCGCCCATGCGGTTTTAATAATTCCCCACCCTCCTGTCATGTAAAAAATGGCCGGCCCTTGGGCACGGTCCTTGTGGCCCAGAGGCTAAGCTCTCTGATCTGCAAGGGCAGGACTCTCATGGCGGCCACGCATCCTAACGGCAGCTCCGTGGAGATACTGCTTTGGTGGCGGTTCCAGGGAATTCCTGGTTTCAAAAGAGGTCTGCCACACTCCGTGTTTCCATATGGAGGACGGCTTGTCAGTTATGGCGCAATAGGGAGATGAAGTGTGACGATCCTATCAGAGCCACTCTTTTCACATCTTTTTTCCTCTTTTGCAGCTCTTCTATTTTCTCCCCATTCCCACCTTTCCCTCCCTTCTTGTATTACTGAGGAACTGGGGTGGACCACTTGCTACCTCGCAGGGCTGCTGTGAGGATAAGCTGGACATACGCTCAGCGCTTCTGCATGGTCTTGGAAGAGAAACAAGCTGAAGGTGTCTTTTTTTAGAAGTGATAAAGGAAACCGCATTTCCGTTTTGTAGTCAGCTTGTTCCCACCCTTCCTCATTGTTTGCATATCTAAAGTGCAGATCATAAAGCTGCCCCCATGCTTTTCAGTCGTTGACTTCTTCTCCCCTCATCAGCAAGGTGCCCTTGTCAGGAGGACCCTTCCGAACTTCTCCAGCTGGTCCTCTCGCAATAGAGCAAGTCTGAGCAAGATGCTCCCACGGATTGGCCAAGCTGCTCAGATGCTCATTGGAGATGCCAAACTGCCCTTCCAAGGCCCCAGTTGGTCAAGGGTTCCCAGAGGGATCCACTGAGTAGGACCGCCATGTTTTATTTCCTTCCTGGTTACTCCGCCTCCTCTAATCATCCGTGGAGGGACAAAGCTTCCGATGCCCATCAAGTCCTCCAGCGTCTTGGGGTGCGAGGAGAACTAGTCTAACTGGGAATCTTTACAAGGAGAGGGTCTAGACTGCAGGATCCCTTCAGGACAAGACCAAAACCATCCCATAAACCATACTTATCTCCCCCCCCATCTTTTCTCCAACTAATTATGGGGCAACAGAAGCTGTCTGATCTTTGAGTCACTCTCATGGGTCACGTCCCCAAGATAGGCAGGGCCAGGGAAAAGGAGGTGGTGCACCAAGGGTAAGAGTTAAAGTTGATTGGATTAACATTTAATCTGCCCAAATATTTAATGGTTTCTACTTCCTTTTCCTTAAAGAACTAAAATTTGTGGCAACTTCTGAGGAGTTCATGCAACTGTAGGAGCTGAGACTGTACAATGCTAGATCAGAGGCTCAGGAAAAGGGATTGCTGCATCTGCACTCAAAGCGACCCGAGTGGCAGTATGTGTGTGTCCGCACACCCATCTAAACACTGCACAGAAACGAGCGTGCATTACAGCAAAAGGCCACAAAACCATTGTTCTGCAGGAGCTAAACCAGGAAAGAGAGGGAACCAGTTTTGGTAATACAGGTAACTATTTTATTAAAAAAGTTACAAACAGCTGGACTGTAGGGCTGTCTTACAAAATAAGAATGAATGAAATTGGAGGGGCAAGGAGAAAAAAATGGTGGTTTACATTTACAAAGCATTCGATCATTGTCCTAGTTTTGTACTTGCCAGATTTCCAGATTTTTAGTTTTCCCCAGGAAGAGGTACAGTACATTTGATACACGGAATTAAATTGCAAGAATATTCAGGCATATCAGGACCGTTGTGCCGTATCCAGGCAGGGGGTGCCACTCTCAGCCCCAGAAAGGAATCGCTCCTGTCAGCGGCTGGGTCTGTGCACTGGGATGGCCACACCCATACAAAGGAGCACTGGCTTGCTTCCCGTTGCGCCACGTGGGGAAAGAGACATTTGAAGCGGAGGGAAATGATTCTCCCAGCACCAGAGTCCCCCTTCCTCCTCTGCCACCACACGAACCACCTGGGGTTATTGGTGAGACCTGCAGGGCCCAAAGTGCCCCGCTGCAGGGAGTCAACAGTGTCAGTGGGACGAGGGCACCAGCGCCTTCTCTCGGCTGAACCAGAAGAGGCCCTGAGCAGCTCCGCTGAGTCATTCTGGAACCCAGGGCCTGAAGCAAGGGGCAGGGATGCGAACAGCGCAGAGGATGCCTGGATCTGAACCTCGCAATACATGTCACAACCAGGAGGGACGCCTCTTTTAAATGGTCAGCCCCTTACTCCAAGCTGCGCTGAGGCAGCCCAGGTCAGATGCCAACTCTTTACTGTTCCCGTCTCCGATTTAGAAAGAGTGGAATTTTTTTCAAGAGGTCAACCAACAGAGAGGTTCAGAATCAATGCAACGTTTCTACCACTTAAGAAATAAGGTACAGTCACCAGTGTGAATTCTGCATCCCCTTGGCACATCCAATACTTGGCCAATGTGAAAAGCACTGTAAAAGGAGGTTTCAGTTTGAAGACTTCTATTAAAGTGCAAGCCTAACCTTTATTTCACTGCAAATTTTGAGTTTAGAGATTAAAACACTGGGAAGGCTCAAATCAGGTTAAAGACACAGCATGCTGATGCCAAGTGCCAACCCAGACCATCACTTAAGGATGGAAGTTGGTTAACACTAAGCTTTGGGCTTCTACAGAAGTCAACACTTACTAGATGTAGGGTCAAATGACTTCAGATGGGCTTTTAAACCTCCATCTTCTGGTGCAGCTTCACTCTCTCCAGAGGGGAGAAAAGCCATTTCTTACATCAGTGTTAGGAAAAGGTCTCCAATGTCTACAGCAGTCGCGGTGCGAGCATTTCCACTAATGCACTCTTCATTCTGCTCAACATCTGTGTTGCTGTTCAAAGACACAATTAGCTAAATCGCAGTTTAAATGAGATACAGGCCACGGAAGGCAAGGGTTACGAAGGCTCCTGTCTGGAGGACTATCACTTCATCTCTTGCCCTGTTAGACCAACTAATGCTGCACCCAACAGAAACGGAACAAGCGAGCAACAGAGCACCAAACCAGGCCAGCTCCTATATTGCTTCAATGTATTTGGTAGGAAAGAATATTTAAACAATCGCGTAAAGTCCTTTTAATTTGCCAATGTCACCTTAAATCCTAGCAGGGAAGCTCAAGCTCATTTCTGCTTTCGAACACAAACTCTGTGAGGACGCGTTGTCCGTTTGCAAGAAAAAGTCTATCAGAATTTGGAAGGTGAATGCAATAAGCAGATGAACAGGTGATTTTCAACACAGCCTTTTTTTTTTTTTTTTAAACAAAACCCGAATCTGAATACCATACAACAGAGAACACACTTACCAATTGCTGGATGTCTCCAGTCCCCACCCAAAAGCTTTTTTTCTACCTACCAGGCCACCACAGCTGCTGAGAAAAGGGATGCCACCTCCTCACACATCGGGCAATTCCTAAGCATCCTTCTATGACACCATCACGTGTAAACAGAATGTTTCAAAGTTCCAATCAATGACATTTCAGAGGAGAAGAAACCTTTTTTCTTTCAACTTTTTCTCTCTCTCTCTCTCTCTTTTGCAAATCAAACATGGATGTGAGGTAATATACAGGAGTAACCGTTTGTGTTTAAGGCTCACTTTTATTCTCCATTAAAATTTTATCTTAAGAAGGCATTGAGTAGGTAATACTGAGTTTAAAGTTTAATAAATACAAGATTTAGAAATCAATTAAAGAAATAAAATATTTTTAAAATGAACTTTTGCATATTAGCCATTAATAGGAACTTAGAAAGCTATAAAAAAAAACCCCAAGAGATCAAGAACAGATTTCCAAATCAAATGGTAAACATGCTAAGTGTTTGTAGCAGGCCCACGCCTCTCCCCAGCTGCCGCTTGCCTTTTTGCACTCGATGCCTGGAAATGTGCTCTGAAGACAGAGACGAGATTTAGCAAGGCTCAGTTCGGCAACCTGGGCTTAAAAGGGTTCTCCAACGCAGCATCTGTGCAAATTTCCTCTGAGTTTTATCTGTAATTAAGACAAAGAATCTGTCAGGCAGGCCCAGGTCCTTCCAGGGCACAAGGAGCTGTTTTGACAGTTATCAACAACTCACCAATACGAGGGCCCTCTTTCCTGCCACCCCCAAACCCCAACACAGCTGGTTTTATTTTTGGCCTGCAGGTTTTTTCTTGTCTTGCTTTTACATCTTTTCCTGGGGGCTTGTTGAAAGGACAAATTACCGCCAAGGAACATATAAAAGCTGGGTGAGGCCAGTAAATCATGAAAGTGCAAGCGGAGCACAGCTAGATAGCAGCGCATTCAAGAAAATGTTAAATCCGGTAGACCGCCAACAGGACGTCTTACACAAGGCAGCCACCTCCACACAGTCGTGCAGCAGCTCAGGGGATAAAACAGAGCTTGTGACTACGCCTGCACTATTTGCATCATGACAAATATATTACAAATATATATTAAAAGGGGACTTTTCCTCCCAGGAACTTTTGCCACTCCTCAAGAGTTTAATGCTTTGGTGAGCTTGGTGAATGAAGAAAGGCAGCCTTTTAAACTCTACCTACTACAAGCTGACAATTCAAAAGATGGCAGCTATATTGAAGAGGGAGGCGGAAAAACTGAGACGGAAGCTATTCAGCCTCTCAAAAGAGGGAAGGCTACAAACAATGGGGAAAAAAAATAACATCACTGCTTCAGTTTTGTTTCATTTTATGCAACCACTGTGGTTTCAACATGACTTCTTCTGATGAACATGTCCGCGGCCACTGGAAAATTCGAACGACAGCTGACATGTTACAAGACTTTCACAACCTCTCATTCCTTTTGAGCTAATAGGTTGCTTTAAGTTAAGAGGTAGGTTTGTCATCAGCTGTAACTTTCCTCCTCCTCCAAATGATTCAAGAAAGAAAGCAAATTACCAACTGAAGCGAGTATTTGTAGCTCAGGGTTGAACTGTGGAGTCCTTGGTGCTCTCTGAGCCTTGTTGTTTTCTTGCAGACGTTTCATTGCCAGACTGGGCAACATCTTCAGTGCAAAGAGGGAGTGGGCCTTGCTCTCAGTTTATATACAGTGGCGTGCCCTGCTTGTGTTGCTGGGGGTGTATACAGGGCAAGCCTGTATACACTGTATATAAACTGAGAGCAAGGCCCACTCCCTCTTTGCACTGAAGATGTTGCCCAGTCTGGCAATGAAACGTCTGCAAGAAAACAACAAGGCTCAGAGAGCACCAAGGACTCCACAAAGCAATTTGCTTTGTTTTAGAATAGCACACCAGAGGATACTGCCCCCTCAGGAAGATCATTTACTCTCAAGGAGTCAGGAAAGAATCAAATACAGCAGGCCCACATCTATTCACAGTAGACAGTAAGTACGTGGAATTTGCATTTAATCAAATTGTCAAGCAGAATCAGAAGGCTGAAAAGAGACGGCTCACAGAAAGACCCCTTTTCAACTCATGATAGCACGTCCTCTCCAAGGATTGTGGAAGTTTGCTTCTGGCCATGATGTCCTGAGCCAGGCGGCCCAGGAGGGTTTAAGGCAGCTTTATCTGGTCTGCCTGCTACTTAGAGGGAGCGCCCACCGTGTCTGCCGGGACCCAGCAGTGCAGGGCAACAGACCCTGGGTTCAGACTATTTTGGCAGCAGGGTGGATTAAAAGACCCTTCTCTGCCCAAGAACCCAAGAGAGCGCTTGCCCATTCAGTCACAGCCGGGTCACACGAGGCTCTCGCCAGACGCGTTTTGGGGGTAGCCAGCAAAGTTGAGCTGGCCGGACAGCTGGCAGATTGTCCCTCTCTGTACTTGGACCAGCACGAGCTGAGGGGGGCCACGCTGCCCTTGGGAAGCCCAAGCTCAGGACCCCCTCAGCCACCAACTCAGCAGAGGAGCCGAGGGGCTGCAGCTCTCTCCGGCGACTGACTCCTGGCACTGCCCCAAGGACGAGCCCAATCGCCCGCAGAGAGGCCGCCCTCCGTTTGTCTCTCGAGGGGGAGAAGGGCGCTTTCCACCTACCTGCTCTGTTATGGCCATGATGGAGATTTCGCTTTCTCCCTCACTGGACAACGCAAGTTGTACAACACTGCTCCTGCTTTTCTGGCAGGGACGCATAGTTCATTTGTCTCACAATCTCTGCAAAGAGTTCATCCACCATGGTCTTGCTCTTGGCGGACGTCTCCATGAAGGGGCAGCCCCACTCCTGAGCCAGCGCCCGGCCTTCTGCAGACAAAACCTCCCTCTCTGACTCCAGGTCGACTTTATTCCCCACCAGGATCAGGGGCACCTTTTCGTATCTCTTCACACGTACAATCTGGTCCCTCATCGGCTTGATGTCCTGGGGAAGAAATCAAAAGCCGTGAAGGCTCTCGCGGTTAGAGGGGCTGGGCAAGAGCAGAGAGCGCCTTCGCGGCTTCTGCAAGAGCAACGTACAGGGCCAACGTGCGCGGTCTTGTGTCTTTTCCCCCTTAGAGGACTACACCGAAAGCTGGTCGTGCAAAATAGGCCCCAAAGGACAGCTGAAGGCAGCGATACTTACAATGAAATCTCTCCTGTCAAAAAGAAATCCACGTAAAGCAACAGGATCAGAAAGGCCCAGGGAGAAAAGAGGCTGCTACCCCGCCAGCCCTGGAGAGGTGGGCTTGTCAAAGTGCCCCCAGGGAGAGCCTGACCTGCACGCGGGGAGACGCGCAGGGCTGTCAAGGGAAGGGCAGGGACCTTTCCGCACCACACCGACGACAGGCGAGGACTGGCAGCCCACACAGGTTCCAGCCTAGGGCAGCGGGGTCACGGAGCTGCAGCGACTCCTGCTCGTTCTGGCTTCTCTTTCAGGAGCCAAGCCGAAAGCCCCCAAAGGGGCCCGAGTGCCCCGGCCAGGGGGAAAGAGGGCGCTCGGCGCAGCTTCCCGAAGCGGCTTTGCTCCGCAGGGAGAGGCGAGGTGTCGGCGCGGAGCAGAGGCGCCGCCGGGCCGGGCAGGCGGCGAGGCAGGGCTCCTGCCCGGCGTCCACCGCCCGCCCGAGGGGGCGGAAGCGGGCTGGCCGAGGACGGACTCCTTCCTCCGCGCGGGGCGGCGGCTCACCTGGAAGGACTGCTGGTTGACCAGGCTGTAGACCAGGATGAAGCCCTGCCCGTTCTTGATGTAGAGGTCGCGCATGGAGGCGAACTGCTCCGTCCCGGCCGTGTCCAGGATCTCCAGCACCGACGGCGAGCAGTCCACCTCGATCTCCTTGCGGTAGAAGTCCTCGATGGTGGGGTCGTACTTCTCGATGAAGGTCCCGGTCACGAACTGCACCGTCAGCGCCGACTTGCCCACCCCCCCGCTCCCCAGGACCACCACCTTGTACTCCCTCATGGGCGCTGCGCGCCGGCCCCGCGGCGCGGGGGGCCGGCCGGGGCGCCGCCGCCGCCGCTGCTCGCGGAGGGGGCCGGAGCCCCGCGGGGGGAGAGGCGGGCCCGCCTGGCGCCGCGCACCGCTCTCGCCGCGCCCCTCGGCCCGCTCGCCCGGGCCCGGCCGCCGCCTCGCTCCACGGCCGGGCTGGGGAACCGCCCGCCCGGAAGAGTGCGGCAGCGGCCCCGCTGACGCCACTTCCGGGCGCGGGGGCGGGCTCAGGCGGGGGGCGCCCAATCGGGAGGAGCGCGGGCCGCCTGCGCCCTGCCGCCCAGCGAGGGCGGTGGGGGCTTCCGCGGGGATCGCGCGCGCGCGGCTCCGGCCCGCCAGACGGCGCTTGGCCGCTCTAGACATCTCTATGGGGAGAGGCGGCGCCTCTCGACGCCGCGGCCTGAACAAAGGCTTCGCTCCCATTGGCTGCTCGGGGCGGCGCTGGGGAGCCGGAAAGGCTGCGGCTTCGCGATCGATCCTTCCGGTGTGGAACCGAATTGCTTCCGATGAGGAAGCGGGGGGGGGGAAGGAACGCAATGTAGCGAGGTCAGGGCCTAGAGCGACGCCTTTCGACAACCATGGAGAAGCACGGGCCAGAGCGGCCATCCCGATTTCTCACGGAAACGCCTGGTGAACGGGAAGCTAAAGAGGCGGACCATCCGTGGGAAGGCTCCGGGAAGGGGAAACTGGCGGAGGGGAAGCTAAAAAGTGCAACCCCATCGAAAGAGCCGGTCTCAGCTGAGCGCCGTCTATCGTCTCTGGGCGCCCCGGCCCGCCCCGGCCCGCCCCGGCCCGCCCCGGCCCGCCCCGGCCCGCCCCGGCCCGGGTTTCTCCCGCCCCGTTGGAGGAGAAGTGGCGCCTCGGCAGGGCCGACAGCGCGCTGCTGCCGGGCAAAGGCCTTAAAAACCAGCCCTGTCACGGGGGCAGAGACTGAGGGGAGGGGCGCGAATGGGCCTGGCCTCGGAATGATCCCGGGATGGGAGACCACGAGGAAATCTCAGGGCGGCCCTCTAGACCGGGCGGCTGAAGCGTGTCACCCCAGAAGAAGGCAGCCCCGGCGCCCCTTCTGCGCCGCTCCCAAGCAAGCTCGGCTCGAGGAAGGCTTTGTGGGGAAGGGGAGCCCCAAAGGCAACGGCGCGGGGTGGGCTTCCAGTGGGACCGGCCCCTCCCGCCCAAGCGAGGGACCAGCCGGAAAGACCCCCCTTCCCAAGAGGGGCTTCCGGGAGGGGAACGGAGGGGCTGCGCGGCCGGCGGCCAAACCGCTCCGAAACGGACTGCCGGGGGCGGCTTGAAGCCCCCCGCCGATTCTCCCGGCCCCACAAGGGAGCAGGACATCCCGGAAGGGTGGAAGTCCCTTAGAGCGGCGTTTCTCAGCCTTGGCCTCTGGAAGACACGTGGGCGTCAACTCCCAGAATTCCCCAGAAGCCGCCCACACCTCTTCAAGCGGGCGGGGCTGAGAAAGGCTGCCGTGGAGGGTGCTGCTGCTTTAAAACGATCGTAATGACGGGATCGGGAGCCGCTTCTCCTGAAAGTCCATTTAAAAGTCCAACCGCCCAGAGTCCCCTTTTGGGGGGAGATGGGCGGTGATGTATATATATACATATACATATATATAAATAAAAAATAAAAACTCCCCTGCTGGTCTTTCTCTTTGCTTTGCCCGTATTCTTACAGCTGCCTGCTGTAAAGCCACCTCTGTCTTCTTACTAGATTTTTATTCTTTTTTTAACATTTGGTCCAGGTGACAAATGTACCCGATACTCCTTCCTCCTCCGCCTTTCCCCACAGCAGCAACCCTGTGAGGTGGGCTGGGCTGGGCTGGGAGAGCGCGACTGGCCCCAGGCCTCCCAGCCGGCTTTCATGCCCAAGGCGGGACGAGAACTCTCCGTCGCCTGGTTTCTCGGCCAGCGCCTTCACCGGCACCAAAGTAGCTCTGTGCTATACTTTATAGAGTGATACACACACACACACAAGCACAAACCGACATTCAGTAGACTATGCACCTCTAGGTGTCAACGCACCGTTTTCTGTGTGTCCTAGCCTAAAGGTCAATCATAGCCTTGAATGGCTCTGCACATGACCACATTCCTCGATAAACTGGGGGATTTCCTAAAATATGCGGCTCCTCTTTCATTCCAGTTTGGGTGCTCAGCTTTGCCCTCAGGGCATAATAAAGCTCTTTGTTACTTGGGAAGAAAAAAACCTGCTTTTATTCCTCCCCCCACCCCCAAAATCATACTAAAGACTGCTTTAGGCAGGACAGGACCCCAGAGGTGCTTCCAAATTACCACAATAAGCTCACTACAGATACATCATTCTCTTCTCTCTGATGTGACGCCTTGAATGTTAGTTCCTGGGTGTTCTTCCACAGAAGGAGAGGCCGAAGTAGAAATGGTCTAAGTCATTCAGTGTTATGTGTTATATATATATTTACAAAAGGCACAGGAGTTCCAGAGGGAATATGGAAACACAGCAGAAGATTCACTTGGCAACTGTGGTGAAATTAAGGGTGTGTTCTGCACACATGCCAGGCTTTTCTTAGGAACTGTGTAACTCACATAATCATTCGAAGAGAATCTCTGTAGCTCAGGGTTGAACTGTGAAGTTCTTGGTGCTCTCCGAGCTGGGTGGTTGGCTTGCAGATGTTTCACTTAATCATTCCTAATTTTCCCTTGCAGGGACTTGGTCACAATGCTAGAACTCCTGGAGAGGGGCCTCTTGGACAAGCTTTTGTTCTGCCCAAAAGCAACACAATTGTATGTGCGGCCTGTACCTTGCAAAAGGGAGCACAGCAGGAGGAGGAGAAATAAGCCTGGAGGCGGCTGAGGAACCGGTGCCCTGAGTCCCATCTGGACAAGCTTATCTGTAATTTCAGCCCTGACGCAAGCCTGAATGATAGTAACCAGCAGAGGGGAGGGGGGGAGAGGAAGGAGTGCACCGGAGAGGAAAGGTTACCGTAACAGATTGCCCGGTCACTTCAGTTCACTGTATAATGACTGCTTAGCTATGCAAGCAAAGCGAATTAACGAAGCAAGCTGGGGCTGTGCTGCAGAACATCAGAACGTGCTTGCAGTTATTTTGGAAGCTTGTGACCGAACGAGGCTGCTAGGGGTCAATGCCTCATTTATCTGCAACCTCTGCCCCTCTGCTTGGACTAGAAACAATCACGCCTCTCTCCTTTGGGTGGGGCAGGCCTGCAAAGTGCAGTCCCCCCATCGCAAATGCATCCATCAGCTTGTCGAAAGAGAATGGCTGGCAGAGCAGACAGGGGTAGGGCGTGGATGAATCCACTCTTAGCAGGGAGTGGCTGGCATTACTCAGAGCAGCGTCACCACCCCGGCTTGCAGGCTGAGGAACTTCTCCTTATGAAAGAGAACATCCTTCTCCGAGAACAAATCAGCTGCTTTTGCATTGGAGGGGGCCTGAATGAAGGCGTGACTAAGGCCAAGACTAAAGCAAACTTTGTTCAGAATGCAATTTAAATTGCATTTGGCAACTGGTTGACGTGATTCCTAATCTCAGCTGCTGTGCTGATTTCTAGATTTGATTTCTGCTACATTGCAGATGACTTGCTCTTTATTAGGGACCCTCCAGAGCGGTGTTAACCTCGTTATGGAATTGATGCATTTCCCACAATTCTACATTACAGTGACTCGGAAGCTAAACCGGTTGGATTTGCACACCACTGAAGGCAGAAAAGCAAGCAAACAAGCTGAGCAAGCTTAGGAGAGGCGTAGCTGCAAAATCTTTCACAGATCTGAACCTATAATGCTAAACCACAAGCCCCTGCGCTTTATCTGTTTCACTTAGTGAAATACTATTACTCCCTGCATTTTTAATAATTTCCCCCTTGTCACAGAAAAAAACCCAGTCCAGGGGCCCCTTTGGCAGTGGGCACTGCACGCAAGACTTGGGTGGTGCAAGGAGATGCAGGCAGAGGGATCTTTCCTGTAGGCCCCACCCTGGGAGACTAAAGGAGGGCAGGTTTTGTTCAGAAAGGCACCCCCGCTCCCCAGGAGAATGACTTGGGCAGCTTTCCTGACCCAGACAGTTTTGCAAGGCTGCGATCTCCCTCTTAACCCTCCTGGGCATGGCTAAGGCCCAGTTGTTCGTTACACTGGCCTTTTTTTTATCCCTGGCAGCTGTTGCCCAATTCCCTGCCTTGAAGGCCACTTTAATTGAAAAAGGCACCTTCCTACTTGTTCTCTGCCAAATCCTGACAGTCAGGAGTTTAAATAATGCACTAATGCAAGAAGCTTATAGGATTTTTTTAACTGAGCCCTGCTGGCAGAGAGCAGGCGGTCACTTGCAAGTCCAGAAACACAAAGAGCTGAACTCTCATCAACCCTGATTCCAGGGGTCAATCCTCACAAATGCTCTGTGGCAGGGTTTCTGGCCCTGGGTTCAGAAGTGGTGGGACCCAGTCACCAGCTGGTCCAAATCAAGCCCACCAATAGCTGTCTCTGAGAGGGATGTGAAATGAATGTGAAATTAACTTAGTTCTACCACACCCCACTCCAGCGCAAGGATTATTTCGTTTGGTGTGAACGATGCCACTGGGTCAAACACTACCCCACCTTCTTCCCAGACTTTAGGACAAGGCTGATTCCAAGGCCCCTTGATGCCCCAAGCAGATGCACCCAGGGGTGCCATTTTGTGACTGCAAGCAGATTGGACCACTAGAGTGAGCACGCAACATTTCAGGAGGCAGAAAACAGGTTGCAGCTTGTGACTGGAGCAGGCAGACCCTCGCCACCCACCCTGAGCAAGGACATCCTCCTGCCAAGGCAAATTGGGGTGGGCAGAGGCCAGGCTCGCAAAGTTGGCTTTGCCTGTCATTTCTGCTTCATTCCTGCCATTCACCAGTCGTGGTCCAATGCAAGAGGACAGAGAAGGGACAACCGATCCCTCCCTATGAGCCCTACGATGAGGTAACTTCTATGGAACTCTACAACTGGCCCTCAAAGACTTTTCAGACTGTTAGGAGGAAAATGTTAGCAGTTCTTCTCTGGAGTCTCTGGTGCAGTAAGTTTCTGGCTGCACAATTCAGAAACTGGAGCCAGACACCATTTCCTGCTCGATTTTATTGTAAACCACCCAGAGTCCCTCTTTTGGGGGAGATGGGCGGTGGCTAAATTTGATAGATAGGTAAATTCTGTTGCAGTAGCCAATCCTGCACTATTTCCAAAGTCCTGCAGATGCTTCCGTTGAAAAAACAAAACAAAGCAGGAATGCTCTCTTATCAGGAACGTTCTGCTTTTGCAAAAGTAAAGACTCTAAGGGAGCTTTCCCTAGACAGACTTTCCAAAATACATGGTACATTTTTGTCAACAGCTTCAAGGATTTGCTCTATCTTCTCTTCAACATTCTTCTAGTGTTAGTTTATACTTCTTTTTTTGCTCTATTTGATTGCATACATTAGGCAACTTTTATGTTATTTGTCCTGATTTTCCTCAGGGAAAGCTTTCACTAGTACTTTTAAAATTAAAATATTTTTCAGTGGAGTCTTGGCAAGACGGTCCTTGCTTATGTGTTGAGCGAGCACATTCACATACACGGAGCACGACCCTGCATTCCGTTTGGTCCAATCTGCAGCACGGTTACTGCGTCCTTTTAGCAAAAGCTGTTAAAAAGTGGATTGTTAGAACGGGCCAAATGACCTGATTGGAAGCTGTCATTCAAAACAGGACTCTGCAAATAAGGAGGGGAACATATTAATATCACTCTCTCCAGGTCTAATTGTATGCGAAGGACAATGCGGGAGTATTTCCCTTTGGCAGACGTATCATCAAGGGCATCAGCGAAAAGGTCCCTCAGCCACCTTTGCTGTCCCACAGCACTGACGTTTAAAGTGTTCAAAATACTTTCTTTTTTCCATTGGATTTTTCCCCCCTGCTGTTCAATCGTGCCCAATTCTCGGAGACTGCCTGGACCAGTCCCTGCAGTTTTTTTGGCAAGATTTTTCAGAAGGGGTTTGCCATTGTCTCCTTCCTGGGGCTGAGAGAAGGTGACTGGCCCAAGGTCACCCAGCTGGCTTTGTGTCTAAGGTGGGACTAGAACTCACGGCCTCCTGGTTTCTAGCCTAGTGCCTTAAACACTACACCAAACTGGCTCTCTTTTCATTAGAGACATATATACAATTAAAATGCAAACAAATCCATCAATAATAAAGAAATAAGAAATAACCAGTAAAAACTTTAAAAAAACACGCATCAGCTTAAAAGCCAAAAACCTGAATAATAAATCTTTTTTCTTCCCTTCACAAAGTGATGGAACTTAGCTGTCCCATTTAATTTACACAACCACCACCCAATCGTGTTAAGTCTTTCCTTTTTTTTTTTTTTTTACAAAAAAAAATGAAGTTTCTGCAATATGAACTGATTGAACAGCCATTTCAAGATTGTGACTAATCAACCACACACTTAAAAAGTAAAGTCCTATTTATTAAATGTGTTGATATAGGTTCATAAAAAACATACAGAGAGAATTTTATACACTTTATTAAAAGGTCTGGGGGGAAAAAACCAATAACAATATAGAAGTAACATAGTAAAATGAGTTGCATTATGCAGGTTCCTAGAAAGCACAAACAAGCACTCTGGCAATATAAATGTGGCAAAAAGAAGAGAGAGAGGAAAAAAGAAAAAGAACCAACAAAGCATATATTCTATCCATAACAACTGAGGGAATGACCTCTTATTGGCCTGGAATGAATCAGTTGGATTAATCTGAATCTGTATCGCTATGGAACCAGACTGAAAGTGAATCCGCTGATTCCTACTGAGTCCCCTTTAGGTGCCTGCAAGATTCTATTTTTACTCAACATTTTAGTTTTTTCTTTTGGATTTTTAAATTTTCAAAATCAAAGGGTTTATTTTTTCTGGAGACCCAAGTTAAATAAATCCAAACGCACCCAATTACGAACTCACATTTTAGGATCAGACACCTCCCCCCCCCCCGGCTTAGTGCAAAAGTCTGAATTAAGCACTGGAAAGTGGGCAAAGATTGAGATTTTCTTTGCTTTAAGAAAATCTGCTTTTGATCACAGACTCCCTTATAGCGGAATTCACATTTCTGCACTAAAAGCTGCAATCTTGTTTTCCAAAAGCTTTTTTTCCTTCAAAAAAAGCAACTTTCCTAAAATGCCACCCCATCCCACCTTTATAGCTTATTTTGGCATTCTGAATTTTGGAAGGTTTTCTTTTCAGCCCTGCTGACTGTGGCTTGAAAGAAAGCAACATTTAACAGAAACACCCCCCCCCCCAATTAGACAAACGGCCGCGTCATCCCCTCAGCTGTTTGGATCCCGAGAGCCATGGCAACAAAATCATTTGGCTTCCACAACTATCAAATAGCATCTGTGTACAGTAACAAAGATCTGGAACCGTGTAAATTCTACGTCAGGTGATTACCCTCTGTTGTGTGTTTGGAAAAGACCACTTTTTTTGTCATTTCAATTGTTGTTATTGACTGTTGGCAGTTGGGGGGGTTATTTTGCATTTCCAGTTGCCTTCTTGGGAAGGCACGAAGCTTCCGATTGTAGGACACGTGGCTATGAGGGTCACCAGCAAAGGTGGGGCTTCCTGGATGAGCTACCAGAGTTTGGCCTCCATTTACAATCAAAGGACGCCTACCTCCCAAAGGGGCCTCTTTCCCCAAATTGGGGACCTTCAGATGGGTCCTGAGTTGGGGAAAGAGGCCTTAAGGAGATGCGTGTCCCCCTTCGATCAGGCTGGACTTCAACTCTTCTACTCCCCAACTCGCCCAGTTTTGGTTTCCGAGTGTTGAAAATCAACAGAACTGGAGGGTATCAAGTTGGCCAAAGTTTCTTGAAGGTGACAAACTTTTAAACCCAGGTGCTGAACTTAATATCTGGGCATTGGCGGTGAGGGCAAAGGCACAAAATTTATAGAGGCTTACTTCACATCTCAGCTTGACCAAGATTTTTCTTTTTTTTTTCTCGCTCTCCCCCCACTATCCCTGGTTTGGAGTGCTTTTTCATTTTAAAACTGTGTAAGCCTACTGTAGTCCATCAATTTTTGGCAACCCCACTGTCAAATTTTCTCATCGTAGATCAGTCTTTCTCAACCTCGGCCACTTTAAGATGTGTGGACTTTAACTCCCAGAATGCCCCAGCCAGCCACGCTGGCTGGGGAATTCTGGGAGTTGAAGTTCACACATCTTAAAGTGGCCAAGGTTGAGAAAGACTGCTGTAGATGCTTGTGGAAGGACAGCTGCGATAGTCTGAAGTAGCCAAAAATCAGAGAGAGCCCGATAGGACTTCTTAAGACTAACAAATCTATTATAAGGCACAAGCTTTTGTGAGCTGCAGTTCACTTCATCACATGCATGGAGTGGCTAAATTGATTTTGGATTTAAATACGTGGGTGGGTGGGGGAAACAGGAGCAGAAGACAGGGTGGTTATGGAGATGAAGTTTCCGTGGGGGACAGATTACAGATACCCAGTCAATTAACCCTCGTAAAGTGTCAAAACTCTGTTGTGTTGGTTTAGACCTTCCGAAGTAGCCTAAAACCTATGTCCTACGTCCGTTAAGGCACCCCACTCATCTGAGGAAGCGAGCTCACAAAAGCTTACCCCTTAAAATAAAGGTTGTTCGTCTTACAAGATGCTACCAGACTCTGATTTTTGGCTGTCAAATTTTGGACCTATGGTCCAAGAGAGGGCAGAAAAAGGGGGGGGGGAGACTGAACTCTAGATGCCTTCACGGTTTCTTGGCTGATGTTTCATCAACGTGACTCACACTCCTTATGGTGGAAGCACGTGCCTCTGAGCACACGATGTGCTCTCATCTGCTCGAGTTTCCAGACTCTTAAGTGAAACTTGGGCAAATCCGCACAGAAAAAATGTACGTTTTCTTGCGGCACCTTTCTCTGAGATAATTACAAGCCGCAGCACAAGTTCCCCTTTCTTAAGAGTTGTACCTGGCTTCTGGTTCAACTCCCCCACCTCCGCACTGTGGGCAAGGCCATTCTCAGGACCTGGGAGGGGACCCTCCCTAACTCAGGCCCTTTCCTAGCACGGGGAGGCCCAAGATGGGACTGTCCCATCAACCAGAGCCACAATCTGGATTGGGTCAGGGTTAGGCAGGAGAGGAAGCAGGCCTAGAACTGGACAGACCTACCCAGCACTGTTATCTGGCATTCTGAAATCCAGAGCGAGCCTGGAACGAATCATGAAAGGGCCACCCCTTCTGTGCCCTGCTTCGTAGCAGGCCCTTCTCTCTGCACGCCCAGTTGGGGTGGCGAGAAAATCCTTCACGGACCTTTGCTGGTGACCCTGATGTCTAAGTCAAGCATCTGTTCCCGGTATTTACTTTTCTTCTGAGCTGCAGGTTGAAGTGACCAGTCCGCTGTTTTATAAACAATTGGCAAACTACAAAGCTTGGAGGACAGCAAAGCAACTTCACACGTTCAGCTAAGTTTTATAGCAAAAAATCTCTTCCTTTTCAAAGCCTCAGTAATCTCTTTTACAAACTTTTCCTTGTATTATTACAGACTTTTTTTTTTAATATATTCAAAATAAGTTCCAAGGATTTCTTTCGTGGACTATGTACATAAGTGCAAAAAGACACATCTCACACATTCGTACACCAACTGAATCAGTTTAACTGCAGCATATTGGTTTCTTCAACACTGTTAAGGAGTTATTCCACAGTATTTTTATTTTTTTGCCTCACATACACATTTTACTCTTCCTCTTTCTGCTTATAAATAAAAATATAGATTTTTCTTTCTTTCCTGCTCCTGATTTTGACATAATTACTTAGTGTTGATTTTTTTTAAACTACTACTGTATAGGGTTTTTCCCACTTAAAAATGCTGTATAAAATTACTAGTACTGAACAAGTAACACAATTCAATACTAAAGGAATATCTAATTAATTTCCTGTGTTGAGGGCACTGACTGATGGCTTTTAAGACATCAAGGATGGAAAAACCCACGGGTTTCTCCTCGTGAAACTCCCTTGCAAAGGGACAAAAATTGAGACTGGTCGCAAAACTCGATGCAAATGCTAACGGTATACAGTCCACCTGAAAGCAAAGGACTCTGTTTTGCAAAACACTCCTTTCCCTTGATTTTGTCTGTACATGCTTGCCTGTGAAACTGGACACTGAGAGTCTGAGACCAAATTCTGTACTCGGTTTTCCAAAATGTCAACTATTTGGAAACGAAACTAACGTTTTGAACACTGGGGCGACCCTTTTCTCATTTCTACCATCCCAGAGAAAAATACTGTGGAATAACCCAACCCACACAACAATTTCTACAAGCTATAAAACCTGACTCTAAATCCATGTGTTGTAAACTTTTGACTGAAAAAGTGACATAAAAGACACAAATCCAGCGTTCACATGGGACTTTGGGATTTTAAAAATATTCAGTCATATCTTTCTCCGACAGTATTGAACTGTACCTTAAACAAACCCATACTGTTACACATTACTTTTTTTTTTAATTTACATGTGAAAATTTCACAAATAATGTATACAAAGGTAGCCATGTTGTAGTTTTGTTGCCATAGCAACAACAACTTAATTATAATTAGTTAACAATGAATCTATCATTGTAAGGAGTTACATACAAAGTTAATTCTTCTGTTTGTTCTTAAACTGTAAACTATACAAACTAATTATGGACTGTATTTTTTTCTAAATCTTGGCATGCGCTTCAGTGTTGTCTTAGAAGATAACTTAAAGGAGTTGAATACATGTATTTAAAAGTCTTAACATTCGCTAACTCTCCTTCAAAAATTAAATTCATTAGTTACTAAAGATTATATATTTATATATGTATACACGCACATGTGTGTGTGCATATATATATATATATAAAAGCAATAATAAAATCTGTTAAAACTAACAATAAAAGAAATGGAAAGTAATGCAACATGAATTAACTTGTAGCCTATTAACGATGTCTTTTAAATTCTATTTACAATTATTTTTAGGCTATCAACTAATAGGTATCTTTTCCTTAAAAAAATTACTACAGTCTTAAACATACAATATATTCTAAGGCCTTCATCAGGCACATGGTAAAAATTATTTCGGTACATCCTTTCAGGAGGAAGGGGAAATTTAAGACTTCTCCTCATATATTTCACTTTTTTTTTCAGTTGTAAGTAAGTGAAATGTATTACGGATTTAAAAAAAAGGGGGGGGGGGACTCCAGTTTTTAAAACTTTGTGTACTAAAGCGTCCTAGAGGTTGCTCCTGTATTAAGTAATCCGCAAGGCCGGGAATCCACAGGAGGCCAGCCTGCCTTCTGCCCGTTAGTTAGATTTCCAACATTCAACATTCATCACTGTTTGTATAACTAGCTGGTGTGCAATAAGGGTCATTTTTACAGGCCTGGATTGCATGACCGCAGCCTTAAAACACGGAGACTGGAGAGTGCCAGTGAAATGCTGAGATTTCCTTCTGAGTAAGCATGCACAGGACTGCACTACAATCTTCAATGTGCACAAAGGTGGCTTCTCCGCAACCCCCCTTAAAGGTACATGAGGGCATAGGTCTGGTTTTAAAGATCTTTCCCCCCTCCCTAGCAAAGTCTAGCTCCAAAGTCCCTCCCCCCCCACCTAACTATATGAAAAAAACATCCAGGCTCCAATATCTCACTAAACACAACAGCTGCTTACTCTGAGAAGTCAGCCAGCCAAGCTCCTGATGGATGAGCAGCTGTCTGCTTTTAAGAAAGAATCCAACCAACTGCCCTCAATTTCAGAGATTTGTTAGGGAGCCCGTTAAGACTAGGATAAAAAGGGAAAAGTTGCATCGGCCCCGAAGACACCACGGTCCTGCTTTTAGCAAACGGCCTTCCTCCACACTGCATTTCAGTGTGGCTGGGTCAGAAATGGAGGGGCAGCGCGCATCGGGGAAAGGAGCATAGATCACACCTCTCATGACCATGCCCTCTTAACAAATCTCTTCATTTACTTTCCCAGGACGAGGGGCAGGGTGCCTGGCAAGACTTAAAAATGTGGTGTGGGGAATCCGGAGCCGCCCCCCGGCCACACCACGACTTGGGCTCTTTTGCCAGGAGTTGAAACAGCTGAACGAGAAACTCCCCAAGTGCAGAATGCACAGTGTGACCCACAAAAAAGGGATAGACTGGCTGTGGGAACGGGGGAGAGTTTCACACAGTATCGCAAATGCAAAAATGACACCACTCTAAAAAAAATACACAACCACCTTGAATCCATTTTATGCTAAGCAATTTTTGTAAAAAAACAAAAAAAAAAAAACAGGGCTGATTATGAAAAAAAAATCTAATCCATTAGAACACTGTACTTTAACATAAGAGTAATAATTTTACAAACCCACTGTTTTTTAAAACCCTCTCTGTGCATGTATGTTAAAGGTTTAGGAACACACGTTCTCCCCCGCCCCCCATGGAATGGCTAACAAATTTCCTCCCTCAAAAACGATCAATCAGCTTTTTCCGTTTTCCCTCTGCAATGACCCGTTTTACTCAAGTTTCTGCACTTCTTGCATATTATTTGCATAAGGCTGAGAGAAAATGGGCACACGTACACCATTCTATAAGCACACGCATACTTTTGAGAGAAAGAACTTTGGATAAATTAAAAAGGAATATACAGGTTTGATGAGCCTGCACAAGCTTGTAGAAAGTTGTTAAACTTACACAGATCTGAACAATCTTTACAGACATCTCTGGAATCAAGTAACACCTGAATCCAGGTTTGGGAGATCAGATTTAGAGTCACCGAATAGCTCAGCGACTTTGTAGGCAGAATGCAGCTCCAAAGGGATTTATAGTCTGCCGACTGTTTTTTTTTTCTTTCTTTCTTGAATAAAGAAGTCATTGCACAACAATCTTTAATAGTGCTACCCTCACAAATGGCATTTCTATTCCCACCCTTGGGTTGAATTTGGTGAAGTTTCCAAAGCTTCAAGCTTTGCCTTTTCCTCAAAACTTTTGTTTCTCTAAGAAACAAACACTAAATTTGCAAAGTTGGTATTAAAAAACAAGAAGAAATGCTTGTGGCACCTAGAAGAGCTACCCTGACACACCTATCACTGGTCCTCCATATAAGAAAGCCTCTGTGTGTGTGTGTGTGTGTGGGGGGGGGGGGGCACATAATCAGTTTAAACGTGGTCTGCTGCAGGAGTACAAAAATTCTCAACACACTATAGGACACTTTGATACCACAGCGAGGAGCCACGCTCTTCTACTTTTTTTGGCTCCTACATTTTGCCATAGAGGAAAAAAGAAGGAAAAATAAGGAAATTGCACCCCTGATGTTCTGTCTTTTGAGCACTTTAAAACTGTGACTTGAACGTTGTGGAAATGTGTTAGGCTTACATTCTGTGCACATCTTCGCAAGATTTTTTTCCCTCAACATCTTTCAGAGAAAACCAGAGCGCGCTACGTCGAAGTGACAGGATCACACATTCCTCCATATATAGCACTGAAAGCGGACGCCCAACCTCCTTGGAAACCATAAAGCTAACACAAGCATGTCTACCCAAATGCGTGAGTGTGTGCATGTGTCCAACCTTTCCGACTAGAGATCAGGGATGTTCTCTATAGAGGCACTGCCACAGGTTGTGCAAATCCCATCATCACCACCATCACCATCACCACCACCATCATCCTTTTTTAAAATATACAACTATCTGTACCTAAGGAGCACTCAAGTCCGTTTTCTTCCCATTAACAAGGTTACAAAGCCAGGAAACAGGAAGTCTGCGACAAGGACCTGAAGAACGTTCAGATGGGCAAGGATGCCGATTTAAAACGGCCGTGTGTTTTGGTAAGCCTTCGAAGTAGCACCAAAGGTCTTATTTCTTCAAAGGCTTATTTCCGTCTTGCCCCCAAGCAGGGGTGTCACCAAAGGCAGGGTGTCATTGTTTCTGGATACTGTTGGATTTTATGGGGTTTCAACTTTGAAAACGCATCTCCATTTATACACGTAAGTAAAGCAGCCAAAGGCTCCCACGCTTCAGAACTGAGCGTCAGCTAGTTCTGCACCCAGCAGTGTGGTCTTCTCGGACTGGGATGCGGAAGGAGCTGCCTTTGTGGTGGACACCTGAAACCGCTTCCTCCAAAAAGGAAGGTTCCTCATGGGCCCCAAGAACTTTGTTCAGTCTCACGGAGCAAAACAAAATGCTCCGGGGAACAAGGATTTAGAACCACCCAGTAACTCATTCTCTCTTCCTCTCCCCTCAGGGGATGCCAAACTCACCAAATTAAAATGAGCAAGCTCTCAGGGCTAATGCCTCCAAGACTGTCTCCTGACCCATCCCAAATTCTGTACTGTAAATCAGTGGCATATGGACAGGAAGCTGTTAGCTTATAAGGAAAATTAAAATTTCTGGGAAAGCTGTAACGGATATTTTATTCCTCTACATGATGGGAGGCAAGGACATTCATTATTATGAGTATTATGATTATTACTGGCAAGCGCAGTAGCTAATGGAGAACCGAGGCACCTGCTTGGGGCTACCTATCTAAGATATGGGGTTGGGTTATGCACGTTTGAAAGGATAATGTATGTTTCTCCTCTTGTTCTGTATATATCACAGTAGATTAGCAGAAGTCTTTGATTTTCAGTGTAAAGAAGCCCCAATTTTTTAAAAGAATCAATCTTCTTCACCATGATTTCTTTAAAACTTGGCCACGAAAGGGTTAAGAAGTGTTGAGGACCATGCCCAGCAGAAAATGGTAGCTGAAAGCAGATTTTTTTCTTGCCAATATTTTCTGCCCTCGAGTGAAAATTCTTCAGCATTTGGCCCCTGGTCCGTTTTACTTTCTGGCCTGTTCCTGGATGAGTGGTTGGCTTTTTCCATTATTTGCAACAACTAATGTTTAGAAACCAACTTCTATCTGCAACCTGTCTGAACATCTTCAGGTCTTCCTTTTTAAAGCACATCTTCCTGTTTCCCTTTGTAACATTCTTAGCATATTGTTTAAAAAAAGGCAGGGGAGGAAGGGAGAAAAAGGGCAATTGATAACAACGGTCATCTATGAAAATGTCAGATATCATGATCATGAAAAAATGGTGTGGAATATACTTGATAATGATGTACAACTTTTTTGTCTCTCCAAATAAAGTCAATATAGACTAGGATGTAAACAAAACATTAAGATAACACTTTGAAAAACAGACGAACATTTATCCATTGACAATAGAACAATTAACCTAGTTAAGTCCACTGTGCAAGAGCACTTTGTCTTGATGGTAGACAGAAAAAAAACCCACTTTTTAAAAAGTGTGTTAAAGGTGTTACAAAAGTCTATTTTATAGTTCTTTACTTCTATGTCTCATATAACAGAGCACTGTTTTCTTAATTGTTTTATATATATATATATAGTGCTTTTTAAAAAATGTTTTGACATTCCCACAGATCAGTTTTTGGTTAACATGGATGCTGCCCTAGGCTTACTGTAGATGTTGGAGAGAAGGTGGGCATGAAGCACAGAGAGCCCACTCCAGCTTCCCACCAGGAGAGGAGAAAAAAAATGCACAGGGAATTCTGCCACTTCCGGTTCAGGATGCCAACAGTATGCTGGAAAAGGGGGGGAAAAGAAAACAGGGACATTTGACAAAGCCAACAACTGGATTTGGCCAAAAGCTGACCTCCTTCCATAACCTACTTCCCTCAGGGACAAGCCGCAAGTGTGGGACAAGAGCAGAGCTCTCTCTTGCTCCACACTCAACTGGTATGCAATGGCGCAAGGGCTGATATATGTTAATAGTCACCCTGATATGGGGATCCTTCCCCCCATTTGGCATTCTCTGGGCTTTATTCTGGGTGGTGGAAGCTCCTTAGTTATCTCCCTTCCCAGAAAGGTTTTAACCTCTGCAAATCTTGCTGATAATATAACCCTCTCGTTTTTCAATTATCCAGGTTAGGATCCATAGCAATCAGTATGCATTCCCTTGAGGGGTATCAGGAGTACAATGTTGCTTCTGAATGTGAAGGTTCTAACCAGCCATCATGGCCAGAGGGTGCTAGTAGACTTCTCACATTTGTCCAATTTGCTTTCAAAGCTATGAACAAACGCCCAGCACCATCTCCATGACACTAAGGTCCATAAATTAGTGGTACGTTGAATGAAAAAGAGTTGGCTGCCCAGGAAGAAGTTGTGTTGAGCTCACTTGGGCTGTAGAGCTTTGCTCCTTGGCTTCGTACACTGTTTGCAGTATGGCAAAATCTGTGCCCACCTCACAGGTTTGCAAAATACAAACTGAGGTAACCCCTTTTTAAAAAAGGCAAAATCTTGCAAGATTGTAGACTCCCACGAAATTCCAGAATTCTTGCATGAGAAGAACAGAGGGTTCAGCCAAGGATCCCTGGAGGAGACTTCCAGAAGACCCCCAACACGCCTGAATAAACCCAACAAGGCCTTCTGAGTCCTCATGAGGAAGTCAAAGTGAAATCCAGGCATCCCAGCACAAACTCTTCAGTGACTGGCTTCACACAGGACACTGAACCCACAAACTGGTCAGCCCCATTTTGGCCTAGAGTCTTGTGTGCAACTCCAGCCCACATGTTTGGCTCAACAGCTCAGTATGTGTGAACCCAGGATTAGAATTAGCTGAATAAACCCAGGATTAGAATTAGCTGAATAAACCACAGTTCAGTCAACAATGGGTAAGCGTGCCATGCTAACACAGCTGAAGCATAACTTACTATTGTGTTGCTCCTACATCTGTGACACAAACATGCTGCTGTTCAGTTCATCTACTGATAACTGGGAGATCTGCAGTAAAACAAGGAAGGGAGTGGAGAGAAGGAAGAAGTCCCATTAAAACATTCCCTCGATGGTTAACTCTGCCCACTAACTTCAAGACCCACCAGGAGTTCTCGGGCAGCTCACAAGTTTGGGTATCTGCAGGGGAGGTAAGCGATACCATGGGTGTCACAATGCTAATCGTGTAATTTGCAATTACACAATGACACCATCTGTGTGGTGACATCATAATGCATGTGAAGTCATTGTGACATCATTGCTCCTTCTTCCTGTGCTCACAGGGAATCAATGATTCATGCAAAATCTGCTGGCTTCGATGGCTGAAAAAGAGGTGGCTATTGGAGAGGGGTTCAGCCCCTGTGGACCAAACCAGAACACCTGGAGAAAGCATCACTTTACATTTGCTGGGTATCACCTTTAATGCAGGGGTGTGTTGCCCTAACTCAGCATTTCTCAACCACCACACCTTTCAGATGTGTGGACTCCCAACTCCCAGAATTCCCCAGTCAGCATGCTGGCTGGGGAATTCTGGGAGTTGAAGTCCACACATCTTAAAGTTGCTGAGGTTGAGAAACACTGCCCTAGCTAAAACATTAATGGTGCAAATAAACCATCAAGTAGTAGTAGGAATATTAATACAGAAAGTCTACGTAGCACAGCGCTGTTAGATGGGAAACCACCCACCATCATCTCAGCAGACTGAAAACTGGTCCCTCCCACTCCCCTGGTGCTGGGCCCCTCCAGATAGCAACCGATCCCCAGGAGAGATCAGAGACCCGTGCTTGCACCTTCACAGCACAACCAGGGCCAGGAGAGGAACTAATTTTAAACTGTAATTTAAATGAGTTAAAAACACAATGGGAAGATTTCATGGATTTAGCATTTTTCCCCTTCACTCCCGTGAAAAAAATCACAGCATAGCAACATTTTGGAGAAAGCCTGAGGGCAGCACTCGATGTCCTTCAGGCAAGCTGGTTACGGATTATGGGCTGGTCTTTCCTAATAAATATATTTTGCATGACCCCAAGTTCAATCCTTGGCATCCTGTTTCTTTTAGGTTAATTCTTGCGGGCTGGTTACCTTCCCCGCCCCAGCAGAAGGCCTTTCAAAGAGGCTTCCCTTCGGCAGAGTGGCCCAGCAAGAGCGGAGGACCAATTTCCCTCTGCTCAGCCTCAGCCGCCAGCTGGGAGAGGCTGCACCAGGGAACTGCCGTCTTTCCAGTTCCCTAAAAGGGAGCCCGTTGCATTTTAAAAAATACATAAGCAGAGGCAGAGTTTTCAGGGCTAGGAAGAAAGCTGCCCTCTTTTCCCTTTTGACCCATGTTTTGCCTCAATTTACTTTTGAGGTGGGAAAAGAGCCACCCCAACGGAGGAGTCTGCTGAGACTGGCAGGACAACACTGTTACGCCGAGGCCTGTGTCACAGCCTCGCCTCGATGAGCTGGCAGAAAACTCTCAGGGGCCTCTTCTCCCCATCGATCTTGAGCCCCCTCTTCCAAGCTGGGATCCCAAAGGGGCTGGAACAGCCTGCCAAGTCTGGGAGTTGCAGCCCCAGCACATCTGGAGGGGAAGGCTGGTCTGGAAGTGTGACATTTCTGGATCATCTGCGCTCCCCAATCCCTTGCTTCAAAAGTGATCCCACCCCGCATCCACGAAGAAAGCCCACACCCCGTCACAGATCCACGGCCCTTCCGTGTCCTTCGGGGGGTGCAGGCGTTGGCCAGATGTGCCACCATCTCCTCAAGGCTAGTGCAGAGATGGTGGGGGCGGTGGCGGAGGGCAGGCCTGGGAACCCATCTGCCAGGAGGGTGCCCTCACGAATGGCCCCCAACTACCCCCTACACACCATTCAGCTGAGAACCTCCAGTTCTGTTCCAGTGGCCATCAGTTTGAGCGTCAGGACTGGTTGAGCTTACAAGGCAGGACGAGCAGCCCCTGGCTGAGCTGGGTTTGGGAGGCACCCTGTGGCAGAAGCGATGCATGTCCCAACCTCCACGTGACCCCTAGCAAACAGCACCGGGCCCCACGCGGGATGTGGGCTCGGGCAAGCTCCTGGCACCTCGGACCCCATGAAAGAAAGCTATCGAAAGGGGGCAAACCTGATTGGCCGTTGCAGTTGTAGCGAAAGGAACGCTGGTGGCGGGTGTAGTTGCTGCAGAAACAGTGGTGGGCGTAGCACCGTGCATCATGGGAACTTTTCGGTAGGGAACCATGGAAGCAACAGAACAGGAGGGCGGAGCATTTATGTAACGTGGCAGGGGCGTGGTCGGGAATCACAGCAACAAGCCATTGTGACGTCATGGAGGGAGACACCAGGAGGCGGCATGCAATCACAGAGCAAAGCAAATCAGCATCGGGGGAGGGGGAGAGAACAAGAAAATAATAAGGGAAAAAAAGGGGAAAAAGCCAATTACAATTATAATTAAGAAAAAAAAACTAAAATATTCTCAACACTCAGTAAACATTTATAAGCAGAACAATGATATATAAAAGACTCTGGGAGGGGGCGTGGTGGTCAAATTTCCAAAGATGGGTGGAGAAGGAACAAATGGTCAGACCAAGTTGTTGGGTGTGTGTGTGGGGGGGGCAATATATCCATGTGTGTTGTTCATGACTGTTTACGGGAAATGGCAACTGCGGGCACATGGGATCCCATCCTACTTTGAAAAACTGTAGCGCACGGTTTACTTGGGAGCAAGGGTCCTCATGGACCCTATTCACATCTGTGCACCCTCTGCTTACTCCTTGGGATTCTTTCCAGCTGCACCATAAGCCCCAGATGCAACCTGTGCTGGTTCTGTCACAATGGTGTTATGGGTGCAAATGCATCCTGTCTTTAACTGTCTTGATTTTTTTCCCAGGGCCCACTCCAATTTCTCCCACAAGGAGAAAAGAGGGAGAGGGAAAAATCAATGTCTGAAACATCTAACATCTTTAGAAAAGAACAAAAATAACAGGGAGCATGGGGTGGGCAAAGCAGCCAACAGGAAGACTACAAGTGGCCTGTGGATTTTAATGGAACATGGGCATTCAGTCCTTATTTTTTTAGGCAAGGCGTAAGGCAGGCTGCATTTTGATGAGACCAAGGAAAGGAGGTCCTGAGATTCCTGATTAACTGCAAGGAATGAGGCCCAAAGCTTGAGTCTCCCTTGCCCAAGGGTGTCTTATGGAGAGCTTGGGATTGGCTTTTGGATCCAAGGGGTGTCTTGCAGAAATGCAATACCCTACCTGACACCTAAAGTAGCAGAAAGGTCCACCTACTGTCCCAGGAGCAAACTAGGTGGAAAGATCAGGCCACCACCAGCGTCAGAGCCTAAAACTCTACAAGGACCCTGGGTATCCTGGAACCACATCTTCACCAAATTACGAATCCCACGATAGGTTAGAGGGACATTAACAGCACAAAAGCTGTCTGAAACTAGTCTCAAAGCGGCTGATATTTTTAGCAAGGGCAAGCCAATGCCAGTTCAGTCAACTGCTAACATCCCCTGTGAGGTTTGGAGGAAGAAAGCTACAATGACCCAATTTTACATTCTCTGTTGAACTTGTTTGTCAACTTCCACAGCCCGCCTTCTTTTCTGCCTCATCGAGGTTAGTCAAAGGCAAACAAAATACCCAGGAAAAAAAAAGTATGCACTTAAAGTAAATGGACTGACAGCAAAAAATAGTGGTTATAATGAATTATGTTATCCAAAGGACTGCACACAAGAGTAAGGGCAAGCGCAAGTAATTCTCTTTCTCAAAGACCCAGCGTAAGTGCTATAGATGCATCCTTTTACAGGTCAACTAGCCATGCAGCATTACCAAATGTTTTCCCAGTAAGAAAGTTAAATAGAGTTAATTTTGAGAGGAACGGAAATAACGTCTGGGAATCCTAAATGCCAAAATACTCCCATTTGGGGGGTGGGGAGACACGAAACGGATCTGCTCTCAACAGTCCCCATCTTTGCTTGCAGTTTGGCAGTTTTTCCATTCTATCCTGCTCCCTACTGGATTCAGTCACAGGATGGTTGGGGTCAATCCGGAATCACATTGCAGATGAGATGACATCATAGCACTACCCAGCCAATCAGATTGGGCTGCATGGAGATGTCAGCAAGGGTCCAAGGGTAAGGGCTAGGGTCACAGAATGAATTTGATGATGTCGTGTCAGCTTGTAGCCAAAATAATTTGGTTATCTCAGGGGGAAGCTAAGAGTTGAACAAAGGCGAGTAAAAGAGACAAGAAGGGGGCCACAGAAACACCGTCACGGGCACTGCTAAAAGAAAACAGTGAGGGAGAGGATTGATTTTCAGCACTCATTTGAGCTCAGCTACACTGATTCATAATCACGCTTGCCACACAACAGAGATGTGGACAGGCACAACCTCCCCGCCTTTACAGTGACGGTGGGCTTGGAGCCAGACAGACCGTGGGGCATTGCTAGGCACCCCCCGCCCTCCTCCTCCTCCTCCCCGCCCTCCACCAGTGACACAGCAGATCCAAAGGCCTCATTTGTGTTAGGAAAAGGTTGTGGAGAAAAACCTACCAACATTTGCTGCGGGTGCCATGCACAGCACAGACCCTGCACGTCATGCAGTGAAGCGTGGAAAAGATGAACAGAAGGGATATTTCGTTAGTGAAGCTGTTAGTGTGTTAACAGGCACAAATTCCGAGTAACACAATTGCTTTTCAGGGGTTTCTCTGCCGCAGCACTGCCTGCGGCAATGACCATGCAGAACTCGGATCTGACCATCATCAAGCCAATCGCGGCATTTCAACTTTAGCATTGTGGCCGAAAGGGAAAAGTATGCTTGGATTCTAGGCAGCAGGCTTGTTTGGGGGGAGTTTTGAATTTGCTCTCCAGACTCCTGCTTAATTTAGCCCCCTTCGTACGGGCAAGATTTTGCAAACTTATTCTGCCAGTTCTGCAGGAATGCTGCATGTGGGAAACACTGGTTGAACAGATTGCCCACACGTCCCCCCCCCCAAAAAAAGAACTGTTCATGGGTGTCCCCTAATTACCACCTGCTAGCTAGCCTAGCATTATTAGCACACTGGGAACTGTTTTATCATTAACCTCTTGGAAAGTTTTGACAAGCAGCATGTAATTTTGTACTCTAGATGCACAAATCCAGGGGGAACACTTGAATCTCTATGCCTGGTGAAGAGCAAAGCTCGCATCTGGACTTCCAGTTGCAAGGCAGGCTTTCACTGGGCAGGGGGCTGCTATCAAAAACAGGCAGGTCAGGGAAATATCCACTCCTGTGATATTTATTCACATTGGAACAGATTGTTAATTCTTTTAAATCGAGGAAAACATCTAAATGTGCATTGGAGATGTAACTGTGATCCTTTTAGAAGACCAAGGTTTTTAAAAGGAAGGAAACGTTTCTGGGGCCAACCCCCTCCATGCTGCTTCCCAGCTAATTAAACTGGGAAATTGCCTTGGATCCCCGAGATTCTTCACAGCCTCTGGAAGGCAGCGAGAATGAAGTCTTGCCCTTCGGCCTTCGCAAGAGCCCCTTTTCTCCTCCCAGACCCTCCCGGGACACCCCTGACTCAGGCAGCACCAGCAAACCAATCAGATCAGCAAACTGAAGGCTCTGGCAACACAGCAGGGAGGGAAGTCATGCACAGCTGCTCTGGGCAAAAGCCACTGCTCAGCGGATAATAGCAGTCCCTTTTGAGAGTCAGGCAGTGCCCCCAGAGGCAAGGGGAGGGGTTTCCGGGCCACCTCCCACGGTGGGGTCAGCTCACTCACCGGAAGAAGAGCAAAAAGGCCAAGACAAGGAACCTACCTGTTGGGATAAACGCAGGCTGCTGCAACTGCATGTTCGCAAGGGCCTGCTGGTAGTGGAAAACGCTCGGGTTGAAGACTGTGGTGGCACCGTTGTTTTTTTCAAGTGCTGGCCTCTTTGGTAAAGGTTGGAGGGCACCAGGTGGCAACGCCTGCAGAAAGGAAGAGCCGCAACCGACCAGAAGAGAAGGGGAAGGGGGAGAGAAAAGGAAAACCAGGTTTAGTCAGAGCAGCGCTGGAATAGGAGAAGAGGTGTGATCTTCAAATCACCTGCAACTGCTGAGAAATGGGAACTGGGACAGAATTCACCACTTGACAGCCAGGGCAGCTGGAAGAAGTGAAGTTTGTGCCAATAAATGCATGGGGTGAGCAATCATCTTTGCCCCAAATCCCAGACTGCTTTTAAAGCCAACTTAACTGCCACGGCTAAGTTCTTCCCCAAATACGGTCTTTTGATTCCAAAAGGGTCGGAAAGGCCACAGAGGCGGTGGGAGGGTTCTGGGAGCTGAAGTTCACACATCTGGAGAACGTCTGGGCCAGGGACGGCTCAACAACGGGAAAGGAACAAAGGCCCCAGAACTACAGAAGCACTGCTTGTTTTCTCCATCTTAAGCTTTGACAGTTAAGTAAGTTTTAAGCCCACTGACATTTTAACATGTTTTTTATGCAAAATTGCAACGATCAAGGAAGCCGCTGGAATCCTTGGATTGCGGTGGGATATAAATGTGGTAATAGTTCGATTTTAAAATGAAAAAGAAAGGAGGGAATAAAAAGAAGGGGGGAGTCAAGAGTAATTTCCACTTGCTCAGGAGCAGTTGCAGAGAGTGTGCAAGCAACAAGCATGAACGACACACAGAGAACATTAACAGCTAAAATAAGAGATATGGCTATTAGCAGGAGAAGATTAGCAGAAACAAGGGGGAACTGGGAGGTTAATGCTGCTACTACTGGCTACAGCTTGCAGGCGTAAACTTCACCCCACTTCCTAGGCCAGCTTCTGGTTCTAGGGCTGGTGCTGTACCAGAGGACATCATAAGCGTAATGCTGAGAGCAACTGGCATTTGCCTCCGTGCGACTCCCTTCCCCTACGCACATTTGTAAGGCATGGCTGAAGACAGGCCTTTTCCTACTCCTTTGTGCAAAGAATCTATAGCGTGCACAATTTGCAGGCATGTCTTGTTCTCACTGTGACAGAACAGCCAAATCGTGAATGTGCCTGGCACAGGAACAAAGCAGGATGGGGGTCCTGCCACAGCAGTCGCTTCTCTGCACCAGTTCCTGAAGAACCCTGCTGTTGGTAAGACTAAATTTCCCTCCCTATGAAGACAGAGAGAGCTGGTTTCTGCTTTGGGCTGAGTTTAAAAACTGGCCACGGGCAGCAGGGGAGTCTGGAGTAGGCAGAGAAGGGAGCTGAGCAAGTGTCAAGAGACAATTTTAGCGAAAGCAAAGCAAATCAAAAACCGCTATCCCATGCTGAGCATTTGAGAGCAGGCAGGTGCACTAGGAGAACACACACCCCAAATGCAAGCTTGGTCTCCACTTAAGCCAGAGGGATACTTCTAGCCTTGGGGAGAAACTGGCAAATGTTTGCCCAGATGTGAAATCCATCCCAGCTTACATCCACTACTTGGTGTAAGCTAGTTGGTGTTCTATGCTTTTTTTGTGTAATAATTTTGCTGCAAGGGGCAAACACACTCAGACCTCATTCCCTTCGTTTCTGTTTTTGTCTTTGGCTCTCTGAGGCTGTAGAACTCAAAGTATCCCCGGGTCCCTTCATGTTCTGTCATAAGGCACATGTGTGCACCTTTTAGTGGAACTTGTGCTAAGATGAATTTGGCCCAAAGGTGCACTTCATTGGACTTTCCTGTCCCTCAGCTGGCTGGCCAGCTTTCAGACCAGCACATCTTGTCCTGCAGATCTGATGCATCAGAGTGCACTAATCCCCAAACCTGTTTCACCACCACATTTAAATGGAGAATGCTCTCCACTTGCCATGGGGCCTTTCACCCAGCCTGTCAATCATCATCCCCCCAAAACATGCCTCAACAATGGAGATGCATTTTGAGGTCCTAAGCAGACCCCCCCCCCCGTATTTCTTATCACATGTATGTACATGTTTGTTTCTTTTTGTCCCTCAACCCCATTCCATTTCATTTTCCCCTGCACATGACTGCTTCCCTCTCATGAGCAAAAACAGCCAGCACATTACTGGATTTATCATTTGGGAAAACTGTACCCTTAATTCATTCCAAATTTGGGGATGTTCACCCCAAACCCACTTGAGAACCTGTGACATACACAGGTCACACATTTTATGACCATCTATTCTTTCTTGCTTGTATTTTAAGAAACACCTATTATTTCTGTAAAAGGAAATGGCAACCCAACATATCGTTTTCTTTTCTTAAAAACCAACACCTTGACAGCCAAGCATGGGGTACAAAATCAGCCCCCCCTCCACACAAGGGTAAAACAGGCAAGGAAAAATGACAAATGAAAATGGACAGAAGGGTGTGAACTTCAAACAGCTCAAGTGGAAACAGATTTCACCCCCCCCCACAAAGTTTTTTTTAAAAGGAGACTGCACATCAGACAACCGTCGCGATCCATTCCCTGGGCACAGATTCGGATCAGCCCGGTAGGTTTAAGCCAGGCAAGCAAAAGTTTCAGTTGGGGTTCTCGAAGAGCCAATACCCCCCCGAAAACAAAATGCAGCCCCACTGTTGCAGGCAGGATGCAGCACTGCAGGATCTCTTTCTTTGCACGTTGAGAGGGGACCATCACCGATCGGCCTTTGTGCACTGGGGGCCCCAGCGCAGTTCTGACACTGACACCTGAGCTTGGAGGGGGAGCTGCTGGACCCGCCAGGACAAGTCCCCATCCTTACAGGTCTTTTAAAGACTGCTGGTCAGCCAGAGCCAGCTGCAAGGCCAGCCCCGCCTTTAGACAAAGGGACGCAGGACCAGAAGCCAAAAGTCAGGGTGAAAACGCTTTGTGTTCCCCTCAACCGGGCCATCTCAGGTTTCCCCCTTCCTTGTAAAGACAGGAGGGGGTACCACTCCCTAAAGCCAAGATGAAGCAACGGCTCTGAAGGGGGACAAAGACCGCCCCATCTCCAAAAGCCCAGGAACCAGCATCGCCCCTCTTCTGGCTTCAATGTTTTGGAAGCCACGATCCTCGTTTCTACGTATCACACCAAGGGGAGTCCCGTTAAACAGTGAAAAACAGCTTGCAAAAAGAGGGATGAGACTGGACACCGTCTCTTTTTTCGTGCCCCGGAAGTTCCTCCCAGCCTCTCCGGACCACGGCTGCGGGGCGGATCCTGCCTGCGCAAACGCCCTGCAGCTGCCGCGCTTGGAAGCAGACCGAGTGGAAAACGCTGTGGTAAGAGATCCTTCCAAAGCTGCATCTGGACTTTTGTTTGGAGGGAGGGACACCTGCTCTTTCAAAAATGGATTTTCAGTTCCAGCAAAGAGTGGCATATTCTCCCCCCCCCATCTTCGGGGGCAGGGGGCCGGAAGAGGAGCTGGACTGAAGCTTCAGACTGGAATAGCGCTGCTCCTCGTGCAATGCACAGTCTCCGGACGCAACACCCGGAAGAGAAAAGGAGGGGGAGGGGGGGGAAAAACTAACAGTAAGGTACTCCATGCAATCTAAAGGATGGTTACGTGCAAAGCTCCAAGTACCAGGTCAAGGTTTGCCTCCAGGGGTCGCTTCTGTGATCGGAGAGCTGGCTGAGTCTTAATTAGCAGGCAGCGAGCACATGGCGGCATTGAGGAAGGGGGGTTGAAGCACAACAACAAAAAACAGCAAGCAGAGATGTGTCAAAAAGGAGAGCAACGTTGTGGAGAAGGCGGAGAGAGAGAAATAAATAAATAAAATGAATGCATTATCACAGTAATTTTTTTTTCTTTGAGAAAACAAACAAACAAAAAAACAAACCAGACAACAACGCATGCACCACACAGAGAGGTCTGCAACTGTTAAAATGGACAAAGAACCACCACTGGGGGAATTTCCTCCCCTGGCCGGTCCACCCCGAGCAGAAAGGGGTTTGAAGTCTGGGCAGAAGTGTTTCCGTTCCCATTTTCACCAGTCATGCAGAAATACAGGGGGAGGGTCTGCAGGGTCTGACATTTTGCTTAAACCAGGGCTTCTCAATCAGGGTCCATGGACCCTGAGGGTTCTGGGAGAGGTCACTGGGGTCCCCTGGGAGATCACGATTTATTTTTAAAAATTATTTCAAATCTGAGCAACTTCGCATTGAAGAGGTAAGTTCCATTATTTATTTTCCGTTTAAGAACACTGTGAATGCATCTGGACAGGCCTACCCATGAGACGAATAGAATCATTTTGTAACTTCTGGCCTGTATTTGAGCCTGAACGTGCAGGGGCTCCCCAAGTGAGGCCTGGAAAATATTTCAAGGTTCCTCCAGGGTCAAAAGGTTGAGAAAAGCTGGCTCAAAGGAACGGAAGCAGTGCCATGCCACAAGCTCCGCCACTTTTGTGGGTGTGAGCAACATCACGGCGCGCATGGAAAGGAGGGGGAGCTTCTGTCATCACTGGCCTCTCTTGACCCCTTGCAGATGCCTCTGAATACAGGACACCTTTTTGCTGAAGGATTCAGATTATGGATCCCTCGCCTCTAAAGCTGATCTGCAAAATAAACCCCAGGTTTCTAATCCTCTGTAATGTGCGAAAAACTGTTTCCTGCTTTTCCCATGCTTCCCCCATCCCCTTCTTTTAAGCATTTCTTTGATAAAAATCCCCAACAGTTTATTTTTTAAAATCCACACTATGGAATACGGACTAGATTGTGTGAAATGGTGCTCTCGATTTGCTTAGCTGCCCTTTGAGGATAGCATCTGGTTTTGGGGCTGAATTCTTAGTGCTAATCAGAAGGCCCACAACGCAGTCCTACTCAGAAGCAAGCCCTGCTGTTTTCAGTGTGGTTTACTTCTAAGTAAGCAAGCAACTAGAGGTGTGCAGCCAAATCTAGAAAGTATCTGTGAAAAAAGGGCTGCGCTGGGTAGGTGGAATATTAATAAATAGCACAGTACATGTCCAGAAGGGGGTGATGAGTGTAAGTTTGAAGTCCAAAGATTCCTTCCAAACTTAGGAAGGAACCATATATAACTGTTGAATATTATCAAAGAATTTGAGACAACTTCCAGGAATTCTGGACACGTTTCCAATCACACCTTGCCTTTCTTCAAGATGACCAACACAAGGGTGATCCAAGAAAGTGTCCCACCTAAACACTGCTCAGACTGAAACCAGTGTTCCTTGAGCCTTTTGATGCCGTGGCTTGGGTAAAGACAAGACTGAAATACCCCTCTGCCCACATAAGTCGGTGTAATGGAGACCTGTCTCCTTTTTTTTTCAGCTTCCAAATCCCGGATTTATAGAAAGTCATTTGCTTAAGACTGCTGAAACAAATCAGAGCTGCATTTCAAAAATTTGACTGTGAATGTTTCTTTCTGTTTTGCCTATTAATCAATCAATCAATCAATCAATCAATCAATCCACCAACCAACCAATCGCTGTGCGATCTTAAAAGGCACATGAAGGCAGGCTTTGCAGTTGACTAGCACCAATCAGTAGCTGGACTTGAAAGTTTCTCCCAGAATGAAACTGTCCAATATAAGCCTGGAGACTTGGGGAAGGGGTCGGGTGGGGTGGGGAGTTAATGGATATTACAAGACAGTTTGGACGGTCCAGCTCTGAAGACAAGCAATCAATAAAACATTTTGGGGATGGCACACTGTTAATAAAATTAGGGCCAGCATGAATTCAAAATGAACTGGGGGGAGGAATGAATGTCATGGGCAAGATGTCAGGCATCAGGCTTGATTGAAAAAGAACCTGCGAGCTAATCATTCCAAACCCTCCTTCAGATGGGAAGGTTGGCTATTAAGGAATCATCTTTTAGTGACAAAACTGCCCTAAACAGTGTTGATGCTTTATATCCTAATGTGAAACTAGGTGATTTAAGTATGGGTGCAATGGCATAAACTGGTTTTGTAAAGGGCTGGAGGGAAAAGCAAAGAGCAAGTGCCAGACCCCCAGATCCTTGATTCCTAAATTGTTGGCAGGAAAGCCAAGCAGGGGATGGGTCCTATTTGTGTCTTTGAAATGAACAGACACAACCAAGCTATGGGAGACCCTAATAAAGCTTCAAGAGTTTTGTGTCATGCCTGGTAATTTTAACTAAAGAATGCTTGACTGATCAGCCGGGCCTTGCAAGCACAAAGCTATGGAGGGGATACGCAGGTCAAGGCCCAGTGTGTGAAGCTCAAAACAAGCCATGATGGCAGAGAGCGCTCAGAAAAACAAGTAGTGCTCATGAGCAAGTGGGATAAATCCCCATCTGAATCAACAGCCAGCCACCAGTCAGATTAAACCATCTGCTTGTACAAATGGCCAGGCTGCGTCCGGCATCTTTCTCTTCTGACAAAGGGACTTCACAGAGGATGCTGCACCTCCTTACAAGAGGGAGGCCCACAGATATCCCTGAGGAAGCTACGATAGGAGTTCCTCACTCAGGAGTAACCAAAGTGCATCCGAAAACCAAGGTCGGAGACTCCAGAGACTGTCAGGATGGATGTTAAACCAGGCAGTAAAACAAGAGGAAGTGGGGAAAGGTTGGATCTTAACAGAAAATTCTCCATGTTTCCTTGTGAACTTTCTATACTGAGGGAGTGAAAGAAAGAAAGTGGGCACAGGAGGATGTTCTGTGGACACAGCTCCACCGGTCTGAAATGCAAGCATGTCTCGAGGTGCTTCTGATCAAGAAAGCGTTTGCTTCTTGTGAGTTCTGCTGGCTGAGTAGGCTTGGGGCCGAACTGGGGATTGTGGGAGGGTGATTCTTTTACAAAGGGGAAGGGGCCATCCCCTGAGCCCCCACCACCCACCCTCTCTTTGCGGGACAATGCAACACTCAGCCAAGTCGTCGCCGGAGGCGGTTCCCTTACCATTGCAGCTGCGGCCGTCTGATTCACCTGGTGCTGAGCTGCCTTGATTTTAGCTTGCAAATGCGCAGGGGGGTGAAAGTACTTGCATTTCTCCCTAGAGCACCGGCCCTTGATGTAATCCATGCACACCGTAACTGTGTTCTCATTCGTGTCTATCATGGCAATATCGACTGGGTGAGCATAGCGGCAGTCATTCTCACCTCGCGTGCAATTTCCACGCTGAAATTCTCGGCACACCTGGGAAGACAGACATGGGATTCAAACGGGGTGTCTTGCTGTCCAGAAGTAACTCCCAGCTGATGGCTTTGCCAGGTTTGTTTGATTAAATTGGGTGGCCATATAAATTTGCAAGACAGACAGACAGACAGACAGATAAATTGTAATGGTCGGTGGGAACAACCTTGGGAGACAGGTGGAAGAGCCACAGCCAGGACGATGGTCGGGTAAGAGGCCGCTGAGCCCACAGCAGGAATGGGGTGTGGCAAATGTCTTGGAAGGGACCGTCCCCCCACCCCCCCACCCCAGGTTCTTGGGCTTTAAAGGCAAGGGGGGAGAGAGATCTACTTTCAGACTTGTAAGACTGTGTTAACGTAACCTTACAATAAAGTAGAGCTGCTACTCCTGGGTGTGCTTCTTGTCTGGACTACCTCGCAAGGCTGACAGAAGCAGAGCAATCTGCACCAAATATCCTCCTAACCATTCCCTCATGAAACAAGGCAATGAAATTCAAGACGATGCAAATACCTCTAATTTATCTGTCCTCATCAGTTTCTGCCCTGCAGAGCCCCCTGGCACTGAAACCGCGGGGTTCCCGGACACCAGGACAGGCGTATTTGGTAAGAGCTCTGCAGGCACCAAGCCCATCCCTGGAGAAACATGGCTTAAGTAGGGACTGAATGCCATGGTGGGGCTAGTTGCGAGCGAAGGAGTCACGGGAAATGTTGTCTGTTGGGGAAAAGCAAGCAAAGAACAGGCTGTTATCTCTGGGCCTAATGCCAACTTTCAGCATTCGCCAAAGGGCCTCCCACCACCCACCGCTTCCCTGGTCTTTAGAAGGGCCGATGGACCATGCTGGTTGGAAAGGTAAATCCAACACTCGGACACCTACATTTTTGGAATTTGACGTTCTGCCTGCTCTGATGGATGCTACATATTGGAAGCACCCAGTATTCTTGTCAGCATGGAAAATTAGCATCTAAGCCTACAAAGTTAGAACATTGTCTCTCTTGAGCAAAATCTGCCAAGAGCCTTGTGACACTCGAAGGATCATCAGATTTATGATGGCATAAGCTTTTGTGTACTATGTCCCACTTGTTCAACACATGGACCATTGTCCTGAAATAAGCTGGATGGGTGGGTGGTGAATGGACCACAACGACCTTAGATCTCTTCACTAAAGTGCCAATCTGAATGCTGATGTTGGGCTTTCCGGAAGGTCAGGGATTCTGCTGATGCACCATCCACTCCAATGCAGTTTCCCACCTTGAAGTGACCGATACAATTTTTTGAGCTGGTGGTGTTGAGGACTCCCTGGTTGATGCCATCTATGTAGCTCACCGGTACCAGAGTGGGAGGAAGTTAACCCCTGGTTCATCTTAATCTGGTTGGAAATGCGGCCCTTCTTTACTTCTAACTCTGCAACCTTTTTATTCCGAGGTATCCCCAAGCTGGATCTTATCCAGAAATTATTCCCGCCACTTACAATCGGCTGCAGCTGGGCTCCAGGGACCATGAACTGCATTTGCTGTGCAAACATGGCAGCGGCTGTCTTCTGCTGGATCAGGTTGTTGCGTCCGTTGATTTCAAGTTGTGTTTTTAAGTGTGGTGGAGGGTGAAGGTATTTGCAGTTTTCTCGAGTGCACCGACCCTAAAGGGTTTGTGAAAAAAGAAAAGATCTTCAGAAGTGGAGTCCCTGGGAGACCAGGAAAAAATGGATTTTTCAGGGCCTGGAGGAAGAGGGTAATTTATCTCGTGTTTACTTTTGATTTTATGCAAGACATTACCACAGAATATACACAACAGGATGCAACTGTTTTTAAATTTCTTTTTTTTTAAACTTAGTGAATTTAACAAACAAAAGTAAAAACACTCCAACAGTGAAGATGTAATAAAAAAAGTATGTGCAGTTTTAATAAAAATAAACTAAAACTTTTTTTAAAAAGTAGTTAATAGCAGTAATATACAATTTGGGTGTGCTACCCTGTAAAAATAAAATCAGCCTCTTCATCACAAGTAGGATCATCTATTCACCAAACTCTACCACTGTATCCCTACCTGCCTTGGGGTGCAGGTCTAGGCCAGGCCCCAAGATGCTGCCGATTTTGTACCCTGCAAAGGGTTTCTGACTCGTTGCACCCCCTCTCTGATGCTCAGCCTGTATCCACAAAACCGGCGTCCCATTGGAAGCCGGTCCGAAACACGTCCCTGTACAGAGGGAATCGTTTCGGAACGATGTCTCCAAGTCTCTTCCAGTTGAGGTGTGGACTGGTCACCCCAGCCCTGTGCTGAGGTCACAAAGCCTCCCAGCCAAATTTAGAATAAATCCTCTTGGGAGGGTTGGGTTGGTTGGATGTGTGTGAAAATACGCTATCAACTTCACAAGCAACTGGGTTCGCAAGCCAAGATTTTACTGGGAAACATGCATTGTTTTAATTGGCGACTTTGCAGGACATTAAATCAGCTTGGCAATTCTATGTGGCTGGGGGTGGGGCGGGTGCACCGCAGACAGAGGGGTGGGGGGGTTGGGGTCTCGGTGGGCAGGCCCTGTGAATCGGCGTGCTGGAATAAAAAATGCGATTCCCTGGAAGCAATCTGCTGACTGAAAGGTGTTAATAAATTCTAACTCCAAGAAAGCATGTTGATTGTGTTTCTCCCGCCTGCCCTTAACTGAAATCTTGTTTTGGTCTAGCGGGGGGCGCACGGTGAGTGGTTAGGGTGCTAGACAAGGACCAGGAAAATCAAATCCATCCTCAGCCAGGGAAGCTCACTAGGCGACGGTCCATCATTCTTTCTCAACCGAGTCTACCTCACAGGGTCGCTGCAGTGGAGAAAAGCTGGAGAAGGGAGCGCTATATAAGGTCAGGCTTTCCTCAGCTGGCAATGCAACCCTCCCCCCTTTTCACAAATGGATTTCCAAGGTCACAAAAGCTCAAGCTCAGTAGAAGTTTTCCGAGCCACTTGAAAGCCGTTAGGAAGGAACTCCAGTGACTGCCGTGCGTCAAACGCGAGCCCGAGCAATGCAACAGGCTAAATGCCCCCGTCTTCTGGGAGGGCCCTCAGACTGCCCGGCTTCCACTTGTCTTTTGTTTTGGTAACCGACAATCCTGCCATCAGGCTGATATCATGGTACAATAAAACAAATCATTCCGGGGGTGCTCCTTTCTGGTCAGTTTCAACAATATGTGGTCGGTTTCTCTTTCAGCGCATCATGAGACACCCCTTAAAATAAAGCTGCCCTTCCTCCCATCGCCCGTGGTACCACAGCCCTGTGGGAATCTCATGCCGCTCAGCCGGGGCTGTGCCGCAGAATCCGTAGAGCTAGAAAAGGACGTACTCGACTGCCAGGGCCTTCGTGGGCGCTGCCCACAAGGACCTCTTGGCAATGGGGCTTGCCACCGTCTCCTCCAGGGGTTTTTTTTATTCTTTCCATTTTAGCCAATAGCTCTGGGATTTCTTCCCACACAAATACTAACTAGGTATTTGTCTTGAACCCTTGTTCACCTCTGGGGGATCACCATGATTGGCTAGACCAGTGTTGGCGACTTTAAGATGTGTGGACTTCAACTCCCAGAATTCCCCAGCCAGCTGAACTCCAGACATCTTAAAAGTTGCCAAGGCTGAGAAACCCTGGGCTAGAGGCTGATCCCTGCTGGGATGGGACACCCTGAACAGCCGAGGTGACTGCACAGAAATCCCCCCTGGGCAGGGCCGGCTGCGGCGGAGACTTTAAAATGAGGGAAGGCGAGTCTCCTGCGCAGCCCCTCAGCTGTACGCACTGCATTCAGCCGGCCCTGATGAGAGGAAGGGAGAGCTGCTCCCCAACCCCTCCTACCCAGGCAAGGGCCAGACACTTCCAGGGCACTCCCTTAATCCCACCCCGCAGCTCTCTCCCCCTGCCTGCCCGATTCTCCCGGAGGTCATCTGGGGATGGCGCTGCCCCCAGGTCTGCTGCAAACATCGCAACGGCTGCCGGGCCACCGCCCCGCCCGCAGGGAATGGCCAGTCTCCGGAGAACACATGCGACGTTCCCAAGGAGAGCAAAGGTAGGCATCATCGCTGCTTTCACAGTGGCTGCGGAAAGTTCAGCGTCTTGCCCAGGAGACACTGGCTCTGCTCTGAATCGGGGATGTCAAGCCGCCCCATGTCTGAATGCATCTTTTGGGGTAGATGCAATCCAGACATGGAGAGTGAAGGAAGCAGCTGGCAGAAGGACTCACAATCCGATGGTTTCCAGGCCCATCCAGCCTATTATTAGTATATCATCATCATCATCTACACTACACAGGCACGCCGTCTGGGACCTGTGAGCCAAGCAGTCTCCAAACCGTAATGTCAGAAAGGAGAAATGGTTAACTAAGCAAGAGGGGGTTCACAGCAGTTCTGTCCCATCGCCCTTAAATGTAAGCCACCCTGAAGCCAGTTAAGCTTTGCTCCTGCCACCTCCCATTCCTAACTCTCAGGGCCCAATTGTGGCAACCTGGAAAACTGTGTCCAGACCTGAGACCAATCAAGGAAAAACTCTGGGCATCTTACAAAACCCAAGAAAGTTCTAATCCCCAACAGACAGTCTCCACTCTGCAATTAGCAGCAGGCAAGGGTGTTTGCAGGGGATGGGTGGGGTTAAAAAAGTTAAGATGGTGCTTGCAACTTCTAATTAAAGCCCCACCCTTTTTTATGTATGTTGTATGGCTTTAGCTGCCATCTTGAGTTTCTGGATACCCCCCTCCCACATACACCCCTGAGTCTGTGAGAATTAGTGATTTCAGCTTTTGGAGAAAGTGTTCTTTTAATGACAATCTAGCCCAGTGCTGGCTGGGGAATTCTGGGAATTGAAGTCCACACACCCTCAAGCTGACAAGGTTGAGAAACACTGATCTAGCCACTAAGCTGATAACAATAATGCATCTTTTACAATATGGGAAGCATGTGCAATGGGTCATAACTTGGGGAAAAAACCCTCCTTGGCAGCTGAGTTGGGTGTGCTCGTTCCTCAGCTCCTGTGGAGCCCCTCCGATATCAAGATCCCAACAGAAAAAAACGAAAGAGAAGGAGAGACATTGCAAAGGAGCCCTATTCAACTGAAAGGACAGGTTGTGGAAATCACAAGGGCCAATTTGTGTTTGTGCTGTTGCATTATTTAGAAAAATCAACTGCTTTAATTAACATAAACAGCTCCTGGACTTAAAAATAACAACCCATCTGAGCTGACAATTTGTTTTCAATCTGGGAAAGAAGTCCATGCCACGAAACGTGCTGCATCTCTTTAAACAGCTCCCTCAGATTGCAGAAGGAGAGGCACAAAGGTGACTCGGTCCTTTTATTTTAGCCAGACTTAAAAACAGTCTCTTAGATGGAATTAGAATGACATGACGGGGCAATGGGCTTTCCTTCTGGGGAAAAAAAAAAGCACTTTTGTTTTGTTTGGGGGGTTGGGGGTAAAAGCTACAAACACCTGAGTGAACAAAACTTCTTCAAGGTTAGCAATTATTTTGATTGTTCCTTAAAGCAGTTTGGATTACAATATTAATCAAAACAGCCCTCCACACCAATGAGTTTATAGACAAACTAAAAAAGGAAGCAGAATTTTCCCCAGCCTGAACCTTTAAGAAAGATTTTCCCCATACAAAAATCAGCCAGGGAAACTTTCCGCAGCAAGGAAGCTAAACTCAAATCACTTGCTAATTGCACTGATTTGGCTGGAGGGAAGGAAGGCAATGGGGATTAATATGCAAAAGCTAACTTGCAAAAATGTTTTGCCAAGAAGCGGGTTTTACAGAGAGATTTAGAGGTGGAATCGGAGAGTTCTCTTGGCAAGGAATTAAATAATCCAATTTAAAATCTGGTTTATACCTGTGGCAGAAATGAGAAAGTAGAAATGAGACCATGATGACATGTAGACCGGTGTTTCTCAACCTCGGCCACTTTAAGATGTGTGGACTTCAACTCCCAGAATTCCCCCAGCCATCATGAAGTCCACACATCTTAAAATGGCCGAGGTTGAGAAACATTGATGTAGAAATGTTTTTTTTTAAAACAGCACAAGCTGCCAGCTCTTCCCTGCAGAACTGCAGTTTAAAATCTGAAATTCTGCTGTTCACATATATCTCCACTTTTCTGCATTGCTCAAGGGGATGGCAAAATGCCCCATCTGCTCTCCCAGTCATGGTTTAAGGTGGAGTGTTCCTGGCTATTCTTGTCCCCTGATGCTTACAAACATCGCATCTTTTCCCTTTCCGCAGGGACCACCTGCTTCAAGCACCAAGTGCCAGTACCACAGCTCCCATGAGAAGAAGAGCAGATGCTCCTTTCAGCTGCCAAACTTTCAGCTCTCCGATTCACGACAACCAAAGATTCCTAGATCTCACGGCTGCAAAGCGAAGAAATGATCCTCCAACCCAAGCACAGGTCAACGATGCAGAGAGGATGGGGTCTGCAATCCAACACAAAAAGTAAACAACTTCGTAATGCCACTACTTGAAATCAAGTCCTACTAAACCATGTGAATTAATGAAGCAACTGCCCTGTCTTCTCAGAAATTCCCCAAGGTGCTGAATGCCAACAGAGACGATGCCTGAAAGCCTGCTTTGGGTCAGCCTCTGGACCAGAGCTTATGTCTGTGTCTTAGGCTGCATCTACATCTACCTTCCTCCAAAAGCAACTGAGTGGTTCCAATCCAACCATCTGGCTGAAGCTGCCAACGCTGGCCAGAAACTCCAGCACTGGGGGAGCAGGGCTAAGGCCTGGCTCACACGCCCTGACACCTCCTGCTTTCACAGCAGTGCAAAGCTCTCCCATCTCATGTTCTCTACCCAGCGCAAAGAAGCAGATTAAGTGGCAATCACAACTTGCAAAGCTGGAAGGCTAATGCTGAAGACACAAGCCCTAATTCTCTCCACCTCCACAAGGTGTTCATAGAACAAGCCAAGAAGATCTAAGGTGCACCAGCTGAGAACATCTGCAGTCGGATCTCTTGAGCAAGTAAGAGGCTTAAACCTGGTTTCCAATTTACACCACTATTTTCCTCCTCTACACCAATGCAAGCAAGGGCCATTTCTCCTTCTCTTGAAAGGAGTGCCCATACAGCAGGGCATTTGGAAAAAAAAAGGTATTTTTTTTCCAAATCTATCCCCACAAGCCCATTTCTGCTGAGACTAATGGATTCTCCTCTGAAGTCTGAAAGCTCCCTCTGTCCAAAAGGGAAACAATCATCTTTGAAATCTGAGGAATGGTAGAGGTGGAAGTTACTGGCCCCGATGACACAAAGAAATAGCAGATCAGCAAAAGTTTGTATACCATCGAGTTACACTCACTTCTCTGGGAGACACAAACCCCATTCTGTTAATTCTGCTGGAAATTTTGTGACTTCCCAACCAAGAATTTCTTTACAACGTTTTGGTGTTCCATTTGTAGCAAAGCCCTCTTCAGCTAGGACCTCTGTATACCTCCCATCATCCCCAGCCAGATTTTCCCCAGATTTTCTACTACGAAGGGAGCAGCTCAGAAGAGCGAGCTTCTCCTTTCCCTCCGCAACGGACAAGCTCTTTCTCTAACAAGATTAATTGTACAGACACACACAATGTGTTTGTCAGTAATTCTATTTACATGTAAATCGGTAAGACAGAATTGTGATATCCGAAAGATGCGTATCAGCCGGCCTTGTTGTATCCTCTGCAGCCATTTCCCCCCATAATTTTCCATCTCGATCCTAATTTCTAACAAGTATGTGGAACATTTGATAAATGAGAAGCTCTATTTCTCAAGAGCCCATTAACCTTTCAAGAAAAAGCAGGCTTCCAGAAATGTCCTCATAAAAAAACAAGCCCAGGCTGTTGCCCACTGCCTGCAGCCTGTCCTTGCGTGACGGACTCAGGATGGACGCTGCGCCCAAACTTGGCCTGGACAAAACGCTGCAGCCCACCCACCCACTGCTGCTGCCGCCCGTCCTCTTACGCTGAGGGGAAATCCAATCGGACTGGGTTTGCTGCATTCATAGATAAAAAGGGACTTCAGCACACAGGCAAGTTTGCACCCTGGACGCACCCAGCCACTACTTCTGACGGATCATCCGAATGCTATTTTTCCACCACAATGAACTGCAAAAGGAGAAGAGAAATTAACGCAGGGCAAGCTGGTGCACAGCCCAAGCTGCTGAGGGCTGAGGACCCTGTTTCCGTGCCCTGATTAGACAGGCTTTGCATGCCAATGCACCACAGGTGGACCCAGGTCTGGATGAATACAAGCGTAAAGAATCGAGCACATCACCCCATCGTGCTTCTTGCATCTCAGCAAGTTGCAGACTGTTTTGATCTGTCCAAAAATGGAACTCCGGTCCCTCCAAACCAGTTTCGCCACTTCTTAAACTCCTAAACTCAGATCAGCCACCCTATCTCCTGGCATCCTCATCCTGCATCTAAGTTTTAAGCGACTGTAGCACCGTAATTTTTTTTTTTTATGGGAGTCTGATTTATTGTTTTTATCCACAAACTGCTTACAGGGGTTTTTTTTGTACAGCACACTGATGTAGGTTCCTTTGGGAGGAAGAGCAGTGTACAAATCAATCACACAGAAATGAAAAACGCAATACTTTTCCTGCTGCCTCATTCTGGCTCTGGCGGAGAGAGAAAGAATGGGTTCTCTGAAGATGCCCAGCTGCCCGTGATGTGAGCAATCCCACCTGAGGCCGAGCAACTGGGAGAAAAGTGGTTCTTAAGCCCCGAGAACCTTGATAAATCAAAGGCGAGGGGTCTGAGATGGGGTGGGCTATTCAGCTCGGCCTTTTATCCCACCGCTTGCGCATGGTGGCCACAAGCCGTTCTTGAAAAGCCTAAATCCCTGTGAGATGGTTCCTCGGCCTGCTGCGCCAAGTAATTGTTTTTAGAGGACCAGAATCCGGAGATGGCCGTGCGCACACACGAGCTGGCCACCCCAGCCTGCTGAAGACAATGAAAGCCGACTCTCCAGGCTTCTCTGGTGAACAAAGAGGTTGCGAGAGGACAAAGCCACTGCAAAGGAGACCGCTTAGGCATTGTCAATAGGGAAGCTGGGGAACGAGGCGGGAAACTGGGGCTTCTTGGGCGCAAGCCAGACGCGGTCAGCAGCCAGCGGGCTAGCCAGAACTGTGGCGGTGGTGGGCTCCCCATCTCGGGAGGTTTTTAGGAGAAAGCTGGAGAGCCCCCACCACTCCAGGATGGCTTCAGTGGCTTTCCTGTGCATTGCAGAGGGTTGGACTAGATGACCCTTATGGCCCCCTCCAATTATAATTCAAATTGTACAGGACACTCACGGCCCCTTTGGCCCGTTTACAAAGGACTAGATAGAGACAGGTTGTTGCACTGATGCTGGAAGAGTGAGCCCAGCTGCACAAGATGCAGGAACGGTTTCTAAGCCAGGGCCAACGGCTTAACCGTATCTATGAACCTGGCTGCACCTTCCGTATTTTTCTCTAAGGGAATTACAGAAGCAATTGGATAGGAACGAAGGTAAAGGCTGGGGGTGGGGAGCACACAGTGTTCACTTAGGGAGAACCTCCCTGGAAACAGAAATGTAGCAGGTCAGGGCAAAGTCAGATGTACCCAGTTAAAAGGAATTGAGAACTGTCTTGATCTTAAAAAAAGTCCCCTTAAGGTATAAACCTGAAGCTTGTTTATAAGAAGGATCAAGTGGTCAAGTTTTTTTTTAACTGATTCTGCTGTTTTAGATTGAGATGGAAGGCATGGGATGCTGGTGTGAATGCTCCTCCCCATGAGAAGCCACCAGTAAATTAGAAACACTGCATGTTACGTGCGACTCCAGGAACCTTTAATCCTTCTTGGTGCTGGTTTCCACAGTCATGACGAAGTCAGAGTCATGAAGTTGGTTTCCAATTAAAATAAGTTCCAATTCACCCCGATTTATTTATTGCAATCCCAGTAAGTTCCCAGTGTCTACCATGGGACCAGTTGATAGTAGAGAGGTGAAACTACCTCTGATAACAGTCCAGGTTACGCTTTACTAATAAAGGATAGTTTTTGTTCTGTTATCCCCACCCTCAATTGTGGTGGGCTTCCGGTTGGCTTGTTCAGAAATCCAGCTCTTTGGAAATCTGGATTTTTCTTCCGTAACTGACTTATTTTGTAGGGAAAAAGTTAGAAAAACCAGTGAGAAACCCAAGAAGGGTTACAAATTAAAGGAAACCTTCACCTGGCCCTTGCAGCACCTGTTAAAATTCCCTGAATGAAGAAACATGATTTTTTCATAAAAGCCTTATCCAGACACAGCCAAAAGCCCGGAACTGTATACAGAAAATGAAAATACAGGAGGGACACTGAATCCTTTCAGTGGAATGACATCTCTGCTTCTGAGAACAGCCGGGTCCACATGCTGAGCCAAGCCATCGCACAACCTGTTTGGTCTTAGCTGAGTATGTTCTGGGAACCCAGGCTGTGGCGTGCAAACTACAATTTCTGGTGTGATGAGTCGTGAGACTGCGACTTCTTCAAGAAGAACTGCTGAAGCAGACCAGGACGGAGAACAAGGCCGACCTGATCCGTATCTCTTGCTCACAACCAGGACTGAGCGATTCGGCGTCAACCTGAGTTGAGGAATCCTCTCTCCACCCTGCAGCTACTCAACCCGAGTTACACAAACAAACAATGCAGTCGGGAATCGTCCACCGGACGTCCTTCTACACGGGTGGTCCTATGGCAGCCTTTCTCCTTTAAGTGCATTTCTCCTGGCCTGAGGAGTTAGAGCGTTTTAAGGACAGTTTGGGAATTTTTCCAATTGGAGCAGTTTCTCAGCCGGGCTCACTTCTAGCAGGACCCAGGGAGGAATACCTCTGGACACCCTGAGATGGCCAACTGCTGTCAAGTTTCACTCTTCCCCCTTCTCCCCCTGCCTCAACAAAAATGCCAGAAAGAGGTATTTAGTTTAATGGTATTTTCAGCAAATCAAGAGGGGAAACCCCATTTTGTGAAAAATCACTGCCAGCGAATAAATTGTTGAAAGAAACGTCTCCCTAATCTTCTACCCTACAAATCCACATTTTTATTGCTGGCCAAGGAGGGGGGGGAAAAAAACCTTAATTAAAGCAGATATAAGTTTACCTTATGCTTGAAAGATTACAAACTTAAAATAATGTCCAGAATTTGTCAGCCATTCCTAATGTTGGAGGTGAATCCAGGACCATCTTGACGGTCAATCAGATGGGGCAGGGAAATTACCCCTCTTCATTTCCATCTTTTTGAAGGATCCAGTGGATCCAGTCTTGTTCTGTTACTATCAAACACTGACTGTTGCCTCTCAAGATTTCCTTTCAGATCCAGTTTCATCTCCCTCCCTCCCTCCCTCCCTCCCTCCCTCCCATCCATCCATCCATCCATCCATCCATCCATCTTCTTTTACCGGGTTTATACTCGGCTCCAGCCAAAGCCAACTCTCAGCTGCGTGCATCCCAACCGCTGTAAATTGGGTTAAAAACCTAAATAAACATTACAGTAACACAGCAGTGACCACAGCTCATAAAAACAGCAGTCTATCACAACTTGGCAGCTTGGGAATCTAAGGTGTTCACAACCACCAAACACGGAACCGCTGCTATGGCAAGGGGGAACAGATCCATTTGATAAACTTCACGCTCTGATGCAGAGGAATTCAGGTGCCGGAGAGAATCCGTCTGATCTCCTGATTTCTGCTCTGCTGGACTTCGACTTTGGCCTCATTTGTGCTATGCATCTGTTTATCAGTCACCTACTGGCAGGCCTAACTGAAAATCTTGACTCCCTCCAGTGATGTCCCAATTTCCTTGCAGGGGCAACCAACAAGGCACCTCAATCTCCCTTCTCCAAATTTAATGCTGCTGAAGGTACCCGGGCAGAACGAGAGCAACCGCACGGCCCACGAACACCATTCTTCCTTTCCGATGGCCCGGGTGCAAGCTGGCTCCCATGGCAGAAGCAGGCCCGCTGAAGCCAATCAGCAAAGAAGTGCCACTTGCTTCCTACGTGCAAACCATGAGGATGCTGCATGAAATAATCGAGAGCTCCTGAAATATTTATGTGGCTTCAAGCTCGGCGCTATGGTAATTTTTCTGCTCTTCAATTTGCAAGGTTGTCCCCATAACACCCTTTCAGCAGAAAAGAGCTGCAGAAGAGGGAAATATCTAGACTGGAAAGAACTGATAGCCGTAGAATATTAAAACAAAAGCTTCACTCTCCGGGATCTAGAAGAAGGTCCTTCCAAGGAAGCTGCCCTAGAATCTACCAGCCTGACAATCAGATCCTTTATATCTACCTCCTTGGAACAGGTAACCCAAGTGGGTAGAGATACCCTACCTACCTAGCTTAGAGACCATGATAACTATAGCAAATATTGACAGGAGCACCGACAGGGCCCGTTCAAAGAAATCAAGATGGCAGCCGCAACAGCATGATCAAAGTTTCCACTGCTTGGCCATTACCTTAACTTTTCGGACTATACCCATGAGGACACTCCTGAATATTGAGGTTTCTAACATGGATGGCTCTCCTATATCAACTTCCCTGCCTACAAAATGTTATGAGGAACCTTGCAGGCAAAATCAAAGGTTTATCTAAACTAGCATCCTACTTCCCACACTGAAGAGCCATGCATGAGATGAGACTCCCCCTCTAGAGAGTTTGGTGGCATCCTGTCTTTGAGCATGGATACAGTTGATATGAGCATCAGCTTCTTTCCTCAAGGTGAGACCATCTTAGATAAGACCCCAGGCCACCATCATGTTTCTCACAGACGCCACGGTGGCTAGCAGAAACAAGACATGAGCTCAACTGCATTATGTGAGAAAGGAAAAACACCAACTGATGCTTGTTTGGGGAAGAGTGGGGAAAATGGAAAAGCAACGAAGAACCGTTGAAATACGTCAACCATAGTTTAGATAAGGGCATCTCCATTTCTTTTTAAAAGGAAAGAAAGAGTTTTAGGAATCAGATGGTTTGGAAACCCTTCAGCAGGAAGGACTGCCTTCTTTTATAATTATCGTCACAGCTTGCTCCTGCATAAGTATCCAGCATTTCTCCCCAATTCCTCGTGTGCATTTTTAAGGATTATTGTCGGTTCAATTACCTTAATTGCACGGCTGTGCTTGATCCAAAAGGAGATGGCTGGTTACAACCTCCTAATTGCCACTACTTTCTCCCTCTGATATACAGATTCATTTTCCTTTTCCTCATTAGCCAGAAAAAGCAATGAGTTTTCTCATCAATAGAAGGAATGTGCTCTACACCAAGTTGTAAGTATAAAGCCAGTTTATCCCCAGAAGTGAGAGAACCAGCACGCAAAGCAGCTCCAAATTTAACAGGAGACAAAAGAAGATCCCTGGTGTCTTCTTGGAGGTGAGCTGGATCAGTTCTGCTTTGTGAGCTGAGCTAATTTGTTTTCAAGGCCAAAACCCAACATGTTCACAAGTCTTAAAAAAAAAAAACACCAGTTCAGTCATTGTGTTGGCTGCATCCCAAATACAGGAGTCAAACTGATTTGCCACGCAAAATATTTAACCACTGAACAAATGTCACAGAAAAGCAACATATTACTCTTGAAATCCAAAGTATTTGTGTGGATGCTGCAGCCCACAGCATTCAAGAATAAAGGAAAACGGGGAAAATACACTCAGAAACCCTTTCTTTTTAAGCAGCAGCAATTTGACCCAACATTGTTCAAGGATCGGGGAATTAGCTATCAAATGCCCATTTGAGAAAGCAAAGGGACAGGCCTTCCCAGCTCCTCTGCTTTCCGAATAAAACACAGCAGAGACAGGACAAATTAACGGTCACATCATTTCAGAGAGGAAACTTTTCTTGCACTAATAAATGCTCACATCTATACCTGAGCCCTTTTCCTCCCATAAAGGCCTGCGGTGAAGCTTTGGGTCAACACCCTCCCTCTGTCTGACCACCTGATAAGGTTGGTGGGTGGCAAGACACAGAACCTCTTGAACTCCTTGGAGCAATGTGGGACAAAATCTGAAAAACTAGTATTACAACCCTGAGCTGCAAATATTCGCTTTGATTGGTACTAGTATTACACTCCATATTAGGTCTTCGGATCTGCGTTTCTTTCACATGCACCCAAATTTTCTTAGGAATCCATCAAGGCTTGATTATAATCTGTAGGTTTCACTGATTTTTGTATTTTAAACTGCTCCATGCTGGGCAGGACAGACAGATCTTTCTTCTGTGATCAGGAATTGGCCCTGGAACTGAAATGAGTTGGGGAAAAGTACAGTATGAAGCGAGGAGGTGGTGCCCCTCCTGTCCCCAAATAGCTGCTACATTTGGCTCTCTTTGCTCAAGGATCCATTCTGTGCCAGGATGGACCCTCAGGAGGCTATAAGGGCCAAAGAGCCCAGCAGCAAAAGAGGGCAATGCATGTTCTCTACTGATGAAATGGAAGCTGCTCCCCAGGAATGGGTGAGCCGCTTTTGTGCCAAGGCACAGCCCAGATGGCAAAAGAATCTAGCCATGACCCAGCCTTGGCAGAGAAAAGGGTGCTGACCTGTTGCTAGGACTGGCCAATCTTTTGGGCATCCTTCATTATTCCTGCATGCAGAGTGCCAGACTTGCATCATTGGCCCACTGACCTCTTGATACATGCAACATCACCCTGACTTCTATGGGATGCCCGTGGGAACACAGCCCCTTCCCTTCCTTTCTACCCCCAGGATCAAAGGAAAGGCCCATTTTGTTCTGCACCACCTTGGGGAGAATGGCCGACACTTTGGACCATCTTAATCAGAAGCCCAGAACAGCCTTCAAATTGGCAACAGTGCCTCTCCTTCTATGTAGAATACTCACAGGCTGTGATCCCCCCACACATTTAGCCTGGTACTGTGTTGATCTCTTTTCTGGGATTTGCACAAGACACTGAGGTAGAAGTAAACAAAATGAGTTGCCTTCTCCCAATGCACTAAGCAAAAAAAAAAAATTAACCCAGCTTAGCATGTTGCACAAATGCAAGTGGTAGGTTAAGTATGTTGTATGAACATAGCCAGTGTGTTAGCAGATTTTAGCTCACATTCACAATTAATCCAAGGATGAAAGGAACACCATCAGCCAACTTGGCATCACCTCTAACACTATTTCTGCTCTCCCTCTGATGCACCTCCTCACTCACAAAATTTCTTCCCTTGAACCACCTTGATTGCTCAGAAAGATCCCCACCCTTTACATCCAGGCCAAAAGTGTTCCTCCCTGAGAAAACACCTATAGAGTCTAACTCAATCATCGTGCATTGAAATTGCATGGCACAACTGGTAAGCTTGGATTTATTTTAGAGGTGCCTCAATGGAGTGGAGTGGAGGTGTCACACGACCTCTGGAAGAGCTGCTGATTTTGAGGCCAATCTTGAGCACCTCAACGATGCCATGAGCTAAACCGTGAAGGGCCACCCAAGACGGGAAGGTCATGACAGAGAGGTCAGACTAAATGCGATCCCTGGGGAAGGTAATGGCAACCCACCTCAGTATTCTTGCCGTGAAAACTAAATGGATCAGTACAACCAGAGATATGTCGGTATACCATCGGAAGATGAGACCCCCAGGTCGGAAGATGGTCAAAATGCTACTGGGGAGGAACAGAGGATGAGCTCAACTAGCCCCAGACGTGATGACGCAGCTAGCTCAAAGCCGAAAGGACGGCTAGCGGCTGATGGTGCTGGTGGTGAACGGCGAATCCGATGTTCTAAGGATCAACACACCATCGGAACCTGGAATGTAAGATCTATGAGCCAGGGCAAATTGGATGTGGTTATTGGTGAGATGTCAAGATTAAAGATAGACATTCTGGGCGTCAGTGAACTGAAATGGACTGGAATGGGCCACTTCACATCAAATGACCACCAGATCTACTACTGCGGACAAGAGGACCACAGAAGAAATGGAGTAGCCTTCATAATTAATAGTAAAGTGGCTAAAGCAGTGCTTGGATACAACCCAAAAAACGACAGAATGATCTCAATTCGAATTCAGGGCAAGCCATCTAACATCACAGTGATCCAAATATACGCCCCAACCACAAATGCTGAAGAAGCTGAAGTAGAGCAGTTCTATGAGGATCTGCAGCACCTACTGGACAACACGCCTAAAAGAGATGTTATTTTCATCACAGGAGACTGGAATGCTAAGGTGGGCAGTCAAATGACACCTCGAATTACAGGTAAGTATGGCCTGGGAGAACAAAACGAAGCAGGACACAGGCTGATAGAATTTTGCCAGGACAATTCACTCTGCATAACAAACACTCTCTTCCAACAACCTAAGAGACGGCTTTATACATGGACTTCACCAGATGGACAACACCGAAATCAGATTGATTACATCCTTTGCAGCCAAAGGTGGCGGACATCTGTACAGTCGGTAAAAACAAGGCCTGGAGCTGACTGTAGTTCAGATCACGAACTTCTTCTTGCACAATTTAGGATCAGACTCAAGAGATTAGGGAAGACCCACAGATCAGCTAGATATGAGCTCACTAATATTCCTAAGGAATATGCAGTGGAGGTGAAGAATAGATTTAAGGGACTGGACTTAGTAGATAGGGTCCCGGAAGAACTCTGGACAGAAGTTGGCAGCATTGTTCAGGAGGCGGCAACAAAATACATCCCAAAGAAAGAGAAAACCAAGAAGGCAAAATGGCTGTCTGCTGAGACACTAGAAGTAGCCCAAGAAAGAAGGAAAGCAAAAGGCAACAGTGATAGGGGGAGATATGCCCAATTAAATGCAAAATTCCAGAGGTTAGCCAGAAGAGATAAGGAATTATTTTTAAACAAGCAATGCGCGGAAGTGGAAGAAGACAATAGAATAGGAAGGACAAGAGACCTCTTCCAGAAAATTAGAAACATTGGAGGTAAATTCCAGGCAAAAATGGGTATGATCAAAAACAAAGATGGCAAGGACCTAACAGAAGAAGAAGAGATCAAGAAAAGGTGGCAAGAATATACAGAAGACCTGTATAGGAAGGATAACAATATCGGGGATAGCTTTGATGGTGTGGTCGGTGAGCTAGAGCCAGACATCCTGAAGAGTGAGGTTGAGTGGGCCTTAAGAAGCATTGCTAATAACAAGGCAACAGGAGACGACGGCATCCCAGTTGAACTGTTCAAAATCTTGCAAGATGATGCTGTCAAGGTAATGCATGCTGTATGCCAGCAAATTTGGAAAACACAAGAATGGCCATCAGACTGGAAAAAATCAACTTATATCCCCATACCAAAAAAGGGAAACACTAAAGAATGTTCAAACTATCGAACAGTGGCACTCATTTCACATGCCAGTAAGGTAATGCTCAAGATCCTGCAAGGTAGACTTCAACAGTTCATGGAGCGAGAATTGCCAGATGTACAAGCTGGGTTTAGAAAAGGCAGAGGAACTAGAGACCAAATTGCCAATATCCGCTGGATAATGGAAAAAGCCAGGGAGTTTCAGAAAAACATCTATTTCTGTTTTATTGACTATTCTAAAGCCTTTGACTGTGTGGACCATAACAAATTGTGGCAAGTTCTTAGTGGTATGGGGATACCAAGTCATCTTGTATGCCTCCTGAAGAATCTGTATAACGACCAAGTAGCAACAGTAAGAACAGACCACGGAACAACGGACTGGTTTAAGATTGGGAAAGGAGTACGGCAGGGCTGTATACTCTCACCCTACCTATTCAACTTGTATGCAGAACACATCATGCGACAAGCTGGGCTTGAGGAATCCAAGGCTGGAGTTAAAATCTCTGGAAGAAACATTAACAATCTCAGATATGCAGATGATACCACTTTGATGGCTGAAAGTGAAGAGGAACTGAGGAGCCTTATGATGAAGGTGAAAGAAGAAAGTGCAAAAGCTGGTTTGCAGCTAAACCTCAAAAAAACCAAGATTATGGCAACCAGCTTGATTGATAACTGGCAAATAGAGGGAGAAAATGTAGAAGCAGTGAAAGACTTTGTATTCCTAGGTGCAAAGATTACTGCAGATGCTGACTGCAGTCAGGAAATCAGAAGACGCTTAATACTTGGAAGAAAAGCAATGACAAATCTCGATAAAATAGTTAAGAGCAGAGACATCACACTGACAACAAAGGCCCGCATAGTTAAAGCAATGGTGTTCCCTGTAGTAACATATGGCTGCGAGAGCTGGACCATAAGGAAGGCTGAGCGAAGGAAGATCGATGCTTTTGAACTGTGGTGTTGGAGGAAAATTCTGAGAGTGCCTTGGACTGCAAGAAGATCCAACCAGTCCATCCTCCAGGAAATCAAGCCAGACTGCTCACTGGAGGGAATGATATTAAAGGCAAAACTGAAATACTTTGGCCACATAATGAGAAGACAGGACACCCTGGAGAAGATGCTGATGCTAGGGAGAGTGGAAGGCAAAAGGAAGAGGGGCCGACCAAGGGCAAGATGGATGGATGATATTCTAGAGGTGACGGACTCGTCCCTGGGGGAGCTGGGGATGTTGACGACCGACAGGAAGCTCTGGCGTGGGCTGGTCCATGAAGTCACGAAGAGTCGGAAGCGACTAAACGAATAAACAACAACATGAAATACCAGGTATTTCAACCCAGTGATTTTTCTCTTGGGTAAGGCATGTTAAAAAAAAGAAAAACTTGGAATGTCACACTTGCAGCTGTTTGAGCTATTACACTCCAGAAGTTGGAATTCCCTGTGTGGTCGGAGCAGAGCGCATAAAGCTTGTACATGTGTGTGTGTGTGAACAGTAGGCATATGTAACACACACCAAACTCTTGGCACACATTCCTATGGTTCTCCCATGGTGATTTCTGCTGGCAGGAACGTAAATGTTTTTTAAGATTCCAACCCTCTTTAGCTAAAAATCAATGAAGCTGCACTGATTTGGGAGTGGATGGGGAATAACCAGCCGGTGTCAACAGTAATGAAACTTAACTCTTCCCATTTGCTTTTAGCCATACCATCTGTCCCCACCCTGGTATCCCAGGCATATATAAAGTAGGGTTATTTTGAGTGTTCCAGCAGCGTGTTTTCAAGTTGGATCATACGGGCGCAATCTGAGTGGTCTGTTCAATCATCTAGTCCTGGCCACCATCTTGACTTTCTTGACCTCCCTTTCTCAGACAACCACTGCTGCCTCTACACCAGTGCTTCTCAACCATGGCCGGTTGGGGAATTCTAAGAGTTGAAGTCCACACATTTGAAAGTTGCCAAGCTTGAGAAACACTGCCATAGACTGATCAGAGGATCAGGTGAAATCTGGGGAAACCAGCTCCAAACCTTCATTCAGCCATGGACCTTTCAGGGTCCTCAAACTATTCCCCCCTCTCCAGCCTTGCTTTAACAAGGTTAAAGATGGAAGGGGAACCAGAACTCATTTTAAAAAATGCAGTATTAAAAGAGCACACAATTCATTTTGCTTTCCTACTGTCTGTCATTCAGAGTGTTCCAGTAAAAAAACACAGCAGGGACTAACTTGAATATTCAGACAAGGTCAGACAATCACCATCAAGTCATCAGGGAACCGTGATTTGTTTGTGGATGGCTAATGGCTAACCCCACTTCTGAAAGAACCCCACATGTCTCCATGGGTTTTTCCCCACCTTTCTTCCCTTTCAAACTTTTATTTTGACTTCTGATTCACTCAGCCCCAAAGAGGGAACGTAATACACTCCACAAAACAAAATATCCACAATATATTACCTATGGTGGGAAGGACAAAAAGGAAAATGGCACTGTACATCTCTGTGGGCATCCAAGCCAGTTCCATGTATTTTTCCAATACAAGCGGCTTTACGTACAGGTAAGCCTCGTTTAGCGACCACAATTGGGACTGGCAACTTGGTTGTTAAGCAAAGTTGTCACTAAGTGAAACCATGACTGTGCTTATGATCTGACTTCAGCTCTCCTTTGCTCATAAATGCGAGGATTGGTCATAAGGTTACTTTTCCATCACTGTTGTAACTGTGAATGGTCGCTAAATAAGGCAGTCACTAAACAAGGACTACCTGTATTCTGCTTCACCAGTAAACAAGCTCTCTTTTTGACTGGGGGAATCTAGAGGCCATTTTATGCAATTCACACCTTGTGACCCCCTCTTGCGTTCTTGGATCGAGGCGGCAAGAAATAAATGAAGGAAATGTTCAAAGAAGCCACCTAGAAAGTCAACCGGCCATCTGTAGAGCCACCAAATTAAAACTTCTTTTTTTCTGCAGTTGCTACAGATTTTTTAGGAGGAGGATCAGGGTGAAATACAAGGAGGAGCTTCATTTCCAGCTAAAATTGGCTTTGCCAAGTAACAAGGTGATAGAACGTGTAGGCCGGTGGCAAAGGCAACTGTCACTCATAAAATATCGGGGACAAAAATTCCTCCTCCAGTGAATTTTCTATCCCAGCTTTCCTTTCTGCAAAGCAAGCCCATGGCCTATACTCCAAGGTCACTGCAGCCCCCTTTCTGGTGACTGGGACCTGTATTGTTGTTATTTTGCTGAAGAGGAACAGGGCAAAACTTCCAGCCTGTTTCCTTCCTTTCCAGATGCAATTGCTTTAATCTTTTCAGTCCTACTATTTTACTTCTCTTCCCACCAAGAATCGGCGGAAATCAGTCTGTTGCTAATTGTCCAGTGGCAATGAGGCAGTGTCCGTAGCCTTCTGCTGTTGCCAAGGATAACACCATTAGTCCTCCCCTACAATAAATAGGAAGACAGCATCTGCCCCACAGGCATTCTAGAAAATAAAAGGAGTGCATGGCTGCATTTTGAAAGTACAATGATTCTTTTAAAGTCATCTGGACAGGTGAAGAGCATTTAGGAAGACCCTTTCTGCTAAGCCAGTATTTGCGATTTTCACGCCAACTTTGTGACAGCCTGTACAACATGCTTGCCCCTGCAGTTTTGGGCCCTTACTGTGAGCTTCCATGCACACACTTACAAATATGCACCCTTCACATTTGCATATGCTGCAGTCCTAGCCCTCTGGTCCTTACTTGTCCTTGTTGAGAATAAAAACTGGGCTGCAGATTTGCACACAGGTACAACCAGTAAGGTTCATCTCTAAGCTCCCCAAAGTTGGGGAGAGAACTAGTTGCGCACCAGGAAAGAGGTTTTTTTTACTTTTCAGCTTTCAGAGTACAACTGACGCCCCAGCAAAACAGATGTTAGGCCATCCTTACCTTTAGGGAATCAAAGCAGGCGATAACACGTCCGTTTTCCACATGGCAGCTCCGGGAAGGGTGGGCAAACTTGCACTCTGTGTCAGAACGAGAGCAGGTTCCTCGCTGAAATTCCCGACAGACTTCCAATGTCAGCCATTTTGTATCACGAACCAAGGAAACGTTCAGAGCCATATTAAAAAAACTGCCCCCAAAAGGGGGTAAAAGGGGGAGGAAGAGGGAAACAGAATGTTCTTCAGGTGAATACTAATGATTTAGGGGGAAAGGTGGGGGGATTTCTTTTATCAAAAGGAAATTCAAGTTAAAAATGTGAAGAAATAACTTGTTGCTTTGGTAAAATTTCTATTCGTCAGCACTTAGGTTTCATCGAACTCAAATTATGCTTTTTGAAAAGAAAAGGTTAAACTTCTAGCCAATCATAAAATAGAAATCTCATCAGAATTAACTAAAAAATCAAATTAGAGGCCAGCTCCTAAAAGTGCAATTGTCAAAGTTAAAATAGAAATGTTATATATTTATATATGTTTTATATATATGTATATATATATATATATATATGTTTGTGTGTGTGTGTGTATATATATATATTTATATGTATGTGTGTATATATTTATATGTGTGTGTGTAATGTTTTGTGCCACTGCCAAAATTATTTCAGAACAACTTGCATTCCTCTATTACTCCCTCCTCAAAGATTTCTGTGCTCTCAAGTTATGGGTTTCAACTATCCTCACACAAAACCAAATCAATCCAAGAAAATACAGCTGCAATGGGACAGACTCAGTGGAATGGTTTTGTTTCTTGGCAGAAAAGAAATCTTTAGCGAGCTTCTATCCTTTCATCCTGTGCCTGAAACATTAACAAAGCTGCAAGCATTAATACCGGTGGAATAAATGTTTTTTTTTAATTTCCTTATGTTTGTTTTGTTTTTCTTTTTTTACAGAATCGAGTTTGTTACATATTTGGGAAGGAGGGGGCACAAGATGGCTCAGCAAACCAAGTGGAAAAAGGGAAAAAAAAAACTGCTGGCCAAGTTGCACTGCAAGCAACGTCAGGCTTCTTTTGAAAACAGGGAAGGAGGAAGAGATTCAAGGGGAGTGTGGATCGTGCGCGCTCTCTATCCCCTTTGGAATGCAAGTTGAGGAAAAGCCCAAGTCGGGGGTCGAAGCAGCTGTAGCGATGCCAGTTTCAGGGAAGGCACTTTTCAGCAACCTGCAGGGAAAAAGAAGAAATACCAGCTCAGTCATGAGGGATCCTTGCGTGCCCAAATCTCACCCAGAGAAGCCCTTGGACATTCAGTTTAACAGGACCTGTCCATCCCCATCCCTGATATAGCAGCAAACTGAAGTCAGCCATTGTCTGATACCGGTCTTTTTTTTTTTAATTGCAAAAAAGGAGAGAGAGACAAGAAGGGCATTTCCTGCAAGAAGCTGCACATGGTAAGAGGAAGCAGCCAATGACATTTCTCCTTGCAGCTGAGCGTCTGGGCAGACACCCAATACAGGACCTTGTTTCATATTCATCTCATCCTGGCACGCATTGGCTCTCGTCTTCCCAGCTGGTTCATGCTCGCCTCCCCCCTCCCCCCGGTGCCACTGTGTGGAAAATGCCTCCACCTGGTGTCCCAACAATCAGTCTCTGGTGCACCCGTGAGGTGTCTCCAGATTGCCCGGCCTCCATCTGAATATGCTCCTGGCACACGGAATGGGTGCCATCACAAGGGCCTCTCCTTGGCCCTGCAGACATGCTAGAAATGGCTCCCCTTTCCTCTCTTGACCTTCCCGTCGCCCACCAAATCCAAACTCATAATCCAGAGTGCATTGGGGATGGGGGGGAGAACGGCCACAGATCAGAGCTCGACAAAAAACTGGGTGGAGAAGCCGTGATGCCAGGGGTCCAGATAGACAAAGGAAAAAGCCACGGCCCTTCTCCTGGCGGGTAGCTGCTGGCTTCTGCGACCCATTTACAGAGGGCCTAGACTGCCTGGCATAAAGAAGGCATGGGGAGGGAGACCCCATCACCATTATGCAAACCATCCTCCATTTCACATTTAACCCCTTCTTGCAGAAGCAGAAGCTAAGTTTCAGGATAAGTAACAAGATCCTTCATCAAGTGGAAAAACTGCACAACAGCACACCGAAATTTCAGCCTTGACCAGAAGAGAGAGGGGGATGTTTCTTTTCTTCTCAGAAAATTAACCCTCGTAACAGATGAATTTTGCAGCAGCGATCCCTCCTCCAGCTCTGGCTTTTTTGCCATGCAACCATGAGTCAGGTCCTCCTCTCAACACAACATATACAACTTCAGAGGGAGGAAGCAGCATTTCTAAAGGGGGAGGCCATGGTCCTCCCTGGCTGCCAAAGAGAGGACTTCAGAAAAGCTTGGGTGAACTGACCTAAGGAGCAATCTATTTCCCAAACGTGGATAGCATCCCCATGTGCTGATTTCAGCCCCGGAGAATTCTCAGTTATGGCAATCCTGGCTAGAAGCAAGTCTACCTGTACCCACGTTGCTGTTCTACTCCTCACCAAATGTCCCCAGGAGGTCCATCAACAAAACCAGCAACACTAGGCTTTCGCTCTTGTTTGTTTGCAGCACCCAGCATTCAATGGCAGACTGCCCTAGCTCCAAATTATTATGATGAAGCACAGTCTAAGAGGAGCCCTGATGGCTATGGCTAAGGATGAAGTTTGGTTTCATGGTGTCTTTCCCCTCCTTTGGGAGTGAGAGAACCATTAACACAGTTCAACCTTGGAGTCTTTTGGAATCTGATGGATTGCTGAATGCTCTGGAGCAATTTCCAGAAGCTAGAGATGCTTGTATCGTTGGGGAAGGAGAACACGACATTGACAGGATCCCCTTGAGGGTCTTATTCAATGCTCTGGAGCCCAAGCTTCTCCCAGCTTCTCTGGGGAGCTCAGGACAGTGAGAAGCCAAAGACAGCTGGAGTGCAGCAGGGAAAGTTCAGTATGGTGCCAGTCAGATGCACATTAGTGCTCACAGCTATGCCTGCAAAGGTAGTTTGAGACCTTCACTGCATCCTCAGTCAACCACAACTGGGCAAAGACTTATTGTTACCAGCTCCCCACCACCACCTTATGTTGACCTTCCCACAGACCTGCTGTGAGAGATTGGTGAGGCCCTTTGAAGATAAAATGGTTCATCTTCATGCTGACCAGATGATGAAATACATATTGATGTGTCTTGTGCACCATCTGGTGTAACCAGATCGATCCTTTTCAAGATTGTACCAGATACTTGTAGCCTGCCCTACACTCCTCAGCCTCTTCCTCACCTTGGCTTATTCCAGTGAGCTGAGGACAGCGACTGGATGAATCCATGGAGGTGTGAATACAACTTTGCGGAATGATGGAGTGATAATCACCAGCCTTGAAGAAGACAGCAACCTGCCCCCTCTTGAAGAAATCCTCACCAGATCCAGAGGACTATGCCAATTACTGCCCAATCCTAAATACTCCATTTTGGGGGGAGAAGCTGTGTCTGTGCAGCCACAAAGGTTCTTGAGGACACAGTTATCCCAGCCCTTTTCAGTCTGGGTTCAGGACTGGTTTGGAGAGACACTCAGGTACAGTTGCCCTGATGGATGATCTCTTGTGGGAGAGGGACAGAAAAGCCTGATTCATCATGTTGAAGGTTCCCGCAAGTACTTCTTTCCAACAAGTACATGAGGAGAGGGGTGGAGAGTTGGGAAAAAAGTGGGTGCAGCCCTGCAAACAAGCCACAACAGGCTGTTGGGTGGGTTGGAACAAGGTGGAATTCTTCTAGAAATCACACCCATCTGAACCCAAGCAAGAACTGGGCAGCTTTTACTGAGAGTAGGCTTCTTATCTAAATCAGAATCCATAGTTGAAGGCCCTCTTCCAGCCTTCAAAAAATCAGCAGGGCCCATTGCAACTCCTATGATTCTCAGCTAGCCACTTTAGCTCAGGGTCATGGATGCTGTCACTTCGATTCATCCAGAGGGCACCAAGCTAAGAACGTTTGCTCTGGATGGCTTGCTGCTGAAATATTTAAGAAACCCATTGTGTATTAATTGCCTAAACTTAGACAGCTTGGCCTTGCTTCTCTCCGATGACCTTGGGAAAAACTTTGCTTTTAAGCTGACATCTGGCCTGTTTAATTCCCCAGTCTTTGTGCAGCTGGAGGCTGGTACTTGGACAGTCAAAATGGGCCACTTAGAGACAAAAGGGAGGGCGGTAACACAAAGCCTGTATTACTGAGATATATGGAAATATGGGAGAGGGAGAATTGTCTTTTTAAAGAGCCCAGTAAACTCTAACCATCTTGGGTGGCCATGCCATGGTGACCAGCAGCAGAGCGGGGCTAGTACACCCATCAATAACAGAGATGACATCAGGATCTCAACATTGGTTTTATTGTACACTGCTCAATTCACATGAAGATAAAAGAGGAAGGGAAGCACATTCAGACTTGCAAGATTCTGTTACTACAACTGTTCTAATAAATGTAGCTCTAGGTCTACACCGTGTCTTTCTTAGTCTGGGCTACCTTATCAGGCTGACACTGATCTTGTAAGTCTAGATGTGCTTCCTTTCCCTTATTAAGATTAAAATGTGAATTAAGGGGGAAGGGCTCTCTGGGTTGTTTTCGTAAACCACTTTCTTGGCTGGGCTCAAGTTTCATTTACCTGGTTGCTGCCTTGGTAGCAGATCTTTCTTCTGTCCTTCAGGACCATCCTCTATATTCCCTACCTACCCCAAACCACCTCTCAGGGCTGTGGTGGAGGGGAAGGCCTAAGTCACATCCATGTGCACCACTCAGAAGTCAACAAAGGAAGGGTGGTTAAAAAAATTAACTCAACAATGAATGTATTGTGCCATGTTAATCTTTCTTTCCCTCTCTACCCAAGATTAACCTCCTACATTTTGAGGAATCTTCACAAGAGAGGTTGAAGTGCAGGGAATGATGCATTTTAGGCAAATCTAAGCTTTGGCATGCAGGAGAGCCAGAAGCTTGGGTTAGTGCCCAGCAACTGAGGGGCAAACAGAGATCATGTATAAGCACCTGCAGGAAATGGTAACAGCCCTCTTTCCTCTCCTCTCCTTATTTCTAGAAAACACATTCCTGCTTAAAACCAAAGGAGCCACTCTGTTAACACAAACACCTCACAGGAGGATAGACACTTGGAACACTTCTCTGTGAACACTCTGTACCCGAGCACTTCCCCTCTCTTGGGAAAGTTTACTTAATTTAAAAGGTAAAGTTTTGGCAACCTACAAGAGTTTTTTTTAAAAAGAAAAGTACTTTGGTTGTTTAACTTGGCTCCTGCCCCAAAGATGCATGTGCCTGAAAGTATGGTTCAAAGAACACAGCCAACAGATGTCAAAGGCATGGCCAGGGTGGCAGGGAGTCAACTCTAGTGAAGCACGCTCAACCCACAGTGGACGCCACAACCACACCCTATGGCTCTTCCCCTGCACCGCAGCAGGTTGTCCCCAAGAATCCAATGACTTTCTGCAGTCATAGTCCTTCAAGTAACACCCAGACCCCTGGATATACACAATGTACCAGTGCACAACCCGCCATCCAAGAACATATTGGAGAGATTTCCTTCGTTTATTTGAAATGTGGGGATCAGCTGGGATTGGGTCAGGAGACCCAGGAAATGTGCATCTGTTAAAATGCAACTGCTGATGACTGTTTAATATTCACCCACGCACCTGTTTTAAAAATCTCTGCATCTCTGGTTGCAAGATGCCATTCCAACTGGAGTGACTTTTGCCTGACAAACATGTCTGGCCCGGCCAAGCATTTCACCCACAAGGAGGAAGTTCCAAGGGAAAGCGCTGCCCTACGGACCCTCTTTGCTGCTGGCACAGCCACGAGGACAAACAACACCATTTATTCCAATACAGCAGATTCCTGGCCTGCTGTTAAGTGCTACCCAAGAACCCTGCTGGAAAATAAAAACAAACCACAAAAGAGCCAAGGCTCTGAAGTTAGTTTGTTTAGAAACTGACCTGACTCTAATTTTAAGCCACCATCTCCCTTGAATGAAATAAATCCACAAAACAAACAAAGCAAAACAAAATGCTGGCATCTCCCTCTCCCGACTGCCCAAGAGAAAGAGAGGATGAATTCCCATCCATGCATATGACCTTAAATTATGAGCTAGCACAAAAATTCCCACCCTCAGATCTGGGACCTCTTGTGCAACCACAAAAATAGTAGTAATAATTGAAAATTTAAAAACCTACCAAACCCTCAAAATCTTGCAACATTCCAGATGAGAGCACCAAAATGTCATGATTTTGCAATTTGGGGCCGCTGTAATTGTTCAATTAAATGCTATTGAATGGCAGGGCCCGACAGAGGCCACCTGGAGGAGTCAAGTTCACCCTCGGGCCAGAAGCAGAACCGCAAAGGGTGCAGCACAAGGGGGCGCCTTCTGCTCCTAACAGTCCTCATCACAAGTCAAATCGAGGGACGTTTTCAAACTTTTTTCCCCAAGGGCAGCCCCACATTTCAAACTCGAAGACGACTCCTGCTCCGCCAAACCCAATTTCTGGTGTGCTCATCGTGAAGGAGAAATTACAGCCAGGCCATAAGAGGAAAACCACCTCATGGTAACATAAACACTCCAACAATCACCGGACAACGGAGCATTCAGTGGAACAAAAATGGCCCCAATTATGACTGTTTTAAAAGCTCCAGAAACAAGAACACAGGAGTGGGCTGTCCTGAGAGGTAGAACTGCAAGCCGGAGGCAGCTAGCCCAAAGACAGAATTTCCATCCCATGATTGCGACACTTGTTTATGACCGCAGCATTTGTGAACATCGGAAAGCTGAGAATCAGGGGGGGGGGGGGGAGAGAGACAAAGGCATGGAAAGGAGATTCCAGCAGAGACAGAGCAAGGACAGATGTTGGCCGGCAGTGCCTGTCCCACCCAGGAGCAAGCGGTGCTCTGGGAACAGGCACAGCCTTGCAGGGATGGGCATCCCCCATTCAATTCCCGGAAGCTCAGCAATATCGGGTGGCCAGGAAAAGGACCCAGCTCTTCTCTGAACAGGGAGTGTGAAGCTAAGTGGACAGAGCAACGTGAAATTACAAACCATCTACTCTCCTCCACCAGGGAGACATAGAGATGTCTCCAGAGTGATGGGCCGAGCCCCCAGAGACCTCTAACACTTACCAAATTGTCAGGTTTCACTGTTAAGTGCAGAGAGCATTAAACAAGAAAGAAATCCAGTACAGGTTTGGACTTGGTCCTACCTCCTCTCTGGAAGGTGCCCCTAGCATACAACTCAAAGTCATCCCAGTCCTTTTCTGGTCTTGCTCTCCAATGAATATTCCTGCATCTATACAGGGCAGTGTAAAATTAATTGGGGGTGGGGAGAGAGATGTTTAACAAGACCTCAACATTTGCCCCAGCCTTCAATTCATTATTGTTATCTAGGTTAATTACATGGCATAGAGTTTGTATAAGAAATCTGATTATTGTTCAAAAACATAAGGCTAAGCAACGATATATAAATGCTGTACTCTTGATCATTCCTCTTTGACACACACCTATGGATGCCTTTTGATTACCATTTGGTGATACCGGGCCTAAGATTCAGTCCCCACCTGTCCAAGTCTGACCCCCAAAAGAAACATCCTGAGAGTGTCATGAGTGAGTGCCAACAAAGGTTCTAAAAGTGGAAAAGGAGAGACATGAACTGGGTTCTCTGTGCAGCACCCCTACGAATTAAGCACACTGGATACCCACCAGAGGTAGAAACCACAACACCAAGAAGACCCTCTGAGAAGTCTGCAAGCTTTGATCCCAGCATTTTAGGAAGATACTAGACTGGGAGAGGTGGAAGGACGACACAGGCCAATTCCATAAATGGCTATCAATCATTACTAGTCTTGATGGCTCTGTGCTATCTCCCAAATCACATTTCCCAAACCCTGAGGAGCTGCTTCTGTGGAGCAGCGCAAACTTGGAAGAATGCAATCACCCTGCTGATGTGTTTGTGAGCTTCCCATTGGTTGGCCAATGTGGGACACAGAGGGCTAGGCTAGGCAGAAAGGCCTCAGAGCTCCTTCTCAGTTTGGATGATGTGGCTAGATTCCCATTGGTAGAAAAAGATACAGGCTCAACCCGCTTTGACACATCCCACCTGCAGTCCACAAACGAGTTCCAGTCGGCATGGCAGTGTTGATGGGCCGCAAGGAGAACCACCACCTCAACACTGAAGTCCAATAAACAATAGCAGATAGAATGATCCACCACATTCCCCCCAGAAGCTTCCCCCCACCACCAGCTGGCTGCACTTTCTCTGCTGACATCTCTAATTCACTATTTTTGAGGCATTTTGCCACTAAATTTGCAAAACCTTGGTTCTGTACTTACTGAAGCTAGCAGGTAATGCTCTGCTTTGCTGCTAATTGATAAAGACACACTAATCTCATGTTAATAATTTTGCAACTGCTGTCACCCAGTGCCTAGTAAAAAAAATGGGGGTGGGGGTGTGTGTGGACAGTTTCTAAAGAAATCACCCTGGCAACTTGAAAGCGGGGAGGTGAGAATTAAATGCTACTTGCTCTTAGGCAAATCATTCTATCTAGCCCTAGGACGGAATGTCTCATTCAAGAGCCGAATGTTTCTTTTTTCTTGCAAAATGGCATTATTATTATAAATTAGGATTTGTTGGATGGTGGTGGTCCGTAACAAAAGCAGGACAGTATCCTGGAAAATGGGACCAGGGTCCTTCGACCTCCAGCCTTTTTGGATCAGCTCATTCTCTTATCGCTTCCTCCCTGAAATGCAGACCATTCCTTATCAGATGAAATCCAAACATTTGTTTTTCACAGGGCCTTTTGGAAAGCCTGCTAATGACATTTCACAGGCACATAAAAATAATGGGAGGAAAAAAAATATTTCTGAACACTGAAAAATGCTGGAACAGAGCTTGGAAAAATGTCTTTGGCCTAGGTAGATGAGGCAGAGCTGCTCAAAATCTCTTTAGTTAAAGGGGAATTTTTTCTCTGAAAGGGAGAGAAACATTTGAGAATCTTTCTGCATCAACTCTCACACTGAGGAACCCTTCAATGGGGCCTGCAGTGATTCACACTCAACCACCACTTCTGCAGCACCAAAAATACTCGGTTTTTCACTGTGTGAAAAGTGAGCGATCCCTGTTCCAGAGAACTTTCAATCAACCGCCTGACGCAACAGGAGAAAACACTGTATCCTGGGGCATTTTTGTCACTTATTTCTTTTGCCATCGTTCATTTTTCTTCTGTTTTTACATTCAGGTCTTGCTGTCCTCGGAGAGAAGCACAAATGAGGGTATGGTATCTGATGGGATACTTCTCACCACGTGGCATTTACAATTTGCAAGTTTCATGCTGTAGATAAAACAAGGCAGGGCAAAAGGGAAGCGTATTCATTCCGGAGCAATTTCTCCAGTATGTGAAACACAATTTGTTCTTATGCAACGGCTGCCTCGTGCAGCTGCCAAGGTTACTGAGACCTTGCTTGACCTGCTGCAGAAGACACACTGCACAAGTTTTAACTTGTGTGCGGGGATATATTTTTCCATGTGTTTTCTCTGGCTATATAGAATTCCCTGTTTATGCCATGCTTGGAAACCATTCCACAGTAATGGTTTCCAGTAGTCTATATCCAGAGCTAGAGACGGAAAGAAGAAAAATGGTGCAGGAGAAGTGGGGAGGAATCACACCGTCTGGGGAGGCTAGCAGGGAACTCAGAGAGGCTTTGCAAGGTGCTAGTTAGATATGCTCTGCCACTCTGTCTTCTGGAGCATTACCATTTCATGGAAGACCCTAAAAACCTAAAATTAGGCCCACAGCAAAGGTCTGAGGCCCTGATGCTCCTAAGGCTTTGGAGAGAATTTCCCTGTCTATGTCAGAGTAGGAAATCCAACCTCGAATTTCCCTTCCTGGCCTCCAAAATCAGCTTTTCCCAAGGCCAGGAATCCCAACCTTGCTAGGAAGGAGCAGTAAACAGCCCCTTTCAACTTCTGCCATGCCTCTTTCCAGTCCTCAAGATCCTTAAGACTTGGCTGGAGGGCTCCCACTTCAGATAAATTTGGAGAAGATGAAAGCTCTTCCTTTAAAAGAAAACACACGTGTTCAAAATCTTGAAAACCCTACATAGAGAATATAGGTTTTCTGCTTTAGAAATCCTATATGTATTGACAGTTTTAAAAAAACCATGGGAGCTCTTGTTCCAGTTCTTCCGAAAGGAGCCAGGTTGGGGAAATGTGGTTGCTCACCATTTCCTGAATCCTGTTTTCTAAAAGGGAACCTTGTTTTAGCTGCATCATCATGGCTAACAAGCTCTGCAGGACCTCTCTTCCAACCTCACAGGCAACCTTTTCACTTTATTTCTTAAAGCCACCCCCCCAGAGGTCTAACTTCAAGAGCACCTACTTTTGGACAGTCCCCTTGTAGGGATGCTTGCTAGTCAAATTCTCCCCCAGATTTCAAAGAATGTTTTAAACTATCTTCCCCTGCTTTTAGAAAAGTCCAATTGGGATTCTGGATCGGGCTGCGCCTCCTTTCTGCTAATATGGTCAGTTCTCTGCTTTATTTCCTGGAGGGTCTGGATGTAGGTTTAATCTGATTTTCTCAGCCTTCTGGAACTTGTTAATATATAAACCACTCTCAAGACCAGGCGAAACAAGCAGAAAATAAACACACACAAACGTGATAAATAAGTAGGAAAACCGTTTTCACCTAGGGCAAAAATAATATGCACTGTCACTTTGGGAGGGGGAGCAGAGACCAACATGCTCTGCCACAGTCTGCAAGAACTAGTGTTGATCACCTACTAGGCACTGTACAGAGAGAAAGCATGCTACCTCATGCTATTATTTTTATTATTTGATTTGAGGATTTCTCCCCACACCCCTCTCTTCCACCCCTGGAATGCAAAGCCAGTGCAGTGGGAGTGGGAGTCGGGGGTACTTAACTGCCAGGATCAAGACCACCGCCCTGTTCTCGGAGCAGCTCACCTGGGTGAACGCAAAGGTGTTGTACCTGCACCGACAGGCAAATCTCTCTGAACAGGCTTGTCCTTGACCAGCACTGCAGAATTCTTCACCCACTATAGTATTGTTGACCATTTTTTAAAAATACAGAAACAGAAAATGGAGCCACTCAGAGATTTCTAAGCAGTAGACCCAGATGCAACATCTGGCAAAATAAGAATTTCCTTTGAGTTTTCAAGGAAGGAACAGGTGGGCTTGTTGGGGTTGTGATGTGCTGACAAGCCCCTCCCTCAGCTCCCCCCCCCCAGTCCAACCTTCAGCAATAGCCCTGCCTAGCAGACAGAGGCAGAGGGGGGTGGCGGCTTTTCCCATCACAAATAGTTTCTGATCCCACTGTTCTATCAAGACCTACCCAACATGGGGAACCGGACCCTTTTTCTGACATTCAAAAACACAATTTCCATTTCTCACAAAGACTTTGGTCTGTCTCATCATTTACATGACCTTGATAGCTGCAAGCTTGTGCAAGGCTGAACGTGCCTTTGGGAGACCGCATCTATTGCCTGATTCAGAAAGCTCTCTACCCTTTCTGAACAATCCTACTCCAACCACAACTTACGGCAATAAAGAGGTAATGTTGACCTTCTTGCTAACATCTTTCGCCTGTAACACAGAAGACAGAAGGTGGCATGAAACTATTTTTTGGATTTTCTCAGACTATCTGCCCTATATAACTTGTGTTCAGGGGTTGACGTTCTGGGAAATACTGTCTCTTGAAAGACAGCCCAGATACCAGATCTTTCTCTGGGGCAGAAGTGACAGAGGAACTTGGGGTGTTGTTTTCATCTGATCCACAGCCACAAAACTGGCATGTAGATTAAAATATGGTTCCCTCTGGAATCTACCGGCCACAGAGTGTCAATGACGAATTCAGGGTTCCTTGTAGCTCATTATTTTTTTAACTTTAAGAACCGAGAACACAGACCACTCTGTGAATTTTGACATATTTCCTTTTCAAAATATGAATCCTTTCTATTTTTTAAACAATCTACACATATTCGTTAAAACATCAGACTAGCTCTATGAGTCGCATGTTAATTTAATGCTGTGCCCAATCCATCCATCCCCACCCCATGGCAGTCCAAATGATGCAAGGCAACTGTTAGAGGAATCTCTTGCTTTGTCAAGATCCATACATGCCCTGCTGATAAAGAGATAGCACAAAACCATCACGCATCATGAAAAGACGAAGATGCTTACATATAAGGCAGCTGCCACGGTCAATAAAGACCATATATTATCTCTATCCTGGAAGGAAAGAGAACAACCAGCAGGAAGGTGGATGGAATCAGTTACAGTGAGGATGAGTGCATGTTGGAAGACCTGAAGACCAGGTTGGGGACAGATCCTCCTGGAGAAGATCTATCTAGGTGGCCACTAAGAGTTGACAGTGGCTCGATGGCAAGCCAGTTAGCTCTACCCAGAAAATGTTAGGCCTCTTGACACCAGTCTCTGAGCAAGATTTGACTCTTGCTTCTGGCTTAGCCCTATAACCACTGGGGCAACGGCAGGCTAGGCTGGAGAAGCCTTTGGTCTAATCCAGCAAACACCTTCTTAGGTACAGTCTGCATTAAAAGCTCACCACCCGCTCAAACAGAGGTTAAGTGGCACTTTTAGTTCAATGTAAAAATGTTCCAACAAGCAAGGCATACGGCAATATTAACATGGGGCTATTTCTCCAGCCTGGAGGTGGCATCATGGGGACACTTTTACCAGCTGGAGAGGAGGGAGGAGACAAAAGCTCAAAAGTCTTGCAAGGAGGGAGGGAGGGAGGGAGGAAGGAAGGTCCCCCTGCCTTTGAGAAGGATCTGGCTGAGCCATAATTCCACTAAACCAAATTAGGTTGCTTGGTTCAGTTTTAGATTAACAGCGTATATAACTCCATCGCTGCAATTTGGAAACCATGCAGGGAACCCCACTTTTTTAGGCCTGCGCTACCATTTGGGTGGCACTGCAGTTCAAAGAGTAGAGGTCAGGAGCCAGGAAAAGGTTTAACTTTATTTTCATTTAATTAAAATTAAATATAGTTAACAAAACACTCTTCAATGAGATATTTAAGAGGGTGTGCAGATAAGTCCCTTTTGATTGCAAAAAGTCACTTTGGAGAGTATGGGTGCATATGCAGCAGCTGTCCACAACTCTTGAAAGCAGCCATGCCTTTTCGCAGGGACATGTGGCAGCTGGAGAGGGCAGCTACGCCAGTCTGAGAAAAGATGTGGTTGCTTTAGAGAGTTGCTGACAGAGTCTACATTCATATCGCCACAACCCTTTTGGAATCAGATCTGAAGCACTGCACAGCCCTAGTATTTAACGATTTTTCCCTTCAGCCACATCAAGAATTACAAATCAATAAACCACTCTGACAGGCCTCTGGTGGCCTTCTGGGCCGTAAGCAAGCCATTACGGCTCTTTAACAAACTGGGATTAATCAACCTAGGTCTATCGTGATGAGACCTGTGCATGTATGGATGGATAAATGTTTGCAGAAACCAGTAAATTTATCTGGACTGCACAGATGCTTTTTTCCAAACCACCCCCCAATTTGGTATTTCATAAGCCTCTTCTGCTAGTGAAAGCTGAAGCCTGTTTTTTTCTGTCGAGAACTGTATCTTTATACAAACATACATCCACAGAGGATGCATAGCTGTGACTGGGTGATGTACCCACAGTGTGTATTTCTACTGCACCACTCATCCAAGCCTTACATGCAAAAAAAATCTGCCAATAAGAACGAATCCTCAAGGACGCTTTCGCCAGGCCTGCACCCAAGCCCATGTGATTCCACATGACTGAATACAGATTGTTCTACTCTGCGCTGCGCCCAAGTCCTGCCGTCTGACAGCAGGGGCGTTTCAAAGGAAAAAAGGGGATAAAACTTCTGGCCATAAACAGCAGGTCAACATTTTTCCCAGTTAAAGTCGGAGGCTATCTATTTAAAAAAGAAAGAAAGAAAAGAAAGTAGTAGTAAGGAACATACTGTACCAAATGGTCAGATTTATGCTCGCCTGAACAGAAGAACATTCACAGAATGGCTACATGGAAAAACACAGTGACTTCTGATCCAAACAGACTATGAACAGGAAGTTAAAAAAAGAAAGAAAGAAATTAACCAGCTCCAGTCTTGCATGTTGCAAAACGTTCACCAAAGCAGCACTTCCTGTCACTAGCTGCTCTTGTTCCCCACAGCCCAGCAAGAAGCTGCTGCATTTGGTGTCTGCGTGTGCGGATTAATTATTCTTTTTAATTGTCCAAATCCAGGAAAATTGCAAGAGGAATTTGACTCTGGCTTTTCTTAGAGAAGGGACAGGATGAATTGCTGCCAAGCGATGGGAGAAAGTGGGGGAGAGAAGGGACATTTGCAAAACCCCTCCCAGGCCGCACATTTGTTCATGCCAACTGTGCGATTCCACACATCGTAGGGCATTTGGCCTACGATGCACCCATTCCAAGACGGGGCTTGGCGCTCCCATCCAGATCCCACCGAAAGTCAGAATCCCACCCAGAAGACTTGGAGGGGAGCTGGGTTAGAGTATGGTGGTCAAAAGACCGGGACCGACCTGGGAGCACCTTCTCCAACTCACGAATTTTATTAAAAGGCATGTGCATTTTTACTAACGCACACAAGTCAGAAAAGGTGCTCCCAGACTCCTCCTGATTTTTTTGCACTGAGAAATAAGTTTCTCCCATGTGCCAGATCTGCCCGGAACATGGTGGCACACACCCAGAAAAGAAAAGGGCAGATGCCCCCCTTCTACCTCATCCTTCCAAACTTGACCCCCTTCTCCTTCCACCAGAAAGCTGCTCCTCTTTGCTGGTTCGCATCTCCACGACGGGAACCCTTTCTCGGGCCTCATACTCTTGACACAGCCCGGCTTCAGCCTCGGCAGCTTTGGCAGCGGGTGGTGAACTGGCTTTGGGGGGAAAGGGGATGCCAAAAGCAGAACAATAAATGGCACTGGGCAAACGGCAGCCAGAATTGGTTGGGAGGGCCGCCAAGATTCCCAACTCCTTTTTAAAGAGGAGAGAGAAAAGGCCCTCCCTTAGGAAAACCTGCCAGCCGCCCTTTGATCACGCGGCTGTTTGCAGGAACGAACCCAAATCTGACTGATCTGCTTGCAGCGCTGCACAGGGTGCTGGATAAGCAACTGGACTGCATGCACCCCCAGTGCGCATCTGGCCCCAATTTAATCCTCTGGGCACGAAGCACTCCTCTCCCGGTGTGAATTATGCACCAGGAACAGAAGCCCCTCTGCGCCACCGAGGCAGTTCTTTCTGCAAATGACTTGCCATGTGGAGGAACAGACTACTCAAGCCAGGGGCGAGTTGAGTCATGTTCTGCACCAGATTTCCCCAAAGGAGGCCTCCGGGCATGTCTTCTACCACCGTGGCTGAGGATGGTGGGAACTGGAGTCCCAACACATCAGGAAGGGACCAACAAGCATTGGAGAACTGTGAGCCTAAAAGATCTGGAGAGGGCCAAGCAGAGACTAACTTTACTGGCAATTTCCTTTCCTTCCCACTGATACAGGCTTAAACTGTTTGTCCAGACAAGCCTAATATGTGCCTTATGGATTTGCAGAATTGGTTCTGCCTCTTTGGGGAATCTTTCTCAACATTTCTGTCTTCTCTTGCATGCTTTAAAAATTTGCAGGATGACAAAAAACAAAAACCAGTTAAAACAACAATGACAGCCAGGCAAAGAAAAGTTGATGTGCTTTGCCCATCCAGAACAGCCCAAGAACAGAGATGTGTCCTTTTTTTTCATTTTTTGCATGGCATGCCACATATATGTGAATTGAAAGCACTCCTTCTGCAATGGATTGACTCACAAAGAACAATTTGGGACACTCGATTCATCTTTCTGATCCAGAGACTGATTCAGAGATTCAACTAAACCAGTTTCAAATGCCGTCTCTAAATCCAACCATCACATATCCTAACCCATATAGACACAACACACAGACACACACCCAGCCTAATTCTTTGTTTACAAAGCTCTATACAGCCTCTAACAATGCCTGCTGTTGATACGTATCACAATGATGCTAATAAGCTAGGCCCAGAACATTTAACCGACAAAAAACGATTAGATATAGATTGCAATTGTATCCAGTTATAAAGCATTCTTCTCATTTTTTTCTTGTTGACGTGACAAGTGTGTTGAAGTTACAGTCAAATATTCTGCCCATAATATGCATAGCCAAGGGGTACAGAAATCTTATACACTCCTCACCTGAAGGGGGCAGGCAGAACTTCTAGCAGGCATCAGTTTTACAAACTCTACCCTTAGCCTTCCAGAGCTGCAAACCTCCTGGATGTCAATTTTGGGAGAAGTTCACATAGTACAGCAGCTCATCACAGAGGCTAAGGAACTTGGAATGAATTCTTACTATCAACAGAACTGGTCTGAATATTTCAGAAGGCAACTGATGCCAAGACTGGTTTTTAATTGTGGCTTTTGATTCTCAAGTTTACATACCCTGGTAAAAGTATATTCAAACGCTGTTTAGTTTATTTATGTGACTGTCTGGGCTGCAAGATGTAGCCCACCATTCCTTTCTCCCACGTGGGTGGAAATGCCTCTTAAGGTGATACGTCTTCTGTCATAAAGGCAGATTGTTTCTCACTCGGAAAGGCGGCTTGCATCCGTTCGAAATTTAATAAATCAATATTCACTTCCCTAAAAGCCAGTCGCAGGCCTTTGTGTCCAACTCGTAAACATGTCAGAAGAATGGTGCTTAGATCTAAGACACCAGACCAGGTGCAGTCTTGATCCGAATGTGTACAGATCAGAACGATCTTTTTCTGCACCATTCTGGGTCCTCTCATCACCTGAAGCTTCTGGGTTTAGGAGTCACACGCAGCGATAACCCCCGTTCAAATTCCTCCGGATTCTGAATACGCTGCATCCAGCAACAACCTCCCCAGGTGTAACAGAGCCACGACCGTCGGCTCATCTTGCAAGCTCTGTCCAAACTGAAAGCAAAGGACGCAAGGGCTCAAGGAGAAATTTGTCTGCCTCGGCCTTCATCAGCAACTGACTGCCGATGGGCTCTGGAAGCTGCGTGGCTGGCCCTTGAGGGCTCCACCACCCAGGGGAAATAAAACCAGGCCTGATCAGTCAGAATGGGACTTCCTCGTCCTGTGCTGTAAGTTAACACAAGAGCTGCCTAACTTGTTCTTAACTTCCCAAACAGCTTCCTGAAAACATCCTACAACCAATCACCTTTGACCCATGTGGCAACGCACAGAGCCAAGTCAGAGGGAAGGCTGAGCTTCCCATCCTGTCAAGTGACATTTTCAGCTCTGTTTTGCAGACACCCAAGCTCCACATCCTAACATCCACACAGCCACCTAAAATCTGTTGACCTCTACTTTTCTGTTGAGATGAACCCAGCGCTGCACATCCCATAAATTTGTGTTGGATACTGAGAAATGGCATATGGAAAACTAGTCCACTCCCCCTAATGACCTCCTTCAAGATAACAGTTAATTTTATACCCCAACTGGAACTGCCCTTTTTCCAATATTCCTCCTACAGTTTATTAAAGCAACCCATGAGAAGCCAGAAAGATTTATCCATTTGTTCCAGATGTTCAACCTGAGATCTCAGGGCTGCATCTGGCCAAAAGCCTATTCTGAGAACTCGCAGAGATCGTCAAACATTGCTATTTTTTTTCCTTAAAGCCAGGCAGAAGATGAAAACTCGACAGCAGAATAACCCTATTAACAGCACTCTGTTTTTAATCAAGGCTGAATGTCAATTAATTGAAAGCAAATTCAGGGTTCATCTTGGTACCACCCAGCATGAAAGACAAGTCCGAATACAGGCACCCCCAATCCAACCCAAGGTGGCCTTCAACAGCGATGCCCTTGATCAATCTAACCCAAGGCCACTGATCTAGTCTTCTCCACATGGTGACTTCCAGATGTGGCTGACTACAATTCCCACAATTCCAATGGGCATTCCGGTGGGTCATGCTGAGTGAGAAAAACTAGTCTAACGCCTTCAATGACTGGCACCTGATGCCCTCCAGACACCTCATGATCCTGGACTGTGCAAGAGCTGGTTTTCAGATGGATACAGTTCAATTAGGGTTAGGGGCAACCAGCCGCAACCTTCCCCCATTATCAGCGAAGAGAGATGCCTCCCCTCCTGGGCACCAGGAGGCTGTGAGAAAAAGCCTCGGAGAGGCTCCACCCGAACACACACCGAGATATATTGGGGCTCCACTGAAAACGGTTCAGCTGCTGGAATCCTTGCACCACAACTCCATTGCATAAAAAACGCCATGAATCCTACTGGGGGAAAAATGGCTTTCAGGGAGGGGCTTCCCAGCCCCTTCCTTGCAACAGCCACCATGGAGGGAGGGCATCCCAGACCTGGTTCTGCCCCTGCAGTGCTGAGAAAGTGCTGACTGTCCCATCAGAAATGGAGTGGGAGGGCAAGTAAACCAGGGCCACCTCCACAATAAAGCCCAGGGAGCTTATTTTAAGCTTCTGGAAGGTGCACTGTGGAGATGTGTATTTTTAAGAGCTTTAGTTTGCCCCACCACCATGGATTCACTGAACAAGCCCACACCATCACCAACTTGCCATCCCAGCTGTGGTTCCTACTGAAAGCAAATTTTACTTTTTATCGTTGTTCCACTGTTTATTTTTACAGTTGAGTAAACCACCTGGTCAAGCCAACTGGTCGGGAAAAACGGGGGGGGGGGGGAAGCGGGGATAAAGCCGAAGGAGAACCACAAGTAGTCCAGAAACGAGTGTGTGTGTGTGTGTGGGGGGGGGACGCCTGCATCCCACCTCACTAAAACAAGGAGAGAAAAGACTCTCCTTCCCCAAGATCCATTTGATCCTCTGATAACCGCAAGCAAGCCGAAGTAACCCAGGATCAAACTCCTGCTCGACTCTTGGGGGCAACCGGGGCAGAAGCCTCCTTTGGCCACGCCAGGCCAGGGCAGCTGCTTCTTTCGGCCCATCTGGGCTCCGATGCTCTCCACCTATTTGCACCCCCCTGGCTGCGGCTGGAGGCGGCCAGCCAGCGCTGGGCTGTCGAGGCCAGCGTTTCCCAACCCGGGCCGCTCGAGGACGCGTGGACTTCGCCTCCCAGGATCCCCCAGGAGTCCACGCGTGCTGGGGAACTCTGGGAGCTGAAGTCCACGCGTCTTCAAGCGGCCCGGGTCGAGAAACACCGGACTGGGCCATCCCGGCCCCACGGGGCCTCGCAGAGGGGGATCCTGGGCGGCCTCTCCCAGCCCCCCAACTTCCGGGAGGAAGGCCGGCAGGCGACCGTGCCTCTGAGCAGGTGCAGAGGACGGGCCTTTCCCTCGCTCGCTCGCTCGCGGGCCGGTCCCCGTTCCGCTTGCAGGGCAGGAAAGCCCCGCCCCGCCCGGAGAAGGCCGCCCTGGCCGGGCGCGTCCGAGGCCGAGGCGCCCTCCCTGCCCCCCCGCCGCCGCCGCCCCACCGTGATTCAGCAGCTGCCGCCGCGGCCTCTCCGAGGGCGCCGCCCCGCCCGCCGCGCGCACCGGGCCGGACCCCCGGCGCCCCCCGGGGCTCGGCGCGCTCCGGGCCTTTGTCTCCAGGCGGGCCGGCGGCGGCGGGTAGTGCGCATGTCTCGGGGCGCCGCGGCCGGGCCTCCCGGGCCCCGCTCCCCGCCCTTCCCGCGCCCGGCTCGGGCCGCCTCCGCTCCGGCTCCCCGCGAGGACGGGGCGACGCGGCCGAGCGCCCCGCCAGTCGTCCCCCGCCCGGCGCGGGCACCCCGCATAGGCCGCCCGGCGCCCCTACCTTGCGCGCGCTCCGCTGCTGCTGCTGCTGCTGCTGCTGCTGCCGCCGGGGGCGGCGCGGGGGGCGGCGGCGGCGCGGGGGGCTCTCCGCGGCCCCTGGACGCGCGGGCGGCGGGCTGGGGCGGCGGCGCTCGCTAGCATGAGGGGCTCCTGCGGGCCGCCATCTTCGGAGGAGGCGCGGCGCAGCGAGGCGAGGCCGGCCAGGCGAGGCGAGGCGAGGCGAGGCGAGGCGGGACGCGGGGAAGCCGCAGAGCCGCCTGCCCGGCGCGCCGCAGCGAATCAAAGCGCGCCCCGCGGCCGGGCGGGGAACTCCAGGGCCGGCGGGGGCGGCGGCGGCGGCGGCTGCTCTCCCCTCCCCTCCCCTCCCCTCCCCTCCGGCCGAGCGCTCCCCGCCCGCGCAACGCGCTCCCGCCCGGCATCGCGCGCCCCCTCAGAGGCTCTCCGCGCGGGGGGCGGCGGGGGCGCGGAGCGCAGCGGAGGGACCCGGGCCTGCGCCTCTGTGGATTTGCCCCCGACGTGCCGCGGTGGGGGGAGGGGAGAGACTAAGGAGAAAGGCCTCCCCCACACCCCGTCCACAGCCGGCGGAGGCCTGCGCGCGCCAGGAGCGGCGTTGCCAGGCAACCGCGCCCTCGCTTGGAGGCGCGCGCGCTGCGCTCCGTCATTCTGGCGTCATCGTCGCTCTGGACGGACGCCTCGCCCCCAAAGCGGGGAGGGCGTTCGGGAAGCTGCGGACGCCGCGCGCCTTTCTCCGGTCGGGGAGTCCGGCCCGAGATCCTTCGCCCCCTTCCCCCTCCGGAAGAGGTTTCAAAGGCCTCCCTCCTTCCCCCCCTCTCCACTTGGAGGAGGAAAAAGGCGGGGGAGCTTCGCCCAACCCGATCAGTCACGGGGTGGGTGTCTCCCTGTCCGTCTATAAGTGATCTGAATTTCAGTCTTACCTATTGTGAAAACTGGATTTCCAGCAAGATTTTTTAATGAAGGTCTGAACTATTATGTGGTAGGAAAGATCATTACGCTTCTTCCCCCAAACCAGAAGGCAACAGAATAAAACTTACACGCAGGGTCGCAACTGGGGCGGGGCGGGGCGGGGCGGGGCGGGGCGGGGCGGGGCGGGGCGGGGGCCAAAATGGGCGTGGAACCCATGTTTCCCTGGGGTGACACAGACCCTAGTTGTGGCCCTGCTCACATGTAGCATCCCCCCGCAGAACGCATCCAGGTGTTTATATGCAAAGCCATCCCTTCGCCCGGTTAACAGGCTTTTCTCAAACAACAGGTTTAGGCCTGAAATGCAATCCAAACGTTATTTGGGGAATAATGGCCACTAAATGGCCGCCATTTGGGGAGCGGGAGGTGTCATTGAAGCAATAAAAGTGGGAGTATTCATTAGCAAAAACGGTGGTCCTTTGGGGCTAGTTAGCAGCTTAAATTTATCTCTTTGTCCTGGTGAGCGTTGTCTGTAGGTGAGAGTAAGGCAGCTTCATTGCCTGGAGTTCCGTGGTTGCAGGGTGAGGTCAACTAAGTCAAGATGGTGGCCAAAATGGTGCAGTTGAAGCCCTGCCTGATTTCAGGTGTGATGCAGGTGGAGTTTCAATTGCACCGTTGTGGCCGCCCTCTTGACTTTTTTGACCGAACCCTGCAGGTACCCTTGACTGGCTGAGTTGACAAACCTCCCAAACTGTTGACCTAACAGGCTTTGCGTGATGTCGGTGGCCCTGCTGATTTTTGCCCATGGGGTCTTATTCCCCAGAAGACTGAGCCCTTTCAAAGGATTTTCTTTGTTCGAAAACAAGCAAGGCTTGCTTCAATGCGGCTGGGTTGCACCCAAAAGCTTGGAATGAGAGCAGCCTGTCAGCCAATCCTTTGTAAGGCGGGATGGCTGTCATCGACCGCCTCAAACCTGGTCCCTGCTTGGATGTCCCATTCTGCAGAAGCAGAGGTCATCCCGGGACAGACAATTCCAGAGCCAGCTGTTCCCTCTTCGGGGCCGAGAAATTAAGAGCATTCCTGGCATCTCCCGTTGCAGCTGTTGGTTGTTGTCAAGCAGTGCCAGATTTATAAAGTTCCAGTAGCTCAGGTAGATCAGCCTTGCCCCTTGTGGGGCTGTGCTTTGTCCATTTTCCAGGTTCATTTAAAAAATTGAGGGTAAAAAATAAACCAAGCATTGGCCTTTTTACTGCAGCTCAGTTGTTTGAAGAGTCTGAGCCCCCGAGATACCTACAAGAGACACAACTGGGAATTTGCTCCCATGAACCACTTTTGAAATGCTTTATATGCAGTATGTACGTATTTATATACAGTTCCACAATGGGATGCAATTGTGAAAAATGAAGCTGGCCTATTGATTCTTTATCAGTCGTCTTTTCCCTGCATGTGGTATTATAAACTGCCACAGAAACTCGTCCGTGGCATAAAACACAGTGGGTTTGATTAAATGGCACGCAAACCATCCCTCAGAGCAATTTGCCAAGGAAGCCATCCATGCCTTGGGAAGCCTGTTGTAGTGGCAACTTGGCATTCGATTGTTATTTGGGCCCTGAGTTGGTAGCAACAGGATCCAGGCCCCCAGGGAACATTTTGTTTACCTGCGAATCAAGCGGCTGTTGCAAAGGATTGCACAGGCTCGGCTCAACTCTGGGGAGATCGGCCTGGAGCATGGACTCTGCTGCAAGGACGGGCTGGGGTGTAATCACCAGGAAGGGCACAGGAGGCTTGCCATGTCTTTGCACCCCCCCACCCCCTGTTCTTGGCACTGCTTGGCAGCTTGCTCCAGTTCCCACGAAGGCAGCCGGTTTTAAGGTGGCCTCTGTGCCAGGACCCTGAGTTGGGAGCATCGCCTAGACTCTTCTTCCCCCCCAGAGCCACTCTTATTTTGGGTGTTGCTTGGGTCTAACAGCTGCTTTGCACCTCGGCTGTTTAATCTGGAACTGCCATCCGTGAGCAAGTCGGTGCGTAACAACGAGGAGTATCACAGAGGGCTGGGAAGGCTGCAAGCCTTTTGTTTCAAGTTGGCCACCAATGCCAGCAAGTTTTGTGGAAAGAGGGCGAGTGCAGATTGGGGAAAGGTGCGTGTGGTTGCCACTGGGATGGGATTGTCCTGGCAGTCTCACTGAATCTGTATCCAGTCCTGAATGCCGAGAATTACAAAGGAACTGCCCATCGCCCTGGTTCTGCAACAGGAAGGCTGCCATGCAGAAGGGGGAGAAACCAGGAATGGGCCCAATGCATTTCCAAAGAGGCCCCCACGTGTGTCTCTCTGTGCAGGCGGATGGGGCATGGCCTCCCACCCACTCTTTAACTGTTCCTTAAGAGATGCCTAACGTCTATCCCTTTTTATCATTAATGGTATATGCATCATACAAATTGCATGTGTGTGTGTACGTGGTGAGAGAATATTGCATGTACATACACATATATGTACAAATCGTATATTACACAAGTTGCAAGTTACTTCTAAAGTAGAGGAGGACAACCAGTGTCCAAGACTGGCTAGTTACGGACTCTGTGCCTTCCCTGAGTTCGGGAGCAAAAAATCAGGAGTTCCAAAAGCGAATGCCTTTTAATAAAATCTGTGAGTTGCAAAAAGTGCTGCCAAACTCCTCTGAGTTTTGACCAGTTATGGGAAATCTGCAGTCTCTCCTCTAGCCCTTGTCTGATCCACCTCACAGCTGGTTTGCTGCTGATCTGGACATCTTACTCTAACATTCCTTGAGGATCAAGCAGAAATCCCTCCGATGTATCCACGGTGAGTGCTTATGGATAGATTACGGTTCTGTGGAATTTCTGCCTGCCCCACCTCTCTGTACTGGAACGGTTAAAAAAAATGAGATGTGTCTCAATAGGCATCAGGCAGAAATCCATCAGGAAGTGACAGGGGATGTATTGAATTTCTACCTGCCCAGCAACAGCTACAGCTTGTGGAATTGGGGAGAAGCTTTACGTCTGGTGGCAAACTCCTTAGAGCTTCCACAGCCCAGCACCATTTTTTTTCCAGTTCCTTGGGTTTTGAGGCAAGACTGGAAATAAAAATGATCTGGCCCTCTCAGCCCTAAATGGAAGCTGTTTTGGAAACTGTAAGCTAAGTGAGTGTTACATACATCACACAGATATTGAATACACAAACACGCCAGTGCCGGTGGGGAAAGAAAACTTTCTGGGTCCGTAGAAAGAGCAGTTGAATTCCAGACCCATTACAGAGGTGAAATGGGTTGTGCTGGGAGAGGAGAAAAGAAATCAGTTCTGCCACACGCTGATGGAACCCTGAGTGGAAAAGACTCGCTTAAATGGTCAAACGCCACACCACTCAGGGCCCACTGGATGGCGCAGAAGGAAGATAATTTAATTTCCCACTTCTAGAGCTTGTGGGGGGGGGCACTGAATGGACAGGCAGAAATTACTTCTTCCACAAAACCCTTCAGGCTTGTCCTGAAGAATTCACTGCCACGTGAAACGGAGGTTAAGCCTATTCCTGGAGTGTCGGCGGAAGGAGGCAGAACCCGGAGCAGGAGACGCGAAGGAGTTCCCTAGACAAGGGCTTGGAGGATGGCCCGGAACAGCGGAATTGAGGCTGCTGTCCCAACATCTTGCTGCTAAGCCGGCTCCCCAGGAGCTGCCAGTCATCACCACGCTGTGGGAAATCCAGACAGTCAGGTGCTGGAGGGGAGGGTGGGGGGAAGCCAGATCTGCCCAGCCCTGCTTGGGGATAATGCAAGCTTCTCCCTCCTTTATCCAGTAAACAGCAGCTTCAGCGAATTGACTTCCCACACCAAGTCCCAATCCTAACAAAGCAGGAGATACGCTTAAAAAGATCTGCATGGCATAGCAGAGCCCATCTGGCATTCAGTAGCAAGGCCTGCATTCAATTCTGCCTCTTTTGTGTATTACGCACCCGGAGTCGCTTTCCTTTAAGAACACGAGCACTCGGTGGGACAGGATTGCTCCCTGCTGTTTGGGTTTAATGCAAAAAATAAAGTGGTGGCTTAAGGCAGCACCCACCATGCCCAGGCACTGTTGCTAGCCCTGCCTTCTGTTCTTTACATTTGCATGTTTTATACTGGACTTCCAGAAACAAAGATTGGTTTCACCTATCCTTGCTTGACAACCATTTCTAAAATCATGGTTTGTTGGGAGGGTCAGGCACACCACACTGAGCCATAAACCATGGTTTCCAATCTGCGCAGTGAGTTTCCCACAAGACACTAAGCTGAGGCCAAGCAAGCCCCATTGTGTGTGATTGATGCGTGAACCTAATCCAGGGGTGGCCATTTCACACCTTGGGGAAGCTGTACCTGTTGGGCTTGCCCCTGAGAAGACCCACAACAGGAAATGAAATCCCATCCCTGCAACCCCACGTGCAAGGCATTGCCACATTCAGAATAAGGTCTTTGCAGACCTTCAGAGCAACATTTGAGACACATGCAAACCAAGGAAAGCATTAAGTTACTAAGTGTTTAGATCAGGGCAGGATACAAGCCCTAGTAAGTATGTGAATCAATCAGTAAATAAGATAGACCTTCTTTCTCTTCTTTCACTAACTTATTTCACCAAGGGTCAGTGCTGCTAATCTGCTTTCTCACCCTGAGGTTCTGTGGAAATAACCCCCTTCCTTTGCCTGTCTAAAACTGATTTCCAAAACTGCAAGGTTTAACAGCCCACATTAAAAGCAGTGAGAAAGAACATCCTATCAGAGCATCTGTGGCCTTATCTCAGCTTCCTTTTATCCAGATCCTCCACGGGGACTTAGCTGACTATTAGAATAATTTAGGTTATTTTGCAAATCCAATCTGAGAAAACAAATTAAAACATCCAAACCCCTTCATTAGATCTCGGAGAACTGATTTCTCTAGTTGAGAAGGGCCGAGACCTGGCCCAATAGGGAGTCAACAAGCACAGCATTTAATTAATTATCCCCTTTTCAACAGAGAAATGGGGCAAAAAAGTGAAGCTCTAGGGGCATGCTAGAAAGGCCTTGTGGCGGGCAAACAGTGATTTTTATACAGGAGACATTTAACCCATCTACTTCCCTATCTATTTGGTCACTAGGAATCAAAAACAACTTGATGGCACATAATCAATCAATCAGTTTTCCTTTTAATCCTGGCCACTTCAAATTTAACTATCTTCAGTTGTATTTTTTGAAAGCAGTTTCCGGTGATCCATGCATGGATTATTTTTCATTTCAAGATCCTCAGGTTCCCACCTCAACATCCCCACCGCCACGCATGACATCACTTTATTTAAAATGGATTATTTTTTTCCCCAAAGGGCTATCTTAAATTTTAAAGGCCCATATGATTTGGAACTAGGTCGTTTCAGGGTCTATATAGTTGAACTGTAGGGAAAGGTTTGCTACAGTCAGTAAAACCTGAATTGGAAGCTGCAAATCTAAGCACGTCTGAAGGGGGGGAAGAACTGCAGAAAGGATTCAAATCTCTTAGCTGTCTTAACCGATAGTTGGTATTTTGGCTTTGCTTTACGTCCTCTTGGTTATATTGATTGCCTATCTGAAATTTTGCAAGTCGTCCTAAAGATCACCCAAGTGAGCAAACCCCTAGAAAGAAGTGAAACTAAGTATGCATTATCGATTAAGATGTTAATTTTAACATCAGTGTTCTCAGCCTTGGCAACTTTAAGATGTGTGGACTTCAACTCCCAGAATTCTGAGAGTTGCAGTCCACACATCTTAAAGTTGTGAAGGTTGAGAAACACTTGTTTAGATGAATTATTGCAGGCTTGCATGAATCACTAAGTAGCTGTTCCTTCAGGGGCTTTTCCAAACCCACCTTGAATTCCAGCTCCAGAGACATCGTTCAGCTGACGGTGCATGCTTTTGCCCTTCCAAGAGCTGCAAGGAAGGCAGTTAATCTTGGCCTGGGGGCTTTGAACATGATAAAATCCACTTTGCCAGCAACACAGAGTTTGGATAATTGAGAGAACTGCCCAAAGGCAAAAAGGCAAGACCCAAGTTGGGCTGGACATTCAGTGGGGATGTTGCAAGGAAGGTGTTTCCCAAAATCCGACACATTCGACAAGGTTAGGTGGACCAGGATTTGAAAGGAAGCTCCCTGGCTTAACCTGGACCGGAGTCTGGGACCCTGCTCAGTGCGTGCATGTGTGCATTAACCGGGCTAAATATTCAAGCCTAAAGCCAGTTTGGTCTCATGGTTAAGGCGACAGGCTAGAAACCAGGAGACGGTGAGTTCTAGTCCCGCCTCAGGCACGGAAGCTGGCTGGGTGACCTTGGGCCAGTCGCGCTCTCTCTCAGCCCAGCCCACCTCGCAGGGTTGTTGTTGTGGGGAAAAGAGGAGGAGGAAGGAGTATTGGGTATGTTCCCTGCCTTGAGTTATTTGTAAAAATAATAAAGGTGGGATAAAAAAGAAAATAAAAAATGAAACAACAGAAGAGCTTTCTGCAGAAGGGCCTCGACTCTGCCCGACTGGTTCTGCTGCTGCTCTGCTTGCGTGGGGAGGGGCGGGCAGGGCAGGGCAGGGCGTGGTGCCACCCATCCACGCCACTTTCTGCAAAGCCTCAGCAAACCGTCCCCTGCTGAACCCTAGGGTAGACGCCCGCAAGATGCCACTGAGGAGCTAGAAGAGGGCAGGGCGCTGGAAACGGGTCTTCCATCTGCTGCGTCAACAGCCCAGGGTCCCTGTCTCTTTCCATGCCCGGTTCTGGTGTTGGGGGAAGATCACTGTTTGCAACTTTAGCATTTAGAGCAGGGTTTCTCAGCCTTGGCACTTTCAAGAGGGGTGGACTCCCAGAATTCCCAGCCAGCAAGGAATTCTGGGGGTTGAAGTCCACCCCTCTTGAAGTTGCCAAGGTTGAGAAACCCTGATTTAGAGAAGGGCCAGCTCCCACATTTATATCCACAGCCCATCCGGGGAATCTTGAGGCTCCGCAGAAGCCTTCAGTCCTCTCCCTTCTCACCTCTTGTCCTTTCAGTGCCTGAAACCGTATTTTGAGCTTTTCCATTTAATTATTTTAAACCCTGCAGCCCGCTATTATGCTTTTTACAATTTTTATAGCCTTTGATTTCTTATTCTTATGAAGATGCACTCACCTGTTAGTCATTCCCTTCTTTCCTGAGAGCATGGGTTAAACCCTCCTGCAACAGATGAATTGGGACCTATAAGCCATGGGGTTGAAAAAGGAAATAATAAAAACTTTGGGAAGCCAAATCACTGCCCCCCCCCACCGCCGCTGGAGGGCTGCGCAGAAGCATTTTTTATCCCTGCAAGTGGTGGGTGTGTCTTTAGGCTGGTTCTGTCTTACAGAAGCCCAGGAAGGGCCCTCCACCCATCCCCTGGCAACCTCTTCTGCCCTGGGTGAGACATGGGGCTTTTGAACAGAGTGGGAGGGCGTGTGCAAGGCAGGCGCCTTGGGGAATGCAAGTATTTTGGGCTGAGGGTGATGCAACGCCCAAGGGGCAGCCTTGTGACTTGAGTGGCAACTACAGGTAGTCCTCACTTAATGACCATTGATTTAGTGACTGTTCAGACTTACGACGGTGCTGAAAAAAACCAACTTACAACTGGTGCTCACACTTAACAACCAACACATCATCTCCACAGTCACATGATCACAATTTGGGTGCTTGGCAACCAGTTCTCATTCATGCCCATCACAGCATCCCAGGGTCACCTGATCGCCATTTTCGACCTTCCTGGCCAGCTTCTGGCAAGCAAAATCAATGGGGAACCGTGTGATTTGCTTAACAACCACATGGTTCGCTTAATGACTGCTGCAAAAAAGGTCATAACATTGGGTCAGATTCGCTTAATGACCACTTTGCTTAGCAACCGAAATTCCAGTCTCAATTGTGGTTGTTAAGTGAGGACCGGCTGAGCAGCAGCACCGGCCTTTGGGCCTGGGCATCTGGAGCCGGTCCCAAAAAAACAGCCCTGGGGATGCTTTGCCCTTTGCTGGGTTGGGAAGAAGAGTCAGAGAACTCCCCTGCCGGTTGTGCTCCTGATGCCGAGGCCTGTCCGCGGCTATTAGTCGCTGATGCACCACAGAACGTCCCACGTCAGTGGCCACATGCTCGTTAAATGCCTTTTGTTACACAAGCGGCAGGACGGACTGTTGGCTCACCCAGCCAGCTTGTAGGGTTCTCAAGAAGCATTTGGTTAGCTGTCTTCATGCTGGTACAGGCAGTCCTCATTTAGCGACCACAATGAGGACTGGCAACTCAGTTGTTCAGCGAAGGAGTCACTAAGTGAAACCACAACCGTGCTTACGATCCGACTTCCGCTTTCGTTTGCTTTACAGTCCTGCGAAGGTCATCAATGCGAGGATCGGTCGCATGCTGGCTGGGGAATTCCAGGAGTTGAAGTCCACCCATCTTCAAGTTGCCAACATTGAGAAACACTGGTCTACCAGCTCTTTTCTGGATTTCAAAATTCATATGAATAGAACACAGGAACATTTTGAAAGACAGAGCCTCAGCTGAGGGGCTGGCAATTCTGGAAGCAGCTGGAGGCTTAATGCTTCTTTGGGCAACTGGATCAGAATCAGAGTAATATGGGGGGGGGGGAAATGCCATTTAGGAAAGTAAACCACATTTTTTTGGCCTTACTGCTCCCTGCGGGTTGTTTCATGTAGCTGCAGGGGTGTGGGGGGGTGTTTGTATTCTTTGCTGAAACAGGAAACTGTTGTCACCATCTCTCTCTCACACACACACTTGTTAAAAAAACAACAACAACTTTGGGACAGGGAGAGATATATTGGGATTTTTCAATTTGCCAAAAAAGCAACTCAAGGAAAACTTTCTAAGCAAAAAACATTGATGCCATAAGCATTTTTATATAGCTTATCAAATAGGCATACGTGACACACCTTAAGCCAAATTAACGTCCTAAGAAATTGCATGTGATTTTTCCCTAAGGCTCGTCAAATGAACTGACCCTAGCGTTAATTATTTGGAGACTTAAAAAAAAAAGTTCTCCCCCCCTTTTTGAATTCTAATTATTGGAGGAATAATTCTCTCAGTGACCTTGAGGTCTTACGTGTCCTTCCTTGGTCACCAAGAAGATGTACTGAAAAGCCCTTTTTTCGCTGCATCAGGGCCGTGACACACAGGCCACCCTGCCATGGAATTACATTTCTTGCCTGCTGCTGCTTTTTGCAGAGCTACTTGGTGGTGATAGACTGGAGCAGTGCTTTTCTCTCTGTTTTTAAAATATAATTTTATTAGTTTTTTTTTTAGATAAAATTCCCCATGCTGGCTGAGGAATTCTGGGAGTTGAAGTCCACACACCTTCAAGTTGCCTACCTGGATGACCTTATGAATCTCTACAGCAACACGGCAAAATTGCAACCGCAGAGGAGGTATTTCTGATGGTGGGGGGATTTTTGTTGCTGGAGCTCAGCACTTTCCTATTATTTTGGCCACTTTTGGGGTGGTTGTGGGGAATATCATCCATTTACTTTGGTTTTGGCCACAGAGGGTGATATTTGGACTCTGAAATGTGCTGTGTGCTGGCTTCTGGGACACTCTTGTGGGCTGCAAAAATCTTCCCCCTCAACCTCCTTAAAAGTTGGTCCAACAGAAATCCTCGTACACCCATCCTCGCTTCCTGGGAACAAGATTCCTGGCTGCTCATTAGTGCTGGGAGGAGTCGGACAGCAAGGATGCTCAGAACATCTTCAGCCCCCTTAAATGCAGGCTGGCATCCCATGGATTAACTTTCCAAGACCCGGCACAGCTCTCTGCATCTGCAGCCAAACGGGGAGGCTGACCAACCCTCTCTCCCTCTGGAGAAACTAAATATACAGCCTGTATCGGTCTTATCTACGATCAGAGGTGTCCTGCCCCCTTGCGGCCACAGAGATACTTGCAGCTTCATTTAACAGCTGCTATCCAGATGTGCAGGACTACTATTCCTGTAACCTTTCCAGGCAGTAAGACTTGTGGGACGCATCAGTTCTGGATGTAACAAAGGGAGATGGTCCCTTTGACGGTACCCTGAAGGGGAGATCAAGAGCATCAAAGAAGGAACCCCTCAGCTTCTTTCCTTCTCCCTGTACCCCTCAAGGATACTTCACCACCATCCTGCTCCCTGGAGATTGCTTTCTCTCTATGGCAGTTCAGCTTCAGGACCCTTGGCAGGTGGATCTTGAATCTGTTGCTTTCCCGAGATTGGTAATCCGTTTACTCACGAAAACTCCAGTGATCCCACTAACAAGTATACTGAAGAAGAGGGTGTATACAGGTAGTCCTTGGTTAACAACCACAATTGGGACTGGAATTTTGCTTGCTAAGTGAAGCAGTCATTAAGCAGATCCGACCTGATTTTACAAACTTTTTTGTGGCAGTCATTAAGTGAATCACATGATTCCCCATTGATTTTGCTTGTCAGAAGCAGGCCAGGAAGGTAAAAAGTGACGATCATGTGACCATGGGACACTGCAACGGTCATATATGCGAACCTATTGCCAAGTGCCCAAATTGTGATCACGTGGGGACACTGCGACAGTGTGAGGACTGGTTGTAAGTCGATTTTTTCAGCACTACATGAATGGTTGTTAAATGAGGACTATCTGTAAAGGCAATATCCTTGGATTTCTTTTCTTCCTCAGCCTATCAATGTAACATTTACTGTAAGGGAAGAGGAAAAACATTGAAACACAATGAGTAATTCGTTTTAATTCTATTTAATATAATTTCAGGGGGGGGCATAAATGAAAATGAGATGAAACAGACGCTAGCTTCTCTCTTGGCCTTACCCACTTTTGGTGAATGTGCTGTCCTAAAATGCTACTCAGGAATAGCCACCGCCTTTGGCTCGGGAAGAAGTCGCACACCCCTGCACCTGGAAGCTGTCTAATGGGCAGGAGGTCCCAGATGTCATCCAGTACATTTCCTTATTTCCTTCCTTCCTTCCTTCCTTCCTTCCTTATTTATAAGATTGATATGGCTGCCCATCTTGTGGCACACAACCCTGGGCAGCTAACAACAATAAAAATACTAGCGATAAAAACAATACAAGGAAGAAAGGAAGGAGATCCAGGGAATCATATATCCCACGGGCTCTGACACTGGGAAGGAAGGAAGGAAGGAAGGAAGGGAGGGAGGGAGGGAGGGAGGGAGGGAGGGATGGAGGGAGGAAGGAAGGTAGGAAGGACTCCTTTGATGTTTCTTGAGTGGGATTCAATTGGCTTGCATAAAGCACTTTTGGATTTCCTTGAGCATGGATTAACTAGGGCAGTCAGATGCGACAGTGTTGGCATCCTGTTAGTAGAGCATCTTGTGGGCCTTCTCTGGGGCCGCTCCTGACCTCTGGAATAACCCGCCCCCGCCCCCAAGTCTGAATGGCCCAACTTGGGGATTTAGAACTGACCTTGGAGAGAGGGAAGGAACAAGCAAGCTGTTAAAGATTGCACCGAAAAGGTTACACAGTAATGAAACTGGGACGCCTGAGAAAGAAGCTCAAAATATCCCCGCCTTGACTTTGTTGACCACAACTGGGACAGAGGGGAATTTCGCCAAAGGTTAGTTTTCTGCTTCCTCCCTTACCAGAATAAAGACTATTCCCGGAACCTCTGCCGAACGCTTGGAGCCCCGCGGTCTGGGCTCCTGTTTTGCCTAGTCTCCAGAATGCATGTTAGAAACTTTGCCCTTGTTTGTGATGATCTGTTCTTTCTTCTTTGAGGTTTTAGCCGCAACGACTCACGTTTTGTCAGCCGCCTGGATTTCCTGTGGCTTGGAAGGAGCTGATTCAGCAACAAATACGATGTTCTGTGACGTTAAGAGTGGGGGCTGAAAGATCCAGCCAAAGCAAGTTCAATGATCAGCCCACAGTCAAAGACAGTAATTAAAGTTTATTTTATCAACTCTATTGGTAAATTACACCATCCAAGTCAGTTGAAACTGGCTCCCCCCTTCCCACTTTTGCGGTTGTCAACCTATACAGTAACACAGCGGCCTATACTGGAAACCAGAAGAATTCATGTGGTTATGACAAAATCATATCCTTATATGCATACCACCCCCTATATACAACACACAGTACACACAAAGAAAAGGGTGTTTTTTGTTGTTGTTGTAAACCATGCACACCACAGCATAAGGACAAAATTGCATCTCTTGATAAAGAGCTGTTCAAGAGCACAGGACTGGGTCACCTTCCGTGTTGAGAGCTGAGGACTTCTCCCTGTTAAAGCCAACGCTAGATGCTAGAATGGCATTTCATTTAGTTCAATTTAAAAACACTATGCAACCCTTCTATTTTTTTGCACATTACTAGGATATGCCCCACCCCCCTCCTCTTGAACTATTAAAGTTTTAGGGCTCCAAAGCAGTGTTTCGCAACCTCAGCAACTTGAAGATATGTGGACTTCAACTGCTAGGATTCCCCAGCCAGCAGGCTGGCTGAGGAATTCTGGGAGTTGAAGTCCACATATCTTGAAGTCACCAAGGTAGAGAAACACTGCTCTAAAGAAATGCCTGTTGCAAGAAACTTTAGATAACTTAGCCTAAAATTCTATATTGGTTTCTTCCTAACTTTGACCTCCAGATCTGTCAAACGGAACAGAAGTCTGAGAACTTCAGCCCCAGCACATCTGGAGGGACGAGCTGGTGCAGGCTATCCTATGCCCACCTCTGAGCAGGCATCCAGGAGTTGGCCTGCCAAACAAAGAGACCTCAAAATTGTGTGTTTTGCATAAAGGTTTATTAATATAGTGTCCCAGATTTAAGTGTTAAAAAAAAAGGCCTGGTTAATACTGAATATGCCTAAAACAAGGAAACCATCTCCAAGTGTCTCCATTGCCCAGAGTTGAGAAGGAAAGTTACGTATCGTGAACTCACACAGCAACAAAGCACATAAAATTGAAATGAACCCCTGTCCTCATTAAGATAGAAAAGCTTCAAAGCACATACTATTTATCATTGCAATCTTCAGGAGAGTTTTGCATAGAGGTTCACACTGTCCACGTGCATCAAATCGCCTGGCCCTCCACCTTTTGGGTAATTTCCTAGCATCAGGAAACAGACAGAGAGAGAGAGAGAGAGAGAGACAGAAAGCACCAAACTGGAGCTTCTCTTGATGGGACCAAGGAACAGAAGTCCTCAATGGTTGCTGGGCCCATGTCAACACAGCTGGAGCACTGCAGCTATGGCCCATATTCTAGATGCCCATAGGTCATGGAGAGCCAATGCCGTAAGCTTAGGAGTCTTGCCTTGGGAATCTTGTGTGGGTCTCCGACAGTGCCACATTGCAAATATCAAACACGGACATTACACCCAAGGGACAGGAAGGGCTATTTCTCGGAAAGAGGCCAAGGATAAAGGGAAACAAAGCCAACTACCATCATTTGCTGGCCCTGGGGTCCCCGATCCAATTCTGAAACCCGATGCCTTGAATTACACAACTGCACAGCAAGGATGTGAGCTCTGATGGCAGACAGCCCACAGCATAAGGCAAGTTTTCCAAACCTGTGCCCTTCAGCGTTGAAGACTACAACTCCCAACCTCCTCAGCCAGAACATAAGGAAGGTTGGCAGCATTTTCTCATCTACAGGTATTGGCCTACCATCTGAGATGGTAAAATAATGAAGAACGGAGAGGATGAGCAAGCTATAGAAAGCTCAAGACAAATGAGTTTATAATTCAAGATGACCCCTCATTTTAGACAACTGGAAACTACCTGTTATGGAGCTGGACATTTAAGAATATTTACGATATTTAAGAATAGCCTTGACTCTAAAGCACAGTGGCTCTGCTGACACCTTTCTTGGTTTAATCAGCTTAACTTAGTTTGTTTTTCAAGACTTCTATCTTCCTTCTTTTCCAACAAGACAACTATCGCCATACCAGCATAACCAGAAAAACTTAATTCCTTTACTCAAAAATTGCCGTGTGCCATCTGACACAACATGCAGGTGTCCATCTTTGCCTTATTGTCTGATGTATGGGGACATGCAATTTCTTACACCCCACACTCGATGGGTGTTGGGTGGACAAATGAAGGGTTGCGTCTGTGTATGCCCAAGGCACAGCCAGCATCCTCGCTTGGCAAATGATTCTCATGGCAGCAAGAAGACCCAATCCATCCCCGCCCAGGATTTTGCAACCTAGATCAGAACAAGTGCCCTCAATGGTTGCAACAAGCAGAGAGGATATATTCTCAAGACAATGGTTCTTTGCAAGGGTGATCCTGAGGGAAGCAGCCGCTTTCCACTGGCATTCTCCTCCTTGCATGCCAGGTACGCAACTGCAAAGGTACCTTGTTGAATTGGTCCCAAGTACAAGAAATATGTCTCTCTTCAAATCTGATGATCTCTGAAAGCCATCCCCAAAAATGCTCAAATGCCTTGCCGTGTCATAAAAAGTGTTCCAAAAGCAAAACAAATGTTAGAGTTGTCCCCTCTGACGAATTCTGCTTCTACTGGGAAACTGTATCTGCCATAACAATTCACAAACGGGAGAACTTTTCCAGGATAAAAGCTATGGCACCCTTGTAAAAGAACACACAAATTGCAAGAATTATTATTAAAATGGACAGAGGGCATGGAAAACCGTCTCTGTTTCCAAAATGTTAAAATATACCCTTATACTTCCAAAATACATTAAAATTCAGCCTCCTTAAAAAAACAAACAAAAAAACCCTACAGTTCTGTTTCCTGGTGCCAACATTCAGCAAATCACTGGGGCTTTTTCTCCCTTCTTCTACCTGAAATAAAACAAGCTTGAGATCCATCAACAGCTGTAGTCAGATTTCTTTAAAAAAAAGTTTAAATATTTATAGACAAAATCTCCCTATCTTTGCTAAAAGCCAATTTACACAAGACACTCATCAACAGCTTCTTCCCCAAACCTTTCCGGTACTCTTCAACCCAACTGGTCCTTGGTAGAGACCATTGGCAGCCTTTCAAAATATGTTGATGAAGTAACACCAAACTCTTAAAAAGGGTCTGAAATGTTCTTTTTGGAATGTTCATCTGCTGAAGCAGAAGCCACCTGAAAATCACTTGAGGGGGGTGATGATTATGTCTTGAATTTCCACAGTTGGGGGAAATGAGGGTGTTGAATCAGTCCCCAAGGTTATAAGAGACCTCAGAAGCAGAAATAGACTTGACATGACATGACAGTGAGTGGCAACGTTGACCCAGACAGGTAATCCTCACCAGGACTCACTTTGGCCACAACTGGCCACTCTTTTAATGGCCAGAGGCAGCCCCTTCTTCTGCCTGGGTGGGCTGGATGACAGGGGTGGAGCTTAAGGGAAGTCCCCACCCACCCAGCAAAGGCCCCTCCAAGGCTGGAAGAAAGAGGGAGGCCGTAGGCTGCACCCAAGAGGTATGGGTCTTACCTACGACAGCCTTTTTTGAAATGTGTAGTATTAAATGGAACCGGTTGCCTCTCTAATTGAGGATATGGAGCTCCAAGAAATAACTGAATGCGGGGATCTGCAGCTACAGAGAGCTACCCCATTCCCAATTTAACACTAGACATTCGGCCTGCCCGCTGCCCATGGTTTTCTGACATCTGAGACCTGGATGGGATATAAAAAATACCAGAGCCTCAGGCCACTTTACAAAATGCAGAGACGGCTTCCCCGTGTCGCCCCCCGCCTCAGGAAAACACACCTTCTCCTCTTTCCCCTGCCAGAGTCCTTGAGTACAGCCTTCACCGCTTCCACTTTGATTCTGCTGAGCAATAATTTGTGACAAGAACGATGGTTTGCCATGCAGCCCAAGAGGCCGGCCTTCCTTCCTTCCTTGACAGGGACAGATCCGAGACAACACAGAGAGTAAAAGGTTAACCCACCTACAGCACAACACTGAATGCCAAAGGCCGCCTGCACTCAACCCCTCTCCCCACATTGCTTGGAGAAGCAGCATCTTCTTGTCTGGCTCTGCCGTTCCACTCCGGACCCCAAGACCCCTCATTACCGCCACTGCTCCACGTTCCCAATGTAATCTGTGGTGGCGTTTCGGCCGTCCTGCTCTCTGCTGCGGCCCTGCTTGGCCCGCCAGATTTTCCGCTGCTCCTGGCGTTTCCGGCGGGCCTCCTGGTGCTCCTTCTGTCTTGTGAACTGGTACCGCTGCAGGAAAAGGTCTTTTGCATAATCGTACAGGTTCATGTCTAAAAAGTTGAGGGCCTCGATTCGCTGTTGGGTTGCCTCATCAATGTCCACGCTGGAGGCCCTTGTGCTGTTGTACTGGGTGAATGGCGAGATGAAGTTCATGTTGAAGGTCTTCTCAAAGAGATACTGGGTCTTCCGCTGGAATTCCGTCAAACCAAAGAAGGCCATCCGCTTGAGGTTCTCCTTGGCGCTGTCCAGGAGGACCTTGTTCCGTTGCTCTTCTGGCATGACGGACAAATTGTAGCATCCCACCAAACTCAGGTCTGCCAGCATGCGGACTTGACGGTTGTTGGCCAGGTTGTATGGACAGTCCATGAACTCTTGCAGAGAGCAGCCCGACCAGTCATCCCCCGAGTAGCAACTAGGCAGTTCCTCGGAGGTCGGAGACCTTCCATCGCAGACGTGCAATGAGGCCTTCCAGGTGGCTCCTCTTTGGACGTGCCTCCATTCGCTCAAGTACCGGGAAACCGGGTCCCTCAGGATGGTGATGTAGTAGAAATTCCTGAAGAAGGAAAAGAACAACAAAGCACCTTTAAGGAAAGAAGGGCTCCAGTATATGTTCACTCATAAGCAACTGCAGTTAGGAAGATTGAGTTCAGTCCCTGCCCAATTCAGATACATTTAATGTATTTATGAAATTTACCTACTGCCTCAATCTCAAGAGTTGATGCGTTGTGCAATAGCAAGTAGACAAACCGAAGTTCCTTTACATTCTTTCAAGTTGCTGATAAGATCTTCCAACAGGAAGCCCAAGGAAGCTCATTAACAAACTCCAACATCCATTGGGCACAACTGCCACAATCCCCATGACTGTGCTGGCCAAGGTTGATAGCAGTTGCATTCCTCCCATCCAGAGTGCCAGGCTTTGCATCAAATCTGCATCAGCCGCTCGGTGGCACATCATCCCCACCCAGTAGGTAGGCGGGTGTCTGAGACGTGTGACCCAAGAAAAACAACAGGAAGAGCCCAAAGAGGCCGCAATAAAGACCCATCACAACATGTGGCTATTTCAGCTAAATGCATGTCAAGTTGCAGGCCGAGCTACTGAATGGGCAGCAAAGGAGGGAGAGATGCCAGTGGAGCTGCCGCAGAAGAATTCAGACAAGTATCAGACCATCCAAGGCCCAAAGAGTTTCACCCCTCACAAAAATAAAACTGCAAAACTCACAAAAATTAGGATTCTTTTTTAATTTCCCCCCACTACTCCCTTCACTAGTACATACCACGAGAGGTCGCTGTTCCATGAAAAAAAAAACCCACAGTCCAACTGTCTTCAGCAGAAGAAAACAGTGAAAAGTAAAATGAAGCTTGTTAAAATTTGGGGCAAAAGGCACAAGCAGACTCACAGACCCCCCTAAAAGAGAAAAGAAACTGAAATGCACCAAGCCTAGCATTATGGGCTTGAGAGTGCCCAAAGCAGATGACAGAGATTTATGAAATCCCTGATGGATCCCATGCAAACTGAATTGCTTTCTTTTGTCTTTCCTTATATTGACTGATAATCTGCAGGGAGTAGCAAGATTTCATTTTTTTTTAACCGAAGAGATTTTAGAGTACGTTTTTGGGCGGTAGAAATAACGCAGCGCTCAAGCACAAAGGAAAAGGGATAAAAAAAATTCTACCGGCCGATCCGACTTTTTCATGCTGCCTGTAAAATGGCATGTAGAGGGCTGAACCAAGGAGCCAACAGACACACTCTCAGCACGCAGCAATGCCATAAAAAACAGGTGGAGTTTTGATTGCACCATCCCACCAATTGCACAGTGTGTGTGTCCACAGGGTGTGGTCAAAAAAGGTGGCAGCTGCAACGGTGCAATCAAAATTCCATCTGTTTTTTATGTGAGGCACATGAAGAGGCAGAGTTTGATCACCCCATCATGGCCACCTTGACCTTTGACCACACCCTGCAGACACCCGTGTCACTCTGGATCAGGGTGGAACAGTCAGTCTATGGAGGTTGTGGGTTGGGTCCTCCATCTCTGGAGATTTTTAAGAACCGGCTGGACAGCCACCTCTGTAGTATGGCTGAATCAGCTGTGCTGCAAAGGGGTGAATGAGATGATCCTCGTGTCCAACTCTACAATGGTATGAAGTCTATGTTGAAGGTCCCACTTTTGATCCTGGGATTCTCCAACTGCTGTAGAATAAAGCTCTGGCCTTGGAAGAAAGTGGGGGAGGCAAAATTTATTTATTTATTTTTCAAATTTCTATCACCGTCCATCTCTCCCAAAAAGGGGACTCTTTTGGTAGATGGAGTGAAAAAGAGGCTTATAGCTGTCCTGCCTTGACCTTTTTGGCCTTACAAAAGGGGTCAGTGAAGGTTCTGGACAGGCTTTCCAGATCCTGTTCCTATACCCTACAGTAATGAAGCACCCCTGCAGTGTCTGCTTCTTGACCTGCTGACACCATTGCGATGCTGGTAGTACAGATGGAGAAATTTGGGTGAAGAACTTGGAGGACTTCTCTCCTTTAATGGGTAGAAGAAAGCTTCCTATGATTTTTGGAGTAGCAGGGCCCTCTTGGAAGTGACCCCTAAGCAGCGGAACCTAGAATGTAGCCTGGGTGTGCTTGACGATGGATACATCCTTCAACGCTAGCGGTCGGCCACCTGGAAGACCTCCTTGAGGAGGGAACAAGTCAAATAGAAACACACGACTTCATAAATAAAGACGTGACATGCTCAGCGAGCTGTCTGACAGCCAGAGTTCCCCAAGTGCTCGCTCTGCTACCCCAAATCCTTTATCTAGATACGTGGGAATACAGCTGCAAGGAAAGAACACAGATGAGGCAGCTTTCCTCTTTTCCCTGAGAGCCACCAAAGTAACATCTGCAGAGCCCGGAAACTTTTCCAGCAAAATAGCTGCGTTCCTTCAGGGGATGGCACCGCCGGCGGGCTGAGGCTGGCGAGAACAGAAGCCGCAGACGGCTTTTCCAATGAAGAGTTTGGCGCGGGAAAACGCGAAACCCAAAGCAGAGATTTGGTGTTCCTGATGCCTGCAGATGGAAGGATAGTGGTACTTTGGGGGATCGGCTGATACAGAGAAACGACCAAGGCCGGGGAATAATCTGCAGCACAGGCAAGTGCGAGGGCTGATTGCTTAGAAGAAAATGCCAAGCTGCCAAGTTTTTCCCAGGCGTCTGCTTTTTTTATTAGCAATTCTAGAATTGTTCAAGGGCATTTCACAGTAAGAAAAAGAGAAAGGAAGCTGTTCGTGCTATTTGTTGATTCCACTTTTGCCCAGCCCGCCAGATCAGTTGGACCACAACTCCCATCCTCCTCAGCCAGCATGGGCAACAATTCTGGTAGATAATGGGACATTGTCGTCCCAATCATCCAGAGGTGATTTAGGCTGATCAAACCTTTCTCATCAGCTAGAAGAGGGCAAACAGAGTCTTTAAAACTCCTGTAGTTAACAGTCTGCCAAAGGAATTTTTTTGTCCTGGTTGACAAAAAGAATATACTAAGCCCAAGCAAGAAACAGCAGTGACTTTGGCTTGCTTGAAAGAGGAGCTGAACATTTTTTCAACAATGTTGGTTGTTCAGGCGATGTGGGCTCCAAGGAACCTTTCCATGCCCCACCTAACGGATGATTCCTTTAATTAAAATCAATACATGGGAAGCTGGTGCTTTGCAAAGCATCCAACATCATCTTTATTTCCAAAAATGGCTCTGGACCTCCAGGAGTTTCTAGGAACATAAGGCGATGGGTGGCTGTCACTCAGCCCTTTGGAAGTGCCCTTTTGCCCAGAAGAAAATCCAGGAATGATGGACATCATATTGGGAGAAGCAACCTCACCAGTTGTCTTCTGCTAAATTAATGCAAATAAATGATTCTGTAAGTGGCCCCATCCAACCGGGCAACTATTTTGGGCAGAGATCATAGTAGGCTCCTGAAATTCCAAATACGGGCACCAGCCTAAAGTTGCTTGAGGAGAACAAATCTCATCGCTCATCAACAGAGCTTGTCTATCTTGGGGGCAGGAAAGAGAATTGACTCGGTGGTCCACAACACAAAAGGTCCCAGGGACCTGCTTGCTAAAATCGTGGGCTCTCTCAGTAACAGGGATTCTAATTCTCTTCATATTGTATTGTTTTATGCTTTGCATTTTTTTATTGCAGCAAGCCATTTTGAATATAGAAATAAACAGAAAGGCGAGATGTGAATTCAAGAATAAAAAATGCACACAGATGCATCAATCCTTATGCCATGTATTTCTGTGAAGATACGGACATACCCAAACGAGGGAGTACATGAGACCCACTCCAAAGAAGTCACAGAGGCAAAAGAGTTGATTTTGGAAGATGTCAGATTATGCTGTGTTTGGAAAACTACCATAATACAGATTTCTAAGATGACATAGCAAGAAATCATTCTCAAAACAAGAGAGGTCAGATGAGGTGATGGCACTCAAGTGGAGAAGTAACAAGAGCTATGAGAAGACAACCAAGGTGGGGCTGATCAACCCTTGCTAGAAGTTACAACACATGCTCAGGAACTGTTGTGCTTCGGAACCATCACATAGAATGGTGGTATCATGAACGGTGGGCATCTTCCAGGACTCAAACCTAGGCTGGCCTGCTGAATGCTGAGTTGGGTTGATATGCACGGTTGTGTAAGTGATTCAGTGCATGGAGCTTTTAGTTTAGGACACATACAATACAAGTTGTAAATCGGCATTTGTTTCCATGCATTCCGAGTCGATGGATAAAAGAAGTGGGTTCACCCAAAGGTCCTCTTAATGGCCTCTAGGAGGATACCTCCTTCAGAAAGTCTTCTTGTTAAAGGCTGTTTTTGGCCATCCCTAAAGCACAGCACTGTGCGCTTGCTAGTGGAGATGGCCTGGCTAAAGCATCTTGCATGCAAACTCATGGCTATTTCAAGGCCAAGGTGATGGAATCAAGAAGACAGAGGAATCTGCATCCTGTAATTCCTCCATCACTATTTGGGTGATATGGGAGACTCGTCAAGTCCCTGTCTGAAGTCATGCCTCATTCAGAAGAGAAAGAGAAACCACTTTTCTCCCCAGTGTCAAACAGAGGCTTTCTATCACATATAAACACCTTTGTGACTTTTAGCAGATCCTCCTGTTAACATCCAATAAATCAAAATACCCCTTAGAATCACGACTCTGCTACCTGGGTCCCGTTTAAACATCAGTGGCCAACTACCACGAGTGGCTTGACCATGAAACCAACAGCTTAGGTCATTCCATAGTTTGACGATGATCCCAAATTATTTTGTGTGCCCAAGGAGACGTTAGGAATTTCTCTTACCCAACACACTTCACCCTTCCCTAAAACAGCAAGAAAGTTTTGAAGACATTCTTTGGCATGCAGAAATGGACACTCTTGGAAATGTTAAACATTTAATTAACAGAAAATTTCCTCTCCCTCTCCTCTCTCAGAAGTTTTTTTAAATATTTGATGAAGGGAAGGAATAAAGAAAGCACAGCTTAGCATGCTTTAAATGGGATATGCAAGCAAATTCAAAGCAGGAGATTTTTACTGAAATGCTGGTTGCTATTTTAAGATCCTACAATGCAGCAGTGTTCCTCCTCCTGTTTAAATTTTAAAGGGGGAAAAAATGAAGAGAGAGAAAAGTTAATATCCAAGCACCTCCTAAGAATGTTAAGTGCTCAAAAGTTAATTACAGGTGAGCGCACTGGGCATTTTAATAAAAACCAGTGCTTTCAGTTGGCAGCAAAGCTATTCCAAAACTGTCACTGTACATGGAGTCCTGCTTAATCATCCCGGGGCTGCATGTTGCATAAACCGCAATTTTTCCCTCAGGAAATGCCCTCTCCTCAACGCCTCGCAATAGCCTCTGCTGGATAATTCCACTGCCTGGTTTGACGGACTGGTGGCCTCTGAGCTACCGCTGGCCTGGGGTGGAGCCTCAGCATTAGCCCCTCCCATTTGGACCACAGCGTCACGCGCAGGGGAGCGGTACCACCTTAGCTGCCACTTGAAATTGAGTGGCCGACCGATGGCTGCTAAGGCAAAAATAAACAAACACCCAGAGGATGCACACACCAGGAAACCACAGGCCTCACTGGACCACCCTAAAAGCTGTTCCAGGAACCACTTTCAGATGGCAATCGGATATTTCAGCAGCGTGCAGGCTGCAGAAAGCGTTTCTCGCACCGGCCAAACAGCAGCTTCCAGAATACGATGCATGGCTCTTTTGCATTTTTAGGAGTCCAGGCCCCGCCAAAGATTTTTAATGCCTCGTTCTTTAATAATACATCAAGGCTTTTGTTTGGTGCGTGTGCAAGGCAGAGGCCTGGAGAGGGACAACCGCGAATGCAGAGTGATGGATTACGGAGGAGAATCGATTCCGCCAGCTGAAAAGTTTGCTCTAGGAGAAAAATTTGGAGTGTCAACAGACAGGAAATTACAGTCATCTGTAAAATGCAATGGATGCCACGTCGCTAAAATTTGCATGCTGCCCGCTGCTGCAATATTAAGCCTCAGATCTACATTATCTCTTACAAAAATCAAACCCTTTAGTGAAAAAGTTTGTCTTTAACTGCCTCGGGTCAGAAAGAAGGACCAGGAGTACAAAACCTGCAGTTCCTGGTTCAACTCCCAGAATTCCCCCCTCTCTTGTGGCTGGGGAATTCTGGGAGTTGAAGTCCTCACATCTGAAAGTGGCCAAGGTTGAGTAACACTGCACTGAATACAAATAGCTTCACAGCCTTGTGGCAAAAAATTAAAAAAACGGACAGAGCGAGCAGCAGTGCCAGCCTCCAGTAATTTTAATTTAAGCTTCCATTGATTTCATTTAGCGCAGCTAGGGCAGGCGACGCGAGAGTGGGTATCAAATGAAAGGAGAAAAAAAAGGAGGAATCCCGCTACAACCCACCGAAGGGCCCTCTGGTATTCCCACATAACGGAAGGGGATTCTCATTTAATTGAACTGGAAAAGCATCACATATTAGCTAAGGAAACTTAATCAGCACAATAAAATTAAAACAGGGCAGGCAGTCAGCCCGCATCCTGATTAAGTCGCCTGCAAATTGTTCGGCAAGAACCACAGAGGTTGGTGGTGTTAATGATCTAAAGTTGCCCGTCTCCTTCAGGGAGGAAGCGGGAGTGTTATAGCCGACAATTAGAATATTTCAAACGGGACAATTAGGGTATTTCAAGCGGTGGCTTTTCCTCCGCACGGCCAAGAGCCCCTCGCTCCCACCGCTGGGGTGGGGGCTCTGCCTTGGGCATCCAGGACACACCCCCTTCCAGGCACAGCTGGGGGTCGCTGGGGGCCCCTTGGAAACAGGGGAGCCCTTTGCTAGCCAGGGAAGAAGCAAGTCGTTTCCTTTTGCACGCTGGGGTCCTCTTTCCTTCTCAGTCCTCCCCATTTTAGGACACAGGTTTTTTCCCACCCCTCCAGAGTTCAGAAGACCAATCAAAGGGAGTGCCTGGGAGGAAGCTCTCCTGGATCAGGGCGGCCCTCTTTATGGATTCCTAATCCACAAGATCCTCAGGGCCCACAGAAATGGGGGTGGAGTGGTGGTTGTCCTGGCCCTACGCATCAAAGTTGCCCTGCTGGCTGAGGAATTCTGGGAGTTGAAGTCCACGCGTCTTAAAGCGGCCAAGGTTGAGAAACCCCGCCCTACAGCGCTAAAAGGACGCTTCCCTGTTTGAAATGGTCAGCTGGATCAATACTTTTCATGCGAGGTGCTTGAACCCTTCTGTTCCCAACAGAATCCCAAGAAGGGTGACGCATTAGCTTGAACGGAGGCTTTCATCTGGATCCCTGCAGGTCCCCACGGCCCCTGCATCTCTTCTAATTCTAGGATTTGTGGGAGCCTACATTTCCATCTATTGGCCGTTAATTTGAGGGGACCAAAAACCAGGGAAGAAAGAAACGATGCAAGAAAGGGAGGAAAGCTCAGAGGACTATTCTGCCTCTGAGCATCTGAAAATGACCCTCAGATGCCTTTAAAATCGGAGATACACATTTCAGACACTCCAGATTGATTTAGTCTGTTTTACTTGCTTCCCAGCTCCATATTTCAAACACAAGCTCTCTGAAAGCATCGATCACAGGTCCTCTGGTACAGAGGAGGACCTTCGCGGAGGCACAAAACCCTCGCTTACAAATCCGCACCAGGGTTTGGAGCCTTGAAATCGAGATGGCTTGTCTCAATGGGGCAATAAGGACCATCAGTGCACAGCCCCCACCCCCAAACCCTCTTTGCCGGACTGAAGGCTGCAAATGGAGTGCTTATTAGCTCTACGAGCCAAGCCAGTCGTCCTGGGGGTTTCTGAAATGTCCTTCCATGGGGAGAAATTCAGAAGACTGCATGGCTGTGGATGTGGGGCTCACTGGACTTCGGAGGACCCCTATTAGCTTCATGGGCAATGCCTTTTTCTTAGGTTCTAGCTCAGAAGTATAGGATCAGCTGTCCGGGTCCAACAGGAGACCATCTCTCTCGGGCAAAGGCAAGAAAGAGAAGCCTTGCTTGATGTTGGATCAAACCAGGCATGGGGAGGATAAAACAAGGGTCATGCCTTGGCATTAGATGAGAAGAGATTCAGGACCAATATATGGAAGACTCCTCTGCCCGAGATATGGGCAATCGGGCAGCAACGTTGCCACCCCGCAGATTCCCAGCATTCATTCAGCTCGGTTCTGGGGCTGGGAGCGTTCCCCTCTGCTCACCAGCCCAGACATGTCTCTCCCAAAGTTGTGCCTTGATAAAAGAGGAAAACTGTTCTTTGCTGGAGTGCCCCGCTCTTCAGCCCCGCTCTACAAACACGGAGGCAAACTGTGGAGTCCATGTTCTCAGAAGGCCAGCCAGCTGCTTTGAGGAGATGCCGGCAGCCGGGACATGACCAACCTTGTCTGCTCTGCACTGCCTCTTCCCCTTCCAGTCCAGATCGCCACAGAGCAGATAGCTTTACGCGGGGCAGAAGAATTCAGGGAGGGGAGGCCTCACTCTGCGTTCACGCAAGACAGAAGGGTGCCACCTGAGTCTTCAGGGGTGCGCTGGCCCCTGAAAGCATCGGGTGCACAGCTCCCATGGACTTCAGCCATTGTTTCTAAATGGCAACTTTCAGTGTGACTAAAGGAGAGACTTACTAAATACGTGGCTGGCAAGGAATCATACCACCCATATTTAATTTTAATGAAATCTAAATGAAATCTGTAATTGCATTTCAGTCTTAGCCTACTCTTTGGAAAACAGTTCTGGCACATTGTCCCCGGGTGAAGCGCAATCCTCAGTCCTGAAAAAGCTACAGGTAGTCCTCGCTTAACAACCATTTGTTTAGTGACAGTTCGGATTTACGACAGTGCCGGGAAAACCAACTTATGACCGGTCCTCGCACGACTGTTGCAGCATCCCTGTGGTCACATGATCACAGTTTGGGCACTTGGCAACTGGTTCACATTTATGACCATCGCGGTGTCCCATGGTCTCATGATTGCCACTTTCGACCTTCCCGGTCAGCTTCTGGCAAGCAAAATCAATGGGGAATTGCATGATTCACTAAATGATCATGTGGTTTGTTTATGCCTGCAGTGACTCGCTTAATGACTGCCACAAAAAAGGTCATAAAATTGGGTCAGATTCGCTTAATGACCATTTTGCTTAGCAACCGAAATTCCAGTTCCAATTGTGGTTGTTAAGCAAGGACTACCTGTATGCAACCTGGCTGTGACCCCAGAGGCCTGTTGGCGGGAAGGGGGCAGGAGATTTGACTGGAGCCCATTTCCCATGCTCCTAAACTACCCTTGAAAAGCGGAGTGTTCTCTTCCGGTGGTCCTTCTCACCAAATGAACTTTTTCAGAAGCCATGCAATTCCCTGAGCTGAGGTATTGGGAGTGGGGTGGGCATAAACACCTGACATTTTAATTATCAAGTACAAATGTTACTGCAAGCAAGCAAAAGAAACAGATGGTGCCCTGAATTCCAACAACAGAGCTATCATTCTCTTGACAAATTTTACTGCTTACTGATTATCAAACACAGCATTTTGATGCCTGCCTTTCCCAACCCTCCATCCTGTTCCTAAGGAGCAGTTGCGGATGCAACCGCGTTGAAGGGATTTCCATTAAAATACATTAAAATTAAAAAGCTTCCTTCCTTCCTTCCTTCCTTCCTTCCTTCCTTCCTTCCCCCTCCCTCCCTCCCTCCCTCCCTCCCTCCCTTCCTTCCTTCCTTCCCTCCCTCCCTCCCTCCCTCCCTCCCTCCCTCCCACACTCTGCTGGGGAAGAACACCTTCCAAGCCTATTAGGCAGTCTTAAAAAAGAGACGGGTGTCTCCTGCGGTCAATTTTAGGGCCTTTCACACATTTTGCAGCAGGAACCTTGTGTCTTGTTTGCGTTGCTGTTCAACTGTTCAGCTGCTTCTGACTCGCTGAGACCTGACAGACGTCAGTTTGCCCAGGAGCAGGGTGTCAGGCACCAACAACTTCTCTGAGTTCTGATAAACTGCTGAGACTGTCCTCAGCAATAGTATCTACCCAACTTCCCTTCTGCCAACCATTTTTTTTGTCTTTGATGTTTTCCAGGCATCAGGGTCTTCTCAGTGACTCTTCTCTTCATATTATGCATTCCAAATGCCTATGCTTTGGCTTCATGACAGGCAGTCCTCGACTTATGGTCACAATTTGGACCGGAACTTCTGTTGCTAAGCAAAGCAGTCGTTAAGTGAGTCATGCCTGATTTTACAGCCTTTTTTGCCATGGTGGTTAAGCAAATCACTGTGGTTATTAAGTGAATCACATGGTCATTAAGTGAATCCCCCTCCCACCATTAACTTTGCTTGTTGGAAGCTGGTGAAGATCACAAGTAGTGATCACACGACCCTGGGACGCTGCAACCATTTGGTCTAGTGATTCAGGTGCTGGGCTAGAAACCAGGAGACGGTGAGTTCTAGTCCCGCCTGAGGCCTGAAAGCTGGCTGGGAGGCCTTGGGCCAGTCGCTCTCTCTCTCAGCCCAGCCCAGCCCACCTCACAGGGTTGCTGTTGTGGGGAAAAGAGGGGGAGGAAGGAGTATTAGGTATGTTTGCCACCTTGAGTTATTTATGAAAAATAATAAAGGTGGGATAAAAACTAAATAAATATTGGGCTTCGATTGGAAATAAAACAAACAAACTGCAGCCAGTCCGAGGGCATCGTGCTGTAAGTCAACATTCAAGTGACATTTGTAGCCTTCCGAACACAATAGCCGTTTCCCCGTCCCGTCTCCGCATTAGACTGAACACACAAACGTGGGCTCTGACCGTCTTCCGCACCACAGGCAGGCAGCAAACGTGTAGAACTTGCACCGCAAGTAAGATCTGTCTCATCTGGGCATTATGTGGCCTCTTCCTACTTTCCGAAGTTGGTAAAACAAGCACTCCCTTTACGCCGGTTAAAGTTCTTCTCCATCAACCAGCCCATGACAAATTGCCGCTCCTACAGAAGATGGAGCACCAGTTATGATGCAGATTCAAGACGCTGCGTGTGCCACGGCACAGCGAAGGGTGGAAGCTGGACGTGCCCAAGGAAAGTACTCCAAGTCCTAGGCAGAAGAGGCTCTTGAGCACAAAGGAGTCTGGAGCCCAAGCGTCATCACGGAAAAGCTTATGCAAGCACTTCCTCGGGGCATGACTTTCATGTTTCACCTCCCAGGAAGAGCCGCTCAACCACACAACATTCCTACTGTACAGCAGCCCTTTGGGGATCCCGTATTTACCTGAGCTGCAACTGAGAGGAGGGCTTCTGCCCAACGTCCCCTTCCCAGGAAGCCCCCATCTTCCTTTGGCGTCAGCTGAGAAGGCCTCAAGAGGTCCTCCTAGAGGTCCGTCAAAGGCGGCAACCAGATGCTCCACGGGGCGAGACGCCAAGGTTGCTTTTCTCCCCACTCTCCGATGGGGAGGACGGGGGAGGGAAATGAATGCTTTGTCGAAAACAGTTGAGGTCACAACAGACAGCATTATTTTATTAGTACCGGCTGCCAGTCTTCTTTGCCGAAGCAGAGAGATCATTTAAAAGCAAAGGCAGGAGGAGACAACATAATCACAGGCACCTTAAGAGAACACAGTGGAAACATTCTGGATGCAGGGAGAAACCACTAAACGTCTGCTCTTAAATTTCTCTCCAAGTAGGAGTAGAATATGCACAAAAACAAGGGGAGGGTACGTGAGTTTACTGTGTGGTTTACGCAGGGTCCAGACAATCACTATCTTGCACTTGACAGGACTCAAACTTGGATGCTTTTGTGCCGTTTTGTGTTGCCCTCATTTGTACTGATTCCACATACTTTGTCTACCACTGCAGTGCATCATGGGCTCTGTAACCCTCATTTCTTCATTCTCTGCTTGCGCTGTTCCCACGTGTGGTTTCTTCTAGAAATCACAATGGCTGTGTCGTACAGCACGACTGGTAGCCCAAGCCGCAGGAAACGATCATGTAACACAGCGAAGCAACAAAGGGGCAAAGACCCCTCCAGGCGCAGAGTCAACAGCTATAACCCCCTCCTCTCCAAATTGTAGGGATGAAAGTTTCAAGTCATTAAGCTCTCGTAAGATCATCCTTAAGATACAGTCACTGAAAGTCAGCCTTCTGCTCCCAGAATTGAAACGTCTTCTGGGAGCACATCAGCCCGTAATGAAAACACCTCAGCAGCTTCCCTAAACATCATCGTGAAGATCAACTGTCCACAACAGGAAGTTTTCATCCCAGGTCAAGCTGAGTTTTTGATTTAAGCACATATGCTTGGTAGAGACCACAAAGGACATCATTGTCCCACCACAGAGTCAGAACTTCTCAAAAAAAGCTTTTGAATGGCCAGTCCAAACCATCAGAGCATGCCCACATGTGCAGGAACATGACTGAACACCACAGTAAGAACCTCCTGCTGACGAGAATTTCCTCCAAGTTTCCCTGGCATTTTCTACCGAGTGTCACACTTCCTCTTGACGTGGAGGTTCCACCTGGCAACTACAGAAGGGATCTGAACTTCAACATGAAAGGGTAGAGGGCCTTATCTAGAGAGCCATGCGCGATTTCAGCTCAGATCTTCAACAAAAAAAAGAAGGTCTTCTTCTAACTCAGAAGAGGTCACACCTATCAAGGCCTCCATTCTTAAATGGAAGGTGACCTGGGTGACAATTTCGCCCTGCCCAAGATCCCCTTGGGACCTCTCTGAGAGTGTTTGAAGAAAGTTCCTGCTTCTCCCCAGCATTTAGGATTCAGCGACAGACTACTCCTGCCCATGAAGGTTCTGTGCGGCAGCCCAGGCAAAAGTTGAGGTTGCAGGAAGCTAAATGTCTCTGGTCCGAACCTCCATCTGAGCAGCTTTACCCCAGGAACACTGCTTTCCTATCAGGAAAGTGCAGTTCCCTTTCCATGCCAGCTGGAAAGGGAGCAAACACGGAGGAGGGTGGGTGGAAAATTAAAAACAACTCACTGCTCATTGTTCTACTGGGAGGGGGGGAGGACAAATTTAAAAAGGCTGACAAATAAACACTTCACAACACTGTGCGGTCCACAACATACAAACAAGAAATCCATCAGCTGACAAAATGCGCGCTTCCCTTCCAAGGAGGGGAGCCGCACCATCGGCTCCTCCTGACGGGCTGCTTCCCCCTCGGAGGGCCGGGGCGGAGGGCTCCCTCCTCAGAATCCTAATCAGGGCTCATCACCGCTCCGTACAAACAAATCAATAGATGCTCTTGGCAGGATAAGTTCATTAAGACCAGCGCCCCTCTGCAGCTGTCAGTCTTGCCGTGTCTAAGCGTGTTCCTTCCTGAATGCTCTGTTTACGGAGAAAAAGAGGGGAGGGGAGGGGAGGGGAGGGGAGGGGAGGGGAAAGCCCACACGGGGCCAACCCTGAAGCCCTGGGCCCTCTGGGCAGGCACTCAGCAAAAGCAGGAAACTTTGGTCTAAGCTACCCCATTCAGACAGCACATGCAGGCAGAGGTGGTAGCCCCACAGGACAGACCTGCTCCCAATCCCAGAAGGCAGAAAGCTAGCACGTGAAACTGGACTCCGCCCTGACACCCTCTTTGTCTAGGTGGGATTTGGGTTGGCACCACTAAGCATACCTCCCAAGCACTGACTGGCTGCGCAGCCATGCCACACCTGTGGCCGCCTGCTGACTGAAGGGGAAGGGCGGCCTAAAGCCTTGGCTGAACGCTCCTGCTGCAAGGACGTATGGAACACCAGGCACCTCTGGAAGAGCGTCAGCTGAGCAGCAGCCAAAAAGTCAAATTCTGGCCCAGTTTGCGTGATTGCATGCTGCCCAAGCTACCTTAAGGAGCTCCATCTTATGGGAACAGGGTCCAAGAAAAATGGGACCGGGTGAAGCAAGAACAACAGAAGGCAATTCAACAACATAACCCAGCTCCAAGTCGAGAACGTGTGCCTGGGCGTCCACCATGTGGAAGTAGAGTAATTATTGGTGGGGACGATGGGCAGTCTGGCGGAAGATGCCTGTGGTCTATAAGAAGAGTTTTCTGACCATGGCAGAGGCCTCTGGCAAATGCAGACAGGCTCCCGAACGCAGCACTGCTGGATGAGGCAATTAGCTTTCCACAGAACTTAAAGGGCATCAACTTGGAGCTCCGGTAAGTGGCTCATGATCACTATTGATCTATTCCCGCTCCACAAAGAGCTTTTTACTGTAAATGGGAACCTCCAGGAACCACCAGTGAAACAAGGATCAGTAGAAAGAGAATGTGAGCCAGAAACAAGCCCTCCATGTCCGAGGCCAGGAGGCATCTCTCCAAAGGCCCAGCGGTCGCACCACCCACCATCCCTCCTTTTCCACCATCTCTGCAGATTTCTAGACAGGAGGATGCCCGCCCTACTGCTGATGCACAGGAAGGCTCTGAAGCTACCTCCACCCAACTTGGCCATCTGAATGCACCTTTAAAATGGGGGTAACCAGAATCAGGGACACCACATGGGTTAAAGGGTGTGCCAACAGACATCAATGTCCTGCTGCATGCAGGCGCATGATTCCTCCCTTCTGAAATGAGAATCAATGCTTTCTTGCTTTTCCAGGTCTAACATCTGTCCTTCAAAGGGCTAATTAAAATTGATGGAAACCAATAATCATTCCAAAACTGAAATTAGAGCAACTCAGCCAGATTATTCCATCTCCAATCAACAAATGCCAGTCCAGAAGCCAAAAGCAGCGTGTTCTGGTCCTGAAAACTGGAGAACTGTTTTCAAAGTGTTCATAAGTAATATTGTTTTGGTGGGTGGGCAAGAGACCAGAAAAGATCACGAGTCTTGCGTGAAGGGCCTGTCTGCCTTTTCTGAGTTAGGCTAACCATACCAAGCTATTTTCTGCTCTCCGTTTCTGGATTTGTCTTCAAGATCTTTTTCTTGAGGCATTCTTCTGGATCTTTCCCAGATCACCAAAACTTCTCATGAGCTCTTAAACCCACATTCAGCCGAGTCATTAAGTCAACAGACAAGTTTTACTGGGGACCATTATCGTTAGGCCAGTGCAAAGATTCATCCTGGAGATTTGATTCAAACACCAGTTAATAGAATCTCAGAATCAGATACAAATTGAACTGTGAAATCAAACGCCTCTGAATTGATCCTTCCATTTTGAAAGGGCTTTGTGCATGGCAACCCCAACTTTTTTTCCAAATAGATTTAGAAAACCAACTGTATTAACTTAGATCGATTTGACCTGACTTGATTTTCCTCATCCATTCAATTCAGCGAATGGGGTTGGAGCAGATCCACCCATCGTTCTCTTTTCTTGTATCCACTGGGTAACTTTCTAATGTTGGGAAGCAAACCAGAAGTGCCTCTACATATGTCTTTTCAGCACATCCTCTTTCTTCAGAAATTCCTCTGAAATTTGTCTGGGGAACAATTCCACAAACTCTGTGAAGAGGCAACTTGCAATCCACCTCCCAGTAATTTCTCAGTTCTGACGGTACATTTTTCCCCCCCCCAAAAGGAGGGGGGAAAGGGATGGGGAGGTTGTATGGGTATGTCTGTGTAACACCCCCCTTTCCTTGCCACCCAAAACCCCTGCCAGTGTAAGAATATAACTTTACACATTGGTTAGAAAGGACAGGCTGTCCCATGGTTTCATCCCTGTTGCATCCCCTGCCTCTCTTACGCCCATCCCTTCTCCTGTGAAATGCCACAGACAGGCTGGCACAAGGTGGGTGAAAACACCACTTTCCACAGCTCTTGTCTTTCCTGCGGATTTGGTCAATTCCTACAAGCAACGCTCTGTAGCAGGTAGCCAAAAATTCCTGCCGGCAGCTTTAATTGAGCCTGAAGTCCCATTTACTAAAAACAATCTGGCAGAATTAAAAATCCACAACCGGAGGCTTGTTGTGGTGAAAACTATGCAGGATGGACTCTCTAAAATACTCGGGGGAAACCAAAGCTCTCCAAGGCTTCCAGGCCAAACACTTGGCAGAGAAAATCAGCTAAGCTTTAGGGCAGCGTGTCTCAACCTTGGCAGCTTCAAGCTGGGTGGACTTCAACTTCAAGGCTGGCTAGGGAATTCTGGGAGTTGAAGTCCACCCAGCTTGAAGCTGCCAAGGTTGGGACACACTGCTTTAGGGACTAGGCATCACCTCCCAAGGTCCTCTGAAACAACATTTAAAAACGGAACTGTTTTCTCACACCCCTGGCAAGGCAGCTGAGCCGCCACCAGAAAGAACAATGCACCAACTTCCTTTGAAGTATCCTATGTGGCTGTTGATGGCTTGATGCCTCATATACTTTTATTTGCTGTACCATTCAATCACTGTTCAGAGGATCATCTTCAGTGGAAGGGCTGCATCGCTGAGAAGTGGGGACCCCACCTACCCCCTTAAAAACATATTCCAGGCAAAATGGCCAACTTGTTTTTGCACCAGGAAGTCCTGCTGGTCTCCTCCGTGCTGGGGGGGGGAGCTGTTTTGGCTGGGGGTCATGCTGAGCCCTTTGTCTCAAGGTTGCAACAGGGGGGCCCTGAAGCTTTTGGCCCCTGGGTGGGTTGATGGCTTCCCCCTCCCAAATGGGGCACATTAAGACTACTTGAAGCTTAACAAAAGAGGACTAATTTAAGAAGTCAGAATAATTCCCTCCCTGTTAATACTCAAGAGGGCAAATAAAATACTGGACAGGAGTTTCAGGGAATGGGTGTAAACTGACTGCATTTTCTGGAGAGTTGAGAGACAGTTTGGTTAATCCCCCCCCCCCCGCATTTTCATAACTGTTCTGTTCATGCAACAGGCATTGATTTTAATTTTATTGCTTCATTACAATACTTATAACCTGCTGAGAGACTATGACTGAAGTGGTGTACAAGTGTTGTAACTAAAGACCTACATAAATACATTAGTCGTTTTTTTAAGCTAAAGGAACAAGTTGGCTATAAAAATCATAATTCTTGCAGCCAATTTTTTTGCCTGTGTGATTGCTGGCAGCTTGGGAGGTTGGGAGGGGGGATGCAAACATTGGCTTAACATCTGCTGGCCCAGGACTCAACAAGGTCTGCCTGAGACCCTTCTCCACCTGTGCCCCCCAACTCAACTTTTCCCCATCTTCAACCAGCCAGATTTTGGGGGTCAAGACGGCAGCCTTTCCATTCCTTTTATTTCTTTATGGCAAACCCAGAGCATTCAGGCCAGACAACTGTTTCCCAAATAGTGGGAAGAGGAAGGTCAGACCCTCTATGGGGCTGGGTATTAATTAGGGGGCAGGAGACCACACAGCATTCTGTTTGGTGCACACACTCAGCGCTAAACTACCTTCCTCCCTTCATTTATAATGTTCCATTTATAAGGGATTTAATAATAGTGCTCATGACACCAGAGAGACTGAAGGGAGATACAGACTGAAGGTGCTAATCTAACACTCCATCATCAACGAAACCTATGACAGGCAGAATGCTAAAAAGGGAAGTGTGGGGGGGGGGTTGTTTAATTTATTATCCAAAGTTTGGAACCCCATTGTAGAAAGTCACAAAAGGTTACATCAGTCTCAAACTTCAAAGCATCCCATAATTAAACAAAAGTGGACAGACTCCTTCAGATAGTTGTTACCAGGCTGGTGAATATAGATGAATTCCTCCATCCAGCCCACATGTTTTATCTCCATTTCTTCTCCAGGAGCGAATATCCAAAATGTAAGTCCATGTGCTGATGAAGTTGTGACAGATGCCAGCTCAGGGCAAGGAAGCCCCAAACAGGCCCCTGCAGAGGGGGCTACAAGACCCAGGAGTTAAGGGCTCAACAGACTAACCCAACAGGTTTAGAGCTAGATGCAAAGCAGCTGAGGTGTCCCTCTCGAGTGACCTTCCAAGGCCACTAGATCAGGAGTTTACATAGAATGTGAATTTATAAGCCAGTGTCTCTCAGCCTTGGCCACTTTAAAATGTGTGGACTTCAACTCCCAGAATTCTGGCCCATGCTGGCTGGGGAATTCTGGGAGTTGAAGTCCACACATCTTCAAGCTGCCAAGGTTGAGAAACACTAGTGCAGAGCATTCTGACACCTAAGGCATGATGGTTTATTTCAAGTTAGTTCACTGATTCACCACAGTGGGCTTCCCACAGCACACACAGACACAAGCAAGGAAACCACACGGGAGATTAATGTGAGGCATGAACCCAGTCTGTGCTAAAATTGTCTTCACTTGGTCCTTCAGCAGCCTTGGGCCAACAAATGGGCAGAAGACAAGTGAGGATGAGGCCTGGCCAGCTGCAAACTCAAAACCCAAAGGCTGGTTGTCCAAGCAATGCCACCACAGTTCTTGCAGCTGTGTGTTGGGGACAGGAACGCACCCCACTGATACACTCTCAACGTTAATTACACAGCAAATGTGAAAACCATCCATTTCCACCCACACTTCTGAGAATGGGTTTTTTGTGCCTCAGCCCATGCCCTCAGACAAACAGACATCTGGATCAGAGCTGAAAGCACCGATTAATTGACATGATTAATTGGTTAATTCATTAATTGCTTCTGGAAAAAAATGAGCTGAGGATGAAGCCACAAAAAGCTGTTACACACCGATGGCATTTCTGGAGCTGTCTCTTCATAGCCAATCCCTTCCCCCAGCATATATTCACACACACGCACATCCAAAATAAACGATTGGTTTGCCTTAATCTGTAAACAGATATATGCACGCCATTACAAATTCCTAGCTACGAGCCTAAATCTGGCAGGGATTTATTTATGCATGGAGCAAATTTATTTATCAACCATTTATTTAATTTATAGAATTCACCGCCCCATGACTTAAGAAAGCCATTGGCTGAGACAGTGTTAAAAGAGAATTAAACAATTTTATGGAAAAGTCCCTCCACAAATTTGCCAGAGCCAAATTTAGAAGCAGCATGACACAGAATTAATGGATGATGCGCAGCAAAGGCAAGGGAAGGTCCTTGGCCTCACCATGGATGGTCTTCATCCCAGAGACATCTGGCTGGCAACTGCAGGGATGACGAAGGTTGGACAACCAGCATGGCTCTTCTTACCTGTTCAGGACATGGTGGCACTATGATGTCATGGACAGGGTGCCCTTCTCCATCTGGTTTTAATTTTCTTGGCCACAGCTTGGAAGTACATAGCTCCTGCTAATAGGTTGCCCCAGCCTGGTCCTCTGACCAAGGGAAGGCTATATTAGAATGAAAAGAGATGTCCCAAAGGATTCTAGACTTTAATTAAAATATGAACAGAAAGCTGTCTTACTACAAAGCACAGCACAGCACTAGCATCTCTCAGTCCTCATGATTTCCCGTCACATGTGCCCTCAGGGCATTATCAGAAAATAAAAATGGCAGGGTACCTTTGTTTGGAAAAGTGCCTACTCACAGAAAAAATATATACAAAGGCAACTGAAATGGTAGACAACATCTCACCCAGTTTGCTTTCTGGTGAAGGCACCTTTTGTAACTGGTCACGCCTACCATGACCACCATATTGGGCATCTGCAAGCTCTCCTTCCATGCCAATCACTCTGTGGAACCCCCCACAACATATCCTCAATACGTCTCTACCAGATCAATCTTCCAGGCTTCTCTTTGACAAAGCCCAATCCAAATTCTTCCATGTGTTACAAGGGACCGGTCATCTCAAACAAAGGATTCCGGTTTGCAAATCACAACTTGTTCAGCCAAAGGAATCCTGGTGAGTCAAGTGCCCAGACTTGGCATGGTTCCCTTAGATTCCCCCCCAACCCCCCTTGTCAGACCCTACTCCTTAGCAGAGCCTATACCCGTGACAACATGAAATCAGCTGCAGAAAATGTGGTCCTCATCAATTTCTCCACAAGGACAGCGGACTTGGACAGCATCTTTCTTCAGTCCAATCCATATTTATAGGCCCTGAATATATTTGACCTCCTGGGTTTATTTATTGCAACAAAGACCAATAAAACAGGAAAATACATCATCTGGATGCACACGGGATGCAGCAACGAAAACCAAATTTGCATTACCTTGAAGCTGTATTTCTCTCCACTGCTCCTGGCCAACCTCTCCTGAGCAAGGTTTCTTTATTTCTTCCAGGCCAATGGGGGTGACCACCGAAGCCGAGGTTAACAGCCACCTTGGTTTTTCATTTAATTACAAAACCGTGTTGAGACTCAAAAGGAATACAGGTTCAGCCAAGTGAGGCTGAAGTACCATTCCTCCCTTTAATCTAACCTATGAGAGTTATTCTGCCTTGTAAAAACATTTTGCCCCTTAATTCTTGCTTCTTGGTACCTTTTACAGCCACACAACAGGAGCTGGGCAAAGCTGATAATTTGCAGGGACCAAATTATCAGCTTTCTCTTTCGGCCACTCCTGGCGGCCAATGTCTTCCCAAGGCAACTGAGGGAGCTTCAAGTTTAAAGCTGCACAGACTCAAAAGGAGGAGGGTTAGGGTTGCAGCAGCAAAAAAAACCCCACCACCCCTTTCCCCTGAGGAAAAGAAAAAGGAAGGATTGATCACGAAAGAGACCCCAACTTTGCCTTATGCTGTCAAGGCCTTCCTTTTCTCAGTGTAGCTTGGGATTACCTGCTGGACCCAGAGCCCTATGGAAACTTTGAGGCAAACGAAACACATTTTGGGCTGTTGGGATGAGCTAGAAAGGGTTCCCTCAGCCAGACCTAAAAGCCTGCTTGTTTATCTTTTTCCTTGATGCAAACGTGCTCCCCATACAGGTGGGCTGCAGACACCTCAGGGACCTTGTCTGCCCTACAAGAGGTTGCCAGATCTTCCTGGTGATGGCAAGCATGGTTCAATCACTCCTAATTAATGCACCCTGACTGAACTTGCTCATTGTGGGAGCTTAGTCTAAACAGAGCTTGGCCAGAGCACAAATTAAGCTGAGCTCATAAGCACGAGTTCTCCCATCTCTCCATCCTCCATGGCCAGAAATATTAAAAAAAGGCAAGTCCTGACAGCAATATCCTAGACTTAGAACTATAGTTTTCATGTTCATTTCTCCAGGCCATTTTACAAGCAGAATTCCAGCAAAGTTGGCCATCAACTACAAGATGGAACCATAGCTGCTCAAGCTATCTGGGCAGACTTCGACACCCAGAAGACTTCATGATGGCAATGCTGGTTGGTGTAATGGGCAGAAGGAATGGCCTTGAGGAACAGGAGGAAGAGCAGCAACCAAGACAACAGTCAGATAAAAGAAACTTGAGTCCGGGCAGAACTGTAATCCGAGGAAGCGCCTCAGACGAGACCCTCCCTAGTTCTCGCAAAGATAAAGGGAGGGAGGGAGGGAGGGGGGCAGCACATTCAGGCTTGCAAGGTTCTGTCACTATAACCTTATAATAAAAGCAGTATTAGGATGTGTGACTTCTGTTTCCTAGTCTGATCTTCCTTGAAGGGCTGACAATTGGAGAATTCTGGGAGTTGGAGTCCACACATCTTTCTGGGTTGAGCATAGATAAAAGTTAGGCTATGGGGAGGTTTTTTTATTTGTAACTTTAAAAGAGGGTGAAAAGTTACTATATTAGCTTATGCTCGGTGTGATGAAGGTTGAAAGTCACTTCTTTATTACTGTGTTGCCTTTTTTTTCCTCTTCTACTTTTTTCTTTTCTTTTTTCTGCACCTTCTGAACTTTTTCTTTTTTCTTCTAGTTTAGTTTGTATTCGTTTTTACTATGTTTATTAAAAACGTCAATAAAATTAGAGGAGGAGGAGGGGAGGAGACCACACATCTGAAGGGTAGACGGGGAAGGCGAAATCACACTCAAGCAGCAGGGCGCTGGCATCAATGATAGCAATATTCTCTGGTACTGATGTCCCCAATATATTGGGACTACAATTCTCACAGTTCCCAGTCTGCGTGTCCAAGACATTTTAGGGAAAGAAGCTGAAATTTAGCTTCATCCAAAGTAGAAGGCAGGTTTAGGTAGACAAGTACATTTGGATTGGCATCTCTAGAGATGTGGCGCAGGATCCCACGGTCTGGTGTTCACTCCACCATACCTGCGGTCCCCTCTACTCTTCCATTTTGTTTTTTTATCCGTTGGCTCCCAATTGCCGAGGAACAGCTGGGCACCTCAAGATGGGCAGACCTTCTGAAACTTTTGTGCAAGCAAACGAGGATACCAAACCGACCGACCCAGAGGGCGCTGCCAGCGGAGAGGAAACTCTGGCTTTTGACACATAAGGATCCCACCAGGCCCTGACCTTCATCTCCTGGGAAACACAGGATTAACAACTCACATCAACAGTGTAATGAAATAGCTCCAAGAACACTGTGGGCCGTGACTGTTACCCCATTAAAGGACCCACAAAACAATGTTGGGGAGACAGAGAGAACAACTCAGAAGGAAAACCTTTGGCATTTATTTTTTGGGAGGAACACCTGCGACTCTGTTATTATTTAAAACTAAGGTGGCAAACTGTTTGCAAGTTTAAAAACGAAAGCCATTCACAGTTGCAATTGATTTTTTTCCCCTCCTTCACTGGAGTTTGGGTTTTATTTTAAATGGGGTGGGGGGGATCCTGCTTAAGAGTCAGTGAGGATGCTGCCAAAATTGTTATTTGATGCCCTCTAATTCCATATTGGAAGGAAGGCAATGTCAAATATTTGGGCAACACAAGGCACCAGAAGTTTCCAAGTTAACTCAACCTGCCGGCAAGGCTGAACAATCCTTACCGAAGATCAGGTGACTTGGGTATCCCATTGCAGTTTCAATAAGGGCACCCCAGTTTAAATCCACCTTTTACCGTGACTGAGTGGCTGTGTGTCTCAAACTGATCTTCTGTTTGAAGACAAATTAGAGTATAGTCTTCACCCTTCCAATGAAAGCAGCAGCAAAAAAGACTAAAAATCTTTCCCAGTATGCCTGATATATTTGATTTGGGGGGGTGGGGGGAGAAAAGAAACTGGCAAGTGATTTCAGGATTTAGCTAAAGAGGAAATTGTTAAAGATGATTAAATTTTGAAGAAAGAAAATGGGAGACTGTCAAAGAATCCATTATGTAAATACGTTAGGAGTTCTCAGATTAGATTAGAATAATCTAGATTAGATTAGAATAAACAATCAGACCAGACCAGAGAATGAAGGGAATCACTGTCTGGCTCAGAAGCTATGCTGGGTCTGGCCTGGTTATTCCTTGGATGGGCAACCCAATTACAAGGCAGTAGGGTCAATTAAACCCCTTAAATAGTTCATATTTTTATTAGGAGGGTGAAAGTCATGCTGAAAGATGCTCATAGCAAAAAGCCCCAAACCCAAAAATTATTTATGCATGTCTGCAACTTGCTTGAGCATTTAAATAAGATTCTCGGCTCATCCACTATTAAATCAATCTGCTCCTTAAATGAAAGGGAGGTTGCTTCACTTCAAGGTTCTCAGTTTTTCCCGCACCTTAAAAAAAAACAACAGCCTGTCTCTTTTGCTGATTTGGCTTTAAGGGTTATGTGCTGAAATGCAACATCTGTGTGCCCTGAAATAGGCCATCAGAGGGAAGCCAAGGCATCTGGATCAGGGAGGCACAGCTGTGCCTCTCCAGGTTCCAGAGACTTTCAGCTGGCAAAGGTGGTCTCCCTTGGGGGATGCTGGTTGTTCCCCACAGCTGCAAGAAGGAAACTGAGAACCCCTGAGCATCATCTGAATACAGCCACCATGACTTGAACACTACGGTTGATGGCGGCATTCTCCAACTTGAAGCCAACCTCCCTCACCCGATGCCCACCAGATGTCTTGGACGCCAAATCCCAGAGTCCCCAGCCAGCCCTGTCCTTAGGATTCCAAAAATTGACCATCTGATGAAGGAAGGTTTGTTCAGGGCTTAGTAACCGTGCAAACCCAACCCCTTGAGATTTATTCAGCAAAAAATGGTTAGAGTGGGAGTTGACCTACTAACCTTCTAGGTCAGCCTAGTTTTTCCACTGAGGACACACAGAAATTCCATTGTGTTCAGGACAGAAGATATTGATTTCCCACCATCAAAGCTAATTAAAAATGTCACTGAAGGGCTGTTCTGATGTTTAAGACGACACTTCAGCCCCCACCTGGGATGACGTGGAAACCTGAAACAGTGAGAACTTCTATAGAATGGAATCCATTAAAGCCCGCAAGGAGGAGGTGCCCAGGCCGCGGTCACAAGGCAGCTTTCATCACCTGTCCCTCCTTGTCCCCTGCCTTTTCTTCCCCAGGAGACCTGGTGTAATCGTGGCCAATCCATTTGCTTACAGCTGAACTGTAGACCTGCTTTCCTTGGCTGTGGGTGAAGAGACCACGTGCCCCCAAGACAATCCCTTGCAGAATTAAGGTTTTCCAAAACCATGCAAAGGAAAATGAGTTTCTAGCGCTGAACAATCAGCCCAGCAGTTAATTACGCACGCCTGCCGGAAATAACGCTGGGCCCCTGGGATGGCTTCCATGTCCATTGTTTATTCTGTGTAACAGGAAGATACATTCCAGGCAGCTAAATAAACCCTTCATAGGCACTGATAGGACTTGAATAGTGAGTTGTTACGCAAATGGATAATTATGAAAGGAGAGGGATAATCATAGTTTGGTGCCTTTTAAGACAACTCATGTGCAGAACAACAGGGGTAAACAAAGCAGGGGTGTCCTCATTTCAGTTCATTTCCTTCCTTTAAAAAACCCTGCAGTTTTAAGGGTTCAGCTTGGCAACCCCAAGGCTCGATATGGAGTGGCTAAACACAACAGGGACCACAGGCACTGGAGATCGTCTTCCTAGGGTAATGACGACGTTCCAGTTGATCGAGGCAACAAAAACACACTACAATCTCCCTCCCTCTTGGAAAAGTAATTATTCAGCCAGCTTCAAGGAAGATTACACACACCTGCTGAACTCAGTAGGTCCCACGCAAAGTTATATGGCACCTCCAGCATACCACCAACTGTCTGCTGCTGAAAAATGGCAACACATTCCTCCACCCCTGAATTTCCCTGGTTGGGTTTATGGAGGCATCTGGCTGTCTTCCGCAGAGCAGAATGCTGGCTCAACTAGACCACGGGCCTTCTCCAACTTCAGGCTCCCACATTCTTCCCTCGCTCAGGAGGAGAAACTTCAGCAAGCGTAATTTTACCCTGTTCCTAAGGCCATGCTTGCCTGCTTGCAGAGCTCCATCCATTCCTAGTGCCACAGGCCAAGGTCCAGTGAGCCCAAAGCAGCTGTGGGCAAGCATTTGAAAACAGTGGTGAACTGCAGCCCATGATGTGTGTCTGCTCATATCTTTTGTGTGCTAAAAAAGCAAGCTTGTAGTTATCCATTTCCTCCAGCTTGCTTCTCCATCTTCCAGGCATACCTTCCTACCGCGAGATGATTTCTGTGGCCAACATCGTGCAGGCAAGTTCTCGACCTCACTCTGCTCTAACTTTTCTTGTTTAGACAGGAGCCCTTAAATCTCTCACGACTCTGCTTGGAAACAGAGAGCAAGGATAGCGGTCGCCAAGCTACACGTTGGGTTCACATATCACAGGGCCAGGCCATACTGGGGTGGCTCCATTTTGGCTTACAGCGATGGCTAGACACAGCCACGGGCCTGTATAGCTGATGGCTCAGCAGGTGGTGCAGACCCAGCTTGCTCGACCTCCTATGGCTCAGTGCAACGTGTGAATTTGGCTCAAGTGCACCAATCCCACCTAACTACACCTAGAAGCAAATGCCATAATCATGGCTTAGGGCTATTTTAGCAGTGGCATGAAATACGGCTAAAGTTAATTAACTGTGATATTTTCTCAGCCAAGAGCTCTAAACATCGTTAAAACCAAACCCTGATTAACATTAACACTGCTTAACACTGATGCTAACAGAACCTTAACCGTGAGCATTTACAAGAAAGCCAGCCAAAAAAATCAAGGGTGAGGTACAGGTAGTACTCACAACAACTATTCATTTAATGACCATTTGGACTTATGACGGTGCTGAAAAGACTGACTTACGACCCGTTCTCACACTTACAACCACTGCAGCATCCCTGCAGTCACATGATCACGATTTGGGTGCTTGGCAACCGGTTTGCATTTATGACCGTCGCAGCGTCCCATGGTCATGTGATCACCATTTTCGACCTTCCCGGCCAGCTTCTGGCAAGCAAAATCAATGAGGAATCTCGTGATTTGCTTAACAACCATGGGGTTTGCTTAACAGCTGCGGTGATTCACTTAATGACCACCACAAAAAGGTCATAAAATCGGGTTGGATTCACTTAATGACCACTTTGCTTAGCAATTGAAATTCCAGGCCCAATTGTGGTAATTAAGTGATGAGGCCGGGAGTGTTCCAATCCTAAGCAATTAATGCCGCGCTGATGTCAAGACCATCTTCCTATTCCTTTCAATCTGCAGCAAAATTCAGGCTAATTTCAGAACTGCTAGAAAGACAAAAAAAGAGCTGGAACAAAACGACCATTTGGCTCCAATCTCAGTACAGTTTTAGCTCCTTTGTTCTCCAGTGATAATACAGTTGAATTGCTATTTCTGCCTGGTATCCAATACTTGGCTTGAGACTTCAATATATTTTCTGCTGATTTATTAGAGCTCTCCAAGCCAGGTAATTTTCAAGCATCTCACTATTCCAATGTTATCCAAAGCAAACATAATAACAGTAGTAATAATATCACATGTCGAACTCTGCACTTCGTGAGGAATGAAGGGTGTTGGAAGAGCAGGACTGAGAAGTGGGGAGGGGGTTATAACTGAAGGTGGTGCTACTGAATTGCAGCCTTACGTGAAATGTTTGACGCTTCAGTCTGTCTTGATCAAAGGACTGTGTTATTTCACAGCAGCAATTTCTGAATTATCCACCATCATCATAGACTGTAATTACTCATTCCTGTTAGTATGGCCTCAAATGATGAAATCAAGAAACAACTCCCAAAGCCAAGCATTATTTTGTTTGCTCACCTGAAGATGGATTGTCCACAGTTTTCATTGGGGAAGGAACGCATGTTTCAATCCAGCCAGAAATTTAAGAGAGCAAGGAAGGAAGGAAGGAAGGAAGGAAATTTTTAAAAGTATTATTTTACTATTATTTGGGTTTAACCAAGTAGATCCAAATGAAATGCAACAGAAACCGGTTTAAGATTTATCTGAAGTTTTATAGGAAAAGATATAATAAGAATCAAACTTACAAAATGACAGCTTGCTCAGAGCAATTCACATATTGTGCTAAACCATGCTTCAACCACGGTTTGTTGAACAAGCCACACTAGCCTGGCTTATGTATAACACTATGTCATCTTTAGACATCAGGATAGATGGGACCACGCTTAGTGCTCAGCCCTGTGCCACAGTTTCCAGGCCACAATGAACAGGTTCACTCACAGCATTAATGGCCCAAACTTCATTACAGCCTCAAACCAACTGTGGATCTGGCCAACATCGGCATTTGTCCTTAACCCCACCATGATTTAATTCCTCTGAAGGTGTGTGACCAACTAGAAGATGAAGGAAGGAGTCAGACCGTAGAGGCAAGGACCGATTTCTAACTTTTCTAATTAAAAAGATCTAACATTTCTAATTAAAAAGAAGTAAATGCTGAAAAAAAAAAACCTTGAGCCAAGATGTGGAGAACTACTTGGTTAAATGGAACTCTGCAGGGCTCAAAAGCCAGCCCTGTTTTTTCCCAAGAAAAGTAAGTCAAATCCTGCTGCATTTTCAACTTGAGCACTTACATCACCGTGAGAAAATTTTCCTTAAATAGAAGGACAAGGAATAAGCACATTCAATGTCCTCAGAGGACAATCCTGCAATCTCTTACATGGGTGTAAGCTGCTTTGAACAGTAGCACTCCCATGTAAGTCAGTGGGTGCTGCTGATACCTAGCCTGCATAAATCTTGGCTTTGTTTTAATTTCTCCCTTCTCCACTGCTTGAACGGCTGCTTGTAAAATTCTGATAAACCCGTCTTCCTGGTAAAAGTTAAAATGAGACTATAAGCATTTTATTTCAACTCTTCTACTGCTTGATGCAGCATGTACAAACCTTCCGTAATCAAGTGCTCAAAAAAAAGAAGTGTCAGTAAAACATGGTTTTATTTATAACCCCTAAACATACATTTAGCCAATGGTCTCACCCTCCCAGCTGCAAACACTTGGAAAAATTATTCCTAGATACAAAGGTGGGCTCATGCAAGGAGAAGATACAGGTACTCCTCGCTTAACAACCATCGTTTTAGTGGCAGTTCGAACTTACGACGGTGCTGGAAAAATCGACTTATGGCCGGTCCTCGCATTTACGATTGTTGCAGCATCCCCGCAGTCACATGATCGCAATTGGGCGCTTGGCAACCGGTTCGCATTTACTACCGTTGCAGCATCCCGCAGTCACACAACCCCCATTTTCGACCTTCCCAGCCAGATTCTGGCAAGCAAAATCAATGGGGAACTGTGTGATTTGCTTAACGATCACATGGTTCGCTTAACAGCTGCTGCACAAAAGGTCATAAAATCAGGTCAAATTTGTTTAATGACTGCTTTGCTTAGCAACCAAAATTCCAGTCCCAATTGTGGTTGTTAAGTGAGGACTACCTGTAAATGTATTGAGCTCTCAATTTTTTGGGTTGGGGGCATATTTAAAGCTGCCCACAGCATTTAGTGGCCAAAGGAAGGATGGAAGATGGCCCTAATCCATTTTTTTTGTGCACTGCATGTGCCAAGCTTCGATTACACCATTGGGATTGCCATCTTGACTTTTTAAACCATCCCCTGTGGCCATCCCTGGGTGGACTTTTCTTTAAAAAAGCAAAATGGACTGGAATGAAGCAAACATTTAACAATCATAAATATTCACACAAAAACAAGGCATGCAAAGACTACAAAATGTTCTGAGGAAAGGCAATTTTCTAGCTTCTCAAAAAAAACCCAAAGCAACATTTCACGCCTGGATTGAAAGAGCTGATTGCTTTTAAAGGGCTGGGGATGGGCTAAAGGAGAATTCTGGTTCTCCTGCCAAACAGCTCTTTTCTCTTAAGCATACGTTTTGCACACCCTTGCCTTAAGCACGCTTATAAGACAGTAACAGCCCAAATTAGCACAAGCTGAAGTTCCATCTTTAAGCAAGACCAAAATCTAGGCTGCCAACCTAACTTTAACAAGGCAAACGCAATCCATTTTGCGATACAGACCTTATTTTACATCTCCTGCTACTTTGGCTAAGCTCATATGTTGCGTTAGACCAAGTTTGCTTTGTGGGTTGAATAAGCCAGAGCAACCTATGACATGGTTAAGAAACCATGGTTCATACTTCCGGCTTAGCCCAAACCGGATAAGCTCACTAAAACTCACCGCGACATGTGAATCCCAACGTCAGAACTACCCCATTTTTACTGACACTGTTCACCACTTTGCAATAAGAGCCTTAGAAGCAATTTCAGAAAGTGTTCAAACACTGTCAATGAGGGTTTATTTTTTAATTAAGAAATTAAGGACAAGAGAGATGTTGTTAATCACAGTCCTTTACTACTGCTGAACTTACATTCTGTATTTCTCCAAGCTGTCGGGCGTGTGATAAACTGTTCTGCTTTATTACTCATGGAAGGGTAATTTCAGGCAACTAATGACAAGAGGGGCATGTGGGGAGACAATTCCACATTCAAAGTGTTTTGCTTTAATGGGAAAAGAGATTAAGTTCTCCACACAGGTGGATCAAAGCAAGACGCTTGTAAAAAGTTTCTGCAAGTCCAGAAGAGCTACAGGAATCAATCATCTTTCCCCCGAACACATCCCTGAAATCACACAAGGCCCTGGGACTTTTCCAGCTGGGGGGCTATGTTCACGAACAACCTAAAAAAGGAAAAAAGGAAATGCCATTTTAAAAGGATCAAAGAGGTCCCACGTAGGAGAATTCTGCAAGATGGACAGGGCGGGGAGAGGAATGAAAGGAAGTAAGACAACCGGCTGCCAGAAATTAAGCCAAGGCTGTGTTTGGAGAAAGCAGCATTCTGCAGGTGGCGGTGATGGAACAAGTCCTGGTCCGAGCAGGCCATTTGGACGAGGGCAGAAATAAGCTGACCCGGGATCAAGTAATTCAGCCTGCATTCTCAGGAAACAGTTCAAACTCCAGAACTGAGCATGCCATGCTCAGGGATATCCAGCAGTAGGTATCAAAAAGATCAAGATGGCGGCTTTGGTCACCTGGTCCCAGCTGTCACCGTGACGTCTTTGACCCCCATCAACCACTAGTTGCAGCTATATCAAATCTGTATTCATTTCATCTTAGCCTACTGCTTGATTTTGGAAATGAACACCAGAGACGCTGATGAGTTTCTGGCGTTGTCCCCAGGGGGAAAATTTGCTCCAGATTCATTCAATAAAGGGACCAGTTGAGATTTCCCTTTTAAATTAAGTAGATTTGATGATTGGGGGGAGGGAGAGAGAAGGAACCGTCTCAAGCAAGTGGTGTTCATTACCCATCAGAGTACCAGCACCCAATGCAGGTGGAGATATGAAACGTCAAAATACTTTCCTTGCAATATTTCTAACTTTGATGTCCGCAGCCTCAATCACTGAATTACGTCAGGACTAACCAAAATAACACAACCATGGTTTAAATGCTGCTCCAGATAAGGTAGTCTCCTTGTTTCTCTAAACCAGATTTCCACCATTTTCCTTTCTGTAATCCCCTTTTCATTTCTCAGCATGCAAAACATTAACCGTTGGCAAGCAATGCTTATACTAAACATCCTTTTCTAATACTATTTCCTGTTTGGTTGATGCCAATGAAACCCAGGTTTGTTAGGAGAAGGTCTGATGTTGCTAATCTAAATCTGATGTTCAAGTGGAAAGCTAGGAGCTCGGAATGTGAGAATCTCAGATGAGATTATCTACCACTAAATTGCCAAGGAGTTTGTGGGTCATGCAGGGCCTTTGCAAGTGGCACGTTAGAGATAGGAAGACACGAAGATGTTGCAGAAAAAAACCCAATCAGGCCATCACTGTCAGACATCCCCCTTCCCTCCAGAATCCCGGATTCCTTAGTGCAGAAATGCAACCCCTGAGAATTTGGGGGGCAACCCCAGGAACCCTCAAAACTTTGATGAAATTGTCATTTCAAGTGTGAGAGAAGCAGGAAATAATTTAATACATGACTGGAAAGAAATCAGATTAACTGTATTTAATTTCTAAAATGTAGATGAAATCAAATTTGGGTTTTTAAAAAATTTTGCTCTCACTCCTTAATTTTGGGGCCAGGCATTCCCACCATGGCACTCAAAAGCCAAATGCAAATAAGAGACAGCACCAGCTTAAAATGACAGAAAGCCTTAATTAAGGTTCCAAATAAGCATTTCTCTTCCCCGTCAATCAGCAGGGAGGCACAGCCAAGAGCCAGGAAGTTTATACTGGGGGAGGGTATGACATTGTGGGGTTGGCTTGTTCTTTTGTTAAAATTAACCACCCAAAACATCAGGCCAAAAGCAAAAATGCTCCACCTCTCACTCAGAAAAAGGCACGGAAGAATTCACCGTCCAATAAATCTGGGTAAAGCAAGGCACTCTAGCACTGGGGAGCCCAGCGTGAAAAATGGAGGGGAGTCACAAGCAGAAACCGCCAGCCAGCCATTTTGCAAGTGAATATGCTCAAATGATGCGTTTATCACTCTTCTGCTTTGCAGAGATGGGAATGGAAAGAGGCGGATCGGAAGACGTGTCGGCTTAAACACCACCTGGGCATATCCTGCATGCTCTGCAGAACAAGGGCGCATGGCCAGAGGGGAGAGAATCACTCTTCCAGGGCCTTCCTATCCCCCGGTAGCAAGGCGTCCTAAATGTTAGCAGCCTGCATTGGGAGATTCTGGAATTAGATTCAATGATTTTGCAGAACGGGGCTTCCTGGAAACACTTATTTTCCAACGTAGCTGGGAAAAGAGATGTAAAATCTGGGCTCAGAAGATCCACAACCTGCTCCCCCCAAGTCAGAATTCCAGAAAGCATGTGCAGATGCAGAGAGCCATGACTTATTTAAATGAGATACCTGCCCTGTTTTTTTTTTTAATCCAACCATAGGAAAAGCGGTCCTAACAATGAATCCAAATCATTGAAATTCATATAAAACCAAAATAGCAATCACAGAGCGAGCGAGCTAACCGCTTCGAGGACAGCATCTCAATAGGCTGCTGGGTTGGCAGTGATGGTAAAAATACAAAGCACAACTCTGACCTACAGAAAAAGGAGAAAAGGGAGAATAAAACTGTCAACAATCAAATATTCATGATGACATTAAAAAATGACAGTAAATCAGAAACACGAGTTATCTCAATTCTCTTTCCCCCAATATCTGCAATAAATAGTAATTCATTTGAATTAGGTTGTTTCAGAAGAACATTTTCACCAGCAATTGCCAAACTCCTCTGCAATCTTAAAATCAAAGTCCTCTACAAATACCCCTAACAAAAACAGATTTTTTTCAGGGGGTCTATTCCATCCAAACTTCCTTCCTGCAGTTGACCAATATGCCTCAAATGTGATAGGGATGGAAAACATGGTTTCTGGAGCTAATCGTAAGGCGTGAGCAAGCACCCTCAGACAGGTGCCATTCTTCACTTGGAGACCTCATAGGGTTTTCAGTTCTTTTTCTAGCACTGAATTATGCTCAGAAACAAAAGGCTAGCCAATAAGCTCCTTGACGAGATCTTTTATTCTGATTAAGTACCTGCCTCCAAGTCAGGTTCAATTTCTGATCATGGTACGGACAACCGTCTGATATTTTGATCTGTCCGTCCAACTTCTCTGTGGACCCCTCCCTCTACTTCACTCAACCTTCCTGCATGTTACCCTTTTCCTAGTCCACTGTCCATTGCATGTCCAAAATATGTGTATTTTTGCTTGCTAATCATTGTCTCAAGAGGATCCTGCCTTTAACTGGTGCAAAATGGATTTGTTGGTCTTCATCCAGTCCGTGGTACTGTTAGCAACCATGATTAAATTCTGAATTCAGGGCATCTATCGTCTACCTCCTGTTCTTTCTCAGTGTCTAACTTTCACAACTGTATAGCAGCACTGGAAAAACCATTGCTTTAAGTATTCTGATTTTTATTGTCATTGAAATGCCCTTATCTTTCCTGATTTTGTCTAAGGCTGGCATTGCCTTCTTCACTATGATTAATCTCTCCTTTCCTTTTTGAGCACATTGTTGATCTTTATTCTTCGGCCCGAGAGAGCAAAATTACCCACCACCTTCATTTCTTCTCCATCAACTCTAAGTTCTCCAAGTATAGAAGCTGACATTAACTTTGTCTTGATGTTTAACGTTAACCTGTTTTGTTCTCTTTCTATTTTACTTCCACAGAGAGTTTAAGTCTTCTGCCTACCCAACTTGACAGGGCTTCAGTAGCACATTCCAGCTATCAATTCTGCCATTGTTATATTTGTGCTGTAAGTTAAAAGGATCTGGGGATAATAAACAACCCTCTCTCATCCCTTCCCAATACAGTTTATACAGTCCCTGCAAAGATTCCTCAGAAGAATAATTAGCTCTAATATGCTCCACACTAAAGTCTACCCTTGACCACTGGTGGTGTGTGTGAGAGAGAAGGAGAGGGAGAAAACAGCTACTACTGTGGTAAATATCATTGCCTGCAGGAATTATTTTATACCCCAGAATTAATCTTGGCAATGTTGACCAACAGTTCTCCATTCAGCATTTCTTTACTGTATTAATGCTGGTAAACCTGGCTGGGAAAAACTGATTAAAATTAATTCCTGCTGCAAGGAAAACTTCACTTTTAATCACTCTGTTTCAAGGTTACTAATAGTTTTCTAGCCCTTCTACATAATTAAAAAGAGACTTTATCCCCAGCCAAAATGTCAATTCAAATTTCAGCCCACGGAAGGTAATTTATTTGCATGTTCAATGGACAAACCAATTTTCATGGGGTCAGATTTAAAGAGCTCATGCATGATGGATAAAGGAAAATAGCAGCACTTAAAGGTCAGGAAACTCAGAAAAGAAAGTCAAACTTCAGATTTTCAAGAGTTCTTGAATTCCCTGATCCCACCCTTATCAGGACTTATTTAGTTAAAGGGCCAAAGAAAATACTAAGTACGCAATCCACTTTACATAGATTAGCTTAGCAACATGATACTTATTATTAAATCTCTAAATGGGAGGCTTATTCATTTATAATCCCATCTTTTAAGGAAAAAAGCCACACTTTTTGATTGGCTGATCACCAAAGCGGCAACCAACATTTGCAGCAGAAACATAGTTCCGAGGCCATGGATTAAAGCTGACAAAACAGTGGCAATTTCAGAAATAAAACAACAGGAATATCAGAACAAACTGCCAGCTGATGTGAACGTGAAGGCAGCCAAGGGTGTTTGCGCTGGAGAACAGCTCCGGAGGTGGAGCACCATGCCTGGGAAGGGCCCGCCTCATAAACCTAACTTTTGGATATCCACAGTGGAAGAAACAGGAAGATGCAGCTGTTGATTTCCTGAACTTGTCAAGTTCACATGCTCTTCAGACACCAACCCTATGGTTATTTGGGCCCGGAAAGAAACTACAAGGGCCGTTCTTGGAGGGGGCTACAAGAAGCAATTCCCCCCTAGATAATTTCGGGGGGTTATGGAACTGACCACTTAGAGCAGGGCCACTAAAGATACCCAGGTTGGCCAGACAAAATGTCTCCTAGAAGATGTCCACCTTGGTTCTCACTCTCAAACAGAGCACAGCCTTACTACCTGAGGATCTCATTTTACTGAAGAACTGACCCCAGGGCTATACTCAACTGAGCTGTTCTAGGACCCCCAGCTTCTTCCCTTCATTCGTGATTCTGCATGAACCCCCAGCTCCCCGCTCATTATACCTTGGAATCTGTTTGCACAGCGTATCTCAGGATGGCAGATCAGGAAGTCTCTGATTCCCGAGAAACACATCAAAATAGCTAGCACTGTAGGATGACACGGAAAGAGACAGCGATAAATATTTCACAGCGTTTATCTAGGAGAAAATCTTTTTCTGCTTCGGCTATCCATCTTAGCCTCATGGAGAGGCTGAAGGCACAGCTGCATTCTGACAATTCTCCCTTCTTTTAAAACTCACAGCAGCTCGAGAGTCAGATCCGCATTTACTCCATGCAGAGCACCAACAGTTTTAGCTAGTGTTGGATGGTGACGATTCCGCAGTACACGGACAGGACTTCATTTTGCAGCCTGAGTTGAGAAAGTGCACGATACCGTTGTGTTGCTCTTTCATTAAATTATTCAAGGCGTCCAAAAATAATTGCTACGTATCCTGATTTGCATGATGAAAGACAGCCACATCCCAATAAAAACAAACCCTCAATGTAAAATGGATAACACAGAGCCTACACAAAATGAGAAACAACTTTCTGGGGCTAAATTTTCTGAACCTAAAAAAATACACCTTAAAAAGATGCAGTAGTCAGGGATGAGTAAGGAAAAATGGATCTTATCCAACAAAGGACTAGGGCAAACAGAAAAGATTTCATCTGGTGCTGAAAAGTTTGGATTATTGCAGACATTTTCTCTGTGTAATTAATTTTGCACAGGTTATTCATCCCCCATCATGGAGGCATGGAAGGCAGACTGCTCTTTTCCCTCTGACTTCACAGATGCCCCTAGGCCCCAGATCTTCCAACTGCCTTGGACTTCAGCTCAGGTAGCCGGCCACAGGCAAAGGATTGGGGAAGCTGTGGGGCAGAACGTCCGGCGGACCTCAGGCGGACTGTCCCACGCAGCCATTTCTTCTCAAGCTATCAAAAGGGAGCAGCTCTGCTGGTTCTCTGATGCAACTCCAAGGAAATTCAGAGGCACCATGAAGACTAACCAGCATAGGTAACGATGGATTGCTTTACGATGCCCCCCAACCCCACTGATTTTCATGAGGGCTGGAAATGTGATTGGTCTACTCAATGACATGTTCACTGTGCTGGATGACACAGGCTTCACCCAAGACAGAACACCCCGCCTGTCTCCTCTGACTTTTCTTGCGGAATTGAGAAACCGCAGGTGGCCCCTTCTTGGAAACTTGGGTGAATTCTGTCATCTCCAAGGCATTTGCCATGAACCAAGGGAAACTGCATTTCATCACCCACTTTCAGGCAACAGCGGCTCCTGACTCTCCCCGGCTGATGAGGGTCTATCCCTGGCTGTCTGTGTCCTTCCCTCCAGCTCTTTTCCTAGATTTAGCACATAACCTCTCCCCAAAGCATCCTTTTGTTTGGCTGCTTTGGACTGTCAAGCGCCTGCAGTTGCCTGTCTTTACCTCTGCTGCTCAACAAAAAGTGATTTCCTTATCTTGTTCTGCAGGAACAAGGCTGGGAGGAAAGAAAGGAAGAAAAATATTCCCGAGTAACTGATCTTAAAGCAGAGCCAGCCACCAAGTGGTCGAGAGTCTGATCATGCCAAGTAATCCCCTTCTCCTGATGGGCATAAAGAGAGGAGGGGGCTGAACAAAAATCTGTGTGATTTCACAGTAAACGCCTCTTCCTTCTCAAACAGGCCTGTGCAAATTTTCCATTTTGGAAAAATACAAGCATCGTTCTTTGCAGAAAACAGGAAGCTTTGATGCTACAGCACTGGAGACAGACAGAGGAATGGCGGCCTTCAAATTGTAGGAGATTTACAGCCAGGGGCCCCTCCTTAGTCCCTCCCCAGAACAACCCTGTCCCCAAATTGCAGCCCTCTCTCATTCTGCAGGGGAAACTTGAAAAGGAAGAGGAAGTGAGAGGAAATTTTCATTTTCCACGCTCCACTTATTCCAGGCAGAAGAAATGCACGGACTTTCTCCCAAGCCCTGAAATTGATATCTTTCTATGGGACTTTTTCAAATACCTGATTTAGTGTCAAAAACCAATCTTCCCAGGGTGCAGTATGAACTCCTGGGTACGTCACACATTACCAGCCCCAGAAACCGTTCAAAATCTTGAGCCTTTGCAAGAATTAGAATCCACACTTTGGATTCAAGGGAGGGGCCCTCAAAATGAAGGTGAAGCTCATGGCCCGTGTCATAGCAATCCAAGTTCTAGAGCAGCAAACAAGGGGGATAGGATCTATCCAAAATATACAAAAAGGTAACAAATGTGTAGACCAGTGTTTCTTAACCTTGGCAACTTTAAGATATGTGCACTTCAACTCCTAGAATTCCCCAGCCAGCCGTGCTGGCTGGGGTATTCTGGGAGTTGAAGTCCACATAACTTAAAGTTGCCAAGGTTGAGAAACACTGATGTAGACAGTGTCCTTTATACATGAGACATTGTTCCCACTGAGGGCAAGCTTGGCATCTAGCTATCTGCTACTTTTTAGGAATGCTGGAGTGCTTCACTCCACCTGGCTGTGGATGATGGGAACAGTAACGGAGTATCTCTAGGGATTTCCAGATTAAGGAAGGCAAGGCTATGCTGGGCCAGTTTAAGATACACGCATCCCTGGTGTTTTAGAAAATCCTACCATCTGCTCCAAATCTAATCTACATCATTTAAGGTCACCTGTGGCAGCCCCTTCTCTTATGCTGATGAGTTAAAAATTATTTGGTTCCTTGTTCTCTATTTGTGTTAGAAGAAAGGAGGCAGCATTTTCAAATCTCATGATTAATTCTCTTGTTACCAGACCAGAAAAAAAACACACAACAAATCAAATATTCTCACTTCAACACACCTACGTTGGGGATAAGCAGCATGCAAATATTGCAAGGGAGTAAATAAATAAATTCTCCAGGAGAAATGTTTGAAGGAGACATCTTTAGGAAGATGACTTTTGATTCACTGCTGACACAGTGTTTTTCCCCCCTCCCCAAAGCAATGTGTAAAATAATCAGGAGAGAGGGGAAAAACTGCTTTCAGAAGAGAGAATCAAGCTGAAGTAGGATCAGCCCAGTGGAATAAAAGCTTGGCGAAGGCATCGGCTCACCATGAGAATAAGCTTGACACGTCTTGCTCATTTGGCTGCATCTTCTAAGGTTGAAGGTACATGTAATATTAGAACAGGTGGGAAGCAACTTCTCTGCATTAAATTCAAATATACCTTGTCAAAAATGTTCATGTTCTGGAAAAAAAAACCGCACTGATTTTTGCAGCAGAAGCCACCTGCTGCAAAGTATTGTCTGTATGTGTTTTTAAAACGCTGTTCTTCTAGAGGATGAGGCAAAGCAGTGAGGCGGTTCTGAAAAGGGTAAAATAAATGGAGGTGGGGGGAGGCAAGGCCCATAGTCTGGAAGAGACAGAGCAGCTGAGAAAGGAAGTGTGTCTGAATGCAGCACGCTGGTCTGTGGGTTGTGAGATTCCAACTGGGTGGTATTTGACTAAAAACATGCATGCCTTTTTGCACATGCTGTCCAACGCACAAATGTTGAAACAAAGGGAACATGGAGAAGCCGATAGTGAGAAGCAATTCATCTGTTTACCCTAAGCTTTGAGACCAGGGACAAAAGGGGCTTCCCCCTGAGAAACAACAGTCCTTCAACTCATCTTTGGTCTGGATCCCTGATCCCTGACTTGATCTAGATCAAGCCTAGACTCTTGGCTCCAGCGAAGCAGTTGCCAAGCAAGGAGATTGTAGGAGACAAAACTAAGTCACTCCAGCTCTCTCCACTGTGGACCTTCGTGGCTTCCAGAAGCAACGTACTTCCAGTGCTTCCAGACTTTGGGAGTCTGGGGCACAGATCTGGAAGTCCAAGAGCAAGACATGAGCACTGACAAAATGGCCGGTATGGGAGAAAACATCCCGACAAAATGGACACTCTGTGGATCAGGTCAGTCACAAAGACTCCTGTTTACCTGAAAACAAACTGGTGAGGCTGTTCCTCACATCACCTCAAGCCTTCCAAGATGCTTTCCACCAAACCAGATCATTTTTGCCTTTTTTCATCCACTATTTTTTTTTAGTAACTACAAGGTATTCCTTGAAAAAGAGAGACAAAGCTGGTGCCATTTGCTTTGTACCATGCCATCTTCCCTATGTATTGCTGAAGTTAAAAGAATCTTCATTTAAGGCTGCTGGACCCCAAGAACAAGGTGGGCAGCTTCCACACAGGAACCCCTCGGCTACTTCCAGCTGTTAAGCTCAGGGGCTTGAAACGCCTCCTTAGACTCCCCATCCTATCCCCAGACAAGAATGAAGGACAAATTTAGAAGGTCTGCCTCACCCACTTTATCTAGCCCTTGGTTTTCCCTTATAAAATTGATTTTTACCCTTCTGAACTGTTTCAATGAGAATCTGAATTGTTTCTACTGCCTTTGGTTATTTTATGAACTTCCTCTGCAAGCTGCGGTGAACTGATGGTGCCCAGAAAACCAAGAATGTAATTTCAAAAGGAAGAAACATATTTATTCGGAAAGTCATTTCCTTCCTAGCACACAAATAAGGTGGGCTATAAATACTGTGATATGAAAGTTTAAAAACGCAAAGCCAGTGCACCTCCTCAGCCCATTCAGGGGGATGAGAGGGGAACAGACAAAGAAAGAGAGGCAGAGGAGAGACAGAGAGAAACATCTTGGTTTGTACTAAGAAAAAAAATAGTAATGGAAGAACCAGAATTGGGGGGGGGGATTAAGCTAACTTAGAAGCACGCAAGTAAGCAAGGCAGATTGGTGTGCTCCCCATCTCTGTGATGAAAGCTTGCTTTATAGGTTAACTTCACCTGCAGAACAAAAAAAGCACCCTTCTCAAGCTGCAGGAAGACATTCACTTCCTTGATTGAGAGAAACCTAACAGGTTTTCTGAAGCCCTAACCCAAATGAGGCTTAAACCCTTGGAGGCATCACGTGGGGAGTCCCTCAGAGAGGCTGGAAAAGGAGGACAATCACAGTGGATCAGAGGGAGAACATCCTGGGAGGCATGAGTTGAGCTGACAGTTGCATCCTTCTCCGCACAACAAGCTCTCCCTTTCATAGGACAAAGGGAAGTTTCTAAGCCAGTGTTTCCCAACCTTGGCAATTTTAAGAGGTGTGGACTTCAACTCCCAGAATTCCCCATGTTGGCTGGGGAATTCTGGGAGTTGAACTCCACACCTCTTAAAGTTGCCAAGGTTGAGAAACACTGCTCTAAGCAGTAGACTGACCTTCCATCCTCTGCCCTGTCTGCCCTTAAGAATGATGAAATTCTGCCAATAAACAATTCCTAAAGAAACGATGACTTCAAGACAGAGTGGCTGCCAATTGCTAGAAGCTAGACAACTTTCTGTCGGGAATATGTGGATTCTGCACTCAACCAGGGGTCCAACCTCATGGCCTTGATGCCACTCACAACTCACTCTTGGATTTGATTACTTCTTCCAGAAAGCTAAAACATGCCAGGAATCCATCCTGCCCAATCTAGTATTGGAATTATGGGATCTACAATCCAACATTTCCAAGGTGTGCCAAGGCTGGGGAAAGTAACCACAATGTATAATGTACCAAAATAAATCAACTTGTTCCAACAAGAATATGCCAGGAGAGCTACTGTATGCTGGATCAAATCCATGCTATATCTTGCTCCTACGTCTTGCTGGACAGCCCCAGGTCTCGACCACGGAAAGGATAAAAGACGCTCCCACTCTTCTTCAGTCAAACGCTACCATGTCCAGGGGTCCACCCAGAGCATCTCCATTTAGAAGGATCGGGTAGACTGGGAAAGATCTCTGCATAAACCACCATGAGTCACTTCCAAGCAGAAAATGCCTGGGTTCACACAGCACACTAAGTCATAATTTGCTTTATTTGTTTAGGCCTGGCATGCTTACGAACCAGCCATTTCTGTTTGTAAACTCTGCTTTATGGCATAAAGCACTGTGCTAATCCAGCCAATCATAGTTTAATCATCAACCCAAGATTAAGGTCAGCATGGTGTGACCGCAATGAATGTGATCCGGGATGTCTCCTGGTCAGATTTCACAAAAGCCAAAACCAATTCCAAGGTGTGGCCCATCAGGGCCTCCCTGGGGGTCCGAGGGGGACAATTTGCTTGTCTTCAGTGAGCAGGCAGACCATTACTTGTCCCTCCAGTGGAAAGCATTCAAGGTGCAGAAGTAATCTGATTTAAGCCAGCCCACGTATGTACACTCCACGCCTCAATGACGCATCTTCTCATAAAGTCTGCTTGGTTATTTGTCACACAGAGCTTCTTGCTCATTAGTATGCAACAATATTAATGGCCCATCTTGCCGAGTGTTGCGCACTGTAATACCTGCCATTTTAATTTTGTATCTCCAACCTCCCTTCCCCTCTTCGTTTCCACATGCAAGTGTAAGGCCAAACGTTCCCTATTTGTCAAAATACTCTTCCCCTTGATGAACAAGCATACACAGAGAACACTTGGCGCTTTACAGCTGGGGTAATACAATCTATCTGATGAGAAAAAAGGACCTTGGACAGCATCTCTCACACAGCATCCAATTATGGGTATCAATAAAAACAAACATTTCAGACGGCTGCTTAATTAAGTCTCTAAGGTTCTTCCAGCTTGATTTTCTTGTTTGGATTTCAAAGCTACCCAAGTCTTTGATAATTCAGGAGGGCTGCACAACTTCTTTTGAACACATGTTGCAACTGTGGCCCTACTGAGCTACACAGCCATCTTTTCTTCAACACTGGACCCTCTCCTTGTCACCATCATCTTCTGAGCTTCAGGTAGAGCAACCATCAGAAGCTCAGAACTGGAGAGTTCTACTTCCTCCTTCCTGCTCCAGAACTACACAACTGATCCCACATTTCAGCAATAAGCAGTCTGAGCATGATTTTCGTGCCCATGTAAACCACAGCTAATGCAGACCACAAGCCAAAGACGGGAACCATCCTTGAAATACCATGGTTCCTAGAAAAACTCATGTTCATTCATCATAGTTGTGCCAAGATATAAATAATACAAACCACAGCTAAGAAATAAGCATCTATGTCTACGCCAGGCCATCAGAATCTCATAAATTATATGAGCTTGACCTTAGAATGAGATGTGGAATTTGTAAGGAATCATCAGCTTTCCCCAATCTGATGCTCTCCCGATGTGTTGTGAAGCTTTCAGAAACTTTCCCACACATCTAGAGAGTACCAGATGAAAGTCATTATATACAAATAGAGAGAACCTACAAGGATCCACAACAGTCATGGTGAATGTACCAACAGAAAGGGCAGCCTTCCTATCGAAATGAGGTGTTAATAACCATGCTGTGCTCAGGCATGAAGTTCAACTATGGGAAAGGTTTCCAACCCCACCTTGCAGTTCCAAAGTGGAGATCTTGGCAACTAGACTATCTTTTGGACACTTAAGAGCTGCAAGAGGAGGAAAAGATTGTCACTAATGTCACATACAGGCTCAAAATGTGTCAAGGAACAGGGCATGTTGGCCACAAAGCTTGGCTTGGTCACCAGTCCAACACCCAAAGTTGTGGGTCTGCCTCTGTAACTGAAATACGATCAAATTCAGCAACAGAAAAGGGTTTACTTGTGACCAGAAGCTAATCTAGTAACCCCACCCCCAAACAAATTCTCAAGCAGAAGTGAAGGTCACATTGTGTTAAAGCATGATTCACTGAAAAACAGTCACACCTATCTAGATGCAGACAACATACTAAGCTATAAATCACTGTTTAGAAACCACATCTGGCAGAATTTAGAAGGCCAAGGGCAAAATGTGGGAATCTAGTCACTGACTTACATCTAATTAAACCATCAGTGTTAACCTCATACTCAATTTTTGTGGGCAGTCAAGTAGAGCTTTCAGTTTTCCCTTCCAAAGCATCACTTGCAGGTAACTTCAGACGTATGTTTGGCACCCTCATTTTCTTAGCAGCCCCCAATCCAGGCAGGGGGACTTTTTGGCTCTGAAGAGAGCCCCCATGCCAGGCCAGCAACAGCCATGAAGTGGGCCAACTGGTCTCCTGCAGCAGGGAGAAGGTGGAAAGCTGAAGCACGGCGTTGGCTCCAAACAGACAAAGCAAAGACTCCAGGGATAACAACATTCATTACCCATTCGGGGTTTGGACCTGCCTTTTCTTCCAGATCAGACCATGTCGGGAACTACTGAGTACAGGGGCAAAAAACCTTCCTGGAAATGTGATCAGCCTGTCTCTTAACCCTGCACTTCCTACGCATCTGCTGAGGCATGTTGCCAGCGAGATCCCATTACTGGACAGCCTGATGCATTTAGCCTTCCTGACACCCGGGGAAAGGGAAACAAATTACGACACCAGAGTTCAAAGGTGGAGAGGTTCCTCCTCTAGGCTTCTGACAGGCTGCCCTTTGATAATTTCTGGATCTGAGAGTCTGTGTTTTTCAACGTGTGGACCTCAACTCTCAGAATTGTGGCTGGGAATCCTGGGAGCTGAAGTCCACAGATCTGAAAGTTGCCAGGTTGAGAAACACTGGTCTAAGTCCAATGGGAAGACATGTTTTAAGAGCTGGGCGGCTCTGGTGATTACACCCTGGCATAATTAGCGCTTTCCCCCCAGCAAGCCAGCAAATTGAGGAACACCTGATCTTCAGTGGAACACGGTATTCAAACCTGTCTTTCAATTTCCTCCAAGTTTTTTCCCCCCAAGGAAGGAACATTGATTTTTTTTTTAACTTAATTTTCATGGTGCTTTTATGTTTCCAGGGCTTTTGAGCTTATTTGTTGGCCACAAGTGAGAAGAGCCTTTTGTCCCCCACTCCCAGTTTTCCTCCAGTATTCTTAGCCCTCTGGCCGCTTCTTCCTCTGGGTCTGAAAAAGCCTCCTGGGAAAAGTCTCAAGATCTTCCTTGGGAGCGTGGAAAACCAGGAGGCTGCTGTGAAAGGAAAAGCAGGATATTCACACACCCTCGTGGAGCAAGTGCAGCGCTACCCCATTCCACGGTGCAAGAATTTTCACTTCAACGTTCTCTTCCTTTGACTAAGGCAACATATCTAACCGAGTAAGAGTGGTCGGACATGCAAAATTATTTTGGGGTTCAAAAAAATGATGCCCAATACAAAAATGATGGAGGCCTCCTTCTGTCACTTACTAATGTGTCAGATTTCTGTTCCACCTGCCCCACACGAGCCAAGTTGCCCGAGATAGACAGAACCCCTCCCTATAGTTGTATCCCCACAGCAGTCCTGCAAACTAGAGAGACGGACTAGCTCAAAGTCGCCCACCGCACTTCCATGGCTGGACATCGGCTTTACCCTCAGGAACCTCCTAGGTCACTGGGGAATCTGGATGCTGCTTAACGACCACCGCAGAAATGGTCGTAAAATCAGGTCCGGTCACATGGTGACTCGACTTACGACCGCAACGACTTATGATGGAAATTCTGTCCCCATTGTGGTCATAAGTCGAGGACTACCTGTACCTCTTGTCAAGGCACAAGTCTTGAGGTTCCAATGATAAAAAGCCAGATATTACCATGGGTGTGGGTGTGGGTGTGGGTGTGTGCGTGCATGAGAAAGGTAGTACCATTCCACACATAAACGGGAGTGGGTGAAGGAAGAAATACTGTTGAATATATTCTTTCTCCTCACATCCCTCTCTAGCTCACGCTGGCTTGTCTGGCATGTATTTCTTTTGGTCGAATGCTGCTTTTCCCTTCATTTTCCTGCTAAGCAATTTAGCACAGCCATTTCACCAGGTGAACTATGTAACCCTTTCTTGACGAGAGCCCTTGGACAGCTCCAAAGGCTCCTGGCAGTTAATGCAGAGGGTTGGGTGGTTTTGGCAAGCAGCCCCCATGGGGGTGGGGGCCAATGACGATCGGGACGGCTGCAGACATGGAGTTGCAACCCTGCAGCAATCTTAAGGGAAAAAGTCCTCTCGCAAACTTCTTATTTGTTTGCAGGAGAAATCTACCTCAAAGGCTGAGCACCATGTCAATAGGTGGATATTATTTTATCCCTAGTTGGAACAAGAGCAATTGTAAGATTCAAACCTGTGGGTGGGGGTGTCTGTCTCCATCTCTCCTAGTCGGTCTCCAGAAGCTGAGGATCTGCAGTCTTCGTTCCTAACATATGACCCTCAGAATAATACGAGGCAGGTTAAGCTGGGCACACAGAACTGGCCCAAGATCATGCAGTGGGACTTGGGGTAGAGTACTGAATCCTGATCTCCCCAAACACAAACACAGTACTGAGTATCTTACTCTGCCCTCCCCAACTCTTGATTGTCTCCATGACATGAGTTCCTCAGGGTGGGATGGGGTAGGGGAGATGATGACCACAAGGATGCCAGATACCAACTGGAGGCTCATAAAAAGTGGTAGAGACACCAATCAGATCTGAGCTCCAGCCAAAAAGGCACCACCAAGACCATTAAGGACTCACTGTAAGACTCAACAGAGAACAACGGTCCCTGTGTGGAAGACAAGCTTTGAGCTCTGCCCTTGCTTGCTGCTGAGATGAGGCTTAAAGAGCCAATGACTTTTGTGGAATCCTGTATGGTTAAGGAACCCAGCACCTAGTGAGGATCTCCTCCAAGGGCTCAGATTATATCCTCAGGCTGGGCTTATCTACAGGGAAACAGTCAGAGTCCTGGGGACACCCTGGGGTTCACCTTACTTTCAGTTTTCTGCAGAGGTTTGTTGAGATCCTGATCCTGGGGACAGGGCAGGATTCAGATACAATCTGAATTACAAAATGTGTGGAGATAGGCTGCCAAACACCCCTTTACTGAAACAGCCAATTTTGGTTCCTGAGGAGACACCTACTATACATCCTGCAAACTTGTGCCTGACATGGTGACGTGAATTAGGTATATTAGTTCAGATTTTCTTTAAATACATAATTTATTCTCCTCCCAGGCATTTCTCCTTTCCTTCACAAAGAGGTGGGGGAGGGACCCGTCCCATAACAGTCTTCCAAAAGCAAAACCACCCAAATTGCCCACCACTGCAATTCGATCCAAACCAAGAAATGGACTAGCTCTTTTATGTTAATTGCCAGCAGGCAAACAAATTCTCACTTTTCCGCTGCAGCAGTGAGAAGCATTCTTTGGAGGGAAACGCTCTACAATGCATCCTGTTCATAACAGATTGGTCACCCGTGGACAGGCAGTCTGTCTTGCAGAGATTTAATTGAAGTTTGTTTTGACTCATCAAGTCTTTCAGAGCCTCCAGACCTCAATGGAGTGAAAACATACAGTTGAGCATCATTAGTGACACCTAACCTCAAACTGGTGGATGGTCTCTCCCAACCGTTTCATGTAGATATCAAACACCCTGGGGGAGAGGTCCAACCTCAGAGGTACCTCACACTAGAGTAACCCAGGACCTGACAGTACCTGCACCCATCCATCAAGCGCTCCACTCACTCAGGAAGAAGCAGAACCACCATGACTCTTTCCAACCCACAATGTCCACGGGCAGCTCAGAAGGATACGGCTCATGGTCAATGGTATTGAATGCTATTTAGAGGTCCACTGGGACCTGGAGGGGTACACTTTTTCCACCCCAATAGAGGTCATCATCCATCCACTCACCAGTCTTTCCTAACCTGTACCTCTATGGCCTAGAGGAATTCTAGAAACAATTGTGCAAGACTGAAGGAATCTGGTCTTTCTACTTCTATGGTCAATCCATTCAATGGAGTCGAACACTTAGGCATTTTTTTTTCAACTGGATCATTGGCCTAATGTGATAGTCATACCTGCTAATTTTGGAAATAACTGATAGAAAGAAAGGAAGGGTGATTGGTTGTCATCTTTTTGAAGAAGCTTTCTCATTTCTCAAGCTTATGTAGGCGTTTACATATTGTAATTCCCAGGCCTGGGGTTAGTCTGCTGTGGAGTCCCTGTTGTGTTTTGTTGTTGTTATGATTGTTTTTGTCTGGGCTGTTATGTTCTGCAGTTATATTTTTAACTGTTTTAGTTGTATACTTCAATAAATTGTAAGCTGCCCAGAGTCTTTCGAAGTGGCCGGCCATAATAAATTTAATAACAACAACTTACAACAAAACTGCACTGATGCGTCACTGCCTTCATCTTCTAGCCAAGATGTCAAACAGAGCTACAACAATTTAATAGGCATTTAAGCCTGTTTGTTCTTTCTTTTTATACTTACCTTTATGATGGGGAGGGGGTGTATTATTATGTTAGCCTTCCAAGGGAACAAGCAGCACACGATCCTTTGCTCTGTTTGGAACTCTATTTTGGTAGACGTCCCCAAAATATTTCAACGATTCAGAAGCTGCATTTAAGGACCTGGAAGTTGGAAGCTGACGTCTTAAGAGGGTTTATTACAGCACAAAAAGAAGCAAAGATCAGCTGTGTGAACCAACCAGCCCTTCCATTTCTATCACTTCCAAAAGTGAATGCGGCTGAAATACAACTCAGCTGATCTAGCAAGGGCCTTCAAGAGGAAGAAACTAAGATTTGCAGATTCAGATCCCAGGTTTTGGCAGATACGTAACATTAGGCCTGCACGGGGATATCTCTGGTCAGCTGCTATGTCACGGTGCTCGGTGGAAACCCTCACTAAAGAAAGCCAGTAAGATGTTGACCAGCCAGTTCCCCAAAGGAATTGTAAAGGAGAGCAGGAAAAGGCTCCAGACGCCTTTGATGATGGAGACAGCAAGGGGCCAACAATGTACAACATCTTGGCTGATCAAAGACTGAATTTTCCCCAACGCCTGTGACTGTAGGGCAAATGCAAGAAGCACCTCTGAAGCAGCGAGGCATGTTGTAAAAGGGCCGCGCATTCCCAAGAAGAAAGAAGGAATGCACGCGCACTCCAAAACGAAATGTCAAGGCTAGTGCAAAAAAAAAAGGAAGAAAGAAAGAACGAACCGCAAACAAACAATGAAAGAGCGCTCTTGCCATCTGCCTTCTTAAGGATGCAAACCCATTCAGCAAAAGGGGAGTTCTAGAAGGTTCCTTGGTGCACAGCAAAGTTTTGGCTTAAAATTTGGCAGGTTTGCTTAAGACGAAGCCAATAGTATACTTAATACGGACTGCAAAGGCGCTCCAGGCAAGCGAACGGGAGGATGCCAGTGGGAGCCAGCATACACTTATTTATTATTATTTGCCATCTCAACAGGAGGAGATGCCACCTTTATTTTATTTTAACCCCAGGCTGAAAAAAATGACCAGCAAATAAAGAAGAGGCCCAACCAAAGAGGCTGGGCAAGGCGGCTGTTGACAAGGGCTTCGTTGGAATTCAACAGGGACCCTGCAAATGACAAGCTTTGCCCTGGATTCACTCAACATGCTTAATCTGACTGCTGAGTTACCCCATTCGGAGAGTTCATACGGATTGACTGCACAACACACCATGCCACCAAAACAACAAACAGCAGCATGTCGTCAAACGCAACTGCAAGCTGGGGAAATAAGTTGGAGGAACTCAGCTGGACTACAGAGGTTTTATGACCACTGGTCTCACGCCCCCAGAATTCTTCTAATGCGGCACCTGCAATTTTAATCACTCCTTTTATTCCAAAGACAACTGCTTATAATGAACTTGAAAAAAAAGATGGCTAATCCCCAGGGGGCCTTTGAGCAACAGTCTGATTCATCTGTCAGAGAAGGGACATAGCAAACAATATTTTGTACGAGATACAACCGATCATCTGGGCCCAGTAACACTTGTAGCTCCATGGAAGAGCACAGAGCTGATGGTCCCACATTCAAGCTCTGGATTCATCAGGTATGGCTGGAAAAGACCATTGCCTGAACTCCCAATAAACCCTTACCTGTGGTTGGTTCAGTAAGCCACCACTGACCGGCTTCACTTATCCCTCTCAGCCGTACAAACCTCCTTGAAATATTGGAATACACCAAAAGTAGAGTATCAGTGGGATCACACAATACACTAAGCCAGTGTTTCTCAACCTTGGCAACTTTCTGATGTCTGGACTTCAACTCCCAGAATTCCCCAGCCAGCATGCCAGACGTCTTGAAATTGCTAGGTTGAGAAACTATGCCAAGATTCAGCAAATTGCATTCAGGCTTAGCACAATGTCTCCAACCAATATTGGGCACTTTCCTACAGTTACAGCGAACCCCACCATCTCTCCAGAGCTCCTTTTGAAGATAAGCACGGTTGGGTCTGCCCAAAAATATTTTGCTTCCTGCCATGACCAACCAAATGGTTATGAAGAAATGCAGCACTGCTATTTACCAGAAACAGCCACCCATCAGCCTTGCAAGAATCTGTAAATACTGGCCTCAAATGTTTAACCCAGATTTTAGATGTGCGTGTGTGTGGTCGCACGCAGACACACATGTCTGTATCTATTCTATACCACTCCAACAATGAATATATGAGACCTGCTTTTTTGAACAGGACAATGTGGTCCTGACAACAGATGCTGGGAATGGGACTTCCAGACATTTGCAGAGTGCCAGGCTGAGAAACAGACAGGGCCCACCATTATTCTGGCTGCAGAAGGGAATGTGAGAGCCATTCAGGGAATAGAAATGACAACTCAGCCCTGGGAGGGTGGATAGCATGAGAAAAAAGGGAGGCTTCCAAGACTGATGTTAGCCCTTCAAGGTGGGCTGGGTCAGGAAACAGACACTGCAAGCATTACAGTGTAATAACACAATATTGAAAGGCTGTCAAAGTTTCTCTCTGCCCCATCAGATACCAACAGAATCAAGACAGGACTACTTTGAGTTTCTTTCTCACCCTTTCCTCTTTCCCCAGACTAAGCTGTCATTTTTCCTTCCTGAATGGCTCATCCATTCCTTCCTCAAGATTATCTCTACATTCCCTTACAGGCTGGCTCTCAACAGTCAATGCTTTGGCTTCTGTTTAAAATATGTATGTATGTATGTATGTATGTATGTATGTACAGTATGTATAGTCTCTTCATAGTCTCTTCTTTCCTGCCTGTGTCTTAAATTTCAACCTCATATACTTTTTCAAAAGTTGAGGAATAAAGGGCAGGCCCCTTAGGAGTCCCGAAAACAAGCTGGAAAAGAAAATTCGTAAGTATTTTAAATAAATGTATTTCTGAAACTTTGACTTCAATACTACTGTGGTTTGCAAGACAAGTCCTGGTTTTCTTTCTTTCCTGAGAAATGAAGCAAAAACAGATAAAAACACCCCTAAAATGGTCCCCAAAGGAAAAAGAATAATAAGTAAAAACTATATCCAGGAGCATCAAAGTTCAGAAAAACGGATAGTGTTGGATTTCACATTCTGCACAAAGTAATGAAACTCCAGAGTATTAGAAATTCATGATGCTGTTGAGGGGGGAAAATTGAATGGATCGGATATAGCAGGTCTGGTCCCTGAGCAGAAATGAGCATAAACCAAGAGTAGGAATGAATGCCACCCGATACATCTGGCTATAATTTCCAGTGATTACAGGCAAGGAATACAAGCAATGAAAAACCCAAGAGTGTTGAACTGGGGGTGGGGATGAGGAATCACAAGCCGTATATTAAATGCATGCCTATATAAGAGCCAAGGAAAGAGAGAATCTTAGCAGCTGAGACCAGTGTTTCTCAACCTCAGCAACTTTAAGATGAGTGGACTTCAACTCCCAGAATTCCCCAGCCAGCATGCTGGCTGGGGAATTCTGGGAGTTGAAGTCCACTCATCTTAAAGTTGCTGAGGTTGAGAAACATTGGCCAAGACCAGGGTTTCTCAAGCAGGGTTCTGTGGCACCCTCGGGTTCCGCGAGAGGTCACTAGGGGTTCCCTGGAAGATCACAATTTATTCAAAAAATTATTTCAAATTCAGGCAACTTCACATTAAAGAGGTAAGTTTCATTCTTTATTTTCAGTTTAAGAACACTGTTAGTGCATCTAGACAGGCCTACCCCTGAGACGAATATAATGCTTTTGTACCTTCTGGCCTACATTTGAGCCTGAACATGCAGGGGCTCCCAAGGCCTGAAAAATATTTCAAGGGTTCCTCCAGGGTCAAAAGGTTGAGAAAGGCTGCCACAGACAAGGAGACCTCTATATACCCAGGTACTTATTAAACTGATTCCTCCAAAAGTTTTCTCCTAGCTTGGGGGAAAAAAAAATAATCTGGCTTTTCTGTGTGTTTTGCTGAGCTTTGATTAATAACGTAAAATATTAAGAATGCAAAGAACGTTTGCTGGATTACACCCAGTGTCCATCTGTCTCCAATTACCAGGAAGCACAAAAGAACATCATGATGGAAATGCTTTCCCTGCTGTTTGACCCTTTGCATCACAAAGGACTTCTCACTCCATCCAGAGATCTACCGCTTTCCAGTTAGCTTTGAAGGAGCTACGAAACAACTAAACTGGCATACGGACGAAGGCAACAGCAACCCTGGCAATTATTCCAGCACTATTAACATGGAAACTGGGCAGGCTCCTAAACCGATAACTCGTAAACAGACAACTCAAAAGTGGGAAGATGGTTTTGCTAAAGATAAATGATTGTGCTAAGAGGAACTGGGACACAGTGAGTCGCTCCAGGAAAGGCTTGCTTGCCCATCTGGAGTCCCTGCGGGGCTACAGATACGAAGTGGAAAGCCATGTTCAGCCCTGAAATGCAAGAGGCAAGGTGTGCAGATTCAACCAACGTCCAAACGTATCGTGAAGGAAGTAGCTTTATAGCAGGGGGTGTTTTTCTTCTCATGCATATGAGTGGTGCAAAGCACTAACTTCAAGAGAACTTTAGGCTGATCTGAGAGAGAGATAAATCTGAGCTTAAGCAAGAAGGCCTAGATAAAGAGGGGTATTTGAAGGTTGAAAGAAACAGGCCAGTATCTCTTAAATCCAAAGGATTATTCTTTGTAGCTTTTAAGGATTCCTGACAGGTTGATTTTATCACTCCATTCTTGCTCAGGAAGTGAAGTTACACCTCAGTCTACTCCTCACCAGAGAGAGGAAAAGGAGGACTCTTTACTTTCTATTTTAAAAAAATGGGAAGCTCCCCCATGCTACACCTTCCCCCCTCCCTTTCTTTTAATGAACAGATTGTATTTGTTTTCCCTCACAGGAAAAAAAAAGTCAATTAGCTAAGCGTTTTTCCGGTGGTTGAAAGAGACACAAATTTGCGGGTTAAAATCAATGGTGGACGGATTCCGGTGCCAGAAACTGCAGCCCAAACATCTGTAATCAGGAACAGTTTTACTCCTAAAGGATGCTGGCACCTATCTTGTAACATTTAATTTACCTCCAAGGCTACGGACTGCTTTTTGTAAAAATTCTCTGGAAGCACGTTCTTCCCCAACCTGGCGCATACCAAACGGGTTAAATTACCCAACTTCGTTGTAGTCAAAGCCAGAGTTTCTCAACCTTGGCAGCTTGAAGATATGTGGACTTCAACTCCCAGAATTCCCCAGCCAGTGTTCCCCATGCCGGCTGGGGAATTCGAGGAGTTGAAGTCCACAGGTTTTAAAGCCACTGAGATGGAGAAACACTGCTCTAAGAAGTAACAAATCTGTTTTAAGGAGTCCATGTTACGATGCCATATATAATCTACGTTATTTACCATCCCAGTAGGGAACACAGCTAATTAACTGAGGGCAGCATTTCAACAGAATTTTGGAAAAAATAGTTCATGTCTTGCTTTTCCAGTGCTACTGATTTCCCCTACCAATTTTGAGAACAAAATTCACCTGGGAAAGTGTTAACACACATACAGACACACGTGTTTGTCATTCAAATTTATATAACTGCCCATCACATAGATATGACTCTGGGCAGCTTACAAACAATTCAAACAAATGTAAAAACACAAAAGAACAGTACAAGGGAAAAAACAATATAAAAGCATATAAAAACCATCATAAAAAATTCATAGCCGAGGTAATCACATCTAACAATAACAGTCAACACAACCCCTGTGCCGGCTCTGCCACATTCCCAGGTCCCTGTGCCTGCTGGCAAAGCCATGTGTTCAGGGTCTTTCATTAATCTTACTTTAATGAAAGTTATCCTCCTATGGAAATAGGATATGATATCTATATTGTCCAGAAACATATTGCTTCTTCTTCTCATTTTTAGAATATAAAGACTTTTCAAAATGAGAAGACAAAGCAATATATGATCTAGATTTAACTATTTTAAGAACTGAATTCATTCCGTATTGATACTAAATACAGATCAGATGGATCTTTTTTGTTTTTTATTACTCCCCCCCCCATTTTATTTAAATCATTGTAATATAGGTAGGCTCATTTTTTTCATGGTGTGCTGTATGATTTTTTTCTGTTGGTCTTTGATCCACCAAGCACCGCATAACTTTCCTACATGATTTCTGCCTGCTTCCACCCCTACAAATGCCATGATGGATATTGGGCAACCCTCTCACTCCCTTGGCCCTCCAGAAATTGCTCCCATCAAATCATGGGTCAAAATGCTGGAAGCTGGACCAGCAAACCATCTCAGAAATCCAACACCGGTTTGAACCTCGGGGATGCTGATGGTCCCATCTCTGTTGCCTAGCAACTGCCTCCATCTCTCTCAAGGTCTGGCTTTCATAGGGAGAGGAGAGGGGCCAGGAGTGCAGGGAGAACCAGACGGTGCTTCAAGACTCCCCCTCCTTGCTCTTGGCAGAACCACCACAGACGCAAAAAATGGGCTGTCAGGACTGTGAGGGGTATGTGGGGAGAGGGCAGGGGGAGAAAAATAACCCTCAGCGTGTAACAATTCCGCTTCATACTCAAAAGCTGCTTTTCAAATTCCTGTCCTTGAAGACAGAGATATTTTTTCCCCGCCACGCCTCAAGCACATTCAAAGGAGGTGAGATGCATTATTTATTACCAGAAGCACCATAAAAAAAAGGGAGGCGGAAGGAGAAAAAGAAAAGAAGAAATCTTGGGAGCGCTTGTTTCTCCACTTTCTGGACCCCCTTCTGTTCGCCAACTGCTCCAGCTGGGTCAAAATGCCTCTTCTTGGGACAGGAGGGAGAAGACAATGAAAACTGGTTGCCTGGTGGGCACCAATGGCTAAATTCAGGCCACTGTTCAGCACATGGTACTTCTCAAGAGGGGCACCTGATCATGAGGCACGTTGGCTGTGTGGACTGGCCTAACAAGCAGATTCAAACACTAACAAGCTAAAATCATGAGCTCTGGGTGAAGCCTCTTCTGCAGCTACCCCCCGTTTCTGTGGCTCCTGGGGACCAGATTCAAAAATGCAGTAAGGTTTTTCTCACTGGCAGGGCAATGCCACCCCACTTAACAGCCTGAATTTGCCCATCAATGCCCAACAGCCGAGCCTCCAGACCACCAGCATATGCTGGAGACAGAGTTTTCCCAGATGACCAGGAATGACTGTCCCGCCTGCAGCTCTGCCTCCAGCATATCCCTGGGCCCATCACAGAGCTGGTTCACAAGACATCGGATTTGGCACACTCTGGTTTGGGCTCAGCAAGCCTGTTTAGACTACATGGCTTAGGCTTATTAAACAAGCCGTTGGTAAAATAGAGGCCAGTGCAATGAATGAACTCAGAGAGATACTCCAGAAATACGAGGAGCAGCCGCCTACTTGGAGCAGAGCTCCCTCTAGGGTCAGAGAGGAAGCACCAAGAATGGAAGGCTGAATACCACATCCCTCAGGACCCCGCCTATGTTGATGCTTGCAAGACCCCTTCTCCTCACCACTGAAAAGACCCAAAGGAGAGATTCTAACCGAGGTGTGGACAGACAGCTGACCAGCAGCTAAACCCAATGAGTGCCCAGCATGACTCAAATCAACCTGTTGAGCACAACAGCCACAGAACCAAAGTCTTGGCTTTCTTTACATTTGTTCTTCTTTACACAAGAGCTTCAAACAATTGCAGAGGTTGAAGGTGAAAGGTCCCCTGGGCAAGCACTGAGTCATGTCTGGCCCTTTGGGGGGACACTGTTTGCATGACGTTTTCTTGGCAGACTACAGAGTGGGGTGGTTTGCCATTGCCTTCCCCTGTCATCCCCTTCCCCAGCAAGCTGGGTGTCATTTTACCAACCTCGGAAGGGTGGAAAGCTGAGTCGACCGATGGGATGTCTCTTCTAAAATGAAATCTCTTGTGGCCTGTGCATACATCATCTCCAAATAGGATGTGCTGGTTTTCTTTCATTAAGGTCTTCAGCTAAATGTATGCAAATTAAAATAAATGAGCCAGCATTTATGTGTTTTTTTAGCTAGGCAACACTCCTAACTTTGCATATTGCATTCAACAGATACAGCAGCTCTTTGGAAGCATATATGACCAGCCAGGGAAGGTAGAGATAACCAAAACAAAGCCAATTTCTTTTCTTATTTTCCCCCCTTAAAGGTGCAGCTACGTGCATAAGAATACGCAATATCCCATCAAGTTGATCCCAGCCCATCTTTTCAAGCCTTTATACTAGCAGGTGGAAGCATCTGGCTGACTGGGTCGGGACTGGGAAGCCAAGCAGCTGGGCTGGTTCTTGGATGGGAAACCAAGTCAAAAGAGGATCCAAGCAGGTGGCAGCGGAAAGCCACTGCTATGATGTTGCCAAGAAAACCGCAGGGACCTCTCTACAGAGTCCACCAGCAGTCGAGCTCCACTTGAGGGCATCTTTATGTTTACCTGCCAAAAGACAATTTAATTATACTTGGGATCAGGTCCTCAAAGGCTGTGGAGTTTATAAAAAAAAAGTAGTAGCAGTAGTTCTACTTGACAAGAGCGATTTACGTATGAATCAGTACTTGGACTAATTCATTATTCAGGAGGGTTGTTATTTACAGCGTATAACAGCTTGGTAAATTATTTATGCCCACCCGTCCCTTGTCTGTGCATGTTTCTCTCCCTTAAGAAAAGGAAAACATTTATAATCTTCCTCGCGGGGAGATGTTCCAGTCAGAGGTGGGATGTTGATGAAGCCAACGTGATTCTCCTGATTCGTTCCTTGCAGCTTGCTCTGCTTTGCGTTCCACCAGCCTGGTGTTGGACTTCCATAGGTGGGAAACGAGCACAACCAATGTGGGGGACTTCTGTACTTCCCAGCTACCGTGAGCACAGAAGCCCAACCCATTTTGAGGCCACTGGGTTGAGGGAAGGGTTGCTTGACGTCTTGGAGAAGGCAAGGATTTCCCCGGCAATCTGCATTTTCTTCTCCTGAAACCAGTGACTGCCTCCCCCAGTGGCCATACTTGGAGGACAGGACACAGCAAGGACCATATTCCAAAGGAGAAGCTATTGCTTTTCACAGCTGTCCTCCCCTATCTCTGAGACCTCTGCCCAAGCAGTGGAACTGAAGACTGAGGAAGATGGATGTCCTTCCTTTCTTGGATGTGTTCACAGAGAGGCCAGATAGTTGTCTGTCGATGCGGCTTTGTACTAGAAGAAGAGGCCTGAATGCTACATCCTAAATGGCATCTCTCAACTTCCGCATTCTGTGAAAACGCCACATCCTTATTCAAAAGCTGTACTGCAGATTTCACCCAAACCATTTGGAATGAGACAATCCTATTTCCAGGATTTATCACTCTCCAGTTCAATGTGGACAGGGGGTGGGGGGGTCAAGATTCATTAGTTGCATAAACTTCTGAATTCACCTGAGGAGCAGATGGGTTGCCTGGGGATGCAGATGTGAAACAAGCAAGGATACCTCTAAACCAGCAATACACTCACTTTCTGGGCTCCCCAATTCTGGACTCTTTGCTACTCTTGGGGAAGAGTTTTCCTTTCTGGGCCCTTCACAGCAGCTTTGTCATGAGCACTGATGGTGAGCAAGAGGAGGCCCCTATCCATGGGGGAAAACGCATGCGTAGTAGTGAGGAGTTGAGCAGCCATTCAAAGAAACCCAGAACAGACCCACCTTGACTTTCGGGGTTTATCTGTATGGGTTTTTCCCACGCTTCTTCAGTTTGGTAGGATTTTCTGTCTACTGTAGCAGTAATAAAACACTAGAGACCTATTCCTCGTCTCGGAGTGGTTCCTGCTTGTCAGGACAAGCTTGTACTTCATGACTAAGAAGCTTCTTCTGGTATTAATTAATAGCTGGAGAACAAACCCTTGAAAGTTCTTTCCCATAATTGCTGTAGAAGTTTATGGTTATGACATAATAAATAGGAGGCAATATCAATAATGATTATTGAACTACTTCTGTTTCCATGGGCAGTGCTGAGAGTTATACCAGCATGGCATGTGCAGGGAATACAACGCAAGGGCCTTCAAACCCCAGTCAACATTTTAGAGATAATAAACACGTCCAACCACAGATGGAATGTCACAGGGCAAGGGACAGGGGCGACACACATTAATGCCTCTCCTTCCTTCAAGGAATACAGGCCCCAGACAGTTCAGGCTTACCTCACCCCCTTGGCGAGCAACTGCAGTAAGTCCCAATCTGAATTCCCAACATCTCTTAAAAGGGTCAGATGCTGCCTGACATCATGAAGGCCAACTTTGGTACCTTCCAGATGTTGGACTACACCCTCATCCTCTCTAGTAGCAGGCACTGCTAGATCTGACAGATGAGCAGGCTCAGCATAAGGAGTTTCCTGTCATTCTATCATGAAATGGGCAGAGATGATGACTCAAAAGAAGTGGTCACTATCTAGGGGAATGAAGGCCCACCTTTCCCAACCTGGTACCCTCTCTAAATAATTGGAATGCAGTGAGACAAAATGTCCAGCTGGCATGGCCAAATCTGTCTGGGGATTCCGAAAATCAAAGTCCGTTAATTCTGCAGGACACCTGTTTTCTCAAATTATAGTCTGAAGTGGTGCAAGATGTCCCCTTTTTCACTAGGGTGGTATTGTTCTGGATTGATTCATTACGTGCCATCAGGTCAGTGTCAACTCTTAGTGACCAACTAGATAGATTTTCTCCAGGATGATCTGTCCCCATCGTGGTCCTTCAGGTCTTCCAAAATGCACCCATCGCCACCATCACTGAGTCCCTCTACCTTGCTGCTGGTTGTCTTCTCCTTCCTTCCACCTTTCCTACCATTAGAGCCTTCTCCAGAGAGCTGGGTCTTTGCATGATGTCTCCAAAATATTATAATTTTAGCCTGGTCATTTGTGACTCAAGTAAGAGCTCTAGATTGCTCTGTTTGCTGATCCACCTTTGTCTGTTTTCTTGTATGACACCCCCCCCCCAAAACCTTGGTGTTGCTCTTGTCCCACCTTTTCACCGCCATCCCTTTAAGACTTTTCTCTCTCCCCACAATGGGATTGCTTGTGCTCCGCCATTCCTTCTGCACATGCAGCCCTCTCAAGCAGAGTACAGTGAGTATCCAGACCACCTCCCATTTGTGTGCGGACGAACATGCTCACACGCCGCCTCTCCAACGTAGTCCTCGTCTATCCAGAAAAACGGCAGGTGGGTTTGTGATCTTCCCTATCATTTCGGCAGACAGTGCAGACGAATGGCCCTTCTCAAGCTAAAACTGTCACCTCTCCAAGAAGGTGGCTGGCACCCGGAGATGACAACTCCATGCCTGCCAAGTGGTGCTCAAAGCAGTACTGCAAATATGAAGGCTCCCTGTGTGGAAACAGAAGGAGGGTAATGGAGTTGTGCTTTCGTGCCAATCACAACTCTCTCCCACCCCCAGTCCCCATGGGTGGGAGAGAAAAGTTGTTTGGAGCCTGTGATTTCGTGAGGAATAAATACTCGGCCTTTTAAGAGGCAGGAGCCACCAGTGCTCTGGCGGTGGGGATGGAAAAAGAGGATGTGGGGGAGGAAGGCAGGGAGGATACACATTAAAAAAAACAGTAAGATTAAAGGACTCCTGTTAGCGAATGGTATAAAAATGTAATTAATCCAGTGGGAAGCGGGCTGTAAAAACACAAACTGTGGGCAAGCACCGAAGAGCAGCATAGCCTGGAGAAGAATGAGAGGAACCTTGAAGAGGCAGCAGGCCATTTCCAATTCAGGGGGTCACATTTGGGAGCATTTCTCCAACATGTGTGTGTGGGGAATGCAGCACATAGAAGAATTACACAGAAGGGAGAGGAAGTGCATTTTCTGAGGCACCCAGACAGGCCCCTCTAGAACAAAAGAGGGTAAAACAGAAGACCCCTTAAGGCCCCAAAAAGATGGTGACTACTTTGGAACCTGACTCCATCCCCTACTTCGTTTGGTGACAGTTCTGAGCACAGAGCAGAAAACAACAGAAAACAGGGTGCTCACCTGTTTTGACCCAACCTTTGTGTTTTTCACAAGCACCAACCTTCTCTTTTCCCGCTGTGCTGCAGAGGTACTTGCTGCATCCTTGACAGTCAGCAACTCACCTTGTCGGGGAAGGGGGTCAGACCATCGCCCGGGAAGTGACAGGTTTGACACCTTGCCGGATGCCCGATGCTCCGTTCCGCTCCTCTTCGATGGCTATCAGTGCCTTCAACGGGTGTTTCAACACAGAGCCGTACAAACGATGCCTCCAGATTGCAGCCAGGAAAGATAAGCTGCCCAGAGGACCACGCGGCCTCCTCCTCTATCACCGGATTCCCTTCGGTGGTCAGATTTCGGAGCGGAGCTGGGCCGAGATGCTTCCCGTTGGGCCACATGCATAATTAAAGCGGTGATTGTTTTTCAAGAAAGCAGAAGCTGAGATGGGCTTGTCAGATGCTGGAAAGTGGGAGGCAGGAAGGAGAACTTCATTCCACCACTAACGTGATCACCAGTGGTGAAAAAGGCACATTCTACAAAGAAGTGATTAGGGGCAAGAGGAGAGTCATGGAGATTGGGGATTGGTCATCCGAGCGTCCTTGCCATAAAACTGAAATGTTGATCCTGGGAACCAAGAGATGATTCCCACCATGCTCAATCAAGCCTCAGGTCCCATAAAATAAAGGAAATATATTTGAAATATGCACCTGATGCCTCCTCACCCGTTTGCATTGTTGGGCCTTTCAGGTTTCAGGTCCCCACAAACCATCTCATCTTCTAAATCGTATCTACCTATCTAAATTGCTTTCCCCCCCTTCAGATACTGCTGGGGAGCTTCAAATTCTCCCTTTTTAAGATTAGGATGCCCTATGCGAAATCGTTCTCCTAAAATATACCAATTCTCGCCATTTGCATTGTTTAAAAATGCTCCCACACTGCAGCATCCAGTTCTTTTTGTTTGTTCTTTGATTTCCCCTTCATTGTTGACAGACAGGGGATGGTCGTTGGTCCTCACCCTACAGAAAACGTATGTGACGTCCAATACATTTTGGAAACCTGTCTGACCCCCTCTAAAAAGATCTATGGTATTTTTCCAGTACTGCTTTTTTAAACCAAGGTGGGGGTTCCCTTTTTCTTTTTTTGCATGCAAAAACCTTGTGGAAAAATATCCCCTTTAGCATGTACCACACTCAAAAAGGTTACTGTGGCCTTTCCAAATACCACCTGGTCTGCTCTGCAGATAGGGCTAATGACTCCGGTGATGCGCAGGTACTTCCTACTGCACGCTAACCTTTGAAAAACACAGCCGTCATTGTCTTTCCTTCCTCAGCAGTTTATTCATTCTTTTATTTATTTCTTGACGAGCACCACCCTGGGCGAATATAGATGAAACATCTGATTGTCTTCCGGGGGACGTTTGAGGAAATCCACTAGGAGATTGTCTCCAACTTCTCATGATGGAAGACCCACAGACTGTAAAGATCTACCAGTTAAATACGTTGGAGTCCAAAAGAATGGCAGAATAGGATGCAGTCACTTTGCTATGACAACAACACATGCCTTCCTACTTTTTTCTTTGCTTTTTATCAAAACCCAGCTGGGCGGTTGACCCCACGCTTTGCGTTCCAAAGGCAGCAACTGAAATCCCTCAAGTTCATAAGTCACAGCATTTGCATCATGACATTGTCACGCGTGTGTTACCATCTGTCCGCCCTTCCCCCCAAGGATGCCCGTAGACCACTGCCAATCATGGGATGTCAGTTTTGGGTTAAGTGGCCTTACAGGTTAAACTCTACATTAAAGCAAGTTTATTAATAACTTAAATAAGTCAGCAGTGAAATGGCCACGTTTCTAAGGACATGACAAAGAATATCAGAATTGTAGATGATCGCAAGCCGAATGTGGTATGGGAAACCAATGCAAAAAGATGGGAAACAACCGTTGCAGTCATAGCAACAGAGTTCCCAAATCACAGAAAATAATAGGTCCATTATTTTCTCCATTGCCAGATCCCACCTTGAGTATAATGCCCACTTCTGGATGTCACGCTTTAAAAAGAAAACAGATGAACTGGGACTGAACAGCAATCCAAAAAGAAGGAACGGAGTATCTGAGCCTTAAAAAGTGATATGAGAACATTCTTTGAGAACCTGAAAATAAGTTACTAAGAAGATGACTTGTTCTCCACCATCCAAGAGTCCAGATCACGTGTTGGCCTACCAGGAAAAGGAGTTTTGGAATTGTGATGGATAGGTCAATGAAGAAGCTGTCCTGCTGCAAAAATTCCATGCTGGGAATAATTAGAAAATGAATTAGAAAAAAAAAAGTACCAATATCACACTGGTTTAATCAAACCATACTTGGTATACCATTTACAATTCTGTTTATTGTACTTTGGATGCTGTAGAGGTAGAAAATATGCAGAACCACCAAACAATCAAGGAACAGGAGCTGCTACCCTACAAGGAGATTTTATCATGTTTTCATACTGTTCTTCAGTAAAAAGGACCATAACAGAAAGACAAGGTGGAGTTTTATAAAAAAAATGATGCATTCTGCAGAGAAAGGCAGGAAAAAAGTTTACTCCCCCTTTCTTTTAATATCTGAACTCATGGTCTTCCTTTCAAACATAGGAGATTAGGGATGGACCACCACTACCACCCCATCATCTCGAACTATCAAACTATACAATTAGCTTCCACAAGATGGAGTCAAGGCCAAGTACTTGGATGGCTTTAAAAGGGGATTTGACAAACGCAAGAAAGAGAAGGCAAAGGCTATCACTGCCCACTAGTCATGATGATCTACTATTACTTCCAGATTCAAAGGCAGTAGTCTCCAATAGAAAACATCAGCTGAAAGAGGGTGCCACCTTTCTGTTGTATACATCCTGCAAACAATATATCGGAGAAAATGTGAGAGGCTTCCCCAATTTGGGGAAAAATCTCCCAGAATTGGCTGCATTGACCAGTTGGGGAAAGCCAAGGCAGATCTTGGACCTGATTAATCAACCGTGTTCCTAAGTTGCTATGGGCCAAAGAAGTAAGCCAATATGACACGTGTCATGTGGCTGTACATATAGCCTTACCTTATGTACAGCCACATGAGTCTCTCCATTTTCACTCACAAAGACCTGTTTCCAATTTATTTACTTTGAAATCCTATATATTTATGATATTTATTCTCTCCACCTTTGGGCCTATTTTATTTGTTGTGCAAGAGTTCAGCAGGAGAACAAACGCAGCTGACAAAATCTCGGGCAAGGGAGAAAAATCAATACGAAATCAACTATGATTAATGCTGTTTGACAATTTTTCCACATTAATCACATTCCTGGGCTCTGGAGCATGCAAAGCGGAAAAGTCTATAGTCCTAAAAGTGTAATTGGGAACATTCTTTCTACTTACGCTGAGTTGGGGAGGTGTGGGTGGTAACGCGGCTCAGAATTACAAATCAGTGGAATCATCCAGTTGAACAAAAGCGGCCTCCTTTGTCCAAAAGGTGGATGTGCATTGAAAAGACAATCACAAGGAGACTCATCAGAATGTACCCTGCATCCAAACTTGAAACGGCTGTTTTTCCAAATACTGTGGTGCGGCTTAAATGAACTTTAAATCGAGGCCCAGCTTTAAAACAGACAGCCAAGGATACTGCTGACTCACAATCACTAAGCATCCTTCCCTCCCTGTTGTCAGGAAACATACCAGAAGAATACCAAGGACAACCATGTCTTAATTCTGTAACAATCTGCCTTCAACGAATGCAGCCACTGGCTCTGCACAGGGAGGGCGGGGGGGTGCCACCCAGGGTAATAAAACACTTTGCCTGATTTGGGATTTAATCTAATGTCCCCAGGACAGAACTGTATAAACACTTCTGGGAAGAAATTACTGTTGCCTTGACAAGATATATATTGGTTATATTCATGGTAATGAAAGTATTTCTACTGTATACTGGAAGCAGGCAGAAAGAGGACAAGGCTTCACATTGAGCAGTCTGCAATCAATACCAGAAGGAAGGGAATTAAGAGTTGTATCCCTAAGAAGGCTGTTGTGGGAAAGGTAGACCCGTACGAATGGCTTGGGTTCCCTCACTGAATATGATGGGAGACGGGGTTTTAATACTCCTAGAATGCTACAAGTTGCTGAATCAGGCAGGATCGTTAGCATTCAATCTTCAAGACTACTGTCCAATTTTTTTTTTAATCTTATGGCATAGCAGTTCGGTGTTCGTGCTGCTTTTTTTCTTGCTGGGAGATCCTTGTGAGGTCCAGCAGCCAGATGTGTGGACCGTTGAGCCGTGACAGGTCACGTTGCCTGGGCTACACCGCGAGGAGGCCAGTCTGCACTGCACCGAGTTGGGCTGAGAGAGAGTGACCGGCCCAAGGTCACCCAGGAGGCTTTCATGCCTAAGGCGGGACTAGAACTCACAGCCTCCTGGTTTCCAGCCCAGCACCTCAGCCACTAGACCGAACTGGCTCTCTACTGTGCAATATTATGAGGACCAACACCTAGTAGAATCCTTGTGAAAAGGATGGTAGTGAAAACAAGACTCAGATGGACAGACAAAAAAACACCAGGTGACTGTCGTCGTCGTCATCATCATGCCACACAGAAATACTAAAAAATCTATAAACCTAGCTGTTATATTTGCCCAAAGAAAAAGCTACGTAATGAACAAGAACATGTTAATGAATTTCACAGGGTCTGAGGAAAGGAAGTTGGGTGTTAGAGCCTCTATTTCTAAATAAGGGCAAATGAAACCCTACAGAGACATTTGTTCCACACACTGTAACTCCAGGATCAGTTTTCAGTTCATTCAGATATAGGAAATCCACAATGTTAGCAAATAATCTTCTCTAAAACCCAAGGGCTTCTTTGCCCCAATCTCTCAACAATTTCATAGAAACAAAAAATGCACCAACTATTTCCCGTTACAGCTGTTTCCGGCTAGAGATATTGATTTCTCTCAAGGTGTCTGGAACTAAACTTTACTGACAAGCATGAACTTCCACCATAGCTAACCTAACGTAAGACTATACACACACACAGACACACAGACACACACACAACCACTCCAGCATCCAGCACTAGACTTTACTTCAGGTGGGACTGGTGAATCAATTCTTTTTCATGTTGGGAGGTTGGGCAGGTTGGACAAACACATTATCAAGTCTGATGGGGCTTCCTTGGAGCAGTTTTCTGAAAATGAAAACACACCAACCAAACCCCAAGAGGGTGAACTCTGAATCAGAAGTGGGAGCCAAAATGGGTGCAGGGGCCAATGTATCACAGCAGTCTCTCTTCCTGCAGTGTAAGATCTCCATAAATACTTGTGAGTTTGAATAGATTATTCTGGAATGATGCCCAGTTGCTAGAGTTAACATGGAGGGGAGACTGACCAGTCAGAGTGCGCACCAAAAAGGGCCTAAGACATTCATTTTATTCAGGTTTTCCTCGGGCTGATTCAAGAGCAAGTTGTGTTACAGACCTCCGGCAACGCTAGAGTTACACAAAATCAGATACAAATCATTCCCGAGTGTCATCTTCTAGATTATGAGAATTTCGCTCCAAGAGTTGGAGAACACGCATCCTTCTTGTCACGGCTTTTTAACCTACCAAGAGTTGGACATGAGACAGGGCTATTTTTCTTCTTGCCTGGGTCCTTCCCAGCAGATGATTCTCAAGAGCATCTCTGTGCATTTCCCATTCTCCCTCTGTGCTCACTACAAGCATTTCCCCTTCAAGGTACACTTCCTGGTCCCTTCACACTTTTCCATCAGCCATCTTACGTGCGGTGATTGTGCCCGTGGCACAGGCGATTTACTGCTTAATTAATAACTTCGCTGTGTTGAAAAGGAGATAATACTTTTCCTTCTGCATGAAAGCATCCATTTTTCCTTCAGCAAACAGTTGAATGCATACAGTAATTAAACAAATGTTCACTTTAGCTCCCATTTTCTTCCAGCAATCACAGCTTTCACTCACCACTGAAATTTTACTGCTCTTTCGTCATGGACCCCAAGTGAAGAAGAAATACAAGGAAGAGCATTCCAATTCCCTTCCTTCCCTCATCCCTGAAAATTTCTCTGTGAAAAATGGAAGATTTCTAACAGCACCACCTTCTGAAAGGTTCCTTTCTAGCCAGGAGAACGGGAAAATGCAATTCAGCGTAACTGAGGATCAAGAGACTTGTATTGGGGAAAAATCTAGCTATATTAAAAAAAATTATCCTGCCCCAATTACAGAGGAATCTGGGTGGCTTGCCATAATAGCAAACATGATAATCTAACAAAAAATCTTATTAATACATTAAAACATCCCAGAATAATACATGGCATCAGACCCCAAAAGCCCTCCAGAGGAGCTCTGTTTTCAATTTCTTCTAGACATCTGATAACCTGGAGACAAGCAGACTTCAACAGGAGACCATTCTGGAGGGCTGGCTCCATCATGGGGAAACAACGCTCCTGGGCTTAGCCCCCCAAATCTCCCAAAAATAGGAGACAACCCACTGCTTCTCCAGACACGACTGAAGTTGTTGGGCCAACTCTAGTGGGGAGATGACAAGTGGGGGTTAGTTGGTATGGACCATAACCAGGAAAAAGGCTGAGGGTGATGGATAACTCAGTAAGATCATCACACCACTGGCGAGCTTACTCAACAGATCTGATCACTCAACCCATTTCCTTGCATTTGCAGAATACTTTGAACTACAAACAAATCCTTCATACAACATGACAAGACAGAAACAAACAAATGGAGTTTAAAACGAATCCAGCTTAACAGTTGCATGCTAGGTTTTGAACCAGCTTGATAAGGATGTGGTGTGAACCTGGCCCCTGTCTGACAGGAGGGACAGAGATGTTCCATTAGGCAGCTGTTACACTGCCAGGCTGGACTGAGGACACCAGATTCAAATCACCACTTAGACCCGATCATCACTGGGTGGGATTAGGGAAGGTCTTGCTTCCCAAGCCTGGCCTACCGTCACAAGACTGATGTGAAGATTAAATGGGGGGAAGATCCCAGGGAAATTGAGTAATAAACGGCAATATAAGAACTGTGAGCTGGGCCAGTGCCCAGGGTTGCTGTCAGTTGGGCAGCTTATGAATCTACATTATAAATAAATAGTTAAATTTACTGCTGTCATCCAAGGCTCTGGAAAGGCCACAATCCACTTTTCCTCCAAAGCCCGTCTGAAAGGGTGTTTATTGCAGGCAGCTTCTGGCACTTTCCCTCCTTGCTCACCAAGTGTGGATGGAAATGTTCTGCCTTTATCCTACGCTTTACACTCCATCAGGTTTTACCCATCTTTGCTGCAGTTTACATATAAACTGTCCCTGAGCCCAGAAAAGGAGGAAGATAAGCATTCATCTGTTTCAAATACTCCTGGCCTGAGAGACAGAGAGAATGTGAGAAACAGCCACTTGGCTGAGAATAACTTTCAAATGCAATTATATTCTTAGCTTTTAACAATATAGACACAAGTCCCGGTACATAGTCATTAGTGGGGAAAAAAATGCAACCATCTTTCAGGATTAAATAGAATTAGCAAAATGGGATAGCAAGAAAACTGCAGATAAAAAGCGATAGTTTTCTCCAATTTCTCTATAGCTAATTGCAGCCGGCTCACTCGCCCTGTGCCTAATTTGTTACAGAATCCCAGTCCTGAAAAAGGCCTCAGAAGATCGTCTGGATCAACTCTGGAATGGTGGGCTGGGGTGGGGGGTGCGCCAGGAGAAAGGGGAGCAAGCAGGAACAGGACAAAAACGAACTCTCAACAGCCACCTTTATCCGAGATGTTCATGACGTGCCAAGTCAACACTTCTTGCAAACTGTGGAGTCTCTGGAGCTGAGCTTGGTGGTTGGCTTGCAGACATTTTATTACCTGACTAGACAACATCATCACTGCAAGTGAGTGTGGGCTTTACTCCGTTTAAGACCAGGACACATCCTCTCCAGCAGCCAACACCCAAATAAACAGGGACTAATACCAGACAATCAAGCAGAAAACAACACCCCAGTCAAGGAACTACCAAGAAGAAACATCACCCCCACCAACACTGGCAGGGCAAGCTACTGGATACAAACAGGGAGCAAACCCCACCCCTCTCGCACTGACAATGTTACCTAGTTGGGTTATGAAACGTCTGCATGCCAACCACCAAGCTCAGAGGGTGCCAAGGACTCCACAGTTCAATCCTGAGCTGTACATATTCTTTTCTATTGGCTTCTTGCACTCGCATCTGATGCTGTGCCAGCCAGAAGGCACAAGGGGGGTATTTTCCAACATGAACAAAAAGGATGCCTTGTGGAGGTCGGGTTAACAAACATCACACACACACACACACTGTTGTGACCTAATCAAATTTTAATAAGGAGACATGATTAATGGGCCCTGGAGGCAGAGGGCTTCCAGAAAGCATCAATGGGAGAAGCCAAGGAATGTCAGAAAGGGCAATGGGATCAACAGCAGCATTGGGGAAAGACTCCACTGGATGCAAGAGAGACTGGAAAAGAGATAACATGAATTTCCACAATGAACGCTTCTTGAGTAATTCAACTTTCCAGCAAACTGGACGTCATCCAGATAAGACAACGGAAGCTCTTGAGGAACAAGCCCCATGCTTGTTGTGAGAAAGCAGACAAAGAACTTGTGCCAAGAGGCCCTCATCTGAAATGTTTCCCAACATCCTGACTGAATTCCACACGGGATGCTAATTTAAAGGCACACCGGGCCACAGACCCAAATGCTCATCTTGCTGAGTCATCTCCTGGGCAACTTCTTCACCTGATCAGGCTGAATTCTCCTTCAGTTATCTAGGACAGCCATCTGCGTTAGTTCTGCCCTGCAGGATGTCAGTCTGCAGCGGTCCTCACGGCAGAAAACGCAAAAGGCGAAGCAACGTGCTTTGTCCACAGCTCTGTTTTTCCTTAACAGGGACCCTGACACACCGTGTCTTCGTTCTCTCTGTTAGTCTACGGTATTCCAAAATCAGAAAGAGAGCCCATTAGCACCTTTTCCTACCAAAGAATTTCATTAAAAGACAGAAGTCACAAAACTCAAGAAAATTCATTAGCTGGAAAAGGGGCAATCTGTGTCCTGCTGATTCAATCTCTAGAGCCGTGTTTCTCAACCTTGGCCACTTTCAGATGGGCGGACTTCAACTTCAAAGTTCTGGGAGTTGAAGTCCGCCCATCTGAAGGTGGCCAAGGTTGAGAAACACGGCTCTAGAGTGAAGAAGGTCATCCCTTCAAAGGTCGGATGGTCAGTAGCTGCATGGGAGGGGGCAGGGTGAAGCAGACATGGAAGGTCCATCACACCCACACTGGCATCCTTGGGTCCTCCTAGTCTAACAACTCATCAAATGTCAGTGGGGCAAACTCAACTAGCCACACTCTACCTGGGATTCCGAAACGGAGTAGATCCCACAGGACCAGTGGCTGCTGGTAGCCACGCTAGCTAAGAATTCTGGGAGCTGTACTGCAACTACATCTGGAGCTTGAAGAAGGCTGGCAGAAGTGAATAGGATCAAGTCCAAAAAGAGGGAAAATCCAGATTTTTTCATCCCGTGGAAAACCACTGATCTTTTCTTCCCGCAGAAAGAACAGGTTCTTCTGGCAACATAGCTCAGCTTTCTCCAATCTGGTGCCCCCAAATGTCCTAGTTTACAACTCTCATCAGCCACAACCAGTGTGATAGCTCAGAAGGATGGGAGCTGTAGTCCAGCATCCTGTTGCCTGTATTTGCCTTGATACCTTCCTGTGCCTGTTGGTTTCACCAGCCTTCGCCAACACCACCCTGGAAAAACACTCACATCCCATTATCACGCTCAGCTCATTAACTTTTTTCTTTTTTAATATACTCGGAGTATCCATTTAATTACTTGTGTCCCCATCAAAATGTAATATTAAGCCTATTGGTGTTAATGAGAAAAGCACTCTGTGCTCCTTCATTATCGTCGACCTTATATGCTCTTAAAACACGCACACACATCACTGCAGACGTAATTCCAGGCAACATCGAGGTCTACATTTCGGTTTTGGGCTGGACCAGGAATAGAAGAACCCTTCGAGTGATTGCCATTACTCATCTATCTTTTTGTCTGTGCAGATCCAGGAACATCTGCTGTCCCGCTCCACCACAGGATATCCAGCTATGTCTCACAGGCTGGATTTATTACCAAGGCGGCCAAAACTTTTGGGTCATCTTTCATTTCAGGACAGCGTTCCCTGATCCCAAAGGATTTTAAAATCAACCCCTCTCTCCTTTTAACCTAACAGGGGGTGGAAGTTCCCACAACCGTCAGCAGGGAGGGTTTTTGATCCAGAACCATCCTGCCCTTTTCAATCTTGATTCTATTCTGTTTGTCTTCTGCCTTCAGTCCTATTCAACTCTTTGACCAAAGTGATTCTGGAGATGTGGTGAGGCTACCTGTAACTCATGCCTCGTGGGTCTGGGCATTGTACCAACCCAGCCGGTCAGTTTATTCAATAAACCCCGATTAAACAACCAGGATACTGTATGTTGTGTGAACCGGGCCCCAGGTGCACAATCCAACTGTTTTCCCTTGCGCCAAGATGCGGTCCCCTTTCCAGGAGGGGAACATCACCAAATTCAATGTTGTTGATCCGTTCTGTTCTGAGCCATCGTCTTCAGGCTGTGCTGTTTCTAATACGCAGCAATTATCTTGCTCTGCGTTTTAACGTATTATGATGAGCTACCCCGGTAGAGTTATTGAAAGATAAGCGTTTGTGTTTTTATCATAAATAAACAAATGGCAGTCCCCGCGGGACGCCATAAACAGAGGAAACTGCCAAAAATATTTTTTAATATGCATCACATGCCTCCCGCTTTCTCCAGCTTTATGGAGAGCATGGGTGTGAAATATTAGTGCACGTAATTATATTTCACAGGAGAAGACTGAGCATTGAGCAATTAAGCTTCATCGAGCAGCAAAGTCGCCAAACAGCTTTTTCAGAGGACTTCAACCATGCTTGCAGAATGGAAGAGTCCACGCAGTGCTTCTCAACCTTGGCAACTTTAAGACGGGTGGACTTCAACTCCCAGAATCCCCCAGCCAGCCATGCTGGCTGGGGGATTCTGGGAGTTGAAGTCCACCCGTCTTAAAGTTGCCAAGGTTGAGAAGCTCAGAGTCCAGGTGCTCCAACCCAAACCCTTTTTCTGCTTTTACAGAAAAGGGTAGCTTAAACCCAAGAAGCAGAATTCCTAAATTTATTTCGGATGCTGGTGCTTTCCTACGAAGACAGACCCATCCTGGGAGTCCACAGCTGGCTCCCGGTGCTGGAAGAAGTCATTACGGCAGCAGCAATAAAACCCAAAGCCAGCCCCAGAGAAGGCAATCTGAAAAATGTAGGCGGCCATAAAAAGTGCAGTTATTTAATAAAGTTCACCAGAGGCTGCACCGCATCCGGCTGCACACCTTTTTGCCCGCCGACTGCTCTGCGGAAATCAGTAATGATGGACAAACAACAAGAGAGGTGAGGAGATTAGTTATTACCAATTACTTGCTTCTTAAAACGAGCAAACGACAGCATAAAATTGCCAGGTTGGTGTCTAGCCTCACAGCGCCAAGTCCTATAGCCTCCTTCTCCAGCATGTTCCTTTAGCAAGTGTTTGTGTGTGTGTGTGTGTGTGTGCGCACGCCGTTCCAGATTTAGACACACAGGGGGGGAAAAGCCAAAAAAAAGAAGGCTGGAGGAAAAAAATCCTTTCCTGCCCATTAAAGGTTTCCTACCTGGAGACCAGGCAGGGCTGGGGATCAAGGTAGTGAAAGAGAACTTCCTCTACCACATGGGCATTTGAAGACTGGCAGTGCCCCCTGTGCAGCCTTGACAACTAATGGTATCATTAAACAAGAAAAAGGAAATCAAGCCCTGCTCCATCAAAACAGAGTTACGGATTGAGACAAAATGATGGAAGATGTGAAAGGTCTTTAAGGATGGTAGAAACAGAACCCCAACGAGGGCATCAAAGGAAGACTTTCCACAAAGAACATTTTGTAACTGTGAGGCTAGCGATGGAAAAGGCCCGAGGCTGACCGAGGGGACCAGGAACAGATGACTGAAATTACAAAGGGAATTCTTCAGAAAACGAAGCTAAAGTTCTCGGCATTCTTCCCACACCCCTCTTCCATCGATTTTGCTCTTCTTTCCCTGCTTCCCCTCGTTTCCCTTCGCTCCGTACATCTAAAAATAAATGAATGGAATGCTAAACTGTGTTGCAAGATGCTAGGAATGGAGTCGGTGAAAAGTGCCAAATTTCCCCACTTTATTTTGTCAACAAAAATGGGGGCTACAATTGAGCCTTCTTTTTAGAGTTTCATTTCGAATGCCAAAAAATAAAATAATAAAATAATAAAATAAAATAAAATAAAATAAAATAAAAATAAAATAAAATAAAATAAAATAAAATAAAATAAAATAAAATAAAATAAAATAAAATAAAATAAAATAAAATAAAATAAAATAAAATAAATAAAATAAAATAAAATAAAATAATAAAATAAAATAAAATAATGCAAATCCCAGCGAGTGGGCAGGAAAGAGAAGGGGAAGGGACGACACGAAACCGATGCGGAAGCACAACTTCCCTCCTGTTCTGTCACTGTTAATATTGTCTTTAGAAATCAGCGTGCTGCTCTGTTGCCAAAGAAGTGCTTCTAAATGAAGACAGGAAGAATTACCATCTGGAAAAGTTGAGAGGAAGAAGAAGAAAGGGAAGGACCTTTCCAAGAACGAAGCCACAAATGAGTAACTGAGCAAGCTGATGCAATTCGATTCTGCAACTTAATTAAGAAAAACACAGAGCAAAAATTACAGGAGATGCACCACCAATTCAGCAGCTTCAGTTCCATACTCAAAAAGACACAAGACGACCCTTTCTCTGCAGTTCCCCAGGAAGAGGTCTACAGCCAGCTGGTTGGCCCCCAAGGACGTTCTCCATGCTTGAGGAAAGGCTAGGTTGCGGCCAGAAATTGTAGATCAGGACCACAGATCTCATATTTTGAGTCCTTGCACCAAACACAGTACTAAGCTGTCATCAAACAGGGCATGACAGAAAAGCAGAGAGGAAGGTGGACCCCATCAAGGCTTGCATTTGGGCCTCCAATGCAGTCCTTGACATAGAAGAAAGTCCACATTCACCTCATCCTCACTGGAGGGGCCACTGAGACCAACAAATCTAACCCATGCTCTACATTGTCTAGGCATCTCTCTCAAAGCATCCCTGACTGACATCAGTCCACCCTCCACTGGATACATCCAGCAAAAGAAAGCCCACCCCTTCTCCAGGCTGTTGGTTCTGTTGTCAAGCTGCTTATTCTCTTAGGAAGGCTTTGCCAACATCCAGCTGGAATCTGCTTTCTTATGAACACCACTATTCCATGCCTTTTTCTGGGATGGTAGGACCCCAGACTGTAGTCCTCTTCTGTGCAACAGATGGGACACAAGGCAACTCATGTGGCCGAGTAGTTCTCCCAAAACCATCTGCTTCCCTGGTTCTGCTAGCATCAGACCCACCAACAGCCATCTGGATCCACTGCTGATCCTCCACAGCTTCGTGTCCATCCACAACAGGACTTGCTACATTTCAAAAAATTCAATATTATCGATAAAAACTGGAGAAGCATGAAGTTCTCTCACATGCACAGTTGGAAAACAGGAATGCTCGGCGTATTCAACTAGTCATCAGGGGTGCAAGCAAACGCCCTTCCTGCACTGGCTCACTTAGAAGAGCATGCCCCATCCTCACTGCCCTCCCAATGTGCTGAACTCCCATCATTTACAGTGATATGACAGCTGGTTGCGTTGGCTTGCAAATGAGTTCTACAAGCCAGCAGGGAAAGACCAGTCTAGAGAACACATCACAGGAAGCATTGTAGAAAAATAAAATGTGTAATTTGGACGCTTCATTGGAAGTCTTAGAAACATTTATTGGTAATCCTTAGGGAGCCACTGTGATCCCTCGAGGCCACTGACGGGCTGTTGATCTGCCTTATCCAAGTGGATTACAACAGAAAAGGCAGAAACTCCAGCACCTGGCCCACTAATATAATAGAGATCTTCCATAAAGAAGATCCACAGATCACTCAGTTCTGACATCTCCAAGCAGGACTAAGGCAGGTTGTGCGCCAAAGCTCTGAAGAGATGCAGGTAAGGCTAAATCAGATAGATGCAAGATCTGACTGAGACTCTCTCTGGCATGTACCAAATTAAGAAGTCCCAGAATTCTTTTAAATGCTTTGGATTCCAGGACGATTTTAGCCAACTGCTTGGGAGGGACTCACCTCCTTTCTCCAAGACGGCTCATGACTTACTTGCACAAACTGCCATGGTGAATGTCACTTCTGGCCTGGGGAACAATGGCTGCGCTCCCACTGGAATGGGGACAAATGAGCTTTGCACCACGCCATGTGTTTGCCTGCGCAGGGCTCCCTGGCAGCTTTCCCAGTGACGGGGTCGATGCAGTGACCTTCCTTGCAGCCTCCCCTGCCTTCCCCGATATGGTGTTTACAGAGACGTTGGAGGCCTAACATCTGGAGGGCATCGTGTCAGGGAAAGCTGGGGCCACCCATCCTGTCTTGAAACTAGCAAATCCAGGAGGCTCTCTCACCTGTGCCGCTAGTCAACACTCAAGTACAGGTAGTTCTTGCTTAACGACCACAATTGGGACCGGCATCTTGGTTGCTAAGCAGAGAGGTCATTAAGCAACCCAATTTATGACCTTTTTTGAAGCGGTCATTAATCGAACCACGTGCTCATTAAGCAAATCATGCAGTTCCCCACTGATTTTGCTTCCCAGAAGCTGGCTGGGAAGGTCAAAAATGGTGATCACGTGACCGTGGGATGCTGCGACAGTCATGACTGCAAACCAGTTGCGAAGTGCCCAAATTGTGATCACATGACCGTGGGGAATGCTGCGGCAGTCGTAAGTGTGAGGACCGGTCATAAGTCAGTTTTTCCAGCACTGATGTAAGTCCAAACCGTCACTAAACGAATGGTTAAGCAAGGACTACCTGTATGGATGAAGTAACCCTCATGTGCACACTTGCAAAAGGTCCCAGTGCCCAAAACATCCATGTTTTAATCTGGGTGACACTAATGTGTTCTTGGAATCCTAGCTCCAGTCCCAGAGGCAAGAAGGTTCCTGCTGCCAATCCTCTTACGGTCCTCCTGGATGCCTGCCAGGAGACCAAACCACATGTGAAAGCTGCAGTCATCCATCATCCCGATGGATCACTGTTCCTAGAGAAAGCAGCCTGTTCCTCCCGGCCGGCACTCAGACTTAAATCTTTTAAGAAAGCTTGGCGTCTGTCCTGCCCAAAACCCACATCGCTTGGTGGTGGGCGCCTGCTTCCCGTGCCTAGGGGCCCTGTGTCCCGTTTTGGAGAGCTGGCCTGGAGCTGAGCCACGGGTTTGCCAGTGCAGCTCCCTGCCCAGCCCGAGGCTAAGTCAATACTTGACATTCCTGGGCCTTGACCTCAAACTGCCAGCTCCGGTCCCCAGAGGCAGCCGCCGCCAGGGCCTCCTCCAATCAGCCGTCCACGCGCACAAACACGCCTTGCCCATGTTGAGGCAGCTCCGTTGGCAGCAGAGGACCTCGGCCCCCTTCTTCTGGAGAGAGAGGAACAGCCAGGCTCCTTAATTCAATCATACCTCGGCAATTCTGGAAAGGGGGAATGGGGGGGAGCGTTACATAAGGGTGTGATTTACTCATTTGGGTGAAGTGGCTGCAGATCCTGTCGGAAGGTCTTCTCTCAAGTTTCTATTGCTGCTCCCCACCACCACCACCACCACCACCACCACCCTGCCCTTCCATATATTCAAGGCATCAACCTGAGCTTCAAAGGAACCAGATTTAAAGTCTCTTTCCCCAACCTACATTCAGCACTGTATACTTTATATGCTGGGCAGCTTGTTTTTAAATGTTTTGTACAGTTAGTCTTTGGTTTATTGTTTGCTGTTATTATACACTGCCAGAGTCAAAGCAACCGAGCCGGACGGCCGTACCCACCCCTTAAATAAATATATAAATCTCCTCTACAGATGTGCTAGATTTCAAAGCCATCAACCCCAGCCAGCAGGGCCATCGCCTGGAGGCAGAGTGTCGATAAACCGTCTCCTGTCCAGTATGGAACAAGCACTAGCTAAGCCTCACCTGCTTAGCTCACCATGGTGCATATTTTTAGCAAGGTTGAAAGAGGGTTGCACCAACTTGGGGCAAATCCCCAAACACCTGTGTTTGCTGTGGTTCTAAGAAAGCTTCCCCAATGGGGTGACCCCCAGAAGCATTGCCACAATGACACATCCTTGGCTGTGGACGCTGGGAATCTAGGAGGCTGCCATCCCAACATGTCTGGCCTTGGAGAAGGCCACTCTTAAGGCCATGCTTTCAAAGCAATTGACTGGTCAGAAGTCCTTCCCCCACCCCTGAAATTCACTGCTGCTTTCTCTGCATGCAAACCATGTTCCTTCCTTCCTCGTGAGTCGGGAGAAGAGCAGATGGTTCCCTCCAGGCATCAGTATTTAGCCCAAGACTGCCAACTGCGGATTCTCTGCTGTGTGGGAGATGCCTTTAACAAATGGGTTCAGCTCACCCAGCACAAATGAACCACAATCCTTCTCTACCCAGAAATTCTGCTGGCAACCTCTCCTCAGTGTGGTACCAACCATGGGTTTTTATCTAGACTTTTTAAGCTGGGATAGCTTAAATTGTAGGGAGAAAATTGTATTTTTTTTAAATGAAGCATAGTTTGGTTTTTTGGTTTTGGTTTTGGTTTTTAAAGGAGACATTCTAAATCCTTCTCCTCTAGTGTGGGATCTGGAGACCAGCCCTAACTGATTTGCTGCCTTTTCCAGACACAGGTTTCTACCCCAATAATAAGCAGCCAGTCATATACTGCAATCAAAGAACTTATCAACTAAGAAAGGATGATAAAGAAAGAAGGTCAAAGTTGTCAACAGGAAAAGTCAAACCACACACCCACCGCAAGCACCTTGTCAAAGGCTGTACCTTTTCTTTTTCTTTTTAAGTGCACATACAGGAGAGCGACAAACAAAAGATGTTCCTTTCAACACACACCAATCCTGCCGCTTCACACCCTTCCGATTCAGGGAATCAACCCAGCAGCAATCCAGTCCAGATCCTTATTCACGATTACAGCATGCAACCACTCAAATCCCGGGCCTGTTTCAGAACGAGAGCAAGACGATGCCTCTCAGCGTCCCTTTCAGCACGATGGATGGATGGTGTTAACAAAGGGCAGCAGAAGAGCGACAGAACAAAAAAGATGCAGGTTCCTTAACGCAAGAGCCCCGTCCTCCTTGCACACGGCACCGTCCTTTCCTCAGCCCCAGCCCTTGGAGGTGGTGGGTTAGGCTTGGGGGAAGAGTGAAACCAGCCTCAGACAACAGTAAATCAGATCTCGCATCATGGGCCACCAATGTTCCCAGTATTTCTCAACCTTGGCACCTTAAAGATGGACTTCAACTCCCAGAATTCCCCAGCCAGCAAGGAATTCTGGGAGTTGAAGTCCACCCATCTTACCAGCACCCCCATGCCAATGAGGGCAATCTGGAGGTAAAAGCTATCTGAGTTTGTGGTGGGTCTCACAGTAAGAGCAGACATCCCTGGTGCCTCACAAGCACCCAAGCTCAGGGAAACTTCTCTGTTTAACCTCCGGGTGAATTCTTCGTAGAGCGCAAGAACTGTCATCTCCATTCTTGGACTAATTGTCTTCTCAACCAGGGGGTTTGCAAGCCTTTTCTCACCCCAAGATGAACAAACCAGCTTCATCCCCCTGGATTAGTACTCCCAGATACACAAATACTGCTAGATCACACCTACGCCACACTCCGTCTTCAAAACCAGATGCCCGAAAGGCAATGCAAGCTGAATCGCATCCCAGATCCTCTTGGACATCTGGGCCTGTAACTGGCTCATTAACAATTCTGCAGGGGGAGGCATATGCAAATTTGGCCTTGCAAGATTTATGAGGGAGAGGGGAAGAGAGCCAATTAATTATCAGGGCAATCTTAAAAGCCCAGTAAAGAAGAAAGTCTGAATGGAACTCCGCCCCCCTCCCCCAAAATGTCACAATCAGATATAAAGAGAAAATCCTAAAAACCAGGAACCAAATAAATCCTCCAGGTTCTGAGTTCCTGGGCTGCCAGCTATTTATTTCTCTGCTAAAACAATGTAGCTGGCTTTCCTTATGTAAAACAGACAGATCAACAGACAGGCACACAGACACACACACTCTCTCTCTCTCTCTTTTGGAGAGCATCCAGTTTCTACTTATCTCAAAGCATTTAATCCTACTTGTAGAAGCTGCTGGTAGAGGTTTCTGCAAGCTTACCACCAGCCGTGTGTGTGTGTGTGTGTGTGTGTGTGTGTGTGCGCGCGCGCGCGTGTTTCTGCAAGCTTACCACCGTGTGTGTGTGTGTGTGTGTGTGTGTGTGTGTGTGTGTGTAATTCCAGCCCCAGATTATGTTAACTTGGCCCTTTCCATGGAAAGCCATTGGGGGCTCCTTCAAGGACTGGTTTTCCTGTTCCAGAATCAACCAGAGACAGCAAACAGAGGCCTCCTCCATTTGACGTAAATCAGCGCACTGCACATTTAAGGTACTTGCACTTTCTCTCAGGAAAATACCTCCAAGTGATTCATTAGGGACCCGGCTGCTTGCATGGAAGGGAGCTTCTCCTCAACATCTTGAAGCCACTCAGGTCGTCAAAGTTAAAAAGCAATCAAGTTTACTAATATTCTCCTCATGCAGCCATTTACCTAAGTGGAGAACACGATTCTTGGCAATTCCCCTCTTAACGCATCAGGAGCAAATGAGGCTCGGTGCACACACGTTGGGATGAAAATCTGCATAGCCTTTCCCACCTTATTTTATTTGCTTTCAAACAGAAGCACCCACCCATTATTTGCCCGTGTTCTGTTGATAGTTGATAATTTAATAGAACGCTGTGCCAAGCCCAGGACAGATTGCAAGCTATAAATATGAATCTCCTGTACTTCCTAGATGGATTTCAGCATCATCGCAACCCATCATTTACAGCACCGTTTTAAAACGGATAACGTCCCAGGGAAGCAAAGGAACACTGTGCCACGCCAAGAGGAATGGCTTCAGCTGCGCCACACAAAGATTTGCTTACGAGTAGAAATTACCCGTCGCTAAATTCGGATTGCAGGGATAACAGATGGGATGAAATGAAACAGAATGAAAAATGCATGCCAGCTTGGCTCACCTAGCAATGCCTCTTTCCCTAAACCAGTGTTTTTCAAGCTTGGCAAAGATGGATGGACTTCAGCTCCCAGAATTCCCCAGCCATGCTGGCTAGGGAATTCTGGGAGTTGAAGTCCACTCATCTTTCAATTGCCAAGTTTGAAAAACGCTGCCCTAAATCAACATCTCCCTTTCAAGGGCTTCCCTTTATCCTCCTCAGGTTCTTTTCAATGTTTCCCTAAAGAGGCAGTGCTGCACCATATTCCAAATAAAGAGAAAATATGGTTCCATCCAGGAGAAGCTTGGGTAGATTGATCTGAATCTGCAATATTTCCTGGAGCATCCCTGTTAATGGATAGCTACTGCAAGATCCAGAGCTAACACAGCCCTGCTACACCATCTTGCCCTGGTTCATACAACCCATCATCCCAGTTTCACCTCAGTGCAGTATTTATCAACCATGGCAACTTTAAGATGTGCGGACTTCCACTCCCAGAATTCCCCAGCCAGACTGCCTTAGTGTGTTGTGTGAACCTATCCATGGCACTTTAATGGCCACAATTAAACAAACCAATCCAGAATGCATGGGATGAACACAGGCCTTCTTGTGATGCAGCAGTGGCTCAGTGGGATCCCCAAACAGGACAGAGTACCCCAACACCCACAGCAGAAGGCGAGGAAGGGCCCTTTCCTGAAAATTCAGCCTTCTTCCTCGCCATCTTTCCAATTCCTCTCTTCACTCAAGTGGAAAAGAAGGATGAGCAGGCGAAGCAGATGGGGACACTTTTTGCTGAAGGCAGCAAATTCCACCCATGCAGTGAAATGGGAAATATTCACAGCTCATCTGCATTTATCACAAGCAAACACAAAACGGCGGAAAAGGAATAGCTCTGATTGCACATACTCGCCAATTCATGGATTTATACCTAAAAAGCCACCTGGCCCGGTCACACAGCCCCAGGTAACCCAGCAGAGCTTCCAGCTCTGGGGCGAGACATTTTAAAACAGCATTCCTTGGTTCTGTTGTGACCCTGATTTCTAGCCATCCTGGCCAATCCCCAATGCTAAGCAGGACTCAAATTTATTTAATCTCAAATTTATTTAACCCTAACCTTACCATCAGCAACAGAGTTGTGAAGTTTCTATCTGCTGCAATCTCCCTGAGAAGACAGAAAACCTCAGAGGGATGGCATTGTGACGGTTCTTCACTCTTCGATTTGATTGTATTTCTATTTTCTTCCTCCTTTTCATTATATTTTATAGCAAAATTACAAAAGAGAAAAAAAAAACAGTAAAAAAAAAAGGCACTCCTGTCTCCAGGGAATTGCCACCACCGCTCATGACCAGGAGGGTTTCGCCCCACTTTATCCGGTGGCTCCTGGACGCTGGTAGGGGCACTTTCCATAACAATGAAGCCAACGCTTTGGGATTCCTCAAGTCTCCTGCCTGGGGGGGTCTTCTAAAGCAAAAACACCGTTCCCTGCTCTTTCGGCCAAAAAAGCATTGCAGTTTCTGCAGTCCAGTCACCGAGAGAGTTGCCTTTTTCCTCTAATCCATTCTCCCCTAATGACCCCCCAGGGGCTTGTCAGTGCGTAAGATACCCAAGCAGATGTCTGCGGCAGGGAGATAACTCCCAAGTTGCCTCTGCTCCAAAAAGTGCCACGTGGGTGAAGTTTCCACCGGCAAAGCTGCTCCAAAATGGCTCCTTCTTTGCAACTAGCAGTGGGAAAGCAAACTCGGCGGATCTGCTTCCTTGGCCAAAGGGAGCTGCATTCCCAAACCACGCTGACGGGGTTCAACCAGAACACTCCACCACTTTCCGTACAGATAGTCCTCCCTTGACAACCATTCATTTAGTGATGGTTCAGACTTACGACGGTGCTGGAAAAACCAGCTTGCAACTGATCCTCACGCTTACGACCGCTGCAGCATTGCTGTGGTCACATGATCACAGTTTGGGCACTTGGCAACTGGTTCACATTTATGACCATCGCAGTGTCCCATGGTCACATGATTGCCATTTTAAACCTTCCTGGCCAGCTTCTGGCAAGCGAAATCAATGGGGAACCAAGTGATTCACTTATTGACATGCTTCACTTAACTCTCAGTGATTCCCTTAATGACTGCCACAAAAAAGGTCGTGAAATTGGGTCAGATTCGCTTAATGACCACTTCATTAAGCAACCAAAATTCTGTTCCCAATTGTGGTCATTAAACGAGGACTACCTGCATGGTGGGGCCTATTAGGTGGGTTGGACTTCAACACCCAGAGTCCCTGCTGGCTAATGGCCCTGCTAGCTAAGGATTCTGGGAGTTGAAGTCTAGCACATAGGGAAGACACTAAGCTGCAGAAGGCTGCATCAAGTCCAAAGAAACACAAGGTGACTTAAAGCAGTGTTTCTTAACCGTGACCACTTCCAGCGGTGTGGACTTCAGCTCCCAGAATCCCCTAGTCAGCGTGAATATTGCTGAGAATTCTGGCACTTAAAATCCACACTGCTGGAAGTTGCCAGGATTGGGAAAGATTAGGATGGTGGAAAAACCCAGCCAATACGCTGTTTGCTGGATTTGGAATTTGTAAACTACTCAAAACCAGGAACTACAGTTTACAGAATTTAGTTTATAGCACCGTATGCTGCTGGCAAATCCAACTATATGGACCAGTGTTTCTCAGCCTTGACAGTCTGAAGCTGTGTGGACTTCAGCTGGCTGGGGAGTTCTGGGAGTTGAAGTCCACACATCTTCAAGCTGCCCTGGTTGAGAAACACTGGTATGGACTACCACCCAAATAGAGTATTTTCATAGGCACTCTTTACCATGGCCAACTGAATCCTGGTTTATCCACTTAGCCCAATGGCCTGGACTTGGACAACATACTGAACAAGGAACTAACCCCACAGTCCGGGTTCACACAACATACATTTGGCTAGTTGGTGGCTCAGTGCATCATACATCCAGACCCACAACACTTTACTCCTTACTTACTCATTATATATTTTTTTTTCTTCTTCTCAGCCTTACCATTTTTACCTCTCTCCTATGGTCTGTGGCCATTTACAAAATAAATAAATATAGATTGAACCGCTGTGGAGAAGTGATTTTCCAGAGTCTCAACAAACCAGCTTCCTAGCCAGACCATTTGCTCCCTGCCACACCCCCCAAACCACCTCCCAGTCAACACTCCTCCACACAAACGTCTCCCCGTCCCCAACTGGGGATCCTTCCACTGCAAACAGGGAACAGGCCAGCACACCAAGAAAACTTTTGTTCTGTGCCTGAACTCTGAGAAAAGACATTTCACTAATCCCCTCTCCAGCTGCTAGTGGTTAAAATTGACAACAGCAAGAAAACGGAGAAGTGCAGCCAACAGGTGTGAGGAGGAGGGAGAGCAAATGCTTGTTCACACCCATGTTTCCTTTTTTAGCGCGCACAAGCCGCAATCACAATAATTGCTTGTCAAGTAGACAGTGTTTCAGGGAAAGTGCCGCCAAGCTATTAAGGGGCTGTGCAATTATTGCATTAAATTGTATTAAATTCATACAAGAAGGGAAGGTCAGCCATGAAACTTTTTTCCTCTTATGCTTCTTAAGAGGCAGAAACTTTCTTACAACGTTCAGCCCAGCTGGAAATTGGCATCTGCTTAGTACAAATATCATAAACCAGGCTGGAATCATACCCTACATTAAACCATGGTTTGCAGAATAAACCCCAAACAGCTGGGTGCCTCGAACCTGTGAGAACTGGGCAACATACCAGCCACATTAATCAATATATTGAATAAACCATAATTTACCAATCAGTAACACTAACCCCAGGACATCAGAACCCAGCCTGTAAACTAACAAAAGCCCTCCCCCGTTCATTTGCTAATGTCTTTATATTCCGATGTATATTTTACTCACATTGACTGAGCAGGCTCCGAATGCAGAGGAGACAGTCCCCTGAAAGACACGAATGTAATTGACGCGACTGGCCGCCTTTGCACAGCTGCGCAATTGGTATCATTTGCTGCCAAGGACATAAATCTGTCAATTGCATCATTATGCACATGACATAAATTGCAGATTTCTTCGGACAGACTTTGGAAACATCTGGGTTTGTCTCTTAGCTCAGGGGTAACGTCGGAATGGAGAGACAAAGCCAATGTTTCCCACGATGTCAATTGCACAGCTGTGCAAATGAGGTAAGTTGTACATCAATTACATGCATGCACATTTAACAGACATTTGAGTTTAAGAGATCCTCCTACCCTCACATGGTCCTTTTAACAGGCAACACTATTTCATTTAGACACAACCTTTTCCACCCCGTAGCTCAAAGCACAGTCATTTTATACTCACTACAACCCTGTGAGGTAGGTTAGGCTTTGAATAACTGGATCTAAATCACCCAGTGAGTTTCCATAATCCAGCAAAGTCCTCAACTATCTTGCTTCAATATTCTAATCACAGCACCAACCAACACCGTCTGCATGTGGAAAAGATTGCCTGGAGGCAGAACTTTTATCACCCCTGAGGACTCCGCATGGGGCTATTTTCAAGCATCCATTAACAGCAAGGCTTAACTGCCCAGAGCAAAAACAGGGAGCTTGTTTTTGCTCTTCAGTTAGGTTACACAATTACTTAGGAACAACCTGATGCCAGGTGAGAGATTGATTGGGGTCACACATTTTCCTAAGCCATAATTGTTTTAATCACAGTTTGCTGAACAAGCTATTGTTGGCTGGGTCCATGAAACATATTAAACCATGAACCAAGGTTTATAAGCCACAATGACAGCCTATGTAGCCCAAAGTAAGTAAATCACAGGGAATAAGAATGTCCTACTCTGCAAGATTGTTGTGAGAATGAACGACTCAGTCACCCTTGGGCATAATACACGCTACACTGATTTTTGCAGCTAAATCACACCCAGAAATACAAGCACTTTTGCAACCTGTCCACTGAAGTCTCTGTTCTCTCCAGCAGGTAAACCAAAGTTTAAAGAAGAGGAGGGTGAAAACAGCTTGGGTATATTTAAAAAAAAAGAAGTGTCTCGCATGGTTGGCTGCAATATGTCTGCCTATAAATTCTGCAGAAGCATAAACAGAAAAGGGTTGCAGATCCTGAACGAGTTGCCCTAAGCTGCCTTCTGCCTTGAAGGATTTGCAACCCAAAGCAGATTCCAGGTGGAAGAATCCAAAATGCCAGAGATGCTGCAGAAGACAAAGGCAGGCTGGCAGAGATGGAAAGACCAGAGACTCATCTCAGGAAGGAGAGGGACAGTCACAGTTCTATGCCTTTGCCATAGATGGCAGTCGGTCTTATCCGGCAGGAAATACATTTTAGGAAGGCGGACTCATCCCTGCCTTCACGTGTTTAACTTGACCAGAGGTCCAGACGGCATTTCCATACAGAACGTAACAACCATCCCTCTTTCTGTGGCTTTCCACTTTCTAACAACATCGCAGTGATGATATGCAGTACCCAAATGCTTGCACCTTGGGCGGAGAAGTTTTAAAAACTTCCTTCGTAGAGTTTGGAACCAATGGGATCAGTTCTCTTTTTCAATGGTTTCCATCCACAAAGATGGCCAACGTTACTTCTTTTCTTAAGCAATGGCATTCTTACCCTGCAAATTAAGGGCTCAGAAAGCCCCAAAGAAAACGTGTGCCTGGAATATGTCACCCCAACATTTCATTATCCCCCTCTGCTATAGAATCCCTCATAGCTATCTTTATTTCTGCAATCTTCTTTTGAGCGGTGTTTTTATGCAATAGTTCCCCAGTTTTTAATATGGGGGGAGGTATGGTTGCTCGCTCTCTGACCTTTTTGGTGTTGAATTACTTCTCGCTTGTCCCATTTTACCCACTTCAAACAAGGCTTTTACTTTAAAAAGCAGCAACAAATGTTTTAAATAAATAAAACAGAACCCCCAGCCCCACAGGAATTACTTCATTTCTTACAGCAAAATTACTTGAAAAAGAGCCAAAGGCATTATACAGAGTAGTGCGTGAGTCACAGCTAGCCTTTCACTCCAATACTACCACTTTAGGTCTGGCAACCTCAAAGAAAGGGAGAAAGGTTTGCAAAGAAAATCGGGGAAAACATCACCAATTAGCTGAGATCCATCCCTCAATGCTATCAAAAGCAGCAAGATTGCCCTCAGTTGATACAGGACGGAAGCTAAACAACCACACAGTCCCATCTTGGGCTGATCCCTCTAACACAGGCCTTTTGCCACCACATTCTTCCTAAGACATACTTGGCCAGATACCAAAAAAAAAAAAAGAAAGATTCCAGATACCCACTTCTATGCACCTCTGCTCTGCTTACAGCACTGTAACCCCCTTTTTCCACTTCACACCCTCCCCAAAGGCCTGGCTAGCTCTCAGCCTTAGAGGTTCAAATCCAGATTCCTGGACCACAGCTTATCCATTCATCTCTCACATCGGAGAGGCTGAAAAGGCATCCTGGGGGTGGGAAGAAAAACCTTGCAGGGCATTTGGCTAAATTAGGTTTTCTGCCAAAAGGGGATCTGAGGATGCTCAGCCCCAAGGATGCATTCAGCCAGGTGCCAACTCTAAGGCTGCTCCCATGGCAAAGAACAAACAGGCATAAAATTAAATTATTGGGAGGCATTCACAGACCTTTCTGCTGCCAGCCCTCCAAGACTGGAGTCACTCAGCGAGAACAATGCTTAATGGGTAAAAATTGCTCTTTTCTACCGTGTCAAGCGGTTGCTCTGCCTGGGCAACAAGACAGCCCTTGGAGCAGCTTTCGAGACAGAAAGAGCTCTCTTAATTAGCATGAACTCCTTTTCCCTGCCATTGTCTGAGGCCTGGCAAAAGGAAGAACTTCGCCTTTTTCCCCGACAAATCAAAGGCGGGAGCTGCCAGAGGAATACTCCAACTGCTAGATGCTGTTGTGGTTAAGATTCCCGCCTGCGCTGCCAATTCCGCGCCCTCCCCCGAGGCTGCAAAACGCGATCCAAGCCATCGAGGGGAAACCCCGCACCAACTTCCGAGCGAAGCCCACTGCAAAAGCCTAATCCGAACCGCGGCACTCTTCCTCCTCTCCCCACGCGGGGCGGCGAGGTCTGCACAGGGGCCCCCTGAAACACCGTCTGAGTTGAGAGTTTGGAGGGTCGGTGCGATGAGATCAAGGAAGGCAATACTTTTGGGGGGGGGGGCGGTTGAGTAACAATAGCAGCTTTACGGGACGAGAGGGAGGACAGCCGCGAAGGCTTGCAAGACTCGGAGCCCGCTCCTCGCTCCGGCGGCCGGGCCCAGCGCGAGGCGGGGGGCTCCGCCTGCAGGGGGGTCCACCTAAGGGCCGGGGGGGGTACAAGCCTACTGCCCCCCGCACGAGACCCTCCCTCCCCCCGCCTCGGGACGCCGCTCGCCCGCGGGCCGGCTACCTGGAGGGCCGCAGGCGCGCGTCCTTCCGGCTGTCCACCACGGCCGGCACGCAGTTGGTCAGCTCGGTCCAGTCGGCGTGCAGCCCGCAGCTCCAGCCGGTGGAGAAGCGCGAGAAGAGCCAGGTCTCGCGCTTGCCCGGCCGCAGGCAGGTGCACTTCTTCTGGCCGGCCTTGCACTCGCAGGGCTGCTCCAGCTGGATGTTGCGCACCAGGTGCCGCCCGAAGGTGGTCCCGCCGGTCTTCTGGATGTGCAGGAAGACGATCAGGTCGTCGCCCGCGATGCGGAAGTCCACGCGGCGCAGCAGGTCGGCGGCCGAGAAGTTCAGGCGCGGCACGAAGCGCGCGGGGCTCTCGTCCTCGGCCCGGTACGGGTCCGCGCCGCCCGCGCCCGCCCGCGCCGGGGGCGAGGCGGCCCCGCCGGCCAGGCGCGGCCGCAGCTGGCACTGGCTGCCCGGGCACACGTACTGCAGCACCAGCCCGCCGAAGAGCAGCAGCATCACCAGCGCCACCAGCACGCGGTGCCAGCGCTCCTCCATGGCCAGGGCGGGCGCATCGCCGCCGGCCGGCCCGGTCACCGCCCGCCGCCGCCGCCGCCGCCGCCGCCTCTTTCCAGCGGCCCCGCCGCCGCCGCCGCCCGCTCCATGCCGCCCGGGCAGGCCCCGCTGCGCGGCGGGGGAGCAGCCTCGCGGCGCCCGGCCGGAGCGCGCGGGCGAAGGAGCGCAGCCCGCCGAGCGCGGCCCAAGGCGAGCCCAGCCGCCGCCGCCGCCGCCGCTTCCCGCGACGACTCAGCCGCCCGGCCCGCCCGCTGCGGCTCCAGCGCCCGCCCCCGGCCCGCCCTCGACGGCCAGACCCCGCCCAGGGCCGGCCCCGCTCGCTCGCCCGCCCGCCCGCCGGCCGCCGCCGCCGCCGCCGAAGAAGGCTTTGTCCTCCTGAGCGCGCGCTGGAGCCGGGCCGGCGGAGCCCGCAGCCGGGCAGACGCCCGGGACTCCGTCCGCGGCGCGCTCGCCCTCACCCCCGAGACGCCGCGGCGGGCGGCGCGTCCGCCTTCTCGCCCTGCCCCGCTCCCCGCAGCCGGCGGCCTCCCCGGCCGGGCGCGCCCCCGCCGCCCCTCGGCCCCGTCCAGCTCCGTTGGCGGTGGAAGGGAAGGGCCGCCCCGGAGGAGCGCCTGGTAGCCGCCCCCCCGCGAGGGGCTCCGGGAATGGGGCCTCGAGACCGGGGAGGGGGGCGCGGTGGCCGGGCCATGGCTGCAAGGGGGCGCGTCGTCAGCGTGGCCGGGAAGGCCCGCGTCCCTCCGCGCGTGGAGGCGGTTGTGATGTGAGCCCCGAGGAGGAGCCCTGCTGGCTCTCGAAGGGGTGCAGCCGCCTGCCTTCCGGGCAGCCCTCGAGCGGGGCTGACAGGTGAGGGTCCCCCACCTGCCCTGTCCTTTAACCAGCAACTGCGCCTGCGGGGAGTGGGGTCTGATGACAGATTCCTGCTCCTCCATGAACGCCCCCCCCCCCGCCCCGGCCCTCTTTTCCTGGGCTGAAGGCTGAAAGCTCCCAGGTCTTGCCCCCTCTTGATGCCCTCAGGATGGCCCCAAGGTCAGGGGTGCTCTCTCTGTCCTAACCGTGCACAGAAGCATCAACTGGGGGGGGGGGGGAGATGGGTGGTGATAAAATTTGATAAACTTCCCCCACCCCCAAAATCTCTCTTTCCACCACTGCAGAACCAACCACTAAACCCAAAATGTGGTGCATCAGCTTTTCCTGTTGCCGTTCCACCCCCCAAAACCTTTGCAATGTTTTGCCTGGCCAAGAAGGGCCATTTTTGCGAAGAGGAAAGGCATTCAGACGAGCACCTGCCTCAGGAGATATGCAAAAAAAGGAACGGGTTGGGGAGGGAAGAGGGGACAAAATGCACTCCAAGCTCACCCCCCCAGGAATTCAATTCCCAGTAGAGAGTTTGAAACCCCCACCCAGATGTGGCTGTGCAGATCTGATGAGCCCCAATACAGGGCAAAATCCATCCTGCCTCCTGGTGATCTATGGAGGTAAAACACCACAGAGCCTAAAACTGTTTTTCAACCTCAGCAACTTTAAGATGTGTGGACTTCAACTCCCAGAATTCCCCAGCCAGCATGCTTCATGGATAGGTAGATAGAGATGATGGATGGAAGGAAGGAAGCAAAAAGGATGAAAAAGTGGAATTAGGGTTTTGAGAGGTGAGGTGACAGAGAAACAAAATGGCTTAGCTAATGAAGTAAAGGGTGGTATATGTCCTTGTGCAGTAAAATCAACCAAGGATCTTGCCCACAAGTGACCAGTAACTTCCCCACCTTGTTGTCCTGAGCTGGTGTTAGGGTCAGCGCTGCCAACGTTTGTCTTGGAATAAACAATGGCTTGATAACCCTGGCTTAAAAACCCTGTTGTTGCACAACATGGGAACTAACTGCATGTCTGTGCACGGTTGTTCATATACCCATGTGATGCTTCCCATAATTACAGACCTCCAGAGGTCGCAACCAATAATCAAAATACAAAAGGTAAATTGGAACAGTATAAAAAGAATGTCTCCGATTAAACTGTGAGTGGGCGAATTAAAAACAGAAACCCGGGATTACAGCAGGATTGCCCAAAGGCCTGAGTGCCAAGGTACGTCCTCAAAGGTATCATGGTGGAGACTCCACCAGTAATTGAGGATTCATCTTTTCTGACACCCCCCAGGAAATACAGCACCACCGGATTAAGGCTTTTCTTTCCTGGTTGAACCGCGCAGGTCGACCACCGCTTTGCCCGCGGGACGGCAGACCTCCTAACCTGGCTTTGTCGAAGCAGCAGTGCTTTTCCTGTCTGAGGAACCGGGAGCTTGAAGCAAGTGAGACATCAGAATTCAGTGACCCCGCGGGGCTCCTCACTGATGCAATAACAGAGAGGAGATGACTAATAATCCCTTGCGACGCAGCAGTCCGTGGTTGGCTGGCTAAGGCAGGCAGATTGCAGAGAGAGAGAGAATGAGAGAGAGAGAGAGGAACACAAGCCTCCAAAAGCTGGCTTAATTCAATCTAAGAATATCTGCTTTATAGGCCCAGCATACTGAGGAGGCCATGGGGTTGCAGAGAAAGGACAGGCATCTCCATTATCTATCAAGGACAAGCAGAGTCCTGCTGGCATAATGAGGTGGACCTACTGTGCTAAAAGATTCGCTGCCGGCATCTTCTAGCTGCTGCCCTCCTGCTCCTCAAACCTGTGGCCTCCAGGACTTGAGACAAAATGATGCCTCTCTCTGGGTCTCTTTCTTTCCTCCGGAGCTCCTAAATTTGCACCCTGGTCTGCTCTGCCCCTGGATTTTACAGACAAGTGGATAAATCACTGTAGCTTTTTTTTAAGTTCTTTGATTTAGACACCCAAAGGAGTTGCCAGCTTGGGTCAAGTCATCTCAGTAAAAGGGGGTGAGAAGGAACGTGAGGCTGAAAGGCTGGTTCTTGTTGCCTTTCTCCATCTCTCCAAAACCAGAATTCAGGGCTTTCAGGTTACACATCTGGGCAATTCATTTTGGGACAAAGAGAAGAAAATGCTTTTTCATGCTATGTGGGCGGGTGGAACTCCCTGCCACCTGATACAATGCTGGTATCAGTGTCTTAGTAAGGCTTAGTTGGGAACTGAGGGCTTTCTGCATCCCTTCACAGAGGAGGGGCAGGAAGATCCTTCCATGGATGGGAAACTTCCCGTTTTAAAAGCCACACACCACAAGTCCCAGGGGCCAGGAGGCACCAATAAGAATGACTGTTTCCAAGCCGCGCTTGGATCCTGCTGTCCTCAGTGGAGCCCAGCATGCTAGGGAAGAAAAACCCTTTGCATTTTCTTCTTGCTCAGCTCCCATCCATTTTCAGGAGACTTTGCAAAAAAAACCCAACAACAGCTCCTCCTGCACATCTGCCTGCAGAGAGGGAACAATGGCAACTATTTACATTTTGAACGGAGATTGGGTCCTCTCATGGAGAGAGCAGCAATGATGGGCCGGCATTTGGGTGAACGCCAAACAGCCTGGACTTCTGTCAAATCTGGAATAGATGAGAGATCTCATCAGTCTCCGCTCTTAACGGCAGCATGAAATTGGCTGCAGAAATGCTGAACCATCACCTTCGCTCCAGCCAGGACAGAGGGATGCACGGCTTCAATTCCCCTCCTGGCTCCAGGAATGACCGTTCTCCCTCCAGGGCCAAGGAGGAGGTGGGAAAGAAAGATTTTCATCTGCGCGCCTGCCAATCGTTTGTTTCACCAAGCAGAAATGCTGGCTTTAGCGTGGCTCAGCATATCTTTCCCCAAGTGAGTGACCTCCAGATGTCTTCAGCTTCAGGCCCCACAATCCCCTGGCCAACCAAATTAGTGGGATTTGGGGCCCTGAAGACAACACATCTGGAAGACACCAGACTGAGATTCAACACATCTGAAGGATTACGGGGGAGTGGCTAGGAATATTAAGAGGGGCTCAAGCCCCTTGGGAGCAGCTTTCAAAAATGGAACCTGATTGCAAGAGACAAGGAAGCAGTCCAGGTTACGAGAAGAGTGACCCTTTTCTCCCCCGGATGCACCATCTGAGGCAAAATGTAGCCTTCACATCCAGGGAAGCTTGCTGGGTTGGACCTGATGACCTCAGGCTTAGTTCACCTTTTGCAAGCATTCATAAAAAAGACTTTGTAGATGTCAGCCTGATGAGGTGTATCAGGCCAAGAAACAGACACTGTGTAGACCTAGAGCTACTTTTATTAGAACAGTCATAGTGACCGAATCTTGCAAGTCTGAATGTGCTTCCCTTCCTCCCTTTTTTATCTTCATGTGTGTTGTGGGGCTGTCTTCTCTCATCCTGGACTTAAGCAATGTTTATCTACCTGTTGCCTTGATAATGGATCTTCCCTGTCTCCATCAAGATCTTCTGCTTTACTCTAGAGTAGAGCTTTGTAGAGGCACTTATTTCTCCTAACCTTGCTCTGCCACAAAATTTCCTCCTGTGGCATCTTCCCCCTTACTGGGTGCCATCCAAGAACACTCCAGTTCTCCGGCCCCCAAGCTTAACCATCATTTAAACGAGGAGGCCCCAACCGTGGAATGTCAAATTCTTCCTCACCGCAGCTTGCAACCTCAGCCACTTCCACCTGGCCTACTTGGAGATGAAAATGCCCTATTAGCAATGTAGCACAAAGAACTGCCAGCCTTGCATAACCAAGAACTCCATTCAGCAGTAATTTCATCACATCCAAGAAACAAGCTGTTAAAACGGTCGCAAAATAGGAGCGGCTTCCACTGAAACCCTTTTTCCTGGTAGGAACAGAAAGGGGAGGTTGCATCTTTCCAGTTTGTCCTGGAGGAGAATGGGGGGAAGGGGTGTCAGGGACTCCCCTATGAGCTGCCACCCTGTATTTGCCCCCTCTGCCAGGGGAAGGTGGAGTGGGAAGGCCTCCAAGCTTAGTTGCTCCCTTTAAACCAGATGCACATTTAAATATAATTACAGCAGCCAGTTCACACAGCACTGATAAGCCACATGATACTCTGTCTGACTTTAGCTCAGCGGGCAATGTGAACCCAGCATTGTGGTTTGTAGATCACGGATTACAGTTCAGCAGAATGTGCAAACCCACCCAGCTGTGGTTTATTCAATAAAGCACAATCATCGTGTGCAACCAGCCTGACTGTTCATTTAAACCCCTTGGACACTACAAAACCCACATGGCACCAACCTTGCGGATTGAGGGGACTGGCCACAGAGGACCAAAATCTCACCTTAAGTGGAGTAAAATCCAGCGTTTTCCACAAACAGCATTTGGCAGCTCATTTTCGCTCACACACCCCTCAGGGATTCCACACATCACGAGAACATTTGCATCCATTTTTAACATCTGAATACCGAAATAGATAGAGATTTCATGAATTATGAAAATCTAGGTATTTTTGCGCCTGGGTTGTTGTTTTTTTCTTTTTTGAGCAAGAGCAAAAAGTCCTTTAGAAGTGGTGGAAAGAAGCCCGCTGCGGGGGCCTACAACATCTCCCAGTATCTTGGGAACACCTAAAGAACCGTGTTATTGTTAAGACCCAAGCAGGGGCGAAGAGGCAGGTGGAGGAGAGGTTTGCTGGATTCTTCTGATCCTGAGTTGGAAAGAGGTCAGGTGGGATGCCTGGAGCAACACTTAACGGGCCTGCTGTCTCCAAGGAGCATCTATTTGCATTTTCAAAGCAACTAGTCAGGTTTGAGCAGGCTTTGTCTCCAACAGCAATATTTGGTCTTTGGACGGGGAGAGGGAGGGAAAAGTCCAAGTAAACATCCAGCTCTCACCCACCCACTCCCAACACGTGAACAGAAAAGGACACCATAAGGTGATTTGTCAACTGCAGGCTGGAAAACCTGCAGGCGGCAATGAAGGTAATGAAAATGCCATCAAACTGAGGATTGGCCTTCCGGGAGCAGAGACGGATAAGGCTCTGTGGATGGCCTGAAGTACCGCTTCCCATACTTCCAATCAGTGTGGCTAGCAGGGAGGGAGCTGAAATTCAGCCATAGAAACACAATTTCTCACCCAGTGCTTTGGTGGGAGCATAGCAAGCTGCTACATGCTGAAACAGCTGGCTTTTGAGGGCATACGTTCCCCCAGAACTTGGCTGAATCGGGACTCGGCTCAGAAGCTAAGCAGGGCTGACCCAGGACAGTACCTGGATGGGATTCCCCAGAGCTGGAGGCTAGCCCAGTGTTTCTCAACCTTGGCAACTTGAAGATGGGTGGACTTCAACTCCCAGAATTCCCCAGCCAGTGCTGGCTGGGGAATTCTGGGAGTTGAAGTCCACCCATCTTCAAGTTGCCAAGGTTGAGAAACACTGGGCGAGACCATCAAACAACCAATGGCTGGAAACTCACCAGGAGCTGAGATCAGTTCAAATACTTTGCCTTTTAAATCCTGAACAAACTGCCAGGAAAAGATTCAGGTACCTAACAATGAAGCGGAGGAGGGACAGAAATGAAACCCCTTGCCCTCATTCTCCACCTTTTAAAACTTATTTAGGACGGCCCGTTTGCAGCTCAAGCATTCTATTCCATTTCTCCGCTAATACAGAAATGCAGAACCATTCATAGATCAGGGCAGGGCAGTGGTGCTGTTGTGCACCCAAGGAGAACTGGAACTGTTGGGAGGAATAGAGCAGGTCTCCGCAGAATTTGCCCTGTGAACCATGGTTTGGTTAACCAAGGTTTGTTGAGCTAACCGCCCAACTGCATTCAGACAACCGGCTCCACCAGACTGCATTCCAGTGCTGCAGAATGGTGACTCAGGAGGGCTGGCAGTGTCTTTGGGGTTTAATTAGCAGTACTTCTTCACCAGATTGTTTGGAGCAAACTGACTACCCACAGCTGTGTTTCTGCCAAATACCGATGGATTTCACGGAGCCAAGGCTGCCGCTGGACTGCAGGGTCTCAAGGCCTTCTCCCTTGGCCGGGCATCTGAAAGCCGCACAACTCCGCTGGGACCTCGGGAGGCAGGACGAGAAGAGCATCACTCCCACCTTCCTGGTGTGGAGCGGGTGTGGAATTAATTACTCCCCAAACAATATTAGGTCTTGAAAACTCTGCTGCAAACGTGGCTGATAGAACTCTGGCATCCATTTGAAAGAGATTACTGTTAATTAATTTAACTCGTCTGCAAACAGAGAAGTTGGCCGTGCCTTCGTACCATCTGGCACGCTCTCAAGAAATGCCTGGATTTCAAAGCACACAGGGACATGCACACAGTTGAGCGCAATCTGCTAAACACACACACACACAATGTTGTTCCTTTTTCCAAAAATGGGGTTTATTTCAACCACATGGTACCAAGGGAAGGCCTGGAAATGGAGGCGCGCCCCAGAGGTCTCCTGTGACACCTTTGCCCTGCAGAAGATCATCAACCTTCCATCCAGGATTGAGTCGTTCATCATACCTGGCGTCTCTCTGGGGCAATGTTGTGGAACATCCAGCCACCAGATCCTTCACGTAAGGAACCAGTTTGCAAGGATTAGAAAAAAGTGCCTCCAGAGTCATGATGCCAGGGGTGGAGAAAACCAGGGGCTTCAGTCTAGGCTGATGTCATTTACGATTCTCTGGATCAGGGAAACTTGACCACATTGCCGTGGCCACCATCCTGACTTTTTTGACCACACCCCGTGGGCATCCCTGGTGTGATATCAGCCCCACTAAGATAGACCAGACCATGAAATCAATTCCACAGGATGCTAAACTACTTTAATTGGGATTCTAACAACAGAATCTTGCAAACCTGATTGTGCTGTATCCCTTCCCCTTCTTATACTTAATGTGAATTAGGGAGGTGTCTATCTGAGCCACTTCTGAACGTTATCTGGACATTCTGGACTTTAGCTTCTTGTGTCTAGGTAGCAGTTCCTGCACATCTCCATCAAGGTCATCTTCCTGACTCTCTATATCTGGGCAAGACTGTCCTTGAATAACTGAAGAGTGGGCAGCATCACCTTCCTAGTGGGGCCAAAGAAAAGTATGACATTTCCAGATAGACCCGGTGGGCAAGTCTGCAACATTCCCCCCATGATCACAGAAGAGCCCCTACCCACAGAAATAGCCAACAAAGGCACTGCGTTGGGCTCTTTCCCCCCTCTTTGTGTTACTAAGATGCTGCCCCCTTCCGTAGGTCACTTGTGAAAGAACTGCATGTTCCCCATTTTTTTTCCCCTGCCAAATTCCAACATCTAATGTGACAGAAGGGAAACATTATTCTCAATCCGTGGGCCAGTAATGAGTCTAGCTGCAGTTAATCAGCTGTATTGATTTTGTTCAGCGTCAAGGCCTTTCAATTCAGGGACGTGTCACCCTGGCCCTGCATACGTTCAGAGGGCAGCCCAGGGCAGGATACTCAAAGGCCTAGGGGGACCTCAGCCCCACACATTGGTTCACCCCAAACATAGCAGGCAATGCAGCCAGGCGAAGCATCAACCGTTCCTGGACCTTGCTAATACAAGAAACGATGAGATCTGGGCTCCTTCTGAAATGTGCCCCAGCTGAACCCACCACTTCCCCAACCCACTCCTTGCTCATGGAAGTCCTTATTTCCACACATTTTAGGAGCAGTATCTTTGCCAAGCTTCTCTGCTCTTTTCTTTCTCAAAACATGGTAAAGAGGTTTCTCAAGGTTGATGATTCACATGGGAAGAGAACCAGAGACTGGAAACTGGGGGCGGGGTGGTGGTGGTGGCTGGAGAGCTTCATTTCCACCTCCTCCCGCCTGGAGTGGGAACACTGAATCTAAAATGCCAGGGAGAGGGGAAGCAACTTTCCCATCTCGTTTGCCAGAGGAAGAAAGCATCGCTTCCTACAGCCAAACAACCCCATATCCCAGAAGCAAAATGCATGAGCAATAACTCATTTTCAGAGCAGCGCATAAGGTAAGTTCCCAAATCTTCCCGTAGCTTCATTTTCCAGACAGGTAGCCAAGCAAGCCCTTAACCAGGAATTTGGAGGCACACAACATAAATTCTGCTCCAACTTGTTTCCTGCAGAGCAGGCAGGGTGGGCTTGGATGAAGGCAAGGACACCCCTGTCTAATTCTACAGCAATGTCAGACTCACACGGTGCAAGCCTATAGAACAATGTTTCTCAGCCTCGGCGACTTTAAGACCTGTGGACTTCAACTCCCAGAATTCCCCAGCCAGCCATGTTGGGAGTTGAAGTCCACAGGTCTTAAAGTCGCCGAGGTTGAGAAACACTGCAGTAGACATTCAGCACTTTTCATTTCCATGTGAACTGGAAATCTGGAGGAGCAAGAACAGGCACTTTCCTGATGTCTCTTCTCTGTGTAATTCTGCAGATTTGTGACCAGGGAACAGGAAGAACCCCAAGGGTTATTGAGAAGACGATAAGTAGACTGTAGACCAATGGTAATCCTGTCTGAAATCAGTTCAGAAAGGAGAGCTTCTTTCTGGAGTTTCCTCCAAGGAAGCTGGGTTATTTGGCCTTGTTTCCAAAGTCGGAATGATATAGCAGAACACTCCATTCATTTCTGTTTGTGGGTGTGGGTGTAATTAAGGCATGGTCCGAAAACATGGTACAGACACCACATAGGGCAGGGTTTCTCAGCCAGGGTCCCGTGGCACCCTTGGGTTCCGTGAGAGGTCGCCAAGGGTTCCCTGGGAGGTCATGATTTATTTAAAAAATTATTTCAAATTCGGGCAGCTTCATATTAAAGAGGTAAGTTTCATTCTCTATTTTTAGTTTAAGAACACTGTTGATGCATCTGGACAGGCCTAGACAGGAAATGAATAGAATAATTTTATACTTCCTGGCCTATGTGCAGGGGCTCCCCGAGGCCTGAAAAATATTTCAAGGCTCCTCCAGGGTCAAAAGGTTGAGAAAGGCTGCCGTAGAGTGTCCTAGGAAGACTGGCAGGGAGTTCTGGGAGTTGAAGTCCACACATCTTAAAGTTGCCAAGGCTGAGAAACACTGGCCTGGTGGCTCAGGGGGCATCCGGCAACAAAGATGTTAAGCTTTTCCATCAGCTATTTCTGCAAGAAGAACATCATCTCAGCAGCCCTTTGGCTGGAAATAAGGCTTCAGCAGGACAGCACTCGGAAGGGGCAAGGTTAATCTTAAACCTCGTGACACGGGGAACCAACGGAGATGAATAGACTGTGCTCATCCCCATCCTGGCTTTGTTCAAAACAGCTGCCTCTTTGTTGTTCTTGCCATCAACTAGCACCGGAGCAAACTCGCACAGCAGCAAACGGGGATGGACGCTTTGTTGAGAAGAATAGGATAGAGCCCTGACATGAGGGGAGCAATTCTTTCCCCTTTGAGTCAAATGAGCATTTTCTCCCCATTATCTCCCAGGATGCACTGGAAGTGGGTGATTTATGAAAGGAGACACGCACCCCATTCGGAGTGAGGAAGAAAGAAGACGGGTGACCTACTTTAGAGATGTATAGACGTGGTTACCATTTAGCATTCTGCAAGAATTTGCTGGGATCGTTGGCAGACACAAACTACGTACGCCCCCAGGAGGGCCTGGCCAGACACTCAAGGGTCCACGTGGAGGAGTTAGGCCACTGTTCTAGGAAACAAGCCTTCAAGATCCCAGGTTTGGCAAGATCCCAGAATCAACTTGGGACTGCTCCATTCTCGATCTGGCTGGGCAATCCAAGTTTATCCCTCCGAACAGAAAGGGAGCCTACCGCTTGCTCCCCAGCCTGGATGTTGCTTCTGTATCTCCTAGCGACACAGCTACTCCAGTGTAAAGAGAATACTTGGAGGACACGTCCCTAAGCTCTGGCCCAACTTTTCTAGCTCTTGAAGAATTCCAAGAAGCACAAACCAAACGGCATGTTCGTCCCTGCATCGGGCAGGCCTCACGCATGAGAATAAGTGAGGAGGAAGTGCAGTGAAAAATCAATCTTGTTCGAAACCAGTCCAGAGCTAATTCTGCATTTCAGGGCAATCTCCATAAAAAGCAATCAAACAATCGCATCTCCATGGGCAGGTGCAAACCAACCGAAACAGGTTTTGCATGTTGCAGCCACACCAGAAGCACAGCAGATGTACTAGCATCAAAGGTGGAATCTAGCACTTTGTTTTCCAGGGCATCACACATGCCTTGATACCCACAAACATAGGAACTGGGAAATGGTGGTTGGAAAAGAGGCACAGGGGACCCAAGCTACTGCCATAGGGTTTGAGATGTGCAGCGTTGGTGAGAACAGAACTTAAACTCTTTTTCCCCCGGGACTTATTGCTTGACTGCATTTCTACTGCACTGTAAATCTGTGCTGGCAAATCCCTGGGTTTGTCTCACTCCAACCCCCATTATCCCCAACCACCGTGGGGAGGGGTGGGAGGTGTAGTCCAACATGCTGGGTAAGGTATCAGCAATTGGAAAAGACCAGCGAGGGTGGGAAGGGGAGGCTGAGAAAGCATCCTTCGCTGTTGTTGGCTTTTTTTTTTTAAGGTCCTCAAATGTGAGGCCTGAGACGAAGGGACTGTTCCATGTACATTTAGGAAGCAGAACAGCCAAACACAGTTTAATTTTATTGATTTTTTTTTTGCTAGACAGCTCAGGCACCAACCAGCCTTGTCCTCCAAGCATGTCCCTGTCCCATCTTCTCTGGGTTCTCAGGGACTTCCGGGGAAGCAACGGCAGACTGAAGACAGCTCCACAAAAGCAGAACAGACAGCCGCGGCGGAAAGAGGAGCCGGTGAAGGGATCGGCTCCTTGGAACTCCTCTCCAGATCAAGGAGAGGACTAGGATCACCCTCAGGTTCGCTCCATACAGAGGCTCCCTGCAAAGAGATTGTAGAATAGCAAGTTTTAGAGCTCCGGGGACCAGGGGGAAATCATCGTGCCTAAGCCGCAGTTTGGTGCCTTCAAAGGGACGCTGGGTTCGCCCACTTCCTTTCTTAACCACCTGAGGAAATCGCTTCTTATTGCTCTTTTGGATGTTAAGAACCTTCAGAAGTTTTACCACTCCGGGAGAGTTCTTTCTATCCTTAACGAAAGAAGTTTCATGTAAGTTTAAGGATTTAAAAGGAAAAAAAGCCACACTTTTGGAAAACAGCAAAAGGGGAACTAGAAAGTTGATTTTGAAAAGCCAAGGGGCCAGTTGGACTTGAAAGAATATTTTCTGTGGGTTGTTTAAAATGTTAAAAAAGTATATTTGAAGATTTTGAAATTAACCATCATCTTTGGGTTCTCCCGCTCCATGAGAATGCCAGGACCAACCTGTGGTTTCAAACCAATCGTTGGCCCTCCCATGCAAGTTGCTATTAGAAGGGAACAATCTCGGAACTGGCTCCGAGACAGAGAAGTCAGCCCACCAGGACCCAGGACAGCCACCTTCAGCAGGCCCTTCTCTGCCATTGCCCCACCAGCCTAGAATTCCCTCCTAGGAGATTCACGAAGGTGTCATTGCAGACCTGGCCCATCCCGGCTCTTCTTCAGGAAGGGCTTCGCCTGTTTCACTCACATTTCTCAAGCTGGCTCACCTGCTTCTTTCCTGGGGCACTTCTATTGATTCTCTGTTTTCATTGGCTTGAATGTGAAATCTGACTGGCGCTAACAATACAACCTGTTTCAACAGATAACCCAAAGAGACACTCCTAGCTTGCAAAAGCAGACCCTTTTTAAGTTGGAGAGCCACATTCTCCTTTCAAATTATTAATCTTCAAAGGTGTTTAAAGGAAACATCTCCCTGTCCACAGCTACTGCCAGTTCCCTGAGTGACAGCTCTTTTACACAAGCTTCTCTTTCCATTTATTTCCTATCCCGCCTCTGAGTCCTCTTATGTCATTGAGATAAGTGGCCACAAGAAGTGTGTTTTCCACAGTGACATCTCCACCAACCCATTCATCATCTCTTCCTCCCTACTCAGTCTCATTGCATTTAGTTCACGAAGAAAGGTACCTTGGCTGGCCCTGCTGAGTACACCAGGTTACGAAAACCCAGTGGATTTTCCCCCAGAAAAGCTCCCGCTGCAAACATAACTGGCTTCTTCCTCATCAGCAGCACTGAGATTCTGGTGGGCCTTTTCTCTCCAAGGAAGCCTGGAGGACTTCATGAGCCCTTCATCAGGATCACCTGGCAGAATTCTTCCCAAGCAGAGGAAGAGGGAAGAGAAGATGACCGTTTGGCAAGGCTGTCCTAGGAAGACAGGCAGGGTGGGTTTACCTCCCACACACAGGTGCACCTATCCCCATCCCAACCTTTCTGTCCTTCTGTAAAGCCTTAAAATGTGGTCTTCTCCCAAGCATTGGGCCAGGTTGTGGGATGAGTCAATGCAGAATGAAAGGTCTTTATTTCTAATTGCTCATTTTTGTATTCCTTTCCATTGCAAGTCACCCCAAGTTGCTTGGAGCCATGTACAGTAAAACAACAAAAAATAGAAGATACATCCTTCCTATTCTCCTTCAAGCTGAGCTGTTTCCAGCAAACACCTCCAATATAGGTCTTCTTGGCTGCAAACTCAACGAGACACACCACCACCTTATCCCAGGATGTTCTTCCTGACTAAACCACAGGCCCCGGGTTTCTGGTGGTTGCCCATCCCATCCCAGGACTGGGCACATGCTGCAGTATTCAGAATTGTATTCCAAAAGATCAGAGCCCCTTTGAGCACACTCCTGCTTCTAATAAGCACTCACGGGTCTCGTAGTTAGAAGCCAGCATTCTTCCATCTGCTGAGGATCTTATCCATCAGTTCCTTGGAAGAAAGATGGAAGGGTGGGAGGACTCCCAACAACCCAGAGGGGCCACAAAACCTTGCTTTTTCATAAGCGGCTCAGCATGATTCAGTGGGAAAAAGAAAGACCTTCTAAATGGATTTGGCTTCCTACAGAATCTCTCTTTTTATTCCCTGCTGCTTCCCGCTCCCCCCCCACACACAAAAAAAAGCTGCTTAAGAAAATAAGAGCAGGTGCAGGTTATTTGCTTGGTTTGTGTTCCTTTGCATGCTCCCATCCCTTCCCGACTTCTCCTCCAGAGATGTTGATTGCAACTCCCATCACTCACAGCCTGGAACCTGATGCTCTACATATCTAAAGGGCACCTGGTTGGGGAAACGCAGCATAGCAACCAGAAATGAGGTTTCAGCCACCATCTCTTTTAGAGTAGAGAGGAGACTTCAAAATCTGGAATATAATTAGAATTACCCAAGCTGGAATGTGGCCAGGACATCAGGCTAAATGGCTGTGCTCCATTTAGCATCGAGTGCCATGAGATTTTTAATGATCACCAGTGGTCAAGACCTTGGTTTTACATCTCATTTATAGGATAATAAAGTCATCTCCCATTTATTTTTCAGTCCCAAGGGACGCACAGACAAACTGTACGTGCCAGAGGGTGCAATGGCTTAGAAATGTGGGTTTTCTCCCCCCACCATTAGAAATGCAGGGGTGACACAGAGGCAAAAACCGAAGGCAACAGATTTTATGCAAGTCCGGTTACTGTCCGGCTATCCACAGATCTGCCGTGTCTTTAAGTGTCATTGCTCAAAGGAAGGTGAAGCTGTTCTCTTATGAGTTATCCCTCCTGTTAAAATATACGTGGAGGAAAACGAGTTTATAAAGCCATCTAGGCAATAATTGGCAAGGCTATGCCGTTCTCCTGTGAAGGTGAGACAGAGCAGGTGAAAACAGGGGCCTCCCGTTGAAAGTGGAGCAATGAGAACTTAATAAATGTTGCCATATTGATCCAAGGGCAGCGATGGTGAGAGGGAAGCTGGATTCCCTTCTGGCTTCTGACAGGGAGAGGACAAGAGCGACAGCAGCTTCCTGGAGCGTTAGCAAAGCAGGACCCAACTGCAGCAAGGCATTTGAACATTGTGCACCTGTGAGGCGCTGGGTGGAAGAAAAGGATGGATTTGCTAATTAAAACAGACTGCAGAAGATAAAAGAGAGCTAAACAAAGGGCCTTCTTCAAACTAGATTTACTGGAACTTCGGCAACCTTGAGATGCTGGACTAGAGCCATTGTACAACTTTTTCTAGGCTGCGGCTCACGTTGCCCATGCCACCCAAAGCACCAAGCAAATCGCTCTCATCCTTGGCTCACTTGGCCTTGAGTTGGTCCCAAGAGCAAGGCATCCCCTGCTACGGTGTACCTATTTATTTTATTTATCCAATTTTGCCACCGCCCATCTCCCCACAGAAGAGGGACCAGTCCAATGCGAATCATCAGTTCCATCCAATTCTGTTGGGAGAATGGAGTCCACGCCACTGAACCCTTTGACTTGCTGTCTTCAACGGGCCAATCCGATCTTCGTAGCTGATTGGGAAAAAGGGCTTTCTGCACTTCCTTGAAAGCCCTGCTGAATTGTCTGATCAACGGGGTGCATCCAGTTCAATGTTATGACTCAATGTTCTGAGATTTGGCTGAATCCCCAGGGGTGTCCACAAGGCTGGTCAAAAAAGTCAAGATAAGATGGCAGCTGCGACTGCAAGACTGAAGTTCTGCACCATCTCACATCTCGAGCCCCTTGGCAGTTGCAACCAACCTCTCCAAAATGGACCGTAGCAGCTGAAATGGAAGCACTGCTTGCTGAAACAGCCCACAAGAAAATTGGGGAAAAGGAAAGGCGCTTTAAGGATTACAATCTCTGCCACCTTGAGATGGGATTTGACCTCATGAGTTCTTCTCCAGAGCAAAACGAACTAGAATTTCAGATCCATTTGAAATGGCCATTGAGGTAAAATGCATTTAGGAAAAGGCAGACCAAACGTTTTCAAATTCTGACTTTCAGGGGGAGGTCAAAAAGGTCAAGACGGCAGCCACCACCATGCAGTCAAAGTCCTGCCCCTTTTTACTGCATCATGGCACATGTAGAAAAGGGGTAGGGCTTTGACTGCATGGCGGTGGCTGCCGTCTTGACCTCCCCCTGCAGACCCCCTTGCTGGCTTCAGTACCACTTTCCATGTGTCACAGTTACAGTCATGAATCAGGTAGGGTAAAACAGGTTTAGGAATGAAAACATGTCTTTGTGAGCAGATTGGGATGGATTTGCCTCTCCATCATAACCTGCAAGGTGTGTGCAATGACATACTTAATGGCCAGGTTTACTGACATCCAAAGAAAACTGCAGTATGGGTCCAGACTGATTTTTTTCCCTTCCCAGAAATTCAGCATTTTGCTCCCCCGGTCCAAGTGCCTTTGCTTCAAGTCAGCCAAGAGAACAAAGCAAGAAATCTCTGCTAGGAACACCTCACTGGAGGTTTTGGAGCACACGAGGATTTGGGAAGAGCACCCCAAAAGGTCCTTAAATACCTGGACAATGCTTTGGCTCTGGAGAATAATGAACTGGCTTGGATATTGATGCAAAAGAGTTGTTTTTAGCAAAAGCCCTTCAAATTGCAAACACCAAGGGCCGCTGGGATCAATACTAGAATCTGTTTAATTAATTTGCATGATCAATAACTCTGGAAGCTGGAAAGGCCTGAGAAAAAGAGATTGCAGCTTGTACAGGAGAGATGTACAGCACCTTCTTTCCTCTGAGTCGTTAAAAAAAAGACCCAGCTTCCTTCAGCGGGGGAGAGAAGAGAGAAGTTTTAACCGCTTGTTTTGTTTTGAATTTGTAAGCTGCCTAGAGTCTATGGGAGTGGGCAGCTATAATACATTTAAATAAATAAATGATAAAGTTATACTGTGGGCCCCTGAAGCATTACTCACTTATGCCATTCCCTACTGTGCTCCCAACTGTGGCTTGTTGTAGCTCAGTGCTTGGTTTAGAAGCATGCACACCTGTCCAGGAAAAAGAGAAGGGGGGTGCAGAGAAGGAGTGGGTGGTCTCCTGGAGGCGTATCGTAATGGTCTGTGGGAATGACCTTGGGAGACAGGAGGAAGAGCTGCAGACTAGACAAGGTCCTACCAAAGGTATCTCAATCCACAGAAGGAAAGGGAGGGGTGTGGGAAGCGTTTTAGAAGGGACCCTCCCTCGTTTTCCAGAGAGTAAAATGATACTTTCAGACTTGCAAGATTCTGTTAATGGAACCTGACAACAAAGATGAAGCAAGTGTTCCTTGATGTGCTTCTTGTCTAGACTGTCTCGAAGGGCCAACGTGATAGGTGGGAGGGCAGTCTCTTTGCTAGTCTGCCTGAGGCAAGATCTCCCTTTGGGGCTTCCGGTGTCTTCTAGAGTCATCCAACCATCATGGTGCTGAAATAACTGTAATGAGCACAGGGTGATTGTTTACATCCATTCCACAATGGTTGGCTGATGCCAGAAGATGCCCAGAGTTTCCAGTGGAGGTCCTGCCTCGGACTGGCTGCAGCGGATACATTCTGAATGGGCAAGGCTCCTTCCTACACACCGGCCAACCTTTGGGGACCTCTGGTCTGCATCACAGTCACACATTTCTGCCCCCCTCCAAACAATCTTTCAGCCACATCTCTGCATTCTGATCCTCCAATCTTTCTGAATGGTGTTCTTAACATATTGCTAACTGCCTCAAGCGCTCTTCTGCTCAGAAAGTCTAAACTGAGTAAGGCACCCAATCAATGCTTCCAGTTGGGAGCAAAGCTGCAGCGTTGGCGTTCTGCTCAACCCTGACCCAGCCACAGATGCTTGTCAATAGCTAGGTAGCTTTGCATCCTCCTCTCCTTCGAGGACACCAGCGGATTTTCCAAAACAGCTGTTTCCACCCAAGGCACAGACCCAATCCATGGAGGGAGAAGTTTTGTTTCATGAGCCTTCTTGTGTCAAAGCCGTGGCTGGTGCATTGATAGACAAACTAGCCAAGGGGATCCAGGAAAGGAGTTACAACTGGGCAGGTGCCCCCAGCACCAAGCTGAAACATTTTCCAGGTTGGGGCTAAACTGGCAATTAATTTTCTTGATGAGCTTAAACTAACCTTTCTACTAAAAGAGCAAGATAATTTCTCCACAAACAATATCTAACCTGACATTTGCTAAGTACAATGGGGAAAGGGTGTCCAATTGAGAAGCAATTTGAAAAACAGCAGTTGGTAAACACAACCAATTCGCACTTTCCAAGCTTTTGCTTGGAAAAAGCACTTAAGGCTCCCAGCATCAGCATACGAGGACCGGGTGACACCAGATCGGAAGAGTTATGCAGACAGTCACCCCATCTGAAGCCTTGTTTGCAGAAACCAAGGGCAGAACTTCCTCCCCTGCTTGGTGCAGGACTCTATTATTTATTGATTAGATTTCTATCCCACCTTGATTTTCTACAACTCAAGGAGACATATGTAATGCTCCCTCCTCCTATTTCCACCGCCACCACTGTAAGGTGGGTTGGGCTGAGGGAGGAGGACTGGCTCAAGGTCACCCAGGCGGCTTCCATGCCGAAGGGAGGCCTAGAACTCTCCGCCTGCTGGATTTCAGTCCAGCATCGCCGCCACTCCAGGTCACCCCAGACAGAAGGCACCCCAGACTTTTCTTAGACATGCGCTACGAAGCAAAGGAATAGCTGCCTCTTGAAGTGGTGGTGGTCCACCACTGGAGGTTTTCAAGAAAAGACTGGACAGCCCTTTGCCCAGAATGGGATTCCTGCAGTGGGCAGGAGGTTGGACCAGAAGACCTCCAGAGTCCTTTCCAACCCTGGGATTCTGTGATCTGGCAAAGGGGAACCCACCTTGGAAATTTGCCACTCTCAGGCTTCTATTAAGGTTAGGATATTTTGTCTGCCTCCTAGTAAGATAGAATCCCAAGATATACTTTGGATTTCCTCACATGCTCTCTTCTGACTGAATCATTGATGTCAATGGACCAAATATAATGGGTGCAAACATCACCTGGACATCAGGTGTCATGAGAAAAAAACTGTGTTCATGGACGGGAGACAAATGAACATTGTGCCCTATGTGTCTCCCAGCCCTAAGGAGGATCAGATTCAACCCTTGCACCCCAAGCTATCCAGTTCCACTTCTTTCAGACAAATCTAATCAACATTCTTCACACATTCTTGGCTTGAAAATGACCTTTGTAGCTTTTCAACACTGGACAAACGGCACCATGTTGTGGGGGTGGGGGGAAAGAAAAGGTATCTAATTTCTCCTAATTGCTCTGTCAAAGTGTAATTAAACTAGCCAGAGCTGGGCTATTATGGGCAAACTTTGTGAGCCTTGAATGTCATACCTATTAGGGAATTTCCTTGGCCTCTGAAGCCAGGTGGGCGACTTAGTGGAAGTGCCAATGGTTTTTTAAGTTGGTATCAAATTATTTCTGATCATCTGCCATCTTCTGCGGTGGCACCAGCAGAATAAATGGGACATTGTCCTTGATTGTGTGGAAAGAAGAATGAAAGATTCAGCTGAAGTTTTGCTGGATTAGGCTCCATCACAATCGGATTTGCAGCCCACCTTCCCTTAAGCAGAGCAGAGAGATACAGGTTTTATATTATGTCATAGCCTGATGTTTTACACAATTTCCACTCCCCACTTTCTCTGTTTTTACACAGAGTACAGTATCTCCCATGGTGTTTTTACTTATATTGATCATCGGGAGGCAACATGATCTTGAGAAGATTTAGGCCAGTGTTTCTCAACCTTGGCCACTTTAAGCTGTATGGACTTCAACTCCCAGAATTCCCCAGCCACACATCTTAAAGTGGCCAGGGTTGAGAAATGCTGATTTAGACCCACAGGAAGTTCTGACAAGTCCCAATGTAGCATTAAACCGGCCACAGAGTGCCTTCTGGTGGTCCATTTCAGTAAAAACGCCACCCTGGTTAGGTTCATATATCCTGCTAAGCCACCGTTTGAACATCTCTTTGGCCATAAAAAATTGCAACTCAATTGAAGTAATTGTTGCCCTCTTCCAGCTACCCCTCCCTATCACCACTCCTTGTAGTAATTGCAAAAGAGAATCATTTTGCCTCCCCCTCCCCCAGTTACTTTTTGCTGTGCCCTTTTTTGATCTAAGCAAACTAAACGTGCAGATCTTCAGATGTCCCCAAAGAGCATTTCTGAAATCCTTAAAAGGAGGAGAAAGCTACTCTAAGGATGATTTCCCCCTGATGAATTCTTAGCATACATTGGGCAAAGCAATTGAACAAAAGCCACCTGGGCCAGATGTTGTAATATGCAAATGATCAAGATCCAGAGAGGAGGGCCTTTGATCACAAGCCTGGGAAATGTCCTTGAGGAACACCACTTACTTCCAAGGGAGGGAACATCTTCAGGTTTGCAGATCCAGCCTTCTCTCTCTTCCACACCTTGATCATTCTCCCCGTGGATTATTCAAGAGCAACATCACACCTTGGGGGCTCATCTCAAAATCATGTTCTTTCATCTCAAGTACAGCTCCTGGTGACCCCTTGGATACAACAACATGGTTTCTAGGCAGCAACATGTAATTGTTTTTTCAGCTTCCCAATCTTACCTACAGACCTGGCATTTCCTGTTGGCCTCCTTTCCAAGCATGAAGCAGTTTTCGTCCACCTTCATAATGTGTCCCTAGCCCAAAACCAAACTGCCATGAAGGATAAAGTACCACTACTGTAATTTAAACAGAGTTTTTTTTTTATAGGAAACATCAAAACTGGGACTATAAATCCATTTGCTTGTTTATGCCTCACATCATGGGAGAGAGGCTGAATTCTTGCATACTGAAACACCTATAGTATTCCCATCATGGCTGTTTGTTCAGTCCTGGATCAGCTCTGCATCCCATCAGCAGGCTTAACAGCCACACAAGAGGAACCGCTTTGAAACTGGTTTTCAGATAGAATTGCTAGACTCTGCTGGGTGTGAAGAAGGCCATTCCCCACTAGAGGGAACTCTTGATTCCACCTCCCTCCCAGCTCCTGAGCTTCAGCTGATCTAGCAGGTCCTTTAAGTGGAATGCTGGCTTGGCAGCTTTGCATCTCCCTTTCCAAGGATGTAGCAGTGGCCATAACATGATTTGGCTCAGCATGTCATGCAAATCCACCCATTCTAGTTTGTAAACCTTACTTTATGGCCTGAGGAGTTTTGTGAATCCACCCAAACATGGCCAAGCAAGCCATCTTATGTAAACCAGGTGATAGAAACATGATATATGTTTCAGTTCAGTAGTATAAATACAAACTATGTTGTTTATTATTGCCAACGTTTGTTCCCTTTCTCTGAGTGGAACCCCACACCCACATTTTTGTGTGCTTTGGGGTACTTTCCATTGTTGCAGTAATGACTTCAACCCAAGCAGATTTGGGTTGGTTGGTTAGGTTTGCACTGCAACATTAAATACCACTAAATCACTGTTGGGGGCTCAGGGGTTCCTTCCTTTTTGACTGACACTTGCAAAGCTGCTCAATGTTCACATCTTGGATCAGGGGCCTTCCTCCCTCCTCCCCTTCTTCTTTCACATTTCATTAAAGCTTGCTGATCTAACCAGAACTACAGTACAGCACTCATCTTGCAGTTTCAAAGATTTCTTTCCTTTTTTCCCCCCTTAGTAGTAGAAAAATGATGTCTCTGCCAGTCAGTCCTAAATCTTAGTTCTTGGCTCTTCATATTCTCAGAAACAGGAAGGGGGAGGCTAATCTTCAGCCTTCAGCAAATCAGAGAGAGAACGCTGGAGCCTTAGGTTCAATGCCCAGTTCTTCTATAAAATCCAAAAAGCAGCTCTGAGCTGTAATTTATGTTGACCTTCATGAAGAGCAACTGCTGTGGAACTGAGCACTACAGCTGTTCTGGTCCAAATGCCCAGGGATATAGTCAGTCTTGAGTTTGGTTGTTTTCTTTAAGCATATCTGGGAAGCTCTGGGCAGAGTAAAAGCACTCCAAAGACCCAGCTGCACAATGATACCCAGGCAGGGGGTTGGCTTGGCATCCCATTATATGCCCAGACCAAGATCTGATTCTTGCTCATCACTGTAGCCCCACGCAGACGATGCCATTCACCATCACATTGAGCTTTCTGTTGGATTCTTCCCAATGCAGACCTGCTCAACGCACCAAGTCTGCACCAGTTCTGTTCCCTTTCTCTGCAGACCAATATTTCTCAACCTTGGCGACTTCAAGATGCCAGCTGGGGGATTCTGAGAGTTGAAGTCCACTCATCTTCAAGTTGCTGAGGTTGAGAAACACTGCTGTAGACCCGTAGCTGGCTGAAGTTTAAGGCAGGCATTGACAACTTCATTGGGCATTCGGAGGGAAGGGGATGTGTGTCCTCAAAAAATGACTGCCAGGGAGGCCTCCCCAATTCCTAAAAGGGCAGGCACAGTGGTTGTTGCCCACACCTGTTGCCCAAAGGCAAACTGGCAAAGTTGCTCTACCCCTCCAGAACAGCCCTGCCTCTCTCTCAAGCTAACCTTTGTCTTCTCCTCTAGGTAGGCAGCTAAAGAAAGCACCGGACGAGATGGCAGCTACCTGCCTGGTTTATTTTCTAAGTAAGATGATGCAGCGCCCTTGGAAAGAGATACGGATGGAGATTGACAGACAGCAGGCCCAAGTCCCCTCTCTTTATTCGTTTAAAGGGTTAAAACAAAATGACAGCCAACCGGTGGGCATTTGTCGCACCTTGGGTTCCCCAGCCACCAGGTTGCATCCTCGAGAGCTGGAGCCCTTTTAGACCATAACCAAGTGTACTCACAAGCCAGTTCTCTCTCACCCTCCCCACCCCTTTGGGACTCCTCTTCACTGGAGTTTAAGGACACCGGCAGCTTTGTTGAAGCAATCTATCCGTTACACCCAAAGTGAAATTGATCCCCTTAACCATTACGGGTTTTCCATCAAAGGGCATTTAGTCTGCTGCTTTGCACCCTGGCCTCTCAGGCCTGACCCAGAGAGCAGGGGGGAGCTCGGAACCACCACACCAATTCCTCAAACATGTTTGTGCACTGGCTAGGAATGCTTTAGCCCTCCCTCCCAAGGGTTGTGGGAACCCACTCTAGCAAGTGGACCGCTCTGCTAGATTCTGTGATTGGCAGCGGGTGCAAATCTCCACGGGCACCATTTAAGAGATGGGGGCCCCTTTCCCAGCACACACTGCTCCTCCTGGAGCTAATTAAACTATTAAATTACTCTAGCCAATACACATTTGTTTATTGTTTATCTGTTCTGAGCCATACAAACTCACCAGTGCTAAAAAAAATGTGCCTGAATTTCATGATTGATTATCTTAAACAAAGCACTGTACATATTGAAGAAATGTTACGGGTGAGATTTTTTAAAAAATATATTGCTTTCATCAAGTTTTAAGGGAACAGTTGTAGAGTGGGGGGAGGGGGCGAGTGAAAATGTAATTAATTACATACACCCTGAAACGTTTTACTGATTGAATCCATGACCCCAATGGTGGTAAGGTCGGCCTGTGATAGATTAGTGTAGCCCAGAATATCATGGATGAGTTTGTACTGGCAAGCTCATTACAAAAAGATGTCAGGGCATGTAAATCATCAGAAACAAATAGTACCATCCATCAGAGATGGGCCGATAACGATTACAGGCAGCAGAGTGGAGCAGGATTATTATGCAAAATTTATTTTCCACTATTAAAATGTGAAGAGATGAGTCAAAATTGTCCTTTAAACAAATGCAGGCTCCGCACTCTCCAGGAGGAAGGCGACGTGTTATACGGATGTCGGACATCTCTGATGTGCCAGGAAGAGGAGGACGACGAAGCAAAGAAAATCAAGATATCAAGAGTGATTAGAAAGGGGGGGGGGAGAGGGGGAAGTGGCATTCATCCCAGCGTGGTTCTCTGGCTATTTTTTCCCTCTCCCATTCAAGTGAGAACCGTTTCCCTAATATGTGGCCAGGGTAAGATAAGCAGGATTAAAAAGAAATAATTACCATTCACAGGCCATTTGTTACTGATCTGATCGTCAGCAATATTCCCCATAAGCCTATCAGCTCCAGGCACCTACCTGTTTTTCAAAAGGACGCTCCGAGGGATTGAAGGAAATGGGGGGAGGGGGGAGCCACAGAGAGAGACTCTCTTATCGCACAAAGGCCACTTCTAGACAATCCAATTTAAAACAGCCCTTGTAGTAGGCCCCAGCTTTGACAGCTTTTATGCCTCCTCTCATGGGGATCATAATAGGATTCATCAAGGGCCCACTTGCAACCCCCCCCCAAATTTGGCTCTGTTCCTGAAAAATTTGCATTTTTGCTGGGTGTGCCATTACACCCCAAACCTTTCTTGCATCAGAGAAGCATTGCCTCTGCCATGTTCCTGAAAAAGGTATGCAAAGATGCTAATTAAATGCAACTCAATTCAGTATTGATATGGCCCCCAAGGGGCTTTCTACGAAGCATTCATAGCAGCACAGTGCTTGATTAGGGACAGGATTTCTAAAGATTTAATTTACTTTAGAAAATATTTGTTTTAATCTGTTTTTCCATCAAAAGGGTTCCTCGACTGGTATGCATATTGTTATATTACTGGCTCAAAGCAAAGGCTGCATTCTGCATTTCTCAAATTTCCAGGCATTCAAAAATGCCTTTCTTCTCTCCTGAATGGCTTTATTGTTACACACCCAAAGATGTATTTTGAGAGTGTAAAAAGGTACTGTTTCTATACAGCTATGACACATCACTGATTTATTCAAAAAATTTATACACTACATATGACTGCACATGGCTGTGAGTCGTCACATAAATGACAAATACATTCAAAGCAATTAAGGGACGGTCAAGACAGTAGGATTGACAACTTATAATGCTGGAGCCTTAAGCAGATGCTAGAAGGAGAAAGTCCAGGGGTAGGGTGGAAGCTAAAACAAAATTGTTTTTTAGCTTTTAACATTTTTGTTTATCCATATGTTTATTGTCAATATTTTAACAACCCCCCCAAAAGTCAAAATGGTGATGGAAATCATGCAATTAATTTTTTTTACTGCATTACACACAGGGATTTTGATCATGTGGTTGTGGTCCCCACCTTGATTTTTTTAACCCCCCATGGACACCCCTGGCTAGAAGGACTGCAGTGCTAATACCAAAGGGAGCATCAAGGGGAGGCTGTTGCAACATTGGGGTACCACAGGAGAGCATACACTGGCTTTCGTGGTATCACATAAAATGCTGAACCTGAACTTAGAAAGGCAGCAGCTGCAGGAATATATTTGTTAAATTTATATCCCACCTTAAAAGCAGCAGGCAATGCAGGAACATTTCTATTGCTCAGCAGTTATGCCCACCAACTCTCTCAAATGGATCTTCCTCTGCATTATTATTATCATCATCATCATCATCATCATCATCATCATCATCATCATTTTAAATTTGTTGTAGCCGCCCACCCCAGTAGACTTTGGGTGGCTTGCAAAACGTAAAAAGCAGTAAAAACATTAAGAACCTAAAACAACACAGACAACCCAGGCTGAAACAGCCATAACAATAACAGAAAAGCAACAGGGCCCTCATAAACACATTAACTCCAGGCCCCAGATCCTGTATGGCCTCCCCACCCCTCCAGTCATCCCAATGGCATAAATGTGTTTCAGTACCACGGACAGCAGGAAGAAGAGTCTGCCGGAAGGCTCCTCTGGAGAGGATTCCACAGGAGGGCTGTAGCCCCCCACCACCAAAGGTCCAGCCCCACACCTCATCTGACTGAGATGTTTGTTTGTTTTCTATCCTGCCTTGTTTTTATAAATAACTCCAGGTGGCGAACATACCTAATACTATGGCCCTGGGCACGCAAGCTTTGAGGAAAAGTGGGGCAGGCCTCCCATCAAACAGCCCTTAAGTCCCTCCAAGGGCCCCAAAGAGGAGACAAGTGACACCCTACATCAACATTCCACAAATCCACAACATGGATGGATGGAGACAGGCAAAGCCACATGGGCTGTTGGCCAAGGGACCCTCCGTATCTCCACCTGAGTCACAGCACAGCTTTCTACTTCTCCACCTCTTGGCATCATAATGGGGGGTGGGGGGGATTATCAACAGAGGTGGCTGGAAGGCAATTGGCAGGAACGGAACACCTCATGCAAGCAGCTGTGGCTTCCCCCTGGGACTCCAGGCAAGCCATCGTGTAGGTAATCCTGTATCTTAAGCTGCTCTCATCTCGCTGCATTTTGGAAACAAGTTATGGGCTTACGTCTGAATAGACCCACATATACATTTTATGAGCAGGCCTATTAAACATTATAATTCGGTTGTTTCTCTTGGCCCAGCAGACCCTCAAGACCGTGCTTCCTAACCTCGGCAACTTTAAGATGTGTGGATTTCAATTCCCAGAATTCCTCAGCCAGCATTCTGGAGTTGAAGCCCATACCTGCTGGCTGGGGAATTCTGGGAGTTGAAGTCCATACATACTGGCTAGGGATTTCTGGGAGTTGGTCCACATATCTTAAAGTTGCCTAAATCCTGGTTTAGGGTATATACAGGCCCATGATTTGAGAACTGCCCTTCTCCCCCACTGGCAGAAGATGCCCGCCCACCCTGTTTGCTCATCTCAGCACTTCTACCCTCACCTCCTCCAGCAGTGATTTATACTGAATGGAGAAGCTTTACAAGTTTTTAAAGTATACTTACTGGTTCCCCCGCCTTTGCTTAAACATTGTTTTGTCCATCACTCTGGCTGCCACTGGAGTTTATGGCGGTGAGGTAAACAGGAAGCCCATCCCCCTGGCATTATTTACTCCCATTTATTTCACTCTGCTACCATTCAGGAGATTTATAATGATATTAGTTTCCTTCCTGTGGGCTCATTTTATAAGACTGTGGGGACCTTTTTCTGAAAGCGGAGACCTGGCAGGAAGATGAGATGATGGCGGCAGGGTCCTCTTCCAACCAGCGTCACAGAGAGGGAAACTGAGGCTCACGAAGGCAAAGCAGGAGCGTCTCTGATGGCCTTCACCTGCTCCATCCTTGCTCTGGATCCCCGTTAAAATCCACCCTTCCCAGCATCTTGCCTGCCAGTTAACTACACCTTGTGGTGAAATAGTGTGGGGTTTTTCAAGCGGTCCCAGGATGTACTGCACAGACTGTCTTCAAAGAACAAAATGCCACCGCAAAGGGTGGATCCTACATCCAAGAAAATCCCAGCTGAAGAAGTTTAGCAAACACAGATACGAGGATGCTCTTTTCAGTCAAAATAAGCAAAGCCTGGGTTTTAACGCATCAGTCCTGAAGGAAGGTCATCCTGCTTGCTTGTTCTTTTACAACAAAAAATAAAATAAACTGAATTTCATAAGCTGGTTTGGGGGGCTCTAAGGTCTGATGCCCACCCCCTAGTGCATCCACTGAGGTGTGAAGTTAATTCAAAGGGATGCCAAACTGGCAGCCACCAGAGATCCGCATCTCTCCGGCACCTCCAGATGTCAGGGCAATCCAGGATGTGCTCCAAGCTCAAGTTGTCCTATTTGGGAATCCAGCCACAGGTTGCATATCCCACCCTCTACAGGACACGACAGGAAACCTGTAAGCCGAGCTGCTGAGTCTAATTCCCCACTGCAGGCAGGCTTAAATCTTTATCTGCTCTTGGCGAGCCCAAGCGCCGAGCGTGCAGAGACGTTATATTAGATTATTAAATCAATGACACTCCGGTTATTAGTCACACTTGTCCACGTTACCTGACTCATAATGACCATCTATTTTTACTCTTCTCCTGGAAATGTCCCAGAGGCCTTGAAATTATGTCCAGAAAATTAATTTCTTTGCATTTGGATGAGAAATAGAATGTGGGGGAACCATGCTGACCTGGAGGCCATTCATCCTGGGGGGAATAGTTAGAAGAGTGAAGGGACTCTGGGCAAGGAGGAATGCCACCATGCTTCATCTGCATCCATCCCTGGGCCTGAGGCACAGGGCAGCCCAAACCCAAATTATAGCCCTATAATTATAATTATCATGAGACCAACCCTAATTTAGAGCCTTCTCAGCAGTGGAACTCCTTGAAGTAGCCCGTGGCTTAGGACTCGGATAACCACACCATCACTCCTTTCAAGCAGAACCTGCCCAACCAAGACACACCAGCAGAGAGCTCTTGTTAGCAACAGAAGAGAACATCTGTAGCTCAGGGACGAACTGTGGAGTCCTGGGCGCTCTGAGCTGGGTGGTTGGCTTGCAGATGTTTCATGACCCAGCTAGGCAACCGCATCAGTGCAAGTGATTCCCAGCATCCTGTGTGATCCAGCAGCTCCCAGAGAGTTCAGGGTTCTCTCCCAACCCTGGCTACGCTTTCCCCTTGCAGCATAGGGTCCCTGGTGTTGGCTGCACCGTTTTAAAGAAACGTCATGGACTACTTGTGGCTTCTTGCTCCACGGAGCAGATTCTGTTTTTCCTGGAGGAGTCTTCAGAGTCTCAGGGGCTGATGACCTGAATGAGAAAGTGCCCAAGTTGGATAAAACCTTTCTGCAACCATTTTGTACAGAACTACAAGGCTTCGTCTGTGGCAACGTTTCTCAATCTTGGCAACTTTAAGATGTGTGGACTTCAACAAACACTGATCCATGGACGCAAAGGAGCAGGTTCAAATACAGCCTTCCCCTACCTCCAACGTGTGACAAAAGAGGAGGAGGGGGGCTTTCTGGCAAATTCTGACAACCCCCCCCCCCATGATCACTTTGAGTAAACTCCCCAACTTTTATTGACTGCCTGCGGGCCACAGCATCATTAGCTATTGTAGGAATGTAATTTGTTTCAAATGTGCCTTTTTAACAGGTACAGTTTGTTTCACCAAGTTTATAATGAATTTAGAAGTACTGGTGTGGGGAGATAAATGGAACTCGGATGATGATGTGGTGGGAAGCAGCTGCTGCCTCACCGGACCTCCTGTGATGCATTTCATGAGAACATCTACAGTTCAAGATGGAGCCCAAGAACACCACCCGCTGTGGGGACAAAAGAGTAGAAGGGAGGGAGGTCCTGGCATGCAAGCAACCTAAAACCATGGCTTCCATTGGTAGGATTAAAACTGGATGGGATAGCAGAGGCCTTTAGCTGATCTTACAAAGCTAAGCAGGGTTACTGCTTAGATGGGAGACCATGAGGAATAGGTTAGATTGGAAAAAACCAGAAAAAGGCAATGGCAAAACCACTTAAATCCTGCTGCTAAGAAATTACTTGGATGTGTCTAGGGAGTGACCAGGAGACAAGCTCAACCCAAGAGGGACTTTACCATTTTGACCCACCCCTGCCTCTCTCTGGTTTAGCCTCCTGTTTCCCACAAATAAATCCAGGACCTGGAAGGTCCCACGAAGTTGGTGTTCTGTAAAGCCCTGAAGGTCCAGTTGTTCTCACGGGCCTTGAGTTGATATGAATGGGGCCCCTTGTTGGGTGTGTTATTATTTTTGTTTCTGTCTGTATGGACTGACTGGACCCCATCTTGTCTGCGTTTGTACTAGATTGTTATGATAATATATTACAAGTGGCCCACAGTCAGCTGGTGCCTAAACTGAAATAAATAAGATGGGTATGAGAGGGGAATCCATCATCCCCCAAAACTGTCTTTCTCTCCCTCCTGGAAACTTTACTGGGGTTCATAATTAAGAGCCATTAACAGCTTTTTGTTCCCTAGATTTATTTACTCCCTGTCTTGCAGGTAGCCTTCAACATACCCTGAGAAATGAAATTCCAAAGTTTTTCTTCATTTTTAAAACACACCCTTTGGAAGTTTTCCAAAACATAACAAAATCACTTCCTAAAAATCTAAGCTAACGTTAGTGGCTAAAAAATACATCAAAACTACCCCACGTGCGGGGATTTTATGGAAGCCGTTTGATTGCTCCGTGCACTGTTTTGAACTGCTCAAGTGTTAAGTCACACAAAGATTTTTAAAAGCCCAAATTCTGGTTATGGTGCCTCCTATTGTTTTTGCAAACAGGAGACAAAGCCAAAAAAGCCACAATATCACTTGGTTTAATTACTGGGATCTTAGTTATTGCATACACCAAAAATTACTAGGGACCATGAAGAAGTTGTCCTTAAGGGGGGATTCATCAGCTGTACTGATTTTCTTGTAGTAGTTATTTATTTATTATTCACATTTCTATTACCACCCATCTGCTTTGCTTGTGGGATTTTGGTTTTAATTACACTGAAGGCACTCCCTTCAAAAACAATAATCTTCCCAAATCAGTTAAAGGCATATCAGCATCAAAGTGGTCTTTGCTGATGATTTGGCTTGGTTTAACATTTTCACTTATAAAACCAACCAACCAACTTGGGAAGTCAAGTCCCAAGACTGTCTAAGGATCAAAAACAAGAGTTCCAAGATCTGAATTCTGAGGTCTAGATGGCAGGATAAAAATGGGAGTGCATGAAATATGCATGAAAACAATCTTAGGAATGCCCTCAGGCCACTCCCTTGGAGGTCAAGGCAAGAGATGGGGAGTCCGTTCACCTTTGCTAGTTGTAAGTTCTGGCCGGGGGCACCTTGCCTTTCCCATTCTGGTACAGTAGCAGTTGGCCAGGGTGAGGAAGAGGAAGAGGAAGGATGGGTTAGGAAAGGCAGAGCTCAATCTCTTTTATGTCTGCTCATGGGGGACTCTGAAAGGTTGAGCTCCAGGCTTAAATATGGTCCACTATTCTGTCACTCAAGGGCTAACCAGTGTCAAAACTTGGTCTGAAGGCCCACACAAAGAACTAGCCTTCCAAATTCCCCCATGAATGTGGACATGAAAGAAAGAGGCTGAGTCCTGCTTTTCCTTACCCAACTACCTGTCTCCACCCCGGTCACCTGCCACAAAAACGGGAAGGGCAACAAGCCCCTACCCAGAACTTAAGACCAGCAGAAGTGAACTGGTTCCCATCTCCTGCCTTGACCTCCAAGGGAGAGAGGGATTTTGACAGTCAGTCAGATCTGTCACTCCATGACCCTTAAGACGTATTTTGTGAGGTGTTTTCAGCGTGCCCAAAACGGCTATAATTAGACCCAATTAACACTCCTCCCAGCTGATGAATGATTCATTGTGTCTGCTGAGCAAGGAAAAAGTGAGGAAAAATATTTCCTTGAGAAAAATTATCCACTGAAAATTTCATGGGTGTGCTTGCTCATGTGTGTACCTGTACACACAGACGTGCATCGAATTCTTCAGAGAACAAATGCATCACTGCGTGAGAACTTTCAAGCAAATATTAACGTGGCGCAAAAACCTTATTTACACCCAACGGAACTTATTTCTCTGCTGACAGAACCAAGTTTATATGCCGACAGAGATCTTGGGCAAACGAAGGCCTCCAGGAGGACATTTCTCCAGCAAAGCTGTCACAAATTTATATGCAGAGATGTTACTTGTATTCTGTAGGGTGTTTGGGTGGAACCATTTGGAGAAATGGGGGTCTCATTTTATTACCCATGCCAAGCTTTTGCTAAATCAAGGGGGAAAAAGGCAAAATGTTGCATATTATTTCACTTAAGGAACTTGTAGAAAGAACCAAAATGATTGATGCCGGCGAGATTCATACATTCTCTGCACCCAAACCGTTAGCAACAGAAGATGAGGCATCGTTTTCATGAAATTTTCGGAAGACTCCTTGATCAGAGCAATGGGTTGTGCAATGAAAGATGCCTGAAATGCAGACTGACTGAGCAAAACAAGACAGATGAGCTAGTTATGTTTTCCTAGGGACCTCATCGGCCATAAGCGATGCATATATATCTGCAGTGAGTTCGGTGTTATGTAAAATGTTGATTATTTGTCAGGAGAAGGAGAGCGGAATGCTTTTCATTCCATTCACTGACTCAGCTAATGATTCGTGCAGGATTATGGGTTACAAACTTTGCAGAGGGAAAGTTGAGACATTCACTCCATTGTGCAATTGGATTTCATGGGATATTAGCAACAACAATTGGCAATGATACAGAACGCAAAATTGAGAACAGTAGGGAAAACCCATAGGATCCTTCTAGGTATTCTACAGGCCCTTGCACACTAAGATACACGCGCACCCTTTAATTTATATGTGCTTTTGTGCAGGCCGGCATCTTCCTGGAACCACTGACAAAAAGTAATTTTGCTATGCCCGAGGATACAGTTGGCAAATCTGAATATAGTGCCTTCTGAAATGTTTGTGTTTTCTTGGACCATCATCATTAATTCTTTTTTGGAAGATGCAACTGGGTAAAGGACAAGGAAAACTAATCTTGCAATGCAGGATAAAGAATGCCTGCTTAATATAATGGAAGGGTGCTTTTACTAAAACAAAAGATGGCCACTAAAATACATGACCCTCTTTGTCTGAATTTTGCAATGTTTAGATACCAACATGTTGACAGTGGTTACTGACGAAGCATCAACAGAGCTGGTAGCATGAGATACAACGAACACCGTTGCCGCTCTGGAATTCTTACCAAGAACCATCACAAATATGTTTACGCAATTTATAGTCTCTTAGAATTCCTACTGCTGGTAGAGTTGGGTCATACATAAGTTACTCTGAAGATGGAACTAGCAGCCATGACTCTTTTTTCCTTTCCAAAACTGAGGAGGCAGTTCTGATTAGAATTTTAAAAAACCCAGTTTGGGGGCCTGGAGTTTTAAAGCTTTGCCCCAAGTTGTGCTTGCAATCTAGATTACAGGACCCCATGTCTACAATTTACACTGGAAAAAGGACTCAAAGATCCATAGGAGTATGGGTGGACCCATGAGTGAATGAGAAGGCCTACCAGCTTCAACATTGTTCCATTACAATCCAGGAAAACAGAGTATCTCCAGCAAGGACATTAAGGTCTAACCAAATACCAACATGAAGTAGACAGTAAGTGACATAAAGAAGATGCTATGTTATTCCTCAAACTGGTGTCCTCCAAGTAGCTAGACGTCTACCCCATCCAGCCACCTCCAGTCTGGGAGGAGCTGCTTTAAATGTGACCACCTTACTCCGTAGACCACAAGCCAAGTCTTGCAGCTGGTCCATGTGTATTAAGAAGTCAACATTGTATGGTCACCTGGGGCTACTCCTACAGAGCTCCAGGATACTTCCCTGGCTAGCGTTACATGCCGCATCCTTCTTGCACAACTGGCAAATATACTTTGGATCCGTTTGATCTGCCAGATAAAAGTCATACCTGACAACGTAACCCAGATTACGGCAGCAAAACTTTCCAACTTTTGCCCTATTACCGGCAGCCTTCTGCTCCTCTAGAGTCAACAGGGAGACAGAGTTGGCAGTACATCAAAGGAACCCTGAAGGCTGAATGACCCACATTCTGCTTTTCCAACCCTAGTGGGAGCTGTCACACGCAGCCCAGGAAAATTGCTAATGGCAAGATGAATTGGAGCAGCCATTCTAACCTTGCAGAAAAAAAATCTCATTCCAGCATCACCTGCCCTGGAAGAAAGTCACTTCTCAAAGACAACCAAGCCAAAAAGAAGCTATGAATGCTTCTGTAGTAATTGCAGTTTGGTGTGGGAATGTAGAACCAGGACAGGGAGACGGGTGTGTGTGATGGTGGGGGTGGGGGTTGTTGAATCAGTCTTGATAGAGGAAAGATTTGCCAGCTTAGTTATTGTGGGAAAAAACTGAGGAATGCTTATGGTTATCTGCTGAAGCCAAATAGAGAACTTTTAACGATCAGCTGAGAATGTTTTCTTTTTCTTCTTCTTTGAGAAAATGCAACGGCAGAGGCACACACAATATTTCACTTATTTATTTAAAACATTCCTACAACACTTCTTACTTAAAACATCCCAAAGAGGTTTACAGTAAATTATCTGGAAAGCTACACAGCTTTTCTGGAAAATTTGTTGAGCCACCCGAGATTCAGCGTGTCAGTCATTCCAGTCAAGTGATTTGGAAGCCTTTCCGATCGGAGGCATGCCAACCAAATGATGCAAATCATTGCCCCCATTTATTCAACTGATTTATTTAAAAGAGGGGTTGGGTGGACACTGTCATACTATAGTCTTGTCACTAGGTGGCAGAGGATTCAGTTGTGGCTGCCCAGCCAAGCTTTCCCTCTGCAGCTTACTGGCTGGTGTGTCCTCTGAGAGTCACCCCTGCCCAGAACGCTCACCTTCTGGCCTCCTTCGCTGATTCTCCCCTGGAATCCCCTGCCCAGCTTATCCCCTAGTTAGTAATATCTGAACTTGGAATTCAGCTGGGGAAACCATGCACTAAAACGGCCTAAAGCTAAGCATTTTCAAGAGAGAACTGACATGTGTGAGGGTATTCATAACCTTTGGCACTGCTTGCTTCAGGTCCCCTACAACTGTTCCATCATCTACAAGTATTGAATCAATTCCCCCCCAACATTCAGTTACAAACACAGCCCCACTGGAATAGTTACTCCCCTTTATTTCCAACCCTCTCCTCTTTCCATAATATCTGAAGCCCCTTTTCTGCATTCACGTCTGGGAATAATTCTTTTGTAAAATCACACGCAGTCCATTTTCTTTTCTTGGTCAAAATGTACAGTGGAATTCTCTGGATTACAGAACGCCATCAGGGGCCAAGCGAATAGGTGGCATTACCAGCAGAAGGCTAAAATCAGCGTTGCAACCAAGGCTGACAGTTCAGCTGCGTGGCGCCAGGAATAGCTCTCCTCTAAAAGCAGCGTTAATTCTTTTTCGCCACATTCCATTAAAAAGCTAAAGTTGAGTCACAGCCCATGTCAGGCCCATGGAAAAAACGAGCAGAAGAAGTGTCTGGGTGGTAGTGCGAAGTGCCGGCAAATAAGGAAATCCTCAGATACAAGTTGTGGTGGAGGACTCACAAGGTGCACACACCATATCAAAGCATTATTTGCTTAACCGTGGCTTCATTAGATCACTGTTGGTTGATTTTGCAGAACACAGTGATAAGCCATGGTTAGCAAACCGCAGTGGTTGGGCTTTACAAAACAAGGCCATCCAAATGCGTAGCATGCTGTGTGCACTCAGCCCGTCTTTCTCAAACAGCGCCACCTAATGACAAAATCATAGAATAACATTGTCCACGTGCCCTTTCCCTCCCATTAATACTGAGGAAGAGTGAGGGGCATTGCGAGCATTTTTCCTCTAGATTCCCCAGTTGCTCCTATGTCTCACAGACACGCTCTCCCATGGACCAGGTGGTGGCAGATCCCAGTTTGGTTCCCCATATTTTTAAAGGAACATTTCTCCTGTGTGAAGTATCGAAGGCTCTTTTCTCCTGCAACGCTACCCTGATTCCTAACAGAAATATTCTGAATATTTATGGCACCACAGATAATGTCAATTTAATGCCCTGATTTAAATGCAGCCAAGGAGGATCTGTTGCCTTTCAGAGCATCCTGGAACATGGTGTTTGACCAGCCAACCAGAGACCAGCCTCACAACAAGTGGGACACTGTAATCCTTCTGAAGTCCAGTTAATGTGCTGCATAGTAATTACCAAGAGCTGACAGGAGACACCGTCTCTCTTCAGCATTAAATTCAAGCCCTGACCTTTTCAAACATAATGACTAACTCAACCTTTACATAATAATACATGTGATATTTGGAGAACATAACGTAAGGTGCCATTTTAACTAATTGGAAGGAAATAGATTTACAGAAGCAAACGAAATCGCCAATCAGCTGCTCCCTTCTTATCTATTTGATGTCATAATTACCAGCGTTTGATTGTTAGATTCTGGGCTCTCTGATTTCTCAATCTCGTGGGCTACAGTGGCCAGACTTGTATCCAGATGTTGTGATCAGGGATGTATTTGTGTTCCAAGTCTGCAGAGGTTTGAGAATAGAAAAGTATGGAACAAGATAAAAGGGGAGAATAGACATTTTTAAGAATCTCTGGGAAAAATTATTTTTTCAAACAAGGCCAGAGCTTCTATGAATGGTTTTGGAAATGCATAGATAGTGCCTCGTGAAATCCCCATTGCCAAGAAAGTCATTAGAGAACCTTTCCACATCCATCATGTCTTCCTCACAATGACAAACCCAGAAACAAAGATTAGATATTCAAGCAGCATTACTCACTTCTTAGAACCAAACTTTGCTCAGTGGGGAACTTGGGTCTTTGGCAAAGGTGGAGTCAGAGCATGGCAGAAGAATAAAGCCCCAGGTGCAGCAGCCCATGGATGGAGTAACAAAACATGAGTTCAAAGCCAGGAAGATCACCCTTCAAGGTGGCGCTCAAGAAAATATAACAGCCAGCTAGGCCAGGCCCTCACACTTGCAACAAGTGACTGAGATGGAAGTTGTGGCTTGCCTACAAAGGTTGTATACAGCTCGGTGTGCCCTCATCAACTTCCAGAGTCAGCTGACCATTTGCAAGTTGGAGGACCAGTTGACTCTTCAAAATGACAGCCTAGAGCAGTGTTTGTTAACCTTGGCAACTTTAAGACATGTGGACTTCAACTCCCAGAATTCCCTGGGATGCTGCCTGGGGAATTCTGGGTGTTGATGTCCACCCATCTTCAGGTCAAGGTTGAGAAACACTGGCCTAGAGGAAGCCTTTCCCTGTGGCAGGACCGCAAAGTTTTAGGGAGCTCTGACCCCCTTTTGGACTTTCTGAAGCAAGCTGGAGGGTGCAATCCAGAAAATGGGTGGAGTCAGAACAAAAACTAAATTTGCTTTAATTGCTAAGCTAAAATTGGAATAAACTAATTGAACACCACTAACACGATTATTTCCCTTCCATTTCAGTCTCATTCAGGCTATGGAAACTGCACCCAAAACTTTGGGGATCAAGTATTGGAGGATGTTACACCCCCATAGTTAAAACTGCAAAACTCTGGTCCAACATGCCATCTGCCCAGGCTTCTGGGGATCAAGAAGACTGTGGTGGAGGCCGGTGATAAGTTCCTGGGGATGCTGGCTGGAGACATCACAACCCGGTTCACAGAAGTTGGTTAGTAGACAATGCCGCTATCTTTCCCCAATCAAGTGCCTCCTCGGTATGTGTTGACTTAGAATCCCATCCGCCCCAGCCACTACGTGACGCTTCAAATTATAGAGGACCGGCTAGGCTGCCAACTCTTGTTTTCCTCCCCCTCTAGATTCTTCATCTCAGAGCCTCAACCGTCTCCCCACTGTGCTTGGCAACAGTCCTCTGCCTTCTTTTCATAAGACCCATGCTGCTTTCCTTAAGTGGACAATCAGCAAGTTTTATGGTGACAAAACGGCCAAATGCAGCTGCTGCAAACCGTTCCCGGCCGCTAAACGCTAAAACAAGATCGCAGTTGGCTCCAGAGTGATAAAATGACCCGGCGAAGTGAATTGCGCTGTGAAAAATAAATGTAAAAATGCTGTTGTAGATGCGCAAATGATTATTTCATTATCTGGCCAATGTACAAGCGACAGATACAAATTGTTCCAATCATACAGTGATGAAAAAGTAATGAGCAATGGATTCTCGAACGAGCCCAGGAAGAAAGTAATGAATTGCAGTTTAAATGAAAGGAGGAATCAATGGAGTGGATCAGAGACTGTCCTTCAGTCCCCAGAAATACTCTTCAGACACTGTCATTCCCAGACAAAATGTCCTTAAAATGAAAACGATTTCATTCCACCAGGGGAGACCTGCTGCAGAAGAGAGGCAGGATCAACCCACAATTTAATCCCACCAACGGCCTTGCAGTCTCCATGCACCCGATTCCTACTCCAGGGCTGAGTTTTGATCTCAGGCTAGGAAAGGCCCAGGGTATTCAAAGATCTCCAAACCATGCTGCATTTTCTAGACCAGGGTTTCTCAACCTTGGCCACTTTAGGACGGGTGGACTTCAACTCTCAGAATTCTGGCCAAGGTTGAGAAACCCTGGTCTAGACAAGCTGAAGCTCTCTCATCTGGCTACCAGCCCATTCCTGCAGATAAATTACCACACTGAGACAGCGGAAAATACTTTTTAAAAAGGTGTTGAGAGCAAGTGATGGGGGATCTATTAATTCCTCTTGGGAGAAATCCAACTCTTTTCTTCACCTCCAAAAGGTAGCTTGGATTACCTGGAGTCCCACAACACATCCAGACCCCACAGGATTCCCAGCTATGTCCCCAAGCCCCTTCTTCTAGACAGAAGCTGTCCAGCAAAGTAGACATTGAGGGCTGGAAAGCCAAAAGGCTTTGACTTGAGAGGCATGGATGCTGCCAGGCCTGGGGGTGGCAGTAGACAAGATCCTAGAGGAGACCTACAACACTTCTGGGTGACCACCCCCTCCTTCTGTCCTCCTGGCACGCTCTCACCTTCTCATTTTCACCATTCAGAAGCACTTTAGAAGACGGAGAAAGAGGAGGAGGAGGAGGGGGTTAAACAGGATTGCTAACTAAAAAAAAAAAAGACTGCGTGGCATTGCATGCCCCCCCCCCCAGCTGCAGACCCAGCCCCTCTGCATAGCAGCCCATCCCTAAGGGCAAATGCAGTAAAGAACCAGCTTCCTAAACTTCCGTGCTCCCCAGATGCACCATTTCCGCCACTCCAACTACAAATCTGCTTGTTGTCTGACCAACATCCTCTGCCCTTCTCTGTTCTAGATTGTGGCTGCCACTCAGACAAAGGCTCCAGAATGGATTCCCGTTCAGTGACAGCTTTTCCTTTTTGACCCCACCGGTGACCAGATGCCAGTCTCAAGGATGAAGGCTGGCTAGACCCGGGGCCGTTACCCCCCACTCCTTTCCATTAACCGAGGCTGGCCTCGCCTCCAATTTGATCCACTCTTCTGGGCAGCTGGGGGATGCAATTGCTTCTCCAAAGAGCGAGGAAATCCAGGGCTCCAAGAGAAATCCAAGCCTAAGAGGCCTACAAAGTCTGCCTCCCCCCCCCCAGTCATTGTAGCCATCAAAACACGGCTCGGGACGTCGCTAAGCCAAGGTGAAGAACGTTTATTTTAGAATTCAACGTTGCTTGAGAAAGGAAAGGTTGTTCTTCGTGACTGTGGCCTTACAGTATTGGCTGGGAACCTTTTCTTAAGAGAGTTTCAGCAAAGCCAGGGCAAAGCCAGGGATCCTTTGGATCCAGTCGCCCCACCCTGCAGACACCCCGGCCCAATCAATAGCAGGATCTTAGTTTCCGGGCAAGACAATCATTGCTTCAGGAAAAGGGCTTGAGGCGAAGTATCTGACAATCTGAGGAATGTTTTTTATCTCAGCCTGTTGGCCTCCCTTCCCCAACAAACTTTATTCATGGGGAATCTTTTAAATAAAGTGCTCCTCAATCTGAATCAATTGTCATCTATTAAAAGAAGAATTGGTTCACATGTGAACTTACCTGTCAGTTTAAGATCTTTTGAGAAATGTTGGTCCCTCTTTCCTACCAGAAGTTCACTCCTTAAGATACCCTTGTGGCCACTCTCTCTGGGGAAAGAGGAATTTTGGGAACGCCATGGGGAAAGGAAAGCTCTCTTTCCTTTTTAAGAATTCCTCCTGTTGCTAGTCACAGCAGCTGAAAAAAACTATGGCTGATGGAACAGGAGAATGGGGGCTTGCAAGCTCATTTGGATTCAATGTCCCCAATCCTCACACATCATAACAGGGCAGAGAGGCTTGTGGAGAACCCGGTTATTTCCCAGTTTGAGGAAACCATCTTGGTTTCATCCAAACTGTTCTATAATAACCTTTGGACAGGCTTCAGGGAGGTGCCCAAGAAGATTTATGCTAGCTGTTGACCTTCTCATGAACATCAGGTTTAGGCCAAGAGAGAGACAGATTCTACTCCTAGTTAGGCCAACGTTGGAAAGCCATGGAAATTATTTGGTTCAAGCCATCTAAATGACCTTTAGATTTCTCTGGACCTTTCAAAAGTGCCACCTACCCTACAGTGGATAATTATGCATTCTACACCACATCTACTGTTGCATTATTTAACTCTCCAAGAAAGTAATATTTCGAAATGAAGTCCAATAAAAAAAGAAATCAACATTAAGCCATTACTGGGGTGGAAATGAATGGTCTGAAAGCTGAAAATACAATCACTCAGTGTGACCTTTTCAAAGAGCATTATGAGAAATCGCAGGTTCTGGCTAAAAACACACAATGCCCATCCTCATTTAGACTATTCATAATAGTTATTTAATACTGGAAGGAGGCAAAGCAAGAGATGAAGGAGAAAGGGCCTTGCAAAGCACAATCGTGTCTGTAAATCTTCCGTAACTAAAACACAGCATGGAGGCAGAGGATGGGCAGACGAGAGAAAGCGAGAGAGTCTAAAGGACATCGTGTCTGTTTAATGCTTCTCTGAAATTAGATGAAGGTATTTCTTCTCATTTAGAAGTGTGGCACTGACTTTCCATCAGCCTGACTTTCACTGGTGTGCGCTGCGGAAGATGGGAGTTGTGACTTCAGAGCACTCAGGTCAGGTGAGCATAGGCCACCAAGTATTCACTTGCCCACTTGTGCGTCGCACGGCCATAGTGGCTGCCCACACACTTCACTCCACAAGTTCAGAAGCACCATCTTCTGATGCTCGGCGTTCAGCATTCCAAGGGTCAAGCATCCCTGGAGTCAAGGTTACCTCCCAGTGACATGGTTTATGCCAGGGTTTCTCAACCAGGGTTCCGTGGCACCCTCGGGTTCCGCGAGAGGTCACTAGGGGTTCCCTGGGAGATCACGATTTATTTAAAAAATTATTTCAGATTCAAGGGCTTACAAGGCACGCCTACACCTCCGAAGTAATAATCATAGCGATAACAACAGTAAAACTAATATCGATGGGCTGCTCACAATGGCAGGAGGAGACACGTGAATCCTACTTCTTCAGCTGCCCAGTGACTTAATCTTTCCGCATCAAACATGGAGATGAAGTAGTGACCAAACAGAACAGCGTGGCAAATGGCGGCGATGCCTCCTTTAATTGGCAAATGGCAGTTATTACATTTCAGAGAAGAGAATCCTAATATTGCATATTCTTCTACCTTTATTTCTTCCTTTCAGCAAATCAGTGGATGTGGTATTGCCAGCTTCTGAGACTGGCTCTCAAACAGGGTTTCTCAAACAAGGTTGCGTGGCACCCTTGGGTTCCATGAGAGGCCACTAGGGGTTCCCTGGAAAATCACAATTTATTTAAAAAATTATTTCAAATTCAGGCAACTTCTCATTAAAGAGGTTAAGCTTCATCTTCATTTTTAATTTAAGAACACCGTTAATGCACATAGACAGGCATTGTCTATCTTGAAACAAATATAACAATTTTGTAACTTCTGGCCTCTATTTGAGCCTGAATGTGCAGGGGTTCCCCGAGGCCTGACAAATACTTCAAGGGTTCCGCCAGGGTCAAAAGGTTGGGAAAGGCTGGTTTATGCCATCACCTTAGAAGCTGTGCAGGATTAAACCTATCAGGGTTCATGTCTCCTCAGCAGCACCTGCCAAATTCATACCTTACCACCAAGCAGGGATTAGCCGGATTCAGCTGCAGGTACTGTACGGGTTGAATAAGAAACCGCAAAAAGGGTTTTTTTTGCTATTTTTTTTTCCATACGTGCTGCCCCATATGGATTTGATTCTGGGTTAGTTTGCAGACACAGTTCCTTAGTTTTAAGCCTGCTTGGTTTTTCAGGTAAAATAAAAATAAATCTTCAAACTCCCAACTTTTAGTACATTCAATTTGCTAAATATATACGGCGGGGGGGGGGGGGGACAGAGGTAGGTGTGCATGCATGCTTCCTCTAGGGCAGCTTTTCTCAACCTTGGGAACCTTAAGATGTGTGGACTTCAACTCCCAGAATTCCCTAGCCGGCATGGGTCATTAAAGTTCCCAAGGTTGAGAAACACTGCTCTAGTCCCTTGTGTTCTCTTCTTCAAATATTTTCAGATATTCTAAATGGATTAAGCTCTTGGCTCTCTGCCCAGAAGCACACTGTTTTGGATAAACGTTTAGGACAAATGACACCTCCAATTACCATTTCTGCAATCTAGCTTCGCAGAAGTTACCCGAGGCATGAGAAGTTTTACTCAAGGTTAAACTGCACAGTTCCTCATTATAAAAGCAGGTGGAAGAAGCTAAACCTCACCAGGACTGGAAACTGATCCTAAGGAGAAAAAGTTGAATTCAGAGTTGTGTACAGGTAGTCCTCGCTTAAGGACCACAATTGGGACTGGCATTTCAGTTGCTAAGTGAAGCGGTCATTAAGCAGATCCGGTCTGAGTTTACAACCTTTTTGTGGTGGTCGTTAAGCGAATCACATGGTTCCTCACTGATTTTGCTTGCCAGAAGCCAGCCAGGAAGGTCAAAAATGGTGATCATGTGACCTCAGGACGCTGCGATGGTCATAAGCGGGAGGACCAGTTGCAAGTCGTTTTCAGCACCATCATAAGACTGAATTGTCACTAAATGAATGATCGTTAAGCGAGGGCTACCTGTATTGTTATCAAGTCAAAGCTGGAAAAAAAAGGGAATGTACTTGCTTTCTTTGCATGCTTTGATACAAAAATAGAATCCCAGACCAAACTCTTAAGACTGCTTCCCCTTCAGGATCCATTTAGATGCCAAGCTTCCCCACAATTAAGTATTAATTATAGTGTTAATTATAAGTATTTATTTATTTGTCAAATTTTGACACCACCCATCTCCCGCCTACGGAGGGACTCTGGGCGGTTTACAATAGAAATAAAATTCAAAATTCAATACGAACTATAAATAATACATTACATATAGATATAAATAGAAGATAAAAATATAAAATGCAATAAAATCCAGATGGCAGTAAGGTTCTGCATTGGTCCATGAATATAAAAGGGGGCCAATTAAGTATTAATTATAGTGTTTTTTAGGTATGTTGTTGTAAGCTGCCCAGAGTCACTTGTGAAAATGAGAAGGGTGGCTATATAAAGTAGGCAGACAGACAGACAAATAAAATTAAGAACCTCTGAAAATTTAGAGCTGTTGCGTCGCCTCCACGCCATATTGGGATAAGCTGTGTGCACTTGTCGTGTTTCCACAGAAGCAAAAGTTCGTAAGAAGAGCAACCCGCCAGACGACATCTTATTGGAGAGAAAAGAAGTTAAGGAGGAAGCTACCGTGCTGGAGAATCAGCTGAGCTATAAACCAACGGGCAAACAGGACAGCCCCAGGGCTGGATGGAATCCCCACAGAGTTCTTAAAGGCAGCTGGCATGAAACAAGAACAATCATGGCAACCCTCTGCCAGCCAACATGGGGCAATACAGCATGGCTCAAACGCTGGGAAAGATCCATCATCACAATCCCTAAAAAGGGAGATGTCAAGGAATATTGTAACTACGGGACAATCACCCTAAAACCACTGGGCCAGCAAGATACAGAAGAGGTTAGAGCAGTGTTTTCCAAACTCAGCAACTTTAAGCTCGGTGGACTTCAACTCCCAGAATTCCCCAGCCAGCAAGTCCACCAAGATTAAAGGTGCAAAATTTGGAAAACCCTGGTTTAGAGCCTAGTATGGAAAGAAAAGTAGCAAAGGAACAGGCAGGCTTCAGAAGGAACCAAGGAACATGAGATTGTATAGCAATTATTATTTGGATGGTGAAAACAGCTAGGAAGTATCTAAAAGAGCTCCTCTTCTTTTTTTTATAGGCTACTCCAAAGCTTTTGATGGTGTTGATGATTCAGGTCTTTGGAAGCCCCTCAGCTGATCTCTAAACAAGGTCAAGCCAGTTAGTTCTTGGATGGGGGTTCACCAGAAGATCCCAGTCTGTACAGTAGGCAAGGAAAACAACCCAGAAGTAATTACAGGTAGTGCTCATTTAGCAACTGCCTCATTTAGCAACCAATTTCATTATATTGAAAGTAACTTTGCAACCAATCCTTGCATTTACAGCAATGGGCATCTGATTCTTCCGACAAGCAAACTGTACAACCACAAGGAAGCAGCAACAAAAACAGAATTCGGCAGCCCAGGATGGTTCGCCATGGGAAAAGGAGTCCAACAGGGCAGCTCTCTATTGCCACACGTGTTCAATCTATGCACTGAATACATCGTAAGGGTCACAGATCTGGAAAAAGTAAGAGTTGGGGTCAAAATTGGTGGAAGGGATTGTCAAAACCCTGAGATAAGCAGACGACACTATCTTGGTTGCAGAAAAATGAAGATCTAAGAATGATCTTCTGAAAATAAAATGGGAAAGGGAAAAGCCAAGGCTTTCCTTGAACATGGATAAAACTAAGTGTTACATCTATTGCAAACCTAGAAGAAAAGCCCGGGTTAGGTCTTGGCACCAAAGGGATAGGTAGCACAGCTTTTCTCCAAACCAAATTTCAAGGCCTTCTTGAGTTTGGGATTTCTGCCACCAAAATGGGCAGCAGGCACCTCCCTCCCCAACCTGGTGCCCTGAGATGTGTCTGACTCTCAGAACTGAAGGCCAGGCAGGGCAAGGATCTGGGGCACTGGATTGGGGAAGGGGCTTTCAAAGAATGGGCGTGGAACACTATCAGTCTAGCCTCCAGATTTGGCTGAGCCCCCTTGCTGACCTCAGTTGATCTCTAAACAAGGTCAAGCCAGTTAGTTCTTGGATGGGGGTTCACCAGAAGATCCCCGTCTGTACAGTAGGCAAGGAAAAAACCCAGAAGTAATTACAGGTAGTCCTCATTTAGCGACTGCCTCATTTAGCAACCATTTGCAGTTACACTGGTAATGAAAAAGTAACTTTGCAACCAATCCTTGCATTTACAACCTTCGCCGGTCTGTAAAGCAAAGGAGAGCTGAAGACAGATTGTAAGCACAGTCATGGTTTTTCTTAGCCACCACTTCGCTTGACGACCAAGTTGTGGTCACTAAACAAGGACTCCCTGTAATGGCAAACACTTCCATGATGCTGCTAAGGAAATACCTGTCCACACAGTCAACAGAAATTGAGGTTGACTCAAGGAGATAACTATGCCTTTATCAGGTTCACCCATTGAACACCAGGGGATGTTGTCTGCTGGGATTGATCCTAGGAAACCTAAGTTGGCACATATTAGCAGAGGAAGTGGAAAAATCATTACTTTATGGAACAATAAAGTTCCATAACAATAACTTGCAATAAACAATTGCAAGGAACAATAGAATACAATACATTCAAATATCAGTTGACTAAACTTTGGAGAAGTCAATAAGAAAACATCTTATCTTTTTATGCCTTCAAGGGGACTGGTAAGGCCTGCTGACATCTATGGCATCCCTTGTTGTTTTGCACCCACTGCCTTGAATGCTTCATATTAGCACGTTTCCACTCTGATTAAGGCCTATGCATCCTTTCTAAATTTTAAGAATATATTTCTGCTCCATTTCCCCGCAACTTTTGGCCTTAGAGTTAGAATTCCAGATGCGAAGTTTGCACTCGGGCAGACTGAAGGATTATCTGTCTCCAGATTTTCCCCAAAATCTCCATCTCTCTTAACCCAACAGTTGTTTCCTTCTCCTTCTTCTGGTAGATCTGGATTTAAAAACCTCGATTCCAATTTGTATCATTGTTATCCAGGTGATAACATATTTTTTTTTGTACCATGATTGTTGTTCTAAGACTGCCCCTTAGCGGCTACCAGCAAAAAAGGCAGGGAGTCCTTTGCTCCCAGCAATTCAAATACAAGCAAGTATTTAAATATTTTGCATGGCGGAAAAGAAAGTTATTGTACTTTTCCCCTCCCCAGAAAACTGTATCTCAGATCTCTGGCAAAATGGCTGACCAGTGTAGACAGACCCATTCCCCCACCTGTAAATGGGCTGAGAGAATCACCTTGAGGAACAGGAGGAAGAGTCACAGCTAAGGCAACAGTCAGCTAAGAGAAATCTGAGTCCAAAGCAAGATGGTAATTTGAGAAAGCATCTCAGGCTTGACCCTTCCTAGTTCTTTTTAGGATAAAGGCAGGAAGGGGGAGGCATGTTCAAACTTGCAAGATTCTGTTACTGTAACTTTATAATAAAAGTAGTATTTTTTATTTTTATTTTTATCCCACCTTTATTTTTTTTTATAAATAACTCAAGGTGGGGAACATACTAATACTCCTTCCTCCCCCCCTTTTCCTCACAACAGCAACCCTGTGAGGTGGACTGGGCTGTGTGTGTGTGACTGGCCCAAGGTCACCCAGCCGGCTTTCATGCCTAAGGCGGGACCAGAACTCACAACCTCCTGGTTTCTAGCCCAGCACCTTAACCACGAGACCAAACTGGCATTTATAACTTTGGTTCCCTTGTCTGGTCTGCCTTGAAGGGTTGACACCATTCTCCTCAATGCTGCTAGAATTGATGCTTTCCAGTAAAGGCACTCTGTTGCAGGACACCTCAAATCTACTTTGTAGAACAGGTCTACATAAGCCACACCTGAAAAAGTTTACATGCATTTGCCCCAAAAGTCACAGCGCCCCCCACACATACACCTTTACAGGGGAGGAATAATCTGAATAAATTATGGATACGGGGATCAATGTTTAGGCCAATCTTGCAAATAAGAGCAGTGTAAGATATATAATCAAGGATTCCCAGAAAGTTTCTTAGCAACCCACATTCTGAGCAAACTTATTGAATGCATCTTCCTTGAGCATTTATTGGGACCACTACAGTTAAAATAATAAAAATCAAGCCAGCATCTGATCTGGCCTTCCTTAAATGATTTTATCCGATGGGCCAAGTTGATCAAGAAGATGGTATGTACCTAACTCAAAAGCAAGATATACTTGTTTAATGTATTTTAGTCACACCATTTAGTTGCACAATCTTAGAACTTTCTCAAGACATTAAAAAACACAGGTTATTTTCTCTGTTTAGTATTATGCTCCTGCTAGTAAAATCCTGGGAAACACAAGGCAAATACATGAAATTCTCAGGATGTACCACTTACTCCAAAATTCAGCTGAGGCTTTTTTTTTTTTTTTACTTCAAAGCTTTTGTCCAAGCCGGTCTGAAAACAGGCTGCAAAGTCAATCCATGCTGAGCCCAAATGGGAAGCCAGAAAGATTGCCAAAACTTAAAATCTCTGGAATCTGCCAGACCCTTCATAGTTCTTACTCTGCTCAGGACCCATATTTGCAGAACAAAACCACCACCACAATGTTCCTTCTGTAAAGGAAGTTAGGTGAATTGCATTCTGTAAGCAGGACACAGAATTCAGCAGTTGGGCACCCATTTTATCCACATGCCATATATGCAATCCCCATTTTGAGGGATGGGGGATTGATTTAACCTTCTCACAAAGAGGTCATTTGGCTAATATTACTATTCACTCTTCCAAAACATGGGTACCATAGCCAAAGGCGCGTACAAGTCTGTATGTCATGAAAAATTAATTTTCCAAACATTAAAACATGCCTTAATATGTCAAACAGTGGAGGCCATTTCCCACCCCCCCAAAGCTCAGTAACATGGCATCTACATTTACATTTCAAGACTGAGTTTTACTAAGACCTGCTCCCCCAAAATGATTTTTTTAAAGTGTGATGCCACTGATTAATACTAATGGTAGTGGTAATAAGAGCAGCTACAGCTGAAGTTTTCAATTCAAGGGCATATTTAAATCCAAAGGCAAGGGAAGGCAGCAGGCTTAGAAACATGCCCAGAGAATTAATTCCTTTGGCAAAGGTTCTTCAGATCTGAATTTTAATGAAGGCGCAGATTCCTTTGGCACCCCAGAACTATTTGCATCCTTGTTTGAACAAATCAAGCTGCTCTCTTAGGGAGATGAAATGTTTATCTTTCATTTGTCTCTACTTAGAAGAAACAGGTTAGAGTTCAGATTGATAAAACACCAACCTCAGATACCACCCCCTGGAAGGGCTGGAGGTAATGATCATCAAGGTTTGATTAACCAAATCTTTAGCTAAATCCAAATTAATGGAAAAGATTGGGCAAACATCTCAGGGATTAGCATTTCCCAATCTGGCACCCTTCGAATAGGTTGGGACAAACATTAATTGTGAAATGAGAGTGTGTGATGGGCTGTGAGAATAACCTTGGGAGAGAGGAGGAAGAGCCCAGCCTAGATATTGGTCTGGTAAGAGAAATCTCAGTCCAGAGCAGGAACAGGGTGGAGAAAGAAAGCACCTCAGAAGGGACCCTCCCTAGTTCTCTGGACTGGAAAGATGGCGGGGGGGGGGGTGCTTTCAGACTTGGAAGAGTCTCTTACTCTAACTTTACAATAAAGGCACTATTAGTATTCTTGGTTCTGGTTTCCTGGTCTGGACTACCTTGAAGGACTGACAGAGAGAGAGATTTAGCACAAATTTTGTTCTTAGAATGACTTGTGGGTACATAATAAAAACCATACCAATTCTCTTCAGGTTCCCAATTTGTGCGCCCCAGCCTTTAATCTCTAAAAGGGGAGCTGCAAAACAGTCTGCCAGCTCATCTGTTTCCAAGAATCCACCTGGGCCTTACCTTTGAGAACATAAATCAGCGAAGAGCTGCAGCACTTAGTCTGAAATGCATCCTCTTCCTCCTAGCCAGCCCTTGAGGACCAGCCAAGGCACCTCCTTGCAGAAACCATTTTGTGAGAGAGCCCACCAGAGGCTTTTGAAAGTCCACATTTTCCCTGCTCCCCAAAAGTTGGGAAACTTTTCTCAGTTTGCAGCTGAGGAAGAGGAAATGCCATTTTTTATGACAGCTGGGGCCAGCATTTATAAATACCCAGTTTAAAAGTAATTCTCTAAATTCTTCCTGCTAATTTCAGCAGCTGTCTCAAAAGTTTAAATCTGATGATTGAACTGATTTCTATTCACTCCCTGAGTTTTAACTTCTAATCAATCTATCACTCTTTAAAGGAGGAAGCATTTTTGACACAATCTTCTTCCAAGATGTGGGGGGAAAGAAGGAAGGGACATAACCAGTATTGTTAGGGATTTTTTTCCAAAAGAAAAAAAGGAACAGCAAAGTATTAGCTAGCCTGTCCAAAAGCAAATAAATTGGTTTGACAGGTGAATCCAGTATAATTCACTTTGCAGCTTCCATCAAGCCTTGCAGAAAGGGATGGGAAATTCTCTCGACATCTTGAATGGCCCCTTTGCATTTCGGCTTCAAAGGCACAGAAGCCAGGCAAGAGGGACAAACAGCCTCACATCTATCTTCACAAAGCCTCCAATACGCACAGCTGCAGAGATGCAACACTCACACTGATCTGCCCAATAACCAGAGTTTTCTGAGGGAACGACATTACTAAAACATGAACAGTTTTTGCAAACATGGGGGGGGGGGAGAGAATGAAATGCAATACAGTAAAATGCAATGAATAAACCAATAGCCCAGCCAAGAAAATCTATTGCTTCTGGGAAGAGCAGGCAATAAAATCAAACGGAAGGCCACTATCAAGATCTAAATCCTATCCACATGTTAAGGTGATGTTGACATTATGGGTCCTTCCTGGAAGAGTGACAAGGGGGAGATAATCAGAGAATAAGGAAGATGTACCTGGTGGATCCAGTCCTAAGATCTATACAGCTAAGAGGCTCTCCCAAGTAGGTAGGAATGACTCAGGGCTTCTCCACAGTCCCACTCTTAAACAACATCGACTACCTCTCAAAAGTAGACTTAGCTAAGTACAAGAAGTTTGCCTCGGGCAGTGTGTCTCAACCCTGGCAACTTGCTGGCTGGGGAATTCTGGGAGTTGAAGTCCACCCATCTTCAAGTTGCCAAGGTTGAGACACACTGCCCTAGATATTTATTCTTTACATTAAACATCGAGGGTTATTGCAAGGATCTATTGAAGCCCCTTCATCTATTATTTTTGACTGGCCTCCTAATTTCTTTCCTAGAAACCATATTCCTAAAGTCCACCTTTGCCTTGCTGTGTAATGCGTAGTGTATAAAGGAGCCATTCCTGCTTAAATTTGGTTGGACTTCCAGCATGGAGATGTACTGTCAGTTTTGCCATTGGTGCCTACTCTGCCATTTTGGTCCCCCAATCCAATATCAGCAGCAAAGTTCCACTTTTTGCCATGTTTCATGGGGGAGAAATGGATTTTAGAGCGATTTTATGTTCCTGGGAACCCCAGGCAGCTCTGTAATTCAGTCATTAAATGCGTCAATGCAGATTCAAGGGGAGGAAGTCTTCAGCTGCTCCAGAAGGGGGCGCTGTAGGACCGATGCACATTAAGCCTCTTCCCTCACTTGTCCAATGTCAACAATTAAGGAGGTTGCAAAATTGTATGCTTAGGAACATGGTAAATTCATCAAGATGTGAAAGAAGCTGTTGGGTTTCAACTGTGCTTGAGAAATGCAGATTCTGCATAAAGCTGCGCTTCGCCCAGCCTATTCTTATTGGGTGGACTTGATTGCAAACTTGTGCTTCAAATATTTATGAGAAGGAAAATAATCATAAGAAGAACAGTAGCAATATTTACAAAAAGTTATGAATGGTTGAATCACTGGATCAAGGGATTTGGAGAGGGGGCCAGTGCCTGGGAATAAGCAAACAAGCAAATTTCTGCTTGCTCCTGGGCTCTGGGGTTGGAGATCTGTTGGAAACCAAGAAGGGTGGAAGGATGTGTTGACTTGTGCCACCTCTCTAAAGACAAAATTAATATTTCTTCTATAATTAATAAGATGAACAATCAACTCAGGAAATGAACATAAAGCTGTTCCTTTGTTCTGAAGTGATATCCCTTGATGGACTGACTGGTCAGATGCAAAATAAACACACGTGTCAGCGACCTGCTTCACACATCACACTAAGCCATTGGTTTCAGCTTAGCATGTTCTGTGAACCAGCCATTCCTGTTAGCAAACCGGTCTTAGTACAGCATTCTTCAACCCTGGCATCCTCCAGAACTCCCAGAAGTCGCAGCAGTGACCATGCTGGCAAGGAATGCTGGGAGTTGAAGTCCACACACTGAGAAGGGATCCAACTTGGGAACAAGGTTGATGGTGTATTTTACCAACTAATTTTGGCTTACCCAGCAAACTGGGGTTGGCCATGAAGTGTGAACCCAGAGAGTGTTATCTTTTACACCTCCAAAACGCATTTCCTTGTTTCAGAATCACAAGATGTTTGAGGAACGTCTAGCACCCTACTTTGATCCTATGGTGGAAACCATTATTATTCCTACCCAGTAGAATTCTCTCTACTCCGTTAAAAACCCTGATCTGTTTTCACACAAGAGGCTGTGTGTTCATAAGCAAAGCAATGTTTTGCAGAACATTCCTGGCAACCCCTTTCCACGTGTCCCTCAAGCCCTTCCCCCTAACTTTAGCTGATTTCCAATGAGTTATAACACTCTTCTTTGGTAATCAGCCTCATGACCTTGCTTTGCTTCACTGGATCTGAAAGAAAAAAAAAGCTTCAAGGACTATCTAATTCTCACTTCTTTGTTATTGCTGAGAAGTGTCTCCCTTAAAGGAAACAAGTAACTCAACAGCTTCCAGTCTATGTGAGTTCCAAGGTGGCATGTGTCAAAGCTCTGGGTTCAAGGCCAGGCTTTATCCAACTCCCAAGTCTTGGAGAGGCTAGGAGGAACGGCTACTTAGCCATGTTAACCCATCTGAAGACATATTTTAAACCAACATCGTCAGCTTTGATTAAACGGGTATCTTACAACTGTATTGCAAAACTATGTTCATTAATACTAATAGGCGCATTAAACTCTCTTGGACCAATATATACTAAGGTAGAACATTATCGAAACAAAATCAATAGCTACTATATATATATAGAGAGAGAGAGAGCTATGCATGACAAGTGGACGGCTCTCTGTGTAAGTGAGTCTATACCCCAGCTCAACAATTTTTCCAGAGAACCAAGCCTACATTTTAGAAGTAAAATACATTGAAAATGTTACTTACCAATCAGCTGAAGTCTTGTAACTGCCTTTGAAGGTGATTGTGAAGTGGCATTTTGGTTAAATTTGGCATCCCAAGGAAATGGGCTGTAATGTGGCACTGGTCACAACACAAGATTTCTGACTTCAATGCTGCAAACTTCAGAACATCTTCATTCACACCCAATAATCTAGTAAAGCAACCTATAAGAATGAGGTCATCTCTGCAGGCATAGAAGTAGGTGATGTGAAGAACGACATCCAGCTGTTCCTACTAGGATCCTTAACGTACCTTCATCCAATGACTAATCTCAGGATCTCAGCAGATCCACAGGCTGCAGGGTCATTTGAAAACAGCATCAATGGTGGTCTGTCTTTAATAACTTCAGCTGACTGAAGTCTTAGGGATTCTTATATTTTACAACTGTGAGGAGTGTGTGTTATAATTTCACAGACTGAATTAGGCAATGCAAAGAGCGAACAAAGAATATCCTATCAATCAGTCAAGTCAATTTATTGTCATCAACCAACAAAAATAAATCAGTTGTATATCTTGGAGGCAAGGAGGTAGATGTGATTTTTAAAAATTTAATATAATTTAGTTTGGGGGAATGAGGAAGAGGAAATAACCAGAGAGGGAGAGCAGGCAAATCCTATTTAAAAAGTTTTGATTAACCTTGTGTGTGTGTGTATTAAAAAAAGGACTTGTCCTATCTCCTTATGCTGCCTTGTTTCTCCTCCCCATCTATCCCCCAAATTAAATTAAATAAAAATGGCATCCGCCTCTTTGTCTCCAAGACAGTTAATTTCTTTACATTAAAATGCTTCCTCTAATGCCCTGTTTCCTTGCTTTTTTGCCTCCCCTTTAGAAAAACAAAACAAAAAAATCCTCCCCAATAAATGTATTTACATTACAAACACATCCTCCCCTGTCTTCCCTTTGCTTTCTTCTCATTCCACTAAAAAAGAAAAGAAAGAAAGAAAGCCTTCCCCAACATGACATATTTCTTTGCGTTCCAGATAATCCCTTCTGTCCACAACAGCCAACAGAGAAAGGCCATACCTGGAAAAGTCACTCCTCCAGGGCTAAACTTTGAGCCACAATGAAGCAGCACACACACACACACCACCAACCCAAAGGAAAATCCCACTTCTGGCACCAGTGTAGCAACGGGAGGCCGAACGTGGCCATTCTACGAATGAGAGGGGAATCTCCCTCTCTCCGACAGCTGCCAACCATAGAGCAAGAACAATTCAGAGGGGACCCAGGAAGGTTGAGAGGGGCCCCTTCCAAGCCACGGGTCTGGCTCAAGATTCAGATCCCTTTGGATCTGAGTCCAGGCTGGGAACTGGAGGCACACCCAAGAGCAGGCGAACTTCAGACGCATCTTCGTGGATGGCCTCTTTATTTTTGGGATCATCCCCTGCAGGCGCCCACAAATGCAGGCCACACACCTCCATCCTTTGGCCATCCAGAAGCCCACTCCACCCCCCGGACATTGCAGAGGAGCCGTTCGTCTTCATTCATGGGAAAAGGTCCGGCCAGACTCCCCCTGACGTTTCTCCCACCCCAGAGAATTTCTCTGAACTGAAAGAGTGCAAAAAGACTGCGGGCTCTTCCTTCGGTCTAGCGCTGAGCTTAACTGGGGCGCTGGATTTATTTTTCTCCTCCACCGCCAGGCACTGAACCAGATTGCTTCCAAGAACGGAGAGGAAAAAACGGCCACCGGTCTCAAAAGGCCCAGGAGGGTCCACCTCTCCCAGCCCTTGCCTTCCTTGGTGGTCCGAGCAACAAACACGGGAGTGACGTTCAAACCCCAGGGAGTGCACTTCCTGGCACCCAAGTGTGCAAAACACAACCCTTGGCTTTCTCACAAGAAGGAGCAGTCTTGGCAGCCCGGCCAGGCTGGGTTTTTCTGACCAAATCCAGTGTGACCGTCCTTGTTCCAAACTACATTTTCTTTTTCTTTGGGGAAAAACGGGCAGCAAACGAAATAAAGCCGGGGGGGGGGGCATGAGAATTGCTTCGCCCCATAATTAATTCCATCTGCTTTCGCTCTTCCTGCACTCCGAGTTGCTCATGTAAGTGGGAAGGGATTGCAAGCCGGAGGCAGGAACTGGGTAGAAAGCGGCTCCTGGAGATCCACTGAGTGAAAGAAGGAAAGTTTTGCAGGAATTTAATGCACAGGCAGCGGAATGGGAAACTGTACAGGTATTCCCTTAAAAGCACATTATGTCTCTCTGGCAAAAAAACAGGGACTTCCAAACAGGGTGGTTTTTTTTTAAGCACACAGGAAGGTCTATGCCAATGTTTCTCAACTTTGGCAGCTTTAAGATGTGTGGACTTCAACTCCCAGAATTCCTCAACCAGCAAAGCTGGCTGGGGAATTCTGGGAGTTGAAGTCCACACATCTTAAAGCTGCCAAGGTTGAGAAACGCTCCTTAGACCAAGGGTGGCCAATGTTTAGGGGCTAGGATCCATACTTTACATTTTGGGGAAACGTAGGGCTGTCACCCATGTGACATGCATGCAGGAATCTAGGTTTTCCTGTCTTCCCAGAGGTGGGGCTGAGAGCTAATTACAGGTAGTCCTTGTTTAACAACTGCCTTATTTAGCAACCGTTCATAGTTACGACGGTGATGAAGAAGTAACACTGTGAGCAATCTTAGCATTTACAACCTTCCCAGGTCTGTAAAGCAAAGGAGAGCTGAAGTCAGATCGGAAGCAGCAGTCCCGGTTCCCCTTAGCAACCGCTTCACTTAATGATCAAGCTGCTGGTCCCAACTGTGGTCGCTAAATGAGGACTCCCTGTACAGTGAAGCAGTCCCCCCCCTTTATTTTACTAGTTTTTGTTTCCAGCTCCAAATGGCAGAGAGTCACACCACTGAAGTTTGGTAATTGGGCTCAGAGGGGGAAAAGGGCGCTCCCCAAACAGGTCTGGGGCCAACCCACAACTCAAGAGGGTTCTTCCGTCATTTAGAGATATAGATGATTCTCAGACAAGCCCTTTGGGATGTGCTGAAGTCTCCCCACCACCACTGCAATGAAAGAGGACGTCTCCACCCATGGATGAGTCATGGAGCATCTCTTCCCAGCGGACCTTTATAAAGCAGAACCAAAGTTTGCGCATCAAAGAGAGGGTGCCCTGTTCCTCCTAGGTGTGGTGCCTGTTCCTTGCTCAGATCTCCTGGCATTCGCAGCGGTGTAAATCCTCCCTCAGCACATGCAGCTCTTTCAGACATAGTTTGAGGCCTCTCCAGCCTGCACACACACAGAGAGTGCATGTGTGCGCGCGCGCCATCTCACTACACACATAGTAAAATATGGCAGGAGGGACACATTTCTTTTTCCAGAACAGCAGTCATTAATCTCCCAAAGCGGCTGAACTCAAAAGAATGCACGGCTTTACCCAAATTGCCAGGAGGTGTCTGGAAATCAAAATTCACTCCTGAAAATAAATGGGAGGGGAGGCCTCTGGCCAGTCGTGGGATGGGCAGCGTTCAAAAGCATCCTGGAAGAATTAAGACCTAAAACCCACATTGTTGTTAAATTGGGGTGGGGCGGATTTATTGCCACTGAAAGCGATGGGGCTTCCTGGCTTAGATGGTTTCTTTAAAAAATGTTTTAAAAAATGGGTTGTAGTGACAATAATCCTCTTCACAGAACCTCCATGTCTAGCAGAAGTCTATCCTTAAATATTAGATGCTGCTGGAGACTGACAAGGCAGGCCTGTTGCCTTCACAGCCTGCTTCAGAGCTCCGCCGAGACGTCTGGTTAGCTACGGCTGGGCCAGCAGGAACTCTGGGCTGAACTCTCACTGCTCTTACCAAAAGTTAGTAGTAGCAGTCCCGGATGTAAACTGCAATTAAAGAAAAGGCTTACAAAAACAAAAGTGGCCACGCGCTCCGTACTACAGTGAAACAGCGGCTCCCACCGCAGCAACTTTCTTAGACCCATCACCCCGACTTCTTTCACAAACTTTTAGGGATGCCTTCGGCAAACATTCCCTTCTGGGAAGGCGCTAGAAATGTCCTCCAAGCCTGTCCCAGCCCTGCCAACAAGCTCTACCTTTATTTCACGCATACACACATCCCTAGCATGGCTGGCTGGGGAATTCTGGGCGTTGAAGTCCACCCACCTTGAAAGCTGCCCAGGTGGAGAAACACTGATGTAGTCCAGTAAGTCACCATTCAGCAAACTACAGTTTAGCAAAATGCATAAGCTAACTTCTGCTTCTCCCACCTCCCACAACCTCCTCCTCGCTGACCCACACGTTTGGGACTGGCCCTCTGGACCCAAGCCCTTGGCTCAACACCCAGCCTCGCTTGAGGCTGCAGAGGAAAGCACGCTCGGTCTGGCACCCTCCTTTAATTTCCCCCCACTTCTGGCTTGGTCCAGCTGCTTGAAATGTGGGAACCGCTGCGCCCTGCCATTGGGCTGTGGGCTGGCCGGCCCCTGCCCCAGGTCCCCAAGGCAGGTCACAACAGCACCCCGGAGCAGACGCAAAGCGGGATCGCGTCGGAAGAAGGTGATGGAGAGGCGAACCTGACGGAAACATTTTGAAAAAATCCAGGCTGAGTTCAAGAGATTCTTGAGCCCCCAGAGAAAACCCCCATGGCACCCTCGGAGTTTGCATTTGACTCTGTAGCGCAAACTCCTTTCAAAAGTTTCCCTGTTTCAAAAGGCCATTATTCGCTCTTGGGGAGAAAGTTAGTTTTCAATCCTGGCTGGGCTGGTTTGAATTAAATTGGCGAGGGAGTGCCATCTAGTGGACCCAAGGTGTTCCTGCAGGCCATTTCTGCTTTAAACGTTTTGTTTAAAGTTGCAGAATGGAACATGAAAAATTAAGGTTTCCCAGTGGCTGCATTTACATGTTGTAAGGAATATAAGGGAGGGATCCAGTACCTAAACACTTGCAGAAAAACCACTTCTGAGGTCTGTTTGTTGCCAAGCTGATTTCACGCCGTTGATCAGATCCCATGCCTGAACTGCATCCTGTAGACATCTTAAGGGAAAGTCCTGTTTTCTGCCTGAGACTCTGGAAAGTGGTTACTTGGTTTTGGCTTAGCGTGATGCGCAATCCCCGCCAGTCAGCTTGCTCAGAGTTGGGGATCCATGAACTGGTTTGCGCATCACCTCAGCTCCTTCCAGTAACGACTAGCAACTCGCTGGGGCCGCTGCCACCATTTTGTCCCAGTTGACAATCCACCAGATCAAAATTTGCTATGTGGTCACAACCCCATGGTGACTTGCCTGTCCACGCCAGCCACTCTTTCGCATGTCTAATCCATCTAAATGGATCCAAATTCATTTAAACTGTTGGTGACATGAGGTTTATTCCGTTTAGAACGAAGATCACCCAACCCTGCCTTTTTCCATCATGATTACTCAATTCAGAAATATTTGCAAGAGGAGATTTCCAAGTTTGAGGGGGCAATAAATCCGTAAGTCCTGGACCAGGCTCATCCCTTGCAGTGGGGCATAACAAGGCCTGGCTGCCACGTTGAGCGGAATGAGCCCTTGTGATTTGTGAACTCCAGTTTGTGGCTTTGCAAACCCAGCCACATAACGCTGTATCCAGTCAACGTGGATAAACCATGATTTAGCTCAAGGTCTGGATCCAGTTTTGGTTTAAAAAGACACCTCTCCTTTAAATCATCATTACGGGGCATTCATACTTACCCTGACAGACGTGCATCTGGACCAAAATCCCTATCAATCAAAGGCAGTCCTGCTAACACCGGTGTGGGCTAATCTATTGACAAAGGCTGTATTTGAAGCAGAGAGGAATTTTAAGTTGTGGGGACACACACACTCCCTGGGAAGGAAGGTAAAAGACATGCTATGGGGCCCTCCTTACGTCCTCTGAGGAACAAAGAAAGAAAAAATTTCCCCGCATACCACCATGGCTGAGTTCACACAATCTACTTTGCCTGATGACCAAAGTAGCCAATTTTCTGCATGCATATGTTGTATCATAAACTTATCAAACAGGCTGGGTTTGCCCAACCCACCAAGCCACAGAAAGACTAACCCAGGTTGCCCTTAACCAGGCTGAACATGGGCAGTGACAGCTGCTACCTCCTTAACTGGCTTGATTCAACTGGTGGTGCGAATGCAGGCAGGAAATCAGGGCCAGCAAGAACCCCCAAAAACCCTGCATGTTGCCCAGGATATTTTGAGCAACCAACCAATTTTTGCAGCCAGTTAATTTGCACCAAGCAGAGCCCCCTCTTTCAGAAGCAAATTGTTTGTATGAAGATTTGGTCAAGCCTGTCCTGAAAATTTCCAAGAACTTTGCCCAGCCCCTCTTTTGGATTACTCACCTGGCCTGGCTGAAGGGGGGGTGGGGTGGACATCCGGTGCAGTTAAACAGTAACCCGGATGGGTTGGGAATCATTCCTCAAGATGGAAATAAAGGTGGGGAGGGGCCAGGGGGCCTGGGCAGGGACAGAAAAAGCCATTTAAACCAATGTTTTTCAAACTTGTCAACTTTAAGACGGGTGGACTTCAACTCCCAGAATTCCCCAGCCAGCTTGCTGGCTGGAGAATTCTGGGAGCTGAAGTCCATCCGTCTTAAAGTTGACAAGTTTGAAAAATACTGGTTTAAACCAACATGTTCCCAGAAAATTTTTGTCTAAAAAATGTAATATACAGGCTGGCTGGTTTAGACATCTAGGGAACAAAGTGGGATAGGAGGATGCTAAACTTGCAACTGGGGTTCACTCAGCTGGAAGCCTTGCTGGTCAATTCCCTCAGCATGTTCAACTGGGGTTTAGTAGGTGGGATAGTGGCTTGTGGGAGCCCCCAAAGGATCCACTGACCCAGCTAATTAACCCTCAAAGACTAAATTTGGCCCCATGTGAGTCATGGGTGAACTAATTTCACTCCTTCCACTGGGTCAAGGGAATATCAAGTTTTTCAGTTAACCATTTTTTGTCAGCCTGGTCCTCCGTGAAAGAATGGGAGAGAAAGAGGGGTAGAAAATACAAGCCTCTGTTGCACAACCCCCAAACATTGGATTGATCAATGGATGGATGGATAGCACTGGTCAAGCCACACCCACTGCTGCCTGGCCTAATGGGGAAGGGGGCAGTGATGTCATGAAGCCTCACAGGTGCTCTCCTGCCAAAAGGACTTATATAGGTAGGGACATATTCCCCAAATGGTGGATTTTCAGACGGTGCAGAAGTGCTACCCAAAGATTTGCTTAGCCCATTCAGCTACCAACTGGTCCAGTGGTATTTCTGGAAGCACACAGTTGCGCTATCCAGGTCCAGATTCACCCTAAGGCCACTGAATGAAAACTTACCTGCAGAGGAACGTGGAGATAACCCCAATGAAGTTATGCAGGAGCCATTAAGAGAAAATAAACGGCAGCTCAGTCCTGGGAAAGCAGAGCCTGTGAGAAAGACACTCAAAATTTCTGTTTGGTATAAGAGGAGGCAGAGTGTCAGCCCTTCAGGGTAGACCAGACAAGGAAACCAAAGTCATGCAGGCCATGCTGCTTTTATTATTATAAGGTTATTTTGACAGAACCTCGCAAGCCTGAATGTGCTTCCCCCCCTTTATCTTCGCGAGAACTAGGGAGGGTCTCGTCTGAGGCGCTTCCTCGGATTACAGTTCTGCCCGGACTCAAGTTTCTTTTATCTGACTGTTGTCTTGGTCGCTGTGCTTCCTCTTGTCCCTCAGGGCCATTCCTTTCTCCCACTGCACAGTGGGAAACTCTGTGTCCTAACAGCCAGGAACCACGCTGAGACAAGGAATAGGTCTCTAGTGCTTTATTATTGCTACATTAGACAGAAAATCCTAACAAACTGAAGCAGCATGGGAGAACCCAGACAGATCAACCCCAAAGTCAAGGTGGGTCTGATCTGTGTCTCTCTGAATGGCTGCTTAACTCCTCAGTACTACGCATGCGTTTTCCCCCCTGGATAGGGGCCCCCTCCTGCTCGCCATCAGTGCTCATGACACTCTGGCAGCTTTTCAAATTTCTGTTATCATGCCCTACAACAAAAAAGTACATTCCTGGAATCCTTGCCATGCCCATTTCCTGACCGGGCCTATCGCAAAGGGCTGCCATCATCACAAGGGCTGGTTTAGATTTCCAGACATCTGCCCCAAAACAGCAACACATTTAAAAGTCTCGGAGTGAGTCATTTCTCCTGACCGGACTACTCGTTTCCAAAAGTCCTCTTGGCTTTAATTGTCACATTCCACAGTCAAGACTGATGTTGTGATGCTTCAAAAAAAGCTGATGTTAAAAAACATTCACCCTCCTTCCCTCAAGATGCTTTCTCCTTCGTGGTGCAAGGACCAACAGAAACTCTCCTCCAGAGATCCAGAAGATGCAACCCACTACTGTGCCTTCTCTTCCAAAGGGTGGAGCTTCATCCCAGAAGGAACACAGTATCATCTGACGAGACCTTAAAGATTAATCTTCTTTAATATAATAGACTGGCTCCTCTTAAGGTGCCAGAAGACTCTTTGGTCAGCTGCACTGCCCTGGAATAGGGTGCAGGAACGAGGAATAACCCCCCCAAGTTTCCTAAATTAAGGTGGAGAGTTCCCATTTTTTTCCCCCCCAGCTGGGCTGAGTCAACTTCCAGACTTCTTAACCAAAGAATTAGGGCTGACAACAACAAAAATCATGGGGAAATGCAACATGCAGTCAGGTGTTACTTTACTGCAACCCCAAGGCAGTCAAAAGGGCTGAGTCAGCCCATCTTGACTCAAACCCGTCTCCAGGAAGAGGGCAAGACTACGAAGCTGGCTTAGCAGGATTCATTTGTGGCAGCAGCCTGGCTCCCACCCATGTCGCCATGCAAGAAACCAGAAGCCCTGGTTTTCCTGGACAGAAAGCCAATGTGTGTGTTGCCTCCTCCGCAGAGGAACACACCACCACACAATTCCTTGAAGTGTCCTCTGTTAAGTAGCAACCACAAGCCAGATGGATGGCGACTGGGACTGAAGATTTTGGGAACTGCAGACTAAGCCAAAACAAGGGGATCATCTTGCGTGCACCACTAACATTTGTTGGGATTCAACTTCTTACTTATTCTGAGAAACCTGCGGTTGAAACCCAGGAGGATCCACTCCCATCTTCAGGGCTATGCAGATACTGGAGTTTTGTGGAAAAAAAAATAAAACCCCATGCTTGGAGTTTTGCTTTGTTTTGGTGGAAGAAACAAGGTTTTAGAAAGAACCTTTTTAAAGCACATTGGTAGTGCTTATTGAGATGTCACACCAGAGCACTTGCTGAATGGGTCCAGAGTTTCAGAAAAGTTTCACCTCAAGGGCTGTTGGTACTATCAGTACTGGTTGGCAAAGTCTGGTTAAATTATGCCACTGCACCATCGCAGAAACAAAAGAAGGTACAAGTAGTCCTCGCTTAATGACCACAATTGAGACCAGCATTTCAGTTGCTAAGTGAAGCGGTCATTAAGCAACTCTGACCCGATTTTATGACCTTTTTTGCAGTGGCAAGCAAGCAAATCACCGCAGTAGTTAAGCGAACCACAGGGTCATTAAGCAAATCACGCAGTTCCCCATTGATTTTGCTTGCCAGAAGCCGGCCAGGAAAGTCAAAAATGGTGATCGTGTGACCATGGGATGCTGCAACGGTCATAAATGTGAACCAGTTGCCAAGCACCTGAACTGTGATCATGTGACCACAGGGATGCCACAATGGCCGTGTGAGCACCAGTGGTCAGTTTTTTCAGCACCATCCTAAGTCTGAACCGTCACTAAATGAATGATCCTTGAGGACTACCTTTATTGCCTTCTGCACAATTGCTTAATGTTCATACATGCCACAAAACACTGGAGAGCTGGATTCAAGAGTTTGCTCAGCCGAAACTGAGAAACTAAGGAGCAAATTGTTCCTCATGTGCACTGAAGCAGAAATGCTTAAAAATCAAGGGCAGTCCGGTGTTTTCTTCTTCCATGGGGCAAGGTTTAGCCCTGCCCCAGAGGAAAATGTGGTGTTCTGATCCTTCTTGGGATACTACAAAGTGCTCCCACCCTGCATCCTTAGAGCGAAGTCTGCCTAAGACGCCATAAAGGGACCAGGCAGAAAAAAATCTTGCCACCTTGTCAGCAAAGGAGGCGCACTGGCCCCAGTCGCAGATTGTCGGCCAACTTCAACAAGGTTCTAGCCTGCCCCGAAATAGCCTGCCGCTCCACCAGGACCCCTTTCCCACAACTTCGTTTGCTTTTGAAAAACTTATCAGACACATGATAAAATGATGTCTGTGACTACAGATGGGGGAACCATCTAAGTGCAAAGAAAATCCACCTTATTTTAGTGCTGCAGAAATATAAACTCACATATGGTTAAATCAATTCCCTTTTTCAAGAGAAAGATGTATTTGATAGGTGTCATTTTTTCTCTCTCCTGCTGTCTATAAAAAACTGCAGCTTATTTATGGTCACAAGACAGTTCAGGTTACAGAAGGCTGACTGGGGAATTCTGGGAGTTGAAGTCCACACATCCTAGAGAGGCCAAGGTTGAGAAACACTGTGTTACAGGCCCTCTCCTCCCAAGGGGAAAAAAGGAGGAAGGTAACAGCTTTGAAACCATCCCTTCAGCTCGGATCCAGGGGCAAGGGCTCTGACATCTGAGAACGCTGAATCCAGGCCCATCCTGCCGGTGGCAGTGCCTGCTCACCTTAAGCACCCCACTTCCCTAACACTGCACAAGGCAGCTCGAAAACAGCAACAGATGTGAGAATGCCTCAGCAAGAACCACCCTCCAGATGTTCCCTCCAAAGGACGCCAGACGCAGCTCCACCCAAAGCAATTTAGAGATTCCGTTCCAACGTTTAGGAGTTCAGAGCAGCAGAACCCCAACGGGCACCAAAGCACCCCCATCTCCCCAAGAGCAGGGCTTCTGGGTAAGCTCCATCGCTGGGCAGGTCCGCTTGGCACCACCCAACCAACTTCCTGGGAATGGCTGCCAGCCCTCGACCCGGAGCAGAAGGCCCCTTGGCTCCCAAGGAGTTTGGAAACCAGGCCTAAAAAGGGGCCCTCCACCTTTTCCTTTGAACCACGCTTGAAGCTGCCAACAAACTAATTTTTAATCAGACAGAAGGGGGGAAATGATTAAATACATGGAGAATTGTGGTTTTAATTCTTTCTGCCCTGGTCCCGCTCATTTTTGAGCATGCCCCTCTTAAAGGCCAAATGGGGTCCTTGCTCTAAAAAACATTACACTTCCCCTTACTAATCTTCCCCTAACCTGGTGTCCTCAATCTATTAGTACAATTCCTGGTAGGAGTCCAGCCTATAGTCTGCCGTATCTCCAACATGCCAGGCTGGGTAAGGGTTATCAGCTGCAAGACTCCTAGAAACCCACCAGTAGAGTCTGGCCCAGTTTCTCCTCTCCATCATTTTCTGCAAGCGGGATGTTAGAACCAGCTGCCCGTGGAGAGGATCCCATAGGGACCCAAGTATTTAAGCATGTCCCTGCTTTCAAAATCAACTTTTCTGTTCCAAAGATAAGGCTCACTTGCCCCCATTTCACATTCGAATACTGAAATGTATTCAGGTGGAACATACCTACAGAAACAGCAACAAAACAGTAATTTTCAAAGGTGATGCTCAAGGTGCCAAAACAAATTTTGGAAGTTCTTCGTTCTACATGTTTGAAAATACATGATTCCAAAGATGTGTTTCCAATGGGACATCTTTGTTTATCATGGTGTCTGGAACAGTTGATGTCTTATGGGAACATAAGAATGAAAGAACCAAGATATGCCACCCCTGCAGCTGGAGGTTCTCTCTGATTAGCTTTTGAAAAGAAACACTGCAATGGAACTCTAGGGAGGGCCTCATCATGGCTCACAACAAGCTGCCTCCATTTTAGGCTGAGGTCAAAGAGGGGGAATGCCTATAAGCAGAGATGCGTCTCCACTATTGGAAAAAGACTGGGTCGTTGCTCTGACCCAGGAACACAATTCCCACGTTAACTAACTCCAATGTTCTTGATATATCATGGCCACAACTCTCAGAATCCCCATTTGGCCAAAACATGAGCACCACTCCTAGTTGGGCCACACCAATCTATACTGCTGGCGAGGACCAAATTCTCATTCTTTCTTCATAAAAATGAGGGCTCCAGATATGACTTTGGTATCAAGAGGACAGAATAATCCTAACAAGAACTTGAGAAGCTCCGTTTAGACCATTATTTCCTACCCTTGGTGACTGTAAGCTATGTGGGCTTCAACTCCCACAATTCCCCTGCTACAATGCTGGCTGGGGAATTCTGGGAGTTGAAGTCCACCCATCTTAAAGTTGCCACGGTTGAGAAACGCTGGTTTAAAGCCTTGAATGAAGAGGACTTCATCCTGCAGTGGATTGATTCAGACCAATAATAAATACATAAAACTCTAAAGGAGACTTTGTTAGAAAAAAAAGCTCTCCAACAAAAAGTGATCAGAATTGGCACTGGTGCGGCGCCATTGCTGAACTCTCCTATTGAATCCTGAATTATGACCGCAAATCATCACGGTTAACCCATTCATTAGGAAAAGAGAGAAAAGGAAGTTCAGGAGAAACACAAGGGGAAAGGCTGTTTTTGTAAAAGTTGGTAAAAAAATTACTCCTGGCCATGAGATGACGCTTTTAGACATACTCAATGGGAACAATAGCTGTGAGTTACTTCGCTGGCTCCGATTCTCCTGAAAGCCACTCTGGTGCTGCTTCGTGCTCAGGCCATCCACGCATTATGCTGCAATTGCCAAGCGAGGGGCCGCATGTGTGAACCATCCCACCACCCTCATTCTTCCACAGATTATCGGATCCTCTCCACCCCATTTCATCCTGAGCCATTCCGTTTTACAGCTCCCAACTCTCACCACTGACCCTGATCACAACCGTACAAGTATCAGCGAAAACTATATGAAAATCCAGGTGCGAGAAATTCCCGCACTGGGGGTGGGTTGTTGTTAATCCAAAACGTGGCATCTCTAGACATTCTTGGAACGGTAACAGAAAACACAGCCAGATCCTGGTTCATTAGGGGCCACGGAAATCCTTGGAAAAGGGGAGAAAAAAAATCTTCTGAAAATCCCCTTGTTAGGGCAGAGATCTGAAAACAGAACAGCTGGGTCCAACCCTCTAAATTAAAAGCAATCTCAGACTGTCTGTAGGGTGTAACTCACTCGGCTGCACACTTACAGCCTTTAGCGCTACAAGGGGGGGAAGCTAAAAAGGAAATTCCTCAGAACTGAGGTCGTTTCTGAAGCAATCAGGACATTTTTTGAGAAAGAGGAGGAGGACGAAGAAGGATCTGAGCTGTTTACAATCCATCCCCCCACCCCATGCATACATGCACATTCCCCCTGTGGGTTTTATGTCATTCTGATTGGTTGTGGGGAGAAAATAACAGCAAAGATTCAGCCTAAATTCTGCGTTTAGCAACATGGCATTTTAATAAGTAAGTGGCTACTTCTGGAAAGATTGTGACTGTGGGATTGGTTTATTGTTATAGCTCAACCAACGGTCTTCCAGTTTTATCTAAAGTTCCTTTATCAGTTCACGGGCCACGAACTCTGTGCTACCAATCCATTAATGGACATCCGCAAAATGGCAACCACAATAACGTGATCAAATCCCCACCTTCTTCTACATGCTGGGTCTGCCATCTTGACTTTGTGCCCCATGAGGACACCCCTGCACCCCCCCCAACTCCAAATGCAGATTGACCATGTCCTTTGGGAAGAAGAGCGAGTCATATGCTCCCTGTAAAAGGAAATAAAGCACATTAAACCAACTCCCCACATGCCCTTCTCAAGAATCCCCACCTGTCCTCTTCTAGAGAAGCATCTGTCCAAGAGACACACGTGGGATCCGGATGAACATGTGTGATTTTTGTTGCTTTTTAGCAACTTCTTTGCCTCTGAAATACGATAAATTTTTTAAAATCCTTTCACTTCTGTACAGATAAATATCGTATTTCAGGAAAGAAATAATCCTTGAGACATGCCAAGCTAGAACCATTTGTTTGTTTGTTTTAAAAAAGGCTAAAATAAAATTAAAGAAAAAGAGAAGGGGGGAAAGAAAAGAAAGCTTGATTTTAAAAACAACACAAAGCAGCGCTAACGGCAGGCCTGTATGTACACTTGCTTAACCACACTTATTGTAGTTTCTCAGTCAACAGATCAGATTAACTGGTCCAAACGGTTCTGTTGTTTTTTTTTTCCCTTCCCAAAAAATGAAAGGGGGCAGGAAAAAAAAAATTAAAACCAGTGGCCACAAGAGGTTTTTTTAAAAAAAACTGTACACTGTTTTCCATTAACTTACAAAGGAACCTTCCGCACCTCCCCAAAAGTCTTTCGATGGTATAAACGTGAAATCCGGTCCCTCTTAGCACTTTTTTTTTTTAAAAGTCATTTTCCCCTCTCCAACTGTTTAAAAAAAAAGAAGAAGAACGAGGAGGATGCACAGTTATCTCCATTGTCTTTGCCCCATTAGGAACAAAAAGATGCTTAAAAGGATCGCTGCTCCTGATGAGCCCAGACTAGTGGCGGAGTCAGTCATTTTTTTGTCCACTTGGTTGACATTCTGCGTGACGTCGGTCCCGTTGAGCGCCAATTCAGGAGAACAGTGCTGCAATTCGCACCCACTCCCACTGCCTTCTCCACTGCCTTCGTCGCCTGGGGGAAAAAAATGCACAGAAATGCACAGATGATCCACTTGTGAGATTCACCGGAAAGCCTTTTCTGCGATTTCCACTCCGGCTGGCTGACCTCTCTCTCCTTCCGCTGGGTGAATTCAGACCACCGTAGCAAGCAAAGCGAGAGCACAGGGGTTCTGCTCCTGAGGCCAGGCAGGGGGCATTTCTGGAAGGCTACTCTCTACTGTGGGGTTACTGGACAGTCGTCCCCCCCCCCCCGAAAAAACACCTTCCCCCTTCAAATGCTTCCAGGCTTTAGAAGCGAGCAACTCCAGGGCTGCTGAGGGTCGTTGGCTACTCTGGAATTGGCGGCTCAACAGCAGGCCTCCAGACTCAGCAATTCAAAGTGTGACCAGGAACGGGTTGATGTGTCTGTGGGGGCCCCGTTGCGCTTTCTTGCTGTCGTCATGTCGTTTTATGTTTTTAACAGTTTTTAAGGGTTTCGTGAGAGCCAGTTTGGTGTAGTGCTTAAGGCGCCAGGCTAGAAACCAGGAGACAGTGAGTTTTAGTCCCACCTTGGGCACAAAACCAGCTGGGTGACCGTGGGCCAGTCACTTTCTCTCAGCCCTAGGAAGCAGGCAATGGCAAACCACTTCTGAAAAGCCTTGCCAAGAAAACTGCTGCAATTTGTCCAGGCAGTCTCCAAGAATCGGACACGTGGATTAAAAAAAAAAGGGGGGGGGGTTGTAAGCCACCCAGAGTCTGCTGAGGTGGGGAGCCATAACAAATTTAAATTAATAATAAATGAGTACAGGTAGTCCTCGCTTAACAACCATTTGTTTAGTGATGGTTCGGACTTATGACAATGCCAAAAAAACTTACAACTGGTCCTCACACACCTGCTGCAGTGTCCCTGCAGTCATGTGATCAAGATTTGGGGCACTTGGCATTTATGACCGTCACAGCGTCCCATGATCGCCATTTTTGACCTTCCTGGCCAGCTTCTGGCAAGCAAGCTCAATGGAGAAGCACATGCTTCGCTTAACAATTACGTGGCTCGCTTAACGTCTGCAGTGATTCACTCAACAACCACCACAAAAGGTCATAAAATCAAGTCAGATTCCCTTAATGACCACTTTGCTTAGCAACCAAAATTCCGGTCCCCATTGTGGTTGTTAAGTGAGGACTACCTGTAAATAATTCTTGCACAAAATCCAAAAAACTTCCTGCTGGTCAAGGGGAAAGGAGAGGTGGGAAGCTGAACCGATCTCAGGGAGACCCGTCAAGTTGTGGGCATGTGGCTCACCATACGCTCCCTGGCATGGGCACATACCGGTCCTTGCCATTCGTCATTTCTATTTTCCAAGAAAACGGATGGGTTCCTTTGGGGCCCCCGAGCATCCTTGGAAATAAAGAAGTGCTGCAGACTGCTGCACTGCCAGATTCTCCCTTTCTTTATATTAAATTAATTTAAATTATTTTATGGTTTAAATTAATTATTTTTTTCCCCAGAAAGGGTAGCAAATCAAAGTGGGGAAGCTGGGTGCAGGGAAAATCTGTACTGCGCCTTGTCGCTAATCGGAAGGGTGGGGACTCTGTGGAGGGAGGGAGGGAGGGGCAAACGACCCCCTCTCCATTTCTCTGATCTTATGGTCAGAGGCCAGTTTTGCAGAAAACCATCTCACGGAGCCCCCAACCTCTTTGAGCCTTCACACTGCTCCCTTTAGAAAGCCACGTTCCCCTTACTGATATCAATGAAGTCAACGTCGTTGCCATTATAGGCGTTCTTCAGCTTGCTGATCATCACTCGGAGGGACATGATCTGCCGACGGATCACCATATCCGGCTTCGAAGTGTCGACTTCCACTTCGGGATTGTTCGCCTGGTTGGCTAAGCCGTTCGGCATCACAGCGAAGATGTACCTGGGGAGAGAAAAGACGCTGCTTCAGACCAAGCACAGAATTTAAGAGGACCTCTTGGCAGTGGTGAACAAGCAGAGGAATTTCATGTAGTTCTGCACGCCCAACTTCTGAATTGCCTTCTACCTTGCTGAAATGTGGAAAAAGGAGCAGCTTTATCCTTCGATGCATCACAGAGAAATCAAGGTCTGGAGGGGGGCAAAGTGCAACTCAGCCCCTACAGAAATCTATGTCCTTCCCATCAATCTGGGCTTGTTAACGTCTTACGTCACCTTTGCCTGCTCCATCACTAGAAGCTGAGATTAACTGTTCCTTGGTCAAGCTACTTTGTCCGTGCTCACAAACAGGCTGAGAAACCTCCCCACCCAATGAGCCCACCAAAACAGGGTATCGGGGTCCTCTGAAAGGAAGATGCACCCTGGCCGGGCTTGCCCATCACACTCAGTCGTAACGGTGCTTTGTTAGGTTTAAGTCCCATGCATCCCCAGACATTCTGGTTTACAAACATCATTTACAGCATGTACGTAAGTCAGACAGCTGAGATTTCTCCATAAAACAAGCCACGGTTTATCAGGATGCATGACCGATGAGTAAACAGAGAACTAAGCCATCACTTTCAATCATGGCTCACTGACCACAGCAACCTGGTTCCCAAGGAGTACTAAGCCAGGAAACATGGCAGACAACCATGATGTCTAGGCGCAACAACACGCCACACTCCCCCACCAAAACCCCAAGCATTGGGCATGAACTCCACTAGGGTGGCTCATTCAAGAAGCCACGCTTTGAAACCCTTCTGGCTTCACACAGAGCATTAAGGGAGCCGCGCCGGAGGCCGAGCATCAGCCGTAACGCCCCCACCTGCTCTTGCTGTTTCCGTTCCAGCATTCTTCTTCATGCAGGTTGCCAGCAGCCATCTTCTCATTGCTGCAGATGTTGCTGGGAAGGGAAGACCAAAACTTCCTTGCTTGCTTCAGTTTCTCCTTCACATCTGTCACCTGTTGGTTCAGCGAGAGAAAATCAAGCTCCGAGCTGCTCCTTATGCTATCCTACCTCCCTTTTAGTTGTCAGCAGTTGCTTTATCTTATTGGCCAGTCTCAGCTGGCTTGACTGGTTCTCATTCTCTAGAGCAGGGCTTCCCAACCTTGGCAATTCGAAGAGGTGTGGACATGGCTGGCTGGGGATTTCTGGCAGTTGAAGTCCTCACCTCTTCAAGTTGCCAAGGTTGGGAAACACTGATCTCATCAATCGACTTTCCCCTATTGGGGTATCCTCCAGGCAGATGGGCATCAACTTTTAAAATTGCCCAGCCGACATGGCTACTGTTGAGAATTCTTGGCACATCTGAAATACAGCAAGATCAAGATCAATCGACTTCATAATCTTCATAATGGGGGGAGGGGGGCTGCTATATAACAGCTACTGCCTTGAGACTCCACAGATTTCATCTTCCCACCTGGCACCCGTGAATGCTGGGCATTCCCAGCAACTCAGAGTTAATTTCTTGACACCTGTTCTTGTTTGCGAGCTCAAAGCAGAACACGTGGCGTTTCATTCTCCCCGAGAACTTGAACGTTGGGTTTGGCTGTGCTATCGTAACCCTTTCCGATCCACACTGGCCAGTATCCAGGTCTCTGCACTCACCAGTCGATCTAAACTCGTGCCTGCGGCTGTGGTTGGGCGTTCCTCCGGGTTGTAAGGCCTAAAGCGGGCACTGAAGCTACTATCCGATGCTGAGCGAGATGTTCGGCTTTGTGCCAGCATCTTGGGCTGTCCACATCCTTGAAAAACCTGGGCCAGTGAAGGCAGATGAGAGCATCACTCGTTTGGAGAACTTTCTGTGCGGACTGGTTCTCCCCACCCACCCTTCATGAAGCAACTGTACCAGCAGGCTGGAGGTCAGTCTCCCCCATCCTAAACCATCTTCAGAGGTGCTGGACTTCAAGTCCCTAATCCAGGGTTTCTCAACCAGGGTTGCGCAGCACCCTCAGGGTCCGCGAGAGGTCACCAGGGGTTCCCTGGGAGATCCCGATTTATTTAAAAAATTATTTCAAATTTGGATAACAACTTCACATGGAAGAGGCAAGTTTCATCCTTCATTTCTAGTTTAAGAACACCGTTAATGCATATATACAGGCCTACTCATGAAACAAACACAACAGTTTTGTAACGTCTGGCCTCTATTTGAGCCTAAATGTGAAGGGGTTTCTTTCCCAAGGCCTGAAAAATATTTCACGGGGTTCCTCCAGGACTGAAAGGTTGAGAAAGTCTGCCCTAATCCCTCAGCCAGGACCACAGGTGGTAGAGTGCTGGAGAAATCCCACTTCCTTGCCTACATGGAATTCTTGGTCATCTGTGGTGACTAGCCAAGTTTTAAAATTCAACATTCACACTTCATGGCCCCATTAGTTGGCAAACTATCTCTGTTCTGGAGCAGCTCCCTGTTAATAACCAAGATTCTATGGGGAGCTTATAAGGAAAAATGCATGTTCAGGATTGCATTCAGGTCAAAGTAGCTTGTGTGAGGACGAGGACTTTCTCACAAAACATCTCACAGGAGACAAACCATGAAGCCATCTGAAATTCTTCCAGCGCTGGAATTTTCTTCTAGGTCAACCCTTCCCCTTCTTGCTCCATGCTCCCCCTCCCTTCCTACACAGAGCACCCCAAACAAACCTTTTGGGACACCTGCAAGCTGTTTTCTTGCATGTTCATGATGGCGTCTGAAATCTTCACATCGATGGGGTCCATGACAGACTCGATGTTGAAAGGGCCTTCCAACCTCTCGGCCAACATGAGCATTGAATCTAGGCAGCAAAAAACAGAGATAAACAGCCATGGTTGATTAATTCCCGCTTTCGTCTCAAATACCTGGAACACCAGGAGATGGGATGATCTGTTCTGGCCTGCACATTTATGCCTTCCGGAAGTTCTGGAAGGGTCCCAGGACTTGCCCAGAGCAAAGCTGTCTGCTGTCTCCCCCAACCCATCCTTCGCAGCTTCTTGCACCATCCACCAAATGCATGTCCTATTTATAAATAAGCCTGTTATTATAGGCCACCAATTCTGTTAAAATAGTTTGCTATGGAAGGGGATTCTAAAACCACTTGAAATTTCAAACCATCCCCCTCTCTTCTTCATCATTCCAGAGCAGTTTTCCCCTGCTCCCCCCAAACCACCTGACTTAATCTGGATTCCTGAGAACGGCATGAACACACGCCTGCAGTTTCCTCAACACGACAAATGGTTTGCAACTGTCTTCTTCTGGGACGTGGGACTTCTCAGCCTGGCCAACAAGCCGGGGCTTCCTGGAGGACTCCCCCGTCTGGTTCTTCCCACCCAGGCCTGATCCAGAGCCCTGCAAAGGCCGTCCAGGGGCTGCCACTCAATTGCCTCCACCTCAAAATACAAATTCCTCCCAGGTCGCTGCCCTGGGCAGCCCTTTCATTCAGACATAAACATTGGCGAAAGTATGTTGACTGATGTTGTAAAAATGGGAAGTATCTGGTTTATTTGCTGCCCTTCTCCATTACCTCACACTTTAGAGCTGGAAAACAGGCATTAAGCTTACAAGCTTTCGAGTCCCACTTTATTAATTGCAACTCCCAGATGTTCCAACGGTCCTCTGGCTTGGGCTGCTGAAAAGGGGATGCTTGTTATCCAGACATCCCAACCTTTCAGAAACCAGGCTGGAAGTCTGGCCACAGCGCCTTCTGCTTCCCCATCCCGGTACCTCTGACCAGCCTCTTTCTCCCTTAATTCCGTGTTTCTTCCCGCCAACTCTCCCCAGGGGGAGGAAGAGGAGATTCCAGACTCTTCAAATTGCACCCTTCTCTGAAATGTTGCAATCAGAACAAATTATCTAAAATAAACAAGACCATCTGCCTTCCCTGCACTGTTTACTACAACTGGCTTTCGGGCCTTCCTGTTTGCAGAAGCAGAAGTCAAGAATCGGCGCGCTTTCGGCTAAAAGGCTCTCCGTTGCTTCATGCAATTCAGACGTCTGGTTCCGCAGAGGACCAAGCAGGGCCTGCGTCTTCATGCTACACGCGTGAAGGGGGCCGTGCCTTGACAAGGAGAATTGTTTCCTTCAAAGCACATGATCTGGGAGGAAACCTGGATCCTACGAAGTCAGGAGACCCCCAAGAACGAAGGTTCTTCCACTCCTGCCAGCGAAGCACCAAGAGATCACGAAGCCATTCGGGAGCCCTGCCGGCCATGTCCACGCAAGCACACATCACCCCGGGGCAAAGCAAGGACCCCGGCGGTCCAGGAAGAGGCAGGAACGAAAAGACCGCCCTGTGATGGAACAGGATCCGAGAAGAAACGGTTCCATTGTTTTATTAATGGACATGATACCCAGTTCAACGGGAGGATTTTCCCTATTGAAATTGTTAATTAAAAAAAAAAAATCAAGAAATATTTCTACCAATCCGGGGAGCAGAAAAGACTTGTCGTCCATACCTTGCTGGTTTAGGACCACAGTGTGGAGTCCTTGGTGCTCCCTGAGCCTTGCTGTTTTCTTGCAGACGTTTCATTGCCAGACTACGCCACATCTTCAGTGCGAGGAGGGAGAGGGCCTTGCTGTCAGTTTATATGCAGTGGCTTGTCCAGCTTGTGTTGGTGGAGGTGTTGCTCTCTCCTTGGGAGTTCCTTGATTGGGCTGTTGTCTGCTGCTTGGTTGATTGCCTGAGTTAATAGTTCCTTGATTAAAGTATAATGTACTGTTTGATTGTTCATCTGGTATTAATCCTAGTGTTAACAGAGAGCAAGGCCCACTCCCTCCTCGCACTGAAGATGTTGCCTAGTCTGGCAATGAAACGTCTGCAAGAAAACAACAAGGCTCAGAGAGCACCGAGGACTCCACCATTCAACCCTGAGCTACAAATATTCTCTTCAGTTGGTATGACCATAGTTTCATAAACCTGAATTGGTGGTCAAGGAAATGCTTCCGCAAAAGATAAAAGTGAAATACATAAAGACATACACACACTGTCTGCTTGACTGCTGCATTTAAACCTTACCCTACTTTCAAAGTGGTATCTGGAAATCCTCAATTTTACCCACCCAACAATCCCACAAGTTTGTTTTTCGGCAGCCTTAGAAAGGGACTGACCTGAAATCATCCAATGGGTCTGTGGAAATTTGGAGTCTCTACAGACCGACGCTCAACCTGCAACGTCACAAGGGGACTCTGAGGTGTAAAATCTTGGTGAAATCTCAACCACCGAGTCAGATGGGCACACATTCCTAGCCACGCTGGGTGGACTGGGCCCTCTGGATGCTGATGCGTTAGCACCACACACATCATTGTTGAAGAACGCAAGCCTGCAGTCTGGAAATCTGCTGGGTCTCCTTGGAAATTTATTCTGCTGCCACCCCTTCAGCAGCGGCAGAGAATAAATGAACTTTTTTGCGTCACACAATGAAGTAGGAGGTGAGGTAGGGGGTGGGAAGCAATTAGGAACAACACCCTTCCCTTCTCAAAAACAAGAACGGAAGAAAGAGAATGAAGCATTTCTGGACGGGGCGCCCTGCCAAAAATGGTGCTGAGCGGGGTGTCCCCTCCGCCCACCCCCTGGTGGCATCTGACGTTCACAATGCCAGCTGGGGTTCAGGACAACAATGCTTTCGCGGGCGTGTTACACAACCACAGAGGCAGGCGAGCCAGACACTCCAGGGCACGTGCGCCTGGGGCAGCGGCGAGAAAGAGTGGGGCTGTTTTGTGCCCTGGGGGGAGACATTCCTTCCCCAGAGATCAAGGACAGGAGGGAGTCAAGCAACCTGGAGGATTCAAGGCACCTTGTATTCATTCTGGCTAATGTGCTTGGTCACTTTTCCCTGAATCTGGAGGATGTCCACGTTCAACAGTCGCAAGGCATCACGCCAGGGAGCCTTTCGCAAGGCAGCGGGGCAAGATTCTGGCTATGTGGGAGAATGTTGACCTAACGTCTGCCCTGTCCCTCTCAATCCAAAACGCTGGCCTCCTAGAGCAGGATTTCTCAACCTTGGCAGCATTAAGATGTGTGGACTTCAACTCCCAGGATTCCCCAGCAGTCCTTGGAAATCACAACTCAGAGAGCCCGACAATGGCATTAAGTTTATTGCTCACACCTAACGGTATCCTAGTTACCCCTAAGCAACTTTTACTCACCACAGGAGAGCAGCAGGGTAGCTATGAAATAAAGGTGGTGTGCAGGTCACTCAATCTCTCAAAGAACACTGGGAATCATAGCAGTCAGAGAAATGTAAATACCCAGACAAGATTTACCAAAAGGAATCACACGTCCTCACCTAGTACCGCCAAGAAGAAACCAGCCAATGTTGTGACCTAAAGCGGAGCGTCCCACAAGCTCTTCAAAGGAAAAACCCAACCACGGCTTTGAGACCACCTTTCCTGCCACTGTGGCCTTCCCGATCTTTGGGGAGTCGCAATACCGAGGGTGGGAGATTCACTGGGAACGAGACACCTCCAAGGAAGGTTCCCAGTCTTGTAAATCGCCACTCACCCCACAGCACTCAGTGTGAGAAATGCAAGCAAGGTGCCCATTAAGTGATGCAGAAAGCAGAAAGGACTTCCAGATTTCGACTGCAGAGGGTAGAAGGAAAGAACTCGCCCTTACGTTAACCCAGAGCGATCAACTGGCATGTGGTTTTACTTAGTATGCAATGAAGATACTACATAATACAGTAAAGAGTGGGGTACTCTGGGAATTGGTCCCCACACAGCTGGAGGGCACCAGCTTGGGAAACACCAACCTAAACAACTGAGAATTAACTGTCTTAATTATGCCTCACCTCAACCTCTAATGAAAGTTTATCTGCCTTGGCCAATGATGGGACCAGCAAATCAGTCAATCAATCAATCAGTCAATCAATCAATCAGTGTCGCAAACACACAAACACACCTCCTTCTTCCTCTTCTTCTCCTTCTCCTTCTTCAGAAATTACTGCTCTCGCCTTTTCAGACCGATTGATTGATTGATTGATTGATTGATTGATTGATTTCATTTGAATTCTATAGCCATCCAACTCGCAAGTGATTCTTACAGTGTCACTGATCACTGCCCGCAACGTTATTATTTAGATCTTACCAAAAGTCCTTCACTCTGTAGGGCCACAAGTAACTCACCAATGTCTTCTCGGGGGGCGGGGGCTCTTTTTTTGGGGGGGGGGAGGAAGCAGTCCATTTCCCCCGCCACACACACCCCTTACTCTTTCTTCTCTGCTTCTTCTCTACACAGCCCTCCCTGTATGAGAAATCTAGTTTTGTAGCAGTGGGCAAAATCAAGCCCCAACAAGTCTCCGGTCTCAATGACCACCTTTGTACTCTCGTAAAAGAGGGCTTTTGTTCCATCTTTTTCAAAAAAAAAAAAACCACACCCAGCCCTGCTCACCTATGAAGTTATTCCACTCCGTGTCCAGCTCCCCTTGGTTGGCTAAGCAGCCTCGCATGACATTGAAGCAATAGTTGTAACACGGCTTGATGGCGACCAAGCCTCGGCAGAACGGGCAGTACATCATCTTGGTCAGGGCGCGAACCCCTTGGGGCGTGGGGTTGACCTTTCAGAAGAAGGCAAAAGGGAGAAGAAGAACCAGAATCGTTATCATTGTTGGCCATCACTTATAAACTTGCCCAAGGCAATGGGGGTAACACAGTCCCCACATACAGGGCCACAACTAGAAGCCAGGGCGGGCGGGGACACCTCCCACAGCTGTCAGTGACTCCTGGAGATACGGTGAAGGTGTCCATGCCGTATCCAAACCACCTTTGCCCACTTTGGGTGCCAGTTCTACCCGCTTCTAATTACAACCTAAAAAAAAAGATGGAGAAGAAAAAGGAGGAGACACCAGTAGGACAGATGACCCTTCCCGGCTGATGAAATTAGAACTTCCCTACAATTCTACTCACTTGGGAAGCTAACCATGGTTCTTAGTCCCATTATTGACAACCTAAACTGAGATGCCTCCTCCCATTCTGACTTCGAAATCTGGAGAGATGATTTTACATCGGCATTTGAACACACACCGGTCAACACACAACTTCAGCCTAAGTTGCCAGCATCACACAGCCTCTTTAGCCACAGGCCTGCAGAATGGGATTGCAGATGGATGCGGCCTATTTTAAGATCCTAGTCCACATTAAAGGTAAAGGTAAAGGTTTCCCTTGACGTAAAGTCCAGTCGTGTCCGACTCTAGGGGGCGGTGCTCATCTCCGTTTCAAAGCCTTGGAGCCGGCGTTGTCCATAGGACACTTCCGGGTCATGTGGCCAGCATGACTCACGGAACGCCGTTACCTTCCCGCCGAAGCGGTACCAATTAATCTACTCACTAGTCCACATTAAGGGCGCTAGAAATAATTATTCCGACCGTGCAGCAGAAAGACAGAAATCGATGCCAACAATGCGTTCACGAGTTATTTTGAATGCATGTGTGCGGTGTGCAGGCAGTTGGCACCAAGAGCTGCAGTTTCTCCCTCTCAAGATTGTAGAGAGCAGAGTGAGAAATCTGAGAATTGCATTCCATTAATTTCTCCAAGATGAGGAGGATGAGGATTTTTTTTTTTTTACCACACAGAACCATAATAAAACAAAGAACAAAAGGTGGCACAAGCTGGACAACAATCAAAGCAAGAGGGGGGGGGAATGCAAACTTGAGGGGGCAGCATGGGGGAGGATCCCCAATGACAGAATTCTTTTTCTGGTTCCAAAGCATGAAACATGCAGCTCTGGGTGTTGTGAAGGCACGCAAAAGGGGAAGATGGAACGTGTGCCCCAAGCAGCCAAGCTTGGTCACCAGAGTGTAGTCAACCATGGAGGGCCCCGGCCATGGCCTGAGCCCTCCACCTGCAAACAGGCACTCCGTGTAAATGCTAAGAGCTTTTCAGACTGATCTTGCGTGGAGATTCAGAGAAAAAAGGGCCTTCTCTAACCTTCTCCAGGAGCTGTGTGTGAATGCTGTGAACAAGGTGGACTCCTTGATGCTCCCTGAGCTTGGTTGCTTGCTTGCGGACGTTTCATTACCCAACTTGGGAACTTCATCAGTGTGAGGGAGGGTGGGGTCTTCTGCCTGTTCATATACAGCAGCTTGCCCTGCCAGTGTTGGTGGGGGTGGGGGTTTCTCCTGGGTGGTTCCTTGATTGAGGTATTGTTTTCTGCCTGATTGTCTGTCTGGTGCTGATCCCTGCTTAGCTGAGTGTTGGCTGCAGGATGGGATGCGTTCTAGCCTTTTTTGATTCCTTCTTAGGTTTTTTTATTGTCTCTTTTGAATAGCGTATAAATGTGGTTTATGTGTCTATTGATGGCTGGTTTGTCTGATGCCAAGCTTTAAAGACAGAGCGCCTGCATCCAAGCTCTCGATACTTGTTTCTGGAGCTCCCTTCTTTGGCACCCAGCAAATTCCTTGCCACGTTTGATTTCAAGGTTCTTTTAATTAAGAAAAGGGAGGGGAGTGAAAATGCTGCATGCAGGAAGTACCAACATCAGGCGTAATATGGGCTCCTGCAGACCAGCTTTCGGGCACTGTTTAGAACAGAAGCCCTGGTTTGCTTGCCAAGATGCCCACCTGCCCAGAACAAAAAGGAGGGAAGGACAGTCTGCCTTTTGGTAAATGCGCTGCACACCAACCCCTGGTGAAACAGCCCCAAATTGTGTGTGTGTGTCCATGGGCCTGCTTTCCCCACCGTTTCTGGGTACAGGCGATAGGATGCTTCCTTATAATGCTTCTAACCGGCAAGGCCCAACAGTAGCAAAATCCAAAAGAGTGCATTGCTTTTAAAAAAAAAGAACCCTCAGGTCTGCCGCACACGCCAAGCTTTCCCATTGGCTGGGGGGTTAAAAAATCTCTTCGAACCTGTCTCTGGCTGTACAATTCCGCATGAGTCAAACGCCTGATGTTCAAGAGCAAAGATGAGTTCCGCAATTTGAAGCACAGAGCGTGTTTCTGCAAAAATGCTTTCCCACAGAGCTTTGCTTTGTACAGAGGCAGGGATTACAAGACTTAACCTCCGGCAGCCGATGGGGCCAAACATCCACGCAGCTTTTGTTTCTGCAGCCCTTTCTTTCTCATTTAATTATCTAGGTGATCCCAGCCAATCAGGGATCACAGAATAACTTGGATGCAGTTAGCCAACCAGATTTGGCAACTTCATAATGTGGAAGTCAATTGAACTGGCCAACGTTCTGGGGGCCCTTTCCATTAGGCAGTTGACCTCTGAGGTCATGCTGTGATCAGGACATTACAGCATCAGGTAGCCCATCACATTTGACGCTGTGACTGTGTCATTACGTGCACCTGCCCTATTAGTGAACACTTCTGACCCCCTTCAGAAGAATCGCCGATTAATCACTGAATGGAGTGTGGACTCATGCGGCTGCCAGAATCTATTCACGCCAAATCTCCCCCCTCTTTCCTTTTCTGGCTCAACCGTAATTTGAATGACATTTAGCCATATGTTCTTCATTACAGAGAAATTTCTGTAGTCTATGAATTGCAAAATATCAGGTTTCTCTCTTCCATGAGTCACTGCAGGGTCTGGCTTACATATTTTCCCCCTTTTTCTCTCTAAATATATATAATAAAATGCCCCCAAGGTTTGGGCAGGAAATATCTGTGTTGGCCAGCAATTTAAACCTGTTGATTTTAATGCCTGTCAGGCGTTCAATAATGTTCCGATTCTCCGCCCCAACACTTACCATTTCCAAGGGGAAATGAGAGAATATGTTGAAGGGAAAGTTCTCATAGTCCAAAAATTCCAAAAGGGCACAAAAATTTATCTATAAATTCCTGTGGGCAGATTGCGGGGAGGTGGGTGGGAACTGACAGCAAAACAGTCCCCCCAATTTGCAGCCTGGACTTTGCCAGGACTGAAATGCCTTTGTCTGCGCTAATCTGCCTCTTGCAACCCATTAGGCTGAATTTAAAGGCAAGAGTGTTCCTGAACGGCAGCGGAAGATCTGCAGGAACCTGGCTCAGAGAAGACATGAGAGCGGAAACCCACCCCGGGCTTCACCATGTTTCTCTTTCCTCACAAATTTAACAGGAGGAAAACAGAGGCTCTGCTTCGGTAAGTTGAAAATATGAAACTTGGCTATTAAAGCCAAGTCAACGCACTGCCTTGTTCAGAGCAGGCAAACTTCCTCTCCTGGCCTCAACCTTTCCATGGGGTCCTCCATGAAGACAGTTTTTGGTAGGTGGGGCCAGCCTTGGGAGGGACCAACATGCCCAACAGATGGATCTTCCTCCTCCTCTCTCGCACACATTTTCTGATATTGTCTTATTCCTTCTTTTTCCCAGTTTCCTACAAGATAGCAACAGCAACTGCACACCTATTTTTCTCATGCGTTGCAGCTGCAATCTTGACTTCTCTGACTCCCCCCGCAGCGCCCTCAGATCAAAACAATTTATTTTGCAATTTGGGCAATGACAGCATCATCCAGAGCACCCCATACGGAAAGGTGACCTCACACCTCAAAGGAGGTCCGCAAGTTGCCCACCCCTAGGCCAAAGCAAGAGCACCCACTCACCGCAGACACTTTAGCCACGACATCCCTCGCCACGGCCAGGCCTTGGGCGAAAGTGCGAGCTGCCACAAAAGCCCGAGTCACCTGCAGCTTCAGCTTTCGTGGGACGTCCCCAAATGGTTTCAGCTGCTCGGTGTACTTGCTGACGCACTCCAGGTACTCGTCCGAAAAGTGGTACTGGGGGTTGACCAGGCGGAACATGCGCTCAAGAAGCCGGGCCCAGAAGTCATTGAGCATCTCCTCCAGGTTGACCCTGCCGCCCGCGTAGTATCGCTTCAGCTCCACAAAGAGGTCCTTAAACATCTCGGAGTTCTGCATGTACAGGAGGCCGTAAGTTCGTACAAACATGTCATTCAAGGATTTCTCGGCGTTCTCCAGGAGCTCTCTGAAAAATTCTGGAGGAAGAGAAAGAAGATACTTACTGCAAGGCATGGGTCAACGTCTAAGATACCACTCTGGAGTAAGTTCCACCAAGTTTGGCAGGAATAAGCAGTGTCCGTGGCATGGGTTGACAAGTCAAGGTGGTGCCACGACTGTATGACTGAAGCCCTGTCCCACTGTTACGTGCACTGCACATCTGGCAAATCTAATAAGGGGAGAGGGGCTTTGACCACAGGAGGACTTTTCGACCCTCCTGCAGATGCTGCGGCAGGAACGTTGCCTACAAAATGCAGAAGACACTCTATTCTTGGACTAGAAATAGGATAATAAGCAAAAGATTGAAGCATTAACCAAGAAGGAGTATTTTGAATTGTTTTCTGAAATGAGATACAGAAAAAGCCATCCCAATAAACCCATTTTATTATTATTTATTACATATATTCCTATGTCAGGTCTAGAGATAAGCTTGGTCCAAGTCGATTTACCCCAAAATAAGCATCAAAGCAGAGAAAAAAACCTGGATACCTAGAGGGTGTGTTCATCACCAAATCAGCGTTCACACCATAGGTAAAGTTGGCTTCATTTTAAACTTGGTTACCTTTTGGGGCTGTGTGACCCCAGGTCATATGGTCTGGGGTATATCGTGCAAATCCAGAAAAAGGTTTGCATCCACACAGCCTCCAAGTCTTAACACAGACATGTCCAACTTTGGAACTTCCGTCATCTTCCAGGTGTTCAGCAAGGATGCGAATTGTGACCCCACCTATCACAGAGATGGGCAGGTTGGGAAGCTATAGACTTGGAGGACCCACGGGAAAAATCAACCGACAGCAGGCAGACAGATTCAAAGCAATGCAAGAGTTGGTTGTGGGAATATTCCAAACTAGGCCTGGAAAACGTGACCCAAGAGATGAAAGGGTGGGGGACCCACAGCAGCCCTAGCTCTGCGGCCAGAATGCACTGTAAGGATTGTGTTCAGGAAGAGGTCCTCAGAGATGTGAAGAAAGCTCAACAAGAAATATTTAATACCGCAGTGTAATAACCTAAGAAACAACTAATGGGGGACAGATGTCTGTAACATAAAACAGCTGGCATTGTCCCAAAGAGGTTCTTTGCAAGATCACCTCCTCCCACCCATCCTGCATGTAATTATTTTATGATTTAACATCACTCCAAATTAGGGAGAGGGGAGGAATAAGGCAAAGAATGAATGGTGGTTCACAGTGTTGGAATTCCCAAAGGCAGGAATTCACACGGCCAGCCCACCCCTTCCCTTGCAAGGGCGAAAAAGTTGGTGGTTTTGTCCAGAGGACGGGGTATCTTCTCGAGACTGGGGTTCAGCAAATGAGTTTTAATCACACAGGCCTCTGTGTGGGAACCCTCAAAAGAGCCAGTGTTTCGAATCAAAAGTGGTTAGAAACTGGAGCAAAAAAAGAGAGGCGCCGGGGAGAAAGCCGTTGGCCCCGTCTGAATTTAAACCTTGTTAAAGACAGTCTGGAGTAGGTTGGAATTCAAATTTTTAAAGTCTTCAAAGGGCTCCAGGACAAACAAAGTCTGACTCAGGACATTTTGGGGAGAGGGGAGGAAGATGGGGGGGTTGAAACGCAGCTTTTAAAATATATCCACAAGAATGCTCCTTTTGAACGCAGCCACGGGCTCTCGAGATGGACTGGGCCGCAGAAACAAGACCCTCCACAGGAGCAGGAGCGAAGCAGACCCTCAAGACAAGGCTTTTGTCCACAAGGTGCCCCCTGCAACCCTCCATAACACATCCCTCGCCCTGTATTAGCACAAACTCATCTGCCCGTTCCCAAGACTGGCATTTCCTGTCTGCAGTTTCCTCCTGCGTTCTTCTGCCCGCGTCTCTATTACAAACCTGAGGATGGTGGGATGCATTAACTTCTAATTCACTTCATCCTCCTGAAAGCCCACTTCCTCTCCCCACCATCCCTTGCCTTCCTGACCTTTGAATCAAGAGGCCTGATCGGTTTCCTCTTTGGAAGCTTACCTGAAGAGAAAAAAATATCCTCAGGATCATGTTGGCTCTGAAAATAATTGTCCTGAATTTAAAGGCCAGGCCCTGAGGTTCCAGTTCATTGCCAGTTTTTGCTGGTCGGGAATTCTCTTTATTGCAAATAAACTGCTGGTCAGTTGGGAAGGCCCTGGATTTACAGATTTGTCAGAGCACGGCTGAGCATCCTGCGCCCCCCACCTATGCCACCACATTTCTGCAGCAAAACTGAGATTTGGGGAGGCTTCTTTCAGGAAACAAAAGCTAAAAGCTAAAAATGCAGTTATTTTGCCTTTAAGGACACCCCCCCAGCATCCCCGGTCCATATTTATTCAAGGACAGAGTCCATTTGGGCTGTGTCCTCCATCTCCTGGATGGCAAAAACAATTAGAAAAAAGGTAGGGCAAAAAAGCAGGGGCTTGAGGACCAACGCCACAGGGGTACTCCACATGGCTTGAGGGCACAGTGATCTCCCTATTGTTCTCACAGATTACGGGAGGAATCCAAAATTTCTCAAGGACGCCAGGGGAAAGACAGGGGATTCTCAAGGACACCAGGGGAAAGACAGGCACCCTCCAATGTGTGGACTTCTGTCCCCAGAATTCCTAGACCGCAGGAATGACCAGGCAAAATCATCCTAGAGAACCGTGCGGAACCCATCCGGTTCATTTGAACTCTTGCTCAAAGCAGAGCCATAAGAAAAACCTAAGTCGATATCCCTCGAGGTTACGGAGGGCTGCTTCTGACCGTCTCGTTCGTTATGGACGAGCCACAGAGGTGCCAAATGGTGCCAGAACTTTGTGGTGGTTTTGGTGGGTGGCAAGGATAGCCACCACCCAACCGAGCCAGACTGTTCTGGAAAGAAGACGTGAAATGCATTTCTTCAATTCAACACAGAGGTAGCGCCTGGGTTTATACACCACGTGGCCTACTTAACCATGACTTGATGAACAAGCCACAGTCCCAAGAGGACAGCAGCTTTGAGTTCAGTAAGCCAAACACCCCAGTCCAGCAAAGAGCAGCTCACCAAGGAGGCAAGTGGCAGGAGATAAGTATTTGCTAACCCAGGTGAGAATTTGCTATGAAGGTTGTTCTAGTTAGGTATTAATTTTCCCCCTTGAAGAAGGCAGGCCCATGCTGATTAATGGGCCTCGATGTGGCCCAGGAATAACCCCTCCAACCTTGGAGGGAGGAGGAGGAAAGACTGGTGGGTGGCAAGTTGCTATCTCGACAGCTTGAAGGGCAAAAATGAATTAACACCTTTTGTTTGTCTTGGGAGCTGGGCTTGTTCTCAAACACAAGTTGTGCGTTCAGAGATTACTTTCTTGTTTTACAGCATTGTAAAAGTGTGTGTTTTACAGTGGCGGGGCTGGCAAATCAGAGCCTTGACATTCTCACTGGGGAGGGCTTTCCCACAAGGGAGGGGGGGGCGGGTGTCGCAGCAGCTGGAAGGTGGTCTTCTAAAGGCCCCGAACTATTTATAGCCTGGGAGCTGTTGCTCAATTTGGCTTAGAATGAAATTGCGCTGACCGACACGGACGAGGCCAGGGGAATAATGTTGTGGCGGGGGGAAGGGAGGGAATGCTGGGTTTCAGGCAGATAATGCACCTTTTGCTGTGTTTAAACTCTCCAAGTGGCCCCATCTACCAAGGATTACAATGCACAGACCCTTAAATAATAATGTGCTTGGATCTGGCATGCTTATTAATTTTTGCCTCAGCCACACACAGGGAAAAGAAATTGCAAATAAAACCCTGTTTGGGGGGACTTCGATTTCCCTCCCTGCAACTGCCTGGATCCAGATCAAGGGGGACTCCGGTGACTGTGCTATATTCACCTGAACTAGTTTCCACGTCCTCTTATACTAGCACAGGTTATCCGGCATACCAGCACCTCCTTACAGAAAAGTGTAATAGGAAGCCGCTCGGCAGGGAGAGCGCTGAAAACAAGACAGCGCCCGTTCAGAATTCTAGCTCCGCGGTTTTTGCAGACCCCTTGCAGAAACAGAGATGCATGTACCATGTCCTTGCCAGAATCAGGAACAAGGTCTGACAAGCCACTGGACTGGTACATCGGAACAGATGGGCTCTTCCTGTTAAGTCTTCCCCCTCCTCAGAGTTCAAAATGGGGTCTTTGGTCTTTTGGCCAAGCAACTCAGCTGAAACCATTCTGGGAGACACGGATGGGGCTGAGAGACAGGGACGGTCCTGAAGCCATCCAGGGAGTGGAGATGTGAATCCAGCAGTTTGACTGCACAACTGTTAAGGCACTGGTGCGGCCTTCTTTTTCTAAAGTTTTGTTCAACTCATCCTGGTCAGCTCTTCCCCTAAGCCAGTGTTTCTCTCTCTCTCTCTCTCTCTCTCTTTTTGAGTAAATTTTATTAGGTTTCAAGAAAAGAATAAAAACTACAAAAAAACAAAAAACTACAAAGACAGGGAAAAAAACTAAAAAAGTGCAGAAACACGAGATTTTTTTTAATTTATGGAAAGATGCGGCTTCAGACTTTGAACAGCAAGGATATACAAAATTTCCGTAATCAATGTCTTACTCTGTCTTAAACCAAAACACCACATTATTTCTGTAAGTCATTCCACTTTAACACATAATAAAAATCACTAAGTACAGTTACCCCTCCCCCTTATATTAAAATAAAGAAAAAAAAAGTTCATATAAACCTCCTAAACATCTTTCCCCCCTCTCAAAGATAAAATATATTTAATTATTCCCTTAATCCAGTGTTTCTCAACCTTGGCCGCTTGAAAATGTGTGGACTCCAACTCCCAGAATTCTGGGAGTTGAAGTCCACACATCTTCAAGTTGCCACGGTTGAGCAATACTGCCCTAAACATTTGCTGGAATGCTCAAGGGCTGGGCGAAACTCACTTCCAGGGCCACCAACTGCCCCTGCTGTCCTCTCAGCAACTCATCCTACAGCCCTCTGACCTCCCAGGGGTCTCCTGACACCTCTTCCTCTCCCCCAGGATCAGAAGATCCAAGAAGCCAACAGTTGAGCCTTCCTAGGAATTCCGAGGGCCATTTGGTGTTGGGAACCATCTGTTAGCACTTATCGGCACAGGAAAGAGAGAGGAGGAAAGAAAGAGAGGAAGAAAGGAAGGACGGAAGGCCAGCCCAGCTGAGTGTGCATCGTAATTAAAGAAGCTCTAGAGGGTGGGCAAGAAAAGAGAGCCATCTGTCTGCCTGGCAAAACTCTCCGCAAAAAAGTCAATTTGTTTGGCTTTTCTGCAGGCCAGAGCGAGGACAACATTCCATGGTTACTCCTACGTGGATGCCTGCCCAAGGGCCAGTAAACGGCTCTTACATTCGAACCCTGATGCCTCCCTACAGCCTTGGGTGCCCAGAACGGACTCCCATCTCTCTTCTTTGCAAGCCACCTTTTTCCATCCTGCAGGGATGGGGAACGTCTGGCCCTCAGCTCGCCCCCACCGCCTCATCTCTCTCTGCGCAGAGAAGAGGGCTGGGTGGAGGGGGGCTCTGCTCAGCACTACACTCTGCCTCCTGGGGCATTTCCTGGGGGCCATCTGGCCTTTGGGCTGTCAGGGGTCCCACCCTGCTGCCTCAATCAAACTGATGACGACGTTGACTCCTAGCGACCACACAGATAGGTTTTCTCCATGACGACCTGCCCCTAAATCAGAACCGTGAAAGAAATGCCCATCTTCTCTTGTTCCTCCTTTGCTTGCCTCGCAGTGTCAGATTTCAAGTGGTTTCGCCCTGTCCCTTCCCAGACCCCCTGTACCTTGTCACAACCGTAGGAAGAACAACAGCAGAGAAGCCACAAAAGCTGAAACATACACCTTGGAGCACTGGAAAAACCACACGCTGAAGAAAGATTCTGCCATTTCTGACCTTTTTGGTACAGTGTTGTTTTAAGGTCTCCTTGTAAAGCAATGTAAGAAAGGAAGTCATTGGCTGCCCTTTCCTCCAGCTGAAACATCGCTGAAGCTAAAGCCATGCCAGGAATGCAACGGGTGTGCACCAACATTTCCCAACAAAGAGGAGAATAAACCCACTTCATGCCCACCTGCCCCTTGGTTTCCAATCCTCACAACAACCCACCGGGTTCTGTAAGTTAGTCCGCGACTCACAACCACAATTGGGACTGGAACTTCCGTCGCTAAGCAAGGAGGTTAAGTGAGTCACGCCCAACTTTACAACCTTTTTTGCCACAGTTGTTAAGCAAATCACTTGGTTGTTAAGTAAATCCTGCTTCCCCCACTGACTCTGCTTGTTGGAAGCTGGCTGAGAAGGTTGCAAATGGCGATCACCTGCCCTGAGATGCTGCAACTGTGGTAAATACATGCCAGTTGCCAAGCGCCTGAATTTTGATCATGTGACTGCAGGGACGCTGCGACAGTCGTAAATGCAAGGACCTGTCGTTAGTCACTCTTTTCAGCACCATTGTAACTTCAAGCAGTTGCTAAACAAATGGTTGTAAGCCGAGGACGACCTGCATATATTTTCGCTGGAAGAAGATGGAGCTTGGATCACAGCAGCAGTGAACTACAGCACCCTAGAACCATCAGGCTAGACTTGAGAGAGTCACAATTTATGGAAGCAGCACAGTAACACTCAGGTTCCAGATTTTATGTAGGTACCTAGGAACCAAATTGGAAAAATGGTTGCCTTCCCCACGTGGGCACCTCAAAGAGACTCCATCAGCACATACAGGTGGTCCTCAACGTACAACCATTCATTTACCGACCGCTCAAAGTTATGACAGTGCTGAAAAAATGACTTATGACCAGTCCTCATCCTTCAAACATCGCAGTGTCCCCGCAATTACCTGATCAAAATTCAGGTGTTTGGCACCCAGCATGTACGTACGATGGTTGCAGCATCCCAGGGTCGCGCGATCACCATCTGCGATCTTCCCGGCCAGCAAGCAAGACCAATGGGGGAAGCCAGATTCACTTAACAACCACGTGATTCACTTAACGACCGCAGCAAAACAGGCTGTAAAATCAAGCATGGTCACATGATGCCTCACTTACCAACTGCTTTGCTTAGCGACCAAAGTTCCAGTCCCAGTTGTGGTCGTAAGTTGAGGACCACCTGTATGTCTACTGAGTCCATTTGCCAAGCAAGTGTTATTCTAACTTCAGTACCGCAACTCATGAGTCACCCAGCAGGCGAAGAGTCACGGGGGAAGAGAACGAGAGAAAGACTATGTTGACCCACAAGTAGCCCTGTCTGAACCAACCTCCAACACGGGAATGTCTTTCCAGAAGTTGCCCAGGGCACAGACTCACCATCAAACTTCTTGTATCGCGAACCGAAGATTCCTTGCAGATTGTTGCTCAGCTCGACAACAGCACGGCTGAAATCCTGTCTGCTCTGCTGCCAATACTTCTCCTCCATGGCTTGGGAACAGCAGGTGTAGCCTTGAGGGCAGACTTTCAAGTGATCACCTAAAACACATCAAAGGGAGAACTGAAGCACAGGCACCCACGTCCATGGCAGCCCAGCGGAAGCTTAACCAGGCCGATGCACGGAAGGCAAATTCCTGGCAGGGGCATTGCCGTTTCAAAATGGCATCTATTTGCCTTTTTTAAAAAAAAAAAAAAATTTTAGAACCTGCCCAACTCCAAAGACTCAGGGTGGGTTACTATAGGCTAACCTCGTGAAAGCAGTGATGAGGAATAAATCAAAACAGAAACAAGAGTCGTAGTAAATCAACCATCCCGCCAGACAGATGCCAGCTAGGGTCAAAGGCCTGATAAAATAAATCTGCCTTTAGCCATCTTTAGCCGGTTTGGTCTAGCGGTCAAGGCACCGGGCTAGAAACCAGGAGACGGAGAGTTCTAGTCCCGCCTGAGGCATGAAAGCCGGCTGGGAGGCCTTGGGCCAGTCGCTCTCTCTCTCAGCCCAGCCCACCTCACAGGGTTGCTGTTGTGGGGAAAAGAGGGGGAGGAAGGAGTATTAGGTATGTTCGCCACCTTGAGTTATTTATAAAAATAATAAAGGCAGGATAGAAAATAAAATAATAAAATAAAATAAAATCTTCTAAAAACCACGAGGGAGGATCCGAAGCGTGGGGGAGGCCACAGAGAAGACCTGTTGTTTTATCCTTGTGCCCATGGCCTCCGAGAGAGGTTCTCACCAGATGGGCAAACTCAGCTCCATGGTGTGTGGCAACAAGTGAAATGGTGACTGCGTTTGTATGGCGCTAAGCCAGGATGTCACGGGTTGGCAGCCACAACACCAAGCTTGCAACAGCTCTAAACAGCACTCATGCAACTCCAGCGTTCAATATCTCGGCACCTCCCGGCCCAGACCTGTCTGCATGAAGACTCAAGCTAGAGCAGGCACCGGTGATTGCAATCTTTGTTTGCACCCTGTCCCTAACCATTTCAGCATGTTTTCCGATCAGAGTCATCTTTTTCAGCTGAGTAAATCCATGCTTAAATCCACGTCTCGACCCCAAAATTGCAGCCTGAGTCATGCATACCCAAGTGAGCACGACGCCTGACTCCGTGTAGCCTTCCTCTTCCTGCTTTCTCCCTTCTGAAATTCCACGGAGGAAGGATGGAGAACCAGCCTGTAGCACCCATCGCCTTTGGGCACCCCTGGTGTGTGCAGAGTGTGTGGTGGAAAGCGGCAGCATTCAACAACACAGCCTCCAGATTCAACAAAGTTAAATATTAGGAACAGAAGTGTTTTTACCATTTTCAAAACGTAATCTGAGCAGCACAAATTTCTTCTCCCTCCAGCTGAGTGTTGCTTTGCATGCATCCTGAACAAGTCTATCTCCCTGCCCCACTGGGCCTTAGCTACCTGGTCAGTGCCGTGCCTGAAAATACGGAACCACGGCACACCAACATTACCCTTGCGCTGGGCTGGGGAACACGCGTCTCCCCTGCCATCGATCAGGGGATCCCCAAAACAGAAGCTGCTATGCATCACGGGAGAACACAGCCAGGTGCAACACACAGCACTGTGTGCCCATCTCTACTGGCACAGGACACAAGCTCTGAATGTTCCTCCACACACAACTGCAACCCCTCCTGGCTGTGCAGGACACTCTCCCGTTTATTGAACCTCCCAAAGTGAATATAAAATACACTATTATTGATTTCTTCAAGAATCTAATGGGGGACTTCAGCTTGCCAGCCCCAAAATGCCCTCTGAGTTTTCTCTGCCTATTCAGCCGCTTTTTTTCTTCTTCAGTCTTTTCTGGTGTTGCCACTGTGGCTGTGGCTGTACCACCCAATGAGTCACCAACCAGCCTAAATCACAATCCATGGTTTAGCCAAGCGTGTTACGGGAACCAAGCCCAGATCCCTGGTTTATGGCTCAGCGTGTGGTGTTAGCCCAGAAAATGCAGTGGATGAAACCACGGGCAAATATGTTTTACAAACACAGCCTTGACACGCAGGGGTGTCCCCTCCTCTCACACACAGGCATTGATAGAAAAAGTCCTGATTTCCAAGAATAATCTGTAGGGACGGCCATTCACCTTCACTGAGCCCGGGGAAACTTCAACAAACAACACTCATCAACTGTAAGAACAGAAATGGCCAGAAAGGCTACCATGATCATGGGCTGGCCAAATCCCGTGGCGCTCAGACACCCTATTCGGCCTTGGCTTCCTCTCAGGAAGTACTTGGTCAGCTTTTCCAGCCTAAATACCACCCTCGCCTCTCGCAGCACCAGCACGCATTGTCCTCCCTTAATGGTTTATGACTTCCCCTAAAATCAGCCATCAAAAGAATCTGAGGCTAATCCAATTTCATACTCAACTTGCCCCTGTCTCCTTATCAAGGGAGATTAAGGTTCCTCTTATCACTGCTAATTAACTGCTGCTGGACAAAGGGAGTTTGTTAAGGCAGAGAAAGACAAGGAAAGCATCTGAAACAACAAGAACCAGGAAAGGCACCACAAAAGGTTTTCTTGTTTACAGCAACTGGCCCAAGTCTCTCCTTGGTCACCTGGAGCAAAACTGACAGTGGTCACAGGTGACTGGCCACAAGAAGGTTCAGTCTCCCTACCACCAAATCATACCCACCAAGACTTGGCTGAGACAAGAGATGACGACGAAGGAAAGGGACTTTATTATTCATTCGGCCACCACAATCTTATTTTATTGGGTTTGTACCTCAGTTTCAACCAACAGCTCAAGGGGAGATGCGCAGCACCCCCTCCTCCCTTTTAGTTATTTGTTTGTTTGTTTGTTTGTTTGATAACCCGCCTTTATTGTTTTTACAAATAACTCATTTTCCCCCACAACAGGCATGAACCTGGGTTTCCCCACTCCTGGCCAAAAAAAGCCCTTTGGGATTGCGACAGTCAATAAATTTTGCAACACCACAAAACGCTGGACCAGATTTTAGCAAAAACAATTAAAAGGCCCCTAGGATGAACTTTGTCCCGGAGTCAGAGCTGCTTCAGACGAGCCCTCTGCAGTGTGGGATCGCTCAGCTGCCCCACAAGGCCAGACGTTTTAATTATTTCTGGTACGTACTTAAAATACCTGGCACAACCCATGATCGTCTGGATTTTATTTTTTAAATTATTTTCCCCCCACCCCCCATTTTACTTGCTGACAAATTAGGACTCATGGATTTACAACGGAAACAACGCCTAGACGCTGAAAAAGAACAAAAGAGATTTATGCCTTGAGCACCAGAGCCAAAAGGCACATTAGAAAACTTAATTCTGTTCTGGAAATGAGAGAGAGAAATCTGCCTTTCCACTGATTCCTGCTTCCGTTTCTCTCTCCAAATACTCGTTTTACAACCCCAGAAGTCCAGCCTGCAAAATGCAGCTGCCTATAAATAATGTACAAATTTTCTCCTTGCAATGAAGAAGCCAAAACAAAAACTCCATTGAGATTTATTGTTGTAATCATAGATCATAATACAGCGTAAAATAGAACAATCATTAAGTTTAAACGAGAGAACAGAAAAGAGCAAAGAAAAAAAAACTAATTAATAAAGCAAGATAAACCTGTAACTTATCTGATGAAATGCCAGCCTGAAACTGTAATGTTCTATAAATCATATAAGGCTAATGTGATCCTAAAACTGCAGCTTAGCTAAAATCTAGATGAGTCTACTGGATAAAGAACCCTCTTTTGAAACTTAATCGTAAAATTTGCCACTTTCCTAAACCCTGTTTGCAGAAGACTCTTAATCTGATCTCTGAATTAATCCATTTTTGGGGCCTGCATAATACACCAGACGAGCCTAATGGGCCAGATTCACACTATGCTTCCAGGCACTTCCCGACCAAGGGACAACTGCCACACGGTGCAAGTGCACGTGTGTGAATCGAGCCAGAATTTACTGGAGTGTCAGCCACACGAGTCCAAGACAGAAGGAGGGAGTTAAGGGAAATCCAGCAGATCGCATTTTCATTGCTGCTGCGATCAAGGTAACCTTAGTTTAACCTTAATACCTTTATTTTCAAGCATGCCTCCAGACCCTACGAAGCCCCATGAGCGATCTGGGAAACTAAAAATATAACAATGGTGGGCAGTCAGCATGCCACCCAGAAAGGGTGCCCACCTGCCCAAGAAAAGGCATGCTCCAGCGCTCTCAAGCATATGGGGCAGTGGAGGAGGGGCTTTATGACTGGCCACACCCACAATGGCAGCCATTTTGTGAATCCACTCCTTGGACAGCATCTGCTTTGCTGGAATTGCCAGGGACGGGAGACGGGGGCACAATGGTGGCAAGAATTCTGCAGCCCAGCTCTGAGCTGCCCCGTGTCGAGGGCTGATGCCGGAGCCCTAACCCTTACCACTGTACTTGAAAGTAGGAGAACGGACAAACACTGGAGATTGGGACCCTCACAGACAGAGCTCCCCACCCACCCAGTTTCCTTCCCACATGCTCCGTTCACCTCTGTTTTACATCAGAAGGGAGCGTCTCCCTCCCTTCCCGCCACTCAGAATATAATCAGTATCAACGGCCTCCCACCACGCCTGGCTTCTCTGCATTTCCAAAAACTTCTCATGCCATGGACATAAAATCACATTTCCCGGTCCACACGTTATTGGGCTGTTGCCTACGTCCATTTGCAAAGTGTGTGGAAGCCTCAGAAAGGTATTTCTGATAAGAGTTGGGTGGAAAGCAGATATCACCCAGGTGGTTTCAGATGCAGGCCTCTCCAAATAGCACCCTATTTTAACAAAGGGCCCCTGCTCCATAAACATTCATTACTTTTTTTTCTTTAATTAATTAATTTAAGGCAACACCAATATCACTTGCAGGCCCAAAGCCAAGATTAGAAGTTTACTAACGATAATTAGAAATGATTGGTATTTTCAATTGCCTTCTTAAATGCCACATACCATGCATAACTCAGATGGAGGAACGAATGGGAGGGGGCCAATTCTGGGATTCCCCCCTTGCTACAGCATCATGTCCTATGAAAAACTTACATCCTGTTCCTTCTCCAAGAACCAGGGCAAATAATTAGGCTTAATCCTCGTTCATTCGGCATGTTTCCTTTGAATCCTGTTACCAAATTCCTTCATGCAAACAACTGCCCTTTTTAAAAGAGAAAATCGTCTCTCATTATGTCTGTCTTCTTTGCAAAAAAAAAAGAAAAAAGGTTATGACCTTGCTTTGCCTGTAGCCTTATAACCTCTGATTCCTGACTGTGCCTCCCATTTGGGGAATCTGCTCCCCAACAAGAAAATTTATATGAGCAGATTGTTACTTCAATGAGAAAACTCAAAAGTTTCAAACTGGACAGAACCTCCCCCACAAAGCACATCAATAACCTAGATCTTCCAGGTTAATGGCATGCCTACAGGTAGTCCTTGCCTAACAACCATTCATTTAGTGATGGTTTGGACTTACGACGGTGCTCGAAAAAAAACCAACTTATGACCGGTCCTCATACGTATGACTGTCGCAGCTCCCCCGTGGTCACATGTTTACGATTAAGGCGCTTGGCAGCCGGTTCACACTGATGACCGTCACAGCATCCCATGGTCACGTGATTGCCATTTCCGATCTTCCCAGCTGGCTTCTGGCAAGCAAAATCAATGTGGAACTCTATGTGGATTTGCTTAACAGCCACATGAATCACTTAACGCCCGCGGTGATTCACTTAATGACCGCTGCAGAAAAGGTCACCAAATTGGGTCAGATTCACTTAGCACCTGAAATCCCAGTCCCAACTGTGGTCATTAAACGAGGGCTACCTGTATTTACTCAGAAGGAAGACCCACTGTATTCAGGAGTCCCCTTCTTAAGTAAGCTTATTCTTCTTCTTCCTCTTCTTCAGTCAAATCAGATACTGAACTAAAGGAAACATTGGTCTGTGGTGGGGCTCAACTGATACTCATAGTATTGGGTCTCCATATTCCTCAATGTAAGATGTATTCAGAAATAACATCTTAGTAGCACTGACACTTCATAAAACCTTCAGGTTCTTGCAGTCATCAACCATCGAGGTCAACCTCCTGCTTGGGTAGGAATCCAAATGAAAGTACCCCCAACTAACATCCATCCAGTTCTAACTTAATTGCTTAGTATCAGCAGTTCCTTCAATTTTGGACTGATCTCATCTATAAACCCATGGAACACTCACCGACAATGCATTTGGAGACACCATTATCTCCCCCACCCCCTCCTGTTAATCCAGGTTATGAGGAACCCTTGTTCAAATTTCTCACAAGGCCATTGACATGCAGTACATGTTCACCTCCCTGGCTCTTGCCCCATCTGCTTATCAGTTTATTTCTTGTCCTATTTCAAACCTACAGACTTTTCTCCTGTCTTTTAGCTGTTTGCACCATTCACTAGTTCTCATACCTTGCACCCAAGCTGTGACTCAACACCATTGACATCTGCTGCTTAAGGATGACCCCCCTCTGAATACCTGGGAGTTTGCTGCTTTGCTACCTTGCAAAATCTTTTGGGATATTACAAAGTTCTAGCATGGTCCAGATATTACTCAAGAAGGTATAAAACTCCGGTTCATGTCCTGGGTTGGGATCATCTCCGGTGGTCTGGAGAAACTGTCCCCATGTGCATTTTTCTGTTTTCTGCCTTTGATTCTCTGCAGCAGGAGGAAAACAAGTTATCAGCCCACACAGAGCGAAACAGCTTAGTATGCATTTACTGTCAATAAGTGCAGCCTTAATAAAAGTACTGAGATTTCCATAGTTTATTGCCTTGCTGTGTCTACTGATAGCCAGCAAACCTCCAGGTCAGGTTCTCCAGCAAAGATCATAGGCAGCAGGCAGTTAGTAGAAAAATCTGCCTAAATTATTCCATACACAGCCACTGCTTGGACACCATCAACAAAAAAAAGCAAACACACAAAGACCCCAGTCACTGGTTCCACTGCTGAACTTCTCTAACTACTAGGAAGTTCTTCTTAACAGTGATTTAGGAACTGCTTTCCTAGAACTTACGAGGATTCTTCTGTGTCCTGCATTCAGGAATGACCAATAACAAAATCTTCTTCTGCCTGACACCCAATGCTATCAAGTCAGCCACCATTTTTCAAGGATGACTGCTTCAACATCTCTTCTGAAGGACAATTTCCAACTCTCTGGTCATCCCACTGCCCTCTTTGCACCTCTTTCATTCCAGCTTGTCTGAAATCATCCATTCTAATATTCAGGATGAACGCATATAAGTTTATGCATCATTTTCCTGGCAGTCTGTGTCTTGGCTGTTTGTCAACTGGATTAACATCAATAAACATTTTATCAGAGCCTGGTTGTACTGTATGTCTGATCTGACCTGTTCTAACCCCATCCCTGGTGTATCTCCATTGCCACTCCCATGCACGAGCGAACTCAGAAATACAAACAATCCTGGTTTCATTTTTGTGGTTTTGGACAACAGGCTCACTTTGCAGGAACCATACTGATCCTTCCTCCACAAGGCTTCTTCTTCAAGCGTAACAAGAATGGATATTTGATCACACACTTTTCAAGGTAGTTATCTTCATTTTATATCAGCCATTCTTAAAATATTTCTAATACTTGCTTTATTGCTTATAAATCTTGCATGTTCTCTTCTATTCCTACCATCTCCCAGGGAGAGACAAAATTAGTTTCATTTCCATCTTACAGAGAGCAAAATCTCCTTGCAAACATAGTAAGCCTTAAGAGCAATTTACTTATGAGCAAGCAATTGTCTTGATTTCAACAGCCAATGGATCAAAGGCTGTTTTGTTCATGATGAGAACTCTCTTCCCTTTCATTATCTATCCTATCCTATCCTATCCTATCTGAAGACTTTCTGTCAAACATGACAGCAAATTTAACATAGCCAAAATCCTCATGCCATTTCAATTCAAAAAACAAGGAACATCTGCAGAAGGCCTTCAGAAATAATACTTTCTATTTCTGAAGGACTTCTGCAAATGTTCCTTGTTTTTTGGGAAATGAAAACACCATTCTATTCCGAGAATTATTTTCATATTTAGAAGCATTACAATTCTCCTAAAATGTTTTTTCCCCCCCATAAAGTAAGTGTTTACCTTTGCCTTTTTTTAGGGCACTTTTCAGCTTGAGGGAACGGCCACCCAATCAGTTTATACCCTTCTACCCCAAGAGCTTGGCAAAATGAATTTGTTGCTAAGTTTCTTGGTGAAATTCCATGTATTCACTGACCAAAACATGGACTCTTCCGGCATGGGGGAGGGGATCGGAAGGGTGCAGTAAAAGGGAAGTTTCAATTACTTTGTGAAGCGAAGTAGAAAAATTAAGACCTAAGCAAAATTTATTAGGTATGACAAGGAAAAGGGCTCCGCTTCAGCTTCCTCCCCTAGAACAGAGAAACTTTAAGCTTTCTTCTGAAGCCATGAAACAAGCAATGCATTTCAATCAAGGGGCATTTGCCAGTTTGTTTTGCCATTAAAAAAATAAATAAAAATCAGAGCCATATTAACATTTAAATGAAATTGCACCTGGAGATTCATTAGGAGAACAGGCTCAAGTCTTCCCTTTGTTTACAGCAAAAAGGAGGAAGGAATTAAAACAACACCAGAGATCTATAAATAGCCATTTGTCCACACATGCCAAGAAAGCAAAGTATAACTTAATTTTCAGTAAGCCACACTGATATCTTGCTGCCCGCATAATGGCCTGGCTCATAAGCAGCCATGTGTTTTTTAACCAATTCCAGCATAATGAATTATATGAACCCACCTCGTATGGTTAGCTCAGTGTGTGGTGCAGACGCAATCAAACAAGTCGAGCTTCTTCAACAACCAGCATTAAACTAAGGCTCAGAGTAAGGATGAACAAGTAACTCCCAGATGATACTTTTCTGAAGATCTGAACCCAGCATTATGCCCAACTACAGCCACCAATGTGTGAATCTTGAATGATGATTAAGTCCAATAACATTTTCAGGACTATTTTCCCCAAAACTACCAGAATGTTAATTTTTAAAGATAAATAAAGGAAGCAGCACAAAGCCACAGGGGTGTCCACAGGGCATGGTCAAAAAAATCAAGATGCTTTTTATGTGTGCTACGCTATTATGGCACCACGCCGTGGCCACCAGTTTTCAACTCTATCTTGCAGACATCGCTGTTGATATTTAAAGACGGTACTTACACAACACCCTTCATCCACTGTTATTTCATTCAACCAATTTTCCAAAGTTTCCAGAATATAACAAGCCATAGCTAAAGACACAAGTAGGGTCTGTAGAAGTCTAAAACCCAAAACATGCTTAGCTATTTGTGGTTCTGTGTCAAGACAGCTAAAGTTGGCCAACTGAAAGGGGTATTTTAAAGATAAACTCACAGGGAATTGTGAGTCACCCTGTACACCAAAGACATGTTTCAATGGATTTCCTCTCAATTACCACAGCTCCACCAGGTATTTAATATCTACTTTATTCATACAAGTATCTCCACCTCATCCTGTTCCAATTTACAAGATCATAAAACCAAGAACACTGTAACCCTAACCCACCCACGCAGTCAATAATCAATGGTGCCAAAACTGTAGGACAACAACATCTCCCTCCCTAAATAGTGTACCATATTCATTTCATTAGAAAAGGAGTTGTGTAGGACACTCCAGAAATGAAATGCGTTATTCAGCCCGCCCACCCTGCCTTTCCAGCTCCTGGATTCCTGTAGCTCTTGTTCACACCTTGGGCAACCAACTGTCCATCAGGAGGACTTTCTGGGGAATCGGACCCATTTGCAGGCAGATCACCCCCAAGCTGGGACTAAAAGTTCAGATCTGGTAGTAAAATAAAGTTCTCAAAAGTGGGGTTTCTGCTCTGAGGCCAGCTCCTAGACTATCATAGCCTGAGCTGAGCTGAAATGGCTGTTGTGTTTCAATTCCAGCCGGTCACTAGCTCGCTGGCTGGCCAACCAGCCGCTCCAACAGTTTCCCCCCATCAATTCTGTGAGCTGTCCCAGCACTTGTACACAAATTGCTCCCTGTACTGCACAAACAACTGCATAATACAACCTCTGTCAGAAGACCTGTAATTCCTCTGCAACGTATTTCCTCTGGTCTCAACTCAGCTGCAAAGTTTATTCAAGCAGAGCAAGGGAAGGGGGGGAAACAGAGCTGAGCTGAACTGACCAGACAGAGTGGGCCAAGGGGCTGAGACCTTCACATCTCATTCCGTATTTTGGAAGTATGTCCAAGTGAAGCCACACAAAGGCCTTCGGAAGAGTGTCCACTCTGGGCTCTCAGGAGCTTGTTGAAGACATCAACACAGGACCAGCATTTACCAGCTCCGTTGGACGGAATCACCTCTGGTGGGCACCAAAGATTTGGGGTGAGTTTTCCCAAATACACTGGTTGTGTTCACAATCCACCAGGTCAATGACAGACCTACTTAGCTACATTCAGACAACCTGGTACACTTGGTTAGTTTTAATCACAAATAATTTTTTGTTCAAAGTGCAAGACCCCCCAAATGAATTAATTCACCAAATAATTAATTTAAAATTCTAAAAAATCTCGCTTGGAAGAGGCTTTATTTTTTTATATTCAAGGAAGTGTACACAGTTCATTTCGATCTACAGAACAATCCTTTGGAGTTAGTCAGATTGAGCAGTACAGGAGATTTGAACACGAGTTTTTGGATCCCAAACTCAGATTCTTAACTTTTAATCTCATCCGGGAATTCTTCCACTTCCATATATAACTATCCTACATTCTCCAACCTGCCTTTCCCCCACACAGTCAATTGTTATTAGGACTGTCAGGCAGTGAAACAAATCTTTAATGAATTAACAAGCTAGTTGATTAAATTTGTACATTTTCAGACTTTTTACAATAGCCTTTGTGGCCTGACATTTTTGTAGGCACTTGCTGTAAGAATGATATTTGAAGGAAACCCCCTGCCCAGTTCATTAGGAGCCCCACAACAGTTGAGGAGAACTCTTTTAATTAACCTCTTGATTAAAGGTTGACAGCCCAGGTGCTTAATGTGCATATGAACCAGCATGGATGAACTAATAGTTTAAGCAGCTGAAGAGCTTGAGCCTTCAACTAGAAAATCCTTCACAGATCTCCTAAATAGTCAATGCCTTTCACCAAAAGATGGAGCAGCATTCTTTACATGTCTTTTTAAAATAAAAGCAAGTCCAACTAGCAAAGAGAGCTTAGAGTAATGGAAAACCTCAAACTGCCACCTTGGAGTTGAGGTCATAAAATTGGGTGCAAACCATTAATCTTTAAGAAACAGACGCCTCTTTTTCTCTAAGTGGAGGATTCACACATTAGTGTTCAGGTATGTAGAAGGGGCCATAGGGAAGATGCTCAGCGACTGCTTTCTACTGCCACAGAAACTAGGAGCAGGATACAAGCTGAGGCCACCTAGATTTCACTTAGGTGTAAGTCAGATCTGTACAACAGAGGAACAATCTACCTATGGACGTTGGGAGTTCTCCACCTCTGGAGATTTTTAAGAAGAGCCGGAGAGCCACCTCAAGGACAGTTTCTGCTGGACTAGATCAGCGTTTCTCAACGTTGAGGTGTTTAAGATGTGCAGAAAATGGCTGGCTGGGGAATTCTGGGAGTCGAAGTCCACACATCTCAAAGTTCCCAAGGTCGAGAAACACTGGACTAGATGATCCTTGTGGCCCCTTCACAATTCTGGAAATCTTCAATTACTTCTTCATTATGTAAGTGCAAGACCACCACAGTCCACCAGGAGAATTTCACCACCTTCACCACGAAGACTAGCATCCTGAAGAGTTAAGAAGTTGCGTTAACCAGCACAACATGTTCTTCAGGTATGTGTGTTTGTGTGTGTGGACTCTTAACCCGAAAGTAACAAGCATCAAGACTGACCAGTTCACCTAACGGGACAAAGGCATCATCATTTTCCTTTCCGACATCATCCCACTCAAAACTTTTCCAAGCCAATTTGGAAAGTTACAAGCCACCTTCTGCTCTCAACTTTCTCCAATTATGGGGGATTTCAACCGTTAAACAAGGGAGAATGGTTGGCTGAGCTCTGCAAAGTAGGCTTCTCAGGGAAGGCCCGATAAAAACAGAAACAGGTAGAATGTTATTTCTGCTCACAACTATTTGTTTTGGCTTGTATGCCTGCCCAACGAAATACCAAAATAAGTTTAAATTAGAACGCCAATACATCAGTTTTAATCAAACAAGCGTTACTCTGAAGCAGAAAAGGACTTTGACAAATGTCTTTTGTTGTTAACCATCCGTACTGCTCTGGGTAAATACTTCTGCAGGCCTCAACTCATTAACTCTACCAGAAAAGCAAGGATCAAAGTTTTGCCCCTGGCAAGTAACAGGTGTCTTAAATCTGGCTGCGCATACACCCAGGAAAAACAGTATTTAATTGCCTTAGGCGGGGGATCCAGCCTGCAAGCCAAGTATGCTGATTCAACAAGACGTAAACAGTCCTCTGCAATCGCTGAGTCTGATACTCTGAAGTAGCACGCTGAACTGATCCTCTCAGTTCAGACGCAACGGCCTCTCCTACTCCAGCACAGTGGAAGTGGAGTAGGGAAGCAAAACTTGCCCCTTAGCCATTTTTCTTTCCCAGGTATACAAGAGGACCAGGAGGTCCTCTGCTTGGTCGGTCCAGGAAGTGCCAAAGAGCAACAGCTCTTCCATGGAGAGACCAGCACTCTTGGGAATGCTTGGGGGTTGCACAAATTAAACCGGGAGCATTTCATCACATTCACTGCAGCAAACAAAAAAATGAAAGATGCTATCTGGACCGTTTTTACAGCCAATGAAGGAAATGCAACATAACCACCGAAACAGCCCAGGTAGTCTGGAGGATTAAAAGTCCAGGGGAAAGAACAGCCGATGGAAAAAAAGATGTTGGACTTTTTTCCAGGGTGGGTGTATGTTTTAGGGGCAAAATGGGCACTTCAAGTGCTTAAGCCTTGCAGAGGCTTAAGGCACTGTAGCATTTTTTTTTCAACCCACCTGAGTCCAAAACATTCAGCTGGTTTTACTCAGTTTTGGAGGTTTAAAGGAACAAACTGGTTGCCTTCAAACCGGCAAAGTCTGCCTTCTAACCCTTTCCTGCAAGAGGGAGACAGGGATGAAACTGTCACCCTTTAAACCAGGGTTTCTCAACCTTGGTAACTTGAAGATGGGTAGACTTCAACTCCCAGAATTCCCTAGCGAGTGTGCTGTCTGGGGAATTCTGGGAGTTGAAGTCCACCCATCTTCAAGTTGCCAAGGTTGAGAAACACTGCTCTAAACTCTGTAGAATAACCTTTCCCTCAATCAAAACAGTTGCCCACCCCTGAGCAAAATGCAGTGGATTTTACCTGATCTGCATCTCCCTGAAGAGGAAATGGATTCGAATACTCCTCTGGATAAATACTAAAAATAATCTTTACAACTGGCATGTTAAGTAAAGGGTTCGGCAGCATGCAATCTTCTCCCCAACACAGCATTTTTATAACATGGCAGGATGCCACCCCACCCATCCCAGAGCAACCAGCCTTGGAAGCTTGCTTTTCACGTGGTAAATGCCAACACAGGTTTGCTTCAGCCGTGGGAACAAGCAGCCTCAGGTGGAAAGCTTGGCATCTGTGCCAAGCCCATGCCCCCAAAACCTGAGATAGTCCCTCTGTCTTCCTCCTGCACCATAATTAGCCACATTTTTTCATCATGCCACTAACAAGCACTCATCTGAAGAAGCACCATACCATTATAGTAAACATGCATACACTGGAGAGAACAAAAGATGATTGTGGGTGTGTGGGATTTGTTTTCCAGCATATACCCACATGCTTTTTGCTCCTGCATTTGGGCGGGCGGGCGGGGGCCAGCAGGATAAAATAGCTTTGCTCCAAATTTTGAAATCCCTTGCCCCCCCTCCATCATAACACTCATTATTTTAAAAGCAGCAAACGCTACATTGAACGCTTAGAGAGGAATTCCAGCACACAAACTTCAGGGCCATCAGGGAGCTGTTTTGTCCACTGATCAAAGATCAAATGCATTTCCCCGTTGGGATGGCGTTTAATCCCTGCTAACAATGCGTGGTTTTGTTCTCAAGAAGGAACATCCACACAAGGCTGTAATCTTTGAGATGAAGCTACGGGAGGGGAGGGAAGAGAGGTTTTCTAGCCAATGTGTGAATCTAGTTCATTTGTCCTTTGTTCAACAAACCATGATTAAGGTGGCCACAGACCAGTGCAGTGAAACCCTCCCTCTTTTAATCAAGGCTGTATCTCAGGTATGTGGCTTGTTTATACACACTGTTTGCCCAAACTATAGTTTATTCAACTACAGCTGAGTGAAGGAGGCTAACTGCTTCACACAGCCCACTGAGCCATAAACTTTGATTTACAAATGTTTCTTTGGATTTGGCTAAGCCAAATCCAAAGAAACCACTCGCAAGCTATAATGAAACCTACAATTCGAGAGGGACGCTCCTCAAAGATTTTCAGCTATACCGAAGAAGCTCATTCAACAATTACTAGCAAGTTGGTAGAAGATTCCCAGAGATGCTTTCCAAGGGCTCTGAGTGGGAGCTTCAGCATCGGACAGGCATTTGTGACCGACCCCTGACATAAGAGCAGAATTTTGTAAACAGGCTCATTATCTGATTGCTACCTCTGTGCCCCAAACCAGACTTTGGGCTAAGCAAGAGCAGTGTTTCTCAACCTTGGCAGCTTGAAGATGGATGGACTTCAACTCCCAGAATTCCCCAGCCACCAAAGCAAAGCTGGCTGGGGAATTCTGGGAGTTGAAGTCCACCCATCTTCAAGTTGCCACATTTGAAAAACACTGCCCTACAGGGAGCGCCTTTGGGGGCAATTCGAACCTGGGCTTCTGCCTGCCAGCCAATCGCGAAGACTTCCCTCCAAAGTCAGCCGGGCTTTCCAAACACACAGCCTTATCACAAGTCAGGGAAAAAACATTCTCCAGGGAAGGTCAAAGACAAGCCCGGCTTCGTGATAGGTGCTCAGCATGCAGTGCTCCCCGAGGGTGAACTGGCATTTTGCACCCAGGCGGGCACTGGGGGGAGCCGGGGACAGGAGACCCACCTTGCATTCAAGAGGAGGAAAAGCAGAAAGCTTGTTTAAAAAATAAAGAACGCTACAGACACAATCATACAGGCACCATCCCCCCCCGCCACTACCACACTTCAGATTCTCCACCTGACCACACGGCTCGAAAAAGACGACTGCAAGGCAGAATTGCGTTTGGGAGGAAACATCTGATGATTGAGGCCCTCTGAAACAATAGCTATGACAATCTGACCATAAATGACATGGAATGCAATAGCTGTTTATTCTGGCATGCCAAAGGGGACCTTCTGGGAAGGGGCTGCCAAGACCACGGGTCCTCCCACACGCACCGAGCAATGGGGAAGCAGCAAAGCTGAGCTGCTTCCCGAACTCCAGACGGACCGGGCTGCAGCTGATCAAAGCCGACATGGGGCTCTGGGAGCGGCAGGCACAGAAGCAATGCCCAGAACCAGTCCCCAACCAGGCCTAGCCAACAAGTCACGATAAATCTCAAATCCAGCACGGAATGGCCCTGGTTCTCCTGGGGTCCCCAATGCTAGAAGAACTGGTTATACCAGTTCCTGATGCAACCAGACCCATCCTGCCATCCATCCCACATCCAAATCATGCTTATCTACTTCCTTCACAGGTTGCATTTAGGTACCATTCGCTGAATTACAGTTTATTTGGTTGGATTTGCCCCAAACACTAAGCCACCATAAACTGCAATCTGCAACACACAACTGCTGGGCTCATACAGATAGTCCTCACTTAGTGACCACAATTTGAACCAGAATTTGATCCCTAAGCAAGGCGGTTGTTAAGCAAGGCGTCACATGACCGGACCCAATTTTACAATCATTTTACCACCATCATTAAGTGAATTAAGGTTTCCCTATTGATTTGGCTTGCTGGAAGCTGGCCAGGAAGGTCGCAAATTGCATTCATGTGACTTCACAATGCTGCGACTGGCCGTAAATGCGAGCCAGTTGCCAAGCACCCAAATCGCAATCACGCGACCGCAGGGGGGACGATGGTTGTAACTTCGCAGAAAGGTTGTAACTTTTTAGCCCTGTCGCATCTCTGAACTGTCATTAAACAAATGATCATTAAGCAAGGGCTATCTGTAAAATTAAATCAAAATTCAACTACTTGAGTCAAGATGTCGAAAACGGTAACAGGGCAACAGTCCCTGTCTTCTTCCTTTGCTCCTCACTGGGCAAAGCATATGCATGCGCATGCATGCATGTACACCCCCCCACCTAAGGCAGGAAAAGCCCAATGAGCTACTCCATCAGCCCCCGCTTGAAATGCACATGTCCCAAAGTTGTGTTTCCCAGCTATCAACGTCACTCGCAAATTCCATGTGACATTAACCACACAAGAATGGCTGTCTTGCCAGCCATTTCTGAATCAAAAGGAAGAAATAAGGAACGGATTTATTTTCTGGCTGCCTCAAGCCAATTTTCAGGCAGCACAGAAGAGCAGGCGAGCCCAATTCTTTCATTCTTGAAATGAAACACTTTTTCACGTCATCCCCTGTTGTCTGACACCTTTTTTTTTTTCCTTTTTGCCACTAAATCTCCTCCTTCCTTCCCAGGATCTTTCCATGCAGGAAGGACCACAGGGTGTGGTCAAAAAAGTCAAGATGGCAGCCAGGATGTCGCAATGGATGCTATGCATGCGATGCACATAAGAAGTAGGCGGAGCTTCAATCACAACATCCTGGCTGCCATCTTGACTTTTTTTAGCCATGCCTGGCCTACATCCAAGAAATCCTGCTTAGTTCTGCCTCCAAGACTGCATCTGCCCCATTGCCCGCTCTGCCAAGGAGGTACAGCTTTCCAGCGTGTCCTCAACTGGGCTCTGGGGCACCAGAAAGGTCATCCTTGACCATCATCCTGCAAAGGAGAGGCCCCATGTTTTTGTGCCATTCCTTTTATTGATCAGACAAGAGCACGATGGGAAGATCTGTCCATCTTTGGAGGTCCTTCTCAACCCTCCAAGCAGAATAACACTCAGTCCTGTCCACTTCCACCTCTGAATCGGCAGAACCCAAGAAGATCGCTCACGATTCAGCCAGGGTTACTCTGGGAGACGGGATGCTGCACCGCAAACCTGGGCAAGCTTTAGAAGTCCGTATGGCTTCTCCCCCGGAAAGAGGCCCACCCCCTGAAATTGGCAGCCAAAACTTACACAGTGATCGGCAGAAATGCAGGAACTGACTTAGAAGGAACAGGAATCAGAAGCATTTAAGTCAGTCCGGATTTGCCGGCCACAGCGTTCTCCCACATTTGTTTCATTTCCTTCCAGGAAATATTCTGAAATCTTTCACTGGCTGACCGCCATCCACTGCTGCCAGGCACCCCTGAAATGCCAACAAGGCTATGAAAAGAGGGAAGGTTGGCGCACACTGCCACCGAATCAACTGTACGCTAAAGGGGCAAAGGTTTACCCAACTCTCCAGGATCGGCAGCCAACAACCCAAAGTGGGGAGGACAATCAGTCAGCTGATGCAGGGCTGCACAGATGAGCCGGCAGATGTCCTCCCTATCTGGAAACTTCAAAGCAATAATGTCAGATTTGAAGGAAGAAAGGGAAAGCGATCCAAGCAGGAGCCGAGGATCCAGAAGCATATGGAGGCAGTGCCAAATTTGGGCACAGGCTCTGCCCATGGAAACCCCATGGAAAGATGCCGAAGCTGGGAGGAATTTCTGCTTGAAAATCCTCCCGCACCAACATCTGATATTGCAGCCACAGCAACGTATCTATCTGCAGCCAGAGTCCCAGGTTCTGATGGGGAGGAGCTGGCTGGGTCCCGCCCCCCCCAAGTTGTGGTTTGTAGGATAAACCACAAGCTATCAGTTTAAAAAACTAAACACAATCTGGCTTTGGTCGTCAGTAAGCTGGCATGTCAAGTAAGCCGGCACTGATTCAACGTTCCATATCTGAGGGCAACGGGGGTTTGCTGCCCACCCATCTGAAGCGAGAGCCCAGTATTTATAGGTTCTTCCAGGCCCAAACATCCACTGTGCCAGGCCGAAGTCTCAAAGGCTGCTCTTCTCTGGATCATCAGCCAATTGCTGACTGTGGGGTGCCACCTGCTACCTGTTCGCACGGACGCAAACAGTTCTGAGCCACTGAGCAACTTTGCTGGAGCCGAGACAGCAAAACGGATTTTGTCTGTGAAAGAGGAGAGGGATAATCCGTACCTGGAAGGTATCGGGTTTTCTGCTCTCAGAGTGCAAAACGCTATTTCCTGGGTGGGGGGACGTCTGTCTCCGCTGCAACCGCATCCTAGATGCAGATGAATGGCTCAGACCCTTCACATTTTTGAGTCACTCCGTCATGCATTTTTGTTATTGTTGAAAGTAGTGTGAAATGGCACGGCTCGGGCGCAGGTCCTTGGTGGTCTCTCAAAGGCCCCGGCTAAAAATCCCCGGCACTTCCTTTGTTCCCTGGGAGAATGCAGTCCGGTTAGCCATTCAAGACAGAAAATAAAGCGCCAGCCTTTGCTGAGATGAGGAGTGAGACAAACAACTGTGGGGGGGGGAGCGTTTCAGGGAAGGAGGACAGCCTCTCCCACATTTTAAAGGCGAGTGCAATTTCGCTTGCCAGAAAAACTTAGGCCCGGCAACCAGGCCAAGCTGCAAAAACAAGATGCAAGAAATGTCTTGGGGGCCGCTGCTGCAATGAGGACAAAGTTCCCCTCTTGATCATAGGGGGGCCTCGGCAAGTCCTGGCCCACAGAAGACCACTCAAATTATCAGCAAACCCACCCCCTGCCTGCCGCCTCCCCTGCCAGCCAACGGTTTGCTGACCCCAGCTGCTTCCCCCAGCCATGCAGGACTACAAGAACGCCCGGACAGCATCCAAGTGGGGACGCAACCCACACCCACCTCAGTTCTGCACGCAGAGAGGTCGCCCCACAGGGCCTCGACATTGTATGCAGCGGCTTCCATCCTTCTAGGAGTCCACCATTTGGGGAGGATGGACACCAAAATCACACACCCACACACTTAGGGTCATTGAGCCAGAAGGGAGGATGGGAGTGGTGGAACTGGAAGGACCAGCCAAGCTTCCATGAGGCTCACGCTAAATCCTATGCAGACTGACCCAGAGATAAAACGCTCCCAGAAATAGTGGGATTTGAAAGTCAGGCAACTGGCTGTTTTAGACTCTGGTCCCTTTCTTTTTAAAGGCCGTGCACCACCCTTCCAAGAAGTGCGAGATCCCAGGGCCACTTTAAAAAATAAAAACGCCACCTCCACCAACGTAAAATTGCAAATAAATACATTTACATGAACCAGGGGCTCAAATGCCCCATGCACGCATCTGCCTCCAAAGCGGCAGAAATAAAGCTAGTGGTAAAATGCAACGGCAGCATAAAAGTTAAGACGTGAAGGTATGAGTGAGTGAAAAGGGAAAATAAAAACATCTTTGCTCAGTACAAGCCAAATAAAGGAGACTCCAGGCAGCTGAGACTCGCTGGGCAGGGAATTCCAGGCTGGGGGGGCGGGGGGTAATCCAAAGGCTGGTCTGCTTTGCAGGCTGCTGAAAGGATGACCAGCAAGTCTCCAGTGCCCTCCACACAGAGGGCCTTTCTATGCGCACAAAGGACGCAGCTCGTCTAGCCAGGCAGCACGGGGTTCCCCACCACCCCTAGGTATGGCTGGAAACACCACCACCACCCCACTTCTGAAGCTGCAAGGCCAAACATGCTGAACAGACCCACGGATTGGGTTCAGACATTCCGCTCAGTTGTGGACTCCTTTAACCATCCTCAGCGATGGGACACACCTGCAGGGCAGGGCTCGTACAACGCGCTAAGCCAGAAATGACTGCTCATCCTTTCCTGTGCCATGCTTGGCCTGAAAGCAAATCCAGGCAGGTGGGAGATGGGAACAGTAGTCCAAGCCAGGACATCGTGTTCTGACGACATCATGTGCACGGCCCCGCTTTGCATGTGACAGCATGATGGGCATGACCTCGCTTCACACACCTCCCTGCAAACGGAGCACATCTACAGCTTCGGGCGCGATGTGGCCCAAAGTGAACTCCGAACCAGACCAAACATTTTGTCGAGGACCCACAAGCCCACGGGAAGTCAAGGTTTCTACTGCAGCCCCTGATCTTTGGCTTCGGCCACTGGAAGCGAGTAAGCTGCCAAACCGGAGGGGGCGCTTTGAAAGACCCCAGCCGGCCCCTCCGTAGCCGGCAGGCTCAGACAGCGACGTTTGCTGGCCCTGACGTTGGACCATCCGAAGGACAAATCATCTGATTTGCTGAAATGGAAAAGTTCCTCGCCAAGTTTGCTGGGAGAAACCTCAGCTGTCAATACACATTCTGTTCTTCCAGAAAGGGCCTGGCACTCCCCAAGCCCGCCCCGCCCAGGACAAGACGGGACTCAAAGCCCCTATTGACCAGGCGCACCAGGTGGATCTGCCAACCGCCCGGACTCTACAGGTGTTCCTTTACAGGCAGCCAACCAAGACGGGGGGGGGGGGGGGGCCGCCGCCGCATCTCCCAGCAGCTAAACATCAACCGCCCAGCCCCCCAGCAGGGAGAGCTCAGGGCCTGGAAGCAGGTGGGGGGGTTAATCCCTTCCCTCAAACGCAACCCGCACAGCTCCAGCAACGCCGCCGGGCCCCGGGCCGGACCCGACGGCCCGCCAACCGGCAGGCACCCCCTCCCCCTCCCGGCCCCAGGGAAGCGGGAAGCGTTTCTTCCGCCCCGCCTCTCCGTCCCCCCATCCCAGGGAAAAAGAGGGGCGCACGCGGGGGCTTTCCGCCGCCAATCCGGGCCCCGCGCCGGCCGAGACTCCTCCCCGGGGCGCGGCGCAGCGCGGCGCGGCGGGCGCGGGGCGGCCACATGGCCGGGGAGGCGGCGGCGCCCGCGAACTCCTGCCCGGCTCGCCCGAGCCCCTCGAGCCGCTGCCAGCGGGCGGCGGGCGGCGGGCGGCGGGCGGCGGGGGCGGGCGAGCGGCCGGTTCCGCGTCAGGTCGCCCCCCGCCCTCCCCCCCTTTCCCCGACGGGGCGCTACAGAGAACGGGAGGCAGGACGGGCCCCGGGAGCTGCAGCGCGCCCGCCCGCCGCCCGCCGGCTCCTTCCGGCACGTGGGGCGGCCCGAGCGGCGCGCCTGCCGGAGGGCGCGGGCAGGGGGCGCAGCCCAAGGCGGGACCCCTGGCGGGCCCTCCAGTGGGGCTGCCCCCCCAGCGCGTCCCGCCCTGCAGCCTCCCGCGAGCAGCGACTTGCGAACACGGCGGGGCGGGGGGCGCGGGGGAGGCGCCACCGGGGAGACCCACCCCGCTCGCGCCGGGGAGCCGGCGGCGGGCGCCCCGGAGCGCTCCCGGCCCCCGCCCCGCGGAAGGGGCCCCGCGAAGCTCGCCCGCCGCCAGCGCCGCCTCCCCCGGGCGAGCGCCCCCGCGCCCCTTCCGCGGCGGGAGGGCCGGCGCAGCCGCGCGTGGGGCCGGCGGCGCAGCGAGCCCCGCCCGGCCCGGCCCGGCGCGGCGCCTACCGTTGATCTCGTGGCTGGGCGCCTCGCTCTGGCTGAAGCCCTTGGCCACGTAGAGCCGCTTCACTTCGGAGCAACTTCGCGAGCGGGGCTCGGCCGGGGACGCGGGGGCGGCCGCCGCCAGCACCGCCGCCAGCAGCAGCAGCAGGGGCGGCCGGCGGCCGAGCGGCGCGCGGGCCAGCATGCCGGGCTGCGCGGGGCTCCGTCCGGGCCGGCGAGGCGAGGCGAGGCGAGGCCGGCAGCGCGCCCTGCCCGCGAGGCTCCCCGCCGCGGCCGCCCGGCGAGCGCTCCCACGGCTCCCGGCTGCGCTGCGCTGCTGCCCGCGGGCGCTCCGGCGACGGGCGGCTCGGCGCGGCGCGGCTCCGGCGGGCGCAAAGTCGGGCGGCGAGGCTGGAGCGGCGCCCGGGAGGCGAGGACCGGCGGGCGGGCGGGCGGGCGGGCGGGCGGGGGCGGGGCGGCCTCCTTCCCCGCCTCCCGGCGCGCGGGGGACGGGCGGGCCCGAGCCGCCCCGCCCCGCCCCGCCGCGCGCTCCCCAAGCTGCCGCCCCGCCCCCGGAGCGCGCCTCCTCGCAGCGGGGGGGGCCGCGGGGTCCGGCGGAGGGGCGCGCGGCGGCAAACTTGGCGCTGGCGCGGGGGTCGCCCCCCCCCGGTGGGCGCTTGGGCGAGCCTCGCTCCCGCTCAGCCCCGCCACCCTCCCGGTGGTCTCCCGGAGGACCCCGGCCCCGCCCGCCTCTCGGCCCCCAAGCGGGGAGAGCGGGTCGTGTGAACGCGCCGCGGAGTCCAGGAAAGGGCGCCGCGCCGCAGTCCGACGGGAGGGGCTGGCTGACCATTCGGCATCGAGTCGAGGAAATCTGCCGCGCCGGGCAGCGGCTGCAACTTCAAGACCCGCGTCGGGAGCCGAGGCGCCCCCCCCCCCGAAACCGAGGTCAGAGAGAGCAGCCCAGCAGCCACTCGTCTTAATCTCCCCCCCTCCCCTGTTTTTGCGTAAATTTAAAGAAAAGAGCATTATTAACCTCCTGGGCTTTCCCCAGGTGGATACCTCCCGACCGGTTGAATTTCAACTTCCAGGCAGCTGTTAGAGCTTCGGGACGCGGAAGTCCCTCTGAGGAGGCTGTTCCTGGTCCACGTTTCCCCTTGTTCCGTTTGCAGGCTGGGCAACTTTTAATTAAAGCGTTTTTCTTTAAAATCAGATCTGTCTGTGGGGTCCTTTCCTTCTTCCGACCCACCACCCTGCTTTGCAGGCTCCCCAGAAAACCCACTCCTGTGCTGAAGATAACGGCTCCAGAGGGGGACCAAACCGCCTGACCGGCCCAGCACCATGGGCAAGCTTGTCCTCTCTGCTTTTGGTGCTGTGGCCGCCGCTGGGCCACTGAAGTCCCAAGGGGAGAGAAGCCTTTCCCTCATTCCCTGGCCCCCTTTGTTTCTAGAGACTTCCACTCAAAGTCAACAGGCCAGGAGGGATTCTAGTTTTCCTGCAAATCTTTTCAACTTGGAGCCTTCCCAGTGATTAGAGCTGCCAACCTAATTAGCACTCTTCCCCCCCACCCACTCACCCAGAAACGTGCAGATGGGTTAAATCCTTGGAAACCTTGTTCCTTCTCCTTAGCCACATTCCTTCTTGGCCTAAAGCAGTGTTTCTCAGCCTTGGCAGCTTGAAGAAGTGTGGACTTCAACTCCCAGAATTCCCCAGCCAGCAAGTCTGGCTGGGGAATTCTGGGATTTGAAGTCCACGCATCTGCAGGTAGCCAAGGCTGAGAAACACTGGGCTACAGGATGACGCAATGGGGTGTCATTTTCTATGTATCAACCATCTTTCCACTGCTTGGGCCTTTCTGCCGTCCGTCTTGCATTCTTCCCCATCTGATAAAGCTTGCTGGAGAGAGATTTGCGATGAAAAACAGGACATCCACTTGACTGCCTCGTCATAACTCCCTGCTCCTTAAGCAGAATGACAAAAGTGCAAAAATCTGGGAGGATGAGACCGGATGGCCCCATTTTGGCCTCAGCAGATCCCTAACTTTTTAAGTGGCCATTAGTTTCTTGGCTGTTCTTGCTAAGCAAGTAACAGTGACCCCTCAGGAAACAATGGCTTCGGGACGTTGCGTTCCAAGTAACAGTTGTTCTGGTCAAACAAACAAGTATCAGGGCCTTTTAAATATCGGTTTTCATGAAAAGGGATAAAGTTCTGTAGCCGCAGCACGCTTTACCACATGCCTGGGGCATATGAGTTAGGACAATATACAGGTAGTCCTCGACTTACAACCGCAACGACTTACGATGGAAATTCTGGTCCCAATTGTGGCCATAAGGTGAGGAGTACCTGTATGAACTTTGTCTTTTCCTGATTTGGGGGCTAAATGGGCACCCCCCCACCTTGGAGGCTTCTTCCCACAGGCAGAGGAAGAAGAATTGCAACCACTGCCTGGGGTCAGAAATCAAGGAATCATCTCAGCCATGAATCCATTTTTCTTTAGCCAAAATCAGGATTACAAGATAAGCTACTTTACAGGACTGTTGTGTGGATTTCTGAATGGATCAGAACAGCTTTAAACCATCAGTTCCAGCCCCCCTCCGTATTTTGCCAGGGTAACCATCTAGAAGAAACATTGTCCCAGTGTCAAATAGCATCTGAAACAGATTAAAACAAGACTAAACAAATTCCAAACCACCCATAATGCAGAAAGCAGTAATAATTTGAAAGCAACCACCATCAGATAAAAATTAACCTAAAAGGGTGCTTAAAACCCACCTAAATCAACCCTAGAAATGAAACACCTTTTATCCAAACAAGGGGGGGGGTTGTATGTGTGTGTTGTAGTTATTACTATATTTCAGAAAAGATTTGTTGTCCCCTTCTTAAGTCCGTTGATAACTCTGATTCTTTTCTTGGCCATCATGAGATGGTTGCGAATCATCAGGCGAGGATCTTCACCGTAAGCAGCAAAGATTGTGCTGTCAGTTGGGGCACAAGAGCGTGTCAGAGCAGCTGTTTTCATGTAAGTTGGCAACTTTATCTGAGGGAGGGGGTAATCAGTTCAGAAACCAACACTCTGCATAAGCGGGTTCGTGTAATCATTTATTTTATTTGCTTGGGAAATCTATACAGCCACCCATCGTAGACAAATAGCTCCAGGCAGCTGCAACCATTATTTGCTCAAGCCACAATTGCCAGGGTTATGCAGCACATCGAACCCTAACCCATACTTTCCAAATGGTGATGGCTGGGTTCACACAACAATTGAAGCCCAGCCCACCGGGGCACCCAAGGTTAAGATGCAGCACAAGCCAAGCACAACCTCCCTCTTTTTCAGAAACAAACCTGTATAAGGGGATGCAAGTGGCGTGCCATCACTCCAGGCCCTCCTGCCTTACAACCTTCTGCAAAGTCTTTTCAAAACTTTCCAAGTCCATTTTCCTTGCCTTGCCCACCATGCGCAAGGGAGACCATTTGTGAGCAAGCAGTGAAAGCAGGACATGGAAAAGGGTGCTGAGGATTTAGCCAGTCCTTTAAAAGCAGGGGAGGACTGGTGGGTCCACACCCACACCCACACACCCCCAAGATCCCATAAAAATGTTTGTCAGCCCTTTCCACACCACTTTTCCTGTGGGGACTGACCAAGCTCCAAGCTCTCATGAAGTTTTGGCTGCCAGGCCTTCCAGAGGAAAGCAGAGCGCGTCCACGCCTCTGTTCCTGCCAGGGTAACCTCAGATTTTCTTTGGCAGGATGATGCAAATTTTAAGGGCAGCCCAGCAGGAGGTAGGGCGGTCTTTCTTCCAAAGAGGGAAAGAGAGAAAGTGGAGCTGCAGACGAGGAGGAGGGGTGGGGAGGGGAGGCGGCTGCGCTTGGCCTGTCGGAGCCTGGGGAAGCCCACCAGAGATACAAGATGACCAGAAAACCAGCAAGAGGACAAAAAAAATTTCAGTGGGGCAAGTTGTGGATAACAGCAAGGCAAAACTGGCCCGCGGAAGGAACAGTGGCATCTCTGGAAAGAGCAGGAGGTACCTGGGCTCCAGGGAGGAGGGTCGCTCCTGGCTACCTGCCCTATTTGCAGGTATGGACTTGAGTGCCAGATAGGCACCTGCTAAGGAATCCTCCTTTCCTTCAAAGGGAACTTCTCCAGAGAACTGCCCCCCCACCTCCATCCATATCTGGCATTCAGAAGTGCACCGCCCTCGAACGCGAAAGCTTTCTACAGCCTTCCCAGCTAAGGAACATCGAGAGTCTGGTTCCCCCAGAATCTGAGCCAATCCATGATTTAACACAGTGTGTGGCTATTCAGAGGCAGGGGTGGGATCTGCTCAATGCAGCACGGAGAACGGGAGGGAATCAATTAGGTGGTTTATGAATTATGTAGGAGGGGCTTTAGTAGGATTTCAGGCAGAGTGGGATCCCCCCTTCAGGCGATAAAAGATCTTTTGCCATCAACAGAGAGCAGTAACAATGGTTGTCACACGTCTACAAATTTCTCAGATATTTACAATCTGTAATCCGTTTTTGAAGATGATGCTTTATAAATCTTTGGGAGGGGCACTCACTCAGTTTGAAGGGAGTTGGCAGATTCTATCTGGATGCAGTTCTCCCATCCCAGAGAACCTGGACTTAGGCATCACAACTAAGCCATCATGCAGTGTGTTTTGGCCTAGCTCAAGTTGGCCTACCATAATGACTTGGTGCTTTGAACGTGTTAGGCCTTGTTCAGCAAGCCACAATTAAAAATGTGCAACTGAGGCCACAAAGTCTTGCTCAAACGCTATGCTGTCGAGGCGACCTTACCTGTGTATTTACAGGTACATCCATAGAGTGGCAAGAAACCAGCTTACGCAAAGGATGGCATTTTCATGGCTTCTGTTTCTGGTGACTACTGTGGCTGCTAGAACAGGCAAACATTTTGGTATTATATAAAACAACAATAGCTATTTATGAAACCTACGTCAATTGTTTCAGGACCTTTAACAATCTTTTGCAGAATTCTTAATATAAGGTTAAGAATTCTACAAAGAGTGTTAAATGACCTGAATCACCTGGTTTGCAAAAGTAGGATCCCAAAACAATTGCATTAGACAAAACATAGGGACCTGTTTTACATTGGGTTCATGGATTACATGAAGCCAGAGTTTAACCACATCAGTTTTTGAGGAAGCTACCATTGGTTTAGAAACTAGATTGCCTGAGAGGACATGCAAGTTGTAAATCATGGTGTACAACCAACCAGGATTTATGATCTACACAGCCAAATATTGTTTAAGCAAAGCAGGTAAGCAAGTGCGTTTGGTCCATCTAACCTAGTATTGGCTGAGCTAACTGGAAGGTGTTCTCTAGGATTTGGGGTATGTTTACCAAACCTACCAGGGAACTACATCTGGGACCTTATGTATGGAAAACAGGTAACTCCATTACTGAACTGAGGTAGGCAATGGGAGGGGGCAGAAGCATTTTTGGAAATTTGAGAGCATGTGGCAGATGCATTCACGAAGTGGCCACCATTTTCAGATTGATCTGTTTACAAAATGGCTGTCGGATGGAGATGGCCCATCACAAAACCTCTGTTGCCCAGAAGGGGACTTGGGTTGCTCTCTGCCCTCCTGGTGGAATGTTTCTGGAGCCAGACGCCATTGCTGCAAACATGTGTTGTTAAAGGTTGGTGCAGGGCAGCTTTCACGTTTCATTTTTGTTCAAGCAACTTGTAAAAATCAGATGGAGTGAAGTAGGGAAACAAGCTGGCACCACAATGCCCATGAGAACCACATTCCTGAACCTGCAGAGACCCCTGAGCCTCCCTCAAATCTTGGGACCTAGGAAGTGGCCTCATTCTAATGGACCAACCAGTGGTCCACCAGACTCTGTATTAGCTCTCATGATTCGAAACAGAGGTCCTGGCCAGGCCCAGCAGAAGATCTGAGAGACCTTGGAAGAGAGGGAGGTTTGGGTCCTAAGCAGATGACAAGCCCAGCTCGCTCTCCCCTCATTGCATGAGAGATTTTCTTTTCTGTCTTCTTAGGCTGAGTTCCCAAGAGTGGACCAAAATCGACTCAGCATACACAACATAGCCCAATGGCTTCCACGCGGAGGGAAAATGGGTCCGCCACGTGTCGTCTTTCAAGATCTGATGGCCAAGGAGATGACAGCAGTAAGGAACGTTGAAAGGCATTGCACGGATAAAGCAACACTGTTCCCTGGGCCAACTTTTGTGGTCTGAAGATTAGGGCAGCTTTGGACGTGTATAGAAAGCTGCTGGAGGAGGCATTCTTTGCCTCCAACTGCAAGTATCACCATACCTCCTCCCAAGGCCAGAGAAAACAGCCATTCTTTGCTCCAAAGCAGAGTTAGGGGTCCAAATGCTGAGCACTCAATGGAGGATCAGAGACGACCATGGACGGAATCACATCCCAGCCTGTTGGAAGGACTGCCATCACCACGTCTCACCCTGCCAACGTTTCGGAAGCCAGCCTCCTCTGGTGCCCTTGGCTGGAAAAGAGATCTGCTGAGGGGCGTTCCCAGCAAGTAAGGCTTGGAGGGCAGGCCGTTCCCCAGTCCACCCGCAGCTGCTCAGAGGGTAATCTTAGGAACGCGGCTGGGACAGCCGACATTCTCTGAAGCATTTCCAAGCACTCATCACTCACCCAGACAAACGCAGGGAGCAAGTTGGCAGGCCTTTGCCCCCCCTCCCGAACATACTCGCCCTGCGAGAGAAAATGCCCTTTTAAAACCCTGCGGACGCCAGGGCTCAGGCTGCGGCTTTGATCTCCTTCTTCGTGGCGGGCAAGATCAATTTTCATCCACCTCGCCCAGCAACAGATCAAAGGAACGAGGTTCAGAGGACAGAAAGAAAAAAAGGCACAGGACGCGGGGAGGGGGCAGAAAATGGGCAGTAATCTGAAAATGTAACATAAATACATGCCCAGTGTCATTGTTAGGAGCACCTTCAAGGGGCTGCAGTTGTAGACCCAAGGAACCTTGAATCACATCAGCAAAGAGGAAAATGCAGAGAACGTGGTTTCTACTGCCAACCCAGACTAGTTTGCCCAGCTCAGCCTGTCCTTTTCCTCATCCGGCACACACACAGATATGGGATCCTTTAACCCAGAGAGATGGCAATTCCTAGTCATTATGAAAGGAAGGGGCCTTAGTGTCCTGGTTTGTGCAACATGCTACATTTGTTTAACCATGGTTTACTGGAAAAGCTGCCGTTCGCTAACTTCTGGAAGCAACAGGCCTGTTCTACCTACAGTGCCACTTCTGTAGTAAGAAAGGAGGTTCTGTTGAAACAGAACAGGCAGAACCCCGCTGAACCAAGTCAGTTAGTGGCTAAACTTTGTTCTTTTTCTGGCTTATCCTGTTGTGCAAACCCAGCTTATTTGCTTATTTTATGGTCTAATGCAGTGTTTCTCAACCTCGGCAACTTTAAGATGTGTGGACTTCGACTCCCAGAATTCTGGCTGGGGAATTCTGGGAGTTGAAGTCCACACCTTAAAGTTGCCGAGGTTGAGAAACACTGGTCTAATGTCTTCTGTGGCCCTAGAAAATGACTAAGTTGAGTAACCAGATTATTTATATTGTGTGACCTGCAATCCAGGGTCTCACTGCATGGTGACAGGGACTCCACACCAAAGCCAGAGCCCAAATTTATGCTGGTACGTTGGGCAAGTAGTTTCCACCACCATCACCCCATTCAAAAACAAATGCAGCCTGGATTTATTCTATTCCCTGCCTTACTCAGGGTTCTTGGATTTATTGTATGAACCCAAGGCCAGCCGTTGATCTGTCTTAAAATGACTGAGCTGTGGTTTCTTGAATACCCCACAAATAGCTGGGTGTGTGCAAGCATTTAGCCCAAGACAAGCCACATGGTGGCTTAAAACAATCTAAGGTAGAAGCAACTTTTCAACAGCAGTGCTAGCAGTTACACAGACAACCCTGGTCTGGAACGGTGTGCCAATTCACAGACAGATTCTCTGCCTTGCATTTCCCTCTGATCTTCATGTTTGCATTCTCCACTAAAGCAAGACATTTCAGGGTAACACTTTGGGGGCAGTCCCTGATCCACCCAAGCCTTCACACCAGTCGGTTTATTAGCTTTTGAAGCATCACAGCCTCTTTAGGAAAAGCCACCCATCACCGCAAAGGGTCCAGCCACGGTTTTCAAAGTACAGCATAATTCAACAAACATCCGAACAATGGAAATATCCTAGATAAACAGACTAGCAATTGGGCTGCACAGAGTTTTTAGAATTGTTGACATGGCCCAGCCTTGGACTGAAAAAGCATGGAATTGGCTCCTGATTCCGCACCGTTTCTGCCGGACTCCCCATTCTTAAGGACAGTAATTTGATCTGCAGCATGTCAGAGAAGAGAAAGAGGCCATTAATTCCTGCACAGATCTGAAAGGTTCTTAGAAAACCGTCTTGGAAACAAACGTTTCAGGACACAGGATGCAGGCAGAGCTTGCTAACTTGCAGTCCTGCCTGTGGTGAAAACTGTGTCTGCAGGTAAAATTCACAAGTGGAGCCTAACAGGTGGTTGCAATTCCCAACGTCCATCCAATTCTAGGCCTGTATCCCACTCTGGAGGAATCATACCTCCACCCCAAAGTGGTGCTAGTTTGGGGCTGAACAGCAAGTTGGAAGGGCCTGCATTCAGCAGGCTGGCTTGCTTAGAAATGGAAATAATCTCGCAGGATCATCTGCCACTGGATTTCCACAGCTTATCAGCAACGGCCGTCTCCTGAGGATGTGCCAAGTACGTGGCGCTTCCACCTTCCAGTGGTGGGCATCTTGGGACAGAGAAGATCCGAGGACAACAGCCTTTGACCCCATATTGGCTGGGTTTACACAACATTTCACCATAGCTTACTGAATGCATCCGAGTCACCCAGGTTTACCCACTAAGGTTGGCAAACCAGAGTTTGGCTGAATGAGAAAGGCCAACCCAGGGACTGGATGATCTCGCCAGGTTTTCTACTCTAAGCTGTCTTTCCCATTAATGCCGGGAACAGCCACCCAAGTGTGTGGGAATTCCAAAAAGACCTCAGTTGCTTTTCCTCCAAGTGGTAGATATTCCAAGCCCCTGCCCCGCAAGAAGCCTGCACTCCTTCATCTGCGTCTTTGACTTTTCCACATCTGCTCTTCCCCCGTGGAATGTGCTTGGCAGAAAGCTCAAATTAATACAGGAATGCTTGGCATTTGCTTCAAAATGCAGTCCAGATGAAGACTTTTTTTCTTCCGAGGAGGGGGCTATTTGCTTGACAGAACATGGCTCCAATGCAAACCGCCCAGCCGGGCCAGAGAAAAGCAAGGGCTGGTCACCTGCAGACGCCCCTCAAACATCATTCCACACCAAGGGAAAGGTCCCTCTCTCAATCCCTCTTCTGGAGTGGAATGTTCATTGCTGTCACTCTAGCCGGCATCGTTAAACAATTTCTCTGGTGACTGTTCACCGGGAGTTGATTTTTCCTGCTAGGCAACACACAGATTTTCTTTTTTCCTTTTAATAATATACTTGGACGCTGACAAAATGCAGGCCTTTGTTTGCATGCTCAGGATCTTGGCTGCAACTGCTGCTTTAGGACTGGTTTATAATAAGGAATAATGACTTCCATTTCTTGTTCTGTCTAAACTAATCAATGGCTTTGCTGCTTGCAAAGAGGATTAGTAATTACCCAGATAAGTGTGTGTGTGTGTGTGTGTGTAAAAGTCAATGGAAGCCACAGGGCAGACATTTGCAGATCACTATCCGGACCGTGAGCGTGGCAGTCTGTGTTGCAGGCTACTGGAAGTTAAGAAGTAGATCAAAGTGCGAACTTTTCTTAGGCTGGGTTCACTCACCATGCCAAGCCACAATTTTCTGAATCACGGCTTGTTGACTGAACCACAGCTAGCAGGCTTCACCCTAGGCTGTCTAATTCAATTTATGAGCCAGAGGGCCAAAGCCAAAAAACAACAAACTACATCCTGACTTAGGGTAAGCCTGGATTTTGGAAACACACGTACTGTATGAGATAGGGCGCCTCCAAATCCCATCCTGAATTTAACTTAAGTGTACTAATTTACAGGCAGAGATCAGAAAACAGATTTCTGTACAGTGCAGAAGGAGATTACAGAAGCATATTGGTGATTCTTAAGGGTGTATTCAATTCTAATTCTAATTCTTAGTACTGTACTCTCATTCTCATTTCTATTCCATTCCATTCTTGCAAAGGGTTGTCACCAATCTCCTTCTGTAATTTGCAGCAGCAGAGGGGGTCAGCACAAAGACCCTCTCCCCCCTCCCCAAAGGACATCCAACGAACAAAAATATACATGCTTGAAGGCTGGCAGATGTCAGACTGAAAAGACAACACGCTTTGCTTCTAGCATCGGCTGGATCCTATGCAGACAGCTGCCCTTCAAGGCTGGCTGGGGAATTCTGGGAGTTGAAGTCCATATATCTTCAAGTTGCCAAGGTTGAGAAGCACTGCATTAGGCTAAGCCATGATGATGTGGCTTGCTTGGTTTTGCCTTAGCAGCCAAGGGTGGCTTCTTCAACAAACTGTGGTTTAATGCCAAGGTTGAACCCATCAGCAGCTGAAGGCCACATGCAAGGCCCTAAGCTCTTCTCTTTTATCCCATAGAGAATACTGCTTACTAGGGGCAAAATATGCTCATGATATGCCCAGCAATGCTTAATATTCCAGGGGTTACAATCAAAGCTCCAATGTGGGATCAGCCTAATTTTCAGCTGGCAAAAGGGTACAAGTCTGTTGATGAGTGGAAGGAAAAAAACCTCACAAGATCTAGAAAGAATCTCAGGAAAAATTGCCCAGCTCTACAGAGATCAAGACCAGCAATTTGAATCATGTGGAAAGAGACACTGTGGCCCGGCAAAGCAAAATAAAGCATTTTTGCACACCAGGCAGCCAACAGTCCCACCCCTGGTGGGTCCATACTCTGCTCAATGTGCTTTGCTGGAGAAGGAAGGACATCCTAAACAAATTCAAGCCACAGTCACATCACACTCCCCACAATGAAGTAGCCTTTTCAATACAGATCTGCTTCTCTTTCTATGAGGGAAGGGATGTGCCCCAGCCACGCACTGGAAGGGATTTGGGTTTTGTCTCGTGTGCATTCCACCATTTCTTCCTTGTTTTACCAAGGAAAACTGTTCATGCTCTTACTGCTTGCCTAATCTCATGCCAGCTCCAAAGCATCATCAGTTCTAGTCCTTATGGTGGCCTGGGTAGAGTTGCTGCAACCATACAGGTAGTCCTCACTTAACAACCATTTGTTTAGTGTTGGTTCGGACTTACGGCGGTGCTGGAAAAACGGCTTACAACCAGTCCTCACACTTACGACCATTGCCATATCCCCACAGTCTCGTGATTGCGATTTGGGTGCTTGGCAACTGGTTTGCATTTATGACCATCACAGCATCCCGTGGTCACATGGTTGCCATTTTTGACCTTCCCAGATGGCTTCTGGCAAGCAAAATCAATGGGGAACTGCATGATTCACTTAATGACCACATGGTTTGCTTAATGCCTGTGGTGATTCGTTTAACAGCCACCGCAAAAAAGGTCGTAAAATTGGGTCAGATTTGCTTAATGACCTCACTTCTGGTCCCAATTGTGGTCGTTAAGTGAGGACTACCTGTACATCTTTGGCCTCTGCCCAAAAATGTGTGCTCAGTGAGATGACAAGAACTGGAGAAGGTGAAGGTGGGAACTCACTGGAAGAGCTCTGAAAAAAGAGTTGAGACCAAGTGGGGTTAGTCAAACCACCCTCAAAGGATGGCTTTCCTTTGCACTGCACTCCTAGGGAAGTCTTCTCGGATGTTGGCCCCACTGAGTTCCAATCCATGAAAATAATCAAGACACCCCAAGCACTGCCACTATCAAGTCAGCTGATCAAGCAAGAAAAATGTTTGCAGCTCCCAGCCTGGAAGGCTGTCACAGAACGTCTGATCACGGCCGGCCGCATCTTCCCTGGGCTGGTCCCTTTTAAAACTGTCTCCCTTCCTGTATCTGCTATCAGCAAAGTCCACTTTTTCATCAGACGCCTGTAAAGGATTTCCTTGAAACCTTCTGCATCTTAGCTTCAGCGGCTGAGCCTTTTAATATTTTCCCACCAGCTCTCTGGTCTTTTTAAATTCCAAAAAAAGCTGCATGAAGGAAAGAAAAACAGAATCGCCACAGAATGTCTTCTAACCAGCTTGAGGGCATCACCCCAAGGTATCTGCCTCTGTTGACATTTGTTCCCACTTAAAATTCCTTTCTTTCCCCCTCTTCTCTTAGCAATGGGAAAGCTGGAATTGGATCTCAAATAGACACCTATCCACTCGAATATCACCAAATGTGGACACTTCTAAACAGGGTGTAAACTGCAAAACATGCTCTGGGGGAAAAAAAACATGGTGATAGCACTGCATTTATTTCAGAATTATTTCTACTTTTGAAACAGCTATTTCTTCCTCTCCCAGGCACATGCACGTGCAAACACACACTCACAACACACAACCAGAAAAACACAAGATAGCAAGGCATGTGTTCAACAGCCTTCGACTGATGGCAGAACCTATTTATTTTTAGAGAAGAAGAAGAAAAACAGTTCTCCCTGTCTTCAGCTCTTCATATTTCTGATGTAAACTATAGTCTAAAAAAGAAAAAAAATCTCCAGAGCAGCCAAATGGGAGGCTGTGGTGGCCTCTGAGAGATTCCCATTTCCATGCTCAAAAGACAGCCTCAGTACACAATGTATTAACAGACGAAGTGATACAGAATGGTTAAAAAAACATTACAAAAGCATGCTCACTCCTGTTGACTTTCTGGAAAACATCTGAGCATCTGCTGAAGCTGGACGATCGCTCTGGAACGGCCCACTTTCTGCCATCCTCACATCAGCCACACGTGGGGCACTGCTTTAGTCCTGTCTAAGAAAATATGGGCACTTCTGCAATTGAGGACCTGTCTAAAACGGACTACCTTCTAAAAAATAAATATGCAGCTCATTAATAACCAGAATCCAGTGTTAAGTCAACAACCTAAATTGCACCCTCATGTCAATTTTGCCACCAATATTAATGCAATGCTAAATCCAGATTTCAGAACCAAACTTCCAGACCGCAAAACCATTCTGTTTTGGAATTATTTCCTATTTCCCCTGCAGGCTGGGTTTTTGATCTCAAGATCAAAACAAAGTGTATTTTAAAAAGTTCGCTGATGGAGTTTAATCCAGTAACTGTTTTGCTCGTTCCAATTCACTTGAGGATGCCATGCGTCTTTATCATTCTAAACAGCCGTGTGAAAACGTTCATCTTCACAAAATTCCTTGGTGATAAAAGTTGAGTATTTTTAACCCTTTCATAACTGAACGAGAATTCTTCAAAATACAAGCACTGGGTCTTTTTTGCCAGACCTAAAACAAGCTCTTCTTGGAAATGCTTACTTCCTTCTTTAAAAAAAATTCAGTCATATTTCTGAAGTTGTTCTTTCCAAGTGCCTCGGAAGGACAAAAAATATTTGCAGGGCATTTTCACAATGCAAACCATCATGGACTCACCCTGGACCGTGGTCAAGAGTCAGTTCAAGTCACTTGGCCATCAGAAAAAGCCACAAGATTAGGACAGTGGCCACCAGCTGAAGATTCAGCACTGGATCCTTGGCACCGAGGCTGTGACTTGTTGTAGTTTCTTTGCTTTGCTGATTCACGAGCTGCTTGTTTGAAGGAGTCCCCTCGCTGTCCAGGTCGTATGCAAGCTCTAGAATTAATTAAAGAAGAAAGAGAAAAAGTAACTAAAGGAAATGCCTTTTAATAAATTTGTTAATCTGAAGAGGTACCACCTGTCAGCCTTGCTAGGTAGACCAGACAGGAAATGTGACCAGAAAGCTACAGCAACAGAATCTGGCAAGTCTGAAAGTACAATTCTCCCTCCGTCTCCTTTACAGCCCGGGAAACTAGGGAGGGTCCCTCCTGAGCCTCTTTCTCCTCCCATTGTGCAGCTGCAGGCCATGCCCTCTCTTATCTGACCGTTCCCTAGGCAGTGTCTCTTCATCCCACCCCCCAAGGTCATCCCCATGTACCATTACACCACCAGACTCCCGAATTCAAAAAGGGCCATTGCTTGGGAAGCTCTGAACAAGGGTTGGGCGTTCATGGAGGTCAGCAGCCTTAGTTCTACATTGCCATGGATTGTTGTGGGGTATCCTAAGTCACAGGCTGGATTTGTGTGGCATACTAAAATCCAAAGCTGAACCAGGATGGCTTAGCACAATGGGTGAGGCTGGTAGGAAGGTCTCTCAATGGCTAGTCAAGCCACAGGAAAAGAGCTCCTGTTTTCCTTTCCTGCTGAAGAGATCCCCAGAGGCATCCAGCTGTTCCCCATTTGAGACCAAAGGTCAGACAAGACAGATCTGATCCAGCAAGATGCTTGCTCGCAAAGCACACAAGTGCCTTAAGGCTTTCTACTGCAAAGCTTTCTCTCTTCTGGGGCCAGCTTGGTTAACTTTCCAACAAGAGGCCAAAATGTTCAGTCCAGCTTTTCTCCTGGTGGCAGGGGATGATGGGGATTGTAGACCCACACCTCTCTAGCACACCAGGTCATGCTCCAGTAGGCAATGTGTGGTGCTCCGACGAGGTGAGGACAGAGAAAGAACAAGCAAACAAGCCAAAACTTCCTATCAGGCTCAGCTTTTCAGCCAGGCAAACTCAACCCAGAATGGGCTCTTTTGAAGGCCCCACCTTCGCTCAAGCATGCGTAGCTCCTTTCAAGAGAAAAGCAGCCTGTTGCTACAGGGCGAGGGACAGCTGATGGGAATCCATCCCTCCGGCTATTAAACCAGTTGCCTGTTAAGCCCTTGGACCCCACCCAAGCCTCCTCCCTTCTCCACAGCTCTTCCAGGCATCCCCAGCATGGGTTCCAAAGCCCAACCAGGCTGGTCCGGAAAGAGCCCATTTCCAACGGTGGGGGCTAGTTCCTGCTCTCCCACCTCCCATTCCCAGCCCGGCCTTTTGTGCTCCAAATCAGATAATCAGCTGACGAGAGGAGTAAATCATTAGCCCTGCTCCTCTTCCTTCACCTCTTCCCTTGCAAGGAGGAGGAAGGTGGGGCCCCGGGAGATTTGCCTTCGTTCTTTTGGGGGGGTGGGGGGGTGGTAAGAACCACCACGGAGCCCTGAATTGCTGATGCACGTCTTCTGGTCTGCGTTTTTTTTTCCCCTTCCTACAGCGGTGCGACACACACCCAAAGCCTTCCCATGCTGTGCTTGCTGCGACTTGCAAGAAGAATGAAAGCTATGGACGCTGTAAACCTGCAAATATGTGTTCTCCATTTCCATGTCAACAAAGGGAGTGTGGGGGGGGGAGCATTCTGTCAGGAAAAGACCACTTGAGTTAGCCTCCAAAGAAGCTCCTCAGGCAGCTCCCCTTTCGGAGTGGCCTTTGTTCCTGGAAGCTCCTGGAAGTCATACCAAGTCCAGCTTTTGAGAGCCAACCATCCCTTGGGACAGGAGCCAGCCCAGGAATGTACAGCGAGTGATTTCGCTCCGTAGGAAGATGCTTCCATGATGGAAACACAGCTGGCCCAATTGCTTCCTCCGAGGGCTTCCCCATCTCCCCACCTATGTCCTTCAGTGCCTTCCAAAGACCACTTTTGAGCAAGAGGTCCTCCTCCTGAACAAGAGGAGGACTTCAAAGAAACCAGGCAACTACCAAGCTGGCAGGCAGCCCATCCTTGGAAAACCCAGGAGGAAAACTGAGGCTGGCACCAACAAGCATCTGCCACCTGGTTGGCATGGTCCAGCAGGCGGCCTCAGGGTGAAGGAACAGGGGACACCGAGCCTTGAGAAATGAGTTTCAGAGTCAGAAGAAATACTGATAAAACTCTTTTAAGACCGGTGGGGGGCCAGAAAGCAGGAGAAATGGATTTAAGGAGGCTTCCAGCTGAACATTAGAAAACATTCAGAGTTGCTGGGTTGCTCTGGGATTCCTTAAATGCAACATGGCAGCAAGCTGCTCAGGGTCATTTACTGAGGTGGGCGGCTGTAGAAATCAAACAAACAAACAAACAAACAAATAAATGGAAAGCACCGTTGTGCAGCAGAACCAACAACCCCAGGAGAGAAGCTGTTTCCCCTTCGGTGGATGTATTCAAGCAGACGCTGAACAGTCCTCCATTGGGGGCACTGTAATCTGGCTTCTTGCGCTGAACAGGGGTTGGACTAGATGGGGTTGGACTCCATGCCCCCTTCCAATCTTCTGCCGCCAGTTCTTGCCCAGCCAGGCTCCCTTTCCCCTTCTTGTTGGAAGACAAGTTGTTCTGCAAGGACGGATGCCCACTGCCCATGAGGTGCTCTGCCCACGCTGGATTCAGAGGCGGGTGGCCTACGGAAGGGACCCCTCTAGGCCCGGCTCCTGGCAACAGCCCTGCGCAGGAAACCTTGCTTTCTGGAGCAGATGCTCTGCCTCTCTTCTGCGGGAACAGGCCGTGCTGTGCGCCTCCCCCAACTTGCTCGCTCGTGTCCTAGACCCCCTTGAGAAGGAGCAGCCACAACAGGGATTGCCATGGTGAACAAAGTCGTCAAGCACCACCTCCCCCTCTGTTTCTAGGTGCTGGTTCCTGGCACAGCCACCCTGAAGTTCAGCCGCCTGCTTATTCCGGGAGGTCTGTCGCATTTCTGCTTCTCGGAATTCTGCCACGCAGTTTTCCAACCGACCACGGGTGCAAACATATCTTTGCAGGTCCGGCCGGGCTCGCCGACCTGTGTGGGCTCACGGGGGTGGGAAACCGGCACTGGCGAGGCCAAAGCACACATCGGTTTTTGTGCAAACTTTAAAAAGTGGTAAAACCCAAGCAAAACTAAGATGGAATGAAGTTAATGGAAACGGGAAGAAATCAAAGATGACGAAGTTGCCTTCCTTTTGACCTGCATGCCCACTCATCCAAAAGGATGCTGCGCCCAAACCAGGTCTACAGGTACCTAATCTTGAGTTTAACTCCCAAGAGAGAGGGAGATCCACAACTCAACAGCAGTTCTAGAGACAGAAGGCAGCCTTGGACTACACCTCCCATCACCCCCAGCACACTAGCTAGATGTTAGGAAGCATAGCTCAACTGAACTGGAGGATGCCATTTAACTGGAAGACTTTCAGATCAAACTGAGCATAAAGTGAAAACAATACTCTACACAAGCCCAGAGATATTTTTGCCCAACAAATCTTGGGCCAGAATAGCCAAGGTGACTTCAGAATATTCTCCTCTGCTAAGGTCTCCATAATACAAAGATTGTGCAGTGCAAAAGATGCGTTCCTGAATTCAGAATTATTTTAGGACCGTTGTAATTGCATGAAATGTTGTTTCCTTCCTTATTATTTATAAGGGTACGACGCTAAAGATTGAAACACCTCATAATCCTCATTCGACGTACACTGTCTGGAAGAAATCAGCCTCCTATTAACAGGGTTAATATTAACAAATAATTGCCTTTAAACTGCAAAGGAAACTTAAAATCCAGGTTGACTTGGGCGAAACAATACACGGGAACAAAGAGCTGGAAGGAAAAAAAAACATCTCAAATTCATTCAGGAACAGCTGCGTAACAATTCCAAGGGTTTAATTCTGATCGTAGGAAGTCGAAGGGGTATTGTGGTCCATGTCCTAGAGTTACGGAGTTGGAAGGACCTAGGGGGCCATCCAGTCCAACCCGCTGCACCCTGCAGGATTCGCTCTACCATCCCCGATCGGTGACTCTCCCGCCTCCATTTGAAACCCCCCAGTGAAGGGGAAGAGACACTCCATGCGGTAACCCCTTCCACTGATTGACAGCTCTCACTTTACCAGACACTTTCTTCATTGCTGCACCGATGTGCCTCTATAGGAATGTGCCCTTCCTCAGGACTAAATGCCCTGGGCCTGCTGAAACAGTCTATATCCCACTGACAGCTTGCTTAACCTTTCAGATTGCACAAAATTCTTCACTGGTTTAGCTGCAAATACTGATTGGGCTACTCCCCTCTGGAAACCGCCCTTAATGTCCCCCAAACTGTAGAGGACTAGAGATGTACTTAAAAAAAAAAAGTCAAAATTAAAAATCTGGACCAGCTAAATCAGAGATGGGTAAACTAAGGCACTACTGATGTAAAACTCCTAACATCCTTGACCTTTGGCCTGGCTGCTTGGGACTGATGGACATTGGAATGTCCTCACCACCACCTCTACCATCTCAGGCCTAACACCTCATTAAAATTATATGTTGATGCTTTTAAAAGGATAATTTTATTGTAAACCGCCCAGAGTCCCCCTTTTTGGGGGGAGATGGGGGGTGATAGAAATTTCAGAAATAAATAAAACCAAGTTTTGCTGACCATGCAGCAATTCCAGAGTGGTTGAAATGGTACAGCTCCTCGCTGGCCCAGCTTCCAGTTGATCCCTTCCACAGCCAATCCAGATGTTTGCAGAGACAAATGTAGCTCCCCATCCAATTCCTGCCCCAAATCCCAAGGCTAAATCCCAGACTATATTGCAGAATTTCTGCACAAGCTCTGGGTTGTTCTGTAACTCACGGCTCATAAAACCCTATCTTTGATGGGCAATGTTCTCCCTGCGACTAACTCTTTCACAACAGAACAGATGCACCTGTGTTTTAACAGCTGCAGCTTAAAAAAAGCCCCACAGCAATTGCAATTTCTCCAGAAAGGAACCATCAGTTTGAATCGTGCATGCCCAGCCCGGAACCAGCGAAGCAGCCTGTCCATTTTCACCACAGCCAATCTTCAAGCATTTATCATTTGGCACGTCCTTCCTCATTCTCTTACTCTGCTTTGGTTTTTTAAATTTTTGAAGTAGATGCACCTTAACCAAAGCAGCCTTTCAGGTTTTCGGTATGGGAACTTCTCTGGGGTACATTTGTAAGCCCGGTCTAACCAGCTTGAATGACCCAAATTAACAAAGCTAATTTAAATGTCCCCATTCCAAGGGGCTCCTCATTTGGAATGTCTTAATGGCCTTTGAGAAAGAAGGCTTTTATGCCTATTACAATCTTGGGCTTCATTCTTACCTAACTCCTTCCCTGAGATTTTGCAGCCAACACAAACTTTGACCGGTGAAATAATGTTCGCAACCCTGAATGAAAGGAGCTTAGCCATTCCTCAGCAGCTGTTATTTTAAAGCGAAATAACGTGTGGGTTTCTCCCAGTGAGGAGACAAAGAAACGGAATGCTGAGCACGACCCGCCTCGGCTCTCGTGAAAAGGCCCTTCCAATAGGCACCGGGGCAAGCAGTAAGTCCATTATGAGCCGCATGAAAAGAGAGACTTTGCAGAAAGGGAAACAGGGTGTTTCAGTCCTGTCCTCGCAATGATCTGGCGTCAGGATTTCATTCTGTTTACATGCCCTCCCCTTCCTTTAAAAATAGCACTGGCAACATTAAAAGAGGAGACACTAGCAAAATGCTCGTTTACTCAGGGGCCAGCCGTTATGGGACGGCACCAAAAAACAGCCCGGTATGAACATTTGTTCCACATCCTCTTATGAACCAGACCACACCACTGAAAGAGTCCAAAAGACAATGGGGGGGTAGTGATCGAGTTGTTAGACGGGGGACAACCAAGTTCAAGGCCACACCCAGCCACAGGAGATAACTGGGCAGCTGGTTCCACCCTGGCTGGATTCCCACTTTGCATTAAACCCTAAAACATGGTTTACAAATCAAACTAGCCGGAGTAACTCCCATGCTAAATCCAAACCAAATAAACAGCCCAGGCTTCCTCGACGTGGCTGTTGCCAGTCAGGTGAGCACCGTAATGCCCAGTTTTCCAGGGAAGAGGTACCTCGTCCCCACGCACCTGGAGGGCACCAGGGTGCAGAAACCAGACCCAGCATGTGAACCCCCGTTACTACATTTCAGCCCTACCTACTGAGCACGGCTGCTGTGAGGAGGACCACACTGGAAGCAGGATACAACATGTGCCACCTCGTACAACTGGAGGAAAGGTGGGCACACATCTAACCAACCAATACATGATGAAGTATGATAACAGCCTTGTCTCCACACATATGAAATACAGTAGTCCTCGCTTAATGACTGCTGTGTTTAGCGACCGTTCAAAGTTACAACAGCGCTGAAAAAGTAACTTTACAGCCAGTCCTTGCACCTACAGCTGTTACAGCATCCGCCTAGTCATGTGACCAATATTTGGGCACTTCGCAACCAGCGCACATCTATGACAGCATCCCATGGTCATGTGATTGCCATTTGCATGCTTCCCAGCCAGCTTGTGACAAGCAGCGTTAATGGAGAAGGCGGAAGTAAAATCACAAGTCACAGTCACATGTTTTGCTTAACGACCACAGCGATTCACTTAATGACCAAATGGGAAGCGACATCGTAAGTCCACCGCGGTCACATGATTTTCTACTTAATTGCCAGTCCCCCTTGTGGTCGCTAAGCGAGGACTACCTGTAGCTGTGTTTGAATTATATGCCTGCTGATGGCAGCACCCAGCCAACCTTGACAGGCCTGGATTAATAACCAGAAGAGAGACCGAGAGAAAATTCCAGGTCTGTAAGATAGACTGGAAAGTTGAAAACCAGTCTTGGAAAACAACGACAGACCGTATCCACGCCTGGTTGCCCAAGTGTTCATGAAGTCACCACGAGCTGAGCTTCATGCCAAGGCGTGTTGCCTTTACGATACCTCAGGACGTAACTCTTCCCACTCTGTGAGACGCACACCTAGGCAGGATTGTAGAAGGTCGAGATGGGGCTTTGTGCAGAAGACAGTTCTGGGTGTATTTCTTTCAAAGGTTGGGGCCTGCTGGCCCCAAGGATGACCAAGCAAGACCTACAGACAGGAAGCCAAAAGTCACAGATCTTCCATGTTGTTCTTCCGGCTGCAGCTGTTTCCTTGGGGCAAAGGAAATTCTCTCACCTTCTCCCCCATCTGCATCTGGGAAGGGTCTTCAGAAACGTGGGGAAAGAGGGTGAGAAAGACAGGGGTCATTCTGAGGGTGGTAGGAGGAGTCCCAAGACAGGTATTTGGCTGTGCGCATGAACTGAATTTTCTGTGGTTAAGCCCAATTTGACAGCAAAATTCCCACACCTTAAAAGGTCTCAGCCTGCGAAGATGCAGGGCAAGGAGAGAAATAGAGCCGAACACAGCGATGGAGGAAATGGGAGGTCAAATTTGCCCTTTGGGAGGAAAGCAAGGTTTTGTTATGTTCGGCCAGGAAGTCCCACTTGGAATGAAAGTCTGAGATTTCTCTCTCCTGGAACACCTGGCCATCGACGGGCCTGAACCAGCTGTGCTTGTTCATCCCCAGGAGAACTCCCTGATCAAGATTTCCTTTTTCAAAAAGGATGTTGTGTTCTTATGATGTTCCTATTTGGAAAGAAGGCAGCCCTCCTGAGAGTATAGGTGTCGAAGCAAGAAGGCTTGGATTTCAACTGAGTACTGCTCTGAGTTCTGCCGTTAGCGATCGTGTGTCCAGGAGCCCCTGCAAGCTCCTAAGAGATGCCAGGTGCCCAGAATGCAAAGGGATGCAGCCCTAAGCCAGCTTTGCAGACTGTCCTGGTTTACTCTATCGAGCTACTTGTGCACAGCTGGCCTGCTTGCCCAGAATAGGAAGACAATAAACTTGGAAAGAAGTGCTAAGTGGAACTTTCTACCTTGGGGGCTCCAATCGAGCTCAGATTTGTAAACTCTGGTCTGGGATTTCAGCCTGGGAGAAGGGCCATCAGCTCAGGCAAAGGCATTAACTTCTTTCTTCCAGGTTAGCCCAGACCCCCCTCACCCGGCCAATTTCCAAATGTGTGGGGATTACTTCTCTCAGGATGCCCGGCTAGGATGGTGATGAGCTGAAGGGCGCCAGGTTGAGGAAGGATGGCTTAGCTGCTCTCCCAGCGAAGCCAATTTAGTGGCCTGCTGGAACCACTGAAATGGAGCAGAGCTTATAACACAGCTGAGAAGCTGGCATAGAAAAAAGGAAAATTATCTCAGATAGTTTCAGTGAGAACATCAGAGAGACACAGGTTATTGATCTTACACACTCAGCCTTCCCATGCATAAGGAGCACATGGCCCTGATGAATGCAGAGCAGAACAGAGCAGCATGCTTGCTTCTCCCTGGGTAGAAGAAGGAGAGAGAGAAAGAAGAAGTGGGAGCGGCAACAAACAGCTTCCTCAGAGTTGCATTGTGGGACAACTCAATTTACATGCTAATTCACATGCAAATGAGGCATGCTGCATTTGCCAGGACTTCCAACACCCTGAAGGGAGCAAATCAGCTACCAGCACCAGGTGACTTTTGGGGAAGCCAAGGACCCAGTTTGGTGAGCCACGTTTTGCAGGGTGAAGTGTTCCACCATTGTATTTCCAGGTTGACCGGAAGCAAAAGAGCAGGCTGGGCAAGCAATCTTTGCAGGGCCAAGTGCCATTGGACACTTGTTCATAATAGTGCAAGCACCAAATCAGCTGAGATTTTTTTTTAACAGACAAATAAAGAAATTCACTTTTTCATTTAAGTCTGGAGCTCCAGGAATCCCACCTGGGAATACTGCAAGGCCCCAGACAGAGCACCCTGCAGTGGGCTTCCAACCCTCCCACCTGCTTCTCTGCCGTTTGTGCTAAAGGGGAGTTGCTGCTACATGACACAAACAGGGGTCTTTGTTGCAATGGAATGACACCCCCTCCGTGGTCAACCAGACCTCAAGGCTGACCTGCTGGAGGGGCCTTTTCATCCACCCCCATTCTCAGAGTCCTCCATCTCCAGCAATTAATTCACCCAAACCTTTTGGGTTTTTTTAAAGTAATGGGGTTGTTTTTCAGCCTGCATTTATTCTAGGAAGTTTTTATGATTATTATAAAGCGGTTTGGGATTTTCTTTTTTCTTTTGTAATGAGACTCTTAATCATAATAAAAGCAATAGTAAAAAAAAATAAAGCTTTTGGGGTTATGAGAATCTTAATAATAATGAAAGCAATAATAAAAAAATAAAAAAACGTATTTTGGGGTAATGAGAATCATCATCATCATCATACAATAGTAATTATCACAAGCCCCACAACTACTTAGTTCAGAGCAGCTAACGTCATTTTGGGAAGAATTTTTGTTTTCTTAAGACAGACACACACACACCCATATGAAAAAGGGAGAAGAGCAAAGGGCAACAGTTCTGTCCAACTTAACTGCGTTTTGTGCAACGCTGATTTTGGGCAGGACTGAGGAATACAGAACTGCCTCTGGCCAGGGAACCAGGACACCCTGCAGAGTTAAAATCCAGGAGTGACTTGAAGAGCAAATAAAGGGCACCTGAAGTTGCTCAGAGAGAAACGCCAAATGATGGTGCGGGAAGGATATTACTAACTTCCCCAGAATAACCACTCACGTCCCACTGGACGACTCAAGTGGAATTGCAAATAGAAACAGGAAAAAGCACCTCCTGTCCGCCCCACTCCCAAAAAATAACCTTCAGCAACAGCTGCTGGAAAGGGCAGATTCCCAGCACCGGAGCCACCTTTCCGAGTCCTTGGGACTCACCGAGTCCCAAAATAAGGACCAGGCACAGGCTGCAAACAAGTTGTTTGGCAAAGGTGAGGCACAGGAGCCAAGGAAGGGGGGACTGAATCAAGGGGGCTGACTTCATGCCAAGCTACTGGAGGAACGTGGTTGGTGGCTTTGTGTCTTGTGGCAAGAGGGGAGGACCATCCAACTGTCCAGGTACAAGTAAAGCCATCCTGGAGTTGAGGAGGTCTCTTAATGACTCCATGGACAGATCCATGGAGTTTTCCTGGGAACAATGCACAAGCCGTTTCCCACTGCCGTCTTTCGGGTGTTTCTTCCGCTTTCACGGATCTGGAGATCTGGCCTGTTCTGTCTTGCTTCCCCGGAAGCACCTGTGTCACTCAAGTCAGAAGGGGAGAGAATTGAGCATGGCAGCCTTGCCACAGAGCGCGCGCACTGCAGAATCACAATCAGGAAGAGAGCTAAAAACTTTCGGAGACTGCTCAGCACCAGGCCGGAGAACGCCTTGAGATCCCAGGACAGGAGCAGATGCCAAACCATCTGAGTGGCCCCCAAGTCTGAAAACTGTCATTTTCAGTGGGGGCAGAAGAGGATGCTCATAGAAGTATGGAATTGGAAGAGATCTTTGGGGACACAGAATTGTTGTTGTTTATTCGTTTAGTCGCTTCCGACTCTTCGTGACTTCATGGACCAGCCCACGCCAGAGCTTCCTGTCGGTCGTCAACATCCCCAGCTCCCCCAGGGACGAGTCCGTCACCTCTAGAATATCATCCATCCATCTTGCCCTTGGTCGGCCCCTCTTCCTTTTGCCTTCCACTCTCCCTAGCATCAGCATCTTCTCCAGGGTGTCCTGTCTTCTCATTATGTGGCCAAAGTATTTCAGTTTTGCCTTTAATATCATTCCCTCAAGTGAGCAGTCTGGCTTTATTTCCTGGAGGATGGACTGGTTTGATCTTCTTGCAGTCCAAGGCACTCTCAGAATTTTCCTCCAACACCACAGTTCAAAAGCATCGATCTTCCTTCGCTCAGCCTTCCTTATGGTCCAGCTCTCGCAGCCATATGTTACTACAGGGAACACCATTGCTTTAACTATGCGGGCCTTTGTTGTCAGTGTGATGTCTCTGCTCTTAACTATTTTATCGAGATTTGTCATTGCTCTTCTCCCAAGGATTAAGCGTCTTCTGATTTCCTGACTGCAGTCAGCATCTGCAGTAATCTTTGCACCTAGGAATACAAAGTCTTTCACTGCTTCTACATTTTCTCCCTCTATTTGCCAGTTATCAATCAAGCTGGTTGCCATAACCTTGGTTTTTTTGAGGTTTAGCTGCAAGCCAGCTTTTGCACTTTCTTCTTTCACCTTCATCATAAGGCTCCTCAGTTCCTCTTTGCTTTCAGCCATCAAAGTGGTATCATCTGCATATCTGAGATTGTTAATGTTTCTTCCAGAGATTTTAACTCCAGCCTTGGATTCCTCAAGCCCAGCATGTCGCATGATGTGTTCTGCGTACAAGTTGAATAGGTAGGGTGAGAGTATACAGCCCTGCCGTACTCCTTTCCCAATCTGAAACCAGTCCGTTGTTCCGTGGTCTGTTCTTACTGTTGCTACTTGGTCGTTATACAGATTCTTCAGGAGGCAGACAAGATGACTTGGTATCCCCATACCGCTAAGAACTTGCCACAATTTGTTATGGTCCACACAGTCAAAGGCTTTAGAATAGTCAATAAAACAGAAATTGATGTTTTTCTGAAACTCCCTGGCTTTTTCCATTATCCAGCGGATATTGGCAATTTGGTCTCTAGTTCCTCTGCCTTTTCTAAACCCAGCCTGTACATCTGGCAATTCTCGCTCCATGAACTGCTGAAGTCTACCTTGCAGGATCTTGAGCATTACCTTACTGGCATGTGAAATGAAGGGGACACAGAATGCCAGACTCCAAATTAAATCACTGTAGAGAGGCTGTTGAACCTCCTAACTGATGCTTCCAATGAAGCCCATCCCCTCTGCAGGGAAATGATTGCACTTATATGGGGTAGCCATGTTAATGATATTTTGTTCAATTAATGCAGTGTTTTTCAACCTTGGCAACTTTAAGATGGGTGGACTTCAACTCCCAGAATTCCCCAGCCGGCATAGCTGGAGAATTGGCAGGGGGATAGCCGGCTGGGGAATTCTGGGAGTTGAAGTCCACCCATCTTAAAGTTGCCAAGGCTGAAAAACACTGACCGAATGTAATTTTAGATGCAGTGTTTCTCCTGGTTTTGCCTACTTTCTGGCCTGATACGACGTCCTTCTTGGAGCAAAGACCAAGGACAGCCCTTGGCTCCCAAAAATTGCACATCTCAGCCTCCTGTTTTCTGCTCAGCCTGCTGTAGCTCGGCAAGGTGCTGAGAAGGGAGTACCTGACCTAGTGTTACTCTTCACGAAGGATGCTCCAGATCAAAGGGAAACTAATTCAGGAAACGCTCCTATGCCCTGCAGCCGTGGGGAATGCTATCGCTCCGTCCCGTAAACACGACTGGCCATCTGCAAGGCAGAGTGTGTAAAAAGGCAGCCGGGCCTCTATTTTAAGAGGTTATTAGAGACTTCTGGTTTTGGGACATAAAAGCAGGAAGCAAAATTCAGCCGGCTACACATGTTTTTGGGATTGATGTGCTGCTTTTCGTTTTACCAAGTGGAATTATAGCTGTGGGAACAAGAGTTGCTGTCAGGAAAGATTGTGAGGAGGAAGAGGGGAGGCCAGACAATGCCCACCCACCCACCCACCCACCCACCCGGAACGCCATACAGACTAACCGCGGAGCAGCAGTCAACCAAGTCGTTTCAATGCTGAAAATCTTTGAAGAACAGGGAACTAGGGAACACTAGCAAGACCACAGCTTAAAGTATTGCTTCCAAATACGTCAATATACAGGCAGTCCTCGACTTATGACCACAGTTGGGACTGGAACTTCCGTCACTAAGTGAGGTGCTCACTGAGTCATGCCTGACTATGACTTTTTGCCACAGTTGTTAAGTGAATCACATGGTTGTTAAGTGAATCTGGCTTCCCCCATTCACTTTGCTTGTCAGAAGTTGGCTGGGAATGTCACAGATGGCAATCATGTGACCCCGGGACACTGCAACTGTTCAAATACACCCTGGTTCTCAAGCGCCTGGATTTTGATCATGTGACCGTGCAGACACTGCGATGGTTGTAAGTGCAAGGAGTGCACAAAAGTGTAAGTCGCTTTTCCCAGTGCTGTTGTAACTTTGAATGGTCGCTAAACAAATGGTCATACGTCAAGGACTACCTGTACACATACTTCTTTAGAGGTCTGCAAAACCAGTTTCAAGTCTGAACCCGTGGTCTTCGCCCTTCCGGAAATCCTTCGAACTTAAAAGAGAGCTGTTTAAAGCTCAAAAATGCTTTTGAACTGATCAAGCAATAGTTCCCAACTCGAAGGATAGCGTTTCAGATTCCAAACGTGGGCAATTTGACCTGTTTGGCACACCAGTCTTCCTCTCCCCGTCCCACTGCCACCGGAAACTGACTGCATGTCTTTTGAAGCCACTGGTTTGTCTCCAGACCAGAGAGGATAAATATGGGCATTGTGAGCAGGCAGTGCACAGCCCTCCCTTCATCAGACCGAGTTAGCACAGCCAGAGACGAGGAACGCAGCCCGGCCCCTGAAGGATCACACTTGAGCTGCGCTCGCCACAAACAAAATTCCCTTCCGACAGGCTAAAAGTCCGCCTGGAAGTACGCTCTCTCGTAGGCAGAGACAGAAACTGTTCCAGTCGTAGAGTTAATTCAGGATTTCCTTGCCTCTTGCTCCCCACATTCCCTCTACACGACAAAGGCACCAGCAGGGGTCTAGCCTGCAACTTTATTTATTTCTGTCATTGCACGAAGCGGCAGCCTTGCAATTGTTCTCTGCTTAGGTCTGTTAAACAGCGTGGTCCCAGCGGCCTAACAGAGGCCCTCCTCCTGCCTTGTGTCAAGGCTGTTGTTTCTCTCCCTCCACCCCCAAATGTCCCGAAGCACCCCTCCAACGCAAGGCCATGGCTGGAGGAAAGGTATTTGGGGGCCAAGACACTTTGGTTGTAGAACTCCCTGGCCAAGGAGGCTCAGCAAGATTTTTTCAGTCACCGTTTAGGCACCAAGATTCTTACTCTGTTCTCATGTTCTGGGTCATGCCTACCCACCTTTTTTAGTTCTAAAATCAATTTTAGCTGGGTGTTGCACGTGGCTGCTTCGTTGTCGACTGCCCTGAAATCATGAAACATGTAGACGTGGCTTAAACTTGCCTGCCTGCCCCTCTTTCCTTTTCAATTTGGCTGAATGCCCCGGCCATCCAATGTGGCTGATGAAGAGGGCTTGGAAACTGGAAGGTGTGCACATGACTTTATCAATCTTCTGTTGACTGACAGTGGTGTGGCCTCTGCACTACTTAGGGACCCTTCCTTACACATCTGCTGGAGTAATGCGGAGCCTTCTGTCTCCGAAGCTACCTCCCAGCCGCACTCTCCAACGAACTACTGACCCACCCCAACTGTACTCCGTAGTTGTCCCTGCCCGCAAAACACAAGTCAGGGTCAAGCCACCCATCGTGTCAGCAACCCATTTTCTTCGCTAATTAACTGCAGTCACAAGAGACTGCTAATTTGGAGCAGAGCAGCTGAGACCAAAGATGATTTCCAAAATTTTCCTTCCTGGCCCTGAAAAGCATGCCATTTCCCTCCTCTCACCATTTTATCCCGGGGGGAGGGAATCTAGGGACAAGAGGGGTGGGAAGCACTTTGGTTGAGAAATCTGAGTGATGGGAGAAGGGCTGAACCCCGGGCTGGCAGCCTCATCCTTCCTGCAGCTGCGGCTCATTAAAAAAGAAAACGTCCCGAGATGGAACCACGGATCACGCTGTTCTGGTCTTCAGACTTGCTTGGAGGCTAGCTAAGAAAGCTCCTGATGAAAGACACATGGGTCTCCTCTCCCAACTTGTTCTGAGGCCGGGGAAGGTATCCCCACAGCTCACTCCCCCCCACCCCCGTGTCTTTCGTCATCAAAGTGTTTGATTTACTGCTTTACGTAACATAAGTAAGGATTTATTTATTTAACACACACACACACACACGGATCTGACAGGCAGCGCCCTCTCTGCTTCCACTCCATTAAATGCCAAGCAATTGTTGCAGATCAAGGGGAGAGAATTTATTGAAGCATCTGGACTCATTTTAAGAGACTATATTTTTCCTCTTTAAACTTGAAAGCTCCAGGTCTGATTCTTTCCAGGTTCAGTTGCTTTCAGTCATGGGAAATGTACAACTTGGGCTTTTGAGCCCAAGGGAAGGTGAAGTCCAACAACCAAGCTTTTGCACTGTGTGTGTGTGTGTGTGTGTCAGCCAGAGAGACAGAGAGACCCCTAGTTTCTTGGAAACCCTTGCTACACAGGTAGTCCTCGTTTAGCAACTGCCTTGCAGTTATGACAGTGATGAAAAAGTGACTTTATGATCAATCCTCGCATTTACGACCTTTGCAGGTCTGTAAAGCAGAGGAAAGCTGAAGTCAGATTATAAGCACAGTTGCTGTTTCACTTAGCAACCACTTCGCTTAACAACCGAGTTGCTGGTCCCAATTGTGGTAGCTAAATGGGACTACCTGTAATTTTTCATCAGGATATGGTAAATAGTTGTGTTTTCCCACCAAGACGGGTATCCATAGAGTGTGGTCAAAAAACTCAAGATGGCCGCCACAACAGACGCTCCAAATACGTTAGATATGGTGGGATGAGCCGAGGGTCAAGTCCATAGCTTAAATGCTTGGATCCCATTTGTTTCCTGATACCCGCTGCCCACTCTTCTTAGCAGAATTACAGACCTCTTTCACTCACTTTGCAATGGTGGCATTGGACAGATGCTGCATCTTCTGCATTACGCAAGGCAAGGTAAGGGGTGGTTGAGATGCTGGACCTGCTGGGAAGACCCAGGCTGGTGTTCTCCTTCAGCCACCATCTCACTCAGTGACTCTGAACCAGTCTCTCTCCCTCTCAGCCCAACCTGCTTCCCAAGGTTGCTGTTGAAGGGATAAAATTAGGAGACCCCATACACGTTGCTTTGAGTTCTTGAAAGAAAAGATGGGTAATAAAGGCCACAATTATACATAAGCCACTATTTTTCTCTGAGGGAAGAGTGGTTTTGGTTCTATGCACAGGTCCAAACTCAGCACCTTCCCCTCTGCTAGCGAAGTGAGTGATCTGAATACATAAATTAAAATGGGACCCAAGTACGTTTGCGTGGTCAATACTCTGCTCATATACAGAGAAACCAGGCATGGGGCATATGAAACAAAACTGTAGCCAGAAATATCAAAAAAGTAAATATCTGGGTTTGTGGAAGTCAGTCCTGGAATATTGTGATTTTTGTTTGCCCAAACCACTGGAATACTGAAACTGCTGCCTAGAGCACCAGCCAAGCTGAACAATCCACCACTTCCCAACAGCGGACAGCAAAACGTGATGTGGTTGTGGGGCGCTCTGCCCCATCACCACCCAACAGAGTATCAAAGCTGCAATTCAGCAGGACAAAGGGCTGTTTGTGGGTAGCTGCAGAAAAAGACATGACCAAGGGTGCCATTGTATCTTCTGGAGGTATGGAGGGGTGCCTGCAGCCGAGATATGAATGCCAGTGACCCAGGTGGTCCTTTGGGATGCCATTCCAAGCTCTGGGAAGTGCTGTTTGCAAAAAACAGTAGCTACCTCGGGTGGTTTACCAACCCATCCATTCCAAATGCTGATCCCACCTTCCAATTCAGAGGTTTTCATAACATCTAACAACGCTGGAACGACATGGGGCTCCCTCCAGGTAAACATTTCGTTCACCTCCCAGCCATGTCTGTTTCCTGCACTACAGAGATGGGGGAAGAAAATGAGATTCAGCTTTGCTGGTCAGACAGGCTTGGGATGGGTAAGAACACACAAGGACTCCTTGAAAGGGGCACCCATTTCAGCCTTGTCCTTCCAATTAGGAGTGGGAAAGGAAACAGCCTGGTCCAAATTTTTGTACACAGTAGTCCAATTCACTCCCCTTTGGCCTAGAAGCAAACTGAACTGACCTTGCGTGGAGAAAGAATTTTGCCACGCAACTTGGAATTCAAAACCTGAACACAAAAATGGGAATATTCAGGAAATGCACATACAAGAGACCCACCAAGTTAAGGAAACACCACTTTGGATGTGTCCTTGAAGAGACATCGCCCCGAAGAGCTCTGTATGGACCTCTTTCGGGGAAGGGCACATTTTCAAACTGGCAGGGAAACGAGCCGAAAAGGACGGAAGACCCGGCATCGAGAAGCTGAGCGCAATTCAAATGGACAACATCCGCTCCCCACCATGGCCAACCAAATTCTCCTGAGGCTTGGGAAGAATCACGGTCTGTCTACTCCCAGTCTAGCTGCTGCTGCTGACAAGATGACAACTGATGCTTGTTTAATGCTCGTTCTTTCTTCTCCTTGAAATCATCCAAGGCCCCTTTATTTTTGAGAGCAGCAGACCCATAATAAGATATTGACTGTCCCAGGTTTAGCTGAAAAGCACCGCTCCGACTTCCACATTACCTGCCAAAAACCTCAACTGATTCTTCATTCTTAACTCGCCATCTCCAGAAGCCACAGCCCCATCGCAGGCATCTTCATCGTCGCAATCCCCACTTTCCGCCCCGTCCTCATCTTCGAGGCGGTCCAGATTTTTTCGGCGAGAGGCAGACATTCCCTTTAGCAGCTGGAAGAAAAAACATTGGGACAAAAGTGCTTTCAGAAAGGACAGAAAACCAATCGAGCAGATGAAGGAGTCGATGGATGGAATGGAGGGTTCTAAATTCAGGGATCAACGGGGGAGACCCTGTTTCTGAATTCCCTCCCATGTAGAAAACACTGTAGCTCACCATAAGGAGAAAATCAGCCTTTGTGCCCAGATTATCCCCAAGATGTCCCGTTTTCTAATTGTACAGCACACATTTCAGTAATTTTCCTTCCCTTGAGAACAAGAATTCCCGTGATCGTCAACAGTGCTGACATTCATTCAATCAACTTGCACCCTGGTTAATAACCCATAAAATAAGCACAAATAGTTGGAGGAATTCTACTGGAAGATCTGGGCTGTATTTCCTCGAAATATGCACATCTGGTTCCCCCCTGAAAGGACGCTGGGAAGGCAGAGCAGAGTGGTCGGCAGGTTGCTGAAGTTGCCGAACGGGCTAATGCAATTTTAAGCTGCATCAACAGAAATACTACTTCTAAATCACAGGAAGTCCATTTTCACATTATTCTCCACTGATCAGACCCCCCCCCCACCTCGCGGACTGATTCTGTTCCGCGAATCACATTTTAAGAACGATTCAGACAAAGGGGAAGGTCACAAGGATGATTCAAAGAGTGGAAACTAAGTTTTGCAAGGGGAAATGGAGAGAATGGGGTCCATTTTGCTGGGGGAACAGATGGCTGTGGTGGGAAACGATAGCATTTTCCAAGTACTTAAGTGATATTACACAGAAGAAAGAAAAGGACTGTTTTCTATTGTCCCATAATGCAGAACCTGGAAATGCTCTTAAGCTGTAAGGATTGTCCCCTGCAAGAGACACAGTTTTACTCTTCTTTGTCTTTGAAGTGCAAACTTCAGACAGTGGCCAGGGTCTTGTTCTTTCCAAGGCAGTGAATCATTCTGTACTTATTTTTAAGAGATTGTTTAAAAAAATTACAGCAAAACCCAAAAGGATTTGTGCTAGAAAATATACACTGTAATTCTTTCTCTATGCAAAAGTTGCTTAAAAAAACAAACCATCCCAAGGTTTCCCATTCTGTCCTCTTCTGTTGGACTTGGGACCAGTGGAGAAGTCAGCGCCAAGGTTATATAAGAAAGATTATATAAATTTTCCCCAACGTGGTCCCTCCAGACGATGTTGGAGTTGGACCTCCCGTCATCCCAGTTGGGTTGGCTGCAACTACGATGTCCACCATATCAGGAGGGCACCTGGTTATAGGAAAAGTGTTCCTTGTCTCATAACGTTGACTCCAAATCTCTGAACCAACCCGTCATTGGTGTGAGATTCAGGACCCTTTTGGATTTATTTCTCTCCTAAAGTGTTCCACAGCCGCAGGGGAGTTTGACAAGTGCTTCTAACGTTTTCACTTCAGCAAGAGCTGGACCCAGGAGCGACACCAGGCTCTTATGAGACCACCACCTGGATGATTCCTCTCTTCCCCTCCCTACCCAAACCCACATTGGATGGTTCCTCTGGCTTTAAATAGCTGATGATGTGAAAGCTGCTCTGCTGACCGAGCCTCCTTCTGCGGGACGAGGCGGGGCATGCAGAATCCCATAATCAGTAGGCAGAATGGAACAATAAGCAGGTTTTAACTTAAGGACAATTTATCCAGCTGCAAGAGTTTAAGTGGCACAGCCACCGCCTCCCACCGCCAAACCGAAATGGTGGAGAGACGCAGGCAACACAGCTCAGAAGGAAGCCAGCCGACTCCAGGCAGGGCCTCGTGCAGAACACACCCAGCGTTATCACCCAGCCTTCTCCAGATCCGGCCCTCCTGTTATGTTGAAGTGACAACTCCCATCTGCCCCAATCCACTTCATGACATCGTAATCCCAAACATCTGGAGGATGTTTTCCTACCTCAGCTCACGGGTGAGTTTAGGGCCACCAGATTTGTCTGCCAGATGACACCTGCCTCTAAATGTAGGCAGAGTGGATGGCAAAACAACTGGTTGGCAATTGGCCAGAAAACGTCTGACTGACGCACTACACCTAACAGTATAAAAAAATAGCCTGTTTAACCAGGGATTGATTGATTGATTGATTTATCAGATTGTTATCGCCGCCCATCTCCCCCACACGGGGGACCCTGGGCGGTTCACCGTAAAAACAATTTAAAATTTCAATAAAATCATAAATACAACCGATAATCAGTCAGCATAAAATGCAATGAAGTCCAAGCCACGGCGGATCTAATTCAAACCATGAGGGCATAAAACCAGTCCCCGCAGAACCGGGGAACCAACCAGCCCCAAGAATGGCTCTTCCCCTCCCTATTCCAGGCAGGGCGACAAAACCAGGTCTTCAGCTGTTTCCTGAAGCCCGGGAGGGAGGGGGCCAACCTCCCTTCCGGGGGAAGGCTGTTCCGAAGGGCGGGGGCCACCGCAGAGAAGGCCCGCTTCCTGGACCCCGCCAGATGGAATTCTCTTACAGGCGGGGTCCGCAACATGCCCTCTCTGCACGATCGGGTGGGACGGGCTGATGTAGTGGGGGTGAAATGGCTGAATGAAACATGTTGCTGGGTTTAGGAGCTATCACGCTAAGCCAAAATCATGGCTTACAGACCACAATGGGCAGGTCCACATACAGGTAGTCCTCACTTAACAACCACAATTGGGACCGGAATTTTGGTTGCTAAGTGAAGTGGTCATTAAGTGAATCTGACCCAATTTTAGTCCTCTTGTGGTGGTCGTTAAGTGAATCACCGTGGGGGTTAAGAGAACCATGTGGTTGTTAAGCGAATCACACGGTTCCCCATTGATTTTGCTTGCCAGAAGCTGGCCAGGAAGGTCGAAAAGGGCGATCACGTGACCCTGGGATGTTGTAATAGTCATAAATGTGAATTGGTTTCCAGGTGTCCAAATCATGATCACGGGACTCTGGGGATGCTGCAATGGTTGTAAGTGTGAGTACCGGCTGTAAGTCAGTTTTTCCAGCACCTTCGTAAGTCTGAACCATCACTAAACGAATGGTATAGGGCCAAGCTATACTTAGCTTTAACCATGTTTACATGCCCTGGTTCACCTATATTGCAAACTCAAGCACCATGGTTTACCAAAAAAACAGGCAACCAAGATTCCTGCTCGGTACAGCATGGAAACCCAGCTCTACGCTAAGAGCAACCTCCCCAGTGGAGCCATCTTCCATTTATTCCCCCCTCAAAAACAGCAGCCGAGAGCCACTGATGAATAATAAAAACTTTGCCTTTTCAATAAGCTCTAATAGGCACCCTGCGGGCCCAAATTAAACATAAAACAAAACCCACCAATGGCGACTTCAATGGTTCAGTGATGTCTAAGAATTTTGAAAGAATGCAAGAGTCTCTTTCGAAAGACTAACTTATTTTGAAACTGGTCAGAGAAAAGAAAAAGATAGCGAGATAGCTCTGAATTAGTATTTCTATTCTTCTGAGGCACAGACTTCTCCTTTAATTTAGTCTGCATGACCGAAAAGAATTTAATAAAAGAAAACATTCCAGGGACTATGCTGAGATTTTCTGCATACTTTTCCAGAAGCTTTCAGAGATCAACCAAGCACAGAGATTGGGAAAAGTTGATTAACGACTCTCCAGCTAAGACAACACCCAGAACTGGAGGGGAAACTGGAAGGGAGATGATGGAAGGAACATGGGTGGGCTGAGACGTGGAAGAGACCACGAGAGCCGGCCGGAGGAGATCCTTCGCCTGTTTCCCCATCCTTCCCCATCTTAGGACCTCAGGGAAAGCAATGGGTCAATGTCTTTTCTGCCTAGCAACTTCTATGCCCCTTCACCAAACTGGACCCTCCAGTCTTGTGGAAGATGTCTCTCCATCCATCCCAGCGGCCAAGTTGGGAGATGATCATGGTAATTGTGATTTAACCCTTCTGAAAGGCTCCACTGGTTGTGTGTGTGGCTCAGTTCATAACTATGATTGATTGGATAAACCATAATAATGGAGCTCGCACAACCCTTCAAGCCATAAACTACGTTCACCAGTCATAATACCGGCATTCCCTCTTGGCAGTGCCAGATTTCGTTTGATGCAGTGTGGTATGTACAAGCGGTCTGTGTTAACACTCCATCTGGGAGCTGAACCGATGTCTCAATAAACTAATGTTGTTAATTGTTGAGGTGTTGCAAGATGCTTATTTTTGCATCACAGAGCCCAGGACCCATTTCCTCTTTTCTTGTTTACCTTCGGCACACTTCTGTTAGGTTGATAAATGCCCCACATGTGGTTTGTTCCTCAAAGAGGGTTCTGCTCCCTTTGAAATCCAAGAGTGGTGCCAAGGTGTTGATTAAACTCGAGCCTGCTGGACAGCTGGTGAAAAGAGGGCAGGGGACAGAGGGGTGGGGGAATGATAATAGACTCGGTTTTCAAGCACAGCCCAAGATGACTTTCATATCTCAAACGCTTGCGAAGAGATTTAACCAAGCAGAACCCTCCACGCAGCATTTCAGAGCTGCAGACCAGGTTCGGGTCAGCTCACTCATGGTGGAGATGATGGGAGAGGCCCAGCCTTCTGTTCCTGACCCCTCATTTCCAAGAAACAAAAACTCCTTTTTGTACAGGCTTCCAGAGATACTAGGCTTTGGGCTGGGCGAAACGGTTCCTTGCCAGCTTCTGTGTCTGTGAATTAAGGAAAGCAGAATAAGGTAACGATGGTCAGTTAGAGATCAGCATTCCAGTCAGATGAGGATCCTTGGATGAAAAACAGCAGCCCAAGATCCAGCTTGGTCTGCACGGTGTTCCGGAGTGGGTTCCCCCGTGTTCAGACCAAAGGTTCTTCACTCACATCACAGATTCCCACTCTGTCCCCCGCCCACCCCATCATCATGTTAAAGGTTTGGAGAAAGGCTCCCAAACAGTAAGGCAATTAGCAACCTACAATCAACCAAAACGAGAAGACCTCACACGCAGCGCCCAGACCACAAGATCAGAGTCAGCACATGCACTCAGTCAGCTGCAGCTCTGGGAAAAGAGATCTCAGCTTCTTTCACAGCTGGCGAGGGAGAAAACGTCGAGGACATCAGCCACCCTTCTGAGGGCACGCAGCTCTAACACTGGGACCTGCTCCCTTTCTCCAGTGGATCAGGGCCACCTGGGCACGTCACGGGATTCCCCCTGTGACTAAAGACCACGCTGGCCCTGCACCCAGCAGCAGAAGAGCAGAAGGGAGCAAAACGTTTCTTTTAGGACCACATAACAAATCCAGAGACCTGATCAGGCTAAGGACCACAACGGTCATGGTTGAACCATCATCCCGTAGCATCTTCATAGCCTCCCCCAGCCCTCGCTGGAATAATACAAAGCCTTGTAACCATTCGGGTGGCCCAAGGATGACTGATGATTCCAGAAGATGTGAGCAGCTGTTGGAGATGACAATGGAGCACTTAAGAAACTCACTCAGGTGAGTGAAGGGTGCTCCTTCCAGCACCTCCTCATCATTCAGAAGGCAACTAACAGCTATTGCCACAGCTATATACATGGAAGAAGACGGGGCAGCAGGGGGCAAAGAGGGCATAGCAGGGAGGGGCCTGAAAACTTGGGGTCTTGGGCTTCCCCAAAGCCAGCGACATTTTGATCTCTCCCCCTTGTTCTTCAGAGCCTCCTTTTAGAAGAGGAGAAGAGAATCAGGCAGCTTTGGAGACAGAAAAGGGTATGATTCAGTCTTCTCCGAAATGTCAAGGGGAACGGGGCAACTCCTTGAAATTAAAAAAGCACAGACTTAATTATGTGTAGCCCCCAGATTCCGCAGCCTTTCTCTCAAATTAATCACCCCAGCTGTCGGCCAGGAACTGCTCCTTCCGCATGGACTGAAAATACGCAAGAATCTGCATTTATACAGGAAGTCCTTGCTTAACAACCACCACTGGGACCAGAATTTCAGTTGCTAAGCAAAGTGGTCATTAAGCAAATCTGACCCAATTTTATGACCTTTTTTGCAGTGGTTGTTAAATGAACCATGTGGTCGTTAAGCAAATCACACAGTTCCCCATTGATTTTGCTTGCTAGAAGCTGGCCTGGAAGATGGCGATCATGTGACCACAGGATGCTGAGATGGTCATAAATGCGAACCAGCTGCCAGGTGCCCAAATCGTGATCACATGACTGTGGAGATGCTGCGATGGTTGTGTGAGGACCACTTGTAAGTCGTTTTTTTTAGCACCACTGTCCAAACCATCACTAAACAAGTGGTTGTTAAGCGAGGACTACCTGCAACATCCGTTTTTCCAACCATCATGCACCGTTTAGCAAAAGGCACAGTGTCCAAACTGATCCGTGTATTTCCGAAAGCTACCTCTCCCACACACACCCTGGTTAGGAAAAGCTGTACTGTTATACAAAGAAATCGTTTTTTGAATGGAAACATGCTCCTTTCCCTTCCTCAACCGGTGAATGAATGAAGCAGGACATGCTTCCCCATTTTAGACCCAAATGGGCAGACACGCAAACCGCAGTGCACCACTGGGCCTGCCATCTTGACTTTTCTGACTACAACCTACGGCCACCGCATAGTCCATGTGCTTTCTCTAGCCTGCAATATGGCAGTAGCTAGTCCCTGCCTTTAGTTTCCTGGTCTGGCCTTCAGACCAGGGCTTTGTGATGGTCTCCCATTCAAATTCCAGCAAGACCCCACCCTGCTTAGCTTTTCAAGATCAGGAGAAACCTGCTAAGTGCTGCCCCCAGTATGTGCTCTACCCCAACATAACCGCCCCTCCTGGCTTGAGACAACCCAGAGGAATGCCAGCTCCCCCAGCACCACCACCTCGGATGGGGCAGAACCATTGCAGGCATGCCAGCAGCCTGCCTGTCCAGGGGCTCAGTCCTCAAAGCAGCCTGTCTGGGGATGATGGAAGTTGCAGTGCAACACAGCTAGACTGCACGTCTGCTTGGAGGAAAGCTGGCTGAGACCACAAGCTCTACAGCCCTCGAATGCTGGGATTTCTCTTTGAATTATCCCCAGAGCCCTCGCTGTTAACAACTTTCCTCCTCTGCCAGACATCTTACAAAAGCTGTTAATGAAACTGATTAGGGTGACACGCAGACTTGGAACTTGGACACAAAACCTCTTACCAGCTTCCCAGGGCTGCTAGATCCCCCATTCCCACACTGTTGCTTTTTCTCCCCACCTCCTGCGCGAGGGAATTCAAGATTGCTAGCATCTTGGCAGAGCCGGTGCAAAGCCGTTTCTTTTTCTTTTTTTTAATGGCAAGTCTGAAGGGAAGGGCTGATGCTACAAAGGAAGACATAAATGAGTTGGCCTACCCTGCAAAGATCTGTTGTGATACAGAGAAATATGTTCCAAGTTCAACTGCAGCATAACCTCTGGATGGGAAAGCATTTCCCTCCCCAAACCTGCCCCCAACCTGCTCACGCCCATCCTGCTCCCTGGGATCTCTTTTGCAGGGCCCTCCCTAAACGTGACTGATGAATTGCAAATTGGGGAGACTGAGCATTTGATCTCAAGCATTTAACCCCATCCTTCCCCTGGCCTCTCTCTCTGCTGCCAGCTCCATTTATCTCTCTTCACGCTTAGGAATGGAAGAAAAGACTGCAGCCTCCCCTCAGATCGCTTTGCAGGGTTATTGTAATTACTTTCTCCAAGGCTGGTAATGGGGGGGGGAGGTGTCTAAATTTGGAAAGAAATGCACGGCCTCTTGTTACAAAGTGGGTCTGGAACGGAGAGTCTAATCATTTATAGGTAGACGTTTGTTTGGATGTAATGGTAAATAAGACCATTTGGAACACAGTCTTGCGGGAAAAGCCAGGAGCTCCGGGTCATACCAGATGCCTTTCAATCTCTTCTGGTCTTCTCCAGCTCCCCACCAAACTTCATCTTCAACTTTTTCACTCAGATCTCACACATAAATTAATGGGGGAAGGAAGCAGAAGTCCTGAAAGGAATTTTAAGATGCAGGCAGGCAGGCAGGCAAGAAGGAAGGAAGGAAAGAAGGAAGGAGAGAAGGGAGGGATGGAGGGAAGGAAGAATCCTTTTGTTTGATTTCTAACCTGCCTTCCTTTCAAAATGGCACATGGATTACACCCTCCTCCAGTGTAATTCCCACTACAACAGCCTTGTGAATTGTGTACCCACACTTACCTAGTGGACATTTGCACTGAGAATTGCATTTAAGAAAACCTGGAACTGTCCAGATACACCAAGGCTACAATTCTGAGCATTCTCAGCATGCAAGCTGGAAATTCTGGGAGCCGGGCCTTGATTTTAGCAGCCCCCTTTTCCAGAAGGAGGCCCTCTGTCCTCCACATCCTTTGCCCAGTTACCTATTACTTGCTCCGTTCAAAGCATGTCTGCGTGGACATTCTTCCCAGAGATTCTAGGTGGTCCATGAGAGGTATAAAGACTATTTAATATGTATTAATCATTAAGCAGTAATCCAGCGTAACTATCTTCTTCACTGCAATTGCAGGATAATAGCAAAATAATTTTCCAAATGTGGATGCCGCCGTAGCCAAGGTAACATGCATGTGCATGTGTGTGCGCACACACACACACAGTGCCAAGTGTTCAGAAGGGCAACACAGAACCTGTTGAGGATAAAAAGGCTCTTCCCAGCTGAGTCTCCAAAACAGGGTAACTTCTAAGTAAATTGGGCGTTATTGCTGGATTGACCCACTGCACCAAGCCAGGGCTGATTAGACCAGGATTTAATAAACTACGACTGACTAGCCTTGCATAGGATGCTAAACCATGAACCGTGGTCTACAAACCCCAATGTCAAGTTTGCACATTAATCTGCAGTCAACAGGCCATGCCATGTAACTGCTCAGCATGACATGCAAACCCGGCCCAAACCACTTCTCTTTGGCATTTGTAACCCCGACTGAACAACCAAATCACCAGGAATCCTCTCCCCACATCCAGGCTCCAACATCCAACATAAAGCAGCCACACTCACCTGGTTGATGTGCTTAAGCTTGTCAATGATCTGGCTAATGACCGGCTCTGGCCCTTTGGCCTTAATTTCATGCTGTCCCGGCTGAGACCGCCCTCCATTCCTTGTGGGCGGGTGGCTGTATCTGCAGAGGGGAGACCCAAAAGGTCAGTGGCACAAAGCTGCTCAGAGAAATCACTGCATTTCACCCCGCATTAGCCAGAACCTGGTGCATTGGGGTGCACTGGTGGATGTCCAAGCAGAGGCTGGCCAGCCATCTGTGAGGATGCTTTAATCTGAATTCCTGCACAAACAGGGGGTTGAAGTTGGGTCCCTGCTGAATTCTTGGACTCTAGGAAGGTATGGTCTTCATCAGGCAGAGCTTAACATATTTTGACTCCTGGACTGTCTTCTGAAACCCTTCAGCTGTGTTGAACCTCAACTTCCATCATCCACTCCTCTAGTGGGTGAACCAAGAGCTGGGTATGAGATTCTCCAACCATGGAGGATAGAAACCTCGGAAGGTAGGACAGGAGAAATGAGAGAAGGGAGTGGAAATGGAAAACCTAAGTGCAGCAAAGGGTTCAAAAGGTCTGAAGAGTCTAAAAATGAAGGGATGCTGCTGAAATTGGGGAGCAGGGGGGGGGGGAAGGAGGCGAGCTTTGAACTAAGCCACTGTCTTGAGGCCAGGCAGCTATTCCCCTGCTGCCATCTGGTGGAATCACCGCTGTGCTGCATTGCAAATGACATGGTTCAAGGCCCTGCATTGATCACACTTTTGAACAACCACAAGCGAAGACAGAACTGTTTCTTTGCTGCAAAAAACAGCAGCAACAAGAGATGGGGGAAAACAGAGAAAAAGAATGTAATTCTTTTTTCTCTCTTGTACTCTGTCTTCACTTAAAAGACTCTGGTGAAGTTCCATATACCCACATGCTTCGGTGGGTGGGAGGGAGGCGAAAGAAGCTACTTGGTAATTTGCTAATTGTAACTTTAATTAAGTTGCTTATTTAGCATCTAATAACATCCAAAGGTTTGATTGTTTTTACCTAAAGTTAAAGAAAAAAACTTTTCAGAAATAAAAAGTGGTGCCCCACCACTTTTTCCCAAAGAATCTCAATTTGCTATGAAGTAAGTTGAAACTGACACAAATAAATGGCATCCACCCTTCTTTCTTCCATACAGGTAGTCCTCGCTTAACGACCACAACTGGGACTTGAATTTTGGTTGCTAAGCAAAGTGGTCATTAAGCAAATCCGACCCAATTTTACAACCTTTTTTGCACTTGTTGCTAAGTGAATCACTGAGGGCATTAAGTGAACCATGTGGTTGTTAAGCAGATCACATGGTTCTCCATTGATTTTGCTTGCCAGAAGCCGGCCGGGAAGGTTGAAAATGGCGATCATATGACCACAGGACACAGCAACGGTCATACATGCGAACTGGTTGCCAAGCGGCCAAACCATGATCACATGACCGTGGGGATGCTGCAATGGTCAGAAGTGTGAGAACTGGTTGTAAGTAATTTTTTTCAGCACCAGTGTAAGTCCGGACCATCACTAAACGAATGGTTGTTAAGCGAGGACTACCTGTAGTCTATAGCAATGTTTCTCAACCTTGGCAACTTTAAGATATGAGGACTTCGGCTAGGGAATTCTGGGAGCTGAAGTCCACATATCTTAAAGTTGCCACGGTTGAGAGATGCTGGGATAGACAGTATCGTCCCCTGAGCCTCAGGTGTGTTGAAAGACACAGCTGTGGAGAGAGAAAAAGCTTCAAATGCAATTCCAGGTCCTGTTAGGAGAGTCTCTTGCCGGAAGCCCCAAAGAACTGACATACGTCTTCTCCAAGACACTCCCCCTGCTGCGGGATGTGTAAAGCAGAGCGTTTGGTCTTCAGAACTTTGCAATTTCCGTCTACCGTTGGCCCATCTGAGCATCCTGGGGGCGCTGTGCCCATTTCTGGAGCATCCCGCCTGTACCCTTGAAAGCAGATTTGTGGCAAAGAAGGAAATGAGAGCTGGCCAGCCATGGGAACTGGAGGAAGAGGAAGGAGGAGGGAATGGGTGGTGTTACCTTTCCACGACTTCGTGGCCGTTCCAGCAAAACGTGTTATTCTGCACCGTGGAACTGTGGCTGCAGATATACTCGGGCAAGCTGCTGTAGAAGCCACTGTGGGCCCGCAGTTCTGCGACGAGTTCCCTGCAACAGGCAGACAAGCAGGCACAGAAGTAGACTTGGAAGCAGACCCACCCAGTTGTTTTATCCTTCGAAGCAAGTGTTTTTTACTCGCCTCGACTTACGTTTTATCCTTGCCTACCAGCCAACCTCAGACCGCGAAAGAGGGCGTAGGAGCCTCCCCGCACTCCGGGAACTGCTGGCACACCTGCTCCACCGTCATTACTGATTTGGGTTTACATATGATTTGGGATTACAAGGAGAATTCAGCCACTGAAAGGTGGTAGTCGTGGTGGGCGTGGATGCTCAAATGGCGTGTTGTAATGCTGCTCTCTGCCACTTAGTGGCAGTAGAGCACTACAGTACGCGGAGAAATGCACAGCATTTGGAAGCACATTTTACCAAATCATTGCAAAAAGACAGTCGGGTTCAATCTGTTGCAATGCAACCAACATCTTAAGCAGCAACTCTTCTGGTGTGGCATGTTCTCCCAGGAGCATGTATGCAAAAAGCTGCCTTATCAACGCTATCGATACATCTAGCCTAGAATGTATTGTTTTGTCTTGTTTTGTCTTGTTTTGTTTTGTTTTACTGTTTTACTGATAAACTGGCCTGTGGGAAAAGGAATCAAGGCAACATAGAAAATTAAAAATGCATCATAAAACAGATCTTTAAAAAAAGCCACGAAGCAGAGTAGAATGATTGAGAAAGGTTCCACGCAGACACATAACAGCCCTGGATTTCTGCAGCGCACTCAACAGTGCAATTTCGGTGGGTGACCTGAGCCCAGAATCTACTAGAAGTGGTCCTGGATGTTCCCCAGTCACTTGTGTAAGTGGCTTATCAGTGCAATTCCTGAACTTTTCTACTTCTCCCAGATGCAAGAATTTGCCAAAGATAAGTTACACAACTTCCAATGGCTGAGAAGTCATTTATGCAAATCATACCATGAAAAAACCTTGCAAAATTGGGGTACCAATTCCTTACGGGCCTTTCCAGCTAGGAAGAAACCCATTGTTTGGATTACTCGCATGCTGGAAACTACTGGTGGGCAGAGCCATCCATCCTCCAGCAGTCTTCGCGCTGCTCGTCTTTCAATTTAATGAAAGAAAATTTGCTTAGAAACCGGTCTGGGATAAATTCCCCTGGGTGCAGCATGGAGTCCTAGTGCATACAAAGCCACACCACGTGGGAGCATCCTGCCCTCCAGTCCTCCTTTCTCCAAGATCTGCAGCCTCCCTGGCTCCTGCGGCCTCCATTCAGTCCCAAGAGAAGGTCTCAGAGGAAAAACCATCCAGCGGGTCTTCTTCAGCCACAACTAAAAGGAAGTCCTGCCCTGGATAAACGGTAGGATTTCTCCTTTCCTTGGAAAAGTTCCAAGGAATTGCCTGTCCACTTTTTTTGCTCAAAAACGTGAGGAGAATTTCCAAAGACCATTTGGGTCCCGCAGTTGAAAACCACACAAAGAAGAGTCAAAGAAAACCGCAATCCTGTCCTGCATATTGCTACCCAAGATTGCCAGGTGAGACCTACATGGCATAAGCCAACATGCTCAATCGTACGGGATGCGGTCTCTTGGGAGCAGGCGTCCAGCTGCAGAACCCCCTGCCCAACCAACACATTCCTTATCTTCCTTCCAGTGCCCTTAGCCCTCTCATACTTCTTCAACTCTGCTTCCTTTCTCACTTTCAGGGCTCTAACATTTGGGGGTTGCCTTTCAGCATTTCAGCTTCTACTGCATTTCAGCAGATGAAGGAAGCGCAGCCTGACGGCTTCGTGGCATTGTTTTCCTGGGAGACAGAATTTTATGCTTAAGTTGCACAACCTCCTGACAACTATCAGCTATCAGGCAACTCATAAATCTTAGAAATAAATAAACCCACAACTCAAAACGATGCCCCAGCCTCGTGGGAAGGAGCAGGCGGTGGCAGGCTCCGTGCATTTGCACAGGAGAGAAAACGCATCTCGGCCCCTGGGAGCGACCTGAACGCTGGCAGCCAGGAGAGGGTGCTCGGGAGGAAGCTAGCAACTCAGCCCTAACCAGGATGCAATCAGGCCAGCATGCACAGCGAGGGGAAAAATAAGGACAGCTACTTCCCTCGGAACGTGAAATGTTGTGCCCTCGAAGCTGGGCTGATGGGACATCCATGTCTTCATGATGCAAAGGGGGAAAACTTTCCAGCGATGCAGCTTCCCCCACACTGCCTAATGGCTGCAAAGACCCTTTCAGAGAGGGTCTGAGGCACAGAAATTGCATGTGCAAGCACACACAGGCGCACGCCTACACAAACACATGCTCCACTCCTTTCTTCACCCCCAGTGGCTGGTTACAGTTTCCCTCGGTCTTTGCTTCCTGTTGTTTATTCTAGCAGACAATCCCAGGCAGTAAATTCTCTTCCATATGAAGTAAACTATTATAAAGATTAGTTGTGCGTCCTAAAAGGACCCAGCCAGGCCTGGGAAAAACAAACAGAAGCCTTTGAAATCCTGTTCTTTTCTCCCTCCTTCTCTCTTCTGTCTTTCTCTCTCTTTCTCTCTCTTTTAGCAAACCACATAGGTTTCCACTTATAATCATATTCCGGCAGGCTGCATAGCCGACTTGAAAACTGAAAAGCCGGGGAAGACACACAGAGGCTCTCAGCTGCAAACGGCACCCTGAGAATGGTACCAAAACCAAGTATGTCTCCCCAGCAGTAAATAAGGCCTAGTTAATGAGGGGCATTGGAGGGTCTGGACTTCAAATGGGGGTGGGGGTGGGGAAGGTGGTGGCAGATAAGCGATAAGGGTGGCCTTCTGGACGTTATGGCCCATCCATTTTCAGCGGCTCTGGACAACGTGGCCCAGGAAAGAGACGCGGGGAGCTGCCACCTGCCATCCAGGGCACTGCAAAGAGCATTACTGGGACATTAATACTCTTTGGGAACACCAAGAGAAAGGATTTCCTGGTGTCTCAAGAGAAACTGTGGCTCACTGGGTAAAACCGATGTGGTTGAAAATCACATCCCGGTGGCCTTTCCCACGCATCAAGACAAACACTGTGGGAACTTCAGGCTAAATCAGTGCTAGTGTTTTTCTCATAACAAAATCACCAATGAATTCTCAAGACCCCCATACAGGGTGTGGTGTCTTCAAGCCCAATATCTTGTTTTAAAGATATATAACCCAACAGCTGCACAAGTGGGTGCTAACACCAAAGCTACTTTTTCATCCTTCTCAAAGAAAAAAGGTCTTTTTTTCTTTCGATGCAGGAGCAAAGGGAGAGAGCTTTATGGACACAAAATACAGAAAACACAGGTCAACCCACCTTACAAAACAAGAGATGTTCATAGCATGTGAATGCCGAGATGGGGAAAACTATTTATTAAAATATAAAAAGTTTTTCTGCTGTCCCATCCAGCTTTTCCTCTGTGGAACTTCAAATTATCTCCACACCAGATGCTAAACAATTCTGATCCATTTAACTTTGCTGTCATGCAACTTCTGAGACATTCATGAAATTTTAAAGTTTTATCATCAAGTCAAGCTGTCCAAATGCCACGGGGGTCTGCTGTTTCCAATTTGGACACCATTTTCAGCTTAAAACTACATCCCAAATGTGTATTCTGTGATAAGATGCAATCCAATTTTCCAGCGTAGTTTTAGTTTAGTTTAGTTTTTTTTAATCCTAGCAGCCTAACCAGATGGAACCGTTCTGAATACCCCTACATGAAACTGAGATGGACAGAAATAAATTCACCCTTAATCTCTTCCAGAATGCCACTTAAAACATAGACAGGGCATGAGGACACATCCAGATAATCAACCAAATCATAGAATCTGCTACTATACTATTAGCCAGGATCAGCTTCTTTTTCAGAAAGAAAGCGAGCTGAAATAAGCATCTTACACAGAGTCTTGGGTGGGGTGGGGGGGGAATAGAACAAGAACACAGGGTGGGTTTCTGAGCTGAAAATTGCAGCTTTGCTCCTCAAAGAACTTCTGACACTAATGATAACATTCTCTGACCATTTAAATGCCAGTTCTTAAAAAACTCTCCTGTTATATTTGTTCTGAGTTGGAAGGCCACAAAACGCTACTTTAATTATAGACCAAGGCTTCACAATGGGCACTTTTGGAGGTCTGTCTGCCTATGTCTTAGCAATAAACAAGATGACATGGGAAACGCTTCCTGTCTGGACAGTAACCAAGCCATCACTGTGAGGCTGCCAGGCTGGCATTTCTTTCTCTGTTTTTGCCTTTTTAAAAAGCCTTAACCAGCATTACAGCCCCTGGGTGAGGGCAGAAGGTCTGACTCTGTCTGGAGGCAAACAAGAAAGTCAGCCACTAGTTTGCCCCCAACCCAGCTTCAGAAAACACACGGGGACTTGGTTGAGCTAAGTGACCAGAGCGCAGATCCAGCCTGCAATTAAAGTTCTCAAGTCATTTCCAGCCACTTCCCAATTCAGATGACCTGCTCACCCGAGTGAGAAAGCGGTGAGGGCACTCAGTATCACGTCAGCCTCCTGCTCTCCTGAGGGCTACATGCATAAAAGGTGACATACAAAGTTCTCACCGCCAAGTTCAAACTGGGAACCCATCTCAGTTTCCTCACCTCTTTCGACTTGACAGGGTTTCTTGGGGTTCCACCAGAGTTGCGCCCATCGTCCTCTGGTCAGCCACACGGTCTTTGGGATTCCAAGCTGACCGGTGTTGCCTCTGCTGGGAAGGGCCACACAGCTTGCTGATCTGGAAGAGAAAAACCCCAAATCAGCAGTTCCAGAGCTTTTCAAGGCCTGATGGTTTGTAAGCCCGTATTCTTCTGAGTCTTGCAGCTGCAAGCCAAATCAAGTTTGCAGTTAATCTGAAGTTAAGCAGAGTTACACCTTCTGTTCAATTTACAGGCTGCGAGTTCATTCCGTATGATTAGAACGTTCACCCCTCCTTAGAGGAGGAAGTATTGAGCTTCAAGACAGCTTCACCTAACTCCTTTCCTAAAATTAAAACAGGACCCCACAATCATCGTCAAGCTCAGAAAACACTAATTACTTTCCAGCAGATTAAGTACGTGACTAACCTTAGATGACCCATGCGCTTGTTATTCTAATCGTTGGAAGGAACGGTCAGCTCGCCTTTTACAACAGGCCCAGCTGTCTTCGACACGTAATTCTGAGCTGGGGTGCCTTATCGGCCTTTCTCTGTTCCAGTGTTGGCGTTCCCCCACCCACCCAGAGCTACCAGGAAAGGTCCTTGGCAGTTGCTGATCTGCAACATCCCCCTGCATTTGCACTTCCATCGCCCACCCCACAGAAAAGCCAACCAAAAATATTCCTAGAGCCCGCAATTCGTATTCATGTTCCTGGTTCCACAACACATTCCTTGTTTGGTGGTTGTCTGGGGCTGAGCACGCAGGGTGGCTCCAGCAGAAAGATGCTCATTTGGCCTGTGGGTGGGACCGCACAGGACTGCTTTGCTCTAGGGGTGAAACAACATCGGGAAGTTTTTCGGTTTGGGGCAGAAGGGGGAAAGACAGAACGGCAAGGCAACCGAGGGGAGGTGCTGAGAAGACGGGGGTCAGGAAGGTGGGGAGACGTGCCACTATAAGCATGCGCTATCCTTGCCCAATTCCCGTGTCCGTGAAGAACCTGGAGATATCAGAGCATTCCAGATTTTGCTCCTACCAAACCATGGCCGATCCAAAACGCTCTCCAGAACTTGGGACCTTGTTCTATGCTACAAAACATCGCCCCCCATTTCATGCAGCCCTCCATTCCCCAGGTTTGACCCTGGGAGGGATTCACCAGCTGGATTCACCCATGGTCCTAAGCCACGGTGCGTTGGTTAAATGAAATGCAACTGGCTGGGTTCACGCCCTAATTGTGCTTTACAAATCACATTTGGCTGGATTCATGCAAAACAGGTAAACTGCATGGTGGTTTAACAAGGTCTATGGACCGAGTGATCGCAGCCTTGGGCTTCAGCCTTTTCGGGGTATAAAAAGGCTGCTGGGATCAGACTCTGCAAATTAGCAAGAGGCTTCATGGTTTTGGTCTACATCGGTGTTTTTCAAACTTGACAACTTTGAGCGGTGTGGACTTCAACTCCCAGAATTCCCCAGCCAGTGCCAGGGAATTCTGGGAGTTGAAGTCCACACCGCTTAAAGTTGCTAAGTTTGAAAAACACCAGGCTACATGAATGTGATGCTCAATCATGGTTTAGGGTTACCCTTCCACAGAACGCCCAAGTCCCAGGCTCTAAGTGCTCACTTCATAGCAAGCAGCCAACTATGGTTCGTTGTGCATGAGGGAACCTTACAAACCCCGATTCCTGGTTTGGGAAGAAATTACAGATTGAGCGTGCCCACTGCACAGGTAGGAAGTGGGCACCCATCTCTTTTGCCTCCCTTCAGCTGTCTTCTAGCTGCTCCTTTCTCCCCCATTAAAAGAGGCCCCCCATCCTGTTCCGACCCCCAATACCCCTAATTGTGTGGTTTGGCAAACACATCCAGAGTACCACACGCTTCTGCCTGGCTCCATGAAATAGCAGGCATCGCTGCAGTGTTTCCTTCTCCCTCACAAGAAATCTATGCCTTAATTATGGGTTGAGATCTTGCCGGCCGGCCTTGGCACCTGGCATACACAGCTGCTCTGCTGCTCCCTTGAGTTTCACTCTTTTTTTGGGGGGGGGGCTCATTTTCTCTCTCTCTTTCTGCACCCCTCCCCGCAGTGCCACAGGCAAAAACCTGGTTGCAGGGAAGCTCAATGTGTGTCAAGGCCCCACAAACATCTTCCCTGTTCCAAATGCCAACCGCTGCAGTAGGAAACTGGCTTCAATATGGATTCAGCGTCTCATTTCTGATCCACTAGTGTCTGTGAGTCTGTGGCCGCTAGAGGGTGAGAGCTGAGGGAGGGAGGGAGGGCGGGTTTTCCTTTCCACAAAAAGGACGCAGGATTCATTATATACCAAAGAATATTTCTGGGTTAGCAAAGCACCCGTCCCTGCCCAGCTTTCTGCAACCAACTACTTACCACTCAGGAAGAGACGACCTTTCTCCTGCAGGTTGGTCTGTGCATCCAGTGCTGGCAGATATACTGCCTCTGCATAAGTAGGCTCCATTTCACTGAACCCAAACATGCCTATTTATTTTCAGTATCGCTCAACTGGCACCGCAGGATTTGTTTCCCTTTGCTTCTCTTAAATGTACTATGAATTATTTTCAACCAGCCAGAATCCACACTGGGTGGTTTGAGGGCGCATGGAAAGAAAGGCTGCTCCCTAGTAACAAGAGCAACGTTCTGCATGCAACATTCAAATCTTTGCATCATCTCCAGGGCTGGAAAAAAATGGCTTTCTGGACCTGCAGAGTGCAACCAGCCAGCGTAAGCCAGCTTTCCAACAATGCAGCATCCAGCCTGCTTCATACTGATGGTGCAATCCAACGCATTACAGGCAGTCCTCAACTTATGACCATAATTGGGACTGGAATGTCTGTTGCTAAGCGAGGTGGTTGTTAAGTGAGTCATGCCCGATTTTACAACCTTCTTTGCCACGGTTGATAAGCGAATCACCATGGTCATTAAGTGAATCCAGCTTCCCCCATTGACTTTGCTTGTCAGAAGCCAGCTGGGAAGGTTGCAAATGGCGATCTCATGACCCCAGAATGCTGCAACCATCGTAAGTGTGAGCCATTTGCCAAGCGCCTGAACTTTGATCGTGTGACCATAAGACACACTGCAATGGTCATAAGTGCAAAGACAGGTTGCAAGTCACTTTTTTCAGCGCCGTCATAACTTTGAATGGTTGCTAAACAAATGGTCGTAAGTCGAGGACTACCTGTACCTGAATTCAAAACCTCCATCTTTTCCAACTCTATCAAATCTGACACCATTTTATGATCTTTGATAATGTCAACCCTTATTCTGTTTTGCTCAACCAACCAACAAAAGGCTTAGGGGAGAGGTCAGACTCCGAGGCCAAAGGTCGCTGCACAATGGCAATGTTTAATGTTAACAGCAATAGAGTAATTGCAGTAACTGTGTTTAATTCGACTTCAATTTAATCAAATCAAAATGCATTCCCACTTTTCCTGGCTCTGCCCACTTCATGGTTCTGCCCACCCACTAGGGATGCTCCTCCCCCGGTCAAAGGTCGAATGCCTGCCAAGCTTACAGTCCCCTGGGAGAGGGAGAGGCTTAAGAGTTTTTAGAAGTTTTTCTGCTACAAATCATTTTATACGGATTGCTTAACTATAATCTGACCATCTTTCAAATGTTTTCCAAACATATTGCTTTCCCTTTTGTCCTTTTGGTACCCCTCCCCTTTTTTTTCAAGCTTATGTTAACGTTTAAGCCCTCAATATTTAACATTTCCCTGTGGAACAAATGCCCAAATCCATGAATATGGCTGCAACCACTTTCTAGCTTGTTTTCTCCTCTGATCTAAACCTGCAGCCTGTTTGTAGATCAACAGTACAAATGGGCACCTTTCATTTATTTCAAGTGACCCAAAGGTGGCCCTCAAGCCCACGAATTTCTAGCTGGCGACAGAGTCTCCTAATGAAATTCTCTTTTTCCTACCCAAGGAAATGCTCAAAACTTACATGGAAAGGATGGGGTACAGGACATAAACTTTCTAATAGTATTAGCCAGGCCCATTTAACATTTCTACAGGTGTAATCAAAATGCTAATATATGTTAATGTTTAGACTGTGGTTAATGTTTTGTCTTCTTAATTTCCCTGGGGTTTTAGTGCAGATTTAAATCTGCCATGTTATTCAATGGATTGCGCGCTTTCTGGAAGCCGCATCTCCCTCGGGAATACTGATTAAGGAAAGTGAACCAATGTCTTATGGGCCAAAAAGGCCCAGAAGAAAACGAACGAAAATAAAAGGCCATTTCTTATCATTGGAGGCCTGTAATCACTGCACATTCACTTCCTCCTATCTTGAAATGGAAAGATCAGGAGTGTCATTTAAAAAACGAGAAGGCCAAAAGAGCCCTCCCTGAATCAGAGCCAGGCCGTGTGCTAGATGTGATAAAGGCAGTGTTGCTTGCACGCACATTCTCGAGTCACACCCTTTCTGGAGCCTCTGCCACCCCCTTGGCTTCCTGCACCGCCATTAAAGCCCATTGAAACCCAGGAGCAAACTCCCCCGGGGGTGTTTCAGCTGGGGAATGGTGGGCACCACAGAGGCTGCCCAGGGACAGAAAGACATATAACAGAAAATAAGAATATGTGGTTGCTAAAAAGTATACAGGTGGTCCTCGAGTTACGACGGCAAATGGGACATTGCTAAGCAATGCAGTCGTAAAGCGCGATGTCACATGATCACATCACTTAACAGCGGCAATCCCGGCTGTCGTCGTAACCCAAGACGCGTGGATCATTAAGCAGGAAGCAGAGGGAGTTCCAGGTAAGAGATGCGGGGGTGCCATGGGGGGGTGGGGGAGGCCCAGTGCAGGCCATGCGTGAGTTGGGGGAGGGGTGCTTGGTGCAGCGCAAGCTCAGAAAGGCCATGGAAAGAGGGCGTGGTGTGTGTGTGTGCAAGCGAAGGGGAGAAGGAGGGCACGCTGCGTTCAAGCAAAGAAAGGCGGGGGAAGACTTACCCCAGCGACTTGCGACCTTCCTTGCCAGTTTCCCATTGACTGTGCTTGGGGAAGCTGGCAGGGAAGGTCACAAATGGCGATCACATCACCGCGGGATGCTGCAACTGGTCGTAAGTGTGAGCTGGTTGCCAGGCACCTGAATTTTGTTCACGGGACCGTGGGAGCGCTGCAACAGCCAGAACTTCGGGGACCGATCGTAAGTCCCTTCATTCAGCGCAGCCGTAACTCTGAATGGTCGCAGAGTGAATGGTCGTAACTTGAGGACTACCTGTAAGCTTTTACTGAAATTTTAAATGGAAGAACAAGTTAAAGAGTGTATGATAAAATGGGCCAAGAATTTTGATTATAATATACAGATGGACCAATGGGAGAAGACAAGGTCGATAAGGCTGAAATTTACATTCTGTTGTAACTGAAAAGAGAATTTTTACGAAATGATGAACCGTTGGTATATGACACCAGAAAAATGATCTAAGATGTATAAAGGTATTTCAAATTTATGTTGGAAATGTGGAAAACATGAAGGGTCATTTTATCAAACATGGTGGACTTGTAAACAAGCTAGAAATGGATTTGTATGGGTCCATACATGGGTATGTATGTACAGTGATACAAAGAATTTTAAAGATTAACTGTTAGCTAAAACCAGAATTTTGGGGGGGGGTTATGGACAGTCAATTAGAATAGGTCATGGAAGATTGTTTTTATATATGGTAACTGCAGTGAGATTAATATATGCACAAAGATGGAAAGACTCTGAAATACCTACAGTGGAAGAATGGTTGGTGAAGTTGACAGAAATGCAAAAATGGCAAAATTGACTTGTTTAATTAGGGAAAAGGCAACACATATATTTATTAGTGACTGGAAACCCTCTATGGGCTTTTTGCTGAAAATGGAAAAAAAGGAACAGGTGATTCATGGATTTGATCATTAGAAAGGGCAAAATATAGGAAGAAGGGAATCATGATGTAACCTTAAAGAGGGAGGACAGATGATAAATTTGTAACTGCTGTAAAAAAGATCAGAAGCCACTTTATACTTTTTCTTTTCTTTTTCTTTCTTTCTTTCTTTCTTTCTTTCTTTTTCTTTTCTTTATTTATTTACCAATTTTCTTTATTTTCTTTTTTCTTAAATTTGTATCATTTTTACTGTTGTACAAAATTCTTCAATAAAAATTAGTAAGAATAAAAAAGAAAATAATACCAGCTATAGTTCAAAAACCCTGCAAAGAGGAATCTAAAAGAAATTCTCAAGCATCCCGAGAATGAGGTAGAAAAACAGAAGCTTCTTTTTCTAAGGAAAGAAGAAAAGTTTGAGAAACTGCAGATTACAACCCAGCATTACTTCATTCCATAAACCATGGTTAAGCAAAACCCTGGCTACAGTGACATATGGAATATAAATTAACACTAATATATGCAATTATTTCAGTTTGATTAGAGTAGCTCTGAAACAATTTTTTAAAAAAATCTGTAATGCCTTTGCTTTAAAGGTAACAAATTAGAAAAATTATATAATGGTAACGGTTTAAATCTAAACCTTTCTGATATGACCTCACCAGCAGCATGAAAGGAAGACGTATTTCATGCCCTGGAGGGGTTTCAATATTGCAACAGCTTTAAATAATTCCCTGCCAAAATGTGTAAAGGCAACAAAACATAAATACTTTAGATAACATCGTTTCTATCACATCAGTTCACACTCCATCTTGGAAAAGATGCTTTTAACAAAGACAGTGAGACCACCAACTCCATACAGATATTAAGGAAAGTTCAGCAGAGTGACAATAATCCCAAACATGTCTAGGAAATTCTTTTTAAAAAATCTATTAAGTAGTTTGGTGCTGGAAGGAAGGAAGGAAGGAAGGAAGGAAGAAGGAAGGAAGGAAGGAAGGAAGGAAGGAAGGACAAAGAGGGAGGGAGGGAGGGGTACTAAGCTTAGAAACCAATTAAGTTTACAATCCCACTCCCTTCTAGCACTGAAGATGTTGCCTAGCTGGGTCATGAAACGTCTGCATGCCAACCACCAAGCTCAAAGACTACCAAGGACTCCATACTTCAACCCTGAGCTACAGAGATTCTCTTCTATTGGAACTTCACAAAGTTTTATAGAAGTGCTCTGCTTCTGAACATCCTTTCAAAGGCAGAAACTCTCTTCTGCTGAACTCCACAAGAATTGATAGCACAGAAATGCAGGGTAATTTTTTCCACCTGGAGCTAATAGCATTCAACTGCAGCGTTTCAGAAGCCTTATTCCGAAGAACGCGTGTTGCTTCCATGATGCAAAGAGGCCTTTCGCAAGAATGAAAAAGATTCCCCGAGCTGTCTGGGGAGGAGCAGGCCATTAGATCTGCAAGAAGGGAGATTTTTCTAAGGTGATTTGCACAATTAGCCGCCACACCAGGCTTCTGATCCCTGTTGTTGGAGTCAAGAGCAATATTCTTTGAAACGGAGCATTAACTTGCCCCGCAATGACTTTAATAAGGCCCCGTAGAAGTCGCTGCTCATAAAACCAGAGCAGAGGATGGAGGACGGCGCTGAGGCTAGCCAATCTCCTTAATTAGGCATCTTTCTCCTTCCCTTCCTCTCTATTAGCAACTTAACAGCAAGTGTACATATTTATATAACGCCACTCTAGTTCTGCATAACAAGAACGCTGGCCATTTAATTAACAGTTGGGAGATGGTAATCACAATTTTGGAAGCATCCTTGTACAGGCTCCCAACATGTTTAGATTTACATTCCCATCAAGAACCTCCTCTGGAGCCAGGCCAGGAAGATGATAACAACCCAGAGAGATCCATCAAATTACAAGTGGTTGGCTGTACGGCCAGGATTTTAAAAATGCCCTCTCATTACAATCTCCCTCAGGGGGCCAACTTGTACATCGGCACAAAATTCACCTTCCTAGATCCTTGCCAAAATTAAACACAAAAAGTGATGGTCTATTGCCCCCTTCCAAAGTCTAGGATGTGAAAGGGGTGCAAGATTTTTCAGCTCTTATCTAGGCCTCTTTAAACTGCAGGAGGAGGATGCACAATCAGATTAAATCTCCCCTAAATATACTTTCAGCCAATGTAAAACAGCACACACACACCCCTTAGGGTTAGTTAACACCATTAATAGTTTTTGCCTTCTAAAGCAGTGTTTCTCAACCTCAGTGACTTTAAGATGTGTGGACTTCAACTCCCAGAATTCCCCAGCCAGCATGCGTGAACTCCCAGAATTCCCCAGCATGCTGGCTGGGGAATTCTGGAAGTTGAAGTCCACACATCTTAAAGTCACTGAGGTTGAGAAGCACTGATCTAAGGTATGTGCCATTCTCTTCTAAATGGGCTGGCACAATGCAATGAACAATGTCACACTTGTGTCTCTAGGTCTTCTGCAGATTCCCCTTCTCACACTTGAGAAGACGGGGCCGAACTGGTTGAGTAACCTCTTGTTCCAGCCTGCTGCCATCTGTACTGGTTGCTAATCTGTTTCCAGGCTCAGATTTAAAGTTCTGATTTTATCCTCTAATGCACCAAATGGTTCAAGTTTGGTTCCTTGAAGGAGTGCCTGTTCCCCGGTGTTACCCACCTGATCTCTTAGATCAACAAGCCCAGATTAATCTCTAGGCGCCCCATTTAACAAGCAAAGTGGCATGCCACGGGAGGAGACACGTTTCAGTGGTGGCATCCCATCTCTGGGGTACAAAATAAGGGGTTTTTATACTCTCTCACGAATTTTAAGAACTTGATTTGTTCCTGTTGATTTTCCTGATACCTTCTTTTTCTGCTTTGACTTTGACTTTGGATGTCACATTTCTACCTCTGCCCCTCCTTTGATTTCAGAACTTTTGAAGCTCATAATTACTGTTTGTACTTACATTTCTGATTTACTTCTGCACTACCTAGGGAACTCGAATTACTTAGATATTTAAAAGCATAATAAATGGACAAATAAAGACTGTCTTTTAAGGTGAGGTCCCAGTTAGGAAATATCCCAGCCATGAAGCATAGGAAGCATCAATGTCTGTTAGAGAAAGATACCTCATTAACGGCAATAAAAATGATTTAGAAAAAAGGTCATGTCCTATCATAACAATTCTCAGCAATTAGGCATTTCTTCCAGACTGCAGAACCTACTCATCCACCATTAATGCTGCTAACGGGTACAGTGAAACATTTGTTAAGGCTCAGATATGTTCAGCCATGCATGCGGTACTCTGCAATCACATTTCTGACCACAGTGTCCCTGTGACCTACACAGCCAGATGAACTATATAAAAGCCAATTTCCAGCAAGAATTGAAACAGCCAGTTCAGAGTGAGGACAATGCTTCCAGCATTCCAGCATTACTGGAGAGTGAGGGAGAAGCAAAGCTGAAATTGCAACTTGCCAGCTTCCCCAAAGCACATCAAACTTCTTTAGGATCTCTGGAGGGAGAGAGAGGGATCAGAAAGGCACCACTTGCCCTGGTAGCTGCTTTCTTTCAGCCTCTGCTCCCAGCCTGAATGGTGAATCTTTCCAAGGTGAAACCATTCTTTTTCAAGAATGTTTTTCCTCCAAGTCCCTCCACCTGTCTGAACATGGGGATAACATTTTGCAAAAGACAAAATCCCCTGCAAGCAATTTAGAACCCAGCAACGTTAAAAGAGAAGCTTCTCAACATCCCCACTTCTTCAAACCTCTAAAACAACTTTAAAAAATCCAACAAATCACCTGCCTACTTCCTCTGCCCACAAATATTGTGGAAAATTTCTAAATCTGGGTTCTCCTCCCCTGGTTGATCCCAGTCTGCAGGAGCTGTTTAAACTACAGCTTGATGTCAGAGGATGCGTGTGTCTGTCTGTGTATTTTGTCTGCACCCTTAACATCAGAGGGCATTTCGACTGCCATCGCTAACCATCCAGGGCTGCCAAGGTGTTCTTGGGAGGAAATGCCAGAGATCAGCCAACTTTCTAAATTGAGTTTTCTTCCTTGCAAGAACAAATCTGTGTCTGGGCTGCCCCCTTTGGGACACAGATATCTGAATGTGCCCCTGCACAAAGAAATCCCTGAATGTGGATGTGGTACATGGCTAGCCAAGAGCTGTTTTCCTGGCATGCTTGTTTTCTAATTGCAAGGTTTTTTTTTCCCCAGTTTGAAGAAGCATCACCAAGCCCTCATCTGCAACTGTCTTGGAGGGGGCATCACCCTGTGCCCTTAGAGGGCACCAGATTGAGGACAATGGATTTAAGGGCCGGCCAGCCATTCCAACCTCCTTATGTTGCCCCATCTTGGCGCAAAACAGCTGAACCCAAAAGATAACAAGGTGTAAAAATTATTAGAGGTCAGACGCATAACTAAGGGAGAGTGCTCAAGGACACAAATGCAGGATATCTGGAAACAGCTTTATATTTTGGGTGTTTTCTCCCCCAATTGGACTTGGGTCTGTGCCCGAGTTCACATGCACATTGGGTGCCTGCATACAAAAGTGCATTGCACACGCATGACATAGTTCACATCACTCCCGCAAAGGATGTCACAATGAGCGTGAAGTCCCTTGCACCCGACGCACACCCGCCTTTCCTCTCCTCAAGATGCTAACAGACGAATCTCTTAATAACGCAGCGTTTCTGTTCTTCGGGTACAAATGCAATGGATTTCATCTCACACAATTATTATTTATTAGGCTTCATACCCCATAAATTGCCTTGGAGTCACTTATACCAAAATAGATCTGAACCTCTTCGGAAAGGGGGTTAAGTCCCTCGCTGTTTTCCTGACATTCCTTACAGCTGCTGGAAGGAGCATTTCTTTCATGGATGTTTTTGCAACTCTTTCTGCAGAAAGGAACAATGAAGCACCTGACACTTCTCTTTCCTGGCGTCTTAATCAAGAGTCTCCCCTGGTTATCCATTTGAATCTTTGTTTACCTTTAATGTACCAGTAAATTGTTCACGAGTTATTAACGCCGGAACAGAAAAGCCATTTGCTTAAAATCACCTGCCTTTCCCCCACTCTTTCCCCCACCCAAAAGCAGCTAATGCCTTGCAATTAGAGAGCTCTCTTACAGCAGAAATTCTTCATCTCACTTCATGGCTTCATTTAGTTTACAGCAGAGTTTCTCAACCTTGGCAACTTTAAGACCGGTGGACTTCAACTCCCAGAATTCACCAGCCAGCCATACTGGCTGGGGAATTCTAGGAGTCGAAGTCCACGGGTCTTAAAATTGCCAAGGTTGAGAAACATCAGTTTATAGGAAGGTTACATTTGCCTCTTGCTCAGGGTCCTCCCCTGCTTCCCTTGACTTACAGCCACAATTGGGATTGGAACTTCCATTGCTAAGCGAGGCGGTTGTTAAGTGAGTCACACCCAATTTTACAACCTTTTTTGCCACAGTTGTTAAGCAAATCACCGCTACCATTAAGTGGATCACACAATCATTAAGTGAATCCGGCTCCTCCCACTGACTTTGCTTGTTGGAAGCCACCTGGGAAGGTTGCAAATAGCGATCACATGACCCCAGAATGCTGTAACCACCGTAAGTGTGAGCGGTTGCCAAGCACCTGAATTTTGATCATGTGACCATGGGGTGCTGCGACAGTCCTAAATGTGAGGACCAGTCGCAAGTCACTTATTTCAGCTCCATCGTAACTTCGTACGGTCACTAAACAAATGGTCGTAAGTCGAGGCCTACCTGTATGTGTTATAAATGGTTCACCAACTTTGTCTCCCCACTGACAGAAGGCACGTTCCCTTCTCTGTTAGGGGGGACTTTCCTATAATACTGCCAATGTGCCCCCAGCACCCCATGCACTAGCAAACAGCCCCAATAAAAGAAGAACTCACAGTTGTCGCCAACTTCCCAGCATTCTTCCGCAGGTAAGCGATTGCATCCTGAACCAAAGAGAAGAGGTTGAGTAGGACATGTTCTATGTCGTAGGTGCCCTTCATGCCCTTCACCATTCCTTCCAGAGAGCGGAGGTATTCCCGCCAGTAACTGTCGATTTCCACCACGCTGGCCAGGCATCCTTGCAACACACCGCCGCAAAACCCTGCACATGGCTTGGCCGTGAGGAGGTCCTGGCACTGGGGGCAGTACCACATCTTCAGGAGTGCCCGTCCACAATCCCTGCTGAACCTCAAGTGATCAGTGGTGTTGACCACTTCAATGCCGAGGTTGAGCACCTGGAGGAAGACCCGGGTGACCTGGAGGGCCTTGGACACCTGGGTCATCATGATTTTGGGGAAGGGGCCAAAAGCCTTTAAGTCTCGCCGGGCTAGCCGCAGACACTCCACCGTCTCCACAGGAGCATCGGGGGCTCCAGGATTGATCACCTGCGGGTAGATCAAGGGGAACAAGCTGTCGAAGAGCTCATCGACCATGTCATTGACGTTGATATCCGAGCCCAAGATGTACAAGGAGATGTCGGTAAAGAATTCCCCCACCAATTTAAAAGCCCGGGCAGCTACGTGGCGGTAGTAGCTCCTGAACATTGAGTTGGTGTAGTTCCTGGCGTGCCGCACGGCCATTTCAAAGGCTTCTGAAAAACAAAACGCGAAGGGGGAAGGTGGTTAGTAAGCAGGCAAGACGATCACAGCCGCAGCATCAGCAGCAGGGATCCATCTGGGTTTCTGATGGTGTCGATTTCAGAGCCCCTAGCAGGAACCTTTGAAAGAAAATAGCTAAGGGGTATACGGTAATTATTCCAACGGAAAATTTAGCTGCCCAAGTCTGTTTTTGTAACATGGATTGGGGATGAAAAGTTAATTAAAAAAACCCACAATCTTTTCAATGTAAAAATCACATGCCGGGGTATGATTAATTGATGGAAATCAGAATTTTAGCCACCCAGGGCCATGCATATGAGATGGGTGGCCTTATAAATCCACTAAATTAATAAATTTATAAAACAAAACAAAAATTTCTGCTTTAAAAATGCCTCTTTCTTCAGGGTAGGAAGGAGAAGACAGGCTCCATTTTAGCTAATAACATGATACAGAGTGGCTTCCAAACTTAATGCAGAACTCCAGATCCAGCCACCCAGCCAGCTTGCTTGATCTCAAACAGCCAAGTGGGGTTTGGCTCAGCTGGCACTTGGATGGGAGACCTCCAGGAAATACCAGCTGTAGATTAGACTGAGAAGTTAAAAAAAAAAAAAAAACTTTTTGGAAAAAGGCTACCGTAAATCTGCTATAGAGAGCCAGTTTGGTGTAGTGGTTTAAGGCATCAAGCTAGAAACCAGGAGTTCTAGTCCCACCTTTGGCACAAAGCCAGCTGGGTAACCCTGGGCCAGTCCCTCTCTCTCAGCCCTAGGAAGGAGGCAATGGCAACCCACTTCCAAAAAACCTTGCCAAGAAAACTGCAGGGACTTGTCTAGGCAGTCTCTGAGAATTGGACACAATTGAATGGATTAAAAAAAATCAGTTACATAATTAACACCTGCTTTAATATTTGCTTTTGAATTTAAGGCTCGCCACCCACAACCTGCCAGGACTTGGATGGGATACAAGCACAGCTAAATAAGTAAGTAAATTTTGCTGCCAGGGAAGGAGGCTTCTATGGGACCCGCAGAGGTTGAACTTCATTCGAGAGATATGTTCCTTTGCATCCTTTACATGGTGCACCCTTCACTAACACACCACTTCTCCAGTCTTTCCAGCCAGATTATTGGGGGTTTTCTGGGAGGAAGGTATAAAAATCTGGGCAGATTCAGGGGAATGCCAAAGCGCATGGATCCCCTCTCTCTCTCTCTCTCTCTCTGAAGTGCCACGCAGGCCCTGGGCGCAGAAACCCCACACTGACATCTCTCACTAATTTGGTCCCCAGCTGCCTGTCCCTACTCCGGGGCAAACCACTCTGCAGCTCAGGTGATAAAGAACTCCTTCCTCGCCCGCCAGCCTGCGAATTAGCACAGCGAAAGGGAGAAAAAGAGACGGATCGGATTGTGTTACGTTTTCTTTGAACGCTGAAGAGTCATACCATTTGGGCTACCAAACCTCGAGGGCACCATTAATAAAGGGAGGGAAACCTAACAAGCATCTTGGCAGTTTGCGGGTTGCTAACCTCTGTCGGCAGAGCACCTTTCAATGCGCCAGCCAGAGAATGTGAGAAGGGTGGGGAAACGGGCAGAGAGCAGCTGAAAACGATTCCCATGGAAAATTTAAGTATGAAAGCCAAAATGCTTTGCGTCTCCCCTTCTGGTTCCCAGCTCGCATTAGATCCAGAGATTGAGTTACAGACATTTATATCATAGGGTCCCGGCAAGAGGACAGAGCTGAAAATTAAGTCACTTAGCAAGATTAAAAGAGTGGTGCCTGGAATTCCCAGCACCTTTGAATGAAGCTTGCTGTTAAACTCAAGCACATTGCACGTTAAAATAAAGCTGATTATGCATCAGGCACTTTAAACCTTGAGGAGTCCTTGGTCTTCCCTGAGCTTGGTGGTTGGCTTGCAGACGTTTCATTACCCAACTAGGTAACATCGTCAGTGCAAGGGAGGGTGGGGTTTGCAATGATAAACCACATTTACACACCGTTCAAAAGAGACAATAAAGAAGCTCAGAAGGAAACAAAGAGACCAGAGCACATCCCCTCCAGCAGCCAACACCAAACAAGCAGGGATTAGCACCAGACAAACCATCAAGCAGAAAACAATGCCCCAGTCAAGCAGCTACCAAGGAGAAACCCCCACCCCCACCAACACTGGCAGGGCAACCTATTGTACATAAACAGGGAGCAACCCCACCCTCACCAGCACTGAAGATGTTGCCTAGTTGGGTCATGAAACGTCCGCAAGCCATCAGCCTGTAATGGTTGCTTATTCTAAAACACCATCAGACTCATGAGTAGGAATTCAAAGATATCTGATTTATTAAAGTATAGTATGCAGGATCACTGAGAAAGCTGAGAATGATGAAAGTGCGCCAAATGCAAACTAAAAACCCTCGGTACAAATGAGATCCCTCCCCCCGTAGAATCTTCCCAAGCTCACAATCCCAGGTGCTCCTAACGGTCTCTGATGGTCTGCGGGAAAAGGCCTTGAACAGAGAACACAACCCAAGCACATTCCATTGTAATGAACACAGATACAGAGCTTGGCACAAGGTCTCACAGCAGTTCCCTCCCATGCAGAAACGCGCGTCAGCGCCATGGCATGGGAAATGTTACGATGTATGAACTACATTGAATCAGTGAACATGACACAGCCAAGCTCAGAGAGCACTGAGGACTCCAACCCTGAGCTACAGAGATTCTCTTCGATTGGAACTTTAAACCTTGTGCTGTGTCTTCCATCAAGGCAATGATGATGGCTTATTATTGTTATTATTACTATTGGCCACATAATCACAAAGCAACTCAACACAACATGCAGAATTTAAACACACACCATAAAACCTAACCAAATTAGCAACCAATAATAGTAATAATAAAACAGCAAGTCAGGGAAATACAACAATCACTGAAATATCACATGTCTAATAGGAAGTTGGTTGATTTCGGCTTGGAGAAAGAAAGAGACAAATCCCAAAATTGCTGCAGCCAAGCTAGAGCACTGGATGACGGAGGACAAAGAAACCATCAGCAGAATGTCAAGTTTTTTATACCTGACGAGACTTGTATATTGAGGCAAAATGAGGCTGGTTGGCTGGTAGGTAGGTAGCTTAAGCCTAGCAAGCTTGGTTTTTAAGCAACGGTCCATGGTTTAGCACATCATGTGAATGCAGCCAAGCAAGGCTTTTTTCCAATAAACCATGCTTAGACAGGCCCTGAGGTAGCCTAGTCTGCGAACCCAGCACATGGTTGGCTGTAGTAAAGGTAAAGGTTTCCCTTGACATGAAGTCCAGTCATGTCCGACTCTAGGGGGCGGTGGTCATTTCCGTTTCAAAGTCGAAGAGCCGGTGTTTGTCCAAAGACACTTCCGTGGTCATGTGGCCAGCATGACTAAACAGAACGCCATTACCTGCCCGCCGAAGCGGTACCTATTAATCTACTCACGTTGGCTGTATGTAGGTATAAAAGAGCAGACTGGTCACGTAGCTAGCATTCCAAGTCCCTCCAGGGACGTGGGTTATCTGCAGCGCTACGCTTACACAGCAGCAGAGAGAACGCACGAGGGCACTGACCCAAAATGAGGAAAAGGGATCTGCAGACAGGAGTTTGGCCCTTCAGGTTTTCAAAGAAGAGTGCAGAGTAAGATTCACACAAGATGTCCATCCCAATGGGTTTTCTTCGGTCTTGGTTGAGCCAACTATGTGAACTCAGACATTGTGCTATGGGAACCTTGGTTTATAGCTTGCCATGTTGCACAAACCAAACAAGCTGTGACTTGGGGAAGCTCTCCCTTCCCCTCCACTTTCCGACCCAGCTAGGGCTTCTCTGGAATTGTCCACGGTGCTGCAAACCTCAGCAACCCTTGCTTTCTGGCCCCGTCACAACCCTTCTCTCACCAAATTACAGTAAATCAGCATCTTCATCCTATCCAGGTGAACCGCAGGAGAACCATTCCCTCTGAACTGCACCCACACCAGGGATGGAGGCCTTGAGCCACGAAAGAGGCTGTCATGCTCCCAGATCAAACGTGCATGAATGGAATCAACACGGGTTGCGACTTGCGAGGCGGTAGAAGTGGGAGGGGGGACAAGCCAGGAGTGTGAAAGCCTCTTGTTTGGACTATCTCTGGCACCCAAGGTCAACCGGCAGAGACATCTGCACGGAACTGAACGGACTGGCACAAAAGGGGGGCTGCACACCGAAGAAGGGGGCGGGGGTTGAGTTCATTGGGCTGTTTAACTTGGGGAAAGTGCAGGAACTTCTGTTTGCAACTTTTTCTCTGTACTGCCACTACACTCCATTAAAGAGATTTCTACTTTATTATGTATGAATCGAATTTAATGGTAAGCTGAGTAGGCAGGCATCACAGAGGCGTCCAAACACACAAGCACACCACTGCCCTCAGGCTGCAGTCTCTTCTCACGTATGGATCTCCCTGGCTTCAAGGTGGACAGAACCTTTCTAGGTGGTTTAGCCATCCCACCCTGAAAGTTCAGATAGTCCTAAAGGTTAAGGCCTGTCCACCCTATAATAATCGCACTAGGATTTATTCACCATCCTTCCCTGCTTTCCCCCTGGACAGCCATTTTGGAACAGAACTGTAAACTTTTGAAAGATTAGGGGGGGGAAAAAACCATTCCTTGTAGAACTTTTCTTTAATTAATGGAGGCAGCCTGAGATAATTTAACATCGTACGCCACTGCCGCATTAAACTTTATGTAGCTTTTCTGATGTCTAATTAACATACACTGCAACCCAGAGCAGGGAGGACAGGCAAGGGCGGGAGGAAGATCCACGATTAATTTTTACAATTTCCAGTGCAGGGGGAAAAGAGAAAAAGAACTCGTAATGGAATACAACACATGGCCCAAGGCAGTGGATCTGTCTGAAGTGTCTGGGGGAAAAAAAAAACAGGCCCCCATGAAATCAATTCTAAATAAAGATCAAGACAGCCGTGAACCAAGGGATATAATCTCATTATGCCATAATCTACCGATATTTAAATCAACAAAATGGGTACAATGGGGATTCTCTTGCTCAGTGATTCTCAATCTTGGCAACTTGAAGATGGGTGGACTTCAACTCCCAGAATTCCCCAGCCAGCTATGCTATGCTGGCTGGGGAATTCTGGAAGCTGAAGTCCACCCATCTTCACGTTGCCAAGGTTCAGAAATGCTGCTCTTGCTGCTGCAGTATTGAACTGCCAGACTAAATGACAAGATTATGGTCCCTTGGCAACCCAGCATCTTGGCTGGCTGGGACTGGTAATTATTCCTGCCAGAAAAACTTTTCAGGGCTTAATTCACCCTCTTCCCAGAGGCTGATCGAATATTTGTTTCTTTTTTAACTCAGGGCTTTCTGGTTTCCTGCATTTTTAAAAAATGCCTTCCACTATTTTTATTGGATTTTTTCCTTTCTATGGTTTTTTTTATTATTATTATTATTACATATTATCAGAACACCCTGTCACCTTTGACAGGTGCAATAGATTTTTTTTTTAAATGAAGAAAGCCATCTCTGCACTTTCATAGACATGTCACATCAAAGATATTTCTTCCTCTCTTTCGGGCTAAAAGAAACTAAGAAAGATTCTCTGCATATAACAAAAGGCACTGTGGTATATTAACCATTTAGTATTGTCAACCTATGCTAATGGATATAATCTTGGGACAGGACACTTGGAAAATGAGAGGCTAGGCTGAATTTACCGAACAAACTTTATAAAGTCTGCTTCAGGAATTATCCAATGCTCCCTAAAAATTTCCCTAGGAAATGCTTAAACTTTCAACAGAAAAGAAGGAAATTAGGCATGAAGCAAAGGACCCATTCCCACATACTGCGGCTGGTGGAACTTCAGAAGGCTTGTTTTCCTCATCCCTTTCGCCTGCCAATCGACTCTGCCCATGTCCCAAAGAAGGGTGTCTTGGGAAAGCATTTGTGAAAGTATTTGGAATGGACCAACTTCTGCCCTTCCTTCCAGCTGGGTCTGGAAGAAGCCCTAAGGAGCTTGACATTTCATTAAAAAATTACAGTGATTTCATTTCACCCAGCTGGCAGATAACAGTCTCCCGGCTGAGTCAAAGCATCTCAGAGGTATCCGTTTCTGCTCTAATTCTTTCAGACATTCATCACGAGGAAATGTCAAACAATCCAAGACCTTTGCCATGCTTTCTTTTTTCTACTCCAAATATTTACAATCAAATGCTCCGATCTTCTTTTAATATTTAATCACCTTTTCAAATCTCTGAAAGAAGATCAGGGTGTTCCAGAGCAAAAAATGGACCGTGTCTCACATCATGGTGGGTGAATTCATCTTGGCTGGAGAGACCTGCAGAAATCCAGCACTTGAAAATGTCGATGGACTGGGGATGGTCCATTCCAAATACTTTCACAAATGCTTTCCCAAGACACCCTTCTTTGGGACATCGGCAGAGTTCCTGTGTTGTGGAACCACCATGGCCAGTCTAGGGCAGCTAGAAAAGGTTCTCCAGAAGGGCCTGCAGATATTTCGGGGGCCAAAGCAACGTCTGTCACCTAGATCTATCTACCTATGGGGCTGCTGGGAGTCAAAAACAACTTGAAGGCACATAATCAATCAATCAAAGCAACCTCCCCCAATTTGCCCCATCAACCAAGCTCAACCAGCATTGTATTTCTGTCTATACATCCAGGCTAATATTTGTAGTCATTACAAGTTCAAAACTAGCTGGTTTGGATAGTATAGCCATTAGGTGACCCCTTATCTCAAATCAATCATTCTGAAAAGATTTACCCCCCCCCATACGCACACACACACCATGAAGTTGTAGAGCAGACTCTTATTCTTATAAATTGGGCACCAAAGCAACTGAAAGACCCATTTTGAGTTTCTTTGTATTTCACAAAAAGTGGTGATGTCTCAATGTTTATAACTGGGGAAGAAAAGTTTTTTTTTTGACCCTTGGAACTGGATTGATAGCAAACAGATGTACTGCTACTAATTACCTACTAATAGGTTTAATAAATACAACTACAAAGCTCAGTTTGGGGGCTGTCTGCAGTCCTCCGCTTAAATAGGCCTTTAAAATTAAATGCATCCGCCTGTTTCTTCAAAGGCAAATAATGAATTTTTCATCAACCCCAGAGCTACAAGATCTGTTGCTACAACACTTACAGCAAGCAATGATACAAGTGCAATGCAGCCAAGCCATATTTCGAAACTAGAATCTATCTATTGGTGAGGCCTTGTTCGTTTATTTCATAGCGAGAATTTATTAACTCTTCCCTGCAACATGCATGTCTGGCCAATTGCTCGGATTGTCGCCATAAATCCCAAAGGTGCTGAGGACCACACAGAGCGAGGGTCTTCCCCTGGCGTCATACGGCACAGAGTGCAAATCCAGGAAGGCCTGCTTGAGTAAACAGGCTGACAGAAAGTGGATGGAAGTGGAGATCAGTTGCTCCACACAAGTTCAGTGCTGGAGATCAAAGCCGTATATGCTGAAACATTCTCTCCCACGGAGAACTCTAGACATGGCAGAAATCTTGATTAATTCCGAATCTATTGACTCTACAGGACTTCCTTTTGGAAATGGGGGGGGGGGCAGGGGGCAAGACCTATCTATCAAGGGCTGCAACTATAGAAAGCCACTATATTTAACAGCCCATTAATTGTTTCTAAGGCAGATCTACTGGCTTAGGAATGGACAACATGGGATTCCTGCCAATGCTCAACCTCACCCCAAAACCTCTGCCAAAAAAAATTGCTACTAATTCATAATAAGTAATAGGACGAACATGATCAAATAGGTGGAGAGCGATCCCATTCAAATCCAGATACAAACAATGCCCTTTGAATTTTCCAGAATTCTGCATCACGCTGGATTAACATTAGCTATTTTTTAAATAAGTTATTTTCATTTAACAATTAGTTAATAATTAGCAAGGGAAAGGGGGCAAAAAACTGCTGAGGCATTTAACCCCACTACTAAGATGGTGCTGGCCTCGGAATCACGACCAGATGAGCTAATTCCACTTTATTGTAAGTCTACATTGACAGAATCTTGCAAGTTGGAAAGTACAAATCTCTCGCCATGTCCTTTACAACCCAAGAAATTAGGCTACCCACTATCCAGCTGTGTGCTATGCTCCCTCTGATCTGTCCATTTCCTAGGCAGCATCTCTTCGCCCAGTCTCCCAGGGTCATTCCCACATACCATTACAGATGGATGCTGGAAGAGATGGCCTATTTAATTGGATCAAGCCTTTCCCAGGAGCTACGCAGATGCCAGGTTGCACCCAATTGGCCAATTAAAAGTTAATTTCACATGTTTTAAAGAAATACACAAAATAGATTGACTCAATAACATTTTGGAACCCACACTATTTTTTTCAAAGGCACCCAACAGATGCTTTATTTGCGGGGGGGGGGGGGGAGAATATCACTTTAAAAAAGCCATGCCAAATTCACAGATATTTCTTCCACGTGTCAGGATACAATATATAATATATTTGAGCCAAGATTTCAGTGGAAACAAGCTGTCCTTCCCTTAATGATAACTAGTGTGGTGTTGAGGTTAAAGTCTTGGGCTAGGAGGAGGAACACCTGAATTCTAGTCCCCCCTTGGCCACAGAAGCTCCCTGGGGGTCTTTGGGCCAGCCCCTCCCCCTCTGCCCAACCTACCTCACAGGGTTGTTGCTGTGGGGCAAAACAGGAGGAGGGAGTGCTACAAACACCCCCTGGACAAAAAGGTGGGATATAAATCTAATGCACAAATCAACTTGTAAAAGTTTGCCAGTGCCAGGTGATAAGATGGAGAGACAGGTGGTTGATCAATCAATAATCAGAAGATGCTCTGGAGCAGGAAGTGCATCCAGAAGACATTGTCAGAAGCTGCCTTAAGAGCTAATCCTCCCCATGCCGAGAATACATATTTTATAACATTTGCATGCTGGAACCAACTGAGAATACTTTTTTGAAAATGGTTAAATATTCATCCCCAGTATTGAAAATGTTCAATCTCAAATCTTTATTACAGTCAAAGACCAGCACAAGGAGGTGGGGTACAGTCAGTTAAAAGCATAGAAAATATGTTAAAATCTATAGCTATAACTATAGCTGTATCTATATATCTGTATATCTATATCTATACCTGTATCTGGCGAGAATTGCCAGATGTACAAGCTGGGTTTAGAAAAGGCAGAGGAACTAGGGACCAAATTGCCAATATCCGCTGGATAATGGAAAAAGCCAGGGAGTTTCAGAAAAACATCTATTTCTGTTCTATTGACTATTCTAAAGTCTTTGACTGTGTAAGGTAAAGGTAAAGGTTTCCCTTGACGTAAAGTCCAGTCGTGTCCGACTCTAGGGGGCGGTGCTCATCTCCGTTTCAAAGCCTTGGAGCCGGCGTTGTCCATAGGACACTTCCGGGTCATGTGGCCATAACAAATTGTGGCAAGTTCTTAGCGGTATGGGGATACCAAGTCATCTTGTCTGCCTCCTGAAGAATCTGTATAACGACCAAGTAGCAACAGTAAGAACAGACCACGGAACAACGGACTGGTTTCAGATTGGGAAAGGAGTATGGCAGGGCTGTATACTCTCACCCTACCTATTCAACTTGTATGCAGAACACATCATGCGACATGCTGGGCTTGAGGAATCCAAGGCTGGGGTTAAAATCGCTGGAAGAAACATTAACAATCTCAGATATGCAGATGATACCACTTTGATGGCTGAAAGCAAAGAGGAACTGAGGAGCCTTATGATGAAGGTGAAAGAAGAAAGTGCAAAAGCTGGCTTGCAGCTAAACCTCAAAAAAAACCCAAGATTATGGCAACCAGCTTGATTGATAACTGGCAAATAGAGGGAGAAAATATAGAAGCAGTGAAAGACTTTGTATTTCTAGGTGCGAAGATTACTGCAGATGCTGACTGCAGTCAGGAAATCAGAAGATGCTTAATCCTTGGGAGAAGAGCAATGACAAATCTCGATAAAATAGTTAAGAGCAGAGACATCACACTGACAACAAAGGTCCGCATAGTTAAAGCAATGGTGTTCCCCGTAGTAACATATGGCTGCGAGAGCTGGACCATAAGGAAGGCTGAGCGAAGGGAGATCGATGCTTTTGAACTGTGGTGTTGGAGGAAAATTCTGAGGGTGCCTTGGACTGCAAGAAGATCCAACCAGTCCATCCTCCAGGAAACAAAGCCAGACTGCTCACTTGAGGGAATGATATGAAAGGCAAAACTGAAATACTCTGGCCACCTAATGAGAAGACAGGACACCCTGGAGAAGATGCTGATGCTGGGGAGAGTGGAGGGGAAAAGGAAGAGGGGCCGACCAAGGGCAAGGTGGATGGATGATATTCTAGAGGTGATGGACTCGTCCCTGGGGGAGCTGGGGGTGTTGACGACTGACAGGAGGCTCTGGCGTGGGCTGGTCCATGAAGTCACGAAGAGTCGGGCACCAAGATCAGCATTGCACTGCTCGTGGTAAGAACCCCACACCCACATTTAAACCACAGTTTAAAGCAAGCTCAGCATCCTGCAAAACTTCCCACCACCACCACTTTTTCCTCTGGCATTTATGACTTCTCTGGCTATCAAATTCTGTTCCAGGCTCTGCAGACCCTCCCAAATTTTCTCCAAAGAAGAGATGGTGGGGGGAGAAAACTTCATCTTTAATTGCAGCTGAAATTTGGTCTCGGAGAATCGTTTCCATCTTCAATTGAAGGCTAACTGATTCATTAGCTTCCAACGGCAGAAAACGAATTCCTCTTTTAATTAAGAAAATAATCAGGACTTGTTCCAGTCTGAGTGTGACCAATGGTACCCTTTCAAAATCTCTCTTTAGGTCAACTGGTGAATTCCGGGGAATTAATTACTCAAAGGCAAAGGATGGACTTCTCTGCAGAAGAACTTTCTCAAATGTTATTTAATTTTATACCTTTTGTAAAAATGTATCTTTTTCTGTTGAGCTGCTCATTTCCAGCATGGATTGTTTTGCTATTTTGTATCATTCACAACAAAGAGTGACAATATACAAATATTTTTAATAAACAGGGTAACACGATTTTACCAGTTCAGCCATCAGAAGTGCAAAATCTGAATTAGGTCTTTTTTTAGGAGAAGAGGCAGGAATTAGGGAACAAGACCACACGTTTTGTCCCTCTCCAATTTTGCTAATATCCCATTAATGCACTATTAAATTACTATTAAATTCCTGTTAATACGAACAAATCAAAACAGCTGAGAATCCAAAGAAAAGAATTAGTATTCAGAATGAAAAACACGGAATTAGGTAGCAATCTGGCAATTTAAGGAGAATTGGGTTAGACAGAAATAGTGTCCAATTATCAAGTGATCCTCTATGGACTTTAATATTGGTGATATATTTTAATGCTTTCTATTCTCTTGGCATTTTCTAAAAGTGTCCAGCAGTAACATTTTGAAAGCAAGTTCAGGACTGTGCTAACAATTATACTTTTTCTTTTGGGGGAGAAAAATGAAAACATTTTTTTCTTCAAGAATCAAACCCAGGGATGGAAAAAAGCATTATTTTTTAAAAAGCAGCAAAACTCTAGGGAGCTATTGGCTTCTCACTGTATAGATCGGCATGGACTGTGATTCTCTCTTGAGAATGAAATTGATAAAGAGGCTAAAACTTTATCCATCAGCCAGACAGAAATTCTATTCATCCAGTAAATTCTGCAGAAACAAGACCATGCCTAGGAGCCAAGATTTGCACAAAAAGATGCAACAACAGTTATTTCCGACACTTCCAATATCAAAATTCTCCCTTCCTAACGCCAAAGCTGACCTCATGCAGCCTTTAAAGGTGTCTTGTTTGGCAGGAGGAAGACAAAGTTTAAGGGGAATGATGCAGCCGAAACGACAAAGGAAGGCAGGGGGCTTTAAGACAGAAGGGGCAGCCAGGATTTGGGGTGAATCTCAAAAAAGGGGGCAAATGGGTCCCTTTTCAGAAGCAAAGGGGAAAACAGAAGATATAGACAAGGCACAAGAAAAGAGGAGGACAGGATCCAGGGAAAAGTACCAGGAACAAGAACCGTGACGAATCATAATTTAGCGTGGGCCAGGAATCATTACAGGTAGTCCTTGCTTAACGACAACAATTGGGACTGGAATTTCGGTTGCCAAGCAAAGTGGTCATTAAGCAAATCTGACCTAAATATGTGACCTTTTTTGCAGCAGTCATTAAGCGAATTACCATGGACATTAAGCAAGCCAAGTGGTTGTTAAGCAAATCACGCAGTCCCCCATTGATTTTGCTTGCCAGAAGCCAGCCAGGGAGGTCAAAAATGGTGATCACGTGACCATGGGATGCTGCGACAGTCATACATGAGAACTGATTGCCAAGTGCCCAAATCACAATCACGTCATTGCAGGGACGTTGCAATGGTCGTAAATGTGAGGACTGGTCATAAGTTGGTTTTCTCAGCACCATTGTAAGTCCTAACCATCACTAAACAAATGGTTGTTACGTGAGGACTACCTGTAAAGGGGCTGAGATGCAAAGGACAAATTCCTAGTATTTGGAAACTCCCTGGTTCACAAACCCAACAGTTGCTGTTTGCTAGTTTGCAAACCCCAGACCAGACCAAGAACTCCCTCGCAAGTTTATTTCTAAGGAGTTTTCAGATTAGCCATTTCTTTCATAACACACTCTAACATTAATAATGCAATACAAGACAAAGCTCAGACACCCCCACTTCCATTGTGCCTCAACCTGTTCTTTCCAATGTCAAGGGGGAAAAAAATAAAGCAAAAGAAAAAAGCGAGAATAAAACTGAAAGGATGGAAATTATAAAAAAAGAAAAGACGGCAACGCATAAAATCTTAAAACTGTATTCCACATAAACATGGGAGAATGCCACACTGAGCCACGCTGAAGTTGACCGTTCCTTTTTAGCGTGAGCTGTTTCTTCTCCTCACTGACAGCTAAGCCCGCTGACTTGCTACTGATGTCGGCGCAGCTTTCCAATTTTGGTAAAATCATTCTGTTTGCTATCAGCCCCTTCTTTCCCAGCCTCTGTTTTCCGTGACAGAATCCTCGAAACCGGCCTCCATCCTTAAACCACTTATTTGCAATGAACTGTGTCAGAACTGAGCTCATCCAAGGGCATTCCTAGAGAACCAAGCAAGGACCCGTCCCTCTGCCCCCCAGCTACCTACGTGACATCTACCCGAGTCCCTCCCTGGGTCTTCTGGGCGAGAAAGACCTCTAAAGGGCTGGTAGACATCTTCATGCACTTATTCTTTGGTTACAAGGGACCCCAAGACAGCTAAGAATGAAAGAATAAATAAAACCCAAAAAAGAGTTTTATTACTAACTCAAAAGGATAGGATGTGACAATTTCTTAGTAGTTGGCGATAATCCCCTGGAAGATTTCTTAGCTAAATTCTTCACTTAAATCAGGTTGAGGTGCTCCAATCATGGACCTGTTGTGGCCAAACCCTGGCTCACCTGAAGCAACCAAATCACTTTGAAGGCACAACATAATTTTATTTGCATGCACACAAGCTGTAACAGAGTATATCAGTGTTTCTCAACCTTGGCAACTTGAAGATGCATCTCACAATTTGCAGTCAAAGCTTCTATGCAGGTCTGCATGGAGATCTATTAGAATCCTTAGAAAAATTAATTTCTGCAACCTCCATTATCCTCTTCACCCACTGTTAGCGGCAAAATGCTTTCTGCTCCTCTAAGTGCCATTAAAGCTGCACCAAGCAGGCAGAAAAGGATGGGGGGGCGCGGGGGGGGGAGATGGGATTTGCAAATGACAGAAAAACAGTTCCTGGTATGTATTAAACCTTGGCAGTATTTCTGATGAGATGCAGTAATAAAAGGGGAAAATAGCTAGACTGAGATCTTAAGTGCACTGTGTGAAATGGACGTGTTTCCTGTGTTAAAAAAACAATCAGCAGGATACACAAAAATCTCTACTGAGCAGCCTGGCAGGGGTCAAAATTAATGGGCCCCTCCCTTCCCCACCCACCCCAGCCTAGTCTTGACTTGGCATAGACTGAGTCTAGCTGAAATCTCGGCGTGGGTATGGGCTCACCAGCTAGGCTGGTCCTCCTTTGGTTGGTTTGATGCGGGCTTAGCATGCTATATTAATTTGATCACGGTGGTTTCTCAATCGTGGTTTAAGGCTTAGCTTACTGTGCCAATGTGGTTTATTCAGTAAAACATGGTCAAGCAAACCATCTTCCATACTAGCTTTCTTATAGGAACAGATAGAGAAGGTTCTAATACATGAATGCATCTCAATAGGGTTGTAATTAATTTTATCTAAGAGGAGGCAAAACTCTGGCACTTGATCTTTCCTTCTTTCTTAGGAAGATGCCTTGTCCACCACATCAAACTCACCTGGCCATCCCAATTTGTCACTGATTTGATCTAAGCCACTGTTTTACAGCTTCAGCAACTTTTAAGAGGTGCAGCTGATCTCCAGGACTTTGAAGAACACGTCATCAAGTCTAGGCTAAACCTCATTGTCTGACTCTAACTAGTGTTTCTCAATCTCGGCAACTTTAAGATGGGTGGACTTCAACTCCCAGAATTCCCCAGCTGGTGAGACTGAGAAACACTGATCTGGGCCACCAATTGTCTAACAAACTGGTAGGAAACTTTTTGGCTTCACACAAGGGGGAAAAATAGGGGGGGGGAGCCTGCTTTTGTTATGTTTCCTTACCCTTCTAAGCCTCATCAATATTTATCTACACATTTGTCACTGAAAGCAACCCATGGCTACTGAAATCCAGCTTTCAAATAAACCACCTATATATTTATAAGGCCCTCTAGCCTACACATTTTCTAGCCTTGTTTTGTTTTTTTCCTTTAGCATCCAGAGGAAAAGAAAGGATCAACAGGTATCCCAGTATTTTAGCTTATTGGTTGGATTTTGCATTGTGCTGGCCCCTCTCTTCCAGCTACTGCGAATTTTTTTATCGACAATTCAATCATGTCTGTTTGGAACAACCGAAGTGCTGATTTGATCCATCACCACTGGATTTGCAATATATAAATGACAGGACTGGACCGGGCTCAAGTTTAGAAGCAGCTGTCTTTCTATTGATTTATATTCCATCCGCTGAGAAGAAAAATTGCAACCCAATCCAGTAGGGTAGGCAGAGATCGATGCCAATTTTTTTTCCCTAATGACATGAAAGCTGAGATAAGGCCAGCATCAGTCAAATCTGGACAGATAAAATTTGCTCAATAACCCACCCAGTTCTTGTGGATAAGAGGGTGGGATAAGTAACATTAAAAGGAAAGGAAATATAATTAAAGGGTCCTCAAATTACATGAGACAGACCAAGCAGCTTAATTCTTTCCCCAGGATGCCTGAAACTGACACCATGAGGAGATTTAAAAAGTGGCCTTGCAACCAGGCATTTATCTTTCAAAGGAGCAGTAAGAAATGCTCATTGCTAATACAGGCAGTCCTCACTTAACAACCACTCGTATAGTGATGGTTCAGACTTACAACAGTGCTGGAAAAACTAACTTGAGACCGCTCCTCGCACTTATGACCGTCGCGGCATCCCCATGGTCATGTGATCGCCATTTTTGACCTTCCCAGCTGGCTTCTGGCAAGCAAAATCAATGGGGAACTGCAGGATTCACTAATTACCATGTGGTTTGCTTAACGCCCACAGTGATTCGCTTAACGACCACCACAAAAAGGTCGTAAAATTGGGTTGGATTCACATAATGACCGCTTTGCTTAGCAACTAAAATTCCAGTCCCAGTTGTGGTTCTTAAGTGAGGACTACCTGTATGGAGGAGAGACACTGTTGTTCAGACAAGGGCCCATCGAGTACAACATCCTGTTCCTGCGGTGGCCAGCCACAGGCCTCTCAGAAGTTGGCAAGTGGGTGCAAAAGCACTTGCTTTTGGGTGGCAGGCAGGGACAACAAAGGTGGAAGGAAGAAGGGGAGGCTCGCTTAAGTGAAGCTGGGCAAAATGGAAGCCCTCTGCTTCCCGAGTCTACTAGAAAGCGGAACCGTGTCTGCAGCAGGGATTGAATTCTTGTTGGACCACATACGGTAGAAAAGAAAAGGGCAAGAACAGGATTTTGGGCCACCCCCGAAACACTGACCAGCTTGGAACCCAAAGTTCAGTCTCTCTGTGGAAGCTGCCAGGCCGAACCTAGGAAGAACCTCGGCACACTGGAGGGCAGGAAGGGGGCGCAGAGGTGCAAAAGACGCCAAAGGGGTCTGCGGGGGGTGGCCAGGAAAGCCGCGGTGTGGCAGTCGAAGCCCCCCTGTTCAGACAAAGTGCCACGGCAGGCCGAGCTTCGGCTGTGCCAGCGTGACTTTTCCGACCGCCCCCTGCAGATGCCCCTCAAGCCCCGGCGCGGAGGCGTTCCCTCCGCAGAGGCCTTTGGAGGGCAGGCACCGGCTGTCTTCGTATTCACGGCAACCCTGGAAGGCCTTGCGGAGCGGAGGCAGGACTGGGCGCCCCCCAGCAACGCAGTGGGGTCCTGGCACCAACCTCGGCCGCTTGGCAGAATGGCAGGGCAGGAGGCACCCACCTACGCAGGAAGCCAGGAAGTTCCGCCGAAGCTCCTTTGGCATTTGGTCTTCTGACTCGGCACAGGACGGGCCGGTTTCCCGGCGTCTCCTGCCACCTTCCCTCGTCTGACCTCCAGCTGGAGCCACCACCATGGCTCGGGCCTCCGGGCTGCTGGCTTTAGCGCCTCTTGCCGAGGCGTTCAAAGGAGGAAGGCGAAGGGCAGCAGATCCTCAGTTCAAAGGAATAATCCTCTGTTAGTAGGGTCTACGCCTGTTCCCTCACCTTCCTCGTTCCTCTCTCTAGTTTACTGCTCGCTGGAGTCTGAACAATGGGTCACTGTGCCCTTTTACGTGCAATTACACTGAAGGAAAACGACGTACAAACCTTTTGTTCATGCATGGCCGAGTGCCAGAAAGTGACAAAAATGTTTCTTCTACTCTGGAAAGCACACTGTGGCTGGTGACGTGCCCGTGTGGGTGGGTGGGTGGGTGGGTGGGTGTTTACCGTTCCAAGAAAAGCAGGGAAGGAGAGACACCTCTGTGTGCTCCTGCAAGAGAGGTACTTTCCAGTCAAGACACACAGCATTCCACCTGCCCAGCAGGTCTTCCGTGTAGCCGGTAGTTCTTGACTTATGACCGTTCGTTTAGCAACTGTTCGAAGTTACGATGGCACTGAAAAAAGTGACTTGCGACCGGTCCTCACACTTACGACTGTCACAGCATCCCCACGGTCATGCGATCGCAATTTGGATGCTTGGCAACCAGTTCACATTGATGACTGTCGCAGCATCCTGTGGTCACGTGATCACCATTTTTGACTTTCCCAGCTGGCTTCTGGCAAGCAAAATCAATGGGGAACCACATGGTTCACTTCATGACCACATGGTTTTCTTAACCTCCATGGTGAATCACTTAATGACCACTGCAAAAAAGGTCATAAAACCGGGTCGGATTCACTTAATGACTGCTTTGCTTAGCAGCTTGTTCCAATTGTGGTCATTAAGTGAGGACTACCTGTATACAGATCAATTGCCCTGCTTTTGATCTTTGCCTTACCTCTTCTGCTTTCTATGTATCTTTTTATACTATTTTTGTGCTCTTTTCTAATGCCACATTTCCTGTAATGGTGTGCTTTACTTCACTGTATACCAGCCAGATTGCTCCTGCTTCTGGGAAATAAACAAGGACAATAATCCAACAAACAGCACTTCAGAATAATTTCTTCCTGATCTCGGAAGGATAGAGTTGATCACTTAAACCGTAAACTTATTTTAGGCTCTAAAATAAGAGACACTAATATTCAAAAGCAAAGCATTTCACTTCAGCCATCTTCAGTTACTGTGGTTTGAAGTTTTGTTCTTTCCTTGAACAAAAAGCAAGTGTCTTTTCAAGGTAGGTACTGGGGGACCACCAGCCCTCCCCCGTTTTTTATGTTTGTTACACACACAGGGTATATGTCCACGGACACAAATGAAGATGCGTTCTTTTTTAAACCAAACAGTCATTCTTTGTGAAAAGCAGCTGTAACAAATACAGGGAGATAATAGGATGGTAAATGTAATTTTCTTCCTTTTATTAAAAAAAAAAAAGGGGCGGTTGTTTAAAGCATGATTTCCCCACTCTGTACAGCTCCACTCCAGGCATCTTTGTGAAAGCAGATGTAACCTCATCTCACACTGGGTTGTTGTGATTTTCACACTTCCCTAACTACATTAACTTGACATTTAGAAATATTGCTTAGGAAAACCATTATGACAAGCCAAGGATTTTCTGAACTGCGGAGCACCAGTCAAAACAATGGGGTATATTTTATCTTTTGTGTTTTGCCCACTCTTAAGAGAGACTCATTTCAACAGGAAATTAACAAAATGCGCAATCCGGCCATCGGGGTATAAAGAAAATAGTCTGTCTAGCAAAAAAAAGACAGGACGGTTGGTCTTCTGGAAGAAAACCACAGTTCCTCTTCTCGTCTACAGAAGATTCCTCATTGCTGAAGAGATTAGTCTTTCAAGGAGTACATGAAGTTTGAAGTCCTTCTCTTCAGAATCCTTGGGACTGAAATTCTCAGATGGCCCCCACGTTCCCATCTCAGATCCAGCTGAGTGAAAGAACATGGGTCACAGAGAACAGAAAGCAAGGTGTCCTTTGAGTCTGTCCATGTCCTCCTCCAAATCCAGAAGTTCGGCTTCAACAACCACAATCCCCAGCTTGGTCTGGGTGAAGCCTGGTCTAGTGAAGGTCAACACATCTGGAGGGAACCCAACCAGGGAAGATTGTGTCAAGTTGAGGATAAGGTCAATGAACTCCAATTTCTGGCAATCCCAGCCAGCAGAACTCTCTGCATCACTGGGATGATCACAGATATTCTACAGATATCAAGCTCAAGAAGAAATGTAGAAGAAGAAACTGATTGTCACCATCACTTAAATTTCCAATGACTCTGGGCAGCTCACAACAATCAAAGAAATTACAATAAAATCAATAAAAGATGGCAAGTGCAAAGGCCTGGGTCAAGAGCCAGGTCTTCACAGCTCTTCTGAACAACAGCAGAGGGGGTGCCATCCAGACCTCAGGGGGAACCTTGTGCCTGTAATGGTATGAGGGAAAGACCTTGGGAGATGGGTCAAAGAGACGCTGCCTAGGGAATGGTCAGATAAGAGACAGCTTAGCCCACAGCTGGATAACGGGTGAGGCAAGGGGCTCAGAAGGGACCCTCCCTAATTTCTAGGGGGTGAAGGAGGTGGCTGGAGAATTGTACTTTCAGACCTACAAGATTCTGTTAATGTAGCTTTACAATAAAGCAGAAATAGCTTATCTGGTTGTATGTCCTGTCTGATCTACCTGGTAAGGCTGACCCTTCCAGGGGGCAGACACTAATGCAGAGAAGGCACATTTCCAGCATTCTGAGAGACAACATTGTTTAACTTAAGGAACATGAAGCCTTGATACCCAACGGGCACAACCAGGGACCCCAGCACAGCCGCGTGCATCAGGGCTCCTTCCCACAGCCTCGGTAAGATCCTACCAACCATCCTCACCCCCTTTGCGAGGAAAGTGCAAAAAAGCAAGACTGCACACCCGAGGCTGAGGAGGACAACAAGGGAAACCCGAGCCCATCTCAGCGCCACTCGTTCCCGTGCATCATCCACAATTAGAAGTAAAGTTTTCTGCACCACATCCTCCATCGCATCCCCTCTTTCGTAGCACCGCCAGTGGGTGGCTTAGTACAGTGAGACTCATTGGTTTTATATTCCTCTCCGGCGGGGGAAATGTCGCTACATCAAATGTCCAGGGGCGTTGCAAGAGCAACTGAGGAAGTTAAAAGTAATTGCAAATTTCATCAAAGCCACGAAGATTTGGAAGCTGCCTGCAGACAAAACCCAGTCGGTGCAAGCAGGGAGCAATCAGGGCAGCTGCTTTGGGGCTTTTCCACAGAGCGCAACGCTCAGAATCACTGGCCAGGACAGCCACTGGGTGATGGGGAGAACGGTCCTAAATATCTGGAACATCCCTTCTTGGGGGCCCAGAATCAAGTCATATCCTTTCTAGGCTCCCGGAGCATGCCACCGGACCCAAACCCCAAACACAACGATCTCAGAGGCCAAAGATCAGTTTTGGACAGAAAGAAATGCAAATGCTGGCAAATAAAGGAGTTGGGAGAGAAAAGAGAAACTCGATCTTTCATCGTTATTATTTTTAACCCACAACAAAATGCAGTAAATTTAATATGGATACACAAAGAGAGGGACACGGTGGCGCTGCGGGTTAAACCGCTGAGCTGCCGATCGGAAGGTCGGCGGTTCGAAACCGCGCGGCGGGGTGAGCTCCCGTTGCTTGTCCCAGCTCCTGCTCACCTAGCAGTTCGAAAACATGCAAATGTGAGTAGATCAATAGGTACCGCTTCGGCGGGAAGGTAACGGCGTTCCGTGAGTCATGCTGGCCACATGACCCGGAAGTGTCTATGACAACGCCGGCTCCAAGGCTTAGAAACGGAGATGAGCACCGCCCCCTAGAGTCGGACACGACTGGACTTTACGTCAAGGGAAACCTTTACCTTTACCTTTACACAAAGAGAGCCCATTTGGTGTTGTGGTGAAGGCACCAGGCTAGAAACCGGGAGACCGGGAGTTCTAGTCCCACCTTAGACACCAAGCCGGCTGGGTGACCTTGGGCCAGTCACTCCCTCTCAGCCCTAGGAAGCAGGCAATGGCAACCCACTTCTGAAAAACCTGCCAAGAAAACTGCAGGGACTGGTCCAGGCAGTGCCTGAGATTTGGACACGACTGAACAGAAAAAACACAAAGAATATTACCTTCCCTCATTCAGTAGACAGCACAGACAGAGAAGTGTGAGAAAGAAGTCTCTGAAGGGTATCCTAGAAATTAATACATTATTTTCCTTTTTTTCCACCATACCAATTCAACCTCACTTTTCCTACATGTGAATTTAAAAAGCCGGTATCCTGCTCGCTCTTCCCCCCGACTCTGGCATCCTGTGTTGTCTACTGAATGAAGGAAGATTCCTGGAATAGATAATTGTCCATAAATGCCACTCTCCCCCTTAGATATTGGAAATACACTGCTTCCAATCCTCCCCCCACAAAGAAAGGCTTTGCAATGTATAGGATTTATAGGGATAATTCTGATGCTTTGTTACTGACTCTTAGCCAAGGATTCTATGCTTCATTTCTCTGCCCTTTTATTGCTACAACTGAACAAAATCCAGATGCCAAAGATGTGTGGAAGAACCCCATCCTCAGTGCACCACAACTGATGGCAACACAGAGAAAAAGCCTAGTTTAAGTCTAAGAAGCCCTGGTTTGTCCAATAAGCCATCATTGGTTAGATTCACACATTACATGTAGCTGAAGCCTACAGCTTCGCACCTGTGCAAATCCCATCACTGGGATTTATTCAACAAGCCACGGCAAAAATAGAGCATGTGGCACCACAGGATTTATTGCTAGGAACAACTTGGGCACCAGGAAAGAAACAGAGAGCAATTAAGGCGCTCCGACGTCAAACGAGGCTCACGTGATCGTGTATTCAAAACGCCTGCATTTTTGTTATATTTTATTGCTGCTCCGGCAGCCTGAATTGATCCAGAATTGATTTGTGTGCTTACACATCTGCCTCCATTGTGGTTCGGAGCTGAAACACCCCACCGGCTTACCGAAATGATCACCAAGTAGCAGCTTCGTGGCACAAAGGGGACGATACAGCGAATTGCAGCACTGCCTTCAGTAAATTGTTACCGAAATACTGGCAGTGCTCTGCTCTCCTGAGTCTTGTTTGCATTCCAAGCTCGCTCAAGGACAAATATTTTATGGAAAAAGCAGCCCGCTGAGCAAATATGCACCGGCCCTTTTGGCAAGTTTCGTGGCTAATGGAGGGGGAGGGGTTAATAAATTGCATCGCCGGGACCTGCCTGTACAAGAAATGGTTCTCTGGGAACAGCTGTCATCGCTAATGGCTAGAAGAGGTAATCGCGTCAAAAATATGGTGACCATTATAATGCAGGGTTCTCAGAGAATGCTTAATTTCCAAAGGGAAGAGGTGAGATGGGAGCATTTTTTGCACAATTCTGTCTCTTACCCTTGCATTACTTAGAGCAGTGTTTCGCAACCTCAGCAACTTTAAGATGTGTGGACTTCAACTCCCAGAATTCCCCAGCCAGCATGTTGCTGAGGTTGGAAACATTGACTTAGAGAATGTGTGTGCCACACTAAAAGCAACAGGCACGTACTGGCAGGAAATTTGCCAAAGGATTAGAGGGTTAAGGTGCTCACTTGCTCATCCAATGCTCATGCAGTGTATTGTGGGTGGATTCACATAGCACAAATCATCAACCTGGGATTGCGTTCATACAAGGCAGAGTGGTAAGTGCTGTCAAAACCCCATCCGTGGGCAGCTTGAAAATGGAGGGACTCTTTGAAGGCATTGATGTGGTCCATAAGGAGTCCAGCCATTGTCGTTTATTCAACAAACCATGGTTAATATAAACCCTGGCTTAGCACAATGGTAGAAGGCAATCAGCAATTCATCTCAGACACTTGGGGCCTTCTCCTGCTTCTAAGAAGAGGCCAAGATTCGAACACAATGGGTTGGCCACATGAACTCTTCTTCCTGAAACTGCTTATTCTGCCTCTCTAAAGAAGACCAAAGGAACACTTTGAAAAACAAACTCTTTTGTTAGAAGTGTCATTTCAGCAATTGGCCCATATGGAAACTCCGTAAGGGAGTTCACAGCGGCTGCTCCTTTCTACCCAATTTAATTGAATTCGGTACGGAAGGAAACACTCGCTTTTCATTATTCAGAAATGGACCTCCCATCATGTTCCAATTGCAATGAGGCCGGGAGGGAGAAAACACTTAAAATCTGGTCCATTTAACACAGACACGTCCAGAATGAACAGCTCTGGAGATGGTTTCCGAGCGCAGGTCTCAGAGCGAGGTTGTAAGAGCATCCCATAATATTTCCCTTTTTTTAGAACAAAAGTTGCTTGTAACAAATTAAAGCACCACGGTTTAACATGCTTCTCCCCAAGGCTTTATTTACAAAGAGAAAGAGGGAGAAGGGAGGGATATATTGGCTAATACATACATCATGCTAAACCTTGGTTTACTCAATCATGGTTTACTAAATAAACAGTAATTGTTTAGATTCGTGCAACACACCAGGCTTAGTGCCATGTATGAACCATCCACCTATGGGTCCCAGTTCTCACCAGTATTGGGACTGTCTTAACGGCCCTCAGACCAAAGTTATTGCTTCTCGCAAGGATTATTAACATTATTGCTTCTTATAATGGTGTAACCCTATCTCATTTGGCTGTTTTTATCCTCATCCTGCACAGAAACAGGACCCAGACCCAGAACAGAAGGTACTGGGTTCAAGCAAAACCAACATGAGACATTGCAGCAAACAAAGCCTTGTTGTTGCTTATTCGTTCAGTCGCTTCCAACTCTTCGTGACTCCATGGACCAGCCCACGCCAGAGCTTCCTATCAGTCGTCAACACCCCCAGCTCCCCCAGGGACGAGTCCGTCACCTCTAGAATATCATCCGTCCACCTCGCCCTTGGTCGGCCCCTCTTCCTTTTGCCTTCCACTCTCCCTAGCATCAGCATCTTCTCCAGAAACAAAGCATTACATTACAGCAATTTGAGAAACTCACATTTGAAATTTGAAATACATCTTTTCATTCTAAGTGCTTCAAAGGTCCTGGACCACATTTGAGAAGATGCCTAACCTTTTTTTTAAATCTAGTGCCTGATTCAAATTCAAGGGGCCACTCAAACTGTACTAGAGGGTACTATCAGTGTCCTGACTCCCAGGAAACACTCTGAGACAGGGAACTGTTCTCTAATGTTTATTTGCTAATACATAACAGGAATCCTAACAAACTGAACAAGCGTGGGAAAAACCCAGCCATAGAAACCCCGCAGGTTAAGGCGGTCCCAATCGGTGCCTCTTGGAATGGCTGCCCAATTCCTCAGTGCTACGCATGCGCTTAACAGTCTGGAAGGGAGCCCCCTGCTGGCCATCCTCACTCATGACAATCAGTCCAACTAAGTAATAATCATCAGTCCAATGAAATAGATAATAGTTTTTAAGATCAATTATCAGTCCATGTGACAAAAAGAAATGCAAAGACACTACACGGACAAGGTAATAAACAAAATATACCACCTATTATCAGATTAGAAGACGCAAGGATGAGCTGTCTAAAATATGTATCACCCCATCAGCTTGAGGCCTGAAGCGGAATTCTTGTTCATATGGTCGTAAAACAAAATAAATTAAAATGCCGCTTACTTTGGGCAACAGTCTTAGACAAGTTACATAACCAAAAAAAAATATGAATCAACTTATCTTTCATTGTTTTAAATGGAGCTAAAGTGGGAGAACTAACAGTCTAGATCAGTGTTTCTCAACCATGGCAAGATGTGTGGACTTCAACTCCCAGAATTCTGGCTGGGGAATTCTGGGAGTTGAAGTCCACACGTCTTAAGGTTGCCAAGATTGAGAAACACTGGTCTAGATACCCCCATTTTTCAGCTTACATTTGAAATACTTCCAGAAAGGTGTCAAGAAAGAAGGCAAGGCCTTCTCCTCCAGCTTGAAATCCCGAATGGTCCCAAAAATGTCTTCAAAGCCCCCTTCCCTAACAAGACCTATTCATTGGCTCAGTGGAAGCTCTCGTGCCTGCAAACGCACGTTACACATTTCTGGCTGCTGTCCAGAAGAGAGGCTTGCCAATTCCTGATCGGGTATCTTTTTTCCATGTTTGCAAAACGCTACACTATCTACCCTCCCTGGTTCTCTATTCCATTATAAAGATGATGTGATTTGTAAGGAAAGCAAGGGGAGAAAACAGAACAGAATCCAGGCTCCATTAACACGCCAAGCGCCACCACCCCGGATGGCGTATCAGCGTTAAGAGGAAGGCTTCTGGCTAGGCACTCATCCGAGTACCTATTAAATACTTTGCAAGGCTCCAAGAGTTAAGCAATATGGAAGGGGACCAGACTGCCTTTTCACCCCCTCCTCCTGGGAAGATAGAAATCTCAGCCTGGCTTTCAAGATTCAAATAGCTCTTTTAATTCCACTGGATGCTTTATCTGCCTGGAAACCAAACAGGCCAAGAGAGATGTTATCAGCCTGGGATCCTCTCCAGAATTCTGCAAAGCACTCAGCACCCCCCACCCCCACCCCTTAGAAGCACCAGCGGGCAGGCAGGCAGGCGGTCATTAAGTAAATGGAGACCCTTTTGCATTTAAACCCCAGGCTAATGGTTTCATTCGGTCACCCTCCTGGCTCAGGGACACCCACTCTTCCAGGCGGATTTCCAAACGAGGACTGGGCAGCAGAGAAAATCAGCAAAATGCAGGAATGGAAAAGTTAATCCATCAGCAGATGAAAGGACCCACAAAAAACCCGCATCTTGGAAATGTGCCGGTACCCCAGAGATTTGAGGCTGGGAGCCATTTCAGCAGTATTTTCATTGACGTGCAAAAATGTATGCAGGCTCATGTCAACTGAAGTTCTCGATGCAAACAATTGAGTAGCTGAATGGAACCTAAATAAAGCTGAGGCAGCAGTAAGTCAGACAAATGACACAACTCTAAACCATGTTTTGTTTAATCATGGTTTACTGAATCAGCACAATTGTCTTAGGATGTAATTCAACACGATACGCCATCTACCATAGTCTACAAACAAGTCTGGCAGGGTTCACCCAGCCGCGTTAAGCCCAAACCAAGCGAATAACTTTAGACATGCAGATTCAGCTCAATGTATCTCTCCACCTGAGTTTATAACCAACCGTCTCTTCAAAAGACTTCAAATCCAAGTGTTTCAAAGAAGAAAACCATCTCTGCACGCTTATTTCCACAGTTTGTACACATTTTTAGAAATCTCTGTTGGGTCCCCCTTACGTGTTCTCCCTAATCTAAGCTCCTAGTCCTGAGTCTTGCTGGAGCCTGCAGATGCTTCAGTTGCAGCTGTTCTGAGTAGTTCATCTTCTCAAGCTCTGCAGGATGGGACTCCCAGCGCTTCAAACCTACACCAATATGGGCTTCCACCACAAATTCATCTAAAGGTCATTCCAGCTGGCTTTATTATAATCCACAGGGTGGAATTTGTCTTCCTTAAACACCTTATTCTGACATTCATCCTCAGACCTGTAATTCCAACAGGACTCCGTGCCCAGGTTGAAGTTCTCCTGATGTTTCTCCACCTTCATCCCAAACTTTCTCTCCCCTACTTGGACCTCAACTAGGATTTCTACAATCTAAAGCTTTAAAGGCCAGTGAAGAAGTGGGCCCCTTTCATCTTTCATAGGTCATCAGTTCGTCTTCTTGGCTTGCTTCCGAGAGAAAATGCAACACAACGCATTTAGCTGCTGCACACTATCAAGCCCACACAGCCGGATTGCAAGCCACTTAAAACCTCCCTGGGTTCTGAAGCTCCGTCCCAGGGAGCCTGTAGGGAAACAGATTTCAAGAGTCTTGATTGGTGCATGCAGACAACTCTCATTAGCCATAATTGCAACCGGGGAAAAAGAATTGCTGAAAGATCAGTAAATAGAGGAACATTTGCATGGAGCGTGAAGCTTTCCTTCTGGGATCCCATTTTAAGAAAGATACACCCATGACAATGAGAGAGGGTAAGGTCCAGATCGCAGAACAGGCACCCACTGAATCCAGTGTACAGGAAGTGGACCGTGGATCCTCTATCCATTTTCACTCCCGAGAAGAGTTTGCCCCAGATGTCTCCTTCTGCCTGCGATTCCACTGACTTGGCTCCGATTCTTCTCACCTATCACTGATCCCTTTGCAAAGCAGCCTTGGTGGTCACTGTCAGCCTGCGAGGGATCCAGCACAAAAAGGATTTCAAAACTTTGAGCCCACGTGATGCAGCAGATTTCTGGGGGGGGGGGGTTAAGTTGCACAAGGCCCAGGTTGAAACCTCAGCTCAGCCATTTGGAAATGGCCTTAGGAAGCCAAAGGGACACAAGAATCCTGTTATGGGCAGAAGGAATGGCCTTGAGGAACAGGAGGAAGAGCAGCAACCAAGACAACAGTCAGATAAAAGAAACTTGAGTCCGGGCAGAACTGTAATCCGAGGAAGCGCCTCAGACGAGACCGTCCCTAGTTCTCGCAAAGATAAAGGGAGGGAGGGAGGGAGGGGGGCAGCACATTCAGGCTTGCAAGGTTCTGTCACTATAACCTTATAATAAAAGCAGCATGGCCTGCATGAGTTTTATTTGCTAGTCTGGAAACAGGAGAAGGAAAAAGGTCTCAGCCTTGCCTACTCCACCATTAATAAGGCGGCAAATAACATACACTGAGCACTCTTTACTAATGGTGTATATTCCCCCTTTCCAAACTGCCAGCTCTTTTCTGAATGCACACTTTCAAAACCACTTGTTTATAATCGGAAATGTCCGCAAGGAGGGCGTCAAAAAAGTCAAGATGGTAGCCACAACCATGGGATCAAAGCCCCACCCCTTTTTCTTGTTGTGATGCATACAAAAAGGGGCGGGACTTTGGTTGCATAGCTGTGGACACCATATCGACTTTTTTGACCTCCTCGCAATAGACCTCCCTGTTTATAATAGTGCCTGTCAACAAATACGGTTCTCTCCCATCACGCTGGTCTGAACAGACTGAATCTTGGGCATTCCTGGCTAATGAAGCCCCCGCCCGTCAGCTTCCCATTTACTGCCATTGCCTTCTTCAGTTCCTGGGGTTTCTTATCCCTCAGCTCCTTTTTTAATCCAATTGAAAAGGCCATCAATTTCATGTTTCCTTAGCTCCCGCTTTAAATCTATTATACCTTGCTACTTGTTAAATTGTCATTAAGTGATGAAAAAGAAGGCGATCCCCTGCTTTCCGGGCACTGGATCAAAGTTGTAGTAAATTGCTTTTTCAAATCATTGAGTTCTGACAATCATATTATTCACCCCAGTCTCATTCTACCACAGCCACTCATCAGCTCGTGGTTCAAAGGCATCCGCAGAGCCCATACTTTCCTTGACACGCATTTTTCGAAATTGCATCAACAGCGTAGGAAAATAAACAAGGACGCCGCCTATGGCCTTCCCTGACGGGGCCTCAGTATCAAAGATACACTGCCTATGGACACAGATGCTCTACTTCGCACAAACACTTTAATGCCAGCAGAAAAAAACCTGTTCAGTGTGATTAAAGAAAAGATTAATTTGGGATGCAAATGAAACTCTGGAAGTAAAAAAAAGGACTTGCAAGAATAATTGAGCAAGATGCAATGCTTTCTAGCAAGCAGAAACAAATTCATTCTCCCTGGAATGCCAGGCAGATAATCAATCCCTAATTAGTTCCTGTTACCCCAACACAACCCTTGTTAAAGTGCCTGTCATCTACTCCTCTTTTTCCTTTCTTTCTTTATTATTATTATTCCTCCTCCTTACAAAAGGAGCTGTCCTGTAACCAAAAAAAAAAAAACCACACACACACACACGCACACACACACACAAAATTGGGGAAGGAAAAGGTGCCAACATAATTAATTTTTTTCCCAGCAAAGGCCAAGTTTCTGGCTTTGAAACATCCAAGTTTTTCCTTTGAAACATCATCCATTTCAGGAAATGTCGAAAGTGTCAGAACCCATAAGTGGAGGGAAATCAGAAACCTGGATCCCTGTTAATGCTGCGTGACCCTCTTGGGCTGCTTCTCCTTCAGTGAAAAAGGGACCTGGATATTCCAGAGACCAGCATCTGTTGCAAAGAGAAAACACAACGCAGAGGAGGAACAGCCGGGAAACAAAGCCCAACACGGCAGGCACCCCCGTACTCACAACACAGACCCATGGGCATTTTCTCCAGCGCACTTCAGGCATTTCAAAAGAAACAGGACTGGATAAGTTGAATTTTGGTATTTGGGAAGAGCCAGAAAATCCGTCCCCCACCCCCCGCAAGCCACTCTCCAGATAACTGTTTCTCAACCTCAGCAACTTCAAGCTGTGTGGACTTCAACTCCCAGAATTCCCATGTTGGCTGGGAATTCTGGGAGTTGAAGTCCACATATCTTAAAGTTGCTAAGGTTGAGAAACACTGGTTTAGACACTGCAACAGGGAGGTTCTTTCGTAACGCTAAGTCAAAACCAAGTCAGTCATACTAGGGCTTAGCGCGGGTGAATTTATATAGAAACGTTTAAGAAACAGCACGTTGCAATGCCCAGCCCTTAAGTGTTTCGTGCCCCTTCCAAAGGAGATTGTCTTCCTGGAGAGAGACGCAGGATGTAAAAATTATCAGCCACCCATAATCAGCTCTAGAGCATTAGAAAGACGATGGACCTGCTTGGTCAAAGGAGAAGAACTGAAATGTTTCCGCCAACAGCTCCCCACAACAAACTTTTTGGGATCTTCTCTAACAGCAATAGAGTCTTCTTCTTCTTGAAAGGCTCTGATGAAACAAGGTTTTGGGTTTAAGACAAAGGAAAGATCCTGTTAGCCAGTGACTGTATTGCACCAAAAATGTAACCAGAGGCAGAGCACCAGAATTACTTGACAATCTGCCCTTTTAAAACGTGTTCAAAAAAATTGAAGGGCTTTCTGGTGTTTTGCATATTCCAGGATGATGGGTAAATTTAAAAGGCAACGGGTTGGGTGTTCTTGAATCCCTTCCAACGAATCAAGCTTGACATCCTAAGGAAATTCAAGCAGCGATGAGCTTTCAGGATGAATGGCCATCCTGACGTTTAGTCCTATGGAATAATAAGACCCGTGGAATTACTTGGATAAATTAGAGCAGATGATTTCATTAAAACCAGAACCTTTTTAGCAAGAGAGATGAAGGCTGATCCTGAGATTTTAAGGCACAAGGGCTGCATGCTGTCACTGAGCTACTAAGCCAAAAATTGTATTTAATTTTTATAAGCAACCTGAAGATAGGAGGAGAAAAAAAGAAAGGAAGAGGAGAAAGAATGGGGGGAAAGCCCTATTTTCCCCACTCCTCTCTTGCAAATAGTACCACATATGGATAACAAAATCACTGCAATAAATTGAGTCACTACAGCCATTGGATGAAAACCATTCATCATAATCCAGGCTTTAGAAAATATACTTAAAAGTGGGGATTTGCAGCCGGATCGCTAATCTTCCAACCTGTTTCACCAGTCTCCCCAGTTTCAGCATTGATTCTGTATAAAACTTAATGAGCACCTTCTGACAATGAAAGATTAGCTAGTCTGAAGACAGTAATTTAAGAACCCAACCCATCTTTTAAAAATAGAGCAGCGCTTTCCATCTCAAGGAATTTAGAACCTGCTTTGAAAAAACACTGTAGGGGAAGGCTATGTCCAGATAGAAAGGTCCGTAAGTCAACTGAGCACCGAAATAATGTGCCTGATTCCCAAGAGCATGGCTGCTGAGCTACAAAACTGCAAACTAAGCATGTTCAACACGTCCGTGTACAAATCCAGGTCAAGGACCAAACACATCTTGTTGAATTTCTTGTCTCTTCCCTGCAACCATTTTGCAAATTTCCCAGGAAGCATCCTTGAAGAGGGGGCGCCCTGGACATCCAACGGATTTGCATATTTAGAGAATGCGAGGAAGAATGTGGCTATTATGGCCCGCTTAAGACAGAATTACATTTTCAAAAAAGGGAAACAGACGGAATTTAGCATTCCGTGTTTAACTGTAAATTCCAGTTGAACAAATGGTTCGGGATGGTTAACGTTTTTAAACTGTAAAAAAATAAAAATTAATAATAAAAGATTGGATCTTGATTGCCATCTAGTGGTACCACTGACCTGGTAACATCCACAGTCCCACACTGCCAGCCTAGACACTGATTACCCCCCATTCCTCCTGGGGAACCCCATGGTGCTTGGCCATCTTTGAGGGTCTCTGGATCTGGCTTGGCTTCCTATGCAAGCCCAGTCCATGGTGGCTTCTCCAACAAACTCTGGATGACGTAATGTGCACCATGGCTCATGATTTCCAAAAAGAGAGGGGTAACACACACTCTTGCCCACAATGATAAAAGAAACCTTTCCTTCTGGATTGGCAAAGCCTAAATCCTGTTAATGTCCTGCATAAAAAAAATAACTACAGGTAGTCCTCAACTTATGACTATTTGTTTAGCGAACGTTCAAAGTTACGACGGTGCTGGGAAAAGTGACTTGCAATCAGTCCTCGCATTTATGACCGTTGCACCATCCCTGCGGTCATGTGATCAAAATTTGGGCACTTGGCAACCAGCATGGATTTACCACAGTTTCAACATCCCAGGGTCATGTGACCGCCATTTGTGACTTTCCCAGCCAGCTTCTGACAAGCAAAGGCAATGGAGGAAGCTGGATTCGCTTAAGCGAATCCGACCGAACACAAGCTAGGGCCGCTATTAAGGCCTACCTTGTGGCGGTAAGAGCGGCGAAATGGCAGTATTTCTCTGCTCTTATTGCATCCGCAGATTGCCGTCCAACGGTCCTGTTTAAGATCACACGTACCCTTTTTGGGGAGGTGGGCCCAGTGACCCACCTACAGGGCCGTGCGGAAGAGTTTTCTGAGCATCTGCAGGATAAAATCACTTGGATCCGGTCTAAGTTGGACTCCATGCGTGAAGCAGGGTCTGTGGAGATACCGAGGGAACATTTTAGCCTTGTTAACTGGGAGCAGTTTGATCTGGCTGGACCCGAGGAAGTGGACAGGATCCTCCGGATTGTGAATGCCACCACCTGTTATTTAGATCCATGCCCCTCCTGGTTGGTGAAGGCAGCTCGGGAGGTGACGTGTGGTTGGGTCCAAGCGATGGTAAATACATCCTTGAGTGAGGGGGTGTTCCCGGTCGCCTTTAAGGAGGCACTGGTGTGCCCCCTCCTCAAGAAGCCATCTCTGGACCCAACTGTGCTGGACAATTTTCATCCAGTCTCCCACCTCCCCTTTTTAGGGAAGGTGGTGGCGTTACAACTCCAGAGGGTCCTGGAGGAAACAGATTATCTGGACCCCTTTCAGTCAGGTTTCAGGCCAGGATATGGGACAGAAACTGCATTGGTTGCACTTATGGATGATCTCTGGCGAGAGGGGGATGGAGGCAGTGCATCCATCCTTGCTCTCCTTGACCTCTCAGAGGCTTTCGATACCATCGACCATGGTATCCTTTTGGGACGGCTCAGGGAGTTGGGGGTGGGCGGCGTAGTTCTGCGCTGGTTCACCTCCTTCCTCCAGGGCTGGTCCCAGTCGGTGGTGATAGGAGAGGAGAGATCCAGCCCTCGACCCCTCCATTGTGGGGTGCCACAGGGTTCAGTTCTCTCTCCTCTCTTGTTTAACATCTACATGAAACCACTGGGTGAGATCATCCGTCCCCTTGGGGTGAGGTATCATCAGTATGCTGATGATACCCAATTATACATCTCTATCCCGAGTGAGGCAAGTGATGCCGTGACTGCCCTTTCTCGGTGCCTGGGGGCTGTGGGGGTCTGGATGGGGAACAACAGGCTTCAACTGAACCCTGGTAAGACGGAGTGGCTGTGGGTTGATGGGGCTTCATCTTCCAGGCAACTGTCATCTTTAGTTCTGGATGGGGTGGCACTGCCCCAGACAGTGTGTAATCTGGGGGTTCTCTGGACTCAGGATTCCTGCTCGGAGAGCAGGTGGCAGTTGTGGCCAGGAGGGCCTTTGTGCAACTTCGGGTTGTGCGCCAGTTACGCCTGTTCCTGGATCATGAAGCCCTCCGAACAGTCACTCACACCCTGGTTATCTCCTATATAGACTACTGCAATGCGCTCTACATGAGGCTACCCCTGAAGAGTATCCAGAAGCTTCAGCTGGTCCAAAATGAAGCCGCGCGGGCTATTTTTGGTGCACCTAGGTGGGCACATATAACACTGTTGCTGCGCGAGCTGCACTGGGTGCCAGTTTGCTTCTGGGTCCAATTCAAGGTGTTGGTTATTACCTTTAAAGCCCTACATGACACGGGGCCAGGTTACCTGAGGGACTGTCTCATCCCCATTACATCGGCCCGCCCCACCCGATCATCCAGAGAGGGCACGTTACGGACCCCATCAATAAGAGAATTTCATCTGGCGGGGTCCAGGAAGCGGGCCTTCTCTGTGGTGGCCCCCGCTCTCTGAAATATCTTGCCCCCGGAGGTGAGGCAGGCCCCTTCTCTCCTGACCTTCCGGAAGGCCCTGAAGACCTGGTTTTGCCGTCTCGCCTGGGGTGGGAAAGGGAATAACCATTCTTGGGGATGGCTCGCACCGTAGAGTCCCTCCCACCAGCCTGGATTTTACATTTCTCCTGGATTTTATTTATTTATTGGATTTTATTATAATTGTTTTATGTGATTTTAATGTTTATGTTTTATGGGGAATTTTACTGTAAACCGCCCAGAGTCCCTCTTCTGGGGGAGATGGGCGGTGGCTAAATATGAGTAATAAAATAATAAAAATAACCACCATAAGATTCACTTAATGAACGTGGTGATTTACTTACCTTTCTAAGAGTTACCGGCTCTTCCCCCTATCCCCAAGTAGATGCAGAAAATTAAAAAAAGAACTGCAGGGGCCCCAACTTATAAAAACAGTGCACACTTCTGTTGGTTCAAGAGCCACGGTTCGGTGGGGTGTGGTCCACGGGTGGACCATTCGGGGAGGGGGGTTAGATGTTTTTAGAGGAGAAAAGAAACAGCTTAAATACCTGCAGAGCTAGTGGTGCGTCTCTTGCCACAGAGCCCCGCCCCGTCCACTCTGGCAGTCACAAAAAGGATGCTGGCAAGATGCCCGCCGTCTCTGCCTACATTATGAGCCCTTGATCCTGAGAATTTTTAAAAGGCAATTTTAAAAAGCCTTTTTGGAAAGCCAAGTTTTTCAGCAGCCCCCAAAAGTCTCAGTATCTGAGCTTGACAGATCTCAGCAGGTTCCCTACGTTTTTGGCAAATCTAATTGCTACAGTAGAACTGAGGCATAATAGTAAAACAACACTGGGAAAGGGGAGAGGGTGAGTTTCACACACGTGTTCAGCCTCCCCCTCCCAAAACAGGGTTCCTGGTTTTTAGATTTTTTTTCCCCCTTTTGCAAACATATGCAAAAGTGTTTGGGGGACGCAGGCAAACCGTCCTCGCTCTCAAATGCAGAAGCACCAAGGATTTCCCAAACCCTCAGCACGAGAACGAACGCTCAGACTCGGCCCCTCAAGCGGAAATCTGGGCAATGGATCCACTTGGTTTGTCTTGGGGGCTGCCTTGAACCCGTAGCCAATCAGCCATGCAGCCTGGGACTACTCCATTCCCCAGATGATCTCAGCCGACTGCAAGAACGTCGGAAGCCTCCACAGCGTTGCACAGAATGTGGTCAAAAAAATCAGGATGGAGGCAATCCGAGCTTCACCCGCTTTTCATGCGCACTGCAGGTGTGCGTGTCCATAAGGGAGAACTTTGTTCACACCATGGTGGCTGCCGGTTTGAACTTTTGGACCACACCCTATGGGCAAGCCCTGGCTGCAGGCATCCAGTCCAAGCCACTACGACACCTCGTGTGTCACAACATGGTGCAGATGATGTGAATCATGAGATCTGTGTCACCTGCATGAAGAGATCACGATGCACAAGAGGTCACTGACTGTTCTTGCAGACAACCACGTTTGCTACCCAGAAGGAAAACCATTTTTGGCCGTGTTTTTTTGTTTGTTTGACATGCATGTTTTGTTTCTCTACCTTTATTTTGTTTAGCCTTAGGCTATGTTTAGATTTAGATCCAGGTAATTTCTATTTCGACTTCAATCATTTATATTGAAGTCATTCAATCATTATTGAAGTCTTCAATCATTTATATTGAAGTCCAGTTACGCCCTTTCCTGGATCGGGAGGCCCTTCGAACAGTCACTCATGCCCTTGTTTTCTCCAATATAGACTACTGCAATGTGCTCTACATGGGGCTACCCTTGAAGAGTATCCAGAAGCTTCAGCTGGTCCAGAATGCGGCTGCGTGGGCTATTTTTGGCACCCCTAGAAGGGCGCACATAACACCTTTGCTACGCGAGCTGCACTGGATGCCAGTCTGCTTCCGGGTCCAATTCAAGGTGTTGGTTATCACCTATAAAGCCTTACATGGCATGGGACCAGGTTACCTGAGGGGCCGCCTCATCCCAGCTTCATCAGCCTGTCCCACCCAGTCAGGCAGAGAGGGCATGCTGCGAACCCCGTCTGCAAGAGAATTCCATCTGGCGGGGTCCAGGAGGCAGGGCTTCTCTGCAGTGGTGCCCGTCCTCTGGAACATCTTGCCCCCAGAGGTGAGATTAGCCCCATCGCTCCTAGCCTTCCAGAGGGAGTTGAAGACCTTGCTCTGCCACCAGGCTTGGGGCAGGGAGGAGAATAGTCATACTTGGGGCTGGCTAGCGCCTTGAAGTGCCCCTCCTACGCAAGGACTGAATGAGACCACAGCCATCGGGATTTTATTATATTAGGTAGTTTTTAAAATCATTTTAGTCTATTTTTATATTGGAATTTTATTGTACATTTATTGTTTTATGCTGTAAATCGCCCAGAGTCCCTCCATTCAGAGGAGATGGGTGGGGACAAATGTGATTGATTGATAGATAGATAGATAGATAGATAGATAGATAGATAGATAGATAGATAGATAATATTTTAGTTTAAGGCAAAGCATGGGAATAATGGAATGCTTTTTTTGAAGGCAGCCTCCTGATTATCCATCAGATGGATTTTGATTCTGTTGGCACTATATTCCCTCCTTAATCAATGCTCACTTTTACATCGCCTTTACTCAACTAAAATAGTTTTGAGCATCTTAAGTCCTTGGCCCTGTGGGGAAGTTCCCCCAGGAACAACAGATACCCAAGCTTGATGTTCCTCCCCTTTTCTAAATTAGCTGGCCTATCCACGTGGCTGCTGAATGGAGACAGGGAGCTGGGGAGAGGGGTATGAAAAGCCCCCTAACCCAAGGACCCTTCAGGGGATCTGTCAGGACGAGCCACACGCTAAAAGTGCCAAGAGGATTGTTTTGTGTGTCAAAAGCAAAAAGCCTTTCCAACTGCAGATAGAGGGGACTGAGCCCAAACCAATGTCAGCTGCAGATCAAGGGGGTGCCCTCACTCCAGGTGCCCGCTGTGTCTCACCCCTGTTTCCCATCAATGCCTCCTCTTCTCTGGCAAGCAGAAACTACCCAGGTCCGTCCGTCCTTCCTTCCTTCCTTCCTTCCTTCCTTCCTTCCTTCCTTCCTTCCTTCCTCTCTCCCTCTCTCTCTCTCTCTCTCTCTCTCTCTCTCTCTCTCTCAGGAATCCCTGAAGACCTTTGATTACAGAGCCCAGACAGAACATCAGCTCGCGTTCCCAAGACAGGCTCCTAACTCTGCCGCCTCCAATCAGTCTAGCATCTCTTCCAGTCTCCACCTCGGATAAACACGCGCCCCCCTCCCTGCCCAGCCTGGGGGCATGTGTGTTTTCACTCCCACTTGAGCCAAAGAGGCCCTCGGCCAGCTACTGGTTCAAGGGTCTCCCGAAGAGAGAGAGAACAGTTTTGCAGAAGGGGGGGGATGCCTGCTCAGCCCTGGGGGCTCAGCTGAACAAGCAGATTCTCCCTGGGGCAGGGCGAGGCTTCAGCAGGGCAAGTGAGAAAAGGTGATCTTTTGCTCCAGAAGGATTGCAAGAAAAATAAGGCTGTGCATTGCGGGCCAGAAGTCATCAGGCAGCGCTGTGCCATTTCTGTTTCACTGCATCGTTTAGGGAAAAAAGCTTGAGGAATGAAGACTCCACATTTATGCCAAGGAAGACTCTGAGCATCAGCAAGAAACACCGGCTGAGTCTTAAGGTGCAGGGGATGAGCTGAGGCTATGCACATTCACAGATTGTCAGCCTGAGGTTTCGGGGGGGTGTTTTCAAGGGAGGTTCTCTATTTTTTACCTTATGTTAAACCTCTTTCAAGGGTTACCTTGCAGGTTGTGCATGCTCTATATTTCCCCAAGGTAGAAACCAACACCACTGATTTTCTGCAAGGATGAAGCAATGGAGCCCAGAAGGATTTGGTGGATGGAGTCACAAAAACACCATAGGCGGTGCACGGTTTAATATGACTCTGGATTTGTACCACCAAGAGCACTTCGAACCAGTGGATCTCTGGGGTAAACCATCCCTGTAACTTGCAAGGCCTGGTTCACAACTTAAAGCTCTGTGTGAACTTGGTCCTTGTTGTGTAAGTCAACCACAACACAGTAGGATGGGTGAGCCTGGCTGATGGGTTGGAACGGGGGGGCTGTTCAATTTTCACATGCCCGGAGGAACAGCCTTTGCTTTCTCACCCTTCCTCCTTTCCTTCTGAGAACAGATTAATATACCTTCAGAAGATCTGGCACCATTATAAATCGCTAGGTAGAGCTTGCATCATTGGCAAGTGTCAATGGCGTGAATCATGGGGCCGGCGTTTGCCAGCAAGGACGTGAAACCCGCGCGTATTGACAGCTTAATGGGCTCGGGAAGAGTTCATCTCTCCATCCTGAGATGCAGCCTTGGCTGTTTTATCATTTTATCTCACGGTTGCTGTCAAAGCCAAGCAGATCCCAGCTGAGGAAAAATGTTTATTTTATATAAACCAGACTTGTCCTTGACTTTGGGCTGTTTGTTGTGCCTTTGCCATGTTTACAGACTGTTTCTTCTCTGCATTTTAAATAGTCCAGCACAGACAAAAGAGAATTTATTTCCTCATTTAATCCCATTCAGGCCCAGAGAGCAAACACACTTGGCAGGGCTAGGGGTTTGCAATGAAAAGGTTGGGGGTGGGGGGTCGGGGGTGGGGGAAAGGAAGGGAAGGGAAGGAGAAACAGAACTGGTGGCACATCAATTCAGCACTGGAAGGTAACCCGATGTTTATTGCTGCCTAGCGAAAACATAACTTGGCTTTTTTATAGCATTTCCAGGGCACTTGGAATGTATTAAGACTTAAACTATGGAAGATAAGTCTTGCCTAGAGAAGTAATTACAGAAAACAGGAGGTAGCTGCTCTGTTGCAGGAAGATGCAATTCGCCGGGATGCGAATCGCCCAACTCTCTCTAAGCCATCCTCAAATGAACAGATGGTACTTCAGCAGTGCCATTTCCACACCCTGATCTCTCCAACAGTCTGAAGCCCACCTGAAGTCATTACTTTTTTTTCACAGGGCTGAAAACACAACCCAGCCAATCAGTGTTACTTCCAGCTGACAGCTGACCAAGGAGAAGGCAAAGAACAGCTTTCTGTTAATGCCCTGCCTCAAAATACTGCTACTCCTGGAGTAACAAAATCCTTCCACCCTCATGCCCCATGCAGCAAGGAAAGAAAAGATGTATTTTTGCCCCTCCCCCCAGTTCTATTTGTTTATGCTGTGTGTGTTTGCCTCATCATACACAGAAAATCTGAATGAGGGAGAGTGGCTAAGCCACCAAGCCACCATTCCACTGGGCAGACCCTGTGAAACGGGATCCAGGCCGGAGAAATAGCTTCTGCTAACAGGAAAACTGCCAGACCATAAGAAGAAGAATTATACCTTTTCTGCAATTCACCAGACCAGAAAAAAATCAACCGAGTTCCTGAACACAGTTAACATCACAAGATCAGTCAAGTTAACGTTGAACTGATGCAAAGCCTTCCTGCAGAACTGCTCAGAGTTTTAACGAGCAAATGCCCCCTTTGATTTCCACATCACACTAACACAAGCTGTTGTTTAGTTCTGGCTTGGCGTGGTGTACAAACCCAGCCAGCTGTGGCTTTTCCAAACCAACCAGGGCTAAGCCAGCAATGGCTAAGCCATCAGCCTTGCACCCATTCTTCAACCCTCAACATCATAGAAGGAAAACCAAACATTCAGCAGCACCCAGTGTACGGCAAAGCCTGCCTGGTCCTTTGAGATCCACCGGTCCACAAATTCAGAACGATGTTTGGGCGCAGGCCCCATTCGAAAGCCAGCACAGATACTCCTGCTGATCTCTACTGTACTCAAAGGGGACGCAGGAATGGGCCCTTTGGCACGCCACTTCGCACAGTACATACAGGCCGTCATGCAACACCCGGAGATCTCCCTCTTCTGCCTAGTTTCAGCTGTTTTCACTCCATGGTACATCTGACCACGGGCTGCGAAGCATCCCCCAGAGGGAGTATCCGCTTCTAGCGGCTCTGCCAGTCTGGCCCTAACGCTCCTCACCCCCCACCCCGCCCCCAAACACACAAGCCACTACCCTTCCCAAGTCTCATTTGCATTTGCAGCCAAAAAGGCTGGCCCGCTTCAGCGTAAGAATGCAGTTAACACCCCGGCCTTCACTGCAAAGCAAAACACCACCAAAAATCCATTTTTAAAAAAAAGGTTAGGTTTCAAAACTACGCCAGGCTGCTCCTGCACGGTAAAGCATTATCATTTCAACCCGAGTAGAGCCAGAAAATTTAGGGGAGAAATTAAATCCCTAGAGAACCTTAAGAAAGAAAGGAGGCAGGAACCAAGATTTTATTGTTTTCAAAACCGGAGGGGCATTTGGGAAAACGGAAACGAATCCAGAAGAGATGAAAGCTGCTGCCCAGCATCTCTAGTTTCACCAGCAATGCAAGCATTAGCAGCTGCCCTTTCTGCCCCCTTTTTAGCTTCCAGAAGCCCTTTTAAGCAGGAAGGCAGCAGGCCGAGGAACAAACAACGCAAAAGAATCCTGGCATTTTCCTTTAGCAGGTCAAAACCAGGCCTGTGCCCGCACGTGGAACGGACGGGTCGCAAGGGGGGCGAGGGCAAAAGAACAAGTGTGGAATGGCGCCCAGGCTCCTTTGCAAAGAATTGCAAAGCCCCATCGTTTCACGCTGTAGAAAGAGTCTTACAACAAGTACTTCTCCTGCTTCGGGAAAGCTAAAAAGAATCCTGGCCCATGCGGGATTAATGCAGAGCATGGGGTTTTGCTCATATAACAATTATACGTCATACTTTATGCATCATATAATGCATGTGGGCAGGGCTCACATTGATGGGTTTGTTCATTCAGTTTATGTGGCACCCACCTGCCACGAGACAGACATAATACAGATAGTCCTCAACTTACAACCATTCGTTTAGCGATTGTTCAAAGTTACGATGATTCTGGGAAAAGTGACTCGTGACCAGTCCTCGCACTTACGACCATTACAGCATCCCTGCAATCACGTGATCAAAATTCAGGTGCTTGGCAACTGGCATGGATTTATGACAGCTGCACAATCCCGGAGTCATATGATCACCATTTGCGACCTTCCCAGCCGCTTCCAACAAACAAAGTCAATGGGGGAAGCTGGATTTGTTTAACGACCATGTGATTCACTTAACGGCTGCAGCAAAAAGGTCATAAATCAGGCATAACTCATTTAATGACCACCTCAGTGACAGATGTTCAGGTCCCAATTGTGGTCGTAAGTTGGGGACTACCTCTACTCAATATCTTTGTGTTTTGTTTTAGGCTTCAAGTGATGCATAGACTCATTTTAAGAAACTTATCCATATTCTATATTTGGCACCACATGCCATGTTTGTTGTTGGTTTCCAAACCCTGATTTATTATATCGAAATCAGAACCAGCTGTTGGCGAGTTCTGCAGTTAGCCAATTCAACACAACATCCATAAGTCTGCAAAAATGGTGGGAGGACAATATCTGAAGTGGGGGGGAACTAAATCTTGTCTGTTTTATAGGCCTGTGAATAAAGTCAAAGAAATTCAAAGCTTTTATGCATGGAGAAAATAACATTTTATTGGAATGTTGGAATCCAATACTGAACAACAAGGAAATAAAGCAACAGCTGAAATAGCCAAAGTTGCCTGAATAGGAAAATTTGGATGCTGGAACCTAGCTTGACATCACGTTCATCTCTGAATCCTGGATTGTCTTTTTATCATCATCCCCTTTCTGGAGAAAACCAGCTGAGAACTGACTGAACATAATGTGGGTTATTCTCCATGACTGAATGTTCAGTACTTGTTGGTTTAGTTTTATTTACAAAGGCTGTCAACTGGTTTATCTGAAGGAAGACAGAGAGTGGATTTACTTGGATTTGGGCAAGCATGTTCTTTGGGCCTAAGAACCATGGTTCACACCTCCTAGCTTACAGCACCACACACCACACAACCCTAACCAATTCCAGTTTGTAGATTTAAAAAGCGTAAGCAGATCAGGGCACAAAGCAGTGTATCAACCCAGATCATCCTGCTGTTCCTTTTCTCTTTCCTTCCAGAATTTAGACATTTTCCCCTTGATGCAAACATTTTGACAGCTGCCTGAATTTAAAAACACAAAGACAACCCACCTCCGGAAGGAATCTTCCGAGATGCGAACGCTGATCCTTTATCTTGCAAATTTCATGCGCCCTCCAAGAAAAGCCATTCAACTCAGACATTTTTGTCATGACAAAATAAATAATTCAGTCCGTCTTTTAGCAGAAGCCGAGAGGGGTGCCTCGCTTCAGCACCACAGAGGAGGTTCAAGATAACCTAATAAAAGTGTGCGGGGTCAGAATTGGCCACATTTAACTGACAGATGGGGACGCCCAAGCTAAGGAAGTCCATGGAGTTCCACCACCACCATCCTGGAAGCATTTTGTTCCTTAATAGCAGGGTTTCTCAACCTTGGCAACCTGAAGATGGGTGGACTTCAACTCCCAGAATTCCCTAGCCAGGATGGCTGGCTGGGGAATTCTGGGAATTGAAGTCCACCCATCTTCAAATTGAAACATGACTTAACAGAAAAGTTCCCAGCCGGCCATCCTTCATTAGGATGCTCCATGAATCCAGCCCAGGGAACATTGGCCCGGTTCCTCCCTCTGTGTCACCTCAACAGGCAGCTATTTTTGCTGCACCAGGACATTTGAAGGGCCTCTGCTCCATCCTGAGAAACACCGCTTGTCAGCTTGGGCATTTTTCTCTTTCTTCTGATGCCACGTATGGAAATGTCAGCCACCCATTCCCAAGACACGCACGCCTGCTGAGCTGGCCCTTCAAAACTAATTTCCGTGTGTTTCCATCCACCCCACGCCAGGGCGTCTTGAACGTCAAACCAACTCTGGCCTGATGTTCTTCTGTGCTAAATTTAATTTCCTTCCTGCTGAAGCTGCATCAGACTTTTTGCTGATGAAGATCGGGGAGAATCGCTTGGCATTTACCAAGATTCCATCCAGGCGTGTCCATTACTGTGTTCACTTAGCAAACTTTATTAGATTATTAGGTTTTCAGGCCCTTCGGCATTTCCATGATTGCAGCAAGAAAATACCGCAAAATAAGCATTGGGGGGGGGAAGCTGCGTTGCGTTCTCTGTCTGCCACCAAGGATTTTTCCTCCCCACATATTTATATACAAAAACATGCACTTATTTTTGAAAGTGGTCAGACCAATTCCGTACCCACCATCCGTATTTAATCATGTAAAATACTCTGAAAGGGGAAACACCCCCAAGACCAGCTTTCAGAAACCTTGCCAACTATAAAAGCCAAGTGCCCACTTCTGCACTATATCACAGCATGGCTTGCCTGCTTTTTCTTTGCATCTACCCACTGCAGCCTGTAAACCACAGCTTAGCCCTGTGGATACAGCAGTCAACAAACCATGATTAAGGCACAGTTCAACACAATGCAGAAGTGTTTTCATCCTGAGAGTTCAGCTATGTTTTCTGACGCTCAAGTGGGGGGTGCTAATGTGGTATCATTTGAAAAGCGATTGGCAACGTCACCCAGCTTCAATCTGTAATGGCCAGTGCGAACGACCTTGGGAGACAGGAGGAAGAGCTGGAGACTGGGCAACGGCCAGATAAGAGGCCGCTGAGCCCGCGGAAGGGACGGGGGCGTGGCAAACGTCTCAGAAGGGACCTCCCCTACTTTCTCGGGCTGTAAAGGCGAAGGGGGAGAGAGGTACTTTCAGACTTGATGTCTGAAAATTGATGTCAGCCTTGCAAGGTAAGAAACACACCCAAATGAACCAATCCTACTTTATTATAATGTTACACTAACAGAATCTTCCAAGTCTGGAAGTACCTCTCTCCCCCTTCGCCTTTACAGCCCGAGAAAGTAGGGGAGGTCCCTTCCGAGATGTTCGCCATGACCCCGTCCCTTCCGCGGGCTCAGCGGCCTCTTATCCGGCCGTTGCCCAGTCTCCAGCTCTTCCTCCTGTCTCCCAAGGTCATTCGCACATCCCGTTACACCATCTGGCAACACAAACCATGGACATCCTGTCGACCTCTGAGCTCCTCCAGGGCCCAACACCTCTCTGCCCGCCTACCTTGGAAAATGGCTGCGTTCTGCATAATGAGGAATTTCAGATCCATGCTGGCAGACTGGAGAATCTGCTCCATGTTGGAACGAGCCAAGCCTTGGTATTTCTCCTCCATCTTGCGGGAACAGCACGTGAGACCTTTGGGGATGCATACTTGCAGATCCGACCCTGTGAGAACAGAGACCGTCGGTTAGAGCCCAGCTAATCCTTAACATGTACAGCTAGCTCTATTTCGCAACTCCAATGTTTAGCCGGTGAAAATTTTGGCAGGAGTAACACTTTTTATTCTCTCCACTAAAATAGAAAAAAAAAGGGGGGTGGGAGAAGGCCACCTCTTTCTTCACCAATCGCTGACCACAACTAATCATCAGAGGGTAAGAGAAGAGCATCAGAGGCGAACCTATTTTTCATGGTGAAAGAGGAAGGGCGTGCTTATACACCGCATCAGCCAGGCCATTCAAATTTTACCAATGACAATTTTAGCTATTACTGACCATTATTGTAATAGTTGATATTTTGTTTTAGATGGGAAGCTGCCTTGAGTGGCTCTGATGGGTAGCAATACAGGGTGTACCTAGAAATAATGAAATAAATAATGTTTTTAAATGCCTATTGAGGCAACCTCATGATCAGGTCAACTGAAGGTCTGCAAAACAGATCCCGGCTTTCAAGTGTCTTTATCTTGCCCTGGAACTGGCCCTGCTCCCCCGGTTTTTCACCATCTGCCACAAGAGAGAGATGCTCCACATTCACAGTGGGGCTGGTTGGGTGAAATACCATGGTCAGCTGTTTGGGCCCTGTGGGAATGCAGCACCCTTTAAAGAAGGGAGAACCAAGTCCTTTTTTATTGACCATCCATGCTACATGAATAAAAATAATCCACTCTGGTTTTAGGCCTTTTTGTAAGCACATTTTACATCTTGGCTAATTGCACAAAAATGTCCAGCATGCACTGCTGAAGCCTTTCAAGTGCATAAGAACAAGGCAAACAAAAACACCCAACTTGACCTCTCCATTGCCCATGGCTGGAAAGGAGTGGACCTGCCCCAAACCCACTTCTTAGGCTGTGTACCAATAACCAATGTGACCTATTTTTATCACCCCAGGACACTTCAGAGAGGATGGGAAAATCCTGACGACGTGAGCCAAGCCATAAGGATTTCTTAAAAAGGCAGCAATACAAACCCAACAGAAGATGAACCATCAAGGGAGGGGTGATCTCTGAAAATCACCGGAGCCAGTGGCTATCAATAAACCATCCATCATAATCCCTGCGATTGTGAATTATGCAGTTTCCCTCAAGGCATTTGGCTGCCCCCAATTCCACAACAGGCTTGCAATATTTCACCTTGCTTCAAAACTAGCGACAGACACGGCATCCTGCATCTCCGGGGCAAAAGGGCATTGTAGGGAGCTCCAGATACTCTGTTTTCCAACACCACCTCCACCTCGCACATTATCTGCCTTTTCGGATGGCCACCATTCATCTTCCCAACAGTACAGGTTGTCCTCACTTAATTACCATTAGTTTAACCATGGTCCAAAGTTACGACAGCATTGGAAAAAGTGCTTTATGGCTTGTACTCACACTGATGAATATCGCAAAATGTACCACCCCTGCAGTCACATGACTGCAGTTCGGGCACTTGGCAGCTGGCTCGCATTTATGACCAGCTGCAGCATCCTGTGGTCACGTGATTGCGATTTGCAAGCTTTTTTGCCAATTTCCAGCAAAAAAAGTCCATTGGGGAAGCTGGGTTCGCTTAACGACCGTGGTGATTCGCCTAACCACTTGTGATTCACTTAACAGCCATCGTAAAAATGGTCATAAAATCAGGTCCGGTCACATGGTGACTCACTTAACAACTAAACTACTTAACCACCAGTTTTCCGGTCCCTATTGTGGTCATCCAGTGAGGACTGTCTGTAGGGTTAGCCCTGTTTAGACATACAAGAAATTCTTTTCAACAGACCAACAGAAGAGGCCTCTCACCCTTAACTCCTATTTGTAAAGCTCCAGGAAGTATTTGGCCAACCCGACATCTCCAGTCGCCATGTTTCCTAACCACGGTTGTTTCTAGATGTGTGGATTCAACTCCCAGAATTCTCAGTGATGGCCTTGCTGACTGGGGAATTCTGGGACTTGAACCCACACATCTGAGTTAGGAAGTATTGGCCCAGATTAACTCTTTGCCATCACAGTGACTGATTCCCTTTTCTTCCCTTTTGTAATGACTAGCCAGGGTTCAGACCAACAAGCCCGGGTGACTGGGAAGGTAAGGCGGAAGAGGGGCTACACCATCCACTCCCGGGCTTTCCAAGGGGGTCTGCATGGAATCCCCCCTTGCTTCTTTTCCAGTTTAACATGCCTGCCTGTGAACAGCACACAAACTCATGCATTTTTTTTTCTTTCTATCTGTTCTCATTTGACGAGAGAGACTTTGCTTCAACCTTTGCGGAAAGACGAGAAGTTCGAAGATGTCCGGAGTGCCACGTGTAGACCCAAGGCTTCTGCTGTGACCCCAGGGCCAAGGGATGTGCGCAAACCCTCCACCTTTCAACACGGGATCTCTTCTGCAGCCTCCCTGGCTTCCAGGGCCTCCCATCAAATCCCAAAACAAAGACTTCAGGGACAAGCCTCTCCCAGGGACCCCCTTCAGTAGCAGCTCTGTCGCCTCTGCTAAGAAGTCCCGCCCTGAAGGAAGGGTGGGAGAACTCCTCCTCCCCCCAAGGAGAGTTCCTTCCTCTGCCCCCAATTCAGGGGAGACTTTCAAAAGGCCGCTTTTGGCCAAGCTCTACCGAAATGGATAAGCATGCTTGGAAACGGCTCAGCAACAGCAGAGGGGTGCCCCTTATGCTACCCTGCCCTGCCCTGAGGCTTCTGACAAGGTTCCTTCCCAATTCCCTGGCTGAGAAATGATGCTGGTTCTCTTGCAGACCTTGTCTCATGCAGGGGCACGTGGCTAGTGCTGGGCAAGGAGAAGGAAAAGGCTCGGAGGACCAGGAAGCCTGCCAAAACATACATACATTTCCCTCTTCAGCATTTTATCCAATTCAGAAAAATCTCCAGAGAGAACTATTTTCCTTGTCACCTGCCAAGGTAATTCCTTTGCTTAATGGTCTTTCTTAAAATTGCTCTACCTTCCACTCCAATTTGGGAGGGGAGGAGGGTTGGTGCCGCACATGAAACAAGGCCTTCTTGATAAAAAGAGGTGGCTTCAGATGCCTCTGAGACATGAAAGAGCCCTTCAAGAGAAGGAGGAGGAGGAGGAGAGAGAGAAAGAGAAAGACAGAGAGAAAGAGAAAGAGAAAGACAGAGAGAGAGATATAACCTTTTCAGCATTTCTTTTTCCTATCTGCAGCCAAGGGGTCCAGCACCTGCCTCAGGCGTGCAAAGAAGCAGTTTGCAAATGTACGTTTTTAAAATCCTTCCTAAGATGGGCGCAGGCGATGAAAAGGGATGCCTGGGTGTGCCCTCTTGCTTGGAGGTGCGAGTGTTACAACTGCACCACCTCTCACAAATCAATTCCTGTTGCAAACCTCCGGTTGCCGAGAACAAATGTGTTTTCCTCCTCGTTTTTTAAATAGCACTCAGCCTAGCAAACTAGGTAGGACCACGTCCAGGTGTGATACCTGAGTAGGGAGAAGCAGGACCGAAGAGCATCACCCCCTCCTATTGATGAGCAGAGCACAAGCTTGCATTAAGGCCACCTCGTCAACAGAGCCTCAGTCTCCCTCCTCTGCATGTTTTCAGGCTTTGGCATTGCTCATCCTCACTTGAAAAAAGCTGAAAAATATAAATTTTCGCCTTCAAACCCCCATTAGCAGCAGCTGATTTCCAGGACTTCAAAGAATGCACTATCAAGTCTAGGTTAAACTATTACTATCTAACTATTGTTTTCCAACCTCAGTAAATTTAAGATGCATGCTGGCTAGGGAATTCTGGGAGCTGAAGTCCACACATCTTAAACCATGCTAGCTGGGGCATTCTGGGAATTGAAGTCCACACATATTAAAGTTGCTGAGGTTGGGAAACACTCACCTAACCTGATTTTCCACAACAGGATACACATTTCAGACTTACAGTTTGCCTGAACCAAGACTTTTGGGTGGGGCAGTTAGGCAGACTGCTACATTTGGAATCTAAACTACAGCTATCTAGCCCAAGGTGCGCCACCTAAATTCCCCACTGGCATACTCCTCGAGGATTCTGGGAACTGTAGTTCACCACCAGTGGCCCCCCAGACTGCAAAACTGGCCCCTTTGTCTTTTTGTAGCTGGGGCTGAGATTCCCCATCCCTTTCAAACTTCCAGCAAGGAACTCCAACTCTAAGGAGGCCCTTGGGACTCTGAGGGGGGATGCCAAGGAGGAAGCGTTAGCGGTATGTTCTCCCTCGCTCAGAATTATTATGATTTTTAGTTATTTAAATTTGTTGGCCACCCAACTCCAGTGGGGAGAGCTTCCATCAGCTCCTTGCAAAATCTCTCTTTTCTCGCTCCAACAGAAGAAGAACCAGATCCCCCACCACGTCCGTTCTGCCATGCCCCAGCCTGCCAGAAGGTTGTCACGAGGAACATCGCCCTTCAAAAGAAGAGCCTGGAAGAATTATTAGCCAATTAGATGTTGGGGTCCCATATTTTTACCTCAAAAAAAAAAAAAGGCACTTCAGTGATGTGATAGATAATCCAGGCATCTGACACCAACTTTGTTTGCATGTTTTATGCCCAGCATGTTGTGGAAAGGAAGAGGCAACCACTTGGGAACAAACCCCACCCACCCAGCACTGGTCTATTTGCATTTTCAAAGAGATAAATTATAACCCCAATGACACTCGATGGGCAATTAAAGCCCAAACTGCCTTGGGGAGGGCACCCGTTCTCTATTATCCTGTGCTGGGCGGGCAGCCTCCATGCCGCCTATCTTAATCATGCCCTGCTAGTCACAACGGGCTCAGCCAACCGTGCTGCAACTATGACATCTCCTTCCTGCAAAAGAAGCCCTCCTTGGAGGGATGCAGCTACTGGTGGGAATCCCTGAGATGTCCCCACAGGTCCTGGGGCCAGCACAGGCACAAGGGGAGGTGATGGGGGCCATGCCAGGACCCTCCCTGGCACCCAAAACATTGGATTCCATGCCTAGCATTTCTGCCTGAAACAGACTGGCAACCTCCCTTCCACTGGGGCTGTCCAGAGTTCTTGGCACTTGGAGGACCAGCTGAGGGGGGCCCAACGCACCTTTGACAGGGCTTAATGATTTTAAAACAGAGAACGAGAGAAAGGAAGCCACCAGAATTGGCATCTCTGCTGCCCACACAGCTCAAGAGGTTGTCCACTCCTACCTGAGAAGGATTAGGTCAGGGTTTCTCAACCCTGGCAACTTGAAGATGTGTGGACTTCAACTCCCAGAATTCCCTAGTCAGCTTGGCTGGCTCAGGAATTCTGGGAGTTGAAGTCCACACATCTTCAAGCTGCCAGGGTTGAGAAACACTGGATTGGGCAGTTCAAGGGGAAGGCAAAGGGCATTCAGACAGCTCCCAGATCATGACCACCCCGGGCAAGAATCTTGCGGTGGAGCATCCCCAAGATCCAAAGGACAAGGAGGTTTCTTCACCTGGTCTAGATACCCAAAAGAGACCGCGTAAACAGGCCAAGGCAGCTTCTCCCGATATTCCTCCATAAAAACAGAGCAATTTCCAATTTGCCGGGGTCTGTAGCTCCCATCTATTTTAATTATGCACATAAATACATAAACGTACTTCCTGAAGCCACGAGGAAAAAGAAACGCTGGGGGAGAAAAGGAGGGCCTTGCAAAATTGCGCTTCAGAAGGTTGTTAAAATTAATCCCTTGGCAAAGAAAGGAAACCTCAGACGGTCACCGAGAATGAAGCAATTGCCTGGAGCAGGTTCCTACAGTTTGGAGAGCCCCATGCCGGCATTTTTTTTGCTATCAAGAGAGCAACTTACGGTCCTGAAATAATTACACGCCGAAAACTCAATTACCCAGCAAACCAGAAGACCTGAAAACTGCCGTGCTGAGCAAAGGAAGACGGAAGAGGGCAACCAGGAGGATCATCAGTTGCACAAACTCCAGAAGGGGGGTGTACAGGTAGTCCTCGCTTAATGACCACAATTGGGACCAGCATTTCAGTTGCTGAGCAAAGTGGTCATTAAGTGAATCCAACCAGATTTTATGACCTGTTTTGCTGTGGTCATTAAGTGAATCACTGTGATCGTTAAGTGAACCATGTGGTCGTTAAGTGAATCATGCTGCTCCCCATTGATTTTGCCTGCCAGAAGCCGGCTGAGAAGGTCGAAAATGGCGATCAGGTGACGGTGGGATGCTGCGATGGTCATAAATGCGAACTGGTTGCCAAGCGCCCAAATTGTGATCACAGGGACACTGTGACGGTCTTAAGTGGGAGGGACCGGTCGTAAGTTGTTTTTTTCCAGCACCGTCATAAGCCCAAACCATTACTAAACGAATGATCATTAAGTGAGGATTGCCTGTAATGCCACCGACAAACACTCAATCCAAGCACACCACAGTGCCCTTGTTTGGACTTCAGATTCCTCCAACATGCCCCACACGCTCCAAGGATCGTATTTCATGGCACCAAAAATTCATGACTGAGTCTTTATATTACCAGGTTTATAATTTTTCCAAGGCTGCACCTTACATTTAACCCTTTTGGAGAGAAGGAGCTAAATTCAGGGCACACGACAATTTCCAAGCTGACCATCACACTCAGCCTTGGGGGAAACACTACAAAAAAACAATAGATGGAACCAGGATTAAAACCAGACTTGGGGCTATGGGGGGCTGCCTTCAAGTCAGTGTTGACTCCTGGCCACTGCCTGGACCAGTCCCTGCATTTTTCTTGGTAAGATTTTTGGAAGTGGCTTGCCACTGCCTGCTTCCTGGGGCTGAGAAAGTGACTGGCCCAAGGTCTTCCACTTTACTGACTTTTAAATAAACTAAATATACAGCAGTTGGACAGTAATTCTCCAGGAATCACTTTCTCCTCCTGTAACATAACAATAACTTGATAAAAATGTCTGGAGGCTAGTGGGGAACCCACCCAACTTTTCTAGAGACGATTAGGGGTCTATCTCTGTGCAGAAAACCTTCTTCCGTGGCATTTGGCTGGTTGCAATGAAGGATCTGTCCAAGTGCAGCTTTCCAATCCCTCTCGTGGGCTGAGAAAATCTCACTTCATTTTTTAATCTAATCACGAATGAACCAGAGGAAAGAAGAACTTTTTAGCAACTTTTACCACTGTGATTTCTGCAGCGAGGGCACCTTATCTTTAATTTAGTGCTCGCAGAGACCGAACTAAGGAAGAATTGATCGGGGCAAGAGTTCGAAAGCACTGCTCCCTCCATGCAGGCAACATTCGAGAAAGCGAAAGGGAGGGTGATCCAAGGACCACTTTCTCATTTTTTTTCCAGCCCAAAAGAATATGGGAAGAAATACTGCCTCCCACCTGGTCACGTGACCCAGAGCAAAGCTCTTTTTAAAGGGTCAGGAAGGATTCCAGAAGCTCGTCTTTGCAAGCCCCCTTTTCAGGAGAGATGGGTGGTGACATAAATTTGAAAAACAAACAAACAAACAAACAAATAAAATCTTCTGCTTCTCCTGTTTTATCTCTGTCTGTGACACGAGAAATGAAGCAACAACCCTCTTCGACCAGATGCCCGCAGGTGACTTTAGTTCTCACAACCAGCACAGCCCCTGGCACTTTGGGAACCAGTGCAATGCGCCTGCCCGGTTGGGGAACCATGAAAAAGCAACGCTTCTGCCACCGGGGGTTCTTGGAAATACGAACTGTTCTCTTTCGGAGGCAACACCATAAAAACCCCTTCACCGAGACTCATTTGCTTCGTGCCCAACCTCTCTCCAAGCTGCCATATCAAAGCTTTAATTTGTCAATATTAGGGGATTATGCAGGGGATGATCTTACTAATTTTGCGCAACAATAGCATAATGATTGCTCACAACCCAGATCCAGCTTCCCGGAAAATTTAATTAAACTAGGCTAGATGCATGCTGCTTTTGTATTTTCTTCATTGTACTGATAAGACGATCAAATAAACGTTTTAAAAAATTACAGCAGTTTCGTGTTCATGGGTTGTCTTACTTTTCTGCGCATTTGTCGTGATTTGCTGACGGATTTTGTTCCAGGTGGCCCGGTTATGCTTACACATGTTCGTCTAAAACAATGTTGCTTTATGGGGATTTTAGCTAAACGCTATTACCCCATAAATTCCATAAATCTGCTTGAACCTGGTGGGGTTCAGGCTGGAATGAAGGCTGACAATCGTCAGCGCCTAGCTATGGTCTTCCCCCAACAGAATGTGCAGAATGACAAGGGGGTGATGCTCATTTTTAACTATTTATTTATTTATTTATTTTGCAAATCTCTATCACTGCCCATCTCCCCCCCGAACAGGGGGACTCTGTGGCTGAGTGGAATCTTCCACACTTCTGCAATCTTTAAAAAGTCAGAAATGCCAGCAGCCAGGCGTGGAGGTACCCTTTGCAAAGCACCCACCCCCACCCTGGCCGACATTATCTAGAATTACTCTGGAACTCTGCTGAGAAATCCCACTTGCATTTAAGAGAAAATTCCATCTCTGCCTCACCTGGCCATTCAGAATTTTCTTTTTTAAGAAAACCTGGGGGGGAGGGGGGAGAAGAACCTGCCCTGCCAAAGTGGACTATAGCTGCAAAAAAAAATTTGAGCATCTGTACAGTGTGTGTACTGAAATAAGTAAGAGTGAGAGAGATGCACCTGGAGTTTTGCAGCATGAATATGGCATGGTTTAAAAAGTATGTTCCCCATAATAGAGGCATGTCCTTAAGGGCTAGTCTGGATGGGAAAACTTAATAAAGGCAGAACGCTTCTGCAGTGCAAGGGTGGGGCATATTCTGGGTGAACTTGCTCCAGAAACCGATGACAAAGGTCATACTGAACTCCAAAGCCAGATGGAGTCATCTACACTTCCAGGAAAATGCATCTCGCCCCTCCATTCCCAATTCAGGACGATCAGGATGACCCTGGCCCTGTTGACCTTCCTTCCGTAAGGCCGTGAAAACCTGGATATGTGCTGGGACCCCCGAGTGTCTTAAGGGCCCCGTTGCTTGGCTGTATTAACATCTATGGCAACTGTTTACTCAGCGACCATATATATAAATTTTGTATGGCTTTAATTGTTTTTGTGTTTTTTATAACCGTATGCTGCCCAGAGTCACTTGTTGAGATGGGCGGCTATAGAAATGGGAGGGAGGGAAGGACAGAAGGAAGGAAAATTCTGCAGCTTCTCTTTCTGGAAGGGAATCAAGGAGAGGTGCCCAGGACACCATTTCAGCCCAGAAGGGCAGCACATCTACTGCTCTTTTCCACCGATTTGAGGCCGGAAGGAAGTTTTCCATGCTGCCCATTCAGTGGACAATTGGAGCCCGGCTCATTTTCATCAAGGAGTGCAGAGGACGCCCCAAACAAACCCTCTTGACACAAAACACAAGTTCCCAAGCAGTGGGTCCGCTTCCTGCCAGGCTGCTCCAAGTCACTTCCAGCCGACAAAACAGAAGCCACCCGCTCTGAAGTTGATCGCAGGCTCCTGCGTGGCTCCCCAGGAGTGCTGACGTGAACGCCAGGCGAGGGAAGGGAGAAAAACCGCGGGCTGTTGCTCTGCCATGACAGATGGAGTCAGGCGGCAGCAGAGACCGAGCGAGCAATAAGCGGGAAGCCAGGCCACCCGTTCACGATGACACCTCCCTGATTACGGAGAATTTATGTAGTCAGTTCTGGAAAGGAGACGGTCATCAAAGCGTAATTACTCTTCAGAGATCTCCAGAATTAGCCCGTTCGAACAGAGGTATCAGCAGCCAGCCCTCCTTTTCATTAGGGCTATATATTACGACATCTGTGGGCAAACAGGGGGCCCATCAACAGGCATGCAGCAAGGAGAGCAGATAAATGCAATGTATAAATAACCGATTGGAAAATATTTCTCCTTGTAGGACCGCTCAGGCAGGACGTATTTGCCAGACGCGGAGGTGCCTGTTGCACTGCTCGGGGTCAGCCACCCCAAAAATCCCATCCATGTGACTCACTGGTTATCAGTGCTAACAAAAGCCTTGACTACTGCAATGCATGACTTCATAGGGCGTCCCTGGGAGGCGTTTGGAAGTATCCCAGTTCAAAATTCACAGCAAGACTGTTAACGGAGCCCACTGGTTTTGGAAGTTCCTTGTTGGTGTCAAAACTTGCTTCAGGGATCAATGCCAGATTTTGGCTCTAACCTTCCTCCGGAGTAGGGAACAGTGGTCCTCCAGAGTCATTCCTTGCAGCAGCCTCGGGCAGCCCGGCCAATAGTGGTTTAGCTAAGCAACATCTGGACAACAAGAATTCCATCACTCCTTACAGGTTGATCTGGGAGTTGCTGAGCATCTAAGTCAGTGTTTCTCAACCTTGGCAACTTTAAGCTGTGTGGACTTCAACTCCCAGAATTCCCCAGCCAGCCATGCTGAAGTCCACACAGCTTAAAGTTGCCAAGGTTGAGAAACACTGATCTAAATTATTGCTTTCTCTTCCAGGAACCTTTACTCCTTGACTTCCTATGCCGTGTCAGGCTCTCCAGGTCAGATTTCATGAGAACACCAGGCAGGTGTGTTTTGACAGAGACACCTTCCCTCCCACTAGAAGTCTGCCATCAATTCCATCCCATACACCAAAATAAAATCACTTATTTTTCTGACTTCTATGCTGAAGTTCTTTCTGTCTTGCTTGGGACCTACATATTGTCTAGGCAAGATGCAGAACCACATCCTGGTTTGTAAACGCCACTTAATGACAGGGTTAGACCTCTTTCCCCAAATTGACGCCCTTCAAATTGATACTCCATCCAGGTGTGAAAGACTATCGTTCTCATCATTCTCACTCTTGGCTGGGAATTTTGGAAATTGTCGCCCCAACACTTTTGAAGCCCCAACCCATCTTGGCAGCTGCCATAGGGATTCAGATCTTAGCGTTTAGCTACTGTTAAGTTGTAGGCAGATGCAAATGCTGCATGTAGCAAAGTCAGCCCTGCATCTGAAATTTCCCCATCCTTTGCTGTTTTTTGTTATCTTTGAACAGCCCGTTTGTAATTCTCAAAATGAGTCTGCTTAAGCCTACTTCAAAAGAAATTTCAGGTCTCGCAAACCTATCCCTATCAGCCAGCTGGATTATCTGTAGCACACACAGACTTTTCCTTAAAAAAATAAATAAAACAGTGTCATAATTTTTGCAAGAATAACTCATGAAATACCTCTATTTTTCCTTTAAGGAAGATACAGGGAAAACGTATGCAAGCTTTACCCTTTGTTTAATTTCTAAATAAAAATTTACATCTAATTCAGCATTTAACAGTTAAATTCCAAGAAAAGCCAGGTACATAAACAAGTATAAACAGAAGTGAGGCTTCTGTAGCACAGAAATCCACCTTATGGAATATGCCAGGCCAGTGTTCTCAACCGTGGCAACTTTAAACATAGCTGGCTGGGGAATTCTGGGAGTTGAAGTCCACACATCTTATAGTTGCCATGGTTGAGAAACATTGAGCCAGGCAGTTTGTTCACTGAGTCCAGCCTTTCCCAAACTGGAACCCTCTGAATCTGTCAGACTACAACCCCCATCAACCACAGACAGCAACCACATGCCTATGGAGTGGCATCCCTCTTATAAAGCACATCATCAACAGTGCTGCTGTACAAAGGCAATTCCAGCTGAGCCAGAAAGCCTTCCTTTGAGGCAGATGTTCCGGGCCAGAGGTGGGCGACCCTCCTGAAGTTTTATTTATGAAATCCAGACCCCAAAGCTTAGAAAGAGATCTCTTTTATTTTAGTTCAATAACAGCGACCCAATAAGCAAGTTCAAAGTGCCCCCAGGCTTTCACTATCTAGGAGTGAGGGTCCTTGGTTACAGTCCAACAGTCTAACACCACCACATTTCAGCAATGTGAGCCAGCACGGGGTGGTATCTTTGCCCACTGACCTTGGTTTACTCAAGGACAAATCATTTTTTTGCAGCTGATGATTTCTTGAGAAGGGATCCAGACCCCACCAAGAAACTGTGGCACACTGATTGCCCCATGTGAACGGGGAGGCTGCGCTTCTGAGCATGCAGCAAGAAAACTAAGTGTCCACAGGTCACCTCTGGTCCCCTTCTGCAACCATCAACAAAGGCTTTTATTCCTGACCCAGTTGAACCCCAATCACAGGCACATTTGGGGTTTTGAAAAGGCCTTGCATTTTGAAGACAGCCTTTCCTTTTTTTTTTTTAATGTTACAAATCAAGTCTTCAGCCATCAAAGTGAACATGCAGGACAGCTTTTAGTCTCATCTACAGATGCTCAAAGGGCAGATGAGCATTTCCATCAACAATAGCAAGGAAAAAGTCGAGGGCAGCCTGGCAGGACCCTGCTGCCCTGCAATTCACTCCCTTCCAACCACTGGGTTTTGAAGTAAGGATGAAATTCTGCAAGGGGGGAGGGCTGTGCAGATCACCCCCTTCCCACATGCTGCCAATCCAGATTCCCCAAGCATTTGCCAAGGCTAACGTCATGCAAATTGTAGAGAAAATGATGTTCCTGAAAAGCCGTGTTTCCCTACAAACTCCCACCCGGAAAGAAAAAAAATAAAAAAGATCTCCATCATCGTGGGAAGCATTTCTAGAAACCGAGAGAGAGCTGTTCCTTTCTTCCCTTCCACCACCAGCACTTCCTACAAATAGCAGATGGGAGAAAAGAAAACCGCACATATTCCCATCCAGCCCTTCAGCCCTAAGCACAGACAGCAAAACGAAACAAATCCAGGTCACCCGACTTTTTCCCTAGAAAATATGTTCTGAAAGCCACCCTTTTTGCAAAGGGAAAAAAAAATTAAGGATGGGGTTCAATGAAACCTCTACTGGCCCATTTCCTGATCCATGCAAAATCCTTCCAAGAGACGTCAAAAGGACGCCTCCAAGGGGCGCAGCAGGAAGTGGTGTTCTGAGATAGAGTGCCACTGAGCCTGGAGGCTCTACCACTTAATCTCCCAGCTTCTCCTCAGATACACCAATTCAGTCCTCCCCAACTCAGTATCTCATATAATCTTGGTACATGGGCTATAGCAAGCCAGTTGAAGAAGACTCAGTCAAACAAAGCAAGAAACGCAGGTGGTCTCCCACCCACCCACCCCGCCCTAAACTGGAATTTACAATGGCAAGATCACTGGCAGAAGGGAAGGAACACGAGGGAGGGTTGGTAACCCTAAAACGCTGTTTTTGCTCACATGCTGTCCTAACAGCCAGGAACCACGCTGAGACAAGGAATAGGTCTCTAGTGTTTTATTACTGCTACATTAGACAGAAAATCCTAACAAACTGAAGAAGCGTGGGAAAAACCCAGACAGATAAACCCCGAAAGCTAAGGCGGGTCTGATCTGCGTCTCTTTGAATGGCTGCTCAACTCCTCAGTGCTACGCATGTGTTTCCCCCCCTGGATCGAGGCCCCCTCCTGCTCGCCATCAGTGCTCGTGACACATGCCCTCCGCTAATTCCAGAACAAACTTGCAAGGTCGACTGAAAAGCTACTCCCATATCGCAAATGAGGAATTCCGGCTTAAGGCTCCGTTCCTTCAGGCTCCTTCTGTAAGATCAGAGAGAAAGGGGGGATTCCACGTTTCTGAGATCCCACCTCCCAAACAGCGCTGAAGGGTTTAAAGTCCCAGATGCTTAAGCCTGTGGACCCACAAGAATTATTTCTAAACAAGCATATTATTTTCTGTTCAGGTTGACAAAAAGGGATCGGTCCACTCCAGACACACAACCTCCGAAATGCCAAGTGCGTAGGAGGGGAGAGGGTTCCACTCACACAATCCTCCCAAACCCACTTGAAACAATGTAGAACCACGTTTTTCTTTAGCCAGATGAAACCGTCTTCCTTAAAAAGGGAAACCGCTGATAACAGTCATGGCTTTAAAGACAGTTTATTTCCCACCCACCCCCAAGAAACTCTGGATTGCACTGCCCTCCTTTCCAAAGGGCAAAAGCATCTAGGAGTCTTGCAGCATCTTGAGGACTAGAATGTTGATTACACAAGGCAATAGAGTCTGCTGCATCTGAGGCTCTAAGGGGCAGAAGCTGTCGGTCTCCTACACTGGCATGACGCATGACGTTGTTATTCGTACTGCAATATCAGAAAAACAACCCAGAGGGAACTGAGAAAAAAAAAAAAAAACTAGGCTGACAGAGGCTCTGGGCAGTGACAGGATGTGGGCATGGCCCCCCATTTCCCCCCACTATTGTGCATTCCCTCCAGGGAATTTTCCAGCCTCCCCACAGCTGCAGGATTCAGCCCCTCTCAGCCGCCCTGGTTTTCATTCACCCACTCAGAGGTTCCGGCAGCCCAACCCGCAGCCTGGCCAAAGGGTGCGCCAGATTTCTTAGGGGACGCTGTTCGTCTTTTCCCCAGACCCAAAGAGCAGGCGGTCTCTCTTGATTTCAGCGAGGGGTGGGCACCCGTGCAGTGCCCGGGGGCCACACTTCTCACGTTTGGGGTGGGGGAGCAGAGGCGATGCAACCCAGGCAGGGCCAGTTTTCAGAGAAGGGGGCTCTCGGGGCTTCCTGCTCTCCAAGCCACTGATGTTAACAAGCCTCTTAACCGCTTCGGAGCTTCCCATCCAAAGCGGCGAGGAAGCGCAGCTGAGAGAGGCGGCGGCTTCGGGGGCTGCAGGAAGGTGGTCTGGGGGCTCCGACTGCCCCCTCTGGTTTAGACGGGGTCTAGTAGCCCAGTCGAAAGCCTGCTTACCCAGCCGTAAGGACCACGGTCCGCCGACACACGGACAGGCAGGACCGGAGCAGGACCCCACAGCCTTAACGGAGGCAAAGTAAAACTGCTCCCCAATCTCCCCACGGCCAGGATGCTTCACCGGCGCTCCCGCAGTCCCGGGCAAGCCATCTGCAAACCCCGGGCGCCGTCGGGACGCGCCAAGATCAGCCCATCCTGCCAGATCCGGGGAGGACCCCGAAGCACCGGGGCGGCCCCGAGTGCCGCAGCCGCAGAGGGGCTCGCTCCACCGGCTGGGCTGTAGCACTCGCACGACCCTCGACTAACTCGCGGCTCGGTTTAACTCGAGAGGCTGCCCAGCCGCGACGGGCCTTTCCCACGGAGGCGGGGCTCTTCCATCGCCCCCCAGCCCTTCCCCACGGCAGGTACCTCCAGCCCCCCCCCCCCCGCCAGCTCAGCCCCGGCCGCGCACGCGGGACACGGGAAGAAGGGACCACCAGCGAGCCGAGCGTCCACACGAGTCGACGGCTGCCACGGTCGGCTTCTGCTTCCGTGCAGGGAGCGAAGGGGGAAACCGCGGCTCTGTGAACCGGCCGGGAGCCGGGGCGGAGGGCGGGAAGCCGGCCACCCCATTACAACCAGCCCGGCCGCATCTCCTGCTCCCGCCCTGTGCTGAAAAATAAAGGCGCTAGACCTCATGAGGGAGGGAAGGAAGGAAGGAAACGCGCTATTCCCAGCGGACGGCTCTCCACGTCCCCGTCGCCGGGTCGGTCCGCTGCGCCCCATTTCGCGGGGGAGGCGCGGCGCCGGTCCCGCCGCTCCTGGCCGCGCCGCCCCGGGACTCCCCCCGTCGACGGTCGGGTCCGCCCCGCTCCGCGCGCTCGCGCTTACCTGCCCCGGGACTCTCGAGCACCCCCCGGGCGCCGGGCTGGAGCGCCTGGAAGGCGGCGCGGACGCGCTGGCAGGTGGGCTCCGCCCGGACGCCGAGCAGAGCGGCGGCGGCGGCCAGGAGGGCGCAGAGGCGCCAGGAGGGCGCGGGGGCGGCCGGGGCGGCTCCGCCGTCGGTCATCGCGGCCTCGCGGCGGCCGGGCGCATCCCCAGCCGGGCGCCGCAGCCAGGAGCCGGCGGGGGGGGGGGAGGAGGAGGAGGAGGAGGAGGAGACGCCGCCGCCGCCGCCGCCGCCGCAGGAGTACGCGAGCGACTGGCCCCGCCGCCGCCGCCGCCGCTCCGAAGCGCAGGGCGCGCGAGCAGAGCCGGCGGCGCGGCGGCGATTGGCCCGGCCGCCCCCCGCCGCCGCCCTGACTGGCTCCCCGCAAACTTTCCTCGCTCTTCATTGGCTCCGCGGGCGCGGCGGGGGGGGCGGGAGGCGGGCGCCCCCGCTCGCCCCCTCCCTCGGCGGCGGAGCGGACCGCGCGCGGCGGCTCCCTGGGGCGCGCTCCTCTCGGCCCGGGAAGCGGCCCGCCCGCTGGGCCCCCGGCCGGCGGCTCTTGCCCCGGCCGGGGAGCCTGTCGGGGCTTGGCCGAGAATCGCTGCCGCCTGGCCGCGGAGAAGGCTCGCCAACCGCCTGGCCTGGCCTGGAGCCCGGAGGAGGATGCCAAGGGCCCCCCCGCCCTCTGCCTCCCTGGCATCCGGAGAGGGTCTCGCCCGCCCGCCTCGACCTCAGGCCCTCGCCACGCCGGGGTTTCTCCAGCTCGGCCGCTTTCAGAGGGGTGGACTTCAACTCCCAGAATTCCCCAGCCCACTCCCAGAATTCCCCCGCCAGAATTCTGGGAGCTGAAGTCCACCCCTCTGAAAGCGGCCGAGCTGGAGAACCCCTGCTCTACCCATTTTCCTATTTGTGTGCTTCTGCATGCCTTCCTCCTGAGAGAGGGAGGCAGAGGAAGATGCCCCAGTCAATGCACTGCAGGAGGAGGGCCTTTGAAAGGCAGACCTTGTGGGACAACCGCCTTAGCCTGCGGGGGCAAAAAGGCCATTGATCTGGTCACACCTTCTGCCTAACAGGTTTTCTTAAAAGGCAGCAGCTTTGGGGAGCTGTGGCTCACTTCCTGCAATGCAGGAAAAGCTGCTCCCCATTCCTGATTCCCCACTTAAGGTCACTGCGGTCGTCTCCCCCCGTCCAATGCAGGCTTTTCAACTCCCCAGGCTGGGGGAGGGAGAGGGGGCCTGGCCCATGGACACCCAGCTTCCCCTCTTGATTTGTGTATGACCCATCTTCCCCAGCATCCAAGACTTCCATCTTGCTCACGGAGGAGGCACCACCCAGCTTTGGCTGTGGGCTCCATGCCCAATGTCACCTTTCGTGGTTCTGACGTGGCTTCTTCCATCTGCAGTCTAGAGGGGTCCGAGTCCATCCAGCCACCTTGGAAATCCACCGTCCAATTTTGAAGGCTTTTCCTTAATCTAGAGCAGTGTTTCTCAACCTTGGCCGCTTTAAGACAGGTAGACTTCAACTCCCAGAATCCCCTAGCCAGCATCCCAGAATTCTGGGAGTTGAAGTCCCCACTGGCTGGGGAATTCTGGGAGTTGAAGTCCACCTGTCTTAAAGCGGCCAAGGTTGAGAAACACTGATTTAGAGGAATGGAAGAATTTGAGAGGCTTCAAAAGTGCCTCAGATGATGGATGGAGTCTCTCAAGGTTCTCACCGAGTGCCTCGGGCCTTTCAGACTTATCTGTACATTGCTCCAAGTGCCTTTTTTAAAATTGTCTTTGCAACCTCGCTTATAAACTGATTTCGCACCCACAGACAGCATTAACACCCCACCGTAGCACATCGCTTGGAGCCCTGGAGTGAAATATCTTGGTGAAATAACACGGTGGATTGCACCGGGATACGTTTCAGAGACATCCCACGTGTCTCCCTTCCAGGGAATCAAGCTAAAAAAAGGGCTGTCAGATCACCCGTGAGTGATGGCAGCAACGGCAGGCTCTTCTTCATTCTGCTCCACGTGCCCCTTTCTTCCTATCAAATAAGCTTCGAGAATTTTAGCATATTCCTCCCATTTCCCCAATCCAGCCCATCTCCGTTTGGCTTCCTGTCTGTTCACGCAGCGCGTTGTAGTTTGTATTCAAGCAGGGGTTGAAATGAAGATGAAACAAGCTGTTTTTGTTGACATTTTAAGAAGTAGAGGCAAGCATCCGTCTTCATATTAATAAGGGCTGTGTAACTAAAGGTCTACAGGAATGCAAAATAGGATAGCTGCTACTGGGGAAACTGCACGGTTTCCCCCTGGGTCCAGCCACTGGCCTAAGCCATGCCGGCCTCTAGAAGAACTGGGCTTACGGGCCCCTTTGCAATTCCACGAGCTGTTCAATTGCCTCTGCGCAGGAAATACAGCAGTGAACCCGGGTTCCTCCATCAGCTGCATTTGCACAAACTTTCCCAAGGCTACTGCATCATGGTTAGGTGAACTAACCCAATTATTGGGGTTTACACAACACACCGAACAAGAGGGCCTGGGTTCCCACTACCTTAAGCTAAAATAAGGGTTGCACTCGTGCAAACACTGCCATCTAGTGGTACTTTTGCCTCTGGCTTAGAATATCGCCTAAAACCAGCCACTCTTGTTTGGCTTAAAACACTAAGCCATGTTTTGTAGCTTAGTGCATTGTGCAAAGCCAATTTAGGTTAGCTGATCAACCGTAGCTAAGACACAGCTTAGCATGTTGTACAAACTGCACCAAATCCCCCGGATTTCCTGCTTTCTTTCTCCTTTGACCTACAAATGCAGTGCTAATGCCATGGGCAAAGCAGATCCCCCTTCGAATACTTGTGCAAACATTTAGCAAGGAAAAGGTGATTTTCCAGAGCAGGACTTGGGGACAGACATCCAGGAGTGTACACTCCTCCACCATCACCCCAGTGAAAATCAGCCCGAGGGATGGATTGACTCCACATTGGAGCAGCTGACAGAACTTGACTAAAACCAGATCCCCCACCATTAAGCTTGGTGCAGGCATTGTGAATCCAGAGACTAAAATTACTTAAATGTCCCCCCCGGCCCCTTTAGATGGTGGGAGATGGGCCAGTCTGAGCAGCTTTTTGCCCTGATGGTAAACTTTCTGTCATATCAAACGCATGGTAAGACTTCAGTGAAAAAGTGCCCCATTTCAGGTTGTATTTTTTTTCTGCCCGAGGTGTGTTGCGGTTTCACTTACCTTTTTGAATGCTTTATGAACACTACAACATCCCCTACTATGGCAGGCATTCTCTACCCTCATAAAGCAGATATAGCACAGCAGAGGGTCATTTGCAAGCAATTCCCTGGAATATTCCAAGCGAAAAAGATGCCTAAAACAACTGCTTGTTCAGAAGCGATAGCCGAGTTTTGCATGCAAGAGAAACACCCTGCGAGAGATGAAAAGTTTGCATTCCCCCTTTCCCCAAAAGCACACGCATGAGAAAAGGAGGTTAAGTGGTCAGAAGGTCAGAGGTTTATCTAAAGGCCTTGAAAGCAAGAGTGACCCCTTTGAATCGATTCTGGCAGAAACACAGATAATGAAACTGAGCTAGCAGAGGTGGGGGTGATAAAAGCCCAGCCAGCCTTCCCCTAGGGCAGAGTTTCTCAAACTTGGCAACTTGAAGATGTGTGGACTTCAACTCCCAGAATTCTTCAGGTTAAGAAACGCTGTTCCAGGGCCATTAAAAGAAGTTTGCTCAGAGGAAACTATTATTGAACCCCCACTGCAAAACGCCTGGTTCCTAGCTGGTGCTAAGCTATCCGCAGTTCCTGATTTTGACTTGGGGTGCTGGGCAAACCCAGCCAACAAACCAGAGCTAAGCACCACAGGTGGGCCCAGCCATTCACCGGTCTTCAGCCACAGAACGCAAGGATGGACTTGGACCTTGGAGGAACGGGAGCAGCTAATCTCTTCCGCCACACAACCGGAGGTATGTCGCCTTTCGGTTTACTGCGTCCTGGGAACCCAGGCACTGTGATGTACAAAGCAGGCGTGATGGCGTGTGAAACCATCCCCTCGCAGTCCATAACCAAGCCAGGACCTAGACAACATACAGACCCAGCATTAGCTAGCCACAATCCCATTTCCAAACATCAATTGTCATGCTGCTCAGATGATACAATCCAAGTTTAGAAGGGAAGAGTAATACATGCTGGGCAGAACCCAGAGTTCTGGAAAAAAGGCATTTCTGAAGGAAATATGGAATACTGTATTGAGGGCCAGTTTCTCCAAATGGACAAAGGCTGAAAAATACTAAGTCATGCTTTGTGGAACCACAATGTATTTGGGAAGCCGTTGCCTAAATTCACAGATCGTGTCAAGCCAAGATTAAGCAAATCCCATTATAACCTAGTGTAATAGGAGCCTAACCAAATATTTTGACACCATCATGCTTCTTTCGGTGCAGATGAAGCCTTTTAATGGCTTATCATCCATCCATCCATCCATCCAGGCAACCACGCACCATGATCTTTGTTTACTACATTTTTAATGTCATTTAATAAATGCCAACTGAGGCCATTTTCATGCAGTAGATGCTACTTTGCAGACACATGGAGAGATCTTTTCCACCAACCCTGGCTTGAATTTCTGGTAATCACAGATTGGAAAGTCTGCTGCCTCACCTACGCTCAGCCTTGCTGGAGGCTAAGACAAGCCAGTTGGGTTCCAGGACTTGGGAAGCAGAAGTGCAGATGGACTGGCAGAAGATGCAGGACAAGCATCCAACCATCTCCATCTGCAGAAGGACCATTTTGTCCAACTATATAACCTTCAGCCCAGGTTTGGAGGTCAGCTGATGCTGGAAAGAGTGCAACATTCGTGTCTTAACGCTGGCTCAACGTCTTGCAATTCACCAAGCCATGGTTTGTTTATTCACAAGTTGCTAAAACCAGTCCATGCCCTTGGAAAGGTCTCCTTTGCTGCTTTGGCACATGACTGATATACAGGTGTATCTGGAAAGAATGTATTAGCCAAGTTCACACATCACACTAAGCTGCGGCTTGCCATCCACACAACATGGCCTAGAGTGTGTCATACAAGTGAACTGTGTTAACCGAATAAGCCACAGTTCAGTTACTTGTGAAAATTCTTGAATAGATGCTCAGTACTGTGTTCACCCATGGTTAGCAGAGCCATGTTTTGTTCAGCCCATACCATCTAGGAAGCACATGAACTGGGCTTGCACAACACAGTAGCTAAAACAAGGCTAGCTAGCTTAGCTACATCAAATTATAATTAGCTGAACACAAAGCACGGACCCCAATCCCAGTCCTTTCTCTCATCGTCATCCTAGACAGTCGGGCAGATTAAAAAAAAACAAAAAACTGCATTTGCAGATGAAATATTTGAGAAAGTAAATGTTGCAAGTGAAACAGAAATAACTTGACATTTAATTCCAGGACATCCAAGCAAAATGTCAAACATCTGTTACAGGAGCAGAGATTCATTATTATGGTCAGGAGAAAAGATTTTATGTTAACCCAGCTGCCTCCCAGGAAGGCCTCCAAAATGTCTTTGGTTGATTAATTGCTGGGTTCACACCTGCCAGGCTAACTAAGGGACCAGCTTGGCTGAGGTTGCACAACACGCCAACACCCGTTTTAGCCCAGGACAGCCCGAGTGGGTGGTTGTCGTGGCTCAACGTTCCACACAAACGAGTTGAACATGGTTCAGCTAACCACAGCTAGTCCAGCCATATGGACAGCATAGCTTATAGTCAAGTATCATGCCATGCGGTTGAATAAATCTTGGCTAACTATGGCTTAGTATGCTGTTAGAAAATTGGATTAAAGCATGTCATGTGAAAACCACCTGCATTTTCCTTAGAATTGAACTTGGATGCCGTCTCCCCCACCATCCAGGCTCACACAAGTTAATCTACTGTACTGTGGCCTACTGCAAGTGCTCCCCCACCCCCAGTATCGTTTTTGAACTGGTGTTTGCCCCCCACCTCACCCTGGACCCACACAGCTGAGTCAGAGAAAATTCTGGACAGCTGCTTGCAAAGGCTAGATATTTCATCCATCTTTTCTCAAAGCAAAGCTTAAAAACTATTAAAAGGTGAGATTTATTATAGCTGCCCAGAGCTGGATTTGCACTACAGTTGGCCCCATCGCTAGCGTGATGGAGATTGAAGGCTTTGGCTTATTGGAGTTCTTCTATCATCCACGGCATCTTTTCAAAATTAAATTATCTGGTGGGCCAAGACATCGCTATAATGCATCATTTGTGTTTTCAGAATTGGGTTCTCTATGTTATTTTCTTGCTGTGCTTCCTATTAAAGTGGCATTAATCGCCCGGTATGCCTGTTGTTTCAGGAGATGGGCAAACAAGAGGCACCCAAATGGATCATGCACCTCAGAGGCAAAATCTGCAAAAACTGGCTCACGTTCACACATCTCACTAAAGCACAACTTAGTTTCAGCTTAGCCTACTGAATCTGGATGTTGCTTGCAAACCATGGTTTGTGGTTCAGCTACTATGCGCGTGCAAGCAATTGTGCTTTACTCAAGAAACTGTGTTTTTAAAAGCATGGCTTAACCCCATAGGTGAACTGAACCTTTCTACTGTAGCTTTCAGAATTCTTCAGACAAGCCTCAGTGCAAGTTAATTCTGTGCAAATTAAGAGAATTAACACGTAGCCATCGATGGTGGGATTATAAAACCAGGCATTTTATACTATCTGAAAACTAGACTTTAGTGTCACATGAATCAACCCATCAAAATATCTAATAAATTGTTAAGAGCAGATGATTAGCATGTATAATATTGAAAAGCAAAAGAAATGTCGGCATAGCTTATACTCAAGTATCATAGTGTAAACCAGTATTATGGCTGTAGAACACAGCATGCAATATATCATCTGGTTAATCAGTATGTTGACCAAGTCCAAACTAACTGCATCAGTTAGTTAATATAAAATGATCTAGTTACTCCACCAGTTTACCAGTCCAAACTAACTGAAAAAGCCCATTTAATTTTTACATGGGTCTCACTTCCATCTCATTTCAACCGACTTGCTAAGGTTTGGGGCACCCCAAAGGCAGCTACTTCCTTCACAAAATTCAAACCTGAATCCAAACCCCCTTTTCTTCCATGGCAGAAGGAAGTGGGAGCAGTTGCAAGAAAACAGAAGCACCCCAGCAGTATTAACAGGGGCCTGCCCTGGTGTTGACTTCTGTGCCAAGAAGCCACCCATTTCTTTATTTCATCCATTGAAATTTCACCCTCAGAAGTCTCACCACAGAACCCAGCACTCTTCCAAGCGTGGTCTTGTCTTTCAAGATGCAAACACAGCTTGCTTATTGAAAGCTGAAAAAGTGACAGCTTCCATTACAACACAGCTGACTTGTACAATTAAGATGCAAGCACAGCTAAACGCCAAGAGACATGGGCATCTCTGCAGCTGCAGACCTCTGCAGCTGCTTCGTACAGGACAGAGGACGTTTCAGCCTCTGCGTCTTGAACTTCAAGTCCCAACTGGCCAAGCACACATCTCCGAGGCCTTCAGTTAAACCAGCAGTCCAGTTAGCGCTGCACTGCAGGCTCAAGCCCTTCCCTTACAGCTTTCAGCCCGACTTAATTTTGCGGACCCCCTTCAGGTTATAAAGTTGTGTTCGTTTTCTTAGTTGCAAATACCTCTAGCATCAGAGATTTCCCCATCCCTGACCAAAAGGCACCCGTGTTAAGCAGCCCATTTGCCGAGAGGGCACCCCCCAATCATGAAATCAAGTCTCTGAGTTCTGATGTGGTCAGCAAGTATGTTTTCCCCAACTGCTCACTAGCTTGTGTTTATTCTGTTATCTATTCAGTTGACTGCAAGCGTTCCCATTTTCTTTCAGGAGATTCCCATGTCAAACTCTCTGGAAGGAAGCAGAAAACCTCCAGAGCAGGGAATAAACCAGGTTGAAAACCACCTTTGCTCACTCTCAGCCCGCTTCACTTTGAAAAAAGTTCGCAAGGAAACAACTTTTTTAGGTGTCAGTTTATTTTATTTTGCAAAGAGAAGCACTACACCATCACAGCTTGGGGGGGGGGGTTGGTTCCCAATTGCAAGTTAACTTTCGGGGGGAGAAACTCCATGGCCCCGATTTTCCCAATGCCCCCGCTCCTGCTTCCAACCAATCCCACCCCCAGGAGTAACCAGAGCCAGGAAGGTCCTGCGGTTTACAGATGGATACCGTGCAATTTCCGTCCTGCTAATCTAATCAAAATTGCATCGTGATCCACCCGACAACAGCAACACACAGCTTCCGGCCAGGGCAACCAGCTCGCCCGCCCTCTTCTCGCGCCAGCCACCTCAGCCAGGGTCGAGTCTCCCCTCGCCCTCCACAGGCCGGGACAAGTGCAATACTGTTCAGAGACGTCCAAGTAATACAACAAATCCCAACCCGTGGAGGGAGGAGCGCACTCTGCCTGCGCGTGCCCAGAGATGGGCATCCCCCCACCCCTCCCTTCCTGCTCACAACCTCCGCCACAGTCAGTTTTGCATGGATTTGCACAGCAACAGATGCCAAGCTGAGATGCAAACCAGCAAAACCCACCGTAGGTCGGCACGGAGTCTTCTCAGCCACCGCTCTGAAAGCTGGGGACACCACGCTGGCCAGGGGTCAGGATCCAGCAGGACTGGAAGTGCCCACATTACAGTAGAATTTGGGTCCACAACTACCTGCACTATGAGCACTTTGGCACTGCCAGGATGAACTCAGTGCAGCATCCTTCGATGGTAGGACCAGTAGAGCATCTGCAACCCCCTTGGGAAGTGGGAACAGGTTCTCCCAGAGTGAAACATTCTCTGGCTTTGAGACTAGGAACCCAGAAGCTGGGATATGCTAAGGATGAGCGGCCTCGGAGTTCATTGTTCTGGGAAGCAGGACTCGGCCAGAGCTCCCGGTCTGATCTGGCAAGGTGCCAGCCCCACCAGGTAGACCAGACCAGGAAATCAACTCCCCAGGAAGGGTGAGGATACTTTGATTGAAACAGGCTCTGATTAACAAGATTATTAATACATTATTAATTCGACATATTTATATGGCCACCCATCTCAAAAACCATCTTGCAGGTCTGATTCTGCTTACCTCCTCCTTATACTCCAGTGAATTAGGGAGGTGTCTATCTGAGCCACTTCTGAACGTTATCTGGAAGTTCTGGACTTCAAAAAATGTGTTAGTCCCTTTTGTCTAGGCAACAGTTCCTGCATATCTCCATCAAGGCCATCTTCCTGACTCTCTAAGCAAGGAGATGTCAAGCGATTACTGATCTAGACCCATCCCAGTCCAATCCACAAAAAGGAGTATGGGAATTTCAGCACAAAACATCAAGGGAACATCTAGTTGCCCAACCAGTTATAAATGTCTACAAAACTAGTTATCCTCCCTCCCCGCCTCAGCCAATTCTCTGGAACTTTATAGAAATATCTTTCAGGATGTTTCAAGGACCTCCACCAACTTTTTCCACTGATAAGCTTTGCAGCAATTACCTGCAAAGAGTGAATTCTGCTAAATCGTTAATTCTGACCTTTTTGCTGTATTTCCATCTCTGAATGAGAATGGATTAGATTAAAGCAAGCCCAAGGAATCTTGGATCCATGGTAAGGAAGTTCCTGTTTTCATCCCATTCAAGTATTATTATACTTAACACTTGGAGGGGCTTTTCCAAAATCTGCCTCCCTTCCTAGAGTGCTGAATTACCATTCAGCTTACCCATCAGCGTGGCCTAAAGCAGTGTTTTTCAACCTTGGCAACTTTCAGATGGGTGGACTTCAACTCCCAGAATTCCCCAGCCAGCCATGCCATGAGTTGAAGTCCACACTCCTGAAAGTTGCCAAGTTTGAAAAACACCGGTCCAAAGGAACAATAGGCCAAGGCATCTGGAGGGAAAATAAACAAACATAAAAGCATTAAGACTGACTAAAAGCCAGAGTTTTTGCACACAACCAATTTTACGTGAAAACAGTTAAGCTGTGAATGACCATACCTTATTCTCAATTTCATTAAGGACACTGACCACAAGAACTATCCATTTTTTATAAGTAAAGAATAGTAGAAGTAAAACAACCCGTCCCTTTCAGCTTTTGATTAGGGGGTGTGCAAAACCTTCAGCTCCTATCAAATGTTTTCAGCTCAGAACAAAACCCATTTCTTATAAAGGTTTCACTTGAGATTATTGCATTTGCCAAGTTGGGCAGAAGCTTTCAAAGCAGTGTTTTTCAACCGTGGCAACTTTTAAGAGGTGTGGACTTCAACTCCCAGAATTCCTCAGCCACCCATAGCTGGCTGGGGAATTCTGGGAGTTGAGTCCACACCTCTTAAAGTTGTCAAGGCTGAGAAACACTGATCTAGAGCAAATTGTTTGGTTCCAGGCAAAGCAAGATATTCCCTGTTTACTACTGAGGAGGATCTGAGCAGCTCAGAGTTTTGTTTCAACACCAACCAGCATGTCCTTACTTACTTACTTATTTAGTGTGTGTGTGTGTGTGTGTGCGTGCGCGCGCACGCGCATTCAAGTCAGGGTTGACTCCTGGTGACTGCCTGGACCAGTCCCTGCAGTTTTCTTGGCAAGAGTTTTGGAAGCGGTTTGCCATTGCCTCCTTCCAGGGGCTGAGAGAGACTGACTGGCCCAAGGTCACCCAGCCAGGGTCTCCCAGTTTCTAGCCTGGTGCCTCGCAGAAGGCTTTTTGGTATGTAAAAAGCCAGAAAGGAAAACTATGATCAAGGGGGCCCTCAGAAATTTTTGTCTTAATCTGGCATATCAATAAGGCTGATCAATTAAGGTTTAGATAGGATAAGGCTAAGATAGATTGTATCAGATTGGCATTTATGAATAAAATTGAGAGCTGGCACGGATACAGACATCTTCCATTCGAACTGTTTGGGTTAACCAAGTTCCACCCCCACGTTCTCAGCAGCACAGGTGGAAACCGCCGTGATGCAGCGGAACAGCACCGGTTTCACAGAGGAGTGTTCAATTCTTCGCCCCCACCCTGTGCAATGTCGCTACAGCAATCTCCCACCTCAAACCACCCAGCACAACCAGAACACTTCAGTAGCTCAGGTGCGCCACGCATCCCAAGGGAGGCCACCCTTAAACTTACATTTCAGTTAAGATTTAGGTAACGCACATTCCCCAGAGACAACTTCCCCAGAAGCAGCTTTGCGGGCACTGGGGAGGCCCCAACCAAGACTCTGGGGAAGGGGTTGCTGAGTCAGACACCCCTGGATTCAGATGGACCCAGAGCCCAACCTGCAGGAAGAGCGTTCCAGGCCACCACGACTGCCCATCTCTCGAGGGGCACCCCGAGGCTTTTGCAAAAGCGCACGGACGACTTCAGGTGTTCTCTCTGCCTGCGGAGGGCAACGCCAGGAGAGCCTCACCATCGCCAGCCACGTGTGCCGGAAGGAGCACTCAGGGCAGTAGATTCTAAGCTAGTTCACTAACTGCACTAGATGCACCTTAGCACAAGAAACTTTCCGGCCTCGCACCTGGAGGGAGAAGATGGCTGTGCCCGGCCATGGTCTGCTGGCGCTGCACCGGAAGAAACCCATCCTGAGCACTGTGCCACTGTGCCACTGAAGTGCTGACACTGCAGTAGAGGCCACTGGACTACCTGCACTATAAGCACTTTTGCACCACCAATGGCTTTGGCTTCCCCAGAACTCCGGGGGCTGGCTCTTGACCCATCTTCCTTTCGCCAACGGCCACTGCTGGGTGAGCTTCCTCTGAGGGCAGAAGTGGCTGTCTCCTCTTGAGTAGCGGCTGGATAAAAAAAGGGGCAGAAGGAAGAGAAATGCAGCATTAATGAACACCATGGTGGAATCCATCACAACCATCTCTCTACCCAGGGTGATTGCGTGGTTTGCAATTCACTGAATCCAACTGATTTCTGTGGAGGTTCCCAACTCACGGCTATAAACTTGGCTTCCAGAGGGCTCAATCCACCTCCGTAATTCCAACCATTACAGAATACGGAAGAGACAAAGAGGACAAAGTATTCCTCCGCAAGCCTAATTGGATCCTGGAGTTTCCAGCTGCTAAATGCTGCAATTCACAAAGCCCTCTGCAAACCGGTAAGCAACCATTCCCATTACAGGCAGCTCTTCAAAAACCGACCCCTTCCAGAAGATCAAGGTTGTCAAGAAGCCCAAGAAGGCAAGACTTCAACTAGGAAGGTAATTACCCAATCGCTAAGTTGCGCACACAAGTGGCTCTACTGTATTTGGGGGAAATCTGAGACTGTTTCAGCTCAGCCAAGCCAAAGGTGTCCAGGCCCAACTGTCAACCAGGCGCATGCAATGCATAATACAGGAGACTGATTAGCAAGAGGTTGAAAAGATCACGTCATTGAGAAGGGTGGCTGATACAAAATTAGCTGTGGAAACAAAGCCACCCTGTCGCCCCAGATGCAGCTCCCGTGGCATGAGAATTCTCTCGGGGGATCGCAAGGTCCCTTGATTATGCTGAAGCTGGGGTCTTCCGCACAGATGCAGAGAAAGTGTATTTGAGAAATCACCTCCCCTGGGGCGTCTCTCTTTTCTAGCGGTCAGGGGGCTTTAGGTTCCACCAAGGGGAGATGACCACCGGCTTTGAGGGGAGGTGGCACGTGGCAGAAGTTCAGAAAGTCGGAGCTACAACACCCGGGCATCCTTCACTACTTCTGTAGCACAGGGACCAACCTAGCTGATCCAGGCAAGACCGGGAGAGGCAAGACTCACTTTCTGGTCCACCTTCACCGGTGGCTGTGGGCCAGTCACACCCCTCAGCCCAACCTACCTCATCAGGTGGTGGGGAAAAAGCGGAGGAGCCCACGCAGGAACCCCTCTTTGGTCTCCTGTAAGAAAGGCCAGAGGTCAATCTAACCGATAGATAACAGGGACTTCTCTGTGGGTGGAAATGAAGACACTATCAAAGATTTAGATTTAAAGGAAACACCTACTCTGAATACCAAGTACCAAGTCCACGAACTATTGATTCTCAAGACTGGGGAGCTCAGAGCTTCCTTCCCACCTGATCTTCCCAAAACGGCCCCTGCGAAGATGGGCCGTTTTCATAAAGGGTCTGAGCTCACTGAGCCCACCTCCAAGCACTCGCACTTCCAGTTCAGAAGCCCCCCCCCGCCCCCCACAACCGAAGAACCACCAGCACTAATAAACACCTTCGGGCAAAGAGGGTCCCGAGGCAAAGGAGGGGGAAAAAGGGCCACCAGCTTTCCGCCCAGAAAGGGAAAAACGCTACTTTGCCCTCCCCTTCTGGAGGAGGAGGAGGAGGAGGAGGGAAAAAAGAAACTTTTTTGCAAGACCTGAAGGAGCTCGGAAAGTTGAAAGCGGCAGTGCAAACGGAGGGGAAGCCGGGCAGGATCTGCAGGCAGCGGCGGCGAAAGGGACGCGGCGCGATACAAAAGCCGCCCCGGCGGGCGCGCCCTCCAGACCCGCGCGAGAGGCCGGCGCGCTTTTGCAAGAGCGCGACCGCGGGCGCCGCGAGCCAGCGTCAACTTTCGCCCCTCGGGAGCGCGCGCGCCCCTCCCCGCTGACCGCCCCCCGTTTCCCGCAGGGCTCACCACGTGCAGGGAGGGACTCGGGGGCGCGCGCGGGCGCGCGCCCGGCCGCGATTAAAGAGAAAGGGGAGGCCGGAGCATTGTGGGAAAGCGAGTCCTCCATTCAAAGAGCCAAAAACGCGCCAAGCCCAGCCCGCCCCCCCCGGTCTCCCCGCGCCCCAAGGGCTGCGGAGCCCCCGCGCCGCCCGGCCCCGGCCGCCCCCGCAGCAGCGCTCCCCGCCCGGGCAGGCTTTCCAGGGGGAGCGCGCGGGTCGGAGGCCCTCACCCGCCCGCCCCGGCCCCCCAGCCCGGCGCCGCCGCGGAGCCCCCGAGGGAAGCCGCCGCCCGAGGGGCCCTTTGTCCCCCGCCCCGGGGTGCCCCCCCCGGCCCGCGCCCCGAAAAGTTTGCCGCCGCGCCTCGCGAGGCTCCCCGGCGGCGGCGGCGGGCGCGCTCGGCTCGGGGGGCGCGGCGCGCGGGCCCCGCGGCGGCTCGGCGGGTCCCGGGGCGGCGGCGGCGCCTCCTGCGCGTGGTGCCCGCGTGGGAACTACCGGCCCCGGCGTGCCTCGCGGGCGCGCTCATGCGCACTGCCCCGCCCCGCGCCCTCCCCGGCCGAGCCGGGCCGCCCCCGCCCCGCCCCGCCATGTGCGGCGCGCAACAATGGGGACGTGGCCCGCGCCCCTCGCGCAGCGCCCGCCGCCCCCGCCGGGACCCGCCGCGTGCGCGCGCCCCCGCCGCGGCGCCCCCCGAACGGGGCCCGCACAAAAGGGGAGGGCGCGCCGCAAAACTTTGCAGGCGGGGAACCCCGGCGGCGGGGGAGGGGGCCGCTGATCCCCGCCCCCCCGGGGGAGGCAGGCGCCCCGCCGGGCCGAGTCGCCCCGCGCGAAGGGGGACTCCGCGCAGCAGGGGTGGGGGGCGGCGGGACGAGCCCCCTCCCGGCCCGTCGCGGGGCACCGGCAGCGCGCCCCCCGCCCCCCCGGCGGCGCGCTCGCACAGGTGGCCCGCCCGGAGCGGGGCCGCCGCCGCCCGGGAGCGGGACGTTACCTTCGCGGTCCGGAGCGCGGCTGGACTCGGCGGGGCAGGAGAGATTTACGAAAGTGGCGCGAAGACCCGGTCACGTGACCGCCGCGCGGGGCGTCCCCTCTCGCCACCCGGCCCCCAAGGGGGGAGGGGCGGGGCGGGGGAGGCGGAGTCGCGTCCTGCCGCCGCCGCCGGGTCAGCTCCGGGTTCGCCGGGCCGGGCCTGCGCGCGGCGTCGGGGCGCCGATCCCGAGCCGCGCGCGGGACTTCCTGCGGTACCGCCCGGGCTTGCGCCGCCGGCCGCAGAACCCGCGCTCGGATCCGGGGGCCCCGGAGAAAACCGGGGCGCCGCTGGCCCGACCCCGCCCCCCACGGGCGGGCGGACGGACGGCCTGGAGGGATGCCCCGGGAGAGCCGCCGCCGCCGCCCGGGTCTGGGGGGGCTGCCCCGCGCCCAGGAGCCGCCGGAGCGCGCTGTGCGGGAAGACCCGCCGGTGCCACGGCAGGCCGCTCGGCCCCCCCGCTTTTCCTTTTTTCGCAGCCCCCCCCATCGGGACGCTGATGGGACCAAGGGAGGATAAGCCCCCGCCGTCGTCTCCTTCGAGCCCCCCCCCGTGGGAGCGCCGGAGCGCCTCCCCAAACGGCAGAACAAAAGAGCCCTGCCCCGCTCCGGTCCCCACGTGCTCGGGCCGGCCGCGGTCCTGCGGGGGGCATGCGACCGCCTCTGGCCCCGAAAGCGCCCTTGCGCGGCGGCTGGGGCGGAAAGCCGAGCGCCTGTGACCCCCCTCCGGGCTTCCCGCCGGGAGCCCAGCCGCTTTCCCGCGTGGTGCGGAGCGCGTGGCGGCGGGGGAATCCCGCGAGGGGAGCGCCGCGCTCCGCCGGCGGACCTGCCCGGTCCCGCGCCCCGTCCCTAAAAGTGAAGCGGGGGGGGGCGTCTAAGCCGTGCTGCTGGGGAACCGGCATTGAACGTGTGCAGCGCACCCGCAAAGCCTCGACGCTTCCTCTTAGCAATGAGAGTGTCAGAAACCGTAAGGGAGGCAGAGGACGAACCGTACCGCAGACGTCGTCGTCGGGTTTTTTTTGTTATTATTTAATTATTAAAACTTGAAAGACTCGCCACCTCTTCCTAATAAGACTTGTTGGTAATCCTGACTCTGGAGTTGTCAAAAATGTTTATTTTCTGTTTGGAATTTGCACCACGTGCAGCTGACCTCATTTAAAATCATAATCATCTGAAATCAGTCTGTTTTTAAAGTCTACATTGCTCAGTGCAGTATTCTTTGGGGAGGAACAGCTTCCATCTGATTTTGAAATAAAATTAAAAGGAATGCCTTCCTAAAATAAGGAGATAAAATTAAAAGGAACAAAGGCCTTCCTAAAATAATATATCCCTTAACCCTAACTATTGGTAACTTAAAATCAAGGAGGGGAAAATCCCCATAGGAATCAGCAAATATTAGGTTGGTTATGTAAATAGCCTTTGTTTAGCTGTTATTCACTACTGTGTAATTTCTCTTGTTACATTCTAAAGTCAGCTTGCTTTACATGGGAACAAAGAGTTTTGGGGAATTGCATCCTGGCTGGGTTTTCACTGGGTGTATCTGACAGAGGAAGAGGCCAGCTTAATGCAAGATTCCTTGAACAAAGTGGGAGGGCTCTGAGGTTAAGACAGAGAGAACAAGGTAGAAATGTGATTTTGTTCTTTGATCTACGCAGGAGCAAAAATGCTCTTTTGTGTTTCTCCTCTCTAAATTAGATTTCTCACAGTCCTTAAACTGAGAAACTCTTCGCAGATAGGCAGTCACATTTCCCCAAATCTGGGTTTTCTTATAAATTAAGAGAAATGTTTAAGGCAACCCCAGACGCCACAGTATTTGAGGATTATCAATTGCAAAATTAAAATGCCCCAACCCTTCTCCATTTAAAAGCAACTGCAAACACATCAAGCTCGTTAGTAATATATTTGCTTTAGTGAAAAAGTGTTTTAAGAGCTACTCAACAAGAACAGAAAACATTTGAAAATATTATTATACTACAATACTTTATAAAATAAGTTCCACCAAAGCATATATCTGAGATACGATAAAGTGATTTAACTGATTTGACTATTTACTCATTTAGAATGCCCAGCAATAGATCCCTCTGTGTATGTTCTTTTTTAAGATCTATGAAGAATTTGGAACACAGCCTCCCATCTTTCATCAAACAACTTAGAAAGTTTCCACCAAAAATTAAATAGTTTATATTAAAACACTCTCGGTTGCACACCAGAAATGCACAAAGGTTTTATTTCTGCAAAAGTTAAAAAGACAGCACCTTTATCTGGAAAAAGAAAACAATGCTAACTTTTGCAACTTGGATTTTACACTTATTTATTGCATTTTATATCTAATTGTTTTTATAGATGTTAATTGCTGCTGTTATAGTCTTGATTTTATTGATTTTATTGTAAACTGCCCAGAGTCCCCCTTTTGGGGGAGATGGGCAGTAGCAAAATTTGAATAATAAACTTAATTTGCATTCATTCCCCTTCTTCCTTCAAAGCCCAAAGCTTGCAATATCATCTACCTTTGCAAACTAGTAAAGCACAAGTAATGTGAAGGAGTCACCACTTCAGAGTGGTGTGAAATATGTAAGTTTTCTACTGATCTAGTTTTTAAATTAGTTGAGAAAAAAGGTGAGTTTATGGGTGCAATGGGGGCTTCGATGCCTGCACTGCAGCGTGGATAGCCTTACCAAGAATGATGGTAACACCGATAAAAGAGTTTCTGCTGAGCTTTCTTTACATTTCTGAACAGCCTAAAATGGGGTCATTCAGGGAAAGCATCAACTCCACAAAGGTTTTTAGCATCCTTTTCCTGCTGCTGTGCCTCCTGGGCCGCTGCTGATTCGCACTCAAATGATTCCTTAATCTTTCTCCCTCATTTAAGAACGAGAAGAGCAGCTTCTATTTCACGTGCTTGCTGGAGCACCAAAATGGTAGGAATCGTGGCCCCAACAAAAATGTGCATATTCAGGGAGCTAAATGTCCCTCAGATCACCCCAAGTAGAATTAAGCTTAGTCGTCATCTGGAGAGGAAAAAAACTTTTTCAAGGGAAACTTAATTTGATTGCGGGTTCCTCCAATCAAAGCTGAGAGCAGACAAGAATTAAAAGTACTTATTAAATAATTTGGTACCTTCAGAGGCTAAATGGACACGTTTAGAATGTCAAGACCAAGACCAGTTTGGGAGAATTCCGTCGCAATTCATTCAGACGTGATATTTAGGAATGTGATGCAATTAATTCTACGTCCACATATTGCATACTTATAATTTATGTTCATATTCTGCTGGCTGCAACTGTGTTAGCAAATACGCCCATTTCAGATTGATTTAACAACCCTTTCCCTTACCCAAAAAACCCCATAATATTCCGTATTCTGGGTAAAGTAGATGCATTTTAAAAGTGAGAGCCTCTTCTTATATGACTGTGTGTGTTAATTATATCTCAGATATTTGCATGGGTGGAACTGGCTCTGGCGGAACTTGTTCACTTTTCAAGAGTTTGTTCTCCCTGCCTTTGCAACCGAGTCCCATGCTTTGAAATTCTTCGCTGCTCTTGTGGTTCACGTCTACTGAAAAGTTTCCTACTCAGGTTTATTCTCATCTTGGTACGCGTAGAAACCGTTTGCCATGATTCTTGCACAGAGAAGCTGGAAGCAAGCTCCCCGTGGACGCCAAACTGATCTTCCCCCTTTTGGAAAACGAAGCCATCCACAGCTGAGCTACGTGCAGTCCCTACAATCCCGTGAGGCGACTTTCACGTAGGTAGCCAAGATGTCCCATTTACTGTACGCTTTCCTGCCTTACTACACACTTCTCCCTTCACCCAGTTTCTTCTGTCGTGGGCAAACTGTGCTTTGGGTTCGCCCTGTACAGGTCCCACGTTTTGCTATTTGGACTCAAATGAGTTCACAGGGCAACATTTTCTTCAGAAATACCCTTCCTAAGATCAGGAGGGCTTTTTCTCCAGAGGCAAATGTGCAGAATGGTCCTGCTTCACGCAGGTTAGGACAACGTGCTAAGCTACAAACCATGTTCCCAAACTGTAGTGCGGTGTTTCTGAACCTTGGCAACTTCAAGACACGTGTCCAAGTCTGGCTGGGGAATGCTGGGAGCTGAAGTCCACACGTCTTGAAGTTGCCAAGGTTCAGAAACACTGCTGTAGTGGGTGGATGAGCACAGTAGGCTGCTGACATTAGACAAACTAGGCTGAATGTGGTGCTGGAGGAAAATTCTGAGGGTGCCTTGGACTGCAAGGAGATCAAACCAGTCCATCCTCCAGGAAATAAAGCCAGACTGCTCACTTGAGGGAACGATATTAAAGGCCAAACTGAAATACTTTGGCCACACAATGAGAAGACAGGACACCCTGGAGAAGATGCTGATGCTGGGGAGAGTGGAGGGGAAAAGGAAGAGGGGCCGACCAAGGGCAAGGTGGATGGATGACATTCTAGAGGTGACGGACTCGTCCCTAGGGGAGCTGGGGGTGTCGACCGACAGGAAGCTCTGGCGTGGGCTGGTCCATGAAGTCACGAAGAGTCGGAAGCGACTACACGAATAAACAACAGGCTGAATCCAGTGGATCCCTCCGATCTAAATGTGCCTTCCAACCTATAAGCCCTGCTGAAGGTCAGAGCCAGTTCTTCTGAGTTTACGTGGATACGGTGCAGAGAAGTTGAGGGTTATCTACAGACCCCGTGGCAGTGGAATACAGACTTCAAGGATGTTTCAGCACGGAATAATTTGCCTTTCCCTCTTTTAGGTCGAAGGAGCTGCTACTCCCGAAACCATGAAGGACTTTTTCCCCACATGCCTCTTGCAACCAGGCATGGTGGAAGAGTCACAAACCAGTCAACCTTCCCTTCCCTTCCCTCTTTGTTTACCCTGGACTTAGACATTTTGCATCTTTGAGAACCTTAGAGGATATTCTATTTATCTCGCATGCCTTTTTTCATGGAAATTCAGGAGTGTTCTGGCAAACAGGGATTTTATTGTGGAATCTCGGTGCCCCTTGGAGAAGCTCATTTGGCTGGACAATAGTTCCTCTCGGTGTCTCCACTCTTTTGAATTCCCAATGGTCAGAGGCTTCGGAGGTCAAGCAAAGTGCATCCTTCTGTTGTAAGCAAGGAAGAATGTGGGGCTGTGGGTTGGGGGGAGTGTGTGGAGAAGGGGGTGGGGGAAGGGCGGGGGAGCAGACCAGAAGAACACAAAGCATTTCGTTCGGTACTTCGCAAGGGTGGTTAATGCACACAAATCCCAGCAGCCTATAAACTGCACATAGGTACACGCGTGGTAGAAAGCACAAAATAGCCCTTTATAATTCATCAAGCTCTTGTACTGCTATCCAAGTCAACAGCAAGCTGCAGAACAAAGAAGGGGAGCGTTTATTGCCGCAAAGACCTGAGAATATTGCTAGATATTCTAACAATACTTCTGGGACCTCTGCCGCTGACGGTTCCTTGACTGCACACCATCTCTGTTCCCCCTGCAACTGGCTACTGAATCCTCCTCTGTGAAGTCTGCAACCAGGTGTTCAGAGCAATAGGGCTAGGCGCTTGGATCTGAATCAGGACAACACGGAGGAGATGCAAGTTGAAGGTTCCCAGGTTTGGGACTTGGTGGTGGTGGATTTGGTTAGTGGGGGTAGATTTAGAGACCATATGGTTGGACTAGCGTGCAGTGATTCTTTGACCAGCTGCTATTCCTGGATAGAAATGGAAGAGGAACATCTGCTTGGATAACTTCTCAGTTTGATCAAGAGCTGTCCTTGAAGGTAGTTTGACAACTGCTGCTTATTTGAAGGTAGCCAGGATAATGTTGACTAGAGTAGTGGTGTGAGACCATGACCTGGTTCATGCCAGGCATCATACCACGGTTTGGCTAACCATCACTTATTCAATAAACCATAACTGGCTGGGTCCCCCCAGCATGCCCGACCATCAGCCACGGTTTACACAACATGAGAACCAGAACCAACCTGCCACATTATGGCTTACCCCAAAAGAGGAATCAGGTCAGTTTTACTAAGCTCGATCAAAGATGCTATTCCGGACCTCTCTGTATTACTCAGCCTGCGACCTGAAGATCTGAGTGCAGCATGCTGGTGGAAACCATGATTTTCAAACCTAGGTTCCCTGTGTAAACTAGCAAAAGTTCCTGACTATGTGAAAGACTGGGAGGTACTTCCTCCCATAAATCTGAGTCCTGTAGCTGTCATTATTTCTCTGGGTGAAAGTAAAGTAAGTTCCGTTTTAAAATTAAAATCCAAGTGCTTTGAAACTATTTGTCTTTATTTTTGGTGTGCTTTTAAACTATATCACCACTGGGAAAGGAAAGGAAAGGTGAAAATAATTGTGAGAACAGAGTATGCTACACTCATCTTGTGACCTCATTGGATTCCCCTGCTCAATAGATGCTTAAATTATTGAAAACCAGAAGGGAAAACGTTGGTCCAAATTGACCCTAACCCTACAGAAACTTGGATGATCCTTATCTCTTCTAATTAAAATGTATTTTCCGATTTAGGCGATTTCTACCACACATTGGGATCCAACAATTCCAAAGGCAGATTCCAAGAGCTGACAACAGCACAGGCGCACTGCGACCACAGCCCTGAGTCTTCCAATCAATTGTTTGGGCCAGGATACAATCTCCATCACCTCTGATGTCTCCAGATAACTCTCCACGCCTCCTTTTCCTTTGGTGAAAGGATGGGCGGAACAGTCCCTTCTCCTTTGCATTAATTTAACATCAGTTTCACACCACATGCCCAGAGGTACTGTAGCCAAGCAGTGGCCCTCCAGTGTTGCTAATCTACCATTCCTCCCATCCCTTTCCATAAATCCTGCCCTGCTGGGAACTGCACTCCAGTAGAATCAAGTCATCCCTCTGCTAAGCCATAAAGGGTTTGCTTGATTGGGTTTAACAGGCCAGATGTGCAGAGCAGTGGTTCTTAAACTGTTGGACCCCATTACCCATTTTCCCAGTCTCAAATAATGTCATTATCCCCAGAAAAAAAAACAGCAGCATCTTGGCAGTGGCAGTCCAAAAATAGATCCTCAACTCACAAACAAGCCATTGGAAATTGTTCCGTTACCCTCAGGATATGCCCAAATTACCCCCTTGGGCTCATTACACCTGTTTAAGAACCACCGATGTAGAGAGTAAGGAAGAGGACCTTGATGGAGATACACAAAGGGGGCTAAAGCATTTTTAAGCCCAGAACTTCCAGATAACGTTCAGAAGCAGCTCAGATAGACTCCTCCCTAAGAAGGTATAAGAAGGGGAGAGATCCAGCACAGACAGACTTGCAAGATGCCAAGATTATATGACGCAAGGTGCCCAACTCAACCAGAGTAGTTTTATCCTTCCTGCAGAGTCCACACATCTTAAAGTTATCCAGGTTGAGAAACACCACTCCAGAGAGTTGCCATAAACCAATTTCAGATGTTTTACACCCCAGAAAGGACCACCCCACTTTTTCCCCCAACCTAAAACTCCATTTAGCCAGCCCATTTCTCGAGCTAGAGGGTCGGGTGTGGCTGCAAAGGTTATTGCCATGAATCGGAGGTGGGTATAAAAAGGCAGTTTTCGGGACACTCTCCTTATTTTGTAGCAAAGCGGCAGCGGAGGGTTGGATGTTGGACACCCACCCTGGACTGAAATAGCGACACAAAAGCAGCTGGGAGTTTATTGTGCGCTTCTGGCCCTTTTGAGGAGCAGCCTCAGGCCGGACAATAACCTTCCTCCATCCCGTCAGCTCTGAACGGTCACAGAGTTCCAAGGTCAGCACGAGGACAACCTTTTCTTCCCACCCCCGAAAACGTTTGAGAGCAAAAGGCTGGCTTAAAAGGTTCCCAAAGGTGGGAAAGAAACGGATCCTATTCTGGTTTACAAGCATTTGCAAGGAGAAAGATTTCAACAAAAAGCACACAGGCCGCTATCAAACACAGATTCCTAATTTCCCATCAGTTCCAGGAATAACGGGATCAGTACTGATGGATTTAGTGGAATATTTATACACAGACACACAAGTGGGTGTATTTGCTATTTGGGGAAGAACTAGTGAGGGCAGTGAAAATGCCATTTCAGTTTGGATTTAATGGCAAGGGATGGCAAACTGTATCCTGGTCTGAGTGCAAACTATGGTCTAGAGCAGGGTTTCTCAACTTGGCCACTTTAAGATGGGTGGAGTCCACCCGTCTTAAAGTGGCCAAGGTTAAGAAACACTGGTTTAGAGAATCCCAGAGTTTCCCCCACTTGTTTGGAAAAGCAGCCAAGAAGAAGAAACTTGATTTTTCTCCTGGCTCTGCCTTCCTTAGACAAAGTTTCAGCTGGGGAGGGGATCTTTGCTCCACTGGATAGGCTGGAGGTTAAAGGGCAGGGGGGTCAAGAAAGTCAACATGGTGGCCTCAATCCTTATGTGGCTGGGGCAGGGGGCATCTTCCTATGCAATGGTTGCAGACGCCATCTTTCCTTTGGCGGATTCCTGCTCTGCTGTTGGCACCATCGTTTCACATGGATTCTCACCCCCCGTTCACACACAGATGCTCACCCAACTACAAGGCGCACTTTGACCTGGCCTCCACCTTTCCCCTCAAGAAGCCCATAGGAAAGACCAAACTCCAGGCAATTATTATTTGTAGGGGAGATCTTGGCAACCAATGAGCAAGACCAGCGGACTGTATTTGACTCAAATTCTTACCCCCTTAGACATCTTGGCTCCCCTCAACCCCCAATTTGGATGGAAACGCCGTATCTCTTTATGGAAGAAACGTGGCCATCCTACCAAGGCTAGCAATAAACCCAGCAGGCTTGTGCTGAGCCTGTGCTCATCAACCTCTTTTGGTGGAATTCTGGGAATTGAAGTCCACACATCTCAAAGTTGCCGAGGCTGAGAAACACTGCCCTAGGGAGTTCAGTCTGCCACCAGCTTTGTGAGCAGCCTGCCAAAAATCGGAAATAAGAGTCATATATGTGTATATACACATAGACACACACACAGTCTGTAGGACTAGACTGGAGCTTTTAAAAAAACCACAGGGAAAAAACAATTGAAAATCCTCTGCATTGCTGCCAAGATCCCTATCCAGCCCCTAAATCCTTAATATTGGAGTTGACTCAAAGGAGACTTTATTATCTCATTCTGCATGTATATTATCTCAAATGTACACACTTATCTGAAACATAAAGATCGGGCAATTTGTATCACAACCGAATGATGGGGGAGGAGGGTTGAATTCCAAATATCTGCCAGCAAAGGATTTGGGGAGTTGTGGTCCCAGCACACCAGACACCAGGTGGGGGCAGAGATCCCAGATTTGCGAGTTGGGATCTTCTTGGGTTTTCCTGCTGCTGGAAATCAACAAAACCACCGCCAGCTTTTTACACACGTCTCCACAACCCCATTACACATAAATATTGTTGGCTCTGAGCCCCACTCCCCACCCCCTTTGGAGGTGGCTTAGAAGAGGAATAACATGGTTGAGCAAACAATTTTGTGAGTAAATGCCACAGTAGCTTGATCCACAATGCTTTCAGTTCCCAAGGAGAGTGACGGAGAAAAGCCTTTTTTGCTTTGCGCTCTGGCCCCAAGCCTTTCCTAGGGTGTGCACTTATTGTTAACGAACACAGCTTCTCCTCTTACACACTTCAGGCACCTCTGCCCAGCTGGGGAGCTGGTGCGGAAAAAGAGGAGGGGGGAGGGAATAGAAAAAATGCTGCAAAGGGGCGGTTAATTAGCCCTTGTTTGCAAAAACAGCATGCATCGCTCTTAATGCTTGCACAAAGTAATGTTTCCACTGGGAACTGCTGATTGCCCCCCACCAGCAATTACCAGAGTTTTTGCATGCAAGCCCTCCAAGAAACTAAAGACAGCACGCATTTTCCCTCGGTTTAATTTTAACTTCACAACAATCCTTTGAGGTAGGCTAGGCTGAGAGATCGCTGCATTCGCACCTTGCAGTAAGACCAATGTGGCTTGTTTAGTTTTGGCTCAACATATGTAAACCCAGCCCCAGGGTTTTGTCAATCCTCCTCACTGTCAAGCAGGATGCACGGATCAAGCCACCAGGGCTTGTTTAACTGAGGCAGGTTTAGACATCAAGGCTACGCTGCAAATTTGCTCATCCTTGTTTGCTCAAGCCACAATCAGCCGGGTTCATGAGCCTAACCAAGCAAATCTTTGTTTCCATTTCTCACTAAGCCCACGTGTGGCACGTTAAAGCTAGCCTTAGTGCACGGCGGTGAGCATTTGCAAAGGGCTGTGAAACTAGGTTTGTCTTTAAAGATTCTGGCAGGTGTAAAGTTACAAAAGTCTCCGTGCAATACATGTCGTGTGACTAATGCTTTTCAAACTTGGCCACGTGAAGATGGGTGGACTTCAACTCCCAGAATGCCCAAGCCAGCAAAAACGCTGGTACGTAGAAAGGGTTTAATCTTCCTTCTTTCCTTTGTTAGAATCCCGCTTGTCATGACCGCCCCCGCCCAGGAGGGGGAGACCTTCCGCGGCTCGACAGAGCGCCGGTGCTTTGCCGCAGAAAACCGCCGCAAAAGTTTTAAATGCTCCGCTTTACGCCCGGGGGAGCCCGGCTTTCCCTCCTGCAGAGCCTCGCCCACGTGGACGGGGCAGCCGCTCCGTCCTACTTTAATTCGAGGGTTACCCCCCCGTGTTTCTGCCTGTGCTGATCGCGGGACACTTGGGCTCTCCCGCAGGGTTGTGGCGGCGTGAACTAGTTGCATTGCACAGGATCCTGCTTTGGAGACGTTTCTTGCACACGTGTTTGCACGCCCAGCACGTGGAGCATCAGACGCGATGGGACTTAATTACTTTTCACGCCTACATAAAGCGGCGCGTACTTTTCTGTTTTTTCCCCAAGCAAAGAAACACTGGCCGCGAAGGAGAGCCGTATTTTAAATAAAGCGGTAAGTCCCCGGCTGTTCAGGGTGCGTTTAAACGTAGTCCGGCACCGAGTGGGTTAAAAATGACGCGGTACCTTTGCGCATGCTCGGTCGCTTCGCAGCCTCGTCGGGAGTCTGCCTCCTTTTCAATGCGCCTGCGTAGAACCCTGCTTCAGCCCTTCCCGGAAAGTGGAAGCGAGTGCGCACATGCGACTCTCCTTCCTTCCACACACGAGATAGGCTCTTGGCCCCTTCCCAACCGTCGCGCGGCCTTCTGCGCACGCGCCTTTCCGACAGCCCCCCCCTTTGGGGGGCGTTCCCCTTTCTTTCCCCTTTTCCCCCGCGCATGCGCGACGGCGACGGTCGCTCAGGGCGGGGGAAGAGGGAGGGCGACGTCGACCGTGACGTAGGACGCCTGTCGCGCGGCGGACGCTCGCTGGTGGCGCGCCGTACGTCCCGTGCGTGCTGGCGTCGGGCTCCGCGGCGCAGCGTCGTCTCTCCTGCTGCCCCTCCGAATGAAAGGGAGCGGGCGACCGGCGGAGGAGGTCGCGGATCGGCTCTGAGCGGCGCTTCCCCCGAGCCCCCCGCTCCCATCTCCCCCGTCGGCCTGAGCGCCCGGTGAGTCCCGCGCCCAAATGCCTGAGCCGCCGCCGCCGCCGCCCCCGGCAGGTTGCTATGGAAACCGTCCTCCTCCTCCCCCCTCCCGCTTCCCCATGTGGGGCAGGGTCCGGGAGGGAAGGGGCGCCCGCTTCCGGGGGGCTTGGGCCCCGCCGCCCCCGAGGCTTGGCGGGGCCACCCCCTCCTGCTGCTGGGGGGAGAGGGCCCTCGGTAGCCCCCGGGGAGGGGGCGGCGGCCTGCAGACGCTCCCCTGGCCCTGGCCCTGGTCCTGGTCCTGGAAAGAGCGTTCCTGCCGGCTGTCGCTTGCGGGTCGCCTTTGTGGACCCCGCGAAGAAATGGGGGGCCCTCTGTCTCCCCCGGCCGCATTTTCCTCTGCACCAGAGAGACCGTGGGTGGGGGAGGCGACTGGTGAGTCCCGGGGGGCTCCCAAGTACAGCCGGGGGGAAGAGCCCTGCCTGCCGGTCCGCCGGGCGGGGTCTGAGGCGTCCGGCTGGGCACCGAGGTCCGTGGCCTTCCTGCGGGTTTACTTCCTTCCTCGGGCGCCGGGCTGAGCTGCAGCCCTGACCGGGCGGGTGGGGGGCGCTTTGGGAAGATAATCCCGTGGCTCCGTTGTAACGCCGGGATACCGGAGCGCTGTCCTACGGCACGTCTGCGGATGTCCGCGGCTGGCATGCCGCTTGGGCAGCCTTGCAGCAGCCTTACAAGGTAAGCTGATGTGGTCCCCATATTGCAGATCTCAGAGCGGGAAGGCAGAGCGGTGCGCCGTGTAAGCCTCGCTTGTAGCGCGGCTCGGTGCCTGGGAAGGGCAGTTAGGACTGTGCCGCTCCCCGGGGGCTGGTAGCTGAGCTGACAGAAATCTGGGATTGTCACCGCCAGATTGTGCCAGCACTTTCCGTAAAGGAACCGTCGCGGCGTGCGAGATGGGTGGCGGAGAAATTTGATAAATCAATACACAAACAGACAAAATGCTTTTCCAAAGCTGCTGCTGTAATACCCCTCCTCCAGCACCTCGTCTCAGGCATGAACTCTGTAATTTAAGCTCTTAGGGGGATGTGCCGTCGCTCTAATAGTGCCGCCGTCCTGGTCATTTCGGTTCCCGTGTTTGTCGATGACGGTCCGGTCCTTGGAGCCATGTGGGGTCGGACCAGAGTCCTAGCGGTGCATCACTCTCCTCTCGTAGAGGCCAAAGCGGGGTTGGCAGCTCACCTCTTCGCTCTGAGGTCGGCTGAATGCAAAGGGACCGTGGGAGGCACCGCTTTCTCAAAAGGTTGCGCCCAGAGCCACAAGAGGCTGAGTTCTGCCCTTTGGTTTATGTCTGGATGGCAGCAGGCAATAAGGGCATGTGGTGAAAGAGGTCCTGTCGCCCTGCTGTGGGCACATTTGCCCAGATGCCCTGTGGTCTGATTGAGATGCCTTTTGAATACGTGCCAGCTTGGCATCCGACTTACGGTGCCTCTCCCCCACCGCTGATTAATTCAAGAAATAACCCTCGTGATTATTTGAGGCCTGTTGCCCTTGTCAGTTTTAGTTACGAATGTAAATGATGTACACCTGTATGGATGGGAAAGTGTGCCTTTGCAGTTTTTTCACACTGCTGTCTTACGTGTCCAACAGCACATTTTGGAGAAAAGAATTGGCTTTGCTGCCGCACGCACTCTGCAAGTGTAAGTCTTCAAGGGCTGGCATACTGTCGTTGGCATGTTTTCTCCACCTTCTAATTGCAGGGAAGGGTAGAAAACCTGAACGGGAGTCAAGGAGTAGTCTTGGGGCAGGAGAGGCAGACCCCCCCGGGACTTAAGCCAGAGAAGAGAAACACATGAAGCACTAGGAATCTGGTAGGCCATCCAGTTGTACCCTGATATCTCTGGATGGGGATCTGGTCCTCCTAAAGAGCCAAGTATGCAACTCAGGGTTACTTCTCAAGGACTGCATCCAGCACAGGCCTCCTCGCACTTTTGGAAGAGCTGCTCCTGAATGTGCAAGAGCACCTCTCCGGCTCTTGTCTGTGGCTCGCTACACCAGTTCTGGAAAAGAATTGTGGAAAATTTTGAAGTTCGGCACAGCCCCGTTGCCTGTTCATTTCCAGACCCAGCTGTAGGCACTGGTGTTAAACTTCAGGTTCCAAATGTGCGTGGATTGCGTTTAATCTTGCTTGAAGCCTTGCTCTCTCTAAGCAGGGAGTCTGAGGCCGGTGAACCCCAGGCACAAGGCCTTTTCTAACGTGGCCTCCTTCATTGGCCTTTCCAAGGGCTCTAGAAATCGATTTAATTCCAGGGCTTTGGGAGATTTCTGGAGTTACGACTGATTTATTTCTGTAAGAAGATAACGATAAACCACACGTCAGTAAGAAAATTGGACTAGTTGAGTCCATATAGTCATCAGGGATCAACGTAGATTCAAGGGCTTGTTTACTTTTTAACTGCTTTGCCTGCTGCTGCCATTTTAATTTTCTTTATTTGTTATTGTTAGATGGTTGTTTTGTCTATCAGCTTTTAATTAATGTTCATTGTGATGCTACTGACTTGGACTGACTTACCCTTCCAACCATCTTGGAAGGATAATTTATCTTGAATAAGGTCATGTAAATAACGCCACCCTTAAAATCTCTCTCTCAAAATACTGTGGGTAGAACACAGCAGAATATTCAGAGGGACTTCAGAAGTGCTTAATGTATTTTGTGTAAGAGATTTTAAGGGTGGAATGACAAAACTAGCCATGCAGAAGAAGAGAGATCAGCATTTTCAGAAATAGATTTTAGGGTGTTTATTTTATGGTCTGAAAAAAGATTTTGTGGTTTTCAGTTATTTGCTCTATATTTCTGAAATGCTGGTGGGTACAATGTATTTGTTGTGGCAAAAGTTTCACAGTCGCAAGTGTGGTTGCAAATCCAAGAAAACCATGTTTTAAAAACTTGCTTATAACTGAATAACTTGGATTTCCTCCAAGTATTTGGTCTTCTTGAGACCTAGGAAGCCTGAATCTCTTGGAAAAGGGACATGCTGGGGCTTGACTCGGGAGCAGCTTAGATGACAAGCTCTTGAATTTCCCTCCTTACCCTCCGCTTAGGTGACATCACTGCTATTTTCCCTCCTTTGGGGCTGAATAGTCTGCTGTTGTGGAGCTTTCTTTCTGGGACAAGCCTCCCCCCTCTGCCTGCTTTTGGAATCATCCATTTAGGAAAGTGCGTAGAGGCTACAAGAAGAGCTTAAGATGCAGTGGATATTCATGGGGGGCGGGGGACCAAGCACACCTTCTTATGAGAAATAAACCCCCTGATGCCAAAGGTGGTCCTGCTTTCCTGGCCAGCCCTATTTTCCCAAAGCTTAAGTCACAAGGATGTCCCTTAGCTTAGAACTTAGTGGCCAGGCCAAAGGATCTGATCTGGTATGCCTTTGGCTGGGTTTCTGAGTGGCACGGCAAGTGAGAAGGTAAGTCTTGGATTTGTATAAGGAATATTTCTGGAATTCATGTCTCATTAATATGCATCTCACAGTGACGGTGAGGCTGTGTTGCCACAGTGAGAAAAACATTGCTAAGCTTTTTTAAAAAGCACAAAATCATTGTTAGCTTGAAACTTGTCAAAGGAGCTTTCAGTACCAAAAACCCAAGTGCATATCTGGATTATTTTTTGTGTCAGAATATATAAAATTTCCTCTACCTGCTACCCTTCAGATATATTGGACTATGACTCAAATCACTGGAGCACAATACAGCTGTTGGGAAAGTGTGGGATACATAGGTAGCAGATTTTAAAAGTTGCCTTTATCTTTAGTTATGAACCAAAACAGTTTTTAAAAGACTAGGCAAGTTGTGACAGCAAAACGATTTTGTGACACCTTCAGTACAGTACGTGGTAGAGTGCAGTCTCTTTTGCTGGCATTATAGATATATGTACGCGCCTGCTTCAAAGGACTGAAATTTTGAGCAGTAATGTAGGAAGGAAATCATGGGCAGAAAATATGAAAATGATGATGAAACAGCCACTCACAGAATAGTTTTGGGCAAGAACACAGACAACCTGACTTTGGTAGACTAAGGCTATGTAGAATTATTTCAAAAACTTTAATCTCTATTCAAGACAAAACACTGAGTGCCCCTATTCAAGAATGACCACTGTAAGTGAAGCTAGAGTTTTTTCAGCACACTCTGTGAGAAATGTTAATGTTAATGCTAGTGCTATATGTTGTTGTTGTTTTTCTGGTGGAAAAATAGAACATTCTGCACATCCACAAGGAGGAAGATGGACTATCTGGGCGTTTTAAGTGTGTGATATTACAAGTCTTGATAAGTCACTTCTCTAAGCAATGTCCAGAAGTAATTAAATGGCTAACGTAAGCTGTTTACAATTCTCAACAAGCTGTGTTCTTACAACAGTCTTAGGTTGGATACCAAGACAAGAGCCATGCACTGGCCTCCTCAACATTATGGTCTTTAATGGCATGGAATTATGCTGCTCCATGTGGCTTCTCTCATTAATTCTGCTAAAGAGCCAGCCAGCAGCTTTTTATGCATAAATGACAGAGCTGTGCGTGTCACAGCTGCTGGGTTGTAGGGTTCTCTCCTAGTGGTAGCTGTTTCTTTTTATAGGTGAGTATCTCTAATTTGGCCTGTGAGATGTTGGGATTTAATATTATGTGAGGGTCCCACAGAAAACTGAATGAAGCCATCTGCAGTTTGCAGCCCTGAATGCGCTTGGATCCAAAATCTGTTACTTATCATTGGGACATTGCAATATGGAATGATTTTGCTTTGATTTCCTTTCCTGTTTGGAGGAGAAATTTTCCACTAAGTTTTTTTCCTTTAAAAATGTTTGTAACATAGCAGCAAATCAACTGCCTCTTGTGTATAAGTTGATTACCTAAGGCTCCATCTTGGAATGAGTTGATTATTCGTATAACAGGTTTCCTTCTGTGCAAAGAATGTCTATTCACAGTACATTTGTCTTCAGATTCCCGTTTTCTAGAAAGTATACAATAGGCACTTCCAGAAATTCCTAAACTAAGAGAACTTTAGAATAGGACTAGACAGCTTTGTTCCTAGAGCCCACAAGATTGTGACATCTCTTCTCCTGCCCTGCAATAATTTTTACAGTTTGCCTTTGGAGAATTATTTTTTTCACTGTAGTTATAGTTTTTTCTTCCTCAGAGAACAAAACTTTTGGAAGTCTGTTAGGGAAGTCGTACTCTGGGGCCCTGTATTTACCTTTGTGTGCTTAATTATGAAGGTGGCTTTGATCGGGAGTACGGAGTAGCCTCCATGCACTTCAATAAATAACGGTATCATTTGTATTGGTTGGTTCTCCTAGCTTTTAGGCAGGATTGAAGCGGTGTCCTTCAAGCCATTTTAAGAAACCATGTCAGGTACAGTTGGACAGAAGAAGGGCCCCAGGAGGCAGCGCAAGTGTGGCTTCTGCCGGTCTAACAGAGAAGATGAGTGTGGGCAGCTGTTGCTCTCTGAAAACCAGAAGGTGGCAGCCCATCATAAATGTATGGTGAGTCCCGCAAGCGGGTCTTGGAGGGGCCAGGGCAGGTGGTTGCCGAGGAGAACTGGTGCAGGGGAGGGAGGCAAGAGGTGTGCCGTTCTTCCTCCTCGCTTACCATTCTTCTCTCAAAGGCCCCGTGACTGTTTTTAGCACGTGCCTTTCCTAATTGGGACTTAGCCTGCCTGGCTGATGTGACTTTAACCTCTGTCAAGCTCAGAAGTCTGATTCCTGAGTAAACCCCTGCCTAGGATCAGACCGCGCATTGTGTCCGTAAATGGGAGCATGAGATGCACACGTAATTTCGGAGGAACGGCCTCGCTAGCCTCTTGCGGAAAACCAGCTTGGTACTGCTTCTGGGACGGTGCCAAAAGACCTTCATGTGCTAGGATCACCTGCATTGGATTGAATGGATTCCAATCTGCAAGAGCATAATAAGGCTCCAAGTAATCTTTTCTGTATGTCTAGCTTTTCTCATCTGCTCTGGTGTCTTCACACACTGATAATGAGAGTCTTGGAGGTTTTTCCATTGAAGATGTACAGAAAGAAATCAAAAGAGGCACAAAACTGGTAAGTTAGCATTACTAATAGTAATAGAACTTAAAAATGGAATTTTCTAAGAATGTTCATTGTTAAAATTTTGTCTTTGTAGTCATTGCGCAATCCTTCCCCAATCTGAACACTAAAACAGTTGAACTGTATGCGTAGAGATCCAGTCATGTGGAAGAAATGGATATTTATGCTGTTTTTCTGCTTAGTAGTAGCTCTGCAGCTACCTTTAAAAGGATTGGGTATGTTTCATATGGTCAACAAAACAGAAAGTTCCAGAGCAGAGGCTTCCTTGGGTAATCAGATCATTCTGAAAAGGATAGATCATTTTATTTTTAAACTTCTATATGCTGTCAATTTGTACCTGGAGCTCACGTTTTTATATGTGATAGCCCTCTAAAAGGCACAGTAAAAAGAAATGTTTCAAGCTGTGCCAAGGGAGGTGCTAGCCTTAGCTCTTCCACTAAGAGTCCCCCGTAGGGGAGAGACGGGCGGTGAATAAATTTATCAAATAAATAAATAAAAGTTGCTCCAAAGTCTAGTTCCCCCTCAAAAAAGGCACAATCGAAGGTTGATGTTAACTGTGTCTGTGGTGGATCCGCAAATTACGGCCCCTTGAACGTGGGGCAGACTGTGGATAAAGGCGGTCCTGAAAATAATTGGGTCCAAGCCGTGTGAGAAATTACACAATTAGTTTATCAGCAGACTCTAGTAAAATCCCCCCATTGCCACTAATGTAATATGGCCGTTCATGTCCTTGTTGGATTAATCAAGCAGTGAACTAATTTTGCAATAGTCAGATCCACAGAACTTCTAATATATCATGTACTTACATGTGGAGATGCTGCAGATGCAGTGTGTGATGACCCTGAACCCGTGAAGCTGTGTGGCCATGCTGGCTAGGAAGCCTGGCTAGCGGTGGCTTTCTAAGGCTGTGGGCCAGAAGTTGAGATTCCTCTAAGCAGAGATGCCAGCAGGCAAAAGTGGTCCTTTGTCCCCGTCAAAAGATTTCAAACCCTTAAAAAAAGAACTTCTGTTTTATTTTGGAACCTGCAGTAGATATTATTAAATCCCTGAAGTGTTCAAATGTCCATTATTGGCTCTCTCAAAATCAGTGGTGGCATCACTATTAACTCTAGTGAGGTAGGGGAACTACTATTTTCGTCTCTATGGAAGGGACCTTGAGAATTGGAGATGGTGATTTGGGTCGCTGGCCCATTCAAGACTGATCTGAAGCAGAAGCAGCTTAGGAATCCCGGTTTGTGGTCCCCAGCCAGAGAGCACCCAGAAGGTTAACTTGTGTCGGATACTCTGTTTGGTTATCTTTCCCAGCTACCAGGTGGAAGGTCAGCCGTGGAATGTAGCCTGGCATCTGAAGATGCTCTTCCGCTTTTCATTGGTGTAACTGTAACTGGAGTCTTTCCCTGCTCGCATTTTAAAATAGCAATAAAGGGCAGTCCAGATTATCTCACCTTCTGTCTCTGTTGCTTTTGAGACAAGAAGCCTTAATGGGATGTCTTCCTTTTTTTTTTCTTTCCAGAAGTGCTCCCTATGCCATTGTCCAGGGGCAACAATTGGTTGTGATGTAAAAACCTGCCACAAGACATATCACTATTATTGTGCATTGCATGATCAAGCACAAATCCGAGAGAAACCTTCTCAAGGCATATATATGTGAGTACATTTGTCAAAATAGATCGAAGGGATCCAACGCTGGGTTTTGTTTTGTTTTTAATGGTAGCTATCTTGGCTAAAGCCACAGAATACTTAGTTGACTTGGCTTTCCCTTGCGTTCTATTCCTAGGATATTATGTCGAAAACACAAGAAAGTACCACACAATTCTGAAGGTAAAACTATTCATTTGTTACTGTTCTTAGCTCTCTGGATCAAACACTGTTTTTCCTCTCCGTGAAAGGCATTAAGAGTGGTCATGCAAACAAGCATTTCCTTGTAGCAATTTAATATTCCTTTATGGTGTTCTTCCCCAAACCTTATGCCCTTCAGATATACTCAGCTATGATTCCTATAATCCCCAGCAACTGAATTGAACTGATTGGGAACGATGGGAGTTGTAGTCAACCAATTTTGAGAGCAATGGGTTGTGGAAGAATACTTGCAAGGAATGTTGAGAGATGGAAGAGTAATTTGGTTGGCGTGGCAGTTTCTAATGTTTGTTTCAGATGTAACTCGGGAAGTCAGGATGGGCATGATGAGTTGCTTCTTTTGATTGTGGTAACGTTCTTCTGAAGAGCCTTTGCTCTTTTTAATGGTGAAAAGAGGCTGCTGGGTGGAGGTGGGGCTGCTTTTCCTCCAGCGTTGCTAGTGTGCCCGTGGAATTGCTTCACGAGTCAAACTGTTCAAGTTGCCCGTCTCTGTGTTTGTGCCTTCTTCTTTCCCGCAGATTTAGAAGAAGGCCTAAACGAACATGAGTTGGATCCATCGCCTCCGAAAAAGAGGGGGCGCAAAGGCAGGCCCAGGAAGACAAGCCTTAAAGGGCAGTCAGAAGATGCTCGATCGACATCTTCGCACGGCACAGATGACGTAGAAAGCAGTTCTTACGTAAGGAATTTGTGTGTTTAAAATCCCCTCAAAGAAATTCCAGGCTCTCCTTTTCAGGGCGCTCGCCCAATTGCCTTCTCTAGAAACCATATTTGTTTTTCTGGCATATTATTTTAGAAAAGTCTTTTTCTTTCAGAGAGACAGATCACCCCACAGAAGCAGCCCCAATGATACAAAACCTAAATGTGGATTCTGTCATGCAGGTGAAGAAGAAAATGAAGCTAGAGGGAAGCTTCATATATTCAATGCCAAAAAGGCAGCAGCACATTACAAGTGCATGGTGAGAAATGCAGTGTTGTCCTCTTTTTCTCTGGTTCTGTGTCATCCTCAGTGAGGGGGGGTGACTTTAACAGTCACTTCCTCTTCACAGGAGGGCCATGAACAGAGCTTCCACCCAGCCACCCCCAGCCACAGAGGGCCACACCAGGCACCATATTGCATCTATCCTTGCTAGGCTCCCTTGTTATTGCACCAACCTGATCATATACTGTAGTGAACCGGCTTAGAACATTACGGCTAGTTCAACTAATCATGGTTTTAAAATACGGCTCAGTGTTATGTGTAAATGCAGGCTGCTTGTCTGATTGAGTACCAAGCAGGGAATAGGTAGACTTGGAAGAGGCACGCAGGAAAAGGATCCTCCAGTCTTGCGTGGCATCTGGCCCCTTGCCTCTGACTCTCCGGGTCTTGGCAGTCTTCTCCCCGGATTATTCTCTTTCCCTGTCCAAGCCTTCTGGGCTGGTAGCTGTCCTCAGTTCTTGCCTCACCCCTGCTCCAGCTGTGGCTCTCCATGCTCCTGAAGCTTTGTCTCTCTCTTTCTCCCCAGCTGTTCTCTTCTGGTACTGTCCAGCTGACAACAACATCAAGGGCAGAGTTTGGTGATTTTGATATTAAGACTGTACTTCAAGAAATCAAACGAGGAAAGAGAATGGTATGCCCTTTTGGTTTGAAACTTAAATTTCCGTCTGTGTTCTGTCTCATGCAGAGATTGGAGTGATTCATATAGGAGTCCCTTCTCCCTTTCTTCTTGCAGAGAGTGCCTGACCAGAGTGCCACCGTAGCGAGGGTGGTTGGGCAAAGTGGCTGGGCAAAGATCCTAGTCTTCCTGTCGCTCCTCTGCTAGCCTGTAGCCTTCAGGTTGGGGGAAAGAGTGCTGCGGCTGTCGTGCCTTGACTGCCCATCTCTGCTTTTAAAACATTTTGAGTCAGTTGTCTCTCCCACCAGAGGAACTCTGGGAATTGTTACTTCACACAAACATGCTTGTTTTGTCCTTTCCCACAAGACCTCTAGGCTGGCCACCCTGCATCTTGTACTGTACGCAATTCAGCCATCATGCAAAGTAGCTGCTCGACTCTTTCAGGAAATGTTACCCGAATTGTGAACTTTCCAAGAAGTAATTTGAAGGTGAAGCTGGCTCGCCAGCCGAGCTTCACTTCACCTCCTCACCCTTCTCTCGTTTCTATCTTCATGACAGAAGTGTACCCTCTGTAGTCAGTCTGGCGCTACAATCGGATGTGAAATTAAAGCTTGTATCAAGACTTACCATTACCATTGTGGGGTACAAGACAAAGCAAAATACATTGAAAACATGTCACGAGGCATTTACAAGTAAGTGAGATGCACCTGTCCCCTCTGTTCTTTCGATAGCGCACAGCTACGGTATCCTTTTGAAACCACTCGTAAGCCTGGGACGTTGGTAAGGGTGGTTGATGGTGCATGGAATTGGTTGAAGGGATTTTAAATCAGGAGGTACACTCAGGTCAAGGCCTGGAAAGCACCCCTGCTCGAGACTGTCTTCCATTCGTTCCGTTGGGAAACACGGGCTGCTCCAGGATTGACACAGGACACGAGACAACATGTCTCTTGGAGATTGCTCTGCATTCTTTGCCTGCCTCCTAAGTTGAATTTGTGGATTTTAATGCAGTAAGTATGTTTGCTGCCTTGAGTTATTTATAAAAATAATAAAGGCGGGTTAGAAAGTAAACAAAATAATAGTAATAATAATAATCTTTCCTTCTCCCGAGCTGTTAATTGAACATTTCCCAGGTGAACGGTGATGAGAACTGGTGCTAATGCAGCAGATACGTCACCTACGTGGAAGCTGAATAAACTGCAGTTACTCCACTAGGTGTGCCAGATCCATGCTGTGGAGCAGCCCGGTGTGCGAACAAGGCCAGGGAGTGGCGTGGCCGATTACAGGGTGCTCGGGCAGCCTCTTGGTTAAACTGCCCTCGTGCCTGCTTGGAGTGGTGGCTGCTCTCCCAGGTGTGAAGCAGAAACGTTTCCAAGTGTCTGCTGACCCCAGCAGAGCCCTTCTTAAATTTCCACCAAGCTTCGAAGGGAAGGTTTGGTCCCTTTTAGCCTCAGCCCCAACTCTGATTTCACCTGCTTCTGTTCACGGAGAGGGTGGCCCGCTCCCCCAGGTCCGGCTTGCATTCGTGCCTCCGCCGCTTTCGTGGCTGACCGCAATAGCTGGCCACAAGGGGGCATTCGCTGAACTACAGGATGGGGTTGCCAGACCGACCTTCTCGTCAAGCAGGGACGGGCTGCTCGGTGGTGTCACTGAAAGAGGCAGCCTCAGACAAGGCCCAGGTCAGCTGTTCCTCTGAGCATCATAGTTAAATTTCCTGGTGGCCACCCTGAATGCACACTTACCTAGAAAGGGGTTGTAGGTATCTGAACGTAGCCTTGCGTGCATCAGGCTTTTCGGGGGTTTTGTGCCCCTCAGATTCCGTTGCTTCCATCTCTCGGCTGCTTCCCGGAGCCTTGTGTCAGTCCTGGCTGCGGATTGTGGGAACTGAAGTGCAGCTCGGCTAGAGGACTGTAGGGGAAAGCTGTCATATAAAAATATTTGGAGGACATTCCCACTGAATAGGGTGGGATTGGTTTTCAAGAAAACATGCTTTATTGGCCTGTCAGTATGGTTTAAGGGTCCTTCACTGATTTTCTTTAATCATGTATTTCCTGTCCCTCAGCCAGACCTACCTTATGGGTTTGTTCTAGAGGCAGACTTAAACACAATAAAACAGTTGCCCTAGTCAGCTTCCTTCCAACTGCTCTTGGCTGAGAACTCTGAGAGTCATACTTCGGCGTGTTTGGAATGCCCCAGCTTGGGGAAGGATAATCTACTGTGGAGGAACATTTTGTAGGAAGTTTTGTGATCCAAAACGCTTTGATAAAATCCACATCACTGCAGTACTCACGCAGGGAAGGGCCTGTGAACTGAAGGAGCTATACTGACGCCTAGCTGGGCTTCTCGCTGCTCTGCTCTCCCAGATGTCGCCACGGGTGCCTCGATTACGAGACTGGATCTAACGCATTAAAAGTATTTCTGTGCCGCCTTTCAGGCGTACACTTCCAGGATAGTTTTCAGTGGCTCACGAAACAGTCGAAACAATTGTGAGCACTATTGCTATTACAGTGCTTACCTTGTCATTCCTCTTACTAAGTCCCACGAGGTCTTGGATTCTTGTTTCTTAGATACTTAAACGACGTCACCAAACCCGAGTTCATTTTCTGCCATTTCTTTTTTCTTCCCATATTATCTTTTCACACATGTAGGATTATAAATAAAGGGCTAGCCATATTCACTTAATGGCAGGATCTGATAAATTAAAAGAAAATAGCTGATAAAATAAAAAAAAAATCTAAGGGACTGGAGAGCACGAATGGTAAAATGCTTTCCCTTTGCTATCTTGCTTCTCCCATGAATTTTTAGCACTGAAAAGCAGCCACTGTTAGATAATCTGTAACTTAAGTTACCTTTTTAAAATCACTTCTGATAAATCTCTTTTTAAAAGCCTATAAACCGCCTTGAAGAGGGTTTGCCTCAAAGGCAGTATAAAAATACTTTTAAGTAATAACAGGGATGAGTTGATTTTCTTTTTTTTTCTGGCTTCGCATTTTCCCCAGGCTTTATTGTAAAAACCATAGTGGAAATGACGAACGAGATGAAGAAGATGAGGAACGAGAAAGTAAAAGCCGTGCAAAGTCGGTAGCTGATCACAGTGTGATTCCTCAGCAGCAGCTGAATGGAAATTAGGTATGAAGTTGTCACCTGCCAGTCCTTCTCCCGAGATACCACTGTACAATTGATGTAGTTGCTGTTAGTGGTAAGACATTTTAAGCTGAGCATATGCCAATAAGTGGTTTTTGTTTTCATTTGTTTTTTAAAAAAACTGGAGCCCCGTGGCACAAAAACCGGGGAGATTTCTCAAATTCATCTAACTCTAAGGAAGACTCCACACATCAATCAATAAATACTGCTATTGTGTTCAGCTGGTAACATGCTTTTATTCTTGACTATTTTAAAATCTACCTTTGCCTCATCATCTTTTAAGTAGGTTTCAAGTGACTGAGTTAAACTGGGAATGAATAAGACATCCATAACTACTAACCTTTTTTTAACGCTTAGTAACTTTTTTCTACTGCCTGGCTGTTAGAGATGTCCTAGAACTGCCAGGAACGCTCATCTGTACAAGCCTTCAGCACAGGTGGTTTTCCATGTCAATATTACGTAGCCAGTCTGCAGTGCCTGGAGAAACACACAGAGAGAAACATGATACGAATGAGACGTACAATGTCAAAGCAGTGGCAGACGTTGTAGGAGTAAATTCTGTTCCCGGACTGAACGAAGTTTCTCAGATTTGGAATGCTGTATATTCAGTGGCTTTGTGAATGCAGCGACTGTCAGAAGTTTTACTTGCAAATTGGATGTGCCTGTTTTGATAGCATGGCTGTAGAACGTGTGCATTTTGCATTTTCCTTCACACGCAAATTACAGAAGCAAACCAGAAGACAACGAACTGGCCCCTCTTGCAAAAGTCCAATGTAGAAAAAACGGTGCCCAGCGCCAGACAACCGCTTTGAGCCTTTTGAGTTCCTCTGGTTGGGAGGATTCCTCTGCCCGGAGACCCCTCCGGCTGCTGCTGACTCAGCTGTGAGATCCGATAGTCGTGCCAAAAGGCTGCGGTTCTCTCTTCCTCCCCCATCCCTTCCCCACGCTCCTCTCCTTTTACTGAAGCCCTGTGGCTGGAACAGCTGAAAACACGGCATTGTCTTCTGGGAGTGTTCATTGCTGGGCCACTCCTCTTAGATTCCCAAGTCGCTGCTTAATGCTCACTTCGGAATTTAATCACCTTTATTGGACATCATACCTCAAGTGCTCCGTGCTGTGTAGGACACACATTTCGTCCAGGAAAAAAAAATACACACACACACACACACCGATCCTGTATGCTGTAAGAAGAATGAGAGTAAGACACCGAGTCTTGTCTTTTTGTTCTATTTTTTGAAGTAAGAGGTCAGTATTTATTTTGTGTCTCGTGACCACTATATGAGAGTGTTTTGGTATTTGATCAGAGTTTCCTGGCAGATCAGGAGTGCTGTTAACCTGCAAGAATGGCTGAAATTATGTTAAGTCTTAACATCCCAGTTTTGACATCATAGAATCCTGGTATTTCTAGCAATTGCTTCGAGTGGATTGGTTGAACCTATTCTAAAAACAAAGTTATACTTGTTAGCAAATTGCCAAGTTCACACTTCAGATATTTTTCTTATCTCTCAAATGTCAGACTAAGGCAGCAGATTGGAATATGCTGACAGTTGGATGGAAAGCTGAGAAGATTCACTAGCAGTTGACACTGCAAAAAAACTTTTTGTGATATCTTTGTTTATGAAGTCTTGTTTTTTTTAACCTTTTGTCTGCTTTTTTAAAATGCATTTCATTGTCTTGAGGACTCAATTATTGTGTATAAGAACTCCTAAGACTCTCAAGTTGGAATTCAATCCATTTGGGTTTGAAAACTTCCTGGAAGAATGCAGTTTAGTAGAAAAGTTGTGTATAAAAATAAATCTGTTAATTGCTCTTATGCCATTGACCAATTTTTTTTTTTATTTTGTAATGTAACTTTCAAAATTAAAGGCGCAACTTGTACTGAAATAGATTTTTTAGCAGGCTGTGCAGTTTTTCCAAGGCATGGGTTGTGTTTCGTTTTTTAAATGTCCTGTAACTATATCCGAATACTTAACAGAATATGTTGGTCAAGGGGTTAATTCTTAGCTCCATTTTAAGGATGTGTGGCAAATTACAGCCAGTTAATAAATGTGGTTAATGTTACAGTATTCCAAACATTTAAAAAAGATTTTGATGGTGCCAAAGTAGATCTAGTAGCCATATTCATTTGGCTGTGGTACTTTTGAACAACTTGCTCAGACATCTCTTTGGGCACAAGAAAAGGAAAACAGCCTTTCAAAGGCATAGCTGGTATAGATTCTTTGTGTCATCTGAAAAACGTTTTAACTGGCAACAATTCCTACTGGTTGCATGAACGGTTTACCCTTAAAATCCACACCAAGTATGGCACAGTTGAGATTATCTTTGCCTGTGGTTTGGGAGGTCTTAGCTAATTAATGTCATAGCTTGACATTTGCCCTGAAGAGCAGCCTTTTTGACTCGCTGCCTTTCAGCTGAGTAGACCATTCTGGGAGTTTTGGTCTGTACAGGGAACTGCCTCTCAGCACAAGGTGTGGGTAGTAACTCCCCCATAGTAGCTATTTTGTTCACCTACAGAGTCTTCTGTCCCTTTACAATTGCAATAACTGATATAACAAAGCTAAAAAGATCTGCATGGAAATAAAAGAAAGGATATATGATAGTAATGGGAAATAAAAATTAAGCTTTGCAAAAGAACCTGTAAGAACCACCAAGGCTGAGCCAGCTTTCACCATTTTATTTTAGTACTGCTGTACTGACATCTCATTCCCTACCAGTAACTCTCTTTTGTAACGTCTTGCTTGAGGAAAAGATCTAGAAAGCTTGCACATTTTTCTCAGTTGTAAGTTAGCCTAATAAAAGTAGTGTGTTAATACTGTATGTGGGAGATGAATACACTGACCTTTCCAGCATGGAGATTTTGTATTTCTTTTGCAGGATCTCAGTGCGCTCCTTTCATACTGATTTCTCAAACATTTGTATCTTGTTCTTTGATTCACATGCTTAAAGCCACAGCTGAAGTTCCCATTTTCATCCCACTTATTTAAAAGGACTAGTCAGAACTAGGTGGTAGAACATTCTTGCTTTTCTGGATGTGAAGACTGTAAACCTTCATTGTAACTTCCTGTTTAATTTTTATGTGCACGAGAAAAGCTGACAGCTGTGGAAACTCTGCCTTGTGGACTTGGTTAAAAATAGGATGATGTTATATATGCCATTTCAATGGGAAATTCTGTTTCCAGTCTTACTTCAGCCCGCAGTAGTGTTCCACATTGCCAAGTTCATAAAAGGGCAGTATGTTGAAATACCTGATTCTGTTATTTGCCTGAAACAATATTAGAATTTAAACACTGATATTTTGCCTTTAAAACAAAAACAGCCTTTCACAATAAAAGATGTTGCAACTCTGATTTCTCTGTCCCTCTGGGCAGACCAAAGTTGCCAGAATTAAAGGCATAACCCACCCTAGCAGCTTTAAGTCCTCTGTTGTCCTAGGACTGACTGAGTTGATTACATGTAGATGCCATCTTCAGCAGCCGATGCTTTTAAGGTCACAGAGAACACTCTTTCCCTTCAAACTTACTGCTAGCAAATCATTGCCGAGGGTGCAGTGAGGGCAGACTCCCACATACGTAGTCTAAAACTGAAAGAGGAAAAGATGCAGTGAAAATGTAATCTTAATCATTTGCAGCCATAAAGAAAACCTTTGTAAGTAAATTCTGTTGCATTGAGAAGAGAGGTTCTGTTTTAGCCCATTGCCTGTTGTATTTTTTTTTTTTTTTTTTGCTTGCAGGGAATTTTCTACAGGCACCTTTGGAAAGGATGCTGTATATTCTGCCATGTTATTCTCATCGGCTCCTGCTGCAGTTGTAAACTGGGCCTTATTTCTATCATGCCTTCCTGGACTGGGGTCACAGCAACTGTGCTGGAACAGAGCTTCTCCCCAACAGCATTTTTTGCTTCTAGGACAAAAGAGCCCAACAGAAGAACAGAACTTAGTCTACTCACTCCACAGACTTTGCTCTCATTTCCCACCAAGTCTTCAATACTGTTGTAAATATTCAGTCATATAGTGCTATCAATGTGTGTGGTCCTTAGAAGTATAAACAAAGTGGTCCCTGCTTCTAACAAGTTCATTGTCTAAAATTTATCTTGGAGAGACAAGAGATTAGGGGGAAGAAAGTGAGGCAGAAGACCCTGCTTGTACAGCATGTCTTGTAATCTTGTGCTTACTTGAAATACGCCATACTAAACATGGTAAGATTTATTTCTGACCAAATGATGGTGTTGCACTTGATTCAAAAGCACCTGTAATTCTTGGCTATGCCTAAAAAAAGCTCTTCAGTTCTGCTTGGAGTTTTTGTTGCAGTTTTAAACAGGATTAGAACTAATCCGGGTTTTATTTTAAATGCAGTAATAGGTGTACAAAGAAAAATGGCTTTTCTGGGTTTCATAGTACAGTCTTCCCTTTGCCTTCATTCCTCTGACAAAACAGCTTTCTGTCTTTGGAAAGCCCATGATTGTCTTCATGCCCCAAATAAATCTATCTTTCTTTGAATTGTCAGCCCCACCAGCGTATGGCTTCGCTCTTGAAGCATAAGAGGCGCGTTCTGTTCGAAACTGTATAGAGGCCGTCCTCACTGTCATTTTTGTTCTTTAGAATGCACAAAAGCAATGATGGTACTACAAGTGTATTACATTTCAGATCTCCCAACAGGCAGAAGTTTTTTAGGTGGTAGGTAGAGAACAAAGCAAGAGACAGCAGGAAACATTGAAAATAAATCCAGCAGCAAAGATAAAACTTCAAGTTCTGAAATGTTACAATAGTTGCTAAAATAGATTAGAAAGTAAAAGGGTAATGATCCAGCACATCTGGTGGTGATGTAGGTATCAGTGAGTGATTTGAAGGATATCACCATGTCTTAGTTTAATAGAAGCATCTGGAAGAGAACCTTGGGTAGATATGACGGAAATTCCTCCAAGTAGCCGGGTCCTTATGCCATGTAGGGCTGTAAACAGAGGTAGAAATGGGCTTCTCTAGATCCTGCACTCACTTGATTAGCAGTCTCAGGGCAAGCTCTTTGCAGGTTCAAGTTGGCAGGATGGTAGGATTCACCCTAATGTATGTTAACTGCCTTGAATTCAGCCATTACCAGTGCAACCACTGGAACAAGAAACACAGGTAATCTTTAACAAACCATACTTGTCCTACCTGCTGAGCAAAGGACAGAAGGCACAGAGAGCCTCTGATCCATGGTCTTTACAGCCTACAGGTGTTCTCCCTTGTGGGGCAAATTAGCATATGCCAAGAGAACCATAGCAACGCATGCAACTCACACCAACAGTTTCTGTAGGAATAAAACAAAAGGCAGTACAAGCAAGAGGTCAAGTGTCTTTTATGAAGAGCTACAGTGTAACGTATTTTTTGTTAATTAAAAAATGGTACTCTGCATTCTCAGGCATCTGCCATTCAGGAGAGCAGCACACAGGTAACAGAAAAGCCCAAGAATGCTAGCTTCGGGAGGATTTCTTCTGATTGCACCCTTCTGTCTACCAATCTCAGGAAATAGGAGGAGGGAGGAGTATTAGTTACATTTGCTGCCTTGAGTTATTTATAAAAATAATAAAGGTGGGATAATAAATAAATAGCCCTCTATTCACCTGGACTGCTAGTCTACCTTGCTGAAACAGACTTTAATATCCATGTGAAACATTTTAGCTCTTAACATCTATCTCAGATCTTACTGAGACTGGCAAAGGGGAAAAGACAGCAAACCTCCACTTAAGACAGACTTCCCCCAATTTGGTGTCCTCCAGACGTGTACCATTTAACAGCCAACTTTCCAGCCAATATGGTAATTGCAAAGAATTAAAGGAATTGTCATATGCATTGTAGGATGTCCAAACTGGGGGAGGCTGGTCCAAAGAACTGGATATCCCTACATTCAGTTTCATGACTTCCAGAATAGGTAGGGATTCTCTTGAATTTGAGGATCTAGACATTTTGTTTTGGAGGAGGGAGTAGGAAGAGCTAAGTTTTTGGATTTTGATGTTGAAAAGAATGGCTTCTTGGAAACGAGTGGCCAGGTCAAAAAGGACCATGGCTGATTTATGTAAATGTTAAAATACTACCCTCCCTCCATTGAAACAATACAGTAAGTAAAAAAAAACACTAAAAGCATATTGAATCTTAAAAACTATGGGGCAAAATTAAACACCCAGGTCTATATGGAAAGGGAAGAAAGAAGTCTTTAAGGATTTTGTCTTCTGAGGGGGGAAAAGAAGGCCAAGCTCAGCACTGCTTGTGTTAGTTGCACACAAACCCATGTCAAGCCTCTGGCTTCTTTGTGTACAGATCGCCAGGAGCGGGGAAAGCTACAACCAGCCCAGTAGATCACCTGGTTTCCCTCCAAAGATCCCAGGCTGTGTCTGAAATGAGGTTTTTGCATTTGCACAAACGCCTATTAGGTTTGGCTGCTAGCATGGTGGGGGTCCTGTGTTGTGAGAATCCATCTGCTTCCGCAAGGGTTCGGCCTTTTGTGCAGACCCAGATGTGGGTCAATTCTGCACCCAGCCCGGTGGCCTCTGCTCCCCTTCCCACTTTAGTTTGGCACCGTCTTGGGCATTTTGGGCTGTGGAAGCGTGGCTGGGCTTAAGCCATGATTTATTTGGACCCTGGCTGGGCTCATGCCTCACCTGTGCTTCCATGGTGCATTAAACCATAATGCAGTGTGAACCTGTCCAGGGCGGGGCGGGGGTGTTGGTATTTGATAAATCCTGCCTATGGAAACCATAGCTTAGTGGCTCTGCTTCCACAATAGGCTGGGGCTAGTTTGGAGCGCCAAGATTTGTACAAACAGGAGCAACTGGGCTACCTCAGCCAGTCCCTCTTGTAAGAGTAAGTATTACTACTCCCGAGTGAGGTATGGGGGTTCTTGCTAACTCTTCCCTAACCCCTGGGAGGTAACGAGGCCCCAGTACAGCGTCTCTACCATTGTCGTCCTCATCCAGATTTTGGCAGTTGCTGTTCCTCTGACCCCTTCCCCCAAAATCATGGTTGCCTCGGGTAAACAGGTCAGGGACGGCTGGCGAAAAGCGCAGCTGCCCACTCTGGCTTGATCACCACCATCAGAATGAGCAGGGGCTGCGGTGGTGCCTCTTGCTACTCATTTACTTATTTATTTATCAAAATTGTCACCGCCCATCTCCTCCGACCGGAGGGACTCTGGGCGGTTTACAACACAGAACAAATACACAATAAAAACTCAGATAAATACACGATAAAGTTCCAATAAAATCCCATTGAAACTCCTTCCCTGAACCCTGAGGTCAGTGGGTGCAGGGAAGGGGCATCAAGGCAGCCAGTGCCTATATTGTGTTATAACTGTTAAGCCAGATTTGGGGAGCTGCCTTCCCCAAGCCCTGATCAGCCGCGGTAACGAGGTTTGGCAAGGGCTTGGCACAGCCGCCAACCCAGCTCCTCACCATTATTACCTACAGCCACGCCGGACTGGGGAGCTGCCTTCCGCGCAACCCGGCTCGCCGAGGGACCCGGGCCCGCGCGCGCTCAGCAGAAGCGCCGGCCCGGCCCGGCCCGGCGGGAGGGGCGCGCGCCCCCGCCCAGCCCCGCCCCCTCCCCCCCCCGCCCGGCGCGAGGCCGCGCGGCCATGTTGTGCGGGAGGGCCGCGCGCCTTCCCCGCCCCCCGCCAGGACCGGCCCCGGCAGCGGCGGCGGCAGCACCGGCGGCGGGGCAGCAGGAGGAGCGCGGCGGCCGCTTTCCCGCCGCCCAGCCCGCGGCCATGGCCGGAGGCAGCGGCGGCCGCTGCATCGTGGTGAGGGCCGCGAGGGGCGGGGGCGCCGTCGCCGCGCTGCCTGGCAACAGGGCGCGGAAGGGGGGCTTTCGGTGCGAGGTGGGAAGACTTGCGCGCGCCCCCCGGCCTGGGGCGGCCCCTTGCCGGGAGGGAGGAAGCCGAGAGCGGGGATCCTGCGGAGCCCCAGGCGAAGGGTCTCTGGGCATGTGCAGAGCACCTCCTGCCCCTCCCTTCCCCCAGGCCGCCTCAGTCTGCTGCATCCAAATCTACCCAGTTTAACGAGCCCGGCGGGCCTTCGCCCCCCCACCAGTGGACCTGCCCCTTGGCCGGCAGGGGACGGCCGGCGGAGAGCGGGAGAGGGCCATCCTTGAGCCGGCGGGCCCGCGGGCGATGGGCGCCCGCCCGCCCGCCCCTGGCATTCCCTTTCGGGGCGGGGTGGCGCTGCCGTGCGGGAAGCCTGGCGCGGGGAGGCAGGCCGGCCTGCCAGCGAGGTGCCGCGGTGGGCTTCAGGGCCGGCCGGGCCGGCGTCCTCTGGGGAAGAAGGGCCCTGCCGGGTGGGCTGCGGCCCCCGTGCCCACCGCGACGAAAGGCGGCAGCGAGGGCGAGGCGCGTCGTGCCCGACCCCGAGAGCCCCCCGCGGTTTTGGAGAAAGGGCGGTGAGCAGCTCGGGGGTGGGAAAAGCCCGCAGCCGGGAGAGGCGCGCGTAGCACGGCCAGCTCTGGGGGTGGCCTTCCAGAGGCCTCTCCGCGGGCCGGAGGGTGCCGCCGAGCGGGGCCCTTGCCCGTGTGAGGCAAGTCCTTGGAAGGGAAATTCAAAAGTTTTGCATGCTTAGTGGCTTGCTAGCAGGATGTCTCGGTGTCTCGCGGGGGCATCGTGCCCAGGGGGTATCCTTGAAAGAGCGATCCATCTACGAAGGAGCGCGTCCCGAGACTCCTGAAAAACCTGCGGGGCACGCCTGGTGAGCCTGGCCGGCCGGCCGTGACTCCCCAGCAGGCAGCGGCCAGCCGCGTTCGTTCATCGAGCACGTGCTGAGATGAGCGACTTCCTGCTCAAGGAAGGGCCACAGGCTTGAAGAAAACCTCTGATGCCTGCTCCGATGGGCTTGGCCAAACCCAGCTGTTTCATCCACAGAAAAGGGTCTTCGGTTGGGTGATGGAGCTGAAGGTCAAATAGAAAAGGCTGTATCGGGTATCACTTCTCCCCCCGCCCGCCCCCCCCCCCGCAATAATGCAATGTCTTGCTTTATGGTAGAGCCTTTGAAAATACAGAAGATAACGGGAAATCTTGGGTGTCAGCTCCTCATCTGTCAGTGTGCTGCTTTCCTGTGTGTCTGAAACTGTTTTGATTATATTTTTTTAACTGGGGAGGGGGCTATATGTACAGGAAGTAGAGTGCTGCTCCAACAGATTTAGTAAGGAGAAAAGAATATCACCCCAAAATGGAGGCTTTTAAGTGGTCCTGCATCTTTTGCACCCTAGCATATAGGTTTGTGGGTAGCAGAAGACATTTATCGTATCCAGACCCTCTCCTTTTAAGAGGGGAGAGCAGGTGTTCCTGTGTGATATATTTGATTTTCCCCTTCCTCTCTCTTAAATGTGTATAAGTAGTCTAGAGCTGTGAACCTGAGGGAAATCTCACGAGGTTCTGCCCTATCAGGGTGTTGCAGATAGGACACTGCAAACTTCCAAGCTGTTTTTTATTGCTTTACTGTTTTCATTCTCCCTTTTACTGAAGATAAGAGCACGTGGCTGTGGAAAAGGCAGAAAATTGTCCTTCGAGGACCCTAATAATGAAAGCAGACATGACGTTGGTGTGCTAAAAACCCCAGAGTAATCTGAATGTTGCTGCTTAATAATCATGCTAGTTTCTGTACTGCATTTGAACTGATCTCAAAAGCCATTCTGGGTTGAAATCTGCTTTTTTATCAGTCTGCCTGAGCCCTCCGTTGCATTGATTAAAAAGAAGCAGAGGAAGAGGACTAGCTTTATTTCATTCTGACAAAGAGTGCACAAAAGACTGGCTGGCCTCTGCACTTTAGCTGGTTGTTTGGATTTGGAGAACGTTTCTCAAGAGATTTTGACTACAAGGGATTCCTTCTCTAGTTCTGTACTGGCGCTCAGGTTATAGGCACACAGAATATTGGATAAGTAAATGGTGTGTATAAGCCTTGCCATGGATACAGGGAGCCCTTCCTGCATATGCTTTGCATAAAGTGAAATATAGCTCTAACGATAACGGAAGGTTGCTTGCTTTGGTTGAAAGTGAGTTTTTTTCAAAAAATGCATCAAAACATTTTTGGTTTCGGTATGTTGCATTTTGTCAGGTACTGCTTGAGGCACTGAATCATGGCTCAGACATGTTAAAAATAATTAAAGTTCACTCAACAGTTCTGAATAGGCCCTCCATTGCAAGTGTTTGGATTCTCTGCAGAAGATGTTCACACGCTGGGGTCACAATCAAGATTGAATCTTTGCAGGCTCACTTACCTCTTTCAGTAAAATATGGGTGCATCCACAACCTCAGAACCCAGTGCTTCGTGTGTGCACACTTGTGTGGTGCAGCTTTTCTTGTGGGGTTCATTGATCAGAAGTTACCTGTATTGTGAAATATGTAATATGTTTTTAATGGGAACCCAGTGCCCAGCCCAAAGCTGGGAGCAGATTGTGATAATGTGCAGCGTCCAGCCAGTGCATTTTCCTGCAGGATGTTGAATTCCAGGTTAAGTAAATGGATTGGCAGTGCCACAAGTAGAAATTAGCTTTTGAAGCTTATTTGACTAGGGTTGGCAGGACTAGAAAGTGTATGGGTGTCCTTTCCTGTATTGTTTAGTAGAGGAGGGAAGGTGTGGCAGGGAGGAAAGCAAATGTCAAAAACACTCTGGATATTAACCTTTGGTCCAGTGAAGCTTGCCAGCCTATATCTTAATGCCATGTGCGTAAAGCTCCTTTTGCATAAACACTTCTTATGAAGTCAGAAATTGTGGTCTATCCAGCCCGCAGCTTGCTCTGCCGACCATCCCTAGATCGCTCAATTCTTTCCCAGCGTGAGTTTTTCTTAAATGTTATTTGTACTTCAAATGAATGAAGAAAACTAGAATTGTCCAGACAGCCTGCAACAAATTAGCTAGTCCCAAAGAATTAAATAATTTTAAAGGGCGCAAATGCCACACCCTGAGATTTTTGAACAGGAAATGCCGAGAGTGAAGCCCCCGGCCACTGGTTTACAACTTCAAATTGGGGAGAACGCCCAGGGGACCAGTCTTGCTTCTGATGTGGCTGATCTCTGCAGGGACACATAATGTGTTCCATCTGACCTCGCCCTTTTTATCTTCTGTTTAGATTGGAGACGACGAACAAGGTTATGACCTGGACTTGTTCTGCATACCCAAACATTATGCAGATGATTTGGAAAAAGTCTACATTCCGCACGGACTTATTATGGACAGGTTTGTTTGACTTGCAGATATATTCTGAAATGCAGATTTCCCTGCAAGCCTCTACAAGCTTGCTTTCAGGAATTTTCCATTATGAAGAGTTACAAAGCTCACTTCTCTTAAACTGAAGGTGTATAAGTTCAGTCCATGAACCGCAGTGGAACATAAGTAAGAAACATCACCCATAAAGGGCACCGTTCTCTGAAATGGGCACACCACCTGCTAGGGTGGGCTCTGGTCTGTCACATTTCTATCAGATCCATGATAAGAAAAGGCCAGTCATCCATCTGCATCTCTACCACAAATGGCAAGCAGCATACATTTAGAAATGCCCCCAATATTTATTAACCTTAATCGTTCTGTTACCGTTTCTAAGCAGATGCCTAGCAATCTGGACATACAATACAGCTTCTGTAACTGCATACTCCTTTTCTTATAAAGGACATTTTCCTTACTCAAACGTGAGACCAAATGTGGGATCAAACACTGAATATTCTTCCTTAGATACTTAGAGGAAGTAATGTAGAATGCAAACGAAGTGGGCATGTAATGTGACACACACAGAAAGCTTACTGTGTTGGCCTGCTTTTCTGTCATATCTTGGAAGCCAGGCTCTTCAGCTTGAGAGCCCTTCACTCGCTGCCTTGGTTCTGAATTACTGGCTGTTACCTATTGGGCTTCGGTAATCAAGTTCAGGCTGTCGCAGATCTGAATTCAGTTTCCTTTCCAAAAGCTCGGGCGCCTGATACCTTTTGTGGGTTGTCCAGTAACTATCTGGAGGCTGAGATTTGCTTTGGCACAAGCTGCCCTAGAAAATCAAGGGAGTTTGGCAGCACTACTATTAGATTAACCTTGACAAGTGAGAAAAAGCAGAAATCTCATTGACTAGTAAATAGTCATATTCACTGTAAAATGGGAGGTAAATACTCTTTGGGGGCAACGAAGCCCTGTTTGTTTTATCTTGGGATGTTCGTTTCCTAAAATTGGGTTGAAGCTACTGGGTTACCTGGTGCGAACATGGAGCGTCTCAGTAGTAAATCTCAAATTCTCTTTTTCTGCAGGACAGAGAGGTTAGCACGGGAAATTATGAAAGGCATGGGGGGCCACCACATTGTCGCTCTCTGCGTGCTCAAGGGAGGCTACAAATTTTTTGCTGATTTACTGGATTATATTAAAGCCCTGAATCGAAACAGTGACAAGTCCATTCCGATGACGGTCGACTTCATCCGACTGAAGAGCTACTGTGTAAGTTTGTCTGTTGGAGACACACTTTGGGACTTGGCTTATTGCCGGCTAGAATTTGGGGGCAGAAGTCCTACTCAGGCCTTCTCTTGGTGCCAAAGAACCTGAAACCGGAAAGGAGGGCTGTATTTGGAAACGGTTTGTGCTCCTCCTGTCTCCTTCAATTCTTAGTGCCAACGTGCCGTCTTGGAGTAGTGTTCTAGGAGAGCGGGATGGACTACGATTGGTTGTTTGCTTCAAAGCTTAATTCAGCAAGGAAAGGGGAGCATCTCAGTTGGGCTAAGAAAGGACCTCAACAGAAGGATAAAGACGATGTCTCTCTCAGAGCATTCATCGCTTGTTTTTCCAAAAGCAGTTTGGAAAAGTTGGTCTCAAGTTATGGCTTCAACATAAGTTCCTACAAGTCCTACATATAGCTCAGGGCATTTCTGTAGTAAAAGGCTGGCCAGTTTGTCAGCTGAGGAGTCGTGCTTAAATCCTTACAGGATCTTTAAAGAACTCAAACATTTGGGACTAAAGTGTCCAGTGAGTTGGATGAAGAATTGATAGGGCATTGAGTGATTTCATATCTTTTAAAGGTTTCTTAATGTACAAACGCATTTTCTTCATTTTTCATGGTTAGTGAGTAGATTGCAAATATAATGATATAATATTACAACACACGTAATGTCCCTGATTGGTAAAGTCATGATACCTGCGCAATACAGGTAATCCTCACTTACCAACTGCCTCCTTTAGCTACCATTCGAAGTTACGACGGTGTAAAAAAAAAAAAACAGATTTGTGACCAATTCTCGCATTTACAACCACTGCAGTGTCCCGGGGTCACATGATTGCCATTTGTGTGCTTTGCAACCAGCTTCCAACACGCAGAGTTAATGGAGAATGCGAAAGTAAAACCATAAGTCGCAGTCATGTGATGTCTCGCTTAATGGCTGTGGTGATTTGCTTAACAACCAAATGTGGAATGAAGTAAGCCCGTTGCGGTCACGTGCTTTTCTGCTTAGTGAACGCGGCACTTAGCAACAGAGCTGCTGGTCCCAGTTGTCGCTGAGGACTGTGTCGTTCTGTTCCTTGCTAGCGGTACACAAATGAGTGCGTGGGATGAAGACATGCAAGACATGGGGTATATTTTCAGTATGAATTTTCTAGTATCTGCTATCCTTTCTGGCAAACTCCCCCCATCCCTCATTCAGTTTTCTTGAATCACTGCCAGTGTAAAAGAAAACGCATTTTAGGAAACAGGAAGCTGCGTCTCTAAATAGGCATCTCCATTCATTGTGCACAGAAGCAATGTTCCGTATTTTGGCCAATTCATTTTTCGAGAAATGTTTGCTGCAGTCCGTACCCATTTCCCTGAGCATAAACCACATTTAAATCAGCAGGGCTTACTTTAGAGTATATGTGCATGAGGCCTGCAGGATTAGGCAAGGTGGTGAGAAGAAAACTTGTTTGCCAGATGCACGGCTTATTTGAGTCGCAGCTAAGAAAACATTACTTCTCCTCTGCAGTGAGGGAGGTGAAGCCATAAGCTTGCTAGCTTCATTTTCAAAAAGGGTTATGGTTTGTTTTTCCTTTCCTGGAGGTTTCTGTAGTACTAATAACAACTTTCCCTTTTTTTCCCTGCCTAAAATTAGAACGACCAGTCAACTGGCGATATAAAAGTAATTGGTGGAGATGACTTGTCAACCTTGACTGGGAAGGTATGTCCTAAAAGAAGAAATACAGAGTATGGATGCAGAGCCTTCTGGAAAGCAGTGATGTACAATGCTACACTTCGTTCATCAGTGAAATTTACTCAGAATGAAATGCAATTAAGGTGAAAGCGTTTCATTAAAAAGCACCATGCAAACGTTGCAGAGAATCCCCTCCATTTTGGCTTCGTCAGAAAGCGCTGCTGGCTGATGGTGTGGGTTCTTTCTGCCCCAGTAAATTTTGCATTTGCCAGTATACAGTGTCTCTGGAGTGGGGAGCAGGGTATACATTTTAACAGCACGTAAATAATGCCCTTATTCCTTTAGAAAAGAGAGTAGATGAAATTGGAAAAGTTAAACCCATGAATTCTTTTAAGCAAGGGGTACCTGTGTTGACCAGAACACTATTGCGTTGAATACCGGATCCTGGGGTCAACCCCCTCCCCCCAGACATTAGTTCAAGCAGGTTTTCTCAATGCCTTCCGGATGCCTCAAGTGCTCCCTTTTCTGAGTTTAACTGTAGAGTTCCTTGTTTTTAAAAGTTGCTCTGTAGATGTATGTTCAAAAACATTTGTTAGTTTTGACCAGGAGAAAGTATTTAAGGCACTTCAAAAATATCAGCTAACTAAAAGCATTTTGGGTTTCTTCCTAAAGCGTTTAATTCCATGTCTGTCTTAGTTTTAATTGTTACTATTTTGTGGTTAGAACTTTATGTTTGAACTTACTTGTTTAAGTTCCAAAGAATGTGCTAATGAGCTCTTAATAACTTGAATAATTTAAATGCAAAGTACAATTTGTAGCCATTTTCTTCTGGCTTGTTTTATAGATGGGGCATTTACCTATAATTATGTGCTAGTTAATTAGCAAAATACTGGACTGAAAAACAATAATCTTGAAAAAGCTTGGAAAAAATAGAAGTTGGAGTCCAGCATTGAATTAAAGTTGCTGATGGAGTTCTTTCTTTCTCTTTCTTTTTCAGAATGTCTTGATTGTAGAAGTAAGTACTACAGTTGGCATTTATTACTTTAATATGTATGGTTTGGGGCAGCGTCGCCTTGAGCTTTTGCTGCTTCCTTGCAAGGCTAGAGTAAGCAGTGTGGGTTGGAATCTTCTTCCCGAAAAAGTTGCTGCGGTTGCAAATTTCAAGGCAACTTCAAACTTGCCCATTTATTTTCTTTCTTCCTAAATCAGAAATACTGTTGGATGTATTAAATATCACGGTGACCAAATGCATGTTGATAATTCACATCAGAGTTTGCTTGTCTTTGTAAAAGGCCCTATAAAGATACTTGATCAAGTTTTAATAATGTATTTTAAGCCCTGCAGCTATCTTGTTTATTCTCTTCATTAGTTATGTTTACAGACATAATCTGCACCGGTGCAGCATTAATCTTATTCTGGCCAGTTATTCATCTGAGCAAGACACTCTGCGGTAATTTTCCTTCACAGGCTGCTTTGATCCGTTTGTTTGTTTGCTCCTCAGGATATAATTGACACGGGCAAGACAATGAAGACGCTCCTCTCTCTGCTCCAGCAGTACAATCCAAAGATGGTAAAAGTGGCCAGGTCTGAGCTTACTCTCCACTATCTCCATGTCACCTTGGGAAGACCTCAGGCAGAATAAAACCAGCCTGAAGGGATACAGCTTCGGGGGAAATGTTTAAGCTAATCCAGCCAGGGCAAAGGGTGTAGCTTTTTGCTCCGTAGCTTGCTGCAAGGATCTCAGTGGTTTCCCTTATGAAAAGCACGGGCTTGCCGTCAGAAGCCACATGGACTCGTTTATGTGCTTCAGTGAGCCAGTGTTTAATAACAGAGATTTGGGGGAAAGTATCTGCACAGCGTCCATCACACGTGGCTCTCAGAAGACCTATATTTTATATTTACGATCGCTGCAGCTTCAACATTCTCCCCACAACGGCTCTTGTACCCAACTCAGTAGCTGCTATAAATTAGACTTATTTATGTGCTGTATCAAGACCATTCTGCCTCCTTAAAACAAACCTCTTTGGTGGCTTTGATGTAATTGACTCCCAAAGTAGTTTGTCTTGCGGGCCGTTGAACTGAAGACAAGGTAGTGACTTTAGAGGGGCTTTGCTCTCTGCAGTAGGAGAATCCATAACGTTCCTGGCCGTTCCCCAAAGGTCTGTGATTTCAAGAAAGCCGCAGCATCACAAGTGGGGCTAACGGGTCATTAAAAAAGCGACTCGCTTCTTCGGCAGTCTGGAGTAACTGCCCATCTCTTCCCACATGAAGGGGGATCGGAGGGAACTTTGTTCGGGATGCTAAGGAGCTGCCTGGATCAGGAGACAGTGTGCCAAGGGGATCTGTTTCCCAGCCTGCCGGGTTCTGCCTCTGAAGCAGGCCATCTTACATTTTGGCTTGTATGCTTCCCCTCTGAGCCAGCAAGCTGACCAGCGTTTCCAGGATGTTCATTTCCCTACATTTCACAAGAAAGGTGTAACCGGTGATCGAAGCCAGAGATAGAAGGCTTGACAAAGCAGCTTACTGCCGGTTTCTGTTGCCTGTAGCAGGCTGCTCGAGCTGCCCTGCCTGGTCTTGCTCTGACCTTGGGCAGGCAAGGCTGATAGCAGACAAGCGGTCACTGAACCGGCTTCTGTACGGCAGAGATAACACACACACACACCCGTAGTAGGCTTGTGGGGAGAAAAATGTATCAGGCAGTGTGGGTGGGCCACTCACTCCTTCCTGCTGCCCAGGTTCACAGCAAGGCAGAAGCTGATGTGGGGAGGAAGTGGAGCGTGGCAGGGCTACAGCGTTTCCCCTTTCTCCTGCACTGCTTAAGGAGGCAGCAGGGGTCTTTCGTCTCCTCGGCCACCACCCTAGGCCTGCGCCAAGGAGCAACCTCCATGTGTGTCTAAAACTCGGAGAATTGCGGAAAGAACTGTCCTTCTGGCTCTCAGTTTGGTGTTTATTCTGTGCTGTACCAAGGAGGAAGGACAGAACATAATCCTTAGCTAGTGTGGAATCTATGGGCTGTATATAAATTTCGCTCACAGTTGACTTTCGTTTGCCATGTTTTCTGACAGCTTGTTGGTGAAAAGAACACCTCGAAGCGTAGGATACCGGCCTGATTGTAAGTGAATCTTGCATCATCTTAAGCGTAATCTTGTAGGAGCGGGTATAGGAGAAGGCCGTTGAACCAGACAGCAGTGGGCTGAAGCTGGTTGGGGAAAAGAGGATTGTGTAGCAGAGAATGGAGCTGGCGTACAACGCAGCTTTACTGTGCTTTGAAAAATCCAGTTGTTGGCGGTGTTTTTAAGCAAAAACACAGAGTGACTCACAGCATAAGCCAGTGCTCGGTCCCCTTCTGCTGAATGAGATTGACTCCCTAATCACTGCGTTTCGGGTTTCAGCTTAACAGCATTGGAGTCACACATGCAGCGTGTGCGTTAACGCTAATTTTTGGGGAGCTCTTCCACCTCCTCCTCTACTTCTTTACTCATGATAGAACTTTTAGTTGCATTAGGAGAATGCTAGTTGTTTTACTGACTGATGTATAACAACAAATAAAGCTGGTTCTATTTTTTAAAAAACGCCCACACTGTTTTGCTCCAGCACTCAACTAACCGCTCCAGTTACCCAAATAATGGTACCATCATTAACATTATTAGTGTGGTTGTCCCAACATTGCCTCAGTTTAACCCTCTGCTTAATTCTGGTTCTTTTCAGTTGTTGGTTTTGAAGTGCCGGACAAGTTTGTGGTTGGATATGCCCTAGATTATAATGAATACTTCAGAGATTTGAATGTAAGTAAGTAACACAGATCATCTCATTCGACAAATTTCACCCATGCCCTTACTCTGCTGCTTTTAGCGATGGGAAGGGGTCAAAACAAAGTGGAACGGCTTCTGTTCTTGGGCAACAGTGGTGGGAAAGTCCAGAGTCCCCCGGCCACCCGCATGCCCCTCAACCCACCTTTCTCAATCTGGTGCCCCTTTTGATTCTGGCTTCCCGCCGTTTGGTATGGTACAGACGGACAGACAAAGTTCATAAAACACAAGGCGGCAGCTTCTTGGCAAAGAAACGGTGTCGGCTTTCAAAGACCGTGTATTGGAGGAGCAGGGTGTTTATTTCAAATGTTGCCGCCCTCTGATGCCACTGGTATTCGCATCTCCTGCGCGCCAGAAGTAGGCTTACGCTACAAGGATCAGCGACTGGTCGGTCTTCTGCTTGTTACTAATTCAGAAGCATTTTACTTCCTGTGTTCCAGCACATCTGTGTGATAAGTGAGACCGGGAAACAGAAATACAAGGCATGACGATGCTGGTTTCATCGAACAGCAGCAAGGTCTCGGAGCCGCCATCCAGCGTCTGCCTTCTACCGGCGCCTTTTGGCCCCAGTCACCAGCTTCGGATCGTGGAGTGATCCAACGCTCTCGCCGTATTGCTTGCTATAACTTATTGCATGTACAGTATGGGAAACTCATCTTGTTCATTTACATTTGGAAAACTAAGAAAGTTCACTCTCCCTTTTTTTAAACTTGCACTATGCATCTTCTCGTTCTAGCTCCTCCCTTCAGACAACAAATTTCTCGTCCCCCCCTTTTAAACCTCATCAGCTCATGAAATAGTTATAAGTACTGTAAATGTATACGGCGTTTTAAGATGGGAAATCTATATTAGTAATATTTTTTAAAAAAACAAGTAATTTAAGTTTTATATTGTGAAGGAATGTAATTGAGATTGGGGGGGGGGGTGACCAGGTCGCTGCTCCAGGGGGTGGTGCTACGAAAGAGGCCTGAGGAGCAACCGTGGGGGGTGCGTCTTCTTGAAGGAGCTTTGATGCTGTTCTGCCACGCTGCTGGTTGGAGTTGCTTTAGTTACCTCTTGCAGAGTTAAAGAAAAGAGTCTCCTTGGGTCTGGGGGGAAAAAAAGAAAAATGTGGCAAAATCAAATGTTCCGGATTTCGCTCTGGAGGAGGAAGCACAGCCTTGTCCACTGGCCGTCCTTTGGCTAAAGCTGATCGAAGGGCAGTGGGAAAGCTGGTTTGCACAGCCGATGACGCACCGGTTCCCCACGGCTTCTCTCTCTGTAGTTCTGTTCTTCCTCCATCAGCTGAGTTGAGTTGCCTTTTGGATCCAGCCATCGTCTTTGTATTTTATGTCAGTGAAAAATTATTGTAACGCTGACCGTATGAGGTGCGCAAAACGGATGTACTTTAAAATAAAAGCTGTTTCTCCAGAGAGAGTGCTGCCCAGGCAGCTGAGCTGGCTTCACCATATACTTCAAGCAATCACCAGCTGTTGCCTCCTTTTTGTCTAAATTTCCCCATACTAGTCCCAGGCCAAATTGCTTCAATTGAAGCGAGTATTTGTAGCTCAGGGTTGAACTGTGGAGTCCTTGGTGCTCTCTGAGCCTTGTTTTCTTGCAGACGTTTCATTGCCAGACTAGGCAACATTCAGATACCATTCAAAAGGGACAATAGAAAAGCCAAAAGACCAGGACACTCCCTTGCCAGCAATCAACACCCAGATATGCAAGAATCAACACCAGGATTAACACCAGATGAACCATCAAACAGCACAGTACACCCCAACCAAGGAACTATTAACTCAGGCAATCAGCCAAGCAGCAAACAACAGCCCAATCAAAGAACTCCCAAGGAGAGCACAACACCCCCACCAACACAAGCAGGGCAAGCCACAGTATATAAACTGAGAGCAAGGCCCTCTCCCTCCTTGCACTGAAGATGTTGCCCAGTCTGGCAATGAAACGTCTGCAAGAAAACAACAAGGCTCAGAGAGCACCGAGGACTCCACAAATTGCTTCAATTTCAGGGAAGTGTTCTGGCCTGCCTTGTCCTGGGGGCAGGGGAGTAGCGTCTGGGCTGGTGGGGAAAATGCTTTTGGTTCTGGCAAAGTCAATTGGATAATCACTCTGAAAAACCCGTGTGTGGGTCGAAGAGGCTTTGCACAATGTCCTTTGTCCATTTACCTCTTGGTTGATCACCATGTGCATTTCAGGGGCTGGGTCCTTCACATCAGAGGTCTTGTCACAGGATTGTGGCTAATTCTGATGCTTTTAAGAAGTAAGTGCCTGGTGTATTCTTAAAATTTTAGGGATAATTTGTGTTCTATCCTCCAAGAAGGAAATAGCAGTTGCCGTTTTCTGCCCCAGTTCAGGATGGTGGTAGTGTTTTAAAATGAGTTTAAGCCTGTCCCATCATGGGCAGCATTTCCCTCTGCTGAATAAGCCTCTGGCTGTCGAAGGCTGACCTCTGCTGTTCCTTGTGCTGGGAGCACATTTTCAGTAGCAGCACATGAATAGGGCCACCTGCAATGCAGTTCACTTGCCAGGGGAGCCTGGTGGTGCCAGGCATGGGAGTGCCACAGAGACGTCAGGGAATCTTCTAGTGAATCCAGCGGTGCCCCAACACCTACCCACTTGCCCTGTTCGACCAACTTGCCTTGTTGCTGGGGGTGGGAATCACTCATTTGTGTTAAACCACAATGTGGCTTCTTCTGGGCCTAATGTGATGTATGGCTTAGTATCAAATATTAGCCAGGCCATGATTTGTTCCCCCAAACCATGGTTAAAAGCCAGTCTTGCAGAAATGGCTACAGAAAAGCCCAAAGACCCAGTCTCGCCGTTTCTCTTGCAAGTAAGCGTGGGAAAGGGCAAGGCAGTGAGAGGAGCAGCTGGATGGAGCTCCCGGCATTTAATGTTCAGGTGTGGTTTGCATGTGCTCGATTAGGGTTGATTTAAACAGACTTTATTGACACAGCCACATGGGTTTGTGCAACATGCTAAGCTATAAAACACAGTTTACAAATCAGAATGAATAGCTTCCCACGTTGCGTCAAGTCAAAGGCATTACTGGGTGATGGAATCCAGCCTTTGCCTTACAGGGAAAAAAAGATTCCTACGCACGTGGTGGTTCCACATTTTAGACTGGTGGTTTGTCAGTGACAGTGTGTCTATTCCTAATTAGTGTTTGATGCTGTTATCTATCAGCATGGCTAGACTGGAAATAACAGCAGGGGCGTGTCTCAGACACCCTCAGGAGCTGCAGTACAGAAGAGAGAAATGTGTTACCTCCTTGGGAGCAAAATGCACTCTTTGAGCCCAAGAAAGGGCTCCAGTTCCAGGTTGTCTGGATGTGGAAATTCTAAAACTAGTTTGCCCAGCAAGCTCGCTCCACTTGGTTCAGAGAGGGCAGGTTAGACGTTTTGCACCCTACAGAGCCGGCTGGCTTGTGCCTTTCCCCGGTCAGGTGAGGCTGGGAGATCTGGAAACTCCCTGGAGTCTTCCTGAATAAATGGCCCTTTCTCTGAGTTTCCCGGCAAATTTCCCGGAATCGCCGGCGTCATCCGGCCCTTGGGCAAGAGAAACAGACAAGACACCAGGTAACGCTGCAGATGATGGAGCGGAGGTGCCTCGCTGCCACTGGCGCTCAGCCGGCGGGAAGAAAAGGCGGTCCGGCCCAGACATCGCGGGGGCAAATGCCGCTGCGGGAGAGACGGGCCTCAGGCCTCGGCCCCTTCCTTTAAGACTGCCCCGGCAGCAGCAACGCCCGCCCGCCGCCACGGAACGCTCCCTCCTGCGAGCGAGCAGCTCCCCGCGTAAGCTGCCCGGGGTAGGCGGGGGCGAGCCCGGAGCCCCGACGCTGCTCCGCCGCTCCTGGTCCCGGGCGAAATGGAGGCCACCGCCCCTCATCCCCCCGGGGAGCCCCGCTGCGGGCGAGCCGTCCCCGGTCTCTCGGAGCCCCGAAGCACGGGGCGGAGCTCGGTCGCGCGCCGCGCCGTCTGGGCAGAAAGCAGCGAGGGGATCCCGCCGGCAAGGGACGAACGGCGTCGCCTCCAGGTGCCACCAGACCCTGCGACGGCTGTGCGGGACTCCAAGGAAAAGCTTAGCAAGCCCTCCCTGCTTTTGTTTTTTTGGGGGGGGGAGCGGAGGGGAAGCAGCCACCTCTTCAATTCTCACCGCAATCCTACTTCGCCTTTCCGCTAGGAGCTCAAAGTTGCGCGCCCCGAGGTCTCTCTTCACCCTCCCAACGCGCCCCCTGTGAGGTAGGCTGGGCTGGGGCACGACCAAGGCCGCCTATTAGAAGAGGAGTTCAAGGCGGGGCTCGCTTCGGCGGGCACCGGACGCCCTCCGCACAGGTCAAGGTCGGCTAAGCCTGGCTTTTCCCGCAAACTCAGCGGCGGACAAGCGAGCCCCGACGTCGGCCGGCCAAGGCCACCCCGGATCACCCTCAGGCAGCCCCAGGGCTCCCTTTGCTCTGCCAGGCTGCTCCCGGAGAGCGCGCTGGGGGGCGACGGGGGTCCCAGCGGCACCAGGCTCGCCGGCCGCGCCAAGGGACCAGCCCAGCGGCGGGACTGGGTGGGGCCGCCCGACGCCGCGCACCTCCCGGCTCTTCCCGGCCCGCGCGAGCCTCTCCGGGGACAAGCGCGGGGGCAAGCTCTCGGCCTCTGCTTCCCGACCGGAGGCGGAGGAGACGCGAGCGCGCGCTTCCCAGGAGAACCCGCCGCCCCCGGGGAAGCGGAGGACGCGCTCGAAGGGACTTAGGCGCCTCTCCTCCGCCAGGGAGGCGCAGCTGCGCGCCCAGCCGGGTGGGCCTGGGGGTCCGACTGGAGAAGGGCAGCAGCCGGCCCTCCCTGCAAACTCTGTTTTTTTCTTTTTAAACTGAACCGGGTTGTCCTGAAGTTCTGCGAGCCCCGGCCCGAGCGCCGTCGATCACGGCCGGGTTCTTTACGTTCTGAGGCTTGCCCGCCTCGTGCAAAATTACACCCAAGCCGACAAGGCTTGAAGAGTCTCCTTGAGCTGCTGTTCCCTCGGGAGGAGGGGAGGAACATGCAGCACCGCGGCAGCTTCCCCTCCATAATTTCAGCCTAGGCTTACGATCAAGCGACTTCATCCCAACGGCAGGCCAGCAAGCGGACTGGGCGCGGGCGAAGAGCTGGGATGAAAGCGACATCAAGCGCCCCCCCACCCCCCCACACACACCAAAGGACCAGACCAGGCGCGTCCAAGCTACGAGGCCATCCAGGCTCCGGTGAAGCCGAGCAAGCAAGACGGGGCTGGCAGCGCCCACCCGCCCCGTTTCCCGGGGGCTCAAGGAGAGGCTGGCAGGACAGGCGGAGCCGCGCGCCCGTCTCCCAGCCCGGCGCGCTTCGCAAACCGACCCGGCGCGCTCCGTCAGCTGGGGGAGCCCCGGCAAGCGGGTGCCGACAACCCAGCGCGAGCTGGGCGCTCCTCTGTCCCCCCGCCAGATTTCTCTGAAGGGGGGCCGCCCTTGCCTGTCTGAACTATCCGTTACTTCGTTCGCCTTTCTGCGGGGCGCGCCCCTCGCCCCCTTTCACAGCAAACGCTGCGCTGGGGAAAAGCGCTTTGCCTCCGTTTCGCGCTTGCGAAGCACTCGGTTGCTTGGATCCCCCTTTCTAGCACGGGGGGGGGGGACACTGGGTGGTCAAAGCTACTCCAGCGGCGGCCACCCCCCCAGGGACTCCCCAGGGAGCAGGCTCGATCGGCAGCGAAAGCTTTTTACTCTCAGATCGTCCCCAAATTGTGCCAGAGGCGGTTAAAAACAGGAGTCCGGTGGCCCGTTTTCAGACTACTCCGTTTTATTCAAAGGCAGAAGCTTGCCTCAGTCTGAAAAAGTGCCACCAGATCCCTGGCTTTTGCTACCTCTTCAAATCGCAGCCCAATTTATCCCCCAGAAGATGTTTCAGCCTATTTAGTGTCAGTCAGTTTTGAGAACCAGGCTGAGTTCACACACCTGGATAAGCCAAAACCAGACAAAACATTTTATGGCTTAAAATGTTGCATGAAGCCATTATAATAAGTAAATTGTGGTTGAGCTTGTCCTGCAAACCTAGGCAACTGTGGTTTATTCAATAAACAATGGTTAGGCAATGGGCAAACCTAACTGTTGAGCTTCTGGCTGCTGTTCAGTTTTATAAAGTACTTCAATATGCAAGCAAAGGCAGTAACATCCAATTATGTCACACCAATACTTTAAACACGGGGCAGTCACACAATAATCAATCCACACCAGATATTTAATGCAAATACTAGTTTTATAAAATGGTACTGTGTCACCTTGCACCAGGAAGACCTCTCACAACTTTTACTAGGGAATCTTGACATTATTTTCTCCCTAAGTTTGAAAACCCTGAACTAGACCATTATATGGTTGGACGGTCAGTCAGTCAGTCGATTTTGTGTACACCATAGTATATAAACCTAGCCAACTGTGGTTTATCCAAAACACATTGATTAAATACGCCTCCGCTTACTATGATACAGGAATCCAATCCAGCTAACCTGCGCAGTGGTGTCTCCCAGGATGCAAGGCTATCTCCTCCTGATGCCCACAGGAAAACATTCAACTGCCTTCTCCCACAGAAGGCTCAGGGGCAGCGTCCCACCCATGCAGATTAAAAAAGCCCACAGCACCTTAGTCGGACTCTGCTGCCACGTTCATCGCCACCCCTCCCACAATCAGCAGCCCTGTGTTTGCTCATTTCTCTTTGCAAGCCCACGGTGGCATAGCTCCCTAAACTCTCTAACACAGTGTTTCTCAACCGTGGCAGCTTTAAGATGTGTGGACTTCAAACTCCCAGAATTCCCCAGCCAGCCATGGGAATTGTCTGGGGATTGAAGTCCACACATCTTGAAGCTGCCACAGCTGAGAACCACTGCTCTAACAGGAGAAGACAATTTCCTGAGCATCAGGTACAAGCCCTACAGAAAACGTCTGCTGTTTCAAAGATGCAGATCTTTTGCTCAGTCCATGCTGCCTCTGACTCACATGCTGGGGGGGGCTGTTGGTTATCTGGGTAGAATCACAACTCCTGCGCCCCATCCTAAAACCCTTACCCGAGACACCACGAGGGCAGTTGTTTTATAAGCCAATGGAGAACAAAGTTCTCTGCATCCTTTTAAGGCCCCGCCGAGCAATTCCCTGGGGTGCGTGCCAGCTTGACTACAGCAGCAATGCAATACTGGAGGGCAGAGCATCCTAAACTCCAGTATTTACGTGCTGCTAAAGCACAGCAGACAGAATTTTCCATCTCTGCAGCTCTCCCTGCGAGATAACAAGAGGGCAGTTATTTCCTGAGCCCTCCGAGGTGCCGATGGAAAGAGATTCAACGAGAGGCTGACCGATTATGGAGGACAATTCAGCTCTAACGAATTTAAAGCCAGACTTGCGAGAAAATGTATTATTCCGGCAGAAGCAGGCCACACAGGGCTCAGTTCTGCCGGGAATGAAAGCATCCAGGAGTGATGCTAGCAGCCTTTAAATGCCCTTAGAGCCTGGATGCCCTGGGTTTCCTGTTTGCATTTCTATCCCATTCCCAAAATTCTGGAGCCACAAGAAAGTCCTGCTGCACTGCTACATCAGACCCTCATGGTTTAGGTGATGCTGAAATAATTTCCCAATATTTCTTCCACTTTTGAGGGTGGGAAAGGAAAATAAAAGTTAAGGCAGATGCTACAGCCTATGCGCCATTTTCTCTTTGAGGCAGAACGTGCAGCTTAAAAGGAGAATCCACTCAAAGAAGTCGTATTTAAACGTACCTGACCAGGTAAGCTAAGAGAAAGTTTGGGATGATCTTGGCTTTCATGAGTCTGATGATCATTTATCTTGGACTTAACCCTTGAGGTCATGAGGCAGCCCAGAACGGTCTGTATCTTCTTTTCCCTACAAACCATGTCGTGCTGCTACACCACCTCAAGGCTGGCCATCTGAGTGAGTGTCCCCAAGGAGGCCGAGCTGCGAAGCGAGCCAAGAAGCAGGATTTCAGCAGGATTTCTGCTCCTCCCACTTCCAAATACATAGAGAGAAAGGGTTCGAACTAGCATCTGAACAAGTAGCAACAACAGAATGTTAATCAGTGTTCCGTGAAGTCTTTGGAGAACGAATTCTTGGCTTCTGAATAACTCAAGGAGACTCCAAACTTTGCGGAAAATTAGTTGCATCAGATGGGAAAATATTGTCTCTATGGCGTTATGCTAGCTCAGACTTTTTCACGCCTGCCTCCCATATTCATCCGTCTTCACCAAGCCAGAATTCCTGTATTCACCCCTAGAAACATCGCCCAGCACCCATTCCAGCAGTAGCCAGTGGTGCATTTCAAGCAATGAATTCAGGAAAAGTTTAATTTACTCCAGGGCAAATATACATGTATAGTTGGATAACCAAGCAATTTGAGAAACTGACACTCTACGATTTCCATCAACCTTTCGCATATATTTGGCATGCACCACAGACACACTGGCAGCTGTCAGTAACAAAGACATTTATTGGTAGGTTCCGATAAAGTGTTATCCAACTATGGATTTTGTATTTTATTTCTTATGGACCAACACATATTTTATAAGCTACTTATCTTTATATGTTAAAAGCATTCACTGAGTTAGCAGTTCTTTTTTTTAAATAAGTCCTGTGGACTCTGTTAACTTCAGTGCTTTATATACCTGGTGTTCTGTTCCCACCAATTATTTGATTTGCTTAATAATTCTTAGTTTATCTATGCATTGCGATATACAGCATGTATTGCAGACTTCCCTGACCTAAAGCCTTCCAGATAGGTTGGATCACAAAGCTCACAATTCCCAGACTTACGTAACTGTCCTTTATTAATTTTTTTTAAATCAACCAATTTCTACACCCCATATAAACACATTATAAACTTGGACATCCCTTCCTTTGCACTAATTCACACTGTCTCAGTGCAGCTTTTAAAACACACAACTAAGAAGAAAGCTAAACTTATTTAAAAAGTTCTGGGTTGTTTTTGTTTTTTTACAAGATAAATCTTTAGAAATACAGTTATTTCTAAAATTTGGTCTAGTGATTAAGGTGCTGGGCTAGAAACCAGGAGATGGCGAGTTCTAGTCCCGCCTCAGGCCTGAAAGCCGGCTGGGTGACCTTGGGCCAGCCCCTCTCCCTCAGCCCAAGAGCCAATCAGGCATGGTAGGAGAGTTCTAGTCCCGCCTTAGGCGTGAAAGCCGGCTGGGTGACCCTGGACCAGTCACTCTCTCTCAGCCCAACTCACCTCACAGGGTTGTTGTTATGGGGAAAATAGGAGGAGGAAGGAGTTTTAGGTATGTTCGCTGCCTTGAGTTATTTATAAAAATAATAAAGTCGGGATAAATAAATAAATAAATATTTTAAAAATGCCAATTGGTAGTATCACAAACAGGAAGCAGGTTTTGTAGCCTGTCAAATAAACTAAGTATTCTTGCTTACAGTGAATTAATTTATCTGAAAGGCATCATACTTCTTTGAGAAATCTTTACAGCCACTGCAAAATATCTCATGTTTTCACTACTTTATGGGCAGGTATGATTTAAAAAATATTTGTAGGGACTACATGCAACGTTTATAGATCCACCCCACCCCACCCCAGTGTGGAGACTTAGCAGAGGAATGCTGCCAGAGTTTAGCAGGATTTAACCCATAAAAGCTGAAGGAGGATCAGATGGCACACTCAGACCCTGTTGCCCACTTGGTACACCATGGGCACAACCACCCCCATATTCCTGTAGCAGCTCCTGTTTACAACAACTAATAGAAGCAACTGAAGAGTTATTTTCCAGGAGTGCCTGTCTCGGCACTGACCATGCCTCACTTTCTATGGAAGGCTTGAAATAGAGAGAACTTACTGGGGAACTTAAACATTACAGCCAATTAAGCCAGAAGCCACCCTGTTAGGCGAGCCATTGCTCTGAATCATTATAAGTGGGCTCTCTTAAACCTCTGTTTGTTTTACTCACATGTGTCAACTTACCTGTGATGGACAAAAATAACGCAAAGAGGGCTACCTGGAGAGATTTGCCTTCAGTTGCAACAGGAACTAAAACATCAAACCCCACAAAAAAGGGTCTTACTATTGGTTTTAACGCATATGTTAGACCAACGTCATGAATGCAAAAACTAACCGTGCCAGGTTCATGAACCTCTGGGCTGTGAGAGGAAGTTGTGAGCACTAATTTTTAGGTGGGAAAAACCCTACTCCCCCAGATACTGGTTGCATGGGGAAAACCCTGTACCCTCAGAGATATGGAATCTGATTACTCCCATCCCTTTGTGGCCTCTTTAATTTTTAACTAGCCCATCCAGAAACAAGGCTGCTGGAACTAAGATCCAACTAGATCTAGATCTAGATCTAGATAACTGGAACTAAGATCTAACTAACCATGGCTGAGTCTTCCATGGACCCTAATGTGGCTTCAGAAGAAGGTTCAGCTCTGGCTGGAATTTAACAAATTCCAGCCAGAGCTGAACCTTCTTCTGAAGCCACATTAGGGTCCATGGAAGACTCAGCCATGAGAATAACTACCAATGGGATTTTGAAGCTACTGAAGATGTGCAAGTTACTAGGGCCAATGACCGTCTAACTGCTCAAAAAGCAGACCAGCTTCTGAAGATGCAGATACCCAACTTTGTTTTGGCTACTACACTTGACCAACATACAGGGCTGTAACTGGGTGGGTGGGGGAAGCGGGTCATGTGACCCGGGCACCGCACTGGGGGGGCGCCAGAATGAGTGCTGGGGGTGCACAAAAATGGGCGTGGAATCCATGTTTGCCCCGGGTGACACAGACCCTAGTTGTTGCCCTGCCAACGTAGGAGCTGTAGAAGAGTTCTGTGTGAAAGAAGACACAACGTTCTGGCTGTAGCAAGGAGGACATTGCTAACAGCAAGTAGGCCTGGCCTCTACGGAAACTGCAGTCACCAAATGGCAGGCCTGCACATTCTTTTACCTCCACAGACGATGAAATCAACTGGACCCAATGAAATAAACTGGACACACGTCAGCCTCCCTCCCTTTCCCCTCTGTTAATCTAGCAAGGGAAAACATACCCAACATACCCAAAGATGCTGCCATCCTGTGCACAAAGTTCTGCCTGATGCTCTTTCCTCCATAGTGGAGATTCAGCTAATGCGCAGAACCCATGCCTGAAATTAAAACAACAAAGGAAGTCAATCGAAGAGTTGAAGAAAGCCATCTGTGGAAGTAGAATGGGCTTAAATCCAGATCACCTTGACAGATATGGGACAGGCACCCCTTGGCCCTTCATCCAGGCTACACACTTTGGCTGCTGAGCAATCTCTCAAGCAAAGATGAGCATTTGGGGCATCTTCCAACTCACCCTCCTCCAGAACCCTGCAGCAGAAAATACACCATAATCATTTAGAAAGAAAGGAATCTCCCTGTGCGTGTCGGAGGCCCCACTTTGCGAGGCACAAAGGACTTTCCAAGTTATCACATCCTACTCACAGCCCTCATCCAACCAGCATTTTAATAACTCTTTAGCAGAGTGAAACTTGAGTTTTGTGAAGTTTGTGGCTTGTCTGTGAGTTTATTTCCAATAAGCAAAGAGGGAGCTACATACTACACAGATACGTAATAGATTGAAACCAGCGGAGCCTGCATCTCAGAAGGGACACCATTTAATCACATTTTTGGGTAGGGATGGCGGCTATAAAAAGATTCTTGCTGGATTAAGCAACATTTCAGGGTAGATTCACAACAGTGTGTTTCTAACTCCTGTGTTGAATCTTGGCCTTATGGATAAGTAAACCAATGTCTAAAGTGGCTTACACTTTCGGAAATCTATCCATATTTTACACAATAGGAGGAAGAAGGAGTATTAGGTATGCTCGTCGCCTTGAGTTATTTATAAAAATAATAAAGGCAGGATAAAAACCAAATAAATAAATAAATAAATGCAAATGCGCACAGACACACATGAGTGGAAACAGACAGATCTACAAATCACTGAGCAGGTAGACAGACTGGATTCACACATGTGAAGCATGGTTTATTTAAATATGGCTTATTGAATAAACCACAACTGGCTAAGTTTGTGCCGTATGCTAAGCTACAGACATTATTTTCAAACTGCAGTGGCTCACACAAAGTGAACACTGAAAAAAAACACATAATGACATTGGGGTGATAGGAACTGGGCAAAACTGGCAAGTGCCTTTCAGTGAAACTCTTTCCAGGAGAAAGCCTATCGAACTGGGCAAGGGCACAACAGCTTTCTGGCGCTGAATTGTGCCCTAATCGTCTATTTCAGCATGAATTAAAACATACTAATTCTATCAGTGAAACATTTAACCCTTCCTATGTCTAAAAATTCACATTTTTACACCTCCATTACACCTATGTGGGAAGTGGGGAGTGAAATAAAGAATTATTAATTTTAAGTGAACTTACCACAGTCACCCCCTTTTTGAAAAAAAATTCTTGAAATAATCTGCCTGACCTACAACCAGAAATAGAAGAACTTAGAAGACAACGTCCACTTGTTCTTCGTCACCCTCCGTCCCCGGTCCAATTTTAAGACAATCTCCTTATTTCAGTTGAGGTTAAGGCAAGATAGCACCTTTAAAAATAAACATAAACAAACAACATAGCAATGTGTTTCCAATGCACCATCTGCTTAAACACTGAAAGCAAACTGCTACAAATGGTCGTAAATAATTTTAAAAAATGCAGTTTATTATCCAAAACACACCCACATTTCAGTTCACCATCAATCACTGTGTTTAAATCACACACACACATCCTTCCTCCATTTCACACCCCCACAAAAGACAATTTAAAAACCAGCCAGGATTAACGTATTGATAAGTTGATATTCAAACTCTGTCAGCCCTCAGATTTTTGTTACAAAGCTTGTTAAACTTTTGCATAGAGGGAGAACTTAGGGCCTCCTAGTCCATGCGAGGAAGTTTTATTACTTTTTTTAAATAGAGCACACGAGAATGCAAGACGTCCATATACTATATGTTAGAATGCCAGTAAAAGTTTTCCCTCAAAACTGCTGACGAAGAACAGTATCTTGCTCCCTAGAGGTTTTCCATTTCAGCAGTGTCGCCTCCTCTAGATGTAAAGTCTACACTGCAGACTTAAAAACCAAACTCTTAAAAACACCATTTGTTAAAACCAAGAGATAGGAAAGTAGGAAATCTGTCCAGGATCAGCATTCATTTAAATGTGAGCTGCATGTGAGTGCATGCACACACGCACACACACACACACGCACACACACAGAACAGATTAATTATCTTTTTAAGTTCTACTGCACCTTTTCTGTACCTTTCCACCAGAAACTTTATTGCTTGGGAAAGTTTTCTTCCCCACCCCACACTACTGTGGAATTAGACAAATACTGACACTAATCTACCTCTTTGATGCTCCCCCAACACACACCCCACTACACAAGAGGTTTTCCCCTCTCGCCCACTTCATGGCATTTTCTTAAGCTCTGCACAGAGAGGGAAAAAAAATTCCTCAGCAACTCCTGAAAATTCTTTTAGCCGCTGCTTGTATTTGGTTAAAAGAGGGCAATGTACAGTTTATATCACCAGCCGTATATTATTCATGCACTCAACATATTATGCAGAAGTTCGTATGTCCGCCAAAATACTTTTACACTTCCTGTATAAAAATACCGGTAGAAATGGCATAGCAAAATAGAAGAGAGTTATACCGGTTTTATGTATATAAAGAAGTCCGAACTATTAGAAACTTTAGTAAGTTTTAGATTCATCTGGGACCTTTCACATATCACACACAGTACTTTTAAAAAATATATATTTTTTCAATTATTGAATAAAAATTAATGTTTGAAAATGTACAACTGATCTTTTTGCAAAATTATTTTAAAGCTGTAGCAAACTTAATGCGCAGGATCAATTTAAAAAAAATCCGAATTAGGCTTAATAAGAAGGGATAAGCAGAAATATTTTTAAAAATTAATTCTGCAAATTAAAAAGTCTACGGCATTTATATTAGTTCATGGTACCATTATTTTAAAGTTTTTTAAATTACATATCAATTCATTGTTGTAAAATAAACCATGTAATAACATATAAAGTATAATACATGGCAAAATACTTTCTACAATTGTTTATTTTTAAAAAATGACTTACACACTGTAAAAATTATTCATTTACACGGATGTGCTGTGTATCTTTTTAATCCGAACGATGAACGATGGATTTTTAATGTAAAAAAGAGGATTTGTTGTGAACATCCTACGCCTTCCACAGTTTTTCATGCAGCTCTTGGTTATTATTATTATTATTATAAAATCTGAAACTAATTTCTATCTTTCCATTTAAAACAGGAATTTTCAAAATTTATTTCCAAAACAGGGGCCCACAAAGAGCTTTATATTTTGTATTTCGAAAGCTCGTTTAAAAATTCTTTTACATCGTTCAACAAAAAGTGAAATGAAACTTTCTTCTCACTGGCTCCAGCCATGCAGTTTCTTTCTAGATGTTACTCCAGTAGGTTAAGGCAATTGAAAATTTCTTTTTCATTCACTCTTGCTTCGATAGAAACTTGGCGGCGGGCGCGGGGGGGAGAAGAGGAAAAGTAATATTTTTGCTGCAACTAATTTCCCTTGGAGGAAAAATTCAGCGGTGCACCGTTTTAACTCTTGCTCCGCCGGCCGACGTCGCAGAGGTCCGTAACCTTGGCAGCCCTCCCTTTGGGGAGGGGGCGCGAAGGAAATGCAAAACAGAAGGGAGCGGGGGGGGGCGGAGAGGCTTCAAGTTGCGCCGACCTGCCCGGGTTTTGCCCCTCCCGCGTCTGTCTGCCTTTTTTGGGGGGCGGATGGAAAGGGAAGACCGTCGGGACGCGGAGCTGCTTCGTTCCGAGGCTCCGCTCCGCCGCTCGCGTCTTTTTTAGCGGAGGGAAACGGAGAGCCCCCCCGCGGGGCGTCCGGAGACGACCGCGGCAGGGCCGGGCCGGGCCAGCGAGCCCCCGCCACCGGGTCCGGGTCCGGGTCCGGGTCGGGCGCCCCCCGCCCAGCCCGCGGCCCCCCCGCCCCGAGGAGCTGCCGGCGCGGACCCTCCTCCCCGGCGGGCGCGCGGCGGCCGGCGCTTCCCGCTGTATCCATATTTAGCTAAAAAGTAGCGCGGGGAGGAAGAGGAGCGCCGGAAAGGATGCGGGGGGGCGCGGCGGCCGCCGCTTCCCCGCCGCCCGCGCTCCGGCCGCGGCCCTCCCCGCGGGGGGGGCGCGGGGCGGAATCCCGCCCGGGGAAGGGCAGCGGCCGTCCCCCCCGCCCGCCGCGGGCGCCCTCGCCGTGTAGGGGGCGGAGGGGCCCCCGCGCCGCCGCCCCCGCGCCGCCGCCGCCCCCCGGGAGCAGAGTCGGGCGCGCAGGCGGCCGTCCCCGCCCGCCCCCCGCCCCCCCCGCGGCCGCCCCGGCGCGGCGAGGAAAGTTTGGGCACTTTGACGGGCGCGGGGAGCCCTCCGGCGGCGCCGCTCCGGAGCCGCGTCCCGGCGAGGGCTGCCCCGGCGGCGCCGCGGGGGGAGCAGGGGGGCTGGCCGGTGCGCGCCCCCCCGCGCGCCGCCTCCTCCCCCGCCCCTCCCCCGCCCTCCTCCCCCGCCCAGGCCCCGCTGCTCGGCCCGCCCGGCCCGTCCGCGGCCCTCCCGGGGCCGCCCCGGCCCGGGGGAATTTTTAGGGATTTTTTGGCGATTTTTGGGGCTCCCCCCGCGGCCCCCCCGGCCCGGGGCGCCCTTCTTTTCCCCGCCCTCCCTCCTCACCTCCGAGTCCACTCGAAAATGGCGCCGAAATCGAAAAAACTTTGCAAATTTCATTGTAGCGCGTGCAAAGGCTGCTGGGAGGGGGGCCGGGGAGGGGGGGCGCGCAGGCACCGCCCAGGCCCGGGGGCGGGGCCGGGAGGGGCGCTCGGCGGCCCCCGCGGGGGGGGAGGGCCGGGCGCGGGCAGGTTGCGCGCGGGCTGCGAGGGCTGCGCGGGCGGCGATGCGGGGCCGGCCCGCCCGCCCGCCGGCTGCGCGGGGGAGACTGGCCCGCCGCGCCCAGGAGCTGCGCGGAAGGCAAGCGCCCCGGAGCGTCCCTCCCCGGCGGGGAGACAGGCTGAGTGCGGGGCCGCCCGGCGGGCCTCCCTTCCGCCCCGCCACGGCTTTCCCCGGAGGCTGCGTCCCGAGAAAACTGACCGGGCGGCTCCGGGAAAGGCGTGGATGGGGCACCATCCGGAAATCCCCGGGCAGACCAGGCTGGAGAGGGGAGTTGAAAAATCCCCGGCGGAGAAGAGCAGCCGCTTCCGTATGCTTGCAGGAGAAGCCCGTGCCCTGACCGAGAAGTCCCCAGCGGCCGAGGGAGGGCTGGGTCTGCAGGGGCAGCGGGGCACCGACCTCGCCTGGTCGGGAAGGAGGGAAGATCCGGGTTTCGTGGCAAGGCAGAAGAGCTGGGCCAGCTGCCTAAAACCGGGGGGCTGCTGCGCGACCGCCGACCGCAGAGCCTTGTGCCTCCGTTTCTCTTTCCCCTTTGCGGGGAGACCACCCGGCATGGTCAAAAAAGTCAAGGTGGCGTCCGTGACGGTGCAGTCGAAGCTCTGCTTGTTGCGTCGATGACCACGCGGCCACAACCGCACCCTGTGCCCCCCCCCCTGCCATTTTCATTAATTTTGTTGGCTCTGCTGTTCTTCCCTCTGTCTCTGCAGAACAGTGTTTCTCAGCCTCGGGGACTTGAAGACCGGTGGACTTCAACTCCCAGAATTCTCCAGCTAGCATGGCTGGCTGGGGGATTCTGGGAGTTGAAGTCCACCGGTCTTCAAGTCCCCGAGGCTGAGAAACACTGCTGTAAGAATAACTGATGCAGCTGTTTTCTCCGGTCTGGCTCCAGACGTGTTGGACAAGAACTCCCACCTTCCTGTGGGCAGGATCAGAATTTCTGCTGGAGATGAAGGATGGGTTTGAGTCTTACAAATCTTTGGGGCATATTCAATATACGGTTGGTTGACAATCTAAAGAACAGCCTTTTTCAAGTGAAAGTCCGGAGGATTTTTATTTTGGAATAAATCCTCAATTTAATGGGGGAAAGGGGCTGTTTGTTAAATATGAAGGGGATTTTAGCTATGCATAAAAGAACATCCAGATTGATTGATTGATTGCCTGCTAAGCTCAGAAGACTTGACGGCTTGCAGTAATGGAACATAAATAAAATATCCCTGGTCAAAAATAAATAAATGACTTAATTATAAAACCTGAAAACAATAGTAGTAGCACTCTTCCATGCCAGAAATTGTTCTAGAACTTTAAACCTAAAAAGTACGTAGTCGCCTTTCCCTTTCTGGCATGGGGGGAGGGTGTAATATGCTGACAAATTGACATATAAGCAGTCTTGCTGATCCACGAATGCTGAGCAAGGTAGCTTTGGATTGGGAAGTCCCTGGGCTCTAATTTGGAAGTTCCAAAAATATCCTGAGAGAAGAATGTCCATAAAGTCACTATGAGCTGAGCTTGATTTGATAGAGATGTGACTTTTCAATTTGGCAAGAAGTTTCGGATGTTTAAAAGGCTCTCTTTAACGGCTGCCTCTGTATCTCCACACGCCAGTTTCTGGACGCTTTGAGGTGCTGTAGATGCTGCGAGCCAACAGGCTGGTGAGGGTCTACCTGAGAACAGAAGGATGAGATGCAGCGTACAGGCGAGAAACTGGCATTGGAGGTCTCGTAGGTGCCCACAGTGCCAGGAGGCAGCAGGGAATGTGTGTGCCTGGTCACCGCCTCTGTGTCATGAGCATTACGCAAAAGGCAACAGTGGGCGGACCCTGGCCCACCACAATACCGGGATTAGTTCATCTTGTTGTTTTCACTGCTGGGTGTTCGTAAAACAGCCACCTCCTTGGGGGCAGGATTGAGGTGTCACACAATGCCTGTCGCCCAGGCCCCAAAGGAAGATTCCAACTTGGAGGAGCAAGATAAGGCTAATCTTCAAGAGGGTGCCTTGGGAGTGGCCAGCCAAAGGCAGGCCGTGAGCCGCTGGCGATAAAGAGGAGTCCGGCTTTTTCGAAGCGTGGCCTAGGTATGTGCGAATGTCTTGGGCTGCCATTTCAGCTCCCCCCACTTACCCTGGCTCGAGGAGGAGAGGCGTCCTGTTTCTTCAAGGATCGAAAGACAACTTTGGTACGTGGCTATTTGTTGTGAGAATCCCAACATGGTGTGCAACTGGGTCTGCAGCCAAGTCATGAGGAACGCCTGCCTCCCAACAAAGGAGGGGAGCAAATGAGATTTTATTTATTTATTTATTTATTAAACATGTTTGTAAGGCCTCCCAGCTCACGCGAGGTGACTCAGGGCGGCTTACGGAATTAATTACGAGCTGGCCCACTCAGGATCCCTGCAGTGGGGGATGACATGCCTCCCGTGTAAAGTTGCCCCATTTGGGAGTATTCCATTATGGGGCAAACACCCTCACCAGAGTTAAAGGAGTCTGATTTTTCTCTCTACTGCAACGTTTCTCAACCTGGGCTGCTTTAAGATGTGTGGACTTCAACTTCCAGAATTCCCCAGCCAGCATCTTAAAGTAGCCCAGGTTGAGAAAGAATGCTCCACGGACTGGTTTCTCAACACTTTGTGGTGCTGCAGCTCCTTCTCACCCACCGTGCTGCTGTGTGACCAGCATTTCCTCAACCTAATGTCCTCTAAATATGCAGCGCTACAATTCCCACTGCACCCAGCCAGGATGTCGGTTGAAAAGGTGAGAAACAGTAAGTCTGCAGTGGGATTTCTGTCTTGGTCATTGTCTTTTTGCACACACTTTGCAGAGCATTTCAGCACACACACACCCAGTCTTGTGTGAAAAGCCAAGAATTCAGGAGACTAGAAGACCAGAAAAGCTTCAGTGGTGTTTGCTGCCTGTCTCCCTCCCGTCTATCTCCAGCCTGGTTTTTAAGCTGCTATTTCTTCTGCAGAACAAAACAAACTAATTATAATGATTCTGACAACAATATAGAGTTAAAAAGAAGAATGCGCCAAGGCAATTCTGACGGTGAATTCGAAAAGAATGAGAGAGGAAAATAAACCCATGCACGCACCCAGAGTCTGGAGGACATTTTACTCATTCATGTTCAGCATTTCTGTCCCCAGTGACACTTGTACAGATCATCTCGTCATCTTGGCTGACTCCGAGTAACGCTGAAGTAGCAAACACGGAGTGAGGTGGAGGGAGGAAAGATGGAAGACTTTTGAGGAGAAACTGGGGTGGTCCTTTGGAAGAGGGCAGCAGTCCATGACACTCATGTTTTGGTCATTTATCTGTATTTATGAACTCACACATCCCTATGGAATTAAGGAATTTAATTTCTATCCTCCCACATCTCTTATTAGCAGGATAGGGGTGGGGGAGAATGCACTCCACATTGGAAAGTATTATTAAACTAACGTTAAACTAGAAGACCCTTCCTTCCTTCCTTCCTTCCTTCCTTCCTTCCTTCCTTCCTTCCTTCCTTCCTTCCTTCCTTTCCTTCCTTTTTTCCCCCTTAGGTGTATGACATGTTCATGACAGAAGGCTGTCCAGTCTCCCCCACTCAACATTAAATGTCGGTGTGTGCAAGAAGATCAAAAATTACTTTGCTGCCCTGTCTTATAGGCCAAAGATTTATGGGCAAGAAGAAGCCTATCAGGGTACAAATTGTTGAATGGACCTTCCAGGAGCAGAAGACGTATACCGTGAATCACACTGGCTGAAACGGAGGGCCCACAATATGAAGGAGGCCATTCTTTCTGCTCAGGGGTTCCTGAGAAACGGCTCGTCGTTCCATTGAAAACAAAACCGATTCGGACGCCCAACTATTGTGAGACCCTAGGCGCATTTGCAATTCAGCAAGTGGGGTGTGGGTGTTCTCACAACATGACAACCGGGGAGGGGTTTGCCCCTTTACAAAATGCCTGCCCTGTGGAGATGGCCAGTCCTCCCAGACAAAGTGATGGGGTTGCCCTCGGCTGCCCCCTTAGCCTCCTTCCCTCCCCATCAAGAGAGAAATAGCCACAGGGTTCCGCAGCTGGGGCCTCCAACAGTGTCAGACTCCCCACCACAATGGCTGGGGTGACACGTTACCTAAGCTGAAACCAAACCCACCCTATGATGGATGGGTGCGTTGAGGGCGCCTCCGTCCATCTGGGGTTGTGGTGTGGCGGCTGGGAACTGGGCTGAACTCCTTCCTGCAGTGACGTTAGTCTGGGGTTTTTCCCATTGCAACTTTAATGATGGGGTTCCTGGTTCTTGGCCCGGACCTAGGAAGGGGGGGTGAAGCGGTGGCTGTCCTTCGGCCCAGCCGCTTGAAAGCAGCCCAGCCACGAGGCTGTTCAGAAGGAAGGGGGTGTCATTGCACAGCGGAAGGGCCTGCTGGCGGAGCCTTGTCATTGCAATTGGTCACACCTCATTCTGCCTTCTTGCCCAGGCAACCCCGCACCACAAGGCCACTCTTTGGCATCTTGGCTTTGCCCTTCCCGGTCTCAGGCCAGCATGTCTCCTTGTGCGGCTTGGTGTCCCTGATGCGGTGCGTGGTTTGATTGCAACTCCACCTATAAGAAACTCAGAGGAAGCCCTGGATCACGGATTAATTCCACTTTCGCTCGCTGATTCCCACTGCCGTCCTCTAACTTGGCGGTCATAAGTGCAGGGGACTCTGCAAGGGTTTCCTTTGCAGGAGAAACAGGTGGAGCCTTGCAGTTTACGAACAGGTGGAAAAGACACATTGGCCATTGCAGACCCAGCATGAAAAGCAAATCTTTGGGGCAGACAAGATGCGTGATTTATCCACCATTTTCCAGTAGCGGTAATACCAGTTGTCAGTTGCCTTCTAGGTATAATTCAGGGGGTGACAGTCACCTTGAAAGCCCTTGGCAGCTTAGGTGTCCCCTCCCTGAAGAAACATCTGTTCAAGTTAACCAGGTACGGTGTCTGCCTGGGCCTTAGGTGTGTGCAAATGCCTAGATTCTCTGTGCATTCACTATGCCAGTATTTCTCAAGCTCAGCAACCTGAAGAAGTGTGGACTTCAACTCCCAGAATTCCCCTGGGGAATTCTGGGAGTCGAAGTCCACACTTCTTCAAGTTGCTGAGCTTGAGAAACACTGGTCTATGGGAGCCCAAAATGAGGAGGAGTCTGGTGAAACTAACATTACTTTTTTAAGGCATCAGCTGATGCTTTTTTTGAAATCTGAAAAGATGCTACCAGACTCTAGAATTCTGATTTAAGGATGCCAAAGGGGCTGGTCTGCTGCTGATGACATCTGACTAGGGTCCTGCCTCACACCTGTGCAGTGAGAAGACTCAGAGAACCGTCAGCTAACGGCAGAAGCTGCTAATCCTGCCCTTGTTGAGACCATCAAATTGCTTCGCGCACCCTGCAGGCTGCTAAGACCACAGCTGCATCGCTGATATCTGACGCTTCATTTTAAAGGTAGCCACCATGCTGTTGTTTGGACAGTGTTGCCAACATCTTGGTAATGTGTGAAATGCTGAAATCTAAGAAGCGTTAGAAGTAACTGTTGAAGATGGCATAAACTGTATAAGTTGGGGGGGAAAGAGACACATAACAGAAGGAATAAGGAAAGGCATGGTTGTGTAAATGATTTTTTCCCGATCAGCAAAAGTGAGGAACTTAGCCAGAAGCGAGCTATGCAAATTCTATTGACCAGTTCTGATTTTGCATCCCCAAAAAGGGAGGTCTGCTTTAAGGCAAGGGTGGCTGATTGTCTGTTTGTTAAGGCCAACTGAGCTAGACTTCAGTTACTCTGGTCTTCAAATTCCTTTTTCAAGATGGCCCGGTTGTTTTTCTTTCTGCAGTCAAAATGAGAGGGAGGAAAAAAAAAAAGACAAAAAAAGAGGAAGATGTTATTTAGCTAACCATGAAACTGAGCGAAGGAACAACTTCCTGCTGACTGTTTAGGCTGTTATCTTCCTGCTTTGGAAGAATTCAAACTTTGCCTCAGAGGGATTAACATGAATTAAGGAGAAAATGTTTCTGTGTGGTTTCACCTAATTTCAACCCCCCCGCCCTACCAGAACGTGCTTTTGGACTTGTTTGTTTGAAATGGTGTAATTATCTGCACATGCTTTTTTGCCTATAGGTTGCATATTATTTGCCTGTTTTGGGAACGGCTCTCAACTTCTTTGCGATTTCAGAAATTATCTTCAATGCAACTCAACACATACCCCTTGCCAAAACAAAACAAAAGAAAAATCTTTTACTTCTGTCGTAGTGATCTGAATTTTGGGTCTCTGTCCTTCGGTTACTTGGTTTTACTATCTCCTTTGCAAAATTAATAGAAAAGGTCTCTTCCTGCATTAGTCACTACGTGCTGCTAGATTTCCCCCAAAACTTTCTGGAATATGACATATCCTGCCAGTCCAAAGGTTAATTCCAAAGCCTGCTTAATATAGTTGGAGAGTAAGTGGGTGTGGACGCATTTAGTTTATTTATTAATGTTTTATTGTAAATTGTGACAGCTAATAAATTATTACTATTATGATTATTATTATTAGGGTTTTATCCCACTTTAATATTTGGTGAACTCAAGAAGACAAACATTCCTAATATGCCTTCCTCCTCCTCTTTTCCCCACAACAATAACCCTGTGAGGTGGGTTGGGCTGAGAGGGAGGGACTGGCCCAAAGTCACCCAGCCAGCTTTCATGCCTAAGGCAGGACTAGAACTCACCGTCTCCTGGTTTCTAGCCAGGACCCCAATACCATAGTAACTTTCAAATTATAACAAAGAGTCTTAGAGTAATTTAAAAATTAACATAAGCTGTCACAAGCTCTTCTGTCTAAGATTTATTGAGCTTAAATGAAATACTTAAATGAAATAGTAATTTAAAAATTAACATGTCACAAGCTCTTCTGTCTAAGATTTATTGAGCTTAAATGAAATACTAATTTGTCTGAGGCCCAACCATCCCTTTTGCTCCACCTACTTATTGGATATGTAGACTTGGACCAGCTATTCTAAGACCAAGTTCACCTCCATGCTGGCTACGGATAAGGTCATCTTATAAGCACTGTCATCCCATCACTGTGCCAATGTAACAGTAATGAGGACAGGCCATTTCTACTCTGTCACTTCAACGATGGATGAGCGATACTGTGAAAATGGTATGAAGGAACTCATTTGATACAGAAATGAATTGTGGAAAAGACATTTCCCTTTTATTCTAATCCTACTGAGTAGTTTCTTAAGGTAAGAGCCAGAAAAATATTCCCTCCCGCAGGTCTGTTTAAGGGCAAAAAGTTCCTTCTTCATCCCATCATTTTAAACATCCCCCAATTGCAGCCTTACTTGAGGAGGGCAAAACATGAGTCAGAAAACCAAGGCATCCTGAACAGACTCTGAGCTCTCAACGTGATAATTACTTTTTAAGTTCATTGTTGCAGTTTATTTTCCCCTGGGGAGATCTGCTTTCGTCCTTGCAACCTTCTGCAGACCCAGTCAACTTTGACTTCTGCACCAGCTGGGAGCCCATAGAAATCTATATTTATATTTATTATGAATGTAAACCTCTGGAGACAGTGGTGAATGCAGCCAAAAATATTGTGGTGTGTGTGCGCGCGCGCGTGTGCTGGGCTTTTTTTTTTAAGTGGCTAAACTTTTGACCTGCACCCAAGAGGGGTGGAGAAAAAGGAGGCATGGAACCACTTTCTGCGAGGCCTCATCTATAATAAAAACAGCTCATTTTCCCAAGGGCGTGAACACATACAACAAGGTCACCTTACTGACTGCCAGCCCTTCGCTGCTGATCCTGAAGGATCTTTTCTGGGGTGAAGTGGGAGATGGCTGGCATGTCAACTGAGTTTCTCTGGGAAAAAATGCCCTAGCATCACCCAGTCTGCAACCTATGCAACTGAACAATGTTTAGCCTGGGAAATGAATAGGAGCAACAATTAAGAGCAACAGATCCATAAATTATTATGATTATTAACATGGGAGGGCAAAGCAAGGGGAGGGTCATGCAATTTATACCAAGGGTGTGCCAATAAACTTCAACCTGCTGTTCCAGAGTAGGCCTTAAGCATCTTGCTCATAACTCTGTTTTCCTCTCTTTTCTGCTGTGGTAACCGCTACACCAAGTGATGTGCAAAAAAGGGACATTACAAGAATGTCCTGCTTTCCTGATCAAAGCCCTATGAAGTTCAGAAAAATCAGCGTTCTCCTCTTCAATCTCAGTTTAACTCGAAAGAAACTTCAGAATGCACAAGGAAAACACACACAGACTATGTTCTATGACTTTATTCTGGAAAGTATCTTGTTTAATTCAACTTATTTCTCTATATTGGTGTGCACACCATACCCTTAAGCACTGCTTTACTCAGTTAATCCAATTTGGAGGGTTCCTACCTTCCTACTGAACTATAAACTAACCTTGGCCTTGTACAGCACAAGAAGATGTAGAAATAACTAGCTAAGTTTCCAATTAGCCAAATTTAGCGTGTTCTGCAGATCTACTCTTTGGGGAAATAAACGTGAAATGACAGAACACCATTTTAGACAGGTAATGAGGCTCAGCTTTGACATATTCTAAGAATTATTTCCATTCCATGCAATATTGTTCAAATCTTGTTTCCCCTCTACAGAATCCAGCCCTAGATCTGATTCCCAGCCTGCTGTCAAATTTGAATCCCGGGGTAATTCTCCAAGTTTCCCATCCTTTCAGGTTAGCTGGGTTTCTAAAAACTAAATGGCACGGAGGGAAGCCTCAGATCAGGACTTGCCTATGCTCACTCCCTTTATTTGTGGTTAACTGTTGGCTGTTGAGCTCAGCTCAGAGGGAACCAGTGAAACTTGCACTTTCCCAGCAGAAAAGAAAAAAATTTAAAAGTAGCTGGTCAGGGGGCAGCATTTGCAAAGTAGAGGGATTCAGGATAGTGACAAAGTGGGTATCAATCATTTACCTTCAGTCCATAACTAATTTCCCCTTGCTGGGCTGGAGCTGTGTGTACAAACCAACTAGCAATAAAAAAATAAATACGGGGAAGGGGCTGAGGTAGTGGTCTCCCTCCATATCAGTGCGTGGCACATTTTCTGTTGGAAAAGAGGACATGCACTGCTGAAATGGAAGTTGCCTGTTCCCCAATGGCAGGACAGACATGGGCAAAGCAAGTGCTCGCAAACCAAAGGAGGGCCATGCCCTCCTTCTGCTAAAGCAGAAGTTTCTTCCCCAAATAACTAGGGGGGCTTCCAGTCCCTTCATAGGTTCAATCTAGATTTTTTGAGCTTTCAGGCTGCTGCATCCAGAGATCCACTATTTCTAACCTAATTTCCTAATGCATCTGGATGACTTTTGCTCTTCCATTTCCACTTCCCGTTCTTTAATTGCCATGTGCTTGCAAATGCATACAAATTTCTCCCTTAAGTAAGGGATCTTCTGGCCCAGGGTTTCTCAACCTCGGCAACTTTAAGATGTGTGGACTTCAACTCCCAGAACTCCCCCAGCCTCTCCAGGCTGGGGGAGTTCTGGGAGTTGAAGTTCACACATCTTAAAGTTGCCGAGGTTGAGAAACACTGCATCTGGCCTAATACCTGGGCTGTGGCTTCTACTACACCACCCGTCTCCCATCCCTTAAAAACACTCTTCGTTCTCCCCGTTACCTTTTACTCTGAGTTTAAAATTACCAACAGGAGTAAAAATAGCACCACCAGCTGTGACGTAACGGTTGTCCACAACCCACTTCCTGCGTTCAACCGCTTGTTTTGCTAATGCCACCCTGTTCACGGCTTGTCTATCAGTAATGGTTCTTTGGGCTCCTCTTTGATGTTTTTCTTTAACCGGACCCTTCCATTTTCAACAGCCAGCTCAGAAATTACATCACAGCAAAATCCTGCGCAAATTGGGGGCCTTTCATAGGAATGGCGGCAGTGCAGGAAGAGGCCAGTAGAGGGAGAAGTTGGGTCAACTGGTCGGTTTTCAGCTTTCAGTTTCTAACTCAAGCCTTATTATCACACGCACACAATTATGAACTTCCCCTGAAGGGGACAATCCTGGACCTGTGTCTGCAGCGCGCCTGCAGAGTGAAAGGGAGGAAAGGCCACGGTTGGAAAAAGCATGAATCATCCAAGATAAAGTTGCTGACTTGGGTGAGCTCTATGCCCAAGATGCTGTGGTACAGTCGCTCCTAATTTAGAGTGGGACCTGCTGTGGGTAAGCCTCCATGGGAATCGTTTCTGGAGCAGGACAGTTCTGGAAAAGCCTGTCTGGTTTCCGCATTAGACATATAACATACCTGAAGAATGAGGCAGAGGGGAAGTGTTCTCAGTTACAGCTGGTACATAAGGCTGTAAAAAAGGTTGAACATAATGAGTAGGGCCAATGTGGAGGAACGACACATGAGTTCCTGGCTCGGGGGTTTATCGGCCTGCAGGCTGGGGATGGGGCAAAAGTCACCATTTGAATGTAAATGGACTTGTGCACTTTCAAACAAAACCAATGCGTCCTGTTTGGGATGCAGCCCAATCTGAATTTCGCAAAGTAGCTTGCCTGTAGGAAAAGAGCAACACCCAATACAGAAGCATCTGTGCAAAAATGACTTCGATCAGGAACAATTGTTGGCCCAACTTCTGTAGGTTTTGCAAATAAAACCGCCTGCATTTGGAGAAACGCGGCCCCAAATACACATTCTAGTATAAAGAAACAGGAGGGGGGAAGAGATGAAATCTGAGGGTGGAGAGTTCAGTAATGATGCAATGACATGAAGGTGGCCATCTCTCACAAAGCTTATTATCCTTTGATGCCAAGCAGAGTTGGAAAAATCAAAGTCAGAGCAGACCTCATTATTTTGAGCAGTTTTCTACTGAAACTGTAATTCTCTTGCACTCTATGGAAGGAAGAGTTGGACTTTGAAGCAGGACAGGAAAAGTATGGACACTATTGAACTCTGGTGTTGGAGAAGACTCCTGAGAATACATTGGAGCCGAGAAAAAAACCCAGTGATCATTGAACAAATGGACCCAGAGTTCTCACTTAAGGCACAAATGATCCTACTTTGGACACATTGTGCGAAGACCCAGCTCTCTGGAGAAGGCTCGGATGCTGGGAAAATGGAAGGAAAGAAAAGAGGATGACCAGCTGTAGATAGATGAACATTACAGTGCCAACAGATGGACCGTTGGAAGACTTGAAGAACCAGGTTAGGGACCGATCATCACGGAGAAAATCTACCTATGTGGTCACTAAGAGTCGACAATGACTTGTTGGCATGTAATCGATCGATTGATCGATCGATCAATCAGTCACTGCAGCTTTGAAGTTCCAGTGCTAACTAAGACAGTCCACCCCAATGCATCACAGTAGGGAGCATATTACAGTAGATGTCTAAAGCTTTTTTCAACTTATTCTGTGCCCTCTTGTGGCCACAGGAATATAAACGGATCAGATGTAAGGCGACAAGGTTACTGCTGGGTTCTCTGTTAGCGTACAGTATGATGTGTGCATCTGAAAACCGGTTTGTTTACTTAATTATGTTAGGACCAGCAAAACCACAGCGCATGGAGTATCAGCAGGGGATCCCTGAACTGAGAGAGCTCCTGACTGTAGACGCACTATAGGTGTTCAAGAAAAGCAGACAGTTTGATACAATCGTAGACAAACAGTACTATAGCGAAAATGAGTTAAATTTAGGTTGCTGTGTACTTTGGCTTTGTCGTTCAAGTACATTTTAATACGTGTAGAAGCCAAAGTGTTTTCAAGATTTGATACTTTCAAATGCAGACCAAAAGGAATTAAAAATCAACTAAAAATAGGCAGTTTGAATTTTCTACCAGTTGACAATGGCATTTCAGTCTGATATATACCAAAACCACAAGATGAGTTCAAAGCCTTGCAAGAACTTGTTTTTCACACGAGAGCAAAAAGAATAAAAAACAGCACTGAAAGAGAAATAGGACAACCCCCCAATGGTTCAAGTAACTACCAATAAGCAGTAGCAATGGGTGTCTGTACAAACCCTATGCATGGTTCACAGAACTATTCATGCTGCTTAAAAAAGAAAGGTACCACTGAATATTTTACAATATTTATTGCAAGTGGGGAAACTAACTCTCCAGTGAGATTACAATAACGGAGGCAAAACCGGCCCAAACGTAGTACTTGCTACAATTCCAAACAAACACTTTCAAAACCAAAATGCTAAAAGTATGGAGAATGAAATGTCCTCTTTGAGAATGAAGCACTCTCCAGAGTTCTTCCCCCACCCTCCTCAGACAGACAAATACTGGCAGAGATCCTGCGCTTTACAGGCCAGCACAATCCCACGTCAAATTCAGTGCTATTATCTTACCCAAAGGGGGGGAGAAAACCCCCAAACTGTATTTTGACAAAAAGGGCGTGTGGATTACTTACAAACATTCAGAATGGGAAGCGTACGCTTTTGGCAGACAAGGTTGCCTATTCAATACGGACTAGCCAGCACTCACGGAACATAAAAAAGGGTTTCAATCATAAAAAAATACTATAATTCATCACCAGACTTTTTTTTTACAGTTATAAATAATAAATAGCATAACACAGTAGATTACAAGTGGATCTCTTTTCTGTTTGTTAAGCCTGGTTAGATCTTAAGAAGTAAATAAATCACTCGCTGTAGCCCAAGCTGAGCTACGGTACGTAGGGTTACTCCTCCGGGCTTCTGCGTAAGCGCTGTAAGGACAAGCGGAGCCTGCAGCCGGGACACAGGACGCCTCCCCGGCAACCGATGCTGGCCGACGGCCGGTCTCTCTCTCAGGCAAGCCCGACACGGCCTGGTGCAGTCCCCAGACAGAGTCTTCTACCCTCCAGGACCGCAGCAGCCTTCCTTACAACGAAAGTCTTTCCCCTCCACCCAGGTCCTCAGCCTACATTCCTCCATTTTTTTCACTAGGTCTCCTAAGGCACAAACATTTCTCAGTGCCATGGGAGACACCGGCTATTTGACATATTCTACTTTGTAGCCTAAACAACTGTGGCTAGTAATTCCCACCTTAGAGCTCCCCTTGGCCAAAAATATTTCTGCAACTAGCGGTGGCAATCCCTGCAGCCTCTGAAGCCCTCTACGCAGAACCCCACAAACAGCGGGTGAGTTAAATCACTTCCCACTGCTGCTGCTAGCGAGGAGCAGCAGAGCCGCCACGCGCAGAGCGCCCTAGCCCACGAGGCCGTGGCAGCCACTGCCTTGAACCACAAGGGACAGTTTGCAACCTCTCCCTCTTCTCTGGAAATGAAAAAGTAGAAGATGCAACGGAGAAATAAAGAACAAGTTCCTACTATAAAACAATTCTTCATTTAAGTGTGTTGTGTATGGAGGGGGGGAATAAAGCCCAGAATATGCCACTTGTCCAGCAGAAGCACTTCGTTTTTTTTCCTAAATGAATTTCTAGAGCAATCTAGGTTATTCCTTTAAAAAAGCATGTTGAACAATGACAGTTCTCTAACAATTCTTTCACCACCATCCTTTACCTCCAGAACCCATGATAGCAACAGCAAAAGGTTTTCCCACCTACCACTTTAACCCTAATATAAATTAGGTGCTTGTTTGAGAATTCTAAAAAGCAGTGCGGTTTCTTTGAAAGCAAAGTTAGTATGATCCGAACAGATACTGGTAAAAATAATGTGTTGGTTAAAAAAAAAAAAAAAAAAGCTGCTGCAAAACCAGACAGCAAAGGACCTATCGTGACGGCCTGACGTGTCGGTTAGAGAGAATGATAATCAGAACCGCTCAGAGAAGTTGCCAAGGAATAAAGTTGCGTTAATATTTCCACTCAGTACTTGAACCCTCAGGTCCTCGTGGATTTATTTCCGTGGGTTTCTCAGCACGTATCAGCGGTGAAAGAGCAGCGCAGGCGGACAGCTGGGAAAGGTCACTTGGGCGAGAGGTCATCCATCAAGATGAAGGACGAGCACGAGTTGGAGCACGCGAGGGGCGATTCCGCTGCGGTGCCGCCTTTGGCCAAGGAGTCGGAGGAAGAGCCGGCGCTGCTCGTGCTCCCGTCCAGAATATCCGAAGACAGACTGGGGAGGTACAAGGAGGGCCACACAGTTTATTCGTGACGTGTGGGCTTCGGATAAAAAGACGGGGCAACCGTCCTTTCCGCGGAATGCCTCTGGAAATAGGATAATCGCCAGAAACATCTGCACTCCCGCATGAAAGGTCCCCTGAGGGACCGTCTCACCCCTGTCACATCGACCCGTCCCGCCCGGTCAGGCAGAGGAGGCATGCTGCGGACCCCTTCCACAACAGCCGGTCGACTGGCGGGGCCCAGGAAGGCGGCCTCCTCTGCCGTGGCCCCTGCCCTACGGGACACTCTGCCCCAGGGGTGAGGCGGCCTCCCCCGGCCTTCCGGAAAGGGGTGAAGACCTGGCTCTGCTGTCTCACGTGGGGCGTGAGGAGCAATAACCAGCCCCGGGGGTGGTTGGCACCCTGAGGAGGCTCCCACAAATCAAGAATTTTTTAACATCTACACCTTGGACTGTATTATTTATTTAAGAATATTGTTTTATTGTATTTTAACTAGTGTTTATCCTGGTTTTCACCATAAACTGAGTTGCTCTGTGAGTGAGATGGGCAGTGACTAAATTTTAAATATAAATAAAGAGCGGGGTAGTGTTTTTAAGTTAAACAGAGGGAGGGGTGAACACTGCATGAAATATTCATCTCATAAATAGTGTCACTCACAGAAGTCAAGTGACTTTCACGCTTGTCACCTGCAAACGGTGCCACGTTTGCCCCTTCTTTTATTCAGAATCAAGAACTGACCAGAGGTGGGAAAGGTCTGATTATTTCCCTTTTCAATCTAGCCTTCTTTCCTGGACACCACGTGGCACTCCTGTCTTCAGTGATGGGCAAGAGTTTATGTACTCGCCTTTGGCTTTGTCCTAACAAGTTTGACTGTACACGTTCTTAATGGCTAAGCACTTCAGCCGCTCAGGAGTTGAAGCAGGTCATGTCCAACTCATGGTGTCAATGGTTTCACTGCACAATGTTTGCATGCGTGGGGGTGACGCTGAAATTCTGGCCTTGTTGCTCACAATCCAGAATTAAGATTCGTTTCAGGATTCAGGCAAGCCAGAAGACTGAGAAATTAGGTCTAGCTTCTTCAACAGGCAACCCTAAATTTCCCCACCTGTCAGAGTTATTTTCTCATTCCTACTTGCCAGAGGAGCCAAGTGGGAATGCAACGTACTGTAATGGGCAGCAAAAAGACAGGACTCCAAATAATTCTGGTTCAGCACTTTGCCCAAACACATCCTCTGACCAGCAGCAGTTCTCTGGAGCAGGGTTTCTCAACCTTGGCAACTTGAAGACAGGTGGACTTCAACCCCCAGAATTCCCCAGCCAGCCATCTGAGTGTTGCCAAGGTTGAGGAACCGTGCTCCAGAGTATCAGACAAGAGTGTGCCTTGGTTCAGCCTGAGGAACTCCTAACTGGATTTTGGAACTCCAGCACTTGAAGCAAACATTCTCTCCAACACATTGCAACCCCTTCCTAAAGCCAGTGCTGGTTCTGTTTACTCGATCCATTAATTTCTTAGTGCTGGCAACATACATTGTGTACACTGTATGAAACCGTAATGAGCAGTGGCCACAATTTCCCTGGCGACCCATTCCAGCCTGACCATCATAAGAACACAGTATATTCTAAGCTCCAATTACCATGAGCTGAGGTCAGTCAGGTGTGTCACATCAGGAGAAAGCATGTTCGTGGTTCCTTGGAAAAGTCTCTTTGGCTGGCTTTCGGTTTCCATTTCACCTAGGGGGATCAAGCCATTCTCATTAGATTTGAGAAGGAAGCTTTTTAAGAGTAGCAGTCCTTTCGCCCATCTCGCACTGACACACTACCACAGGAGACAGGTAATATCAAGCATGTCGCAGAAAATCAAGGCTTTGTAAGAACGAAGTGAACTAAAAAAGATGCTCTATGCACACACAAAAGGCGCCTTATTCTTGACATTTAGCAGGTAGGAAGTGTCCTCCTCCTGAAAAATAAGCCTTGGCAAACTACCATAGTACGTGCCTGTTTTTCAAAAGAAGGATGTTTAACCCTCCTCTCTCTTCCAAAGGAATTCACTTGCAATCTCTTAGACGCCAACAACATCCCCAGTTCATATCCCAAACTTTTGCAGGTTTTTTCCCCCTTCATCAAGCAGAAGAGGACAAACAAGGAAAGGGGTCCCCCTTACTCTCTGGTTAGAAACAAAGAGCAAGAGAACAAGAGAGATACTATCAACAACTCAACTATCTCCCTCACTGAGAATTCTTGCTTGTACGCTCAAAGCCCATGATCCACGACCTTCTGCTTCTTGCTTGATGGTGAGCAGATCTGTGGACCGCTGCTTTCGAAGCAGCGCCGGGATTAGCGAGAGGCTGTGTAAAACAGCAGGCACAATTCAAGACTCTCGTGTTTTTATGTAGGAGAAATATACTACCATCCAGCCTCTATTTCAAGGCAGGTAGAAATCTCCTTATTTTACAGTGCTGAAGGAATGCGCACTCTCCTTGGAACACAGAAGAATGATAAGCTTCCATCATGCGACACACAGGGAGATCATCCTTCTCAGTACCCAATAGACCAGCCTGGGTCCGAGAACGCCACACAGATCTCTCTGTAAATTGAGGTTCCTCCACCAGGAGGAAAGGACCGAGGAAACAAGCCCTCTCCCAAATACACAGCGACCCTCTGGGGGAAGATCCTTGTGCTGCCTAAAGTCCGATGTACTTGTCAATATTCTGGAAGCACCACATACCTTTCCTTTTAATGGGACCAAGTACACTAGGCCTGATACAGTTGATTGGGCTCTGGCTCCTCCTGCTAAAATCAAAGTTGGGTTATTGTCTCTCTAGGACGCCGAAGACTCTGAAGATTATAAGGAAACGCATGCCTGAATTACTTTAAAATCAATATTGGTTAAGACTATACTCATGCATCAGCTAAAGAAACAGAACATCCCCCTTTCTGTCAGCCTTAAAAGCTAGTGGAGCCAAAGGATTCGGGGGGCTGAAGTTTGATTCACCCGGAAGCAACCAGTCTGGAGAGAACTGAGATGATGTTTTGCTTGTCAGATGGAAGCAACAATATTTTAAAGCAAATACGTGGAAGTGGCCCTTCAAGAGCTTAAAGTGAAGATCCATTTAGTGTGCCAGCTCTTTGTTTCACAAGCAAGTTGCCTGACTGAGTCTAATTCTTAAAAAAGCAAAGCTAGATTTTCCAGATCTCTACCTTCCTGGACTCATGCCTCACCCCATCCAGGAGCCCTGGAGGGGATACGATGCCTGATTTTCATCTGTACTTTTTCACTGTTGCCACGTTGCCAGTTTTCATCATCTATTCCTGTCCTGTTAGTTCTACCTGCCAGTTGGGCACAGCAACTGCCTGAGACCATTATGGCGCCTGCCAAACAAAAACTAGCAGCGTAATTTGCTTATGGTATGCTTGGCAAGCTTTTCTGACAAAGGAGGTGTCTATAAATAATAGTATTAAAATATCTCACTTTCTCTACTCTATTTCAAGATCAAGAAAAAAGTTGTACAAACCCACCAATATATGGTTTAACAGTTCACTAGAGACAAAAGGACAGGACATGGCAGCTACTGTGAAGGATGCTTAGCTTTGGATACTCAACATACCCCAGGCTCATCTTCCTACAGGCAACAGAACTTAATAGATCATGAACCTATTTCAGAAGCTTTCAGCAGAAACAGGTATCCCTGTGAACTGATGGTCACACTTCCTAGAAAAAGACAGCAATATGCAGCTTTCTACAGAGCATTGTTCCACTGCACTGCTAAGGAAGAGTTTCCGCCCCTTGTTTCTAGGAATGTGATGCTGACCTTTCATTTTCACATGAGATGGCCAAAAGAAAGGCTATGAAATGAAGGACTAGGAACTACAGACATGATCTATTGAGGACACCTGCACAACGTCCACAGAAGGAAGCTTCCAGCGAGAATCCATTTTAATGCAAGAAGTTCTCAGTATTTCGGACAGTTGCTAATGTTCGCTCCGTCCTTGGGTGTAGCCCTTCCTCTGGTAATATTACAGCAGTGAAATGGTGTATCATTCAGAAGGCCTTGACACTTCAGAGACGTTAACTTACTTCGAAAATCTCCTTGTGGGACTAGGAATAGGGCTTGGGGGCAGTCCATTACTGCTCACAAACATTTGCAGAGATGGTGAGAAACATTGCTGGGAAAGAAAAGCGTAACAGTTACAGGGCATTTGAAATGAGAAATTCAGCAGCATGACCTGTGGACACGTGGGGGTCACAAAAAAGGAGGTAGGATGGTACAGGAGGCTAAACCATCCTTAGTTAAGCCATCAAGTGATTCTCATTATTTTGGCTTCACACAATGAGCAATACAGACTTGCCACTCAGAATGTACAGCTGAGGATTATAGGGACCAGTCTTCCGACTCGGTATATGACTGATACGGCCTAAAGCGTTACTCATGGCTCCACGCACTGAGCAGATTATAGGGAACTTCAGGACATGAAAGCATGACGACGCCAGGTGAGGTGTGGCCCTGTGCAGCCTCCTCCCAAAGGAATGAGGGCTGGCCAGGAACGAAAAGCACAGAACGTTGTCCAAACCCAGGCTCCAATTGCACTGCAGCCCTTACAAAGCAGGATGACATTGCCTGCCGGACTTCTGGTGAATTTAGTTGCTCCCATTTGCAGGAGGGGCACGGCGGGAGCAAACAAGCTGTAAACACTGGCACAGAGCTCATCTAGGCTTTCCCTCAAACGCTGTCCGCGGAAGAGAACGTAACCAGATTAAGCTGCGTTCAGGTTATACTTGTGAAAGAGAAACATTCAATATTCGGACACCCTTTTGCCCCTGCCCAAGATCTCTCTGACATACCTTTCCTATACCTCTGGTAGGTGACGGGGCTGGAGAAACAGGAATGAAGTCTATTCTCTTTGGAGACGACGATTTTTCAGATTTGTCCAAGTCGTTGTCACTCTGAGAATACAAAGCATCCCGTTTATGGCCTTGTGGTACGTGGCAGCCATAAAAGCTGAGCCATTCTAAGGAAAAGCCAAGTGGCGAACCAGCCACTCCCCTTAAGCTACCTCTGCTCTTGCACTGTATGTTCACTGGTTAAGCGAAGGAGCGGAATTAAAACATTAACATCTGTAAAGGGATTACCAGGCTCAAGCTTTCTTCCCATGACTGGCTTATCTGCATTGCTGTTTGCACTTCCCTAAAACACAAAAAGGTCCATCAGTGGCTACAGCAGGACAAGAGAGGCCGCTTCCCTGGAGCATTTGAATCACACCCACCTTTCATGGGCCGTTTCTCTGTTCATCAGGTCCACTCCTTCCTCCTGAGGAAGAGGAAGAATTAATGTCTCCGCTGTTCACACCTTCCTGCCTGACTGGCACTTTGTATCAGTGTGGGGAGAAGTAGAAAGGAGCCGTGTGGTCAGCAGAACCATGGGGTGTGTGAGAATATTCCTTCTACAAAGAACCGCCTGCTTGCACTCGGAACGTGAGCGCATCCAGAAGCTGTGTCTGCACCTAGACGTCCTCCCTGCTTCCACAGAAGAAAGCTCTAACAGCCAGAACACTTTGAATAGGTGTGATGTTGGATTTAGGAAGCAAAAAAATGTAATTGTGCCAGCTATATTTTGAAACTGTTAAAAAAGAATTTGCAGAGGAACCCAAGAAATGCTCTTCGTAGAGGCAAGGAACCTGTTTTTTTCACTTACCCTTCTGATTTGATGGAGTCGACTACTAGGGATACGGATTGGAGATGATGATATCAGCTGGGGGAAAAAAGAAACAGCCAAGAGTTACAATTACCCTACTTCGGTTTTGCTTGAAGCTTAATTCCAGGGCAAGAATTCTGCAGTGACAGAACCTTGCAACACACAGGATAATCTGCAACGTCTGGAAACGTATTCTACCTATTAATGGAAATTTTGCCAAGTTAGAAAAAGTAAACAGCAAAACAAAAACAAAACCTACTCCCCATTTTCACGAGCATTATTTTCATGTTGGAGAAATATACTACCGCACAGCCTGTACTTCAAGGCCAGTGGCCCTGAAAACTCCTTGTTTTATAGCACCAAAGGAATACTCATTCTCCTTGGAAGGAAGAAGAGCAGTTTCCGTTGTGCAGAGCCATGCCAACACCTATCAGCTAAATATATGGCAAAAGGACGAGTACATTACAAAACGAAGTATGTTGCTCTGTATACTTTGACCACCATGAGAACACATCAGCTGAAACGCTTTTGGCCAAAGCAGGCTACACAATCTGTTTTGGATAAACAAACCACAGCTGAATAGTTAACCACGTATTTCAAAATCCAGGAGCATTTTTAATGGTGTTGCACCCAACCGAACGCCGGAAAGAAATGGCACTCAGGGGCTTGACGCTCGGGCTGTGTCGGCCCTTGGGAGGGGCCCCTGGGCAGCCACTCAGAATGTTGCTGACAGTTCCATTCTAGGACCTCTTCCCTCCCGGTCATGTGACTCGCATGGGTCACGTGCTTGCTTGTCCTGCATTTCCCAGCGCATGTGTGCGCGCACACACACAAAAATACACACACAGGCCAATTTCCCAGTTTCCTGGAAGACTAAGAGGTTGTTATTCCCATGGCAAAAACAGCCCGATTTTTCAAAGCTGCTGCACTGGCTTCCTTCCCACCCCTTCAGCAGCCCAATTCCTCCTTCGCCCGCCCAACGGCCTTCCAGCGGACTCCCCTCTGCAAACGGATCCTTGCATTACTTAGCCACTGCCTCTTATGGAACCGACCCCTACAGTACTGGAGCCCACCTACCCATTTTCTCCCACAGTTGGCAGGCACTTGACAGAGTCTTGACAGGAAAAAGCTTTTCGAGGAGAGACTGTGATAGATAGAACTTTTAAACATATTTAAAACAATACCCAAATCAGTTCAAACCCTGCTAAAAAGAGAACCATTCATTTATCTCTGAAAGCACAAACCCTGTGGCACTTACTGTACATCACTTGCTAGGTTTATTATACGGAAGAACAGATATAGTAAACAAATGTGTTTTAATCGAACATTTGTAAAAGCTGCTGCAATTTTATTTTCCACAATATTCTCAACTGAGTCAACTGGACAATCAATAGGGTAATAGACTTTGCAGCCAGATTGCCCTCATGCTGTAGAATGAGAAAGAATAGCAAATACAGAATTATAGAGCATAGTGCAATCTAACTTGGGGAATTCTGAACAAGCAATAATATGATCTCTTGTTTAGTACTACACATACTCCTGCTATTTTGTTATTGCAAAACTTCAGACCTCCCCATTTTTCTAAAACCATATACCCTAATTTTCTAATAGCTACAGCCCTTTTTAAATTTATTCCATACTTTTTACAGCTAAAAATGTTATACTGTATATTGAATTATTAATAATTATACACCAAAAGTACTATTCATGATCAGAAAAGTTTAGATGTGACTCTGCCTTTCTGAAGCCTGTTAATTCTGCTGTATCTGTGCTGGGAAGTTTATCTGATGGGAGTGACTGACCGAGCCAAAGATATCCAATGAATACGTGGGATGGGAAATCACACAGGTCGCTAAAGCTCGGCTTTCAGGATTATCTTCGCTTGCCTTAATGTAACTGCAGTGCACGTAGGGGGTCCTTCAACTTCAACTACCTACCCAATCTACAGGATTCAAATCTTTTTGTCTCTCTCAAGCACTCACCATGCTGTGTCGGTTCATAACTGTTGTGCTGTTCCTGCGGGTTCGTAAGACGTAAGGCTGAAAAACCTGTGAATTGTCACTGAAACAAATAAAGCAGAACCGTTATAACTCTGCAATGCTTTTTTCCCCCTTCTTCTCCACAATTAGTCTACCTTCCATCCTTCTCCAGCCTGCAGCCTTTCTCTACTATGCACTTTTAAGCCCTGTAAAGGAGACACCTGAGCCTTTGGCTTCAACTGTGCTGTAAGGTGCTGTGTAAACTGTCAGTGCCACAAATGTATCAGCTATATTCCTATCATTGCCTCCCCCTAACCCTTGGGCATGAATGAAAAGCAGGAGCTCCTTAAAAGGCGCCAATGGAGAAGAACTTTCGATCGGGGGTGGAGGGGGAAAGGAAGAAGACGCCACTGCAACACCTGAGTATCCCCAGTGGTGCCCTGAGACCCACCCCACTAGCTGTTACCATACGTATTACCGTAACAGTGGCATAATGGCTAAAACTGTGGTCTGTGAACCAAGAAGCCTCCAGTTCAAATCTACCTCTTGTAGCTATTTTGTCTTTCATAAGTGAGCCCCTATACCACCAGTACTCAAACAACTGTGGTCGAATTGCCTTATAGGAAGTGGCTCTGCAGTAGAGGGAAGATTCACATCTTGGTAACTTCCACTGCAAATCTGAAGATCAGTTTCTCAACCTCAGCCTCAAGATGTGTGGACCTCAACTCCCAGAATTCCCTAGCCAGTTTGCATATTCCACACATTTTAATGTTGCTAAGGTTGAGAAATCCTGGTCTAGGCCAACTGAAACCACCGTTTCACCATGCCCTATTACAATGAATCACCTGGTTGCTTTATTTATACGTTAACAGCATTATTATTGGCTTTTGGTCTTTTACTATTTGCTAATGCCCCCTGGAGAAAATAAGCACCGAAGGAAGAGTTAAATCATCTAAACCAGCCTTTCCCAAACTGGGAGGGGTACTTTGCTCGGGGAGCTGCAGACAGAGTCCTTTTAGTCACATTGTTACCATAAATCCACCTTTCCCAAAGTTTCACTGTATTGTTTCCAGTGTTCCTTTTGATGTTTGGATTTTTAGGGCGGGTGTGCCGATTACAATTACCCGAAAGGCAGCCGTGATGGCAAAGGGTTCGGGAACCCCTGATCCAAAGTAACAAACCAGGGTACACAGATGCAGAGCAAGCACAGTAGCTATCACAGGGTCCTATCGATGGCCGCCTCCTCAGCACTCATACAGGGGCCTGGCACAGTGGGCTATCCTGACAAAAAAACTTGTGACCCGCAGAGAACGTCAGGGCCCAGCAGCCACCCAGGTCCCCTAAGCCAGCGCTGCTTCGTGTGTGGTCCAGGGACCCCTGGGGGTCCCGGAGACACTGCCGGGAGGTCAGTGAAGTCAACTCAATGAGTAAATATGTTAAAAAATCTCCCTTTCGATTTCTAATACAGTAAATACCAATGGATATAGCCCAGATAAGCCCGGGGTGGGGGGTATGGGCATCCCCATTTCGGGCAGAGGCGTCTCCAGACCAGCCTCCTCCAACCGGGCGCCCCGTGGATGCTTCCGAATAAAACGCCCGTCCGGCCTCGCCCGGGGCGGCTGGGCACGATGGGTCCTGTCGTCCAACCAGCGCCGAGGAGGGCGGCCCGGCCACCCGCGAGAGGGGCTCGGGCCGCAGAGCCCGTCCTCCCCGGGCCCGGCGGGGCGGCGGGAGCGGCCGGCCGGGCGCGCCGCCCTCACCTGAGCCCGTGGATGAGCGGCGCGCTGTTGGAGCGCCTCAGGCCGCCGCCGTCGCTCCCGGCCGGGGGCAGCTCCAGGTCCAGCTCCATCTTCTCGGCCTGGGCCATGGCGGGGGCGGCGCTCAGCGGCGGGGGGGGCTGCTGCGGCGGCTGCGGCCGCCTCGCCTGCTGCTCCTCATGCCCGGCGCGGCGGGGCGCGGCGGGGCCCGACGGAGGCCGCAGGCCGCCTCCCCCGGCTTCTCCGGCTACAGGCTCCGTGAGGGCGGGCGCAGGCCGGGGCGCGCGGGGCCCAGCGGGAGTCGGCAGCCCCGGCGCCGGTGGCGCCCCATGCCGGGGGAATCGGGGGGCAGCGGCAGGCCCCTGCCTCGTCGTGACCGCGGCCCGGCCCGGCCCGCTCGGCGGCTGTCTGAGGGGAAGCTCCGGGGGGCAGGGGAAGTGCGCGCGCGCGCCCGCTCGCCCTCCAGCCCGCGCGCGCCGCCGCCCGCGCCTGCGCTCTGGCGGCGGTTGCCAAGGCGGTGGCAGTAGCGGTCGGGAAGGAGACGCGAAGGAGAGCAGGCCCCGCCGCGCTCCTGCGCATGCGCGCCGACCGCCGCTCGCTGTGGCGCGGGCGGGATACTCCGCCCCGCCCCTGCCCTGCGGGGGGAGAGGGGAGCCCCCTGAAGGCGTCACACTGGCCCCGCCACTTCTTGGCCGCCCCGCCCCCTGTTGGGGCGCGAGGGCACGCCGTGATTGGCCGCGAGGTGCGTTACTTTGTGGCGACGTTCCTTTCCGAACGGACCAATCTGCGAAGCGCTTTCTGTGCGGGGCGGTCCGGGAACGTTCTATCTCCTTTTCCTTGTCTGTTCCTGCTCCAGGTGGCGAGGTCGAATCGTTCTCGGCGCGTTTTGCTATTTTCCGCAGGTTTTTTGGGGATTTTTCTTTTAAGCAGCGCCGCAAGTGGAAGGGCGTAACCCCCTGCACGTTGTCATTTATTTTATCCCGCGTTATTGTCTGCAAAAGCCGTGCAGCTCAACAGACAAAAATGGCAGGTGGTATACCGGGACAGCGCTCTGGAGAGAGGCTGGATTCCCCCCTCGTCCTAAGTCTTGCGCAAACCCCAGTGGCTTGATTCACACGTGTACAGCCTCAGCAGCGGGGTTCACCTTCTGGGCTATGTGCAGATGAAATCACTAGTACAACCCCATTATGAAGGCTGACAATGTGTGGATGAACAAACAGTGGTTGGAGCAACGTGCTTAAGTATGTTTAACCCATGGTTTGTTCAGCCTAATATCCCAGGTTTACAAAACATACTGAACTAAAAACCACACAGATTTCTTCTGCTCAATGCCTTAGTGTGAAATACTAGTTGAACAGGCCAACCCTAATCTCCCAGACAAAAGCTGACATAGGTTATGCAGGAGAGGAGAGATGGCGGCAGACAGGTAGTATTTGTGGAAATGCCACCTCCTGGGATGGGGAGGAGAACAAAATAAGCAGCATTACAGCCATTTGCGCTGCATCTAATGATGCAAACAAACCCATGCCCTACTCAGATGAGCAGTTAAGCGATCGCACCCACCACAAAACCAGCACAAACTATGTTCTCATTAATGGGGAGAGGGACCTTTCCTACAGTACAGCCAGATTAGCAACATCTTCCAAGCTGGGAATCTTTCCCTCAGAGAACCACTGCCCAGCTGGCTGGGAATTGAAGCTTAACTTCAATTCAGGTTCATCAGCCACGCTTCTGAATCCTTCTGACATGGGCTGTAGTGATACAATAGCAGGCAATGCCTCTTTGAATAGTCATCTATTAAAATAACATTTTAGTACATGTCTAGAAAAAGGAAACTTTCCACAAAAGAGTTTCAGAACTCTGGCTAATTTCTGTTTTTAAACTTTATTTGCAACTTACAAAAATAAAATTGACAAAACACTGAAATACACTAAAAAGCACACAGGTAATTAACAAAACAATATTTAAGTCTGTTTTGTTACACAATCATGAAAGACTGAAAAAGAAAGAGCAAGCCCAAAGAATGAAAGGGAAAAAAAGCACCTAATATATTGTAATTGTCCATAATCCTGGTTTACTAATAAGTACCATGTGCTGTTATAACATGATCTATACAAAATATTACTGTAAAGTATCATGAAGTCTCTGCCACAGTAGTACATAATGCTTCATCCTTTGATTAATAGAAAATGCTGCATTTTCCAAAGCAGATAGATCACACATCCCTCAAAGTCATTCCTTAATATCTAGGAATGCCTGGCTTGTAAATGCATTCAAACCTGTCATTCTCTGCACCTGTGGCCTCATTGGCACCTCCCACAGAAAGTTGGGTGAGTGGTATAAATTGGCCCTTAGACATCCAGGGGGAAGGAGGAGATACATTTGAAGACTGGAGGAGTCTCTTCCTTTAGCTGGTAGGTAGGGGGGGTTGTAGGGAGAAGGAGGAATCTTGTCTTTGTTTTCCACAAAGCAGTGGAGAAACTTTCCAGAAAAGCTGTTTTGGGTGTTGCTTGAATGGTGAGCAACCTACCACCACAGTTATTTTCTTTTTAATTCTCGGGGTGATGGTTGTCTATGCCTGATACACAGACGGTGCCAAGCTGTGGTTTAAGTATGTTTTTTATATAAGCTATAATTAAGTGGGTTTGTTCAACATATTAAGCTATAAGCCACAGTGGCTGGGCTTAGACTATACACACTGAGGTAAAATTAAATAAATTATGATATAGAAATATTTGCTGAGCCGAGAGAAGCACATCTTAGAACCATTAGGTCAATTGATCTGGGAAAACAAAAGGAATTAATGATGTGCTTTGTACAACATGCTTGCCTAAACAAACCATAATTATTAATCTAAGTAAGGCATATTATACCTTAGTCTCATGTGAACTGGGCCATCCCGTGAAACTATAATACGTTTCACTTGTTTGGGCATGCCATGTTGTGGGAGCCCAGCAATTATGTTCATTTGCCATGCTTTATGGATTAGCAGGTTGTACAAACCCAACACTTGTAAAGTAAGTGTTGGAAGCTAATCTGAGCGTTCTCTTGAGCCTGATGTGCATCTTGGGGATATCCCAATCATTTATTTATTCAAATTATGTTACTGCCCATCTCCCCTAAAAGAGGGACTCTGGGCAGAGTCATCCATCAAGGGAGTTCTATCAACTGTAACAGTGCTGAAATATTTATCCCAGAAACGTATCAAATGGATTTTACCTATTTCTTTCTTAAGGGTAAATCTCCAGTTCAACAATTGGAGAAGTTCCTGGACTTCCATCAGCTTCTTGAGTTAGTAGAAGAACATTGGAAAGACTGAAACAACATGGAGCAACTGAAGAATATTGAGGCTTCAGAGCAAGAGAAATCAGACTTGCTTCAGAAACTCCAAAGCAGCCAAGTGGATGTTAAGGCTGTATCCAAGGAAAAAGATTCCCTGAAAGTGTTGGCTGAAAACCTTCAGGCTGAGAGAGACATTATGAAAAATGACATGGATGGTCTTTACAAGACCATTGAGAAAGTTGCTGCAGTGAGTACCTATATATATTTTTTTAATAACACAATCTTAAAATTGGATGAGTGGAAATGTAGGAATGACTGATGCTTTAATGTTTCTCTATTTGTGTGATTAAAGAACTTGGAACTGCAAGAATAGCTGAGAGCTACTTCTGAGTCATCCAAGGGTTGCCGTGAAATCTTACAGGAATTGAAAGGGGCTTCCTTGGCTAAGGCAGCTCAAGTTTCAGAAAGCCAGAAAATGGTTGCTCCTCCAACAACTGAACCAAGTGAAAAGGTAAGAGCATAGTAGCTAGCGTTTCCCCTTCAGGCTGGAAATGATGGCCTTAGTGCAGTGTTTTTCAAACTTGGCAACTTGAAGATGTGTGGACTTCAACTCCCGGAATTCCCCCCAAACTTCTAGGGAGTTTTCTAGCTCCTGCTTTGGTGGTATATCCTAACTGACACATGTAAAGGCTTTCTGCATGTGAAAATGTGCTTGTCCTTTAGATCCTCCTCTTCTGTGGAATGATGTCTACCTGCAGCTTGAAGCCATGTGTCACATTGGGACTGTTTGAGTAGACAGTGACCAAAAGTGTACATAATAGTTTTCCAAACCTGAATTGTGCATTTTCTCCATGTTGTCTAATACTGTCCTTAAACATACCCAGCCTGAATAGGAAGTGGATCCTACAACTGCTTACTACATTCTGCAATCTTGTCGCTGTAGGTGAAGACATTGACAGCAGAACTTGCTGTCCAGATGAAGGAGGAGCAGCAGTTGGTGATCGAAAACAAGAGGCTGCAGACAAATCTGCAGGAAGCAATGCTGGACAACTACCACAGCAGAAGAGTGGGTGACTTCTGGCAGACTGTTTTCAGCCTGACAATAGAGAATGACCAACTTTGGCGATCGTTGATTGCCTGCACTGAGAAGGTATGAGGAGATTATTAGCACATGTACTGTAAGAGCAGAACCTCCTGAGGATGGTGGAGACAGATGCTATCTTTCCCTATAATTCTAGAAAGTAGAATATTAAAGCAAAATTCCCACAGCATGTTGGAAGGGATGAGTTTTTCTTTCTTGAGGGTATCAAAACATCTTCTAAAAGCTAAAATGGCACTTCTGAAACTCTGCCAGCATTGGAGCTTTAAAATATTTATTTAGCTATTCTTTCAGCTGCTATTCTAATCTTAGGGCACTCGGGGGGGACTAATGTTTTTTAGCTTTTCACTTTTAACCAAGAAGCTATCAATAAATTATCTCAAATCAAACTTTTGACTCCTGGTGACTTTGTAGATTCATCCGTGGAGGTTTTTTTTTTCTTTTTTCTTTTTGGCAACCGCATGGAAGCGGCTTGCATTGCACTCCCACTCACTTTTAACTGCCCTAGGATTTCCAAGTGGCTCAGAACCATTTAATTTTTATATTGAGTTTATTATTTGTTTAGCTTTTCAAAAGATTCCCTCAAGTTGAGCTTGAGCTCATGGACACATCCATGAGTTTTCTTGGCAGTGTTATGGAACTGGTTTGCATTGCCTTCTGGAATGTTTTCTCATCTTCCAAACTACAGTACTGTAATTATTAATCCAACTAAAACAGTCTGGATTAAGAGAAAGGCCTGGATATCTTAAAGGAGATGTGTGGGCTGAGAGCGACTCCCAAGTGGGGAGGGAGAATTGGCACTGACTCAGGAAAAGGCCCTGTTTTGTGAGCTCAACTATGCCAATGAACATGGGATGGCTCCTGCCAACCTTAATGCTCAAATGTTGTTGAGTCCCTAAGCCAAGGCTGGCTGGGGAGTTCTGGAGTTGAAGTCCACACATCTTAAAGTGGCCAAGGTTGAGAAACACTGTCCTAACCTATTTAAATCTTTAAAGATGAAAATTAATACTTGTGCTCAGAATTAGTATGATGCAGGGAATCAACTTCAGATCTCTGGGTGCTTCAGACTACAGAGCAGAGTCTCCAGTATGATTTATGAGACTGTTGTGGCGTGTTATACTAAACCATGATTTGTTTTACTACAGCTGGCTTGGTATGGCCAGCTGAAACCATATTGTGGCATAGCATAGTAGGTGATCTCAGTGTTTTGGGGCTGGCTGAGTTGTTGAAACTCCTGCCTGGATTCTTTCAACGGGGTGAAAACTGCTTTTGGATTCTGCATGCCACTTTGACAGCAGACTGGCCCTTGTGGTTGGTCCTTCTTTTTCCCCTCATTTCAGGAGGTTGTAAGTATACTGCCAAGAATGCAGAAGAAGAGGGACGGTATTACTCTCCTAGCCCTCAAGTTGAAGAGTGATCTTGAGGTGGTGAAAGCTGTTGCAGCTAAGGGACTCGCTAGTCTTCCTCTCCTCCAGACTGCCAATGTTCTAAAACTTCAGATGTACTACGAACAAGCCAGTGATGAGCTCTACTGTGTGTTGACTGATATTAAGGTATTGTCAGTGCTGTCCCCTGTGCACTCTGGAGAAAAAGATGATCTTTCTGCTGATGATCCTTGTGCCTTAACTGTGTCCATTAGGGGTGCTAACAGAAGGACCCCTTCTCTGGGGATGGCACTGTCATTTTCTTCCTTCTCCAATCTGGTGATCAACAGATCTGTTAACCTTTAGGTCCCAGGATCCTAGCTTGCAAGTCCAAGGCATTTGGATTGGAGGCAACTTATAATAGACCAGTGTGGGTTCATGTAACAAAGGCCCTTGTGTCCTGATTGAGGGGGTCTTGAGTCAAGAGCTCTCATTTAATCCTTTGTGAAATGTCTAACCCAGTGTTCCTCAACCTCAGCAACTTTCAGATGGGTGGACTTCAACTCCCAGAATTCCCCAGCCACCCAGTTACTGAGGTTGAGAAACACTGGTCTAACTGCATTTAAAAGGGCCAAGTTGGTTGTCAGTGCCGATTCTTGTGGCAGCGACTTCCACTCTTTAACTGTCCACTGTGTAAATTATTCCTCCTTAAAGCATTTTTACAGCAAAAAAGATCATAGGTTTTCCTCATAGGATGACTGCTTCAGCCTCTAATCATCTGGAGGATCTGGGGAGCCTTAAGTGACCCGAAAGACTTCTGGTTGAGGGAGGCTACAGAAGTTGATTTCCAAGGACCTTGTTTGAAAAGGTCCAAGCCCTCTCAGATAAGATGCCTGATGGGACTGACTTAGTGTGATTTCTTTTCTTTTTTCTTTCTTTTTTTGTACAACCCCCAAGTCACATTTACAGAGTTGAGCAGCCACATAGATCCTTTAAATAGATAAACTATCTTCTGTGGTTTATTAACAATGGCTTGATGCAGGGCTTCCCAAACTTTTTCCTTCATTACCCAAAACTGCTTGTCAGAAAGTCTTTTACCCAATGTTGTTAAAGCACTTTAAGTCAATTTAATGGGTTTGTGTGATGTTACCCAAAGAAAAACCACTTTTAACCAATGTTGGGTAATTTACCCAGGTTTGGGAAGCACTGGCTTAGCGTGCTGCACTAATAGTCAAGTGTGGCTTATTTGACAAACCTTTGTTAAAAGAAACCTTGCCATAATGTAGGGATAGGCAGCCACAGACTGACAGCTGCTTGGACTTCTGGATTGCTCCCTCTGACACATGCTTGCAGAAAATAAATAGCATGGCTTCCAACCCTTGTTAGCCAGGAAACATGAAGACTGAAATACAATCCTTAATGTAGACTTATTATAGCCCCCCCCTGCAAAAAGCTAGGTCCTGCCAAACTACCCTCCCCAAGTTCTTACCAGGCCCAATCTGTGGAATGTGTTTTCTGTCACCACCTCAACCACCACTGTCCTGGAAATACGAAGTGTCTCCCTGGTCCCTGAACAATGGCTGTGTGTGTGAATTGTTTGCAAGTGTTCACTGGCGTGCCTTCATTCTTTCAACCAGTATTACTTCTCCGAATGGTACAAGGAGAGCAAAGATTACTACGTGAGCATCTCCAAGTTCACCATGAATCTGTTGGACGAGAACCTGAAGCAACTCAAACTGCTGATTGAGATTCAAAGGCTGAATGCTACGGGGCTGAATTCAAGCAGCTCGACATCCGAGCCCTCAGATGGAAGTTGGATCTCTTCCTAGAGGTAGTGCCAAAAGAGGGGGGAGAGGATGGATAGAGGACCCTTTAATTTTATCCTGAATGGGAGGGTTGAAGGTTGGAAGTCTCTATGCTGGGGGGTCTATGACTAATTGGTAAATGAGGTTCCTTGGGATCTGAAACATAACACCCAGCTTTTGGTGAGACATGTGGTCTGCTTGATTTTGGCTTAGCGTGCTGTGTGAACCTACACAATTGTAGCTGGTACAACAAGCAGTGGGTTAGCACAATGAGGGGAGCCTCATTGCCCACTTCAATTCTTATTTTGTTCTTTTCCTGATTTTTCTTTGGGTCTGTCCATTGTACACCCTATGTCGGTATGTAGCTTCCCTGAGTATGTGTCAACAATGGGCTCCAGGAACACCGAAGGAGAAAGGCTGAGAAACGATCTTACTGTGGTCACTGCTGAATGTGTATGTAGTAATTTGCAATCATGTGGGTTGTAATATGCAAGTATATATGCCCATATGGAATATTTCACAGGATCTATCCAATCTGGAGGAAGAACTCCTTGAGATAGAACCCAAGGCTCGACAGCTGGAAGATAAAGAAGCAAAGCAGTACGTGGAAAAGTGCTCCATTTTATTTTCCATCTCAGACTTTGAAGATGGACTTAACGATGACATCAAAAGGCTCCATTATGTTCTAGAACTCCTCAAGCCAAATTGAAGGTAACCACCTTTGCCAGTAACATTTCTGGAAAAAAAAACTGCAGGTGTGGGTCATTCAACCCACAGCATCTTAAGATGGTTCATTTAGTTCTGGTATAATGTGTGGGGTTAATCCATCTCACTGTGGTTTATTCAAACCATGGTTAAATCATAGCTTGTCTAAACCAGGCTTGTTAGGACTCGGAACTGGCTATGGGTTCTATTTCAATATATTTGTGTGGCTTTCTCCAGGAGAAGTGATGAAGCAAATCTATTCCAGGTTCTTGCCAGTGCCAGGCAGGCGGTGGTGGGCAAACACATTGCCTACTTCAAGGAAGCAAAGGTGGTCGTGAAGTTAAGAGATTGGAACGATGCCAGAAGGACCTGAAGGCACTCGAAGCAGAAATGGAAGCTATGGCCCGTCACGAGCTGGATGAAGCCAAGAAACTTGGAGAGAACTTGAGCGCGATAGAAAAACAGATGACGGTATTCCTCTCTATCCTTGTGTCCATTAAGGGAAGAGATGTAGTTTAAGGGGGCTGTGCAGGTCAGCAAGCTCATATTCTGATCCATTGAGAGGTATTTTGGGGGATATCCAAGTCCAGTTCTTCTGCTTCAGAGCCTTTAGCACGACATTCCACCCTCTGCAGCAGAACTTAAGGGCAGGCCTGTAGAACCACCCTGACCTTTGACCAACCTGTAGAGTAAAACGCCATTGACTTAAATATCTCCACAGTGGCAGTACGACATACCTGTGGGTTGGCTGTTGGCTTGCTCTTGATAAATGCTTGCTTTAAAAAAAAGACTTCTACAGTATATTTAGAACATAGGGCTGAGGTCTCAGACCAGTCTTTCCCAACCTTTTGACCCTGGAAGAACCCTTGAAATGTTTTTTCAGGCCTCAGGAAACCCCTGCACATTCAGGCTCAAATACAGGCCAGCAATTACAAAATTATTACATTCGTTTCATGGGTAGGCCTGTAGGTAGGCATTCAGTGTTCTTAAACTAGAAATAAAGAATGAAACTTACCTCTTTAATGGGAAGTTCCCTGAATTTGAAATAATTTTGTAAATAAATTGTGATCTACCAGGGAACCCCTCGTGACCTCTTGGCAGAACCTGAGGGTTCCATGGAACCCTGGTTAAGAAACCCTGTCTTAGACCACGTTTGCATGACAAGTTCAGCTGCAGACCTTGGTTGGAGAGAACATGCGTCACTCTGAGCCCTTCAACCAGATTGCAGGCATACAGTATTGTGTGGGAACTAAAATAGCCACCTTCTTGGATTGTTAACTGCTGTAACTTGGTTAGAGGTGAACAAGGTGACAGTAGGTTCTCTAATCAAGGGTTGTAGTTGAGTGTGTTGTGTGAACAGGGCCTTCCTGTTGCCAGGCCTCGTTCCTGTTTCTAATTCTGGAATTCACGTAAAACTCCATTTACTCAACCTACAGTGAAACTGACGGGTAAGCCTTCAGTTTCTGAGGCAGAATTTCCCACGCCAGGTTCTGCTAACCCAAAGTCTTAAGACTTGGGCTAGCCTTAAACCTTTTTGTGTGGAGTCTTCCCTGTACAAACAATCTAACCCCACTTGGATAAATAGCACGAAGAATCTTCTCTTTCGCCACCCCTTCATCTAGGAGCAGCTGGATAAAACAGCTAAATTTGAGAAGGAAGAAATCAAAGGCCTCATGTTGCAACTTGCAAAAACCAAAATGTTGTAAGAGGAGGCGCCAAAAGCAGAAATGGAAGACAGTGAAGGTGATCCTGCTCTACAGAGAACTGGCTTAGAAAAAAGTATTTTTTGAGAAATATATAATTGGCTATTTTAGATATGTTAAGCCCCTTATAATAAAGGCATTCATTTTTTGCAGTTAATTGTCTGGGCTGGCTTCTTTCAAGTCTAAGGACTTTTTTTTTTTTTTAGCACTGAGTTTATACAGCTCACCTGATTTTGCAAAAAGCAGATTAAAGACTTATTTTGTGCTGCTAGCATTTGAGGTAATTTTACAATTTGAAGTTGTAAGCTCCTGAGAAATTAGTAAATTAGAATGTTAAAAAAAAAACCCTAACGGCTGTGGTTCTCTGAAATGTCTTAGCAGGAAGGACAATCCCCTCAGGTAGCATTTCTTAAACTAATGCCATTTTGGAAATGTTCTTTCTGGGCAACAGCTCCAATGCACGTGTTACTTGCCCATCGGATTGTTTATGTAGATGTTACTCTCAGGAGATTAGATTAATAACTAGCTAATCAGCTATTCTGCTTTATTGGCTGTACCATCATTGGTTATTGGGAAACCCCCTCCGCTTTTTACTGGTATTGTCACTGTATTATGTAAAGCTGGAAATGCACAGCTGTATGATTTTTGCTGTGTGCTGAATGCTTTGAACTTAGTTTTCTTTCTCCATCCTTCATGGCCAACCTGGTGTCTTGTTAGGAGCAAACTGAACATTCTTGCAAGCGTAGCCTTGCTGAACATAACCTGGATGGCTGTAACCACTTCTCTGGGGCAGATCAGGAAACAGACTTGCATGGGAATGCCATTAATCTTGGGCGTGAGAGTTTATTTAACTAATTTATATAGTTGCCCATCTCACAAAAGTGACTCTGGGCAGCTCAGAAGATAAAAGCAATCCCACCAAACAGCGCCCACGGAAACCACTGACCCCACTTGCCAGCAGCAGCAGAGCTCATGCACCCCGACCCAAATCCCTGGGGGAACAGCCGGGAGTGGGGTTGGGGCCACCCGAATCTCCAGGAAGATGCTGTTCCACAGGGCAGGTCCTGCCACTAAGGAGGCAGGACTCCAGGGTCCAACACGATGACGTTCAATATTAGGGAACTGGAGCATGCCCCCTCTACTAGATCTGCCGGGGCAGGCAGAAACAAACTCATCTAATGTCCCAGCCTCCGCATCCCCTTTTTATCCTGCAGCTCTGATTTCTGTATATGTATCTCCTGATACTACAGAATCTTTATCAACCATATTTATAAGGCTGCCCAACCCAGACGCGTAATCATGAGTCCAATCTCTTTTTCAAGTGTGAAGTTTCAAGGTCTTTATTTTGAAGGGTTACAGCTTCTCTTCTGAAATGGAACTTACAACATTTAATGGAAGTGCTTAGCGCAGCCCCCTTCTTAGGCTGAATTTGCTGTTCTGATAAAGTAGAAGTGTGCCTTCCACCTCCTCTGCTCTCTAAAGCACCCTTGATGCAAACAGCACTCTAATCGCGCCTCCTTGGGAACTCAGCTAGCCCGCAATAATTGGCTGTATCGAAGAAGTGCAGAGAATTGAAAGGGAAAATCACATGTGAGGTATCACCGCAGTTCGCAGCGGTAACTTAAAATCAAATGCCTCCTTGGGCAAGAGAGAGAGAGATTCAGTCAGACAGGAGATGGTTAGGCACATGGAGGTCGTCTGGGAAAAGAACAGGGAGCGTGTGTGTGCGCGCAAGTGAAGGGTATGGCTGGCTCCCCCAGGCAAACTCTACAGAGAATGAAGTGGGACCCTCTCCCACCCAGGAACTACAGTGTAATCCTGATGAGCTTTCTGAGATGAGCTTTCTTCGTATGGGAAGAAACAAAAGGTGTAGAAGATGCCAAGGATCTGCATCCGGTACAAGTTAATGAGCAATTAGTGTAGCTTGTGCCTCAGTCCCCAGGAAATGTTTACAAGAAAAGGGACTTCTGAAGTGAGAAAAACTCCACTTGATTTTGTTCAGAACAGTTGCAAAAGATCTTCCACTGAGCCAATGTCCTTTTTCAACCCCCTCGGTACTGTAAACAAAGCCATGGGACAAAACAGCTGGGCTACAGGATTTCATCACTGAGTAAATGGATCTCTTGGGCAACTTGTGCAAAAGAACTTCACGCGGAGCTTCGCTCTAGTCTGAAGCACGTGATACAATTCCACTGCCCTCACAAAACCACCAGGCATGTTTATTACTGGCCCAAACAAACCGTTGTAACTATTTCAGATGGCAGATCCAGCTCTAGGTAAGATGAGCAGGCCCGACTCTATCAGCAGTTAAGCCCTGTCAGCATCATACCGCGTGCAGATAATTTACCATGCAGATATTCCTTCCTTTACTGCATTCATGACGTGGTAAACCCTGCTTCGCTTAACTTGTTTGTAAAATAACTACAGCTGACTCAGTTCAGGTCCCTAAGTTCAGACCCAAATACGTCCTGGCTGAGCATGATAAACGAACTGAGGCAGCGGACCTGTAACTGTTCGGTGAGGGGGCAGGCTGCTTTCCTCCGCGTATTGCAAATGTGTTCATTCACTAGTTACTCCTTCTCAAACTGACTGCTTAAATTCACCGACGGAACATTCCGCCATTTTGCCAGCAATCTCTACTTTGCCTTCAGCTACCCCAACGTAATCATTTTTCACACTGTTGGCAGAGTATCAGTTCTTCCCAAACACACACAGAAGCAATCCACAATCTGGAAGGCGGGTGCAAAGGTTTAATCTTCCAAAACATTCCTTACACAGTCAAAGTGCATTAGACTTTTAAGAAACATAGCTGGATGAGGAAGGGGGAACCAAGAACAGAACCACCAGGTCTGGGAAAGAAAACTTTCGCATTTCCTTTCGAACTGAACAAAAAAGACTAGGCTGAAGCGGACAATCACTCAGTTCCATGGACAAGTAACGCAAGAGACATTCACCCTCGAAGTCAGTTTCAGGTTTTGCAAAAGAGGGAGACGGAGCACAAATCTCGCGCACACGTGGATACAAGCAGCACGGTCTTAGTTTCGATGCACAATCAAGTAGCTACGACCGGTTAAGGGAATGTTAGTCTGCATCCCGCCCCCAAGGGGGAGCGGACTCTGTGTGAAGGTCGTCTCTGCTGAACATTAGCCGAGTCAGCCTCAATGCAAAGGAACCGAGGCGACTGAGCTGGACGGAAATGGGTAGCACAGTCCTGTGTCTCCCACCAGTAAAGGATGTGTCGACGAACTAGCTAACTATGTAAACACAATACTGCCTGCCACTCCTGCCTTTTTTTTTTTAATAAAACATTCACTGTCAGGTAATCGGTTCCGAAAAATGTTCTGCCATCCTGACACTGATGGCGCTACTCAAAGTCAGTTAGCACTAATGGCAATGCAGACAGGGAGAAGACGAATTAACATTGCAGACGTATCTGCTGGGGTTCGTGGTGAGATGGGAACGTGAATTTTAAAACAAACAGCATTCCTTTTAATAAGCATTCGGTGGGGTGGACATAAATATAAACGTTGCTCCAGATTCATTTCACAGATATAATCGCTGAGCATTTTATAGTTGTCTGTAACAGAAGCATGGCCAAATGCTTCAATCATTTTCAGTTAAACATAGTTAAAACATTGCTTTAAGAAAAAGTACTGTAAATCAGTGAATAACTTTTCCATAGCATCCTAATGAGCCAAATGGGAGTCAAAGGCAGTTCACATTCATGATGTGAATTTATAACACCTTTTTAAAAAAAACTTTCGCATCCAATTAAAATATCACTCATGTTCTTAGGATAACCATGGTGATGAGACCTGAAAGAAAGAAGGAAATGTTACTGGTTGTTTGTAGCTTAACCTCACATTGTATGTCTACGCGAAACAGAGCAATAAGCAGTATCTGTATTTATGGAAACTTTACATATACCAAATTTTACCATATATATCAACTCTGGACTTGTCGGATAACTGAGACCGCTATCGGGGGATTTTGTAACTTGCCCTCTTTACATGACATTTTCCTATATAAGCAGCTCATCCAAATCAGGAATGTTGCACACATTCCATAATAAATATAAAAGCACACAGTGCATACCTAATACATAAGCAGCTACTAACTTCTGATTCACGCTTAAGTGGAGGTAGAGAGGCACCAGGGAATCCAGTTCTCCCAATGTGGGAAGCATGAGAGCAGCAATGCACAGGATTCCCACAAAGACGGTGAGTAAACTAGGCCCTGATGAGGCAATTCTGTTTTCTGGAAAAAAGAAAAAAAAAAGGGGGCGGCGAATCAGGATTACAGAATCACACAGTATTTCAGCTTTTATTGGGTTTTTCTCTTCAATCTACACTGTCTTCATTCCCACGGCCACTACTCTAAGCTGTAAGAAAAGAATCTATTTATATATTGTATTCCACACCTACTATTGCAGTCCCGTTAGATCGTACCAATGGTCATCTAATTCAGCATCATGCCCCCCAACAGCTGCAAAAAATGTGGATAAGCAACTGCCTTTTTTCACTGTTTCTCATAAACAGCTGGTTGTCTTCTGAGGGATGAGCAATGCTGGCCTAGAGGGCCTTCAGCTGGATTCACATCCCACTGGCCCCATCTTGAATTCTCACAAAACTCTAGCAGGGAATTTGACCTCCATAAAAGCCACTTCCATCATGGAAGTGACAAGTCACACAAGAGCCCTTCTCCACACCTTTAGTCTCCAAGGGTGCTGGGTAACAACGCATGGAATCCTAGCCAACACAGCTCTACTGCTCGACAGGGCGGAAGAGGCCATGTAGGGAAGGGAACCTCATTTGGGTACGATGCAGAGCAGTGTTTCTCAACCTTGGCAACTTCAAGCAGTGTGGACTTCACCTCCTAGAATCCTCCAGCCAGCCAGGTGAAGCCCATACCACTCGAAGTTGCCGAGGTTGAGAAACACCAATGTAGGGTTTCGATGTACCAGATTACCTGGCTGACACAAAGTCTGCTCCAGAAATACACTTTCGGCAAGATGCTCCTTCAGCCTCTTTTCTTCCTCTTCTTTCTGCTGTTGCTGCTCTTTTGCAGTGGGCAGCAGAGTAGCAATCACTTCCTTCCTTCCCAGGGCTTTCCTCTGGCTTTGCTTACAGACCTGGAGCCGGAATTTATCGATCACTCCGTAATGGCAAGGCCGAACGTCTTGGTGGCGGATCACTCTGCAACGGAAGCAAACCTCGTGGCTGTTACAGGCAGTCTCCGGAGAGAGAGAAAAAAAAATCTGCTCTGCAACCATTAGTGAGAATTCACAGAAGGTGAAGTGTTTTGGAGAAGTGTGTGAACAGTCAGTTTCTACCCACAAGACCCCAAGTGACTGCTCTATAACCTTATGGATTAGGACAAGCCTCAGTAAGCATTAGGCCTAAAGGTTTCTCCCACTCTCCCTCACGAAACAACGGAAAGAAGAACACGGGAAATTATGGGATCCGTTTTAGGTCAGACATGAGTTACAAATGTCAAATATCTACAGTTAATTTTAATTAGGGTTGGAATAAGCAATCCTCAAAACGGGTTTCGTGAATCACTTCAACAAGCTACTATTAAGACCAGCCACAATACCAACAGCTTTGGCTTTGGATCTGGTTAGTCCAAAGCCAAAACAGAAAGCCCCAATTGCCTCTTTGTGGTTCCATGGGAGAAACAGAACAGAGCACATGGACTCTAGGCTCACTGCAGCTCATCCTCGTCAGGCTGAACCATGGTTCCATGTTACAGCTGAATACAGCCTAAGTCTTCAGCGCTTCTTTAACGATGTTGCTCAGGGAAGCATTTCTTTCAGACGCACTTGGAGACTGCAACAATTTCACAGGATTTGTATAACCTGAGCTGCCACTCACAGCCGTGCTATGTCAAGACCCCAGACCAAGCGAAGGACAACCGAACTCATTTCAATGGCTCCAAGCCAATCGTGTTACTATTCTAGCGGGTCATGTAAAATTCTCTGACAATTGCCCTAGAATGGCTTGACTCGGCCGTGGACAGGTTTAAATAAGCCGCGTGAAGGTCACTGCGGGACTGCTGTGTCGCTTTCTCAGTTCCAAGGTCCGGGGAAAGGGGCTGGGAGACTGCTAGCCACTATGAAGCAAGCCAAGAAGCAACGTTTACATACATATCAATGCAGCACTGAGGCTTCACTGCACCTGCAGCATCCACAACCACATATTTATTTGGAGTTGTACACAGAACTGCAATAAAAGAAAACTGTTAGTAATGGGCCGTAACATCAATCAAAAGGCTTGAGTACGTACACTAAACGTTCTTTTTTTGAAAAAAGAAAGCCCGATTCATACTTTGCTTTATCTACCATTTCCCTGCATCCTATAAATTAAAAATTCAGTACAGTTTGGTCCCCCAAGCAACCCTTAGATACACCGAGACCCACCTTTGAATTTTAAGGCAAACTCATAGGGGTTATACAGAGTCAACACCTGTTTGTGCGTCGCCTGGTCATCAGCGTAAAATATAAGTTCGGTAGGAAATACAAAGACAGGAAGTTTTCCTTCCACTAACTCTGGTTGTCTTTTTTGTTGCTGCATTGGCACTGAGTCCTTCTTCCGGGTCCTTCTGTACTTAGGATAGTTTACTCTCCACAGACTTCTTGTTCGCAGCGATTTAAGAGTCTGAAAGCATTGCGATAAGCCTGTAAACAGAGGGGGGGGATAGCGAATGTAACTGCTCCTGTTCCATATATATCACCTGTAGATTAATATGCAGAAACAGAATCCCAGGAGCCTTGCTGGAATTTTGGCTGCTGCATATCTACAACTGTAACTGAACACTGCCATACCTCTGAGTTTGGGCTACTTTTTCTTGATTTGGGATGAAAAGGTAAAGTCTACAATTACTTTGCATAGCATATCTAGCATACTCAACTCTTTAGGTGCTGCTGATAATTTAGATGCACTGCCTCATTCAAGCACAAAAGAAACACCTCGGAGTCTGTTCCGGAAGCCTGCCAGCCCGCAAGAACACAACAAGATCGTTGAAAAAGAGTATCTGGTACTGCATAAAGAATTCCAGGAAAAGCTAATAATTGGAGTAAAGTGAACCAATCTATCGAAATGACATAACTTTGGATATTGGCAATTTGTGTTTTTCTCATCCAACCTATTTTTAAGGTAGTCAGACTTTCATCCCTAAATCTACATTATGCCAGTAGCAGAGTTAAATCACCTTTATAACACTGAATATGAGCTCAGCCTACAAAAAGAAGACCCCCCCATACTATAAATCAATAAATACATGAATAAAAACAAACATGCCTCCAGCATCCCTGGAAACTTTGCCAGGGTCTGCCAGTCAGTGACTATCTTGGAGATAATTTCTACACGCTGCCTACACATGGAAGCCACCGATGCACCGAAAGGGAGCACATCCCCCACAACACACCAGCCGATGTCACGCTGCACCCACTCTGTCGCTCAGCCTATTACTGCTAGGCCCCAGGCAGTCCTGTAGGACATGGTTCAAGCCTCTTTGCGCTCCTGGCAGCTACCTTTTCATTAACACAACAGGGAGGAGGAAATCCTTTTGACGGCATGCCTGCAGGGAATACAGCATCCTGAAAAAGGTTTCAAGTTCCACGGAGGGACAAAAATATATTTTTGGAGCATTGGTCATCGACAGGGGTGAAGAAGATGCTTGTGGGCAGCCAAAGTCACACTGGAGCTTTACAGTAGGGAAGCAGAACATGAGAGTTTGGATCCCACTAAAGAGAACCGTCTACATTCCACTTTTCCCTCTGCCATCTTCATGACTTATAAAAACAAAACCAAAAACTTGTTCACCTCGAAGTGAGAGAAATTTCTGAAAGCACCCAGACTAAAAGCATTATGGAGTTGCTCCTTAAGCCCTCAGTGAAAGACAGGTATGTCACAGAGCATTGAGCTCTCCTCACCATGCGCAAGAGACCCAAATCTAACTCTATATCTGAGATTCAGAGATCTATGACTGAAACCTATCTAGGTGGCCTGTACTAATGCCAAACACAACCACACCAATGTCAGTCTATTAACAAATAGACTTTGGAAAATCTAGATTAAAATATCCGCTGGGTATTTAACGAAACAGAGAATAGAACTAAGTATTTGTAAACACATACTTGTTAGTCAAACAATGCAGAGGTACACACATGGAACCTTATGGCATTGCATAATAATTAAAGGGTAGATAATCTATAAAAAAGTTAAAGTTATCAGACGGTGTTCACAAGCACGCAGCTCACACGTCACCATCTCACCAGAAGTCTAGATTATCTATATGCTTTTGAATAATCATCTGTATTCATCTATATTATTATGCCTTCCTCCTGTAAGAACTGAGGAGTGTACAGAAAAAGTTTTAAGAATTGTCAGTAAAAACAAGGAGATAACTCAACATATTCAATTGCTTCCTTCTCTTTCATAACAGGCACATAACAAACAGATTTTGCAGGATTCCACTCACTATAGTTACTTGTTTTCTATCCCAACAAGCTTATTCAGAGAACAGAAAGAACATAGTTCCAAAGCTTCTTTTTAACGTTTAATGTAAAGAACTGAGTAACAAAACAACAAAGAAAGATCGAGGTTAATGTGAAATTAGTTTTCATTCCTGTCTAATCAAGGAAGTTCTAGAGATGCTATGAGGTCACGTCATTCATTTCAATTAATCTTTAACACTCACAAACAGTTCAGAAACTTTTTCCTGCTGAAGACCAACAAAAGGCAGGAAGTTACACAGGGACTAGTACTGATTCCATGTTTACCAATCATTCTACTGTTCTTGGAAATCATCTGCTTCACTACAGCTGCACCTCAGCCTGGACTCTTCTGCTCATCTCCCAATCCAGGGACTGGAAAATAGCCCACCCCATTTCAGAGAAATCAGACACCGGGATACAGAGCCAGGAGTCAGAGGAAACAACAGCAGTGCTCAGGAAAGGATGGGAGGTGCTACCTACCTACCTACCTACCTACCTACCTACCTACCTACCTACCTACCTACCTACCTAATTTGTCCCTGCCCGTCTCCTCCCGTCGGCGAACTCTGGGCGGTTTACAACAATCGGTTAAAAACAACAGACTCACCTCCAGACCAGATCCCAGGAACTGCTTCCAGTGAAGTTTCACGCCCCTCCCTTTAATTTTTAAATAGGGCTAGGACGCAGCTCACGCTTGCCAAGGAGCACCCGAGCACAGGGAAACCCTGCGGGCCCCCCAAGGGAAGACCCCATTCAACTGAGCATCAATCTCTTGGCCCCCAACGGCCTACAAGAAGTCCCAAATGACTGCCCCCCCAGCCTCCTCCTCCTCCTCCGAGCAAATCGGCTCCGGAGTAACCAGCTTCGGCAAGAGCAATGACGAAGCGCCTCTTCCTCCGGCGGCGGCCGGAGACTCACGGCCATCGGCCCCGCTCCGGGCTTCCTCCCCTCTGGGGCGCGGCGGGGGGCGCGTTCATGCGGCACGCCGACCCAGAAGCAGGCAAGAAGCCAGCTGCAGTTTGGCTGAGCCTGCCGGGTGAGCACACGCGGAGAGACCCAAGCAGGGGGTCCCCGACCCGGATCCCGCTTGCTGACACGCGTCTACGCGCACACACGACCCTTCGCGATACCACCCGGGCACACAGCCCAGGGCCCCCTAAGTGACGTCCTCCCTCGGCCGCGGCGCTCTTCTCCTTTGCCCGCCCCTCAGAGGTGCCGAGGGCGGAGGCAGCCGAGGGCCCTTCCCCCGTCACCGTCGGGGGGCCCGCAGAGGCACCCTTCCCTCGCTCACCCGCTCGGCCATGCTCGCCTCCCGGACGCTTCTGTCAGGGGCAACAGCGCGGGGAAGCGCCGCCTCCCCGCCTCGCCTGCCCCGGGGCTTCTCCTCAGCAGGCCGGCTTGCCAGTCTCGGTTGCCCCGCCTCCTTGGCGTCACCGGCCGCCGAGGGGTGCCGGGAACGTGGAGGACTCAGCTAGACGCGTGGGAGAGGGAGGGAGGGAAGCCCCAGGGGCACTGCGCGTGCGCGTCGCCTACGCTTCGCGTCACCGCCTCCAGTCCTCCCCGCCCTTCCTGCGCGCGCGGCGCCCAAGAGCGTGCGCGCGGCTGCCTGCCCGCAGAGGCCGTTTCCTGCGCTGGCGGTGGAGCGCGTGCGCGAGGGCGCGCGTGCGCCCTTCGGTCCTCAGGCCGACTGAGGCGCCATTTGTAACGGCTGTTTCTCGGGAGAACAAGGCCTCTTTCGGCCCCAGCCTGAAGCAGACAGTCGAAGGGCGGTGGGGGGGGGGCTCCTCCCCGTGTCCTTAGGAAAGAAACACACACGGTGCATAAATAAAGGCCTTGCAGACAGATCATCCTAACTTAGAGTAATGGGAATTAGGGACCCTTGCAAACTTGCAAATCTTCAGGCTGAACAGGAAGCCCTGGGTGGTTCAGCTCTCCTGGTGGATGCTTCAGCCTGGTTCACGCCCTGTCCTGGTTTGCTTAGCTATGGTTTCTTGAGTAAGCCACAGTTGGCTTCACACTAGTGTACAACTCCAAGCCCAACCATGATTCACAGCACAAACCAAGTTGACCCCACATGTTGGCTTAGCACAAGATGTCTCCTTTCTAGAATGGGGGTGAATAACGAGGAGATGAGGTCCCCCTCCCCCGGGTCACAGCCTTTGCAAAGGCCTGGCAGTAGAAATCCAAGCTCTGGCTTATGGCCAACGTGCTACCTGGATACAGGACAATAAATGCTGGGTTAAGATGGGCCCTGGTCTGATGCGGCACGGCTAATCTTAAATTCACCTGTATTAGCTAAGAGCAACTTTTCACAGGCAATTCATTCACTGTACCAGAAAGCAGAAAAGTTTCACTCGCATGGCACCTCAAAAATTGCAGCAATTCCTATGTTCAATTTGTTGGAAGAATATCTTCCCTATTAAACTTCAGGTAGTGCTGAGCTGATTTTAAATTCTGCAGTTTCATCTGTAGCTACAGAATGGTTTGTATACGCATTTTAAAGTTTTTCCTTTACCTTGAAAAACTAAAACAGTAAGTTTTTTAAAAAAAGCTTACAAAGTTGTTGGGAGTCAGGTGGCATATAAATTTAAATAATAATAAATAACAACTTTTCCAGTTTTTAGTAACCTAAAACAGGAACTGCTTTGGATACCAATGATACCAGAAGCCACAATTCTTGATTAAAGAGAATCACATGACAACTGGGAACAAGACGGCAGGGCACAAAATACCACACTGTACTTTTCGATCCTGCTTGTGCAAAGGTTTCCCACACAGGTATGCAATCGGCTTTATTTAGTTTGGGCTTAGCATATTGTGTGGATCCAACCTTTCCAGTTTTCACCCAGTTCAGCAACAGCAAGGGGAAATTGCTGCAAAGTGAAAAAGTCCATTATGGGGGAAGCTGTACAGATCTCATTATAAAGATGGCTCTTTGAACAGTAATTCAACCATTATCTCTCCCCCTGTGAAGTGCCGAAGTGATTCTACCAAGGGAGAATGCTCGGTTGCATTATGGAAGCAATTCAGAAAATGAGATGGTGAAAGAAAATTTGGGAAACATTTCATCTCTGTGACAGCAACAAAATACCTGAATGGATGGTTATCCTTATCTTTCCCAATAAGTAAATACAATATGGAGCAGATTGTGTAAGTTTTTGAAGAAGGGGGACAGGACTGGACGCACCTGGCAACCTGCACCCCATCTCATACAAGCTATGGGTAAACATGGTTTTGGTGCTAGATTATGATAATCTTGGTTTCAGCAATAGCTTTTTTTTTTTTGCAAAGGTTAGGAAGACTGTAAGATTGGCCTCCACAATTGCTGTCTTTTATTTATCTACTTCCTGTCCAGTGGGTTTTATTTAAGAGAAATCAGGCTTTAATTGAGCATCTACATCCCTAACAAAATTTTAGCTCTTATTAGTTTTTTTAATTGCTTGGTGTCATGTTTTTCTCACCTTGTTCTTGCTGGATAGGGAGGTTCCATCAAAAGATAGGACAGGACATTGTTTCCTGAGATGTTTGACACCAGATAAGGATTAAATTTTTGAAATCTAGTTAATGGATGAATCAGAAGAAAGTGACTAATGCTTGGCTTCCCACTCCTTGCTCTGCCCGACTGATTGAACCCTGTATAACATCACTCCCAATTTCACCCCCATTGCAGCTCAGACAAAGGTATATTTATACCTATGGCACTGCCACAAACAGCCTTCCCACCTGTGGCAAAGATCCATTAAATACAGAAGGAAAAAAAAGGATGTTGAGAATAAATGGTCCCCAAATTAAACACACAGGTTTTCCTCTGCCCCAGTACAGCTGGCATCTATGTTTACAAAGCAATCCGTGTAGGACTGAAGGCTTGCTAGGTTCGAGGGAAGGAAACCACCATTAGGTCTGGGATCCGTAGTTGGAAGGAGCCGCAGGCAGATTTCCAAAGTGTCAGATTCTTATTTTTGTAGCATGACTCCAGTCCAATCTCATGGACTGGATCAAACGCAAAAGACGATGGAAAACAGGAAACGAACCATTCTTATAAAGGAGATGGGTGAGAAGGTGAGGGCCTCCAAATAACCCCCTTAAGGCTGGTGCTTTGGGGCTGGAACTCGGAATGGTGGGTTCCTAGTTTGCCGGCAGGAGCCAATCTGGGTTAAGCGGGGTTCCACCGGATGGGCAACCACACCCCTGCCAGGCTTTCCCGGGGGGAGCCTGCCCTGACCAGCCCTGGACCGATGCACCTGGACCAACGCTGGGACCACCGACCCCACTCCCCTAAGAGGCGGCTGGTACTTAATAGGCACGAGAATCCAGCCTTGCTCGGCAAGCCATGCTTTACTGTAGATTTATTTATTTATTTATTTAATAAATTTATTCACCGCCCGTCTCTCCCCGACGGGGGGACTCTGGGCGGATTAGCACGGGTGGACCGAAGGCCCCAGCTTCGAGAGCGGCCCGGCTGCCGCCTCCCAAAGCTCCGCACGAGCCGCAGCCACTGCTGGCGCCCGGGGGTCTCCCAGGCTCGAGACCCCGGCGGGCAGGCGGCAGCGCCCGGGAGCGGACGAGGCTCCGGGGCCTTTTCGGCAGCAGAAGGGGGACCCGCTGGTAACTCTGCGGCCGGGGAAACGGGGGCAGCCGCGAGAAGCGGGCGTTAGGCTTGGCTCGAGCGTCCGGGGACACGCGAGAAGGCGCCTCGGACCGGGGCGGCGAGCTCCGGCGCAGCCCGATCCCCCAACGCACCGATCCCCGAGAAGGTCGCCGGGGATGCCCCTCTGGAAGCAGGCGGCTCCTTGCGAGCAAACCTGTGGGGGGGGGCAGGACGGGCTGGAACTGCGGCGCCCCCAAGGCGGGCCGGGCGAGCCTCGGGCACCCGCGGCTGCCCCGCCGCACCGGAGGGCGAGGCCCGGAGACTCGCGGGAGGCCCCCGAAGCGTGGCAGGGGGGCAGAAGGGCGCCCCCGCCCTGGAATGCTGCCCCGGAGGCCCCGCGGAGGCGACGGCCGAGGGCGCGGGAGCCCCATTCCCACGACGCGGGGCCCGGTCCGCGTCCCTCGGCTCCGCCCCCCGGCTGCCAATCATCCCTAGAAGGCGAGGAAGCCGCGAGCGCCGCTCGGCTCCCCGCCCTGCCGCAGCGCGGTCCCCGCCCCCGCCCCCGCCCCTATGCAAATCGCGGCATAATCGGCAGCCAATGGCGCGCGCGCTGGGGTCACGTGCGCCCACTGCCCTCCCCCGGGGCGGGGCCGGCCGCCGCCGAGGGAAGCGAGCGGGCGAGCGAAGTTGGGAGCCGCTCAGAGACTCCCGGCGGCCGGAGCGGAGGGGTCGCCCAGGCGGAGCGGCGCTGGCGGGGCGGGCAGGGGCGTCCGGCCGGAGCAGGAGCGGGCGCGGCGCAGCCGGTGGGGGAGCGCGGGGGAGGCGAGGCGGCTGCCCCTCCGCCGCCGGGGCCCTCGCCCGTTGTCGCAGGGCTCGCCCGGACCATGCCGATCCTCCTTTTCCTCATAGACACGTCCGCCTCCATGAACCAGCGGGCGTATCTGGGCACCAGCTACCTGGACGTCGCCAAGGGCGCCGTCGAGCTCTTCATGAAGGTGGGGCCCGCGCGGAGGCGCCCGCGCCCTCCCTCCCGGAGCCTGATGTGTCCCTCCAAACACGTTCACACGTACACCGGCCCCTCACGCGTGTCTCCGCGCGCCATCCCGCCCGCCCCGGCCCCCGCTCACTCGCCCTCTCTCCCCCCCCTCTCTCTCCGCAGCTGCGGGCCCGCGACCCGGCCAGCCGCGGCGACAGGTACATGCTGGTCACCTTCGACGAGGCGCCTTATTGCATCAAGGTAAGGAGCGGGCGGGGCGAGCGGGCGGGGGGAGGCAGCCCCGCGCCCCCGCCCCCCGCGGCCCCCTGCGCGAGCGCGGCCGGGCGCGGCGGCGGCGGCGGCGGCCCCGGGGCGCAGCCTAGCCTGCGAAGATGGCGGACATTTTGCTTTTGTATGGAGGCGAGCGAGAGGCTGAGGGCGCTGCTGAGATGGAGGCGGAGGAGCGCCTGCCCGGCCCGCCCGCCGCCCCACCACGCGGCGGCGCCGCCTCCGCCTCGCCGCCCGCCGCCCGCCGCGGCCGGGGGGAGGGGCGCCCCTCCATTCCCAGGGACGCAGACCCGTTCGCACGGCCCCCCAGCACATGCTCGCGACGAGTCTCGGCCTTCCCGTCTGATGACCTCCGGCAGCGGCGGCGGCGGCGGCAGCAGCAGCAGCTCCAGCTCTCCATCATCCCCAGCCGGCCTGGCCGGGCCGTGGGGGAGGGGGAGGGGGCGGTGGTCCTGGGGGAGTATAGGCTGATCTCTCTGAAGGTCACCAGGGTACAGGAGGCTGTAAAAGACAGGTACTTGCCTACTATATACCTGTAGGTTTTTGGGGGGGGGGGCCTGTGCAGAGCTACTTTCAATCTGAATAATAATAATAGCAGCAGCAGCAGCAGCAACTACCACACGAACAGGAGCATCGGAGTTCTTAAGGAAAGCACTCCACCTTCGGTCTTCTTTGCCTTCTCTAGGTGTCGTCCCCACACATGCATTCATTGCTTAGCACATCTGCATGGAGGACATACTGCCTTTCTACAGAACACATGCTCTTGGTCCGCTTCCCAGACCAGTTTCTTCCGTCTCTCTTGAGCCTCGATTTACGATTTATGGCATCTCCTCCTCCCCCCTCCCTCTTGTGACAGTCGGCTCATCCTTGGAGGGCTCCGCACTGAGGAAGCTTGACCTAAAGATAAAAAGTCCAAAATTTCCCTGATTTATTTTTCCTGTAAGATCAGCTTCCATTGTGTTGGGGGAACATCAACCTTCTATGACAAAATCACACAATAAAAGGCTTCCCATGTAGTAATGCTCCCTATGGATGTTTGGAACCATAATCTGAATTCCGTGCAACTTAGTTGAGGGTACAGTTCCTTGATGTAGTTTTTGCCTTGGATTTTGTCCTTTCACTACCTCTTCCATCATCCTAAATCCTAAACTGAATAAGGATCACTCTTCAAGTGTTTTATATGACATTTTAGATCAATATTAGATAAAATACTGCATATTTTAGTCTCTTCGTGGAGATAGGGGCCTATGTTACTCTTACCTGGCAATTAGTGCTTGTCAAGCACTTGTACAAACAATAATTTTCTGTCTCTTTCCCACCTTCCTGAACCCTGGTTAGATGATTTTTCACACCCTTCCAATTCTTTTCCGCATCCTTCCAGAGAGAGAGACTATGAGAGTAACCTACGTCCTAGGCATGGGACCTCGCTAGACCTTCTCCCTCTCCTAGGGCAGCCAGCTGATGTGATATGCATTTTCATTAACAGGGTGAAGTGGGAGCAGTAGATCAGAGCCACCATGTCAAACAGCAATTCTGTGGCTTTTCTTGCACCTAGATCTGCCATCCCTTTTTGTTCTGGGCCCCAAAGGTGCCTAACCGGGCTTTTTGTTTCTGGGAAAGTTATCTCCCTAAACTGCTTCTCCTCCAGTTTCCTTGTTGCTAATCCCACCTCTTTCTGCATAAACAGGAGACCTTTCTTCTCATCAAGGAGTTCAGTCTTTCTGAGAGAAGGAGAATCTTTAACACAGCCTTCTCAAACTTTTGACCCTGGAGGAACCCTTGAAATACTTTTCAGGCCTCTGGGAACTCCTGCGCATTCAGGCTCAGATACAGACCAGAAGTTACAAAATTATTGTATTTGTTTCATGGGTAGGCCTGTATCTATGCATCAACGGTGTTCTTAAACTGAACATAAAGAATGAAACTTGCCTCTTTAACGTGAAGCTGCCTGAATTTGAAATTATTTTTTAAATAAATCAAGATCTCCCAGGGAACCTCTCATGGAACCCAAGGGTGCCACGGAACCCTGGTTGAGAAACCCTGCATTAACATATCGTATATTACTTCCAGTTTCTTTGGTTGAAGATGAACTGTAAAGTTTGCTTCCTCTTTCTGAGGAAAGGATTCCCTGCTGGTAGCCCATTCTTACATTCTTTCTTGTACAAAGCTTAAAATGGCCTATATTGCAATAAGATTACTGGTAAGAAATGGACCTCAAGTGCTGCAATATTGCTCCTTGGCCACATTCTCAAAAGAGCCAAAATAAAACAGCAATTCTTTGGTGATGTTTTCAAAATCTTAAACTCCAGGATGCACTCATGCAGTAAGGGAAAATGGAATCTGAACTGAGAATTCATCCTTAATTCTTGGAGCAGTATCCAGAAGTATGTTCCTCTTGCCCTTCTGCGAATTCATCGGAAAATGGTCAAAAAATCATTGTAGTCAGGCCTCCATTTTGGAACTGACACCACTGGGTAGGTGATTGTGTCTTTTGTACTTTGCCTCCTTTCTCTTTGCAGCCAGAGAAAACAACTTTCTCTGTATCCTTGTTAGTAACACTTGCTCCAAACAACTAGGAATGCCTGCTGTTACAATTAGATTTACAGTTGTGCATCTGTTTGGTATTGCTGCTAATCCAAACATGTTGAAAATGTATCCAAGAATAATTGTCTGTTTCAGTAGCTCTCTGAAATATACTGTGAGAGCTCTTGCTTAAAAGCGTTTAGCTTTGGGGTCTCTAGAAATTTGGGGTCCTGATTTCTTAATTGTTCTTAAAATATTACTTGTGTTATTAGCAAAAAATAAGACTGCAAGGAATTAGAGGGACTCCTGCCACTTTGGAAATGACCTTATGTTTATATATTTGTAGTCTGCAGAAGTTTCACTATCGTTTGCGTTATTTTTACAGCCGTTCTTCGTCTTTCAAGAAGAATTGAGAGTCAGAAAAAGTAGGTTGCTCAAGGGCACCTGCTGAGCCCGTGGTTGAACTTGAACAGAGGAAACCAAGGGATGTGGCTCTACTTTTCCTGGAAAAAAGATGCACTTAAAAAGTACAATCAGCTCCCTTAAAACACTGAAAAGACTCCAGCCACACTTCCATTTTTTTTTTTTTGCCCATGTTCCTAAACAGTCCTCTTTAAGTTTCCTTTGCCACCTATTCTTGTTAAATTGAGTTGAGGTTGCTAGCAATCTCCCAGTGTCCCAGTGCTTCAAAGACATTGAAATGGCACTTTTGTCCCAGTAGGCTGCCAATCCTGTAATTAGGATTGAGAATAAATTTCTTGCTAAGCCTGTTACAAAGCCTCTGGTGCTGTTGGTGATGCAAGTAGAAGAAAAATGCCAAATATGAACACACAATACAGCCAAAATCATAAGGTAGCTGCTGATGACCCCAAATTAAGTATTAGTTGTGATCCTGCAGCCATGCTGTTGAAGCAAGTGAGCCAGAAGATATAAAGGCTTTATCCATGATTGGCAACATATGTAGTGAATATGTATGCAATCTGTTACTACTTCCCTAAGTTTTTAAGCTGCACTTAAAAGTTTTGGTCACTGCTTGCTTCAACCACTCACAGTCTAGTTGGAGGTGCAAATTTTATTAATTGTAGTGCCACTAGCTAACCTGTAAGAAGGTTAACTTCAAATGTTTCTAGGACAGCTTCTTCTCAAGAAAGGGTATAGCAGGTGCTATAGTGGATGGGATATAAAGAGCAGTGATGTTTAGAAAGGAATGTAATTGATGGCTGGTTGCAGATTTTTGGAGGATATTGCGAAGGACCAACCATTCCCTCTTTTGTTGTCGTGTGATCTTTGGCCTGTGGGGCGCAGGAAGGCTGTCCATTCATACCATTTCACACATCAGTCTTAAATTTGTCACTGAACTCTAAAACGGTGCCGTTGAGTTCCTCTAAGAAATTCCCCAAAACAGATCTATAGTCAAGTCAATTTCACTGAATAACCCTACATTTTGGTGGGTTGAGACCGTAATTTCCTGAACAAGGTGAAAAAGTTTTTAGGTTCTGTTCGTAGGTTTTGCCCTTCAGTTATTTTTTATGCATAGTGTTTTATTTAATGCTTCCAATAGAAATGGAACGCCCTGTACTTTGAAGGCTATTTGGAGTTTTAGAACTATTGAGCAATCCTGCGTAATGAGTATTCGAAGATCAGAAAAGCATCCGTCCACATCTTCATACCTATTTTCTTGAATTCACTATCTTCTTGTGCCAAAATTAGTTACCCATAGTCTGTATCAAAATTTGGGAATGGCCCAGCAATCTGGAAATTGGTTTCCCTAGTGCTCTGACATTCCTGTAGGAGTTGGATAGAACCATACAACGCCTGAAAGGAAAAATGGCAGTATGTATGAGTAGCTCCTCTGCCTTGCATTGCCTGAATTGAAAAGCTATCCCTTTGTAGCGCGCTCTCCAAAATCGTAAAGGGTGTTCCTCTTTTGAGGTTATACAACTGCTTTCCCCTCAAGGCGCGTGTGCCATTCAGTAAGTATGCCGGAAGATGTTCCAGAGAAGATTCTTCGAAGAGGGAGATTGATTGTGCCTTTGCTACCATTGTGCCCTTAGATTTGTTGGGATTGGTGTGCTCAGATTTCTCAGCCATCCTTTAGAATTCCCAGTTTGGTAGTAATTGACAGTTAAAATAATTTACCACCTCCCCAAAATTCCTATTTATAATAATGGACATTTGGTGGATGAAAAAACTTTTTTTCAACGTCTTCTCTCTTTGGTCCAAGCTCTATTCTTTATTTTTTCTCTTTGGAACATTTGTGTTTCTGAGGTGGACTAGTTCAGAATTAAAAAGTATGGGGATGAAACAGGTCTTGCGGAGCAAAAATGTCTACAGATAGTACTCTTGGTAGCTGATGACACACAGAAATAGAGGGGTGAAAGAAACTGATGACCAGAAATGAAACTGAAAGCCTTTGCAGAGGTTAACTATGGAGGGTGCAACTGAGACATCTGCATTTTGGCTGCATGTAATTGTGCCAATGCAAACTTGTGCATGTGGTGCTCTGAACTGGCTTTGGTTCATATCTCTGGGTCTTACTACATCATTTACTGCTGGCAATACTTGTTCTGGCTGGTCTCTCCGGATCTGTCTTTGGAAAGTTCTTCTGACTCCCTGGTCAGGATGATTCTTCCTGTTTTTTTTTTTTTCCCAAAGCTGCTTGCATTTTATGCCTGGAAATGGAGTAGATGTTCTTTATGCAAGTGGCAGCTGAAAATGGAATTTAATTTCTTTAACCCTTCATGGCAAATCTGTTTGCTTTCTAAAGGAACACAAACTCTGTCCCACATGACCAATTTGGGGAGTTTCATAACCCCAAAATACGGGCTGTTGTCTTTGTAATGGTTCCGGCATCAGAAATACTGAGCTGTGAGCCATTGCTGAAACTTGGGAGCAGGCTGCCATTGGATGTGGAATTGCACACGGACTCCCTTTGGGAAATTAATAACTGATAGTTCAGGAGTAAATTCAGTTCAGAGAGCTGATTTTGAAAAAGGTGTTCAGAGAGGCATTTCTTGTTTCTGCAAACAGCTCTTTGACCATCACCCCACACTCAGCCAAAACATCTTAATTTCAGTGTCCCCTGCACCTTTAAAACACCTGGCCAGGAACAGTTCTAAAAATGAAAGTAGGACAACTATAGAATTGGAGTAATAAGATCAAAATAAATTAACTTGACAGAATGCATTTTAAATACCCTGTCAAATTTGAAGTGGGGCAGGGGGTGCTGAAAAGGCTAATCCTCTGCAGTCATCCCCTCTTAAGATTGCAATATTTGAGAACTAGTGTATATTTTAGAAGCTTTCTAAAAGCGCAGTTTTGCCTGCCTTAAGAATTTAATGTACGTACATTTATTTTTATGGCTTCTTGAGAAGATTAAATCTGGCCTAAGACAGTACTAAATGTTGTTTTCCTGAGGGGCAGAAAGATTATCTTCAGGTCTTAGAAATACAGTCGTCTCTGTTTGCCTATGCCTAAAAAAACAACAACTTTCGTTAGCAGTTTTTCCTCCCTCAACCTCATTGCCACATGTGTTGGGATTCTCGGGGGTTTGTGGCCTGCAGGGACAGTTAAACCTTCCATCACAAATGCAGTTTTCCCAATTACTCCCTGCACAATAATTAAATTCAGAGAACAATTTTCAGGGCACTGGGAAATAGAGCCAGGGCTAAGGCATCATGGAGCCGGAGATCTTCTGGCAAATACAGACAGGTTCTTTTGGATACCCCATCTTGTCTTCTAGCAGCCACTCCAAAATCACTGACTTTGGACAAGGAGAGAAGGAAGTGGAGCAAAATTTTCCAATCCATAGCTGAAGAAAAAGGTTATCAAGACTAATGTATTAGATACAGGCCCTTTTGGGGTGGACAAAGGAGAGAGAGCACAAACTCTTACAGTCCTCTATTCTGTGACTGTTCCCAGCAAGTACAGGAGGCCCAACATCTTTTTGTGGCAAAGGGCAAATCTTCAGGCCCTCCTAGCTAAAAAAGGCCAATAAATAGCTTTGTGATTTAGTCCGACTGTACTTGAGGGCACTTAACATTTGAGCAGAAAATGGAATTTCCTGTACACTTGCATTATAGAAGCTTTCCAGCTGGCCCATACACTTCTGCAGTGGCTACCTCCTATTTCTCTTTCCTTTTCTTACGTTAATTGGTTTGCAGAGAGGGCACTCCCCCACCACCTCTTCAGCAGGTCTTTCCACTCTGCCCATAAGTCTCTCCCACGCTGGTTTCTGACCTTTGGAAGTATGATGTGGCTTGTATCTCGACATAGCTGCATGGTGGTGTGTCCATCCATCTGGGTGTGGAGTTTTTTAATTAATGTTTGCAAACCTAGGAGTTGCAAGTTTTCAAAGAGCCCCGTGTACCAAAAGCCATTTGGTGAAAACTTGCCCACAGCATTTTTTCTGTGATTGCGGAATGCCATCTTGTTAGTCGATGGAAATACAGTTGCTGGATCATCAAGGCCCAATAAAGCTGGATCTTCAGAAGGCCCAGGGGCTGGCTGCTGGAATAAAGTTGTTGAGGGGGAGATAGAGCCCTTTGTGGCATTCGGCCTACTTAACGTGGCAGCCCCCCCTTGTTTTTCAGTCTGCCATCCTAGGCACACCTCTGAGGTTATTTTTCTCTGCTGGTAGGAGTGCTTGTTGTCTTTTCATTTGCAAAGCTCCAGCTTCTAATGGCTTGACATAGATGTCACCTTTTTTGCAATGGTGGATTTAGAGGGCTGTTTTTCTATTTAAAAGACTGTAATGGATGAATTATAGTGGTGTTTTTTTTTCCCCTGTTGGGAGTTGATTCTAACCAAAAGGCAAATTGCCAGCCTTGAAACTCGGATCAGGAGTGATCTATGCCCTGCCTTCAAGTGTTTGTGACTGAGCAAATACATTTTTAATTCACTTTCTATCTGTTCAGACTGAATGCTCAGGAGAGTTATCTGCTAGATAATTTTGCAGGTTATACATAACTTTTCCAGGTATCTCTCAAAGTCCTGTATTCATACCACCTTTCCAGCCCCTGTTGAGGTTGTCTGTGTGACATCAAGTAATCTCCCTGGTATAATGTGTACCTGGTGTGCAGTAGCTGCCCAGAGTCCCCTCCCAGAGTCGTCCTCTTGCGGGGAGATGGGCAGTAATAGAAATGGGAATAAACAAACAAACTAGAATGTACTTGATGTATTTAGAATATTGCAGGTAATGAGACGGTGGCTACTCAGATCTTTAATAGCTGCAAATGTATACACTGAGATCTGCTTGTATAAATTTGAATAAACTTGAGCCACAGTCTGATCTGACCTCTCTGCAGTTGTGGTCCAGCACTGAACCACATTACCTCATACCTCTGTAGCTCTCAAGTGGCTTTCAGTTTGTAGTCCTTATTCTGTGGAAAAAATTCAATGAAGTAATTTGACATTGCCATTTTGGAGGTGTGGTAAGGCTACTTTCCAGTCTGTCCTTCAGCTCTGTGATCTCCTGGTGGTCCCCAGTCAAAGTGCTAACCATGTCTGACTACCCTTAGCATTGCAAGATCAGTCAAAGTTGTCTAGCTGCTGCCCCCTAGCTGGGTCTTATATTAAAATTTTAAAAGCAGTTTAAAAATGCAAATGGTGTTAATTTGGTCGATGTTTTGCAGTGCATTGCCTAGCTCTTGAAATGAAATGTTACGTATTTCTGTCTTAAGTTGCTGCCAATACTTGGTTAGTATTTAAACCAGAACAGCCTTTCCAAAGAATAATGGTTGATCAAGCTCCTAGATTTTAAAGGTGTTTCTAAATAGATATTTATGCATCTATGCATTTATTTGAGTGGCTCCTGGTTAGTGAATTAAGTTTTTGTAAACCACTAATTGCTTCCTGTGTTCTGGGGATGTTCCACTCACTCAGTGAATCCTTTATCAGGAGTTCTATTGAGAAAATATTTTAGACCCAAGGACCCAACTTGCAAGATTAAAACTGGGTATTTGTGTGGCATGGTATGAGCAGGAACTGCAAAGCTTTACGGCACACCACTCAGGTTTTCTGCCTCTAAAGTAGAGCTACAGTTGAAGGAAAGATTGTGATTTGTAGGGTGTGGAGGGATGATGTCAACAGCAACTAAAAGCTTGTCCTAGATCTTTTGTAATGTTTCCACCTTCAAGCAAATGCTACAGCAACTTCAAGCTTCTTTGCAAGTTGAGAACAAAAAAGCTTAAAACCGTTTCATGATGTGCATGGTGAGAAGCAAATCTTCCTGGCAACAGTGGATTTGCAATCATACCTCACATCCATTGATAATTAGCTTAGCTCTGTGATAAAAAAAATGGTTCTCCATTAGGTTGAAAAAAGTCTTTATGTAGTGAACCTGGCAGAGGTTAAGGAGGAAACTCTGTGATGTCGATAGAACTTGTGTCATGGACAGTGAAGGAATGTGTAGAGATGCTGGGGCTACTTACAACAGTCTGGCAGGGTTCTTTTCTTTCCCCGCTGAAAAAAGCCTGGGAAAGTTTCTCTGTCCTACTACTGTTTTTCAGGGGTGAAAATCTCCTCGGACTGTTTACTATGAAGTCGGATGGCTTATTTGGCGGATGTTTCCTGCTCAGTGACACTTGGCAATTTAGTTTAATAGTGCTAAAAGATTAGTAGCGATTCAAAGGCTCTTTGTAACCATTCACTTAAATTAAACCTATTGGAACGAGATCTGAAAGATTCTGCTGCCAAGCATTGAAATGGGAGAAAAGTAGTATTGAGCAAGTGCTTTGTCAGGAAAAGTTGGGGGGTGCGGAGGGCTGGCCTCGGACTGAAATGCTTCATACAGCTGAGCTCCTTTGATGCTTACCTGAACAAATCGTTCCACCCACTGCTATTTTTGCATCACACCTATTTAATGAAATAATAGCTTTGTAGCCTTTTTCTTGAAAAGTAAGCATGGGCTTTTGCTCTTTTTTAGGCTGGATGGAAGGAGAACCATGCCACTTTCATGAATGAGCTGAAAAACCTGCAAGCATCGGGATTAACCACCCTTGGGCAGGCTCTTCGATCGTCATTTGACCTGCTGAATCTCAACAGATTAGTGTCTGGAATAGACAACTATGGGCAGGTAACGGATGCTGGCATTTAATTCCCTTGTTTCATCATCTGAAGAAGTTTTAGAACTCTTTTGTAAAATGGACAAGAGCAGTTACTGATGTGCTTAAAATAAATTCTGTGGGCTGTTTGCTCAGCCTGTCCAGGGAGGTTGAATGCTTTCCCTTTTCCCCCATGTTGCAGCTCTTAATGGACTCTCCATGTGCTCCTTTTTGCTGTGGCTAGATGTTTAGGAGGATAGTGTTTGTAGGAGACCCTCTCTGAAAGCAAGCAAAATCAGATCTTGCTACATAGTTTTGCACAATTAGTAGACCAGAATATGAGAGTGTTAGGACATAAACTTGTGTCATCTCTTTGCTTATTAATTGCCACCTTGCATTGCCACCTTGCATGCATAAACGGGTTTATTTTTACATGTACTGAAAAACCAGTATTTTGGTTCCTCTTTATTTGGTGTGGGGTCTCTTGTTGGAGTCAATTTCAGCTGATTGGTCAATTTCAGCTATGAAGGCATCACCACTGACTCTTTGAAGTTAATTCATAGTGTTAATTTGGGCATGTTGTTCTTTCCTTCCTGTAGGGGAGGAATCCTTTTTTTTTAGAGCCGTCTATTTTAATTACCATCACAGATGGAAACAAGCTAACAAACACTTCGGGTGTTCAAGAGGAGGTAAGATGCGCTACTAAATGGCCATGCTCTGGACGTGACACATTTGCTGTTAAAATGTTAACACTTTCCTGAGTTCATATTCTCTTACAAAGGAATCAAAGACAAATAAAAAATGCAGGATCACTTATTTTGTTCATGTTGCACTCTTTCTGTGATCCTCAAAGATGTGATAGGCTATTACAAACCTGTAAGATGGGCTAGTCTGGGAGAAAATAAGAATGTAGGAACCTGCCTGAGATGGAGAGTGTCAGGCCTTGTTTCTTCTAGCTGAATATTGTCTGCTCTGCCTGGGTCCAGCTTTTCAAGCAGAGGTCTCCCAGCCATACCTGGAGATGTTGGGGTTGTGCCAGAAACTTTATGCACAATGAGTATGTGCTCTGCTACTGAGCTGCAAAGGTTTCTTTGCAAAGAGGAATCTTGCTCATGGTCCCCCGAGTGCTTCATCTCTGGCTGCATTGAGAAAGCAGCCTTTCTCAACCTTTTGACCCTGGAGGAGCCCTTGAAATGTTTTCCAGGCTTTGGGGAACCCCTGCACATTCAGGCTCAGATAGAGGCCAGAAAGTACAAAACTATTATATTCATTTCATGGGTAGGCCTGTATCTATGCATCAATAGTGTTCTTAAACTAAAAATACAGAATGAAACTTACCTCTTTAATGTGAAGCTGCCCAAAGTTGAAATAATTTTTTAAATAAATTGTGGTCTGTCAGGGAACCCCTAGTGACCTCTTGCGGAACCCGAGGGTGCCACGGAACCCTGGCTGAGAAACCCTGGTTGGTCCAAAGGAAACCCTCCAGTGGTCGCACCAGAGCAGCCACTGCTGGAAAGAAATCTCTGTTCCCTTGGCCTTGCCCAGAGAATAACCAAAAACTGATTTTGCTCACATTTGCTTTTTAAGTCCTAGCAGAATCTTAGCTAAAATGTCTCTCTTGTTCTTTCTAGCTTCATCTTCCCCTGAATTCCCCCCTGCCTGGTAGTGAGCTAACCAAAGAACCATTTCGCTGGGATCAGAGACTATTTGCCCTTGTGCTGCGCTTGCCCGGAGCCTCTTCAGTGGAACCGGAACAGCTAGGGAGCGTTCCCACGGATGAGTCTGCCATCACGCAGATGTGTGAAGTCACTGGAGGTAGCTAGTTTTTGCAGTTTACAAATCTAAATCTGTCTGCTTGGAAATAATGTCAGATTCTGGTCAGGGCAGACAAGGTTGAACTTTAGTTGGCTCAAGTACATCTTTTTTGTGGGTTGTGCCTGGCCTTTCTCTCCCCATAATCCATGCTGGCTTTCTTGGAACCTTAGTACATCAGCTCCAGAGCAGTAGTCCTTGTTGAATTTGTGAAGAATGACTTTGTATTTTCTAACCTTCCAGTAAACACTGTCCTTCTGAAGGCCTTGTCAGACTTTGCTGTAACAAGCTATGGGGAAAAATACAAAGACTAGATGGGTCCAGAGGTCCCTGTTGTCAATGTGGGGTATTTCTGCTCACGTTACAATACTGACGTTGCCCGTGGTTTTTCTACGAGAAGCATCGAGTACACTGAAGACTCTGTAGGAAACTTTGCCTTCTACCTACTTTTGAGAAACGGTTCTCTTGTGAGATAGGATGAGAGAGAGCCACTTGATAAACAGTGAATTAAAAACCAGTCATTATGCAATGTGGAGTTACGCTTGATTTGTCTCCCCTTTTGCATTTGCATTTGTGTCAAACGAAACATTCACTACCTTTGCTCAGGCCAGATTTGAAGTGTGAAAGACATAAATATCATTGAGAGTGAGTATCGTACTCCCTTGTCACCATATTTACGCCTTCCCATGCAGAACTCTTTCCGGAATGGGATCTGATAGGAATAAAAGTTGTCCTTAGCTTTAATCCTGTTGCAAGAGTTCCAGGTTCAAATTTTTCTAAGTACCTTTAAATGAAATTGTTTAGCCTCCCCCTTAATACAGTTCCTAAGTCTGCCATGCGTTTCTTGTAACTCGCACACCATGCATAAAACCTTTCTATTTCCCTGTTTTTTACTCTAGGGCGCTCCTACTGTGTTCGGACACAGCGCATGTTGAACCAGTGCTTAGAATCCCTTGCTCAGAAGGTTCAGAGTGGCGTGGTCATTAATTTTGAAAAATCAGGACCGGATCCTCCTCACATTGGGGAAGGTACAGTTAAAGCTTTATGTAGACCCTCAGCTTAACAGATCTCGGCTTAAGGGTCTTAGCTAATTGCAAATGAGGATTTGGCCATTAAATCGCTAATGCTGCAAACTGACCCGAAGAATATAAATTTGGTTTTGATGGGTGCCCCCCGCTTAAGAGTTGTATCTAGCAATGCTTGTTCATTGATGGGGTGGATTCCATCTCTCTGCATCCCTAGATCTGGTTCAGAGGGATCCTACGGACCATATTTGGGGTGTGCAGAGAGCAGGAAAGGGCTCTCTTGTGGGATAAACACAAATCATGTAGCAACCCTATATTTTTACTCCCACAGCAGGTAATTTTTCTTTGAATACTATCTTTCACATATTGAAAAGCTTACTGGAGTCTCTTCATTACTCAGAAATGATTCTTCTAAATTTTCCATTGACGTAAAACCACTGAACTGTTTTTCTCCAAATGTACACATTTATTTATGAATGAATGAATGATATTTTTATCACCGCCCATCTCCCCCACACGGTGGACCCTGGGCGGTTCACAATAAAAACAATTTAAGATTCTGTAAAATCATAAATAATACCAATAATTAATAAATATAAAATGTAATGAAATCCAAGTAACAGCCCATCTAATTCCACCCATAAGGGGATAAAACTGGTCCCGGCAGAACTAGGGAACCAACCAGCCCCAAGAATGGCTCTTCCTCTCCCCACTCCAAGCCTGGTAGCAGAACCAGGTCTTCATCTGTTTCCTGAAGTCCAGGAGGGAGGGGGCTAACCTCACTTCCGGGGGAAGGATGTTCCGAAGGGCGGGTGCTACTGCAGAGAAGGCCCGCCTCCTGGACCCCACCAGATGGAATTCTCTTATGGACGGGGTCCGCAGCATGCCCTCTCCGCACGACCGGGTGGGACGGGTTGATGTAATGGGTGAGACGGTCCCTTAGGTAATCTGGACCCACTTTTGCACATCTTTGTATCTCCTCTGCCCCAGTGTAGAGAAAATGGTTGCCCTGGTAATGCCGAGGAGCTTATTAATGTTCCATGTTTCTTACTGTTCTGTTTTGTTCTTGGATTTTAGATGGACTGGTTGATGCCACAAGGCCTGTCAATTCCTTCGGTTCTCAGTCATGGCACAGCTGTCATAAACTCATCTATGTGCGTCCAAACCCTAAAACAGGCGTGCCTGTTGGCCACTGGCCAATTCCTGAATCTTTTTGGCCTGATCAGAATTCACCAACGCTGGTATGTAGGATACTCTAGGAATACTATGGTCCATAGCTGAGACAACATCGTAATGGATGTGTTCCTAGTACAAATTCTGACGTAGTCTGAAAACCAACAAAGGCCAGCGGTTGTCCTGTCTCTCAGCTCCATTCCACCTCCTGCTCTGAGGGCATGACCAACCTGTCTTTCAGATGGTTAGATACCACACGTGAAGGACCAAACAGCATCAGAGCTATTCTACTTTATAACTGTGTTGAGGCTTATTAGGTTTGTAAAAAATCTGGAGTAACTTGAATGTGCAGAGTTAAGCTAAAATTGTTGCCAAAGTCCTTTTTGGCCTGGGTACCAAATCAGGCTGGGACTTTACCTTCTGCGGTGCTTCTGACTCTGCTGTTACGTCCTTCCTAGCCCCCTCGCACCGCTCATCCGGTGGTGAGGTTCTCCTGTGTGGATTGTGAGCCCATGGTGATTGATAAATTGCCGTTTGACAAGTACGAGCTTGAACCGTCGCCTTTAACACAGTACATCTTGGAACGCAAGTCTTCTCATGTCTGCTGGCAGGTACGTGCATGATATGTGTTACAGAGGCTGACGCTGTGCAGGTCTAAAAGCAGCACGGCAACGGAGTGATGGGTTTGGAAATAGCAGAACCAACTCTGCTGGTTCTGTCCTTCGCTGGGTAGCCCTTGGCTGCACGCAGAGGGGCCTCCGTCCAATCCTCAGAATCTCCTGTTGTAATCAGAAGACTCTGAAGGAAAGAACGTCCTCTGCCTGCTGTCCTTTGGACCAGCCGTGCTAATCTGAGCAGGCGCCTGAAGCCCAAACTTGCATGTTTCTTGTGATAATCAATTTCCTATGCAAGTGCATATGCTATGTAAGCGACTGGGGAAGGCGATGGCAAACCACCCCGCTCTAGAGTCTGCCAAGAAAATGTGAAAGTGGCGTCCCCCCAAAGGGTCAGACATGACTCTGCTTGCACAGGGGACCTTTCACCTTGTAAGTGCAAATGGCACATAGGCCAATGCATGGAATTGCATGCTGCTGAGTGAGAAGGCTGTTGATGGACTGGTAGGAAGTTTCATTTCTCTGCACGTGGTGGTGGTGGGGGAGATAGTGAGTCCCCTGCATTTTGCCTGATCCTGAGACTCTCCTGCAACTTCTCTCCCTGTCAGGCCCGTTAGACAGTTGGCCCTATTGACAACCGTAACATAAATCTCCAAATCCTAGTAACATAGTTTAAAAGAGCATAAGGAAATGATTAAAACCCTCTTCCAGAACTCAGGAAAAACCATATTTGTCTTAATACGAATGTCAACTGATAATGTGGGAATTGTTTGACAGGTTATGTTAAAAAATGAGATGGTGGGCTAAGTAGGACTAGAAAGCTCCATGGGGCGCTAGTCTTAGCAAGATAAAGTGAGGTTTTGATAGTATAGTTCGGTGTTTCTCAACCCTGGTGAGTTAGATGGGTGGACTTCAACTCCCGGAATTCCCCAGCCAGCCATGGCTGGCTGGGGTTTCTGGGAGTTGAAGTCCACCCCTCTTAAACTCACCAAGGTTGAGAAACACTGGTGTAGTTTGTTAAATAAGGGAGGTTGAGAATCATACTCTCTCCAGACTGCTTTTTTTCTAACATATATAATGTTTTTTCCCAATCTGACCCTTTTTGGATACATAGGAGTACAATGCTCATTGCTATCAAGGCGACTTTGGGTGGATATTTTCAGAGTTGGGGTTTGGCACATCTGTCATGCACTGGGTTGGGAAAGTTTGCTCTCGGTTCACTAGAGGAAATCAGGAATTTAAAGCGTAGGACGTGAAGCAGCAGTCATCTCTTTACAACGGTGTTTCTCAGCCTTGGCAACGTGAAGATGTGTGGACTTCAACTCCCAGAATTCCTCAGCCAGCATGGCTGGCTGGGGAATTCTGGGAATTGAAGTCCACACATCTTCACGCTGCCAAGGTTGAGAAACACTGCTTTATAAAATATGCTGAGCTCTTGTCTCACAAATGTAAAACATACAGTACTTTTTATAAGAATGTTTACCCCTGGATTATTTTTTACAACTTGTTTTTTAATAGCGAGCCAGGCACTCTGCTGCTCCTGGTGTATCTACGTTTCCCCTTCCCTTGTTCTTCCTTCCTAGGTATTTGTGAGCAGTAGCGGAAAATACAGCGAGCTCGGACATCCCTTTGGGTATCTAAAGGCCAGCACCAGTTTGACCTGTGTGAATCTCTATGTGATGCCTTACAATTATCCTGTTCTGCTTCCTCTGCTCGGTGAGTAACGCCCCGCCCGGCCACCTCACTGCACTGTAGGAAGGTAGCCTTGTCTGTCTATATTTGTCCGTGATGTATGTTTGCCAGCCGTTTTCTTAAACGGGATGGGAACCAGAGTGTTGCAAACTGCTACGTTGGGAGAAGAGGATTTTTACACCCCCTCTCCCTTTTTTTCTCTGCAGCAGAGGAGGAGAGCCACCTGCTGCCAGTGCATGTTTGATGCTGCTCACCTCCTAGACTCGTAGCTTCTTCCTTAATTGGAGTAAGGTTCAACCTCCATTCTTTTCCCTCTTTCAGGCTGTGGTGTCTACATTTCTTGCAGCAGCATGTGTAGCCCTGTGTTTTGTTTTCATTTGAGAACTTGGGCTCAGAACTTCCAAGGGTTTATGCAGGGGGAAAAAACAAACAAACTTGCTGTTCCCTTCTTTTGCAAGAAATAAGCACCTTACCTCTGGGTGGATTGATTTCACAGATTTATTTTAGCCTGGATCCTGACTTCCAGTCTGAAGGAAACCCAGGATGCCTTGCCCTGCTGCATTTCAGTTTTTGGCTCCTAAAGCAGAGTGTCTGGGTAGAAAGAGAGTCAGCGTTGTTTAAGCCCTGTGTTCAGGCTCCATGCTGGAGCTTGAATGTCTCTGGGCGGCCTCTGGCAAGTTCAGCACGTTCATCCTTCCTCCCAGTATAACGCAGATAGCCTCTTCTTCAGAGTTGCCACAGCGATGGTGACCGAGGTGGATTTTGCCCATGGAAATTGCGTCCAAATTTAGAGCGAGCCCTTTTTCAGATCCTGAAAACGAGCTCATTGCAGATCCTGTTTGTTAGCCGTTGCATAAAAGGGTAAAATTAATTTCTGACTTGTGAATGCTGTGGAAGGAAACACATTGGGGTTGCGTGGGCGTGTCCAGTTCTGCTTTCCTCCTGGTCACTGAGCCCAATTTCAGCTTTGTCCATTAACGCCAACTCTTGGCTCGTTGTGTAGGCCAATAACCTTCCTTTCCTCTCCTCTCCCATTTCTAACTCCCCAGCTGTGCAGTTCAGAAGTGCATGGACTTCCCTGCCTTGTAAGTGGACTTGACAGAGACCTAGTTAGAGCCTCTTGGTTGTATTTTACGAGTTTTACAGCTCTGCCCTTTTCTTTCTCTGCCACCTCTTGTTTTCATGACAGAAAACAAATGTAAGGCAGATTCCTTTTTTAGCATCTGTACCTCTCTTCACATGTTCATTTTAGGCCTTTATTTTTCATCCAGCTGACTAAATGTTAGGCAGCAGGGTGGAGATTCCAGGCTGCATGAGTCATAGACAAGATGTTTGCTATGTGGTTGGGTAACTTTGCAAACGGGGGAATGATAAAGGGAAGTGTGTGTGCCTTGTGCTATTTCTTGCCTCAGTTGAGGAATACATCCAGAAGCACACTGAATTACTTACTGATGAGTCCTGGTATCTTCTTAAAATTTTTATCCCTCTGAGCTCTCTTGCTTCCTTGGAACAAAACGGTTAAAGGTTTTGCAGACATTCAGATTGATCATTGATTAGTATATTTTGGGGCTTCCATTTCAGGAACACTTTCTGCTTATTCTTGGAAGCCCTCATACCCCAAATTGTGTATAGGAATATATTTTGAAGGGGTGGTTTTGGAGAGAGAACTGCTGGTAAATAAGAGATTCTATTCCCCCCCTTCCCTTCTTTTTGGTATGGTTTTATTTCAGATTTGCTTCAGACCTTGTTCTGTTCCTATAGGCCAAGGAAAACAGGAACTTGGGAGTCCTTGCTATTCTCCGTTTCAATTTTTTTTCCTGATACGTATATAGAGAAAGAAACCTACATTAAACGATGTTCCTGTTTTATCTGTATTGGCCTTCCAACTATATTGATTTTATTTGGCCGCTTCTCAAATTTTGTTTGTTTCTTGCAATTTTTTTGGTCAATTTTGTTACATTTGTTATACTAAAATTTGAGAATATTTGCTGCCCCAAGTTGGCAGAGATAATAAACGGAAATGTTAAACAACACCGAAAACTCTCCTCTAGGTTGTCCTTCCCAGTTCTTGGTTGAAGGCTATAGATTGCATGAGATGGATGTCCCTTGTCTTGATTATAGTTAGCTGAGTGCAGATTTGGAATCCTTTCTGTCAGCCAACTGTTGAATTTTCTGAGAAAAATTTCCATCAAGTTGTGTCTCCCAAAAGTAACACACTAATGATGGCTTGTTTGAGGTCTGCTTTCTATTAGGAATGAGTAATTTATGTTGCAAGGAACTTCTCAGGGATTCTATCCGTAGCTTAAATACCTATTTTAAAACAATCGGCATTGCTGCAGATAACCTTTGAAAGAGTGCCCCGCCCTTTGCTTGAGCTTCTTGTTGTGAAGGGATGTAAGGAACAAGCTGTACTGAAAGCTAAGGAAGACCCTGATTTCAGATTAAGGCTGTGTGGCATGCTTTGAAAACAATTTCAGACAGTTTGAAGGCTGCTTTAAAGAAGTGCTGTGTTTGCACTCCATGTTTTGAAGCACTGTTTCTGAATCATTTTCGAAGTACGCCCAGGCCTGCTTCAGAGGTCTCAAACTAAGTAACACTTCTCTTTTTTTTCCCCTTGCCGTTGAGTCAGACCTGACTACTGGTGACTACATGGACAAGTCCAACTACTTCCAACATTTTTGGAAGTGTTTTGCCATTACCCTTTTAGAGCTGAGAGTGGCTGGTCCAAGTTCACCTAGTTGTCTTCTGCCTAAGGCCGGATTAGAGTTCGGGTTTCCCAGTTCCTGCTCCAGCGTCTTAATGCCTAGTCAAACTGTCTTTCTTGAGACGTATTATTTTTATGTGGTAACCCTGGACTGAGTTGTGGCATATAGTAGCATTCTGTGCGTCTTTATAAGCGACGTATCTTGTCAGTTCCAAAATGGGATTTGACCTTGGAAACACACATCCCTTTGGATATTGGTCCTTAAGGGATAATCTCATGGAGCAGGAGGTAGATGGGTTACTTTGACTGTGATGTGTTTGTGCGCAGTATGTAACTTGAATTGTTTCTCCTCTTTGCAGATGATCTTTTTAAGTTTCACAAACTTAAGCCAAATTTGAAGTGGCGACAAGCACTGGACAGCTATTTAAAAACAATGCCTCCCTACTACTTAGTGGTATGTAGTTCTGTCCTTTTTATGGGCTCAAATGAACTGGTGGCTGATGTTCCTCGGGAGAACATCTTTCGCATGTCTTTCAAGTAAAACGGCTTGCATGCCAGGATTCCGAAGTTCTTAATGCTTGCAATTTCGTAGTCCCTCCTTAAATGTTTTGGAATTGTTGCCTAGCATATCAGATTTTTTGGGGTTGTTTTTCAACCACCCTCCCTCCCCCCCTTGCTGGGTCCATTAACTGCAGATCTCTGGGCTACTACTGCAAGTAGTGTAAGCAAGGGGTGATAGCACTTAACCATGCACCTGGCTGGGCCAGAGATGGGAGGGAAGCTGGTTGACTAGGTGGGCAATGTGGAAATTACCTGCATAGCTTGGGCAAGATGCCGCGTTGTGGACTTGCATCATCCCGGCAATCAGGGTCTCCAGCCTTTTGTGCTGTGACTGGTGGTGGTGCCAGGCTGGTTCCACGGCCTGGGCGCCCACAGTGAGGTGCCTAAACGACTGGAGTGTACGACTTTGAATCCATGCTTCCAAAAAATGGCATGCTGGAGCATCAACTCTGCTGTGCCTTAATTTCACGTGTGCTGATCTGTGAGACTTCTTTTTAAACAAACGAACAAACAAACAAACAATTTTTTTAAAGAAAAAGATTTGATACTCTTCTTACTCTTGTGTATTTTGTTTTCCTTATAGCCATTAAAGAAAGCCCTAAGGATGATGGGAGCTCCAAATCTGATATCAGATAATTTAGATTGTGGACTTAGTTACAGTGTTATCTCTTACCTTAAAAAACTCAGCCAACAGGTAGTATCGACAAAACCTTTGAAATTAGAAGTACATTAATTATTATTTTTTTTAGTGTGTGTTGCTCTAGTTATATAAATAAATCACCTAAGGAATGTCTTTTTCCCCCCTATTTTTGAGATAGGTAAAAGACCTGTTTGCATCTCTGTTTCCAATAGGTGGTGGTTGGGTCCCTAGAACAAGTTAGAGAGGAGGGCAAACAATTTTAGCGAGGCTGTTCACTGCTCGCTGGGCTGCAGTTGTGTATAATTAGCATTGACAGTATTGAAACAGCAGCAGCCGTTCTGTGCTGTTGGTGCCTGAAGGCCATGTATCTGTCTAGAACTGTTTTTTTTTTTTAAAAAAAACTAGCCAAATTGCAATATCAAGTAATAATCTTTCCCCAGTCCAATGATCCCTTTCTTCTGAGTGTGTAAGACATGCTAAGAAGTACATCTCTTCAGGTTTTGTTGAGTTGGGTAAAGGTTGCATGGGCCAGGGAAAATGCTAAAGGGTGCCTAATGCTTTAAAGAATGCTGTGGAAGTATCTTCCCTGCAGAGTGGGAAAATCTTCCCATAGAGTAAACTTAACATTGCAACTCAAGAGAACCAATCACAAAGTGTCTTTGGCATTTCCTCCCCTCTGTTCTCCTGTTTTTGAAACAGGGATGGCCAAGGGAGTGGGCTTTTTAGGTTTCTTTGCAGTAATGGGAAACCTCATCTTATCCATTGCTGTTTTGGGTAGCTTGAGCAATTTGCTAAGAGATCTGCTACCTACCATGAGATGGTATATGAGTTACCGAAAAAACATTCCCCTTCAGATAATTTGAGGTAGTCAAGGAAGGGTTCCAGTGTCCCAAGCAGAACTTAACAGAAGGGCTTAGGACAGTGTTTCTCAACCTTGGTAATTTTAAGACACGTGGACTTCAACTCCCAGAATTCCCCAGCCAGCATGGCTGGCTAGGGAATTCTGGGAGTTGAAACCCACACGTCTTAAAGTTGCCACGGTTGAGCATCACTGCCTTAGGAGCTAACATGCTCAAAGTGCAGCCAGATTGAAGTAGCTGGGATGTAGCGCTTATCTCCTTGGTTTTCGGTGGGATGCGATGCTACACAGTACTTGGCGTACAATCATCACAAAAGACTTGAGAAAGCAACTCTTGGTCATATTGAGGATAGACTTAAAATTTGCTGTTTGTGCTGTGGTGGCTGTGACCTTTGCTAGTAGTTACATGAGAAAGCCAGGATGTGTGATAAAACAGTCCCTCAAATTCAATGTACAGTCTGTAAAATACTTGGAAGCAGGATATGGCTGTGACTTTCCACACAGTTAATTCTATAGAAGTCTAGTGTGGGGTAACGCCTTACTGATCTCTCTCTCTCTCGCTTGCTTTTTCTCAATTACACAAATTTCCTTTGGAATACTTACACTAGAGGATGCTGGCCAAGGTTATTTGTAGTTAAGTTGCTTAAAATGGAGCTGTAATGCAAAGGGCAGGAGACCAGGATGTATTTTAGGTGCACTTTGTGGAATTGTTACTGCGACTTCTTGGGTGAGAAGGTTGCTCTGTCCAAAACTGGTCCTGGAAATCCCAACGGAGGTTCTGGGTCAATGCTCTGGATTGCTTGCAGTGTTCTTTGAAGTATTGGCCCTTGCTGCACAAACTTTTAATCCCTTTGCAGTGCAGTAGCCTTTACAGGACTAATATAAATCAGGCATGCAAGTTTTTAAGCTGCACAGATCCCTTCATGGAGTGACATTGAAAATATGATTATTCGCAGCAGGAGACTGTGGAGTGGGACAGGCTAAAAAGGAATGCCGAGGACCTGCTTTAGATGAGAATTGGCTTTTTCATTCTGCCCAGTGAAAATCCCTCCGCCATTGTTGCATTTCTTCTGCCTTTACCTTATATGCAAAAACACTCTTGACTGACTTTTCTGCTGCCCATTTTGCAGAGTAAGCCATCCATATGTATAGTCGCTTAAAAAATGCTGTGTGTAATTTGAAAGCTTGCATAACCTTGACGAGTGAGTGTGATGGTGTTAGCAAAATGCTGTGAATCCTTGAGAGGACCTTTTAAAAGCAGTTTTTATTTAATCTCCTGAAACTTGGAAGGCAGGCTTTGTCTTTTTGGAGTGCTAGGCATTTGCTTTATGCTAGAAACATTGGCAGTGCTCTTGGCTGTCATTAATGGGCGATGTGATTTTTATTGCAGACAAAAATAGAGTCGGAGCGGATAATAGGGTCAGTGGGTAAGAAAGCACCACAAGAGACGGGCATTAAAGTGAAAAGTCACTCCAGTGGCCTCTCCCTCATCCAGAGCAGGGATTTCAAGCAATTGCTTCAAGGGATCTCTGGTGAATCTCCTCTGAGGCTGCCTGAAATGAATGTGAAGGAATTTGCTGGCTTCCACATAGGGCTTTTGAATAAGGTGAGTTCGATAAAGTGTTTCAAAGAAGCAGACTCCTGGCTCTGCATCTTCGGGTATCTCAGAGGCAAAACAAGACTAAGCAAATTATGCTCTTTGCCCAAACCCAGGATCTGAAGCCACAGGCCTACCGCAATGCTTATGATATTCCTCGTCGCAGCCTTTTAGATCAGCTGACCCGGATGAGGACTAACCTGTTGAAAACACACCAGTTTATTCTCGGCCAGGATGAAGGTAAGGATTCCCGTGGTTTGTTGGCTGTGGAGTTCTGGGATGATCCCCTTGGCTGGAGTGCAGGGCGTTGCTCTACGTCTGCCTCAGAATGATCCGTACAGCCTTCATGGGTTTCCCAGCCCTCGATCAAGGGTTGAGCAAGGAAAGCCGTGTGCTTTATCTCAGAGCTGAGGCCTGTTTCCGGGAGTAATTTGGACGTGTGGGATTCTTGGATTGTACACCATTTGAATTACAGAATGCGGAAACTTTCCCTCTTGGCTACTTTGTCTTGTCTCCTTCATGGCTTTTGTTTTGTTGCGCTTGTTTCCCAGGAAATGTTTAATATTGGAAGGTGCAAATCAAGGGAGTCAAGAAGCCTTCCTGTTACTGCCTTGAGATGCTTTCTGTTGGCTGCAGGAGTAGTCTTCTGCCCTGAGCCCCTGTGCCTTTTAAAGCATCTGAGGACCAAGGTGTTAAGACAGTGGGAGGAAGTGCCCAGTGGAAAAACAGTTGATCAGCTTAAAAGTTGACAGTTTAGAAGGTCGTCTTAACGGTGGAGTTTGAGACTAGGACATCTCATCCAAGTGTGTCGAGACTGTAGCTACAGACTTCTCAGCCAACATGGTCGAAGGAAATACTGATAGTTGAAGTCCTTCCTCATTTGGGGAACATCATGTTGGGAAGGATGCATTAAAGCTGCTAGTAATACAGTGGTTGAGGAAATTGCTTTCTCTGATGTGGCTCTTCTTCCAAGGAGAGGTTCTTACTGCAGCCATAGGCTTTGGGGGACTTTAGGAAACGTTGACTCTTTGGACAGTGAGGGATGTGGCTCTTGTGTTGGTTGCAGATTGCCTTCACAGTGTTCCTGTAGCACAGATGGGGAACTACCAGGAATACCTGAAGATGATGCCTTCTCCACTTCGGGAAATTGACCCAGACCAACCCAGAAGGCTTCATACTTTTGGAAACCCTTTCAAGCAGGACAAGAAGGTACGGGTGGCTGCTGCTTCATGGCTGGACGCCGGACTCCATCCTCCTCAGCCTTGGGGAATTGATGCAGAAGGTGCAGCGTGTCATTCTTTGTGGGTCAGGCTGATGTGGCATTTCTTTTCCTCCCAGGGAATGATGATTGACGAAGCGGATGAATTTGTCACCGGTCCTCAGAACAAAGTCAAGCGTCCAGGAGAGCCCAACACGCCCGCTTCCCTGAAGAGAAGGCGCAGCATGTCCCCGCTGCTGAGACGGCCACAGTCACCGCCGGTGATGGCCAACCACGTTGGTGGGAAGGGATCTCCCCTGGCTGCCGGGCCCCCGTCCAATCCCAGTCCTAAAGCTACACCAGCTTATAAAGGTATTCAGTTGCCCAGCTGCCACAAGGATTTTAATCCTTCATTCTTTGTGCCCTCCTTGAAAGACGGGCTCTGCTCGTACAGAAGTAGACGTGGTTGCCACAGGGTGTAGACGTGGCAGGGAGATGCACCAGGCATCCAGGCACCTCCTTGAGCTTGCACAAGATAGACATGTGCATGCACACCGATAAAACTTTTAAATGTTAAAGGTGTAACACAGCTCCTAAATGAAAGCATCTTCGTTTTTATGAGTGGAAAAAAAAAAGGTTTATCACCGGTCTTTCCCTGTGGTCGCCAGCAGGCGGCTCTGTAATTCAGTGCCTGGTGCGTCCTCCAGGACGAGTGACTCGGCTGCATCAACTTTCCAGGATTCTGCTCAAACCTGTGTGTCTTTCTCAGAGCTAGGCATGAGGTCCTTCATAAAACAAAGGGGTTTCCTCTGTTCGAGGAAGCCTATTTCACAGGTCAACTTCCAGCAATGGGAAAGGGAGGTTTCGATAGAACAGCCTGTCTTACCGGTCTTGTGGATTTGGGATGGATGTATTAATTGGGGATATTTTTCTTCTCCGATTGGCCTGCTGTTGTCTGGTGCTGGCCCTGCTTATCTGGGTGTTGGATACTTGAACTTTTTACTTGGTGCCTAAAAATCTCCAAATTGGGGCCTGGATAAACAAAGAAAAATGCAAATAAGCTGTCTTCTCTGCCATCAGCCCTCTTATGAGGGCACCTGTGCTGTGCAGTAGCTAAGTTTGTTCCAGAAATCCTGGTGCAAGTCCAGGCAGACCTTTAAAAGGCAGGGAATAGCACAGAAATATGTGACTTCTGAGTTGCTGTGAAGCTGGAATTCAAGCCTTCCTGTAGACTGAAAGGAGTTTATCCTCTCTTGTTGGAGTTTATCCTGTCAACTTTGTTCTGTTTTTTGGTGGGGGTTGTGAGTCTTGTAGCTCTTTCAGTGTTTCCTACCTTTTGAAACTCAGAGCCAAGCCTTCTCTCTCACAGATGCAAACAGCAGTACGGTTCAAGATGGCAATGGCGAAAAGAAAGAGAATTTCCAGTTGCTGGACAAGCCCGGGGATGGACCATTGATGCATCTTGTTCCTCCACCCCCGGCCATTGTGGTGGATGAAGACCTGCCAAACGACGTGGACTCTTTGGCCAGTGAACTCAATTGCGTTGGGGAAGACGGATTGGACCACAGGCCTGTTGTCAATTCCCTTGTACGGGGCCCTTTAAACTACAATATGTCTGCCGAAGACCAAAAGCTACTGGTGGAACCAGCTTCTGGAACTGTGCCAAATTCAGTGAAAATAACATCCAGTATGTTTGAAGGGAACAATGAAGTTATCAAAATCAAGGTTATGAAGGAGGTTCGCAAACCTGGGAGAAGTAAGTGATAGGAAAGAAGGTTCTTAAGAGAGGCGGGCGGACTGCGCATGTTCCATCCTGCCTGCAAACCAATAAATTGGAAAGAAAATGGCCTTTCCTTTAGTTTTAGCTGGCATGGCACTGAGAGTTTTGTATCTTGGTTATTACAGAAGTTCTAAGTTGTCCTGTCTGCACCTCCCATAAACCCATTCACCTAGAAGCAAAGTTGAGGTTCTTTAAGGCGACGCGCTTAATGAGCAGCCTTTAGCATTAACAGTCCCTTTTTTGGAATGAGCATAAGGAATCTTGTGAGTGTTGGAAAATATCCATAAACAAAGGTGCACCACAATATGCTGAATACCTGTCAAGTGAAAAAAAAAAAATTTATTCAATATTTTATTCCACCCAACAGTTTTGAGCTGTTGGGTGGAATTCAGTTAAAAAGTGGAGAGAAGGACATTAAACCTGACAGCAGCAGAAGACTGGTTCTTCTCTTGAGAGTGACACTTTAGAATCATAGAGTTGGAAGGAACCTTAAAAGTCACCTAGTCCAATCGCTTGCTTAGCACAAGATCCACCAGAACATCTCTTAACAGATGACCCTTCAACCTCTGTTCCAAGTGGCAGAGGGACCTCCACAGAAAAAACTCAGCATGTGTAACAAACTGTTCCATTGGCTGACAGCTTGTATAGTTAGGAAGTTCCTCCTGATGGTTAGCCTGAACCTCCTTGTAGTTTTAACCTGTTTGTTTTGTCCTGTCCTCTGAGGCAGTAGAGAATAAATCCACTTCATCTGCATGATAATCCTGATACTTGAAGACCACTGTTGTATCTTCTGTTAGTCATCTCTTCAGTAGGCTAAACATTGCCAGATCCTTTAACTGTTTCTCTAAGGTTTTATTTTCAGCCCCTTCACCATCTTGGTAACCAACTTGTTCCAATTTGCCACTGTTCTTTTTGAACAATGATGCTTAGAACTGGACACAATGTTCCAAATGGGGTCTAACCAGGGAGAAAATTTCCATCATCTAGACAGCACATCATCTCATGATTAGATGGTGTGAAGCTCAAAGTGTTTATGCACTTTGTCACCGTGGTGCTGTAAATCATCATTTATGATACAGTTGGTGTGAATCCAGCCAGTTTTGACCGAATCAGCTGTAGCTCAGTTATGTCGGAGGTTTAGGAGAGGCAGGAGAGTGACTCGTATCACCAATTGGTTTTATTTTAAATGTTTTTTATTCCGCTTTTCAGTCAATCCAGGGAGCAGTTTATATATGTTCTTGGTCTGCAGACACAAGGCAGAAGGAGAAAGAGGGTGGGGTTATCTTGTAGTTCTCAAGGTCTTCTGGAAGCTGAGAAGGAGAAATGCTGGCTGGGTGGGAATTTTGCTATGCTGGCTGGTTGTAGAGTTGGAATAAAAGGTTCTGATGGTGTGCCAATTCTATCATAATCCAACTCTGTCTTTTTTTTTTAATCGTAGATTATGAAAAAATCTTCTCTCTCCTAGAAGAAGTACAAGGCCCTGTAGAAATTCAAAAATATTTCATTGAATTTGCTATCAAAGAAGCAACAAGGTTTGTATCAAGACAACATGCTGCAAGTTCAAACAGAAGTGCTTAGTTTATTCCCTGGACTTTTTATGTATTTTGCGAATACTTAAAATACGCTCCCTTCTGTAGGGTTCCAAGCGGCAGAGGGACCTCTACTGTTTTCTGAGAGATCAAAGCTTTTGGCCATTGTCTGTTAACACTGTATAGAAACGCTAAGCTTGGTATATATTTTGAGACGGAGAAGTGGTGGATGAGTGCAATACCCATTATTAAACAGCCTCCCCCTCTTTTTCTTAGGTTTAAAAAACGGGTCTTAATTCAGCACTTAGAAAGAATACTAGAGGAAATAGAGTTCGGCAGCCTTCCCAACAGGATTAATCATGTCAACAGTAGATAATAGTGTGCCGGCAAGAGGAACGGATGGGTCAAGGCGATGGAATTTGCTGTGTCGCGGAGGAATGGAAGAGGACGTGGCAGCGGCCGCCTCTGCCGGCCTGGCACCCGGGTGGCCTTTCTGTTGGAGTCTCAGAAGAAGGGTGACGTTTTCACGCTTGCGAACCTCTTTCGCCGGACACCTGAGGAATTTGCTGCAGGAGGTGTGGCTTCCTCCCTCCCCACCCACCTTTGGAGGGCTGAAGAAAGACACTCAGTGCTGCCCCCGGTCCCGCAGGTGATGAGAATTTACTCATTTGAACCATTGCTGTAAGACACTTTAAAGGGCTGCCTTAGGCAGCAGGGCGAATGGCACCCCCCTTACCACTGCACTTGTGTTGGAGCGATGACCCTTTGTCCCAAAACAAAAGGAAAGGAAAGGAAAGAGGAGAGGAGGAGGAGAAAATTCCCTCCGTGGTGGTAGTGCGTGTTGTCTCTACAGGCACGAAGGCGAAGCTTCCCGCGAGAGCAGCTAGCCGGCCCGGGCCCGAGGTTGCAGGGTAGATTGAATTGAGAGTAAAGGCGCTGCTCACCCGGGCTGAGGAGGAGCTCTCCAGAGCCCTGGGACGGATGGATGGATGGACGGACGGACGGACTGGCTGGCCGGCTGCTGCTGCTGCTGCTGCTGCTGCTCCTTGGTGGCCACTAAACCGCTGAACAACCTACCTCTGATAGTCTCCTCTTCTTCTTTTGTCCGCAGACGTTCCCAAAGCGCGTCCGAGGCTCCCCAGGTCCAGGCTTCAGTTCTCTTTCATCCTGTGGGGAGGACGGAGACTCTTCACGTGGACTTGGCTTTGGAAGCGCTTAACGGAAACTTGGGGTTTAGAAAGGAAACAGAGGCCAGGAAAAGAACTCCCCCCCTCCCTCCCCCCCCGTGCATTTTACTTTTTAAATGTTCGTACGAGAAGAAATTATTTTGGATGGTGTTGTTTAACAGATCCTTATTTGAGATATCAAATGGTGTGTGTGTGTGTGTGTATATACACCTCTATACATATATATATATATATGTATGTATATATATATATATGAGAAAATTTTTTGAGCACTTGTACATAATAAAAATCATTTTATGATTTTTCTAAGAAGTGCCTGATCTGAATGGGGAATGGTGCACGGCGTCTTGGCATTCCAGTGGCCTCTAAGCTCCCCTGGGGGAAAAAAAAGTCCTTGAAAAGGAGGAAATTGCGCATCTCTTCCCCTCGCTCCCCTCCAGCTTCTCTCACATTGAAGGGCACAGAGCTGAGCCACCTCAAGGGCTTTCCCTTGGTGGTTAGCGGTTGGCAGGCATTCCTTTCTCTCCCTTCTGCTGCTGCTGGGAGAGCCACTTCTGTCGACGGCCGAGGAGCTGTGGAGCTGCGTCCACCGGCCTCGGAGCTGGGCTACGCAGGTGACTGCGTGGGGCTGCTCTTTCAGACTTCGGCCTGCTGCAGCCAGCTTCCGCGTTTGCCGCTTTTCGGGAAAGTTAGTGGTGCATCTGCTGGACGATAAGTGAACTTGGTGTGCTCTGGATGTTCTACCTTTAGCCAGTGGCAAAGGACTGGGAATTGTCATTCCGAACAACCAGAGACAACCCCCTACCAGCCCCTCCCTACAAAGAAGCAAGCAATTGGACCAATTTTAAAGGAGACAGGCTCTGTTGACTTCACAGGTGCAAGCATCCCAAGCCAGGGGATGTGGTTGCCTGTGTCCATCTTGAGCGTCTGTGGGAGAAAGCTGGCTAAGTTTTGGCAGGGGGTCTTTCCCGTGTAGCTGCAATTTCAGAAGAGTGATAAAGACCTTGAGGAAGGGTTAGAGCGATCTGGCTTGCAGTGCACCTGAAGAACCAACTCATGCACTGACTATTCACACACAACTCAGCACCTGGAACAAACCTGTTGGGTGTGTTTCAGTGTCTTTTGGGGGCCAAGTGGCTTTTTGGAGGAATTTGGGAGATGACTTCTTGTTTTCTTAAATGGGATACACATCTTAAGAGTTGTTGTTCTGTTTGTCTTGGAAAGAAATTCTGTTCTCAGGGATTACGGGGGAGGGACCCCTACGGCCACAGAGAGGGTTTGAGGCCAAAGGTTGCCCGTGCCAGGTATCTTGGATTAGTGTGTGATGCAAACAATAATAGCATTCTACTGTAAAAGCCTTCATTCCAAAACTCCGTCTTACAGGTAGAAAGGTTAAACACAGTCCTGAAAGCTGTACCAAGGAAGTCTCACTCCCTGGTATGCTTTCAGGGGGCTGTATTTGCAAGGTGAGCTGGGCAGGTGAATGAAAAAGTGAGGACCACCAGTTTGACATAGGTGCTCCGTGTTCTGGGGCAGTCGTGCTGCACCTTTGAGTTGAAGCTTTTAACGCTGTAACTCCCTCAACTTTCCCCTTTGTGCTCAAACCTCAAGGGCAGAGGGAAAATGCTGTTGTAAGAAGTTGGAACTAAGGATGCAGCCTGATTTTCGCATAGATCACCTTTCTTCCAGGACTTGGTGCACAGGCTGAAGAAATTTCTGCATTTGCTCCACCCCGAGAATAATCACGACGATAACTAGAAAAGTCATGTGCTAGTGAGATCTAGATGCTTAAATTCTGTGGTCACTTACAGTAGTCATCACAGGATAGTAGGAATTAACTGGATGTAGACATTGCTTGGAACTGAAATGTCATGTTGCGTTGGCTAGGTCTTATTGCAAAATTACCTTACAGCTGCAGGCAAAAAATTTATCTTGCATGCAAAAACCACTGATTATATTGGCAGACTGGTTCCAGCCTTAAATGAGGCAAAGTTTTCCCTGCAGGCATACTGGAAGAAAGTAGCACAACGGTCCTGAGAAAATACTAAAAATAAAACCCACCTATAATGATTTGTGCAGCTTCTCTTGTTTTCCTGCACCAAAGCAACATCTCCAGGGAGAGAAATGGAAAGCTGGCTTGTGTTTACAAGAGGTGGAGTCAAGATACATAATTATGGGGTCCAGCAGCTCGAAGTTACACTTCCATCTAGCACAGCCAAGAATACATTGATCAAGCAAGGCTGTTTCTATGTGGTACCTTCAGTTTCAGAAATACTGGAAACTTGGAAGTGGGTGTTACGTGTAAATTTATGTTCCCATAAATTAGGCCCATTGATCCCCCAAAGCTGACACATGCACCCCCAATTGTTGGACTGTAATTAAGTGCTTATCCACAAATGCCAGGGGGACACACAAGGGCTGCAGAGGGAGGTGGCAAAGCCTATGCTGGGAAATAATACTGTGCATTTTGTGTTAACTGATGGTGTAATTGTTTTCTCTTTCTCTTTCCAAATAATTTTCTCGAACTGTAAGGAGTATAATGAACTGGGAACCCCAAAACTCATTGGAGGATCACCCTATTCAATCTTTTTTTTAAGTAGTTCAGTGCATCGTCTCTCCCTCCCTTCAGAGAAATCCATAATCCTTCAGATCTAAGAACTTGTTTCACAAGTTTACACCACTGTAAAAGATCTGATTCTGCAAAAATAATTCTTACTCTGTTTTGGAATAATATTAGTTCTTTATTGAACATTTCAAGAGCAAAAAGGGGAAGAAACAAAATTTGCACACTTGTAAAATAACCATTGATGCTGAAGGGGGACCTGTTTATTTCTTGTAAGTTTAATAGACCCAGAACGTGCTTGAACAGAAATTCGTCACAAAGACTGACATTGGAGAGAGATTTCCTTTTGGTAGCAAAATTTGCAAGTTCTTGGCAAACCCTACTAGTCTCAGGATAAAGAATTAATAAACAAGGACCCCAGCTTGAAACGGCATATACTAAAGCAGCAAACACTGAATAGGCAAATCACTGGCGTTTTATAGAGCTGTTTTGATATCCTGTCCCCATTAACTACCCACTTGATTGCTTTGTGAATTTTAAAAATTGGGCTAGAGCATGTCACTTGGATACAAGACTGAATTAAAAGCTGCTAGAAGAAACAGCATCCCCTGGAAAGGAATGGGAGACAGAATAGTCAAACGGGCAGCTACTTTGAGCATGCATCTCAACACCAGGATATTAGGGCGAAGATGACCAGCAGAGCTACGCAGCTGCCTTAGGAAGTCTGATAGGGTTCACCTACGCCAAATAAAAGGCTATGAAAAGGCTGGGTTTAATTCAAAAGGACCACGGTTGGGACCAACTGATACCAGTGCCAGGTTTGGAAAGGCCAAGATTTGTCACAGTCAAAAGCCTTGCATCCCGATGCTTTGGTTACAGCAGTGTTTCTCAGCCTCAGCAACTTCAAGATGTGGGGAATCCTGGGAGCTGCCAAGATTGAGAAACACTGGGTTCAAGCAATTTTGCACATGGTTTTCAGTGGTTATCATCTAGGGAAAAAATCCTATCTCATGACCTATAAAATGCATGCATTTTATTTTAATCACGAACACACCCCACTTCTTACCCAAGACTTTTGTCCCTGGAAATGCATGTAACAATGCCCTTGAAGGTAAGACATTCAACTTCTCTACATCTTGAGTTACTAATTTGAAACTGGTTACAGTCTGTGAAAAATCAAACTTAGAGCCAACACTTAATGAGTTGGAGGGAATCTGTAGCACCCCAAATATTCCAAGGTGGGTAATTCTGGAAGAAATCTGGTGATCAAATAACGATTATGTTAAAAAATGCAGTAGAGTGGAAAAACAAGTTGAACATGTTCAGTTGCTCAAACAGGAACACGGCAGTTCACGGTATCGCAATCTATCTTTCTAAAACACAGAGCGCGGGAGCTAAATCAAAAGGCACTATCAAAAGCTGAAAGTAAGATCATTGCAAGACACAGTCCTTCCCTTGTGCAAACCTTGCATGCTGTCAAACCACATTTTCCCTTGCCTCAACCAGATCTAGGTTAAGACTAGGCCAGTCTTCCACGTCCTCCTGGTGCCTTGTATGTTTTGGACTACAGTTTTCCATCCGTTCCAACTACACTGGCTGATTTTAAGATAAAGCCCTTTTACAGGAGGAATCCTGGGGTTTCAACCCAGCTCCTCTCTCGGCCACAATCTAGACGACCTGCTGAGTGGGAGCCTGATGCCAGAAGTGAATGGATTACAGCTGTCCTGATTTAGCTCCATGTCCTGCTTAGGCATTGAGACTTGGCCATTGTGGCTTCTTTTCAAAAAGCACACCCCTTTCATAACCAGTGAGCACTTCGGGGAGTTCAAGGTCAATGACTAACCGATGATCAAGTCCATACCCCTTTGGCAAAATGTGGGTTAAATTCCTACTTGAAAAGGATTTAATTTTGACTGGCTCTGCTGGGTAGATGCTCTACCCAGAGCACCAATAAATTAGATAAAGAAATTACCATGTTCTGTCAAGGACTCAGCTGGAAGGGGGAGTTAGGGGATGGGGAAGCAGACAAGCCATCCGCAACTATTTTTTTGTTGAACAAAATAATAAAATACACCCTTTTCTGTGCTTATCTAGTACATTAAAACCATCATCTGCATTTGGTAATACAGATTTTGATAATTCAGGAGTGAGTGAACCGCTTCAGTGCTTTAATGAAAGGTAAAATGCATATTTCACAGCATAATTTTAGCAGTAACTTGTTTGCCAATTCACAATTGAGTTGTCATTACCAGTGTTCAAAGGTCCTAATATTTTTTTGATATCTTTATATATGTGTGCTCACGTGTGTGTGTAGATACACACGTGCGTGTGCACACATAGTTATAAAGCCTGGAAGATCACTATAAATACTGCTCCAGAAATTTTTAAAAAAATGTTTATATCCAACTCCAATATTACAGCTCTGTCCTGTCCTATTTTTAGAATTGTCTGTTAAAAAAAACAACTCTTTAGCGGTGCAGAGGTTCAAGTTTTCGCAACTTCAGCGATGTGCTGGATGACAAAGCATCCTGATTAGAGGAAGAACGGACAGCGTCTGGGGGCTGGAACAACACTCTGCCCCGGTGATTAAATACATAAAAGGACGGATGGTTCCTTAATGTGTCAAATGTCCTAAAACAAAAGGGAAATGGGAGAGAATGGAATTAACACAGAACAGTCGCAGTAATTGGCAATCAGACAATCATTTCAGAGAGAACGGATTTCAGACACCGACATAACCAAATCCACAAATACCATGGACACACACTTAAATCTTATCTGTCTCCTCCTCTGCGAGGGAGTAGTGGCAGGGGGACAAAACATTACTGGCATATCCCAAGCAGCAGAGGAAGGATGCCGGGATCACTGCTAAGCTACAAAGTTTGGAATGTGGGCATGTCTACCTACAGAGACAGTTGGTTCCCCATCTCTGGAGGGTTCTAAGGCTGGAGAACCACCCTTCAAGGATGGTTTCATTGGTTTGCCTGCACACTGCAGAGGGCTGGACCTCATGATCCTCATGATCCCTTCCCACTCTACGATCCTATGACCACTTTCACCTTACCCTCTGTCACCCTTGACAAGGTCTGAGGCTTACTGTACTGTCCAGATTCGGAATGGTTCTTGTTTCAAGATCTGTACAAGCCTGGCTTTGTAACTAAGGCTTGCTGTTGGTCACAGTACAGCATGTTATTTCCCCAAACTTGTGCTAGCAGTCATTCTGTTCTCAACTCAGGCCATCGGCCTCAAACGTCCCTTAAAAGGGCCTAAGTTGGCAGTGTGTACTTGGCAAATGAGCCTTTTTGCTTCATCCATTTTGAGAACATAGCCTGTAAATGAAGCTAAGCCAAAGAAAACAGGCTGATGGGTTAGTAAAAAAAAAGGGGGGGGGGTGGAATGACAGCAGAAGTATAATGTCCTAAATTCTATTATTCGGAATAACAATAATAATAAGTAATAGCAGTAGTCCTAAATACAAGGAAGGCTTTCTGGTTTAACGTTTCATACAATCCACCCTTTCTTAGAGGAAAAAAGTCTCACAGTTTTTCAGGAAAAGTGCCCTGTGCTTTGCTTGTAGGGTACCTCTCCCGCCCACGTTCCCAACAGACTAAATGGCCTTTGTCTGAGCCAGCTCATCTCTTGTGCCAACTGGTATTCCATGGTTTATTTTCTCAGAACACAGAGGTACAATATAGCTACCATAACCAATTCCCCTGGCAGAACTATTCTGAAGGGGGACAAGAAGCACAGAGAGGAGGCCCCTGGTGACCCTGCTGTCTCAGAGGAAGAAATTGGGCAGACTGGAGCTTTTTATCTCCCGTGGCACTATTTGATGGCACCTGGCCAACAACATTTTCCCTTTTGGTTAGAAGAGCAAGAGGTCCCCTCCTACTTAGCCTGAAGTAGCATGAAAACAACCAGGAGACCATGCAATCAGAGAAGTAGTAATTGTGGAGGAAAGATAAAGGATTAAGGAACATACTTATTTTTTAGCTCTGAAGTAGCATCCATGTCTTTAAATTCTCCTGCAATATGCACTATCCCATAACAGGTAACAGCAAAGGCCAGCAGGGTTTGAAGAACAATCTATAAACAGATTAAAAACAGTAGCTGAGCATGTTCAGAAAACCACTCTGCCATAATTTGTTTCTTGTAGGCTTCTGTATTCAAGATAGTTGTCCTTTCCAAGCTCAAAACTGCCAGGGCTACAAAAATGTGTAATGCAGTAGACCAAGACTTGATTTGAGACATGGAATGCCTTGTTTAATATGATCACTGTGCAGATATGAAAAAAAGTAATTGAACAATGTTTTCTATAATTAGACTATTACAAGGATTTCTACAGCACAGGCACCAGAAATGTTTGCAATTTGACTTTGTGAGCACTCCTGACCACTTCAAAATCAGTAAAAAAAAAAAAATCAAAATGCCAAGAAAACAGTTAGGAGAAAGACTGCATTGATGGAAGGATCAGTAGGTGGAGGATACATTAGCCAAATGCCAGAGGGACCAGGCTGTTTACTCTGCAGAACACTGGGAGTTAAACCAGAGCACAAGTATCAACTGAAGGTAACAGGGAATTCCTAAAGGGACGGTTTCAAGGGAGGGGGAAGTGCCAAATTTGGGCTGTTTCATTTCTGCCAGGGAGACTGCGTGCTACAAGTGGCCAGATATCTGAGCTCGTCAAGTGTGCAAAGAAAATAAGACACAGCATTTCATATCCAGCTTGGCCTTGACCTCCATTTGCTTCCCCCATTATAATCACTGAAATTAATTAAACTACTCAGGGCCCAATCTACCATTTTAGGGCCTACACTCTGAACCACGAAAGACGGAAGCACGGGCTACTTACGTCTATAGGCAACGTTTCATCTTCCTTTTCTGTTAATCTCATATAGGAACGATCTGTTAAAATAAAGTCGCACCCCTCAGTTTCCATCTTTGTATCGCCCCCAACTAGGCCAAACGGGGGGGGGGGCGCAGGACGGGGAATGCAGAGGGAGAAGCACCATTTTCCGTGTCTAGGAATGCGGGGGGGGCGGGCAGGGAAGCACAGGATATTTATGCCAGTTGATAAAGGCCTCCAAGCGAAGCTCAAGAGTCCCCCACACCAGCCCCCCAACCGGTCCTCCCGGCTTCACTGTGGGGCGGCCCTTCCTTCCTTCCTTCCCCGCACCCGGCCTTGCCCAGGACTCTCTCCGGGACCCAGCAGACCCCGGGGCTCCCCCTTCCGGGGGACGGGCTGCGCCGCCTTGACACCAACCCGAGGACACCGTTCCCGGGACTACAACTCCCATCACCCCAGGCGCCTCCGCCATCGCCTGGGCTCCGGCCACGGTCCCGGGACTACAACTCCCATCATCTTAGGCACCTCCGCCGTCCGCCCGGGCGGGTGGGGGCTCCGGCGGTCCGGGCCCCGGTTCCTCCCTGAGGCCCAACCGCCCGGGGCCCCATCCCGGTCTCCCTCCTCGGCCCCGGAGCTCACGAGGAGGGGAGGCCGCTCCGGCGGGGGCAGAGGAAGGGACGGGGCCGACGCGCGTCACTCACGCTGCGCGGCGGAGAAGGCCGCGTGCGCCAGGGCGAAGAGCCCGACCCCGACCAGCCCTTTCCAGAGAGAGGCGGCCGCCATCATCCGCCCGCCTCCGCCTCCTCCCTCAGCAGCAGCCGTGATGCGCATGCGCGCGTCGGGGGCCCGCGCGCCGCGCCAGGGAGGAACCTCCGCCGCCGTCGCTCGGCGCGCCCAGATGACGCCACGAGCCTCGCGCGCTGCGGGGAAGCGGGGAGAAGCCGAGCGCTTCTGCCACGGGGCGGGGCCCGGCCCGTGACGCGGCGAGGGCGCGGCCGAAGTGCTGGGCGCTCTCCTGCCGCGGCGACCGGGCGCCCATGGCGCGGGAGAGGATGATGGGAGCCGCGGTCGCGCCCCGCCCCGCCCCCTGCGCGGCCCGCTGACCCGGGCGGGGGACGGCGTTGCGGGCGGCGGCCGCCGCCGGGGTGCCGCGTGCTGCTGAGGCGCCTGCGCGGCTGCCCTGAGGCGAAGCGGGCGAGCCATGGCCGGGCTGCCGCTGCTGCTGCTGCTGCTGGGCCCGGGGCTGGGGGCGGCGGCGGACGGGGGGCGCCCGGGCGCGCTGGAGGAAGAGCTGGTGGCCGAGAAGGCGGCGGAAGCGAGCCACCGGCAGGACAGCGCCAACCTGCTGGTCTTTATCCTGCTGCTCACCCTCACCATCCTCACCATCTGGCTCTTCAAGCACCGCCGCGCGCGCTTCCTGCACGAGTCCGGGCTGGCCATGATCTACGGTGAGCCGCGGCCCATCGTCCCCGGCCGCGGGCCCCCAGCAGCCCCCGCACCTGCTGCCCCCGGAGAGGCCGGCTTGCCCCCCCACCGCCGCCTCTGGCCCGTTCCCCGGGGGCGCTAAGCCACGGTTGGGTTAACCCAGTTTCCTGAGGAAGCCACAGGTGGGTGGGGGGTTGTGGTCAGGGCTCGCACAGCAGCAAAAAGTGAGGGGGGTTGCTCAGCACCCCCGCCAGGGTGGATGGACTCCCAGGATCCCCCAAAGACCCCCCGGAGAGAATTTGTGGAGTGGGAGTCCACACGTCTGGATCCCGCCCAAGTTGGGAAATGGGGTTAAACCAAGCCCTGTATCGCCTGGGGTCTTGCGTGAAGTAGGCCTTTGACTATAAGATAAAAGATGCTGTGCAGGTTTTTCTTTTGATCCTTCCCTCCCAGTAGAGGAAATGTGTGGACGTGGGGCATTAACCCACCACCTTGGATAGTGCCTGTTTTTGGGTTGCAGGGCTATGAAAGCCCTGCCTTAGCTGTGAGATGTTGAATGGGCGAGCCCGATTTGCTAAAAAGACGAATGCTTATTATTTTAAATTCATTGGTTGCCCAACTCCAATGGACTTCATAAACCTGACCTGGTTAGCAGTGTCCCTTGATTTAGCCCCCTCCAGGCATCTTGGATTTCGCTCCCATAATCCCCAGCCAGTATGGCCAGGGGAAACTATAAGTCCAGCGTGGTGCTTGCACGGTTTGTCTGGAAAGAAGCACAACGTGGATGCCCTCCATCCAAAACAGCTTTTTCACGGAAGAGTTGAGATGTCAGCTCTAATGTGCAAAACACCCAGTGCTTGAAAGTAGCAACTTTCACTATTAATCTTGTTTTAATAATAGAAAATAGAACTGAGACAATTCCAAAAACAGTTCAGTTGCTGTGTTTATATCAGTTGCAAAGATGTGGTTGCCTTAGTCATATTTAGTTAAATAAACCACCAATTATCGATCAATCAAAGTATTTATAGTCCAAGACCAAACAACAAAAGACCAACCCACAATGCAATAACTATAATTTTTTTTTAAATTGTGAGAAAATCCCACAGCAATTGGCAGCTAACAATTGATAGCATGAGACCCACTAAATATGCGAACAAACTATATTTTAGAGTCGTGTTTTGTGTGAACTGCTGTGTTTGTTATTGGCTAACTATTCGAACGCACATCTCAGACATATTCTAGATTATCCTGGCTAAAAAGTTTTTTTTTTCCCCAGCATGGCAGACCCCTGTGATGTAGGTACGCATCTTGGATTTTTCTTTCCAACGCGTCTTAGCCAGTCTTAGAAATTGCACAGGAAATTCACTGCCATTCCTTCTTAACCAGGGCTGATCACAAGAATGGTGCTGGGAAACTACAGAGCTTAACAGCTTCAGCGAAACTGCTGATTGCTCAACAGACCCTAGGGAAAAAAAATCAAGTTTAATTTTATCTGCTATCACTCTCAAACTCAAACTGAGCCTTGTGTGGCGCAGTGGCAGGCGGCAGTATTGCAACTGAAACTCTCCCCACGACCCGAGTTATATCCCAGCAGAAGCTGGATTCTCTCTTGGGTGGCCGGCTCGGGTCGACTCAGCCCTCCATCCTTCCGAGGCCGGTAAAATGAGCACCCGGCTTGCTGGGGAAGGAGATGACTGGGGAAGGCAATGGCAAACCACCCTGCTCTATAGTCTGCCAAGAAAATGTTGCAAAAGCGGCGTCCCCCCAAAGGGGCAGACATGACTCGGGGCTTGCACAGGGGACCTTTCACCTTTTTTTTTCCGCTCTCAAACTGACTGAAGAGAATGTGACTATTTTAAGTTGCATTACAGTCTGTAGTAGTGGATTTTTACAGTGAGCAGGGGTTGGATTAGATGATCTCTGAGGACCCTTCCAACCTTTATGGTCTGATATGTGCACCACGATTCACTTGGGTGCTGAACTAATCGATTTTCTGGGCTCACGTACTATGCTCAGCTATAAGCTGGCCAAATGGGCCACTGGGCCCTTTGTTTTCCACATTCTGCCGCTGCTGTCTTTAAACAAGATGATTAAATGGGCTATGGAAACCCAGTTAGACTGACATCTCACTGAACAAGCAAACCCTTTTTACAGGCTGCAGTCTTGTTTGTCCCTCTTCCCATCCTAAAAAGGCCTATAAATTCACTTCTTTCCTTCTCTTCAACCAGGAAGAGAAGACTTCATTTGGGACTTGCTCCAAAGTCCACATTAAATACACCAAGGCTGGGCATTAAATAGTCTGGCAGCACCTTTCATGTTCTTTGTTTCTAAAGCTTTTGGCAAACAAAACTTCTCTTGGTCTCAAACAAGAAGTTGTTATTTCCACAGGTCTGTTCTTTTCCATCTCAAGGAGATGCTTTCGGGGCAGAGCGCAAGGCAAACAGGCCAAGACGGAGGAATTTTCTGTGGCTGAAAAGCACTTGAACAGGAGCTTCTGAAGGGTTTTTGGTGGCTCTGCACGTGGGGTGTGGTGCCACCACCCTCTCAAAGCAGCGGCCAAGGGGCTTTCCACCAAATTAGGGCCACGGGGTGGAATTCTGGCTGGCAGAGAGGAAGGCCTTGAAAGAGGAGCTGTTGAACTCTGGCAGTAGGCGTTGCTTCAGCCATCCAAGACAAACCCTTGCAGTGAATGTGGTTGATTCACAGGCGTCAGAAGACCCTCCTTTTCAACATAGTAAGCAGCTGTATTTGGCAGCGGCCTTTAAGACGCAGGGAAAAGGTCACCAACTACAGGTTCCTGTAAGATTAACCCTGGCCTTGAAGATCATTTGCTACCCCATCTTTGACACTTTTTTTTTCTTCCCTTTCAACCCTTATCGCTGCCACTCTCTTGCACCAGCAATGTGCAACGGCATCCAGGAAAACATTCAGAGTGCAGGTCGTGCCGGCGTGACAGCACGAGCGGTGTAATTCTGAGCTATTTTGATGAGGCCTTGTATGACTTGAGGGACTGAATTGAATTTATTCAATTTAGGCACCGCCTGACTGAACCATTTTCTGCTTTCACCCTGGCTTTTCTGGGGGAGATCTTCCGATAGTTGGCAAAAAGGAGGGTGCTGAGAATGTATGAAGCTGGACTCTGAACCTCTCAAGATTGTTCTAGCACTCCAGCAAACCTGAAGCCCGCCCTCTCTCTCCCTTCTCTTACAGGGGTTCTGGTGGGGGTCATCCTTCGCTATGGTATCCACATTCCCAGTGATATCAACAATGTGACCTTAAGCTGCCCGATGCAAACGAGCCCTGCCACTTTGTTGGTCAACCTGAGTGGGAAGTTTTACGAGTACACCCTGAAGGGGGAAATCAGTTCCCACGAACTCAATAATGTTCAGGATAACGAGATGCTGCGGAAGGTAGGCTCCAACGTTTCCCACCTCGCTTTTCCCCTTTCCACTTTTTTAGACCAAAGGCTCTAAAAAACATGGTTGAAAATCATGCTCCTGCCTTAGCTTTGCCCCAGATTTCTAGAGGAGTCTGGGGGAAAAAAAACACCGGAGTTTTTGAAGGCTCCTCTGCTGGTTCTTCCTTGGCTGACCACTGTTCCCCAGAGTCGTCCTCAGCTTTGCCTGTTCAAGTACCTTAATGGCTGGGCTCACGCCTTGCTTTAAGTCAAAATGTGAATTACTGGGCCGTGGCTTGTCATCTGGTGACAAGCCACTGGAATAGGCAAACTGTGGTACCAGGTTGCGTGAGGTCAGCCATTCGTAATTTATCCAACAGTCATGGTGAGACAAACTAACTCTGTCCTGTCCTTCCAAGGCCATATACAAGGAGCTTCCTTCCCACATTCATCAGATGTTTTTGGCACAGACATAGTACATTCCTCTGCTGAGTCGTGCGTCCCAGACCCGCACTGCAGCCACTGCAGGGTATGCTGTTTTGATTCTGGAGGTTTCTTGGGTGTAAAATCATCCCATGCCTCCAGATTGTAAAGTCTGGGCTGCAGAACTGTTGTGCTAAAGGGTGGTACAGTTCTTGTTTTAAATGAAAATGCACTTAATCATATGATGGGCTTTTACTCTGCAGCCATTGAAGTTGAATCTGTTCTGATGTTTTGATCCTTCCTTCCTTCCTTCCTTCCTTCCTTCCTTCCTTCCTTCCTTCCTTCCTTCCTTCCTACCTACCTACCTACCTACCTACCTACCTACCTACCTACAGGTGACTTTTGATCCTGAAGTGTTCTTCAATATCTTGCTCCCTCCAATTATATTTTATGCTGGATATAGCTTAAAAAGGGTAGGTTTCTATTCCTTTTAATTCTCTTTAAAATATCCAGGATAGCAACATAGTTGTTGAGAAAGACATAAGCCAGACATATTTCACCTGCTGCTGTCTTGTTGACTACAATTTCAGTCTGTTTTGGATGAAGTCAGTTCTTCCTCATTTTCCCTTGGACTTAATGCTTTTTGCTTAAGATTCTACCTTGCAACAGTTTGAAACGGGGGAAATAATCTTTTATACACACCATTTTCCCATCCAGTACAGCTATAATGTAGGCCAGTGCATGTATGCAAGATAAAATAAATACATTAAACAAAGTCTGTCCCTTGTAATCCAAATCTTTGATTGCCCTCTCTTATACTCTGCCTTTCAATGCAGTAATACTACAGTAAGAACAGAATTTCTGCCAGGAAGATAAAGTTGGATGATAAAGAAATAGTAGGTTGTTAAATATTTTTTCCTAGATCAAAAAAAACGTTTAACCTACTATTTCCAAACTCTTTCCAAAATCCATAATTTGTAACCAGGCACCAAGTGCCTACCGGCAGTGCTATCTGTCATTACATAGATTATTTTCATCTAACGGGAAAAAAATAAGTAATTGTAATGCTTGTAAAACATCTTAGTTGGAAAGACGCTTCAAGAGTTAGAGAGATAAGTCAATAGTATTGTCCTATTATTTGTTCTGCCCTTCCTAGACAGACAGCCTGAACTAATAGGGACGTTGCATGTTTAGTGGGGGTAAGCGGGACTTCGTTTGACAAAAATTGCCAGCTCACTATGAGTCAATTGTTCCTAGCATTTCGAGTAACTAAAGTCATGTTTGTTTCTATCTTTGTTTTTTTCCTTCAAGCGGCACTTCTTCCGGAACCTTGGATCCATTTTAGCTTATGCATTTCTTGGAACGGCAATTTCCTGTTTTGTGATAGGGTGAGAGTCCTACCCCCCGCCTTTGCCTTTTTTGCTTCTAAAAATGTTCACTGTTTACATCCTTTCCATATTATCTAATGAACAGTGCTCTGTGGGCAGCTGAGATGCCAAAGGTTAAAACCATGGCAACCATAAGGCAATGAAAATCGACAGTTAAATCAAAACAGCCACAGCGTAAATCACAACAAAGATGTCAAGAGGTCATGCACGGTCTAAAAGCCCTCACACATTTTTAAATAGGAGAAGCTGAAAAATTCCAGGCTGGTTTGGATGTGTGGATAAACAAACCATTTTCCAGAGTTCTTGTCCACTTTGCCCATGAGAAAATGAGAAGCTTTTGCTCCATCGTAGCTTAAACACTGTCTAACATATTAATTAACTATGATTGGTTAATCTTAACTGTGATGATACAAACCAGTCACCTTGGTAAACCAGTTGGAAGTTGGTTCATCTCCATGAACTGCATATTGAAGGTTAACGTTTGTCTGGATTTAGATGCCATGGTATGGTGGGGTTGAACTGATGTGAAGGTTTCTCAACTCCTCCCAGCTGCAACTGGGGGAGGAGGGAAGAGAATCTGGGCCCAGTAGAAGACTGTTTGTTGGGATTGTGACCCAGATGTCCTTCCCCTGAACTCACAGGCTGCCAAGGGTGGTTGTAGGAAAGAGTGAAGTGCACAAGGCTGCTCGAGTCTCAGTAAATGAAGAATGCTGAGATCCAAATCGCCATTGTGATGATGGTGTCAACTCTGTGTTCAACAGATCCATCATGTATGGCTGTGTTGCGCTGATGAAAGTGATGGGACAGCTTGGAGGAGACTTCTATTTTACTGACTGCCTGTTTTTTGGTGCCATTGCCTCTGCTACTGATCCTGGTACGTAGAGGCTGCGTCCAGGACCCTCCTCAAAAATGCCATTGGGAGCTGAGTTGATTTTCCTTGCTTTGGCTTCCCTGTGCCATGCAAAAGTGGAGGTACAATTTTTGGAATGAGGAGATTGAAATATGGCAAGAACCTTGCTGGATGAGATCAGATGCACATCTGGATGCCCACCAAAAGCCCATGAGCAGAGCAAGAGGGTGTTAGTAATCTTGGAGTCCAAGCAGACTCTTCTTATTTCGTGCGCAAGAGAGGAGAACAGTGGGAGAAAATTGTTTGCTTGTATCTGAGCTTCTTGGAAGGATATTGATCTAGCAAGGGAGGATAGGATAGTGAAGGCCTTTACATCTTACAGGAATCTTGCTAAGATTCCTGAATAAGTTTGAACCTCTGTTAAACTCTAGCAAGGAGGAGTCTTGCTTCAATTCTGCAATTTATTCCATGAACCCTGTCTGCCATTGAATTATTGTTGATATCAAAGAAATTTATGGAAGGAGCCATGAAAAGTGTTCCATGGATAACCTGGGGTGGACAGTCCTATAAGCGTTCGTGGGTCTTTCTACCTGCGTGCTTGCGTCTCATATTTTGAAGATGGATATGTGGCTGGGTAATAATACAGTAGGCTAGCTCAGGATTCTAGCAAATTCTTTGCCTCTTTTTCTTGGCTAGTGACGGTCCTCGCCATATTCCATGAACTTCAAGTGGATGTTGAGCTCTACGCCCTGCTCTTCGGAGAGAGTGTCCTCAATGATGCAGTTGCCATTGTGCTGTCTTCGTAAGTTGTATGTCTTTTTCCCAGCACCCTCTCCCTCAAATGAAAATAAACAATAGCAGAGGCAACTCAAGTTATGAAGCATCTGCAAAGTGGCTGTGCCTTGTTGAAGGTGATCCCTGAAGCATCTAGCACTAGCAAAATGATTGAGGGCAATTTCTGTAGGATGGTACTCGGCTACAGAGCCATCTTTATGTGGTTCTGAAGAAGCCACTAATAACATCAGCTGAACCTAAGAAAGGCCTTGCTGAGTCTGATTGAAGGCCATCTTTTTTTCCATGATGACCATGGAATGTTAGATGATAGCTAGAATGATAGCATGTTACTGTTTCAGCTCCCCCCAGTGTAGATGTCCTCTGTCTTCTGATACTAGATAGAAAATTTCTTCTAGATAGGAAGAAGAATTTTGATGACCAACATTAAAATTCCTTGGGATTCTTCTTCGTTGAACTGAAAAAGTTCTTGGCTGAACTCATCCGTGGTCGTTCTGCTAAACTTGCAGTGATCACTTTGAACAAGGGTGGGTGCTTGGGTGGTCAACTGACCTCTGTGGAGAGATACTAAGGCAATTCGTAGTGGATCATCCTGGATTTCTAGCTGTCAATAGACCAAGAGTAGTAAATACAATGGAAGCTTTTTTTGGAAAAACATGAAGGTTGGGCTTGTGCTAATCATGTAGTTTATAGGTTAACGAAAGTAGATTAAAAACAGATATTTTTGAGTTATCACCCACATATACATAAATCTTATGTCCTGCCCCCTACCCTCCCAATCCCATAAACATCAGTTGAGTTTCAAAAGGTTTCAGAAGTGTGATGCCCTGTTATAAATCCTGACTGGGAGAGGGGCATACTGGTTCTCAAGAAATGATTGGGCAGACATTTGTCCAGGATGCTATAAGGATTACTGCAGAGGGCTGAACTGGAGGGCCTCCAAGGTCCCTTCCCACCTCATGATCCCATGATTGATTCCATGATTCTCTGATTCTACTCCTGAGCAAAGAGCATGCAGGATGCGCCAACTGGGGAGATGCATTGTTTATAACACCGAGTTACTTCGGTTCCATGGGCTTTCTTGCAGTCCGTTGGGTACCTAGCAAGGCCTCCTACTAAGAAGCGTGCGGTCTGTATTTCCCGCAGTTCGATCGTTGCCTACCAGCCCGCAGGAGACAACAGCCACACTTTTGATGTCACGGCCATGTTCAAATCCATCGGGATTTTCCTTGGGATTTTCAGCGGATCATTTGCCATGGGGGCTGCCACTGGTGTCGTCACTGCTGTCATATCCTTGGCTTGTCTGTTGAAACCTTTGTTTCTGAGTGAGCAGGCTTACGCTTTCGGAAACAGTCAGTAAATAACTCATTATTTCTAGGCTGTTTTCCCCCAGCAACAGAGTTAAAGCTCTAACCTATTTACCATAAACTTGACTGGCCACATGCATCAGAATTGTAGAAATCTTTTTTTTTTAATCTTTATATCCATTGAAGCAGATCAGAAGCATACTATCAAAATATATTTATTTATTGGATTTGTAAGGCTCTCTAATTGTCAAGTGACTTAATTACAGGTAGTCCTCGCTTAATGACCATTAGTTTAGCGACAGTTCGGACTTAGAATGATGCTAAAGCCCAACTTAGAACTGGTCCTTGCACTTACGACCGTCGCATGTCCCTGTGGTCACGTGATTGCGATTCAGGTGCTTGGCAACCGGTTTGCATTTATGGCTATCGCAGCATCCAGCAGTCACATGAATGCCATTTTCAACCTTCCTAACCGGCTTCCGGCAAGCAAAATCAATGGGAAACTGCATGATTCACTTAGCGATCATGTGGTTTGCTTAATGGCCATGTGATTCGCTTAACAACTGCCACAAAATGGTCATAAAATTGGATCAGATTTGCTTAATGACCATTTTGCTTAGCAACCAAAATTCCAGTCCCAATTGTGGTCGTTAAGTGAGGAATACCTGCAAGGGCTAATTAAGTCAAACAGTGCCAATTCATCTGAATGTAAAGGGCAGTACCGTTTCAAGAACAGACCACAGAGATCAATAATAACATTTTAATAAGGCAGCCTTCTCTGTTGGATTACAAGCGTATGACGGTAAGTTAAAATGAAAGACAGAACAAGCAAAAAGCCCCAATACTTGACAAGCCATAGGTTTGCCAATGCATTTATGGGGGGACTTAAACCCACAGTTTGCTTGGTTAGTATCTTTCCCTGATTTTGGGAGTCTCTAATGATCTTTGTGAGAAATTGCTCTCTCTTGTTGGGGTATTTTTGAAAATCCGCAGCAGTCTTCCTGCAGATCTCTTCCTTAACCTCCAGTTTCACGTCACCAAGTTTACTAAACTCCATGAGTTCCACTTGCTGGAAACGGGCTTGTTTTTCCTGATGTCCTGGAGTACGTTTCTGTTGGCTGAAGCATGTGGTTTTACCGGTAAGCCGTGGTGTGCTGCTTCCATCCGTGTGTGTCTTGCGCCGCTCAAGTGGAGTTGCGCCAGGAAATTTCCCAGAGATGCTGTGAGATTTAAATCCTGGCCTGATCAGCAGTGACCCCACTTCTCCGATGCTGGGAAGGCCAGCCAAGCGCTCAGAAAGATTCACCTCTCCCTGAAACACCTTGGGATGGTTCAGGCAGGGGAGTTGAGGATCTGGGCCGCAGCCGGAGATCACGGCCTTCAAGCACCGGGGGACACCGGTGTTCTCTGAGATGTCTCCAGTGGGGGCAAGGTGCTTTCCGGCCTGAAGGTGGGGTGGGGGTGGAGAGCCGCTTATGCAGCATGGAGCAGTGCAGGTATGGCGCCTGTTGGGGCTGATTGATCTTGCTCCCATCTGTAGGATGACAAATTCTGTATAACTAAAAAGCATGTGGATTTCAGCGGTTGGACTCACACATGACGCTAACGTTTTGTTCAGAAAGTTAAGGTGAAAGATCAGGCTGAAAGCTAATGCCGAGCCCTAAAATTTGGCTTATTGGTCTCAGTGCAGCACCCACCCATCATGCTAAACCATAATGAAAGGGGGGGTTTTTTTTGCTCTTGGCTTGGGTTCTAGCTTACATGTTTTAGCCAAGCCGCTGTGACTTGTTCACCCAACCCTGGTTTTAAAGATTTGGGTTTAGTGCCCAGTCCAACCCCTGCTCAGGGCAAGAATCCAGAGTCAAGCATCCCAGAGAGATGGTTATCCAACCTCTGTTTGAATGCATCCAGCGAAAGGGAGGCTCCCATCTGGCTGGGACCCTGGTGCCCAACTGCTCCTAGCTTGTTAAAATACCTGCAGCCCACCCGCTTTTCTGACGATCCCAGAATGGTTACAATCCATGAAATATCTGGGATCAAATCTTGTCTTGTAGAGCCACACATACAGGAAGAGCTGCTGTGTTGAAGAACCGCGGGAGATGGGCTTTGGGTGCTGCAGCTACGGTTTTAATCCAGTGTTCTCTCCCCAGGAGTGGTGGCGGTTTTGTTCTGTGGCATCACTCAAGCTCACTATACTTACAACAACTTGTCCACGGAATCACAGCACAGGACAAAGGAGGTGAGATCTTTGACCAAAGAGGCCAGGATGGGACACCCCCCTCCATTCAGGGGAGTTGCAGTAATGTTTTTAAGTCGCTTGCTTCCTCTGCCGCATCAGATGGGCAGTGAAAAAGGGACAGTGCTTCAATCAGATGGGTGTGGCCAGCATCTTGACTTTTTTGACCAGTCTTGCGCAGATTCCCTGACAGATGTCCTGCTTTAGAAGGATGGGCTTCAAATGGACTTTAGTGGTAGATTTGGGGGGGGGGCATAAGATTAAGAGCCTGGGTGGTGTAATAGGGAAGGTGGAGGGCAAGATCCTGGGCATCCTTGGTTCAAGTCCATCTTTCCCCGTGGGAGCTCAACAGGTAACTTAGGATCTAATTGATGTGTATTTATTAGGTTTATAAATCTAATAAATGTAATGCTGGCTTACATATTTTGGGCTGTTCATGCTTTGAGGAATTCCCTACATTTTACATACAGATACATTTTGGACATTGTCATCACAGGTTCAATGCTGTCTTTGTTCTCTATCTTGTCCGATATTTTAGTTGTTTGAGCTTCTCAACTTCTTGGCAGAGAATTTCATCTTCTCCTACATGGGGCTGACGCTGTTCACCTTCCAGAACCACGTCTTTAACCCAACATTTGTGGTTGGAGCTTTTGTATCCTTTTTCATTTAAAAAATGAGGGGAAACTTCTTGGGGATAAATAGATCCTATGTCGGTTGCATAGGATACCTGTCTGGAAAATGAGGGTTAAACAGAGAGAGGTCCAGAGACCGGAAGAAGATTTTTATTCCCCCTTAAACAGGATTGAAAAACATTTAGAACAAATAAAGTTGTGTAAATTCAGCACTGAATGATGTAGGTAATTTAATGTGAGCACTCAGTTCTCATATTCAGAATTTCCACTAGAAGAAGAAAACTGCATCGCCTGGAAGTAAAAAACCGGGTTTGCATGTTGTTTACACCATGTTTGTTTTATCTTGGTTTGTTGAATAAGCCTCTGTTGGTTGGGTTGGCACAATGCAGTAAGCCCTGGGTCCCAACGTGCCCGCGGGCATCTCCCTTGTCCAGCGCCAGGCCCCACCTGGTTTTTACTTTGTTTTCTGAAGTTCCATATTTTTTAATACGATCAGCCAGATGCCGGCCTGCTGCAAAGCAAAAGAATAGGTCTCAAGCACAGTCTCTATTTTCCAGAATGTTCTCTACCCCAAGGACCGTTCAGAAGCCTGTTCACCTTTATTAGCCCAAGTTGGATGAGGGTTGGCTGAACAGTGGAGAGGACCCTGAGATGCCGGAGGGTGAAATGCAGCGTAGCCTTGTCAGTTTGCCTTCTGGAAGTCAGCTGTTGGCAACCGTTGGGGGCAAATGTCCATAAGATGTGTCAGCTGACCAGGGAGGTTTGGCCCTCTTGCTGCCAGGAAGACCTTGCCAACCAGAGCGTCTGTGCTCAGTCTGAAGAGACAAAAACAAACAGACCTCACATTCGTTTTTTTGATCTGTGGCATTTTTACTGGCAAACCTTGTCTGTCTCTGCTTTGCCAGCTGGTTCTGAGGGGTTCTCAACCCATCCACCTGCTGGGGAAGTAAGTAAGCCAACACTGGCTCTGTTTGCATGACAGCTAAGCTGCTACAAACAAGGTCAAATAGCCAGTGTAAATTTAAGGTGGGCTTGAAAATGGAATAATTTCCTCAACGCAGCCACGAACCCAGCTGGCGGTGTTCTTGGGCAGAGCTGCAAACATTTATCCCCTCTCTTTCCTGCTTAACTTGGGGAGACGAAACAAGATTGGGACAAACTTCCAGCACATGATGATGTTTGCTGGTGAGTAGCCCTTCTGAGTCCTTCGAGCGTGATTGCCGTAAACAAGCGCATGCTTGCTTTAAAGAAAGAAAAAGGCAGCTGTGCGAAGGGATGACGAACGGAACCCTTCCGTTTTTTCAAATGTTGGAGTGAAGGGAAGGCCCAGGTCAGTATGTCTTACAGGCTGAGCAGATGCCTTCAGGAAACAAACCAGTGATGGTATGTAGCCAAAGGAGGAACGATGGCTACTTGAAAGACTAGCAGATCATGGTCAGAAAGCTTCAATCCTGCATAGATGTTCAGCGGTAACCAGTAATCATAAAATACCCCATTAGCAGCTGTTGCATTTTACTACCTCTTAACTGCCTTGTTTATTCATGTGACTTATGAAATTCTTGGCAGTAGTGGGTTGGTTGTGTTCAAACTACAAGGGGGAAAAAAAACACAATTTAATAAAACCCTGCAAAGAGACGGGAAGATGTTTGTTCCCTTTCTATTTTAGTGCAAAGCTGTTTGATTTGCTCTTAGGAGCTGATGCAGCATTACCCTGAATCAACATTCCTCTAAATCCTGTAGTACAGTTCGAGCTAGGAATGGGTAGAAAAAATTGTACATACTGCGTACGGCCCTCCCCATACGAAACACAGTTTACAAAGTGCATTTCTTTCAGCAAAATGTGTGCAGTATTAGGCAAAATTACGTCCGGAAATGATTATATTAGGAAAAGGGTAAATGAAAATATGTGGAGATATATATAGGGAGGGCATCATGTAAGGGCTGAAAGAGAAAAGATAGTTTTCTCCCCCTTTTAAGATCCCCCTTTCATGGGCATGCAAAGTTTAAAGATAGCTGAGTGATTTTTGGAAACAGGCTGAAAAGCCAGCAGAGTTTGGGGGAGCACTTCCATGCACCCTTTCTGTCTCCCAGGCCTGCGGGGAGCCATGGCATTTGCCTTAGCCATCCGGGACACAGCGACCTATGCGCGGCAGGTGATGTTCAGTACCACCCTGCTGATTGTCTTTTTCACCGTCTGGGTGTTTGGTGGTGGGACCACTGCCATGCTCTCGTGCCTGCACATTCGGTGAGTAGCACCTCCGCCCCCTTCCTCAGCTGCAGGTGGAACTGGGGCTCCTTGATTTGGGTGGGGCGTCCTGTGCATGGTGGTTTTTGAAAGAGCCAAAGCCACTTTCGAGGCAGTTGCAACAAACTGCCTTGAGCAAGTTGGCTTAGGTCTTTCTGGAGAACGTGGGGTGCCAGCTTCAGTTTATTGATTTGCACCAGTCTTGTGTTTCTTTGCACTTGTGGACGTTTGAAAGGGTGAAGGGTCCTTATGGAAAGAAAGAACCCTGTGTAAACTAAGGGCCACATCCGGTGGTGAAAGAGATTCTCTTTGCCACTGGGTGTCACCTTGGCTCTGGATGAAGAGGGTGAAAACAGTGGCTGAGCAGACAGAGGAAAAAGCGCATCAGCCTCCCCAGAGTGCAATCTCATTGATGCCAGCAGGGTTCACATTTGAGTAGAGATGTGAGATTTATCCCCTTATGCTTCAGAAGTTCTCTTCAGAGATTTTTGCATAGATTGATTGATTATGTGCCCTCAAGCCAGTGTCCATTCTTAGAGCCACATAGATTTTCTCCGAGATGATCTGTCCCCACTGATCTCCCAACAGTGCCCCCATCAGCTGTAACCGAGTCCCCCACTTTGCTGCTGGTCATCCTTCTCTTCCGTTTCCTTCCACCTTTCCCAGCATCGGAGCCTTCCCTTTGCATGTTTTTGCATACATACCCGTTTGTTAATTTAGCATGGAGGACCGACTACCATATTTAGAGGAGCACATATAGAAGGTTTTGGGGTTTGTGTGTGCACCAGCTGGATGACCAGGGAGCTTTGCATGATTCTCAGTCTGAATGGGAAGAGTAATAGTTCTTACGTGTTCTTCCCTGCAGGGTTGGTGTAGATGCTGATCAAGAGAATGTGGTAAGTATCTCCCCTCCTCTCTCCTTCATCACTCCCACACTCTTGCGTTGTTAAGTTAGAATTCCCAAGTCCTTGCTGGGTAGGATCACTCCTGAGTCATTTCTCACCTTCTGGCATGCCAAGCGCTTTCAGGATCTCATTTCTTTCCAGCCTGAATGGAACTCTTTTGTGTCCTAATGCCAGGATTCTGTTTTGTGTCCTAATGCCAGATTTTTGATTAACGCAGTACAGATCATGTACGTAACTAGAAACAGTAAGCAATGCACCACAAGAGAATATCGATCACACTGGGGTTTGACTTTCCTCCCCCAAGCGCCATTATGATCCTGTTTCATTTCTTCTTTTTCAGGGTGGGGCAGAAAACGAGGGACGAAGCACCAGAGCTGAGAGTGCCTGGCTGTTCCAAGTATGGTACAACTTTGACCATAAGTATCCTTCACAGAGGCCAGAGCGTGGCCCTGGGCCTTGGGTTCCTGCATCTGCTGCCGGCCAGTTGAAGAACAGCTGCTCCTCGGGAAGATGGCGAGAGAGCCTCCCTTCCTCAGCTGTGGATTCCTGTCTCTCATGTGGCCATTTATCTGGGCCGATGCCCAAGAAATGCAGAATGATATATCTTTCGTATGTCCCATGCCTATAGGGGCAGAAGATTATTTTAGTTTTTTGCCAGTCTCTGTATCCCCCCAGGTTTTGTCACAAGGCCAGCTCTCTGCTGTGTCCAGAAGTGACCGAACCCATACCACTAGCAACAAACATTTGGGAGACCTAAAACCAAAACTGACAGAGCAGCGTATTATTAAAGGGTCCAAGAATAACCCTCAAACTCCTGAAAACCACTTTCCTTAGAATGAAGTTGGGCCGACCTGCTTCTCGCTCCGTGGCGTCAGCAGGAGAAGACTAGCCGTTGACCGCAACTGTAGTAGTAGTTATGATGAGTTAATGTAGGAAAATAGGGAAAATAGGACATCTGCAGCCATGTATAGATGACCCAATAAGAGAAACTGCTCAGCTGGTCAGCCCTTATATACACCTCATGGGGGAATCAACAGGAAAAATGGATGAATCAGTCTCCGTAAAGCTCTGCCCAGGGCGGTGGGTGACTCCCCAGCCATGAATAGCCCCCTCCCCAGGCCTGGGGCAGACCTCTGAATCCTTTCAAAACTGCCACAGAAGGGGAGCTGATTAGATACGCACAGGCCTTGAGCCAACTGGCGCTGTGGTGTATTTCTGTCTGAAGGGGGATGCCCTTCTGTCTCTATAGCATATTAACTTTCCACATATTTTAGACATCTTGTTGACTTTTTGGTTTTTTCAATGAGCAGCGTTTTTAGAATTCCATTTGCTTGAAGTCCACGCCTCTGGAAGGTGCCCGAGATTGTGGAAGACACTCTCCGAGCCGGCTCATTGCTTGTTGAAAGAAAATAAGCCATTTTTGGCTAGAGCCAGATTGTCTGGGGTATTCTGGGAACTGAAGTCCAGCCATCTGGGGAGCCGCAGGGTTGGGGGAAGGTTGATGGCGGCGTCAGCCAGAAGGCCAGGAGGAACCAGGACCCGCTGGTGGAGAAGCTTGAACTGTTTCCAAGAGGGCCAATAGAACGATAAAACTTTTTTTTTTTAATGCAGTACTATATTATTTTCAGGGTCTGCCCATTTGGGTTCTTCGTGAAGATCAAATAGGTCATAGAGCTTGTGCGCTGAGGAAGGCATTGGTGAAAGCTGTAAGAAAGCCTTGTGTAGTTTATGACAAGAGTTAGTTGGTTCCAGGTAGTTTTAGTCAAAGAGCAAGAAAAATATATATAATAATACTGTCTTTGGATAAAAATCTATTGTTTCTAGAAAGAGAGATGCCTCCTTTGCCTTAACCAAGACCCCCCCCCCAGCTATTTAAAGCCTCTCTTGACACACAGCGGGCCCCCACTGACCACCACACTCCCCAGCTGCTGTGGGCCCATTGCAAGGTGCTTGACGAGTCCACAGGCGTACGAGGTAAGTCCAGGACTTTCCCCAGATGCCACTGAGGGCCTCCTTTTGCGCACCAGTGCATTCATCTAGGCATTCTCCCAGCTGCTGAGGTGGGCCGTGCAGAACCATTTCTAAGATAGGACTGGACAATCTGTGCACAGGGTTGGATGGTTAACATTTGGGGAAGTGGGGAAGGGCCCCAGGGAGTGGGTGACAGAGGCTAAGTGGTGAGGACGTGGTCTGGGTTGTGAGTTTCCAAGGTGGCCCTAAGCTCTGTTGGAGTGTGGGGTGGGGTTTTTCTTGGTTCAGCAACTGAGGAGCCTATTTCCAGCCTCACAACTTGGGTCTCCCTCCTGGATTCCCCATCAGCCCCAGTTCCTCTAAATGACCAGCACACAAAAGAATGTAGCACTGAGTTGGAAGATAGGCTTGCCATGATTAAAAGGCCGCCCCCAAACTGTTTCTCAAAACAGAGAAACATTTCCCCCCAGCATCCCATCCCATCCCATCCTGCCCTGTCTTGCCAAAAAATAATGAATGGGGTCCCAGCACTAAGAAGTTGCCCATCCCTCTTACTGAAGTCTCTCTGGATTTCTACTGTTAAATAAAGCCATGGATTGATCTCTTCAGAATCAAGAGCAGCTGAAGGATGATGATTCGGATCTGATTTTGAACGATGGGGACATCAGTCTGACGTACGGGGATTCCACCGTGAATTCTGATTCTCTGCCGTCGGGTGTCTCGAGACGAGTCGCTGGAAACGGCTCCGAGGACACGCTAGACCAAGAGCTTGGCTTTGGAGACCATGAACTTGTCATTCGGGGGACACGCCTAGTTCTTCCCATAGATGATTCCGAGCCTCCTTCGGGTGTGGTTGATAATGCTCGCCATGGCCCAGCGTAAGATCGGTTTCTTGACACGACTGGTAGTCCAAGAAAGAGGGAAAAAATAATAATACACAGATGATGGAGAAGAAAACCTGGCTATCCACCACCCAAAAACCTACTGCATGTCTCAGAACGTCTCAGCTGTATAAATACAATTTATTTATATGGTGTCAGGAGAAACAATCGCTATCTGTGCAAGGCAGTTCATGGAGAGCGAGCTGTTAGTTTTGCACGCTTAACAACAACCATGTGAAAGTGATGAACGTGCCCTGAATAGCAGCGGAACTGTTTTAGGATGCAATTGTGCTGTGACAGCCATAGGGAAGTGAAGAGACTTGTAGGACAAAACAGCTTTGCAGCAGCCCTTCCAGTTGTATAGAATAATTTTTTTTTGTTGGGTTTTCACCATTCAGCGCCCATTTCTCTGATACCGGAAAAGGAAGGGGATAAGATTGAGGAGCAGGGAGCTTAGACTAGCTGGCCAAGCTGCAGTAGGGAAAAGATCTGTGAGGCTGAATAGGATTGCTTGGAATCTTCACATTTTGTTTTGAAGAAGATCCTTTGGATGTTGGACAGATCTGGAGGGAATTGTCCAGAGGACATGTCTTTAGCCGTTTGGATCTCCACATTTAATGGAGAAATAGGCAGATGAGGGATGGGAGTTGACTGCTGTGGACGTAGGAGGCTCTGACTTGCACATTGCGTGTTATCAGGAACAACTGGTAACCCTTCTTGGTTGTCCCCAGAGCAGGTCAGAAAGGCCAGAAGCGGTTCTGAAGAAGGTGGTTCTCTGGGGTTTGCTGACACTGAAGGTGGGTGTATATAATCGTGTTCGTTTTGCTTTTTTAATTTTTCTCTTGCCTTTCCCATAGGATTAGGGTGAGGTAACTGAATTATGGAGTACTCCAAACAGCCACCGTTTTGTTACTTTCGCATAGAAGTAGCGCACTGTTGCCAGAGCAGGTTGGGGTACTAAGAAGCAGCCAAGTTAAGTTCTGAGCTTCTAGTCTAGCGGCTGTGCCCTTGCGGGGAGCAGAGTTTTTCTAACTGGTGTGTATCTGCTCAAAAGACTAGCTGGAGTAGTAGCATTTGGCACTGTTCAAAGGACACAGGTGGAGATTTTAGAGACTGTCCAGGTTTTTTTTAAAAGGGATATATTTCGGAACATCCCTCCATCGTGTAAAGTTGCACTGTTTGGTAACGCATGTGTGTGTGTCTAATGAAAAAAAAAAAGACTTCTGTCTTGCATCGTTTACAGTTCAGTGAGAAAAGTGCTGATAAAGGCCTCTTATTTCTTGACATAAGAGTTTTTTTTTTCTTGGCCTATGGAAGAGCACTGAACAACCTGCTGATTTACATTCAGTTTATTCAGATTTTTCCTGTAACTTTTTGTTTAAATGGTATTGAGAAGTCAAGAACTTTCATGCCACTTTTCCAGGTATGCATCACGGGCAGAGCTGCAGAAACAGCACAATTGCTCTCTTAAGCATAAATCATGCAAAGCCAAATCTTATTTTAGAATTTTGGAATATTTTTAATGTCCTATTTTATTCTAGTTACTAATGGTTCTTACCTTTTATCCTGTTTTAAAAATGGGTTTCATTCTGATCACGGACCATAATAATAAAGCTATCATTCTTTTAGACTAGCATCAACTGCAAGTAGCAGTATAGCTTCCCATTGGCTCTACTTCATTCAATCTCCAGAGAAGTTTCTCAGCCTAGAATAAGGGCTGTACGTCCACGTATGCCCTCCTCTAGCTGAGGAGGAAAAACTTGCACAAAAATTGTGCTGCCTTGGGTTTTATGAATGTGATCATTTCGCCCTAGAAACAGGCTGGGTAGCTGTAGAAATCCTGCATTTCAATATATAAAGCGTAACTTTGTGCCTGTGGCTTTTTTCTGTTTGTTGAAAAGAAGAGCAGATGAGAGCGGATCGTTTTGGTGAGATTTCTCCCCAGAACAGAACAGCTGAGCTGAACTCTCATGCCTTGCCCTTTTAAACCTCTGAGATTGGCCTTGCTTGACTTTTGCCCCAAAGTGATTCTTCTCGTCCAGCAGTTAAGACGGGAGGGAGTTGATCCTGTTTCAGCCATGAAGACAGACTACCTTTTGTTTCCCAGAAGTTTGAGGCCTGAATTAACCTTCCTTAGGTCTCCTTCAGAGCAGCGTTTTGGCGCAGCCCAGAATTGTGGGTCTCTCCTCTTGGCTGCCTTCTGCTTGGATCGCAGCCAAATGCGTGTCCCACCCTTGTTTCTCAAGAGTAGTCCCAATTTAGTGATGCAGCTTGTCTGAGAAGCATAAGGCTTCACTGCACAGGAAAAAAAGTCTTTCCTTCTCCCAGATTTCGTTTGTTTGGTAACATTAGGTTTTTTATTTTGTCTCCTGCTATGCAGGATCTTCATTACATATACGTGAGTGCACGTGTGCTTTTATGTAATGTCTGTATCTTAGCGTCCAGTGTTAAAATAGTAACACTGCTATTGCTAAGAAGAAGAATACGAGGAATGTTACATCACTTGCACAGTGATAATTCTTAGGGTTAAAGCCTTTCTAAACAACAGCTAATGGTCTTGTGTAGCCTGATCAGTCATTCAGTTTGCAGCCCTCTGTATCTGAAAATGTGGAATTTTGTCAAGGAAATGTATTTGTCTGTAATATTGGATCGCTCTTCTGCTCTGTCTTCCCCAAACTGGAAGATTGCAGACTCCTACCAGTTGAGCCTGTTTTTGTAAATCATGATTAAGACGACTTGTGGTCCTCCAGGTGTTGCTGAACTGCAGTTCCCAGCAGCCTCAAATGCCGTGGCCAAGAGTGAGGCATGCTGGGAATTACAGTTCACCAACATCTACAAGGTTGAAGGTTGCCCCTCCTCTTGCAAGTACTTCAGCGAAACCTGTTCGAAGCCTTCCTTGCTTTTCGACTTGCCAGACCAAAAGTAGAACAAGATCCCTTGCAATTTTGGGTGGTGCATCTGGATCTGGTCTCTATCAGTGTATACAGAATTGAACGTGGGGCTAACAAGCTGAGGAAGATGCTAGATCCCAAGGGAATCGGTGTTCTGTCGGTTCATGGCTTTGCTGCCTTAACTGGACTAGAGAGAGAAATGTTCCCACACCCAGCCCCTTGGTTGTGCCTGCTTTTGTTCTCAGGAGCAGTTGCACAATGTCAGATCACTCCATACGGTTGAGAGCTATCTTACAAATCGGTCATTTATTTAAATCAGCAGCTTGCTAACGTGAATGGTTGGGGAGAGGGGCCTTGTGATGTAAACACTGGTTGCAGTGCGTTCTGGGTAGGAATGTGGCAGAGACCTCTTGGTTTTACAAGGCAAGCCGATGGTTCCTGGTGGGTCTGCTGGAGAGGACATCCGGTGGCACAGCTTCTGGAGAGTTGTTCTCCTAAGGGGGACTCCTGAATGCATTGACGGCATCTAACACTGTTCCTTTCCTGAGCTGTACATTAAGAATGTAGGGGTTCTTGCAGAGACCTTTTGGGGGAAACAGCCTCATTTCCCATCCTCAAACTGAGCACTCCCATAAAACTGAAATTCTGTATTGGGGATTTCTGTTTCTCAATGTATAATAACACACCTCCTATGTTTTTCGTGCAAGTTTGCTGTTAAGACAGATGAACGACAACCACACCCCTGTAGCTCCAGATTTCTAATGCCCGTGATAGTTTTTAACTGCTTATTGAATTAATACTTAATATTGTTGAGGTAGATCCCAGGTTTCATGGCCGGTGAGTAATAGAGAACCTTCTAACACTGGCACCGGTGACAGATTCCCACTGTGGTTCCTCCAGGATTAACCACGATCTGCCAGAAATAGAACATGGTATTGAGAAGTGTGCGTTCCTTTCTTTGATACTGCAGCAAAGCAATTCCTTGTGCCATGTTCTTACGCAACCTCAAAAACAGCAGTGGGGACTTTACAAGCTTACGACTCCAGCCGTGGGTTTAAAACCGATTTCCCTTGAAATGAGCTGTCCTGTAAATGATTCAGTTTCTTCATCAGCAAGGCTGTCCGTCGAATTCTAGTGTTCTCTACTTCCTGTTGACTTGTCTCTTTTTATGGTATTAACTGCTGTAGTTGTGGCATTCTTGTAATTATATACTTAAGCATAATTGCACCTTTCTTTTTGGTTTATGATAACTAAATCTTTTATTGTTACTTGCACTGTGAAAGAAATCATGGGTCTATAAAAAGTTTGTTTCTTTGAATTTTACGTGTCTCTGTGGTTTTTCGCTCCACACAAAAATGTATTTTTAAACTAATGTATTCCTTTGTAGGCTTTATTTTGTTTTTTTGAGCCCCATTTTGTCTTGCAGCTGTGAATCTCGCACCACTGAGAAAGTAATGACCTGCAAAGTGGAAAAGGAAGATCTGTCAAGATTCTGTACAATAACTCTATCGTAACTCAATTGTAAATAACTAAAAAGCATTTTCGTTAAGCTCTGTGATTTGGCCAGCAAGTTTTGACCTTACGGTCTTCCCCAATTATCTGTATTAACTAAAGAAAAAAAATAGAACATTTTCTCTAAAATTGCAAGCCTGTATGACCAAGTGGAATTGGGAATTATCCTGACATCACAGTCAAAGCAAGCTGATCTGCAGTTTGAGATATCACATGACAATGGAGGCAGTGGATTTGACTTAGCCTATTAAGTTATCCTCTTCTCTGCTAATGGGCTCGCGGACTATGCTAAGCCACATTACCTGAACCATAGTTTGTTCAGTAAGTCCCAACTTAAATTGGCACGTGCCTTTCTGGCTTTTAGGAAGGGCCTGAAGACTTCGCTTCACCATCTTGCTTGGGGATCTGGAAGTGGCAGTGTTCGTTCTGTTGCCTTGGAGTCAGCATTGACTCCTGGTGACTGCCTGGACAAGTCGCTGCAGTTTTCTTGGCAAGGTTTTCCAGAAGTGGTTTGCCATTGCCTCGTTCCTGGGGCTGAGAGGGAGGGACTGGCCCAAAGTCACCCAGCTGGCTTCATGCCCAAGGCGGGACTAGAACTCTCATACCACGCCTGATTGGCTCTTGGGCTGAGAGGGAGGGACTGGCCCAAGGGCACCCAGCTGGCTTTGTGCCCAAGGTGGGACTAGAACTCCCGGTCTCCCAGTTTCCAGCCTAATGCCTTAACCACTACAGCACTGGTGGCGCAGAGCCTGCTAAATGGCTATATTGATAAGTTGGATTGCACTCTTGAAGATCATGCTTTTTATGACTTCAATAGTTTACAGTTGCTTTTAATGTGTTTTAATGGTTTTTGTTGTATGATTTTGCTCATTTTTGGATGAGGGTGGTGGTGGTGATTTGTGTTTTAGCCTTGTCACGTATGTGAGGTGGGTGACTATATAAATTGAACAAACATACACATTGCCTGGATTCATACCACAGAATGAAAGCACATTAAGTTGGAAATGTGTATATGCCCCACCTGAGGGACTTCATGGGTAATGCATTTTTAAAAAAAAGTAGCAGGAACCTAAATGTTTAGCCTCACTAGTAGTGTAAAAATAAGGCAGAGGTCGAAGGGCAGGCCCGAGATGCAGCATCTGAAGCCTTGTCCATTGATCTGGTTCATTTGTGGCCTCGCTCCTCTGCCTTCTGCCCTTATTGGACAAGTTCACGGGTTCATTGCTAAAAGGAGGCTAGGAACCAGGAACTGGTTTTAGGGGGGGAAATCTCGGTGTCAAGCTTTTTTCAAAATGTAAAAACCTTCGTTGGGCAGTTGGGAGCTCCACAGAAGACTAATACTGGGTAGAGGCTTCATCTGTGAAGACAGAAGTCACAGAATTATTTCGTACAACAATTGTAAGAGAACAAAATTCCCCAAGTGGACTTCTAAATGCTGGAATCTGTAAGGATTGGGGCTCTTTTTCCCTTGTGCAAGATGAACTTTTTAATGCTCTGTCAAATATTTATAGACAGGAGCCTCTCTAAGCAAGGAGTTTTCATTCACCTCTTTCTCCCAAAAGCATCCAAGCCAAGCCAGTTCTCCTTCCCTGCCCTCAGAGGGGCCAGACTCTTTGGGGGTCTGGCTTTTGCCAGCTCAAAGTTGCCATATATGGTTGCCATCTCCAAACGTGGTTTGTGTGTGTGTGTGTGTGTGTGTGTGTGTGTGTGAGCCACACATGCTTCTAAGGTGATCTGCGCTTTGCTGCTTCCCTTTGACATAATCGCTGGAGAATGTGGAAAGCAAAATATAATTGCTCACCAGTCAAAAATCTGTCTGTCTCTCCCACATGCTGGCTTCACAAACAGCCACAGGTCGTTTCCTCCTGCGGTACATTAGTGCAAGAATTGAAACAGCCCAGAGTCCGCTTTCCCTGGCCGTAGTCCCGCCGCATGCTTTCCCATGCTTGAGAGCCATATCCTGTGCAGCCCAACTGACAAGGGTTGCCAGACACGCTATGCTAGAAGCTAGCCTTACTGGCTAGGTTCACGAAACAAGCTCAGCTGAAGGGTGTTTCAGCTGGGGGTTCGCTGTGTCATGTGAGTGTAGCTAGCAGCAAATGTGGGGCTTGCCGGGCATCTGGGCTACTCTCGGAAGGCTCGATGGCCCTTCAAGAGTGGTATCTCCTCCTGCTTCCCTCCCCTCCAGCCACTGACCCTGGTCTTCCCTCCCTGGGCTCGCACAACACCCACTGAGCCACAAGCCAGCCGGCCATGTTTTAATTTTAACACACTGTGCAAACTAACAGCTTACTTGGTGTGCTGATGACTCGGTGGGCCAGAAATTGGGTTACTGTAAATGAGCAAACTATCAGCAGCAGCAACAGCAGGAGAAATGGATTCCGAAACTGGGCAGGTTGGCCTTGATTTGTATTTGGATGGGAGACCACTGGGGAATCCCCGGGTGGTTGGATGCTAAGTACAACGAACAGCTACACAAGTGGAAACTTGGATGTCGGCTTTGATGGCTCTTGCTGAAAAAAAAAGGTAGATGTTTCCATATTTAGCTCTTGGGAATTGGTTAATTAGGGTCTTCCTTCTGAGCACGTTTTGCCACAAAGAGGCCAAAAACTTCTCACCTCCCTCCATTTTCAACATTTCCAAATAAAGCTTTTTCCCCCTCTGCTGCAGCTGCTTTATCGGTGACTAATAGAACAGCACCCTCTTCCAAGGCACACTTACTCATACTTGGTTCTTGTTTGGACAGCAAGCCAAATCTTCATTTGTCTCCTTGTTCATTATCCTTGTCAGATACGGATAAGTGCGCGGAAGCTCCCTGCGGACTCTAGCCTTTCCCAGCTCATTTCAAGCCATCTTTTTGCTCAGGATTGAACTGAGCCATTTAGTTTTAAACATCACTTTCAAATCTCTGCTAGGAGTCTTCCTACGTTTCCCGTCCATCCGTCTCCACTTACCCACCATCTCTGTCTCTTCCTCTCTCAGATCATTTCCCAATATTTTTTTTCTTCTAGAGTAAAACAAGAATCACCTTTTACCATTTATGCAGCAAAAGGGTTATTTGTAAGAGATGAGAGCTGTTAAGCTCATTGTTTTAGAAACATGGGAATTCTGGTCAAAAGAACTTTGTAATTTTCCCTTAACTGTTACCATAAAATGTCAAATGTTAGCGGGCAGTCTAACCAGTCAATCCTTTAGAAACAGGCCATGGATTCTTAACACAGGTGTTTGGGGAATATGATATTAGACCATGTTGTTGATTTGTAACAGTCCCATTTTGATGAAAGTTGAATTTCCACCAAAGTGTCCTGAGACAGGGATGGAGAACCTGTGACTGCCAGATGTTGCTGAACGACAATTCAGAGTCTTCTTCACTATTGGTTGTGCCTACTGGACCTGCTGGTCACTGCACTTAGCAACATCTGGCGGATCACAGGTTTTCCACCACCAGTGTTCCTTATGGCTGGAGGAATTCTTGTATTTAATTTGTGTTGCAACTGGGCCTTTTTCACACCAGCACTGCTCTTAATACTTGATTAATTTCAATGCAAAGGAGTCTTTCATTTGGCTTTTAATGGCTTTGGAGGAATGAAGTCAGTGGGGTGTGACAGTGATGAAAATGTAAATAGCATAAGGCTTTCAGTGAACAACAATGGTGCCACCACAGTATGGAAACAGGGTAAAGGTCTGTCTGATACCCTGGAAACAGGTGCCACAGAACAGAAATGGTGCGGAAAAAGGAAAGCGAAGAAGCGATGACCAAAATGACCCATGGTCTAGTGGTTAAGGTGCTGGGCGAGAAACCAGGAGACGGAGAGTTCTAGTCCCGCCTGAGGCAGGAAAGCCGGCTGGGCCACCTTGGGCCAGTCCCTCCCTCTCAGCCCAGCCCACCTCACAGGGTTGCTGTTGTGGGAAAAATAGAAGGAGGAGGGAGTATTAGGTATGTTCGCCACCTTGAGTTATTTATAAAAATAATAAAGGCGGGATAGAAAAATAAAATAAATAGATAAACTCCTTTATGAGGAAGTGTTAAAGCATTGAGGAGATGTTTTACAGGTAAATAAAATGAAAAATATGGGAAGTCGAGATCAAGCTAACAAAACTCCTGCATGACGTGGAAAAATTAGAGAAGGGAGTTTTGTTTCTTGTTTCAAAATCCTACAGCCTGGGTCAACCAATGAAGCTGAATTTGGGGTAATTTAAGAGAGGAAGGGAGGGAGGGAGGGAGGGAGGAGGAGACTGGGAAGAAAGGAAGGAGATGTATGGGAGGAGGGAGGGAGGGAGGATGTTTTCCTCATGCTGCACATATAGTTGAACTAGGGAACTCATCAGATACAGTGGGTTCAAACATAGGAAAAACTTAGGGTTTCTTTAATCATGTCTTAATCAGCACAGGCCAAACCATTTTCCACTTAAAAACCACTGCAGTAGTGGGCTAGCAGTTAAGATGCCTCTATTCAGCAACCTGCCTTACAATTATGACCGTTTCCTTCCTCCCCTGCCACCATTCCAAGGGTCTTGGGGATGGGCATTTCCCGGGCCGCATGTTTGAGTGTGTTGGCGATGCCCCTTTCGGTGCCCAGCCTTCCAGTCCTCTGCAGCCTCCTTGGCTGCCCAGCCCAGGCCTTCTGGTCCCTTCCCCTGGGATGAAACAGGGGCCAGGGCGGCTGCAGCCAACAAGCGAGGATGGTGGATTCCCGCACGACATTCCCGCAGCCCCCTTGTCATCCAAGAGGAGTGCAGGAGCATCACCCTTTATTCAGGAGAATTGTGCTACGGTTTTGCACTCCCTCCCTTAAGCACAACCTTCCCTGAAACTCTTTTCTCTTTTGGAAGAAATCTCTGCAGTTCGGCTTTACCAAACTGAGTGGAAACCGGTCAACAAACTGCACAGTAACTTCTGCCGAGTGCTATGTCCTAATGCAGCGGGGTGGGGTGGGGAATGAGAATTTTGTAATCCAGAGGCAATGAAACATTTGCCCCCCATATTTTCCACTGGCACTCATTTTCTGGCCTTCTCACCTCAATCCCAAGCATAAACATTCCTCGTGGCTGAAGTCACTTCCCTTTGGTGCAATGTTATCTAAACTGTTTATAAGCCATGGGTCAATTATTCTAAATTGTGACAATGTTGTGGGGTGGGGAGGAATTGAACGGCATGTTGGCTGGTTCCTCCCAAGCCATATATGGCACTAAGATCAGCCTTGATGGGTGCCGAGTGCTGACTTTACGAGAATACCCACCACACCTCTTCCATTTAGCACTCAAATATTAGAATTGTTACGGCTTGCAATTCTGACCCACAGGAAAGGCTGGATAGGAGGGACAGTTTTTCTGGGACAGTGTTTTTTGGGGGGGGGGGGAGTTGGAAGGGTAGGGAGGCGAGAACTGGATGGGAAAGATGATGAGAACGGGATGCTTGTAATTTTTGCTCAATTTTTAAAATCCATTTGTTTGAAGTATTTATACCCCACCTTTCCAAAAATTAGTCCAGACTTGCAGTGATCCAGACTTGAAAATTGAGAAACCCATGCCTGCAACCTCAGTGATGTCAACAACGTTAAAACCACAACGGCCTTGTGGCTTTAGGGTCAGGGATCAGATTGGTCTGGTTCAGACTCCTGCAGATGCCGATGAAGACAATAGCTTTTCTTGGCTTTCGTCTTCAGCCCACAGCACCTGATCCTGGAAGCTCTACTGATGTCCGGAAACCATTTGCTATGGCAGCAAAATAAAGTTCTGTTGAGTCCTGGGATGGGAAAACTTTTTCTCCCCTTCTGTTGAATTGCAGTTCTGCAGTATAAACAGTTAGTAGCAATGAGGCCAGGTTGCGGGGGGGGGGGGTGTCTCTTATTTTGGCTCCCCCCTTCTGGGCTGTTGGGGGAGAAAGGAGTCAGTCTCATCTCTTGAGTTTACCCCCAGGGTCCCGTCAGCTGCCCCAAGACCAGGCTTCAGACATGGCTGCTTAAACCCATCACTCCCCCCACAATGCATTTTGGGCTGAAATATTGGGCCCTTCCCTCAGGGGGGGCTCCCAGGACCCCAGGAGAGATGCATCTGCAGGAGTCATGAATTTTGATATTGCCCCCTGGCAAACTCTCTTGCCTGGTGAAAAGTCGTCCTGCACGTGTGTCTGCACCTCTCCTGCTCCTGGGCTGAACCGAGCACCCTAAGGTGGGCTCTCCGGGCAGGGCATCTGAGCCCTCCTTTCCTCAATGCCACCCACTTTTGGAATCCCCTTCCCATCCAGGCAGGTGAGGTGAGTGCAGCATGCCAGCCCCAAAGGTGTTTCCAGGGGATGTGCCAATCCAGCATGCCCCAGAGAGAATGGGCACCTCTGTTGGTCTCCCCCCGGCTGCTGCTTCACCGAAATGGAAAACCCGGGGAAGGTCTGGCACGTCTCCCTTTGACTTTCCTGTGCCCTGCCTCCCTCCTGGGCTCCACCCTGAAGCAGCTCTTTCGCTGGCCTCTTAGTTCCTTCCCTGCCTGCCCTTCTTCACATCAGCCTCTGCAAAGGCTCTGCTGGTACCCAGACAGCTGTTCAGAAGGCACCGGCCAGCGGGTGAGTTGCTCCCCCCCCTGCAGCATCTCCCCCACAACCCACGGGGTTGGCAAGCAGAGGCTTGGGGGGGTCTCCTTTGCAAGTTGTGGGGTGGAAGAAGGAAACCCGTTCTGGAGGCTTAGTGGGAGCAGCAGCAGCTTGAATCAACGTCCATCATGTGCTAGACTGGAAGGAAAGGAGAACTACATTCCTTCCTGCACTTGAGAGAAGAGCTTTTATTTCAGCTTAATTTCCCCTTGTAGCGCCCTAACAACACGATCCAAAGGGAGATTCACCTGATGGCAAGATGGGTCGGCAAATTGAAACTTCCCTTTGTGTTCCCCACGGGCTTCGGGTTCCAATATTTCCTATCATGTCTGAGTGTGGGGATTACCGTTCCCACAACTCTCAGCTAGCAGCATGCTGTGGCTTCTGGGATGGTGTAGTCCTAACACACCTACTGCTCTCCTTAAGAGCAGAGAAATGGGGGAATATTGTGCCGCTTCGCACAGTTGAGGCTGCCAAACCTGGACTGTCAATCTGCTCCCCTCTCTTTCACTTGGTGGTCCTGCTCAAAGTTTTGGTCAAGGTTCCTGATACTTGTCGTTTTGCAGGTGTCTTTTGTTCAAGCCAGACAAAAATACTTTCATCCTTCCCCAGTGGTCATTTCTAGGACCCTCTTCTAAGAGCCGTCCTAGGAGGAGAAGAGTGTAGGTCTGTAACAGCCAAAGATCAGGAGGAGTCTGCAGCACCTTTTCTAACCACAGTCACACATTTTATTAAAAGGCATAAGCTTTTGCGAGCAATAGCTTGCTTCATCTGACGCACAGGCTTATGCCTTTTAATAAAGTTAGCTAGAAAGATGCTAGAAGACCACTCCTGATTTCTGAAAGGGTCACCAGTTTTAAACATCTGCCTTTCCATTGTATGCCCTTCAGCCTGTTATATCTTGCACTAACGCTAAGAATCGAAACTTGGGTGTGACCGCCTTCTTGAGAAATCTCTGAGCTTTATGAGTTTTGCAGATGGCAAAACACCCAGGGCACAGAATGGCAAAAGGATTAAATCACCGTCTGCAGATCCCTGGTTTGAACCTTGCTCTCTCTGGCATAAATCACCAGCTTTTCATTCCCCCAACCCAGGAAATTGGCAAGCCAGAGGGCCAAATTCACAACAGTACAGAAAAGCAATCGTAAAAATCCTTCCGTAATTCCGTAATATAAATGAAACAGGGGGGATAGGATCTAGCTTAAGGTATTGTAAAAGATAGGGTTGACACCATGTCTACTTCAAAAGTTTGGACTTTTTCTTGTGTGTTTTCTTCAGGAGAGAAATGAACGCAACTCTATTTCCCAACTCTATTTCCCAATTCACCAAATCAACCATGTTTCCAAGGCACTGAATAAACACTTTAAATAAATAGGATTGCTCTAGAATAAGGCAGCAGGGCATTATAAATGGCAACAGTGCAGCATTAAATTCAACACTTGTCCAAAAAGCTTTAACTGTTTCCCTTATATTGTTTTCTTACTGTAAAATCTTCACAATCCACCCGACTTGCTGTCACTGTTGTTCCAGCTTGGATCACTTGCTTGATTCATCTGCCATTGGCTTAGTTTTGCCAGCAATAGCCTTTCTGTGAAATGCACAGATACTCATTTTGGGGTGATTTGCAAGAAATTGGCAAGGTCCTAGCTGGCTGTAACTGATCTTGAAAAACTAAGCAGGATCAGATCTGGTTGGTATGTGGATGGAAATCCCAGTGCTGTGGGCTACATCAGGAAGATAATTTTTTCTGGAGGAAGGCAATGCAAATAAGGTGGTGAGTCATCTCTATTTACTAATTAAAGATAAAAGGGGTTTTAAAAGACAAGGGAAGCTGCCCATGAAACAGTTAACTCGAAATGGCTTAAGTTGGGTGTGCCTACTTGTAAAACTGGAGTACTAAAAGTTTTCACCTGACTGTTCTTTCCTACTCCTTTGCTGGGGACTAAGAAGGTTTTGCACTGGACACCAAGGACTGCTCTGGAGCAGCTCAAGTGCGACATCCAGCCTGGGTTCACACAGCTTGAGAATCACCTATGCTAACAGGAGGCAAAATAATTCGAGTTCAGAGCCTTTTGAATGTTGCATTCTGGATTGACCACTTGGGGCAGCAGAGAGGTTCAGACAACTACCCTTTGCTGCCCTCTGTCTGGATTTTGGCTGCCTGGATATACAGATAGTCCTCACTTAACAACCATTCATTTAGCAATGGTTTGGACTTATGATGGTGCTGAAAAAACTGACTTGCGACCAGTCCTCGCACTTATGGCCATCACAGCATCCCCATGGTCACTTGATCATGATTTGGGCACTTGGCAACTGGTTCTCATTTATGACCGTCGCAGTGTCCCATGGTCACATGATTGCCATTTTCCAGCAAGCAATGGGGAACCGCATGATTCAATTAACAACTGCGTGGCTTGCTTAACAACCACTGCAAAAAAGGTTGTAAAATCAGGTCAGATTCGCTTAATGACCACTTTGCTTAGCAACCAAACTTCCAGTCCAAATTGTGGTCATTAAGCAAGGGCTATCTGTATCTCAACATTGCTTATTTGGTGAATTAAGGCAATTGAGATTTATTAACCCAGATTAAGGCTCAATGTCTGGATGCAAACACAGGGTTTGCAAGGCTAGCCCTGCCACTGAGTGGAGGGAGACAGCCATCTTAGCCACAGATGCCAAGGTGAGGTGAATTATTCTGTGCACCAGACAACCTGCCCTAAACTAACATAGCACCATCTGGTCACCAGCAAGATAAGATTCAGCTCCAGTTCTGCCCAGTTCCTGCCCAGGGGATGACTTGGGTTGGCCCTGGCACGTGGTTAAGAGATGCCATGTGTAACTCAGACCCTCCTGTTTCTGTTGCACCCGGCTCTGAGAACAGGAATTTAAGGTTCTGGGCAACAAACAGTTTCCCGAGTCCAGTGTCTGTCCTGCTCTAGCAAAAACAGTCCCGCCTTATAAAATGATCGGTGGAACTGCCTGCCACAAGGTGCAAGGAGGCCTGTGACTTTGCTCGCCTCTTTAGCAGATGTGGGGGGTTTGTACGTAATGAAAAGCCTCTGCAAAAATAGTGGCACGTTTCTGATGCCAAACAACTTTGTCCCAGAACGAGGTTTTGTTGGAGCCATCCGGACAGTTTCTTTATTTGTTTAAACCACTTATATAGACACCCACCTCACAGCAGACAAGCAGAGGATTAAAACCCAAAATGCAGAACTGCCCCTTTGGGAAATGGAAGCCTTGAGGGGTTTTCAGCGGATAAAATGGACTTTGGAAAAGGAGAGAAAAAAAAATAGCCAGGAATGAGGAACAAATAGCAAGCATATCTTGAAAGCAGCTGCTGTAAATCTGTTTATTTCACTTCCCATCTGGAGGGGTGAAGGGAGCTTGTCCTGAAAAGCACCGATTTTGAAACCTGGGGCTGGAGAAGCAATTCCCAAAGGAATGGATCCAAATCCTTGATTTTCCTTCCAATTTATAGGCGGTCAATCTAAACCTTTGTTTCATTGTACTTATACAAATTCTCTCCTGCTTGTCCCTAGTAAAAGGGGAAATTTACTTCCCTAAGAGAAGATCCTGCTTATTGCCAGGGAAACAGGCCACATGAACTCCCCTGTGTTTAAGTGAGAGGAATTAAGACAGGAGGCCTTTCAGATATTTTGGATGCCAGCATCCATCATCCCCAGCCAACCTGGACTCTGTTTGTACCTTTTTTAAGGCATGAGAAGTTTACACATGTGACAGAATATTGCTTTGCACCTTCCTAGCAAGATTTTCAACCATGCGGGGGCTCAATTTCTGCAGCAGTGTTCCCCCACCCCCAGCCTTGGGAGAACGAGAAGGATGGGATCAGCCAACGCCCCCACCCCACCTGCTTTTTTTTCAAGGCAGGAGTCCGAATAAATGCCGGCCCCACCTCTGGAATGAACGGGCAGGCTTCCTCTAATTATAAAACCAATTTAAGAGTGGGAAAATAGTTCACATTCCTCAGAGCCAGTATAAAATTATAAGGCGCCAGATCAGCTGTGAGGACCGCAAATCTTCCAGATTCCATCAGACCAACGTTAGATATTTAGTAGCCTGGGCAACCAAACACAGAGAGCGCTGGGTGTGCCCGAGAGTGCCGTGGGATGATTGCTTGTCTGCTTAGGGAAAAAAAGGGGTTCATGGGCTGAACAGCTGCTGCAAATCCGAGGCCTCTCCCAGGGGAGGGTTGCCGGTGTATCTCTGTGTGACTTCCTGCTCCGAGGGGATTACTGCCGTTTCTTGGCGTGAGTTGCTGTCCTTCCAAACTATCATGGCTGGGAATGAGGAATTTGACCCAGGTGGCTTTTGTGGCATGATCTGCCCCTCGGCCTCTGGGCAGCAAAAGGAGGTGGAAAGGGTACAATGGCACTTTAGCTTCCTCCAATGTGTGAATCAGGAAAGCTTGGCAATCCCTCTAGCGTGGCCTTCTCCTGCTGCTCCCATCTTCTTCAGCCCCTGGCCCTGGTCTTCTCTGCCTGGGTTCGCACAACCCATTCCAAGCCACGAATCAGGCAGCCATCTCAGTCGAGTCGGTGGTGTGAACCCAGCCAATGCTGTTTGTCGAAGGTTTGAGATGTCAAGCCAGCCTTGACAATCGTGTTGAAGTGAACGAGGGGCGAAGTTTTTATTTTGTTTTCCTTCTTTCCCCCTTTCCCCAGACAGAGATGCTGTCAACTCCTCTGTTTGCTTCTCCAGATGGCTCCCAGGGTGGGAGGGGAGGACATGGAAAGAGCAGGACCGGACTTTGGCACATGTTACTGTATTTTTTAAAGGAGGAGCATTGAGCTGCTTCTGAGGGTTTAACTGTACTGTTACTGTAGTCAATCCAGGGAAATGTTGACTCTCCTTCCTCCATCTTTGACTGCCCTTGCAAATGCTTTTAAAGTAGGGGATCTGAGGGGGGACCCCCAATTTCACATCTAGTCTCCTTCCCCCCAAATGTTGCTGAGGATTTCCTAAGATTTCTACTCACACTTCAGACTTTGCAGACACCTGCTGTGGGCCAGAGACCTGTATGGTGTCCAAGGTTAGGCCATTAACAGCTTTCCCCCTGGGTGCCAGCCTTGACTCGCTGGCATTTCTAAACTCCAAAACCTTCAGAGGCCTCCAGCATTTCAACCTTATTTCCCTGTCCTTAAAGTTGGGGGTCAAAGTTAACATGTGGACAAAGGGTGGCCAGTCTCAGAAAAGTGAGTCACCAGGAAGACCTTCTTTTCTAATAGCCTGGACAAATTCAGTTCTCGTCCCAGCTCCAGGGGTTGTTGGTCTTCAACCTACAAAATTCTTCTGTCCTGGATGTCTGAAGAGAACCAGCCTGCCCCAGCAGCCTGCCTTCCTTGATCTGGGGATGTCTTGTCTCATCCTATTAAGGAGTGGAACTATTAAGGAGTGGAACAGCTTGTTTCTCGGAGTTGTGGGTGCTCCATCGCTGGAGGTTTTCAAGAAAAGATTGGACAACCATTTGTCTGAGATGGTGTGAGGATTCCTGCCTTGGGCTTAGGCTAGGGGTTGGACTAGAAGACCTCCAAGGTCCCTTCCAACCCTATGATTCTATGATTCTATGATCCCACCAATAAATTACGTAGTTCAGGGAATGCTGTCAGGCAGGGCCTCCTTTGTGGTGGCCTCCAACGGTGCCATGTCTTCTCTGAGAAGAGACCCCAGAGCCAAATGTCAGGCTATTCCGGTGCGAATTTCTGAATTAGTGGGCATTGTGATAATGGCAAGGGCATTTGGATCTCTTTCTGTGTTCGGTTTTGCTTCCTTATTCATTCCTTTTTTATTGTGGGCTTTCTGATATTCTCTTCCCAGCCCGGGGTATTTTTATGAACGGTGGAGACTACATAATTAATAAATCTAGCTCATTAAACCCAGCAGGAGATACCTTTCAACCAATAATTTTTGCACGCATTATGGGGCATAGGCTATCAAAGGACTCCATCTCCTTTTGCGTGGGGGGTACGTCTAATAAAAATAGTGCATTCTCCCTTTTTGCACCACATGAAGTTGTTAGCCACAACCAGATAGCTTTAGCCTTGCAAAAATCACACCTCCCTGATAGATGGGCACCCTTTGTCCCTTTCCTCCCTGTCCCACCCCAGCCAAGAGATCTGCCTTGCTAAAACGGTGCATTCTTGATGTCAAAAGAGTCAGGGAATAAATCCATTCTAAACAAATGAGTCATGGTTTTTTTTAGAGCGGCTGGAGTTCTCGCCAAGTCCTAATTTAAACCATAAATCCATACTGTGGCGTTAACAAGGGGCCTGATAATGTGGAATACTTGGCTTTTGTAGCCAAAGAAGCAACATGATCTACGCATGAAATTAAAGTATGCAGGAGATTGGGCTGGGGAGCTTTTTCTTGTGTATATTACAGCTTTGGGGTAAAAAATGGAGCTTTTCTTTTTCTAATGCAATAGCTGGCAGGGACCTTGTGCATTCCTTCCCCCTTCCCCACCACTTCCTGCCTTGCAGACTGTTTTGACACGTATATAGGTGAAGTTTTAGCTAAACGATAAAGTCTGGCCTGTGTTATTGTTTTTGTTATCTAAACAAGCCTACTGCCAGGAGTCCAGATACCCATCTATCATATATATTGGAAAATGAGAGGTGACTCGGTGTGATTTTTTTGCGGGGGGGGGGGAGGAGGGAAAACATTTACGTTTTCAGGGTTTTTACCCCCTCACCTGTTGTTTAGACCTTCCTTTTACACCAAATGTTTCTGCAGAATGTGAAGCTGACATTTAAGCAATCAAAGGATGCACACTCTGAAGATTGTTCCCATAAGCATCTCAGGTTCCCTTTCCAGCTAATTGTAAGGGACTGTTTTGTGCGTGAAAGTAAAGCCTTCTTTGAGATGGGTGCCACTCCTGATGATGTCATGCGCATGTTCACGCAGATTTCTTGGCAAAAATATGGAAGTGGCTTTCCACTACTGCCTTCTACTTGAAAAATAAAAACTTCCTTGTCTAGTCTACAGTGTGTTTGGGCTTCCTGGTGGTCTCCTATCTAAATACTGATCAAGTCTGATACTGCTTAGCTTGGCCCAGATTAGCCACAGTTGGATAAATAAAGCCTCCATCAAGCTGAGCAGTGAATGTCCCTGCCATTTTCTTGGCAACACGATAGAAAAGTTTTGCATTCTTCCAAATTTTTTTTTTTTTAGTGTGGAGTTGTACGGCCTTGTCTAAGGTCTTCTCAAAAAAATAATAGGACTCCAATGGGTCCTGCAGTCATTTGGCCAGGCCGGCTGAGGATTATGGAAGTTGATGTCCAACCTTTCCGAAGGGCACCAAATTAGCAAAGGGGGTTACAAATCCATCAAAATGCAAGTTCTGCAAATTCTCCTCCCTTCACAGCATTATCAGAGACCAGTTCAACAATCATAGCAACTCTGGGAAAACTCCTGCAAATCAAAGCAAGCGTATATGTGTATTTTGCTGTGTCTCAGTCCTACTCATTAAACAAAGCAAAATACAACAGCCATGCAAGATTTGGATTTTGAATGTGGCTATTTGCTTTTTTTTTTTAATGTGACTTTGGGAGTGAGGGAATGCAATAATTAATGCACTAGAAGAAAGAATTCCCAAATATTTTTTGGTTTGTGGCTTAGCTGTTCCTGTATACACTTTCACCTTATCAGACCAATAATATCTTGAGTGGGAAGTTGTAGGAGGAGAGCCATGTTGATCCACAATGGCAAAGAAATCAGATGGAGTAATTTTATTAAAAGGCATAAGCTTATTACGAGCTGCAGCTGTGCTACCAGACTCCTCCTGATTTTTATTTCCAGTGGGAGGGAGTTCCTCAAGCAGAGAAAGAGTTGACCAAATTCCTGTCTTCTGTGTGTAACATCTGGGCTTCAAGGCAGCCGAAGGACATTCATTCATTCATTCATTTATTAAATTTGTCATCACCCATCTCCTCCCACTGGAGGGACATGTCCTCCAGCCTTTGTCTCTGTAAGCAGAGAGGTGGGACAGACAACCTTGCAGCATCACCTTCTGTGTGCAAAGCATGAGGACTGCCTATAAGGTCTAGTCCCTAACTTGCCAGTTTCTCTGAGTGAAGGACCCCTCCCAAAACTATGGTGAGAAATTTGGGGAGACAGGAAACAGTCAGCCTGGGCTTCCATTGAGTCTTACCTCAGATGCTTGGCATCAGCACCTCTGAGACTTGTGCGATGCTTAGAATCCAAGGGAGGTTGCTAGGCAACACCCAGCGCTTCCCTGGTCCTTCAGCACCTAGCAACGGGAAGATCTTCTCTCCTCCACCCTGAGAGCATCCCAGGAAGAGGCTTAGAACGGAAGGCCTCCAGTTGCCCACATGAATGGGGAAGATGAAGGCAAATCTTTCAATGACGAAGGCGAAACTTTCAAGGATGATGATGAAGGCAAGCTTTTGTGGACTGTCAGTGAATAAGAAATAAAGGAAGGGGCAAAATGGGGGCCCTGAGCCACCTGTGCCTACTGCTCCATAGGGCACAGCTATTAATTGGCTTGTTCTCTAAAATCAATTATTTGTGTACAATCTGCAATAAAGTAAGTGAAGGGGTTGGGGAACAGCCATAGATTTTCCAATTATTCCTAAAATATCATGACAGGAAGTGTTTTGGAAGGTGTCTTCAGTTGCACAATGAATGGGACAGACAAAGTAGCATGCCATTAAGCATGGAGAGGTGGCCCGCAGGATTTTTTGGAAAAGCAGCTGTCCCTGGCATCCGGCTGAGCTTTTTAATATGGTCTACATAGCAAACCCAAGGAGCTGCATAAAAATAAAGTGTGATTTCTTGCAGAAGCTTGCAAAAAATTCTCTGCAGCTCTTGCTCTTACCAGTTGCTCTTGCTATAATTATATTAATTTACAAATTAATTTTTGTACACACCACCACATTTTTTATATACAATTGAAACAACTGTTGTTGTTATTATTATTATTATGGTTGATTGCACAGTCAGCCAGATGTTTAGACTGGATTTGGCATTTCTGTCCACCTATTGAGTCCTTCCCAAGGACCTGGGATAGGCAGATGTTGTTGTTTAATAATATTAAAGGTATTGTCACAGGATGGAAGCTATTCCATGTAAAGCTGCCCTTTGCAATTGACTGATGGTGATTTTGTCAATGCCGATGGTGGCCAAGTGGTGCTCCAGATGTTTTGGACTTGCACCCAAGGCGCCTGTTACTACTGGTACTCTCTTTGCCTTCTTTGGCCACAGTTGTTCTACTTCTATTTGCAGGTCTTTGTATTTTGTGGTTTTCTCCAGTTCCTTCTCTTCTCTTTTGCTGTCTCCAGTATTGCAGTGTCGACTATCCAGACTTTCTTCTTCTTCCTCTTCTTCTTTCCCTCCTCCTCCTCCTCCAATTTTGGTTTAACAACCCCAAGCAGGCAACTTCTGTTTCTTGACAGTGTAACCATCCAATGCTGAAATTTTATAAAAGGTTTCATTTTGAGGAAGATCAAATATATTTTCAGCCAAAGGAGAGCTTAAAGTGTGTTTTAAATTCTGCACTTTTCATGTCCTCCAATCTGTTTTAATATAAATTAATTGCGCAGAGTAACATTTAATGGGTCTTGCACTACAATGTGTTTTGCTTCCTTCCCCATAGAGTTGTATGGAGACACATCTCAAGATGACATGAAGTGGCTTTCCCTTAAAATTTTCCCTCTGAATCCCAATTTGCCATCAGATTTAAGTTTTTAAGGCAGTAGATTTCAAGCCTTCTATTTCCATCTCTGAACCTTGACTGTAAAACTTCTCCTTGCAAGACCCCGCAGAAATTTGGGTCACTTGACCCCATCTTTTCTCATCTCAAGCGGGTGGGGGCCCTCATGCTAATTGGAGAAACAGTCCCCGAACATTCGATCTGGTTGGCCCCTCCTGCGTGTGCTCAGTTGCCCTCCAAACACCATGGAAACTAAACCCTTGTGCTGGCTGGGTTACAAAGGGATTAAGTACTCCTTCAAGTCGGAATGACTTTTTTTTTTGGCATGCTCTTGTGGAGGGGTACAGGATGGGTGATGGACCAAGGCCTGAAGACTGATTTTAGAACACTATTTGGCCTGTCTCCTGTGCCAAAGATACCAGTCTTCATCCGGACTATTTGCAGGATAACCTTTGCAGATAATCCTTTCCAATAGATTCCACTGCATGGAGCCTTTGGAAAGCTTTGTTCTTGTAGAGAAATGACAGATGCACGGTGACAATTGTTGTGACTGTCCCATCATTATCATCATCGTCGTCATCCAGATTTCGATCCCTCCTTTTCTCCAGGAGTCCAGATGCCCTACAGAGCGCTTCCTCTCCCAGCTGTTTTTCCTAACAACTCTGTGAGGTAGGTCGGCCTGAGAGAGAGTCATCCGGTGATTCTCAGCAAGGGCTGGAAGTGGATTTGAACCTGGTCCTCTAGTCCAGCTCCTGCAGTAGAGTGGTTCTTCTTGATCCTCTTGGGCTTGAAAAGACAAGTGGCTTCTTTAAACTTCCATACAGTTAACTACAAGTTTCCCCAGAGCAAACGGCTGGCCAGTTTACCCCGCTGAGTATTGCAGAATGCTGTAAATTGAGCTCCCCAGATGCTGAACCTTCAGCCTTTGGCTGAAAATCCCTTCTTGTCTTACAAGCAGGGACAATTGGTTTCTGTCCTATTTTTAAGCCACTTTTTGTCCAAAAGTTGGGAGTCTATTTTCTGTATGATGGTCATGAACGTATTTGTGCCTACCGGCTGAGGTGTATGCCACAAAGGTCAGATTTTATACATCTTCACTTTTACATCTTTTCAACATGTTTAGGCAATGGCCTTTGCACACATTGGTCATTTTCAATGGTTTTTTTTCTTCGAATGGACAATAGCACTGGTAAGCTTGGAGAAGATCATTTCACCTTTTATGGAGCAGCCCTGAAGAACTGTTAGAGCTGAGCTGGATCAGGTGGTCCCATTCATTTGATGACTGTCTCATGAATCCTAGTTTTTAATTTTGGTTGTCTTCCATGGAAGGCAGTCTTCTCAACAACCTGGTGGGGCAGCTCAGGCCAAGAGGGCAGGGACTCTCCCACGAGGTCGTTCAGAGAAGTTCATATCTGAGTGGAGACTTAGAAGGATTTAAAAAGGATGGAAAAGAGTGAACCCTTTGTTCCCAGCCCCAGGGTAGCATCTGTAATTCTTCCTTTTGTCCAACAGAGATATTCTGTTTGGTTTGGCTTGGTTTTACACCCAGTGCTCTCTGCTCTGTTCCATAAATGTTTGCTGTTCTCCTTGGCTTTTGCTAAAGTCCCACCTGTTGTTGCAACGCAACGTCACTGTGGGGTTGCTAAGACATCCCTGGCAGAGAGAAGGCAGGGGGCCATCAATCAGCTTTAGCCTGGCATCACTCTCTGAGGCACTGCATGCTTTTTGATCTTCTCGCCCTCTCCTAGTCTTTGCAGTGCTAATCTGGGTCAAACCTGGGACACTTTCCAACACAAGAAAGTGAGCAGTTGAGAAGGAAGGAGGCCGGATGGAGCTACTCATGAGTAAAGGGATCCTCCTGTATTTTTACTCTGGCTCTTCTCGTCTTTGTCTTCATTCTCATTATTCCTTTGAACCCATCTTCTCTTTTGTGTTTCATTCACGTTTCTCTTGGGAGTGTTTTTGAGTTGAATTTATTGTTGGAAGTGGGGGCAGGTGTGTTCCTGCCTGTGTTGTTTTCTGTTGCGTTTCCTTTTCCTGCTGCACATTTTCCTATCCCTCTGCAGCCTCCCTGCCTGCTCCCCCTCCCCATTCTGAAAGAGCCCCTGGGAGGGAGCCGTTCCCTCCTGAGATCCTCCTTGGAGGCTGAATGAAAGCTTGGAAGGCCAGGGAGGCTGCAGACGAGGGGAGAGAATTGTATAACAAATGCCAGGACATTTGCACACCTCTTGACACCAAAGAAAGGCAAGAAGGCCAGGATCCACTTCAGAGAATTTCATTGAAATCCTCTTCACAAGTAACACAGGAACCAAACGATATTTCAACAAATCGAAAGAGAAAACAGCCACAACCATGCACTCAATTAAAATATCAACAACCTCCGGCTTTTTGCTGAAGAGGATGAATATCCTTAGCTGGTAGACCAGCTTTCCTCAATAGTATGTTGCTGGATTGTTGGGTTGTAATTCCCTGAATTCCCAGCTTCCTGGTTAAGCACCAGTTTGGAAACTCTACTCTAACCTATAGGTGCTCTGACCCTTCCTCTATCCTCATAATGCAATTAAACGATTTCCTTGGGCTGGCTTCATTTATTATTAGCACACAGAGGACTTTGTAGAGTGGGCATGTCTGTTCCCCAGGAGTTCATAATCCAACATTCAGCACTAGGGCAATGTTTTTGGCCAACCATTCCTTTCTAAAAAGAAACCATAATGGCCCCCAGGCCTTACTGGTCTTTGAACAGCCCTCCCTCTCAAGGAAGGAATTTATAGGTTGGCCGAATGTGAAACGTTACTCCGAAGTTTAGATTTGATGCCCTTTCCGTTCTCTATTTACCGCTGCAAGGTTTCTCCATTTGCCGATAGTGACTAATGGTTCATCCATGCTCGGGCTGTTTTTATTCTCTAATGCCGGGTGAGGGGGAAATGTGAGAAGACCCTGTCTTGCTCATCCTTTCCTTTTTAGAGCAAGATTGTTTAGGGAAGAAAGTGCTTAAGTAAACCCAACGTGGGTCACCATGTGTACCTCACCAGCAGGCACGCTAAGCCATGACCTTGAGGTAGAGCAACGTGTGGGTGACTTAAAAGAAGGACTGCAAAGAAACCATTCAAACTTGGACAGCCTGAAGAAGTTCGATCTTCTCCAGGACTCACCTTGGGGGGAGTTTGCAAACACTCGGAGAGATGCTGCCAAATAGAAAGGTCTGCAGGGTACGGCAGAAAAAGTCAAGAAGGTGCTTTGAAGCTCTGCCTGCTTTTTATGTGCCACTTTTTCGACCGTACCCTGCAGACCCCACCACTCCCAGAGCATCAGTTAATATTGGCATTCTTTCCGGTCTTCCCCAGGATGGGCAAAGAGAGAACGCTGGGGCAGGAGAATGGCCTGGATGAGTTAGGAAGCCCTCTTCAAGCCATTGCACCATGGCCAAATGGAAACCAAAGTTTGTCAGAGGAAATTTCAGATGTCACAGCAAAGTATGTTGAAGGCTATAATCTTAATGATGACTCAGATGAACTTTAAGGGTTGGGGCAAGCAGTTGGGGGCCAAATGTTTTCAGATGTTAATACCTTTAATGTTTATGTGATATGGTTGTTCAGTTTTCATTCTACCACATCAGCCAGTTAACCCTTGTGGGCTCTCTCTCTCTCTCTCTCTCTCTCATTTTTATCATCTCTATCTATCATCTATCAGAATCAACAACCTTTTTTAATTTGTATTCCAAGGACTCTAAAACTATCAGGTGAATTCATGTCATTTACATTTAGAGCTAACTAAAATGAAATAGAGTTGATAGGATTAAAAGTAGGATTAGAAACGACAATGTGGACATTTGGGGAGGTCTCTGGGGCCCCAGGTCCAGGCCTTGAGGAGCCATCGGGTTCCCCAATTGCACCCTTCTGCACCAGAGCAGGGCCAGGGTCCCACTGATGGGAAGGCCACCGCAACCGGTCTTTTATTATGTGGAGTAGCAACCTGTCTCCAAGATGCTGAGCGTGGCTGGTCGTTGCAGCCAATTCCCGTTGTACTCCATTGGAGCAGGGTCAGGTTCCTCCAAGCATTTGGACAGTTTTGGAGGCTGAAGTAGGCAGGTATTTATATGAGCTGGGGCTTCATTCCATCTGCTCTATTCTTCTCGCTCAAGATCACCTAAAATGGTAAGATGTGTTGAGGGGGATGAAGTCCTCAGGCCAGGGCGAGGGGTGTGGACATCTGTGGGAAGCCCTTGCCCCGTATTAATAGCCTCCCTTAACTATATGCTGGTGATCCGAGTGGGACGTCTCTTACCAGCTCCCTTCTCTTGACTGCAGTCCGGCCAGCAGTGACTTCATCCTCCCAGCAGCATGGCTTACCACAGGCACTCAGGTAACCAGGGTGAGAATCGGTTTGCCCGGCTGGGCTTTGAGGAGCAGAGCAGAATGGCCGCAGCTGTTTAAATTCCCTGCAAGGCAGGTTGGCTTCGCCTGCCAGAAGCGCAGTTTCCCTCTCCTTCATGGCACTCCTTTATTTAATGCACCCGTCCTGGATTAGGGAGGGCGTTTCGGAAAGTTGAGGACCGTTAAGGAAGCTGCGTGGGGTGTGCCTTCCAAGGAAGGATGGATGAGTAGGCTACGGAAAAGAAATATGAACATATTTCTTTTCGAGTTTGAACGCAAGTGCTGTTACCCTTAGCACATAATATATTGCTTTTCTCAAATGCTACAAGGGCTTCTGCAGCCCTTAAGAAAACCCCAGTGGAGGATGTTGGAAGAGCAAGCTTCAACCCTTTGCAGCTTTGTTTGAAAGAATTTCAACCCCTGATGCTAGGACATTCCTCTCTTCTGGGGCACCAGGCTGAACAGCTCCCAATCAGACAGATGGGCTGGAAAGCTGACTTGAAGCTGACCTGTGACGCTTCCTACAACAGGATCATTCTACCCGTTTTGCAGCTTAGGTAAACTGAGGCTCAGACTGAAGAGCCCCGGTACTGCCACTTGCGCTTAAACTCCAATTACCTAGCAATGGTCTGAGGGAACCAGCAAGGACTTTTTCAGGATTTGGATTAATGTGCATTGGTTATTTACTCTCCGGCTGACCACTCTTCTGAAAACATGGAAGTTTACCCCTTTCTCTGCCAGATTTAATTTAATGACTCCCTTTCCTCCCACCTTGTAAAAGAAAATTTCTTTGGGTGATGGAATTAAGATCCAAAATCTGGGCCAATATGAAGGTGCAACATGTCACAATCAGGGTTAGATGCCTCCTGCACAATGTTCTAGTTTTGATGCTAGAATGGGGATGGAGGTAGGATGCTATACCTAAATTGCAAAGATTTGAACAACCACCCAATTAATAGCACAGAGTCACAGGAAACATCCTGGCATCCAGCAGCTGCCCAGATTTTTGCAGTCCCTAAACGGGATGCCTAATCCTTCTACATTTAGGCAGAAAACATTCCTGGGAAGAGGGCAGGAGACCATCTTTCTGCTGGGTGGCGGTTCTGCTTTTGACTTCCGACTGGAAGAAGAAGTAAGATTCTGTCCTGTTACTCTACAAGCCTCCAGCATACGTGGGACGATTTTGGACATTAATCCTGCCACAACAATAGCAGCTGCCAGGTTTTTCAGGGCAGGGCTCAAAGTCTGCTGGGCGATGGTCTCATTTTTTAGCTTAGCCTCAGCATGCTCCTAGTCCGCCACCACAGGGTGTTTCACAGCCCCCTAGCAGCTTATGGTCTTGGGGTTGATCTTAATTGACACAAATATTTTACAGGTCTTTCAAATAGCGTCAATGTCCCCCTTTACCAGTGTTTCTCAACCTTGCTGGTTGGAGAATTCTGGAGTTAAAGTCCGCACATGTTCAAGCTGACAAGGTTGAGAAACAGTGCTCTGTACTTTTACACTCCTCTGCCTTCCTTTATCAACTGTATTCCTTCCCCAGGTATATGCTGGTGTATGACTGCCACAAACATTGGCTTGCTTTCACTTGATTTGAAGATTCTGTGCTCAGGAGACCCTGGATTCTGCACCTTGCCCCAGTTGTTGGCACCCTTTCATTCATTTATTTCAATGTCAATCAACCTGCTGGGCTTCCCAGGTCTAACTTCTGCAGGGCCACACCTTCCCCATTTGGGTGATTTCCCTTAATCACTTCCAAACCAAACTTCTCCGTCAAACAGGCTAGAAAGTTGTCTTGGCATGAATTTTAGGAATATTAGTTGGATTTTTAGGATTCTGGGCTGTGTACCGAGCATCCCATTCTTTGGTTCATCTTCTGTTATGCTCACGTAGATTAATGCTGCACCCTTATATGCATGGAAAAAACAACTTTTGTTTTCTGAGGCTACAATGCCTTTTTTTTTTTTTGCTTTCTTGAACTGGAGTCGAGTCTCTCTTGGGAAGTGGCCCAGTGGCTTCTCTTTTTCTCAGTGATACGTCAAGAGGGACCAAAGAAAGACTGTAAATCACATTTAGGTGTGGTCAGATCTGCTGGCTAGATTGATGCAGACTTTTCCCCCAAACTTCTTGCGCAGCATCAGGTCTTCATTTCATTGCAGCCTTAATCCACTTGAACAATCCTTGCCCCCGGGAGTTACGGACCTGAGATCCTGCCCCCCTCCTCCGCCTCACATGAAAAAACAACCTGATATGCTCTTCCAAAGATTTAGCAGCCCTGTTAATATTATTAACATCTTTCCTCCTGTGGCTTAGAAACACAGTTAAAATACTGCAAAAGAAAAGCCCAGGAACTCAGCAGGCACAACAGAAAATCAACTGTTCTTGACAGGAGAAGCAGAGCCCTTTAAACAATGTGAGAAGCTCAATTCCCAGGGATAGAGAAAGATCCGAACAGGGTGGTGGTGTGCCCGCATTTATGGACTTAGCTTGTCCACCAGGCTCAGCCCACAGAGCGGACCCAGCCTGTTTCAGCCAAGTCAATAAACCACAGGTAACAAAGCCATAACTTAGCTAGTGTAGTGTGTGAACCCAGCTCCAACTGCATTCTGTGATAAAAAAGAAAACCTGGTTCCATCCTGCTCATTCATGCTGCAGGACCGTAAAGTCCATCTCTCTTGCAATGTTCTCACCCCACCCCTAATGTCTGGAGCTCTTTTGTTGGAGGGTTTATCACCTTTCTGCAAAATCTCTGGAGACACCAGCACACATCCTGCTCTGCAGCGGGGCACTCCTTATCAGCGCCGCCCCTTCCATCTGTCGACCGTTGCTATGATACAGCACCCTTTATATAGCAAGGCCAAATTCCGAGTAATCCAGTTAAAGGGCAAATGAGTCAAGAAAACAATGGGGTAATTGCCCTATTTTTAGACTTGCAAGAGGGAAAGAATGAGTTGGCAATTAACACGCCAGCTTCTCTGCGTCCTCCTGGTCTTGCACAGCTCTGTGGATTGCTAGCTTGCTCTGGTCTTGCTTATGAGTTGCCCAACTATGTTGGTAGCTCAAGACAGGAACAGCGGTTGGCTGGCGAGCCATGAACCTCATCTGGAGTTCAAGATCTAGCCTTGTCTTACAAAAATGCAAAAATCAGTAGCAAAAATCAGCTGTGGCAAAGGAGAAGGCCTTGCAGGAAATGAAGCCACGTGTGTTCCTGTATTTCTAGTTCCTTATTTGACTGATAAGTTGTTGGTGGTGGTGGTGGCCACCTGGATAAATACGAGGAGGCAGCTCAAGGTTAATGTTGCTGGACGTTCTGGCAAGTTGGAGGGGAGGTGGGAAATTGTCCTTGCTGGAATCCAGCCTCCAGCCAGATGCTGCCATCAGAAATTATTTCTTGGGATCAGGAGCTGTGCGCACATTGCTGAGCTCGACTCTGACAAGCACATCTACAGGTGGTTTGCAACTATGCTTCCAAGTTCAGAGATCCCCAACTTTTCAGAGCTGGGGATCCCTGTTGAGTTTTGGGGAGCACGTTATGGGCTTCCCCAACCTGGTGGTCTCCACGCGTGCTGGGGCTGCAACATCCCATGTTCTCTACCCGGCCATACCCTTCTTTGTCCACCTCCTCTTGGAAAGGGGGCTCAGCCAATTCCAACCAGATTATTTTAGCTGGCAGAACCTAGGCTTGAGAAGATAAACTATCTTTATCTTCTGTTTACAAGTTGCAACATGTCAGTTCATGTGCCTTTTGGAAGCAATAGTTGGCAGCTCTATGGTGCTGACCAAGTTTTGTGTGACCTAGCAGTTTGGAAAATCCAGAAACCGAAATAAATTTTCAGCTTTCAGGAAAAGAGTGGGCAAGAAAATAGAGAGGAAAAGGAAGAGAAGAGGACCAGGGAACCACAAGGCAAACTTACAAGTGGGCCTTTGGAAGTTTAGATAATTCCAGGCTGTATCTTTGTGAAGGAAACAGAACTTTGGGCTTGTTTGTATGCAGCTCGTCCCGGACGCAGCATCAGCAAGCGAGGAGCCTTGCAATTTAGCTTGCAGAGTTAGATTTCAAAGTCCTTGTCGAGTATTTTCGTTGAAAACATGCATTTTGGGGAGAGGGAGACATCATTGTTCTCTCCCCGCAAAATGTTGCCTGTGCCTCTTGGGTACCTGTGTTAGGGTTGCATGGAAATCCTGTTGTTTGGACGCAGCCATCTTGCCGTGGGCTCTCGGTGCAAGAGGATTTGGCTAGGCCTGGGGTCGATGGCCCATGTGCGCTGCGTTGTTATAGGTGGACAACTTGCCCATCTTTGTTCCCTGAATGCGAAGTGCTAATTTAAGATTTAAGTTGGGGAGAATTTAAAAAAAAGGTTGCCAAGTGATAGCTGGGCATCTTTGTGCATCAAAATTCTGAGCATAACAACCCCAGATTACAGAGGATTTTTTTTTTCAAGGACTGTCCTTCTCTTCCACACACACTCCCCCCCCCCCCGCCATTATAGTCCTGTGCCCTCTCCCCAGAGGAACTTTCCCCCTTATTCTTCCAATATATTGATTTTTTTCATGGAATAAATGCCCAGGAATGACTCAGCCCAACTCTGTACTTGCAAATAACACATCATGGCCAAGGGCTTTTTTAAAAAATCAGTCAGTGTCTTATTCTGGCTCTCCCCCCCCGCCCCCCCATGTATCTATGATAGCAGCAGCAGCAGCAGCTTTATCAAGTTTCCGGTCCTTATGAACTTTCCTGAGCAGAGAGGAAGGATGTGGTTAACAGCAATTTGGTCCTGCTCTCTTTTCCTGGATGCGGCCGGGTTGCGGGACAGCCACCCTTGCTCCATTGTGCTGGTCAGAAATTGCTGGATGAAAGCTCCTTGTTTTGTTGGCTCATTGCTGATGTTGTGGCTTTGCTGATCCTCACGGGAAGACAGGAAGGTTTTTAGCACTCCCTGGCGACACAAAAAAGTATCCGTTGTACTTTCCCCGGTGGGTGCTAAAATGCACTCTCGGTCCATCTGGCACGAACACTGATTGTCATCCTGTTGCTTCTGTGCATGCTGTTAATTTTATATATCTGTATGTGTGTGTGTGTATATAGATGTATAGTTACATATGGAACAAGACCACGTTGCAGTGAAATCATATATAAACGCAGTGCAACATGGTAATAGTTGGCTTTAAGGCAGCCTGTGAATCATCCGGTCTTCAAAGCCCAAGAATTTTTTTTTTTTACTCAACTCCATTTATTCATTTCGTCTCTTAACCAGGCTCAGTTCCCTGGGCTGGGTACAGACCTGTTTCAAAATGCCATATAAAGCAAAGTAATAATAGAGCAATAAAATAGCATTTATAGATATGGGAATAATAATAATAATAATAATAAGGTAGTAATATAAAATACGATATTTGTAATGGAATAGTCACGTGATGATGATAATGCTACTAATAAAATCTCAGCGGAACCAGAAACAAAATAATATTCAACGCCTATTAAATGTTTGTCTAATTTGGAAATTAGGGAGCATAATTAGGGAGAATAATTTGGGAGAATAAAGCGTATTGTCTTTTCACCAAAAAGGCTGTGAGACGGACACTGGGGAGTTTATTCAGGAATGTCGTTTCTTGCACAACCTCGTAACGACTGAATCGTATTCCCTTCTGTAATTTTTCCATCTTCCCAGCCAGCAGCTTTCTTCCCATCTCACTTTTTGATTTATTTTTATTTTTCCTTTTGGAGTGAATAATTGAAAAACAACAACCGACACTATGATGGCGTGATTGGGATGAGCATACCACGGAAAGGGCCACATTCACGGGTTTCTGCCCATGCGGCTGCAGGGTGGTGTGGGGGGCTGAGAACTGAAACAGCCAACAAGGTGGAGAGCCAGATTTTTGAAAGACCTTCCCACAATGTCATCTCTGCTGCAGACACAGAAAGAGTAAGATTTGGCAACTAAGAGACTCAGGGGAGGTTGTGTCAACCTGACCCTCCAGACTTCATTGCCTGGTTCAGATGGCCCAGTTCTTCTATCTGCAGAGCCCCCTCGTGCCAACAGGGCCAGCAACGTCTTGCTTGCTTCCTTGCTTGGCTGGGATCCGAGGGGAGGCAGGCCGATGCCCCACTCGGGTGCCCAGGACTTCCCACAGCTCTCATCCTGCAGCCCTCATCAATGCCCTGTTGTCTTTCTCTCCTGAAGGCCCCAGCAGCTACACCGTGGGCACCATGTCCGAACGCTTTGACTGCCACTATTGCCGTGCCCCGCTGCACGGGAAGAAGTATGTGCAAAAGGAAGGCCGCCATTGCTGCGTCAAGTGCTTTGAGAAGTTCTGTGCCAACACCTGCGCCGAGTGCCGGAAGCCCATTGGGGCTGATTCCAAGGTAGGGGGTGAGGCTGGAATGCCCCGGTTGCAGTGATCAGTCCCTGAGATTACTACAGGCTGGGCGGGTTTCTCCTGACAGCGTTGTGTTCCTTGGAAGAGATCAGCCGGAGCAAGAGGTTGTGCTGATGACTGGGACGCCCCCTGTGTGCTACCTGGTGGACTTTTATGACCTTACAAGAAGGCACGTTAAGACTGATTCTTACCACTGCAGAGTTTGTATAATTCCTGCTTTGCAAGTGTGAGAACCAGTGTGGTGCAGGGGTGAAGGGAGACCCAGGTTCTCGCCCTCCTTTAGGCGTAGCAGCCAGCTGGGTGGCCTGGGGCCAGTGTCTCTCTCCCAGCCCTAGACTAGGAAGTTGAAAAAAATATATTAACCCGCATTAGACCAGCATGATAAATTATGCTGCCCATAACTGTCAGTGTAGAGGCCTTAATTCTGCTGTGGGTGATCATCTGACTGTTTGTGGCCAAGGTGACTCACGAGGTTTCTGGCGAGGCACAAAAGTTGGCTTCACCCCATTGTGAAGGGGTGTTCGACTTCCTTCAGCTCAAAATTGGATTCCGGTTTCTAGGGAGTTTTCAGGGTTCTTAGGGGTAAATACGAGGCATGAAGCCTCCGTAAGGCTCGGGGAACCCATTTTGTCCCTTAAGTTCTGTTCTACCCCGCTTAAAATAAGCAAAAGCGCCAACCTCTGGGGAAACCTAGAAAAAAGAGTGCTGAAGGTCCACCCTTTTGGCATACATCTGGGCAACAAAGCATGGCGGAATCCTGGAGTGAAGCTGGCAAGAGGCTTTCTCACCTACTCACACTTACCACCTCAGGGAGTCATGGGGGGAAATGGTGGAAAGAGGGAGACCCCCCCACCCATTGGATTAACACTTCATTAAGAGGCTGTGATGGCTTGATCCTTCTTGAACAATGGTTGTCTGTTCTGATGAGGGTGCAAAAGCTCCTGCTTTCTGCTCCCTGGTTCCTCTCTGGCCTGACTGCACCAGAAAAGGAAGTGGAGCAGACCCAGTTTTGCTCCTTGGAGAAAGACGCCTTTCGAACAGCTTTCAAAGCGTCCTCTCTTGGTCTCCCAGGAGCTGCATTTCAAGAATCGCTACTGGCACGACAACTGTTTCCGCTGCTTCAAGTGTTACACGTCTCTGGTGAACGAGCCCTTCATGCTGAAGGAGAACAACAAGGTGTGGTGCAATAAATGCACCACCAATCAGGATGCTCCTCGATGCAAAGGCTGTCTGAAGCCCATTGTGGCAGGTGAGGGTGCTGGGCCGGGCGAGTCTCCTTCTCGGGTGGCGTGTCCTCCCTGATGGAACAACCTGTGTGTTGGGGAGATGTGGGCTGGTTCACGTGAAGGCCTAACATGACTTCTTTGGTTGATAGCTTAGCATGTGGGGTGAACCCAGCCAACTGGGATCCATTCAGCAAACTGTGGCTTAGTAAAGATAAAATCTTTGAGTTGAGGTTGACTTTGTGGGCAGATCCATACTGTGGAAACGTTTTGTCATTTGCAATTATTATTTTTGGTTCCCAGGACAATCTACAGGCCTGGGAGTTTCTGGAGGTCTCATCCAAGGACTAAACAGCATTAACCTGCTTAGCTTTTCTAAGATCAGCTAAAATTGCAGGGATGCAAGAAGGGGGGGTGGGATCTCATGAACTCATCAGCATTATTGATGTGCCCCCAAAGTGAACAGGACCAAACAAGACCCTCTTTGCACTGTTGGGTTTTAAGGGCGGGTGGGGGCAAAATGGGCCTTAAGATAAATGCCCAAAGCACCCATTTCATCCCTTAAAACACCGAATTCCCCTTCCCCGAATGGGCCCTGGCACCACCCAGATTTGGAGAATGGCCATGACATTGTGCTGCCCTGAAGCTGATGAACACATGCCTTGTCTTAGTGCAATGGGAGAACCAAGCCTTTGTTGAAACCCCAGAAAGCGCATCTGGAAAAGTCACATGGCAGAGCCCCCTGGGGACCCTGTAACTGCTAATTGCAGGTGGGCTGATATCTTCTGATGCTTATCTACATCTCCCTTGATCTGGAAGCTCTGTCTGGGTGTGCAGGGGAGATTCTTCCCTACCCTCTTGAAAGGCACGTGGGCTTTCTAAGTGCCAAGAATTTTTGATGTGAGAGAAAGTAGGCAAACACCTCGACCCCCACCTCCAAATTCTGGAGTGCTAGAGTCGAAGGGGATAGATGCCTGTGATTCTTCTGAAAGTGGAGACCTTTTGCAGGGACATCAACAATGATCCAATTGACATTGAGTGGCAATGCCAGGTTTTGCTTCTCCCAGCAATGCCTTATCCCCTGAAGATCTTGTATCTTGACCCCACGGACATTGCTTTCCCTCTGTTCTCCTGGCAGGTGATCAGAACGTGGAATACAAGAAGACTGTGTGGCATAAGGATTGCTTCACCTGCAGCCAGTGCAAGCAAGTGATTGGCACGGCCAGCTTCTTTCCCAAGGGAGATGAGATCTACTGTGTTTCCTGCCATGAGCATAAGTTTGCAAAGAACTGTGTGAAGTGTAAGAATGTAAGTCCTGGGCACCGTCTCCGTCTGCTGTTTCCGACGGTTTCTTGTTATTCTATAGACATGAGAACATGAAGATGAACAGCCCCTTGGTTATTCAATATTAAAATGTACTCTTTTGGAATTGTACCCTCCATTTCCTTTAATTTTCTAGCTTTGCACAGTGACAGTGCATCAGAGCATGTGAGGCTAAAACTAAGGCGTGGTGATTGGTAATTATTCCTATTTCACAGACAGAAGAAGTCCAGCTGACATTTCTAGCTAAGTTCCGATAGCTCATTTGAAATAGGCCCTTCCCTTGATGGGGCTGTCTCTGGTCCTTATTAACTGGATTATATACTGCCCCTAAATTTAAGATCTGAAAAGGAGAAATAAATCTTCCATTGATATGCAAATCGTGAATGGATGGGTAGAAAATGGTCTAGGAAGAAAAAATCTGTGGCATTCTTTAAAGAATATTCTCATTCAGTTTGATCAAAGAGAATGTGCTTCAGAAAATCATTCAGACGGGAGTATTGTTTGGATTAAACCCTCACTGGTGGAGGGTGGATGTTTTCCATTTATTTAGTGTCAAGGTCCTGCCTTGCATGGTACAGTCCTTCAGTGGTCTGGAGTTCCAGAAAGATTTGGCTTCCATGCAACCCCAGAGGAACCTCACCCATGGAACTCTTCAGTTGTCCTCATGCTGGGGAAGTCCTGACCTGTAGAAATTTTGGGGAGAATTTCTCCTTCCCCCAGACCATTTTGGAGAAAGTATTCAGTCTATTTGTCTGCAAATTTGATGGGGAGTTTCCAAAGGCCATCTGGGGCTCAGTGCTAACGTTTATTCCACGCCACAAACTCTACACTGATTGCTGATTGGCTCCACTTTAGGCCATCACTTCTGGAGGTGTCTCCTACCAAGATCAACCTTACCATGCCGAGTGCTTTGTGTGCGCCACTTGCACGAAGAAGCTCGGTGGACAACGCTTCACTGCAGTAGAGGACCAGTTCTACTGTGTGGATTGCTACAAGTCTTTTGTGGCTAAGAAATGCAATGGTTGCAAGAACCCCATTACAGGTAGGCAAGAAGTAGCTGCTTAAGAGCTTTCAAAGGGGGTTACCGCTAATTCACACATGTGAGTAGATCTCTGGATAGCTTTAGAGATGGTCAGACTCTGGGGGTTGGATTAAATGGACTTCAGAAGCCCCTCTTTTTATCTGCTGATCATTTATTCCCAGTCAGGTCCATTGGCAGTACATTGGCCTTAACCCAAATGTAGCTTTTAAGGGACGGAAAATGTGCACGCTACACCAGGCATGACGATTTTCTATCGCACGCTACATTAATCACCTTTCTCCCTGTCCATCAAGAATTAGACCGTAAAGGCTCTGTGCACCGATTAGGGATGTACATGGGTGCTCCTCTGGGCCTCTGTGGGCTTCCACTGAATATTTAAAGATTTGCTAGTTGGGTTTATGGCACTGGATTAAGTACCTTCTGAGAGATGCATCAGAAAGGGCCGTTTTCCTAGCTGGTTTTTTTGGCAGCGCTCATCTTTCACATAAAGCCATCCTGTACTTTAGTTTGCATAATTGGATAAACCCAGCCAGTGTGGGCTCGGGGATCATGGTTTATAGCACTGCATGCTGCGTGAGCTCGTTCAACCAGCCATGCCACAGGGCCACACGGAAGCCAGGTCTCTCCCTGCGGCTCCCTAACTGTGCGGCGCTCTCCGTCTTTTCCTTCTCAACAGGCTTCGGAAGAGGCACCAACGTGGTGAGCCACGAAGGCCATTCCTGGCACGAATACTGCTTCAACTGCAAGAAGTGCTCCATCCCCTTGGCTAACAAGCCCTTCGTCTTCCACCTTGAGCACGTCTACTGCCCCACTTGCGCCAAGAAGGTGTAAGGGAGGCGAAGTGAAGGGCCGCAGGAACAGCTCAGCGCTCTCCTGCAAAGCGGCTCGGATCCGGTCTGCTTGCAAGTGGCCCAGCTGCAGGCATTTGCATCTTAGCCTCCCCCACCACCACCGGCTCCTCCTTTGCTTTTCTAAGAATGTTAAGGCACTTTCCCCCTTTCCCCTCTGCAGGGCATGTTCAATAAAGGGTGCACTAACAGCTACAGCAAGCTCTGCTTTCTTGCCATCTTTAGATGCTCACTGAAGCCGAGGGCTACGTTTTGCACATCCCACGTAGTTACTACTTCCTTTGCAAGGCCCGGCCATATCTGCCGGTTAGGGAGCTAGCAGCTCAGCAAGGGTGAATTCACATGGCTGCTTTTAAAGAGCATCTTCCCATCTCCCTTCATGGGGCAGGTCCAGCTTACCAAGCCCCCGAAATGAAGGAGGGCCCCCCGGATTTTAAGGGTCTGGTGGCTGGAGGAAAACCAGATTTTCAGTGGACTTTATTTTTAAAGAGGTGCCCGTTTGTCCTCCTTGATGTGCCCGACACAGCCTGCTACAGTGCCCTGCTGGCACCTGCCCAACTGCCATTCTTTCCGGAAAGGCACGTCCCCTCTCTCAAATGTCGACTGAAAACATTCCTGGTCCGCAGACTAGGGAAGGCGGCACCTGCGGAACAGACCCATCACTCGCTAATCTAGCTTTCGTTTCATACAGTGTGATATTGTGGTCCATGGACCCTTTTCTTCAATGGTGCTCCTCCCAAGTTATTTTTTAAACACATGCGCTATTTTTTTTTAAATGGTCCTTGTTTATAGCGAAATGTATTTCCATTTCCCTTACTCAAAAATCCATGTCAGAATAGGTAGGAAATGCCCAAAGACTGGATTTGCCAGATGCGAGGCAGCTGGGGCACGCCAACGGCACGCCTCTCCAATGAACAATTTTCAGCAAAAGCAACGGAGCTTCTTGCAAGCGACAATAAAGGAAGGACTAGATCAATGTGGCCATCTGACTCCACCCTGAGATCTGCTAGTGCAGAATATGTTTGGCGCTTTTTTCCCAGTTGGCATCCATATTAATCCATACAAGGGACAGCGATGTCACACTTGTTTCCTTAAGCCTACCATGAAAGAGAGTGAATGCGTAGTACGTAGCTTGTTTTAATCTGTGTTTAACCTCTGGGAACGGCCACTGCTGACTTTAGAATAACCCTATTTAGCAACCAGCCTTAATACTTTTAACTCTGCCGGGATGCGAAAGCCGGCTGGCAGATTTCTAGCGTCAGAGGTTCGTCCTGAAACAGGCCTTTGTCGGCTTGGGTATCATTTCCAGCACAAGATGCCGGCTTGCTCAAGTGAGTGGAAAGATCTCTAGGGGCAGGTTGAAATATTAGGGTGACGTAATTGCAACTCTTGTTACTGTACCAAGGCATTTTCTCCAATAAACAGGAAGTTACTGCTTATTTGGATTCGGTGTGTTGTTTTCTTTATATACTTTCAGTGTGAGAGACTCACATGGCATCAAAAGACTCATTCGAAGCTGGTTGGGGCATAAGCAGTGCAAGGTATTTGCCAATTGTCAATAGTTTCTGGAATGAGACTGACCACTGAAACCCCACAAGGCCCCCAATTTTAAAACGATGTTTGTTTTCCCCTCTGCCTTTTCTCATAATCCATAATCCTGACATAATCCTGAATTAAAGAGCCAGTGAGGATTACCACCAACACAATCTACCCATCAATCAAGTCAGTTTCTCAACCTTGGTGGCTTGAAGATGGGTGGACTTCAACTCCCAGAATTCCCTAGCCAGCAAGGAATTCTGGGAGTTGAAGTCCACCCATCTTCAAGCTGCCAAGGTTGAGAAACACTGCTCTAAGACACCACAAATTAGCCTTCCCATCTGCTGTTTCCAGGAAGGTCTTGATTTTATATAAAATTTATTAGAAGTTTTACAAAGAACCTAAAAACTAACACAAACTAATGAGGAGTAGAAGGAACAAAGAAAGAAGTGCAAAAAGAAAAAAGAAGCTTCCAATTTCCTCTGCAAATATTACAAAATCAACACTCTGATTACCAAAAAAAAAATTTTTTTTTTTAATTATCCAGGGTTTTTCCCCCCTTAATCATCAAAACCACAAATCCTAAATGCATTTTGTTCCGTTTCATGCAAAATGTCTGGAAACCAGGGGTTTCCAGTCAACCATAAGTGTGGATACTGTTTCTTCGCTAATCAAACAAGTTAATTTGGCCATCTTTGCAAGTTCCATCATCTTCACCAGCCATTCCTCCATTGTGGGTAGTATCAAACCTTTCCACTTTTGAACATACAATAATAATCATATATATATGATTATATATTTTATCATATATAAAAACAAAGTTCCGTGGTTTTTTCCCCCTAATTGCCTGTCCATTAATCCCAAAAGGAGGGTCCTGATGGCTGCGAATTCTCAGCTGAACCCAACAAGTCTACCTGTTGCAAGCTTGGTGGATGGTTGATTTCTCTCAGAAAATAGCCATAATAGGGTTTTGTTTTTGTGAATCCCTTAATAACCGCTGACAACCAGAGACTTTTCAATTGCAAAGTTTATTAACAGTGCATATGTATTTACATACAACTAACAAAGCATTCAACGGACCTCAGTCTGCACAGAAAAATAGGAGCGTCATTGCATGCGTGTTAGGACGATTGTCTCTGCCAGAATCAAAGAGCTATTGTATAAAAATAGTATTTGTTAGTTAAACCTAAGGCACTGCTCTATAGGTAATCATTCTAAAACATTGGGGAGGGTGCCTGTGGGGACCAGAGGAGAGACTGGCTTCGTAATTTCATGGGGGGTGTCCAGAAATGGTTTCACTGGGAACATCTTGGCTGAAAAAAGTTTGAGGAGCAGGCTTGCGTCATAGGAAGAGGAAGAAGGGGGTGCTCACAGTTGCTTTGAAGAACAGCTCCTTGGAGAGGGGCATCTAGCTATTTGGAACTGGGGGGGAGCAGGATGCGAGCATGACTGTTCTCCTCTCTATGCCTTTGCAGAAGCTGCCAAACGCTTCATTCTTTCTTGCGGGACAAGATCAAGGGGCTGGGTTGAAAACGCAGCCAGTGGCTTCGATGGCTGGAGGGAAGTGGAGAGAGAAAGCTAGCAGGAGAACTTGGGGTGCAGTTAACAAGGTCCAAAAAGAAACAAGCACCTTCAAAGGGTCTAATACTGGTTTTATGTACACACAAATAATACTGACATGGATGGAAATTAACCTGTGACACATGTGATGTTTTTGCTGATTTAAACACCAACCACCCAACGGGACAGGGATCTGCTGAGAGCCCCTGCTGGGGCTGCTACTGATTTCACTGAGGGTTTGCACGAGTCTTGACCCCCCACCCCACCCCGTAAACGAGCAGCAACTACTCAGCTGGGCAAACCGGACAGTGATGCTGCAGTGTGTGATCGCTTAAAAAAGTCACAAAGCAGCTTGGCTGAAGGCCACCTGCTAGGATACACGTGGATTAATAAAAAAAAGATAAATAAGGTCAGATGCTCTGGCCCCCTCTAAAAAAGCACGCAGTCTGGGGGTTTATGCAGCTGGAGGCCTCCGCTCTGCTCGCTCTCCTTCCTCACACCCGCACACACACACACACGTGACTTATGGCTGGTCTTCACACCCACATCCTGCTCATGAGCCCAGACAGACTTCGTTGCTAGTGGCCTCCAGCGAGCCCCCCTGGAAGGCTGCTCTCAGCAGCTCGCTGCGGCCCTGAAAGAGCTGCGTAAGGCCACAGAACGGAGCGCCCTCCGACACGGGGGTTCCCTGTTTGGTTCTGAAAATTCCCCACCTGCCAGGAACACACGCTTGTTTTCAAGTGTTGGTAGAGACAATCAAGGGGTTGGCTTTCTTTAAGATGAGAAACGATCTGGCCCAAATTGTGACTCATCCCAGAGTGAGGTGCTGCGTTTTCAGATATTCAAGTCCAACTCGGTGTAACTGCCACCTCCCGTAACAAGCAGCGCATGGGGAGTGCTGCACGCGCATGACAATGTTGGCTCGGCTTTCGGCAGGCATCGGGTTAAGCCGTTTTGCTTTGCTTGCTGGGTCCTGGGAGAATGCTAGCTCGTTAAGTCTCTGGTGCAAGCCGCCGGGTCACTTGCAAACAGGGAGTATTAAGGGCCAACAGGCAATTTACCGAACATTTCATCCAAAGGAGAACAATTGGTACTTTTTTTAAAAAGGAAATCTTGTTAAAGAATGCTGATAAAGCAACAGCGAAAAATCTCCCCCCACCCCCAACATTTCAAGGTGCAAAGTTAGGTCAGTGGGGGTTGCACTGAGAGAAACGTGGAGGTGAACAACGGTTTACAAGCAGCTTTTTCAAATCTTGGCCTTCCTGTCTGGATGAGCCCTTCACACTCCTGCGTGGGTGTCAGGAGCCTTCCAGGGTCCCAGGGTTCACCGTTCTGTTCAAAAGTGAGAGGTAACTGTTAGTACCTTTGCCCCCCAGGCCAGAAGGCACGACCAGAAGAAGCTGTTACAACAGCAGCGAATGGGCACTACCTGATGCCGCCTCTACCGGTCTGGTCAAGGAATTGGTGGCACTTCCTTCCTCAAACGCCAGCCTGGGACTTGCAGGCGCTGGCACCCCGTCTCTAACGTTCTGGGTCAGCTGATCAGCAGCAATGCTCTCTGGACCGAGCCTAGTCGTCTGAGGGTGCACCCCTAGATCAATGATTTCTTCAAAATTCCATGCCGAAGGTTTTCCATTGAAGTTTGGGATAAATCCGATGGGGAGGTCGGCTTCGTTAACGTGCAAGATTTCAGAGTTCTCGGTTATCGTTCCTTTGGCTGGAATACTGGGAAGACAAGAGGGAAGAAAATCCAGAGATCACCCTTAGCTAGCTGAGGATTTGTGTTTCCCTCTCAAACAAACGTCTTAGGAGGCAAAATGACACCAACCGCAACTAACTTAATTGCTACTCCCATCAGCCAAGGCAAAAAATGATAATTTACTCACTCATTTGATAGGCTGTAGATTCTTTCCCAACAAAATTTTCAGTTATCGGCATGACCACGTCCATTGTATCATGATGTTCTAGTCATTTTATCCAGGTCCAAGTGAAGAGCTGTGACTGACAGCCAAGCAGCTGTGCTTTTTTTGACCAACCCCTAACATTAATCCACAAGTGAATCGCTGAGACTGGCTGACACTGAGCTGGTACAGGTGGTCCTCGATTTACAACCACAATGGGGACCGGAATTTCCATTGCAAGTCGTTGCGGTCGTAAGCCGAGTCACCATGTGACCAGACCCGATTTTACGACCATTTTTACACTGGTTGTTAAGTGAATCACTGTGGTTGTGCGAATCCAGCTTCCCCAATGGGCGTTTTTTTGCCAGAAAATGGCAAAAGACATCACAAAACATGATCACGTGACCGCAGGACACTGCAACCAGTCTTAAATGTGAGCCAGTTGCCAAGCGCCTGAAATGTGATCATGTGACCATGGGGGGGGGGGTTGCAACATTTTGCGACACTTGGCAATGCTTTACAGACCGTAAAGCACCCATTCCGAGGCCGTCGTAACTTTGGATCATCCTTAATTGAATGGTCGTAAGTCGAGGACTACCTGTACTGCTTCATGGAAGCAGAGCAAAGAGGTCCCTTGGCACAGAAGGGTGCCAGCTGAAATGACAGAATCCCCTGCCACAGAATGTTAGTAAGTGGCACCTCCAAATTCAGGGGTAGGGAGTCTCTTTGGGCGAGCCGTTGAGAAGGGCCTACTGGCTTGTGAGCTTCACAAGATACCTGGACAACCCACGGTGGGAAACAGGCTGGGTGGCAGAGCTTTAGCGCTCTTCCAATGTTTGCTGTGTCCCTCCAACCCACCTGGCTTCTACTGACTGACTGAAATGTACAGAATTCCCGTCCTCGTTCCTCTCATCCTCTCCCTCCTGTTTATTCCCGTTTATGAAGACGTCGTCTGTTTCCATCTTTGAGTCTTCTTGCAGCAAGGTAAAACTGTGCAACGCCTCTGAACCGTCTTCGAGTGAGGAGTCATCATATTTTGACTTTTCTGCAAGGAAGAGTTAGAGCTGACGATCTGTGACACCTAGTGGGGAATGCTTCTAACTATTTCCAGACTATTTCCCGAGCCCTGAAAGACTATCCCAGGTTCATTTTAAGAAGGTGGGGGAGAGACAGAGAGACCCGCAGGCACCGCCCAGCCAAGGACGCCTTGCGGGCCACGGACGGGCTCCCCACCAGGCTGATGATCTTGCTTTTCAAGACCCAGCTCTTCATCTTCGTCAACATCCTCATCTTCTTCATTGGATTTATCTTCATTCTGCATTAGAGAAATGGAAAATAATCACCTGCCAAGCATGAGGGGATATTAGATCCACCCCACAGAGTAAAACCTTGAACCTCCAGATCGCCACTCAGCAACAGCCAAAACTCCCCGTTGCACATGACCTCCAAGGAGTCCAGAAACCTGACCTAATTTACTTCTCCTGCATCAATGTTTATCATTCACACAATGCAAATGACATAAATTGATGCAAATGATGTAAGTCATTAATTGTGAAATTATGCAAATGAAATCAATCACATAAATTCAGATTTAATGGATATCCCTCCTCCTCCTCAATGGTCTGTTAAATCGAGATTTACCATCCTGACAAGTGCAGGGACAGTTTGCAAAGCAGTTAAAGAAAATAATAATCAGAAATGCAATTTTCAGCCCAAGATGGTATGAGGCCAATTGTAGATTACACTGCAAACATGTATTTCTTTCCCTGGTAACTATTGATTAGACTGCACAAATAGAAAAGACTGAAACTTATATTTAACTACAGGTTGTCCTCATTTAGTGACCACAATTGGGACTGGCAACTTGGTTGTTAAGCAAAGCTTTCCTCTGCTTTACAGACTGGCAAAGGTCAGAAATGCGAGGACTGGACACAAAGTTACTTTTTCATCACCATCTTAACTGCGAACTGTTGCTAAACAAGGCAGTTGCTAAACGAGGACCACCTGTAATTAAGTTCATTAATCAACTCAATAGAATTAATACTAATTACTCTGCACACATTTTACAAGCTGCCAGAAACCTTTGCCACTCTGGGACCTGCCTTTCAAAACTCAGCAGTATGCGCCAGTTTCCAAGCCAGATCAGTACCAAGTGTGGGTTTCAGACAAAAAGGACCTGGGGAGTTATTTGCAGACACGTCCCTGGCAAAGTTTGGTGGGTACAAGCAGCACAGACTGAAAGATGCTTACTTTGGCTTCATTTTGCTCTGCCTTCCGTGTCCTCTTCATTATTTCTTCAATTCTCTGCAGGACAGAAACCCCGTTTAAGTGATACGATGCAGCCCTCGCTCACAGGAACCAAAGGGCTCGAGGGGGATGGATTTTGAGGTAGATGAACCAACCAGTTAACGTCCCTGGTCCACAGGGATAGCAAGGCAGAGCAGCAGCCTCTCTCTGCTCACCCGCCTCACAGGGCTCTTGGGAGAGGGGAAATGCCAACGGGCACACTGGCATCTTGAAGGGAATGCACCATAAACGCAGGGGAAAAACTGAAGTAAGATTCCCTGCTGAGCGCAAACAGGAAAAGGGTGTCCCTTGAGATGGGAACTTTCCACGATCCCCCCGGCCAGGCCACGGCCACATAACCGAGCTGCCCTTGCCCTGGCTTGAGCGTGTGGTGGAGGCGGATGGCGGCTCCCACCTTCTTCCTCTCCAGCCTCTCCTGCAGGTTCTGCCGCATAATTCGCTCTCGTTCCCGCCGCTGCCTTTCGGCCTCTTCAAAGGCTCTTGCTTCGGCTTCTTCCCGCTGAAAGGGAAAGGGGGAAAACGCCGCCGTGAGCTCACCTGGCCCCGCTCAGTCCTCTACGGAAGGGGCCGGCCGTCATGACGGAAGATGAGTTGCGGAAGGCACGACGGCGGCCAGTCGACGCATGGGCAGCGGGAGGCACCGTGAGCTCTCGGGGCCTCGATCCGAGCCGTGCCCGAGAGGGGAAGCCCAGATTTAACCCAGCCGCTACCACTTGAGGGTCCCCTGATGTTACAACTCCCAAATCATTGGCCAGGGAGGCTGGAAGTTGTTGCCCAGCACCAGAGGCCGAAAAGGCGGGGGCCGAAGTCCCAAGGGGTGCTCTGGGGAGGCCCTGACCTGCAGCTGGATCTCCGCCAACTTTTCCTGCTCTTCCTGCTCCCTCCGAATCCGGTCCTTCTCGGCCAGCCGCCGCTGCTCCTCTTCCCCTGCCCTCTTCGATTCTCCCAGCTCCCTGAGGGCCTCCTGCTCCTGTGCCCGCTTCTCCAGGGCTGCCTTGGCCGCCTCCTCCTTCCGGATCCTGAGAGCCCGAAGCGGAGGGATGATGGGTGAGAAGCTGGCTTGCTTGACTGCACAGGCCGGCCTCGCGCAACTTGGTCTGCAAGTGCCTGGCGTCTCCGTGGTGCCCCCAAGGCCTGTTCCCAGGCCCAGGGTCCGCGCGCCCGCAGAGCCCATCGTGCTTGGACTGTTAAGGCTGCTTTGAATCTGGGCTGCCACATTTTGTTCCGTGGGTTTAACCGTTCTAATTGTACATTTGGATGTCCTGTGCTGCTCAGAGCCTTCTGGATTTAGTCACCACCCATCTCACTCAAACAGCGACTCTGGGAGGCTTACAATAAAACAAGCACAAATGCTAATTTATAAATACGCATCTCCTTTGTTTACCTTTCTTCCTCTTCCCTTTGAAGTTTTTCCTGGTCTTCACGCTCTCTGTGTTCTCGTGCAAGACGGCGTTTCTCCGCCAAGATCTTCGCTGCTTCTTCGGCGCTTGTAGTCCCTGGAACAGCTTTGCAGCTTGCATCTGGAAAAAAAAGAAAGGTGCTTTGAAGGAAGTCGGGCAAAGGCAGCCAAAGCTTAATTCGCCTTCTGACTTTTGGTTTTGTTCCATCACTGGAAATGCTGCTCCGTTCAGAATTAAGTTTGATGTATGCAGCATGTGGAGGGCAACAGAAAACCTTCTTTGGCTCAAGCATCTCAGATCCCCCGAATTCTTCAGTGGCCCAGTCGGAGCTTTAGTGGACAGGCCACACAGTCCCCTCACTGGTCGGGGGATGCAAATGCAAACAGATAAACACATCTTTAGATGCTGAAAGGCAAGGTAAAGGTAAAGGCTTTTCAATAACACCAAGTTCCATGGCAGTAGCCTCACGGAGAGTTTGATGGTGTGAGAATAACCAGTTCAAGTCATCAAATATTAAGGTTTTCAATTCTAGGTTCCTAAGTGGATGGGTTTTTTTTCTTCTCTTCCACACTTTTAATTCCTTCTGCTCATCCCTGAAGGAACGGATTTCGAAATAAGAAAGTGTGAGGCCAGGTTTCCCGCTGCGGAGAGCTCCACCCCACAAAGAGAAGACCCTTTGGCTACTTGAGACGTTGCTAGAAGCAGCTCTAGCAACGGGGCGATTTATTGGGCGCAACATCTACTTTGCTGCCAGCCCAGAGGAAAGTTTTCAGTAATTCACCTCTGAAATGTACGCTAGGCACGTTTGCTTGGAAAGACACTCTCTCGATCTAAGTGGAGCTTGTAGGAAAAGCAAATCCAAGGCTCCAACTTTTTTTGGGGGGGGGGGGCCTGCACACATTAAGTCACATGGACTGAAGTGAAAAGCAAATACTCAACCCCAGACAATTTATTAGAGGACTGGCCTATGAGTCAGGCGTGGAAAATTAATTTTTTTCATACCGTTCTACAACCTGCATTACTTGGAGGATTACATTTGTACTCCGGCTGATAACTTGGAAACCCACTAAGCCACCCACTACGAATCTAGACAGACCAGCAAAAGGAGGCCAAGCAAAAACAAATATGCACAAAACCAGACATTGGGCTAGATCGCCGTTCCCAATCTGGTGCCCTCCAGTCGTGCTGGGTATCAACTCCCATGATTTCTGGAATAGGGGACAAAGCTCCCCACGTCTGGAGATACCAGGGAAGGAAGAAATTAGCCACATCATGAAAAGACAAGGCATTCTTCTGAAAAAAACAAAAACAAAACCCCACAGGTACCAAGAGGAGGAGTGTGAGGGAGTGCATTTGCTCTGAAGGTATTCACACACATCCTTACAGTGAGGCTAAATATTGCACCTGTAAACCAAGAAATGTGTTAAATTTACACCACACCTCGAACTCATTTGCTCACCAATGTATCAGCAATGGACAAAAACTGTTTGTTTATCGTGCTGATATTACACACAGGAACCCACAGGGATGCACTACTGTAAACTGCCCAGAGTCCCCCTCTCTTGGGGGAGATGGGCGGTAATAGAAGTTTGAAAAATAAAAAAATAAATGGTTATGGAACTTGCTTTAAGTCAGGTTGTGAACACAGTTTCTCCTCTTTTGAGTGTGTCTATGAAGGTTAATAAACAAACCATCTCCATGGGTAGAGCGACTGAAACAGGAGTGTGAATGCCTGAATGCTTCTACTTTTAAACCCATTATTTCTTTTTCAGAAAATAGAAGTATTTGAGATCCTGGCAAATCCTATTGGTTGACTTTAAGCACAAAGGATAGTCAACTACAACTGTCTGATGCATCATCTTCACTCTGCAGGAAGGATCAGGGGCCTGCCTACCGATGCTGAAAGCTAATTCTGTAAATGTTCTGCTCTACGGTGACCAGCGCACAGAGGCTTGGGATGGGTGAAATCTTCTCTCCCAACAGAAGCTCTTTTGTGCTCGATAGGTGGGGAGTCTAGAACCCCAAATTAGGCAAAGGATCTTAACATACTGTTTGAAGGAGAATGGAAATTTAAAAATTCCACCTTACAGTGAGTGAGCCTGACGTCTCTTTTGATCAACCAACAGCTTACTTAGGAGACCCTCAGAAAATACTTCCTTGTCTGGAGGTTTGGACAACCATCACGATACCCTAAACTCTGTTCTATTTTGGTACAAGGAGGCCCATATGATCATGAATCATAAACTAGTCCAGAGGAAACTAGAAGTCTGTGCTGTTAATAGGGCCTTCCTGACTTTAGAAGACAACATCTGTAGTTCAGGGTTTGAACTGTGGAGTCCTTGGTGCATTGAAGATGTTGCCTAGTTGGGCAATGAAACATCTGCAAACAACCAAGCTCAGAGAGCACCAAGGACTCCACCTTCCTGACTCTGTCAGCATTCTCTTTGTTGCTGATTTCCTCTTCTTCTTGAATTCTCTTTTTAATAGCTCTAGAAGTCAGAGCCAGCATGAGATCCCTTGTCATTCTCCTCCTCTTCCTCAAGAAGGAAGTCACAGCAAGACTAAAGGGTGGGGATGAGAAGCAAGTTCCTTTCCTGGCCCTCCTTTCTCATCTGAGGTGTCAACTCACTCTGGGGCCCAAGAAAGCAAAGGTTTACTGAGGCTTTACTGAAGCCCAAAATGCAAGGTCACAAAACTGGTGTGTGCTCCCAGATATGCCCATGAATGGGATTCAATAGGCCAGCATACCACCAGCAGCAGATTTTAGGAGCAGAAGCTCACACACTTGACTTCCTCAGAAGAGAAGCTGCCAGTCACTTTCTCTCCTATCCTAGGCAAAGTATTATAATGGAAAGACAATGATGGCCTCCTTCTATCACCAAGAAGAATATTAAGTCTTCTGTCACCCAGAGGACTAACTGCAACACTGGAACACCCATCTGTGGAGCACCAAGGTTCTGTTATCTTTCCATTTACGTATCCCCCTCCCCAAACCAGACTGTCTCTACAGCAGTAAATAAATACAATTCCTTGTCATCAGTTAAAGACCTTATAATTCATTCTTTACATATTTGAGGCAATAAATGCTGTTTTGTTTGAAGCTTTTTGTTCCTTGACTCTGAATATGAATAATGTGCACGCCCCCGCCCCCCCGACAAATTGAAAAGCCGCAGATTAATCCTCTAGTTGACAGTACAAATGCCCTCACGAGCACTGAAACAATTCTGAATTCTCCAGAGTTTGCTTGAGATAAATGAACGTCACCCCGAGGAAATTAATATTTATGGCCCCTCACTCGTTTATCCTATTTTTTTAAAAAAAAAGACTGCTTTTCTATATTGCAAGAGACCATTTATTGCAAAAAATGGAGAGACTCCAAATAAATAAATAAATAGATAGATAGATAGGGAGCTACCCCTTCTACCTCTGTCTTTTCCGCACCCGGAGATATCTGTTGGGGACTATTTTCTGCAGATGAAGACAACAGCATGTACTGATGGGATGCATCATATATTCCCTTGTATCCTGCACTCTATGGCAGAGCTAGGGACCAGCAGTGGCGGAGGACAGGGGAGGAGGTGAGGGAGAACCCCCCTCCGAGGATGCCGCCTTCAAAGCAGAGTTGCCCTGGGAACAGATCTAGCCTAAACTGGCAAGGCTGGTGTGTTGGACTGGGGTGGCTCGACCTTTACTCGGGATAGTCCGGCTCCTCCTGCTCCGGCTGAGAAAAATAGCCAGGCGTGGGCAAGGCCCCGAAGTGATGGGAGAGGTTGGCCAGGTGAGCGTTGAGCACCCTGAGCTCCTGGCTGATGTTGTCCACGCTGCACCGCATGATCTGGAAGGTCTGCAGCAGCTTATTCAGGACAAAGGGGTCGGTGGTCACCATCATGGGCCGCCGAGCTGGAGCCCTCCTGCTGAAGGGAGGAGGAGGAGGAGGAGGCGGCAGCGTGTCGGACGAGCTGGTCCTGCGAGACCACGGGAAGCGCATGCCTCGGAGTGGGCCGATGCCTACACCATCCCCATGCCTCGTGGCCTCCACCGCGAAGCCGGGGGGGAAGCCGCCAGCGGCTCCCCTGGCAGACAGGGGACGCCCGAGGTCCGGCATGCTAGCATAGCACGGTGGAAGGGTGCCGGGGGAGGCTTCATGGCTCACAAGGTCAGCCCAGGAAGGGCTGGGCATGCCGCTCAAGGAGTGAGAGGAGGCCCCCATGCGCGACATCGGATCGTATCCGAAAAGCACCCTTCTGGCGACAGAGGAGGCTGGCGGGAAATCCTGAGAGCAGAAGGATGAGGCGGCAGGAGACGAGGGGCTGAAGATGGAAGATGGCAATTCAGGAAGGAATGTGAAGGAGGCCGCTGACTCTGCAAAGGAAAACACGCGGGGCTGAAGCCACGGGCAGGACGGGCGGCCAGCGGGGCTGGCGGATATCTTAACACTTAGCATGCTCTACTGTGCCAGACCTGCAAGTGCTGGGGGGTGGGTGGGCGAGAAGGCCGAAACAGCAAGGGGTGAACCCTTGGCCCCTCGAAGCAGCAATGCGGGCGGCCGCCTCTCGCTGCATGCCCATCATCGACCCAGCCGAGCGACCGACTCACCTGGAGCGCTTTGTTTGAGGGTCCCGCCAGGGGTGCCTGGATGAGATTCTTTTTCTCTAAAGTTTCCCCAGAGAGACGAGGGCTAAGGGCAGCTCCTCCAAAGCGTCTCTTTTTTAGGACACGGCAGAAGATCGGAGGGGCGGAGGACGGGCTCGTTTGGGCCGGGCACCGAGGAGGGAGGGCGGTTGAGGCATTTGTTCAGTTTTACTTTATTTTTCCCCATGGTAAGAAAAAAAAAACACTGCTCATTCCCTAAGCAGTTTTACAACCAAAGAATTTTTCAGCATTCATTATATCTAAACAACCTATTCCCCCTTCCATATTAGTGAACCCCCCCTCCTTTTTTTTGAGAAAAGTTCTACATAAAACACCATGGAAAAGCAAAATACCAACATTTTTTGGCCAATTCATGGAACTGAATTTTACCGTGTAAGAGTTAAGAAATCTGTTTTAGAAGGGAGTAACTTGAAAACTTCAAATGACCTAATGTGGCAGAAAATTAACAACTGGAAACATTAGAATTATTTTCACAGAAGTAATTGCTTTAGAAACATCTCATCTGCATTTTTTTATTATTCCATTCTGCAACAATTATGATAATAATCTGTCCAAGGAAAGTTGGGATCTAAATTGTCTTATTGTCTGGCCAGCAGTTCATCCATGACAGCATCTTAGATCACGCGTAATGAAAATTCAGATTATTTTTGTGCATTGGTGTTTTCAACACACTGAACAGCTTTGCTGGACAAACAATACTTTGGCAAGCTAATGTTCTTACTGCCAAAGCCTGACTGACACTCTTTAATAAAATAAATTCAGTATTTCAGCTAACCATTTTCACACTATTCAGTTTAAATGTTCAATTGTAAATGTTGAAAGCATTAAGAGCCAAGTTTTTCCACCAATGCAAAGTTCAAGGAAAATGTGGTGCCAGCAATGGCTAAAAAGAAGTTAGAAAAAACTGTAAGATGGCTATTAGCACTGAGCATGCAAAGAATGACCTTGGGGGCGGGTGGGGAAAGAGCCCCTCCAGATTCTGCAGCCAAGAGCACACAGATCCAAGTCATGGTTTGGGGACTGCCCTGTAACATCTCCCTCCTTCCTGTAATCTCTCCATGTATGGAGATCAAGAGCCCATTTGGTGTGGTGGTGAAGGCACCAGGCTAGAAACCGGGAGACCGGGAGTTCTAGTCCTGCCTTACGCACAAAGCCAGCTGGGTGACCGTGGGCCAGTCACTTTCTCTCAGCCCTGGGAAGGAAGCAGTGGCAAGCCACTTCCAAAAAACCTTGCCAAGAACACTGCAGGGGCTTGTCCAGGCAGTCTCTGCAGACTGAACGGATTAAAAAAATAAAATAAAAAATGGAGCTCAACATGTGAAAGAGACTGGCTCTGAGACAGGTGCAACAACAGGCAACAGGGTCACCTTTAAAACAGGTTCTCTTACCTTCTTTGGTTCTAGAAGGACCTGCAGACACCTCTCTCTCCAAGGGGTGTCCAGCAGCTCCCTGCTCCTGGGCCACCCCATTGTTTGGTTTGCACTCCACGTCGGTTTTCTTTTTGGTAATAATGAGGACATTTGGGGTGAGTGGCGGGCGCTGTATCGGTGCTGGCTTAGAGACCGTAACAGTAGGAGGTGGCCGCTGCCGTAAGGCGCTTGGTGAAACTGGATGAGGTCTGCGTCTGCCAAGAAAGCGGGAGCTATCAGGAAGTGCCGCAAGGCCCAGGAATGCAGCCGCCCAGCGCTTGCTCGCCCCGAACAATCTGCCCTTATAGCTCATTCTAGCCAGAGTTAGACCAGGGTTTCTCAACCAGCGTTCCGTGGCACCCTCGGGTTCCACGCGAGGTCACTAGGGGTTCCCTGGGAGATCCCGATTTATTTTAAAAATTATTTCAAATTCGGGCAACTTCACATTAAAGAGATAAGTTCCATTCTTTATTTTCAGTCTAAGAACACTGTTAGTGCATCTAGACAGGCCTACCCACGAAAGGAATACAATAATTTTGTAACTTCTGCCCTATATTCGAGCCCGAATGCGCAGGGGTTCCCCGAGGACTGAAAAATATTTCAAGGGTTCCTCCAGGGTCAGAAGGTTGAGAAAGGCTGAGTTAGAATGACAATGGCACCATACCAACAGCCCACATCACCTTCTTTGTTCCACCCAGGGGTGTCTGTCTGTGGTTTCCTACCAAACTGGGAATTCCCAGCAAGAGGGCAGCCTGCTGGGGAAGATAGTTCTAAAGCCCTTCCTTCTTTAGGGAGAGAGCAGGAATCAAGAGGAAAACAGAGTCAGTTTTATTCCCAACGCAACCGGGGAAGAGCAGAGGCTTCCGCTGGACAGAGACCTTATTGCGGCTGGAGACGGAGGGTGCTTCCCCACGTTACCGGGTGAGACGGAACGTCTGGGACCAGACAGCGAGGGTGAAAGAGCCCGCCTCCCTGGCGAAGACGGGGGCTGCTTTCCTGGCTCAGGTTTCTTGGAAGAGAACAGAGAGAGAGCGCCATGTTACCAGTTTTTTTTAAGAGAAGCCGCGGAGCTTCAGCTGCAGGGGAGAAGGTGCCAAATAAATCAGCGAGGCTGTTTTAGCAACAGCAGGGCATGGCACTTATCAAGACTGGCAGGAAGTCTCCTTCTCATCTAACCTAGTGGAAAGCGGGTCACATGTCTTTTAATTCAGAGTTTATAGGGATGCAAAGGGTGGATACAAGTTCCAGACTATCTGAAAAATACAGGTAGTCCTCAACTTATGACTGTTCGTTTAGCGACCATTCAAAGTTACGACAGCGCTGGAAAAAGTGACCTATGGCTGGTCCTCACACTTACAACTGCTGCAGCATCCCCACAGTCACGTGATCAAAATTCAGGTGCTTGGCAAACAGCATGTATTTACAACGGTTGCAGCGTCCTGGGGTCATGTGATCGCCACTTGCGACCTTCCCAGCTAGCTTCCAACAAGCAAAGTCAATGGGGGAAGCCGGATTTGCTTAACAACGTGATCCACTTAACAACTGTGGCGACTTGCTTAACAACTGTGGCAAAACGATTGTAAAATCAGGTGCGACTCATGTAACAACTGCCTCGCTTAGCGATGGAAGTTCCAGTCCCAATTGTGGTTGTAAATTGAGGACTACCTGTACACTGAATTGGCAGAAAGGCGGGACAGAAATTGAATTGTCATCACTGACTCTTGGTTTCAGAGGAGCTCCCCAGCTAGAATATTGCCCCTTAAACTCTTGCAATATTCATAATTCAAAAGACCAATGAAATGCCTAAAATGTCAAAAACGGGAACCCAGGAGCATATACTTCGGTCATATCCTTTATTTCACCGCTCCGGCTGCCATGGCGCGAGAACAGAGGGAATAACTGAGGCCGTCCTATCAAAACTACCGGGGGGCTCACGGCTTTGGCATCACCTAAGCTGAAATCAGCAGCCAGACGTCCCAAAGGTCGACTAACCTGTGCAGATTCCGAGGAAACGTTTTCGGACGAGGCGGCTGCCCCCTTCAACCGGTCTGTGCTGCGACTGCGCAGTGGCACTTTGGGGACGTGGGCTGGGGAGCTGGTGGAAGCTGCACAAGGACAGAGGGAAGAGCCTGTCACGTCAGGAATTTGGCAGGACAACCAAGATCACCAGGAGCACCGCGAGAGGAGCGGGGGAAGGGAGTCAGGCAGGAAAAAGGCAAAAGCAGAAGGGAAGAAGAAGACTGGATTTGTTAGACTGGAGACCCCAAGATTTCAAGAAGTCACAGAGACGGAGACCACAGTAACTAGAAGGAGAAAGGGGTGGATGGGGAAAGCCAAAAACGAAATATTCCTACCAATCCACTTTACATCTAAGCTCAAAGACTTTATGTTTCATTTTTTTTTTAAACCCAGGATCCTTAGGCAACATTTATGCAGAACTTGACAACCATAACTCACCACAAATAAATAGTGATTTAGGCATCTTTCCTATCCTTTACAAATGAAGTTTAAGAAATAAATGGGCGTGAAGCTTAAGAAGCAAGAGATGCAGGTGCTGGAAGGTGAAGGAGAGAGACTGCCTCTAACTTTTCTTCTGGCAGGGCTGGGGACGGGAAACAGCTTATCAACATTTTCAGTTCGGCTTAAGGGGAAGATTTAAAATACTGGGAAGGCAGGAGAGACAAACAGGCATCAGCAGTAAAACAAGGGGAGCACCGTTAAAAGAAAGAGGGAGTTCTGTTAAGGGCAAGAAGTTCAGGGGAGGGTGGTCCCACCACAAGTTCCGCATGGCATCAGAATTCTCCACTGCCATGTAGGTGTTCCAAGTCTCTGCAAGCACACGCACAGAAGTATTTCAAGATCGGCTGGCACACAAATTCCAGGCAGAACACAAAGCTCTCTTCTTCAAGCGCCCGTCTCCCTCCATCTGCCTGCCATCTTAAAAGCTCCTGATGGGGGGGTTGGTGCTCAACGTTCCCCAGCCCAAAGAAGTGGCAATCTGGGGCATTTTATATCTGAGCGCTTATGGGCAGAACTGATCCCCCCCGCCGAGTTTCCAAACACCCAACAGTGCAAGATAGAAGAGACCCTGTGAAATAAAGGATCTGTCGGTACGGCGTGGCTCCTCTCCTAAATGACTGCCAGAAACGCTGCCATGCCGGATGGCTCCAGGCCCTGTTACCTGCGGGATCCTTGCCGTCTGCAGACAGGGTGGCTGCGCTCTTACTCCTGGCGAGAGAGGCCTGGGTGGGGGTGAGCAGGCGACTGATGGAGTTATTTTCCAAAGGGATGACCAAACGGCGGGCTGAAGGATGCGAAGCAACGAAAGAGGAGTCAAGAAAAGGTCCCAGAGGAATGTGAGGTGGTGGACACTTTCAGATGGAAGGGAGAAACCTTAGGATGTGTCTTGTCACGAACATTTCTTGTTATAGGACCAAATTCCAGGGCTATGCCAGCCTCCTGAAGCCTAGATGTGGTTGCAAAAAATCAGGAGTCTGCTGGTGCCTTTAATGACCAACCGATTTTATTCAAAGGCATAAGCTGAACACTTACGCTTTTGAATAAAATTGGCTGGCCGTTAAAGGCGCTACCAGACTCCTCAGGATTTCTTGTGGCCAGAGACTAACGCAGCTCTCTTCCCCCAAGGTCTAATCAGGCTGCAAAATTCTGGGTGCTGTTTTAATTGCCTGAAAATAATTCTGTAGCTGGTAAAAGAGGACAAACTGAGTGCAAATCACTAAAACCAAGAACCACTCCTCTGAACTGAGCTTGACTTCTAGCGACTTCATGGACGAGGCCCACTGCTTTTGAAAGCAGCTTCCCGCTGCTTTTTTTTCCGCGATTATTTTTGGGCTTCCTAGTTTCACTGACAACTCTGGAATTCCCAAGCGGGTCTTTCATCCAAGTACTAACCAGGCTTAACCCTGCTTTGCTTCTTAGCTCAACCAGGTCAGCACAGGGCCCGGGATCATTACGCCAAAGGGAAAAAAAATAAAGCAACTCCACCGAACCTTTTGTTAGGGCAGCAAATGACCTGCAGAAGCCAGCCTGGAGCCCAGCGGGGCAGGGGTGCAAATGTCCCCCAAGAGCAACAGGTTGGATGATAAAGGCAGAGGAGCCTTGCAGCTTCAAAGAAGGGACAGTCCAGTCCTCTTTGCTGGGGGGGAAATGGTCACACCAAACTGAACCGCCACTCAGTTAATGCCTAGACGCCGAAAAGAACAGCTCTGCTTGCCAAGAATGCGCAGGGGCCACGAAGTCTTATTAAAAAGGGGAAAAGTGAGAAAGAAAAGGCAACGCCAGGCATTTCCCAATAGGCAGGAGAGGTCAAGGTGTGGAGCGAGACGTGGCTGTCTGCATGGGCCTGCCCTCAACATCTGTGGTGGGGGGGCACTGCAGCCAGCAAGGCAGAGAGCAGGAACCAACATGCCTGATCTGGGCTTGCTATACAATCTGAGCCTCCACACGTTTAGGAAACTGCCTCTTTGTGCTTATTTACTTTGGAAAAAAAAATTGTTTTTTCTTTAATAACCACTGGAAGGAGCATGCCATGTAAACTTTTAATCACCTGTTTTTTCTTCTTTCTGCACATTTGCTAATTCGGGAAGTTTATTGCTCATTCTGCTCAGCGATGAACTCCTCTTCTTTTCTGGTTCTCCTAGAGCCCAAACACACGGATCATTTTCAAAATGTGCTTATGCTGACTCAAGCACTAGATATACGATTTCAGGAGATAATCAGAAGCATCGTTCTTTGGTAAGACTGGATGAGAGCAACAATCTTGTCTTACCAAATACCTGTTCCACTCCCCAAATTAAAAAAAAAGCAACGCACACTGCATTTACTTGTTGGATAGGTTATTTTCAAGCATCAAGGGGAAAAAAGGCTAATTTAAATCAGCAATGTCCAATGTCTTACACTGTATTTTTTAAAACTAAGCAGGCATAGTTGCTTGGTTATAGATTAAAATTTAGCTCTGTTGAATCTAATAAACCGAACCCTTCACATTCTAGTCCAGGAACAAAGATCTGCTCCTGTGTTCTGCAGGTCTACTGCCAAGGAAGTATAAAACTATTTCAGGAGATCTTTTCATATGCAGGTAGTTCTCCACTTATGACCATTCATTTAGCAACTGTGTGAAGTTACGACGGCACTGAAAAAAGTGACTTGCGACCGGTCCTCGCACTTACAACCATCGCAGCGTCCCTGCAGTCACATGATCAAAATTCAGGCACTTGGCAATCAGCTTGCACTTACGATGGTTGCAGTATTCTGGGGTCACGAGATTACCATTTGCAACCTTCCCAGTCGGCTTCTGACAAGCAAAGTCAATGGGGGAAGCCAGATTCGCTTAATGACTGCGGTAATTTGCTTTAAAAAAGTGGCAAAAAAGGTTGTAAGATCAGGTGTGACGCACTTAACATCCGCCTCGCTTAGCAACAGAAGTTCCAGTCCCAACTGTGGTCGTAAGTCAAGAACTACCTGTATACCAATCAAAATACACACTGAAAGGTTATGTGGAGAACATATCTAGCCAAAGGTAGGTCTCTCTCTGTGTAGTGGCATGCTTTCAGGTAAATGGTGACCAACTGGCAGCATATTATGCCAGATCAATAATGCTGGCTCTCAATTCATATATTGTTTATACAAACCGCAGGCTTCAACTCAGCTGAAACAGAGGGCCTAGAGGCAGTGACGAGACCACCAGGCCCAAATGCATACTTCTGTATCACAGCTAGATATACTCATATATTTGATGATTTGTAAAAGAACTAAATTTTTTAAAAGGTCTGGCAGAAATCAAATTGTGACCAATTCAAATGGCTTTACAGCATAATTTTCAACCCCCCTTATACAGGTGGGGCACAACTAAGATGCACAAATCGAATTTGCAAAGACTCACTCATCGCTTAGCCCCTCCTGAGGACGACTCACTAACGTAAAATATTCCTGCACAGTTTCTATTTATTTTGATAAACCTCCTGTGGGATATACAGAGAAACGAAACAGTGCTCATTATTAGCCGATTTCTGAAAACGCTTCTTTGCTGCACCTTTCTGCTCTGTTTGTAAAGCGTTGGGCAGGGCTTGCTCAGAATTCACAGAACTTCTGTTATTCAGCCTGTTTAATGAAGAGCTCCTTTTAGCTGATCCTGCAAGGGAAAAAAAAATCATGGAATTGTTAGCTTGGCAAACATCAACACGCGATATCAACAAAGGAGATTCTTAAGACTGACAGAGGATCGCCACTCTGCTCGACTGGGATTATAGTCCAGATGACCCCACTGGTGTTTGAAGCACGAAGCCCTTTGATTAATCCGGAGAGCAGTGATTCCTGGACTAGGTGGCTTTGATGACGCAACCCGTTTAGCTCAGCTCATAAAAAGCATAATTTGTAAGAACTCTCTGATGACAGCACTGTGGGCCATGAGGCTCATAAAAGCTCTTCTTTACTGACACACCGTTGAGGGGAAGAGCGCATGCTTTGACTGCAGGAGATAGTAGGCCAATATCCCAACTATTCAAGGTAGGATTGGGAAACGCTGCGGTCTAAACCACACCTACGGAGGAGGACAGGGAATTTAGACGTCTCTGTGGCGAAGTACATGGCACCACACAGCAGCAGTGAGCTGGGTCTGAGCTGGGCGAGATCCCCTTATTCTCAGGAACAGATACCTCCTTCTCCCATGTCACAACCACGTTAGGTGAGGGCTTCCTTGGAAGGCAGCAGAAGGGTTTCCTGAAGTTTAACTGCAACACAGGAAGGTAACTGGGGAATGGGATGCCGCAGTAAAGGAGGAACAAGACTTCTGAGCCATTCTCACTCCATCCCCATTAGTTTCTTCCTATCCTTTTTAAACGGCTATATGTTATGTTGGCGTGGGGGAACCATCGCTGGCTAAGGGGGCTTAAAAGAGGCCGCCTGCTTCTGCTGTAAACAGACCGCAACACCTATTGTCGAGGTGCCATACGTTGGAGCATAGTCCTATTTACAGAGAGGGGGATACGGCACGCTATCAACATAGGCCAGGATGAAACTGCTCACAGGTTACTCCATCTCATCTTCGCACATGAGGAGGATGGCAGGCGAAGAAATCCATCGCTGCTGTCCTTTGGTTTCAAACAGGCAACAAGAAGTCAGATTTGGAGAAGAAAGAATCGCCACCGCTTTGTAAGAAAGCTGTCTGATGTTAGATCTGGTGAAGCACAGCATGCAGATTCGGAGGGGTGGATGGGAGAGGGGGTGCGTGAAATCATGGGCCATGATTGGCTTTCTGAACCCCAGAGTGGCGTGGAGGGTCTGGGAAGGGTTTACCACTGTTCTTCTGTTCTAAGAGACGTCACATCCAGCAACCGTTGGGTTGGAGGTGCGCCAGGTTCACTGGATTAACGAAACGGGTAGAAGGCGTTTGAGGGCGACTTTAGGTGGTCGAGGGGCTGCAAAGGAGGGATGGTGGGTCTTGCCTCTGCTCTCGAGCCTGCTCCCTACCTTGGCTGGAAGAACTGAGGAGTGCTGCTGAGGACGAGAGGCGCTTGTGGAGGACCGTTTCAGGTTGCTTGAGGTTCACGGCGGAAGTAGAGCGCTTGCTGGCTGAAGAAACATGATTATTTTAGTATCCTCTCTTCTGGCAAGGCATTCCCTGCCAGGATGGATGGATGGATGGGTCAATCAATAGGACGCTCTGACATTCATCACAACCTAACAAATTCAGGAGCATCTCTCTCTCTCTCTCTCTCTCACACACACACACAGAGGTAATGCTATACACACACACACACACACAGTAGCTAATGCTATACACACACACACACACACACACACACATACATATACATATACACATACATACATACATTAGCTAATGCTCCTGCATTTGTTAGGTTGTGTTGAATGTCAAGGCATCCTGATGATTCTAACACACAGAAGTGCCTCCTATTTTACAAGTTTCGTTAAACATTCCTAGTGGGAATCATGGACTAGATCAGAGGTAAGTGCAGAGCGCTGCAGCAAAGCAACTCAGATGGTTTTATTGTTAATAAGAGAGCAGCAGCAAATTTCTTTTAAAACCGTCTATCCCGAAATTCTCAAATCAAAGGATGCCCTTCTCATTTTAAAATGGAAAACTGTTCTTGTCAGCTTATAAGAGACCCACATCAAGCCTTCGGGATTTAGATTAGAAGAGCGTGGTGAAATGAATCTGCTGTAAGCAAGCCACTGAGGTTTGACCTGGAACAAAAACCAGCCGATTTTGTCCACCTAACAAATCCCGTTAGTCTGGAACAGGGTTTCTCAACCTTGGCCGCTTTAAGATGGGGGGACTCCAACTCCCATGCTGGCTGGGGAATTCTGGGAGTTGAAATCCCCCCATCTTAAAGCGGCCAAGGTTGAGAAACTTTGGTCTAGAGCAGGCAGAGAACGTAGAACTAATAAGGAAAGAATAAGGAACAAAATCTTTCTAGGAAAAAAAGCTGCAAAAACATCTACACTAGTGTGTTAGAGAAAAGCAACACCTTTTGAGAAATCCATCATCAAAACCTAAGAAAAAGAAAAGGAAGAAAGTATTTCTTTCCCTTGTAAGATCTGGCTGGCTGGCTGGTGTTCTTAGCAGAGGGAGAACTGCAAGCGGGCTAACCAGAATGGGATTGCCCCAGAAGCGCCTTGTCTCCCCCCCACCTTCTGAAGCAAAACAAGAAATTGTTCGGTAACCCCCACTTCTTGTTTCATTTCACACAACAAGAAACTACGACTTTTTTCTCTTGGATACGGCACTCAGTGCTGCGCTCAAGAACGAAACAATTATTCTCTCATCTGAGAGGAATTCTAGGGACTGGGGGCATCTGTGGGCTGTGTGAGCGTGAGGAAATCTGATGGCGGGCATGGCATCGTGACTGGCAAGCTCTGACACGCTGCCTGGTGGATGCCCCTGCTAGGGACCCAAGGGGCATATAAGAACAGCCTATCTGTGGCTGTTGCTCTGTGATGCGTTGCCAAGCAAGGCTCTCACACAGACATCTGTTTTTCCCTGAAACAATTTCTGGCTGGCAGAGAGAGATGCCAACTGATAGCATGCAAGCAACTGCCCCTGTACAGAACACAATGCTGTGCAGATTAGAAAAAGGCAGCGAGGCACTGAAGGCCAACACACAGGACGAGCTTGTGCAGAAGGGCAAATGCCTGGGCAGGTGAGTTAATTAAAATGAGAGCAGGCAGGCAGGCAGGTAGATCATTCCAAAGGAACCCACCTTCAGCCACAGCTGGTGCTTCTGTGGAAGAAAAATTAATAGGCTCATGTCACAAATCGACAACAGCATTCAAAAGAGACATGAGAGATTGGGTAGGATTTGTGCTCAGCCTTCTTAAACGATTAGCAACCGGAGGGTAGTTAATTGTCCTTGTTTTTAAAAGGTATTTGTTATACTGGAGAGTTTTAGGCTGCACTATTTGATTCAAATCCTCCCAGTATGCCAAGACCGAACCCTCTGTCTCAGCCTTCCCAACCCGGCATGCTCAAAATGCATGAGCATCACTTCCCTAGAGCATTCCAGACAGAGAGCGCATCGCTGAGACCTCGGGACCCACCTGCCTTCCCGTTGGGATCTGTCATGGAGCCGCTCCACGACCATCGCTTTTGCCGCGTGTCCAGCCGCTGGCTGCGCTCCAACGTTCGATGCACCACGGCTTCGTAATGCTCCTATAGATCAAACCACCTCTGGAATTAGGTTGCGAGAACTATTACTGCCCGTGGAAAAGCAGAGAATCGTTCCCCCGGGAGCTGATTATTAACCAAAGGCCTGCTTTTACTTTATGCCACTAATTAGAATTCAAAAGGCAACCCAAAGACTGCAGGCACTGATTAGCCGTAATCTTGCCAATAAACAGCATTTGCTCCAACATGCACGTGTTCAGCTATTATGTGGCAGGAGGCTTGATGGATTAGCAAATCCACTCCTGCTGTTTGTATAATTTCTTGCACTAGTGCCACACAATGGTTCCATATGCCAGCTTATCCTCCTCGGCCTGGGAAGATTATTACTAGCAGGTGCATTTGGGGGGGGACTTCACTTCAAAATACAGAAATACCCAGAATTACTAACGATTCAGAATTGATTCTATTTAAAGGAATGCTAAAATCCAAGACTCTCACAGAAAGTCTGAAATTCAATCAATAACAAATTCAATCACAAATCAGATGGATTTCCACTTGACAAAACACTTCTGCACTGACTGGAATGCGACAAACAATTCACGGACAACTTTTCAACCATCAGGTTTTAGGAAATTCCACTGACTGGCACAAGAAAGAAAATATGGCATGTGACCCCTGTTGCAAGCAGAATTTGATGATATACAGGAAATGTCTCAATGGCTGGCACGTGGCTGCCTCTTTCATCCGCTTATAATCTTCCCTATGCCAGACAAGTAAGAGCTCACCACTGTATTTTTATGACTTTGTTTATTATTCTCACCAAAAGGCTGTCATGTCAGTGGAAACTTTTAGCCACCTAATATGACTAGGAACTACAGGCTGCCTAATATTGCCTATCACCAAACACTCCTGTTCAAGGATTAATAATTAGAATTAGCTGATTAGTTATCAATTTGAATTCAGTGATCTTCTTCAAAACAAATGCCCCAGAAGTGGGAATGATTCAATTAAAAATATGGGAAGTCTTCTGAATGTTTACCTGGCAGCTGCACAAACATTGCGATCAGTAGAATAAGGGAAGCTGATATAAATGCAGAATGTGCCAGGGAGATGCTGAGAGTAACTACAGTGAAGTGACAATCTTAAGGAAGGAAGAGCTGCAAAGCTTCAATCAGGAGGCTGCCTCAGGCAGGATTAATGAGATGTGGACAGACGTACATCGCAGAATATTAAGTCTGCACACCGAAACAGCCAAGCTGAACTGAATCGTCCCAGCCAGAGTGAAGAGCTAGCTGATATGAACGCCAATAAAGCAAAGCTGAGTAACCCCACCTGCCCACTACCTTTCAAACAAAAATGCATCAACCACAGTCGAAATGCTTGTAGTCGGTCATTCACAGGGCAATCTACCCAGCATCACCGCCAGATATCCTTACTACTGGTGTTCAATGTGCTGTAGCGCGAAGGGGTTGGAAGACGACTGGGAAGAACTCGGTTCAGGTCCACCCTCAGCTATGGAAGGTCTGTGAGTGACTGTGGACCAGTCCCTTCCAGCCCAACCTACCTCACAGGGCTGCTGCTGGGGAATAAAAAAAGGTGGAGGCAGCGTGTTGGAAGCTGCCCATATTCCGGAGGGCAGGGTGTGGGGGGGAGAGAGATTCCACTAGGATGAAAGGGGGAATTGTGGATATTACAGGTAGTCCTCACTTAACAGCCTCTCGTTTAGTGATGGTTCGGACTATGATGGTGCTGAAAAAAACCCAACAACTTATGACCGGTCCTCACACTTATGACCACTGCAGCATCCCCGCAGTCACATGTTCATGGTTTGGGCGCTTGGCAACCGGTTTGCATTTATGACTGTTGCAGCATCCTGTGGTCAGGCGATTGCAATTTTCAACCTTCCCGGCCAGCTTCTGGCAAGCAAAATCAGTTGGGGACCCTGTGATTTGCTTAACAACTGCAGCAAAAAGGTCATAAAATTGGGTTGGATTTGCTTAATGGCTGCTCCGCTTAGCAACCAAAATGCAGGTTCCAATTGTGGTCATTAAGCGAGGACTACCTGTAAATGCCTGTGTCCAATTTTATCTGAGATGCCAATTATTATTTGCCTCAGCTCAAAGCTCAACACCAGGGTTAACTTATCTTAGTCACAACAACATTAAGCTGCACAGTACTTTTTCCTCTTCGATCTTCTGCTTTCTTTTCTGTTCCACAGCAGCCCTTCTCTGTTGCTCTCTCAGCTTCTGCTCCCTCAGCCTCTTCTGTTTTTCTTCCATTTGCTTTTCATACTGCAGCTTTGCTTTCTTCTCCTTCTCCAATAACTGTGTTTCTTTGGCAGCTGTAGATTTCACCAAAAGGACAGAAACATGAAATGCTACAAAGACCAGAAGGGGAAAATGTATGATGCTGGCCACTGCAAAAACAACCCCCCCAGAGTTTTATAGCAGTCCAAAAGAGAGCAACAGAGACAGAGAGTCACACTGATCAGATGTTGTATGTTCAATCAGCTCCAATTGGAGCAGAAGGCTTGCCAGAATCCACCTTATCTGCCTGAGGTCAAGGAAGAACAGAGAAAAAGAATCCAGCGCTCGTTTTACGCCAGTGATGCACTTTTACTACAATCCAAAACTTCAAGTCAGATCTAACTAGACAACCACATCCCAAGGAGAAGGTGAAGCCAGTCCAACTCCCTAGGCCAGTGTTTCTCAGCCTCGGCAACTTGAAGAGGGGTGGACTTCAACTCCCAGAATTCCCCAGCCAGCGATGCGAGTTGAAGTCCACCTCTCTTCAAGCTGTTGAGGTTGAGAAACACTGGCCTAGACATTCTGCAGAGTTATTTTTCTCATGGCAAAACTGTGCCCCTTTTTGCAGGGAAGGGAATGGAACTGGCCTTTTCTGCATGGAATGGAGTCAGGCAGAAGTGAAGAAGCAGAGTCTGGATCGACTCTCCCAAGCCAGTCCTCCTTGAGGGAAGGTGACTACGCCACTGTATGGAATATTTTGGCCTCCTGCAGCCTAAACTTTTGTTACCCTTCCATTAGCCCAGTGTTTCTCAGCCTTGGCAACTTTAAGATGTGTGGCCTTCAATATATATATGGCTGGCTGGGGAATTCTGGGAGTTGAAGTCCTCATACCTTAAAGTTGCCATGGCTGAGAAACACTGCACTAACCTATAAGAATCACAGAGGCCTGCTTGTCTGCTTGGCCTATAGACAAAGAATTAACTATCGTGGCCAGTGATATTAGTTGCTGCATGCCAGGGATCAAGATCTGTCTCAGACACAACAATACGAGAGACTCCGGAAACGGATGCTAATTTCCATCTCCACTGAGCTCAGCTGGGACCACCTTTTCCGAAATCCTCTGCTAACGTGGCCAGAGGCAATTCCAGGAGTCGCAGTCCCAACATCCATGAAGGGAAACAACGGAGGAAGACTCGCTGACAAAGGGTTACCTGGTGCCATTTGAGCTGCCCCATCCCTCCTGCTTACCCTCCAGCTAGGATCAAGGAGCAGAGGAGAAAATGTATTTCAACAGATTTCTTAAAAAGGGTTCTTTGGGTCACTTGCAGGAACCTCTTTTTTTTTTTTTTTTTTAAAGCAACTGCAATGGCTTAGGCACATAGGTTCAGTGCAAAGTTAGTCACAAAACTCCCTCTGGAATCAGAAGAAAGAGATTTGTTGCTGCAATCTGGAAGATGTCAACCCAAGAATACGCTTAGCCAAAGCTCCACTTAGCCCTGGGTCTGGAGCATCAGCCTTCGAGGAGACCCTTCCCATTTGAAGGTTCCTCCTTATGACAGGAGCCATCACCGGCACGCGGTTGGAAAGCAAAGCCTCAACCTCGCACTACAGAACTGTCTTCTTGATCTTGCAATGAGGGATTAAACGGTGATTCCCGGACCAGGATGCCCTGATTTGCAAACCCCGCACCCAACCAAATTCTAGATCAGAATAAAACTATTCTCCGGGTTTGCTATTTCAGGCTGTTCTAGTTCTTAGATCAACAAGGCATTAAAATGTTTAAAAATGCAAACGGCAGGATGTAATGGATTTAGCAATGTATAGTTTGGATTAAATGCCCTTTAGAGACACTCATTTTGCCAAATAAACTGTACATTTAAAACTGTATTTGCATGTATGCAAGTACTTAACAAACCACACCTATGAAGGTGGAAACCGGAAGACAAATGCACGTGAATTGAAACAGGTCATAAAAAGCCTGCCCCTCCCACCAGCCGCTGCCATCGTACGCATTCGTGCAACAGGGTATTAAAAACCTGTGTATGCACAAGCTTTATTAGCTATGGCCATACCATGCTGCTTGTCTTGCTCTTCTCTGCGTTCCCTGGCAAGCCTCTGCCTTTCTTCTGATTTCAGGAGAGAACCATCCAGCACTGTAAAAGACAGAAAATTCAAATGCTTTGCACACTGGACAGTCTTAGGGAAGCAAGGGACCAGCTCCTACAAAACATGCAGCTCTGCATCCTTGCACAAGGATGCCACATTCTTGTGCAAGGATACCTACTGGTGCTTAACACAAATGGCTGTGCCAATGTAGTTTCTAACTCACTGGAGTAAACCTTAATTCACTTTTTTTTCTTGCATTATACATCGTTATTAAAAGGACACACAAACCAGGAAAGCTGTTCTCCACATTACAAGAGGATGCTTTTGCTGGCCTGGTACTACAGACTTCCATTCGTCTAATTTCTGAAAGATTCTTCGAAAATTAGAACAGGAATTAACACTTCTGAGCAAGTATGCACTGAATGCCAAGAACGGCCACCAAGGGCAATATGCAGAGCGGTTATTCTAAAAGCATGGATTTTACCTGGTTTCGATTTTGTGCTTATTGGGGACTGGAGTGAAATAGTGCTAACACCACTCTGGTTCCTTCTTTCATCCGCCAACGCCTGGGCTGCAGCCACTGTTAAGAAAAACACCATACCTTGTTGAACCTGCAACCTGCCAGCTGGGTACTACAGAGACTTGTCTGGATGACACTATTCAAATCTGCTTTTTGTACAGGAAAGTAGCCCCAAATCCAGAGTTTATACCTCTAAAATCCTTTCTCTGAAAGATCAAACTCTATACCCTTTGACGGTTTGAAGGTCATTGTATTTGGCTGGGTCCATGGCAATCTGGGTTAGAGCGGGGATTAGCGCAGGGTTTTGAATTTTGTTCTGACATAAAGAAAATTATGGGTATTAACGATGGGTCCACGCAGCCCCACATCTGCGGATCAGCTTGTTTCCACAGCTGACATGAGCCAAAACACAGGAAGTCACCATACACCCCTCCATCTGAAGACGCTGAACCCACCCAGGAATCGAGGCATCAAAATAAGGCAAAGTCTGAAAACTTGCAAGTTTGGTGACTCTAAATTATTGCCTTGCTTTTCTGTTGTCTTTTTCATCAACTGACATGGTTCAACCCTCATTCCCAGACATTGAACCACAAGCATCCTCATCTTTTCGAACCGACCCAACAATGAAGGTGAGGAGACAGGGAGGGAGGGAGGGAGGGAGGGGAGGAGGAGACAGACCTCATAACCTGTTCTGCCCTCTCCTATTTTGACCCTGGAGGATATATCAACTCATGCCCCCATCTTCACATTCTGAAGACAGGCTGTAATTTACACCCCTTCAAAAGTTCTTCCATACGCATTTTTTAAAAAGATGGCTTTTCCACCCTTTAATGTATCCTGAATTTTCAAATAAATCTATTGATGTAGGGCAACCCGGTTAACGGAGGCCATGCGAAAATAATTACCCTGAACTGTTCAGGAGATGGAAACTAGAAATCTAAAATTTACACCAGTCAACCACAATTAAACAGCTTTAGATGGCCTCTCATTTTGGAGGAAAAGGTTCTCTTCCGTAGCTGATCAAAAGATCCAAAGATTTATAATCAACATGGGGGATTCTGCAAAAGCAACTTGGTTCCTTACCACCAATTGTACCTTTCCCTCTCAGCACGGAAAAACACAAGGATGGAAGGAAAGAAGCCTGTTTCTCCTCTCCATGACAACCTGATCTGTCATGGCAATTATCATTCTGAGACGGCATCTGAGAGCAACCATCTCAAGTGTTCAATCCCAATTGAAATAATTGGCAATGGCTGCTAATTCCAGTGTCTCTGGACTGTCGCTATTCTTTCAAATCAAATCTCTGCTGCAGCTCTTGACCAAAAGGGTAGGACAATTCTATAGAAACACAGCACCATGGCTTCTTTTAAACAGTAGTTCTGGAATTACTGAATATACTGCAACAAATATTTGACTACATATGCACACCCACCCATGCTCTTTTTTCGTTACTGTCACCAGGAAAGCCATATAGTTCTTTTGGGGAATCGGCCATGAATTCCACATTTGTCTTGTATTATGCACACAAAGCACTCAGGACTAAAAGCCTTGTGTGGGCAGCTGGGCTGTGGACTACACAGGATGCAAAACTAACGCAAGTATGAAGAGCCATGAACTGGGTTCAAGGTCCATCTGTTTTAGGTTCGTATTAGAAAGGCAGGTGTTCCATCCTCACTCCCAGTATACAGTCCCAAATGAGAAACAGCTGCATGACACTGGAAGATTAAACTACAAGTTTTAAACAACTAAAAGAGTTTACAGTAATGGACAAGGGAGATATGCAAGCAGAGTGGAAAAACCCTGTCTGAAAATTGGAGGATCCAACGACCATTTCACTTGCTACATTCTGTGAAGCAGATTATCGTAGACTGATAGCTCTTTCTCCCAGCTTCTCAGATTTGCCAAGCATCTTGAGAGTTTAAGTGAACTCCCTCCACAGATTTGCCTTTGTCCAGAGGGGGAAATTTGTTAACTTCTGTTAAAACAAAGAGAGGGGAAGTAGAACAGCTAGCATTTTCATACCAAGTTCCTTTGTGGAGGAACAACGGAGTGAAAAATATTCAAAGGTAACCCCAGAGAACCATTATGAGAATATTGCTTGAAGAGACCATCAAAACCAAAATAAATAAATTTTGTTTGTAAAACTTCCCTCACAAGTCTGGAAAGCTATTGCACCATTTCAGTTAACAATACTGGACACAGAGTTCTGTGAATTAATATAAACTAAAGATTCCTACTGCGTGTTCACAGTACAGATCTGGTTAAGAGTATACTAACCACTAACGTTCATTCAGATTTCAGGGATTTTATGCAAAGTTTTATAATGCATCAGTATGAAAATGTCAAGCCTCAACTGTTTGAACCCTAATGAACTGTTTGAACCCTGACCCACAGAGATCAAGCCCAACATGACCTTAGTTTTAATTCACAGCACTAACTCCAACGATGTTGCTTGAACCTCATTCTTAACCACGCACAGTACGCAACCACCACTCTCACAGCAGCACTGTCGACTACTGCACAATGCTGCAATGGATCGCCACCCAGGTTTTGTCTCACAACAGCCCTACCAGTGTCTCTCAACCTCAGCAACTTTGAAATGTCTGGACTTCAGCTCCCAGAATTCCCCAGCCAGCTATGCTTTGCTGGCCAGGGAATTCTGGGAGCTGAAGTCCAGACATCTTAAAGTCGCTGAGGTTGAGAGGCACTGGGCCACAGAATGACGCAGCACTGAAGGCACTGCCAATTCTTGCCAGGGAAGACCCAATCCATTATCTTCTGAGACCTGTGGCACAACGGTGAAGGTGCTGGACTAGGACCAGGGAAATCCACATTCCAGTTCAACCACAAAAACTCACTGGGTGATTTGGGGTCAGTCCAACCTAGTCACAATATTGCTGTAGGAGAAGGGAATGCTTTATATGCCCCTTGGAGCCTCTGAACGAAAGGCAGCGCATCAATCCAACAAACAAACGTTCCCATGCAAAACGTGCACTTAAGGATGGATGCTAAAGTCGGATCAGAAACAAAGACGCAGGGACATTTTTTGAAACAAGGAGTCTTATTCTTGCATATAGTCCTGAGGTGCCAAGTCTTTCCTGCTTTCATGCCCGTTTTACTTCCCTGGTCTCAGGATAGGGAAGGGGGCTCTCTTCCTCTCCCCCCCCATATGAAAACCCACTGAAACCTTTTCCTCCTAAGTGATGCTTGTTCTCAAGTTTCCAGGCACACCATTGTTGAGCGCGCCTGGTTCCGCTACCCCAGCCCCAAAGGCCCTGAGACAATAGAACCCAGCACTGCGTATCACAACCAGCACCAGGCAACTCCAAAACCACAATTCCGTCTCTCTAGAGACTCAATAATGCCTCTGTTATGCAGGATGCATTTGAACCCCTGCTCCACTTGTTTCTTGATAAGCCAATTTCCCCTTATATTTCTCATCAGGCACTACAATTTGTAAGATTTCATGGTTGCAGTTCAATCTTTGTGCTGTTTCTCCGAGAATGATGATGAAATATAGAGATCTCTACTGAGACATACCCATTGGTCCACCATGGCTGGGTCTCCTGTCTGACCAAGCAGGGGATCCAACTCAAAATGTATTAACAATTTAACAGGGGTTATGTTAATGTATTTATTGAGGAAAGATAAAATAATTGTTCTTGGTCAGCTGCGTTGTACAACATGCGATCCCCCCCCCATGTTTGTAAACCATTTTCTAGAATCTTTTGCAGTTTGCCTGTTGCTCGCAGAATTAAGAAGTCCCAGCAATGGAATAAACCATCCTATAGGAATAGGCAGGAGCCAGTATTGGAAGAATCAAAAGACTCCACCATACATTACTTCACCAACTCAGGAGTATACCATGTATATCACTTCACATTTTATCAAGCTTATCTGCTCAGCAACGGCTTGTGGATTGGTTGCGTAGCTGCATGGAAGTAAACGAAGAGGTATTAAATCAGTACAGTTCCCAAAAGGTGGGTTTACTCTTTCAAGAGATGAGGAAAGGTTAGCATCTGTGCTGAGCACCAAATGCATAAAAAAATAAAAGGCAGAGGATGTAAAAGTTTGTCCTCTAACAGAAAGGACAGACAATAGGCAGGGATTAATGTTTTTATTATGTTCCTGCACTTGAAATAACACATCTTTGCTTTAATCCAGTGTTTCTCCATCTTGGCAGCTTGAAGATGTGTGGACTTCAATTCCCAGAATTCCCCAGCCAGCCAATTCCCTTGCTGGCTGGGGAATTCTGGGAATTGAAGTCCACACATCTTCAAGCTGCCAAGGTGGAGAAACACTGCTCTAATCCATACAATTTGAGTCAAGTGGAACTCCATATCTTCTGGTTTGCTAACACACCCACTAAACTGAACTTTTAAGTGAATACAAAGAGTTAAGAGAAATACATTCACAATGGAAAGAACTGCAAAAAAACCTAGATAGAAGGTATGACATCTGTGACGAGGTATCAATTTCTTCCATTAAAAGCCACTGGGAGGTGTCACCATTTGGAAAACAGTAATAACCCTGGAGAAATGTTACACCTTCCCCACAGCCCACTCTTCTCCTTTCCACCTCACTTTGCTATTAATGAAATAAAAAGACACCAGGATTACCAAGCACAAAGCTTTTGTACCATATGCACTTTTGCTGAAGACTTCACAGAAATAACATCACCCCCCCCCCATTTCTCACAGGAGGAGCAAAAAAATTCACAGGGCGTTTTTCCAATTTGTCTGTTGCCAAGTATTTAAATTCTGGAAAGTGAAGGGCCAGACTTGATTTAAATCAGAAGACAGGAAGACGACCACAATCTAGACAGAGCCATCTGCTCTTAGACTGAGTTCCCTGCTTGTAAGATGGGAATAAATGTTGTTGTTTATTCGTGTAGTCGCTTCCGACTCTTCGTGACTTCATGGACCAGCCCACGCCAGAGCTTCCTGTCGGTCGTCAACACCCCCAGCTCCCCCAGGGACGAGTCCGTCACCTCTAGAATGTCATCCATCCACCTTGCCCTTGGTCGGCCCCTCTTCCTTTTGCCCTCCACTCTCCCCAGCATCAGCATCTTCTCCAGGGTGTCCTGTCTTCTCATTATGTGGCCAAAGTATTTCAGTTTTGCCTTTAATATCACTCCCTCCAGTGAGCAGTCTGGCTTTATTTCCTGGAGGATGGACTGGTTTGATCTTCTGGCAGTCCAAGGCACTCTCAGAATTTTCCTCCAACACCACAGTTCAAAAGCATCGATCTTCCTTCTCTCAGCCTTCCTTATGGTCCAGCTCTTGCAGCCATTTGTTACTACAGGGAACACCATTGCTTTAACTATGCGGACCTTTGTTGTCAGTGTGATGTCTCTGCTCTTAACTCTTTTATCGAGATTTGTCATTGCTCTTCTCCCAAGCATTAAGCGAATAAATACGACACCTTAATTCACTTAGGGGTCACAGCAATTCCAAAGCAGCGGCAGCCATCGCACCATCGACAAGCAATAAACGGATCAGAATGCGTAACAGCGGCTTTAATGAATAAGACCAAAGGCCCACCCAGGTCAGCATCCTTTCCAAAAGGTCAACCAGGTGCTACAGGATGAGGCCCTCTCCTGCAGCTGTTGTCCAGTAAGTATTTAGGTGGTAATGTACAGGGCTGTGCACCTCTGGATACAAAGGTGAAAAGATGCTCCAGGACATGAACACCTGTCTGCAGCTCCTTATAGGGGCCACGCCTTTCCTTGAGGCGCGCAGCCACCTTCCACAGTGCTCCGTGATTCCCAGAAGACACTTTGTTTACAGAACTGCAGACCGGTGTTACGTTTGTACCTCCACCTGTTCTGAAGCGCCTTTTTCGTCTCACATGCCAAACGCTGCACAACTCTAGTCATTGTAGCCCTGATGATCAGCCACTATTGGCGGATTTATTCTTTTGCTAAGGTGAGATGATGCCTCACAGAGTTAAAAATACTTGCCAACTAACGCTGAGCCTGATCTGCCAGGAAATCAATACTGCAGCAAGAAAAGAAACATATAGTTGACCCCCCCCCCCACTAACTGACATAGCAAGTAGGATTTTGGTTTTAATCAGACAGGAACTGAACTGTAGCACAGTGCTGCAGATTTCTAAACAAACCCTGGGAAGCAGAAACAATCCAGAGGTCTGCCCAGAGAAGCTGGGGGAGAGGAGACCGTGCACGTAGCTTATCTATTGGTCTTCCGACTGCAGCAGAGAAAAATAGGACTTCAGATGCAAACAGACTCCCAGGCTCTCTTTTAAGGCCTGGATGGGGGGCGGGGGGAAGAGCAGTGGGATGATATTGATGCCAGGGCGGGAGATCTCCCCTGGAGCTAAGGAAATGCCACGGTATCTTTTGTCCGCCAAATAGAGGTGAAGAGAGCGAAGGTAGGGTGGGAGGCCAGGCGGAAGAGGAGGTACTTCCAGCCAACAAAAGGGGAACCTCCAGCATTTTGCTGTGGGGGGGGGGAGGTTGAGAGCTGTGGATGGGTGTAAGGGCAGTGCAGGCAGCTGGAGATTGGGAAATAGGAAGAAGGGTGGTGATGAATGACTAACGGGCAAGGGAGCTGAAATAGGACTAAAAGATGAAGAGGGAGGGGGAGAAAACCCTGAAATGGGGGTTAAGGGGCAGGAGGTTGTGTGAACCCGAGTGCCTGTGATGACAGTGGGGAAAAGATGAGTGAAAATCAGTATAAAGGGGGGGGTGCAGGGGTAGGAAAGGTTTTCGTGGGGAAAAGGGGAAAATGGGAGGGATGAAAGGGGAGCCGTCAAATTAAGGGTCTCACCGTGGACCCCCCCACAGCCCCCCTCCCAAGCCAGTCCCCCACAGCCCGGCCCTCCCAGAGTGCTGAACTACGAGCCCCATCAGGCACTGCAGAGAGTACCATGCCCCCCATCCTATCCCAGCCCCCCCCGAGCCTTGCGGAGGCCTCGGCCGACAGCCCCAGCCCCACCCCCGAGCGGGCTGAACTACAACCCCCCCGCCCGCACGGGGGCTAACAGGATGATGGACCCTGTAGTCCGGCCGCTCGCAAGGCCGGGGCAGAGGGATCCAGAGCGCTCCGGCGGCAGGCGAGGCGGCAACTGGGGCGGGGGGGCGGAGGGGAAGACCCCCCCAGGAAGGGGCCACGAGGGAGGGCGAGGAGAGTTTCAGGGGTAAAATGGGGGGCGGCGAGGAGGAGGGGAGGGGGGGCGGCAGGCCCCGCCCGACTGGCTCACCCATCTGCTCCCGCAGCCCCTTCAGCGTCGGGGGCGGCGGCGCGGGGACCCCGGGAGGCGCCCCGCCGCCGCTCCCCTCCGCCATCTTCGCCCCCCGAGCGGGCCGGCGGGCGGACGACAGGCAGCCCCGCGCTCGGTCGCTCGCCTCACCGGCAGACGATGCTCCGCCGCCGCCGGCGCCGCCTCAGGCCGGTGGCGCGGAACCGCCGAGGGGACGCGGGGACGGCGGCGGGCGCGACGCGCAGGCGCGGGAGAGGCCACGCCCCGGAGCCCTTTCGCCGGGGGCGGCGGAGGAGGGCGCATGCGCGCGCCCGAGGCTCGGGCGTTCGGGTAGCTTCGCCTCCGGCCGGGCGGGTAACGAGTCCTCAGGCTGGCCGAGGGAGCAACGCGCCTGCGCGAGGAGGGAGCCTCGGCTGCGCGCCGCGGGGGCAAGGAAGGGGAAGCGCGCTCCTCTCCCTCCCCCGCCGTTTCTCTTTCGCGCCTGCGCAGGGCGGCTCGCTCAAGTTGTGCTCCGGGGGACCCGGTTCGATTCCCGCTTTCCCCAGGAAAGATCCTTCTCCCGCTCCGGGTAAAGCTGCTCCCTTTTGGGGGCCGCCTCCTTCCGGGTCCTTAGTCCTCTTTAAGGATGTTTCCTGGGGTGGCGGGTTCTATCCCCACCACTCATCGGTTTACCAACTGCTGAGACCTCTTTTCATCTTGGTTTGTCGGCTAAGCCACTTGGCTGGATTCACACAAATCAGCCCCCCCCCGTGTTGATTGCAGAGTCCCTCCACTGCCTAACAAGGGATGGTTTATAAAACACCATAGACTGATGCTTGCTAAGCCATAAGCCACTGTGGCTGAATCCAGCCAATGGCTATGGGGCTAAGCCCAGGTTCATTATGATTAGTATTAATCATAATATCAGTATTCTAGCTGGGAATGGTCAGTTAACGGTGTTTTCTCTTTTAACCAATCAAACAAAAATTCTGCATTTATTCCTCAAACCTGCATGACCTTGAATGCTGGCATCCTGCAAACCCAGCTGGGAAAACCGACACAGCTTGAAAAGGAGACCGATGGGCACAGTAGCTTTGATAGTCACCTACAGAACAGATGTACTGTATAATCAACTTTTAAATCAGTGTTTTTCAAACTTGGCGACTTGAAGATGGGTGGGCTTCAACTCCCAGAATTCCCCAGCCAGCAGAATTCCCCAGCATGGCTGGCAGGGGAATTCTGGGAGTTGAAGCCCACCCATCTTCAAGTTGCCAAGGTTGAGAAACACTGATTTAGAGGAAGGCAGAAACTGATGAAATGCTAGGAAAACGTTCCCGCTATCTGAGCAGCTTGAGGATGGGACCAGTTGCAGAGGGAGGCGGTGAGGAGTCACTAGAGGTCCCCAAGCCAATCAGTTTGGTCACACTCATGTATTTCCTGCACTGTCCTCTTCCAGCTCCAGAGCTCTGAGAGGTGAGCAAAGATGACACCTTTCCACTGTGGCCTTTGAGAAGGCCGCATTCTGATTTTACTCAGAAGCGGCCCCCTTGAGCGTCAATGGGACTTCCTCCTTAAATGGGCGTTAAGACTCTCATCTGCAGCAGGTTTTCTCTTTTGGCTTCCTGGCATTTGGGCAACTCCCTCTTTGGACCGGACGTCGCTCTGGAAGGACAGCCTCCCCGTGGAGCCAACCGTCTTATAAAAGGCACATTCTTCATCCCCTGCCCCAGCTGGAGCCGAGAGGCTTTGTGGAGGCCTGTTGCTCAGTCTCCAATGCTGTTTTTGTTTGCTGCCATAAAAGACGTTTCTTTGTCAACCAACTCGGCAGATTTATCTGCCTTTCTTTGGACAAATAGATTCCCAGTGGCTCCTTCCTGTTGGAGAGACTACTTCAGATTTATCATTGAGGCATTCTAGGTTTTGTGAACCTCTAATTCAGCGTTTCTCAACCTCAGCGACTTTAAGATATGTGGACTTCAACTCCCAGAATTCCCTAGCCAGCTTGCTGGCTAGGGAATTCTGGGAATTGAAGTCCACATATCTTAAAGTCGCTGAGGTTGAGAAACACTGCTCTAATTCCACCTCCTTCAGGGCCTGCTGCTCTGTGTAACACACTCCTTTTGCACCAGCCCAGCAGAGGAAGTAAACGTTTGGCTCACACTCAATTTCTGTCCAAAGCTGGCAGAAAGAAATTCATGTTCAATCATTCCTGGCTGTCAGCTCTTTTAAATTAGAAGGATGGTCCCAGAATCTTCCCTCTCCCCGATTTTTAAAAAAATACAGTACATCAGTGTCTCAAAGATGAAGCGCAGTGGAAGCAGGGAGCTTTGATGGGGAGCTGTGGAAATGGTGCACCTTGAGCGGCCTGCTACAAAGCCACTGGATCACTCCTGCAATCTTCCGTGACTGATTCTGAGTGACCCACGAGGGTGCCACGGTCACCTTTCTCAAAACAAAGACAATGGGCAATGACTCTTTCAATCTGACCCATAAGGAAAAAGTCAGGTGCCAGCTATTGTCGTGCCCGCCCCCTCCTTCAGTTGTTGGTGTTTTGCAATTCAAGCAAAATCCAGCTGAGAAGGAATTGGAGAATTGGCCTTCCCATTTTAAAATGTGCTGAGAAACTGCAGGACGCCAGGGTGCCTCCATCTGAACAAGGAGAGAGGGAAAGGGAAGAGCTGGGAAGGGGGACCTGGTGGGAATAGGGTGCAAGTTTCAGGGTTGCGAGAGCAACAGTTTTTCTGTGACAATTCCTTTGGTGCCTGGGCAGAGTGTCTGTTGCTTGGTGATTGGGTGATTGGGTGGGTGCCAGGCTGCTCTCAGAGCAGTACAAATGCCATGGAGGGAGGTCCTGCCTGGCGATGGACAGGATCCAAAGGTACACGCAAGGACCTTCTTTGGAGAGGTCTCCTAGTTTAGAATCCAAATCCCTGGTCCTGCCAGCTGAATAAATCATTCAGCAGGTAATGGGAAGACTTTGCTGCTGTCTGTTAAGGGAGCCTGGTGGTCTGATTGACAGTTGGGCCTGGATGGTGCACCAAGGTGGTGCCAACCCTTTGAGGCAGGCCAGGTCGGAAAACACCACAAGACGTCCTGGAAGCCATCTGCCAGCAATGTCCGCAAACCTTGTGCAACAGGCATTTGGCATCAGGACTCAGAACAAGGACAAATGAGTATCAGAGCACTTCAACTGCCCTGACCCTCTATGGAAGATGCAGAGTGACTCTTTTTAGAAAAATGAGACTTTAACAGCACCACTGAGTGATCGATTGCTGAACTCACAGATGTCAAAAGGTTTCTGGCAACACATTGCAGTTTTCGACGTAACTTACGTCTGCGTGACCGCCCTGTCTTCCCCTTCCTCCCCGCCTCCCCATTTAAATCCTCCACCAGTCTAGCCACCCCATGCCTCTGATGAACTGGGCCGCGGCTCACGAAAAATGAATGTCTTTGCCTAAAAGGGGTTAGCCAGAAAAGTGCAGCCAGACTTTTTCTGATTCAGAGCTGTGTTGGGTAGATGTGGCCAACGATACGACCCTTCCCACTGTTTTTAATTGCCTCCCTCATTTCCACTCCAAAGTGAGGTGGGGTGGGCCTGTCTGTATCCGAAGAAGCGAAAGAAGAAACAGTTTAGCTTGACCACAGAGACCGGAAATGAATCATGCATTTGGCATCTGAAAGAAGCTGCCTTTTGCAGAATATTAGAAGCATTGTTGGGGTTGTGGGAGGATGGGGTAGGGAGAAAAAGTTTGGGAGGCAGAGAGAAAAATTGTCATTAGGACCTCCAACTCCCCCCGAGTGGTTTTCTTCCAGTTGGCAAGCCCGTTGCTTGCAAAAGCTGATAGGCCCAAACTGGCTCATGTAAGAAACCTAGTTTAATCGTGATTCCTTTCAATGTCTTCCTTGGCTCCAGAGCCACGACCATCAAAATACACATCTTGGAAATACGTTGCGTTTTGTATGGCTTTTTCACTTTAGGTTTGCGAGCTGCTGCAATATTTATTCTGTCAACTCTGCCTGCGGGTTCACCGGTTGAGATTCATTAGTATAACTGCACGATGAAGGGGTGTGAATGAGGAAAGCATGGCTTTTTAATCTGTCTCAGAGTCAGCAGAATGAAATCACATCAGGTTAAAACAAGGAGCATTTGTCCAACAATAGGGTCCCAATTGCTCAAAATGTAAGAATAGCATCTCTAACAGCAGGCAGTCCTCACTTAACAACCATTTAGTGATGGTTCGGACTTATGACAGTGCTGGAAAAACTGACTTTTGACCCGTCCTTGCACTTATGGCTGTCACACTGTCCCTCTGGTTGCATGATCACAATTCAGACTCTTGGCAACCGGTTCGCATTTATGATCGTCACAGCGTCCCACAGTCACGTGATCACCATTTTCGATCTTCCTGGCTGACTTCTGGCAAGCAAAATCAGTGGGGAACTGCGTGATTTGCTTAACAACCCTGTGGTTCACTTAACAACCGAGGTGATTTGCTTAACAGCTGCTGCAAAAAGGTTGTAAAATCAGGTAGGATTTGCTTAATGACCACTTCGCTTAGTGACTGAAATTCCATTCCTGATTGTGTTTGTTCAGCGAGGACTACTTGTATTCCTACTGTACGCCAGTATTCCCTGTTCTAGTGTTGAGCTGAACCACCAAATTCTTACCCAGCAGAGGTGAAAGTACCGTAAGCTCAACCCATATGGAGGGTTGGAAAAGACTGGCCTTACAAACCAACATATCATGATGGACCGAATTTAATTGTAAAATAATTCTGGGGTGCATTTTAGCAGAAGCGCTAGGCTAGCTGTTCATTCCACTGAATCTAGCCAATTTTATTTTGATCTCAGGAATGCTTTAAAAGATCCCTAACTTTCTTCTTCTCTTGTTTGATTTGGCTTGTGCAAAAAAAGACAGAGAGAGATGGATCTTTCCTGGCCCAAAGCCCCAGCTGCGCGGTGAAAAAAAATCATAGGGTCTTCAACAAAGCTGCAGTTCTCTGGCACGACAGCGACCCCCAGAGGGTCTCTGTGTAAAAACATTTATTCCACGACACTCCGGTCGGATTTCCACAGCAGATGGAAAGGCATTGCTTGAGTTGAAAGCCGGGACTGCTTTCTTGGAGATGGAAATTTCCGTTGGCTTGCTATAAATGATTGCATTCTTTCTGCATTGCTGTGAAACCCAGTCCTTCTTAAAAGGGTGTCTGTGCACAATTAATAATGCCCATAGAAAGATAACATTCTTTTTCCAGTTCAGCACTAAGGTTTGTGTACAAGTAGTCCTTGCTTAACAAGCACAACTGGACTGGAATTTTGGTTGCTAAGCGAAGCGGTCATTAAGCAAAACTGACCCAATTTTATGACCTTTTGTGCGGTGGTCGTTAAGCAAACCATGTGGTCGTTAAGAGAATCACACAGTCCCCCACTGATTTTGCTTGCCAGAAGCTGGCCGGGAAGGTTGAAAATGGCGATCATGTGACCATAGGATGCTGCGATGGGCATAAATGTGAACTGGTTAGCAAGCACCCAAATCCTGATCATGTGACCGTGGGGATGCTATGACAGTTGTAAGTGTGAGGACTGGTTGTAAGTCGGTTTTTCCAGCACTGTTGCAAGTCTGAACCATCACAAAACAAATGGTTGTTAAGTGAGGATTACCTGTAGTCAAACTAGCACCCCCTGCATCGATCATTTGAGAGATCCAGAGAGGACTCTAATCATAAAAACAATGAAAATGATGCTGTGTGAATTCCAGTAAAGTTAAAAAAAAGAGTGAGATTGTAATGGGATTTTTTGTTAATTAAGAAAAGCAAATTTGATCCCTCTTGTGAACTTGGATCTTGGGTCAAGTGGTCTCTCCCTTCGGATGGCTCTTGCCAACCCCCGAGGGTACCTGCAGGCCTGTTGCGACTCAGTATTTGCAGAAGGACCCCAAATCTTGTCCCTTCAGTGCCACTTTCCCCACCTCTGTTTGGGATTTCTCCCCATCAGTAGCTGTGAAAAAGCTCGCAAATCCAATCAGGAGAAAGATGAACCCTGAAGACACCAAAGGTGTTTGAACCACTTTCTTTGCAAAACCATGTTCCCATTCCCATGTATTATTTTATTGCGCTAATCTAATCTTTGTTCTACCTTTCTAGCAAGATTAGATTTTATGATCCAATAAGTTACTTAATCATGGAGATTTCCATGGCGTTGAACACTGTAAAAGTCAGCGATCAGAGGTCACCGATGCTAATCAGTTCTAGCTGGTGAAGTCAGTTCTGTGGCATGACCACCCCGAGGATGCATTGCTTTTCTTAAAAAGAGTCCAGAGTTTGCTTTAAACCAAAGAAGCATTCCTGTTTCTAGGCTTCATCCTACGTGGGATGCCCATTATGTGAACGGGAGGTTATGACGGTGCTGAAGAACTGTTGAATTCTTGAATGGTTTCGCGAACATTTAAAAGGATCACAGGATAGGAAGATCTGCTAGAAATAGGAGAAGGGTGTCCACAGGTTCTGGTCAAAAAAGTCAAGATGGCGGCCACAACAGCATGACTGAAGCTCTGCCTGTTTGTTTTATGCACATAAAAACAGGTGGAGCTTCACTGGCACCATGGTGGCCACCATCTTGATCTTTCTGACCATAGCGTTTTGACTTCCCTAGAAGGGGACCTATTTTTGTTCTGTTATTGGTAGTGTTATTATTGTTTAGATTTATAGCCCTCTTTTTATCCAGGAGTAAAGCAGGATCACACAGGGATCTCCCTTCATGTTATCACCACAACTACCTTGTGAGGTGGGCTGGCTATGAGGGAGCAACTCATTCCAAGCCACCCAGTGGACATTTATTTATTTACCATGCTTGTGTGCTGGGCATTCCTGGGGGGTCTTAGGTGGCTAACAATAAACAGTTTAACCCCAAATATGTACAAAACCCAAATCCGTAGAGATAAGCCAATGGCATGGCTGACCCCACCTGCATTTTGTAAAACATCCACCTTACAAATTTCCGGAGAGGTGAAGCGGACGGATGTTCCACTGGGAGGGAATTTCTGAGATTGGGGCAATGATGGAAAAAGCCTGCCTCCGAAGCCCTGTCAGATGACAGTCCCGCAGGGAGATCGTTGACCTTATGAGTCCAGATCACCAGGCCTGAAGACCTGCAGGGCCTTCAAGGTGACCATCAGCACCTTGAATTGCACCCAAAGTCCGCTGGCAACCTATGGAGGTCTCAACACGGAGGGATCATTTAAGTGGATGAGGGCACACCCACCCCTGCCCGGGCTGCTGCGTTCTTGGCCACCTGCAGCTTCCAGATGTTCTTCAAAGGCAGCCCCACGTAGGGTGTATTGCAGTAGTCCAGCTGGGAGTGGATCACTGTGAGAGGGCCTCCTGATGCAAGAATAGTCACAATTGGTGCATTGGATATAACTCTCCAAATATATACCAGATAGAAAGATATAGAAACCCAAGCAGTTTTCTGTCTTAAGGTACCAGCTACCAACCTGGTGGATGAAGAGGCAGGAGCCCAAATCTGTAAAACAGCTGAACATGTTGCCATGGCAGACATTTACAGTGATGACACCGAAGGCGCCATGTCACCTTGAAATATTTTGGGTTGCTTTGCTCTGTAGTTTTCATGATACGCACTGAAGGTGGCCCTTGTTTATCGACTGTTTGCAGTTACAACGGTGATGAGAAAGTAACCTTGCAGCCAATCCTCACATTTACAGCCTTCACTGGTCTGTAAAGCAAAATCAGATCATAAGCCCAGTTGTGGTTTCACTTAGTGACCGCTTCGCTTAACGGCTGAGTTGCTGGTCCCAATTGTGGTTGCTAGGCGAGGACGGCCTGTAGTACAGAGGCGTTCTTGTTGTTATTCTCAAAGAAATACATTTGAACTGGATCCTTGAGGGATGCAAGGAAAATAGGAGAACGTGTATTGCGTGTCATTCCTGTTTGCAACAGTTTAGTGCAAAGGTGGTGACACCAGTTGAGGACCAGATTCAGGAGCATCCACAGGGCGTAGTCAAAAAAGTCAAGATGGTGGCCACAACAGTGCAATCGAAGCTCCGCCTGCTTTTTATGCATATCGTACATTCGACGCACATAAAAAGCAGGCAAAACTTTGATCATGCCACTGTGGCACCCATCTTGACTTTTTTGACCACATCCTGCAGATACCCTGGATTAGACTGGACAGCGTTGTTCAGTCTGGATATCAGAGCTGTGTTCTTCTGGTCAGCCGCAAGGATTAGGTTTCAAGGTGGCAGGAAGAAACCAACTATGGGTAGTCCAAGGCCCCCTCCCCCAAAATTGGACAAAATTGGACACCAGCTCCGATTTGTACACGTCAGTTTTCTAGCCCCCCACCCACCCACCCCGCTTGCATTGCAGCATTTAGGACAGGCTTGTCTGCCGGTGATGCTGTATTTTGAAATAATAGAAAAGATAAATCTGGAGAAATAGATTGTGCAGCGCAGGGCTTGAGCACAGAGGAAAGGGAGATGTCACTTTGACGGTGTGGGCAGCTCATCAGGAAGGTAATAAATGAGAAGGAGGCAGGGCTTTGTGGGCTGATTTTGCCAGTTTGCCTGTAACTTTTCAGAAGTCCTCCGATCTGGTGAGATCCTGTTTATGGCCCCTGAAGACTGAAGCCGCCAGCATAAGCATTTTAATTTCCTCCGTGAGAAATGATACCAGACAGGGATAGGACTTGATTCTGCAACCTCTTCTTGGTGACTCCTTGGTCAGGTAGGTGTTTGTGATTTGTTCCGCGGAGCATCTTGTCTGGACTGAACTGGGAAAAAAATCTTAATGCCAGCAAAAAAGGGTGGATTTTAGCTGTGTGAGAACCGTTGCAGGGCGAGCCGGCTCTTCACGCCAGGTGGTTAAGCAGGCCATCCTCCTCCGATCTGGGCTCCGTTAAGTGCCATGCTACACATCTGGAGGGTGCCAGCTGTGGGGAAAGCAAGATGTTGAATATTGTCCAGGATGGCAGAGAGATGCTGGGGGGTTAGACTGAAGCCTTTTCTACCCCAGCTTGGAGCCGCTAGAAGCAGAAGCTGGGATCTTCATCCTGCCAAGCCAAGGGACAACCCAAAGGTGACGTTGGGCACCACTAGGAAAACAGTCCTTTTTAAAGAAGGTATCTGCTTTTGGCCTGGTACCAGCCACATGGTCTTCCTCACTATTGCATTCACTGCCCTGTCTCTGGTCTTCCATTCTGCTCCAAGCATGGTCTCTGTTGGCTGTTGATAAACTCTCTCCTTGTTAGATCCTTTGGGGTCCGTCCTACTTCTGCAGACATGTGAGGTCTCCCAGACCTGCAGTTACTTTCCTGTGGATTATAAATGATGCCACTGGGGCTACCTGAGAATCTGCCTTGGAGAAAGTGCTCAGCCTTATTAAACAGGCTGTCTCAAAGCCAGATGTCTTTGCTTATCAGTCAGATTTTGATCTTTGACCATTAACAAAGAAATAAATTGAAATACCGGTTGTAGGCGAACAATAGCATCTTCCTTCTGAGAAGCATCTCAGCAAAACACGTTATTTCGGGGCTGTTGGGATGCCCACACATCTTTTCGGAAAGAAATCTGGTTTATTTAGTTGCAAACATCAATTCTTGGCAGAAGGTCTTTCATGGATCAGCTGAGTTCTGGAAGACTTGCTGGTTTTAGAAGATGCTCAGGTACTTTTAAATTAAATACCAGTGTTTTTCGTTCCTTTTTGTACATCATTTTTTATGGAAGATCTGGTTGAAGGAGGCAGGGAGATTCACTTTTAGTGCGTTTTCAACACATACATTGGTCAACAGGAGGCACGCAGACTACGGCGGCATGGCACACTCAAGTGAACTGAGCCAAGGCTGTAAAAATCTTGCTTGATTCATTAAACACATGAGTGCAAAGCCGTGCATAAAAGGCTGTCAGCGGCAGAAAAAAACCCACCAACAGCCATACCCTTGAGAGTCACGTGCATTGCTTGCTACTCATGGAAGTGGGGATCTTTGGATTCTCTCCCCTGCATTGGTTAACTTCTAACTTCTGAAAAATTAAAAGTGATTTTCGTAAAACAAGGGCAGGTAGGAGGAGGGAAAGGAAATCAATGTACCAGCGCAATGCCTAAGGCCAATGGTTTTTAAAGTTATGTTGTATCTGCTCTTGCACATTAAAATCCCTGTTTTTAACCACTGAGTTGAATGGCTGGTGCGCCGATAGAAAAAAAATGGATTAAATGATGGTGGGGAGACTCACGTAATCTCATAAGCATTAGGTCAGTCCCATGCTGCCTGGGGAATTCTGGGAGTTGAAGTCCACCCATCTTCAAGTTGCCTAGGTTGAAAAACCCTGCATTAGACACGTGAAACGCAGCCCAGCTCATAGAACGGCTTCTGGGCTGTAATTCGGTCTCACCCCCATCCATGCATGTTCTACGGACATGCAGTGTTGGGAAGATACATTCTGGATGTGTGATTTATAGGAGAAGCACCACTTTAAGACTCAAATTAGCATTACTGGTCTGGTCCATGCCTGGTGGAGATGTTCCTGTGCTTGTTATCCATACGTCCTTTGACTGTGGCTATTTGTAACAGGAAAATATAAGTACCTTCCTGCACAGAGCATAAGATGAGTGGGATTTTTTTTTGTTGGTGTTGTTTATCAGTAGACCTTTCGTCAAGGGACCTGCATGGTTTATTGATCTTGCATGGGTCTTGTTACGTCAACTTTGTTCAACGTACAGCATATAGCACTCTCACCTGTTTCTCAAACTGGGGCATCTGGCCAAGACCACAGCCAATGGACAATTAGTAGGAAAACCTGCTGAGATAAATTCCTACAACAGAACGGTATGAATTACGGTCATAGGAATGGGATAAGATATAAGGCCAGACCAGCGTTTTTCATACGTGTCAACTTGAAGAATTGTGGACTTCAGTTCCCAGCATTCCCCAGTCCACACATCCTCAAGTTGCCCCCAGGAACAGAGGGACTCTTGGCTCCCATCTGTTCTTGTCTTCTATCTCCAGAACGTGTTTCACAAGCTTCCCTTCTGCCTTTCAGACCACATCTAGAGGATGAGCCGGCAAAAGGGTGATGTTGCTGGATATGCTCCGTCCAAGATCCTTGGTGGCCTGTTCCTTGCTGTTGCCACCTTGTTTCTTTTCTCAGGTATAAGTTTTCCCAACAAATCCGGGTGTGCTGTCTCTTCACTGGGCAGGATCTTGCTTAATTGCTGGTGAATTAAGATGTATGCTAATTTCAAAGTATCCTCTGCGTAACTGGGTTCTGCGTGGGTGGGTGGGGTTCCCCTTCAGCAGCCATATTATTGTCAAAAAATGGGATTGCTCTCAAATGCTAATTCTGCAGAAATGCAAATAGTCAGAAAAACAAATGTTGGGGTCATCCAGAGGGATCTTCCTTGAAATCCCTTCCATGAAAAGTTGGAACCCCCCATTTCCCACCAATTTCCCCTTCCAGCAGGTGCCCTGCACTGTTTCTGAGGATCCACCCCTTAATCCTTGGAATCAGTTTCCACAAACAGACTTCCCTTTATGGCTATTTACTCAGCTTGTAGCTTAATTTCCATGGACTTGATGTATGAGAAAGTTTTACATCTGAACGCTCCCCTTGTTTTTAAAAAAAACCCATGTATGAAATAGAGCTGTTCTAGTCTAGCTTCCCTTTGATGCACCAACACATACGAGGTGATTTCAACTCACGGACCACAAGTGCACAGTTTTCCTATATGTGGCTTGAACTGATATAATCTGCAAGGGCTGTATCACTTAGCTCTTAGCAGGATGTGGTCAAAAAAGTCAAGATGGTTCATCCTACCTCTAGTCTGGAGAGCTGTGGTCACTGTGGGGGCAGAAGGAACGTTTAGGAAGTTGCATTCATCTGACGCCCACTACCTAAGTTCGCAACAGTTGCCTAACCTGGTGACCCAGTTGACCCTAGTTTGCAGTTTGCAGAATCCATTCAACTGTAAGCCAACCTCATGGTCTGCATTCACACAATAGGGCTGAACCCCTCTCCCCAAACCCATTCAAGATCAACATTCACTTTGCTTGGCATGTTGCACCGCACAGTCATTTAGTCTCCCCAAATGCCACCAGTCTATTTCATGTTTGGGGGTCATTATATCAGATTTCCCCTGATTTTTAAGTAGAACCTATAGTGGAGTCTTTTCCGAACAGAGTATTACTCACTTTTCACGCTTGTCTACTCAACTGTTCAACCTTTATTAATGTTTCTGCATGAATGGATGGATGTATGTTGTGTGTGTGTGTGTATGTACAGTATAGCTGATGTTTCTTCCTATGGTTTACAATTTTTGAAAATTCACTCTTCAGTGGATCATAACCTCAGCTACATGGACAGATGGGTGGAGGTGCCTTCCTTAGATTTTCCTGTTCTTCTGTCATAAACAGAACCTGTATCTCTGAAAGGGAAGCAGCTGGTTTTACTGGGACAGAAAATCAAATATGTTTCCTTGGCTAGCCAGCATGTCCCTGAACTTTGCGCATTTACCATGTGCATTGATCTCAACAAGACTGAAGAAAGTGTGGAGAGCGGGACAGCCTTCTCCTACGATGTCAGCAGCTCCTCCACTGAAATTAGTGAGGTGGAGTTGGCTCTGTTTGTCCATAACTCCAGCCTGCAGATGTTCCTTCTGGGCCTGCACATCAATCTGAGAGTGTATATTGTGGCCTATAAGATGCACCAGATCTGCTGTGCCTGGGACAGCCAGAAGCATCTCTTGGAGCTCTTCTGGGATGGAAGGAAGCTGGTAAACAAAACTCTTCCAGGTGTCCATCACATCTGTTTACGCCCTAATGGGACATTGGTGATGGGGCATTTGCACAAGAACTACAACGGAGGCCTAATCCTGCAGTCATCCTTTGTCGGCATCTTGCACTATTTCCAGATGTGGAATTACGTGAGAGGGCAGCAAGAGATGGAGCGTTGTGGTGATGGGAATGTAGTGAGCTGGCAGGGCAATTATTGGTCTCTGAATGATGTAAGAACTGAGTCTGCCCTTCACCAGCGTTGTGGTGAGTATCCATAAACTCTTCAAACAGCCCCCTCCGTCTTTGTCTTCTGTTATTCAGAATATACATTTTATGATTTTTGAAAGAGACGGGCCTACATCTAAACCCAAAAACAGATACTTCAGGTTACAGTTTTAAAGTATACAGTATATAAAATACAAAAAATATACCGTAAATTCATAACTCGGTGTATCTGTTTTTGGGTTTAGACGTAGACCCATCTTTTCCAAAAATCATTATTTTGTCAGCAATTAACCATAATGTAAAACCATGATTTGTTGTTTTATAGCTCCTAGCTTGTTTGAATCAGAGTTTGCCATACTTGTACCTTGGATTATTCATGGTTCACTTTTCTCTTATTTTGGCAGAAGAAACAAAGAAAACAAAGTGGATTGGATGCACTAAGTGTTACCTGCAAGTCTTAAGACCGTATTCACTCATTGCATTAAGCCATAGTTTGTTTAACCATGGCTTCCTGAATAAATTACAGGGTATATTATGGCTTAGAATGATGTGGGGACCTAGTATGGACTGTCCCACAACCATGGTTAAAACAAATCCTGGCTTAGCATTTATGTGTGAATGCAGACCTGGACTACTGAAGGCTGTTCCTTTTTCAAGGCATTCCTGTACCCAACTTTGCTTCACTTCCTACTTTTCTGTTTTATAATTTTGAACTTTGGGGATCTCTGATGGGAATCCAGGCTGTAAAGTTTTGTTTATGAGCCTCCCCTGTCAAATCTTGGTTGAAGTGCGCGAGCACCTTCCCACAGAGCATAAATATGTTTCCTTCTTGGTTTATGGCTCTTTTGAGCAAATGATGATTTATGGACAAGGTATGGCATTCAGAGCAGATAAGACAGCACACTCTGCCCCACCGAGAGTCACGTACGCAAGGTGGGCGGCCATATAAATTAAAAAGATAAGTAAGTAAATATGGATGCTGCCTGAGAAATACAAAGGTATTACAAAGAAATACAAAGAGATTCACTGACACCTGGGAGGGACTGAATGCCAGTTTCACCTGCTACAGTGAAGTGTTGTACATTTCTGTGAAAATGTCTTTGGCCCCTTTGGGATTTTCTGAACCTCTCCTTTAAACAATGGTGTCATGTGTTCAAACAGACTCCCTTTACATTTCCCTGGAGCCCCGAGAAAGCTCTGATCACATTCAGTGGCAAAGACAGGCAAAACTTCAAAAAAGTCCAAACGGGCTGAATACTTACTTTTTCACCCAATGGCATGACCAAATCAAACCCCTTTCGGTGGGTCGTGCTGTGCAGGTAAGCCCACCCCACGAAGCTAGGCTATGGTGGTTGTGATCTAGCCTGTTGTGCCCTTTTTCAAAAGAGAGCTTTTTGTATCGGGGTGAAGAAGGGAAGAAGGAACAGCCCCAACCAACAGAATCAATTACCTTTTTTTTCGGGCAGAAAGGGACCTCCCTCCATGCCCATGCCTGGTGGATGCCAACCTCAAATGCCAGCTCTGAGCAAGAATATTGAAGGGAATCCTTTCTTAACAGCTATCTGGCAACAAAAATATTTTATCCTGCTTTCCTGATCATCCAAAATACTCCACACCGAGATGAATGCAGGAAGAGCATAAAAAATGTAAAGCAAGAGGGGTGTCTGCAGGATATGGTCAGAAAAACCCAAGATAGCATCCATGAGATTCTGACTGAAGCAACATGGACACCCCTGCAAAGCGATATGAAAGCAGGAGAGATATACTGAAAGCCAGTGGGAAAATTCAGGAAGAAATAAAAGAAAGTAACCCTATTTCTCTGGGTGTGAAAAAACTAATAGATGGGAGATTCAGTTACGTAACATTTTTCCCGGGATGACTGTTCTGCATCATGATTCTTGTCGAAGTTCAGATGTGCTCCTTGTCTCTCTGAGGCTTTTTCCAGCCTTAAAATTCCCAGAGGTTTATGTTTTGTCCTTCTTCATATCTGTACTTACCCTTTTTTTCTATAGGTGCAGAGGAACCTACAACTGTCTTTCCACCAATCACCTCCCCTGATCCAACTGTTACAGGTAGACAACTCCAGGATGCTTAAGACTCTTTTTGTAAGCATTGACATGATGGTTTCTACATAAGGGGGGATAGGCCATGGGAGAATGTCAGAATGGTACAGCTGGTGGCCAAGTCTGCTACCCTCCATACGCGGGTAAGATTTTGCAGGATCATGTCATGTTGACAAGAAATTAGGTGTAGTCCCAGAATGACTGAAGAATGAGGTGTTGCATAAGGCAAAGGTATATTATCAAATATTGGCCATATTGGCTTGCCAGTGCTGTCCAAAACCAACACATGGGGTCTCTTCCAGTAGTTGTGGCCCAAACATGGCCTGGTAACATATTTTCTTTTCCATGTCACCATGACCTTGCTTTCAGAAGAGAAGAGAAAGAACTGGAGAAAACCATAAAATACGAAGACCTGCAAATAGAAGTAGAACAACTGTGGCAAAAGAAGGCAAAGAGAGTACCAGTAGTAATAGGTCCCTTGGATGCAAGTCCAAAACATCTGGAGCACCACTTGGCCACCATCGGCATTGACAAAAATCACCACCAGTCAATTGCAAAAGGAAGCTTTGCTTGGAACAGCTTCCATCCTGTGACGATACCTTTAATATTATTAAACAACAACATCTGCCTACCCCAGGTCCTTGGGAAGGACTCAATAGGTGGACAGAAATGCCAAATGCAGTCTAAACATCTGGCTGACTGTGCGACCAATAATAATAACAATAACAATAACAACAACAATAATAATACAGTCTCCTAGCGACTCTTCTATTCTCTGTTATTAAAACTTAGTCCTTATACTTTTGAGGTTATTAATAGCAGTTATGAAATTGTTTTACTGTCTGAAGGTTGCTTAGTGATTGTTTCATTCCTGGCTCCCTCCTATGGCAAGTCCAGGTAATTTCCAGATCAGCAAAAAACCAAACCCTGGATGGGAATTTTCTTACAATGCAATGCAATGTAATGAATTTATTTGATTTATATGGTGGCCCCTATCAAATTCACAACTCTGAGCAGCTAACAATAACAAGATAAAACTATACAAACAACAACAGGCAGATAAAGAAATGCAGCCAGGGTAAAAACCACAACACAAGTCAGCACAATGGTTGCACGGGAGCTCAGACACACCCCTGGTGGCGCGTCCCCGAAGTGACATTGAGTTAAGAAAAAACACCTTGCAGTACACATTTTTAATACCCCATAAGTGTCTTTTTTAATACCTTGAAAAAAGCATTTTTTAAAAAAGAGTTCTGTTCTGCACACGCTTCCAGAATGTGACGGTAATAAGAACTACCCTGATATGTTCAAAAACCTGGTAAGATCTACCAAGGAACATAATCAATAGACCATGCGTGAAACCTCCCAAAAGCTTCAGGAGCCGAAATCAAAGGCAAACACGAATAAAGGTAAGCTGAAGATAAGCCAGCTTCCCCGTCTTCCTCCTTTCAGCTACCACAGTCACCTTCTACAGCTTCCAGATGAACTTTTCCCTGACTTGCGAGCCCTCGAGGACGTGTGACCACTACGATGCCAGACAGCTTTCTACAAACTGGGTAAGTCTGAACTGTGTCCCGTTTAAAGCCGGCCCTGCCAGCCTGCAGGGCGAAGGGACCGTGGTCACTGAGAGAGATTTGCTTGCCTGGCAGAGCAAAGGGAAGCTCGCCTCAGGTCACGCTTGGAAAGGATGGAGGATGCACATCCATTGCCGGAAATAGATGCATGCAGCTATTTTGCTGGAAATGTCTGTAATTATGCGACTTGGTAGGGCTAGGTGGCTTGCACTAGTCCAGCTGGACAACGTTACGTGGCAAGTTTTCTTCAAGTGAAAGGGCAACAAAGCTTGTGCACACCTTTCCTCCTTTTTTAGGCTAAGCGAGGGCCGCCTGTCTGTCACGTTAAAGATTACAATTCAGGGAGATCTTTAGGAAGGACTTGGGGACCGGAGAAGCACAGGTTCTACCTGCTGGAAAATTCTTGTGGGCAATTTGCAGTTGAGTTTGCACCCAGCACACCCCCAGTCAGTCCCTAGATCCAGATCAGAGAGGGCATGCAGCTGCCCATTCAGCTAGCAGAAATACAGCTTGATGTTTGTCTATTAAACACCTGCAAACATCGAAGGCAGTTAAATGGCAAAATGGGATAAAAGCTGGGAGAAAGTGCCGTTTTATCACTTCATATCAACAATCTACATCAGTGTTTCTCAACCTGGGCAACTTTCAGATGTGTGGGCTTCAACGCCCAGAATTCAGAATGCTGGCTGGGGAATTCTGGGAGTTGAAGCCCACACATCTGAAAGTTGCCCAGGTTGAGAAACCCTGCCCTGGAGGACCGAAGCGTTGATTCCAGCATACACATTGGACCATTACATTCATTTCACCAAATGACTGTTGCTGTTAGACAAATGCTGAATGATGTTCAGCCAGGGAATCCAATTGTGATTGACCGTTTCTCTCTTACAGTTCAAGAAACAATTAAGTAATTCCGAATTTGTGGTGACCAACCATAACATCAAGGCAGTTCGGTAAGCATCTTTTTTTGCTGCCCAGAAAGGGTGGGCAGAGGGTTGGGGATTCAAACGCCACAAACTCACACCGTAAAAAGAATATTAAGAAAAGACCACAAAAGTTCTTACGGGGTCCTCCATCATTTTTAAAAGGGGGAAGAGGTCCTGAGAGAAAAAAGTTCAAGGAACACTGCAGTAGACTATGAGTTGAGTTCTTATCCGGCCTAAAAGTACATTCACAATAAATCATGTGCAAGAACGTTTGCGGACCCTTTTCCACCCGGATTCAGGGCTTTGAAACCAACTTAATGAATGCCATCTCTTCTCCCACAGCATCTTCCCCTTCCCTGCCTTACACTTCCTAGCCTTACTGGTTTTTCCCTAAACCTCCTTAGAATGACCTTCAAATATCTTTCTTTCAACACAGTGTCAAATCCCCACAGAGAACGGGGCAGAAGAACATTGGGGTATGTATGCTGAATACCCAAATTGCATCTTTCTCCACGGATAGAACCATGATTTTGTCTTCTTTCAGACTTCGATGCTTTGCGCATTTCCACAATGATCTTCTTTCATCCTTCCAACTCTTTCTGGCTTGAATCTTCTCTACTGAGGAAGAATTGCCATGGTAGCTGTGAATGTGGTGCCTTAGGAACTGGTCTGAGGCGGCTAATGGCAGACGCTGCTCATTTTGCACATTGAGCTAGGATAAATAACCCAGGCATCTAATTGCTTATTTGCCACCTTTTCATCCTGAGAAGGCCTGAAATGAAATCTTGCACAGCAGAGAATTTCTGCTGTGGGTGGCCTGGTCCTATCCCATTGATGGCCAACTAATGTTCTCTGGCTACTGAGAGTGCATATTTGCCCTGGGCTAATTTTAGTTTCTGTCTTGCTTACAGTTCACAGTTTTGAAAAGTGCTTATACTTCTGCAAACATGGAAGTTTCTTGTAAATTGCTCAGTGCCGCCCTGCGTGGATATGGCCAATTTTGCTACATAGAATTCGCACTGGGGGAATATGTTGATTTTTTTTTAATCCATTCAATCGTGTCCGATTCTTGGAGACTGCCTGGACCAGTCCCTGCAGTTTTCTTGGCAAGGTTTATCAGAAGTGGTTTGCCATTGTCTCCTTCCTGGGGCTGAGAGAAAGTGACTGGCCCGAGGCCACCCATCTGGCTTCATGCCTAAGTGGGGACTAGAACTCACGGTCTCCTGGTTTCTAGCCTGGTGCCTTAACCCAGTGTTTCTCAACCTTGGGAACTTGAAGATGTGTGGACTTCAACTCCCAGAATTCCCCAGCAAGGAATTCTTGCAGAAGTTCTGGAATTCTCCCAGAAATTCCCCAGCAGGGCTGGCTGGGGAATTCTGGGAGTTGAAGTCCACACATCTTCAAGTTCCCAAGGTTGAGAAACACTGCCTTAACCCCAGGACACCAAACTGGCTTTTTTGATTACAGTGATTATATTCACTACTGACCACTAGGAGGCACTGTACGACTGGTTTTTTTCTTGTGGGAACTGTTAGACATAGGCAGCTTCCATTATGTTAGGTCTTAGGGGGGCTACTTATGCTTGACCGGCTCCATCAAGAATGAAATGGGTTGTATAGTGTCTTCTAGTGGTCAGTCGTGAATATAACCACAGTAACACAAAGCCACATAAACCCTCTTCGTGGGCCAGGCAGATTATCCCCTATAGCTTTCTCTTCTGAGTGCGCAAATGAATAAGCAAGGAAGAGGTACCATTCACAGCATCAATGCAATTTTTATTCATAACGGATCTGATTTGTTGATATCAAAGGGCAATTGTTCCTCGCTATGCCTATTGAATCTTGCTGGTTGCTGGTGAATCTTGTTAGCATCGTTTTGCAAATCTTGGAAATGCAAAACGGTTGCTCTTCTTTTGCTGCAGAATATCACCCCTTCTTCCTTCTGTGTAGATTGATTTTTTAAAAAATGGCCTGTTTCTTCACCCCTCCCATCTTATCACTTAGTATCCAGGCAATCTGCAATTCCACTAAATTGCTTTCGAATGTCTCAGAAGAAGGGCTTATGAAGCCGTAATCAAAGCATAAATGCAGAGGGTAGCCAAAGGCTGGCTGCCTTGCCATTTGAGAAAAGTGGCACATTTGCAGCATGGCAGAGTGAAAAAGGATGAGCCTGTCTGGAGCATCACAAATCCCCTTTTCTTTCTTCTAAGCTTCTCTTTCTCAGTCCATATAATTGCTCACCTAATTCCGTAAAACTTCCTTCTGCATTTGTCAACAACTGCATGCCTGTTAACTCTGTTCCTTCCTTTATTTTTGGGTTGGGATCCTGTGAACAGAAGAATGGAAAGCAGCCTTCCCAAAGGTAAGGGGTGCAATTCTCCACTTGCCCATATTTTCACATCGTTGGAGTGTCTATTTTTTAGCCACCCAGAACTTGCCTCTCCATTGCAGAGGATTATGGGACATTCTGCCCTGGCCTTCAACTTGCAGAATTCCCTGCCAGCGTGGCCAGTATTCCCTGAATCTAATTATTGCCAAGGGAAGCATACGAGGGATGGACAATCTGTCTGCCAGAGGAGTTGGTCAATCCTATTTAATTTTCTTTTTAAAATTTGAAGTCATCCAAATTCAACTCAAGGCCCCTGGGTTCTGAAGCTTTAGGAAGCTAGTGTCAACCCAGGATGACTAGCAGCCCTCACGTGGTTGAAATTCTGGAACTGCAAACCACGATCATCAGACAGGTCCCTTGAAGAGAAAGCCAGCAAATTGTTTTTTTTTTACTTCTTGGCTAGCTCAGGTGATTTCTCCCTGACTTGAGTTGATCTCAGACTTACAGGGCCATAATGTGCAAGAGAAGAACACACTTATCTTCCTGGTCTTAAAGATTAAAAATAGCACCTTAAATTATGTCCTGGAAACAACCAGCAACTAGTGCTGGTTTTCTGACATGGGCATAACTGGTCTCCAGAATTGGGTGACAGTTAGCACCTTGACTACCACATTTGGATGTAAGGGTGCTATCGCTGAAACTTACTTTCTAGAAAGAGAGATAGAGGGAAGTTCTTTGGCACAACACCTTCTTCCTAAGTCCTGAACAGGTGCAGGTTCTCTTTGGTTCTGTGGAGAAGAGGGTGTGCACATCACTTGGTTAGAAGCTGGTTCAGCCGATTGACATGGTTGAAGTGTTGGCTCCTGGTATCAAAGACCACAGACTGAATCCTCTGTGGTTGTGTCTCTACTTCTGTTTTCAGATACTCCTCAAAGGCCATTGTCAAGGCCATGTCCAATCAAGGCACGCAGGAGATCATGTTGAAGCTACAAAGCAACTTGTGTGGTGATTACACTGAAGATCGATTGTCTATGAGTGTGAAGCAAAAAGATACGAATGTTATTTCCTTTGGTAATATATAGTCATCGGATTTTTTAAATCCTAATGTTCTTCCCACTGAATGATACGTGGATCCCCCTTCTTTCTGTACAATAACCCTGAGATAGTAAAATGAGAGCATCCCTGGTCAAGGTGACCCAATACACTTTGGGCCTAGATGCAGACTTCAGACTAAAATGTCCTGGTCATACCTCAAGGGATTCATGGGCCACAGAGTTCACGCCATGGGAAGACACAGCACTGCAGGATAAAGCTTGCCATACCTCCTTACGTCTCCAGCTGTAAAGGCAGGAGCAATTTACATATCACAGCTGCTCAGCTGCATTCCTAGGAATGTGTCTGCAATGTTTCCGCTCCATAAAGGATATCTGTGTCTCCCTTCGTGGCCACCTTGTTTCCTTATGAGTTGTAAAGTAGTTATTTCTGTACTCGGGATCTGCTGGTAATAGGTGCATCTGCTCACACTGTCTTTGATCAACATACTACATGAGATCTATTGGGTGAGGGAAGCCATGTTAGTCAATGGTAGCCAACAATCAGGAGGAGTCCAGTAGCACCCTTTCTCACAACTTTGATTAGATGCTCACAAAAGCTTGTGCTTTTTAATAAAATATGTTGCTCAGAAAAGGTGCTACCAGACTCCTCCTCATTATATGAGATCTACAGTTATTTTATGTTATGTTATGTTATTTATCAAATTTATATAGCTGCCCATCTCACGGGAAGTGACTCTGGGTGACATACAATAATCAAGTTACAGTATAAGCTTATAAGTTTCTTTATACGTCCTTTATTGTACCTCTGAAGAATCAAATGTTATTCTTGGGCCAATCTGTGCCTAGAAGGTCCGTGAGGGGTACAGTAAAGGACATATAAGAAACATAAAAAGGAATAGAAGTAGGATAGTCGTCTAAATAAGCATGATTGTGCAGTTGATGAGCTCTGAGTTCCTCCAATCCAGCATTCCTGATAACTTCATGGATCCGTCCATGTCGTTTTCTCAGGAGCTGTAAGGAAAGCCATAGAATCATAGAGTTGGAAAGGACTGGAGAGGTCATCAAGTCCAACCCTCTACACACTGCAGGATTCATTACACTATCCCTGATAGACGACTCTCCAGACTTTGCTTGCAAACCTCCAGGGAAGGGGAAGAAACCCTTCCATTGGGTAACCTATTCCACTCCTTGACAACTCTTAGTGTCAACACTGAAATGGTTTAGGAGCAAAAGATCAGGTGATCTTCTTCCATTCTTACTCCTCTCGTCCCAAAGATCCAGAGTCGTGTTCTGAACAGACCATCCAGTCCAGCTACAAAGGGATCTACACATGGCCGAAGACAGTTCCCCCCAGTGTGGTAACCTTGCCCTGCAAGTCCAAACGGGAGTTGACAGCTTCCAGAGCATGGTGAGTAGGGGAACTGCACCCACTCCCATTCCTTGCTGGCTGGGGAATTCTGGGAGTTGAAGTCCTCACATCTTAAAGTTGCCAAGGTTGAGAAACACTGCTCTAATCTCTCTCTTTTATTTTAAAGCTTGATTAACATTCGGACTGAAAAAGCCTACTGGAGGAGGCAAAACTTGACCGCGTGTCCTCTGTTGCAAAATTTGCCAGATAATATAATGGGTCTTAAAAATTTCACCATCACAGTTGGTAAGTTCCTTGGGGGGGTTCATTTGCATGCTGAAGGATGCTAAAACCAATCCTGATTTGTCCCTATGTAGACCCTCTACTTTTCTTCTGTAGCTACATCTACTGAAGTTCTAGATCCCTCCCCTTTCTCGCAGGTCCTTTATCAAAATGAACTTCCCGGTTTGCTCTGTTGCAGAAAACGCTGAAGACATGGCAGGCCACATTATATTTCTCTTAAGTTTTTCTGATCTGGGTAAAGATGAAATCGAGGTCCTGATGGGCAAACTCACGGATATTGCCAACTGTGAAGAAATCAGCCTGGCCCTGGCTAGGAAGGCACTGCGAATTATAAATATCTTTATGGAAAATAAAATCCAACTGCAGGATATGCCAGCGGTGCTGAGCAAGTAAGGAAACAAACATGGTCACCTACTTAGCAGAAGATCAGATGTCAGGAAGTTGCACATCCCAGCCTGTCAAAGTTTAAAAGCCAGTCTGTTTTTCCTAGAGTAAGACCATAGAAGGAAGAGAATCTTTAGCACACCTGGATCAAATATTGGCATTTGAGGACCAAAGAAGTATCTTAAGTGTGATCTGTGGTCCTTAAAACTAGGGGTAATTTGGGCATATCCTGGGGGTAAAGGAGCAATTTGTAATGTCTTGTTTGTGAGTTGAGGATCCAGTTTGAGATGCTTGTGTAAAACAATCTTGGACTGGAACTTTAATCTGGGATTAGTGGCCATAACATTTCCATCGTCCTTGGAAGACAAGGCAAAAGTTTGGCCTCCTTTCTATATTTTTAAAAACATGGGAATCCAAAGAGGGATGAACAGTCTGCTTAGAATAGACTGTAAACTTGCCAGAGAAAAAATGTTAGACTGTGTCATGATGCTTCTAGAAATTTTTTCCTTCCTACTAGGTTTCCAACCTGCCCAGAATCCAGTCTGCAGCTTTTTGGTAATGAACTGACACCTTTCCCAAGAAAGGGGAATTCTAGGATTTCAAAGAAGAAGAGGACCCAATTTTTGCTTCTCCTCACTCACATCTTTAGCAATTTTTCCCACCAGGGATGCCTTTGCACACCTAGAAGTGTGGAGAATATGTTTCTGCCTGAGCAGCAAATAAGAAATGCTTTTTACTGCAAGCCAAAATGAAACATCTGAAGATGATGGGCAGACCCAGTCTCAGACAAATGTTTTTGTTTGCCACTATAGCACTTCTGAGTGTGATTCTGGGCAGCAGATGTGGTGTGAAAAATGGGGTGTCTGGAGGCAGGATTTATGCAACAATAATGTTAGCAGGAGCACAGCGTGCTGTGCCTTGAACATTGGCACGTCCTTATGCAATGCCTCCTGTGGCAACTTTCTCTCCACCTGTCCAGTTCCAAGTGAGAAGGCAGCCATGTGACACCAGGGCCACAACTGGGGGGTGGGGGCAAGCGGGGCATGTGCCCCAGGTGCCACGCTGGGGGGGGTGCCAAAATGAGCGCTGGGGGGTGCCAAAATGGGCGTGGAATCCATGTTTGCCCCGGGTGTGGCAGACCCTAGTTGTGGGCCTGTGTGACACTATGGGATTTGCTGCCTGTTGGGCCCTAACTTAGTTGGTTTAAGACGAGAACTTGACCACTTCATTAAGGATTGGGTTGCTGGTGGCTACTGACCTTGATGGCTGTTTGCTGCCACCTGAATCCTGGAAAGGCCCCGCTTGAGGAGCAACAGTTGAAGGGGTTGATCTCCTGACTCCGAGTTTCCCAAATGCACCTGTTTAGCCATTATCTAACACAGTCTGAAGGGACGCGGTGGCGCTGCGGGTTAAACCGCTGAGCTGTCGATCGGAAGGTCGGCGGTTCGAAACCGCGCGGCGGGGTGAGCTCCCGTTGCTCGTCCCAGCTCCTGCTCACCTAGCAGTTCGAAAACATGCCAATGTGAGTAGATCAATAGGTACCGCTTCGGCGGGAAGGTAACGGCGTTCCGTGAGTCATGCTGGCCACATGACCCGGAAGTGTCTATGACAACGCCGGCTCCAAGGCTTAGAAACGGAGATGAGCACCGCCCCCTAGAGTCGGATTCGACTGGACTTTACGTCAAGGGAAACCTTTACCTTTACCTAACACAGTCTGAGGGCCCTCGGCAACACCCGTAACATGACATTTCTGAGCCCTTCTTTACTTTCTCTAGAATCTTACGGCTCATGGAACAAATCGGTTTCAAGATGAACTTCAGTGGGAGAAATGAATCTATCGTCTTGCCCAGGATGGCTTTGGCTGTGCTACGCCCAGATCCCATGAACTTCCAAGGAGTTGCTTTTGGGATCGTATCTCACACCTTGGAGACAAATCCACAGGTGAGTCACGTTTTGCATACTGTGTTTCTCTCCACATCTTATCCCCTGTTCCTGCCAAACCCAGGTACTTCCTAATTAGTATCATTTGCTGAGATAAAAGGGTGCTGGTTTCACCCTCTGGATTTTAGGTGTTCCAGCAGAGTGTTTTGGGGAGTATGGGTGGGCATCCTGGGGGAATAAAGTGGGTGGGCAGGCAGACTCTACCAGTTTGTCTTCTAATGGGGGGGGGGTTGTCATCCATCCTACCCCACGTAGCCATGTTGTCTGATGCACGTTTCCCCCACATACAACTGTTTTTCAGCAATACCTACAACATGTTTTCATAATTCCAAATATTTCTGGCTGAGGACCTTTGCTGTGGACTAAGATCTATCAAAGCAATATTTATAATATTGTCTTCAAAAGACAAAATAATGCGAATGAGAGAAAGATTCTGTGCTTTTAAACGAAACCAACTCTAGATCTTTTTCCATACAGCTTGTTATCCGTCCAACACCCTTCACAGATGTCCAGGACTCGATATATTTGCCGGGATTGTTGAGAAACTACTTAGGGCCCCAATCTTTTGAAAGAGAAGGTTTCATTGGGATTCAATTTACCTTCTTTGGTGCACCGTTATTGTTTGAGGTAAGTAGGCTGGATTTGCAAAAGATGAAGGAACCTTAGGAATTGATGCTAAGGTTGAGAGGAGCAGCTAAACCCCAGAGTTTAATTTATGACTCCCTCATTCTGGTGGCAAGTGGTGATTGGTGGCCCTGCAGGATGGGTAGGACAGAGAGACCGGGAAAAAAGATCTGTGTTTTTCCTTCAGGACAACTGTCTGAAGAACAAAGTTCTGAACACCTATGTTGTGGGTGCCAGCGTTGAAAACAAGACCGTTCGAGACCTCAAGGAGCCAGTCAGCATAGTTCTGCAGCACAGAATCCCATATGTGGTACAGTATCAGGTTGCTGCCAAATGCAGCTGTGTACTTGCACAGCACTGAAGACCATTGCTTAGCTGGTGCTTTCATGGATGGCTGATTTAAGAAGGCTGTGGACCAAGAGATGCCTGGAGATGTCTGGAGAGCCTTCATTTAATCGAAGGAAGAGGCTATGTCGAAGATCCTAGATCCGGGTGGAGTTAAGGACACAGCTCGCTTGGCATTGTTACTGATTTATTAAGCTAAATTTTCACTCTTCCTATCATCCCATCAATGAGAACCCACTCGTAGCACTAAACTAAAGAGGAACAACATTTCGTCACAAGTCTTCAGCAAAATAAGACGATGGAGATAACTTGATTTTTTAAATTACAGTTTTAGACCAGAACAGCAGATAAAGGGAAAACAACCATCCAGTCATTAGTTAAGTCAAAATTGCAATGAGTCAGGTGGCCTATATATTTAATAGCCTAACCCAATGCATGCAGATATCACCATTTTTACCCAGTGCCTGAATATCAGTAGCGGGGGGAATCCAACAATATTGCCAGGGCACCGAGTTGCCCAGCTGGTGTGCCATAGTTGAGAAAGCCCTGCTCAGTTCTGCTACTGATAGCATACGGAGCAGCTCTTCCCTTGCGTGAGCAGAGGGTCCATCCAAGGCTGCGACTGGTGCAGCCATACGTGGGAGTCATCTCCCATCTTGGGCTCCTGTTGCTTAAGCCACTTTCTTTCTCTTTGTTATTCCTAGGACAATGCTATCGTGCAGTGTGTGTTCTGGGACTTCCGTAGGAATGGTGAGTACTGAGGAATCCAAAGACGAAACTTTGAGAGATGTGGGGCAGCACCTTCACGCTGGGAGAAGCTGTTTCCCTCTTTCCCAACTGTACTACCTGGTTTTCTTTTTTCCTGGAGATATCAGCTAGTGAATCGGCTAGTTTGCAGGGAACTTTTGCACAGACGGGAGAAATCCGTCTAGCACAGTGTTTCTCAAACGTGGCAACTTTAAGATGTGGGGACTTCAACTCCCAGAATTCCCTAGAATTCTGGAGAAATGCCCAATGGGGGAGTAAAATATTTAATTGCCTCCCCTGGACCATTCTCAGTTGTGTAGCTACAAGCCAGATTCATACTCTCTTCACCCCTCAATGCACACTTGAAGTCAGGGAACAGCTATAAATGGCAGTCAGGAACCACTAACCCTGGTGAAATATTTCATTTCTATGCTGTGCAGATGGCCTGGGAGGCTGGAATACCTCTGGATGTGAAATAAAACATACGGAGAGGGCTTACACAATCTGCAACTGTAATCATCTGACCCATTTTGGAGTTTTGCTGGTAAGTTATTTTCAATCTTTGCCAGGACCTCTGGCCCCAGTTACAGTGGGGAAAGCAGAGTGCATATGTACAGTCCATTACCTCTAAACCGCAGAGACTTCCTATTTTTCTAAAATTCCTCCTGTGTCGAAGCAGGAGATAAAACCAGTAGAAGCAGTACTGGGAGAGGATAACACTGATAGAGCTTTCTGCTTTGGGGTGAAGGTGACACTGATTAGGAATGATGGGAGTTGTCATCCAGAACATCTGGATGCCACCAGCTGGGGAAAATTGTATGGATTCTCTTTCTCATATATTTTTAGGACTTATCTCGGACACCGCTCAGTGATGCCGATGAGCGGGCTTTAACACTGGTGACCTATGTAGGATGTGGCATCTCCTCTATCTTCCTGGGCTTGGTGCTGTTGGTGTACCTCTCCATTGAGTGAGTAGAGTTGGCTCTCCTCTGTTATTTTTCTGGACTCACCAAAATTTATTCAGATTTTGTTTCAATCCCCAGCATTACCACCCTGTACCAGAGTTCCTGCAAATCTTGTAAGACCAAACTACATGTTACATTAATTATTTGTTGATGATAGATAGATAGGTGGAGATATAGAGATAATTGAGAGATGGAGACAGAGATGGAGAGGCCTCACAGTGCTTTCCTTTCGAAAATAAAACAGTGATCAGCAGGGCTGGGTTGACTATTAAACAAAGTGAAGCAGTGCTGGAGGACAGCAATGGGTACCAGGGGATAGAGTAACAGTGTTTCACCATCTGCTTTGCATCCATAAGCTAAGACTCTTTCTCATAATTATTTTTGAAGTAAGTTCAACAAACATTCGCACTGTTTGAGTTGGATGGTCCTATCACTCCAATACACAATAAACATTCTGCTCAACTTCTGGATGTGCAATGAAGGGTGGGTGATGGAAGCACTATTATTTCTGATGCCTATCAGAAAGTCTTAGGCTGGCCACGGCAGCCAGAGGTGGCCCAGGCACAACCTCCCCAGCCTTTTGGATCCCAACAAATGCTAGTTTTCATCTTCTTCTGGCTGCTCTTTGCTGTCGGATGCACTTCCTGGAGAATGTTGGGTCACCCTAGCTTTTTGGAAACAAAAAGGGCCAGCCCTACCATTCAGCAATCAATAAATGCTTGGAGGCAGCGGCCAAGGACTAATGGCAGGCTGTTGATGGACTAGTTCAGGCATGTGCCATAGCCTGGAGTGTTGGGGCTCAGCTGTCGCTGTTTGATAGGCCAGATTTCACCTGCAGGCTGCCAGTTAGTCATCCTGATTCCAAGTCCCTGGAGCTGCTGGCAGTCCTGTCATAGAAACTTTATTTACCCATGCAGGGTGTGAATCAAGGAAATCAAATAATGGGGTATGTGCAAGAAATGAGATCTGTGTGGCAGGGGCAGGAAGTGAATGTCTTTCTTTCCCCCTTTTCATTCCAGCAAAGTTCGTGAGGATCGCCCTTCCAAAATCCTCATCAACCTTTGCTTTGCTTTGCTCATGCTCAACCTCGTATTTTTGGTGAACTCCTGGCTAGCCACGTTTCAGAAGCACGGCCTTTGCATCACAGCTGCTGTGGCCTTGCACTACTTCTTGCTCTCTGCCTTTACCTGGATGGGTCTGGAAGCTGTCAACATGTATTATGCTCTTGTGAGAGTGCTCAACACCTATATTCCACATTACATGCTCAGGTTTTCCATAGCTGGCTGGGGTGAGTATTGCAGGCCTGGTTGTTTGATTTTTATATGGACGTACCCAGTTTGTACACATCTGCCGGGGTACCCAATCGTGCACGTTTCAGAATTTTGCAGCGTGGTTTACATTTGTAAGAGATGTATGCCATATGTGCCTTTCAGCATGGGCGCATGAAAGGAATTGATGCCTCCAAATAAATTCTCTACGGTACCACCAGATGGAGATGCAACCTATCTTTGGATCCCAGTTGCTATCAAGCAATGGGAGGGAACGGATGCCGCCTGGTCATTTTGCATGCCATCTTCCCATTGGGGCACCTGGTGGGCTTTCTGAATTACGGGGTGGGGAGCAGAGGGGCATAACTCCTCTGGGCTTGGTGGCTATGCCAGACATCGTGTGGCATATGGAGGGCACACCCCAGAGTAGGCAGGGCCACAATCCCTTGTGGGGGGGAGTTGAGAATTTTAAAGGGTAATATTGGTGCCATGAGCGTCTGCTGTATCCCCCCACAAGAACCTAAAATGAGTAGGAGCAACATTTGCATTTTTTTGCAGTTGTGGAGAGTTGTGGGGGTCTTGAAGAGTAAAATAGTAAAATGGGTGCCCTTTAACCCCCTTACTCCACAACGGCATCTGTGGAGATGAAGGAGAAGGAGAAGGAGAAGGAGAAGGAAGAAGGAGGAGAAGGAGAAGGAGAAGGAAGAAGGAGGAGAAGGAGAAGGAGAAGGAGAAGGAAGAAGAAGGAGAAGGAGAAGGAGAAGGAAGGAGAAGGAGAAGGAGAAGGAGAAGGAGAAGGAAGGAGGAGGAGAAGGAGAAGGAGAAGGAGAAGGAGAAGGAGAAGGAAGAAGGAGAAGGAAGAAGGAAGAAGAAGGAGAAGGAAGAAGGAGAAGGAGAAGGAGAAGGAGGAGGAGGAGGAGAAGGAGAAGGAGAAGGAGAAGGAGAAGAAGGAGAAGGAGGAGGAGGAGAAGGAGAAGGAAGAAGGAGGAGAAGGAGAAGGAGAAAGAGAAGGAAGAAGGAGGAGGAGAAGAAGGAGAAGGAGGAGGAGGAGAAGGAGAAGGAAGAAGGAGGAGAAGGAGAAGGAGAAAGAGAAGGAAGAAGGAGAAGGAAGAAGGAAGGAGGAGGAGAAGGAGAAGGAGAAGGAAGAAGGAAGCTTGTCATCTACAAGATATGTTGTGTTCAGTTTAAATCTGGGGTAGATGTGGCCCCCAAACACAGGGTGATGCCCTACAGATGTTATTGCTAAAATGTCATTTTTGACGTAAAAGGAAGAAATGATTTCATACTTGATGGAAGAATGATCATATTGACTCTTTAATTTCAGTATGAAATCACTTAAATTAACTCTTAAGCTTCACAAGGTTGAATTGCTCTTAATGGATTTTCTTATGTGGATATTAGATGGTAAAGCAAATTCTTCCTTTGCTCACCTATTATTTCCCTTCCCTGTTAACTGGGACTTCCCTATTTTATTTCTTTTCCCCAGTTTTTGTTGTTGTTGTTCGGTCATTCAGTTGTGTCCGGCTCTTCATGATCCCATTTAGGACTTAATTAAACCTCTGCATGCGTTCCTCCTTTGTGGTTAATGTGATCCTTGTTTTCTTGGGGGTCCTTAGGAATTCCAGCAGTTATTGTTATTGTTTGCCTCACCATCAGCAGAGATTTCTATGGGACTGAATTTGCTTTGGGAAGCAGTGATGGCCCATCAATGCTATTGTAAGTCTCCTGTTTTGTGGATAAGTGGACCTATTTTGGGCACTTGGGAGGGGGCCTTTTTCATAGCAGCATCTGGAGAGTGGAATGTGCTCCTTACAGAGGTCAGACGAGCAGCTTCAGAATGGCCCTCAGAAGACTGCTTTGCATTGCTTGGGAAGCCTTGGCCATGCAGAGGTCGCTGAACTATAACTTTCAGCAGTTCCAGGCAGCATGGCCAAGGGTGAGGGACAATTGGTGCGTAGTTGCATGTTGCTATGTGTTGAAAGCTGTCTTGAGCGCTTCTATAAACAGAAAGGCAGGGTATACATTTAATAATAAATAAACCAAATAGCTTGGCAGCATTTGGAGGGCCATCACTTCTCCAGCTACATTGTTCCATTTGAGTCACTAGTGGTTCCTAATGCCATTTCCTAGAGGTTTTTTTGTAAGGACAGCTCTAGTAACCAGTTAAAAATTCTCAATTTTCTTTTTTACTAAACCACCTATTCTTGTCATTTACACATACATGCATTTTTCCCCATTCCCCTCTTAGCTCTCGGGAGATCCCCTTCTTTAACTTTGAATGGGCATCTCCTTGAAAGCCCTGGAGAGAGAGAGGGAGATCACCAGCTATTCGGAATCAGTTTCCAGCTACCAGCTCCCATTACCCAAATCTCAACCAATCCACTTAGGCTGTTGTAAGAAGAGGGAAATAGTCTAGCCAGGCTGTATTGCAGTACCATGATCCCCACACACCTTCCCTTGTCTTTCTCCAGTTGCTGGATCCAGGACAACTGGGTATTTTACATCTCTGTAGTTGGGTATTTCATCCTGGTGTTCCTGATCAATGTCAGCATATTTGTGACTGTCCTTTGGCAAGTCCGTGTTATGAAAGCCAACAGCCCCAGGCCAAGGAAGGACTGGAGCCAAGAGTTCCTCCTTGACTTGAAGAGGGTGACCAGCCTGACGTTCTTGCTGGGCTTGACGTGGGGTTTTGCCTTCTTTGCATGGGGCCCCATGAAGACTGTTTGCATGTACATCTTTGCCACTTGCAACTCCTTGCAAGGTAAGTGTCCCATGACAGGGTGGACTGACTGTGGGGGAGGGACCATTGCGTGAGGAGAACACATGCCTAGTTGTGGTCCTTGGCATTTCCAACTAAAATACCCTGGTGCTCCTTCAGTTCAACTGAAACAAAGTTCCATCTCCCTAAGACACAATGGGGATGATGGGAGAGCGATTCCAAAATGTCTTCAAGGTGACAGGTTGAGGGAGGCCCAGGGAGACAATACCCAGGCCATGAGATGGTAGAGCACCTGCTTTGGATGTAGGAGATTCAATTTCCAGGTGCTCCCATTAAATCTTTCCAACTGTAACCAAGCTATGACTTGGGTCTACTTTCCTTTTCCTCCCCTTTCTCCTCTGTCCCACCACTTCATCAGATTTTTCACTGGCTCCTTTTAAAATCATAAATTTCTTGGAATCAGAGTCCTTGTTTGGCCTCTTCAATTCCCTAGGGTGTGGTCGAACATTGTGTAACATCAGTTGAGGAACAAGAATACTTCCAGTTTTGTTCATGCTTTGTTAGTTTCCATGGGATGCTTCGGTGTTTTCCACAACTCCTCTGCCAGCTACGCCCTTGGTGAGCAGGGAGTGTAGAATCCAGAGAATGCTTATGCCACTTTCCTTTCTTTAGGGCTCTTCATCTTTGTTTTCTACTGCCTCATGAAGGAAAACGTGAGGAAGCAATGCCAAGTACACTTCTGTTGTGGGAAGTTCCAGCTCAGCAATTTTGGTAAGGCACCCGTTGTTTCTTTCCGTCCTCATGTTGTGCTTCCTTCCTTGACCTGATAGATTCACACAAACTTGCAGGGGTTGGTCTTACCCACCGAGGCACCTGCAAGTATGTGATTGCTGCAAGACATGTCTCAGGAGCATGCTGTAAACGATTCTGTTGCACAAAGCAGGCTTTCCGCTTCTCATGCCATAATTTATACATCGGTTTCCCCCAATTCTTCCATCCAATTTCAGACTGGACCAGCTCAGCCACCACGCTGGGATGGCACCCTCGAGCCTTTCAGCGGAAACAGTCGTGTCATTCTTCGAAGTCACTCAAGTCTTGCACCACAGGGTCTATCTCCGATGGCTCTGAAAGCTTACCAGAAGCGAGTCCAGATGGCGGGGCTGAAACTGGTGAGAAGGAACAGTGGATATTTCGGGGAGTAAAGGCTTCGGGTGCCCATGCAGTAGAATCCTAAAAGAATCTTTGATGGTTTCCCTTCTGTGAAGAATGACCTTCCTTGGCTAGTAGAAAAGTAGCACAGTGGGGCTGACTTCTTAGCCAGCAGAGAGCTTTTGCAGGAGGATAAAACATTCAAAGCACCTCCTTGGCAGCCAGAAGTGGCACGTGCCACTTTTCTGCTGCATTTGTGGTCCAAGTCTCAGACGCTTTAAAATGGAAGGAGTGAGCAACAGCCCACCTTCAAGAGTTGAGTCAGCCATGGCTGAGATAATGCAACAGGCTCAACCTGACCATATCACGATTTAACAGATGCCTTCATACAACGTACTAAGCTGAGAAATGTCGGTCTTAGAAGTGGTGGTTGGCCAATTGTGCAAACTGAACGATGGTTCTAAATTCCTGGTTCAACCCAGAATACAAATCATTTTAGTAATCAAGTTAAGCATGTTGGGTGAATGCAGCCATTCAGTAAACTCACATAGACGGGAGAGCCATTTTGGGGTGGTACCGTTCAGATTATGAGGGACCGTCAATGTATTTTCCACAGAGAAGTTTATAAAAGCAATCCTTTCTACAGAGTCAATAGTATAGAGGGGGCTATCTCTTGGATTTTTCTTTCTTGAAGTGCTAAGTTTCCAAATTGATACTCTGCTATTTTTTAGGGGCAAGTATATCCAGTGGCTAAGAAGTATTCCCATTTATTTATATTTTAGATCGTGTTGTTTGCTGGAGCACCAGCCATATGTCCTCAACTTCTCAGGCAGTCAAACTTCCTCGTGTGAGAAGAATATCACCAGAAGATGTTGAGATATTTTTCACAGAGAAAAATAAAGTTTTGTCTTAAAGGGGAATCTTAGTTTTTGCTGACTTTCTGGAAGCTTACCTCCCCACCCCCAGTCTCAAAAAAAAAATATTCACTCAAAATTCAGCCATCAGGCTTTTCCAGATAGTTGAATGGAAATGATGCAGGTAGAGAGAAAGATCCACAGTGGTGATAAAGGCCTAACATTTGAGTATGCAAGTACTTGGCCTCCACTTCTGTATGACCGCTAAGCCATCCATGATTCAGTGACCTTCCTTTCATTTTTCCTGGCTCATCAGAAATGAGAAAAAGTTGGAATTGAAGTTGAAACTGCTGGAGAAGTTGATGTGGTTTGATCTTCTTATTCTGTCAGAGACTGTTTTAGTTTATTGTAGCCCAGAACACCAACCTTCTACCCCTTTTTGTACTGTAAGAATAAGGTGTGTCTCCTTTAAGGCTTCCTGGATTTCCTCTGAAGAAACTAAGCTTAAGTTTCATTATTTGGCACAGGGCCCCTAAGGCTGTGTCAGGTGTAACTCTCTCAAATGTACATTTTTCTTTAATCTAGTGTTTGGACTACTGTTGGAATTATCTTTTCAAGTCTCTCTTTCTCGACATAGCTTATATTTCCAAGCAGCTCCCATCCTGAGTCGTCCGTGATCCTGGCCACCTTCAGGCTCTTGCTGAACTTAGTTAAAAACCTCCTGAAAGCTGCAGCCTGGACTAGAATTTACATAATCAAAAGGAATTTGAGTCCTGGAGAAAAGAATCTATATCCTGGATTCCGCTGTGCCTTCAAGGTGGCAAAATACAGGGAGCAAAACGTAATTGGCAAATGTATAGAAAATCATGGCTGGAAAACTGGCCAGCCCTCTGAGCCATCTCAAATTCAGCGTCTCCAAAGTTGACCAAAATGCGCTTGGATTGTAAAAGAAGGCTGTATCTGTAGCCCCCTTGCCTGATGAAGCAAAATAGAAAAGCTTGCTTATCTTCCATCAAGAGACTCCTACGCAGCAATTAGAGATGTGAGGGGAGGGGGAGGAGGAAGGGGCTGGGGAGGAATATTCAGCAGGCACCTTTCCTTAAAATGCTGCTGGAACTCCATGTTTTAAGAAGGATTAGGTTAATCAGAGGACTGGAAACTAAAAGAGACAGAAGGACCTGGGTAGGCTTAGCCCTGAGAGAAGATGACAGAGGAATATGATGCCAGCCTTCTTCAATCACCAGAAGGGATGTCACTCAGCAGGAGGCTGTGTCTTGTTCTCTCTCGATTTTATTGATCTAGGGCATAGGACTTGGAATAATGGTCTTAAATTTGATTGACTGACTGCTGAACGGTCAAAATCCAGAAACATGGCATATAAATATTTGGACGGTAATTTGACAGTGGCACTAAGGATCTAGAGAGATGGTGGGCTCTCTGCTGGATAGGTTCAAGGAAAGGCTGAAGAGCCTATGTTGGGGATGCTTTCATTTGCATTCCGGCACTGAGCAAGGGGTGGGTGAGGTGGCCTCAGTGGCCATCTCCAATTCCAGAATTCCATGAGATTCAATCTCTAAAGCACCCAGTTGCCTCAGGCGATCCTTCAACCTGGGTGGCAGGGTGGTACCAGATCTCTTTTAGCAAGGGAGGTTATGCTAACATTTGCATCAGGTTCACCTTCACCTCACTAGGGTACAAAAATGGCTTACTTCTCCTTCAACAGGGGTTGAGCTTGTTTTTTTCCCAGCCATTTAACACAGAAGCGCCAGCCTGGAAGAGATGCACATGGAACGATGTCTTTAAAATCAGTCGGAAGCAAGCAAACAGAACAGAAACAAGATGAGCTTGTTTGTTTATGCCAGATGCGGGATGCCAATTATTCAAGGAAAGAGTGTCGCATCAGTCCTATTTCCCATCTTCTGCGAGCTAGCACCTTTGTTCTTTCACTGCACAACTTCAAGATTGTGTTGTGTATTCTTCAAACGCTGCATTGTTCGAATTGTCACTTGGACTGAAGGCCTGTAATTTTATTAGAAGGCTTAAATCACAGAACGCACCTCCCTGCAGAAGGCTAGCTGATGCTACATGCATGCTGTGGGTGCAGGGAGAAAGAATAAAATACAGAACAATCACTTTGAACTTGCCTGTGCAGCAGCTTCAAAGACCGACAGACATCCAGACGCCTGAAAGGGGCATATATTTAACTTTGGGGGCGGGGGGGGGGGCGGCTCTGGAAATTTTTATGACAAGGATGCACGAATCTGGAGGTGTACTGAACTCTATTTAAATGCCCCACTTACCACTCAGACGAAAGTGAGAGGAAAAAGACTGTGTGTTATAATCCCTGGGAGAAATGAGGCTCTGTTGAAAAGCTTGCTTTGTACCAAAGATGTAAGGAGCATAACGGTCATATTGATAATGCTTCTGGCTGATTCTGGGATGTTGGAATAGGGATCTAAGCATCCACACCCGCCCCAACGTATGCCGTTCTTTTTCCTTCTGCTCTGAACTCTTCCCTAACAGCAATAAAAATGGGGGATAACGAAGCAGCTCTGTATTTGATTCACCTTTTCAAAATGCAAGATGTCATTTGCACTGTCTTTTTTAATCAGAGTGACTCAAGCCTTGTGAATATTAATATCTGCTGGAGAAGGATTGTCCACCCCCTGGAAATAGATCTGAATGACTGTCTTTTACAAGCGACCCCACAACCTGCAGTCACACACTTTGAAAAGGCTTCTGAAATCCAAGCAGATCAGAGACACAACGTGGAATATTCTGATGATTATGGGGGGGGGGACCCTAAATCATTGGGTAAAGGGTTTGTAATCAGTTTGCATCATTCTTCACTTATAAAAGCGGCAAAAAGAAAAAAGCTTTAAAAAAAACCCTACTATTTTTCTTGGGAGCATGAAGAGAAGAGAGTTTTGGCTTGCGTGCCTTCTGCCTTGCGGAGCAGGATGGTTGCTTTATCTCTGCAGAACGGGTGGGAACCGGTTGTGCCATGATGAGGGTCGGCAAGGCAGCGTTTTCCCCCCAAGGTGTGTGAACGACATCTATGGACTTCTTCTATAGCAGTAATCCAGGGACTGACCATCTATAACATGTCGGGGGCGCCCTCACAAAATGGCTGCCGTGGTGAGGAGGGATAGGTGGTTTTGTTCTCTGCTGTCCCTTTTAATCCTCCAGGATGGTTTTCTTTGGACACTCTTTCGTGTGCGCTGAATCTCCCTGCCTTCCAAGAATGTCACTGGGGTACCTGAAGCTGCAGAAGCCTTTTTGTCAATAAATATGCTCTTAGACAAAGCTGTTCTTTTGCAAGACTGTTCTAGACAGTGGGCTGTCCAACCTTTCCTTGAAAACCTCCAGGGATGGAGCCCCCACAACCTCAGAAGGCAGGTGGTTCCACTGCTCTCATGGTCAGGAAATTCTTCCTTATTTTGAGTTTGGGTCTCCCTCTGGAAAGCTTCCACTCATTCATTCCTGTTCCGAGCTCTGCATTACCCACAGCAGTAAACCTTGGGTTATAAATCCGATGGCTAAGTTCAATCATTGTCAGCCTAAACCAAACAACCCATGGGTTAGTGCAACCTAACTCAACCTCAGCAACTTTAAGAGGTGAGGACTTCAACTCCTCCCATGCTGCCTGGGGCATTCAGGGAGTTGAAGTCCTCACCTCGTAAAGGTGAGCCTTGCCGAGGCTGGGAAACACCGGGTTGGTGTAATAGACCATTCCACAGAGTTGTGATGCCAGCTTTTTTCCTTCGCTCCTCAAGCCTTTCACAGGTGACAGGCCCAGTCTTTCAAGACTTGGGATGAAATGGACTGACTTCTGGTAGGAGCATGAGAACTAGATCCTGGAGGGTTCTGTCTTCCTCAGCTGACCAACAGGTATTTTCATGAGTTGACATTTGACAGAAGATTCAGTAGCTGAACCATTATTAGGACTTGTCCACTGGAACTATTAAGATGGAAAACCTTAACTTTTCTTGGGTAATAGAGAATGGCAAATGAAACACTAGCACAGAATCAAGCAGAACGGCCATAATATATTGATCAAGGGAACAAGTTGCGGTAATCAGCTCAGATCTTGTCTGAGGCAAAAGCTGTTTAGATAACACCAGGGAAATTATTCTTGACCCCCAGACCTCAGCAGAATATTGACCAACCTTATAGGCAAGTTGGAAGCATCCCAGGCCATGTGCAGGCAGGTTTTGAAAACTGTCTTAAAAGCAAATCAGAGATAAACATCATCCCTCTTTTCTGCTTCTCAAATCAGCCTGTCATCTCTAGTTTGTGACAGACGATTCATCTTTTCCCTCTGTTAAATTCCAGTTATTCAATAGGTAGAATTCCTACTCTTGTCAATTCTCTTGCAATAAATAAACTGTCAAGAAGAAACCTGAATGTAATAAAAAACATATAGGGCTGTTGACAGAATAGTGTGCCCGGAATAAAAAGAAACGCTAATCTGATGTCTCTTTTCATATTTTGCAATCTGAATTTACTTTCTTTTCTATCTTTTCTCCACTTTCACCCACAGTAGCTCTGAAACGTGTTTAAAGAAGAAAAAAAGGAGAAAAGCGGGGGAAAAAACCCAACCAGCTTCCCTACCTCCCACACAGTTCAGCAGTGAAATCTATGCATATTTGTCTCTATCATGCTTGGTGACTCCACGGCAAGACGAAAGGAGTTGAATGTCCTGTGGAATTGATTTTCCAGTCAATTGCTTGGACCCCTCTCTCTCTCTTTTATTTTTCCATGGACATGACATGATATGGGATGAGTTTTAAACATTTCCAATCAGTTTAACTCTACTCTGAGCCTTCAAAATGTCTAGGGCATCACTGCTGGCGAGGAATGCTGATTTATACGAATGTGTCAATGCAACAGAACAGCTGGCATCCTTAACAGGCAACCAAACAGTCCAGAAAAGCTGGTCTGAAGATGCCTCACTTGGTTTGGGGACACTCTGTACCATTTATGTAGCCTATGCCACCATCATTTCAATGGGTCTTCTAGGCAATGTCATCCTCGTCAAAGTCTTCTTCAAGATCAAATCAATGCAGACGGTCCCCAATATTTTCATCACCAGCCTGGCTTTTGGGGATCTGCTCCTGCTGCTCACCTGTGTGCCGGTTGATGCTGCCTGTTACATTGTGGATACGTGGTTGTTCGGAAGAATCGGCTGCAAGCTACTGTCTTTTATTCAGCGAACCTCCGTTGGAGTATCCGTATTCACCTTAACGGTCCTCAGTGCAGACAGGTGAGTTTACAGCATTTAACTGATCATGAATGAAGGTGTTGTAAGAAATTAAACTTCCCAGGCAAGATTGGACCATGCTAGCCTGCAGACTCAACCGTCAAATGGCCAGATCCAGATATTTTCACAGCATAAGCACTCTTTGTTTCTGTTTGATCACTCCTGATCCCCAAACAGTTGACAGCTGGGACATCCTTTGAACGGGAATGGATGCAGATTCTGATGTGTGGGGGAGTGCATTCATGTGAGTGTATGCTATGATTTGGAAGATTTGTTTTTCTAATCAAAATCACTGCAGTTGAAGATTCACCCTTCTTTTATGCTATTTCAATATTTAAAATGTTCCCTTGGATTTCCAAATAACGGAAAGCAGGTGTGACAGGGTTTTTCCCCCCCCTTAATGGCAGGGAATCAGGAATTCTTGAAACAAAGCCCAATTCTTTAAAATTCACTGCTAGCATCTAAAAATAATATCCTTTGCTGAACGAGCAAGAGAAATAATAATGATATATTTTAAAAACAAACTGCCTAAAAGGCAAAAAAGAATCTATGCTGTATTTTGGTGCTACCTAGTGGTGCGGGAAAGCAATTTACAAAAGTACAAAATGAAATGCCAAAATGACTGGAAAATCTCTGCTGCCCATTGCCTAAGATTCATACAAATTTTATTTTCCTAGCCTATATCAACTGGCCTTGATTAAACTGAAACCAAGAAAACGAATCAATTTTATTTATTTCTACAGCATGCTTGCATGCCAAATACTCATTACTGGCTTGGACAGTTCAGAGGACACTTGCACAAGAATAGCTAATAACACATCAGAGGGACAGCTGTTGAACATCTAGACCAGGAGAAGATAGCCCATGCCCCAGGGCTTGCTGGGTTGGGGTGTCATTAGAATGCCTTTTTGTGGACTTCAGAGGCCCTCTGAGCAAAGCCACTAAAAACGTATGGTGTACTTTTCTCTCCCCATGCATTTTGGGGTAGGAAACACACCAAGACTGTTGCATAACCCTGAGACAGACTCAACATGGTCTGAAAAACAAAGAAAAAAACCCCCAAATACCTTCCCCAAACAGAGGGGGAAAGACCTTGAAGATCCCAGCCCTGACTTGCATCATTCTCTTGCTCACCAAGCAGCTCTCCTCAGAAATGGTCACAACAGAAGGTTGCCCAGTTGTGCTCGAGACCATCCTGTTGCATTGTTGTTTGCTTTGTGCTCATTGCATTTAGCCCGCCAAGAGCTGACACTAATTGTGATGGTAGGTACAAGGCAATTGTGAAACCCTTGGAGCTCCATGGGGCTGATGCTGTCCTGAAGACCTGCGGCAAAGTCACTTGCATCTGGATTGTCTCCATGTTATTCGCTGCTCCAGAAGCCGCATCTTCTGATCTCTACGCTTTCCACATGCCTGAGAAAAACACCTCCCTCGAAACCTGCGCACCTTATCCTGTCTCTGAACGTGTCCTGCAGGAGGTCCACTCCCTGGTTTGCTTCTTGATTTTCTACATCTTACCACTGGTGATCATATCCATCTACTACTTTCTTATTGCCAAGACACTCTACAAAAGTACTTCCAATATGCCCGCAGAAGAGCAGGGCCATGCCCGTAAACAGGTAGGCAAAGATTTCAAATCTGCGTTCCCAGAAATTTGTACCCTGGGTCTTTTGGAAAGCATGGGGGTTGACTCAAGGAGATCACCCAGTCACAGGAGGTGTATATGCAGGTGTGCTAGTCTTAAAAAGAACGACAACAGAGGTGGGCTAATGTTGAGCCAACGTACCCATTTTGTCCCTCAACCCCACCACTGTTTTGGCAATGGGGTCCACGGGTGCTGTTTGAAGCACACTGTTCCAGCAATGAGGAAGCACTACTGTATCCCGCCGAGAGCTGCTTTTGTGAGATGGGTGGCCGTGTAAAGTTTACAGAGTAAAAATAAATAAATAAATTGTTCCTTATTTTTTAAAGCCTGTTTGATAATAAATCAGCAAGGTTCATTAACTGGGCTGCTGAGGTGGGCTTCAGCTTTGAACTTTGAACCCTCAGTAATCTGGAACTTCACCCCAGAAAAGTCAAACCCAGCCTTGTCCACACCACTACAGAACCCTTGTTCCTTCTTCCTCTTGTGTTGCACAAGACCGTATTTTCTTAGCAGCTTTTATCAAGGACGGGCTACGCCCAGGTCTGGTTCTCTGCTGATAAGCCGCAGAAAGGAAAGGAAGATATTTTTTCCAACCTATATCTCAGGGAAACTCTGGCAAGCAGTTGAGCCTAGCTTTTATGAAAATAAGGCGCTGAACCTAGGCTGTTCTAAGTCAGCCCTTGACTCCTGCAGTCCCATACCTCTTACGCAAATGAGCAAGGGCCTCTCTCCAGTAATGGCACCTCAGAACCTTTTAATACATACTATTGCGATCTTTTAGTTGCAAAACATATGCCTCTCTAATACTGAGATGCTAGCTTATATCCAAAATGACTCCCTACTGAGTATGCCAAAGACAGCTTTATATCTTGCAGGACTCTAGATGGGAACATAAAGATCGGTTGTTAACAACGAACCAAACGGGACTGCCAGTCTGCAAATGGAAAATGCTGGGAACAATTGAATTTGGGAATCCAATAAACCAGATTTAGATTGCTGCCTAAGATGCTACTAATATGCATTCCGGTCGTTTGACTAGTCAGATATAAATTCCCTGTTAGTGGACTGTGTGCAAACAGTCCATAAATCTAAGAATGCTGTTCTGTTAGTGGCAAGAGACAGTTGGAGTTGAGATGTTTACAGTGGTGTCCCTTTGTTTCTGGAGTCTGTGTCTGTGAGGTTGGTAATGCAGTTTTATGCTAACCCAAGTATTCCTGGACAAACGGCAAAGAACAGGCCTGTTCAGTGATTCATTGATATTTATAAAAACCAAACTTTTGTTTTGCCTTCGAGTCCCATCCAACTCCTGGCAACTACATGGACAAGTTCACGCAGTATTCCTGGCAACTTTTTCAGAAGAGGTTTCCCACTGCCTAAGTCCAGAACTGAGAGGCGGTGCCTGCCCTAGTCTCCCAGCTGGCTTCCATCCCTAAGACACGGCTAGAACTCAAGTGTCCCGGCTCCTAGTCCAGCGCCTTAAGCACTATAGGTAGTTCTCACTTAACAACCATTCATTTAGTGATGGTTCAGACTTACGATGGTGCTGGAAAAAACTGACTGACTGGTCCTCACACTTATGACTGTTGCAGTGTCCCCATGGTCATTTGATCACGATTTGAGTACTGGGCAACCAGTTCACATTTATGACCGTCACAGCGTCCAATGGTCGCGTGATTGCCACATTCTACCTTCCCAGCTGGCTTCTGGCAAGCAAAATCAATGGGGAACCGTGTGATTCGCTTAATGGCCACATGGCTCACTTAACACCCACGGTGATTTGCTTAACAACTGCCACAAAAAAGGCCATAAATTGGGTTGGATTCACTTAATGACTTAAGTGATTAAGTCACTAAATCTAATTAGTAACTTTAAATACCCCCTTTGGTAAATTCCATCAATGAGCAGAACACGTTGGATGCACTGTGGATAATGTTTATCTGAATCGTAGAACAGGAGAACATAAGAAAAGTCTTGATGAGTCTTTTAAGTCAGTGTTGACTCAAGAATCAGATACCTTGGATGAACTGTGATATGCTGTCATTATGTTATTTGCTTTATAGTAAAAAAAAAGAGCACAGAAAGTTCGTTTCTTTAGGGCAGTGTGTCTCAACCTTGGCAACTTGAAGATGTGGGGACTTCAACTCCCAGAATTCTCCAGGCAGCATGGCTGACTGGGGAATTCTGGGAGTTGAAGTCCACACATCTAAACCTTGGCAAGGTTGAGAAACACTGCTTTAGAGTCATTGACTAGCCAAAGAAACTCTAGCAGCGTTTACCTTTTGGTGCCATGTTGATGTTGGCTTATTTTCTTTTAAGAAGCGATGTAGAAATCAGGAATGATCGTTTGCACCTGTGTTCTCCCTCCTCAGATCGAATCCCGCAAGCGAGTTGCCAGAACCGTGCTGGTCTTGGTAGGCTTGTTTGCCTTCTGCTGGCTGCCGAACCACACCCTCTACCTGTACCGTTCGTTTACCTACCACGCTTCCATAGATACATCCGCTCTGCATCTCGTGGCAACTATTTTCTCGCGGGCCTTGGCCTTCAGCAACTCTTGCGTCAACCCCTTTGCCCTCTACTGGCTGAGTAAAAGCTTCCGCCAGCATTTCAAGAAGGAACTCTTGTGCTGCAAAGCCAAGGTGCCCGTGAGGCGGCCCAGCATCACGCAGAACAACACCCCGAGCAGAGCTACGTCAGTCACGGGCTCGGAAATCAGTGTCACTTTGCTCACGGATTATAGCATCACCAAAGAAGAGGAGAGTGTTTAATTGTACTTGGGCTGAGGATCATCCTCCTGGCTAGGATCGCCAGCAAGAACCAGAAGACCGCTGAATGTTGAGTAGAGCCTCTCGTATTTGGTAGAAACCTTTCCCATGCGACTTAAGATTTCATACCCCGGCATAACACAACTTCACTGCAAATCATAGCCATCTGTTTCACACATTCACACCCGTACGTGGTTTTCCTCTCAAGCTGCTCTCCCAGGCCTGTTAAACGTACATCAAAAACAGCACATTCCCTTTGTCACTGCGAGAGGCAAACAGGAGGAAAAGCAGGTTCTGGTGTTGGTTGAGATCAGGGCACAGAACATTGGAAGCTGCGTGGGAAGGGAAGGCCTGCCGAGGATCCATTTGGCTAAAATGCAATTAAAACTGTAACCCCATATATTCTGATAAAGGAATAAACCCAGTCAAGCCCAAGAACCCTGATGGCTGCATTTGAAGTGCTATCCACCTCTCCTTGAGCCAAGAGAAAAACGCGAGCCAAGAGAAAGGAACACCTGCATGCATTTGCTGCTCTCATCATCGATCCCTATTCTGCTACAGACTGGGGCCAAGGAATGGTGCTGTCCTTACCTATTCACGGAGGGCCACATTAAGGAAAGCAATCAATGGATTCCCCCTGCTTCACTTCTCCTGTCACCAAGGGTCACCTACCAGCAGGAAAAAACAACTACAAATTGTTCTCCTTCACGTGAGGCAGGACAGGGTTGGTCCTCGACTTATGACCACAACAGGGACTGGAAAATTCATCGTTAAGCAGTGCAGTCATTAAGCAAGGCATCACGTGACCACACCTGATTTTTACAACTTTTGCCATGGTCGTTAAGCAAATCATGTGGTTGTTAAGTGAACCACATGGTTCCCCATTGATTTTGCTTGTCGGAGGCTGGCTGGGAAGGTCGCAAATGGTGATCACATGACCCTGGGATGCTGCAACCATCATAAATACATGCCAGTTGCCAAGTACCCAGATTTTGATCATGTGACCGCAGGGATGCTGCAACAGTCGTAAGTGCAAGGACCGGTTATAAATCCCTTTTCTTTCAGCGCCATTGTAACTTTGAACAGTCACTAAACAAATGGCCGTAAGTCAAGGACCACCTGTAGGTGCATATGTGTTTAGCCACTGTCAAATTACCTAAACGACTGCAGACATGGAGGAGCGTGGGCTAAGGTGGGAGGGGGCAATCAGTAATGAGCAAGTTCTGTCCTTGACCAGTGCTGCAGGTGAGTCTAGTTTTGCCTCATGGAAGCAGCCCCCGGGGGGCCACAGAGCTGGAGTGTGCAAAATCCCAAAGTTTAAAAAGTATGGCCACACCATTGTTGGCAGACGCAGCAGAAAACCTGTGATGCACCGGAGGTGACTGAACCAGTAACACGCAGACAGCAAAACCCTGCTCCCTGTCCTGGTTTAAATCAACTTTCTGTGCACCACAGAACCCTCAAGAGAACACTAGGCCTTTCCTTAAAAACAGGTTTAGTGCTCTTTCAAAAGAGTACTAAACCCATTTTCATGAGGAGCTTGTGTAAGTCCTGAGAAGGGCTTTGGAGAGCCTTGGTTGGGCATTACGGGGGCATATGCCAGCTGTGGAAGCCAGATGTCTGGTCTGCCTTTGGGTCCAAGCTAAAATGGCCATGGAGGGCAACACCCAGCAACTGGAGCCACCGCCACCTAAACCAGCCAATAAGAGCTAGGCAGATCCGATCACATCCTTGACCATCAGCAAGTCAGCCTCCCCAATCAAAGGACCGTTGAATCTTCTGGTCGTGTTGGTCTGCAATGGTGGATCAAGAAGGAAGATGGGAGGGGGAAATTGCGAGGAGGGTGAATCACTGTTGCTTGGGCTGGAAGCGGGGAGTCAAGGTCGTGCTGCCAGAGACATCTGCGGCTGGCAGGGCTGACCGTTAGAAGTTGGGTGAGAAAGAGACAGGACTGGGGTGTTGGAAAGCTTTAATGAGCGAGTTTAGGCAGGAATCTTTTAATCGCAGCTTTCTTCTGTCCTGTACACTTGTTCTCAGTAAACCTGAATTCTGCATATTCCAATTGTGCATGAGTGGGGTCAAGATTGGGACTAAGGGCGTCAGTCCTTACACAGCAACCACACTGTCAGTGAAACACACTAGATTGTACCCGACGGGGCATGTTTGTGCCACCGTTAGGGAGGGGTGAGAGGGTGAGTCTGCAGTGGGGTTACTCCTGAGTAAAGTGACATAGGATTGCACTCTGTGGGTCTTTTCAAATATCAGATTGGCAAAAGAGGAGAGGGCTTTCCAGATCTAACGGGAAATGCTGGGCACCTAATCTGAAGCTTTTTCCATCAGCAAAAGGTGTCCAGAACAGTTGGGTCCTCTTCTCCTGCAGTGTACCTCTCCTGCTCCTCAGCTTTGCTCGTTGCTCATCCTGAACCCCTAGCCAACTTCTTTTTCTCTTTTAGTGTAATGTCCTTACTCCTAATAAAGTAACAGGTTTGCATTTATCATCTAAGCAGATTTTCTCTCCTGTACTGTGACCTTGTTGTGAAATTTAAATTATTAAGCACGAATAAAGCTTGCTTTCAGGACAGAGAATGGTAATGTATTCCATATAACTAAAGGCATTATAGCCGTTACGGGTTGCTCACTGCACTCAACGGAGTCCAAAGCCGCCAATTTCTAGTTTTATGAGGTTTGACCCACGTCCAGTTGTGAGGCTATCTTCATCGGAGAGTTGGGTTTAGGGTTACCCCCAATGCTGGTCACGTGGCATACGCTAACATACAACACTTGTTTTCAAGATGAGCTTGGCACAATGATTTGGGAGTTCTCCTTCAGTTTGGAACATTCAGTTTGTGAATTGGCAGCCTTTTCGTTTAGCTACCCTACTATTTTAAAGAATCTCATTAGAGGCCTCCCTCTTTTGCCAGCAATTTGCACCATCATTCAAATGAATTGGAGGCCTGGGAATACTACGTTTCCCAGGATCTTGGTTGCGGCATTGTTCCTGTGGGTGTGCTGCAAGAAAAATGCCCACTTAAATAAGGAACCAAGGGCCAGGTTGTTTCTACTGATGCTGGAATACACATGGGAAGGGAGAGAAATTTTAGATTTTACTGTGCTCCCCATGGTGCAATTTCTGAACCGGGGCCAGTGCAAACAGCCATTTTCTGGAGACAGCTCATTTCCCTAGTGATTTGGTTCACATCCCTCACTAACCCATTACTTGCTATACTGTGGCTTGTTGACACACTTGGTTCAGCACACTTCATTAACCATTGTTTACGTGTTATGGTGGCTGGATCACACAATATGCTAAACATAAAAAAACCTATAGTATAAAGCAACATGTACCCCCATCCATTGCAATCATTAGCTGACATCATGTGCACACTAATTTGAAATTATATTGCATTTATTGAACTTTCAGGAAATAGGCTGCGGCTGGAATGCAGCTGCTTTCAATGCAATCTAAACCACCAGCTGTTTTCTCAGAAGTTCCATTGAATTCAGTGGGCTCAATCCTAAACAAACAGATTTAGGATTTTACACAAGTAAAAATAACCATCTGGACTGAGCTAGTATCTCCATGGCTAATGAATTGTTAAACTGCATTTCTTATCCTAACATTTTGCTAATGTTCCAGTTCACTAAACTCCAAACTTTTCACGCCGTTTGGTTTTTTAAATACGCAACTGATACATTCAGTTTAAGATCATAAAGATCACAGTAATCTAGAAATAACGCTAACTCAGCTTGTATGCAGTGCATTAGGAGGGAAACAATCGCTGGGTCAAAACTGTGACGTTGCTTTCAAAATTACTATTTTGGAAGTGTGAAGATATCTCTAACTAGGCAGCGCTGCTAAAGTATACTAAGCAAAAAGGTTATTGAGAAATCTAAATTTACATCTCCAGCAACTCCACTTGACAGCTCTTTGGCTGGTGATTTAATGGCCCTCCTGACCAGGGCCTTCCTCTTACATTTTGATTACCATTCCACCGAGTATGACAGCAAGATATTTTTGCTCTGGAGTATTGATTTCAAAACAGGCTCGATGCTTTTCAGCCACAGAGGCAAAGAGATTAATTTATTGGCACAATCCCCCAAAGGCTTCATTAACAAGAAACTAAATAAATGGTACATCTGGGCTTTGAAGCCTCAGGATTTTCCTTTATAGCAGTTTTTTTTTTTCAAACTTGGCACTTTAAGATGGGTGGACTTCAGCTCCCAGAATTCCTCAGCCAGTGTGCTGTAAGATGGGTGGGGAATTGCTGGCTGGGGAATTCTGGGAGTTGAAGTCCACCCATCTCAAAGTTGCCAAGTTTGAAAAACACTGCTTTATAGTAAAAACCCGAGAGCATATTGCTTTATTTTCTCCATTGGTTGGGCTATGGAACCTCAGGCTAATGGGCCCCACATGAACCTCCAGGCCTCTCAGCCCTCAAGGCAGGATTACAAGAATATTTCAGACCTTTTTTCTCCATTTCTGCTACCCAGGAAAAGGAAAATAAAAAATAAAAAAACGGGCAAAGGCCCACGCTAGTTTCGTCCTGAGCAATCTCTTCTAAGGCTGCTGGCTGCAGGGGGCTGCTACTCCATCGTTCACAAGCTGTGGATGATGGGAGTCATTGTCCAGCAGCTCCAGGCCACATCAGGTTGGGTTGGCATAAGGGTAGTGAAGCAGCACCCTCCATCTTCTGTACTACAACTCCCATATTATCCAAGCAGTGGCCATGCAGGCTGGGGATGATGGGAGCTATAGTCAACCCCCCCCCAATATATGGGCACAAGGCCTATCCCGCTGTTGACACCATTGCTTGGAGTAGAAATCAACGAAATCTGAGAACTGGGAAGAAATTCCCCCTCGTCTGTTTAGGAATGAGAAATTCAGATTCCTTCCAAAAGGAGTTATCGCACGGGCTTACTCTGGGCATGCGCAGTTCCCCACCTCCGTCCCTCCGCTCAGGAGCGCAGGCGGCCTGAGAACCCTCTGACGAGCCGGCCAATTCTGAAGCTGACTGGCTGCCTTGGTTGTTAGTTGTTGTCGTTTCAGGCTTCGGCCCGCCTTCTTTTCGAAAGCGACTTCCGCTCTTGCGTAGTGAGGACAAGGGCTTCTTCCCTTCAGCTGGACACTCGTCTTTACGCTAATAACAAGGGGGCAGGGAGACGAGAGCGAGAAAGGCGAGCGCTTCTGCGCTTGCGCACTAACTTCCGGCCGACGCGACAGCGTGGAGGCGGGAAGCGCCCTTCTGCGCCTGCGCAGTTGGCCTGTCACCGGTAAGGCAGGAGCGCCCGGGCTTTCCCGCGGCGGTATGGAGGAGCTCGCGCGGTACCGCCGCTTCCGAGCGCGGGCGCCGCTCCCCGCTTAACCCGGTCGGGACGGGAGAGGCCGGCGGCTCGCCCCCAGCCACGCTGAGCCTCGCGGCCCCGAGAAACGCCGCGCGGCGAGAGGCCGGGGAGGGGCGGGGGCGGGGCCGCGCCTGCGCAGCGGGGCCCGCCGCGCGAGCAGCCCGCGCCTGCGCCTGAGCGCGGGGGCGGCTGCGAGGCGTTTCCAGGCCGGGCCGGGCCGGGCCGGGCGGCGCCTGGTCGTGAGGAAAGGCGTGGAAGGCGGGGGCGAGTCGGGCGGCATCATGAGCGTCGGCGGCTCGGACCGCAACGAGGACTTCCATCAGCAGCTGCGGCTGCAGGAGCTCTACGGGCGGAAGGAGGGCGAGGGCGGCGAGGACCCCTACACCTACACGGACCCCGCCGACGGCACGCAGTACGAGTGGGACCTCGAGAAGAAGGCCTGGTTCCCCAAGGTGAGGCCGCGGCGATCGCGGGGCGCCACCTCGGCCCTGCTGCGGCGCGGACTACAAGCCCCATCGTCCGCAGCGGGGGAGGGGAGGGGAGGGGTGGAATCCAAAGCCCCTGCGCCGGCGGGGGGGGGGTCCGCCGGGATTGCTGCCTTTGCGCGGAAGGGCCTGCCTCCCCGTCGGCGGAGAGGGATGGGCATTGTAGTCCAGAGCGGGGCGGGGGGCGCGCGACGGTCTTCTGGTCTTAAACCCGCAGCGGGGTTGCTTTTGTTTGGGGGGGCCTTCCTGTTGGGTCCCCGTCCTTTAGCGAAGTCTTCTTATAAAATAACAGTCTCTTACCATCTATAAATTTATAAGCAATTTTCTGCCTTAGAAGGGTAACTCTGCATAGTCTACTCGGGCAAAAAAGCCGCTTTGAGATGAGCAGGGACACAGCCAGCTGTGCGCCCAGCATCGTTTTCTTCCCTTTTATTGACTTATTTTATTTTCTATCCCGCCTTTAGTATTTTCCTGGTGTTGGCCAGCTATCCCCTTTACCCTCCTTATTATCCCTCTGACCGGGTCCCTTTATTATTAGGCTTTTATCCCTTTTAAAAAATACGTCAGTCGAGGCGGCGAACGTACCTAATACTTTGGCTTTTGACCCAAGTGATTCAGTCGGCGAAGTTTTCTCAAGCCTTTGGAGACAGCCTTGCAGGATGGTCCTGAATGACCGTCACTTAAGCCAGTCACTTAGACCACCGCTGGGGTCTCAGCCTCCCTTGATTGCTGTAGATTTGTTTGGACCCTGCACTGAGCTGGGATTTGTATGGAAATTTCCTGTCAATGCTTACAGTTAGTTTTTAGCTTTACTCGAGTCCTGAAGCCGGCCCTTCACCTGAAACAAGAGACTGTTAGGAGAGATCTTTTAACGCATTCCTTTTAACTCTGTCCTAATTTTACAGACATTGTTGGATCTCATCTGGTTTGCAAAGTTCACTTAAATGGCCCAGATAGAAAGGAGGTTATTTGTGTTGCAGGATTGCTACCTGATGACAGTAGACAGTTCTCGCTACTCAGGAATTACTTTCTTTTTTGAAATTGGCATCTAGGTCCAGCACTAACACACTAGCTGCTTCTCACTTGGCAGGTGCTCTTGTGCCGCTGAATCAAGTTATAAGCAGCTGCTCCTGAAAACTCTGACTTTTTTCACGAAATTCTGAAGAATGTTTGCAAGGATGTTGACAGTTCTCAGCTTAAAAATGTCCTGAGAGATAATGCGGCAGGCAGTTTGTTAACGGAGAGTAAACACTCTGCAAGTCGTTGATGACTTGAGCTCAGAGATATGTACAGCTGCTGGTGCTCTGACTGGCTTTCTGTAATACACCTACAGTAGCATCTTTTACCCTCCCATGTAGGCATGCCTCTCCCTTTAAGCTGCCTATCAGTTGTAGTGCCATTATGGAAGGGTAAAAATAGAACACGATTAGCATTATTTGTTTCAGAAGCTCTTCTTAGGCCATTCATTCTTGCAATAAGTCAGGCTTTAAATCTTAATTTGGTCTCTAATTTGTTTCCTGAATACTATCTTTTTAGGTCACTGAAGATTTCTTGGCAACATACCATGCCAACTATGGCTTTCCCACTGAAAGTTCAGATACCTCGGCATCCGTTGCAAAGACTGAATCTAAACCTGCACCAGATTCAAAGGCCGCCAAGGCTCAGCAGCCGGTAGAACCCAAAACGTCGCAGCCAACAGATCCTAAACAGAAAGGAGAAAAAAGAAAACCCGAAGCAGGCAAGGGGCCCCGTTGTGCATGACTTAGAAGTAGTCTGCTGTTCAAGAAGAAATGTGTCTTCCTGCGGAGTTGAGCTTGTGTGGGCAGTCATGCAGAACATCCTGCTTTTTCTGTTCGGAAAGCCTAATGTTAAAGGATCAAATTACTGCCAACTTGTAGGAATTTGTGAATGTGGTTAAAGCTTGATAGGTGTGAAGATAGGAAGGTACCATTTAGACGAGGTCAGCCTTTTTAGCCCAGGAGTGCCTGCTGTGTTTGGCTTTCCACAATCTCGTGTGAACTTTAGTCTGAAGAGCTGTTCTCTTTTCTTTAGAGGTGCAATCCTAACTTATAATCATCTCCCCTCTAGGATGGTTTCATGTTGAAGAACAGAAAAATACAAATGTATATGTGACAGGTGAGGAGCAGTCTTGAGTATTTGCTGATTGTTGAAGCTGTGTTATGAAATGGACGTGAAAGTCAAGCTCTCCCGTGAAATGGGTCCAAGCCCCTGAATATAACTTTAAATATTTTGCATCACATAAAATCTTGGCATCTGGAATTAAAATGAGAGATTTTGTTGATGGCTTTGAATAAAGTTTAACTGAGTAGGGAGAAGAATAAGAAACACTTTTATTTAAAAATTCAGTTATACATACATTTGAATTATTTGTAAAGTACCTCAAAATGCCAGAGTTGCTACACTTCTGCATATGAGTTCTGTAGTCAGTTTGTCTACCTTTGTTTCCCACTCCTTAACTTTTGGTGAACTGAAGTTTAGAGTCACTTTGTCTCCATTTTGATGAGGGTGGGTGTATCGCTGTGATTTAAATGTGGAGTCAGCACCTGTAAACTAATTTCTATCATGTTCGTTTATTTCTTCCCAATTAGGAAATTGCCTTGTGGCAACTCAGCCTTGGCTACATGGCTTAATATTGTCTATGTGCTTGAGCTGTGGGCTGCCGCCTTGCCGTGTCTGGAAGTGCCCATTATGGCATATGGGACCTTTCGCATGCCTGATGCGGACTCCCATTTCCTAGTTGTGTTATGCTTGTAAAATGCACAATATTTCTGTGGCCTCCACCTTACAATGCTGTCCTTAGTGGCCTGAGATCTTCTGGCAGAGACTAGGATATGTTTCCTCAGGATTTTTCTGTCTTTGGTGCACAAAATGCACCAAAACAAGAGATTTCTGACTGCTGTCCTGCCAGTTCCTGATAGTGGATCATGGTTTTGAGGCTGTTTCCCGTGATCTCAGTCTGCTCTGTGTTGAAGGTGCCAGATCTCAGGCCTAATGGCTATGCTGTACCTCTCCATCCTTCCTGAATCAACAAGGAACAGATGCCCACCGTCCCTGATAAAATACCTTGCAGTGTCTGTCTCTTGTTGAAGGATCAAATATGCGCATCAGTCCCAAAGCTCAGGTTTTGAACTGGGAGTGCAGAATTTGCAGAATTGTGTTAAGGGTTTTATAGCCAACTTGGGAGCTAAAAAATTGAAGTGAACTAAGATTGTCCTTCAGTGGCATTATATTATGTCCCCATAGTTTGGGATCTAGCACTGCCAGAATGCAAAAGCTGTCAGACCATGCTGAATGAGGGGAAGTATACAAAGACACCAGAGAAAATGTAGACTGTGGTGAAAGAATTAGTGCTGTGATGTTAAAAGTTCAGCTTGGTTTTTGATGGATGTTGTTCTTGCATTTGTGTCTATTCAACTTTGCCTTTCCAGGTTTACCACCAGACATTACAAAAGATGAGTTTGTAGACGTTATGTCAAAGTGTGGTATCATTATGCGTGATCCTCAAACAGAGGAGCCAAAAATCAAACTTTACAAAGACAAAGAAGGAAATCTTAAAGGCGATGGGCTCTGTTGTTATTTAAAGGTTAGTTGTATACTTCTGTTATTTATTTATTTATAAGTCACATTTCTATCACCGCCCATCTCTCCCTAAAAGGGGGACTCTGGGCGGTTTACAATAAAATCCACCTTAAAACCTCAACATCATAAAATCACCAAGTCAACAGCTACAATACTAAAATAATAAATAAATATAAATATAGAATCCAAGTGGGAGATTTCCATTCTGTAGGGAGAATTCTACATCACCAGCCACCCCCAGGAAGAGCTATTGCCCTTCCCATCCCAGGTGAGGTGGCAGAACCAGGTCTTCAAGCCCTTCCGGAAGGTTGGGAGCGAAGGGGCCTGCCTCACCTCCGGGGGCAGAATGTTCCACGGGGCGGGCGCCACTGCAGAGAAGGCCCGTCTCCTGGACCCCGCCAGATGGAATTCTCTTGCAGACGGGGTCCGTAGCGTGCCCTCTCTGCATGACCGGGTCGATGTTATGGGGATGAGGCGGTCCCTCAGGTAGCCTGGCCCCGTGCCATACAGCGCTTTAAAGGTGATAACCAACACCTTGAATTGGACCCGGAAGCAGACTGGCACCCCGTGCAGCTCGCGCAGTAAAGGTGTTACGTGTGCTGATCTTGGAGCACTCATCACTGTTCACGCAGCCGCATTCTGGACCAGCTGAAGCTTCCAGATACTCTTCAAGGGCAGCCCCATGTAGAGCGCATTGCAGTAGTCTATGTGGGAGACGACCAGGGTGTGAGTGACTGTCCGGACCTTTATCGTGATCCTGCAGTTGCCCCCAAAATAGACCTCCCCCTTTGAATCTCTATTTAAAGTTACTTTATCTTAACTTCTGGGGACCCCTGCAGACATCAACAGGACTTACGATAAGTGTTTTTTTTTTAGGTCTGTGGCAAATGTTGCTTCTTTGTTAGCCAGAGTCAGTGTAGGTGGAAAGCGGAGGTCTTACACCAGGGTTTTTCTCTCTCTTTTTTCTCCCAGAGAGAATCTGTTGAACTTGCACTGAAATTGTTGGATGAAAATGAAATCCGAGGCTACAAACTACACGTGGAAGTTGCGCAGTTCCAGCTTAAAGGGGAGTATGATGCCAGCAAGAAGAAAAAGAAGTGCAAAGATTACAGGAAGAAGCTTTCCCAGCAACAGAAGTGCGTAGCTCCTTCTCCCGATACAGCTTGGCTTGTGGGAAACCCTTGCCTGGAAATTTTGTTTCCTTATAAGAAAGGGAAGGGTGTTGTGAAGCAAGCACATCTTTGTATTTGCCGTTCTGCATGCTACTTTTATAAGAACGTTTTGCTTCAGGTCCTGTGGAAAATGTGGCCAGACTTGTCTTTTCATTCCATCGGGGGCTTTAAAGCAAAGCATTTGTAGGAAATGCATGAAACCCTAACCTCTAGAGCAGGTCAAATCAGGCGGGGGGCAGCTCCTGATAAAATGTGGATTTAGATGTCAAGATCCCTTCCCCGTAGGTGGCTTACAGATGACTTTTCATGCTGCTAGGAACCTCCCTTTCATTACTGGGGACAAAATGGCTGCAGGTTCTGATTTTAAGAAACATCAAATTAATTTTTTTCTCAACAAATACTTTTAGAAACTGAAGAGATCAACCCCAACCTCTTAATATTGCTTCATTTCATTAGACTGCTGGATTGGAGGCCAGAGAAGAAAGAGGGGAGTGTTAGATTGCGACACGAGCGTGTCATCATTATCAGAAACATGTTCCACCCCAAAGATTTTGAGGTAGGTAAAAATCCCTACCTTCCGTCCAGCAGAAGATTATACACTCTAATCCCTACATAAGATCTGGGAAAGTGCCACCTCCCTCCCAGAGATGACGAATGAAGTTGGGCTTGTCACAAGCCAAGAAGCATCTGTAGCATAATGGGACCAGCTAAAGTTAGAAAGGATCATTCCATTTTTAGGCTCTTCCTGGCCGAAGCTCTTGAGCTTCTATTATGCCCGGCAACTTAAATTGCTCCTCCTGTATTGGAAGGCATAATGTTACCATCCCCAGTGCGACATTCTCCAAATGCATTCAGCTGTCAGTCCCTTTATATTTACCAAGGGCCGAGAGTTATGGGGCCTGTAGTCCAACATACCTGAAGGTTGCAAGGTTTCCCAGTCCTGGCGCAGGCCCACTCAGTTTCTGTTAACGCCGGCTAAGAGATTCCTACCTTTGAAAGGTGACATTTTCCATTCAATCTCTGCTTTTGAGCATTGATGGAAACAAGCAAACAAGCTTTTGAATAGTGCCCAGTAAATAATTCAGGCACGGTGGTTTGGTATCTCACTCTTCAGAGTGCTGTCATTGTCCTGTGAAATTCTTGCGTTCTGAAAGTGTTGGACGTGTTTTTAAAATACGCTTTAAAATTTCTTTCTAGGAGGACCCCTTGGTGCTAAATGAGATCCGAGAAGATCTACGGACAGAGTGTGAAAAATTTGGTCAAGTAAAGAAAGTCATTATATTTGATGTATGTATCAGAAAGACTTTGATTTTAGTTGGCCCTGACATTTTGCATTGTACTTTTGAGGCACTCTTGTGCAAAAGCAGTAAAGAACAACGACCACACTAGTTGAATTCCAACTGGAATGATCAGTTTAATGAAGTTTCAAAAGAACCAAATAACTGTTAATTTTTCGAACGTTCATTATTCAGTGTACCACTAGAATATGGCTGAGCCTGCATAAAGAATTATGTCTGTATTGTGAGCCTGTATGTAACCACCTTTTTAAAATTAAAATCAGAAGTTGTAAAATATTTCCCACTCCAGTGCTGTATTAAGACAGTTGAACAGTTTAATCAGATGATAATACGGAAGGATTACTAGACTTCCTAGAGAGCTCATGTATTGTCGTTAGGGAGAGAGGTGTTAGGAGAATGATCAGGAAAAGGTGAAATGGTAGGCGACTTACAACGATTTCAGAACAGAATTTTAGAACAGAGGTAGTTTCATCATGTTTTGTGAGTCCCAGAACTTTGTGATTCTGATACAGGGCGTTCTCTTGAATTTGTGCGATGACTTTGACTTTGACTTGACAGCTTTTTTCCCCCTTTGTTTCTGCAGAGGCACCCTGATGGAGTAGCATCAGTATCCTTTAAAGAAGCCGAAGAGGCTGATGTTTGCAAACAGGCACTCAGCGGACGATGGTTTGGTGGACGGCAGCTCTGCGTGGAAACGTGGGATGGTGTAACTGATTACCAGGTATGTTTGGCTTGATGAAGGTTTTTTCTTTTTTTAAATACGAGTATGAGTAATGAAGGGAGCCAGTTAAGGCCCCAGGCTAGAAACTGGGAGACTATGAGCTCTAGTCCTGTCTTAGAGATGAATCTAGCTGGGCAAATTTGGGCCAGTCCTTCCCTCTCATCCCTAGGAAGAAGGTGGCAGTGGCTGAAATCTTGCCAAGAAGACTGCAGGGACTTGTCCAGGCAGTCACCAGGAGTCAAGGCCGACTCAGAGGCACAAGTAATTTAACAATTTAAGAGGGCCTCTATGTTTGGCACCTGACTTTTGAAATCCCCTTGAAAAGTATCCTTCTGACCATAGAACAAAATGGGGTTTTATGACCTTCCACGCTACAGCATACGCTGTGCAAGTCAGGGAGGGATCCTCGTAGCTCCAAGTTCTCTTGAAATCACATTTGGAATCGGCATCTAAGCTATTGATTAGGAAACAGAAAATGCCTTTCCCCCATTCCTCTGCAACATTGACAATTACCACTGTGTACCAACCCAGGTTGAAGAAACCTCACGGGAAAGAGAAGAGAGACTGAAGGGGTGGCAAGAATTTTTAGGTGATCCTGACCAAGAACTGCCTAAAAGGCCACCGGGAGCAGATCCTCCAGGAACCGGCCAGCAGCTGTCGAAAGGAGTTCCGCCTTCCCAAGATAACGGGGCCTCTGAAGCGGATGTGAAGGCGGAAGCAGCTGAGCGAGGAGGCGACAGCGAGGCAGCCGGCGAAGACGTTGCAGCGTCCACAGACAGCAGCGTCGCAGGCAGTGATGAAGAAGCAGAGACGTAACGCCCCTTGCTCCTCGTAGAAAGCATGAGCCCGGGGATCCCCGACTCCTCTGTTACCCTTTGCTCTGACGCAGTTGCAGGCTGCACTTGAATGGATGAATATATATATATATATGCGCACGTTTCTTTGTTAGGGTGTCATCAACGTGCTTTTGAGGTATTCCATTAAAAGCAGTATTTAGTTTCATGTGTGTGTGTGCGCGCGTCTGTGTGTATATATATATATCTTCATATATTCATGTCTGGCTGTGACTGAAGCTGCGTGTGTGTCATAAGTTGCCAAGAATCCTGCTGAACTGACCAGCTGTCTTAAGTCATACCTTTGCTTGTCAGTGTTCAAAGTCCATCCCCGTGAAGTAGGTACAAACCTCTAATTCCCCTTAACTACACAGCAACCTTTAGAAACACAGGAATGAATGCTTTCCAGTGTCTGCCCTAATTCCAGCCCCTTCCAACCTGCTGATACTCTCCCTGTATGATACGAATTCTTGCCTGCCTTGGATGCACCAGTGTGTGTTTGGAACAGCTGGTTTTCCTGATGTTAGTGATTTTAAAGTAACAGATCATTGAAGATGGATTAGCGCTCTCCATGGCCAAGAGAGATTAGAAAGATCACGCTCTGAAAATGCTATTCTGGTGTGTAAAGCTCCTTGTAATTCATGTCCTTCGTTAATATAGACATTTGACGCTGAGGAAAGCTAGGTAATAAATGGGAAAAAGAATGTAAATAAGATGAACTCTCTTCTTCACTTTTTTAAATTTCTGATTTGATTGACTCGTTGGAAACATGCAGAGTGCATGTGTGTTGGAAGCGTGGTTCCTGCCTTGCCCCGGTGTTAACTGTTCGAATATAGTTGGATTTCAAGCATTTGTCAAGACTGAGTATATGAAGCCTGTATTTTTTATACTGGATTGATTATAGGAGATTCTACGAATAAAATTGTTTTGAGATTCATTCCCAAAATTGTTTCTCAGATTTTTAAGCAATTTTTTGTGGGTGTTAACCACTCAGAAATAGCCTTTTTTTTTTTAATCGCTCCCAAGACTTTCCAAATGCTTTGCCCACATTTATTTTCTGTGGCCTTATAACTACGTATTTAAATAAGGAAGTGATTATTTCTCCCATCTCAGATGTCCTGGACCAGGGAACCTGTGCGTTTGTTGTGACAGATCATAGAATAGATTTTCCACATTTCCATGTGAGTGTAGGGGGTTAGATGCTTCGTACCAAGTTTGCTGTTTTAACTGAATGATACTGTAGTTTGTAGAAAACTTTAGTTTTTTAAAATCAGGACCTCAGCCCGTTGCTTGAGACAGACAATTATGCAAATCATCATTTGCTGTTGACTCCAAATGTAACAGACTTTGAAGTGGACGTTGGTTTTGTTGGGAAGGAGAAGAAAAACGTAGGAGCCTAAACGCACCGTTGATCAGTTTCACAAGGGCACAGTTGAATGTTACATCTCATTCGACCCTTTATTTATGGGCAGTTTAGGAATCTGCACTGATGAAAAATAGGCTAACTTGCTGAATAATCTTTTGTAGAATAAAGTTAAGTGCTAAATGTACCAGTTTTGTACCTTGAATTTGTGATTAATCCATCTTTTGAAAACATTTGTGTTGCCTTTGAACTGTCTTTCTTATGGGCACTGGCCACTAACACCTGACATACTTCCCTTAAAAAGCTGAGAATTTGATTTAAAGGGAAGATGAGTGGTAGAAGTAACTTGCCCTTCTAAAAGGTTTTCATCTGTGCAAGTGAAAGCTGTGGCAAGGTTTTAATGCACAAGCCTGTCCTGGATTTCCTCTTGCTGTTGCGTCTCCTTGTATGTTGGGATGTATGATGAGATGGCGGTGAATGAGGTCATTTAAACGGTTAAGCAAGTTTAGTGAGACTGCATTTAGGAACCAGTGTGACAGTTCCCAATAAAATATTTCTGGAATTATTGTTTCATTACAAGACATCTGTGGCATAAATTGTGGAGGAAAACAGACCCAATTAGTATTTACAGTCCTTGAGGTCACAGGGATCAAAACTTAAAATACATTATTCCCTTTTCCAGCTTAATATGTCCTTTCTAGGAAAATCTGGCTATTGTTTTTGTTATTTTGGAGAATATATCGGCTGTCTTCCTTCCAGCTCCCGATCTACGTCTCCTATTTATTTAGCATCCATTGTGACCTGAATCCTCTGCCTGTCCCTGGTATTCCACCATGATTCCTATCTTCAGATCTGTAATCATCTTCAAGTGGTGTAAGAAGGAAGTAGGAATCTTGAGCCTACCACAATTTCTCACAATAAGTTTTTTTTTTGCCAAGTGAAATATTAATTAGGCTTAATGTTTCAGAGGTAGAATAACTCTTGCAATTATTGTAAAGTTTAATTTCTACCCTAGTTTTTATGCAAATACGTTTTAGTTCCACAAAGTATTTCTGGGTTTAATCTCAATTTTTACGTAGAACTGGATATTCTATGAGCATCAATACAGTTACCATATATTTTGTGTATTTTCACATGAGCGCATTTCAAATATAGCTACTTGAGAAGACTGGGTGCATTTAGAGCACCCAAACTTTCCATTTCTTTTGCATTGTTCAGTCCATGCAGTTGCAGATTATAGTTTCCTTAAAGCACAGTCCTGTGCTGTTTACTCAGTGGTGTGCCTTTGAGTTAATTTGGGTTTCTTACAGTTGGGTTTCTTACTTAAATTAGTACTTCTGTTAAATAGGGCCAAGCCTAAATTAAATCCAGTTTGAATTGATTTGTTCTAGAAATTACATACAAAGTTCTTCTGTTTAAATTTATTTCTATTAGTAATTGTTCAAGATATAATTAAGACACATAATGTAGAATATAAGACAGAATACGAAGTTCTTCATAATATGACACGTGCTGTTAAGCAAGAACTTCCTTCTGTGCTGGTATAGAATTATATGAAGTCATAATACGTTCATCCTCCGTTTTTACATTTTTGCAATCATTATCAAAGGCCTTCCCAACCTGGGGCCATCCTGATCATTGTCTAAGACTTTATTCATCACTAACTGGCAACATCAGCATTGGTTAAAACACACACAGGTGTTTTGTGCCCAGCATTCTGCCTCTGAACATCTGAACGGAGGAAAGTGTTTATGCAGAAAGGTAGCAGTGAGGTCTCCTGAGAAACACTGCCGAAGAGCCATTGCAACCAATCCTGGAAACGCCCAAGTGGGTGACTTCGTCTCTGCAAATCAAACTTGGTTTAGGTAGAAGTTGGGTTTGACCTTTTACGTGATTCCACCCTTTACCAGATTGTAAGTAAAAATTTTACTTACTAGAAAGTAAGTAAATCTTTCTTAGTTGAGGGAAAGTTCAGCCTTAACTCTGATGGATACCTAGAACTGGTAGGGAAAGGATAAAGGAAAACATTGCAGTGTAGACCAGGGTTTCTCAACCTTGGCAACCTTAAGATGCGTGGACTTCAATTCCCAGGATTCCCCAGCCAGCATGGCTGGCTGGGGAATTCTGGGAGTTGAAGTCCACATGTCTTAAAGTTGCCAAGGTTGAGAAACCCTCGTGTGGACACAAATAGATCATAAAAATGAAGGTAAGGGTTATTATTGAGACCTAGAAGTTTCAGAGCCCTGGTTATCTAGCACAGTTCAGTCCATGCAGTTGCAAATAATAATGCTTCCAGTTTGATGAGCAAACTATTGAGAAGTAGAATTTTCAACAATCTTGATGAAAGGAACTGGGTTCTGAGATGCAAACTCAGGACTTCGAATCACCTCTCTTACCTCTCACCTAATTCCCACTTCCTGAACCAAAATGCAATCAAATGTTGAGCTGGTGCTTTTTCTGAATTTTGCTATGCAATTCTCTAATCTCAAAAAGTGTGTCCAAGTGAAAGTAACACCCCAAAATGAATTATGCTGGAGAAAATTACTTGAATGCATTAAAAAAAATCTCCAAGAATACATACATTAGGACAAACACACCAATTAAAAGCTAAACTTCACCAATCCGCATGTCTTGAAATAAAACATATGATACTTCACCAGGCAGTTGCCAAGAGCTAAGACTCACTTGAAGGCATATATATCAGAGGCTAGCAGCAAATAACTTTACACTCTACATGAGGAACAACATCGGGGCGGGGGGCAAGAAAGTCAAAAAGAAGGAAGGAAGAATGTTAAAAAGTGAAACATGCTGAAACCTTTGCTGCAAGAACTGCACAGATCCACCTATGAAAGAAAAGCTGATATTTTTTTTTTTATTCTACCCATGTCCATCTTGTGATACCAGGAACTGTTCTTAAATCTGGAGACCCATCCCTTGGCTTGGGCACACACCATTGTTGCCAGCTATTTTTTACAAGCACTCTGAACAGCCCTTTTTATTGCCTTCTTTCCTGAAACCTCTAAACCTGGTTGACTTGTCAGGGTACATTTCACACATTCCTGCTGGCAAGCCTGAAGGATACGCCTTGTTCGCTCGCTGCTGGAGGGATAGAAAGCTGCTGGTACAGTCTTACACTTTTCTTCTCGCTGTGAAGTGGCTACAGAAGGCATTGGTAGGATCCCTGGAGTTGGGGAATCACAGGATGAAGTAACTCAGGTGGGTTCTCTGTTGACCAAAGGGATGGAAAATGGTATGGTAACAGCCTCTGAGTTTCTCTGTTTCTCAGATGTATGTGGGAAGTCCCAAAGCACTGTAATCCAAGCAAAGGATTAGGTGCATCTAATGGAGGAGGACGTGTCTAATGAAGTATGGGAGATGCAACATGTTTGGTGGGGTGCTACAGTTTCTGGAAATTATTGACTGAGATGCAGTTGTTTAGCAAGGTTTTCTGACTTACAGTTTCCAATGAACAGTATTGTTGAAATTTTAAAAATTGAGGTATTCCTGTCTGGCCCTGAACCAATTCTCGTGTATCTCTTTGGCATCCTATCTACTCTAATTTGATGTTGTGAATCTTGGTTTAAAATGAAGTGTTTTCTACAGGTTGAAGTCCACCTACCTTTGTTCCATATCTGAAAGTAGTATTAGCTGTAGAGGGAGACAGTAGAGGGAGGTGGACATTCTGTGGACACCTGGAATGGATCATCTGCTTGGTCATTGTGGAAAATAGGGTGCTGGGCTCTTACCCCCAATCTTGAGGGAGCTGACTTTATGTTCAAAGCCTCTAGTACTACAAACAAACAAAACATTCCGTTGACATCACCCACTTTCTGTGTGAGCACTATCTTCATCTCAAACACTGGTTGGGAAATCAAAAAGATAATTACTTGGAGGAAACTATCCTTTCAAAGTCACATGTCTCCAGGGCCAGGCTACATTTTCCCCAAGACGTGGACTCTGGCCATGGGTAAGGACAGTTTTGTCATCCTTGAAGAACTTGATTGCCTCTGTAGGTTCTCTTGTCTTTCAGACGTGCAACCAAGAAGACTTAGTAGATTTTTTGGTAAAGGGTGAGTTACCAAGTTTGTGAGGTGTCACTTAAAGATTGCTTAGGCTTCCCATGCTAGGCTGCAAGTCCTACCCATTGGCTGCATTTACACAACATGCTAAGCCATAAGTCATGCTTTAGAAATCACAATGACAAAAACACCAATAATCACAAGGGCTTAATATGTTGGCCATTACATTCATGTACCTGGTTTGGTGGTCTTAACATGTGTGAGTGCTAATGGTTCTTGACAGCATTAAGGTAGGGAAAGCTGTCCTAGAAATGAATGTGGTAGCCAGGAAGGGCAGCACCACAACTTCAATTGTTGAAGTGCCCCAACTGATCATAGAATTATAGAACTGTGGAATTGGAAGAGACCCCAAGGATCATATTAAACCAATCTTCTGCAGTGTGTAGGACAACTAATTCAACCATCCATGAAAGGTGGCTGTCCAGCCTCTTTTTAAAGCCTTCAGAGATGGACAACCCACCACCTCCATAGGTGCACTGTTCCTCTGTATGTTCCATTGTTGTACAGATCTTACGGTAAGGATATTTTTCCTTATATGTAAATGAAATTGTGGTAGCTACAACTATATCAGCTATTTCTGGTCCTTGTTTTTGTGCAAATGGAAAATGGTTCCTGAGCATCTTCTCCCTGGAACCTTTTACATACCTGAACACTGATCTCATGTCTCCCCTCTGTCTTGTTTTCTCCAGGTGGAACATCCCAAGCATAAACTCTGAGTAATCTCAGTGGTGATCTTGGGGAGGGGGGAGCAGGAGATAATCAGTACCATGGACTCAACATCACCATCAAGTCCATGTACATCTTTCTTGTGTCACCTTTATTTTTAGGCCCGGACAAATATTTCCAGGTATGGAAGAGACAAAGAATAATTCCACAAAGCTGAGCAGAACCAAACAGCCAGTGAAAACAGAATGGGGGGCCCATTACATGGTGTTAACCTACTTCCAAGGAGACACTAATAGCATGGTGGATGAGCATTTCTCTAGAGCTTTGAGTGTCACCAAAAACCCGCAGAACCTGAGTAGAAACAACAGTGCTGAAGGTGGGATTATTGACAACGGTGAGCTTTTCACCCCTGGCTTGTTATATTTACTTAATAGACAGCAACTCATGTGAAAGTAACAGAACTCCTTATTGAGAACAAAGTTCTCCAGGTGAAATTGTATTGATGTTTAACAAAACCCGTTGGCCGCCTGAAGGACAGGGATTAATCTGAGCTGTGACTTAGATTTTTAGTGTCCTCCTGGGTTCTCACAGTCTTTTACACACTGTGTGCCTGAGAAATGGGGGTTGAGAAATCTAAGATCATCCCCCAAACCAGCCCAAGATATGTTGCTATCTGTGGCAAAGAAGAAGATGGCACCCATTCCTTATGTAGAAGAACCTTTCTTCGACACTGGCCCTGCTATAGCTTCCTCCACCAGACCTGAAAGCCAGCCCAGAATGCAGAACAGGCTCTGTGGATCACACTTAAACGATGGGAAGGGTTGGGTTTTGAAGACACTTCCAGAGTTTATATACTTCTGTTCCACCGGAGGCATTATCCCTGGAGCCAATAATCTTAGATAAGTTGCAATGCCCAGGTACACTCCTAAAATAATTTCTGCCATACACAAAGGTCCCTTTATAAGAGTTTAGCCTCACTGGGCCATTCACACCCCTCCACTGTCTTCTGCCCCCTTTTTTACTAAACCTGCTATGAGGCAAACTCAAGACTTCCTCAGAGAGGGATTACGTTTCAGGTCAAAGGATATGTGCCCAACCACCCTGTAGGAAGCTGATGAGTACATGAGCAGTTGTTTAAAAAATGCTTCTGCACTATTAAGAGTTACATTAGGGATTATAATTTATTTGATTTTGCTGCGGTTCTTTTGAGCAGGGGTCCGCTCTGCCTTTTGTCGAGAAGGAATCTTGGGTGGTTCAGATTATAAAGCAGAGCCAGGGGTAAATTTACGGCCATCGTGGCTAATATGGAGAACTTCCATGAAAAGGCAGCAGCTTCTCCCAGATGGACCTTCTACACGAAACGTAGGCTCTGCCATCATGCCGTGGAGTTTCCCTCTCAACGATTCCCTTTTGTTCCGAAACAAGGAATTCATCCAAGAAGCTTAGCTGGGTCCACATGGGAGTGGGCAATTTCTTAGCCCTAAGATCTGATGGGTAGTGACTGGGGGCACGTGCATGGTGACACACAGCACAGCCCAACCCTCCAACGCCAAACTCCAACAAACAGCTCCTTGAGTTGTGGTATCCAAATGTTGGTGAACTTCAGTGCCCAGCAGCCAGAGTGGCCAATGGGAGGAAGGCAATAACTGCAGACCAGGGTTTCTCATTCCTGCTGTAACCAGCCACTTAACAGAATGATTGCCTCTGGTAAAGATAATTATTCTTGTAAGTTTATCAACATGTCTTGCTGCAAACTCAAGCGGGCAGGCTACAGCGAAGTGGGCAAAGCTACCGTACGGAAGGCAGACATTAGTTTGTCCCTGTCCTCGTACCTGCCCATCAAATCAGGTGGCATTTTTCAGAGGCCACGTTCTCCCCTGTTTTCACATGTAATTTACCTCTCAGTGGAAAGAGGGGATGCCCGTCCCTCTGGAACTTGAATGCCTCTGCTTGTGTTTTTTGAACAGAAAACCACAGACCTTCCCATGAGTGGGGTCTTTCACCCCACTGGGCGAAGCCCTATGGTGCGTCCTCCCCGTTGAACCTCTGTGCTTCCGAGGAGAACACAGCTGCTCCTGCGATGGATCTCTACCAGCCCTCCCTTCTCCAGGGTGCCTCTCCGGCGACCGCTGAGCTCTGGCCCTTGGCTTCTGGGGGCGATCCAAGTTTGACCACAGTTTCGAGGTACCCAGCTTCTGATCTGCACGTGGCACAAGGTGGCATGTCGGATGAGAAATATGGTTCACTGTTAGGCCTCTTGGAACAAGAAAGATGTCCTCGACCCATCCGAGAGCCTGCCGATTCCCGATCGGCTTGTCTTACTGGTTCGGCTAGGTTGCAAAATATGAGCCAGAGGTAAGTCGGTCCTGGTTTATTTTTAATCCTTTAACGCTTTCAAGATGTGGGGGAAGGTAGATGGTGTTTTTCAGGAGGTAGAAACTCACTCTGTGTGTGTGTGTATGTGTGTCTGTGTGCTGCTAATGAATGGACCGAAATTGAAGGTTTTGATGGAAAAGGAAAACTGGGGAATGTCATTTGTTTCTTCCAAGTTTCATCATGTGTGGCTGATTTTTGAAATGTGTTCTGTGTTTGAAATCTCCTGGGATTTTTTTTTTAACTTACCCAAACTGAACTTCAAATAATTTTTTTAAAAAGTATAAAGCCATATATTTTTAAGAAGAGCTCCAAAAAATGAATGCTGTGACCTGAATTATTTTAGCTTGTCATAGTTAACACAGAAGATCTTCTGTCGAAGACTGACTGATTGGTATCACAAATAAGCCAACTCTTCATTGGCAAGAAGATGGCATGTGTAGGAGTATCCATGGAGGGGAGGAAAAAATATCAAGATGGCAGCCATGACTGAGAAGTCGCAACTGCCATTTTGACTTTTTTGACACACACATTCCCTGTGGAGCCCCCTGGGACATTAATGGGAATAGTGAAGACGTTCTAGACAACCTAAAATGCTGCAACTGTGGAAAGGCAGCTTGATAGTCCACCAAATGTTTTAAAATTATTTACCTAACTAATTAATTGACAAAGCATTTTGATGATGATGAGGATGAGGATGATTACTATTATTATTATCACCCCGTTGGTCTTCCTATCCCTGATGTTATACTTGAATATTATCCACGAATGGTTGATCTCTTTTGTGTTTTCTAGGTATCCCTGCTAATGGCCAATTTGCGCTTTTAAAAAATGGACCTATTTGCCTATTATTTCTTCTCAAAAGACTTTCTGGGGACTGTTGAAAATCACAGGAGCTGTAATTAAGAAAAGTAGTCAAATGCCAGTGAACCCTCCATCTTCCCTGACCACGTATTTTTTCCATGGGCTTTTTTTTTTTTCCATTTTTGGAATGGGTACAAAGAGATGCTCCCACATCTGTCTTGATAAGCTACTGGGAAAAAGAAAGTAGTTTCTTTTTTCTCAGTAGCTTAGTTACAAAAGGGTCAAGGAGTTGTACATTTGCTGCCCCCAAAGTCAAACCTGTGCATTTAGGCCAGTGTTTCTCAACCTTGGCAACTTTAAGATGTGCGGATGTCAACTCCCAGAACTCCCCAGCCAGCCATGCTGAAGGCCACACATCTTAAAAGTTGCCAGACTTGAAAAACACTGATTTAGGCAATACCATGCAATGAAGGTAAGAATCTGGGTAAAAATCTGGCTTTTGGAGAAGGTTGTTCTTGAATTTTAAGGCATGAGCCAGGGAGCCAATGGTTCTTCCCAACTTTGTTAGTAATTTGAATATTCATCTTTTTCTTCCCAGAATTGGAAGTCATCTCCCCACCCCCCATTAGAATATTCTTTTTTTTTTTCTTCCCAGGAGCAGAAAAAGACATTGTGGTAGGATCTCCCTGATGGAAAATATACAACAAGCACTTTACTTACGGCAGTGTTTCTCAACCTTGTCAACTTTAAGACGGGTGGACTTCAACTCCCAGAATTCCCCAGCCAGCCATGCTGGCTGGGGAATTCTGGGAGTTGAAGTCCACCCGTCTTAAAGTTGACAGGGCTGAGAAGCATTGACTTACAGGGATGGGGAGAAAATCCCACATTTGCTGCGCTTGCTTTGTGATATTTTTTCTCCTGGGCCCTGTATTTTTCCCTGGAAGACTCAACAAATACTAGTTAGCAGTAAGCAACCACTGTCTGGTGTAGCGGATATATACACAGCTTTGCCTCGATTCTTCTCCAATGTTACAATATGGTACTATTTTTCTGGGCCAGCACAGAAGGAATTTGACATTTCTTTATTCTGTTTTTCCCCCGCAATCTCCTAGTCTAGCCTAGGGAGTGTCCCATCCAAGGACTAACCAGTTCTGATCCTTCTTCGCCTATCCAAGATCAGCCATGGCCAGCTAGGTGTTGCCGTGTAAATCTGCTCTGCAAATTCTTTGAATAAAATTTGTTCCCCAACCTGTACAAAAAAATCTCAAGGTGAATTCTACTTTGTTCCACTCTCAAACTGTACTAAGCATTTAGGGATCAAGGATGTGGCACCCACTTTTTAAAACACCCAGGCACAGCCATCATTGTTAGCTATCCCCTGAAAACAATGTAAGGTCTTAAATTGTCCTCTTCTGTTTGAAAAGGCAGCATCCTCCATTTTCCTTCACCGAAACCAGTTTTGATGCAGATTTAATGCACCCGGTTCCAGTCCTAACAAACCACACCATGGAGGGAAATTCATGCATGAATCTGGAGAAGCAAATGACAAATAAATGAGCCCATGGTGCAATCTCGATACTATAGTTTGGAGGCGGGAAAACAGTTGTTTCTGAATCTAATCTCAGTTTAGGAATAATATAAAAATAGTGTGCAGACTGGTAGCTACCACACGATGGCAGCAAATCTCAGAATTTGGCCCACGCCCCGGCAGCAGATCACCATCAGCAAGACACTCCTGCTCAGGATGCTATATTAAGGGCGCTCTTTAGAACTTACATAAAATCTTAGCATTGGGAAGCTAAATCAAATGGTTGAGAGACCTCCCGGAGCACTTAAGAGAAACTTGTTGCTTTCTTCTTCCCAAATAATTTTTTTGGCGCACTCACTTGGGTGGATTCTGTTCTTGGCAGCCGAAATGCTAAAGGGTGTTGCTCATATCAAGAACATCCCCCTCCCTTTTAACAGGCCAGACGCCATTAGAAGCTGTCTATTCCAGTGTTTCTCAACCTTGGCAGCTTGAAGATGTGTGGACTTCAACTCCCAGAATTCCCCAGCCAGCTTGGCTGGCTGGGGAATTCTGGGAGTTGAAGTCCACACATCTTCAAGCTGCCAAGGTTGAGAAACACTGGTTTATTCAGACCAGTTTTGTCTATACTGGTCCATGGCCTCTCAAGAGAAGAATGATGTTTCCCGTTCCTCACAGTGTTCCTTTGGTGCCTTAGTGGGTTGTGCAAACCCAGCCTTATTTGGTTAGCTTTTGGTTTGGGCACTGTGTGAACCAGGAGACTGAGTCAACTCAGCAGACAATTAAATGCGTTGCACTTCCTGATGAGCACTTGGGTGGCTTTTCTTCTTCAGCACACATGTGGAGACCTTCCAGGTATTATGCCAAGCACCACAGCAGCCACACATTAAAAAAAAACCAAAAAAAAACCCAGGCAGAGCTTATGCCACCATCTTGACGTTTTGGCCCACACTGTGTGGATACCCCTGCTGATGTAGGTGGAAATCCCTGGTTTAAAAAGGTGGAGTAAGGATCTGATCAAAGGCAGCCATGTGGCAGCGGCAAGGGCTGATTTTAGCTGCATGGAACGGGAAAATCTGCAATCGTAGGATGCTGTCCGTTTTTCGCCTGGCACAAAATAGCAGAGGAATGCATATCTGCTCCCATTTGATGCTGATTTCCACTTCAGGGGCAGTGTGCACACCACAATTCTAGCCTAGTTTAACTGGCTGAGGGAAGGACAGGGCAGAAGTCATGGTCTCCCATGCCAGTTGGATTCTCACACCCAGGTTGCCTTATGCAGGGAAAATGCAACCCAGCTCAGATTGTGAGGGTATTTGCAAAACCAGCTCAGCCAGGTTAATGGATTTATCCATATTTGTTGCGAGTTTGCAACGAATGCAAAACCGCAAAATAACTCATTCAAGTGAACATGAGCCAAGCTCAGAGTGTTCTCTGAATCCGGCCATAAGGTTTCTCTCTCACTAGGGTAAGTGTGCTGTTTTGTGAACACAACTGTAGCCACAAGGGGGGATTCAGTCAAATTTAGCACTGCATGTGAACGCAGCAGCTTGATCTTTATCTAACCCGATTAAGTGAGTTGTATGAATGCAGCGTCTCTGCAGGTTAGGAATCTGAATTTTGATTGGCAGCAATTCTGTGGAATCTGAAGGAGAGGAAGTTATGTGACCTGATGGCTTTTAACCCCCACCCCCCTTGAATTTGTCATTCCCAGCCCTACCTTCAGAGGGCCGGGAGGTGTCTGAACATAATCTGAAGGCTGCCTGCTTGTTATGTCATTCAAATAAAAACGTTTGGCTTGGGGTAATTTTTTCCCTAGCTTTGCACAATACATACAGACAGCCTGAGAAAGATTGCATTTAGAATGAATTCTCCAAGTCGAGCATCTTCCTAGACTGCAACCCCAGATCTGCTTTCAACAGACGAGAATCTCTGTAGCTCAGGGTTGAACTGTGGGGTCCTTGGTGCTCTCTGAGCTTGGCTGTTGGCTTGCAGACGTTTCATTACCCAACTAGGCAACATCTTCAGTGCTAGAAGGGAGTGGGTTTTGCTCCCTGTTTATATACAGTAGCTTGCCCTGCCAGTGTTGGTCGGGGGGTGTTTCTCCTTGGTAGTTCCTTGATTAGGGACTATTAGGGACTACCTACCCTACTCAAGGAACTACCAAGGAGAACCCCCCTTCCCTTCCCTTTATAGAGCAGTGACTCTGGGTGGTATCAGAAGATTAAAACCATCACAACAGTATAAACCCATGACACCCTAGTTAAATAACCCGCCCAAACAGAACCGCATCCCAACTGAGTTTGCCCAACCTCCTGGCCCAAATGACTGGGGGAAACATGAACAGGGTGGGGACCATCCGGATCTCTGGGCGGAGGCTGTTCCACAGGGCAGGTGCAGCCACCGAGAAGGCACGACTCCGGGGCCCAGGAAAATGGCATGATTTGATGGATGGGACCTGGAGCGTGTCCTCCCTGCTAGACCTGGTGGGGTGAGCAGAACCAATGGGTAAGCCAACCCGTGAAGGGTTTGCAGAACGATTCACACCTAGGGAAGCTGATTGGAAGGGAGTGATGTTGGGGCCATGCATCAAGGAGAACCACGAGGGCTCTCAGTTGATGGGCGCTCTGGAATGAAAGGGACCCCGTAGCTAAGAACCTGATTTCTCAGAAATTGCTCTCAGTTTGCTAGCGTTCCCATTCGCAGCACGAAGTTGGAGAATCGCAGCCTCGCTGCAGATTCCCATTCAAACGTCTCGCCTGCAACTGCAGACGTGCAGCCGCATTCCGGAAGCGGGCTGGACCATCGTCAGGTGGAACCAGCAAGACTTGCACGAGGAGGCCCAGCAAAACGGAATGAAGAAAAGTTGTCTACTCAACAACCACTTCCTTTCGTCAGCCTTTACTCCCCGGCAAACAGCAAACCATCTTTGCTACTGCAAACACTTGGGAAGCTGGTAACTGTTTCCATACAATGCGGAAGTCGCAGCACCTTACAATCTGCTCATCAGCAGAAAAGGGGCCATAAGTAGATCAGCAAGCATCTAGACCTCCGCTTTCTGATGGCTACCCAGTGGAAGCTTTTTTTGTTGCCCTAATGCCCACAGGGGACATAAGTGAGAGGGCCCTGCTCAGATGGAGCTCCATGGGATTAGATAGCAGTCTCTGGGATTTTGTACAGGGTTCTAGAGAAAGACTCCATCGATGCCCACTTCCCAAGCTGCCCAACAATGATTAAAAGCTGTTGCAGATTTTCTAGTCCACTGAAAATCAGAACCCTGCTTGCATCTTTCACATTAACACATTTTATTAGAAGGCAGACGCCTTTGTGAGCCGTGGCTCAGTTCATGTCTTTATGCCTTTTAATAAAAAGTTAAAAGTTAGTCAAGAAGGGTGCTACCAGCTGCTTGTGATTTTCTGCTGCTGGAGACTAACACGGTCTCTTCCTGCGATGTCTCGTTTGTAGAGTAGAACTTGCACTTAAAAAAAAGTGGAAATCCATGTCTGTGTGTGGAGCTTGGTCCTACATTTCCAAGAGTATAAACAATGTCTTCCTTTGCAAGATCCTTGTGGGAAGAAGGAGGAGGAGAAGAAATAATAATAATAATAATAATAATAATAATAATAATAATAATAATAATAATAATAATAATGGAAAAAGGGGGTAAGTCTGATAGACATGCCAGCTGAAAACAGAGATAAGCAAACATTGGAAAACATTGTTCAACACTCAACATTTTACACAAATGCACACCCGCACAGCAAGAGCTACGACTTGTTTTGGTACCTAAAATCCTGTGGGTGTGGTAGAGGGTAAGGCCTGGCAAAAAACTAATCATATCACATATTCTGACACTGAGAATGAATTCGAGGGTGGCACTTGCTCACACCAGCCATCTCTGAGATCCTGGCTGACTCATTGTCACTTTGGAAAAATGTGCATTTTCCCCCTTCTCAGTAGCTTTCATAGCTTTCTTCGAAGCGGGTTTATGACAGAACTGAGGCAATGTGGGTCATTTGCACCTCACTAGGAAGGGTGGGGTGGAGGGATTCAGATGCTAGATTCCGGGGTTTTATGCAAAAAGAGAACAGGATGTCAGGACCTTAAATATACATAAATCCAAGAATGAAAAAAGGCAGCTTGGCAAGTAATGAGTGCCATTTCCAATGTAGCTGGTGAAATAAGGCTGCTGAATGCTTTTTGTAGAAAACCAGTGATAACAAAAAACCCCAAGCAAAACCAGAGATAACAAAAGCTGTGTTCTGAGTAACTTGATTATGGAACATCAACGATTTCCCTTGTTGAAAAAATTATTTTTGTGTTTCTATTTAGTTTTCAGTTTTGGGAATCTACACTCTCCATGACAAAGGCAAGGGCAAAGAAAATTATATGCCCTTTCTTAAGAGGGTTAATAATTCAGTTCTATATTGCCTTTTTAACCTTCTTCATCAGCATTATTTTCCTCTCCAAATGTATCCTCTGAACTTTAAAAAAGCATGCTGCAGTTCATTTTAGCAATTGAACGTCGCTATGGGGAGGAGGCAGAGAAAAAAAAGAGGAGAAAAATTGGATATAAATGAAGGGCCGCAAATCACGGCTTAGGACCGGAGTCCCTTAAACCTGGTATGGGCCCCAATAAACACACCAAGTGAGAAATAGGATAACCCTTTTATTTGAGCGCTCAAATAACAAGGGGGTCTCTCCTCTGAAAAGGAGAGCCCTTTGTGTTAGTGGACAGCATCTTTTATACCATTATCTATAAGATACAGTTACAAGCATAACATGATTATTGGGCAATTTCTGTCACAGGGTACATAGGCATGCATACATTTGTGTTATCCATGTTAACTGTACACTACATCTACACCCATCACCATTTAGGGATTTCTCCCCTCCTTCCGGTATACAATTCCACATTGGCCCCTCCTTTGGGAGTGGAATGATCTAATCGTGGGAGGAGAATTTAACAGTACAATTACCTGTCCGGTTACTTTCGGACAAGATATCCCCCATGTGCGCATGCTTGCATGCTTGTATTATCTTCTACTGGTTCTGGTTTGTATTTCCTTCCCTCATCTTCCATTCGTGCCATCTCCCAACTTATACCTATCATGTACTTGCCAGCCTCCCTCATATTCCAACTTATTCTTAGGCATCCTTATCCCCCAGGAGAACCTTGAAGCTCTTGAGACAAGGAAGCTATTATTTTCCTTGACCATTACAGCTTACACAGTTAGCTGAACACATGCATTCCTTATAAGAAGGATGCTGGTAAAATTCTGTCTCCACCTAAGCATGGATGACTTCTTTCAGATTGATGATATAGCATTGACGGAAACATTTCTAGCAACTTGGAAACAACAAAATGAAACCATCAGCGCTTCCAGCCCTTTGACTTGTTGCAATGGAATTGTTGCAACGGAAGAATGAGGTGTCAAAGATTCGTGTCAGAACGTGTTTGGATGGTAATCTCTTTGACAGGTTTGATAAACAGGCTACAAAATCTAATGAAAATGGAGAGAGTAGCAGCAGCATATCTTGGAAAGCTTATCTGGGATGGAAAAGTTGATTTTGGGTTATCGCTTGTCTTAGAGTAACTGAAATGAGCGAAACGTCATAGTCATAATGAAATAACTGCATTTAGCGGTATCAATGGGTAGAAATGGGATTTTTCCAAAGCTTCAGTGCAAAAGAAGCTCAACAGCAGATGCTCCCATGGAAGGACTGTCCTCTAATTAATATATTCTGGAGGAAGAAACTACTGTATATAAACTTCCCTTTAGGCCCACGTCCCATTAGACATAAGTGTTTTAATTCGGGGTTCACTTTATGTGCATGATCCCAGCTGGGCTTTTGAAGTTTGTTAAACTAAACTACTGCATGTGTCAAAATAGTTCCCTCTCATTACAGAGGACTGGCACCAGTTCTTGAATTTCAGACATTTTCCCACCATGAATGAATGTTATTTGCCTATATTTTAATAATACTTTTTGTTTGTTTGTTTAAAAGAAGAAAATGTTCTCTGCACCTTTCAGATACTAGAACTCAAAGTTCTCCCATGAAAAGGGACCCTGTTGCTTTTATGTCCATCTTGAGGTCTTCCCATGGTCATTGTTTCGAGGGATCAGTGTATCTCTGAAATTCTTTCTGATTCTATCCTAAGATGATCAAAAGCAGAACACAGTTGTCAGTCTGTGAACTTAGTCTTTACTTTGATGCTTTAGAACAGGGTTCTCCAAAGTGGTCAATACTGACCCCCAAGGATCGATGCGACTATCCAAGGGGATATTGTTGTGGTGGTGGTTATTTGTAGTACTATTAAAGTAGTATTTATTAAATTATTTTCATATAACAAAGGTTTGAGAGTCTATGAACAATCTGAAACTTCATGAAGTGAAGTTGAGCTGAAGAGTTTGGGGACCCCTGGTCTGGAAAGCGATCAGACAGCTAGTAATGGCTTTTAATTAAGGATGATACATGGAATCTCTTTCTTCAGAATTACAATCAAGGGGGAGTAATGACGATAAAGTAAGACCTTTACTTGTAAGCTTCCCAGAGGAATGGTGTTGGGCTAGATAAGTTTTTCCGAATGAAATGCGTTGGCATTGAGCAGCCAAGGGTTCCAAATAGGTTGAAGAAGGCTGGAACAGATGGGCTTTTTGGCTTAGCTCGGCAATTCATTTTGCTCTCTTGTTTTCCTCTGTTCAGAGAAACAACGTCCAAAGAGGCTACTGTATTGTGATTAGTTTTTCCTCTCTTTGAAGCTGGAAGGAGAAGGAGAAAAGGTGACACTGAGAAATAGTTGGAGCAGAGGAAATAATCTGTGGAAGACGAACCCAGGAGTGATTTTCTGACAGAGTCTTAAGAAATAGCACTGGGTTCAAACCATTGCTTTGTAGCCTTGCTGTGGAAGAGGAGGGTTAACACCCCCCACCCTCCCACCCCCCGACACACACGCAGAGTGGAAGATGTAGTTTGTTCCTCAGGAAGTTGTGGGCTGGCACACACTGCGCAGAACAAGTGCCCAGATAATATTCATGGTAGTTTCACCAGAACTTTGGAAGGTGCAGATACATGGAGGAACTGAGGGAGCCTTATTCCCCAACAAACTTGCGACCGGCTGAGCCAGTGCCAATGGTCACCATGAAGACCTTCCTGGCTGTGATCTGTGTCTTTGTTATTGCCCAACTTGTGGGGACTGTCCTCTATATTTTGCACCTCCACATGAAGTTAGACAAGGTAAGCCCCGTTTCTTTATAGAGAAGATGTCAAGGAGGGGTTTTCATGGGTGGGAAGGCAACTATGGCGTACCACAGATTTAATTAACGTGGTATCAAAAGTTTATTCTGCTTTGTGGTGTGTGGGTCAGTGTGTTGATCTTGGATTGCGGGTACCAAGGATCAGCCCCCATCTAGCTATGGAAGGTTATTTAATGGTTTGGGGCCACTTACACTCTTCCCAGTCTGACCTCACTCACCTGAGAGTTGTAGGAACACATTGGAAGAAAGAGCCCTGTGTATCTGGTCTTAGCTCCTGGTGGAAAGACAGATAAAAATCTAACGGATGGATGGATGGGTGACTCTTGATTCTTCTCATTCCATTGAACGGAAGGAAGAGAAAGTGCTTTCAGAGATGTTTCAAAGGAGAACATTTGAGGAGATTTCTCCTGGCTGTGCTATGGGATCTGTCTTTCATTCTCTCTTAATTGCGAGGAAGGGCCTGAGTGGGATCTGTCTTTCATTCTCTCTCCATCCATCTCCAGCCTCCCTGGCTTCCCGCACATCCATTCAATCCCAAAAGAAGGCCTTGGGAATTTGCTCCTCCCAAAGGGCTTGTTCATACTGGAAACTATGGCCAGCCAAGGAGGCTTCACAAGGATGGGAAGAGATGAAGCTGGAAATGGCCCCTCCCCTGCCTGCAGCCTCCTTGGCTTCTCATGCTTCCATTAAATCCCAAGGGAAGGTTCTGGGAGAAAACTTCTGCCACTGAGTTTTTCTTGGTTTCTTTCTTTCTTTAACAGAGGGAGGGCAGAGAGGCTGCAGAGGATGGAAAAATAGATAATAGGAACAAATAATCTTAGCAACATCCTCTACTACCTTGGAACAGCCAAGGAAACTCAAAAATGTATTTCAAAGACATTCAGAAAGATGCTGAGAATGGGGCAGCAAAAGGGAACCATCCAATTTGGGGCAAACTGGAGGGCTGACCTGGAGACAGTATCAGGCTGATGAAGTTGAAGGCAGCCTATGGTTCCTCCAGTGTCCGTCCTTCCCTGCCTACAGAAGCCTTCAAGAAAGGTGTTGGAGCTCCCACATGCGAAACTCACTCCTTTGCAATTGATCAGCCACTCCCTTATATTGCAGTCAACCATTATTAGGCTACATAAATATGTAACCAAAAAAAAGCAAAAAAACGGCATTCGGACCAGCATCAGCCATTGCCTTGTTTGCACTGCCGCAACACGAAATGTAGCTACCTTGTTGGTGAGAAGGAGGCAAGGGGTGGAAAGTTGCAGGTCTCTGTCTAACTCAGCCATAATGAGTCCCTGATTCTTCCTTTCTGTGAAAATACTGTCCGTACAGCCAAGGGTGCACCGAATTATTTCAGTTCGCCCAATACACCTAAAGTCTCTGATAAACAGACTCTTTCTGCCTAAAGAAAGCAAATTCAGTTCTGGTCTTCCCCAAATTTCTCCAACGCAGTGCAACGTATGCAAGGAACAACTGACGAACAACTGCGTCTTCATCATTGTTGCAACAGAGGTGGTTACAAAGGGAGTCTAGCTATTAGATGGTTTTTGATTTGCTGGCTGCATCCAGGGTATCCCCCACAGGGTGAAGCAACAGTCAACCGCTCTATCCCCATGAGCTGGCTTTCATCTGTCCCCCACGTTTTGTATGGCGCACACACTGCACCTCGTTTCGTGGGATGATAGCGTGGGAAGGGACTCAAGCGGTCAGCGAGCCCAGCCCCTGGTGCGCCACGCATTTTAACCAGCGTATTCTGCAAAGCTGGCCGAGGGCTCCATCTAACTGTAGTGCTTTGGGAACCAGCGTAACCTGGTTGGACAGAAGAGACTGATTTGAGCATGGTCTTTGTCCGACATTTTGGCCTCGATGGCTGGGAATGATGGGAGCTGAAATCCAACAGCTCTATCCCCAGGCTTAGAATGGGTGGTAGACCCCTTGTAAGTTGTTTTGGTCTTTTCACTGTTTATTGATTTTACTCTTTTGATGATACCTTCTGTGCTTTTATTGTGCTTTCATGGTGGCCTTCTGTAAGGTTTCCAGAGTTGTAACAGATGAAGGCAGCCAATCAATCAATCAATCAGTCAATCAATCTGGAAGACCTCTGCCTGAGGAAGGCTGCTTTAAATGTTTAATTTGTCTGCACGGTGTTTACAATTCTCAGTTTATTAACATTTACATCTTTAACTGTGTTCTGGGTCCAAGACACTATGAAATCCAGAACCAGTGGCAGGGGTTGATTCTTCCAAAGTAGAATAATAATATAATAATAATAATAATAATAATAATATATTAAATTTATACACTGCCCAACTCAGAGACTCTGGGCAGTTTACTAATTGTTCAAAACATTAAAAACAAGAAAAGCAACAAGAAACCAAAATAAGTAACTAAAAGGGGTAAAGATGGCAGGATGACAATTTGGGTGGGAAAAACAGCCTACGTTAAGAGGGCGATGTCAGTCATCCTGGCCACAATTGTTTAGGGGAACATCAATGCTTCAGAAAAGGGTTGGCTGCCCGGCTGAGTCACAATCCTTCCGGCTAACCTACTTAAACAGAACCGTGATGGGGATGCGAGGGGGGTGGGGGGACTGTATGCTGTCCTGATTGCTTTTGGGGTGGAACCAGGGCAGGGGCAGGGACAGGATGGGTGTCTCTTGACTTCAGTAATCCCCTCCCTTGTTTCTGAGAAGTAGCCCCTTGCAGCACTGAGCAACCGTTTCCTCTGAAGCTGAGCAAGTCAACTGCCTTCAGCCTACTCAGAACTGAGGCCACTTCATCCTGTTGAGCTGGATCTGCTGTAGTTTGAACCTTATTTAGAAGAGAGAGACCGAAATCACTGAGACCTGAGCTGGTCACGCCTTGCACTGATCATGAGTGAATCTGGATTCAGCCCATGTGTTCAGCCAGGAAAGCAAGAAGGGGATTAGATTGCGGCTATGCCTGCTCACAGGAAGCCTGCTGTTTCTGTGTCATCTTCCTGACTTTGGCCAGCACCCTAAGCTAAGATAGAGTGAGATCTGCGGTTCAGCCTAGTTTTGATATCATGTGTGAATCTGCCTCTAATGTGATATGACCTTATCATGTCCTGCCGTAATATGACTGTGCATGACACCAGCCCTGCAGATTAAGATTGAATTTACTGTTTTTTTACAGAGTAAAACAGGCAAAAATCTTGCTAAGAGTTGGTCCAAGGGGTGAACAGGTGTCAGGATATTTCCCAGCCTGTGATCTGATATTTATTTATATCCTCAACTTCTTTTTATTTTTAAAAAATAAAAGATGGGGGTTGTGGCCAGCGAGGATGAGCTGCTTGTGTTAAAAGTTCTCTTCTGATGAGAGAAAATGGATTCATCACTCAATTCTATTTGCATATCTTTGCGTGGGGCAAACATGATCGAATTGAAGGGGAAACACCTCCAGGCGTGCACTAGTTTTAGATGGTGTATAGGCTTTGCATTTGGGACCATCTTAAGAAGAAGTGCAAGATAACGAAGGGAAAGACAGGCAATGCCTTTTAAGTCAATGCTTTCTGTAACCTATTTCTCACCGGTACTTAACGTGAAAAAGTATTCAAGCGTTCCAGTTGACTCATTTAGCCAACCGGCTGATTAAACTTTGCAGCCATGATTCTAATACTTATTGTGGGCTGTGATGACTTTCCCTGACAGATGGGCACCGACATGACTTTGCAAGAAGATTTCGTGTTCCTGAAGCGAGTACAGAACTGCCGGAAGCCACCGGAGGATGAGATCTCCTTTCTAGATTGCGCTAAGATTTCAGAAACCTTCCGAGATCTGCTGGATTTGCCCCAAAAGGTAGTGGAATTTCATCTGTGCCTGAGTTGATCTAAGCATCCTTTCCTTGTTTTCTAGAGTGCCCCAAAGACAACAGTAGGCAGATGCAAAGCTTGGGGGAGACAAAGCGGATTTCTCAAACATCAGCCCCACAGATTGCTTGTTCTTCAGGTTGAGCGGTGCTGTCTGGCTGGGGTCAAACACCACACGCTTGACTTCACACTTGGTTGAACACGGGCGTTCACAGGATATGGTGAAAAAAGACAAGTTGGTGCCCATGATCGTGTGACACACATAAAAGAACCCGCCAATGCTTTGATTGCACCGGGGTGACCACCATCTTGACTTTCTGACCATACTTTGCGGATACCCCTGCTTGGACACTTCGTAGTTCAGCATAGTTTGTGATCTCAACCATTACCTTAGTGTGTGGTCTGAATCAGACCATTATGTTAATCCATAATATGGCTTATTTGGACACTGCATGTTCTGTGAATGCAATACCTTTAATGCATGTCAAGATGGGTTAGTCAACCTGGTGTCCATAGATCCTACTGTGATAGTTTCCTGTCGTGGCACCTTTTAGGGCCAATGAAACAAAGACGAGGTGGTGGTCGTGGCTAGATGAGAGTACCCCTGACTCTTGTTTTTACACACAATGCATGTCAAGAAGGGGCAGGGCTTCAGTCCTGTGGTTGTGGCTGCCATCTTGGCTTTTTGGACCCCTTGGGCCTGTGTCTCCTCTCTGTGCAGACAGAAGAGTAGAACAAATTGCTCCCGTTTTGTCTGTGGGTAGAGGAAAGGGGCAATTGCTGGTTCCATCTCTTGGTGTGGAGAAAGGAGAGAATGCTGATCTCCTGTGGCTTTCCTCACTTCTGCATGGAGACCTCCTTGTTTTTTTAATACCCTGAGGAAGATGGAGCTTAGCTTGAGGCCAGGTCAGGAGACTTTGCTTGGTCTAAGAGGAGGCAGAGTGTCAGCCCTTCAAGGTAGGCCAGACTAGGATACCAAAGTCATACAGGCCGATACTACTTTTATTATAAAGCTATAGTAACAGAAGCTTGCAAGTCTGAATGCGCTTCCCCTGTCCCCCCCTTTATCATCACAAGAACTAGGGAGGGTCTTATCTGAGGTGCTTCCTCGGATTACAGTTCTGCCCTGGACTCTGGTTCCTTTTAACTGACTGTTGTCTTGGTACTGTAGCAGCTCTTCCTCCTGTTCCTCGAGGTTATTCCTCCTTCCCGTTGCATCACTTCATCCCCGTGATCCGTGGGCTCCCTTATGGTTCTAACCCTTCATCTGAAATTCCATTTATGCTAGTCTAGGCATTCCAGCATCCTCCCACCTATTGCCCTCCAGATGTGAGACCATAGCTGTGAATTCGGCAGCTGCCTGAATCCCACAGCTGTTGGAATGGTGGGAAGTGGTGTCCAGCACATCTGGAAATGTGCCGGGTTGGAAAAAGCCTGTTGCAGAGGCCTAGGCTGGGAAGGAAGCAAGGGAAAAAGATAACGTTTATGCTAAGAGGAGGCTAGGGACATAGAGAAACTAAAACCCACTTTTGAGGGCCAAAGAAAGTGACGAGGCTGCGCTGTCTTCTTGGAAGTAGCATTTGCGTTTTCACACCCTAATTTTACTCATGCTTCCGGACTCATTCCTGTACCGTAGTGTTAAATATAGGTTTTCCTGTCCCGGCATTTTCATCATGCAGAACCCAAGGTGGCCGCTACTTAAGAATAAATGATTAAGAAGCAGTAATGATCACAGATAATCTTTAAAATGAGAGGTCACTGCCCCAAAGTCTAGGGAGGAACATATGGCAGATTAACTCACCTCCCCTGCTTATGTCAAGGAATTGCTCTTGATTTAGGATTAAGCGATAATCTTGTTTCATGTGGAACCTAGAGCATTCCTCCCTCTTTCTCTGGCGTTGGAGGAGATGCATCCAAAATGCAAAAAAGGGACTTCCATGATTTCAGCAGGACTACTTTAGCTTGTGAATCCTAGATGCAGCTTCCCTGAAGAAGGAGTATATAAATATATTAAATAATTGCATTCAATACAGCACAGTATATGATCTGATATACTGTTCATTGTTTGAGCGACTTAAAGTCTTGTTGTGTTCCTTCCCTTTCCTGTTTGCCTTCTGGTGATAAACCAGGTTCAAGTGAGGTTTAGGGTAGATTGAGAAACATCTTAGGATGACCTGGAGGCACTTCTCAATAGGGGGTGTGAACCTTCCAGAGGCATGGATTCCAACTTCCAACTTTTCCAGCACTGGCCATCTTGCCCAGAGAATAGAAGTCCACCCATTTGGAGGAGGGTCCTGTGGGACACCCAAGAGTGAGGACCTGGCCTGAGAAAGGTCATAAGAAGAGATGTTGGGATCACAAGTTTGGTGATTTAAGGAGAGGGAGGGACAAAGCCATGGAATGTTGTGAGGTCCCGTGAGATGTCCTTTCCTGGAATGAAATGGGCAGCAGCATTAGAGTAAGAAGCGTCATGGGATTGAAAATGAATTTGGGAGCAGATAGAGATGAATGGAATGGAATGTCCTACCAGATGGCAAGAGAAGAGATGGTTATGGTAATCAAGGGGAGCATACATGAAGCTGGACCAAAGAGAAAAGACCATATATTTGGGGCATGTTCAGACAATATGCTTCACTAGATCCGATGAAGATCTCACCTAAGCATTTGTACTACATCATGTGTTCGGTTAGTGTTAATCTTGCATTTTGTGGGTAGATGGGTGGATTAGTGTGGTGTGTAAATCCACTCTACTTAGTTAACTTGTAGTTCATACACTGGGTGAACCCAGAAAATGGGTTAATTCAGAAACCAGGCTAAATATGCAGTAGAAATTCTTCTTTTCATTGCTCAGAATAGAATATCTTGGGCTAATGTGCTCCCAGACACATCTCTTATTTGCCAGGTTTCTTGTTTCTTCTGCAGTTTGCTTTACACTATTTTTTTTAATGTAGAAAAACAAATTGCAGGTGAAGGTGGCTCGCCACCAAGCACTGCCTTTGCTTCTAAAGACACCGCTGTGCCCTGGGGAGGTTGCAGACGTTTGTAAAAACATCAGAAAGCAATAGCTGAAGCCCCTAAACTTTGGTTTGAAGGTGGTCTCAGTGTCTCCCCACCACAAAAGAAAGCCATCCTGAGCAGGCAAGGCCCCCGTCTCAGGCAGAAGGAGCTAACAGAAAGCAACTTCACCAGCCCGACTCTGGTCCTGTTCATCGTGGTAGCCACACAGTGAGGTGTTTTCCAAATTAAAAGCACATCTGGGGGCCAGCAAATGTTGAACGAGATCAGTGTTTCTCAACCTTGGCCACTTGAAGATGGTTGGACTTCAACTCCCAGAATGGCTGGCTGGAGAATTCTGGGAGTTGAAGTCCACCCATCTTCTAGTGGCCAAGGTTGAGAAACACTGAACTAGATCGAGGGTGGATTATTTTGGTATGTCCCATTGGCGCCAATAAAATATACTAGCTGGGCAGCCTTTCTTGATTAGGCATTTGGGAATTGCTTGTAAATTTCCTCCAAATCAAAAATGCTGCTGCCAGTGAGATTTTGAGCATGGGGGGGATACATTGGCATGATACTTGCTGGACCTTGGAGCTGTGTCTTCTCCGTGGCTGCACCTGCCCTGTGAAACAGCATCTCCCCAGAGATTCAGATGGCCCCAACCCTGTTTGCCTTTTGCGAGGCTCTGAAGACCCGGCATCGGAGCCAGCAGGCTAGCTGAGCTGGGCTGTTGTTTTCCTATGAAAGTTGTTCGCCCTTGGATGCCTGGAGTTATATGTTGTGGGTTTTTTTGTGCATGCGTTTTGAATCCCTGTACCCCAGCCAGAGTTGCTGGTGTGAGATGGGCGGCTGTATAAATCATATAAATCAGTAAATCAGTAAATAAAACTGTTTCTTTCTATTCAACAGGTTCCAGATCAAAGGAGGGCAGCTATGCAAACAAGTAAGTGTCTGCAGCTTGTAGAAAGCATCATTAACAGCTCATTGCCAAAAAAGGCCAAAAAAAAAAAGGCAACGAAAAAATAATAATAGCACCAGCAAATTGGTTATGAATGCTCCTGTATTTTTGGGCGCATCCTGGCCCTCTGATATTTTGTGGTGTGTATATACAGAACTCTACTTTCTGGATAAAGCAATTGAAAGTTTTTGGAAATGTTGGCAACCGTCTAGTTGCACAATCCTCACTTGGAAAGTAGTTCTTTTTTGCCAGCACTGTGGGACATTCCTGAATTTTTCAGTCCTGTGTTTGGTGGTTCTAGAGTGTTTTTCCTTTCTGGACCAGCCAACACCTCCTTTTTCTTAATTCTTCTTTCTTCCCACCCCAATCTGTTCCTCTAATCCAGAGTTTCTCCACCTTGGCCACTTGAAGATGTGTGGACTTCAACTCCCAGAATTCTCCAGCCAGCCATTCTGGGAGTTGAAGTCCACACATCTTCAAGCTGCCAAGGTGGAGAAGCACTGTTTAATCCCACCACTGGAATGTTCTTCTACAAAGCAAGTTACATGTTACGTGATAACACTCTGGCCAGCCTTGAAATCCAGTTGGGATCTGATTCTACTGCACTATCATGGATTACAGGAGTGCAAGGGCTTATGACAGCTATTTTGGTGCAGTGGTTCAGGCACCAGGCTAGAAACCGGGAGACCGTGAGTTCTAGTCCTGCCTTAGGCACAAAGCCAGCTGGGTGATCTTGGGCCAGTCACTCTCTCTCAGCCCTAGGAAGGAGGCAATGGCAAACCACTTCTGAAAAACCTTGCCAAGAAAACTGCAGGGACTTGTCCAGGCAGTCACCAGGCATCAACACTTGACTTGAAGGCACACACACACAAAAGGGGGCGGGGTCCTGAGGCCATCTAATCCAACCCCCTACTTAATGCGGAAATTGAAATGAAACCATCCTGGGCAAGTGGATGTCCAAAGTCTGCTTGAACATATGCAGCAAAGGGGAGCCCACCACCTTTCTAGGAATCTGCTTCCACTTTTTAAAAGTATTTTCTAAAGATCAGTTCAAAACTAAGAGTCTGGTAGCACCTTTTCTGCCGTTGCAGCTCACGAAAGCTTCTGCCTTTTAATAAAATTTGTCAGTCAGAAAAGTTGCTACCTGACTCCTGATTTTTTTGCTACCATAGTCTTAAGACAGCTCTCCTCCTACAATGTCTAATGTTCAACTGGAATCTGCTTTCCTGTAACTTAAATCCATAATTCCATACTTTGCCTTCTGGAATGAGTGAAAGAGAGTGGACATTGACCTTCTTTGGTGTACATCTTTGTCATCTTTGATCATTGAGAGTTGAAAGTACTGGATGACAACCAGTCAAATTCTATTGGTCTTATATTCTGCGTTATGTGTTTTAATTATTTCTTGAAAAATTAAAAAATAATAAAAATAACCAAGAAAATGACTATCCGTTAGCAGCCAAGATGGGTCAAGAACAAGTCAGGCCGTTTGGCCTGTCGCAGCCAGGCGAGTGACGGTTGTTTTTATTTCAGGTGACAAGAAGCCATTTGCAAGCATTCACTTGGCAGGTGTGAACAGCGGGGGCAAAGGTGAGCACTGGCATTATTTTCTGGGTGCTTGCGATGAAGGGGTTAGAGGTGACCCTCTCTACCAAGAGGTGGTTGCATTAATTCTTGAGACAGTTGATACGAGAAGAACGGTTAGGGTAGAATTTGGGTGAAATTATGCCCTGAAGTCAGTTCTATCTAGGACAGGGGTCCCCAAACTCTTCAACTCATTGACCCCTCCATGAAGTTTCTGATTGTTCACTGACTCCCATCATTAATGGGAAGGGTGCATCTGATGAGCATCAACCAGGGCACTGATGTTTGGTTGGGGACTGGTGAGTTTTAGTCATAAGTCATCATGCTCTTCCAGGTTCAGTCTGTTCCTATTGATCCCCACCATTTTCTCACCCCCTTTTGACCCACAGCCATTTTGTCAATCCCTTGGATAGTCCCATCGACCCTTGGGGGTTGATATTGACCACTCTGGGGAACCCAGATCTAGGATCTATAGCTGGAGAGCCCCTCCAAGGTCAGAGGCAATACAGGTAGTCCTCAACTTACAACATTTGTTTATCAGCCATTCAAAGTTACAATGGTGCTGAAAAAAGTGACTTATGACCGGTCCTCACACTTAGGACTATCACAGTGTCCCTGCGGTAACGTAATCAAAATTTGGGTGCTTGGCAACTGGCATGTATTTATGCTGGTTGCAGCGCCCCAGGGTCATGTGATCATCATTTGTGACCTTCCCAGCTGGCTCCTGACAAGCAACGTCAATGGGGAACCACGTGATTCACTTAACAACTGCATGATTTGCTTAATGACTGCCACAAAAAACTGGGTGTGGTCACATGAAGCCTCACTTAATGACCACACTGTTTAATGATGAATTTTCCAGTTCCTATTTGTGGTGGTAAGTTGAGGACAACTTGTATACTGCTGAATGGTTTGGGGAAGGATGGGTGCAAGTGATTCCTGCCTGGATATCCTGCAACTTCACATACGGGCTGGGATTCTGCTCTGTAGTCCTCGATCTTCTGAAGGGTGAGAGGGGAGAAGCCCTTTCCAGGGACAGTGCGGGAACTGTGCAACTCCCTTCTGAAGGACCTTTCCATGGCTGATGGCTTCTTCACGGAAGAATCTGATTTCTTGCAAATGACCTGGTTCATTTCTCTCACTGGTGAGCGTTAGTCAAAACGTTAGCGGTCCACCAGTCATTTGCATTTCTTCAAAATTTATGATGCAAAGGAATTGGTGGGGAAAGAGTCTGTTCCACAATATTCTGCTGTTCCACAATGTCACGCCCATTTGCATGTCATATTGATGAGGAGAAGGCAGCTTTTTCCATTACACCCTGGGTGCCTCCTTCCTTTCTGCTGCCTCTTCGCTTGATGTTGGCTTGTTAAGGGAACACAGAAGAACTCTGAATTAGGTTTTGCCCCCACCTATTTCTGTACAGAATTGAGAGAACATCTTGGATCCATCTTGGATCCAATGCGTGCTTGTTCTGCTAACGCATCCATTTTGTTCAATGGGCTTGCTCCAGAGCAGATGTGCATCAACCAACCAATGCATTTATCTGGGGAGAAGCCAGATTAAAGAAAACAGAACCTGTTTCTGAGTTACACATGTGATAGGGCTGTAGACTACCGTATCTTGACTAATTGACTCCTAGAAGAAAGGAGTTTATTTGCCTGGGGATTTCTTTCAGTGAAAATAGTTAGATTAATTGCTTGGATATATGTATACAATTGCAAAGCCCTATTATTTTATTTTGTGAAAAGTCCATTACCTAAAGGTTTGGGTTCTGGGTGAAGACCTTTTTTAAAAAATTCCCAAAGACTTTTTAACTATTACTATATTTTACAATACTTTTCCCTGTAGTTTTGAAAAATAAAGCAAAACAAATGAACAAGGACATGAAGAGTTCAGGGTTAAACAGAAATCTGAAATAAAACCTAGAGGAAATGTAAAAAAAAACACTAATGGGCATAGGTATACACACAAACCCACATGTCATATTTCATATTTCAATGACATCTTTAGATTAGTTGCACTGTGGCTGTTCATTCACAATGGTTTTACTCTGGCCCTGTTTTTAAACCTATTTTGGATTTTATTATTTACTTGCTACACCATAGCTTTAACTTTTGCTGTAAAATACCTGGACTGGAGTATATTTGCTTGTTTTCTGTTGAGCAATATAGGAACATGGGGTTAAATGAAGGCTCAGACGTGCTTCAAGCTTGACACTGAGAGCTGTTCTAGTCATGTCCCCTTGAAATCCATCTGATTCCATGGCTCCAATTCATTGGACATAAATTCATTAACTCATTAATAACACAGGACCTGTTTTCAGAGGTGACATGCCCATGCCTTGGACAGAACATCATTGGGGAAGTTGAATTGGATGGACCTCCTGATCTGGTTTTGGAATGAGGACAAAATGCTCACAGAGTGTAGAGGGATGAGGGAATGGCCTTGAAGGACAGGAGGAAGAGCTAGACTGTGGCTATCAAGGCCTCAGTCAGATAAGAGGGGGTTGAGCCCAGGCCAAGAAACTAACTTGAGAAAATGTCTTAAACAAGACCTTCCCTTGTTCACATGTAGATAAGGTGAGGGAGGGGGGAAGCACATTCATGCTTGCAGGATCCTGTTACAATAGCTCAGTGTTTTTCAAACTTGGCAACTGTAAGATGTGTGGGCTTCAACCCCCAGGATTCCCCAGCCAGCATGCTGTAGCTGATCCAATAAGAGTGATCCTGACTTACATGGCATTGGTTTCTTAGTCTGGTATACCTTGTAGGGCTGACACAGACTAAATGAGATCCATTATCTTCTTCGCTACAGTTCTGCACTGGAAGAATACGATCTACGCCCCAACAGATGAGGTGTTTTTCAACCAGGATGGAAAGATCAAAATTGTCAATGGAGGGCGGTATTACATTTACTCCCAAGTCGCCTTTTGCAGCAAGCCAGAGCTGCATGCCCCATTCAACGTCAACGTCTATCTGAACCTGCCTTCGGAGTCAGATCAGTTGCTACTGAAGGGAGTGGGAACTTACAGCAGCTCAGAGGACCTGTGTGGCCTGCAGTCCATTCATGTGGGGAGGGCAGTGGAGCTCCAGTCAGGCCATTACATCTTTGTGAATGTGACGGACTTCTCAAGAGTGAATTATGGCCGTGGGAACACCTACTTTGGCATCATTCAGCTCTCTTAGGAAAGGCGCTTAGTTTTGTTGACCAACATCACTTCTCCCATCCTCCAACGATATTTATGGACTCTTTAATCTTTAGTTCTAGTTCCTTTATAGGTGTATTTTATTTAATTTATTAAGAAGGAGTGGAGGGTGAATCATTCAAATCAGAGGGTTATCAAAGACAGGCAGGCCTCAGGGGGAGATGTTATAAATTGCTGCCTGGAGAATAGCAGTGGTAGGTGCCATCTGAGGGTGCTGGCACACCCAGTTTCAAGACTGCATCTCGTGTAGTTTCCAGGGCTATTTGCTGAAGGGGCGAGCAGGCGTGCCTCCCAATGCAATGCGTACTTCACTAGTAGACTCTCTGAGGGGCGGTAGCTCAATGGGAAGGCATCTGCTTTGTCCTGAACCCTAACCCAGTTCAGTTATCTCCAAAGAGGGCTGAGAAAGACCCTTATGGAGAGCTGCTCGCTCCTCAGGGTCAACCAACTTTTCCCAACTGGATGCTCTACAGGTGTGCTGAGCTTCCTAAGAATGCAACTTATTGTGTATAAAGGTAGTCCCTCTTCTCCAAGGATTGAGCGGAATATATATACAGTATATTGGAGCTCTTCCTGAGGAGCAAACAATGAAGACAGCCACTTTCCAACTTACTGTCTTGTATAAACAAGAATCTAGGTACTCTGGCAGTACTTTGGCCGTGTGATCATCCAAAGACATGGGGTAGAGTGTGTGTGGTTTTGGCACAACGTATAAACCCAGCCATTATTATATATCAGCCATGTTTTACCACAAGAATCTACAGTGTGGACCCAAGGAGGATAACGTGGGGCCCCCGAGGTGAACTTCTTGCTGAATTATCCATGGGATCGTGAAATCTTTGGTAAGGTGGTTCCCAAACTGTTTGGACTTTCACAGCTCAAAGTGATGTTGCGTAGGATCAGAGATGACAACTCCTCTTTATGGCTTAGCACAGCATTTCTCAACCTGGGCAGCTTTAAGATGTGTGGACTTCCAACTCCCAGAATTCCCCAGGCAGCCAAGGTTAAAGCCACCAAGGTTGAGAAACAATGCCTTGGCATTACGTGTTAAGCAGGCCACTATGGTTTAGGCAACGAACTGTCATTAAAAATATGGTGGTTTGGCACAGTCTTTAAACTCATCCAGGGATTTATCTCCATGGGAACCAAGGTCCTGACTTGGAAGACTGCCATGTAAATTCTGCTTCCCTCGAACTTTATGGATTCATTGAATGAACGTGTCCCTCCGAAGCTGTGCATACAGGAAGGAAGACACAGATACGCAGTAGGTCACCAAAGCAGCTCTACAAATAAGAGAGAGACCTTCCACAGCAGCCCCAACTGACGAACGTGTGTGTTGTGATCAGACAATTTTGCCCCATATTCGTGGGCTTTATTGGAAGCTTTCATGACATTAATGAGGATTGTATTTCATCAAGTATAGCCAGGGGTGTCCACAAGGTGTGGTCAAAACAGTTAAACAGCTGACCGTGGTGGTGTTTTTTATGATAAACAGGTGGAGATTCAGCTGTACCCTTGTGGCCACCAGCTTGACTTTCTTGGCCACACCCTGCAGACATCCCTGGACAAAGAGGTTGAAAAACATGGCCTTGAGCTGTATGTAAAATGTGTCGTTTATTATTGTTACGGAAGCTGTTGCTATTCCATGCAGCTAAATGAAGCTCTTTTGATAAATGCTGGACGGTTTCATTCTTACCGGTTATGGAGTTGATAGAACTGAATTACAGTCATCTATACAATACATCAATCCACACAATATACATGTATGGTAAGGTGGCATTCCTGAGCAAAGAGGGTTCTCCATCCATCCAGAAAACTCAGCTGGCCTAAAACTGGCCACTCCTATTGCAAATCCCGCTTTGCCTCCCTTCCTACTCACTGTCCTCTCCAAGGAAATGGGGGCCCCAAAGATTTAGACTTGAGGCTGCCTCGTTTCCCCCCCCCTTTTTTTTAGACCATCTGAGATGTTCATAATTTATGTAATATGAACTGTGCAGAAAATAAAAAAGCTCTTTTGGATCTGGCACCTCGTGCAGAAGAACATACCTCTAGCTACCGTTGCAATGCAAACTAGATTATGAAAGATCTCTTTCACTCGGCCACAGAAACATCAGATCCAAACCTTCTTTTCTTCATCTGTGGCTAAGGAGTATGTGTCTGAGGGATGCAGTGTGAGGACACAGCAACCATGCAAAGGCTCGGTTTCAGTTTTTGATGGATATTGTTTGGCACAACAGATCTTTCAATATTAATCTCATGTTCCCGAGAGGACAGTTTTGGTCATACGCAGTATTTTAAGATCAGCTTCCACTCAGCTTTTCTGGTGCTGTGTTGGGGCTCCCCATCCATCCAGAAAGCTCAACCAGCATAAAATTGGCTGCCCCCTTTGCTGACCCTTCCCCTCCTCTCTGCCAGTCCCCTCCAAGGAAATGGGTGGGAAAGCCTCAGGGAGGTCCACAAGGGGGTCCAAAACTCAAGATGGCCCCACAACCCTGTGATCATAGCCCCATTCCTGGATAAGCATGCATGACAAAAACAGAAAGCCTTGGATCGTGGCACCTGCATGACTTCTTTAGCCTTCCCTTCCTCTGCAAAGCCTAAAGGATATTACACATCTTGAGGCTCCCTTGGACAGTCAGAAGGGGGAAATGCCCCTTTAGCCCCAGGACACTACGGGGGACTTAGAAGGCAGGGAAGGAGGTGGAGGCAGTGTCAAGGGGACACAGCAGAACAGAGGTTGCCCAGATGTGTTTGTGCTACAGTTAGGTGCAAGGAGAGACATAGCTCTGGAGCGACAAAAATTGGTGGCTGGCTGGGGAATTCTGGGAGTTGACATCCACCCATCGTCAAGCTGCCGAGGTTGAGGAAGACTGCTCTGCATGTTGTAGTGGATCTGAAGAAACTTTCTCATAAACGTTTTAGGAGAACCTTTTGCCATCAGTTCCAGCTAGAAAGGGCCTTTAGATGGGAATCTTACCTTCCACATCATAATAATAATTTTAAAAAAGGAACTTTTTGAGCAATAAATTAATGAAACACGCAAGCTCTGATCATACTTCAAACTTCATTTATGGGCAGAGCACGTGCAGTTCTTACCTACCATTTCTCCTTTCCTATAATTGCGTTCCTGGCTTTTGATGTATGGTTTTAATTGGATGCTTTTGGATATTCTGAACTCTGTTAGAAGCCTCCAGTTGCATTTCGCTATTGTAGGTGAACCGTCTTAGAAGTCGGATTAGCTGGTAAGGTTAGACATTTGGCTGGAAACAAAAACACATCACGATTCCATCTCATCCTGTTTTTAAAGAGCCTGCCAAGATGGTTGAAATAAAGCATTTTCTTTTGCTGATATTATCTATTTAAGCTTCTGTGTTTTTTTTTTAAACAGTGCTTTAAAAGATCACAGAGCCTTTTGCAACAACCTCCTTTCATTTTTAATCAAAACTATAATCAAGCTTGGGGGGAAAAAACCTGTCAGACCTGCTATAAAGAAAATCACAGATACAACTGCAAATGCACAGCCTCTTTTCTTTTAAAAATCCTCTTTTATTTCCTTGAAAACCAAAATTTAAAAATTGCTCAAAATAAAAATATTTTAGAAAAAGGGTTTGGCTTGCATCAGTGGTTGTGATGGAAAATAAAAACACAATGAGAGAGAAACTGAAAAGCAAAGAAGGAAACAAATAATGTAGGGTCTTAACAGAAACCTATTTACATAGAACTGTAAATATATATATATATTTATATATTATCCAATCAGGTTTACATGGCTTCGATTCCTTTAGTTCCGTTGTATATTCTTCCTTTTGTTTTTTAACAGCACAATCCTATACATTTTTACTGAAAAGTTCTCTGAGTGCAGTGGGACCTCCGAAAAACATGGGCTTAAGATTTTTGCAGCCTTAATTTTCCTTAAACACACACACACACACACACAACCTGGTGGATATAGTGAAAGCAAATATTGTATTCAGATAATAAGGCCAGCATTTCCCAAATTTTGGAGGCCTGGGGCACAGTGATTTTCTTGGCTTGAGGAAACACGACCAAGCAGAGATGGAATTAATGCTTTCCAAGGAAGTCCAAGGCTGTTTTTTTTCCTCAAAGGGATTAGCAATCCTGGGGAAAACAAGGATTCTTCCTCTTGGAAAAGGTCTCCTTCCTACATTCCAACCTAGAGATCCTTCATATGAGATGTCCGGAGATTTGGTGTTTTTTTCCTTGACTCTCAAGAGCATCTCAGCATAATGGTCTTCCTCCTGCCATGGTGCAGCTGCTCGTTCCCTGGGGTCTCCTCAAAATCGAAGAGAGGTGGATTTCAAACCACCCACTGACATGCTTCAGGCAGAGTTTTGGAATTGCTTAGCAGACATTGATCCAAGTCCTTGGAAGCACCTGGCCGGTAGTAAGGAAGCACAGAAATAATTGAAGGCCCCAAGGATCATCCAGGATGTCCCAGAAGACCATCTCTGCATTCAGTTCAGAGATACCTCTTCCTCTCCACTGCTGAATTTAGGAAGGTTTGGAGAGAGGTGCCACCAGGTATGTCTCAGAAGCTGGCAATCCTCAGTGCTGTGTGGCCAGTATCTGTAACGCCACCAAGACACTCCTCCACCCCACCCCTTCCCCAAATTGTCTAGGTTGTCTGCACATTTTAAAGAAGTTCCTTTATAAGATGACAACTGAACTGGAAAGCCTATCATACTTTTTTTTTTAAAGAAGGCCTACAGGGGAGGGTGCGGACAAGGACCAAAAGTGAAGCTAGCGTTCGCATTCAATGGTGTGCACGTTCCTTCATTTTAGCTGCAAAGCTAGCAGGGAAGATAGGATCTCACAGCCTGACAAGCTGCTGTTAAGAATATTTTTCAATATTCTGCCTGCTTTTGGGGTCTGGCAAGGTGAATCCCTGTGGGTAGAAAAGGGCAAACCGTAGACGTTTTGTGACCAGGAAAAGGCCAACTCCAGAGAGGTCATCCATGAAGTAAGTTGAGGATCTGCAGACTGCAGTATGGTATTCTAGGAGATACTCTTCATCCTGTCTCTTCACAACAAGCTTTCACTCACTCAGCTTGCAGGCATCTGCCTCTTTGTACCTTTCAGCTTCGTCCTTCAATCTGGTGGCCTTTGTCCTTTTCTGCTGCATCAACCTGCATCTGCTGTGGCAGCAGAAGAGCTTTGCCTTACAAAAAATGCAGTTGCGTCTTTTCTGTCCAGCAGCTGACAGCCGGAATGCAAATATTATCCCCCACAGTGCTTCATTGAGCAAATTCCATTCTTGCTATCATGCAGCTCTCAAAAAACCATCCTGCCTGCCAATGCGAAGTGCGAAGCAGAGCAACCCAACACACAAGACCCACTTACTGTAGGCAAAACGGGTCAATTCGCATTTGGTGAGGATTAACGTAGTATTCTCATTTCATTTCCTACCCAGGCAGACAAAGGTCTCTCCTTAACAACGCATGCTGAAGCATCCACAATCCCGTATTATCTAAGAGGGAAATTCAGTTGGTGCTATATTCCTGGCCCAAAGGTAAACACCTGAAACACTTGCTTTCTCCATCATAACAGAAGACATCCTTCCACATTAAAAAAAGAAAAAAAGAAACTTTTCCAGGACTAATCAAACTTTGAGCAACTGTCTCTGTCCCCTGAAAATGTTCTTTTGAGTGAAAATGTTTAAAACAGGATGTTTAAATCAGTGGAGGAACAGTCATCAGTCAATAAATGAAGTGCGCATGAAGCGATGCAGAACAGGCATCCTGCCTCCTAAATTTTGCCCAGTGTAAACTCAGATATTACTGGAGAAGGGTTGCTTTGTGATTTTTTCGAAGGCGATGGCACAAACAGGTGCCTTCTTAGTATGGAAATGCTCCTTTTCAGGAGCGGGAAAAGGCTAATGCGCAGGGCCTGGTTCTTCTCAGCTACCTCTGCTTAAAATGCTTAACTGACTAACCAGGGCAACCTTAATTAAGCATAAAATCAGTGGGGATACATGACTGTACATGTGCATAACTCTCAGCTGCTGGGTCTTTGCTTGAAGGCAGCATCGGGGGATCCACACTACTTTGCAACGAGCCTAAAGCTGTGAATCCAGAGCAGGCCCCCAGTGGAATTAAATCCATCATACTCTGAGATCCTTTGCCTAACATCATCTACAGAAAGGCCACGTAGGGGAGTTACTACAGTCTTAAGTATGGGGCAACAAGGGGGAAAACCTCACTCTTGTTTTCCTGATCACCTGAAAAAAGAAGTGCAAATCATTGTTTGGCTTTTAACTTGGTTGCAATTCAAGAAATGGTGCTTGTTTTTCCTGGCCCTCCCCCCCCAAAAAATAAATTAAGTAACATGCATTAAAACAAAAAGACAGGGGAAAGGGCCAGGCGCATTTTTCTTTCTGCATTTCCTCTGAAAAGTTTGCACTCGGCAATCTTTACTCCGAGTGGCAACCAATCACTTGCCAAGGGTGTATTCCTAGGAGAAGACGTGGTGAGCTATCAGAAGCTGCAGGCAGGTTTCTGTGATTCAGAGGGGGCCCGAACGGCCACTTCGGAGCAAATGTGTGCCGGCCATTAGCAGCATGCAAAATGGGCTTTTCGAACAAGGGAAAACATTGGCCGGAGCAGTGCTGTTCCTTTCCCACCCACCCCCGCAACAAGAACAAAACAGAAGAAGCAAAATACATGTGCATCCCCCAAAAAAACAGCGAGCAGAAAAGTCAGCCCATTTTCTGGGAATGCTGCGACGTGGCTGCAAACCTCCCTGAGAGGGGTTAAGGGATCAAGCCAGCACAGACGAACGGCGGCCTGTTTCTTCTCGGATACATTCGTCTGTTTGCTTCAATAACCTCCGGACCAATTTTTCTAAATCTTTCCTGGACTTCAGCTCCTCTTCCAAACATTGCTTCATTCGTTTGTTTTCCTGCAGCATGGAAGAGAGGCAGAGAAAAATGGGGGCCGTGGGGGGGATGTTAACACCATCTCCGACTTTCCTTCCACAAACCCAAACCGTCGACCTGGATGGGCTAACCATCTTCTCTCGGCTCCTGATGGCTTAATTGATTAAACTGTTCTCCTGCCCTCTCTACAAAGAGCTTACTTGGCACTTTCTGACTTTCTAAGCTTCTCAGCACCACTGCAAGGTACTATAGATCAGGCCAAGAAGAGGCCAAATCCTCAAATGATGTCCATGGCTGAATAAGAATTTGCATCCCAGCCAGACACCAGGCTGTTTCCATCATGCAACAACTGCGGGCACATCCAACTGCTCATTGCTGCCATGAGGACTGGAAACTTAATCTTTTTTTTTTTTTACATCGACTGGGAAATCTGATATTCAGTAGACCAGATTATGGAGACCCCAACGGCAATCTGGGCTTTTGAAAAACTGCTTATAAATGCTGCCTGGCATCGTGCAATTATTTTGGATTACCTGCTTCAGTTCCTTGACCTCATCTTTTAGTGCATAGACAGTATCCACAAGACTCCTAGAAAATAAATGGACAGCAGAAAAGGGCAAAAAATCCATCAGCACCGGGCGCAGAATGTTTACTTCATTTTCCCAGGACTGCAATCTGATTCCCCCCCTGCCCCTTTTAATTCTTAGAACATTTTCAATTTCAGTTTATGTTTCATTTCATGGTTTTCAGCTTTCCCAGGAAACTACTTAAGAACATTGGCTTCTGGGCATAATAGAAATATTGAGATAAATGCCCCCCACCCCCAAAAAGTGGGCAATGGTTTGAAGAAAAAGATGATTAATGGGAGTCCCGTTTTCCTGAACTACAACGTGTTTATTGTCACAAAAAAATTTCCCTTCCTCGGGGCGGCTGTGGCCCTGAAGGACCTCGGATAAAGGCTCCTAAGCCTTGCCCAATCTGATCAGGCCCCCTGATTTGGGGAGCACCATTGGCAAAACTGGGCTGCACAATTTCCTGCCAACGTGAATGCACCATTCACTCAACAAATAGAACAAAACTGGGGTGGGGGTGGGGGACACCCCATTTGCACCTACAGGCGTGACACAATCTTGCCTACATGTGACACCGTTGTGCCTACTGCACCCCCTTCTTCCCCTGCCCCCTGCAAGGTACACGTAGAGATGGGTCACCTCTGCCCTAGAAGGCTTCCTAGAATCATCTGCAAGATGCTGGTGTTCATGGTTGGGTCATCAGCAGGAAAATCAATGTGAGGAAGGGATGATCTCCCTCAAAGAAAAATCAAGGCTGTATGGAGATGGGAGGCCAGTATTTCACCCACTATGTTTTTTCTGCAGCTTTTCCGCAGGCCACAGCAAGGCTCTGACACCCAACCGGCCCGTTCCCACTCACTTCTCCTCTGCCACGGTCTGCCCGTTGCTCCGCACTTCCTCAATGATTATTTTCTCTTCCTCTGGAAGCAGGACCTGCGGGACAGAATCTTTGCGGGAACCTGAGGACAAGAGTGGACAGTTAAAGGGTGGCCTCCTTTGGTGCACACGAGAACCAAGACGTTGGTCCAGCTCAATCTGGGATGTCCCTTTCCCTGCTTGAGGCTGATGCCATGGATCCACTGCAACTCACAGAGGCTGTGCTAAGACCAGATCAATTCAGAAGAGCTTAAAACAAACAGAAACCACTGATGGTGGCCTCCCACTGTCCCCCAAAGCACTGATTTATAGTTGCCACCTCAATCCCTCTGATAAGAGACTGTATTTCCATTCATTGCTTCAGAAGATGTGAAAACACACACACACACAAATACACAAAACACCCAGGCAGCTGCTTTTTCTGAAATGCGCAGCAGATTAAATGATAAAAGCACAGTGCTTCGTACCCAAAGTGACGGTGTCTTCTGAGATTAGCATCTCAGTGGGCTGGGAGGACAGAAAGAACGGAGGCCAAAAGCATCTAGTTGCAACTTCTTGATTTCCTTTACCTTCATCTTGCTATTTTAAAAGTCAGCTTATTTCAAAGGATGGGTTTTGACTCATCCGTGTAAGGCAGGTTTTTTTTTCCCCGCGCCAGAGAGGAGAAAGCAGTTGCTGCAATTGATGCTTGATTCAGTGTTTGAAATGATCAGAGGGATTCATCCAACCAGGGAAAAGGGAAAAGTGGGGAAAAAATTAACATCCAGTCAAGGGTACCGCGAGGAGACAATGTGAGACAGAATGAACAGAGGTAGGATGAATGTTCTGCTGCCATCTCCCAAGGTCTCAGGAAGGCTTTACAGCAGTGTCTCTCAACTTTGCTGGCTTGCTGGCTGGGGAATTCTGGGAGTTGAAGTCCACCCAGCTTCAAGCGTGCTGGCTGGGGAATTCTGGGAGTTGAAGTCCACCCAGCTTCAAGCGTGCTGGCTGGGGAATTCTGGGAGTTGAAGTCCACCCAGCTTCAAGCGTGCTGGCTGGGGAATTCTGGGAGTTGAAGTCCACCCAGCTTCAAGTGTGCTGGCTAGGGAATTCTGGGAGTTGAAGTCCACCCACCTTCAAGCGTGCTGGCTGGGGAATTCTGGGAGTTGAAGTCCACCCACCTTCAAGCGTGCTGGCTGGGGAATTCTGGGAGTTGAAGTCCACCCACCTTCAAGCGTGCTGGCTGGGGAATTCAAACTAGATGTATTTGTGCATGTTGCGGTTTACAGTCTTTTCAAAACGTGGTGAAATAAATCACAGCTTTCTCTGATTTCAGAGAACACCCTAAATTAAGGCACCAGACTGTTATCCGGAGGGCCCTATGTCTGACCTGGCACCAGGAACCAGCCGTATCCCAGATCTCTGCGAACAACCTGGTTTGGCTTCAATCCACTGACCTGAAGTGACGTTCTGCTGAAAACTGGCCCCTGCGCAGTACGCCTCAATCACCTTGAGGATCTGAGCATCCTCTTCCAAGGCCACTGTGCCTATAAAGCAAACAAATGTAAGGACAGGCTCCGGATTTTGGCTGGATCATCGGTTTTGCTAAAAGAACGACTGCAGTACCAAGCCTGCTGAGTCTTTTCTCCAGTGAGGCACCCCTATTCTCCTGTTTTTGGGTCTTGAGGCCTTCACGCTGAACAAACGTATTGTGAGGCAATCAGCCACTGATTAATTATTGACTAGGGAATGGCCATGATCAATTGATCATGCTCACCCATAGTTCGAGTGTCCTCTTTCCTGTCCCCACCGCTGTGTCTCCATCATATTCCTTTCGCAAGAGTGCAGGCAAGACTTTTGATGCAGGGGCATCTGATCCACAAAAGCTTCCAGGACAATAGACTGATGAGTCACAAAGGGGTCTCCCACTTTCAGTGCTTGCTCCATTTCTTCATTGTTCTAATCTATCCTCTATCTCGTTCTGATGACTTTTATGAGACTCGTAATACTGAAGAAGGCCATCAAGGCCATCAACCCCATGCCCTGCTTGACGCAGAATTCCAAACCAAAGCAGCCCTCACAGATGGTTGTCCACCCACTGAACACATCCAGTGATGGAGAACCCATGACTGCTCTGGGGCATCAGTTCTGCTGTCTGGCTGCTTAAATAGCTTGGATGTTCCTCCTAATTTCCCACTCAGATGTAACTTCTGTGTCTTGCCTTCAGAGACAACTGAGAACAAGATGGGTCCTTTTTCTGCATGACGCTTGAAGAGGGCTTTTGTCTCTCCCTTCAGGCATCTTTGCTTGAGCTAAATAGACTCGATTCCCTCAACATCTCCTTGTAGAGCTTCTCCCAGTCTTTCTCCTTGTCTTTTTATGCATCGCTCCTGTTGCAATTTGTCTAACCTTAAACTTGTCAGATAAACCAGACAGGAAACATAAACAGGTGAGCTACTTCTCCTTTATTCTGAGGCTACATTAGCAGAATCTTGCAAGTCTGAAAGGACAAATCTCCCGCCCTCCCTATTTACCGCCTGACCAATTAGGGAGGGTCTTTTCCAAGTTTCTTTCTCTGCTCATTACTCAGTTGCGGACTCCTCCCTCTTTTATCAAATTGTCCCCTTGGCAGCATCTCTTCCCCTCATCTTCCAAGGTCATTCTCCCATTCCATTCCAGCTGGAGCCAGCACTTGAGGTGGGGCCCGACAAATGGAAGATAGACTGGAAATACTCATTCTCATGATTTAGAAACTACACCGAACCATTCAGGGATGCATTTCTTGGAAGACAATCTTTCCCCACCTCCTTGAGCAGAGACATGCAACTTCACAAAGCTGTCTAGCGGTGCCATCTCATTTCTAACCAATGGACAAAGACCAGAGTCTTCCACCTTGCAACATCATTAAAAAAATCAGTTACAGAAACCAACCACGCAGCCAACCTACTTTTCCTAATGACGAACTCCTCGTCAGATGGTTTCCTCTCCGTCTTCCTTTTGGGAAGGAACTTCTTCATTGTCTTTGGACTCTTGGAGGACTCCTGTACAAAGAGAAGAACCCCACTTGGGTTATGTCCCAGCTGAAGAAACCTCTCTGCACGATGCATCTCAGCTTTAGCCGAGAACTCAAATATGTATGAGTCTGCAGAGTAAATATCCAACGACTGAGCAGTGGTATTGATAGGTGACGTGTTTGGGCAAGTGACACAAGGCAGATTTGGCTAATCCGGTAGCCATACATTGGGTTAGCCCACAACTCTCAACATTCCTCTTCACAACCAGTGGCCCAACTACCTCTGAAGAAAGAGTAGGGATGTAGCACCTTTTTAATGCAAGGTTGTGGGTGATTCCCGACTGGGTTTCAGACCATCACATAAATGCTGTGCCTTGAATTCCAGCATGGAAGATCTAGCAAGTAAATATGTGGGAAGAAATTTAGAGCTGGCCTTACGAGTGAGCCACTAAGGAAGGACTTGGACAAGAGATTACTGTACACAGTCCAGACATAGAAAGACGTGTGAGAAAGAAACTCAGAGTAACCCTGCCTTGATGTGGTGCAGTACAAAACGGATCAGAAAGAAACTGGGACAGGCTTCAAAGGTCAGGTCAAGAAAGAGACACTGCAGAAATTCTAGGAATGCTCTTTATTGCAGTAAGGTGGAATTACAGAATCTTGAAAGCCTATCCCAGTTTCTTTCTGTCCCATCTTATGGTAAACAAAATCAAGGCAGGTTTATTTTGAGTTTCTTTCTCACACTTCCATCCATCTCTGGACTTCGAAAGCTCTTGTCCAAGTTTCTCCTTGTTCCGACTTTCCCCTTCTCCAAGGTCAGCACTCAAATCCTTTACAGAATCTGACCTGCAGACCAGATGAACTGTTCAGCTTTGGTGGTATACAAGCATAATCTGTTGCCTACATAAGTAAACTCCGAGCCAGAGACATGCTAAAGGGCATCTCCGTCGCACGTGCGCTCAGAAGATAGGCTCCGTGAAGCTTACTACTGAGTAAATGTGTGTGGAGCCAGATTGCAGAAACGAACATCACTGAGATTAGTTTGGGAAAATATGACCTCAGACCCATGGCAGAAATTTGTCATTTGGGGAAAACCCTATTTGTTCATTAAAACACAGATATGGTGCAATGGGACAGGTCACGGAGAGGTTTCTGGCCTTACCTTTAAGATGTAGGACATCCGCTAGGAACGAGCATGTAAAGAAAGAAACGGGGAGCATGAAAAGATGAACATTGCCATCAAACAAAAGATGCCTTAAAGATATACTTTACAACTGTGATATTCCTAATCAAGTAAATCATATTATATTCACGGTTCATACTCTTCTTGCTTTTGAGCCCTGAAGAGGAGCCTTCTAGCTGCAGCTCTGTGGGGGGCAGTGGGTCGGGATCCCCTCTCCAAGGACACCAACTCCTCCTGCTTGCTCTTCGCAACAGGAGAAGAGGCCTTGCCTTTCCATGGAAAGGTTAGCTAGCTACTCAAAGTTTTGCCACACTGATTATCGGAACCTCCCTTACCTACATGGATTCTTATGGGGAGCAGTGGGCTGGGACCCCAATATCGGATTTGTAATTGTACTCCAGAATCCTTCTGGGAGGTTCACTTCTCTTCTAAGAATCCTGCCTAACATTTAAAATCTATCTCAGCAGCCGATCTCTGCGAGTTCCAATTCTTCACATTTACATGGGCAGTTCCTACAGAGCAGGTCTTCTTGAGAAGTAGAAGCAAGATTATGGTCCTCCTTAGATCAGTTCAAAGGCCTCTTCCTTTCAGGCAATCAAGCCCAGCCAACCCCAGCCTTGGCTCGATTGATTGATTTCAAAGGGTATCAGAGATCCTTTCAATGATTTTTTTTAATGCTATTGCTATTTCAACTTTCTTTGGAATTGCTGCCTTGGTTTCATTAACCTTGGTTCCAGCTTGTCTTGCTGCTTTTAATTTATTTCATTGTAATGCTTTACGCTATAAGCTGCATCAAGGTGTCCGGCCAAAGGCAAGATAGAAATGCCACACCAATCCACAGAACGGTGAGCACAGCCCAGCATCGACAGCTCCCAGGGCTCTGACTTTTTAAGGATTCTTTTCCAATAAAGGGCTGAGAAAAGCTCAAACCCAGGGATCCAGCTTAAGGGGAACAGTGACTGCCCAATGCCCACATTTTTGCTAAAGAGATTCAAGAGGAAGGAAGAGGAATAAAACCTTCCTGTCAAAAACATCAACAACATTATCTCCTATGGAGCGGAGCAGTTCTGGAGCAACCTTGGATATTGATTAAGGCTGTTTTTGTCGCATTGCCCAATTCATTCCCAATTCATTCCTCGATTAACTAACATTATGATGCAGATTTCAAAAAGGGGGCAGGACTTGGATCACAGAGTTGTGGCTGCTGACTTGACTTTTTTGACCTCTGGACATCTTTGGGGGGTTGGGAGGAAATGCTGTCTTGCTCCTTAATAATCCTCTGGCTCAAGGACTTAAGGATAGCAGACACCTCTGAAGGAAAGCGGGCTGGGTCTTTGCCTTCCCCAGATGCTGACTTTTAACCTGGATAGTGTGACTGGGTGCTGTTGGAAACACCAGTGAGGAGATCTGACTGGGCTAGCAGCTGACTGGATTAAGTATGTTGTGCCAATGGGATCTCTGCGAATAAGTCAGAACAACCACACAACAATAACTCTTTGAAAAGAATCTATGGCTATTCTGGGCACAGTCCAAAGCCTGTGTGTGTTTTTGTGTGTGTCCAAATCCACTGTACATCAACACACTGACTCAGCAATAAACCGTATTGCACAATGGGCTTTCATCTCAAAAACTCCGAGGAGGACCGAAACTAAAATATTTGCGCCTGACAATGTGTAAGAAGTTTTGGGGGTTTGGGTGGGGGTGGAATAAATGTATTTCCCCCTCCTGTGATATGCAACAGGTGAAAGAAGATGCCGAACTGGTGGAACAAGGACTCTGTATGACGAGCAAATCTCATCCTGGCTTGAATTGTGCAGAAGGTGAGCCATGAGAAGAAAAAGGGGTGTAAAGGATTGAAGGTGATTTTGTTTAAAATCACCGAGTTCTTGGTGTGTGATACAAGTTTCCTCAGTGATGCAAATAGCTTCTCACCCCCGTTTCCTGTGGGCCTAGATTTGCATAGCGTTATATTTTGACAGTACATGGATTTATGACAATTAAATGGAAGAGAAGAATGTACTGCCTCCATGAAAAATCTAGCTTCTTAAAGCACAATCAAAAAAGGGGTTTGATTGACAGGAATTCCAGCTTCTATGGGATAAAAGACAAGCTCAAAAGTGCTGAACAAAGATTTGAAACTGGAGGTTCAAATTTAGGTAAAATTCCAGCTTGGATGAACTGAAAAGGAAGCTTCAAAGGGGCTGGGAATAGCAGTGTGTTTGAAAAGCTTCCTTCCCTAAAAACTCCACTCTGGATTGAAAATTAATCTTTATTTGCAGTAATTTCTAACCTCTTTTTCCCAAGAAAATAAATCACGATGAAATAATAAAACGATCACTAAACCCTCCAAACTCACCAAGCAAACAAGTTAAAAATTAATTCTTAAGTGTATCAGTTAAACAAGACAAGATTGACAATTAATTTGCCAATTAATTTCTGCACAATTTATTTCTAAATGAGTATGTCTTTGACTGCTAAGAGAAGGACCACAACGATGGAGTAAACGTGGCTTCCTCTGTCAGGGAGTTCCAAAGCTTGCAAGTTAAGTCCAACTTCCTAAATTCCACCACCCTCTGTGGGAACTTGTGGCTCTCCATGGCCACGTTTCTACCCGTGTGCAATCCTGCCACTGAACCTGGAATGTGCTGCCACAGCATTAAGGACCATGATATCAAATTGTTATGAGCAAACACAACAGACTCTCTCTCTCTCTCTCTCTCTCACACACACACACACCAAGGCCACATGATGTTACCTCTTTGTAGCTGAGGGCCACTGATGGCCTGAGAGGAGGTGCAGGGCGGAGGCAACTCAAGGTCCAGGGTTTGAGGATCTGGGGTGGTTCCAGTGGGCCACGGACTTGCCCAGTAGAGCTGAAAGTCTGATAAAAAACAGCTCACTGAGTTTCTTGTTTTCAACCTGCCTGATCACCTCAAAGCTCCTCAAAGTGACAATTAAATCAGGTGAGGAACATTCAGCTCAAGGATTGTATGCAGCTCTGTAGAACCTCATCTGTGGCTCCCTGGAACCTTTGGATCAAGCCACGGCAAAATGACTAATTTTGGGCAATGCAAATATTCTATTCCCCCCTACCCCACCCAGGAATAAGGTTTGGAATGGGAGAGCAGAAGGACCTTGGAACCTTCCAGCTGGAATGAGTGGTGGCCCAGTCCGAGAGAGATGGTCCACCCCCTTGAAAGGAAGGAAAGAGGGAAAGCAGGATACATATTTACTAGACTACTAAAATCTCTTTTTTTCCCAAGTGACTACAAATATTTTTGAGGCAGACAAAACGAACATTAAAAAGTATCAGTACAAGATCTACAGATTAAGAAAAACCTCAACTAATATGTGCTGGCAATGAACGAAAACACTGAAAACTAAGTGGGAAGATGAATCCAATATCTGAAGGCCTAGAAAAGTGGAAGACCATTTTTATTCCCGTTGTCCCCTAAGATCAGGGTCAAGGTGGATTTGGGGCCCATGGGCATGACCTGCAAGAAAGACGTTCCCAAGTTTGCTTGGAATCTCAGCTTGACTGAGGTGGGGTGGTACTCACAGAATGGGAGCCCCAAGACTGGGTTTTAGAAAGGGTACCACTGAAAGTTGTTCCTCTTGTCAGCCTTTGCAAGTGGTCAAGCCATTCATGCAAATCTTGGCTACTACTGCAGTGTACCGTGATCCGGTCTCCCATGCCTCCTATGAGATGAATACAAAACAGGTTACTTGATTAAAGAATGGTTCAGAATGGCAAAATGAATTAGTGCTGGTCACAAATAGAGGCGGCTTCCTGGAATGAGGCCACTGTCAGGATGTGGAATCCTGTCATCAAATGATGGGATGTGTAATAGTTAGCTAGCCAGCTGTGCTTGCAGTAGAAATTAGGAATGCAGTTTGTAGGTTGGTGGAGATGGCAGGGCCTCTGCTCCAAGGCCAAGTTAACCTGCATTATCAGTAGCCATTAGAAGAAATATACAGCTGGCAGTAGATGAATGTAGGAAGCTTCTAGAAGTTAGGGAGGGGTGAAGGGCTTTTTGTACCAGTAGTTTGGCGGGCCTTTTCTAGTCTGATCTTTGAACCGATACTGCTCACTGCATTAATAAAGATTTCTTTCATATCTAACAATGGCCTGTGATTAAGAATTCTTGATTTAATGACAAGGACCAGGATCATTACAGAAAGATCATCTTCACCTTCACCAACCTGGTAATTTCCAGATGGTTTAGATTTCACTCCCCTGAATTCCCAGGCCTCGCGGCCTGTAGAAATTCTCAAAATTATAGCCTTGATTTATTGGACAGGCATCAGGTTATGGAAGACATTATTACATAAATCCAGGAGGATACATCTAAAGGTGGCTCAGCGTGGTTAGATGCCACCTCCAAGTGTGTAAGTAGTTCACTGCTGGCACCAGCTTCTGTGAAGCAACAGAAGTAGACTAATAATGGTGGACTGGTCTGGTGCAGCTGTGTTCGTTTTTTAGCTTTTTTGTCCTTAATCAATTGCCTATCAACCTAATCAGTCAATCTCAATGTTCTGAAGATTGCATAATGGAATTTTTATAGGGGACTAATAATATTTGTTAATACTACTTAAGTATAAATAACATGATTGAGTATTAATTGATTCTCTTGGACACACTCATTAATTTCTAACCCTAGTTTGCTGAGTACTGGTTTGTACCAACCACTGGGATGAGATCTTTATCGTAACTGTGCCATGCATCTAAGTTGCTGAAAGAACACTGACCTGAAATTTCAAAAGAGTGCTCACTTCCTTCCAGGTCTTCTAATTTTGTCACCATCATTCCTATTAAGGGGAGCTTCCCCTGTTCCCGCAGAAGGAGAAAAAAAAAACTAATATTATTCTGAGCAATCTTGAGCAATATTCTTGCAATGTGAAAATGACGGAACGATCCGCTGATTAAAAAAATCAGGATTTTTAGCTTATACGGTATCTGCACATACCTAAAACTAGAAATTTCAAAGGAAAAAGAGCCTCCTCTTTTGGGGATGGGATACTTTCATGATTGGGGATGGGAGCAGAAGTCTCATACTTCTCTGGGGGCTTGTGACATGTTTGAAAAAAACTATATTCTTCTAATTGTAAATACACCCCACTCACCTTATACATAAATCCACTCATGCAAGGACTGGCTGACAGCATCAACAGAACACTTGAGAACAGCATGAAGTATCTTTCCTCTTTCTCCTGAGAGAAAGAAAGAAATGCACTGTGCATGAACATCTGTGGAATGCATAATTTCTGCAGCCCCCCCATTGCTTGATGCTGGTTGCATTACAATATGTGAAAACCATGACTGGAACCCTTTCCAGATAGAACATCTGTAGGGCCTGGGTTGGCTGAACAAAGAAGAGGAGAATAGAACACCATGAAAAAAAGAATCTAGTCCTCACAGTTTGCATTGCCCCATCTCACCTCATTCCCTCCATACTGGGCCATGACTTGTGACATATAAAGGACGCTGCCCATGGACCGGATATCTTCACCTTCCCAACCTTGAATGGTTTCAGAAAGGACCTGTAGCTCAAGTTGTTTCCTCTTTCTCATCTCTTGGCACTGAGACTGTCAACAAAGCTTAGATTAGAAAGTGGGTCACAGAAAGTAAGAGTCACAGACCAAGGCAAGGTTGTTTGTGTATTGGGGAAATGACTCCTAGGTAATGCTGTGCAAGACAACGAATGGTTAGATTAGAGGAGATTCTGGGGGCCATGGAAACAGGACCCAGAAACCTCCCCATCTTGTCCTAAGATCAATTCACAGAAGATATAAAAGTTGGGATAGAAATTTAATAGAAATAATCCTATGTTCATCCATAGGCATCCATTACAACCACAGTGGCATAATGCGTGTCATGACATTATCATGCCAATGACATAATTCATGCCATTTGGGTAATAGCATCTGACATGCATGACATTTTTGCCTTTCCTCCAGACCCTGATGCTTTCGTGTTAAGATAGTGTTTCTCAACCTTGGCAACTTTAAGCTGGGTGGACTTCAACTCCCAAAATTCTTCAGCCTGCAATGCTGGCTAGGGAATTCTGGCAGTTGAAGGCTACCCAGCTCAAAGTTGCCAAGGTTGAGAAACACTGTGTTAAGGCTCCCTCAATGCTTCCAATTTAGTTAATATTATTTGTTTATCCTGCTTTAATAAATATTTCCTCCTTCTTGCTTCCTCGTTTCAGTTCCTTCCCCTCCCATCCAAAAGCGTTGTTCCTTTTCTGGGGAGGAAAGAAGCAGATTATTCTACCTTCTGCCTTGCAAGCAGAGCAGCAGAAGAGGCAATAAAATAAGATCACTTTCCCCACAAATCACACTGCCTGGGGCAAGAGCGCCCCCTTGAGGGCAGTTTAACTGCTGCTTGGAGACCTACCACAAGGGACTTGAAGGACCCAACGGCTTTCAAAATGTCTTCATGGTCAGGATGTGCCTCCTAGGGGGAAAAGCGGATAAAGTGGACAAGGAGAAGGTACTTTCCCCTCCCCAAGATACTAGAACCAGAGGTCACTCAATGAAATTGAATCTTGGAAGAATCAGGACCCACACAAGGAATTATTTTTTTACACAATGAAAAATTACGCTCTGGAATTTGCTACCATGAGTTGTGGTGCTGGCTACCAGCTTGGCTGGCCTCAGAGGAGGGTTGGACCAATTCATGGAAGTCCTGGAGATCAAGGACTATCAACTTTGAAGGCAGCGGGGCTGCCTCTGAAGGCCATCTGGTGGGAGACCCATGGGCCTCCTGGTTCAGTTGGTAGGCCACTGTGAGAACAGACTGCTGGATGAAAAGGGACAGGGGTCCAACCCAGCAGGGCATGGCTTATAACAGTGTTTCTCAACCTTGGCAACTTGAAGATGTGTGGACTTCAACTCCCAGAATTCCCCAGCCAGCAAGGCTGCCTGGGGAATTCTGGGAGTTGAAGTCCACACATCTTCAAGTTGCCAAGGTTGAGAAACACTGGCTTATAATCTTATGCTCCTATGACCCAGATGTTAGGCTAGAAGGCCAAACAGAACCAAAAATGGCCCAAAGCCTATTTATCCCTAGATGACGCTCTAATTAAAAATAAAAACAGAATGCAAGAGGAACAAATCCATGGTGGTGTTATGTATACATACATATGTTGGCTATATGAGTGTGTTGCACAGTCATTACAGGTACCATTACAGAAGCTTTCTTACAGAGTGGAATGCTTGTCCTAGCTTGAAGGTGGGGGAGGGCTTCAGAGAGAACCTCAATGGATTCCCCGTTTCTATCTCCTTTCGGCCCACTGCCCTGAGTTGTGATGGTTTGTCCTTCTGCTTCTCCTGTCGGTTAGAACTACCTGTTGGTTTCCCACAGAGACCACAATCAGGCAGAGAGCATTAGCTCTTCCTTCTCACTGCTTCTCTTCCTCTGTTCCACTGCACAGGTACAGTCCAACCTTTATCTATCTACTTATTTATTTGGCCAAGTCAATGGCTAAGGGGCCTGGGGATGGCGGTTGGAAGGGTGGTTAGTGCAATAAGTGAGGCACCGAGATGCAAACTGGGAAGCAATGAGAAGGAAGAGCTTCCTTTAGATGTGGGACAGGATGCTCTCCTGGAACTGTGCCTCTTGTGGGCAAGGAGGGTTCACCTGCTCATCAGGGTGGCATGAACTGAAGGAAAGACATTTTGCTCTGCTTTTCAGGCGGCAAGATGTCTGGAGTGGGCTCCACCATCGTAGCTTGGTTCTTGCTCCCTTTGGACCCTCATAAGAGCTGGGCAAACATTTGCAAGAGGAGTGGTCCAGGGAAAGGGGCTCCTGCCAGGAGCCCGCCTGCTAGGGTGTAGACCCAGGCAGACCCTTGATGCTGTCTTCTGACCACAGGGAATCATGGGGGAAAAAGCCAAAACAACACTAGGAAGAAAAAGAATCTGGAACTGAATAATGGTGGGACTAACCAATATTGATGACTTGTCCTTAATAAACGACTCCCCGCCCCCCCGCTTACCTCCACGTGCCGCTCAAGTTCCTGCAGAAGGGAAATGTATTTATCCAGCCGTGTGAAGGGTTTGCTGAGGCTGGTGGTTAGGGTCAATATCCCAGAGCAGGCCATTCCTTGACTTTCCATGAACTTCTCCAGTTCCTCGCTGGAAGACAAGCACCCAGGATGCCAGAGAAGCAGATCAGCCCATCGGGCACTTCTGATCTTTCCCCAGGGCAGGATTTGCTGCATCTTTATTTTTACCTGTGTTGGGTCAAGACGTTGACTGCGGATGGGTGGTTAGTGCAATAAGTGAGGTACAGAGATGCAAACTGGGGCATCAGGTTTAGGAAGCAGCCTCCCACTTTCTGCTGGTGTTCTGGAAGTCTGTAGAAGATACACACAGGACAAAGATTTAATAAATCAAGCCGTTGGTTGGAATTTAAAGTTTCAATTCTGTCTCAGCCGAGAGGAACAGAGACTAAGGGACAATAACTTCCCTGGGCTGTTCCAAGCTGGAGAAAGAGCCTTTTTGCCAGCATTTATTTATTTACTTATTAGATATATGGGCTGCCCCAATTTATACAACTCTGAGCAGCTTACAAAATGCAACAAGACCATAAGAACACAGAACATTTCATCCAAAACAGATAAAATCAATGAAATAACCAAAGTGTCTCATGTCCTACCTGAAGCCTCCTTCTGCTAGACCCCCAAGGAGTAATCAAATCAAATCTAATAATTATTGCAGTCAAAGACCAGCATACTCCAAGGAGTAGATTTTACATAAGAAAAGTTTCCACAGAGAACTTCAGGACTTACTTAGCACAGTCTTCCAGGGCCTGGTTAAGCATCTGCTGAAAGTTGCAGATCTCCTCCACGTTTCCGAGCAAAGATGCTATATCCATGGCACTCAGCCTAGAAATACACATATAATGAAAGGATACTCCTCAATGGGGAAAGAAAATCTTGGCTTAAGGGGCATCTTGGAGATTGAAAGTGGTCTTCATTCCACTATAATGACCACTCTCAGTGTTTTGATCCCAATCTGTTCCTTGGTTTTCCCAACTACTGTTATGCCCTTGAGTGTGGATCTTTCCCTTGGCTCTATGGAGAAGACACTTTCCCTTGTTTTGTGGTTAAGTGATTAAGGGCAATCAAACATTTGAAAAGGATATTAAAACACTGGAAGGCTTAGAGAAGCAAAGCAAAAGACCATCTCCATCAATTAACAAGGCATTTAAATCTGCCAGCAGCTAAAGACCAGGCTGTAGGGTTGGAAGAATTGGTCATCAATGGTCATCTGAGAAGTTGCATCTGTCCTCATCCACATTAATGAAAGTCAATATAAATCTTGTCATAGTAAATAATAAATAATCTTACTTGTCATAAGACTGGAGAGACTTTAAGTACGTTCCTAGAAGTGACTGCAGTTCCTTGGCATACTCTCGCTCCGTTTCCAAAATATTTTGAAGCACCTGAAGCAGTTGAGTTCATAAGCAGGAGAAACAAAGGATGGGTTAGGAACGTATGTTAATGCCGTGTATTAGGATCCCAATACATCTTGCCTATGAACCATGGAATCGTGAACATACTATCTGCTTATCAACATGGCTAGGCCCACGAGCATGGAGTTCCTCTCATCACATGTTTATGGACATGTATGCTGTTAATAATCAATGCCAAAAATAAAGTCTTCCTTGAGTCAGCTCAGCTGCTGGTGACTTCATTCAAATATCTGTGGTTTCTTGGCAACAGTTGGAAGTGGTCTGTCATTACATGCTTCCAAGATAAGTTTTTCCACTTTCCAGTTTAGCCTACAGTCTTGACTCTCCCATCCAAGTATGAACCAGACCCAACTTTTCTTAGCTTTGAGAAAGAAACCCTTGAGTTGAGGTCAATTTCTGTTACTTATGTTGTTTTCTGGGCAACAATATTGCTGCCTTCCAGGATATTCATGGACAGCAGAAATATTAAAATGTTGTTGGTTGGGAAATATTGATAAGCAATGAAGCCCCAGGCTACATGGTTGATAGGCTTGAGGGATCGTCATGTGCCAGGTTTCACCATTGGGATCAGTCAGAGAAATAGTTGCTGTGATTGCCCATAACTGTAGACCTCTATCCTTTATATTTGCAATCCAAATTTTCATGCTGTGTTAAGAGAGATAAAACCCTTCCTTTCTGGGCTGGCATTTGATAACCAGGATAAAAATGGCTCCATTAACATATTTTCTTTTTTTAAAAAAAATTGTGGGCATTTTACTGAACCATTACCATGGGGATCAAGCCCTTGGAAAGGATGAATGAGATTAATAAATAATCAATTCATAAATATCTACGGGGGGCAATGCCACCTGATTTCTTTCCTTGGAATTTAATTGTAATACATGGAAAGTGGCAAAGTGCTGGAGACATTTTTTAAAAAGAAAATACAGATGTTTCCCCCCACCCACCCCCTTGTTGCTTGGGCAAAATTTAAGGGCAAGAATGCTGTGCTCCCCCCAGAAGAATGTCACTGCGATTCTCTTCTCCTTTGGAAGACAAGTTGAAAGCTAACTCTCTTCTACCAAAATAAATAAGACCCAGCAAAAAAGAGAGAGAAGAATTTTTTGGCATAGCATGACTAAAAATGGCAGAAGAGTTTATTATTTTTTTTCCCTGACAAAAAGAGCAAAAATCTAGAGTGCTAAGATCACAAGAGGGAGCTCTCTTAAGAATGTTTTTCTCCTTTCTAATAATAAAACCTTTCCCAATGCACTCCACAAGAATGCATTTAACCTCTGACATCCTTACTGGCACAACCATCCACATGCCAGGGGCTTAAATTCAAAGAAGGAAGTCCTGGGGATAAAGTAGAAATTTAAGCCAGTCTCTTCTCCATTTTGATTCAAAGTGGACCATTTACACTCAAAACAGGAGTCAAGATTAGAAGAGACCTTTCTTGGAAAGGCAATGCATTTCCATGTTCTGGCTCTCAACTGCAACATGACTTCAATAAACCAAAAATTTGTTCAACATATGCTTAGCTTAAGCTTGGATTGATTTTTTATGACTTTGTGTGTTGCATGAACCCATCCCATTTAGAATTAAATTTTTAACTGGCGGGGTCCAGGAGGCGGGCCTTCTCTGCAGTGGCACCTGCCCTTTGGAACATCCTGCCCCCAGAGGTGAGATTAGCCCCATCACTCCTAGCCTTCCGGAGGAAGTTGAAGACCTGGCTCTGCCACCGGGCTTGGGGCAGGGAGGAGAATCGACATACTTGGGGTTGGCTGGTGCCTTAAAGTGCCCCTCCTACATAATGATTGAAGGAGATCACAGCCATCTGGATTTTATTATATTTGGTAGTTTTTAAAATAGTTTTAGTCTATATTTTATATTGGAATTTTATTGTATAGTTATTGTTTTATGCTGTAAACTGCCCAGAGTCCCTCCATTCGGAGGAGATGGACGGTGACAAATTTGATCAATCAATCAATAAATAAAGTTTATGGTTTGGTGGTTTACACAAACTCTACAACTGATTAATTCAGTAAGTCAGTTTAGTGTGAAGTGGGAATAATGCAACCTTCATTTCACTAATGTGTATATATTTTTCACTTAGGAGAAATGCTTGGAAGGGTTCAGCCTGGAGAAGACTGTCTTTCTGAACCTGAAGGGCTATCTTGAAGAAGATGGGACAGATTGGTCTTGAGTTGTTCCAGAAGACAGAAGAAGAAAGGGGGGGGGGCTTAAATGACAAGGAGGTTGGTGTCGACTGGACAGCAAGGAGTTCTTACTCCTCAAAGTAAGAACTGTTCAAGAACAGAACATATGCCTTAGGAAGTGATGGACCCTTCTTTGCTGGAGATGTTTGAACAGAGGCTGGATGAATGTCTGTCAAGGACATTGTAGTAGTGGATTCTTGCACTGGGTAAAGATTGGATTAGATGAGTTACTGAGTCTCTTCCAACCCTTAAATTATATGATTCTATGGAATATGAACACATAATGAAATATTTATGGAGCACTTTAATCTCTTCCCCACCGCATGCACAGTCAAAGGTGCTCTATCCTTTGCTCTCATTCTTAATAAACAAAGAGAGATTTACAGGCATCTTTATGGTTAACAGAATTCAGGAATAATAGAGACCGCAGGCTTACCACAGCATAGTAATTCTTGGTAAGTTGAGGACTTTCAGCCCCTTTCAAAGCCTTAGGAGAGAGCAATTTATCTGGAGGAGAAACAATAGGAATGGTTATACAAAAGTGATCTTATGTTGCCAGGGGAGGAAGAAGAAGACACACTGGCATAACACAAGCCAACAACCCACAGGTGTGCAAAGGTAGAGGTGGAGCCTCAGAACAGGTATGAGGCACACTCACTTGCCTGGAGCAATTTTCTCCAGCCAGGGGTGCTCAACTACAACTTCTAGAATTCCCACCCCACATGACCATGAGGTGTGGATCTGGAAGGTGCTGGGTAGCAACAGCTGCTCTAGAAGTAGACAAGCGGCAGGAATAGAGGAAATTTGGTATTTGTGCCTCACCTGGGCCTGAGCTTAGATACTCTACAGCATGATTGGAACCCTGCAGATAAAAGTTACTTTTCTTATTGATTTTCCTTCCTTCCTTCCTTCCTTCCTTCCTTCCTTCCTTCCTTCCTTCCTTCCTTCCTCCCTCCCTCCCTCCCTCCCTCCCTTCCAGAGGTTTGATTATAACTTACTTTCATTGCTACTGTTGTTTCACCCATTATTGCTACAAATCTCCTTGGCTTACAATCTCCTCCACTAGTGAATTACTGAACATTTCAATTTACAAACCCAGCGTGACATGGCTCTGTGCCCCTGGGGAAATTACAGTCTTGGTTTAGAAACCTATTATAAACAAAGTTAATGTTAGGCAGAGGCAGAGGGAAGATTCCCAACACAATTGCTGGCTTTCCCGAAATGACAGTGGTATCTCTGGATGGTTTTGAATGGTCTCCACTGATGTAAGACTTCTACAAACTCTGAAGGCATGACTTGTGCAAGGGAGGAGGACCGAGGACTCTGGTATCCCAGTACCAGGAGAAATGGCCATCCAGTGATTCCCAGCACAAATTAAACCTCTTCCTGAACATAATTTCAGGCTAGAGAAAGGACGAGGAGTTTCACCCTAGCATGTGACTCAGTTGACCACAAGGGCAAAACCCTAGGGAATGTCCATTCAGTCATACTTCCTCAACATAGTCTGTGAAACCAAAACTGTCCTTTTTTCCTTTAAAGCAGTTTCTCTACTTCGATGCACGTCACAAATTTCTTTGTGCATGCAAATCATAAATATCCTAGCAAATGCTATCACAACAACAACAACACAACAACAATAAATATAAGGGTAAATGATGGCAGGAATGATATTAACAGGCTTCTTACCAGTGGATTTAATTTCTCTGACATAGTTGCTGGGGAACCAACCCGTCTTCCCATTAAGCGTCCCTTCCCACCAGCCCCCTTCCTCGGTGCGGGTGACGTAAATGATGTCCCCCTTGTTGATTGTCAGCTCGTCCTCATTGGTCTGCTTAAACTGGAACCGGGCCTTAACCACCAGCTGGTGACTGCCGTTTTCTGTCATCTCCTAAATGCAAAGTAAGACCAGGAGGACTGTTGGTTCCAAAAGACAAATGCTAGGGAAGGATGCTGTTAAGAGGTGAGATGTTGTCTGAAATAGAACTCTGCTATGGCTTGTGTGGAATCACCCAGCCAGCTTTGCTTAGGAAGAAGCAGGAGGAAGATGGTTTGGTTTCCCTGAATGGTCAGCCGCTGCCAGAGAGGGCTGAAACAACGAGTCTCACAGCTTCACCAGAAATGTAGGGTTTGAACTAGGACGTTCCTGCTTCACCATGCAGTTGCACAACTATTCTCCTGCACCAGGAGATTTAACACCAGGCCTTGGGCCCCTTCTTGCTGTTTCCCTTGCTGACCCAGCACATTTTTAGGATTGCAGATTACTCTTGACTTGACCTGCCCTGGCAGGGAATGAACGGGCCAGGAGGGGGGGAAAATGGCGAATAGACAAGGCTGGCACAAACCTAAACCACCTTGAATTAAAACCACACTGCATTAACTAAATTCAGTTGGGGGACCCCGCACGTCCCCACCTTCTCTTGCACTAAGAATTGCGAGACGGCAGAAAAGGATAGACTAGATCTGGGAGGGCCACACACCCAAGGGTGGTGAAGAGGGGGTGCAGACTGGGCATTTCTGCGCTAGGTGGGATCACAGCAAAACGTACCCCGACTCTTGACTGCCTCTGCAACACTCTTGATGGCCGAGATGCTGCTGCTTGGGTCAGTGGGTGGCAGTCACCGGTGGCTGGAGGAGGCAGCTGAGAGCATGGCTTCCTGGTCGAGCCTGGATCTGTTAAAAAGGAGAAGCAGTCAAAAACGGAAGGAAACAACCCCTGCTGCGCTGAGGATAGAAAAAGAGCTGTACTAGTTTGGCAGAGCCATAGTACTTAGTAAGTAAAGTTTATGACCACAGGTCATAACGTAAGAGTGCAATAAAATACAATAAACTATAACAACAATAAAACGATAAAATAATTAAATTATAAAATAAAATAATAAAAGAAGCATTAAATATAAAAAAAGGTTACAACAAGATACAGCCAAAGCTACAACTAACTTAAATATTCCTAAGTTTAAATGAGAGCAGAGCAAAAGTAGCCACTTGGCTGCTAACGGTTGGAAGCACGTCTGCAAGAAGATGGATCGGCTTTTCAAGCTCAGAGCCCTTGAGTTCATCTGCCCTTAATAATTTGGCCCAGATCTCGTTGTAAATGAGGCAGACTACTATTAAGCCCACATCCTATTTCCTTTGCGATCCAACTGAGACCTCCTAGAAAATCAGCTCTGGAAGGGCAGGCTTCAGTCCATCAAAAATATAGAAGGAACTGAAAAGAAGCAAGATTGTAAAACTTAAAAGAGCAATAAGCAGTGTACAGTAAGAGAAAGCCAGAAATATTTCATAGGTGATATGGGTCCCCCAAGCTGTAGATCAACATCCTCAATGCAGGAGTGGAAAGCCAGCTCTTCACCTGGTATCCAAAATAGACGAAGTTGATGCTAGGCTGGCCTTCAGGGAAGATCATTCCAAAACTGAAGTGTTATTCTCAGGTATACTTCCCCTAAATATGGAAGTCCCACAGAGCTCTCGAGGTTAAAGCCATTTCAGCAGCACGATGGCTCAGACCCAGGCTGTGGATTCTCCATCGCTGGAGGTTTGTAAGAAGAATCTGGAGAGCCTGCTCTCATGGATGGCTCAAATTTTCTTTCCTGCACCCTGCAGAGGGCTGGACCAGATGATCCTGGTGACCCATTCCAACTCTACAATTCTCTAATTCTTTGATTCCCCAGCTAACCTAACACTTGTAGGCTTACTAGTGCACAAACAAAGGCAAGAAAAGGGCTGGTTTGTGGCAGACACCCAATTCCACGCATGCTTGTTACTGTCTGGAGTTTTAGCAAAGTTGTGCTAGGATGCAGAACCATCGTGCAGCCATTCCAGGAAAATCAGAGGGAAAGGGAGTGTATCTCTTCTACCAGGGGCTGACCAGATTGCTCAGCAGGACTCCAGATCTTGGCAGAAGAGTGGGTGAGAGGAAAACCCACATGGCAGAAAACTTGCCAAAAAAAAATAATCCATGGCGCTGACATTCGATGAGAGTAGCCAAGCTGCTTTCCCTTTGTGGGAAAAGGAGGGAGGAAAAGGCAAGTGATCCTGGCTACATGTCCTTCCGAACAGAGAATGTGCTTATGTTTATGCTTCTCCATAAGGCTCTGCTGTAACCCAGCAAAACATTCTGCAATGCCACATTCCGGAATTTAAATCTGCCTCGGAGCTTCTTCAGTCAGATCAAAAGTCAGTTGACGGTTTAGTGAATTCCTGCCCGGAACAGGGCTGAACTAGATGCCCTTCCAACTCATGCATTCTGTGACACCAACTGGTTGACGGAGAGGACAGCGCACGGATTCCACATTGCATAAACCACCCCCGCTTTCCTCCTTCCAAAATGGCTCACCATATGATGCTGAAAGGTGTTCTACTTAGCAACACACTTTCTGTTCTCAATGCTGGGCAGGCTACTATTTTGAGCCCCGGTTCTTCATATCTTTCCCCCCATTTGGGAAGAAGAGGTTGGCATGAGATCGTGCCCCAGGAATCAAGCCCCGTTTAACAAGCAACTGAGCCAAGGATCCTGGAGTAGGAATTATTCTGATGCAGAATTCACTTCTGAAATTCCAAAGCCCTGCCTGGGTCTTTCAGGGTGGGGTGGGGGGATAGAGGGGGGCAGAGAGGCAAGCAACATGGCCAAAGAACTCACTGTGACTTCTATTACCAAAGATTCTGTTCCCAAAATCTTCAGCAGAGACCCCTCAAGCAGGAAAGAGGAAAAACCTACAAAGTGAAATCACGATGACTCGCTTTGGCTGGTTAGCATATATTCATTGCTGGTGGGCCCGTGCTGGAAATTGGGGAGTGAGTCACGAGTGTGCTCACAAAATGGTGGTTGTGGGGGGGTGGGCAAGCCTGTTCTTAAAATGGGCATGGCCAGTCACACACACACACACACACAAAATCTGCAGAAGGTTTGCTGGGGAATTGATTCTCAGCTACCTTCACAAAACACCTAAGATGTTCCTTGGAACCCCAACTTAAATCCTATCCTTTTGGGGGGGGCACACACACACAGAAAACATTGGATTAAAAAATCACCTGGCATTTTTATTTTTTCACTATGCTTAGGGATCTGAAGGGGGGTCCAGATCTTTCAGTAAACACAAAAAGAAGAAAATAAGCCGATGCTTTGCTTTGTACCCTACCTATCTTATCTTATCTTATCTATCTATCTATCTATCTATCTATCTATCATCTTTCCATCCATCCATCCCTATCCCTCTCTCTGTCATCATTATCATCTCTCTTATCTGTCCAACCCATCCAAGAAAGAAGAAATGGACATCACAACACAGTGGCCAAGAAATAAATCACCAGCTGAGAAAAAGACCAACGCAGCATTATCGGTTTCGGTTTTGAGGTATCAAATTATAACCTTCAACATTTTCCATTCACTGTCACAGATAGCCTTGCAATCCCTACAGCTTATGAACCTCCACTGGTGGGGCAGGACTGGACTCTCTTGAGGGTCTGGCATCTATTTCACACCAACACAGGACAACTTAAAATCTATTATTTTCCCTTATTTTTAGATACACTCAGGAAGCCTCAATCCCGTTCTATATTCTTCAACTCGCTCTGAGATAGCTTGTTCTCTTCTTAGAATCTATTAAAATCTAGCATCTGTTCAGCAGGATTCCACTGTTTGCCTCTCCTGAAGCTTTTGGCTTTAAATAAAGATTTCACTGCGCATTACCAGCCAGACCATACCGTGTTAAGAGGGCCACTTGCCAAATCCTCCAAAAATGATCAAAATGCTAGATTTTACATTTACATTTCTAGTGTTCGCACTTTCAAACTTTATAATTTATTTCTCTAAATGTGTAACCCACCTTGTGCCATCTTACACCTTAAAAGGATCCACAGTCAGCTATGATTTTAAAGTAACAGCGGGGAAAGAGACAGGAAGGAGTAGGAAAGAGCAAATGAAAGTAAGTGTGGCAGCCATGGAGTGAAACAATCTGGGAAAAGACAGGAGAGTCCACAGGATGAGGTCAAGAAAGTCAAAATGGAGGCGTGAGAGTGCAATTGAAGCGCCACCTGGTTTTTATGGCTTTGATTGTGCCATTGCAGCCACCATCTTGACTTTCTTGACCACATCCTGCAGACACCCCTGGGAAAGGGTGGGGAGCAGAGGCAGTTTGCAGCCTAATTTCTTCCTCTAACAGACTCAAGTGAATTTAGGGAAAATGAAGATGGAGACTTTCGGGCTTGGAAGGTAGTAGAATAAAAAGCAAGATTTTAGAGCTACCTACTTCCTATTTGATCAGCCTTCTGTGAGGACAGTGATTAGCAGTCCAATGCTGTGAATGCATGAAAGCTGTGAATGAATGAATGAATGAATGAATGAATGAATGAATGAAAACTGTGATGAAAGAGAGAGAGGGAAAAGGGAAATCAGAGAACTGTGATGAAAGAGAGAAGGCAAATATAATTTGGAAGGAAGGAAGGAGGAAAGCTATGTATGAAAGAAAAAAGACAAATCAAAGTTAACTGTGATGAAAGAGAGAGAGGAAGAAAGAAAGCTCAAAGTTAACTTTCAGGCTTGGAAGAAAGAACTAACTGTGATGGATGGATGGAAGGAAGGAAGGAAGGAAGGAAGGAAGGAAGGAAGGAAGGAAGGAAGGAAAGCAACATAAAAAATAGAATATGGGAAAATAAGAAAAAGGGGACACATTTTTATCTTTGGAAAGGAGTAAGCACCAGTTTATACAGGAACAGCCAGAAGGTACCGCTCTTCTGTTGTCCTGCTGCAGATAGATGGGGCTAGGTGTGTCTGGAGATGCCCCCCATTGTAAAGTCTCTCTCAAGTCCGGCCTGACTCCTGGGGCCTCTGTGGACACGTCCTTGGGCTTCGTTTATTGAGCAACAACGTGGAAGGTTTGCCCCTGCCTTCTTTCATGGTGTTTCCCCCACCTCCTAGCTGGCCACAGCCCTGGGACGGTTGTTTCCCAGCCCTGCTTAGCTTTTGAAACTAGCCACCGTTGGCAAGGTCCGCCTGGAGAAACGCCGCTGGAGCTCAGGACAAAGCTGAGGAACCAAGGCCATTGCTTCCACAAGAGACGTTTGCACGGAGGTATTGCGACAAAATTTTCGTTTTTTTCTTACCTTCCGTTGCTCTGTTGAGAGAAGAAAGGGCAGCCAGGACCTTGGAGAAGTTTTCTCCAGAGTAGAGATCGTGGGCATCAAACAGCTGTGCCAAGAAGAAGAAGAAATGTCATGCCAATCTTGGCAGCCGTGAGGAAAAGCCGTCAAAAATTTAAGAGAGAGGTTTCCGTTGCTGTCTGCTTCTATGTCAGTGTTTCTCAACCTTGGCAACTTTAAGGTGTCTGGACTTCAACTCCCAGAATTCCCCAACTCCTGGTTGCCATGGAAACCAGACACCTTAAAGTTGCCAAGGTTAAGAAACATTGCTCTACGTAAAGCTCCATGTTTAGGGGCAGCCTACCTCACAATACCTGTTGCTAAGACTGGGGGCTACAGGTAGACTCCTCTTGGTGAGCTTCCTACAGCCACTGTAGGATGCTGGGCCACCCCAGGCCTCCAAATGTAAGGACTTCAGTTCCCAGAATCCTCCATGGATGACCACATAAATTGGGGAACGCTGGGATTCTTTAAAAACAAACAACGAAGTCAAACCCCAAACTCCAATCCTTTTAGAATAGAATAGAATAGAATAGAATAGAATAGAATAGAATAGAATAGAATAGAATAGAATAGAATAGAATCCTTTATTGGCCAAGTATGATTAAACATACAAGGAATTTGATTTCGGTGGAAGAGCACTCAATATATTTACATAACATCAAAAATAAACAATAGTAAAGTAATGTTATTTACTAAAACTATACAATCAAGAAAGAAAAAAAAATGGAAGGAAGTAATACTGCAGCTATTAACTAACACACACTCAGTCCTTTTAACACTGTACAATTCTGGCTTTCATTGGGGGGAGGGCAGGGGCAGGGCATACATTTATTTTAATTTTCTGCATGCTCTCCTCTGTTAGCCACTTGGCTGGCGTTTTGCTCATTCTTGCTTAAAAGAGAGGTATGCAGCGTTCATTGACTTCTGAATCAAATGCAACCCCACCCCCGGTCTTCAAGCAAGGGTCCAGCCCTGCTTTACTAAAGTGAGTTAAATTTTAAAAGCAACTGGGGGGGGGGGACAGCTCCCTTTTCCCTCTACGTCAGCTGTTCTGCAGCTGTACCCCTGAACGCTGCACTCTGTGGCTTTCCTTTCATACTGGCCAACCGGTGGCTATTCCATGGCCTGCAGACTATAATTTAGAAATCTAAAACAGGGAACGGGAGTTTGTTTATTTGAAGAACTATTTGCAAGGCCAACTATAAACTGGCAGTGAATTGTACCACCCTCACACCTTCCCCTGCAGTTGGACTATTAGAGGCCTCTGAGGCTTTATTTTAGAGCCCGCCATATCGGGGTGCCATGGCCATACAGTCTGGATTATGGCTGGGCCGGTCATGCTCTGGGAAGGAGCTGTGTGTTGGAATCCGTTTTATTCTTGTAAGCAAGTATAGGCTATTTTCCGGGATTATGATCCATGCAAGGCAGCACATGATAAAACACGCACACAGTTACAGATGTAACCATCGGTAAAATCAAACCTTCTGCCGTTAAAACAGGCCAGGAGAGAGCGTGCAAAAGCAGTGGAAATTAGTAAGAAAAGGCCTTGTGAAAAAACATCTTGAGCCCTTTTGAAAAAAGGGGGGAGAAGGGACACCATCTGTGGCAGCCAGCGTAGCATGCAGCATTTCAGAAGAGGCATTCCGTGGTGTGCACAACTGGGAAAATAGCCCCTCCTTTTCTTTTTTTGAAACATATTATTTGTATCCTACATTTAATCATCTCCCCTACAAGGGATTAATCACACCCAAACACTAGGTTAAAAATAGCAATGTGTCCACATCCAATAGGGATCCAATCCCTTTCAAAAGTACTCAGAATGCCTCTTCCAGGTTGACTCAGAAACATCACTGCAATTGATCTAAAGTTCTACTGATTTACCTAACTGTGTAAGCAATTCCCTTAAAACCAATTTATCTATTCAATAGAATGTTTTAGAACAGCAAGGGAAAAGAGGAGAAGCGTCGGACCAAACTTTTTACCCTACTGTGCCATACAAAAGTGTTGTATTTGTTTCCAGAAGTGAAAAAGGAAGATTTAGATGATGAGAAAATGGCCATGCCTCCTTGGATGGAAAGCAGCATGGGTAGGGGAGGGGGGTGGGTGGAAGATTGGGACTGGAATGGGCAACAGAAGGAAGCACCCCATGGAAGGAGCTCTTATGCATCCCCCAGAACTTCAAGAGGGATCAAGCCGAAGCAGGTGGAACTGAAACCACAGAGACTCTGCCCTGTTGGGTCCCCACTTCCCCTTTCAGACAAGTTCCTCCTGACCTGCTCTGTGGTCTACAGGTCTCCAGATATTCTACTCCTAGCAACCCCCACTGAAAGACACTGTGCAGTTGTTCCAGCTTCTTCACCCTTAAAGGATGCCGATGCTGCTTCCAACTTTTGATGGTCAACCACCTTGCCTCCTCCTGCAGAGATCTAGCCCTCACCCCCAGCAGCTGTTCCAATGTTCTTGCCCTTGTTTCTTCTCTCTAGTCCAGTGTTTCTCAACCTGGGCAACTTTCAGATGTGCGGACTTCAGGTTGAGAAGCACTGGTCTAGTTTCTCCAGAAGAGGAATTGGGGTGAGATGGAGAAAAATGATTAAAAATTCCGTGTTTTGGGATTGGCAGCAGCAGTCCCAGTCTATCTAGGTGGCTGCTAAGAGTCGACATGGCCTGAACGGCACATCATCAAGCCAGGCCAGGAATCGTCCCAGCTGGAAGCCCGCTTGGTCGCAGGAGAATAAAGACGGGCAAGGTGCTAAGCCGAGGCGGGCCTGGCCCCCCAGCCCCTTCGCAGAAGAGGCAGGGCTGGGCAGTTTTGTCCGGGAGCACCCGCCGCTCCTGCACAGCCCAGATCCGGCAACGCGAGGCTCTCCAGGTGCGGAGGGGCCCCGCCGGCTGGGGGTCGCCCCGCAACATCTGGAGGGCCGCGCATCACCCGGGCGGGCAGGGCCGTCCCTGCGGGTGGGGCCAGGCGGAAGAAAGCGGAGACTTCTCCGGCGGCCGCCCGCTCGCCCGAGGGACGGAGCCCCCGAACCGGCGAGAAGAGGAAGGCGCCCCCCCACCCCCCGCCTTCGCCAGAAGGGAAACTCGGGGAAGGAGGACGCGTCTTACCTGAGCGGGGGAGCTCCGGAAGCCCTGCAGGCCCCGAGGCGCCAGCCGGCGGGGAGAGCGGGGCGGGGCGGGGCGGGGCAGGGCGCCCGGGGACCCCGCGCGGGGACCGGGGCGAGAGGAGGGGGCCCTGCCCGGGTCGGAGGCGCGGGGGGCGCGGGGGGCGCGGAGGCTCGGGGCGCCGGGGATGCGGAGGGGACCGCGCGGCCGCAGCAGGAGGAAGACGAGGAGGAGGAGCGTCGCCGCCCGCCCGGCGACTCCAGCGCTGCGCTGCGCTGCGCTCCGCCCGGCCGCCGCCGCCGCCGCCTGCGATCGGGAGCCCCCGCTGGGCAGGGGACGGCTCTGACCCGGAGCTGGATCGTGGGCGGGCGGCGCAAAGGAGGGGAAGTGACAGGCGGCGGCGGCGGCGGCGGGAGGCAGGCGGGGACGGTGCTCCGGAGCGCCCCCTCCGCGCCGCCGCTCGGGCTGGGGAGGCCCCCTTCCCCCAGCCGGGCCGCCCCCGGCCCCAAGGCGTCCCCGGGCGCGGCAGAGGGGTCCGCGGGGTCCCGCTCGGCTCCCGCCGCCTCCCCAGCCCGGCCGGAGGGTTTCCCCGAGGCGCGGATGGCACCCCAGCCTTCCAGGTGCCCAGGCGGCCGCCTGCCAGCCCGCCTGCCCGCGGCGGCGGCGAGCAACGCTGGCTTCGACCTGTTTTCCAACAACCTCGCAAAGTAGGACAGGGAGACCCCGGGCGCCACGACCCCCGTGGAACACCAGCCTTCGGACCGCTCTTCGCTCCGGATCTGCAAAGCGGGATGGCAGGGGGCGGGGGCGGTCGGGCCCGCCGGCCGATTAGTAATAATCGGCACCGGGCTCTGCTCGTACAAATTTCGGTCACGGAGACCGCACTTTCGGATCGCAGGTAGGAGACAAGAGGGAAGAAGGGAACGGGCGACCAGGATGCGCTCACTCCAGCCCTCGCGAATCCCTCTGTGGGGCATCCGTTGGAACTCCCTTCCACTACAGTTGCGCAAAAGTCCTGCCAGGCCACGGAGTGGGAAGTGCACAAATGCAGTGGGGTAGCTGCAAGAACAGCTTATCTCAGCTAGGAAAATTTGCAAAAAGTGTGTGCCTGGGGAGGGGGGATCCAAATCTGCTTTAAAAACCCCAGGAGCAAACAGTGACCCCGCCCCCAAGAGTGGCATGCCCACACCCTTTGTGCATAGCAGGGCAGATTGCTTTGTTATCACTGTTTTATCAAACTTCATGGCAGATCGTTCCTGTGCCTCACTGGCGGCTCTTTTGGGCGAAAGAGATCAGAGAAAATAGGCCTTTGTGTCTTCGTTCATTTCTTTGAATGAACCGTTTGAGAACCATGAAAACACAGAACACAGAAACAGTGGGCTGGGTCAACAGGCCCTCCTGCAGATTTTAAAGCCTGAGGATAAATCTACACTGCTCCAAAGCTGCCCAGCTTTGTCTTTTGCAGAATACAGGACTGGACCCAGAAACGTTGACTGGAAAGGAGACCTTATGGCTTTCAAGTGGAATTCCATAGCCTCCCTTCCTTTAGAACAACCTACGTGCCTGCCAAGCCTCAGAGCCCGGTCTAATTTTGGAAAATAAGAAGTCATGCCCAAAAGAAAGGCGTATCTTGGAGCGCATGCCAAGAAGCTTTGCTTTAACAGCAGGGAAACCACCTGGGGTCCCACCCCAGATCTTGGAGCCATGTGCAGGCCTCCTATGCGGCAGGGGGTGGGGTGGGGGGAAGGTTCCCCATTAATTTATAACCCCCCAGCCTGCCGGTTGCCCAGTCTGGCAGCCAATCCAAGTTACATTATGCCCTAGACAGCCCCCTCCCCTTCTGCAGAGTGGGCCTTGGGGCCTGCCTGGCAGCGTTATTCACAGGACACCAACTGAGAAAGCGGGTGGGTGGGAAAGACTTTGTGCCACTTGGAGCTGGCATTTTAACATCCCCCTATTATCTCGCCAAAGCACTCGCTAATGACAGCCAGATCGAATCCAGACATCTGTTTCAGTTTTGCTCAAGCCCCTCCCTGCCAGGCTTGAGCTGTAGGAACTGAATCATACTCAGAAACAATCTGCCCCAGGAACAATGGCACCGCCGGGCTGCAAAATGAAATGTCTCCTCCCTCCCTTAAATAAATCAGCGGTCTCTCCCCCATCCCACATATGGCACCTGGTGGGTGTTGCCACTGTGGAGCCGCAACAACGGACTTTGCTATTACTGTGTTCTTCTCTTCCACTCCCCCCTTGCCCCAGTTAACACACCATCTCCCCGTGTTGTGTCTGCAGACCCAGGAAGTGGCGGGGGGTGGGGTGGGGTGGGGGGCCGAAACCAGCCTTTCTAAAGATAAGGTACACGGAAAAAGACAGGACTGTGAGAAGGCACCCCACCCTTGGGAAGCATAAAACCTGTCATTCTGGTTCTCGGAGGAGCCAGACTCCAGAGGACTGCCGAATTGGTGCAGAGACAGGGAAGCCCATCTGCGGTTGTCTGAACTCAGGGCTGGTCTTGCTACAAGAGAGTAATGTGGCTAAGGGTCTGGAGTTTGCCCAATTTCAGACAGACCCTTTTTTAATCCTCCCCAGCCCCACTCTCTACCAGCCAAGCCCCCCCCCCCCCGTTGGAACCCCTGATTTAGTGACATCGCCCCCTGCCTTGGGTCCTACCGCTGTGGTCCTGCCAAGCCAGCCTCATGCCTTCTTTCAGAGGTGGCTGCAGGATAACGCCCAACATCAGCCTGGGTTGGCGGGGAATGCTGGGAGTTGTCCCGCAGCAACATCTGAGTGGCTGCAGGTTTCTCAATCTGGCTGTGTCTTTGTTGAGCCCATGTGGAACTTGGGAGGTCTGCACATGGAAGGAGAACTACTTTTTAAAGGACGCGATGCGTGTTTAGGGTTGCGTCGCTTGCAACATGGCTGTGCTTTTAGTGAAAGAGTGCAGTGCTGATTCCTTCGATCTTCCTCTTTGGATGCAAGTTCCCCGCCAACACATGGGAAACAATCGGAGCAATTTCAGGTTTGGCAAGGGATGCTCTCTGAGCTTGTATTGTTCAGGAGCGGAAGGCCACCCCCTTATCCCAGTTAAAACACACCACAGTAGGTAAGCATCTCCAGATGAAAGGTTGCAGAGTGTGACTGGGGAAGATCCTTTAGTGGGGGCATTGCCAGCCTGAACTGATTGCTCTGATTATCCTCCCTCCTCCTCCTCCTCTCCATCTTTCTAAATTCTTTGCAAAACGTCTTGGATTCAGTTGCCGGCATTGCCAACAGAAGAACTGCAAAGAGCAAGGAGTATGCCCCTCTCTGTGGCACCAAAGTTGGCTTAAATTACTTTGCTGACGGAGGACAACGGGTCACTGCCCTCTAGGGCAGCCATGCACACCAGCGCTAAATCTTTCTGCAACACAAGGTTACAACAGCAGCCTCAGTGGGTACCGGGGGGTCAGCCGACCCACAGCTCTTCCCCACCACCTCCCCGGCATCCGCTGCCTAAGGCCAGCCCCTCGCTCCATCAAACGACCGGACACAGGACCGGCCCCTGGATGGCGTTGTTACCTGTTGCCGCTTACCTCCACTTTCAGTGCTGTGCACCCATTTAAAAACTGTTGGATGTTGCCAATGCAGTCAGCTTCCGTCTTGGGCTCCAGGCAATACTAAAAAAGAACCAAAACCAGACAATCAACAGAATCTGAAGCTTGCGACAATTCCTGTCAGCTAGCCTGCTTTTGTTCTCAGCAATCATTAGCCCAGGCGTTTGTACTAATGAATGAGACAGCTTGGTGCTCGCTGGATTTTCACAAGAAGGTGGGCTGTGGGTGGGTGGGCGGGGAAGACAAGCTGTCAGCTCAGGAAGAACCGTGGAACAAATGAACCCAAAGCCATCCAGCTTAGGCCTTGGCACTGAATACTTGAGATGCCCTTGCCCATAAGATTCCCTCTGCCAGGAAGAAAAAGATCTTTGGAGATGAAGGCATGTGGGCAAGAAGGGGAGAATCCCACTGCTGAGCAATTCTGGGGGAAAAGGTGACTTTTCAGGAGATACTCCAAGTGGATTGGAGGTGTTTATAGACACCAGTGGAGAAGGTCTTCTGCAGAGGGCTGGCTTGGAAGGCAATGGAGAATGTGCAGGGCCTTCACGATGAAAAAGAAGGATCCTAGCAAGGAAGGGAATGCTCCTCATCCTTTTTCAGATGGCTTCTGACCCATTTGGCTGATTCCATTGGGCTTCCTAGGAGTCAGCTGACCCTGTGACAGGGATGTGACACAAGGGAGACTTTTGTCTGCTCTGCCAGGCTGTTTGTTAGCCGAATTTCAGATGATAATTGCAAACCTTACAGTCGGACAATGTCACTGTGAAGCCTTGTATTTCAAAGACTTGCTCCCATGCAAATCTGATGCTTAAAACAGTTACTGTTGCATTTTGAGTATTGTTGGCAATCTTCTAATTATAATTCTGGTCTTTCTGGTTTTGTTGCTCTAGTGGATTTTTTTTTTTGCTTTTGAGAATGGGGAAGTTCTTTGAAGAGTAGGGAAGAAACGGGTGTAACAACAACTAAAAAAAGGAATTAAGCGCCTGAAACTGTCTTCTGGGCCTATGAGAACCTAGGAACCTGGAAAACATCTTGCTTTCTTTATTTGCTGTGATTCTGTTTCTGAAATGCATTTCTGAAGAAAGCCTATCAGGGAACACTGGTGTTGAGCAAAGGCTGTTTCATTTATGCAGGTGTGATGTTTAATTCTTTCGGCCTCTGCGTTTTGTCGCTGCCCTTACGATTTCCTGCTTTGCTGATTTAGCCCTGATTACAGACTTGTCTCGGGTTTTAACGGTCATGGTTTAGAAGGCTGTTTTTCAAGAAAGCCATAGGGTCAAGATGGGTTCCGAGATAAATAAATAGCTTTACATTAAGCCCGGTGCATTTGTCTGTTTTGCATTCTGATCTGTCCAGACTGCAGATACCCTGGACTTCAGTTCTCACAATTCTCCGCTCATCTTCATGCTGGCTGGAGATCATCGGGGTAGAGAAGTTCTCATATTCAGTTACATCAGTTTTCTCAACCTTGTCATCTTTAAGTTGTGTGTTCTCTAAGAATTAAACAGTGCCAAGTATGGTTGCTTCTGTCCATGTCTGCTTTCGCAGAAGGAAAAAGAGAATGCAAGGGTTTTAGGGCAGTGTTTCTCAACCTGGGCAACTTTAAGATGTCTGGGCTTCAACTCCCAGAATTCCCCAGCCAGCCATGCTGGCTGGGGAATTCTGGGAGTTGAAGCCCACACATCTTAAAGTTGACAAGGTTGAGAAACACCGAGTTACTTCATTGTGTGTTTAAATGCAGCTTGTTGGATAAAGCCCCCTTTGCTAGATTCACACCGACAACTAAGTCATAGCTCATAAGCCACAGGGAACGTCCCATCACTGCTAGCCAGAAGTCCTGGTTTCTAGATCTAGATTCACATGCTCAGTCAAACGCAGCTAAAGGCCATATATGAAGACAATGAATTGGTTGCCAGCTGGTCTGCACCGGCATTTTGTACCATAAAGCATCCATCCTAATATCGAGCTCCTCTTGAAAATAAAATGAGACTTCAGTCTCTATGGTTCTGGGGAAGCAGGGACGGAGGAAGATGCCTCGTGCGAAGTCAGGCCATTGCTTAATTCTGCAGGAGCCTGCAAATACTCAGAGGGTTTTTCCAGTGATGCAAAACCAGGGACCTTGGACTTACAAATCATGGTTTCTGGTTTTGAGCACAGCTCAATATATAGGAAACAACTTTGAAAGCATAGAGAAGTAGAGACGGGGGAAAGTGCCTCTTCTTCTGAGCGTGTAATACAGGGGATTTGGATCACCAGGCAGTCAAATGTTGGAATAATCTGTTTTGTTTTCAACCCAAACCAATATACCACTGCTTCCTTCTTCTACAGCAACTCATTCAGAGGGGGCGGGGGGGGGGACCCAGCTGGCTGAACCAGTTCTGAACCGTTCGCCTCACTTCAGACCTCTAGATCAGTGTTTCTCAACCCTGGAAGCTTGAAGAGGTGTGGACTGCAATTCCCAGAATGCCCCAGGCAGCTGTGCTGGCTGGGGCATTCTGGGAGTTGCAGTCCACACTTCTTCGAGCCCCCAAGGTTGAGAAATGCTGCTCTAGATCCTTCTGTAGAACAATTCAGAGAGGTAAGCTGTCCACACAGGTGCTATGTGGAGCACAACCTGGGTAGATTTGCAGCGAAATGCTTCCTGTTTTGAGAGAAAGAATGGGACTTCAAAGGCAACAGGAGGAGATAACTTAGTTTATTTCTTCTTCGGGGTTTTCCTTTTGTCTCTCACACAGAACGTTCATAGGTCTTCCAGTTCTGTTCTGCTAGATACAGGCCTAACCTGAGATGGGTTCTCACGTTCTGCTCACGGCCTTCTAGATCCACATTCATTTCCTCTACCTTGGTCATCCCCGCCCCGCTTGGAAATCAATAGTCTGGAAACAGGAGTGGAAAAATAAATACTGGAATAACTTTTGGGCTCCTATTTGAACTGGTGAGTTCTGCTGCCTTGAATCAATCTCATTGAGCCAATCATTTCAAAAAATTAATGCTATTTTGGATCGGCCCCAGACAATTTTCTGTCCTGCTTCCATCCTAAAAGGAGCTTTGTACCTTTGCTATAAATATGAAGCCTCACTGCTTTTTGTCTTTTTTGTTTTATTCTGCAAACCTGGCATCTTCTTCCATTCTGGCAGCTGAAAGATCTCTGTTGGATCATAGAGCAATCAAATATTTTTGTTTCCTTGCTCTGTTCAGATCTGGGGTTTCTCAGATTCCCCAGTTGGTGTGGGATACTGTCCTCCCCACTGTTAAGAGCCATGATGTTTTTTTTTTTAACTTGCAATTAAAATTCACCAATATTCAAGACTCTCAAACTATGGGTTCTATAACTTGCAGCAGAAATACCAAAAACCAGTCCCTCTGGTCTCCAAACGTCCATCTCTAGCCCTTCTACAAACAAGGAGACGAATCACCAGGGGCATACCTTTTCGATAGATCCGGGCAGAAGTCGGAGTAGCAGTTTGCACAGGGCAACTCCATCCTTCAGAGACGTCTTGAGGAATTGCATCGGGTCGCCAATCATCATTTTGGGAGAATTTAAGGCCCCCAGGGAAATCAACCAAGTCACCACTTGCTCTTCTGGATTCATGACTGAAGATTTCTCTGCCCTTAAGCTTCTTTTGTGCAACGATGAAGCCAAGCCCACATCCGTGGCTACATCTTCCTGCTTCATCTGAGGTGGGTGAACGAGCAGTTAGAGGTTCCCCTATTACCTATAAGAGGATAAACCAGTTGACTACTTTAAAAAACACACACACACACACCATGAAATTGAATTGGCTAGGACTGGAGGAACGAGTATGTTGCATTTACGTTGTCTTATGCAACTACCTCTGCAGAAGTACAAAGCAGAACATTTCCCCCCCCCCCCCCAAGATGCAGTGTTTCTCAACTGTGGCCACTTTAAGATGTGAGGACTTCAACTCCCAGAATTCCCCAGCCAGCACAGCTGGCTGGGGAGTTCTGGGAGTTGAAGTCCTCACATCTTAAAGTGGCCACAGTTGAGAAACACTGGCTGAGAAGTTTGCAATAAATAGAAATATCCTGTATCTCTAGTTCTTTGATGACTGAGCTGATAAGAGACAAAGTGCGGGAAAACTGGTAGGTAAAAATCTCCCTGCAAGGAAAATTAAGAAACAGCCAGGCAAAAAATGTTGTAGCTTAGTTTAGACCTTGCTAAGTTAGTTTTCTACTTGCAGGGATATTTTTAAATGTATGAAATAATTTTTAAAAAGCGATCTATTGCCAAAAGCGTGAGGGGGCACAATCCACCATCCTAGTTGCCTCCACTCCTTTCAACTCCAGGCTGCAGTCTCTGACAATACACGCTGACTAGGACCGACTTGGATTCAATCAAGAATCTGTAAGGCATCCACCCACATAATGCCCAAGTAAATCAGATTAAGGGTCAAGTCCTGCGCAGGTTAAATATTTTTAAAACACTGACATCTTTAAACATTGAGGTATGAATACCTTCTCAGCCTTACGGGAAGCTCTCTTCCATGTTGGCCGTTAAAAGGCGCTATTTGGTCGATAAAACAATCACAAGCATTTAATTAAAACCAAAAATGAAGACTTTATGGATACAGCCACAGGTTCACATGCCATCTTCATCAGGGTCGCAACTGGGAGGGGCAACTGGGGCATGTGCCCCCGGTGCCGCGCTGGTGGGGCGCCAAAATAAGCGTGGAGGGGTGCAAAAATGAGTACTGGGGGGCGCCAAAATGGGCGCAGAATCCAGGTTTGCCCCGGGTGACACAGACCCTAGTTGCGGCCCTGATCTTCATCCAGAAAATGGTCTGTAACTTGTGAATGCTCCAACATTGTGGCTTCTACACCACAGAGGTGGCAAAGGGTGGGCTGGCTCCTGGTTTCTGGGGTCACACCCCCATTTTTTTCTGGAGGGATGAGGTTTGAAGCAAGTGGGGCAATAATGGAGATGTGGAGTCCTTGGTGCTCCGAGCGCTCAATGTTGAAAATGCAGGATTCTGGCGTTGGGAGCGTTGGGGGTTGCCTTTTGCAAAAAAGGGAAGCCTATTTTGGGCTTTTAGTATTCTCTGCCACCCCACCCCCCATCTTGAAACGGTAGAAAACTAGTGCCATTAAAACCACACACGAGAGGCAGGAGTTGTAACGAGGCCTGAAGCTTCAGGTTGTCTATTTCTGGCTTGTGGTTTTGTGCAGGATGCGCCCCTGCTCAGCTCAAGGGCTGCACCTGATGCTGTGGAGCGCTCCGGTGCAAAACTGGGTGGGGTTTTAAAGGGTGAAATAGGAGTACAGTATGAATTTCACTTTCCAGAACCCTCTGGGTTTTTTGGAAACGCTTCATGTACTGGTTTTCCTGCGTGTCCAAGGGACACGCAGTACCATAATTCGGGCGGAATGGAACGTTTGATGTATGGGCCTGGGGGTCCGGATCGAGCGTCGTTTGGCTGCTCTGCCTTTTAGTAGGCAAACCACCTTTGACCCAGCAGTGGATCCCCCAGCATGGGAGACCGGAGCAAAGCAGATCCCGAGTGGCCATTTCACCCTTGTGGGGAGGGCTCCAGCCCCACGTGCCCTTTTGCACGGGCCAATGTCTCCCTCTACTGACAATTCTGTTTTGTACACCCAGCATGGGCAAATCTCTTGCACTCCACAAAAGCTGAGCTCTTTTCGCTTTTGCTGCAAATTATTCCTTTAAAATGGAGCAATGGCGCTTCCCAGACTGTCACTCTTCCTTGCTGGTAGCTTCCCCTAGCTCTGGGCTCGCTTTCTTATTCCTGAGCACCGTAACCGTCTACAGCTTTATTCTTCTGTGCATGTGGAACATGCGGAACCCTCGAGCGCTGTGCCCGAGAGCCAGCCACACTTTACTGGGGCCGTTCAAGGCAAGCAACTGTGATCGCGTACAAAACCGCCAACGCAGCACTGGGGCGGATACTTGGCCCTAAACGCAGGGGCTCTGAACCCAGAGCCCTTAGGGCCAACGCTGCATTAGGGGGACAAAACAGCACTTGATGTACAGGGCATAATCATGCAGATGGCTCAACATCTGGAAGAACAGTTGCCTGGACCATGCCCACCAGTTCCTCCTCCCATCCCTTCTGGATTTCAATTAGTTCGTAATTGGTCAGACCCCAACACGCAGTACTTTTCTTTCTCGTTTGCTTCTCTCTAATTTCATCACTGCCCATCTCATCTCCCTTAAAGAGGGATTTTTTTTTTTACCCCATCTTTCCATCTGCTTGTTGCAAACTGGATCTTAGCATCCAGCTACTTCAACGGAGACACTGGGAAGCACATCACCGGGTCAGGATATTCCTGCCCACCTAGCAAGCTTTTACCAGAATGCTTAGAAGCAAAGGCACCAGTCTATACAATGTAATTCCATATACCTCAACTAAAAAGCTTACCAAGTTGTCTTTCCTGGCAAGATATTCCAACTACATAATGTGTTCAAACAATAAAAGCCTGCCAAAAGCTGGTATCTAATCAGCAGTATTTTGTACCCAATATTTGATTATCAAGTGTCAGAAATGTGAGCACCGTTTGGCCACTCCTGCGCCGCACTTCAGTCTGAAAATAGGAACTGTGTGAGTTTGGAATAACGAAGAGCCCAGGAGGAAATTAACAGCACTTTATTGACAATTGAGCAAATACAAGGATCTCCGCCTTCAGCTGTTAAGCCTCTTCCACGATGAGCCAGTTTTCATTTGACCAAAATGTAACCTATTCCTTAAATTTGTGGCACTAGCTCTTCAGAATCTTCTTTTGAAAAGGGAATTAGTGATTTAGTAACAGCATGCTCAAAATGGACTTTATGCAGTCTTATTCATGTAACAAGATCCCCCCATATTTATAGATGGCTGTGACAGTCATGTGATTATTTTTTAAAGAAACCTTCAATCAAATTGTTATTCAACTCCTGGCTAAATACACCGAGCACGAGGACTTAAGAAGACTGGTTCTCGAAAAAGCTCCACACTGGCATTGGCCAGGCTTTGAAATTCCTTCTCCTGAAGCGCGGTCCAACCTCTGTCATTATTGCCATTAAACGAAGTTGAGTGAGAAAGGTCTGCACTTCACCTCGCCTATCTGAAGGCCCCCAACTCTAGTTCTCGACTACCACTTGAGTCACATGCCACAGCTTCTGCCACATGTCTGCCTGCCAGGATTTCAATAGCATTTGTAAGATGACGAAAATAATTTCCATCCAACGGTTCTGACATTTAGGACTCTTAGTCTCGCGCACGACCCACGACCTCAGCCACAACGGACAAGGGCGTTTATGAAATGGCTTCCCTGCAAAATGCCTTCGTTAATCTTTGTAGCTGTATTCTGAGCCTGCTGAGCAGCTACCTTCTTTAGAGGCCTCCACTTAATTCTGTACCTAGAATATAAACAAGAGTATTAGCAGAGTGTCAGAAGAGACATTTTTGGGACAGTGTGTCAAAACCTACTATTGTTAATATAGACTAGGTAATGCCATTTCCAAAATGAAATGCTGCATACCACAGAAAGAAAACAGTATCTTTACTCAGTTGCATTTGCACGTCCCCTGGCTGCTTGCACGGCTTCTGAACAAGTTCCCACAAACCAGCCTCTCAACTGTTTGATCCTGGAGAAACCCTTGGAAGTATTTTTCAGGCCTTGGGGAATCCCTGCACATTCAGGCTCAAATACAGGCCAGAAGGTACAAAATTATATTTGTCTCATATGTAGGCCTGTAGATAGGCATGAACAATGTTCTTAAACTGAAAATAAAGAATAGAACTTACCTCTTCAATGTGAAGTTGCTTGAATTTGAAATAATTTTTAAAATAGATCATGATCTCCCAGGGAACCCCTAGTGACCTCTTGTGGTACCCTAGGGTGCCACGGAACCCTGGTTGAGAAACCCTGCCGTAAGCTAACACAATTCTTCTTCTATACTTCAAGTGATGGATCAGCACTTACTAAATGCTGAACCTCAATGGTAAACAGCTCTCAGCAAAAGCTTAAGAGCTGTCCGCTCATCCTTGTTAAGGTCACTAGAGATATTAGTGCACAAGCACATTAACTCCAGCAGTTTAACCATTTATATCTCCCAAATGCAAACTTCAAAATAAAAAATCAGGAAGCTATTGAAGAATAGCACACAAGAGAGAAGTCTCAAAAAACACTTAGGTGAGCCATAATGCCCACTGGGGAGAAATAGGATACCTCTAAGTGCCATTTTGGAAGGTTTCTGCTGAAGACTCCTTATTCTGTGTGTCATGTATAACTCCATTTCTGGAAGCATTTAACAGGACACTGGCACGTTAACCATACTGGATACAATCTCTCTTTTTGGCTCTAAAAAAAAATCCACACACTTCTTCCTGTTTGCTCACAAAAAGCAATGTTCTAAGGGAGTCTAACAAAACGGGGCATGTTATCAGTCTGGTCAAACCAACCATAGCGGCTGAAGACGCCAACCAAGCCCACCACAGCCGCCATCAAAATGGTGCAGCGGGTCTGTCCTAGTTCAACCTTTTTGCAAGGTCTTCCCCACCTGCAGCTCTGCTCTGCTCCAGCAAACAATCCTGACATCCACTCCGACACACGCACTGCTTCCCAGGTCTCGTCTCAGAGGGAATGTTCAGCCTGCAACAATTAAAGACTATGTTAAGAGATGATGGTTGCCCCCGCTGCCCAAACCCACGACCACCCCGAAACAAAAAAACCCGGGCTTGCCGATTAGTCTGCCACGATCTAACATTTTACACTGGAGAAGTGGAAGGTTCACTGGACTGGCATGAACTGGAATGGCTTAGTGAAAAAGTCGCATGGCTTATGGATTCTGATTTTCTTTCCAATGGTGCTTTTCATGGTAAGTCCATTTGACTGGCAAATAGGTTTTGAGGATTAGAGCAGAACTTTAGTTGGAGGTCTTCAAGTCTTACTACATTTCAACAGCATCTTTTGAACTTCCTGGCCACACCTGGGTCATGAGAACTCGCCACAGGTTCTGCCACAGGTACCACAACTCCCAAACAAGACTACAGTATAAAGAAAAAAGTCAGGCATCCAACTAAACATCGGGTTCGTAATCATGGCTTGCTTGACATTTTCCAAGCTGTTACAGATTTTGGCAATTTAAGCCAAGTTCTGATTGCATTATTGTTTTAATTTCTTAATTAAAAGTGCAAGGAGCTTGTTTTTTTAAATAAAGTATCTTCATTGAAATATACTGGCCAAAAAAGCAACAGTCCCTCCCAACCCTTTATGGGAATGTTTGTTTACGAGTTGCTTTCTTAGCATCATTTTCAAAAGCTCTGCGCCATACACTTTCATCCAAGACAGGGTTATGATGGATTTGGAAGGCTTCGCCTAAGGCTATCCAGCACAGGTATTTTTTTTTTCCATTTGGTGCTTTCTTTAAAATCTAGAAAACTTCCATTGCCATGATGCACAGCATGTCCTACCGTACTAAGAGGACGATAGCTGTGGTTTCACGTTTGACTTAGACCGAAAAACTAGTTTGCTTTGCTTACCATCTTTGCTGTTTCACAGGCATTTGGTGCTTTAAAGCTGTTGTGGAATGCTGAAAGTTTCACTTGTTTATATGAAGCCATAAGCTTTTCAGAAGTTGGTGAGAAAGACTTCTTTGCTTATCTTACTTTCTCCATTTTGCCTTTGGAGTCAAAGATGTTCCTTTAAAAATGAGACACTACAGGATTGCAAAAATTTGAAACAGTAAGATCAAGTACCGTTCTGCAGCTTCTTGGATGGAATGGGTCAAACCCCTTTATTTACAGAGCTCTGCAGCTTGCTTGCTACAGATCAACATATTACTGGGGGGGCGAGGTTCTTGCAAATTCCCAAACAAAATATGCAGGATGGCACAAGGTACATTCAGCTATATCCACTGGCTGTTTTGACTTAAAGGCTGAATGGTATCCTGGATTTTACACAGGACCGAAGACATGTCATATTTGGGAGCATCTTGTGCATTTCAGAGGACACTTAATAGTTTAGGGTTGGCATACATCCCCACCCCCCTCCAACACACACTACGTCTTGCCTAGAGAAGGCACGGTTGCATGCGCAGAACGATCCATGGCCATTTTAGATGCATGGGATGCCTTAGATTTCCTGTTTCATTGATGAGGTGAAAAGTGTGGCATTTCAGGGTTAACGTTTACTTCGAAAGGTTACAACACTAGTACATAGGCTCAAAATGTCATACATTAACATCTGCTTTTTGAGAGAAATATTAACAATTTTGAAATGAAATTAAACATGTTTACTCTTTCCTCACAAAAAACATCAGTAATGGAGGGGAACTTAACAAGCAACAGTAAAAAAAAGATAAAAACAACGTTTCGGTAGTCCTCTGGGGACGAAGATAGAACTTCCACATTCCTTGTGTTGGAGGAAAAAACTGATTTGGTCCAAGAGCGTCAAAGGTTTTAGTATCGGCTTCGGCCTCCGCCTCTATCCGAGCGGCTCCCCCCACGGCCGCCACCCCTGGGGGCTCCGCGGCTGGAGCTGCTGTAAGAATCGCGCGGAGGAGGGTAGCCCCTCTCCATGGAAGGGGGGAGGCCTCTGTCTTGTCTTCCCACCCGGTCCCGGCCGCTTGAGTAGACATCGCTTCGGCTGCTTGAGTAACTCTCGCGACTTCCGCCATACCCATCTCGGGTGCTTCCGTAATCGTCATAGCGACTGCTTCCACCATATGATGGCGGGGGCCCTCGTGCGGGTGGGGCGCTACGTGAGTTACCTGCAGGTTCAATGGTCAGGTAATAGGGCAACACTATAAATCATACCACCACAATTTTACATCTGAGCTTATAAGAACTGAACCAATGGCTTCTCTTACTCTTTGGATTTTTAAACTGAGAAGTTTAACATAATCTCCCACGTTGGGACATTTGGTAGGTAGGGGAGGACCGGGCAGCGAACGAAACAAACGGGCTGTTTGAAGATGCCGGTTTTTTTGCAAGGTAGCTCTTTTTTGGGATTATTCCAGAATAGCTTGCTATTTTATAGAAGAAACTCAGCCATTGTTTTTCCAGTGAGAGATGCAATTCAGAATTGTTGAACTTTGCTTCGATAGGTTATGGGCACTGCAATTCAACCTTTCCGTTAAAATAAAAACAAGGGTTATGTTTTTTTCTTCCACTGCAGCAGGAAAGCCCAGCGTGTTAATCCCCCGCTTTAAGCAGCAGCAGCAGTCTAGCGAGTCAAGAAAGGAGCCTACGCCATTCCTCAGAAACCCTCAAAGTCAGCACTTACCATAACTCTCATAGGAATCTCTGTAAGAGCCCCCGCTGGGATGGTCCGAGTAATCCCGGTCACGTCCTCCGTAGCCGTCGCGATCGCTGTAGGAGGAATAACTACTGGGGTTCAGTACAGGAAGTCCCCAGTGAGGGAACGTATCTCCACGCGCTCCCGCCGCAACTTCCTTTTCCCTGCACCTCCGGTATTTCTAGAGCAGCGTAACATTTGTCCAGCCTCTTCTCCACAAAGCGTGACACTGCATGGGTTTTACCAAGCTCCTACTTTTTGTATGGTCTGCGCTCCAAGATCCTTAACAGGGCATCGAAACCAAGCCCTGCAGTCCATGTTTAATTTAAACTTATTCAAGACTAGGCAGAGGTAGTCCTTGACTTCCAGCAGCAACTGGGACAGTTATTTCTGTCACTAAACGGTGTGGCCGCAAAGCATGACATCACTTAATGACAGCAATCCCTGCAGTCATTAACTGAATCCCACGGTCCTTAAGTGGGGCAACTCCCTGCCAGCTTCCCACAACCAGTCAGTGGGGAAGTCGGCAGGAAGCTGCAAGTCCCAGGCTAGCAGGTAGGTTATGTGGCTGCTGCCAGGTGGGGAAGGAGGGTGCATGGGTGTGCAAGAGGCGTGGGGTGACTGCAGAGGGTCTGGGGGGGTGCACGGGCGAGGGAGACTCACTCCAGCGACTTGCGACAGTCCCTGCCAGCTTCCCCACTGGCTTTCTGGGGAAGCTGACAGGGAAGGTTGCTAGTGATCACGTGGCGCCTCAACAGGTCCCAAGTGCCAGCCGGCTGCCAAGCACCCAGATTGCAGCCACACAACTATGGGGGTGCTGGGCTGGCTGGAGCCCCGAGGACCAACCGTAACCACCATTTGTTCAGCACCATTGTTAACTTCAAATGGTCGCTGAATGGTTGTAGGTTGGGGAGTGCCCGTAATGTGTCGCCCACACCGGTCCCTTGTTACATATCAGGAGGTGGCTTAAGGCACTGGTTTTTATTTTGGGCTTAGTTTTCCCAGAGACCCTTAAGGAGATTTCTGGCCCAGCTAAGCAAACTATGCACCTCTCTCGAAGCAAATTCCAAATTCCTATGCATTTCATTCTCACATACGTATTAACTCTGGACAACATTGAATAAGACTGTTAACACACACAGGGGAACATCAGGTACCTGTACCCTCTTGAGGGATATTCATCACGTGAACTGGAGTGTCCATAATCACGATAGGCATAATCCCTTGGAGGTGGTGCATAATCCCTCGTGTCTCTGGAACTTGGATAATCTCGGCTTGAGTAACTGCAGAAATTGAAACCAAGTTGCTTTCTGATTACTGAGAAGCCAAGCAGCACAAAGTGCAAGGATGTCACCCGGAAAGCATCAGCGTTACCTGTCTTTAGTGCTGTAGCCATCATCTCTGGGGGACAAGTAGACATCCCTTCGTGATGGCAGCGGCTCCCTTCGTGGAGGTCCCCCATAGCTGTCTCTGCCACGCGACAGGGGTGCTGGAATCCAGAACAAATTGCAACATTTTGGGAAAAAAGCAACTGGAAGATATTCGTCCCCGTTTTGAGCTGGGAGAAGCATTACGCTGTTTTTTAAATGGAGGTAAACGGCTATGTGCAATTATACAACTTCAACAGAATGGAGGGAAAATCAAGTCTCGCATTATGGAGATGATAAAGCCACATTCAGGTCCCCCCATAGAAGCCCTACCTGATTATATTCCTAGGTAGTAATAGCAAACATTTGCACGTTTTTTTCAAAGATACTCTACTAAGGACAGGAGCTGAACAACATGCTGGGACACAGTCACTTAGAAGTTCTTAGAAACTGGATTTAGCAATCCTGCAGGTTTTTATACCTTTAACAGATTGCACTGAATGCCTCAATTATGCAAACAGCACTAAGAATGAAAACGCCACATATTTTGAAAGCGTAACAGCAATGGCTCCCTAAAGTTAGAGCTTACAAGCAAACTGAAGCAGCCTTTGCACAATGCTCACCTCTACCACCCATCCCGCTACTGCTCCGCACGGGTCCAGATGGTGCAGGTCTTTTAGGTGGTGGGCCCCCGCTCCGGGGAGGTGGACCCCTTTTCATTGGGAGAGGGCCTCTAGAAGAACCTGGAAGACAGCATGTAATGTTAGCTTCATAAGCTTCAAAATGATGCTGAAAGGCATCAGAAGTTAAAAGGAGTAAGAACAAGCATGCTCAAGATGACTACTGCCTTCATCTTAAGGAACGTCCTTGACGATCAACCTTCTATTCTGGATCAATGCCCGTAAAAGAAACTTTCACTAATTATACACTCACAACAGATTTTGGTGCAAACATTCGGAACCCCCCCCCACCACTATTTGTACTGTGACTTTTTTTTTTTGCATTTTAAAGTGTAACAATCCTTGCTCACAGCAATTCAATTATCTTTTGTCCAGCTATTTTCCTTCTTTCCATCAACATCTATGCAGTCTTGCGAACTGTCAATACACAGGAACTTAAACATACCTAAATGACTGCCTCTAGAAGGAGGCCCCCGGGTTCCACTGCTGCCTCTTCCACCTCTAAGGCCCCTTGGTGGGCCTCTGCTCCTTGGTGGGGGCCCACGTCTACCAGTTTCGAAGGATGGCTTGGTAGCTTGTTCAACTTTAATGGATTTTCCATCTAAAGACTGAACAAAGGCATCTAATTCAATGTTTGTGAATGATGCCTGCTTTTAGGCTAATTAGCTCAAATACTGATTTGTTTTAAGGCCTTCCTGGTTAAGTGCCTAAAGATTTCAACGTTTTCAGAGTGATATTAATAGACAATCTGCAGGGACCAATTTTTATCTCCAAATTGCAATATAAAAACATAATGACCAAAATTCTGCTATAGATGTTGCCTGTACTGCTTGCTTTAGGCATCACTTTAGCAAAACACCGAGAGTGGATCAAGATGTACTGCAAGTGATCTGATTAAGGCAGGTTTCTGGTTCCTAGCTGTTTAAGAAAGGCAACCAAATTATTTTCCCTCCCTGTATTACTTGAAATCTGGATTTCTAGGAGTGATCTTAGATCAGCTCTGTTAATCAATTACATTTTAAGACTTTCATTTATTTGAGACTGTTCAGCAACTCATTCTAGCTGGTTAGCACACCCACAGGGCTCAGAATGCTAATGCTACTTAATTGGTTGCTGGTTATTAAGGTTATGCCATTGCATTCGAATTAAGCCAGAGAATATTAAGTAGGATTTGCAAATACATTACTACTGTGATTTATTTCATTTGTCTTTTTAATGTTTCCATAACCTCAAGTTGCAATACTGACATTTTTGAAGTAAAAATGAGGCTGACGTTATATGGGACATCTTCTCCTTATATTTTGAGGTGCATCCAACTAACTTTTGGCATGGATTTGGCATTACGTTATCAAATCAACTAGCACCAACCAATTTTCTAAAAGGAATTCATAATCCAAACTGTTACCACTGAAAATCTGCATAGTACATCAGTTTTATTTTCACTTTAAGAGATGCTGGAAAGCCCACCTTTGTTATCCTGTTTGAAAGACATCAGATTGTCTTATTTCTTAGAAAATCAACAGATGAGGTTCCCTGAAATTATCTCAGCACTCCCTGAGTTTTTCCACAATAAAAACCAGACATTAATCCCTACCTTTCCATTCATATCTCTGGCTGCATCCTTAGCATCTGCTGGGCTCTCAAAGGTGACAAAAGCAAAGCCTCTTGATTTGTTGGTTTCACGATCTTTCATAAGAAGAACTAAGAGAGATACAAGCATTATTCTATCTGCTGATCTGACAGGGATACACCCAGGATTCAGAAGCCTGCTCAGAACTTCTTAGAGGATAGGTACGTTCTATCACTTCAGCTGATCAAAATGGCTGAGTTCATCACAGCAGAACTGAAAACCTTCTCGTCAAAATGCGTTGTCCTTACCTTCAACTATACGGCCATATTTGCCAAAGACAGCTTCAAGAGCTTTCTCGTTAGTTTCAATGTTCAATCCACCAACGAACAGCTTCCCAGGCCGATCTGCTTCAACCATTTTGAGACTGTTTGGGATCTAGAACAATACAACCAGCCTTCAGAAACCATAAAAAACAAATGGGTACCTCTGTAATTTCATCAAACTGCATTATAATTTTTGGCATTTACTGCATAAGAGACCTACTTTGATAACATCCTATCTTCATTACTAATGACTGCTTCATTCCCTCTGTTGCACCAGATCTTTTGCTAAAATGCTGTTTATAGAGAGTAAATCCCGAAGTGGCCCAACCTCTTACTACGATATAAAGAAAAAAATTCCGATTTTCCTGGGCAGGCTAGGATCTAAAAATGTGACGTAATAAAAAAAAAAAATCTTCCTAGTTTACGCATGAACAAGGATTGGCTATTAACACAACAGGAACTTTTGTCACAATATTCTAGCCCTCACTCTAAAATAGTTGTGTTTTAAAAGGAAGTCTCAACGGCTTTTACTACACATTTTAAAAAGATAGTTAGCCAACTGCCATAATACAATCAAGTAAATTTAACTTCTAACATTATCTGCCCAAACCAATGCCCTCCAGACACGGAGCCCCCCCCCCCCAAATACTGACTGTGAAATCTAGCAGTTAACATTTTTGGAGGGTGCCCAGACTGGGCGAAAGCTGCGTTAACCCTCCGCAGGAACATCCTGGCTGTTATTTAAGTGTTTCCTACTGTCACGTTTCTCACTATTCGAATATTTTATTCAGTTACTTGGAGAAAAAACACGTGGGTTCCTTCAGCAGCTTAAACCCAAACTCAGCAAGTGCAACTAGGCCAGGGTTTCTCAAGCAGGGTTCTGCGAGAGGTCCCGAGGGGGTTCCCTGGGAGATCCCCGTTTGTTCATAAAACTATTTCAAATTTGGGCAACTTCACATGAAAGAGGCAAGCTTCATTCTTTATTTTCAGTTTAAGAACACTCTTTGTGCATACGTACAGGCCCACCCACGAAACGAATATAGCCTTTTGTAACTTCTGGCCTATATTCGAGCCTGACTGTGCAGGGGTTCCCCGAGGCCTGAAAAGTATTGCAAGGGCTCCTCCGGGGTCAGAAATGGGAGAAAGGCTGCCCTAGACTATGCTGAACGCACAACCGCATCGGCCATTCAATTTTCCCCAGGCTCACTCCAAAATAGAAATGGGCACTAAGTGCAAAGGGGAAGGAAGAAAATAAAGTTAGAACTCCCAAGCTGCAGAACCTGAGCCAATTTCCAGGATATTCAGCTTTCGGACTCGGCTGGAAAGAGTGGAAGAAGGCAGCTTTTAAGGAAAGTTGTAAAGGCGACTCCCACGTTCGCTTAGAGCAAGAAGCAAAAACCTGCAGCCCCACCGTGCGAACCGCGCATGCGCGCCGGGCAAAGGAGCGCATGCGCCCTCTCCAAATCTGGCCCCCGAAGGAGCGGCGCGTGCGCACTCTCCGGCGCCCTTCCCCCGTCGCCGCACGCGCCTTGAAGAAGGGGGGGGGCGCGAAGCATCGAGGCGCCTCCAAAGGCGGCCACAAAATGGCGGCTCCCGCGACCCTCCCCCCGACGGCCGTGGGGGGGGGGGCTTCCCGGCCCTCAGACCCTACCGCTTCCAGAGCTTTAAAATGGCGCCTCAGCCACCCCCTGAGAACGAGCGGGAAGGGTGAAAACCGTTGAGGAGGGGGAAAAAAAATAACGGCCTATGAATCCGCATCCCCCTGAATCGCTGACAAGGAAACCGTGCGTGGGTGAGACAGAAAAGCATAGATATACAAAGATATCTCTTTTAAAAAGGCGTCGGATTAAACAGTAAGCTTCCCTCCACCGACAGCTAGCGCCCTTACCTCGTCCCCGCCGGCAAGACTGCAACGACGCACTGAAGAGGAACAAAGGGGCTGAGGGCCTTTATACAGATGACGTCAGCGCGTTCGAACGGGGCTCGGAGGCCCGGATGAAAGCGTGGCGAGGAGGAGGGGGCGTGGCCAGCATTAAGGGGAGAGGGGTCCGAGGCTCGGTGAGCGGGGGTGTGTGTCTGCGCATGCGCGCGTCGACGGACCGGTGCCGGCTGCATGCAAGTATGAAGCTGTGTTGCGATCGAAGCCTGAATAAAACTATTGTTGTTTATTCGTGTAGTCGCTTCCGACTCGTGACTCCATGGACCAGCCCACGCCAGAGCTTCCTGTCGGTCGTCAACACCCCCAGCTCCCCCAGGGACGAGTCCGTCACCTCTAGAATGTCATCCATCCACCTTGCCCTTGGTCGGCCCCTCTTCCTTTTGCCTTCCACTCTCCCCAGCATCAGCATATTCTGCCAATATCTGCTGGATAATGGAAAAAGCCAGGGAGGTTCAGAAAAACATCTATTTCTGTTTTATTGACTATTCTAAAGCCTTTGTGTGGACCATAACAAATTGTGGCAAGTTCTTAGTGATATGGGGATACCAAGTCATCTTGTCTGCCTCCTGAAGAATCTATAACAACCAAGTAGCAACAGTAAGAACAGACCACGGAACAACGGACTGGTTTAAGATTGGGAAAGGAGTACGGCAGGGCTGTATACTCTCACCCTACCTATTCAACTTGTACGCAGAACACATCATGCGACAAGCTGGCCTTGAGGAATCCAAGGCTGGAGTTAAAATTGCTGGAAGAAACATTAACAATCTCAGATATGCAGATGATACCACTTTGATGGCTGAAAGCGAAGAGGAACTGAGGAGCCTTATGATGAAGGTGAAAGAAGAAAGTGCAAAAGCTGGCTTGCAGCTAAACCTCAAAAAAACCAAGATTATGGCAACCAGCTTGATTGATAACTGGCAAATAGAGGGAGAAAATGTAGAAGCAGTGAAAGACTTTGTATTTCTAGGTGCGAAGATTACTGCAGATGCTGACTGCAGTCAGGAAATCAGAAGACGCTTAATCCTTGGGAGAAGAGCAATGACAAATCTCGATAAAATAGTCAAGAGCAGAGACATCACACTGACAACAAAGGTCCGCATAGTTAAAGCAATGGTGTTCCCCGTAGTAACATATGGCTGCGAGAGCTGGACCATAAGGAAGGCTGAGAGAAGGAAGATCGATGCTTTTGAACTGTGGTGTTGGAGGAAAATTCTGAGAGTGCCTTGGACTGCAAGAAGATCCAACCAGTCCATCCTCCAGGAAATAAAGCCAGACTGCTCACTTGAGGGAATGATATTAAAGGCAAAACTGAAATACTTTGGCCACATCATGAGAAGACAGGACACCCTGGAGAAGATGCGGATGCTAGGGAGAGTGGAAGGCAAAAGGAAGAGGGGCCGACCAAGGGCAAGGTGGATGGATGACATTCTAGAGGTGACGGACTCGTCCCTGGGGGAGCTGGGGGTGTTGACGACCGACAGGAAGCTCTGGCGTGGGCTGGTCCATGGAGTCAAGAAGAGTCGGAAGCGACTACACGAATAAACAACAGGCTGCTCAGAGTCACTGAGATGGGCAGCTATGTACATTCACCAAATGAATAAATTAAATAAAAAAAGAGTTGAGCCATCCGTGCCTTGATGCACCGGGAGCTGACTGAGGCTGGTTCACTCCCACCCTGATGCAGGGTGCGGTTTGCTGCTTTGATGGCTCGGTCCGCCCAGCTGCCGGGCGCGGAGGGCTAGCAGAGGAAAACTGCCCGTGGCCAACATGGCGCCGCCAACGCCGCCGCGCGAAAGCCGGCCTGCCGAGCCTGAACGGCCCCTTAGGCTGCCCTGACCCAAGATGGCGGCGCCGCGTCCGGGTCACGTGGGAGGCTGAGGCGAGCGCTCCACCCAGGCCTGCCCGCGCTTCCTCAGTGCGAGGCCGCCGCCGCCGCTGCAGGTCCTGCCAGGCGATTGTGACGCCGCCGCCGCCGCCGCCGCGCTTGGAGCCCTTCGACCCGCAGAGCCCGCCGCTGCCGAGCGGAGAGAGCCAGGAAGCGCTACGATGGGGAGGCCGCGGCCGCGCCGCCTGTCCGTCCCGCTGGCGCTGCTTCTGGTGCTGGGAGGCCCGGCAGGCCTCGGCGCCGCCTTCTACCTGCCCGGCTTGGCGCCCGTCAGCTTCTGCGAGCCCGCGGAGGCCGAGCTGGGCCGCGCCGGCTGCTCGGTGGGTCGCGGGGGGGGAGGGGGCGCCCTCCCGAGGAGCCCGGACTACACCTCCCAGCACCCCCTGCGCGGCCGGGCCCTGGCAGTTGTCGCCCCACGGGAAGGGCCGCCTGGCTGGGGAAGCGGGGGGAGGGTGGGGGGTCTGTGTTTGCGCGACACGCTTCCTCGAGGGAGAGCACGTGTTTTCCTGAGTTCACACGATCCCCCACCCAGCAATCCAGGGATATCTTGAATGGGGGGCGGATTCAGGAAGGTCTAAGTAGGCTGGGCTGGCGTGTGGGGATGGCTGGTCGTTGACCCAAAAACGTTTGCTGACCCCCCCCCCATCAGTTTGCGGGTTACACGTGAGAAATCAGAGGGACTCTCCTGCCCGATGGGACTCCTGTTTGAAACCTGAATCCTGCTTAAATGGATGGAGGCCGTTTAAGGTCCTGATCCCCCCCCCCCCCCCGCCACCTTCTGTTTACTAGTCAGAGGAGCTGGGAGGATGGTGATAAGGAGTGGGTAAAAGCAAGGCTTCCTTAATGGCAGCCGATGGATTTAGGGTGAAAAGTAGGGGGGAAAGGCCTAATGGTGAGAGAGGTTTGCTGTGATGGAGAGGAATGGGGAAGGGCCAGCAGAAGATCCCTCTATCCGGGCGTGCTTTAATTTGAGTTCTTGCCCTGAGACGGGGTTGGACTTAATGATCCCCAGCACCCCCTTGCAATGTTTGTTTGTTTATCTGAAGGACGTATATGGCTGCCCAGCTCGCACAAATGTGGCTCAGTACAGCGCCCAGCCATAGATCCAACCCCATGAAAGCAACCGAAATCACAACAACAGAACGCACAATGCACAAGGTGCACTGACATACATTGCACCTTGCAGGACGAGCTCATTAGGGTTCTGTGATACCCATCTTCTAACGTAATCTGTATTTTCTCAGAATATGAGTAGAGCTCAGGAACAAGGAATGGTGATATAATAGTCACACAGGAACAATCTGAGTGAATAGATGAACTGTGCAATGGGTGGGAGAGGATAGCTGTTCCTTCTTTCTCTCTGGGGATATTTCCTGCTTCCTAGTTCCTGGTCTGCTGGATGAGAGATGGTATGCTAAGTGGCTAGAAAGCACTCAGGTTTTTTGACACATGAGCCTACAGGTATTCCTGGCTACATTTCAATGATTTTTCAAATTGTCCTACAGCTGCGAACAGCTAAGCAGACACAGGCAACTCTGCATATGTTTGATTAGTATAATGTGTGCCCTGTTTTATGGTTCTTTCTAAACAGGACAGAACCATAAGCCACTAACCATGACTGAATTTGCTTAGCTGCTTCCAATAGGCCACTGCACTGTTCACAATTGAGTCAGAATTCTGTAGAATGTGGTTTATTGTACCTTCCTTACATGGCCACCATCTCTTGGACATAGTTAGCTGTAAACAGAAATATGAAAAATAACTCAATAGGGTTACTTTAAGAGGTGCCTGGCTATAAGAGCACCATTGAAGGGTGCTTCGTAATGTTAGGAATATGGATATTTTTTGAGGGGGTACATGTCTGCTAGCAAATCATATGAGTGTAGAACTAAACATTTCCGAGCTGTGGTATAAATGTTTTGGCCTTGCCTGTATTTGAGACTGTATTTACAATTAGACAACATTTGTAAAAAGAGTTTTAAAGTACTTAGAAGCAGCATTTAACAATAGTGGTTGAAAAGGATTAGAATGTATCTTCTGGGTTTTAAAATTACTGCTGCAAAGGACAGTTTCCAAATTCTGATCAGTGAAGTCTGTAAAATGCTTCAAATCCCTTTTTCATAACGAGTGAGAGAGAGTTAGAATTCTTCTGTGTTGTTCTTTGTACAGAAGAAAACTTAGTTCAGCGTATTGCGTTCGGTACAAACCATTCACACGGTGTCTCTTTTCTTCTAGCCCAAAATTGAGCTGTTTGTAAACAGGCTGGACTCGGTTGAATCCGTTCTACCGTATGAGTACGATGCGTAAGTACCCCTCGCATCTAGAAAGGTGCTGGGCTGGGGATGGCTTTCGTAGTGCTTGGATTACAGTGCGAAGAGATGAAAGGTTGTACTCCTCGCTGTTCTAATGGTAAGATTAAACTTATCTTTGTTCTTGCACAGTTTTGATTTTTGCAAAGATCAAACAGAAGAAAGGCCTTCAGAAAACCTTGGACAAGTTCTGTTTGGCGAGAGAATAGCGTCTTCACCCTACAAGGTGATCAAAGACTTCCAGATGCTTTTGAGAAGTTTGTTTCGGGTTGCGAACCCGGGTGGGTTCTTCCTCTTTCTGTCATCTGCTTGCTCCTGCTTGACAAAGGCTTCGTGGCAATCAGCTGGGGGCACAGACCTCGAGTTGCTGCTTGGAGGATGTGCCTGTGCACTCTTGTGTTTTGCAGGGCATAAAGGGCGATTTAGAAATTGTAGGCAGCCCATTTGCTTTCTGGATAAAGCTGGCTATTGGTCAGCTGAAGAGGATTCCCAGGGCACGCTAGAAAGAAGATACAATTATTGTAGAATCACTGTTGCCCCTGCTGTGTGAGTTTCCCAAGGGCTTATGTCTGGCTGCTGGTGCTGGAAATAGAGCACTGATCTAGCTGATATGCTTGTGGGGCAGAGGGGAAATGGTAATGGTGTTTTATTTCTTGGCCTCCGTATTTCCAATCTTTGGCTGATTTGTCAGTTGATTTTATGAGGACAAGAGGCTTGTCTGCTGTCCGTCTCCCGGATAATGGCATATTGTCTGCTAGTACCCTTCTATGTAATGTATTTTGAGTGTCAGAAAGAGAGAAAGAAAAAGGAATAAAGTAATGGGACACTAATCAGAAAAGGAAGTAATAGGAAATTTTTAAATGAGGAGGTACAAAATGACCGTCTTTAACCTCCGGCTGGATGAAATGATTATTTCAAAAACATGGTCTTGAATGAATGCCAGCTGAATCATTTTAATAGTATGGATCAAAACATTTAGATCTCTCTTGTTTTTATGCCAGTTTATATTTAAAAAAGATGAAGAGTGCAAGAAAGTGTGCATGAAATCTTACGACCCACAGAAGCCAGAAGACAATAATAAACTGGATTTTTTGAAGAAGGGAATGCAATTGAATTATCAGCATCACTGGTGAGTAGAATATGTTCTCTAAAATCACTGATCTGTGTAGGGAAGAATAAGTGTTGTCCAGCCATGTGCTAAAGATAGAAAAAATCATGGAAAAAGCACTGCTGGTCTTCTTATCAGAGTGTAAATAAGTGCAAATTTCTGAAGTATATTTTAAAAGCAGATAAACTCCATACTAATTTAAATATAGAATGATCTGAACATTTTTCTTGTTCAGGATTATAGATAACATGCCTGTGACTTGGTGTTACGATGTAGAAGAAGGCCTTAAATACTGTAATCCTGGATTTCCAGTTGGGTGTTTTATTGCATCAGATGGCCGGATAAAAGATTTCTGCATAATGAGTGTAAGTGATCAAAGGCACATTTCTCCAAGTTTATTTGAAGAGCAATCAGAAATGGTACAGACTGTGGGTTTGCGCATCACATTAAAGCATAATGTTGTTTGCTGGGTTCTGGCTTAGAATATTAAGTAATCCCAGCAAATTCTAGTTTATTCAGTAACTCCGATGACCCTGCTTTTATTACGGAGTTGTTGACTATGAACTCCTCAGCAAACTGGTCTCCATTTTGGACTGTACTAACTGGACAAGCATTCCCTAGGTCAGCGTTTCTCAACCTTGGCCATTTTAAGACGTGGACTTCAACTCCCAGAATTCCGGGAGTTGGCTGGAGAATTCCGGGAGTTGACATCCACATGTCTTAAAATGGCCAAGGTTGAGAAATGCAGCCTGAGGTAGTATTCATTTCAGAAAGCAAATAACCATTCCGTGCTGGGCATCTTGGAAATGTTGTGGGGCAGTTCTTCACCCCAAAATGTATATTCTGAAATGCAGATTTTACAATAGGATGTTTACCAATAGCATGAGGAGGGAGGAAGTGTTCAAAAAATGGATTGGGGTATGGATTTTTATTCAGTTTTTCCATGCTGATGTATGCACGAATGAGCTGTGGAAAGCTTATATGAACCCCAAACAGTCTGCTCTGTCCCTGTCTGGTTGATCCAAATCATAAAGTTAGGGGTCTTTGTTCTCTGGGAATGTGCTCCGTCTGGGAAACCGGTTGGAAAGTTATGTAATCCTTACTGTTTGTATGTCAGCATACTTTCCGTGGATCTTGGTTAATTTCTTCGTTTTGTAACACAGATCTGGAATTACTAACAGCATTGGCCAAGTGTCTGTTGCTATATCCCCCCTCCCCCCCATGCAGTTTTGGGAGTGTTTAATGGTATCTTAATATCTTTCAGTCTGAGTTCAACAAGAAGAACACTTTCTACCTCTTCAATCACGTAGACATTACAATCACATACCACAGTGGAAAAGATGAGAGCTGGCCCGGAGCTCGGCTAGTCGCAGCTCGGCTGGAACCCAGGAGGTAACTCTTCACTTGCTAATTGTAGCAGGTATCACTTTGGGGGCAGTAAATACATGCAGTACTTCATTTTGGTTCTCTGGCATAATTAATTGGAGTGCTAACAGCACCTTTGAATACCACTTGGAAGTTTCCGGTGGTCTAAAATGTCGCAGGCTGGTGGTTGGTGCTCTTCTTCGCCACAAGCAAATTGCCGCAGGGCTTTGGACCCTGCACTGCTTTGCGTTGGCTTCCATATGCAATTGAGAGTGGTGGCTTTAATCTCTAAAGCCCGCTATGGGTTGGTATCTGCAGGACCATATTCTCCAGCTGGTTTTGACTGCCAGGTTCAGATGTCCTGGGAGAAACTGCTGGTGTTCCTCAGCTATTGTGAAGTGAGGGAAGCTGAAACTCAGATATGCTCTGTTTAGGGATAGCAACAGAAATTACTTTGTTGGCCTTCTGGAAAAACAATTGTTTTGGTGGGGTTTATAGTGACTGAGATTATGCTGGTTGATGATCGAGGGTTCTTTCTGTTCTATATTGGTATTTTATTTTATGACTTTTTGTATTTTTACTGTGGGTGCTTCATAGCATGATCAGTTATTTATTTGATTTGATTTGATGCCACGTAACTCTAGAATGACTCTTCTCGGCTCCTATTACTATGAACAGAAAAACAATTTAATAGGGACAATATAAATGCAACGTTAAAAAAAGGAAAGGGAAGAACAAGATGGCAATCTTGTATACCCTTGTCTGTGTTGTGAACTGCCAAGTGTCTGGTGGATTGCAGTGGGCACAAATTGTTTTTGTTTGTTTATTCTTATTCAGTGTGTGGTTCAAAGGATGTCCTGGATTTTATCCCTGACACTGAGAATTCAAGAAGGATCTCCTTTAATAAACATAGAATGGTTTATATGTGAAGCTGACTTACTGTATATTGGCTGAGTTTATCTCCCATGCTACCCTTGGTTGAGTGAACAAGCCACAATTCTGGGCTCTCAGAGCATGCTAAGCCAAAATCCAACAGGTCAGCTTTATAAAATGATGATGGTGTCAGCCTAACCTAGAAAGTAAGCATCCTTTCTATTAAAATTGGGTTATGGTCGGCGCATATAACATAGTTGCTGCGCGAGCTGCACTGGGTGCCAGTTTGCTTCTGGGTCCAATTCAAGGTGTTGGTTATCACCTTTAAAGCCCTCCATGGCACGGGGCTAGGTTACCTGAGGGACCGCCTCTTCCCCATCACATCAGCCCGTCCCACCCGATCGTGCAGAGAGGGCGTGCTGCAGACCCCGTCTGTAAGAGAACTCTGTCTGGTGGGGTCCAGGAAGCGGGCCTTCTCTGCAGTGGCCCCCGCCCTTTGGAACATCTTGCCCCTGGAGGTGAGGCAGGCCCCATTGCTCCTGACCTTTAGGAAGGCCCTGAAGACTTGGCTCTGCCGTCTTGCTTGGGGCGGGAAGGTGGGTAGCCATTCTTGGGGGTGGCTTGCGCCTTAGAGCCCCTCCCACCAGATTGGCATCTTAGAGCCACTTGGATTTTATATTTATCTACATTGTATTTTATATTGGTAAATTGTTTATTTTATTGGATTTTAATGTTTACTGTTGTGGTTTAAATTTTATTGTAAACCACCCAGGGTCCCTCTTGGAGGAGATGGGCGGTAACAAAATTTGAATAATAAATAAATAAAATAATGGCAAAATAATCCATTAATGCCTTAGCGGGATGAAGAAAATTCAGAAGGGACGAACACTTTCTTAGCACTTTCTTAAAATCTGGCAGTGATGAGGGCCAATTTCTGTCCGCTGGCAACCCACCAGAGGTGTGATCCATGGCAGGCAGGGCATTTTTGCTGCTGACTGATTGAAGGCCTTGAAAGGTGGCAAGTGAAAATGGCCAGCGTTACTGACCTTGACCAGCGACCCCTGAAGTACTGGTAATACAGAGATCACGATTTGGTTGATTTATTTGTTTGGTCAATTCATCTAGCTGCCCCTGCGAGAACAAGTCAGGCAGTGCGCAATTACCATTTGTGCGTGATTGTGTACTCCACAAGAGGGCGGAGCGGGCACAGTTAAACCCTTTGAATTGCTTTCAATTTGCTGATCCACCCATCTCTCATTCATTCGTTTGGTGAAGAAGCAGAACATCGCACTGATGTTTTGTTCTCACGTTTTTATCAACTACTCTTTTTTTTCCCCCAAGACAAAATATTCCGGAGTCCGAAGACCCTGCAAGAGAATAGTCTGAGATGACTGAAAATCGGGGGGGGGGGGGATGCCCATAGTTGCGATTGCTCCAATCTTTTTTTTTTTTTGGTGGGCCTGAATTGCTTGAGTAGAATTCTGTTTTATAATGGAGAGGGAAGATGATGTGTTGTTATTTTAATAGAGCTGGTTGTCGAGCTTGACTTCCACCCAAAGCTTTCATAGAGTTGTGGCCGTGTGTTATCGATGGCTGAGTTACTGGGCTAATCAGAGCTATGCCTGAAGTACGTGACCACAAAATGGTCTGAGTATTTTCCAACGCTTCATTCGCTAGGATTATTCTGTGTAAATATATTGCAAGATACTTCTTACTCTATTTCTTGCCTGTTTGAACTGTGTATTTTCCTCCTCTGTAATAGAAGAAGATTCTCAGGGCTGGTCTAGTATATTGATCACTTAAAATAAAACATAATGTATAAAACGCAGGTCCATGATTTTTCCATTAGTGTTCGTAAAACTGGGAATTGAGGATGTGTTTTGGCTTAACGATATGATGATGGAGAATTCATTAGCTGCCAAACTCCAGAGGACTCTGTATATTGCACGAGTGTCATATGAAGTGGTCCTGAATCTTAAATAGGGTTTACGATTTTTAAAATTTTGAACAAATTTGAAGGAAGGTCTCTAGATTGTTCTATAGATGTAATATGTATATATTTATCTTTGCAGTTACAAGCATACAGATATAAACAATTTATCCTGTAAGGGTCCCCCTATGGAAATTCCTGCAGAATTTAGTAACAAACTGGATGTGATCTATTCATACTCTGTGAAATTTGAAGTAAGTATAACTTGTATATGCACAACCACAATCACTTTAATGATTCAGATTTTCAGATTTTGATGGTTCGTGAACAGATAGCATGTACTGAACTTCACAATAAGCTTCTTTATTATATATATATAATAACCATATTATCAAAAGGCACACTCTATGGAGATAATCCACATTTTTCCAAATATATTTTCCATAATTGGGTTATGTGCTATGAAGTGCATAATCCTTCCAGTGCCTTTGCACATAAGAATTGAGTCTTCCTTCTCGCTAGTTTGCCATTACACAACTTCTTGAAATTTTAAACCACACATTTTCCAAGGAACTGCCCATAATATGTGAGCACCAAGCCAACACTGAGGGGATTTTTTAATAGAGATCAAAAAGTTTTTTGCAATAAGCTGCTGATAAACTGCAAGCTGTTCTTTTTCAGAAGCAATATGTTTCCATTGTTCATAGATTTACTGACCTTAATTAGGAAGAGGGGTAGACTTGCCTCTGCTTTAATTTCAGTGAAAGCTTGCTGTTGATGTAAAGTGGCTGATTGATTGATAGCTTTTTGGAGAATCTGCCAGAGCGCAAACACTTCCAGAGTGAGCTGAATACCTGGATTTCCATATCCTATCCCATTCTGGTGGTATTCTCGCGACAGCTTAAGACATTAGCTGATTCTGCCTAGATTGCAGAACAGGCATCGTATTCTAATCACTTCCCAGTTGACTTGAATCCGTAACCTTGTTACATCAGTTATTATTCCATGGAATCATGAATGGATGAGCTACCATTTTAAAGTAATGTAATGAAATGGCTGAACATCTTTTCTCTTACGATGTGTTAATCCTGTTAGGACTAGTTGTTTTTTTGGAAGATAGATAATCACTCTGAACCAGTTGTGATTTGCACACTGGCTTCTACTTGCACACTGGTTTCTATATGCCTAGGTTTTGTGAGCTTGGAGGATCCAGTTTTTCGGGGCACGGCAGTCCAGGGCTTGGATGGAGAGCCTCTAAATTGTGGCGGCTGCTGGTTTCAAATAATAGACTGAACGCAAACAGCTTTTGCACGATTGTTTTTATTGAAACGGGATGTCATGAGTACTGATGGCGAGCAGGAGGGGGCCTCTATCCAGGGGGGAAAACGCATGCGTAGTACTGAGGAATTAAGCAGCCATTCAAAGAGACACAGATCAGACCCACCTTGACTTTGGGGTTTATCTGTCTGGGTTTTTCCCACGCTTCTTCAGTTTGTTAGGATTCTGTCTTATGTAGCAGTAATAAACGCTAGAGACCTACTCCTCGCCTCAGCATGATTCCTGACTGTTAGGACACGGTGGGTGTGTATCCTGGTATTGCTGGAAGGAGAGCAACTTGAGATCCAAGGGCGGTGTGGGATCCCAAATCCAATTTTTTATGACTGTTCCTCAAATCCTGTAGTTGCCAAAACCCAGCAACAGGGTTTCTCAACATTACGAGACAGGGAACACTCAGAAAGTCCTAAAATAAGCTTAATATAATTTTTTTTAATGCGAGGAAAAACATCCCCTCTCCAAAACATTGTGTAGTTGTATAACCATGTATGTACACATCCTGTTTGTCCTGATGTGCTGTGGAAAACGGCATCGTGTTCCATTTGGGTCACAAAAGCAGAGACGACGCGACATTCGAAGTCTTGCAGTCGCGAGAATGAAGGTTGTGGCAAGGTCTGTTCTTTGGGAAGCGACATCTTTGATTTAGCTCCAGTTTCTTCCCCATGCAGGAAAACAACAATATTAAATGGGCTTCAAGGTGGGACTATATCCTGGAATCCATGCCTCACACCAACATTCAGTGGTTTAGGTAAGAACGGCAACTTCTGAAATAAACGGCTTGGCTTGGAATTGGGAAGAGCTCAATCCGCGTACATTTATTTGAGGAACTCTTGTGCCAAAAGATACCTTTCAGGCCAGTGGACTTCCTTGTTTTCTTTTGTGAAACCTTAGCACAATTGTCTCTCTTGGGAGCAGCTCTGACTATTCGGTTTCACTCAAGAATGTCCCTTTTGAAGAAAATGTATTTGCTTTTATCGTTGGTTTTTCTGAGATTTTCTGAGATGTTAACAGTTGACCAGCATTCTTTAAAAAAAAAAATAATGCTGTCACATGACTTGCATAGGAATGTTATCTCTTTGTTAAGGAAGAAATACAACAGATATGGAAAAAAGGAGGGTCCTCTTGCCTGCCTTTATTCTGTGCAAAATAAAAATGTACAGAATGATTCAGATGGGCTGCAAGTCCTTAAAAATGTTAGAATAGTATTGGCAGATTTGGGACTAAAATCGATTCATCGAAAAATTGCATTTCAGTTTATTGGACTCCCCAAAGAATGTATTGGAAAGGATGGATATCAGATTTTCTTTTTTTTTTTTAAATAGTATTTCAGTGTATATAAGCAGGTTCATGGGGAAATGTCTGATCATTAAAGGTGTTAATGGGATGCTGAATTACATCCCCAAATTCTGAAATCTGATGGTCAGTGAGGCATTATGGTTGTACCAGGCCTGGATGTAGCAAAAATAATTACATTGAAAACTTGTAAAAAGTTATATTATTCCAGACATTAAGGATTAACTTCTGGATATGTGTAATTTATCTGTTCTGGAAAAGGCAATATTTTCAACTAATCAAAGAATGAAGCAATTTAATCATCTTTGGTATAGATTTTATGATATCTTACAATAATATAGTGGTATTAGGTAATTTCTTTCTATAATTTTTGTATTTGATGATGATATAGTATTATAAGGTATCTTTTGTAAACCACTGATACCTACATGTACGTTAGATGTTTGGTATTGCAATTTGTTACATTCTGTTAGGGTCTTTAAAAGTTTTTTAGGGGACCATTTTATTTTATTTTATTTTATTTTATTTGGTTTGGTTTGGTTTGGTTTGGTTTAATTTTAATTTTGTTGTTCATTACTGTTTTTAGCATTATATGACTCTTTTTTATTGGTTAGCTTTTGTATTCTGGCATTCTGTTTTTTGCAATCTTATTGTAAACCACTCAGAGTCCCTCTTCAGGAGGAGATGGGTGGTAGTATAAATTTGAGAAATTAATTAATCTTCTAAACAAATAAGAATAAAGATTATTTTTAAAAAACAAACAGACATTACTATCAAGATTTGGCAGTCTATCTGACAAACCATGTTTTGCAGATGGCCACTAAACTGGATTTGGAGCTGTGGTTTGAAAACCATAATTAGGGCAATTGGTAGCTTGTTGTTAATATCCAAACACTAGTTTGGAAAGCTGCTTGGCTCTTGAAGACCATTATGTGGGATATCATCTATGAAAGGTGGGAGAGGAGGGAAACCATACAGAATACTTGTTTTTGAAACCAAATCATTTGTAGTCTACGCTATGACTTCTTCAAGCCCTGTTCGGCATTATGTCATCCATGGAAGACACTGATAAGCTATTAATTAGCATTACTCTCAAAATTGAAAGACATAGACCTAAGGGTTTCATACTGTATTTTATTCATTGGACCCATCGTGCCTTTCAGCCAAGGTGTGCTGATTCCACCCTGAAAATCATGGGCCTGGTAGTTTTTTTCAACATGAAAAAATATTATCCTCTGATTCTCTCTGATAGTTTTATGACTAGTCAGTCTTGAGCATTTAGTTCTCCTTGTAGTCTTTAAAATGGTGTGCAGTGCCTGGAACTGGTTTGAAATCTGTTTTCCCCCTTAATCTGCAGCATAATGAATTCCCTTGTGATTGTCCTTTTCTTATCCGGGATGGTGGCCATGATTCTTCTAAGGACTCTTCATAAAGATATTGCAAGATACAACAAAATGGATTCTTCAGTGAGTAAGCCAAAACTCTTTTAAGCTCTCAAAGGGAATTGACCTGCAAAAATACATGGGTGGATGGGATTAGAAAATTGACAACCTTTATGGATGTTGGAGGCTAGTACAGCAGCCTCCGTCAATGGAAAATTTGGGTTCTTGTAAAGCTAATGAACCAAGAGAAGACAGAGAATGCTTGACCCACCTACAGCAGTTTTTTGCATGTTCCTTCAGATCTCTGGCTCATGCTTTGACACTAAACCATGGTTTGCCTATGAATAAAGACCAGCTGGTTGGGTTTACTGCACGCAGTGCGTAAAATCTGTACAGTGTTTCTAGAGCTGATACTTTGCTTGGTGAATTTTTTCTTTTTCTTTTCATTTGCTTGACTGTTTGCTAGAAGCCCTAGGTGGTCTGCTTGTGAAAACAGTTTCTGCGGCTGTCTTAGTGAAGAACTGTTAAAACTGAAACCAAATAGTCCATATTTACTTAACTAATTAAAATGAAAGTCTGCAAAAAGTTGCTTTTCCATCAGTTGTCATTTAGCGGTAATGAGTAGGCTTGTAGAAATCCCGCTTCCCTAAATTGAGGAGTGCCTTGCTTCATATGAAAGAAATCAAAGGCTCAGCTGTAGTATATAATTTGATTTCTTTACCCCCAACCAAGCACTGCCACATTTCCAGTGCGGACATATGGGACAAGAGCATAGCTGTCAAATTTCTAGGAAAAACGGAAGAGTTTTTACTCTTTTCTCTTTCCATATGGGGGTTTTAATTTATCCAACTGTCTTTGTATCCCCCTCAGTGTCACTAACCTCCTAAATCTCATACATTGGGGAATATCAGGCATGAGTTCTTGCTGTTGCGACCAAAAAAACAAAACAAAAAACCTTCAAATCCACTTCCAGGGTGGTTTTCATTATCCTATCAATGTAGTAGGTTTAGATTTCATCCCTGAACAGAAGATTGAATTTGATAACCAATATCTTTCCCAGCTTGTAGAAAAACGTCTCCTGAATGTCTCCTTTATTTTCTTTTTTGAAAATTAGAATTTCTAGAATTGATGGATATTGTTCCTTGTTGAGACCAGTTTACAGATGGGCCAATGGCTTTGGAAAGTAGAACTGTCACCTTAGTGAAGAGCTGTCATCTAATTAAGGAGGTCTTAGCCAACCAGATTAAAACCCACAACAGCTTTTTGGGGTAGGGTGGGGTAGGGTGGGGAACAAACCATTGTATTTTTGTATTTCCCAGTTTTTTATATATGCAGCAAGTGCCAACTTTGGAAAGATGTTCTCTTTCTGTATGGGACTGAATGTAGAATTCTTTTTAGTCTGTGATTGTTGCCTGCCCTTTTTACAATTACCACTGCTTTCTTTAAAAAGCTGGCTGACTTGAAAAACACCTGGATTGATTACCTGAGTTTCATAAATGTGCACGCTTGTAGATGTTGGAATACAGTAAAGATTTGTGCAGGTGGCTGTTCATGACAGAAACAGGTATATCCCGGCATTAAAAAAAAAACGTAGGGGCTGACATGTCAGGTCTCTCCTTACTGTATTGTTTATGTTCACATGAGCAGTTAAAGCTTGCCATGAAAATGCTTTGGTGAAATCCCGCTTCTGCGGGGGATGAGAGAAAAAAACAGTTTGGAAGAATCAAACTGCATCAAGGTCAAGGAGAGTTGCCTGGGGAGGAAAGCATTAAACAGCAAAACCCTAGCAGGGTCAGGGTTAGTCCGGGGAAAGCTGTATGGGCTGGGTGGTATTTAGCATTTCAGCTTGAAATTGGGTTTTATATTTAGCCAATGGGTTATTCTATTGGTTTTAATGTGGGGAGAAAGCAGGAGAATACCTGATGAGGCTCGCAGGTGCATTTCCAGATTTGAATTGATTTTGATAATAAAGACAAAGGGAGATAAACGTGTCAGATGCCGGTGCTGTAGTTACATTAAACAGTCTCTTGTATAATATCCACAAACAGTGTGGCACTCAGGCGAAGTATGCTCATGTTTGTTTCTTGTTCTCAATATAAGTGATTCTTAATAAATCTGCATCTTCTGTCCCCTCTCCAGCTCGCCATTGGGGAGTTGTAAAATTGGCGTGTAACGATGCCGATGAAATTAGGAACAAACCCCCAAAGATAATCAGGCGGGGAAAGTGACTTCCACGCCTGGTGTGTACTAATTCCCTGTTGCGTGATGCTTGTCTAATAAAGATGTTCTTACAGGAGGATGCCCAGGAGGAGTTTGGGTGGAAGCTGGTCCACGGAGACGTGTTCAGGCCGCCCAGGAAAGGCATGCTGCTGTCTGTCTTCTTAGGCCAAGGGACGCAGATTTTTATCATGACGTTTATTACTTTGTGTAAGTGCCGCTTGATTGATTAAAGCAGCAGGTTTTTTTTGCAATGCCAGCAATGTATGTGGGGTGTTTCCCAGCGGATGGAAAAAGGCTGATCCAGCCCCCTGGAGAAGGATTGGCAGAAGGGTGCCAGTTGGGCATCTGGGCATCTGCCACCCCCCGATAGAGTGAGCCAAATAATAACAAATCATTGCAAAGTTGGTTGCTGAATCTTGTGAGAGCTTGGCAATCTTTTTCAACAGCTTGGAGTGAAATTCTCAGCTTCTTGGGGAGGGGGTCGGGAAAGATTGTTGTGGGTCAGTGGGGGGAAGGCAGACTCCGAGATGAGGAACGGTCGCTGATCCCGGCCCCAAAAGGCAGTGCTGGAGAAGCGGTGGCCTTCCCCATGCCGCTGGGCCACGGGTTCCAGCAGCCCCAGCCAAAACAGCCAGCGTTAAGGGAAGGAGGAGTGGTACATCAGCAACATCTGGAGGGCCGGTGCAAGTTCCTGCTTCTGATTTAGCGTTTGACCACGGGGAGGAAGGGGAACATGGAGGCCATCGTGACATGGGCTATTGACAGCATCATGATAACGTAAGAAGACTATTATTAGCATCGCGGCTGTTTTGCTTGGGAAGGGCGACTGAAACAAGATTACAGTGGCCGGACCGTCATTGCTCAGAACGGCTCGGACAAGTTTCTGAGGCCAGCCTCGTCTTTCTCCCTGCGTGCGCTGTCGCTTCAGCATTTCCTTCTCACAGCGCCAGTGCCCTTCTTCCAATTTCAGCTGAAATGGGGAATGGCTTCCTAGCAGGAACAAAGTGCAGGCTTTTTGTCTACATTTATGCTAGACAAACCAGACTGGTCGAGAACCTGGCAAGGGGAGGCCCCACTTTTTCAGGCATGGGACCAGGAAGCTCTGAGGTCCGTATGTGCGGAGATGGGCTTGGTGGAACGATGGCTTCTGGGACGGGCTGGGAGGGACGTCTTGAACCACTCAAGCATGTTTGCCGACCCGCGCAGTCGACTTGAAGCAGGAAGGAGACCTGGGGTCTGAGCCACTTGCTTTGTTCCTTTGTAAGGAAAAGGATGCCTGGACAATGTGGAGTCTCATTTCCCCCCAACACTTCCTTGTTTGTCTTTCTGTTAGTTCTTGCCTGCCTTGGGTTCCTTTCACCAGCCAACCGAGGGGCGTTGATGACCTGTGCAGTGGTGCTTTGGGTTTTACTGGGGACCCCAGCGGGCTACGTGTCTGCCCGAATGTACAAAAGTGAGTATGCTGTGTGTTTCGGCAGGAATGGCAACAGCTGTATAAGAGGTGGAGAACTGTGGGAGGTGGAGTCGTTCTAAATCCTTGCTTGTGCTTCCTAGAAGTCCTTGGCCAAATTTCTATAGCAGTGTTTCTCAACCTTGGCCGCTTTAAGATGTGTGGACTTCAACTCCCAGAATTCCCCAGCCAGCAATGCTGGCTGGGGAATTCTGGGAGCTGAAGTCCTCACATCTTAAAGCGGCCGAGGTTGAGGAACACTGGGGAATTCTGGGAGCTGAAGTCCTCACATCTTAAAGCGGCCAAGGTTGAGGAACACTGGGGAATTCTGGGAGCTGAAGTCCTCACATCTTAAAGCGGCCAAGGTTGAGGAACACTGGGGAATTCTGGGAGCTGAAGTCCTCACATCTTAAAGCGGCCGAGGTTGAGGAACACTGGGGAATTCTGGGAGCTGAAGTCCTCACATCTTAAAGCGGCCGAGGTTGAGGAACACTGGGGAATTCTGGGAGCTGAAGTCCTCACATCTTAAAGCAGCCGAGGTTGAGGAACACTGGGGAATTCTGGGAGCTGAAGTCCTCACATCTTAAAGCGGCCAAGGTTGAGGAACACTGGGGAATTCTGGGAGCTGAAGTCCTCACATCTTAAAGCGGCCAAGGTTGAGGAACACTGGGGAATTCTGGGAGCTGAAGTCCTCACATCTTAAAGCGGCCAAGGTTGAGGAACACTGCTCTATAGGATGTCTCTCTACTGTCTTTGCAGCATGGCAGTTGTGGTGATCTTTCACAGGGTTAATGAGGAAGGAGGCCGGACTCACTCCACAAGATCTGGAAAATAGTTGTCTTTGCAATAATTTTGTTCTCCTTTTTCAGGTTGCTTTTAAAATCCGAGAGGCTTAAAAAGCTTCCAGTGAGGTGGCACAGAGAGATAAAGCGGCAACAAGGTTTAAAAACCTTGCCGGTGTTAGACTAATCAAAACTGGTTTTAATTTTCCAGTGATTATAAAGGCTGAACGTAGTAACTGGTGTTACTTCTTTTGTTTCTTAGCATTTAGAGGTGAAAAATGGAAGACAAATGTGTTGCTGACGGCTCTCTTCTGCCCTGGGTTAGTAACCATGTTCCGTTTTTGATAAATAGAAGTTTGTTGTCCGTAGTTTTGTCCTTGAAAATTGGTTAATGTGCAAAAAGGCTTGTGTTATTTAACACAGTTAACCAACGGTTATCAAATAAAGTTGGTTGCACGTGGGCCTTCTTGACTTCAGAATGCTGAAGTTGCTGCAAGATGAATTATTGTCTGTGCATCTACTGTTTCTTTTTCTCATTCTTTAAAAAATATGTTTAATTTCGTAGAAATCTAACGTGTTGTCCTCTTGGTTTGCTCAGTATGAAAGCGGTATTTTTTTTTACAGCTAATACAAATGATTGCTGGCAAAAATGCACATCAATTTACAATGTTATATCCAGGATAATGATGATTTTAGGTATTGGCGAGACACACATTGTCAGTTATGGTTTCTTTAAGCAGCTTTTATTCAAGAAGCCATAACTGGTTGGGTTCCTGATTTGCAGTAAGCCATAACCTGTGGCATATAAACCACATTGACTGGCTTCACGAAGCATATGAAGCAAAAACGGAGCAAACCATATGATGTTTTCTTGCAGCATTGTAGCTTTTAAGTAAGTTAAGACTGTACAGGCTCCCCTAATCTCATTCCCAGAACTTAAAGTACCTGATCAAGTCCACTTTTTGAAGGTAATTCTTAAGTAGGACATTCAAGCTGTTTTGATTCAAAATTCAGGAAAAGAAGCCTCAGCAGAGAGTGTTCCTGGATAGATTAGAATTAGACAATGGGGGGGGGGTGGCAGCAGGGAAGAGAATGCAAATAGCCCCCAGTCTCATGCTGATACCCACGTCCCAGCTAGAGATCTACTTCCTGATGCCAGTTGAGTGGCAGAATGCCACGCCGATAACTTAAATTCTAAAATGTAAATTCCATTTAATAAAAGCAGAACAATTGCCTAGATGATGTGTGTGTTTGTGGAAAGGGGGACCGCAAAATAAGAACAGATGTCTCAATTAGGCTATGCCAGTTTAAGAGATTTGCATAATGCCCCAAACAGCCTGAGGCCATTTCATACTCGGTGGATTGATTTTGATAATTTGTGGATGGGCAAGATGTCTCTCCCTTTTCCTCCTTCAGACGCATAAAGCAGAGCTCTGACATCCTAAAGTGCCATCGTCCACAAGGGTAATCAGTTTATGGGGTGTGGAGGTTGATGGGACGTTGGTGCACTCGTTGACCTTCCCGTCGTTTTCGGCTGAAAGAGTATCTCCCTCTCAGGCTTAATTGAATTGGCTGCCTCTTTGCTTTTCAGCGCAGTTTTGCTGGCGAAGGAGCCTGCTCCTGAGCAAGCCATCAGTTTGGCTGTAAAAATAGTCCCGTAATGAGTCCCAGGCTACTGAGCTTTCATTGGCCCTCCCTGGCGCTGCCTAGTGTGCAGCTGACGCCCCGTCTGCTCTCTGGAAGGTGGTGCTTTCTGCTTCCAGGCGAGGTTCGTGGCTGTGAAGCTGCAGGTCTGCTGGAAAGGGAAAAAACGCAAACGTGCTGCTTTTTGAGAATAGGGGAAAGCAGCCTCTCTCACAGCAGACTTTGAGGCGTAACATTAGTTGGGAAGAAGAAACCGATTTTTAGAAAGGTGGCTTCGGAGCAGGAATGTAGCATTTGTGGGCCTGTTGAAGCCATAATTAAAAAAAAATAGAATTGGGCTGATGGGATGGTTCCACAGATAGTGAAAGAAACAGTGAGATGTGGGCAGTATTTATTTCCTTCCAGACTTACTCTCATCGCTGATAGTTAACAATATGTTGTTAATAACGTAGCATATAAAATGGTACTATGTGATGCAGGGATGCACAGACACAGATGGATTGGATAGTAACTACTCATGGTTGTAATCTCATAGTAACTGGCATGAGTGCTTCCCAAAGTCAGATAAATAAAAGGTTGGCTATTTACAGCCCAGTGAAACATTATTTTTGGATAGAATAAGCCATTCTGTGTGCAGAATGGATGTAGGCAGTTGGAGTAGGGGATGGTGTTCACCATGGTGGGTACATGGACTGTTTTGTCTGGCCTGAGAATTCCCTGGATTCTACCAAGACGCCCCTGAGCTGAACCCCAACAAACTGGGAACCCTGGGTTGACCCCGGCCCTACTTGGGTGCCTTCTTCTGCTCCCGCAGAATCGTCTTTGCCGACTTCTTCATTATGAACCTGATCCTCTGGGTGAAGGGATCTTCAGCCGCTATTCCTTTTGGAACGCTGGTTGCGATCCTGGCCATGTGGTTTGGAATATCTGTCCCGCTGACCTTTATTGGTGCCTATTTTGGATTCAAGGAGAAGGTAAGTGAGAAATAAAACAAGCTATTTTACTCTTTAACCCCCCCCCCCCCCCCGTATTCTGTGAGAACATTTGTCCTTTTTCAGAATTCAGATTAGCCACTGATTTGAGTCCAGAGAATGTTGGGGGAGGGACGGTACTGGGGCTGCTCTTTGCACAGTCAAGGGCTACATAACACAACCATGTCTTGAGGTGGGGGGGGGGATTGTGCTACAGCATCCATCCCCAGCCTGGAGCCCTCCAGGTTTTGAGTGCCACCAGGGCCCCAGGTTGGGAAGGCCGTGCTACAGAAGAGACAGATAGCCATAAAAGAAGTCAGACCCTGAATTCTGGCGAGTTAGCAAAAGATCTTGCAAACGGCTCTTAAAAATAGGGGCTTGGATTTCATGTGGGCTGGTGGATATTATGCAAAGAGCATTTTTCTTCTACTTTTGGAATAGCTCTTTCTGTGCTGGGCTGGAACAGTTTATTTGCAATTCTTAGCAGATCAGTAATTTATACTTTTTTTTTTTGCAGGGTTGTTTTTTTTTTTGTCCCATTTCCCCACAGGGTTGCTTTTGTGTTTACTTATGTATAGTTTTCTAGAATTTCCTAATATGGCACCGTTTAGACGGGCTAGATTTCCACTTGCAACCCATACGCACGCACGTACACACACAATCACACACGAAGAATATTATCATTGCAGTACATTCAGAGGGTGTCAGCTTGGGAAAGCCTGGTCTAATTAACTGCATGAATTAACTTTCTTAGCCCATTGAGCACCCAGTGCGTACGAACCAGATTCCTCGCCAGATCCCAGAACAATCCTTTTTCACCAAGCCTCTGCCGGGGATCATCATGGGAGGCATCCTGCCCTTTGGGTGCATCTTTATCCAGCTCTTCTTTATCCTGAACAGCATTTGGTGAGTATCTCCCCTTTCTGCGCTCGGAATCTGCCATCCCCAGCTGGCGTGACTAGTGCTCAGATACGGTGGCCATTACCGTCCACCAGCAGGGTCATAAAGTTCTCAGCTTTTGCATTAAGTTCTCCTACGTAAATCAAAAACAGTTATCTGTAGCAGCGGTGATGTGCTCATTCTCTGCATGATTCCCTGCTGGATTTTGCATGCTTTCCTTGATCTGCTTGCCAGGTTTTCTCATTTCTCCTTTACAGTTTCATGCATGTTCTTAAAGCAGTGAGCCTGTTTCCATGTGCTTCAGCTTTAGTTAGTTGATTGGGTTCCTCTCAGTACCAAACTTTAAAAGGTTACTAGACAACCCGTGACCCGCTGGGTCATTGTTTCAGAGATATTTCCTTACCAGATTCCTCAGTGCCTTCAACGGTGGCAGAATCTCTAATGTACTGCCTTCACTGGAAAAGTTCTTAAAAATTCAGGGAGATAATCAGAGATGTATCTGCCTTGAAAATCGTCCATGTCATTCCTATTGAACTGTATAGTTCAGTCAGACATCAGGAGTTGACCACAGGAAAAGTTTTATGCCATTTTGTATTATGTCATTAAATGTTTTATGGTCATTTTTATGTCATAAAATGTTTTACAACATTTGCCAAATTTCAATTCCACGTGTGTCATGGGTCCTGGATTTTGGATGCATTCTGTAGGTTAGCCCGTTTGAGGTACCTTGGTTCAAAAATTGTTGCCCTGTGACTCACCGTTTCGCCCAGTTAAAGGTCACAAACTACAGACAGACACAAGCGTTTTGGTAGCGTACAGATTTATTTATGCCGCTGCCACTGCTGCTAGGAAAAGGACCTGATACCAAGAGCAGAGAGGTGGCCAGCTTCCTTTCCCTGGATGTGGTCAAGCAAAGGTCATCTGTCAGGATGCCAAACTCTGTGGCTTCAGTGGCCCTTCTCCCCTCTAGGATTCTGGGGACGTAACTTCTTCCGTCTGGTGGTCCAAGCACAGAACAGTGACCCATTCGGGAGCAAAGGACAGATGTGCAAGTTATTGGGGCAAGTGATGGAGAATCAGCCGAGTTAAGAAGGTGAAGATCAAAGAGGATGGATTCACAAAATCACACACTAACCTGGTGATCTCCTGGCTGCCCCCTGTCTGGAGAGCAAAACCCTTCTTTCCGTCATTCTGCCACCCACGATCCCCGCTAGGCCTTCTTTGTGTATTGAATCTGCATGCTTGAGAAGGAGGATGGATTGGGATATGGGCTGACCCAGGTGCCTTTTTTGTTTCCATCTCAGGTCTCACCAAATGTACTACATGTTTGGCTTCTTGTTCTTAGTCTTCATCATTCTCCTGATCACCTGTTCAGAGGCCACTGTCCTGCTTTGTTACTTTCACCTGTGTGCTGAGGTAAGCAGGTGAATCGGCTGGGGATCCAGACGAGCGTCTTGTTAGGCCAGACCAGTTTTGTTCACTAATTTTGGAGGCCTTCTGTGCGAAGTTGCATAGGACATATTCGTGAGTGTCATGGCTCCCTGTTGAGAGAGGCTTGCCCCGTGGAAGAAAAAGCTGGTGACATGTCTGCAAAGGCAGGAGTCCCTTCCACATAATAAGCATCTTGGGGATCCGCAAAGAGGGGCAATAAAGGAAGATACTTGCTCGGGGTGGCAAAAGGCCGAGGAAAGAAAAACTGGAGTATCTTCCTATTTGCTCTTGCCAACCTGAGAGCCTGTGACAGTTTTCAGTGCCCAAGTGGCCTTCTTGGCGTACCGTCATTAAAAATGCATCTGCCAACCAGATGGGACATAAAAAGCGGGGCTTGCCCCCTACTTGCATTTCCCATGATGGTGTTTGAGGTTTTTATGCCCAGCTAAACAACCCCGTTAGAGTGTGGAGCCAACATAGTCCCGGAGAACCAGTCTTAGCAGCTTAGAGAGGGAATTAAACAGTGCCAAGTATGGTTGCTTCTGTCCATGTCTGCTTTCGCAGAAGGAAAAAGAGAATGCAAGGGTTTTAGGGCAGTGTTTCTCAACCTGGGCAACTTTAAGAAGTCTGGGCTTCAACTCCCAGAATTCCCCAGCCAGCCATGGCTGGCTTGGGAATTCTGGGAGTTGAAGCCCACACATCTTAAAGTTGCCCAGGTTGAGAAACACTTGCCCAGGAAGTATACAGTGATTAATTTGGAAAGCAGAAGGATTAATTGATCAGAGGCTGGGTGAATTATATAGTGCTGACCCTATGGCCAATGTTTCCACAGATATATGGAGACCTGTAAGAGAGGCCGCAAAGCGGGTTAGGATTTCTGGGGACAGATTCCGCAGACATTCTGTGAATTGTTCTCCGGACGTATCTGGAGGACCTCAAGTTGCTGCACGAGGCTCTAAATAATTGGCTTCACCTTCTGAGCCCTCATTTTGCATCAGACTCCTGCGGGTGGACTTTGGAATTCTTACTAAAAACAACAGAATCCTCTCTTCTGCCCCCCCACCCCGCCCTAACAGGAGGGATTTTCCTGTCCTGTACATATTATATATTTGCTGTTTGTCCTTCAGCTTCTCTTGTTGTCTTCCTAGGATTATCACTGGTGGTGGAGATCATTCCTGACAAGCAGCTTCACAGCCGTTTATCTCTTCATCTACGCCATTCATTATTTCTTCTCAAAACTCCAGATCACTGGTGTTGCTAGCACCATCTTGTACTTTGGGTATACTATGATCATGGTGTTGATTTTCTTCCTTTTCACGGGTGAGTCCATTCTGAAATTTCCAACCCGTGCTCGAAAATCTCCTGCGTTACGGAGACCCGTTAAGAACAAGAGTTTGCTCTGTCGCGTATAATATTTAACCAATTAATATTTTTAATTTGTATTGCTTTCTTTGAATACACCCAAGGAAACAAAACCCACTTTGAAAACATTTTTAAATGGCTTTAAATCTGCCCTCAGATGTCTTTCCAGACTAGCTGTAATTAGAGAAGTGGCTTCTGTAAATATGTTCCTTAGAAATGAGGCTTTCTCTTTGTTCAGGCCAATCCCTAGATGGCACTGCTATTTACATCCTCAGGATAACTTGTGAGATCCCTGTGTAATGCCTTGGGGCATATCTTCCTCTGATTAATGTTCTACTGAATAATCATTTCCCCCAGACTGCAGGGGAAGAATTAGGTGCTTAACCAAGCTCCGGTTTTCTACTGTTCCTTAAATAGAAAACATCTGGGAAAGTCAGTAATTCATCCATTCCGTTCCCTTGCCTTTGAGAAACAATACCAGCCAGAATTACAGAGAGTCGTATAAACAGTTTCCTTTCACGAAGTTCTGTATTGCTCCAAACATTTCATTGAAGGATCGCTTGGTTTGTGGTAATTCTGCAGCAGGATTTTGATCCTTGAGCACGATGGCAACCTTTTAAAACTGTATGTTGTTCTCAGCCTGAAGTAGAATAGGCATGAGAACTTCCAGTTTAGAATTACTCAGAGACGTGCTCTCTAGATGCTTCCTGACTCAGTTCCCACCAGTGTCTAAAATCTGGGCTGTGGAGACAATATGTTCATGCCTGAATATATAGCAGAAACCACAATTGATTCTGGCTTTTTGTGACCATGCCGCGACTGATGATGGAAATGGCAGGAGGGTAAAGGAACTTGGGCCAAGAGAGGTTGGAATTATCTCCATTCTGAACTACTCTCCTTCCTTTGGCAAAATATGTCCGTTGTTAATTGAATGGTTTTTATTGTTTGATTGGAAATGTTAGCCAGTTGGGTAGGGTGGGTGGGGAATTCTGGGAATTGAAGTCCACACCTCTTAAAGTTGCCAAGTTTGAGAAACACTGGTTTAAATCCAACTGCACTTTGTGTTTGCATTATCTTGTGCATTCAGGCTAAGAACAAAGCTTTCACTGCCAATTTTTGAAAAAGAATCCAGAGGCAAACTAGTTGTCTTTGTCCTCCACATGGGCGCAGTACAGTTGAAGACGTAACCCTCTCAATGTCTCTCTTTCTAAAAGATTTATTCTTGTTTTGCAGGAACGATTGGGTTCTTTGCCTGCTTCTGGTTTGTTAGTAAGATTTACAGCGTTGTGAAAGTAGACTGAAGAATCTACTCTGGTCTTGCTTTTGAACATGCTTCTTGAGTTGCTGGATACACACGCATTAACCATGTACAAAAGACAAAAGCATTTCATCTTAAGATAGTTAAGATATCCAGAGCTTCTATCTTGGCACCAAAAGGCAGGTTTTAAATGGAATGGATGTACGTAATGTGGACACTTTTGAAAAACTTGACTTGCTTTTTCCAAACGCCCCATCCAGAGATTTTTGTTGGTTTGCTTGAAAGAGCAAAACTGATTTAATAACAAAGCATATGCATTATGTTCAACGCTCTGTTCCCCCCGTGGAAAATTCTTTATAAACGTTTGTTTTTACATGGTTAAGTGATTATTCTGTCACAGAAGAGGGCTGTCCGGGAAAAAGTGACTTTTAAAACTGAATTTGGATCTCCTTTGCAGTCGGTTGTCCCCTGATGCAAAAGTACAACCATTAAATGTTTAGTGCAGATTTCTGAGGGGTGGGGAAAAAACCCAACCCTTCCTTTGTTTTAAATAAAACTACACAATTCCATCAGGCTGACGTGCATCTGTTTCATCCATTGATGATTGATACTGTCTAATTAAAGACATGAAAAAATGGTCTTTCACTGACTCGGGCAGCGGGTATACCTATCCCATTTTGGCTGTGCTGATTAGCTATCGTGCTGAGCATCCCTTCCTTTCAGAAACATGCAGCTCTTCCAAACTCAAGGTGATTCCTTGGCTCTAACAGCAAGTTGCAAGTTGAATTAAAGACAAACTTGTGTTCTCCTTGCCATCAAATGCTTGTCCAGCCTGTGCTACTTACAGCTCTGTTCCTTTCTCCCGGGGGTTTCATTCACCCAGCTGGAGGGTTGCTGCTGGGGGCAAGAGGGAGACCACTCTTTTGTGTGCCCAGTGACGCTTCTGCATTTAATTTTAGTCGCGAATTTGCTTCCCCATCTCCAGGTGAAGAAGTGAGTTTTGGGTTTTTTTAAATAGTTCTCAATAGGAGAAGCATGCTGAGCACAAACCTTATTCCCAACTCATGGTGCATGCTGGGTTGCAGATGGTCAGCCTTGCGCGAGGGGCTTTTGCTGCTATTGTACTCGGCAGACTTGGGTGGCTGTTTTTCTGATGCTGGACGGACGGACAATGCAAGCTGCGTGTAGCGCACTGAATGCAGTGATGCACCGCTGGGATCTCTAGGCATTCTCTTTCAACGCGAAGCCTTATTTTTACCATTTTATTAAAAGAATGATGAAAATTGCCTCGTTTTGAGTTCATCTTAAGCAGCATTGATGCTAAAGTTTTCAGAACCATGAATTTGCAGTTTTTTTCCCTCCCAGAAAACAGCATCAGAAACCTGCTCAGTTTAGGCAAGAATCTAATCTAATAATAGATGATATTCTGTGTAAATTTAAGAATGGTACATTTGCAACGGTAAGAGCATAGTGGATTAGCAGAAGTTTCTCGGGTCTTTCCTCAATATTGCCAACTGAATTCTTGCGGAAAATCCCATCTACCGGTTTTTTTTCATAGCAGAACTGGTTTTAAAGGGTGGCATTACAATAATACAAAGCTTTAATGACTGGAACAGCCACATATCATCTTGCTGTTTATGAAAGGAGGGAGAGACCTTGAGGTTGTGATGGTAAGCTCATGGTTTTTACTGTGACCCAGAAAGAGAACATCAGATATGGAATTATTTGGTTAATAAATAAAATAGTAATTGTTGTACGGTTACTTGGTGCAAGCTGTTCAGGAATATGCCAATCTATCGCATCTCTTAAAAGTGTAATATGGGGCTTGGAAAGATACATAGAATATAACTGCTTAACCTCTTAGCCTGACAGAAGAAGATGAAAAACGAGATCCATGTCTTGTCTTGAGACACATCTTGGTTTTTTGAATAAGTCACAGTTGGTTTGATTCATGCATTACCAACCACAATTCAAAATGTCTGGGGCACTTGTTGTTTGGCAAAAGGATAATGGTTTACAAAATTATGAATCCTGGTTTTGTGGTTTATTCACTAAGGGAGGGCCAAACTAATTATAGCCATACACGATGAATGGGTAGAATGTGTGGCGGGATTTCTGCAATGAGCCCTCTGCGGCTGCCAAAATCTGGAGGGCCTTCAGGGACTGACTATTTGCCATTGGTGTTTTTTTTTTCTATAACTACTTGTTATTTATTTTGTTACAGAATTTGGTATTGCATTGTTTTGGGGGTTCAGTTAATTGTAATATAGATGTTTTATATGGTTGCTGTTGTAAACTGCTGGGAATTTGGAAGGACGAGGCAGTGTACAAATTTGATGATGATGTCATGGTCATCTACGGAATTTGGTGCCACAAAACAAGAGCTGTTGATTGTGGTTGTGCTAAAGATGGTGTAAAACTGATTGTTCCAACCTGGCACCTTCTAGATGTATGGACGACAGTTCCTCGAATGGCCAAAAGCAACGTCAACACATCTGGAGGACGCCAGGTTGGGGAAGAGCCAACCTAGACCACTCTGAAAGGCAGGGCTGTCGTCTTTTCAGAACAAGAATTCATTTAATAGCCAGTCTTCCCAGGAGTGCTAGATTCTGTGGTCGAACAAGACTCATCCCTTCTACATCCAGAACTGCTGCTGGCTGTTGGAAACCAAAAGCTGTAGAATTGATACCCCTACTGGTAAATCCAGCAGTTGTTTTTAAGCGCAAAAATAAAGGCCATATTTACTGTTTCTCACTCATAGGAAGCATAGCGTCCACGCAGTCCTGTTTTGGCTACCATGAGTAGCAGCAAAATTCTTTCCCAACCATCCCTGATGACAGGGGGTGGGGGAGCCCTTTTAGAGTTGGTGAAACATGACAGGCCTGATTTTTTGTGCTGAGGGAGCCAGAGCTATTAATATGGAAGCCTCTGTAGTAGTGACATAATTTATTATCTGTTTGTAACAGGAGGAAAAACACTTAGAAGTCTGACTTACTACATTGAAAACTCAAGATTTATAAGCCTTGGGGAAGGGTAGAGTGGGTCCTTTCCTTGCCATAAAATCCCAAGATTAATTAGTTGTGCACGTTGGCCATATTTTTGTATTTTGTTTTACTTTTCCCTCTTGTGCTGTTTGTTGACAGGCATCCTGATATATTGAAAGCCTGTGGAGCCATTGTCAAAATGCCTTACGCTATATGGGGCAGAAATTGTATATCTACTTTTTACATCTTGGGAATACTCTTTTTCCTTTGGGGGCACCAAATAATGAGCAAATAAACGTAGGGTCAAAGCGCCGACTAAAATGGTAACTTCTTAAAAAAGGATTAAAAAAAAACACCTTAGAGTCAAGTTGTAGAAAATGACAGTACCAAAGCTAAGCTGGTAATTTATTGGTAATGTTTTTCAGAAATTGTAGCAACCACTGTCACCTAAGGGCACTCGCACAAGTGAATAAAAACACACCGTTGCTTAGCTTTTGATGCCAATTGAAGAGGGAGAAAATAGAGAAAATTCACTTTTTTAAAGGAAGAAATCCAAGGGTTGAATTGCTGAGCAATTTGTTCTAGAAAGATTGAGGCGTGGGTTTCCCCTCCCTCTTTCTCAAAACCTGCCATTTACGGATGTAGCTCTACTTTCTAATGTCAATGTGGAACATTTGTCATCTAACGCAGATGCAACCTTCTTAGTCATCACTGAAATGTTACTTTACCTTTTACTCTGTAATAACACCAATTTCCAATTCTTGAAATTTTGGGAAGAACACGTGTCAAATAATTCCCACAAAGCAGGATTCCTCGGTCCCCCAGTGCGCACCCCGTCCTTGTTTGCGGCCAAAGGGTTACGAAACTGTCCCCAAGAAATAAGAACCAGCTGGTTTCATGGAGCAGACCAGCAGCCACTGATCTGTATAAACCGGTGCATTTTTAGAGCTCCAGTAGATTGATCTTGAGTCCATCAGGTTTTCTTGACTTCAGCAGTTGAAGTGGCGAATCGTTGGTTTTATTTATTTATTATTCAAATTTCTATTACCGCCCATCTCCTCCCAAGGAGGGGGACTCTGGGCGGTTGCTTCCAGGTAGAGGAGATGATCGCAAGAGATGGTCTAAGCATGTCCACTTGCTGAACTTCAGAGTTGGAGCTTGAAGCTAAGGCCTGGCCAGCAAAGTGTTCTCAGTTTGCCCACTCCAGACTGAACTGGCAGATGGACTCTCCTGCACAAGATCTTCTCAAAAGCTCCTGGTTAAGTCGTCTGAGCAACAAGATTTTATTTATTTACTTATTTATCAATCAAATTTTTATCACCGCCCATCTCCCCCCACAAGGAGGGACTCTGGGCGACAGATCTTGGCTCTGTTGTGCTCTGAATATTCCTCTGTCTTTGGCTGACTGGTCCTTTGACCCCGATTCCCTGATTCAGCTTGGATGGCCTGGTGCTTCAGCAAACGTGCCCCCAGAGCTGTGGGGGGGGGGGTGTCCTCTTGGCACTGTTTTCTGCTAGATTCCATGCAAAGTGGTCTCTTCGTTGCAGAGAGCATATCTGCACAGACATGGCATGCAACAGCAGATACGAGCAGGTGCATCTAGGTAGCATACAGAATCTGGAGTGCTTTGCATCCTTTGCTGGGCCCAAAGAGGGGTCACCGGCAGTGACATTTTTATTTCAGTCACTTCACGTTCCTTTTTTTAAAAAAATCCTGATTCCAAGAAGATGGAATTTCGTGGATCTAATCTGCACTGCCTTCTGTTGTTATTTTCATGACAGGGTTAAACCAAGCCAAAAGATTTCTATAGAGCCTTGCCAGCGTGGATTACCCATCACCCTAAACCATAAGATAGCGAGTTGGGGAGACTTAGTGCACTGTGAATCTGTCCAGTTAGGGCTTGGTCAACATGATTAACAGAATCATAGTTTGCACAGTGAGTAAAGCTTGGGAATTGTTTTCTAGCCCGTTTGGTAGGTATCCATCCTTCATCCGAACAAGCCGTGCAATGTGTGTATTCAAAGAACAAAAGTTTGGGTGACGTGGACGTCAAAATTAGAAGTAACAATTTGATAACAATGACAGTGTGTTTCAGGTGTGGCGGATAACCTAGTATTGCTAAGTATTTTCCATTTTCTGCCACCTATTTTGGAAATGGTACTTAGGCAGTGCAACAATATCATTCCCTTGGGGCAGAAAACAATCTCTCCTTTCCCCCCTGCCTTCCCCCCCCCCAGAACCATCTTCTAAAATAGGAGCTAATAAAATTTGTTAATTCTTGTAATGAACACACACACACACAAACCAGAACGAAAAAAGAAAGAAGAAGCCAATTGCAGAACTCTGCTTCCTGTTTCCCCTTCAGCAGAAGCCTTCAAACCGAACGTGGCATAATTTCTGTGGCAGCCTGCTGTGATTTCATAAACGCAAGAGAGTGATTATGGTGCAGGGTCAAGGTGAAGCCGGATTGTGGAGGAGAAAGAGCTTCCATTCAAATGCAAATGTTGCCGTAACAGCAAAAGGGACTCCACAAATTACAGGCAATTTCTTTTATTTGGGAATAAGTGTTCCATTCAGCTTTTTTGCTTCCCTCCGGTCTGAGAGCATTATTTACAGAGAGAGTGCTGGGGGTGGGTGGGGTGAAGTAGAGTAAGGGGCAGGAATAAAGCATTAAAAAATTGAGAGCATAAAACTCGTCTGTGCAAAGCGAGCAAGATAAACATTGGTTAGCTTAGTTCTTTTCCAGCTATAATTTTTCCTAACAGGGCTGATGCTGTTGCTCGCGAGTCGTGTCTTACCTTTTCTGGTAACAATGGGCTCTTGAAACTTCTTTCACAGCTTCGTGCTTCCTGTGTGAAAAGGGAGTCTTGAGGTTGGGCTCCATAAAGTTCTCAGTCGAGGAGGGGTGCAAGCCAGCAAGCTCTTAAGTCATGCAGCTGGAAACAGGATGCTTTCTGGAAATTAATGACTTGCAGTGGGCGGGGGGATCCCATAAGAAGATTACTCAGCATTGCCAGCTAATCACATCGATCTAAAGCTCCCTGCAACAAGGTGGCTTCAATAACAAGACTCCGTCAATGCATGGGTTCAGGTCAGGCTACGCCGCCTGTTACAGGGTGCAACTGGAAAAGAACCAGGTTAGCTTAGATTTGATTCTGCTGGTATAGAACTCTGTTATCATTAGGGATGGTTAATCAGGAAAAAGACTAGACGTCTATCTACAAAAGCATCAGATTTTAGCCCAGACTGGCTCTGTTACACAAGGGATTGGTGGTTGGCTGGCCTGTGAGATGTGCGAACAGAGCTGGTGTAGGCAAAATATTGTTGGTGTGGAAGAGCACCCTAGGCTAGTGGTAGTTGGGATATTCCCACACTGGGAATTTGGTGCAAAGGTGCCTACAGGTTCAGGAAGTGCTGCTCAGTTCTGACCCCCTCCTGATATTTGAGGGCTATCAGACAGTGCTGTTCTAATATTTAAAATGTCCACTTAGTAGAGTTTTATGAACAGGAAACAAAGCCCACTTTGCCTGCTTTCATTCAACGGTATATACCCATCTGTCTTGAACAATTCAGTTTCCCAGTTCTTCCCTACTCACTAGGTAATCCTGCTGTTAAACGAGTTCTGTTGAACTACGACTGTAATCTAACAAGGTTCTTGTTGTGGAGAACTTGCCTGTGGCTTTAGCATGAAGAAGACATCCTCTGTGATGATACGTGATTCAAATAAGGCATTCCCCAACCAGGTGACCTCCCATGGGTTAGAACTGGACTGAATTTGCTACTCTTCCATAGCTTCCTTTGAGATGTACACCTGGGATTCTGCTGAGCAATGGTGCAAGAGCAGGAGAGGACCTCAAGACCCTTGGCCACAGCTGCATTCTGATGGGTTTCCCCCCCACTTAACACCCTTGTTTGGCATGGGTGACAGCTCAACTCCAACTGGTAGACTGAGCCCTGTGCCAATTAATGCAAAAGAGGAAGGTTGCCCTCCACCACTGTCTTGGAGATGAAGGGTCTATGACAACAATTTTGTGCCTACTGGTATATAGAAAACTGAAACAGATGGTTGACCAAAACCTTCCTCCATTAGCTTCTGTCTGTCTGTCTGTCTGTCTGTCTGTCTCCCTCCCTCCCTCCCAGTACAGCCCTGCCTGTTGGGTTTCAGGTCCATTAATTGTAGAACTCAAATGGCCACGTGCTTGCTTAAACACACCTAATACGTTTATTCACCCCGTGTATGTAATGAGTTCTATACTGGGCAACGTCTAAGGATGGCATGTTTCTTCGAAAGCCTTGTGGTGCAGCACAAAAAAAAAATACTATGAAGGACTTGGCATTTCTTCCCAGCAGAGGGCACTCCATGTGTTTTTAAAGCAGAAATTATCTCACGAAGAAATAATAATACTCCCTTGCAGCCGAGAGGGCAAGGATTTAAAATCTTAAAGTTTTGTGCATTCTAATATAACTTGATCTGTGTTCTGGTGTGAATGTCAGGTCAAAATACCAGAACGAGAGACATTTGGGAGCCTTTTAAAGAGGTCCACAAAAGGCATCTGTGTTATCCTCACCCACGATACTGGGAATTTCTCTAGAGTATGGCATGCACTTTTTAAATACACAAGGCCTTATAAAATGCTCTGTAGCTAACTGGGAAACCCTGCTTTGGTTTTGTAGATGCAGCTATGTCCCCAGGCTGTGTTTTGTGTTGTGATGTGTGTGAACCTAGAGCTGTCTTTCAGGGTAACCTGTTAACACCTTCAGGAGAAGCTTGGGTGCAGAATGACATTCCTGTATCTACAGTACCTTCCCATTCTGCAGACAGCTTTGTACCGTGGGCCTTTGACATTTCCAAATTTATTCTGTTGGTTTTTTTAAATTAAAAAGCAGTGCAGGATTTGAGCCCAGGCTTGGTTGACAACCCTGGTGGTGGTGGTGGAGCAGCCGTCTTAAATGTTTTTTTTTTTAAAAAGCATTTTTTAAAAGTGCCTTTTGCCTGCATTTATTTTGGCCCTTTAAAAAGTTATTGTCCCTGTAAAACTATCAGCCTTATGCTGAAGTGCACTTTTGCACCCGTGCAATAGAGTGGATTGTGTAACAAAACATTTCAGGCTTAGACTGATGTGAAAATAGCTTTGTGTAAATGTGATAATTAGATGAGAAAAGAAGTATTTGGAGTCTGTCTTGAAGACCCTAATTAAATTCACAATGATACATTTTAAGATATTGGTCTCAGATGGATTAAACCTTCTCCTTAACATCTTTGAAAAAAAGGATTTTGTTTTGTTTTGTTTAGATAACAGTAATTAAATGCATACATTTTGCCAACCGGTAGGATTTAGTTTTTTCAAGAAAAACCTTGAACGCAAAAGTTAGGAGTTGGGCTGTTGCTTCAAATGACAAACCATGATTTTTTTTTAAAAAGGGGGGCGTTCTATAAGATATTGCCCCAAACTGAATCAGCTGTGAAAATTTGATTCCTGTATAATGCAACCGTCTCACAAAGACGTATGCCTGTCGCTTAAAAGTTAAGTTCGCAGCCGCTGCTTTATGTTATGCCCATGGATTGAGTGGCAATAAACATGTTTGAATAAAATGTGTCTCAAAGGAAAACTTAGCAGGCACCCTTCCCCACACCCCAAAGAAAACAAACAGAAGATAGAAACAAAAATAAAATGAGCCAAACCAACCTTACACAGTTCATTATTTTTATTTTATTTTATTTTATTTTATTTTATTTTATTTTATTTTATTTTATTTTATTTTATTTTATTTTATTTTATTTTATTTTATTTTATTTTAGGGTCACTGATGAAAAATGGGTGGTCATGCAAAAGAGATTTATGACCTCTTGCTCATATTTTTAGAAGTCACTGTTCCTTAAATACAGCATGTAACTTGAGCAAGTCTGACCCAGAATAGTGCACAAATGCAGCCAGAGATTTTTGTTATTTTTCTGCTCCTTTAATGAAAGCTGCAATTCATGTTGTCTGATGAAAGCCATAGGTTCAATTTTATAGGACTGCAAACACCAGGGCGACAATTTCTATAATTTAATCAGTACCACCACCCCCACCGCCCCAAAAAAGTTGACTAAAATGGGACTCACTTCAGAGACAACAGGTTGAAAATGAATTATTATGTGACGCAAGTATTAAATTGCTAACGGCAGCCATCCTCTTTCTCTTTCAATCTCATGCAGAAGAGAAAGAAGGTCCAGGAATGAGTAATGAGCAGCCCTGTAGATGTTACTGTGTCGTATTTTTCATCAGACAATTACAGGCTTAAGGAGTTGGAAGGAGGATGAGGATCATCTAGTCCACACTTCTGCAGCGTGAACAGCCAATTAACTCATCCATGAAAGATGGCTCTTCTTAAAAGCCTCCAGAAATGGAGAACCAGGACCTTCACTGATAGTCTGTTCCACTGTTTTACAGATCTTATTGTCAAGGACCTTTTCCTTACATTTAAACGAACTCTGGGTAGCTCAGATTCAGTCAACATGGACAATGCTGAAAGATGCCGAGCTTGTAGTTCTGTAACATCTCAATTTTTCACAGGCTCCTGATTCCTGCGTAATGTACACAGGCATGATTCCAACGTCCATTCCATTTAGTATCTCATAGAATCCTTGTATTTTAAAGTTCAGAATTGGAAGGGGTGGTTGAAGTCCCCAAATCCAAATTAAAACATCCCTTTTTATAACGTGTTATAAAATAACATGCTTTAACATGTTGTTTTAATAACGTGTTATAAAATAACACATGGCTTTCCAACCTTTGCTGAATACGCCCAGCGAAGGGGAGTCCCCTGCTTTCTTGGGTCATTGGCTCCACTGCTGAATTACTCTTTTTTCTCTGAATCACTCTTGTTGGAAAGTTTTTCCTAACACTCAGCTAAAATGTGCCTTCCTACAACTTCAGTTAGAGAAGAGATCTTGATGTTCTTCTTCAGATACCTGAAGAGAACGATGACATGTGTTTTATATTGAAATTTTATTATATATCTATCGTTTTATATTGTAAACGGCCCAGAGTCCCTCTGCTCGGAGGAGATGGGCGGTGACAAATTTGAGAAATAAATAAATAAATAAATACCTCCCATCCAGTCCTTTTCCTTGAGGCTAAACATTCCCACTTTTTTCAGCCTCTCACAAGACTTAGCTTCTGTTCCTTGATCCTCCTCCTCTTCCTCCTCTGAAGTGGTCCCTGCTGGTAGGCGTCCTCCTTAAATGTGGTCTCCAGAACTGGATGCTATATTTGAAGAGGGTGACCGGCTCTACGGTAGAGTCGCCCTAATGGCTAATTCTGACCTGCTTCATTTCAAAAGTCTTTCCAGGTTTCAGAAATAAGCAGCCGTCTGCTCCCCACTGACTTCCCACGGGGATGGCTTTCATCCGGAAGGGTGGAATCTTGAAACTGGCCTCCTTTGTATGGCTCTGTAAAACAGGCGTTAGGCACGACAATGCTGACATCACCCCGAAGTCATTAGTGAATTTTCTGTTTTCTGTCAATAAATGGAATTTAAACACTTAGTAACTAAGCTTCTTAAAATTCATAGCTGATGAGGGAGCAGTTAGGGCAGGATTTTAATGAATACCCATAAACTCATGACAGCTTTTGCCAAGAAGAAAGCTTAATCACACAGACTTGCTCTTTCTCTGAGACAGCTGTTTTTAGAGGGCGGGGGGGGGGGAAATGCATGTTTTAATTTTGAATATTTGTTCAGGGGGATGAAAAAAAGCAGTGAAACACTATTATAGGGAAAAGCATGATCTTTCAGAGTAATTATGTTAAATGCCCATCCGTGATCTCACTTTATCAATGGATTATTAGCACGCAAGCCCAGGGCCAAAGTTGGAATAAACTGGCCAGTAGTAACCGATGTAGATGGACGGTCTGGATTCAAAATTCCTGCTGAGTTTCACTCCTCAGCTGCAGGAAATAACTGGACTCGTGGGTGCTAAGTTCAAGGATTTGTGCTTTGCTTCGGAAAGCATCAAGAGGGACAGTTTAGGACAAGAAGCACATCTGAAAGGATAGGGACTTGGATCCATGGCATCGCCAACAGACATTCATGCAATATCCACCTGAAGACTTGATTCAAGAAGAGACTGTCATGTGATTTCAACCTCATGTTGCTCATCTCCAAGAGTTGCTATCCAATTTTACGCTACCACTTTGCATCCAGTGTGCTCCTGGCTGGGATCCCACACCACCTTAAGCTATGGTTGGTTATCCACTAAGCCCAAGATTCACACCATATGCTAAATCACCAACCCCACTGGCTGAGTTGGCATAACATGCTAAACTGCAAACCAACTCTACCATTGGCATACCTGTCAATTTGGCTCTTGGGTGGGCGGAGGCCTTGGGCAGCATACAGTACTTGACTATCTCGGTGTGGCCAAAACGGCTCTTTCAAGGTTGCAACAAGTGGCAAGCTTTTATTAGAATAGAAGGGGGAGAATCATATTAACTACAGTTCATTTAAGGTAACTTGAGATTCAGTCAAGATTCCTTTCTATTTGGGACCAATCCACTTCTTTCTTGTGGGCTCATTCTCTTAAAGGTATCCAGCCTCCTGGAAACTATTCAAAAGCCAAGGAGCACTTTCTGCCCAGACTGAGTGCCGCCCCATCCAGGAATGCATAAAAGTACCTTTCACGCCTTCAGAGCATCCGGCCTGCTCCTGTTCCTACTGTCCAGTTGCTGATCTCTCCCTTCCACACCTAATTGTTAGACTTGGATGCTACAAAAATTGCTTATCGACCAATGGCCCTCCATGCTGATTTTGGAGTAGGACTGATCTGTGTGTTTGGGGCACCGATGTGGCTGAGGCCACCATGCCACTTACTGTGTCCTCTTCAATTTGGGTGAGATTCTCAGGCCACAACTGATTTTGGGGTGACTGTTGCATTTCTTTTGCCAAGTTTCCTCGTGCAACAAGGGAAAAAACTGGTGCCTGTTGCGGCTGGGCTCAAGTTACGTCCTTCTCATTCACCGTTTCCTGGTTGTCTTTTCCCACCCCCTCGCTGGGGCACAAAGACAGCCGCGGACATCTGCACAGCCCCCTTTGGAAGGGCTCTGGGCTTCTCAAGGCCTCTGCGTGCCATGCCGTAAATTCAGGTGGGGATTTGATTCAAATGGACAATTGACTTTTTGTTTGCGCCTGTTTCAGAGCACTGGAGGAGACGGGCAGAGTGGAAAGTGCAGAAGCCATCTGGGGCATCGGCTGACCTTTCACTGGCCTTGATTTGTAATCAACAATTTTGTAAATTTCAAATCACATCAGAATCAGCGTGTGTAAAAAACCGTCAGTGTATCGGCCATTAAACATGCGGTCAGCTGCCCTTGAGGTATTCAGGCCTCAGTGCTCCTCTTCCCTTGCTCCACACTGTTTCCTCCCTGCCATAATGCCACAACTGCTTGTGAGAATCTCCCAAACACTGGACTGCGCCTGTTCGTGATCAAAGGATGTTTTCTGAGCAAACACAAGGCAGTTGAAGCAATGTGTGCATGCTTCTTGAAATTACATTGGATATAACTGATGGGTTTAACATGTTCTGTTTGGTTACAGTTAATAATGCAACCCACAACCAAGGTGAATGCTAAGATAATGAGATACTTTGGTGATCCGATTCAACAGGATGGGATTAACTTCCAAATCAGAAGAGTTGCTGTCTTTTGCTCATGCCCAAAAGTTGTTTTTTTCCCCTTGATTCCAAAGTCCAGATTGAATCAAGGCTCTAAGTCAGTGTTTTTCAACCTTGGCAAGTTTAAGATGGGTGGACTTCAACTCCCAGAATTCCCCAGCCTGCATGGCTGGCTGGGGAGTTCTGGGAATTGAAGTCCACCCATCTTAAACTTGCCAAGGTCGAGAAACACTGCTCTAAGATGGTTCAGGCACCTGAATGGAATCGAACCAATTTTTAAAACTGGATTGCTTTAACAATCCAAACTGGATCAATCTCAATCAATTATAATGTCAATATTGTGATTTTGACTGCAAGGTGTGGCAGTGGATAAGGTATTGGACTTGGCTCAGGGAGACTTGGGTTCAAATCTACCCTTAGCCAAGGAAACTCACGGGATGTCTTTGCTCCATTTGGTCTGCCTGCCTCTCAGCCCAACCTGCCTCACAAGATTGTTGTTGTGGGGAAAAGAAAAGGGAGGAGGGAGTACTCTGTAAGTCACTCTGAACTCCTTCCTTGAAGAAAGGCAGGATAAAAATCTGATAATGGAATTAGGATATGTCGAAAAGGGAATGTGGTTACACACATAGGGTGTAAGCAGAGTTATAATGAACTTACCTTGGTTGACATGTTAATAAAATTAAATCAGAATAGTCCTTGGGAGGTTTTTTTTTTTTGTCCCAAGAATGGGTAGATCCCCAAGGAAGGCAGGAAGCTGCACTGAACACTCTTTCAATACAGGTATTAAATGAGGAGGTGGAGAAAGGTAGGAAGATGGGGAGACCAGTCAACATGCTTTGCCATATATGCATTTTCTTCAGCTTGCCTTGACTGAACAGTTTCCATCTTCTGGCCATTTGACTTGAGTTGAGTTCTTTCAATTCACGTGAGTGTGTTTGTTCCTTCCTATCTTTGCCAACTGGGGGAGCAGATCAGGAAGAGGGAGAGACCACATTTGAGACCTCCGATTGAGTGGGTTCTGGTCTCCAAAACCTGTATGCCACAATAAACCTGTTAATTTTTCAGATGCCATCATATTTTTGTTGTTGTTGTTTTTCTCAGAACAGCTGTTGAGAATTACAGGATGGAACAACTCCAGGAGTTCCCTGATTAAAATGGGCAGAAGAGATGCTTTCCCCCCCTCTTTTTGCCAAGCAATTTCCCCTGGAAAGAAAAATCAATTTGCTTACTCTCGGCCAGGTCTCCCTGGACCCCTGCGATCTCCTGAAGTTGCTGAAATATTGATTTTCTGGTTGCCGATCCGTTATGGGATTCTGTAGAGTTTTATCTCTGGTAGAGTGGATTGGCAATCCATGCATGGAAAAGAAAAAAAATTAGCTCTACAGCTCGCTTGCCTCTTTCCTTCCTCTACAGAGGTCTTGAGCACAATAGTGCAAAGATACGGTAGGCGCGTAGATTGCCTTTCCTGCGTTCTTCCTCGGAAAGACAGACATTTGTTACACTGGCTAGTTGAGAGAATCTAATTTTGCCCAAGTCCAGTTTTCAGCTGCTTTGGATTGCATCTTTGCTTTCGTTTATGTTGATGGGCTTGTTAAACAGGCAAGGAATGGGCTGTTGGCTTTTTGACATTGCCTGACTCTTGGTCTTGATAGCTGAATTTAGGGTCATTGGCAGATCCAGCAGAAATCATCACCCTTCCCTGGCCAATTTTAAGCTGGACTGTCTTAGGTTGCCAGCCAAATTAAATGTCTGCTGTCATGCTCACTGCCTTCAACTTACGCACTTGACCTGGTTACTGAATTACCCCGGTTTACCCTACTATACATGGAGCCATAAATTAACAAGGTGGGTTAGTGGGTTTATACAACAGGTGAAGTCATGCCACAGAATAAAATTAAAAATAAAACAAACCCCTTTTCACATCAACCAGATCTTGAAAGTTGTGCAGAAGTGCTCCTTAGTTGCTGCCAATGTGGGGAAGAGACTTGGTGGACTCCATCTCCCAACTTACTATTTTTCCTGTCTTCTGGTCATCCCCCTATCAACACTCAACACCGGCACAGTACTTTCCAGAATTCAAAGCGCTTTGTCTGAGTTGCTGGAGTTCAGTGTCTTTTGCTTTATTTATTTACTTACCTGTTAAACAAGCTTTCACGGCTGCCCATCTTAACCTAACTAACTCTGGGTGGTGAACAGGCAAATAAATACACAATAACAGCCATCAATCAGTAACTTGGAGCCCCCCCCCCTAAATTCCAACAACATAAAACCCAAAAGTTTCCAATGCACATATGTGCCGGGCTCCACTAACATCTCGACCCCAATATCTGGGGTCTTCAAGGGTCTTCAAGGCTTTCCAGAAGACTAGCAGGGTTGGGGCATCCAAATCTCATGAGGGAGGTTGTTCCATAAAGCAGACACCATAACAGAAGGTATGCTGCCTGGGTCCCACCAGATGACATGGCTTTCAAGAAGAAACCTGGAGTGTGTCAACCCTTCTGGATCAGATGGGAATGACCAAGTGCATTTGTTTAATAATACTAAATTCTTCTGCTTCTATCTTGAGGCCAGGTAGAAGCAGAAGAAATAAATCAACACCAACTTTATCTCCACTCAGGAAGGTGAGCCAGGATCGTTGACCCTCATGTTGTAGGCAGCGGTGGGCAGAGACAAGAGAGGGCAGCCCCTTTGCATCCAGAGATGGGGGGATTCAGACCAGCGACTTCTTGATTCACTGCTCCGTCTTGTAGCCATGACACACGACCAGGAACGATGAGTATTCCTGGAAGACTAACGTTATAATATTATCCCAACCATTGCCTCCACTGCACCACCATCATAATTTGCAAGCTTTTTTTTTCGTGGCCTCTCTTTTCCTCCTCCATAAAAGGCATGAAAAAGAAAAGTTTTGTCAGCCGTCCTGTCTCTTTTGTGATATTCCGTTTCTCAGAAACTGGGGTCCTTTCATCCTAACCTCAGACACGGATGAGGGAGCAGTGTTGCGCCTGTTGTTTGTCCCTTCAGCTGGTTTTTGAATCGGCAGGACTGTGGCTTTGTTCCCTTTCTTTTCAGGAGGCAGAAAAGGCACAAGAGTGGGACACGGCGGAGAGTCTTCAGCAGAGTGGCCTTCAACAGTTACTTAGATTTCATTCATTTCTGCCATGTTGGTAATTATGAAGGGGCTGGGGCAATTAAGAACAAGAGAGAGAGAATGAGCTGAAGGTGTTGCTCAAATCGAGACAAAAACAACCCTTATTGCTGACGAGAAACTGAAGGGTTTGAGAAGGGTTTGTGCAAATTTCTGAACGAAGGCAAGGACGCAAGTTGGGCTGGCATTGAGTGGGAGTTCAGTACTTGACTGCATCTTCATAGAGGATACAACTGGTTGGTTGACTGGGTTTCTGGCGTACCATCCACCTGTTTGTCCAAAACAGCGTTTCTAAGCTCGACTGTTGCTGTCGGGGAGCGAAACCTCACCAAAAATTGGCCGTAAACCAGAGGGGTGTCCGTTTGAAGGCAGCTGATGTTTTGCAAGAATTCTCTACTTTCCTGGTCCTGCAAAACATTTGACACGTTCACACAGACACAAAAGTCCCTCAACACATTTATTTCTATCAAGCCCTCCCTCCAAATAAAATCATGGATGATTTTGGCATTTATCTTAAACTCCAGCCATCTCCCGCCCTCACACCAGCCGGTATGAACTTAATCTTTGGTTGCCATGGAGATATTACCGGCCTGAATTTTTTCACAGGTTCTTAACTATGAAGATTGTTTTGTGTGTGTTGGAGGGGGGAGAGATTGGATTTTTTAAAAAAAACAAACAAACCCACCATCTCAAATAATTTTTTTCCTCCCTTTGCACCTCAACTTTATCCCTTCCTCCATTGTTTCCCCTTTGATTTGTGGCGGGTTGGTGTTCCCGAAGCAAACGTTTTTGAAATCCTTTTTTTTTTGCCTTGAATGCAAAGGAGGAGGGGGGAAAGGAAAAAGGAAGAGAAGAAGAAGGGGGAATAAGGAAAAAAAAAAGAAAGAAAAGAAAAGAAAAGCATCCCCGAAGCCCGCAAGTCAAGCTCAAAGACTTGGGGTTTTTTTGTCTGGCCTAATTCAAAATGGGAACGGTGCTGAGCACCCCAGGAAACCCTGATACTAGAAGGTCTTCCTCTGAAAGTTGTGAGCCCAGCACTACAAAGTCCGAGGGACTGCGGTTACCTGAATAGGGTTGAATTGAACAAGACAAGCGCATCGTCCTAGTTCTTAATCTGTTACAGCCACATGCAACCGCCAATTGTTGATTGCAAAAGTGGGATTAAGGAGTTCTTCAAGGGAATTGATTTTCTTGTGAGAACAAAAAAGAGAAAGAAAAAGCAGGCTGGTGGGGGTTGAGCTAGAAAGCAGAGCGAAGCAGAAATCTCCTTTGAATCTTGAATCAGGAAAGTTTTCGTGAATGAGTTGCGCTCCAAGTCTTAGAATTCAAGCCGTCTGCGGGTTGCGGAAGATGGACGCTAAACGGCCAGAAAGGTCCAGAAGGAAAATGCGTAAAGCCAAAGGATAGGGGAAAACTTTTGCACATGTGAAACTCCATTTCGTTGGCACCCTGCAAAGTTATGAGCTGGCCTTTGGAACCATCCTAAGGGTTTTCTGCTAAGGTAGGAAGACCAGCTGGCCGGCTCTGGCAATAAATGGGGCAGCAGGGAGCTGGCTGGTCAGTTGACTGTCCTCAAGACTGCTGGGAGGATTGGAAATGGGAATTAAAACCAACCCACGGGGGGAAGAAAAGCAAAGAAGCAGTCTTTCACAAGGGTTTCCACAGCCAGTTGAACGACAGATGTTTAGTTGTTTAAACAGATTAAAAAGTACTTGACATGGTAAAAACAGGGCCCATCTCTTTTTATAATGCGATTATTTATAAAGTCTCTGCTTGCATGGATTGAGTGCAGCAAATGCTAGCTTAGAAGGGGCCTCCTTGTTCCCACTCTCTCACTGCAGAAGGCCTCTTCTAGAAGGACTTCAGAACACATCCGGCCGTAGAGCAAACATGGCCTAGCTATTTCCTATCCCAACTTCGGGCCTAGAAGAGAAATCCATTGGGTTTTTCATTGTCGAAGCAAACACCTAGCAGGCATGTAGAGTATCCATGGTCCCTTCTGCTGACCATCCCCATCCCCGTCCCTCCCTTGCCAGGCCTCATTCTTTTTTGAATGGCTTGCTTGCAAAGAACTACAGGCAGTCCTTGCTTAACGACCATTCATTTAGCAACCGTCTAGAGTTACGACGGCACTGAAAAAAATGACTTACAACCATTTCTTGCACTTAACAACCGTTGTAGCATCCCTGGAGTCACATGATCGCGATTCAGACGCTTGGCAACCAGCTCGCATTTACCACAGTTGCAGCGTCCTGCGGTCACATGATCTACATTTTTGACCTTCCTAGCTGGCTTCTGATAAGCAAAATCAATAGGGAACTGTGTGATTTGCTTAACGACCATGTGTTTCACTTGTCCATGTGATTTGCTTAATGACCGCTACAAAAATGGTTGTAAAATCGGGTCCAGGTTCACTTAACAACCACATTGCTTAGAAACCTAAATTCCAGTCCCAATTGTGATCGTTAAGCAAGGACTACCTCTAGTTGAATTAGACAACTGTGGGATGCTCAGCCCTGTCTTGAGGACACACTAGGGTCTCCTCTTAAAACAGTGGAATGTTGGCTGCAATTTCAGAGGTTATCAACATAACGTTTTCAAGAGATGGCTGCCACTTTGTGATCCCTGGCTGCCCATCTTGCTGACCCATGCGTACCCTCTTCCAGGCAGTCAATCTCAATCAACTTTTTGAATGAGTCATGCATTTTCTGGAAGGACTCCAGTTCAGAGCAGCTTCCAGGGAGTGATTTATACATAGGAACACTGGGAGTGACCAGGGAGATCATGGTTTCTTAATGGAAATGTCCTTGAACTCACCTCCTTGAGATATGAAGATTGTCCCACTCAATCCAAGAAGGAAATAACGTTCCTGCCTAGGTTTAGGAGGAGAAGGTGGCATCAGAAAGTGCCAGTATGTATAGAAGGGGTCCACCTAAAAGAATAAAAAGAAAGACTCCTCATGAGTAAGGCCCCCCTAGTGAATGATGAGGCCTGAAACTGATTTGATTCCCTATCCTAAAACTGACCTTGCGTGGACATGGTTTCTGCTGGGGACTTGAAGCTTCTGGTCCAAGCTGGACCAGAAAGTGTGCTTGCATTCTATGTTTGCGATACAATACCATAAGCCATGGCTGGCTTACCTGACCATGATCAGTTGCATTTATGCAACACATTAAGCTGTAAAGCACAGTTAACAAACCCTACTGGTTGGATTCACACGACATACTAAGCCATAAACAAGTAAAGGACATTTATGGTGGGTCTTTGGGGGTTGTTATTTCATCACGGTTGATGCAAGTTCTCAGTGTCCTTTAGGGAGGAGGTGAAGGTAGGGCTGGGGAGCTGGACAGCTCTTTGGCCACCAGAAAACAACAGTCTCTTTAAGAAAAGCTTGTTCAGGAATTCACAGCCTTGTTCTGATTGTCTTGATTGTCTCCAAGGGCTGCTCCTACCCAATATTTTAATTTCCAAGGCCAGCATGAGCCCAGGCCTTTTGTTGGAGGTGCCATCAATTATGTCCTGAGACATTAATTTACTTTTCAGGATCCTGCCCTCAATCCCTCTGCCTCTCCTTGTTCTGTGGCCCCTTTTTCCTCTCCTTGACTGTTCTGACTCTGAACAGGTTTAATTCATCTGCTCTCCACTAAGCTCTGTATAAAAGAACAATGCTTTCCGATCTGCCTTTTATAGCTTATTGGAAACTGGTGGTCCGCATGGAGGCTTTGGTTGGTGATTAACCAGAGTGAAAACAAACGACGCCAGGCTAAGTTGATATTGAAGGAGGACTTGGACCCACTTCGTTAGAGCCTTCAGAGGGAAGCTTGGGAGAGACTTTTCAAGTCTCAATTTAATAACGTAATTCTCCCTTAAGTAGCAAGTGAATCTTGCTGCCCAGCGGGGGGCCAGTTGACCGATGACAACTTCAAAAGTTAAATAATATACAAATATCTTCATGGGCTTGGCTGGAGGAAAATGTTACAAATGTGTAGTGCATTCAAAAAGACAGTTGCTTTTTTTGAACGGTGACTCAGTGGTTCTCTGATTGTTGAAGGAAGGAAGGAAGGAAGGAAGGAAGGAAGGAAGGAAGGAAGGAAGGAAGGAAGGAAGGAAGGAGGGAGTCTCTTTTGAAATAGAGCCAAACTTACTTTTTCCTTTATCTGTTTGTTCAATCAGTGCTTGGAACAGGAAAATTTTTAAATATATCCAGCAAGGGACCAATAAAAAAGATATGAATATGACCCAGTTAGGAAAACTGGACCAATGAAATTCATGAACCAGTGAATGAATCAGGTAAAGTTGTTGGGAAAAGGTACGCTTTTACAACCAATGGGAAAAAAAACGTGCTTTTTCAATTCCAAACATCTTCAATTAGTTTGTCATTGATTCGTAGTTAGATAGATGATGATGATGATGATGATGATAGATAGATATTTAGTCCAGTACTGTTTTTCAGTGATACTTTTTATCTTAGAAGAGACTACCTTGGGTGACAGAGGACTCTTCAAATGTGCTTCATTCTCCATCCTCTGATAGCAGGTATTAGGGATCCAGATGGGAATTCTACTTAACAGTGCTTAGATGCCTGGGTCAGCCAAAGTCAGCAGAAATTATTGGCCTGGTGGACTATTTCCAATTTTCTTTCCAACTCCATAATAAGATGGCATAATGTTTAAAATCCTCCCCAGATTTCTCTGCTGAACTCATAATCAACGACGATGTACATCCAAACCACAGCCTACTCAGGATGTAGACAGCCTCTTCTTCTATGCTCTAAGTTGCCCTGGTGGAACCACCACAGATGGACAAGTTTGCATGAGAACCTTGCCATGGTTCTGAATTTGTTTATGGTTAGCAAAGAGGTGGGTAAGCTATGGATCTGGCTAGTAGACTAAATCTCAAGAATCCTCTGAATCTGATTTAGACCTCTCACAAGACATTCTGCCCCTTTCTTGGCAGTCTAGGAACAAGAGACAAAGAAAGAGGTCCCACTGCTGGCTTAATCCATTCCTAAGCTCTCCAAGTATATTGGACAGGAAGGGATGAAGGTCTGGAGACAAGTGCAACCTAAGGTCCTTCCTATCAACGATCAGAGAGGGGACATCTCTTCATACCCTACAGATGGAAACGTGGCTCCCTTTGTCTCTGAGAGAAAAATATTTTTTTGCCAGGTGGGCCTTGGTGGAGAACAAAGAGGAGCTCCAGGGATTTCTGTATTTAGGAGTCTGATGCCGCCGTAGTGGGCTGGATGTTGGATCGATGAAGTGGTGAAGAAAAGGTGGAGGCACCCCAGCCATAAAAGACTCTCGCTGGCGTTGTCCCAACCTTGTCTTTTGGCCCATGCTGTGCCCAGAGGAGAGGAAGACTTCGCTGCAAATAGAAGAAAAGTGAAGCCAGAAAGTAAATATGACATGTTCATGGGGAGAATGAATTACACAACGGTTGGGTGATGAGGCACTTAATAGCACAACTACCTGCCTTGCTATGTCCGTGAAACTAAATGCATCTTTATCACCAATCCCAGAAGAAGACGACAATCCTGTGGCAGAATTGGCTCTAGAAAAAATATAGGAGATAGCCTCTTTCTCTTCTGGCAAAACCCGAATAATTTCATAGTTTATTTTCTCTCCTGTCTTTCCTGAAAACGTGGATTTGCCCATGCTCCCCAAGGATACAGTTTTTTGCTTTTTAAACAGTTTTTCTCTCTGCTGTGAATGGTTTTTATTTTTTAGAGGCCTCATTGCAGATGGTGGCATTTTGACCTATAGGGCATTTATAGCCTGAACCCAAAGAAAACACGTTGAAAAATCTCAGGTTGAACCTTTCAGGTGGATGCATGAAAGGGATGTTGTAAGGTCCATGACTTCTGAAACTTAAGAAACAACCACCACCACCATGAAAAACATTAAGGACCTTTGTTTTAAGAAGTTCTGCACTTCAGTTCTTCTCTTCATGTAGTTAATTCCAGCTTGTATCTGCAAAGTAAGGCTGATGGGATTATTAATCCTTCAGAATACAGAAACAGGAATCTACAGTGAACTGTATTCCCAACTAACATAATTAATTTCAAAGGTGATGGATGGAAAAATTTCTATTTAAGTAAAACAAACAACAAAAGAGCAGGTGCAGAAGTACAGGATGAGTAAGAGCAATCTAAGCAAAATGACACCCGAACCAATAACACAAAACTTAAAAGGAACAAAAAAACTCAAAACAAATGGAGTAGGTTTTAGATCTAGACCAAAAATGAGCCAGCAACTGGATGCTGCAGCTAAGAAGGTGAATGTAGTTGTGGGCTGCTTCAAGAGATGAAAACATGTCCAAATGGTGACGGAGAGGTAAATGTTTGGTTATTCTTTAATATGGAATAATGCTGCAGCCTCCAGTTCTGGGCTCCACAGAAGGGTAAGAGGATCTCAGAGTGGAGTGATGGAGCCCTGAAGACAGAGTGGAGTGATGGATTTTGTTTTAAGGGAGTTTTTTTTAGCAGAGGTGGGATGGCTACTAAGGATGTGGTGACTGATGCCTTCCATCGCCCCTTCCATCTGCACACCTGAAGCCTCATCTTTATCTACCCCTTTTCTCAAGTATTTGAAGATGCCTATCATATTATCTGTCAAATATCTTTTCTCCAGGCTAATTGTAGATAACCGTTCTACAAATTATATTGATACAGGCAATTCTATGGCCCCCATGCAGCTACTCCCATCCAGGAAACAGCGTTCTTGATCAGGGTTGCTGGTGTGCGTCTGTGTGTGTCGGTGGTCTATCTCACCCACCCACAGCCATCCAGTTGAAGATTGCCATAATTTCACAGAAATTAAAGTGGGAAGAAAATCTGTGGCTATCCAGTCCAGTTCCATGCAGGATTTAGCACTAGAAAGCCATTTTCCTCTTGTGTCAATGGAGAAATCGGGACATTTCTGGGTCAGAAGTGGGACCCAAAGAATCCTGGGTTGGTTGACTGATTCTGCGCCATCAAGTTGTTTTTCACTCCTAGCAACCACCTAGGTCAGTGTTTCTCAACCTCAACAACTTGAAGATGTGTGGGCTTCAACTCCCAGAATTCCCTAGCCAGCTTCAGGTTGCTGGGGTTGAGAAACACTGACCTAGATAGATCTTCTCCAGGACAATCTATCCCTAACCTGTTCTTTCAAGTCTCCCACTGGTGCACTCATTGCCCACTCTAAATAAGTCCCTCCACCTTGTTGCTGGTCCTCCTGTTCTTCTCTTTCTTCCCATTGATTAATTAACTGATTAGGTGCCATCAAGTCAGTGCTGACTCTTAGCAACCCCATAGATAGATTTTCTCCATGACGATCTCTCCCTAACCTGGTCTTTCAGGTCTTCTAATGGTGCGTTCATCACTACTGTAACTGAGTCCCTCCCCCTTGCTGCTGGTCCTCCTCGTCTTCTTTTTCCTTCCACCTTTCCCAGCATCCGAGCCTTCTCCAGAGAGCTGGGTCTTCGCATAATGAGTCCAAAGTAGGATAACTTGAGCCTGGTCATTTGTGGCTGGAGTGAGAACTCTGGGTTGGTTTGATCAATGATCCATTGGATTGCTTTCTTGGCTGTCTTCTCAGGACTCCTCTGCAACGGCCAAGCTCAAGAGGGTCAATGCTCTTCCTATCCAGCTTCTTCAAAGTCGTCACTCCAACTCAGAAGAAACGGTTCACTCTCCTTCCTAGCTTCGGAACACAGAGATGGCCTTTGCTGAAGCCTTGCCAAAAAAGAAAGAAGATCCAAACCAGGGCTTATCATTTTAAGTTTTTGAACATTTTTTTTTAAAAGACAGGAAATGACAACCTGAGTGCCAGCTCCCAATAACTGCTGGATTATCAGGTAAATAATTAGCTCTGATGCTAGTTTGTCAAGCAGCAATACAGCCTCTTCGGTTTGGGAAAGTTGAGGAATCACACAATAATATATGCCACCCAGAGTCACATCTTGTGAGATGAGTGCCTTTATAAATACAATGAATGAATGAATGAATGAATGAATGAAAGAAAGAAAGAAAGAAAGAAAGAAAGAAAGAAAGAATAAATAAATAAATAAATAAATAAATAAATAAATAAATAAGCAAGCTGCCCAGAGTTGTCAAGGATTTGGGCAGCCTTGAAATTTAATAAATGGAGGAAAAATAATAAAATAAATATAGATGTTGTTGCGAAAAGTTGTTTCTTGAAACTTCCTGTTGTGTCTGCCGCCATTCTGGAGGGATAACACATTTCTTATTCTCTCTTGTGCTCAGAGAAGAGGAGTGCAAGTGGAAACCACCACCCACCCACATCAGGGCCGGGCCTCAGCTTGAGGTCAACGGGCACCTTTGGTCTTCGGAGGGCTTGGACAGGTGCTCTCGGAAAAGGGCTGCCCTTCAATGCACCCCTTTGTCGAGGGGTCCCTCTCTGTCCGGCCTGCCCTTTGTCTTCATTGATGCCAAACTTGGGTCGCAACTAGTCCGGATTTTCCAAGAATGTTTCAGGCGCCTTTTCAGGTCCTGGAGGCATTTTTGGAAACTAAGTGGGGGCTAGAATCTGGTGCTTTGCTCTGCAGCGTGGCACCTGTTTTATGCATTTGAACGGTAGAGGAGAAAGGCAAGGTTTTTAAAAAGTTGCATGGGGGGAGGGCAAGGAATTTGCAAAGACCAAAGGAAATGTTTGCAGTTATTCACACAGCATATTCAAATATTTTATTTAAGTATAGAATCTTGGAAGCTCCAGAAGAGTTTCATTTTTGGACTCTGTTCTTCTCTTGGATTGTTAATTTGGAAGAACTAACTTGGAAATGTCTCCTTTCGAGCCCTCCCTGGGTGAATTCCATTGTCTTTTGCCCTTCTTGATTTTTGCTGCTTCCGAACACATTCCCTCCTCTTTTAAACCCTGTTTCTCCCCCTCTCCTCTCTGGACTTCTGGGTGAACGTCAGGTAGTGTGCAGAGTCAGCTTCCTCTGAGCCTGGACGTTGATGTTGGCACTGGGAACAACAAACCCGCCGCCCCCAGCAGAACAGAGATGTTTGATCTGCTCCCCCGCCTTCCCAAATCAAGGGTGGAATCACTTTCTGAAAGGCGAGCCGAAAACCCAAGGAACTCGCATTTTGCTTGAAATTTTGGCTGGGCTGTTTCTATAGAGACCGAAAGGAAGCTTTGAGTCAGCTGCTCTGCTTTTAAATGTAGAGTGCAGAAAACTTTCTTCATGCTGTGATACCCATTCAGGGGAACAGAATAGGATCTGAACTAATCCATAAAAGTTGGTATGCTCAAAGCTCTTTCCCATTCAATCCAGCCTAAAACTATACTGTACTTCACACTTGATTGGGCCCTGGACTCAATGCCCCGGCAGGAAGTAACGTCTCTCTCTGTGCCTCTGAACAGCGGTGTTGAACGTGGAAAGGGCTTGTAACTCGACTTGGACATAATTATCAGTCCTTAAAAGACGAGTTTCAAGTTTACGGGAGCTTCTCTCTTCCCCTACCCCTGGGGCCTCCCCCCCAATCTTTCCCGTTAACTTGCTAAATTTGCTTTTCCAACACGACCCTCTCAAGACTGCCTGGGTAAAGTTTCAGCGTGGAAACTTGGAAAGGCTTTTGAAAGGCCTTCCACCTTTTAAAGGGTTTTTTTTTTTCCTTCCCTCCTTCCTCCATGTCAATGTAGGAACCAAACACCTGATGCTTGGAACGAGAGTGGCCCCGTTCAATGAACTGTAGTCAAGGTAAAAAAAAACAGAAAAGGAAAGAAATCTCTCTCTGTGTGTGTGTGTCTAAGTGTGTGTCTGTATGTGCTGCTTTGGGGGGTATTTTTAAAATGTGCCAGGCTGGTGTTTTGTGGAGAAAGGCATGCTGTTTCTAGCAGATTTGTCTGGACTGATTCCTGTCCTTGCAAAAAAAAAATTAGAAAAGTTTCTTCTTTGAACTTGAGGAAGAGCAGATTTCTTTTAAACCAGATTTCTTTAATGCTGGGGACAATGGACGGTCAAGTCCCGGACAGCCTAAATTAAGACTTCATAAATTAAATACTACTGTAGGTTATTAATTTTTTAAATTGGAAATGTCTTGAACTCTGTAGGCCAAAAGGGGGCAGAAGGGTGTTAAAAAGATGAACAAGAAGCAGAAGGGAACTTAGCTGCTTTGGGCATTAATATGTGGAAATTAAAATTTCAGTTGTGACTCGATTTCTTTTCCTGAGCAATGGCTTGAGAGGTGGGGGACGAATTACAGAAGCTGAGGCAAATCTTTAAAAAATCAAAAGATATGTGGCGCGGAACCAGTGTTAGATTCAAAGTAGCCGCGGTTGAACCACGTTGTTTATTATGTTATTTTCTTCGGTGGTTACAAGTATATAAACAGGCAAACTCTGAACTTGGCTTAACTTGAAGGAAGGAAAAACAGGAACTTGCAAAGGCTGTTTTAAATGCTTTTCTTTGTACAGTTTCATGATGTACATAATTGTTCAGCGTCAGACTTTTTTCTCTGGGTCTGCATCTTTGGTGTGGGTGCGTGCGTGTGTGTTTAAAAAATTATCTTTTAAGAATTAGCACCTTCTTAAACAGAGACACCATTATCTGCATTTTGCACTTTCAGCTATGGAGAGTTGCGCAATTCTGGGCTGTGTTCCCCCTCTGAATATAACATATGGATTACAGAGGCAAACTTCTTTCTGCTTAGGCTTAAAACTGAGCTCACAAACAAAATGCTTGTGACCATCCGCCGTTGGAAGCACTTATTCCCAGTTAAGTGTTAGACAGCCCAGCAAACATTTTGCACCCTGCTTCCATTTTAAGCAGCCGCACCGATTTTTTTTGTAATGTGGTCTTCGTCTGAATGCATAGGAAATCTTTAAATGAAGGCCCATCCAAAGGGGATGCTGGGTCTGCCTTTGTTAATGGATGCAAGGGTTTGATTCTAGCTTGTTAAGTGTAGATTCATTTCAGCCAATTTTATTGAACAAGCATTCTGGCCTTAGCTGTGAATCAAAGCATCTTTTTAAAAGGAGCAGGTTTTGCCACCGTGTTTCTTCTAAGGCTGTCTGATTTTCTGTTCTGGAGAAAAAATAGCCAGGATTTCCTTCTTCTGTGTATTTTTGAGTTACAAAATAAGGCACAATTTTAAAATATATTTGATATTAAATATAAAGATATTCTCACTTGCTGCAAAGTGATCATTTAATATTGAAACGTAAGCTCATTCTTATTCCATTTATAACAGCAACCAAATTTATGTAGCTATTTGTTGGTTTAATCTGGGGAATGGTTAAATGGTTTCTGATTTCTAAAATGTTGGTGGTTAATGAATAGCTTTCAAGCAATTCATAATTTAAAATATGATTATTTGGGGCTAACGAGTAAATGTTTTCATTTTTACTTTTAAATAAGTCGTACGTAGATTATTTTAAAGCTATTAAAACTTGTCTAAAATAGGGAAAGATTATATATTGGCTCTGTTCTCTGAGGTAGCTTCAGAAAGTTATATCTATGCAAATAATTGCTAAAACAAGTTTGATTTCATATAGATGCCAATACAATACAGTTGGTTTAAAAAGGGATTACTATGTGTTTTGCCTTTATAAGCTGATTTCCTCCTTTGCTATGAGACTTATTCCAAATACTTGTCGATTGTTGACCCACTGAAAAAAAAAAGTTGAAAGCTTCAGTAATTGTCTTTCTAAATATTAGCTGGAACCTCTGCCAGTCTAGGAAAATGTGACCTCTGCTCACAAATTTGATACTTCTGAGTATCTTGTTTGTTAGGCCTGACCATAGAAGGCCGCCAGATCAGTTGTTCAAAAATTCAAAATAATCCTCTATTCAAAATAATTCCCAATTCAAATACAATACCGACCACAAAGACACAATGTTTGTTAGTCACTGAATATGCAGAGCTAGTCCCATTACAATGAATCGTTGGCATGAAATTTGGTGTGGAGGGGTAAGGAGGAAGATGTGAAATCGTTCTGATCCTTGAATCTATTGTGTTTTGCATGCGTGGGTGGGAGGCAAATGTACAAATTCGTATCATTTGTATTTGTAAGGTCCAAGGAATTAGGAAAAATCCCTTACTTTGGAGATGAAGCATTCAGGGTGTGTGTTTGTGCACACGTGTGCTTACTTTTTTTGCTTATGGAGATTTGCTTCTGCACAGACTTAATTGTAACTGTTCATAAGAACCATTAAGAATTAAGGGGTGCTAGATTGGGGGCGCAGCACCGTCTTAAATCCAACCTCTTTTTTCTAACTACGGCAGCTGTTTTCATTGTATCAGACCTATTCTCTCACACAAACACCCAAATAAAAGATTAGTACCCAGCGTACATTTGTACTTTAAGGATGCGTGCCCTGTTCCCCATCATCCTTAGGTGATGCACAGTTGCCCTTTATCCACACTGAACTGTAGCCAAAGATTCCTGCTCGCTCACGGATAAAACTGGATCCACCTTCCCTCAATTTCCCCATTATCTCTTTATAGAGATCAAACCTTCCTAGGGAAAAATTAAAGATGTGTGTAAACCTGACATGGTTTAGTTCTCTTAACTTTAAATTCATATTTAACTATCTATCTATATACCAGGAGTGTCTGCAGGGTGTGATCCAAAAAGTCAAGATGGTGGTCACGGAAGTGTGATCAACGCTTTGCCTGTTTTCCAGGTGTGATGCTCATAAAAACAGGTGGAGCTCCAGTCAGAACATTGGGGCCTCCATCTTGAATTTTTCGACCACACCCTGCGGATGCCTCTGCTATCTGCCTATCTATCTGTCTTGTAAATTGTTTTAATGGGTAGGACTGTAAAGTCCTTGGTATGGAAGAAAACTTCATGCAAACACTGCAGGAAGAAAAATCCTGCTGCATCATTCCCTTGCCAGTTATCCAAGGCAAGACATAAGGATCCTAGTTCTACAGATCTTGAATCTACGTGGTAAAATTCTGCAGGACTTTTCTGCCATTTTTCCAGATTAGATTTACTGTGAAAAGGCTCTACTTGGCAATGCAAAATTTCTCCTTCTGAATTGACTTCCCTCTTGGAGAAATTCTATTCTAGCCAATCCAGCTTTAAGGATTTTTTTCAAAAAAATCTGGCTATAAAGCATCGGTTCTGCCTTCCTATAGGCAAATGTAAAGAAATTTAGAAGTGATCCTTTGGCTATTTCTGGAATGTAACAAGATTATAAATGAAAGGCCAGACATTTGGGATGAATTTTTCAGTTTGTTTCACCGGGAGAAAGCTTAGTGTTCTTCGATCTTAATGTCTTGCTTTGATCTTAAAATATCTGATGAGATCCATTCAAAAATCTATCCTTCCCACATTCTTTTACTTCTCATGCTGTAGAAACATGACTGGCTATTTAATAGGGCGACTAAAGGTGGAAAAGAAACTTTGCTAACTGTAAATATTTGTAAAACCAGCTCTTTTGTCATCATCTACAAGCAACTATAAAAAGTGAAAAACTTTCATTCTGGATGTGAAAGTAGTTATTTCAGAGGGTGCAATAAATAAAGTCAGTAAATAATATGGAAATAGAAATGGATATTATCCCACAATGCAGTCGGAAGCTTAAAAAAATTGGACAATAAGTATTATAATACTAATTATTCTTTTCCAATCTAAATCCAATCTAAATTTCCAAGAACCCGCACTGTGTTTTGCTCTTTATTTAACTGCTCCTGGAAGTGGCTCCACCCATTTTAAACAAGAGAGGGAGAAACTGTGCGTGCGGGTTGTGTTTGGAACAACTTAGGGTCAAATCAAGAAAAGAAAAGACGTATTTTTGCGATATGAAAGAAAAGAAGAAATGTTTGGATCCCACGTTATAAATGTGGCCAAGCTGCAAATTCTCTAAGAAGAATCGCTCTTAAATGCGATGCAGATGGATTGAGGCCTCACTGATGGTTTTCTGCGTAACCGTTTCTGAAAAAGGAAACGTAGCTGTGAAGGGACCAGCATGTTTATTTTTTAACAGCAAAGAAATGATTGACCGGTTGAGATGGGCAGTGTTGATTTTATATCAGTAGGTATTTTTTTTTTTTTTTCCTTCGGTGAAAGGTTTTCAGTTGCAGCGTCTAATTAAGTCCGGTGAAAAGAATTCCTGGGCCCCTCTGCTACCTAATTCTTTGCAGGTGACTCTGGATCTGGTAGCCATAGCAAAAAAAATAAAAATAAAAATCAAGCAGCCCTCAATGGCACGAAGAAGCAAAGAATTAGGAAGTTGATCACCACCTGGGAGTGCGGGGTAGAAGATATTTCTGAGACCTCCCTTCTCATGCTCATTCACACTCAGATACAATATGGGCATCCTGTGATTTAAAAACAAAACAAAACAGGCATATATTAAAGTCCAGATTAAGGGCCCCCACTTGTGTAGGTGTGTAAACTATACCAAATGCATCATGGCCAGAGAATCCTCTCTGCCTTTGCACTAGGAGAAACACTGATCGATGCCCCAAATATTCCAGTGGAATAATGGCCTTCTATTGGGAGAAGCCATTTTGGGCTGGACAAAATATCCTGACTAGTGGGGAGAAGGTGATCAGAAATGTCCCCTTTCCTCCCGCCCAAAAGCATAAAATAGTGTGGGGTAATTCAAATAACACATTTAATTATGACTTCTTCCCCCCCACACACACAATTTGCTCTCCCTCCTCCAACATAATAGATTGATTTGATACCTAAGCCTGGTTTATCTGCCTGCCAGAATCTACAATTTAAATCCGAGTCCATATTCATGTCTTTTTTTGGCCTTCAAAGCACCCCGTGATGAAATCTTTTCCTCACATTTAATAATGTCCTTCTTCAAAGCTGGCATCTCAGACCACAAATTAAGAACTCCCTCCCCCTTCATGCTTCAAACAAGGGAAGGTCTGCTAATCTGGAGAGTTGGAAAGATGGCCACGGTGACTCTAGCTATGTCTTGTGGAAAGAAATAGAAATGTTCTTGAAATGACCAAATCTAGGTGCCAACAATCAGCATCCGTCCTTAACGTGTTGCCCCTCTGTATTTTCAGCATAGGAGGTTCTTTAATATACAGCTTCATGCGTGCACCAAAAATTATTTTCTGGGATTCATACATATGAAGGTTATTCTCTGTGTGCGTTGGGCTTGCTTTGTCTTGTTACTCAGAAGAATATTAGCAAATTATAGTTCCTTCTTTTTCGTAAAGAGTTGAAAACAAAAAGGCTGTGGGCTTTGTAGTGTATAATATCTTCGTCCTACCTTTCTCTTTTCCATGCTTCCAAGACTGGAATTTGGTGGATTCTGTTTTTAATCTACTTGGCAGTTCATAGTAGGTGTGAGTTTATAGGCAGTTTATAGTTAGGAGACCACTTGTGGTCCATCAGAGCAAATTAACAACCCTGATGGCCCACTTTCTGTGGAGACTTTGGATCCTGCTAAGTCTCTAGTTCAGGAATGGAGAAAGTGCTGCCCACCAGCTGTTGCTGATATTCAGCTCTTGGTGGCTGTCGGGAATTGTAGTTCTACACAAAGTCTACTCATTCAGTTTGAGGCAAGTCCTGAGTCCAGTTCCAGATATTACCCTTTTCTGCCTCTAAAATTAGGACCTTGGGATAGTAGTATAGTAGATAGTAGCTTGGGGCGGGAAGAGTAGTAGTCATTCTTGGGGATGGATGGCGCCTTAAAGCAGTCCTCATATATACATGAATTGAATTAGAACTTTTTACTGCCATCTGGATTCTATTTGATACTTATAGTTTGTATTTATATTTTATGTGTTATGTGGTTTTATTGTATTTTAATTTTTAGCTCTATTGTAAACTGCTCAGAGTCCCTCTTTTGGGGGGGAGATGGGCGGTGGCAAAATTTGATAGGTAAATAAACAAACAAACCTGAATATACATCAGCAATCTGATCTACAGCAACTGCAAAAAAAAAAAAAAAAGGCAACTGAATTTTATGTTGCATCAATAGAAATGTCATTTCTAAATCACAGGAAGGAATGTTTCCACTGTATTCTGCATTTGTCAGATTCCATCTTGATTTCTGCATTCAGTTCTGGGCACCACATCCTAAGAAAAACTCACAGAAACTGAAACAAATGCAAAGAAGGTCAACCATGCTTAGGGGACTGGAGACTAAATCTGATGAGGAATGTCTGAACATGCTTAGTCTTGAGAAGAGAAGGATCAAATAGGATCTGATAGTTCTCTTTAAGGACCTGAATGGATGTCATGCAAAGGAGGGGAGATCAATATCTGTTCTCTATTGTTCCAGAGAGCAGGACATTTAGTAATCCCCTTAAGTTACAGGAAGGTAGATTCTGGTTGAACATCTGGAAGCACTAAGTTTAAGGATGGAACCAGTTCCCCAGGGAGATGGTGGCTCCTCTTCACTGGATGTGCTCAAGCAGAGTCTTGGCAACCATCTGTCAGGGGTGCTTTAATTTGGATTCCTGCATTAAGTAGGGGGTTGGACTTGATGACCTAAAGGGTTTCTGTGGTCAACTGGAGGACCATCCATTCCTTATCCCTGGCCAATCTCTTCTGGATTAGGAAGGTGAGTCTTCTGAAACTTCCTCTACTGAGTTGCAGAGAGAACAGTAGACAATGTTTGGCTTGGCAGTTAGGATAGACCCTAGCCTTGGAGGGCAGGATACATGTTTCAGAAGTGAAATAAAAGATTTGGGAGAAGCATAATCAAGAACAACCTCAGAGCCAGATTTATTTATTTATCTATCAAATTTGTCCCCACCCATCTCCTCTGAATGGAGGGACTCTGGGCGGTTTACAGCATAAAACAATAACTATACAATAAAATTGTATAGTTATAAAATATAGAGTAAAACAATTTTAAAGACTACCAAATATAATAAAATCCTGATGGCTGTGGTCTCGTTCAGTCCTTGCGTAGGAGGGGCACTTCAAGGCGCTAGCCAGCCCCAAGTATGACTGTTCTCCTCCCTGCCCAAGCCATGCAACAGAAACAGCCTACGAGCCCTATAAAATAAATCAATCTATGCCTAAATACAGGGCTTGGAAGGAGCTTCTCTTTTAATCTGGATTTTATCTGCTTGAGACTAATCAGTAAAATGCTTGTACGGTTTTACACGGATGCATGAGACAATCATTCTAACTTTCTTTAGATTACACTCCATACCTTGCAAGGAGTCACATGTTTTTAGAAGGCGCTCAATTACTTTCAGGGCTTCCTGAAAGGCAGAAGGCCAACCATGATTTTTTTTTTAATCAAATACATTCTGCAGTTGCAGACTGCGCTGGCCATTCCATCATTTTAATCTGGAATGCAAACATCTATGGCATTTTGTTGGACCTCCCCAGTTTGTAATTCTGGGACTGTTTCTCAGTATTTGTTCCATAGCCTCGGTGATCCTGGTGCACAGAATTCAATCCCATACTCTTCGCTTGCTACTTTGGAGATGCTTGAAAAAGGTCGCAAAACCCCATTTTTCATTTTTCGAAAGATGTACGGTTGCATTTTTTAAAGCCTACTTTTTTTGAGCCAGAAGAAAACGATCAGAAAATGCTCCCCCAAACTTACAAAAGTATGTGCTGCCCTTCCAACTATGATCACAAACTAAAAAAACTCATTACCGGTGCTCACCCCCCTCCCCTTGTCTGCCGGAGAGAAAAAAAATTACTTGGGACCACCAGCCATTTTATGTTACTGTGGCAACACATATTTCCCGCAGGGTGGCTTCCTCTACTGGATGCATTCCAAGTAAATAAACGTGTGCATGTCTGTGCACATGTGTGTGTGTGTAATGTAAAGGCAATAAGATGAGTCAGTACTGCAGAATCTGTTGTTAACTTTTGATTTTCTTGCACGTGTGATATGTTACAAATAATCTGTAAGCAAAATCCTTCTCATTAGGTGAGGATCAGCCCTTTTGGAAAATAACGGGTTGGACTTCTAAATAGTTGTTTGTAGATGTCTTTTCAGCCAACGAGGAATGGCAAACCTGTGGTCCTGGGAAAACCAAATTAAGCCATTTTAGAGATCCCTACTTGTTGTCTTTTCATTTAAAATAATGGTTTCTATGTTGAAATGTATTCATTTCTGCTTATTTACCAGTCTGGATCTGATCACAGAGGCTCAGAGGCTCAGAAGAAAACACGGACAGTTAAGAGGGAAATGTAACTAGAACCCCAGTGTTTCAAAATACAACCTTCAGTGTGATTGTTCCTCAATCCGGATATCAGGAATTGGTTAAGAATTCGGAACCCTCTGTACATTTCATTGTCCACCTAAAGAAAGCCAAATTCCAAAGCCATTCATTCTGCTGTACACGCAGATCAGGTAAATGTAGGTGATGTCGTAAGTTCAGTGGTTTTGAGCTGATTTCCCACACTTTTCAATTTTGTTTATACATAACAGTCTTCAGGCAGGAGGGAGGAAAAAAAAGATACATGTGCATTAGAGATTAAAACCGCTGAAAATGTTCCTGCCAAGCAGCCTCAAACTGACATAAAATAAACAGGGTCCACAGGTTGTGCAGACTGGCAGTTTGCTTAACTATGATTCGTTAAGATCCCCACCCCCACCCCACAGGGAATCCCAAAAAATATTTTAGTATTTTGCTTTTGCTGCACTGTTGACTCCAGTGGACAAAGAGCAAAAAAGAGAGAGGAAGAAAAAAAATTCACACAATGCAGAGAAGCGGCTTAAATGAACCTCTGCCCATTCTGAATTTAAAAACTGGCCCTGGATTTACCAATAAGAAGAATCTTGCCAAAGTGAAGAACGTTTTGCTAATGTCACAGGGAGTCTGGCCCTGACACAACACAGGTTGGATCCCCCTCCTCCTCCTCCTTCCTTCTTCTCCTCCTCCACCATGAAATGTTCAGATTTTTTGGCCAGGGTGTCAAGGTCCCTTTCTCTTTTCGTAGGGCGTCCAAACAAACCTGCTCTTTTCCCCGCCCCTTTTAGATAAGAAAGAAAGAAGCGGTTAAAAAATGATAGCTGGTGAAGCAGCCAGTCAATGGCTACCTTCGCTTGTGCGTTGTTGATTCTGCTGATAGGGTTCGAAGCCACCTCTCTCTCCAGTTTGGAAATTCAAGGTTAGGGTAGCCGGCAAAGAATCTACCTCCCTTCTGGTTAGCGGGATTTGCAGAGGCTGCTGCTGCGGGAGCTGGGTTTCCTCTCGGGTCTGCAAAGGCCCCTTTGAAATCCAGTGAAAGGTCTGTGTGCGCAAAGCTAGTTTTCAACTTGGTTAGTCTTTTGCAGCTTAGGTGTCATATGAACCTAGACCGTGAAGTTTACGGTATCATTGATTGTACAACCCTACCCAGAGGATTAACTTTATACCCGGTTAAGTGGTTTGATTGCTTTCCACGGACTTGACTCAATCCTTGTTTGTGGACTTAGAGCATTCCTTTAGCCCTGGATGCTGAGAATGGAGTCTGGCTCTGGCTTAGCTGCTTTGGTGAACCCAGCCAGAGCAGTCTGAAAAGCAGGCTCTAGATCCTTGGCTGCCAGAATCTAGACACTGCAGCAAATTGTAATGTTTTCCTACTGATCGATTATGTTCCATGAAGTCGTTGTTGACTCTTAGCAATTCCAAAGACAAATTTCCACCACGACATCCATCCCCAGCCTGGCCTTTCAGGTCTTCCAAGGGTGCCCCCCTCACTGCTGAAACTGAGCCCACCCCCCTTGCTGCCGGTCATCCTCTTCTCCTTCCTTCCCAGTGTTTTAATCTACCAGAAAGGAAAGCAAATACATGGGGAGTAGCCCTGTTATCTGCATATAAGTTTGCAGGGGCAATTTACGTGCAATCCAATCCAAAAGTTAATTTTAGGCCCTGTGACCTGTGAAGTGTGGCCCTGCACTGCTGAAGTTGCCTTCGCCTGAAATGCAGGTTAGTGGAAAGAATAAGCTCAGCCAGTTGGGCCTTCATCCCTAAACTGTAATGAAACAAACCGTGGCTTAGTGCAAAGGTTCCTCCAGGGGTATTGGAGGCCCGCCGGGGACGGGGGGGGGGGCAGACTCCTTCGAAGCCCTATAAAACTCTCGAGTAAACGATGAAGCAAGGAAAGGTGGGGGTTGATTCTGAGGCTCCCCCGCTTTCTCTGAAGGCGCCCCTGAAGCGGATTTCTGACCTCAAGAAGCGAACTGGCGTTCCTTCTGCTTCGCCTTTACTCCCGTCTTGCGGAAAAGTTTCAAAAGAACTTCCAACGTTTTTCGGGGTGTTCTTTGTATTACTCCAACGCGCCCCCTCGCCCGCCGGGGCGTTTCGGCCTTCTCGCCTCCCCGCCACTTCCGAAGGGGGTGGATTTCGTGCCGGCGCTTCCCCAGGGGGAGACCCGACCGAGCGCGCAAGTTCCGCGGAGGCGGCAGCTCGACTTCTCCGGTAACCGCCCCGTTCCGCCCAGCGCCCCGCTTTCCCCGGAGAAGCTCACACGCCGGACACGAGGCGGGGGCATCCCGATCTCCCTTTGAAGCCTCTGATGATGCCCAGGTAGACTGCCCCTGAAGCAGGCGGTTTCACTGAGCCCGTTAAGCGCCTCAAATCTGCTGGCTTCGATTCCAAGCTCTTAATTCCTGGAAATAAACTGCTCCCCTCTAACGCCAGGTTACGAAAGTCCATCGGTTCCGCTTCGCCTCGGCTAATGGCATCGGTATCATCGTCGTCGTCAGTGATGTCGCCCGATTGTTCCGATTCGTCATTCTGAGTTCCGACGTCTCTTCAGGCTGGGAATCGCGGGGTTCGTTTGCGCCCCTGTTCAGAAACGAAGGGTTTGGATTATTTTAGTAACCCCCCAATTTCCAAGCCCCGGAGAGCTGGGCTGAAAGGAGAGAGAGAACACTTTTGGTGGGGCAGCTGGAGACCGTCTGAACGGCGCCGGTTCAGCTTAGCTCCAGCCAGGCCCCTTTCTACTCACTCGTGGGGACCGAGCTAAAACTATTTCGGGGCGGGGGGCTGTCTTTTGAGGAGCGGGAGGGAGGACCGCCGCTTGTTTTTACCAGCTCGCTTTGATTTTGGCTGCGAAGTTCCCACCAGCCCCGCGAGGTTGAACCCGCCTTACGAATCGGATCCTGAATCTCTTAGTTTTTTACGACCCGGGGGACGCTGGGAAAGAGCCAGCGGGGAGGGAGGCAGCTAACAAGACGAAAATGTTGGGGAGAACATCGGGGGTTCGACCCCACCCCATAAAAAGAATCGCCGGTTCAGACGTGCTTTCAACCTGACCGAAAATGAAAAAGCCAAAAGCGCTTCGGATTTAAACCGGGTTCCTTTGCAGTCGGCTCCCCCTGCTTCCAACTACATGTCCCAGGCCTGCGCTGGCTGGGGATGATGGGTTGTAGGGGTCCTAGTGGTTAGTAGAATGAGGGCCAGGTTTGGGGGCTCTAAAGTGGCGGTAGAATTAGGCCGGGTTAACGCTCAGCCCAAACGCCTGCGCGCCCTTGTTTGCCGCGTGTGAAATCAGCTGGTGTTGGTAAATCCTGGTTTGTGGTTTAGTGCGCTGTGTGAATCCAGCCAACCGCAGTTTATTTTATAACCGCGCTTTGCCTTTCTGAGCCTAGTTTGTTTTCCTCTTAGGGCATCTGTGATGTTTTAATCGATTTGCTTTCAGGAGTTGTCCCCGCTTGGAGAAAAGAAAATAACTCAAAAACAACAACAACAACTGAACTCCGAACTTTGAGCAAATGGCTCCGAGTTGAAAGTTAAATAAATGTTTCTTTAACACCAGGTGCTTTTATTTTGTATCTTGTGAACTTGGGGGGGGGGGGCGTTCTTTGCCAGCCTTGGATCTTTGTTTTGTTTTGATTTGGTTGATTTTTTTTCCTCCTCCCTTCCGCGAAGGCAGACCTCAAAGCAACAACATTCACAAGGGAGGGGGCCTGGTCCCGCCTCCCCCCCGCAAAAAAGGCACATAATCGGCGAGGGATCTGAACCAGAGGAGAGAAAAGTCAGAATCTCACTCCATTGTGAAGCTGAGTAGGTCCATAACTGTTTTCAGAATTTCCTGGCCAAACCATGGCTTGCTTAACGCGGCATGTTGAATAAACCACATTTGGCCAGGATCACCCAGCACGCTAAGCTATAAATCACGGTCTATAAGCCCCGGGTGCTTATCCCGGAAACTTGATTTCGGGGAAACCCGCATTTCGGTGTTAGGCAGGGCAACGGACTTTCGCGGAGCGAGATCTTTACTCTTTCTAACCGACTTTTCAGACGCGTGTCCTAAAACGCGGGACGTCGCTATCCTCGGCCACGTCTGCTGCTTTCCAGGGCCGGGTGAGTCTTGGAAGCGTCTTTGGGATCGCAGCCCGCGCAGGACACGAAAACGGAAAAATTGACATGCTGTAGGCGACTCGAATATTATAGCCTCACATTGTTAGGACTTTTTTTCCTCCCTTCCCTGAAAAAGTGAAGAAACCCCGTCTATTCAGACGAGCAAACCACTTCAGGATCCCAACACGAGTTTTGGGGAGGGAAAACGGCGGGGGCTGTGTGTTAGTTTCTTTCGGGGGGAGGAGGAGAGGAAGAGGGGGGTCCCATTCTGGATGCTCGAGAGCTGGGACTAACTTGCTTTTAAAACCGGATTTGGCACTGGGGAGTCCTGGACTACCGGTCCCCTCATTCCCAACCACCGGCCAGGTCCTCCGGCATCAGTTCCCCGCTCCCCTGCTTTCTCTGCTGCCCGGGAGCCACCTTTTCCCGAAAGACGCATGGGCCAGGGGCTGCTGCTTTCCCGGGAAAAACTTCCAGAACTGGGCGAGGCTTCTGGCGGCTCGGCTGCGATCCTCTGGAATCGCGCTTCCGAGCCGGCTTTCCTGCGAGTGGCAGCGGCGGGCCGTTAGCGGATTTCTTAAGACGCCACCTTTGAAAGAATCGTAAGAGAAACGGCGACAGGTTGCTTGGGATTGAATTGTTAATAAACAGGCGTCTTTTGAAAACCAGCTTAGCAAAGGAGCTCTTTCGGTTAATGCAGGGTTTCTCACCCTGGGCCCCTTTAAGTTGGGTGGACTGCTACTCCCAGAATTCCCCAGCCAGCTATGCGGGCTGGGGAATTCTGGGAGTTGCAGTCCACCCATCTTAAAGGGGCTCGGGGTGAGAAACCCTGGATTTATGGGTGATCTCGATCTACCTGGTTTTCTCACCTATCGGCTGCCCCTCCGTTTTTGTTTTGTGCCTCCAAGTCAGTGTTGACTGACAAGTCCCTGCAGTTTTCTTGGCAAGGCTTTTTGGAAGTGGTTGGCCATTGCTTCCTTCTTGGGGCTGAGAAAGACTGACTGGCCCAGGGCCACCCAGCTGGCTTCGTGCCCAAGGCGGGACTAGAACTCACAGTCTCCTGGTTTCTAGCCTGTTGCCTTAAACCACTACACCCACCTGGGTCTTTTTATTCTTTTATCCCTTTTATTCTCTTTTTATTCGGGAAAAATCTCTTCTGCTTTCCTTCGTCTCCCCCGCAACCTGGCGCCTTCCTGAACTGAAACGTCCCATCATTCCCAGCCTAGCTGGGGAGGTGGAGTCCCCGCATCCTCCCAAGGTGGGGTGAACAGTCTCCCCACACCAAACCAGATGGAAAGGAACACCTCCGGATTTTTTGGACAGGAGGGGGGCTCTTCAGCTGGTCCCCAATGATGGGAAGCGTAGCCTAAATATCATGGGAAAGACTGGGTGGGGTGAAGCAGAAAAGAGAGAGAAGGTTTTGCAATTAAAGAAGCCCCCCGCCCTTACTGGAAAGGGAGCCATGACCCATCCCTGCCTCCCAAATCAGGGTGGACGTCTTCAGCGAGGGCAAGTCACTCTCCCCTTGAAGTGCCCCCCCCCCCCAGCTTTCAGGCACCTGTTAAATCCACTTAGCCTGGAATGTGTACATTCCTTCCAAGGACAGCCCCCCCCCCCCCCGCCACCCCATAGCTAAGTGCCCACTCCGTTCCTTATGTAAAAGCCTGGAGTCCCACCAATGTAGGATCTTCTTCTTTGCCAAAATTGGATTTTTCTCCCCGGTGAACCTAAGAATGAGAAGAGGGAGGGAGGGAGGGAGGAGAGAAGGGAAGAGGAATGGAGGCAGGCAAGCATCCCTCCAGATTCAGGTCCTGGGACAAGAACTGGGATGAAGATGGCACCGGGTGCTTGACAACAGATGATAGGGCTTGGGTACCACAAAACTTTCCAGCGGCACCTAGCCTGGTTGAATTAAGCCTACCTTCCTAAGCACCCTGTGCCAGAGCTCAGTTTCATGAGCTGGGTAACCTGTTCTAGCTGGGCTCACATGAGATGCTAAGCCACAATCAGCCAACATGTTTGCCCTCCCCAGCCCCTGCAGCAAAAACTACTGCAGCTCAAAGAGAATATTTTGTGGGCTAAAAAGATGGGCATAAAGCTAGGGGCAGCTTTTTAGCTTATCCCACCAAATTAAGCAAGGTGGAATCTGGTTGGCATTTGGAAGGGAGACCAAAAGGTAACCCTAGACTGGATTGGAAGGAGAAAAGATTCACCCTGGAAGGAGACTTTAGCAAACTATGTCTATATAGTTCCCGGGGTGTTTGTGGGGTATGGTTAAAAAAGTCAAGCTGGCCACAACACAGATAAAAAACATGATTGCAGTGTCATGGCCACCATCTTGACTTCTTTGATGATATCCTCCCTGATAGTTGCCAAGAAAACTGCCCAGATGTGCTCAGAGAGTCACCAGGAATGCTGGAGATTTATTTTTGCAGCTTCCTGCGATATTCAAATAGTTGTTTGCATTAGGAGCCTTTTTTTTTTAAAAAAAGGGAGGGACATTCTAGAAAGCTGATTCAGAAGAAAAGCTGTTTTAAAACCTGGGCTGCGCTATGATGGAATAAAAATTGATTTGATTGGATTTTGTTTCGAAACTGGGAAAACTCTCCTTTCCTCTTTCTTGCTGCAGTTGTAACCGGTGCCTGTGCCAGACCAGCTACTTTGGCCTAAGTCACCCTCATGTGACTTTCGAATTTGGAGGCTGCAGCATTAAAGCCGCATGGATATCAGAGCTTCTAATGGTCTTAGGGATTTAGGGGTGAGCTAAGGTGATACCATTCGGCATTGTGGGCTTTTTTTTAATAGGAGAAGCCAATGGCAAACAAAACCCAGGATCATCAACACCTCTTCTGTTAATGCTTTTGGTTGTGTGTGTGTGTGTGTATATATTTTTTTTACTTCAAGTTCCACTTCACCTTATATCTTTCCTCCTGCCTGTTGTGTCTGCAAGGGTGCGAATAAATTGCACATTTCTAGAATGTATTTTTGGCCACTACTTTTTTATTTTAGACTTTTTTATCCTGCCTTTATTATTTCTTTTCCCCCACCCTGCAAATGGGGCTAGGGAACACTCAGCATTTACAAACGAGTTCCTGGTGGACAGCTGGTTGGGTGCATCACTGTGGTTTTTTTTCCCCCCCCACACATTGACATGTGAACTCCTTGTAAAGATTAGTTCACTGTGGCCGGAGGTGCTGGCCACAGGCCAAGAGGAAAGGATTATAACTTAGTGGGAATTGTAGGTGGGAATTGTACCCTGTTAGTCTAGGGTAGCCATAAATCAGGAGAAGCCTGTAAGCACCTTTTTAGACTAACCATCTTAAGAAAAGGCACAAGCTTTCATGAGCTCTTGTTGCCATGCGCCGGAAGACCTGGGCTGCAGTTCACAAAGACTTTGGCCTTTTCATAAAATGGGTTAGGATGACAAGGTGCTACAGACTCTGTCTGAACACAGTGGGAACAAGGTGTGCTTGACATGGAGAAAAGCTGAAAAATCAGGTAGCAGGTGGTGGGAAAAGACTATAGAGCAGAATTTCTCAGCCTTGGCAACTTTACGATGGGTGGACTTCAACTCCCAGAATTCCCTGGCCAGCATCATCTATGGTGAAAAGTTCTGTTTGGACCCTTCTCTCAGCCTGAACCATGTGTGTGGCATTCGGTGACAAAGAACAGAAAATAATACATGTGTTTTGAGACCTTTCAGCTTTTCTCCTAGGAGACAAATCTTTTAGCAAAGATCCTTTCCCATAAGGAATGGTTGGGGGGTAATATCCCTACCCCCTGCTGCTTTAGAAAATCATTAAAGCTTTGGTGATATCATCAAACATTAATTCTCTCTGCCATTCCAAGAGAATTTCATGTCCAGGCCCAAACCCCCAAATCTTAGTCATTAAAGCTCTTTTAAAGCGCTACATTCTGTCACTGGAATAGCTTAGCTGGATTTTCATATTAATACCATAAAGCTGCTAAACAGGCACAGTATAATATACAGTAGTGATGATATTAGAGTAATAGTCAATAGATTAACATGGAGGGAATTCAAGAAAAATTGGCAGTAATTTTGTGTGTGTGAAGGTAATCCTACCAACATGTTTTTATGTTTCCTAAGATACAGTATTGGAGACATGGGAAGAAAGAAACGGATTTTCATTCATTTCATTGTTCACCTTTATAAATTGGCTAATTGTCTTTCTGTTCCTTAACAAGGAACAATACTAATGATAGAACAAGATCTAGGTAGTTAAAACCCCTCCTTGTAGAGAGGTCTGCAGGGATAGGGTCAAAAAAGTCAAGATGGCAGCCACAACCATGTGATCCAAGCCCCACCCTTTTAAAACTAGAGTTGGAAAAGGGTGGGGCTTGGATGACATGGTTACGGCCATCTTGCTTCTGCCATTCAGTGGTGGCTTGGATCTTCACAACCCAGGTCTATCTGGGAGATGTAGGAAAGATGTATAAACACAGCCACCAGTCCAACCTACTCCATCACATTTTAGCTTAGCATTTTGTGCAAATCCAGCTGTATCCTGTTATGCTTCATTTTGGTTTAGCACATTCTGTGCATCCAGTCCTTGTTTTTATCTTGGTGTCCTGTGTGAACATGGCCAACTGTAGGTTAATCAGCTTAGTAAACCATGATTAAACAACCTCTGGCTAAGTAGGATGGGGGACTCCAGCCACGGTCTTATTTTGGGAAAAGAAATCTATCGGATCTGCTCCAAGTTGGACTCCAGGCGTGAGGCGTGGTCTGGAGAGATACCGGGGGAACAGGCTTACCCAGTTATCTGGGAGCAGTTTGATCCTGTTGGACCTGAGGAAGTGGACAGGATCCCATGGACAGTAAATGCCACCATGTGCCATCTAGACCCATGTCCCTCCTGGCTAGTAAAAGGCTGGGAGGTCACATGTGGTTAGGTCCATGCGATGGTTAATACATCCCTGGGACAGGGGGTGTTTCCAGCAGCCTTTAAAGGGGCGTTGGTGCGCCCCCTCCTCAAGAAGCCATCTCTGGACCCAACTGTGCTGGACAATTTTCGTCCAGTCTCCCACCTCCCCTTTCTGGGGAAGGTGGTTGAGAAAGTGGTGGCTTTGCAGCTCCAGAGGGTCCTGGAGGAAAGGGATTATCTGGACCCCTTTCAGTCAGGTTTCAGGCCCAGTTATGGGACGGAAATGGCATTGGTTGCACTTATGGATGATCTCTGGCGGGAGCAGGATGGAGGCAGTGCATCCATCCTCGCTCTCCTTGATCTCTCAGCGGCTTTCGATACCATCGAGCATGGTATCCTTTTGGGGCAGCTCAGGGAGTTGGGGGTGGGCAGCGTAGTCTTATGCTGGTTCACCTCCTTCCTCCAGGGCCGATCCCAGTCGGTGTTGATAGGGGAGGAGAGATCGGCCCCGCGGCCCCTTCTTTGTGGGGTGCCGCAGGGTTTGGTTCTCTCCCCTCTCCTATTTAACATCTACATGAAACTGCTGGGTGAGATCATCCGTCACCATGGGGTGAGGTATCATCAGTATGCTGATGATACTCAGTTGTATATCTCCATCCTGGGTGAAGTAAGTGATGCTGTGACCACCCTCTCCGAGTGTCTGGGGGCTGTGTGGGCTTGGATGGGGAACAACAGACTTCAACTGAACCCTGGTAAGACCGAGTGGCTGTGGGTTAATGGTTCTTCTGTATCTGGGACATTAACATCTCTGGTTCTGGATGGGGTTGCACTGCCCCAGACAGACCCAGTGCGTAACTTGGGGGTCCTCCTGGACTCACGGCTCCTGCTTGAAGAGCAGGTGGCAGCCGTGGCCAGGAGAGCCTTTGTGCAGCTACGTGCTGTACATCAGTTACACCCCTTCCTGGACCAGGAGGCCCTTCGAACAGTCACTCATGCCCTTGTTATCTCTCAGATAGACTATTGCAATGTGCTCTACATGGGGCTACCCTTGAAAAGTATCCGGAAGCTTCAGCTGGTCCAGAATGCAGCTGCGCGAGCTGTTTTTGGTGCCCCCAGAAGGGCACATGTAACACCACTGCTGCGCGAGCTGCATTGGGTACCAGTTTGCTTCCAGGTCCAATTCAAGGTGTTGGTTATCACCTTTAAAGCCCTACATGGCATGGGGCCAGGTTACCTGAGGGACCACCTCTTCCCCATTACATCAACCCGTCCCACCCGATCGTGCAGAGAGGGCATGCTCCGGACCCCATCTGTAAGAGAATTTCATCTGGCGGGGTCCAGGAAGCGGGCCTTCTCTGCAGTAGCTCCAGCCCTGTGGAACATGCTGCCCCCGGAGGTGAGACTGGCCCCATCGCTCCTGGCCTTTCGGCGGAGTCAGAAGACCTGGTTCTGCCGCCTCGCTTGGGGTGGAGAGAGGAATAGAGCTACATGGGGATGGTTGTTATAGACCATTCCTCTTACACTTGGACTGTTTTAGATGCTTCACCGCTTGGATTTTTTATTCTTTATTCTTTATTTCTATTTATAGTATTTTTATTGTATTTTATTTTTTGTATTATTCTGATGGTTTTAATCACGTTGTAAACCGCCCAGAGGCCTCCGATGGGAGGAGATGGGCGGGGATAAATTAGATAGATAGATAGATAGATAGATAGATAGATAGATAGATAGATAGATAGATAGATAGATAAAATTGGATGTTACAATTCTGTAACATCTCTGGCTGTTTTGTGTCGTGCTAGTAATACTGTTGTGCAATGCTCCTCCTGACGGAGGCTTCTGGGGAACGTGAAAGGTTATATGGAGCTTTGTGATATTTTAGATGGTCTTTGAGTTTAGCAGCAAACTCATTGCATTAGTTCACTGCATGAAATTCAGAATTAAAATTATCAGCTGATGTTAGAGCAGCACCGTAACTTTATCTTTCCATTCGCATTGTGGTTCTTTCTTTTTCCTGGGGTGTAGGGCACCATCCTGGTTTTGAACAGCCAGTGTTCCAAAGCATTTTTGTAGCCTTAAAAGAAGACTTTCCTGTTAATACTTCACGCCTTGTTATTTTTTCGCAGGAGCTGTGCAAAATATATTTTCTTATTTTTTTTAATGGAAATATATCGAACTAGCAAAGCTCATGCCAATAAAGTGCTAAGGATTTTCCCGCTGAAAAATTTAGAAAGCTTCTTTCCACTCCTTTTCCACTTTATCTGCATAGCTAACACCAGCAACAAAAATATTTGCAGGTTTTAGGTGTGAATATTTGTTGTCCTGATTTCATTTTAAGCTGAATTTACAGGAACAAGTTATTTTGGCATGTTACCCTTAGAGCAGCCTTCCTCAACCTTTTAACCCTGGAGGAACCCTTGAAGTATTTTTCAGGCCTTGGGGAACCCCTGCACATTCAGGCTCAAATAGAGGCCAGAAAGTACAGAATTATTATATTCATTTCATGTGTAGGTCTGTAGATAGGCATGAACAGTGTTCTTAAACTGAAAATAAAGAATAAAGCTTACCTCTTTCATCTGAAGTTGCCCGAATTTGAAATAAGTTTTTGAATAAACTGGGATCTCCCAGGGGACCCCTGGTGGCCTCTCATGGAACCCGAGGGTGCCACGCAACCCTGGTTGAGGAACCCTGCCTTAGAGGGATTGTTAAGAGAAGCACACATACCAAGCTGCATCAAAGTCTCTTTAATGTACAGAACAGCTCTGTGTACCATCAAGGAGGGTTGTGCAAATTAGTGAAGGCTATACAGCAAAACAAGGAATGCCTGGTCCTTGAGTATAAACTGCAATCAATTTTCCAGTGATAGTATATAAGTAGAAATGAGTAGGGTTAATAACAGTAGTAGTACAACTGCACATAGAAGAAATTCTGTAAACATTTTTTCAGGTGTGCATGTGTATGCCTGCATATGTGTTCATGTGTCAAAGCCAGATTAAAATACACGGGTGATGTCCCACTCTGACACTACTTTGCTGCAAATCCATAAACTTTCACAAGCTTTCACTTCTGTCAAAAACCGAATAATCGATATAAAGCTGGCTTTTCCCATCTACTCCTTGATACCGACATCCGATCAAAAATGTCACGGATAAAACCTCTGGCTTCTTCTGTCAAAGTAATTTGATCGAGGGTGGTATGTTTGCTTTTTCCCATCCTGTGTAACTTCAGATCTATTAATGAAGCCATGGGGTAGGATGGGGAGAAGGCAATGGAACATTGGCATTTCTGTGTATTTATGCCAACCTGGATGCTTTCGGCTCCTTTTCAAAAATGTGCTGTGAATTAAAATCGCCATGGTAGTGGTGGGTGATGGGCACTGCAGTGTGATAGCTTGGGAGATCAACACATTGCCTGCAAACACCAAGGGATTCCTGGCCAAAGAGATCCGGGAGACCCTTCAGGCGTCAGAACAATGGAAAACCTACGTGAGGTCTGTGGCATCCTGAAGATCCTTGAAAATGGATGGCTGAGGAGATGGCCTTGAACCTCCTCGTCCTGTCTGAGGGGATCAGAGCAGGAAGCAAGAGACGGATGATCCTCCTTAAACTGTCTTCAGTAGATACCACAATGGGGATTCCGGTGTCTTGGGAGGCTAAAGCAACCCACCTGATTATCTGGTTTTATTCTTGTCATCTGTTATAATTTGCTATAGTGCGAGATACAACAGCCCCCTTGATGGCTCAGTAAATAAGTACATTTACTCCAGAGTAAGGCCCATGGCGGGACACGGTGGCGCTGCGGGTTAAACCGCTGAGCTGCCGATCGGAAGGTCGGCGGTTCAACTCCGCGTGACGGGGTGAGCTCCCGTCGCTAGCCCCAGCTCCTGCCAACCTGGCAGTTTGAAAACATGCCAATGTGAGTAGATCAATAGGGACCACTTCGGCGGGCAGGTAACGGTGTTCCGTTCAGTCATGCCGGCCACATGACCACGGAGGAAGTGTCTACGGACAGACGCCGGCTCTTCGGCTTTGAGACGGAGATGAGCACCACCCCCTAGAGTCGGACACGACTGGACTTAATGTCAAGGGAAACCTTTACCTTTACCTAAGGCCCATGGCCTCCTGCCTCCTGTGCTTTGTGTTCTATGCTCATATTGTTGCAAGTGTGGGATATTGACGTTTGCACTATCCTAGGCTGATCCCTCATGAAATCCTTGTAAAGAAAGCCAGCTAAAATTAACAGAACCGTGTTTCTGCTCAAATACAACATGCTGTGCTTCTGCGGTGGTTATGCTTAGTCATGCGTGAAATCTGGGGGAATATCATCTTGCACTTCCCTCCTCTGATCTTGGCTTTTCTGAACATCCCTTCCCATATAACTTCCAATTTATTTTCCAGCATGGCCTTTTCACCTGCCAATGTCTTCAAAACAAGCACAGCACTTCAGATCCTGCAGGAAGCTGGGACTGAGGCGCCCCGTCACCGATGGTGCCACAGAGCCCCAAAATTAAATTTTAAAAAGCTTGAAATCTTGTGAGATCACCAAGCCTTATCATTATTATTATTTATTAAATTTATGTCACCGCCCATCTCCCCCAATGGGGGACTCTGGGCGGTTTACAATAAAAAAAGACAAATATATTGTTGCATAAGTTTTCACTGATCACAATCTATTTCATCAGATACACACCCTTCAAGTTAATCAGTGTTATATAGAAAAGACGTAAGAGACAGTAAGGCAAAGTCACTGACGGCGTAAGATTAAAAAAAGCCAAATACAGCTAAAACTAGTTTACGTTGACGTCATTCCCTATTTCTCTCGATACCTTTCCATCCTTGCTTCTCCCATACATAATACTTCATATGTTGTGTTTTGTTCTTCATTTTTTAGAAACATTGCATTCACAAAGAAGAAAAGCATTAACCAAGTACAAAAACTAACAAAGTGAAAAAAGAAAAATTGAGAGAGAGAAAAGATATTGAAGTAAATGTCTATGAAAGTTTTTTAAAAAACAAGTTTTTAAACAGCAAATTAAACCTTGGTCACACGGAGTGATATTGATCTTACTTTCCACAACACTGATAAAAACCAGTTTGTATGAACACACATCTTGCAGGACTTTAAAATAGGTTTCGTCGTCTTTCCACCAGAGTAAAACAGCTTTTTAAACTGGGGACTACTTACGATATATCCAGAGTCCTTCATTTTTGGATCAGTTTTGGACGTTCAGTATCAAACTTGCCATCACATCCATATCTTTAACCCAGCATTGGGTTATAGTTCCCAACACTGCCTTTTTTTCTTTAAATTTCTGGCCTCTCCTCTCTCTGCAGACCTGATCGACTCCATTATGGCATTTGTGAAAGGCTGGTGAGATTTGATGAGACTTCAGCGTTTGCAGGGGTAGTGGCTGGACTCTTGTAGATTTTGGCCATTTTCCATGTTTACATTTTGGGGGAGTTCACCTTGAATTTGGAAAAGAGATTAGATCTCAGGTGAGATAACTGCCATAAGCTATATTTTTCTTGTATGGTTTCAGTTCTTGTATCCAACCGGCATTTGGATCTGAATTCCTTTCAGCTTTACAGTTTTATTGCTGGGATGTTGACAACTGGGAACCATTGGCCTTGGCCCTGATCCTGAATAGCGTTAATGGGCATTCCGTTCACAATGACAATTACACACTCTGCCCAAGTTCAAGTGTCCAGACCTCCATTGGTCACGAACACTTAACTGAAAAGAAGGAAAACATCTCATCCATCTTGTGTCAAAGCAGCATTGACCCCGGTGTGCACTGTGAATGTCCTTTTCTTTCCTTTCCTTCCCCTTTCTTTCTGTCTTTTTCTGTTTTACGCCAAGCTTCTGGATCGTTTTCTGTTTGAGGACGAAGTCTGCAAACCGTCTGTTTCAGGGGTCTTTCCAGCCAGGGGAATCCATCAAACGCAAACAGTAACACTTTGTTACGGGCTGCGCCGACAACGCTCCCATTCCAACCGAAAGACGTATTTATTGCAGCTGTATTAACACCGGTGAATTTGCTACGCTCGGTCTAAGTGTATGGAGGGCGGGGTAGCACAAGGCCTCTTTAGTCTGAGAACACAGGGGCTGAAACGGGACCCAAATTATCAGGGACGGTGATACAGTGCGTGTCCAGGCCTCTTGTTGTGTCCGTGCTAAGTATATTGTTGGGTTTGTGGTGCAGGAATCAGTCCAGTGATCTCTTTGGTTGGCATTGTCCTTCAGGCGCTGTTTGAATTTATGGTGGTTTCTAGAGCATTTCTTTGGCTGGTTTTTTGTGGTTATAGGAGCAAACAGTCCAGGGGTATCTGCAAGATATGACTCAAAAAGTCCACCATCTTGACTTTTTGGACCATAGCCTGTGGACACCCCTGCAGTCTAAATCTGGAAAGGGCCAGAAGGTTCTTAAAGTTTGCTTTGTCTTCTCTAAATGACTATCATTATCACTTCAGGGAACCAATCCTTGTGGTTGAAACAGAGCTGGCTGGGGAATTCTGGGAGTTGAAGTCCACCCATCTTAAACTCACCAAGGCTGAGAAACACTGGTGTAGAGCCTTGTTGGCATCATGCTTTTCATTGCATATCAGGAGTCAGGACCTGGATCATTGGGGAAGGAAGATTTGGGGGCTCTAAGGAGGGGGGATTTAATGCCTTCAGCTGCTGCGAGACTCAAGTCACCCATTTTGCCTCTTCACCCCCTCCCCAACTTCATCTTTTTTTAAACAGTGCTGCAAACATTGGTCTGGGGTCCCTTAAGGTGGTCCAGAGGACCCCAAGGAGGTATGTTGGTGGACTGCATGCACTCCTGGAACAAAGCAACTGGCATAGCAGAGGAGGTAGAGGAGAGGAGCTGGCACTTCAAGTGACCAGCAGAGATTGGTGAGAAGACCCCCGTCAGATGATAGTATCTGAAGGGAGGAAAGGTTGTCATGGGAACAACCTGGGGGCCCAGGTCACTCTCTTGCAGAGCTGTTTGCAGCTCTGTCAAAAAGGCCACCATACGCTTGCGGTTGAGATCAGCCACAAGGGAATAAACAATCTTGTTCCTACTGCTGGACTTGTAAAGCGAGGGGCAGCAAAGCATCCTTTGGTGCCCCCTCACCTCTGTCCAACTTCCCGACCTCTCTTTATTTCCCAGCCGTTTCTAATCCAGAGTCCCCCTTCCCGTGCTGTCCTCTAACCATGTGTCCCCAGATAACTATTTAGTATAAACAAACCATTCTTGCTTTAATGGAGTTACCCCAGCCTTGCTAGTAAATAATTTACAGGCAGCAATAAAGAAAATACGTGTCTTCATCTCTCTCTTCTTTAAGCCGAGAGGGAGAGGGAGGGAGTGGACGTGTATACAAGACCCTCCAAAAGAACGGTCACTGGGAAGATTGTAAAAGTGCCCCAGAAGAAGGGAGGAAGCAAGGGATAATGTAAATAAGAGGCCCACACCCAGCCATGCTTGCTTTTTCTTTTCTGAAGAGGAGACCCAAAACAAGGGGCTTTGGTGCCCTTGTACTATATGTCTAAAGGACAAGGTGCACCACGCCCAAGGATGAAGGAACGAGCAGTTAAGAATCCTGCCTTCCTACAACATTGCAACAGCTGTTGGTTTACAAGTGGCCAACATGGATGACCACATCCTTGCTCTGGTGTTAATTATCCACGAATTACAATAGTCCCCAGTGCTGAACCGGCATATCAGTTACCATGGCAGTCTCCAAAGGACCCTGAGAATTGTAGTTCTGGGAAGGTGTGAATAATCATGGAAATCTTAATCCCTTTAACAGATCTATAGTTCCAGGATCTCCTGGCCTTCTTCCACTCTGGTTAGATCTTTTTTCTTCTGCGTATCCAGAGCTTGCCCTCATATTGTCCCCAGCCCCGGACAGAGGGGGCTTTAAATCATCCTCAGTTGCACTGATGTAGAAGTATTGTTTCCCCCCTTATTCTGATGTTGTCCAAGAATAGCCTCTAAGTGTGTCAGATCTGTAACACTTTTTCCTCACTACCTGGAGGCAATACAGGTGGGAGAGGGTTCAGTAGGGAGCAGCAGATTTCATGCTGGTGTAGTTTTCTGCTAACTCAAGGATGGGCGGAGAAGTCATCATCTCTGGCCCCTGACTAGCATGAAATCCATCTCATTCTCTTACGTTTTGTTACGGACTTCTGGTATTGGTAAGAAAATTCATTGTGTTTTTGCCTAAAACGTGGTCCCAGTTTTTATATTATTAACATATCCGTTAGAATATTTCCTTCTCTATTGACATTTCTGGGTAGGTTTTGTTTCAGCAGCCTTGATTCTTTTTATTGGCACAACTTAGCAAGGCCTGAGGTAGGGCTTCAATTGCAGTGACACCAATATGAAAGAATACCTTCTGTGGGAAACCTGGTCAGATGTTCTCATTGTGGAGCTTGAGGTCTTAAGGTATTGTTCAGAAGATCTATACTACTACTACTACTACTGATTGTATGCCTTCAAAAAGATAGCTTCTGCTGCTGCTTTTATCTCTTGAATGTTATAGGCTGATTTAGGAGTTGTCTATGTTCTTCAGTAAATTCTTTAAACTCTGAATCTTCAACATATGTTTTCATACATTCTCAAAATGATTTTGTTTGACATATTTTATCCCCTTTTGGAGCTCTTCCATTTCCAGTAAACCTAACTGTTGCTTAACTCTGTTTACTTCTCTCAATACTTGTTGTTTTGGATTTGTTTTGTGATTTTCCCCCCCTAATACTTACATATTTTTTCTTCCAATTGTGAGTTCCTGTATCTATCTATCTATCTATCTATCTATCTATCTATCTATCTATCTATCTATCTATCTATCTATCTATCTATCTACCTACCTACCTACCTACCTACCTACCTACCTACCTACCTACCTACCTATCTACCTACCTATCTACCTATCTACCTATCTACCTATCTATCTATCTATCTATCTATCTATCTATCTATCTATCTATCTATCTATCTATCTATCTATCTATCTGATTTGTTGAAACCCTTATAAGAATTCCTCTCATATAAGCTTTAACTGCCTCCATATGGGAAGGAACAGAGGGAATATATCCATTTATTAGTGCTATATATGACATTCCATATTCAGAAGTAGTTTGCACCAAACCTGAATTTGCTGGCAGGCTAAAGCATCAGAGACTGCTGTCCTTACAAACTCCATGAAGGCATCTTGGAAACATCTGTCTATCCACTGATGGAAACAGGATGTTAGCATAGTTGGGTGTCTGATCTAATCCAACAGACCTATTCTTATGTCCTTCCATTGTTTAAGAAATGAGTGCCATTCCACAAACAATAACTCTCATGCCATGTATGTTTTTTTTAAAGGTGTGCTAACCCTTTCTCTGTCTTCCAAAAACATGCCTCTCATTCCAGAGGCCTCTGTCTTATTTTTTAGGAATTCTAGTTGCTGTCTTGTTCAATAGCTTTGGCTGTGGAATTAGAGCCTACAACACCTGACTTAACATTTCCAAGGTCATCTACTCCATCCTATAATGTTCATCATGCTTAGTCTGAAATAAAGCTTTGGTTTCTAATAGCATTACCAGAAGTCTTGGCTTTGAGTAAGAAAATATCATAGGTCATCTTTAGAGGGATGGACAATGCCATCTGTACCAAGATACAAATCTGCCCCAAACCCCACAGACTTTTTTACAGCTGCTCTCACTGCAGTCAACAGAGTGGGGGCAAGGCAGAGAAAAAGGTGGTTTTATTTTTTGCCTTGGAGCTGGGAACTGAGAGTAGGACCTTATAATTTCATTTATCAATGAATTATTTAGAATGCACGTCCATCAGCTCCAGGGGATGCGCAAGACGATCTGTTGTCTCTTTAAAGCAGAACTCTAAATCTTCACAACAAGAGTGCAGATAATGAACACAAAACAAAGCAAGCAATTTTAAGGCAAATATGATCAGCAAGATTCATAGGTTTTGATCTTAAAATACTTATTTCTAAGTCATTTGCTGCTCAGCACGCTAGGCAATGTTCAGGGAACATCCCTGTATATTAAATATACACAACCAATAATTAAAGCTATTCATCAATGAACACTCGTCTGCCATGCTCTTTCTCCGGTTCATTTCAGTCTTGCATGGGAAAAGTTTCCAATGGAAAACATCCGTATTCCTTTAGAAGCATTGTTAATAAACCACCCATCCCAAACTGGATATAAGCAGTTCTGGTCTTCACAATACAATCACAGCTTATCAACAATTTGCATTACTACAAGTTTCAGTCCTAACAGACATAAACCCTTATGAAGGTGACTATGTCCAGACAGCAATGCTGCTGTGGGCTTGTGGGAAGAAGTAAAGATGCGGAAAGCAATATTGGTGGTACAAAAAGTTAGGAAATTAGTATCAGTCCTTCAAAGTAGACTAGACTTTGAGCGGTCATTCAAAGAAACCCAGAACAGACCTGCCTTGAGTTTGGGGGTTTATCTGTCTGGGTTTTCCCACGCTGCTTCAGTTTGGTAGGATTTTCTGTCTACTATAGCAGTAATAAAACACTAGAGACTTTCTCCTCGTCTCGGCGTGGTCTTTGCTTAAACCAGGACATCAATCGTACCAAACTGAAGAAGCGTGGGAAAACCCAGACAGATAAACCCCCAAACTCAAGGTGTGTCTGTCCTGAGTTTCTTTGAATGACAGCTCAAAGTCTCTAAACTATGCATGCGTTTTCCCCCCTGGATAGGGGCCCCCTCCTGCTCAGCATCAGTACTCATGACAGCTAGGGAGGGTCTTGTCTGAGATGCTTCCTCGGATTACAGTTCTGCCTGGACTGAAGTTTCTGTTATCTGACTGTTGTCTTGGTCGCTGCACTTCCTCCTGTTCCTTGAGGTTCTTCCTTCTGCCCATTACAATTATTTTCTTGATATTTCACTTTCAGAATATTAAGAGGTCTGAATGGAGTGTCAGTTAGGTGGACCTCCATGTGTCTTTGAAGTTGAAGAAGTTTGCTCCTCTCTTGATGTGCAGCTGAGAAGAGGGTCATGAGCTTCCATGGACACAAAGCTGGGTTGGGGTTAAAGAGAGGTGGGCTTATATTTTGGCTCAGACCCAGTAGTGTTTAAATTCTCTGTTGTGCTTTTATCTATGTTTGTTAGCCACCTAGAGTTATTGAGTAAGACGGGTGACCATATAAATTTGATAAATCAACTCAACTCCAGGGATGGCCGTAGGCCAAAAGGGTTGGAAGCAGCATCCCTCGCATTCTCCTGGTTATTGAATTAACCCATTTTCAGTAAAACCTGAATCGTTGACTTGTGGCTGTGGAAGGCTGCAGAAGGTACCAATCTGATAAGAACTAGAACAGAAGAAGCCCAAGGAAATAAACTGAGGTAGGTTAGGATAGCCCCAACATCTGTCTAGATCTTTAAGTGAAGCATGTTGCATGAAGGCAGCCCGAATGCCTTTGCTGCCCTGTCCAGACCCCTGCTCTGGTTATCACACACTTGCTGAGTTCCCTTTGTTCCAAGGGAAGGGGGCTCTCTTTGAAAAGAAGGTAGCACAGGGCAGTATTTGCAGATGGTCCACCAAGAAGCTTAAAGAGGCCTTCAGGTATTACATTTATTCTCCCCACTTGAAGTTGCGGGTGGTAGAGGGCTGTTTCTTCTGCTGCTGCCCCTCCCTCCCAGCCTGGCCGCAAGATTTAATATGTGAGCCGAGATCTATTTCATGGCAACCTGGGGCTTTGTCTGCAGTTGCATCTGCTCCATTATATTAGGGGAGAGTGAAGTGTTTTGAGACTAATTGCACAGAAAATGGTGATGGGCTCACTCTGTAATTGACTTAATGAAGTTTGTATGGAACTTCTGGTAATAGGCTCCCTGTTGAGGCCATTGTGGTGGGAAGCCAGCAAGTTAAAGAGGTAATGTGGCTCAAAGGGATCCAAAGAGAATCAATGAAGGGAAAAGTGTTGTGGTGGGCAGGATGTGCCTCAAGGACAAGTCCGTGTGGTTGGAGGGCGTGTACGGACGTGGCTTGCAGTTGTCCTTCTTCAGGAAGTTGGGATGTGGCTTTGACTTCTCAGTCTTGGCTGCAGCTGAAGGATTTCCTGATCACCTCCCACCTAAATTCTAGTAAGATCCAACCCTGTTTTGAGATTAACCAGGTTTGGTGAGGATTATTTATTTGTTTGACCTATAGCATGTCTCAACCCAAGCAATCTAGTCTGATTGATTATGTGCCTTCAAGTCATTGTCAACTTAGCGACCACATAGATAGATTTTCTCCATGACGATCTATCCCTAATCTGGTCCTTCAGCTCTTCCAGTGTGCCCCCATCACCACTGTAAATGAGCCCATCCACTTGGTCTCTTTTTCTCTTTTTCTCCCAGCATTAGAGCCTTTTCCGGAGAGATGGTCTTCGCATAATGTGTCTGAAGCAGGATGATTTGAGTCTGGCCATTTGGGCCTCGAGTGAGAACTCTGGGTCGATTTGTCCCATGATCCACTGGCTTGTTTTTTTGGCTGCCCATGGTAAATCAAATAAATGAGTAAATAAAAAGTAGAAAACTAAGAAAACAAAACTAGCTTATATGTAAATCCGTTTGTGTGTCTGTGTGTGTGTATGAATGAATGAAAAGCGAATTGTTTTGCCGCCGCCTTCAAGGAATAGTTTTTTAAAATTTTTATTCAAGAAAAGTTTCCATTTAAACTTCAGCTTTGAAGTCAACTCAAAACTGGTTTATTCAGTTTTTATTTTATTTATTTATTGTATTTATTCTGTCAGACAGAACTGCAAACAGATCTTATGAACTAAGCTGGTGCCACAGAAGTCTCTTTTGGGACTGCGCAATATACACATTTTATAAATATACTATATGCATTTCTTTAACATGTTAAAGTGATGCAAGAACAACCAACTCCTGAAGGAATATTGGTCAGCTTTAAGATATTACGTGCCCCTTTTGTGAGGGGGGGAAGGGGAACATATCAAGGTTGATTAATAGTTGATGTGATTAACAGGAATACTTTTGAATGTGAAAATAACAGAATAATTAATTTTAGTGAAGTTCTGCTGGGGCCTCATGTATGGGACACTTTCAGGTTGACTGAATCATTTTAAAGTTGATGTCAAATAAGAGCAAATTGAAAGCATCTACCCAGGAAGAAATTCGGGCTGTTGAACTTGATTAAAAAATAAGACAGGCAGAGAGAGAACCAGTAAAAAAGGGAGGGGTAATAATGTGAATGTGAGAGAGCTTAGAATCAACCCCCCCCTGCTTTATTTTTTTAATAAAAGAAAATGTCCAAAGATATTTGCTACCTAGTTCTGAGACCTGTAGAATGGCAAAATTTAACTGACTGCAAGCTTTTGATTGATTAACAAGATTTTCCCACCAATTAACTGCCCAGTTTCCCTATAACATGCAGGCACATTGTTTTTTGCAAATCTCTCTTCCCTTATTTCTTGCACTTTGGTGCATGGATCATTTGCAGTTCTGCCGTCCCAGCTGCCCAGGAGCTTCCCAGTTCCCAAATCCTTCTCTTTCTCTCTTATTTCCTCCTCAGCTTTGCCTCTTTCAGGACCAATGCCAGATCCAACTTCTCTCCCATGAGATACTGGAAAGTCCAAAAGGGAACTTGTGTTGTGTACCATGGGCTTTCCATTTTCCCAAGGCCCTGTCATCTCTCCTCCAAAGCAAATACTGCATCCGTCTATCACTTCACAACTTGACAAGCGAAGCAAAGGCGTAGGGAGAGATTGTCTTTCTTTCAAAGCGGTGTGGAGTGCAGGGCTGGAATTGCAGGTGGCCATCCCTGTTTGATGGCCTTCAGAGCAGCCTTTGGCCTTGGGATAGGGGATTGGAGCAAGGATCTGTAACAGGCAGAAGGAATCAGCTTGAGGAACAGGAGGAAGAGCTGCTACCAAGATTGCAAGATTCTGTTACTGCACCCTTATAATAAAAGTAGTATTAGCATGCGTGACGTTCCTAGCCTGGTATACCTTGAAGGGCTGACATCAATCTTGCAAGTCTCATGTGCTTCCCCTTCCCTCCCTTTATCTTCGCAAGAACTAGGGAGGGTCTTGTCTGAGACGCTTCCTCAGATTACAGTTCTACCCCGGACTCAGGCTTCCTTTATCTGACTGTTGTCTTGGTTGCTGCTCTTCCTCCTATTCCCCAAGGCTCTTCCTTCTGCCCATAACAGCATCTGAGCCATTTAAGCAGGCAGCAGTATGATGCGAGTTCTTGAAAGTAGAGAGCGTTAGCATCAACATCTTCATCACCAGGATAGGTTGAAAGAGATGAAAACATTTCTTAAAGACAAGAGCAAGGCTTTATGAAAGTGCTGTGTCATTAGGATGACTCAACCTAGCCATGAAATGATTCATTCCATTTCGAAGCTATTTAGCTTTCCACCATTTATTTTCCTGTCTCAGAGAACATGGCCGGTAGGTGGGTGGGAGGCTGTGTGTGTCTGGATTTTGCACACAGAGAACTCATCGGTCTGGATTGCTGGCTTGTTTATTTGATTGTTGAGAAGGACCTTGTGGAAAAGAAATGGAAAAGCAACCAAGGGCCAGGCGGTGGATGAGTCCTAGGTTTGAAGAAAAAAGTTGGGCTTGCAGATGGAGCGATGGATCAAGTGGAGGTTTATAGGAGCTCCTCCACATTTGTTAAAGGTCCCCACTACCAAAAATGGTCAAAGATTCATGGCCCCATGAGTGACCCTGTCCCCTTTTGACTTGGGAGCACCAAGATGGCAGAAGCCACAAAAGTCTAAATCAGGGGTCCACAGGCTATGGTCAAAAAGGTTACGTGGGACACATACAGATCAATCTAATCTAATCTACTCTATCGGCAGAACTCTGCACCATTGCAGCTCCCATCTCGGCTTTCTTGAAACTACCCTGTAGGCACCGCTGGTGTGAATTGTCTGCTACCGTGTCTGTGTGGGTGTGCATCTGTGTCTACAGTCTAGCTGCAGGAAGGGGCACTTTTCAAAGCTTCAGTGCAATTGGAGAACCCTCTAGACAAGGAAAGGTGCTTGACTCTGAAGTAGAAAAATAAGCTTGGAGTGTGCAACTCTTCCATTCCACAGGGGAGATGGGCGGTAGCAAAATTTGAAAAGCAAACAAACAAACAAACAAACAAATAAATTTGACTTCTGTGCTTGATTTGTGTCCTGCCCCATCCTAACCATGCAGCAGCCACCAAAACTGGCTCAGTTGACCAGCTGGGAAGAAACTTAGCCAAGCAGCAGGCATGTGCTTTGTACATACAGCCAGCCAGCCAGCTAGCCGGCCATGCCCTCTTGCAGGTTACTCTATTCCACTCACCACCACTCTAGGTTTCTTTCTCCATCCCAGTGCACTGTTTTGTCCTCGGTGGCAAACTTTCTTCATCAAAACGCACTGCCCTGCAGTCTCTTCTTTTTAATTTCCCAAAAGGAAATAATACTTTGAACTTCTGCAGACCTCTCATCTTTGGGGGGGGGCAAAGGTCACTCTCCTTTGTGCTTGGCTCCCATGGGGCACCTTTGCAAGGACAGAAGTATTAAATGGGCGAGGCTGGATTCCCACCTCATTGTTCAGGTAGCAGCTGAGGGCTTTGCCGAGCGCCATCCAGCTTATATTTTGTCTTCCCGACAAACCTCCAAGCGTATGCCCTGGATTAGTTTTCAACACGATGCAACTCAAAACAAACCTCCTTTTTCAAGGCACTCTTTGCATCGCCCTGTTAATGCTTTACATCTTTGGAAACTTGACAGCTCTTGCAGCCAAGGCCCTCAGCGGACATATCTGATCTTGGCCTGCATCTCTCTTCTGCCTTTTCAAATGTGGACTTAATCTGTCACTGTTTATTAAATAAAACCAGCATGAATAGCAGCCGACAGCCTCTAGGGACCAGCTCCTGTTGCTGGGGCAGGAGGAAACCTGAATTGGACACTCTTGTGCTTCCTGAATTTTCCCCACTCAAGATTTTTAGCCAGGGGGGTCCACAGGGCCAAAAAAGTTAAGATGGCAGCTGTGATGGTGTGAGAGAAGCTCTGCCAGTTTTTTTTAATGCGCATCACATGTGCCATAATCTTCACTTGATTTTCCCCTCCAGGCCTGGGTGTCTGCAGGTCAAAAAAGTCAATTCAAAGTTCTGCCCCCTTTTTTACATGTATTGCATTTAGACGTGTCCCCATCTTGACTTTTTTGACCACCCCCTGTGGACACCCCTGGAGCCTTGGAGGGGAAATTCAAGAATGGACTTGCTCTCTTTTATGTCTCTACCAACCTCCAAATGAGGCTCTTTCTGATACTCAAGTTCAAAAAGCTCAAAACAGGGCAGAATATGAGGAAGCTGACAAATGTAGACCACCACACACCCTGTGTGTGTTTGTGTGTGGTTGTCTATGTCTGTCTATTCCTTGGGTGCTCTGCATCATTTCACATTTCGGTGAAATGTAAATTCACTTTTAAAAAATGAGTTGGATCCAGACCACAATGATTGAACTTCAGGGGCCAAGCTGTTAGCGTAACTCGATTTCTGATTTTACAGCGGCATCTTGCCAAGTAAATGTGTGCAGCAACATAGCTCCATTCCAAGCCCAGCGTAATGTGTTTTTCATTACAAGTGGTTTGTTTTGTTTTGCAAAAGCTCCAGAAGATGAGATCTTTTGGAATATCCCTGGGAACAGAGAGTTTTTCATTTTGGCACTTCCCGTGATCCGATCAAGAGCCGAAACCTAATATGCAGCTTAATTTGAACGTGGCCTTTTGCTTTAGAAATACTCTAGATAACCTATATTCATATTCTCCACCCTGCTAGTCTTAAAGTAAAGAGAGAGAGAGAGAGAGAGAGAGAGAGAAGCCCATGTTGAAATGAACTAAATTTGGAGAACTCAGTTGCTCATGTATTTGCCATAACAAGCAAAACAGAAAACATGAGCATTTGCCTTTGACCACCCTTGCAAAGACCCATATTGGGGCATTTCTCTGAATTTCAAATGATGATTTTTTTTTAAAGAAATGCAGTTGACTTTCAAACAATACAGGATTGACAGGTATCACTTTTACTTTCATCGTCTGGCATTTTGCCTCTCTGAGGGTTTTTCAGACTAAGCCATCCTGTTGTGTGTTAGCATGTCTTTAACTGAGGACTTTCTTAGAATGGCACAGGAGTGAATTAAGCCAAAACAGAGATGTGGGAGGAAATAAAAGGCATCCAGTGTGTGTGCGGGAAGCGCGCACGAACCATTCCATTATGGGGCAGATGCTCAGGGCTACTTTATTGGATCCAGCCACTGAACAAAGAAGTGTTAACGCTTCAATACATAAACATATATTCAAATAATAATGGTAGTAGTCGTAATAGTAATGCAGTACATTATCTGGGGTATAGAAATTAATACAGCTTGACTGATTATGTGCTGTCAAGTCATTTTCAACCCCTAGCAACCACATACAGGTAGTCCTTGCTTAATGACCATAAGTGGGACTGGAATTTTGGTTGCTAAGCAAAGCGGCCATTAAGTGAACCAACCCAATTTTATGTCCTTTTTTGTGGTGGTCATTAAGCAAATCACCGTGGGTGTTAAGCGAACCACATGGTTCCCCGTTGATCTTGCTGGCCAATTTGCTTGGTTTGGGTTTCTCTGGATTCTGGCCTTTACAGGGGCATCCAGTGGCCTGGCCCTCAGATCCCTATAAAGCAGAGCTTCTCAACCTCAGTGGCTTTAAGCTGTGGGGGCTTCAACTCCCAGAATTCCACAGCCAGCCCTACTAGCTTGAAACAGCTGTGCCCATGGCTGATCTCTGTCCTGCCTCGTTCCTGTTCACTGCCTGTTTCCTGACTTGCCCCAAAGGATACGCCTAATGTTCTCCCCATCTTGAAGTCACCTTTGCACAGTGCTGGAATACAGGAGAAAAGCCATGTTTGTGCCCTTGGTAAGGTACAAGTGGCAAAAGGCACTGAGTGGGCCTCAGTCTGTAGGAAAGGGTAGGGCTTCCCTCTGTTGCCTAGGCAAAAGATTTGGTGTGCCCTCTGCCCATTCCTCCTCTTCCAGGGCTCCTCGCTGCGTGTCCCAGGACAGAGTCTTCTGCTACCTTTCTTTCTCAACCCTGGCAGGGTTACTTCATTCTTAATCACCACCGTCCTGTGAAACATGGCCCCATCAACCCCTGGGAGCGGCCATGCTCAGCCGAGCATGAACTGGGGAACCCTCCAGCTGTTCTAAAAGACGCAGGGAGGGGAGACATGTTCCTCTTTGTCTGGGGAAAAAGAGAGAGGAAAAGATGAGGAAATTAAGTGGGGGAGGAGGGAAGAGCTTGTAGGACCGAAGATGACTTCTTTGTTTATTGACAAGCCTGCAGCTGAGGAAGAAAATAAGGGTCAAGTCCACACCCAGGCCTGTGGCCTTGTTAAGCCATCCGGTGTTGTCGATCTTTGTCTGTTTCTGGTTTGGTTTTCTGAAAGCAGTTTCGGTCTTAACAGTCAGAGACGCATCAAGGCAGTGTGGGATCCGGCTGCATTTGCCCGTTGCTCTGAGCTGAGTTTTGTTTGTGTTTTCATGAACGATCCACCATTTGGCTGAATTTGCACAACACTAAGCTGTAAACCCCGGTTGATCCAACTGCAGTAGCCAGATTCGAACAGCCTGGTAAGCCACCAGACAACCAGATCAGAGTACAGTTTAGCACAGTGATTTTCAATCTTTTTCAACCCTGGCAACTTTAAGATGCGCGGACATCCAGAATATGCCTCACAGGATAATGTGAACTTTTGCAAAACTGCAGGAAATGCCAGAAGGGGTTGAAATGAAATGGACAGTGCCAAGACAAACAAACAAAAAAGAGAGGGAAGTATTTGGAAACACTTCCATGACTGTGCTCCTCCAAGAGCAGGGACAGGCTACATTTTTTGGTATAAGTGCAATTGTCAACCCAGGTTCGCCACAGTCTAATGGGGTCATGGATCATGGTAAAGCATATTCTGTGGATGAGAAAGGTCTTGGGTTCAATCCACTGCATAAACAGGCAGGGCTGGCAAAACCCTTCTCTTGAATGCCAGGAGGTTGCTGCTCACCCATGTTGATGGTACAGGGAGTGTGAGCCAAAAGACATCTCCTCATATTCCTAAATCACCTCCTTCAGCTGAATGATTTAATCCATTAGACTAGAGCAGAATATTTGTTTTCCTCAATTGCAAGAGTCTTCAAAGCAGCTGAGTAGGAATTTTAGGCAGGTTGTTTTTCTTCTTCTTTCTCCTGCTCCCTGGCTTTCCTGAACCTTCTCAAGATGCCTCACTTAGAAACACCTGTGTGTCACTGAGCAGATGCTCTTGCACATATTTTTGAATCAACGGATATTTAGCCTGGTAATAGCATGCCAGAAGTCACACTCCGCCCCAGAAGGCAAGTCCAGGACAAAAATCTGCATTTGGTTCAATCTTTTTAATGTGGTATGGTCCCTCCCCAACACATATTGTTTAATCATTCCCGATGCAGCACAGTTTGAGCATGGGTTTTGGAAGGGATTTGGGGCTACATGTAAATCCTGTGCAATCTTTGCCACTGAATCAGAGCAACAATTATTCCCAGTGCCTACAAGACAGGAAAGTCTTTTCTTCTGCCCAACACAGTTGGGGAACCTTTCTCTAAGGCTTTCATTCCCCCTCTAGATGTGGGTGGACACAGAGACTGCCCACTTCCCGTGAGTTCTCAAACTCTGTGGTCATGCCTGCCGAGGGTGTCCTGTCCTTCTTCCAGGTCTTGATTTCTAAAAAGGAAACATTCTTCAGAGTCTGCTTCCAGCTCCACCGCCAAAGTGAATTGGCCACCACAGCATGTGGCTGCTGGACAGTCATGCGTTGCCTCTCTCCTCTCAAACTGGAGGCCAGTCGTCTGGCGCCTGGAGCTAAATGGTTGACTAGTTGCCTACTGTACCTTCTCGCAGGTACAAAGTGGCCACTGAACATGTGCTTCCTTTGGTACAAGGAGTAGGGAACATCCAGGAGAATGCTGCAACCGGGAGTCCTGTGGTGCCAGTCTCCATAGCAACCAAGAGAACGTGTGATAACACTGCCTGACAACAGAGCACTGCTCCTGACTGGAAGATGGCATTGGTTGATTTCCCATACTGGAAATCTTCATTTTCTTTGGCCTTTCCTGGCCATTACTGATGGGGCCCTTTCTCTTTCTCATCTCCATTTCCCCAACGGACCGTGCATCCTGTTCCCTAGGCTTCCTGAGTCACAAAAGAGTGACTGGAAGAGGTGTGCCTTGAAGCCTTCCCATGAGTAGACTTTCCTGATAAACACCTTTTCCAGAGGTAACTGCAGAAAATACTAAACCATGAACTCATCAGCCAAATCTCAGGGTTTTGTGGGTCCTGGCTGTGTTGTTAGTCCTGTGTATCATGCAGGTCCAGACAACTGGGTTAGTTGTTTCAGTTACCAAGGGCACATGTTGATCTCTGGTTATGTCCTCAACAGATCTGTCTTCTCAGAAAGAATTGGCTCAGCTCCAGATGATCTATAGGTGAAGAAGTCCTCCAAGGAATGCTATAAGGATGTCTCCTGAGGATGTCCTGGATGGACCCTTTGACATGTGAGAATCTACCAAGTGATCAGAAGGAAGTCTCCTTGAGAGGAGTATGTGTAAGAATGAGTAAATTAGCTGCTGCAACTGAGCCTTGGACACTCTGACCATAAAGTTCTGACCAGGTCAAGGTGGCTCCAGTAATGTCTGAGGCTTTCAAGTGATTCCTCTTTGCATTCTTGCTGAGTCCCCTCATCCAGGATGCAAACTAAAGCTTGATTTAAAAGTTTCCACAGCCACATCATTTCAAACATGTGCCTTATTTCCCTGCGTGAGGGCACTGGGAGGAACTCCTGCAGGTTTTAAAAATACATGTTGGTGATTTCTTTGGCTAACAAAGCCCCTTTTTCTTTCCCTTGTGAGTCATCTTGATAAACTGCACTAAGCAAACTGGAGTATCTCACTGGTGTGAATCTGTTAAGCCAATTAAGCCAACTGGATGTGTCCTTTGCAAATTTCATTTGCAACAAGAAAACTAAACATTTCATTAGCAGACGTTCAGTGCACGCTCCCGTTCTAAAATCCTTCTGAGTTAGAATAATTTTTATACGGCTTTAATGTGGTATCTGGAGATTTCAGAACAGTTAAATATTTTTTAAGCCCATTAAAAACAAATATCACACTGCTTTGCGGGCTTCCAGTTTCTTTTCCTCTTTTCATTTTCTTTATTATCGTTTTTCTCCTGAATTAAAAGAATAATCTGGTTCATGCTGAGCCATCATCTGGCCTATTTAGCCTTGGGTTAGCATGTTGTGTGGACAGAGCCAACTGTAGATTGCAAGCCATTGTTTATGGCGTTGCAGCTATGTCAACCCAACAAATTGGGTTTAATCTTAGAAGTCGTGGTCCACTGAAGCCAAGGGATAGCTTCTAGGAGAAACAATTCTTTTGCCTTGATGGAGAACTGGAATACACTGAGGAGACCGTCTAGCAAGTTTTTCCCCGTTCTTCAGTTTAGTGGCATGGAGGATGGTTCTGTACCTCCAGGGACACTACTCAATATTAAAAAGAGTGTCCTTGGAAATAGGAACCTATTGATGGATTTCCGTCTTCAAGAATGGAGCTTTTCCTCCTTGTGTAGGAGATCCAACAGAGCTGGGTTTTTTCCCCAAGGCACGTTGGACTGCAGCCTAAACATCTGAAAAACAGTTGATGAAAGATGTTCAGTATTGACTTGAACACTACAGACACGGACATTCAAAGTTCTTATATGGAATTTTGCATGACTTTCGAATTCTGAATAGATCGTTGATCATGGTCCAGCTCGATGTCTTTCAACACTTTCAAGCAAGGCATTAAGGAAATCCTCGGTCTTCACAATTGCTTCCAGTGGCTGATACTAAATAGGTATGTGGTGGACAGGTGTGGGTCTGTGTACAAGAACGATGGGATTGCTGCACATTTTGCAAGTCTATTAAATTATTTCTAAAGGTTCAGGTGTGCTATAGAGGCAGAGGGGATGCGTTGCAGAACGAGGGTCTGCAGAGGGGGTCAAAAAAGTCAAGATGGCCACAACCATACGATTGAAACCCTGCCCCCCATTTTTACATGCACCATGACACACACAAACATGAGTGGGTCTTTGATTACATGGCTGCTATCTTTACTTTTTTGAGCCCCTGCACACACCCCTAGCATAGTTTTTTGTCTTCTGGCTACAACTTACAATTCTGGAACTGTGACCTGATCATAAAAATTCACCAGCCCAAAAGAAAAACATGAAGTCTAAATGTGACTTTGTGCACATTTAAACAAGAATCTCCTCCATGTGATTTCATTTTAGTCTCTTTGAAGTATGATTAAAACTAGGTGATGTTGGATTTGAACCAAGATCACACTTGGAAGGCTACATTAAAAAAAAGAAAAAGCCAACGCTCTTAGCTATGTGGACTGCAAGCCAATATTCACAATATTTTCCCTCTGGCAATTGAACTGTGTCCTATGTGAACCTCCTCTAAAGTAGACCTGCTTGTAGAGAAAGGCAAATCTTTCAGACAACCTGTTTGAGAAGGAATGCATAGAACATTGTTGGAGCAGATAATTTAAGACAGGTAGTGTTTTAAATATTGGGAATCTCTGGATAGAATCTTCAGGATTTGCACCCTTTGAATACGTAATTCGTTTTGTGAGGAAAGGTGTGTGCGTGTGTTTCAAGGTAAACCAGGGTCTTCCTTTTATCTGGTGTTTGGCTGCAATGTGGTTCCAACATGTCTTGTGCATGTGCGTTGATCTTTAAAAAATCTCTCAGCAGATCAAATCTTAACATGGTTAATATTCAGACAGAGGTCTCTCTGGCAGGGAAGAGCTGCAGGGGTACTGACAGACGGGGAGGATGTTTTTGATCTGGGCGCATTTTATCTCTATTGTTTTAATGGAGGATTATGGGAGAGAAAACAAAATGGATGATTTCTCTCTAGTGATGATTACACCAAGTTGTTCGAATGAAATTTGGGGAGAAAAACTGGGTGTTTGTGCCCTGATTCAAGCCAGGGGAGAAATGGGAAGAAACGATCAATTAATTCCTTGCAGCAAGAAAAATTAAATTGCTTTGCACAGATGAAAGGCACCACTCGGCCTTTTAAAGTCAGAGGCAAGGATACTGAAGGACGGGAAGAAGTGTGGAAGAGGCAGCCAAAATCACCCTCAGGAGATCAGCTCGGAAGGAAGGCTGAAGACTGGATGCTTGCTAAGTTTGGGGAAAGTGGGAGAAAAGGGATGATGGATTATGAAATCATAAACACTAGGAAGCAGAAGAAAGAGAGCAATATTTCCCATTGCATCTTGATCTCAGCTAACTTGACACTATTGTTGGGATCTATACAATGGGTGACCACCTTAACTATCATGTGGAATATATGGTGGTGGCCACTGACTCCAATGGCTTTAAAATGTGGAAGACCTTGAACCAGAACAGGAGAATTGATAGAACTCAGGAAGCTGGCTAATAGGAAATCATTCTGCCCATCTTTCCCAGGCTGGCCAAATCTGATCAACAGAAGCTTTCCAGGCACCTCGGAAATAGCTTTTCTGCTCTCACATCACTTCCCAAGGGAAGCCAAAGATGGCCCAATCTAGAAAATGTTATGCAAAAGGTAGGTAGGGTTAAGGCTGTATTCTGGCAACCTGCTACGCCATAAATCATGGTTGCTCAATGCAACAGATGGTCTTAAGTAACACTCTAAGCCCATCTGAACAAACCCTGTAGTGCAAAGTTTGGATCTGGTGCTACTGGAGGCAGTGATGGCTTTTTGTATGAAGTCTCTTCTAAGGAGAAAGCATTTGAACTTGTTTCTGAAGTAGCATCTAGGGCAGCCTTTCTCAACCTTTTGATCCTGGGGGAACCCTTGAAATATTTTTCAGGCCTGGGGGAACCCCTGCACATTCAGGCTCAAAGGTAGGCCAGAAGTCACAAAATTATTATATTCATTTCGTGAGTAGGCCTGTATATATGCATTCACAGTGTTCTTAAACTGAAAATAAAGAATGGAACTTACCTCTTGAATGTGAAGTTGCCTGAATTTGAAATATATTTTTTAAATAAATTGGGATCTCTCAGGGAACCCCTAGTGACCTCTCGCAGAACTCCAGGGTGCCACAGAACCTTGGTTGAGAAATCCTGATCTAGCGTCTGGCTCCATCATCAAGATAAACCCCCTTACTTGACATGCTCCTCCCTAACACTGTTCTACTCTTCTCAAGATCAACGTTGTCCTAGCAGCATTGCTAGAATAAGTCTAATGGCATCTCTAGAATGAAACAGAGAGAGTCAGAGAAGGGAAACAGCCCAGCAGTTGCCTCAAAACTAGAATAAGGTCAACAAGGCTAAAGCCAACGAGGGTAATCAATTTGCACAAATTGCCCATCAGGAACCAAGCAGGCTGAAAAAGGTTTGAAGGGCCTGCAACCTCATGCCATCTTCATCTGCATGTTGCCCATGACAGCACCTCATTGTTTCCTACCCATCATAACCTCATGATTGTTGATGTCTGAAAAGAGCCCTCATGGGCTCCTGAATGATTAGTGTCGCTGCGTTATCAAACTGATTGCTGCACAATTATTGTGAGATGACAGGGTCTGTGTGTGTTTGTGTGTGGGGGAGATGGTGGCAGTGCTTGCACACCATTGCGGAGGGTGAAAAAAGGAGAAAGATGAACACGTTGGTTGCTCTGCTCAATAGCTTAGTCCTAAAAGGAAAATGGTTCAGTTGCTGGAATTTTTGTAAGCTTCCTAGGCTACTCTTAATAAAACTTGCTAATATAACTCTGTAAAATTCAGGGCAGGCGAGCATGCCATGAGAGAGAAAACAAATGAATTCTGCCTGGTTCAGGCCTGCCAAGCGAGAAAGGGAGCTGTCCAGCAACGCCCGCATTCAGAAGGATCCATTGCAAAGGAGCTGTCCTGAAGATCACAAGCCATTGTGAAGTGGGTTTCTGGACAGCAGAGGAAATTCTAATTCACCAGCCTGTCTGCCTTGTCCTTCCTAATAAATTAATGGGTTCCTGATCCAGATGGCACTGATCATCAGTTTTCTATTGCCCAAGTAGGATGCAAAAGGGGAAGTCTTTTTCCAGCAGTGAGCTGTGAGGCTGAGCACAGTTACAGATAGTTGTAACGGTGCATTTCCTGGTTTGGATTCCAGTCTGCTAGGTGAACCCAGGCAATGGAGTTAATGCAGAAAAACAGGGCTCAATTAGCAATGACTTAGTGTGTTCTGTGAACACAACCTCACGGCAAAATGCACCTTCTTAACACAAATATGTGGTGGTGGGGTGGGGAGATATACATGTAGTTTGGTGTAAAGCACAAAACTATTTTCCTCCTAAGTGCTTGCCATTTTTCAAATGTGTGGAATGGGAATGATCAATAAGCGCCCAAATTTAATAAGAGAAACTCTGCCCTTGTGGGTAATAAGGCCAGTTTCCATGCCAACCATTGATCATTGTGGACAGCTTGCCATGGAAGCATCAGGAAAGGGGGTCCTGCAGCAACAAGCTATTTTCCTATGGGAGGGAGGCTGCAACTTGCACATAATCTGTCTACAAAAAATGAAAGGCAATTCTTTGTGCATTGGAAGTCCTTTACATCTATGGATATATTTAAAAATAGGCAACTGATGAAGATGACTGAGATGCAGGCACTTATTTTGGAAGGCTGTTGGCCACAACTCCACCAACAGGAGAAAGAAGCTAGGTTTGCAAAGCACATTCTTACACTCCAACTTAGCCCCAGATCTTGCACAAATTCAGACTCTTTGTTCAAGGGTCATACACCACTGATGTGCACAGATAACTGACTAAACCATGACTTAGCTGTGGAGGAGTGTGATATGTTGCACACCTGAGGTGCCTATGTTTAGGTGTCTATGTTGACTTATGCACATGTGTCAGATGTTGGGTCCCAAGTCCACAAGGGTGGCATTTGCACAATGATGTCATTGCATATGTGTCATCATTTGGGTATCATTACAATCTGCTGTAGACACCACTGTCCACACCAGGGCTGGACCACTTTGACCTCAAATGTCCATGTAATCAGGTGCTCCTCCAAGAAAGGAGGAAGAATTCCTCAGAAAACAGACAAAGCAGTGAAGTTATTCTCAACAATATGGATGTTCCCAGCAAAGTTCTTGAGATGTTCTTACTGCTGCTTGTTCTTGAACTTGAAAAAGTAGTTGAATCTACCTACTTGTTCATCTGTAGATGAACAACCGCCAAATAAAATTGGTCCAATCCCTAAATTTCCCTGAATTTAATGAATGGGATTGCCCCCAGCTGGGTTTCTAGATCTGTTATGACCTCCTGGCCCCAGGATCAGCCTTTCACCCAATTAGAGGTAGTGTTACTAGTGACTGTTGACTCTTCACCAATTCACTGGATAATTAAATGATGTTGGCACCTGGATAATGCTTATGAAAGTAAATATTTCTCTGGGAATGATGGGGTCATTTGGCTGTTATGGTGCCATTATGGAAAATGTTAAACACACACCCTGCATCAAGAGTGGGCAACTATCCTAAATCTAATGAATGAATCAGTGAAGAAATAATTGGCAACAACCCCACCCCATCCCCTGTGGTTGGAGGACTCCTCTTGGCATGGCTTTAAACCCAAATGTTATTCTGGAATTAGTGCCCTGGGTAATCAATTCCTCTTGATTCCTACCTAGACCCAAGGTTGACACATACACCTGCAGGATGCTGTCACATGCCTTGCTGTGGCTCTGACTTAGTGGGGGGTCTCGTTAAAGGAGCTGATGGGGGTGGGCTTCTTCCGAGGGCCAATCCAGACGTGAGTCAGGCTCGGAAGGCAAGCTGCCTTACTGGAGGTCTCCTGCTGGACGCAGGCTGCTGGTCCAGGGCAGGGCAGCGTGGGGCCCTGGTGGGTAAGGCCTGGGAAGGGCGGGGCCGGTGCCGCTGAAAAGGGAGAAGGGTTCCGACAGCCGTGGGAGGGTAGAAACGGCGGTCGCTGGCTCCCTCGCCTCGGCAGAAGCGCTGATGGCGTTTATACTCAATTACTAGATTAAAACGTGGCAGGCAGGCAGGCAGGCAGGCAGGCAGGCAGGCGGGGAAGGAAGGAAGGAAGGAAGGAAGGAAGGAAGGAAGGAAGGAAGGAAGGAAGGAAGGAAGGAAGGAAGGAAGGAGAAAAGAAAGGAAAAAGGAAGAGAAAGGGAAGAGGAAGGAGGGAGGGAGGGAGGGGGAAATGGGAAGGGGAAGGAAAGGAAAGGAAGGCAAAAGAAGGAAAGAGGAAAAGGGGAAGAAGGAAAAAGGGAAGGGGAGGGACGGAGGGTGGACGGCCGTTTGATGGGGGGAAGAGGGAAAAAAGAAACGGAGGCGAAAGGAATATAGGAACTACCTGCCTTTGGGAGCAAAGAACCTTTCCCCTCCCACTCTTTTTTTTTCGTCCTCTGCCCCGCATCTTTGGCTTCCCCCGGATGGGGCAGCAGGCCGCCCGCCAGACCACAGTCGCTCCCTTCCGCGCAGCCGGCTTGGAACCGGGCAAAAAGGGGTGGGAAGGAACCGCGGGGGCGGATCTTGGGGTGGGGCTCCTCCCGCCTTGCCTTCCCCCCTTCCTCTGCGGGGCAAGGAGAAAGGAGGGGCGGCGTGGGGAAGCGCTCCCTCCCCCTCCCCCTCCCTCTCCCCCGGCCGAGCGCCGCGCACAAAAGCCCAGCGGGGAGGGCGGCTGGCCCGGCAGAAGCGCGCCCATTGGCGAGCCGGACGGCGGAGAGGCGCGGGGCCGGCTTCCCAGCGGGGCACCTTTCGGCACCTCCAGACGCAAGCCGCCGCCGCCGCCGCCTTTGAAACGTGCCGCGCCTTTGAGGAAGCGGGGCGCCGGGGGGGGGGGCGGGGGCAGCAGGGCTTGCGCCCCCTCCCCCGCTAGCCAGGCGTTGTGGCGCGCGGAGAGTTTGGGCCAAGCGCTGGAGGGTCAGGAGGCGAGCTCCGACGTCCCCGCAACACGCGTTCCCAGGCGTTTCTGGTGCGCGCCCACCGGTCCCTAAGAGCTTTCCTTGCAAAGATTGGGTGGGTGGGTGGATTGTGTGTGTGGGGGTGCTTCTTTGAGGCGAAGTCTGGCTTGCTTTCCTTTCGGCGCAGGAGGGGGAGATCAAATAAAATCGATAAAAGGGGGGAAATAAAGGCGGATCGGTCTAGCTTCTAGAAGCGGGCCGGGGGTCCGCAAGTGAGATCGGAGAGCAAATGTTGGGGGGGGGCGCGATTCAGAGAGAGATCTGCCGGGGTCTCCTCGTCCCTCCCCTTCTGGCTTTCTCTTCCTGCGTCGTTTTATGGGGAGGAGGAAGCAACGTGGGAGAATAGTAGCTCGATGGTCGGGGTGGGGGGCGCGCCCGTGTTCGAACCAGCCCTTTGCCTTCCCGCCTGCTCCGAGGCCTTGGACGGAACGGGCATAAATCTCAGCAGCTCCAGACCGCACCAAGCCACCCGAGCCTCACCCCCACCTCAGAAGGGACTACCCCCCCCCCCGGGTCTCCTGATTCATGTTTCTGAAACCTGTTTTTAAAGCATTAACTTTTTTGAACACCCCACTCCCCAAAATACGTGCTTAAATCTCGTGTCGGTGCAAAGTGCTGACCATTAAAATCGGGGGGGGGGGGAGCTTCTTCCTTCCCTTCCCAGAGAACCAGTGAAAGTGGAATAAAAATAGGTGCGCGCGCCCGCGTGTTTGTGTGTATAAATTGCAGCTTGGGATAGCTTCAGCAACAAACAACAGCTGCTGTTATTTTTGCTGTAAGCTTCCCAGCTACACAGCAATCTATTATTATTATTATTATTATTATTATTATTATTATTATTATTATTATTATTCAGGATCTAACATTACAGAACCCAATATTTTCTGCTCCTTAATTTGGAGCAGAGAAAATGCCACGCTTCCTATTTATTACATTTTTGTTGGCAGAAGAGTCAGGAATGTCTCCAGACATCTTTAGTGTTTCTTACCAGAGTCCCAAATCTTAAAAGTCTTAGTTTGGGTTGGAAGAAGGGGACCCTTTTCAATTCCGGATCAGCTTCCCAGGTAAGGGCCGGGGGCCTTTTGCGCCGAAGTGGCCCCCTTTCTCTGTTCTTCCCACGCAGCCCGATGGAGAAGCCAGGACAAGTTCCCCAAAATTTCTGGAGGGAAGGAAGGGAAGAACAGGCAGCAGTAAGAACATCTCAAGAACTTTGCTGGAAACATCCGTATTGTTGAGAGTACCTTCAACAGGCCGAAGACAAATTAAAAAGAGAGCGAACTGAAGGAGAAATAGAGGAAGGGGGAAAGAAAAGGGGGGAAAAGCCAAGGGGGGAAATCAAAAGTATCGGGGAAGGAACGGGAAAAGAAAGAAGGAATGTGAGCTAGAGGGACGGAAGGAAAAGATGAAAAAGAACAAGGGAGAAAGGGAAAGGGGAAAAGATGATCGGAGTTTGCGCCGCAGTGACTCAACCGAGGAAAAAGAAAAGTAAAAAAATGGGGGAGGGCCGGGACCCTTTAAAAAAAGAAATCCAGGCAGCGAAAGGTAGCAGACAGGCCCTGTTAGCGAGCAGCGGGCCACAGGCGGACCCAGCGTCAATTCCCGCTTCTTCCGGACTATGCGTGGTTTTTGCTTCTCGGCAAACCTCGGACTTCCGTGCCCTGATTTAGCTGCGCAGCCAGGCTCCAGGCTCCAGCCTCCCGCCGCCTCGCCGCCCCGGGAGCGCGCCAAGCAGCGACTGCGCGCGTCCTGAATCCCCCCCCCCCCCAATAAATCGAGCACCTTCCTTTTCCGTCCACTCCTTGTGTCGGGCTGGTTAAAGCCTTTCTCAGCCTGGTGCCCCCAGAGTAAAATTCCATGCGGGATATTGGGAATGATGGGAACTGTATTCCATAGGCGGCTGACGGCCACCGGGCTGGGAAAACGGTACTAATCTAGCCCTCAGCTTCTCACTTTTGGGTACGTGTGTGCGTGTCTGTCTGTCTCTGTTACGCACCCTTTGTGGTAAAGACCGTCTTCACACACCCCGTTAACCTTCAAGTTCCTCATTAAAAAAATAAAACGAGGACAATCTTGAAATGTCAGAGAGTTAACGCGATCGCGGGGTCCCGCAAAATCGGGATGGGGAACGTGCCTTTGCCTCTCCGGATTCGTCTGGTCCAAAAAAACCTCCTTTCCTGGGCCCAGGTCTGTTTAAAAGACCTCCCTTCCTCCGCACCAAGAAACGGAAGGACCCGAATCTGCTTAAATCGATTTGAGTTATGCCGAAATTTCCCTGTGCGTTAATTACGGAGAAGTTTCAGGAAAACCCAACGGCTCATTTTCGGCAAGTTCTCTCGCTTAGGAGCACATTAGACAGGGAGGAGACGAGAGAAGATGCTCGAGAGAACCCTAATTTCTGAAGAACTTCCGCGCGGCGCCCTTCAGCGTTGATAAACCCGGCTGAATTGGGAGGGGGCGTGGTACGTGCCAGATTATTTTGTAGGGGTTCAAAAACGCGAGGAAGAAAGAGCAAAGCAGGAAGAAGACGGGGGGTGGGGGGGAGAGGAGAAGAAGGGGGTACCTGCCTCCCTTCTCCCCCCTCCCTAGCCCGTTTCAGGCGAGCTCGCTCAGAGCGCAGCCGAGTCCTCGCTTGTCCTGTTTCTGTTGGCGTTACAACCGCGAATATACGAGAGCTACAGCAACAACCGTAAGATTTTACACCCGCCTACAAAACTCAAGTGTTTTTCCTAAGAAATGACGGGGTGGGGGGGCGGGGGGGTGGCACTGGAGAAGCGGACCTCTAGCTAAGCGCCCCCGCCGCCGCCATTCAGCCCCCAGCTGGCCGCCGGTTGGATGGACACCTGGAGGCGCAGGGCCCGTCGGCAAGTGCGCAAGGGCTTTCTGCCTTGACTCACGGGTGTGGCTGTTCCGCCCGCCATTGATGGGTGCCAGCCCCAAACTGGATTCGTTGGGGAGTGGGTCGCCTGAAAGTGCAGACTTCCTTCTGCTCTTCCCTTAAGCCTGTAGAGTTCGCACGTGAGACTGTACTCCTTCTCTAGGATCAAGCCAAGGGGCTTACTGAATGAACCTCCATGGCTGCTTCACACAACACACGGAGACAGACACCTTGCTTTGCAAACTTTAAGGAGTGGGTACAGCTTTCTAGAAGCAGGAGTTAAGGAGCGTCTGGGGACCCGCCCAGAAGATAGAAGCGACTTAACTTTTATGAATGACTCTTTCCTGACTTTCAAGTCCACCGCTCTGGATTTCTCTCTGTACGTACAATGTTTACGTTTTTATCCAGCCTCAGGAAGGCCACAGCTTCCCCATCTCGTGGTTTCACCAATAGAGTATATATCTCATTTTCTATTAAGAATACGTTTCTAGTCCTCATTGTGGAGGCAGGACTTTCAGGAGGCAGGCAAAAGTCCAATTCAACGTGCAGTCCCTGGTGGCTTCATTTCGTCTCGTTCTTAACTCCCCAACTTTAAAGGGAGCGTTTGCTTTCTGAGAACCTCGCAGTGCTAGGCTGAATCGCCGGTCTCCCGGTGCCTGCCCTTGGAGGTATTCCCACGACATGCCCCTGAATTAACCCGTTTGCTGGCTCTGCACGATACAGCGAAGGCTAAGCAAGCTTAATGGGCCCAGGCTGCGACATGCAACCCCCAAAGTTAATCCTAATGACGCTTAGTCTGTTATTTCCTGTGCCTTTACCTCTCTTAAGCATTTCGTGTGAACGCCAGTCTTCCTTCCCTTCCTTTTGACTCATTCAACAATCACCCCGTTTGGGCACTGAAAGTGGCAGTTTTTGAGTTTTCTTTTTTCCCTTTACGGCGTTCCACTTCGATCTTTTTTGGACCGGCGGGGTCTTTTTGCAGAAAAGGATTTAGAAAAATTAACCTCGCCTTTCCGGGACCCAGACGGACTCCCCGCCTCCGCTTTAAGGAGCAGGAATGACCAGGGTTTGGCTTCTAGCTTGTCTGCCAGGCGCAGGGCCGAACCAAACGCACGCAAAGGCACCCAGGAATGCCATGCACGCGTCGCTCGCCGATAGTGAACTTTATTCCCGGCTTCCTACGGCAAACGGGCAAGCGTGTCTCGCGTCCATCGCCTGCGGGGGTGTGTGTACGTGTGAGCGCGCGGGTGTTAAAGGAATAATAAGGGTCAAATTTGAGGGCTTCTTCCCAACGATTTGGGATCCTTGAAGAGGGTGTTTCGATCCTTAACCCCTTGCCTCGCTTCCTTCAGCTTCAGGGAGAATCGCTGGAGCGACGTGGGAAGTGGTCAGCTCGACCTGGCAACCCCGGACTTTGAATCGAGGACGTGGCATTCCCAAAGCAGATGCTGAACAACGCCTTAGAGCATTTCCTTCTCTTGGATCCCCGAAGGAAAAGAAAATGCTTACAGCGGGAGGATAACAAGGCCGAATGGCATTTGGTTGCACGTGGGAATGTGTTCATTCGCGCCCCTGCCGGGACCCTTCCATAACCCGGAATTCAGGGCATCAGCAAGGCTTTCCCCTGGAGTCGGTTCACACACTCCATGGCTTGTCTCCACGGCGCAAGAAGTCACGTGTGTTTTTCCAGAGCAAGGCCTCCGTATGAATCAGCCCTTCCCCTCCAGGAAGGACTGGATTAGGTTTCAATTGTGTGAGGGCGATTTTCACTTTACTTCGAGAACTTCATGAATTTAAACCCTATGAAAGTCCAAAGGATTTAGCATGCTGAACCAGCTGTTAACCCTGCCTGGTTGGAACTTCATGTTTTTTAAAAAATATCTTCACTATAAATCAGTGTTTCTCAACCTCAGCCACTTTAAGAGGTGTGGACTACAACTCCCAGAATTCCCCAGCCAGCCCATGCTGGCTGGAGAATTCTGGGAGCTGAAGTCCACACCTCTTAAAGTAGCTGAGGTTGAGAAACCCTGCTATAAACTGTTAGGAGCATGTGGACGGAAGGAGAAGGAGAAGGGGAAGGGGAAGGGGTGAATGAGTGTCAAGGGAACTAGAATGGGGCCATAATTTTAGAACCTCTCCCTGCACTTTGTGGTGATGGAATTGTAGACCAACACTCCTAACATGGGGAGAAGACCGTGAAAGAGATATATAAGACAGTGTAAAAAAACACAAACCATTGTAACACTGATGATGAAGGATGTTGATATGTGGCTCAGATGGGATGGAAAGAGAATTCAAGGCCTCACTTGACCAGAAAACAGTTTTGACCATTTGATAGAATGGAGGGAAAGGGCTCAGTTGAGAAATGAGCATTGGTCTATTACTGCATGGACTTGGGATATAGGAAGTCAGCACTTCTGGAGAGCATTGAGTTGGAGGAAATATGTACATATGTATGTGTTTTGTTAGGGTTACAGTCTGCCTTGGCATGTGTGGTAGGTTGAGTTAACCAATCCAAAGCTTGTTTTTGGGAGCAGAAGCCTGTTATCTTTAGACATTTGCTGTTATGATTGTGAAGATCTTGGATTAGGGAGGCCTTGATCTTCTCCAGTTAACCTAAGGTGGGGTAAGAAGGATAGGGCTTAAGAAGACAACCTCTTTCATTGACCTGGGGCATGAGAATCTGGTCCCATGAGAATCTGGTCCCACCCTTTTTGAGCAAGCAAAGGATATAACTTACAAGAAAGAGGTAGACCAACCGTTTTGAAGATCTCAGCTCAACAGTAGATGATGCCCCCTGACTGTTTTGGACTTTAGACTTCAATGAATAGAAAGTGCTCTCCAAACCACAGTGGATAGAGTTAACATCTTGGCTAAGCCATAGGCCCTGGTTTACAAGCTACACTGGCTGTGTTTGTGCAACATGCCGAACCAAATCAAACAAACCACATGATAGCCCTGTGCCATGTGTGAATCAAGTGCAAGGGACATTTCCTTGAACTCCTTAAAGCCGTGTTTCTCCGCATCCTCAACTTTGCTGGCTGGGGAATTCTGGGAGTTGAAGTCCACAGCTCTTAAAGTTGAGGAGGTTGAGAAACATTGCCTTAGAGAAAGGGGGAGATTAAGATGTAATAAAGGCAACCACTTTGTGGCTTGTGATCCAGATTGGTTCAACAGGCAAGGAACAAACAAACAAACAAGATAACTTTTGCATATTTGCACATTTGGATGCTGTTTAAGAGACAGTAACACAGGGTGTTTTGGAATGAATTGCATAATAAATATATTTGGAAGGGAGTGGGAGTTTCCATATGGAGGGGTATTTTGTTTTCCTGTCTGGCCCTCCCCCAGTGGCACAGGGTTAATTCTGTATGTTTAGAAAGTCAGAATCCAATCTTGGTTTGCAACTGAGCAGAGATCTGTCTGTGCACAAATGCCTTTCTGCTGGAGAAGCAACAGAGATGAGATGCAGCTAACGACAAACTCGGAGCTTTCTCGTTAATTGGGTTAATTGGGAATTGAGAGAAAGTTTCTCAGGGTTCTATGTTGGAATGTTCGGAATTGGGATGCCCAGTGACAGAAGGAGCCGGCCCAGACAAGTGTCAAGGTGGTCAAGTGGCCTCTCCCCCCCCCCCAATTTTTGAAAGGGAAGAAACCACAGGTCCAATGATGTCCCTCTTTGTTTGGGAGATTTCCTTTTCACCCTAATCTAGGCATCCTTCCTGTTTCCCCGTGGATGTCCTCGGATGCCCTTCCTGTCTCCTTCAAGCCCCAAACCAGCAGAATGGTGGGGTGGGGTAGCCTTGAAAGGGAGCCGATATCTTCCAAGGACCGGCCTTTTCCTTTTCAGGAAAGAGACGGGGAGGGGCAGGGGCAAAATCCCCCCAGTGCCTGTGATCCAAAGAGGAAGGCTGGCGACTTGGCCTTAAGCCCTCACATGCCTTTGGAGGGGCTGTTTGCTTCGGTTGCCCCCCAGGGCTCAGTCAAGCAGAAAGGGTCAATGCAGTGTGTGTCCCCCGCACAAGAGGGAGGACAATAAAGCCACCTTCCGGGTCACAGGTCATTTCGTCCCTGATTAAGATATTGGCCACTTCCTTTCCTTTTTTCCTCTTCCATTCAGTCTCCTTTCTCTTCTTCCTCCTCCTCCTCCTCGAAGTTAGCATTGGAAGAAAGGGGTGTATTCCATGGCAAAATGAAATCTTAAACAGGATTTTTTTAAAACTCCTTTTCTTCCACCTCTCCAGGACAGGAAGGAAGGGAAGGGAAGGGAAAGTAGGCCAATCAGAGGGGGTCAATCTGTTGTATATGAGCAGACAGGAAGCCAGGAAGGGTGAAATTTCATGTAGAAGCAGATGCAGATAAGGCCATTCCCCAAATTACATCACCGCTTGACAAGGGAGAGGAAGTGGGGAAAGCCAAGTGGAAGCGTGGATCTGGTCACTGATGAAGAACCACCCCTTGCAGTCAATGGCTTTGCTTCCAAATAAGTAGTTTGTGCCGTCCTTCTGCAGGAAAAGATGTGTGTGTGTTGGGGCAGGGGGCGGGAAGAGAACAATTTTCAGTGTATGTCTGTGGAATAAGATCATTAGAAATCAGGTGTCCACCTCCCCTTCTTAATTTTAATTACTTGTTTTAAACATTGTATTTAGGATCATGGAGTTGCTAAGCCCTCCCAAGTGTGAAGGCTCTGGAGTGGCTTCTGGGACAAGGACTGGCTATTATATATCTTTTTAACCTTCAAAGCTGGTTAAAGTATTTAAAAAGCTCACAGTGTATGTGTCTGGAAAGAGATTTGTCATGTTGGTATATGCCCAAACTGGGCAGCTATACAGTGGAGGGCACCTTACTTTCTGGATTTATCTCCTTTTACATAATTAGTTTTGTCTTGTTTTAATTTTGAGGGCAAACGTCACAACTATCTAAAAACTTAATAGTGGAAAGATAGAGCTTTCCGGTGTGGCTCTAGCAAAAAGGGTAGATTTTAATCTGCTTTGGTATTTGGGAAAGTTTGCCACAGATTCTGGCAAGGGGGAAGCCCCCCCCCTTCTCCATAACCAGAGACTTGAAGAACTTGTTCTGTGTTAGGGTTGGAAATGGTCAGATATTAAACAAACACCTTCCAGGCAGAAGCTCAATTTTTTTAGCCATTCTTGCTCTAAAGGAGACAAATAAATTAGTGGCCCTCACACTATTCACCCCTGCAATCCAGGAGAGTATCCATCACCCTAATAAAACAACATCTAATTGAGGAAACATTTACTCACAAAATCCAATCCTGCATACCCCAGAGGGGAATGCTTACAACCTTTCAGAGGCAGGGATGCTTATAAACCCCCCTCCTGCCAAGTCGTAGAGATCAGACAGCCCGCCCCCCCCACAAATATTTGAGTCGAATTTTGGCCAACTGCAGTACAAAGATAATGAAAAAAAAGTGTGTACTTTAAAAATATATTTATATCCAAACCTGATCACAGCTGAAACAGTAAGAAAGAATAATCGTTAAAAAAATCTCATGTGTTTCCTTTACATGGATGCCTTCTCCAATCACTGGTACATCTGAATGTACATCTCAAAAATCTGGCAGTTGAAGCAGGGTGGGCTAGAAAAAGCAGAAAAGCGGAAAATCTTTCCCCAAATAAGCTTGAAACTGCGTTTTAGTGTGGAGGGAAGATACTTTTAATTCCTGACTTCAGAAATCTCTCCTTCGTTTGCAAATCTTAGTGATCTATTCATCTCAGGCGATTTATTTAACAATGACTAAGATACCCTCCACGTTTCTGTCTTGCCTCTCGCCGAGATCTGGAACCACCAAGTCCTTCTGCCTTGGGAATTAAAGTGGATAGCGTCCCTAATATGTATGTTCAGATAGTATAGCTGGATTCAGCCAATCAGGTAAAGCAACTAGGGCTTTAGAGAAGGACTGTGCCAAAAATGAAGAGTCTGGTAGCCCCTTTCCAAACTAACACATTTCATTCAAAGGCATATGCTCAGTGGGTTCTCTAGTTCCTGAAACTTTAATAACGTTTGTCAATCTGAAAAGGGGACACCAGATTCCTTCTGCTTTGAAGCAACTTGGTCAGAGTTTCTCAACCTCGGCCACTCCAAGCTGTGTGGACTTCAACTCCCAGAATTCCCCAGCCAGCTGGGGAATTCTGGGAGTTGGAGTCCACACAGCTTGAAGTGGCCGCGGTTGAGAAACTCTGACCTACTGTAGGTATATAAACAGCGATCGTAACTCTGACAATCACCAAAAAATCATAGTGCTCCATAGATCGAGGGGTGTGGAGAAAGTTAGGGCTCTGCTCTGGACCCACATCGGAATCCTGCAGAGGCCTGACTCGTTACATCAGTTACTTTGGGCCACATGTAAAACACCGGGGTGGGCGCGGGTAAATAACCGGCTGAATCGGGGCAGGATGTAGCTCGGACTGGAGACAATGCGAAAACCAGCCGGCTTTTTAAAGAATGTGTGGTTGGGGCTCCCTTCTCGCGACCTGGAGGATCTTTGTGGGAATAGGTGACGCCAGTCCGATGCACGGACCCTCCCTTCCTCCCGCTTCGTCGGAGTTCAGACTTGTTTCCCGGGCCGGGCCCGCTGAAGTTCAAATGCACACGTGATTCCTTTTGCCGTCCCCGCGCGCTACCCTGAACTCGCCTGGCGCGCTTTGTAGTTTGCATTTAATTACGGCGGAATCTCGCCTCGGGTTGCCACGAGCGGACGCGTAAAGCCCTTTCCTCTGAAGCTTGTTAGCTCTCGTCTTTCGGGCCCGCGAAGTGATTAAAAACGCTGGGCCCATTGGTGGGGGCGCGTGGGTTTCTCACGGAAGCTTCGCTTTCTTTCATGCTTTTAAAAGTCTTTCCAATTTTATTTCAGGCCTTGCAGATCTCCAGGCGAAATTGATCGGAAGGGGCGAGGGCTGGTTTCCAAACGGAACTTGACCAGAACGGATAAGGCGTTCAGTGGGGATCCATTTGGGATCCGTTTTATTGTATTAACCAAATCCAAGGGAAAAGGAAATCAAATAAACGCACAGGATTGTCACTGGCGTCCAAGCGTGCAGGCGCGAAGAGGTACACTCGCCCCACGTTATTTTTTCTCCCAAGTGAAGGCAAAGTCCTAACAAATTGACTTTTTCCGAGAGAGGCCTTGGAGACCCCGCAGAAATGATGGACAAGAAATTCGTTCTCTTTCTACCTCCTCAGTGGGGAACAGAAGGGCTGACAATATTAAATAAAGGAGAGAAAAAGGAAATTGATTTCTATAGGGTATAATTTGAAGGTGGGTGAGGGTCTGCGTGTGTAGCTGACCATTAATATGGTTCGTAAAAAAAAGGAAAGTTTCATGATCGATCACAGGCTTTGTATATCTCCCGTCTTCTTCCGTACAAGAGTACAAGGACAGAAACTTCCCTGCAGACTTATTTGAAGTTTGATCTTATTTGATCTTTGGAGAGAGACGTCGGAACGGTTTCATCTCCGGGAACTGTGTGAAATACAGACTTTCGCTCACAAGCATTCCTTAGAAGAGGAATAAATGCCGATGAACTAATGAGCTAACATAAAGCATCTGTATCCTAAATAAATATTAAAATAAAAGTGGAGTACAATTCAGCTTGGATACACGTTTTTTTGCCCCTGGGATTTCAAGGCAAAGGGCGTTTCTTTTCTCTCTCTTTGGAGGGCGGATTTCAAGACCAGCTTTGTCTGTATATTGTTGTTGTTATCCCAATTCCATATACAAAAAGCTCGCGAAATAAACACAGCAAGGAAGTTCCCACACTCGAAATAAATCACTGGAAATTTAATGAGGTAGGCAGAAGAGGAAAAGCGACGGATTCCTTTTAAAATTAACACGCAGAGCTTTCTTTCTTTCTTTCTTTCTTTCTTTCTTTTTTTCTTTCTTTCTTTCTTTCTTTTCCGTATTTCTCTTGAGGACTTTTCATAATGTAAAAGTTCTTTTCAAGAGAGAAAGTCGGGCCTATCGCTATACACACCCGCTCACCCTTACATCTCCCGTCTTGGGGTTAGTGATTCCAGCTTCACTCATTCTGGTGTCTTCCTGCATTATTTCTCGGGTCGTCTAGACATACGGAGGCTCGGCCGAAGAGATCGGGAGAAACGTATAAAAAAGATTTACAGCTTCATTTACGTTGCTTAATCTACAAGTAGACTTCAGTAGGTCAAGCTGGCCTTCTCCGCCCCCTCCTCCCTCTCTCCGCGTCCTAACGAAGCAACCGAACAGCGCCGAGAGACCGCGATCGGTGGATTCAAGCCGGGACCCAGTTCTGCCCTCCGCCGCTTTGAAACAGCCCGGAGAAAAACCGGCCCGCAAGACGCTCCCTCTCTTAGCACAAACGCCCGCCGTTCCAAAACGAAACCCGTCTCCTTAGCACTCCTTTCTCCTCCGCACAACAAAGACAGGGATCTGTTCTGCCTACGAGGTAAATCCGGATCTCTTCCCACGCGGATTGGAAAGGATGCTCTTTCTTTAGATTCAGCAGGGGGGCCGCCTGATCTGTTTTCACCCCTCCCCATCTACTTTTGGATATAGGTTTTTTAAAAAATGCAACTGGGGCCGCCCCCCTTCCCCTTGGACTGCGGGTTTGTCGTCCACCCACCCCAGCACCTCTCTCCCCCCCGCCCCGATTTAGAGAAAAGTCTGCAGAGGAAGGTGGGGGGCGTTGGAGGTCCCCTTCCCGCGAAAGTTGCTCCGGGCGCTGAAAGTTGCGCGCCGGCGTCTGCGAAGGAGAAGGCCACTGGCAGCGGGGCGGTGTGTGTGTGTGTAGGGGGGGGGGGGTCCAGGCCAGGCCTGGCCTGCTGCCCCACAAAGGTCATCCGCCCCAGCCAGCTCGAAGCCCCCGTCCCAGAAAGGTGCCCTAAACCAGACGCGCTTGATGATCTAATTGAGGGACGCCTCTTTCTTCTGCGCGTGTCACCGAGACAAGGGCAGAACACGCGCGGGAGGTAATTAATTTCCTGCCGCCCGGCCTCGGAGGACAGACGCCGAGGGCCAGGTAGGAGGCGGCTCGCGGCGGGGCCCAGCCGGCCTGGGCGAGGAGGGCCCGGGCGGGAGGAGAGGGGCCAAGTCGGGGTAGGAAAAGGCCTCCAAGGGAGCGGGGCCGCCTTAGCTTCCCAGCGCTCGGGCAGCGCCTGGGAAAGTTCCGCAGAAGCCCAGGAAGGCCGGGAAAAGCCCCCTCCCCGGCTTGGTGGCAGGGGCCAAAGGCCTCCGGGTGTCCTCTCGTCCTTCCCGCTTTCCCCGCGCGCTCGGTGGCGCCCCATCCTCCCCCCCCCCCTTCGCGCGCCATTTTTGATGCCTGGCACTTTGCGAACCTTCACCATAAAAACAACAGGGCGAACAAGAACAACGCCTCCTCTACCGCGGTCGCTTCCTCCTTGCCCCTCAGTGTGTGTGTGTGTGTGTGTCTGTGTGTTGTCTGGACGCACCAAAGAGGCACAAAACCCACAGACCCTCAACCCTACCCTTCTCCCTCCAGGCCACCCCACCCCGCCTTCTCCGTGGAGCTTCTTTCTCGGCTGCAGACCAGACAGGAGACGAATGGGCGGGGGGGCGGGGGCGCAGAAAGCAGTTTGTGGCGGCAAGAAAGTTGGCGAGCAAGTAAAGCGACCGAGTCTGAGAGCGCGCCCGGAAAGGAGCGGACTCACCTTCTTGCGGGGAGGGGGCTGTGAGACTGAGGGGGGCGGCGGCTGTGAAAGGCTGCTACAAAATGCGTGGTTAAGGCCTTAGTTTTCCCCCTCTGCTTCTCCCTGGTTTTGCTCCCTGTCTCTCTCCCTGCTCTCTTTTTGACTACTTCCCTAAATAAAGATGATGAAATTTCGGGGGGCTGACGAGGGAATGAAGGGGAGGCAAAGAGGGGGCCGCTGCCTGCATTTTAGCCAAACTCCGTTGGAAGCGCCTTCTTCCTTGCCGGATCAAATGTGCGTTTCCTGCCCCGGAGAGCGGCGAATTTTCCTCGGAGCTCTTTCAAAAGGAGGGGGCATTCCGTAATTGGGCAGAGCGACCACATTACAGTGACTGCAATCTTTTTCTTCCTCCTTCTCATCTCTCCACCCCATCCCCTGTTTTTCTTTTCGAGGCTTGGTTTCCCTCTGCCCCCTCCCCTTTTTTTGCAAAGGTTTTCCAGAAGCACCAAGCGTTCAAAGGCAAGGGAAAGGCGGCTGCAGCTGGGCAGCCCGGCGGCCCGACGTGAGAGCGCGGTTGCCAGAGGGAATTTTGCTTCTCACCGCTACGAACCGGAGCGGCCGCTCTGCCAGAAGGCCAGGGGGAAGGGCTCGGCTCTCTCCGGCGAGGACTTCTCGCTCGGCCCAGGAAAGGGTTCCCGAGGAGGGCTCTCGATCTTCTCCCCTCCCCGGCCAGCCCCAAATCAGAACGGTCTCTCCGGGGCCGAGAACGGCGGGCAGAGAGCAAACCAGGGTCGCTTCTCCTTATGAAACGTCTCCGTCGCTCTACTTGAGCGCAAAACGTTTGCCTTCTCGGAGCATCACTCGCTCCGCGCGGCAACGGGGCGAGTCCACGAACGGACTTTTCCCGCCCCTTCCAAAAAAGAAACCCTTCTTCCCAACCACCCCTTCAACCAAAAGCGGTTGGAGGAGAAAGGTCGCGATACGGCATTTCATCTACCGCCCACCATCCATTGGGAGGGACGAGGACGATCCCCCCCCCCCCACGCCCAGGGATTAACCGCCTCCTTCTGCCCGGACCCCTTTTCGACGTCGGATCGATCTGTGGGCTGGAATCGGGCCATCCGACCTGGCTGCTCCGAGCAAAAAATCAAAAGAAAAGAAAAAGGAAGATCAAATAAAAAATAAACGGGAGTGAGAGGGAAAATCTAATAATAATAATAATAATAATAATAATAAAAAAAATATCATCGGAGCGGCCGAACTGGGGTAGCATCCAGGCTAAAGGCAAGCCGGGGCGTCAGGAAGAGCTCCGCGCCTGCAAAGACCCCCTTAGGGGGCCAGGGGGAGAATGCGCGAGCACCACCCCTCCCCCTCCCCCTCCCCCTCCCCCTCCCCCTCCCCCGCTCCCGCTCCCGCTCCGTCGCATCTCCAGTAAACAAAACGCGGCGGGGGGAGCCCGGCTGGGCCGGCCGCCTTTAACCTTACCTGCGCCCCGCGGAACGCGCCCCGTCCAATCACCGCGCGGCCCTTCCAGCGAGCTGCCATTTTCAATGCGAAGAGCTGTCCGTCCGGGGCGCCGGGCCAATGGGCAGCCCGGCTGGAGGGTCAGGTGACAGCGCGCTCTCCGGCTCCCCATTGGCTGGCCCAGACGCAGCCCCCCCCCCGGAGTCGGGTCTCCCCGTCCTCCCCCCCGCCGCCCGCTCTGCGCTCCTCTCGGCCCCTCCCTCGGCTGCTTCCCTCTGGGTTAGCCGGGGAGAAGCGCCCGACTCCAGCCAGTGCCAGGACGTCGCTCCGCCGAAGCGGAGGGCGCCCTACGGGAAGGCAGGCGCGGGAAGCGGCGGCGGGGATCCCCCTCCTCGGGGGTTGCGCGGGGCGCCCCTCCTTTGCCCGCGCGGCCGGGGGCATTCCCGTCCTTGGCCCTCCGGGCGAGTGGGTGGGGTTTCCCCCCTCCCCGGCTGGTTTTCTTCCTCCCCGCGTTTCGGCAAGGTCGGGCGCGCGTGTGAATGTGGCAGTGGCGGAGCCGCCGCGCCAGCCCTCCTGCGCGCCCAGCTATTGTGTGGGGCTGATCTCGAGGCGGCGGGAGGTGGGGGGAGCGGAGGAGAAGGACGCTGAGGGGGGCAGCGGAGGCCGGAGGCGGAGAAGGGGGCTCGGAGCGGCCCCGCGTTGCTCGCGGCTCGGAAAGGCGGAGGGGGGCCCCTCCGGCGCCCCAGGAAGGAAGACGCGGGCGAGGAGCGCTGCCGTGGATCGACGTCGCCGCCGCCGCCGCCTGGTCCTCTCCCTCGCGGCCGCCTGAAGGAGGGCGATGGCCATGCTGCTCGACGGCGGGCCCCAGTTCCCCGCCTTGGGGGTCGGGGGCTTCGCGGCCTCTCGCCCCCACCCGCACGACGTGGCCATGGGGCTCAACCACCCTTTCGGCGATTCTTCCTTCAAACTCAGCCCGGCTGCCCACGAACTGGCCGCGGGCCAGGGATCGGCATTTACGCCGCAAGCTTCGGGCTACGCGCACCACCACCACCACCACCCGCACCACCACCACCACCACCCGCCGCCGCCGCCTCACCCGCACGCCGCCGCCAGCCAGGTGCCCTCGCCTTACGTGGCCGCCTTCAACTCCACGCGGGACTTTCTCTTCCGCAACCGCGGCGGGGGCTGCGCCCTGGCCGAGGCGTCCTCGAGCGGCGGCGGTGGCGGGGCCAGCGGGGCCCCCGCCGGCTCCCCGGCCCAGCACGGCCTCTTCGGCAGCAACCCGCCCGGCGGCCTCCCGGACGGGCCCGGCGGCTACCTGCTCTTCCCCGGCTTGCACGAGCAGAACGCGGGCGGCCTGCCTTCCCCGTCGGGCCCCGTGGAGAGCGGGCAGCTGCACCTGGGCTTGCGCGGCGACTTCTTCGGCCGGCCGGACTCCTACCGGGGGGTCTCGAGCCCCAGGGCGGACGCTTACGGCGGCGCGCCTGCCTTCCCCAACTACGGCCCCGTGAACGTGAACGTGAACGTGGGGGGCATGAACGTGGCGGCGGCTGCGGCCCACCACCACCACCACCACCACCCCCACCCCGCCGGCGCCGGCGCCTTCTTCCGCTACCTGCGGCAGCCGGTCAAGCAGGAGCTGGCGTGCAAGTGGCGGGACGCGCCTTCGCAGCCGCCGGGCCCCTCCAGGAACTCCTGCGACCGGCAGTTCAGCACCATGCACGAACTGGTCACCCACGTCACCCTGGAGCACGTCGGCGGGCCCGAGCAGAACAACCACGTGTGCCTCTGGGACGACTGCGCCCGCCAGGGCAAGTCCTTCAAGGCGAAGTACAAGCTGGTCAACCACATCCGCGTCCACACGGGCGAGAAGCCCTTCCCCTGCCCCTTCCCGGGATGCGGGAAAATTTTCGCCCGCTCGGAGAACCTCAAAATCCACAAAAGGACCCACACAGGTAAGGGAGGGGGCCCGCTCCCCCCGGCGGCGGCGGCGGCGGCGGCGGCGGCGGCGCCCTTCATCTCCGCCTGCTAAGCCCGGTTGCGCTTCCCGTGGCCAGGTTTTCTCTCGGGCGGCTCGCTTCGTTTGGGGTCCCGCGGGAAGGGATTGGTTTCGGCGGCGGGTTCAGCCTGCGTGTAAACGCGGCTTGCAGAAGGGAAACGGGGCTGTCGAAGGGGCTTAGAGAGAGAGAGAGACGGCAGTGGAGCTGGGGAGGATGCAAAGGAGTTGGCGGCGGCGTTGGGGGACGGGATCGAAGCGTCGGAGCGGGGAGCGGGATGAGGGGAGAAGAAATGGGGCGGAAAGCAGGCTAAGACCGCAGACGAACGACGGGCTGTGTTTGGGGTTGTTCTTACTCCGTATGCAACGGGGAATCTCTTTTCCCCTTGAATTTCATTTTCCGGCGAGGCGGGTCAATTTCACAGCCTGCTGTAAAACGGCGAGATCTTGTCCGTTTCACGAGAGAGCAAGAAAATTCTTGGTTTTTTAAAATATGTGTGCGGGGGTGTGTTTTTTTGGGGGGCCTCTATTTTTGTTTTCTTCCGTTCTTCCGAAATGAGATTTCCGAGGCTTTCTTTCCTCCTTCTTTCCTTAGCTTTCTCCTTGTTGCTCTCAGCCGCGATCCTCCTCCTGGTGGTGGGGGGCTTAATATGAGTCCGAGGGGGAGGGGGGCATTCACTGGAAGTGTGTGGGTTGCTTTTTAAAAGAGACTTCGCATTGCTCAGACATTCTGCTAAGCAAACCATACAGATGCAAATGGCATCTAATTTTCGCTCACTTCCGCTCTCTCTTTTAATGACTTGATTGGCACATCTTCTAATTAAATCAGTGATACTTTTTGCCCCAGTATTCTTTTTTCTCTCTTCTTCCTTTTTGTTTTGTTTTGTTTTGTTTTGGAGAAAGGGTTCAGTTTTTCTAAAAAGAAAAGTAAAATGCGTAGAAGCAGCAAATAATGTTAGCATTCTGGGATCCTCCACTTCTTACCATTTGCCCTGGATCAGTCCAGAAATAAAAGGCTGCCCCCTATTTCCTTTTCTCTTCATCTGTATTTCATAAATCACTCCAAAGTCAATTTCTTAATCTTTTCTAGGGGTGGCTGGCTGCATGTGATAAACACAGGATTAAAGGCCCAGTGGTCATTGGGACTGTCAACAAGCCCAATTTTAGAAGTTGCACCCCTTTGAGCCCTTCCTCCCTCCTTCCCTCCCACCCTTGTGCAAGCTTGTTCCTGGGAAAAAGCAGAATGGGAAAAATAGAAGCCAAAAATTACTCAGGAGTTGAAGTTTTCTCTAGAGAGAAACGAGAGAAGGGACAAAGTGTGAAAGCCCCTTATTTTTTCTGTCCCCTAAGTCGGCCCACGCACCACCAGCCCTCTGATCTTTTACATTTGTATTCCCATCCATCTGCAGGAGAGAAGCCCTTCAAATGTGAATTTGAAGGCTGTGATCGGCGTTTTGCAAACAGCAGCGACAGAAAGAAACACATGCATGTGCACACTTCTGACAAGCCATATGTTTGCAAAGTCTGCGATAAGTCTTACACCCACCCCAGTTCCTTAAGGAAGCACATGAAGGTAATGTCTGGATCCTGAGTGTTAGTGATCCATATTTGCACAGTGGTGTTTCCATGCTTGATGACGTTATTTTAAAAAATCTTGCGGAATTGTAAAGGCTATCAAACGTGTTCTTGCACAAATAAGTGTGTATGTGTAACTGTGCGCACACACACACACATGCTGTCTTTTTCTCACTCCTAAAGAGAATTCTATTTATGTATGTAAATAGATTATGTAACTATATTTATTTGTTTCATTATTTACACTGTATGACTAGTGTACCAACAACTTACAGAAAGACCACAAAATGGTTCATGTATTTTGATACTGTTATGTGTGTGTGTGTCCAGACAGTTGTTTAATTCTATATATTAAGGTCCTACACATATACGTGCATTTATTTTTTGTTTGTTTATTATTACGGTTATCTATATAATGCCCCCTTCTCCAAGACCAGCACAATTTGGATGTGTGCACATATTCATGCTTCCCAGTGTGCATTGGCCTTCAGAATAAGCATTCACCTCGGAGAAAGGGAAATGAGAGGAACCGCACACACTTTTATCCTATTGTTTTATTTTTAAAATAATGGCCTTCTTATTTTTTGCCTGGCTTGATTCTGGCCAGACAAGGAGCAAGACCTTGCTTCCCCAGTGGCTGTTTGCTTTAAGTTCCTGTTTTATTTCCCCTTTGCTAAAGAGTATTTCATCCCCTGTGCCTGTTCCCTGGTTTCTCCATCTAATCTATAAATGAATTAAAAAGGAGACTTTCTCCAGGAACCCAGGAGAAGAGGTTGGTGGTGGAACAAGCTACATTTCCCCCACATGTATGTAAGCTTCTAAAATATAAATCCCTTTCAAGGTCATTTGCAATACTCCTGGATGTCAAGTCAAGGGTAATACATTCGAATTGTCCTGCAGATTGCCGTGAGTCTTTGTTTCTCTACAGGGCAGGGTGAAAACTTTTCCTCCAGAACCCCTAATCCTTTTGGTTCATTCTCCATTTAATCTTGGGCTCAGTTTGGCATCGAGGGCATCTTTTTTTACTTTCTCTGAGATTGTCAAAAATCTATCAATCTAAGAATTGGTTTAAGTTTGCCCCCTCCACACACACACCCCTCTCCAGCCAAGGGGGAGTGTTTTCGGCTGCTATTTTTATGCTGCTGATCTTTATAATTATTGGCTCTGCTTTTACCCTGCTGGAACTGTCAGTGGCCCAGAGTCACGTATATGGGATGGGCAACCACATCAATTAAATAAATAAACTGTTAGGATCCTCTGATGATTGTCTCTGCCTTCTTTTCAGGTCCATGAAACACAGAGCTCCGAATCGTCCCCTGCAGCCAGTTCAGGCTACGAATCCTCCACACCCCCTGCCCTGGCTGCTGCCCCCAGTAAGGACTCTGCCAAGCCTCCCCCTTCAGCTGTCCAGGCGGCCACCCCCAACCCTGGTCTGCCCCCCAACTTTAACGAATGGTACGTCTGAGGAGGAACCGCTCAGCCACGGCCTGCCAACCGAGCCCCCTCTGATTCCCCGCGACGTCAAAGGACGCCCAGCAATTTCTGTCTGGCCTGCTGCTGGATTTTACAGGACAAAAATTGCCAAAAGGAACGAGAAAAGTGGGGATGTAGGGGAGCAGGCGTCCTGTGGCTTGTCATCCCCCACTCCAGTCTAAGAGCCAGAGGCTGGACTTAACCATGTCTGCTTTTCTCAGGATTAGCTGGTTCTCTTTCTGCATTGAGTGTTTCTTTCATTTTTTTTTTAAATTCTTCTAGTTCATTCTTGAGCTTCATTCTTTTTTCTTCTTGCCTTTTGTAATTGACTTCAGTGGATATTTCACCTTTTGCACCCACCCTCCAACATCTCAACCTGTCCTTCAGTGGGATGTTCAGAAACAAAGTTGGTGTTTTCCCTTGGCCTTAGTTGTGATTGTTAAAAATAGAAGGAAGAAACAGTTTTAAAACTTGCCAAAGTCCTATATTTTCTTTTTCTTTCTTTCTTTCTTTCTTTCTTTCTTTCTTTCTTTCTTTCTTTCTTTCTTTCCCCCTTTCCATTCCTTTCCTTTCCCTCTTTTCCTTTTCCTTCCTGTTGTGAATGTATTTTCTTCTAATGGCAGAAATGGGAAGGGGTGTCATTCAGTATATTTTTTACAATGAGAAAGTCCGATATTAATTTCACCCAGCTCCTGGCAGTTGTAATATAAACAGTTGCCTTTTTGTAATACCTCTTTTGTGTGTAAATACATATCCACAATGCCATATTTATCATTTGTAATTTAATTATTGAGAAAAGTGCCGGGAACTGAACAATATTTATGGGAAAAAAAATCCCATTAAAAAAAAGAAATTTTGTTTTCTAACAAAAAAGAAAAAAAAACACAGACAACAATGTACAGTTTTTTGGTTATATAACTGCTTTAGCATTAAAAGTTTATTGTTTGGGAAAGAATACAGTAGGCCTGATTTTTTGTTTGGAGATTCCCCCCCCCCCTTTCCTTTTTTTTATTGTCTCTCTTGCAGAGGGCAACTTTCATCACTGCAGAAAAGCCCCACATGCCAAACAACCTATAGGAGGCAGGCAGGGAGCCTGAAGTTTTAAAAAAATCCTTCCATTTTGCTCTGAGTGTCTGATTTTGCTCCTTCTTACTTCTAACGGTTGGCTTTTATTTATGTGAAAAGCTGCTGGTGGACAGGAGGCAGGTTCAGTTCTGCTCTTCTCTACCTTCTGCTCTTTCGAAGGAAGGGTCCTTCCTTTCTCTCGGGCAAAACTCCCGGTCAGTTCCTGGATCTAGCTTGCTGGCCTTTTGACTCCACAATTCCCCTAAACCGCTTGGATGCCCTAGACGCCAGAAGGAGGGCAGACACACCCAAGAGCCCATCTCGACAGGCCGGTGAAAAGATCTGAAGGTAAACTTAAAATATTTTTCTGGATGTAGGTGAAAGTCTCTCTGTGTCTCTCCCCCTCTGTGTAGTACATACCATACTCACTTCTGCCTACCCTAAAAATACCCATTTATCTGCCCTGCCCTCCTAAACAAAATGAATCGTCCGCTCCGTTGAGTTTCCTTAATTTTCAGGAGAAGTTATTCTCAACTAGATCCTGGCTTGGAGGGGATTTCTAAGCCCTGGGTGCCATCTCTTTTTAACTTTGGTGGAATATATATATATATAGGCATTGTAAATAATACAAGTTCTTAAGACGTTCTGGAGAGGAAGTTGGTGAAGTTCTCTCCATCAAGATGTTCCCTGCCTGTCCGTGGCTGGGTGCAGCCAAGCGGGGCCGCGTCCAGGATAATCTTCCTGGTTGGTGCCTGTTTTTTCCTAGCTCAGTTATTGGTTTTCGGTTAAACTTATCCTCCGGGTTGGCTGTTTCATGGCGGGGGTGGGGGCTTGAAAAGAGGGCTAAGCTGTACTCTCCGGCTGCTGAGTTGGGAACTGTGATTTCTTCAAAGTCAGGCTGTGAACGGAAAGCGCCCAAACCGGCAGCTCCCGCGAGCTTCCGAGCGACGATTGTCCTTGCACTGTCTTTCCGAGATGAAACAGTTTCGCTAGCTGGGCTGTGTGCGGGGGGACAATCTGGCGGCTGGGGAGAAAGGGCTAAGGAAGATTTTACGGAGCAACTCTCCTCCGCCGGCTCCGGTTTTCGCGGATCCTCGGAGCTGCTCGGCTGCCGTTGGGAGTCGGCTCCCTTCAGCTCAGTGGGGATTACTCCTGAGTAGACCCTCAGCGGTCCGCACCGGGCAGTTCCGTCTGCTTCCGCAAAAAAAGGGGGAAAAAATAGCGGCCGCTTCGCGAGTTTTGTAAAACTCGGCGGGTTTTTTCCCTTTTTCTAACTTACCCGTTGAAAGGAAGGGAAAGGCGCTCCCTGGGACAGGAGGCCGAAAACTCTCCCTGTTCCCCTCCTACAAGGGCCTGGATTTCCCGAGATATAAGGGCTACAAATGCACTCCTCGCCAGAAATCGTGCCGCCCTTCTCGCGAACCCCGCGGCGGCGATGGAGGCGGCTTTGCTGTGCGCTTGAATGCAAGCGGGGGGAAAAAAAGCCTTTAAATCCGACGCGAGTCTCTTATCGCTGGGGGAGAAGGAATCGCTTAATTCGCTGCGAAACTTTTTCAGAAGAATTAAAGGGAAATGCTTGGTACGCTCCGCACTGAGCTACCGGTTCGCAGTAGTCCCTGGTGGGCGTGTTAGTTGGGAAAGAAGGTCCAGGAGGGCGGAAATCAGGAAAACTTCCTGTTGGAGGAAAAAATTCCTATTGTTGGTGGTGGTGTTGGTCCAACGGTCATCCAGATGTTTAGACTGGATTTGGCATTTTTATCCACCTATCAGTCCTTCCCAAGGGCCTGGAATAGGCAGATGTTGTTTGATGCTGTCAAAGGTATTGTTGTAATTATTGTTGTTGTTGTTGTTGTTATTATTGGAGGGGTGGTGGTAGAAATGCTCTGGAAGGTGAGAAACACCCACCCTGCTTGGTTCCCTTTAGCTCTGAGCTATGGTTGTGTTGCTTGCTGGAGTGAGAGTCTGGGGAGACCAGGCCGCCCAGCTCTGGAGAAAATGACTGTTGTTGGGGTTGGGCTGCAGAAATAAAGCTGGTTTTCCTTCCTTCCTTTCTGGGGAGGGCTCATGCCGTCCAGCAGGATGAACTTGTCCCCCAGGGTGAGTCTGTGCCTAGCTTCGGTCTCTATGAGGTCAAGGGCCTTGCCCATTGCAAATGGGGGAGGGGGGAGAAATTGAGCTCTGCTTTCTTTCTCAGGTCCCACATCCACAGCTGAGCACTGGTTTTGTTAGAAGGAACTGAAAGGTTACAGGAGCTGAAAGATATTTTACGTTTGGTGTCATGCTAAACAAGGAAGCAAAACCTCAGCCAGCTGGTCCCGGATGGGTGTGGCTCCTCTTTGCAAGGGGGAGGTTGGAGATGTGGGCTTGTTTAGAAATGAGCTTGGCTGGGAAGGAAAGGAGAGATGAGTGGCAATGCACATTTGAGAGCAGGGCTGGGCTGACTTCACCTTTATGAGGTTCTCTCCAAAGGTGGTTTCCAAATAGGTCCCTTCTTAGAAAATGGGGATGGGGAAACCATGTTAGTCTATGCAACACTGTTAGTTTATGCAGAGTAGACCTTGAACTGGAGTAGGCCCAGTCTCTGGGGCCAATAATATGTCCCCTCAAAGGTCTCCAACTTGATTAGGGCAGGAGCTTTCGTGAATTCTGAAGGTGCTGCCACATGCTCTGTAGACTTCTTAGAAGACACGTTTCCTGGGAAAAAGTAAATCCAGCCAGACTTTGTTGACTGAAGTAAGCTAGGTCCAGATGGAAAAATCCTCAATGCTATTTATTTGTCCCTTTTCCTTAAAAAAAGAAGAAGAAGAATGTTCTTGTTGTTATTTTCCTGCATTAGTTGGGCCTGTCCAAAACAACTCTTGAGGGGGAAATATGAAGTAATCACCCAAGATATTTTTAAAGTTGCCACCTTAACCAGCTCAGGAAGGAGCTGCGCCCTTGGAACAAGGAAAACACAAATGCTTGGCATTTTCACTATATAAGTTTGGCTATGGAATTTTGGTTTGGTAGCAACCAACTTTTAACTGAAACCTTGATATTTTATTTATTTTCTATCCCACCTTTGTTATTTTTATAAATAACTCAAGGCGGCAAATATACCTAACAGTCCTTCCTCCTCCTATTTTCCCCACAACAACAACCCTGTGAGGTGGGTTGGGCTGAGAGAGAGGGACTGGCCCAAGGTCACCCAGCCGGCTTTCATGCCTAAGGTGGGACTAGAACTCACTGTCTCCCGGTTTGTGGCCCGGTACCTTAACCGCTAGACCAAACTGGCTCTCTCATGCCTTAAATGTGCTCTTGAGCTTTACACCTTTTGCATTGCAAGGAAATAACAGACATCCAACTCTCCCATAGTTCTGGGTGATTCCACTCTCTGATCTTGCAGTTTCCGAGCTTGGCTGGATGCCATTAGATATTGGATTTATTTATTTTATTTTATTTTATTTATTTTCTATCCCGCCTTTATTATTTTTATAAATAACTGAAGGCAGCGAATATACCTAACACTCCTTCCTCCTCCTATTTTCCCCACAACAACAACCCTGTGAGGTGAGTTGGGCTGAGAGAGGGTGATTGGCCCAGGGTCACCCAGCCGGCTTTCATGCCTAAGGCGGGACTAGAACTCACTGTCTCCCGGTTTCTGGCCCATTGCCTGAACCACTAGACCAAACTGGCTTCCTTATAATATGCTTGGACTGTGCTTGAATCTGGTCCCCAACCTAATCTCTGGGGTCAATAATATGTCCCCAGCATGTTCTTTGGTGCCTGCTAAGCTCCATGTACCACCTAATATTATACGTATTTTAATATTTTTAATGTTACAAAATATGAATGGGAACCTAACAAGGTACAAAACCAAGCTCCTGTCTCATCTGACAAGACTTCTGGACTATATATATATATATGGTCCAAGCTACAATGATGATATGCATGTCATGATGTCACTGTGCCAACAGCCCAAATGATGCAATTTACACAATATGCATAGTTTGCATCAGTTGTGCCATTATGTCACGACACACATGAGGTCACTTTCCATCTTTGCCCCCTTGTGGGTGCCCATGCTCGTGGCATTCTTGGAAAATTGGAGGAAGGGGGCTACCCCGTTACATGGTGTTTTGCGATTGGCTGCTTCTACTGTGGCTACCATTTTGTGAGAGTGCCCACAACATTCTCTCAACATTCCAAATGTGCAGACTGAGTGGCCCTAAAGATTGGGAAGGCCTGTTCTAGAACTAAAACATGGTTGTGGAGTCCTCATTTCCTGATCTTTGCAAGCTTGTTTTAATAGAAAAGGTCAAAGAGAATATCTGCACAATCCTTAATGCATAAAGTAGCCAACTTACAGAATTGTACAAAGATTTTGCTAGGAAGCCATATTTCTGGGCTGCTTGTTTAGACTGATGATTCTCAGAAATGAGTTGTACGTAGGTGAGCATAGAATTTCCCGTTAAAACCAATAGGATTTGAACTTACATCTTTTTGATAGAATCTTCTGTCATGTATAAGGAGCCTCTGCTTTGCCATTAATGCATCCTCATCCTCATCCCTATTACTGCATGTCCTGCTCTGGACATTATATTTTAAGTATATGTTCATAGAACAATGAAAGTGGGATAAGAATGAACTGGGAAGCCTTTTGAAATGCAAATCTCTGTTGGAATTAACAGATATAGCTTCCCCTTATGTGTATTTACTTAGGCAAGTAAATGTGAAAAAGAGATTGTAGGAGGTGAACTATGCTCGTCTATGGTGGCCAAAAATCTAACGTGGTAGCTCCTTTTCTGAGGAATACATTTCATTCAAAGGCAGGAGTTTTGAGAGGGGCAGCCTTTTTAATGAGCTTCTGCCTTTGAATAAAATGTCTGAATCCCAAAAAGTGCCACTAGATTCCTTCTGATTTTGTGTGAGAAGAATGGTAGCCATAATTTCAGTTGGTCTCAAGCTGTAGGGCGGGTCCCTGAAAAAGAGAGCCTCCTTAATTAGCTAGTGATAGGGTAACTTCTGGGACAACATCTCTGCATTTCCGGTGATGGGAAGCAGAAAGGTTTTGTTTATGCAAGATTTTTCTCTCAAATTTCCCATTTCCTCCCTCCCTTCCTCTCAAGCAGCTGCAACGGCCCAAGGGCAGTGATGGACACTAAGAAACGGGTACTGGGATTGTCCCTCCTTCCTTGCCTTGAATTGCAAATGGAAAGCTATGGCAGAATATGTCCCTGGAAGGCCTCAGGCTGGCCATCTCTGTGTAGTCAACCAGGCAGACTTGGTGGCAGCTAACAAACTAATTAACTAACAAAGGAATCTTATGAAAACCCCAGTCAGTTTTGTTTGTCCCTTTTTGGCTGAGAGAGAGGGGGATCAGCTCAGCTGAGGCTGACAAACCACCAGGCCTGAGTTCACACCTTGTGCAGTGCTAACATGGAACAAGACGCAGCACAGCTTTTGGCAACGTGTGAAGCCTTCTCATGTGCGTGGACTTCAATCTGACTTCTGTGATCCTAGTCTAGCCCCCTGATGATTATACCTTACAGCTCAGGAGTAAGTCTCCTTCTCCCTTCTCCCTTCTCTACCACCACCATGCAGAATGTAGCCGGATAATCCAAGTTTATTTATTATTAGCGAAAAGGAAGCTTTTGTGTGATTCCAGAAATGGAAGTAAAGCCTCTCTAATGACATAGAGACATATAGAAAGGAAATTTCATCACGAAAATTGGGTGTTACTGGCCACATTTAGCTGTGATTAAATTCAGATTGAGCTTAAAGCAAAGCCAGATCCATTCATAGAAGGTGTATCTCCAATAGGCTGTTTTAGCCACGTTTACTCATGAGGATAGCTTAAATTCCATCACTTTCAAGTAAGTGGATTGAGGCTTTCCTCCTGAATTTTTTTCACTCCCCCCCCCCATGAAGTAGATTTTTTGGCTGTTGTTTTGGCCTCCTTCTCTCATTCTAACCATCTGGACTTTAAATTCCTGGGTCACCAACTGAGTAGCCGAGAGGGGGGCGGGAAAAGGTTGGCTGGTTTCGCATTTTTTACAGCAACAGGACGAACAGGCGTGAGCAGCTCAAGCTATTCAGAGCATGGCAAGAAACTTTATCCTCTGCTAATCTCCCCCTTAAAAGTCTGTGGAAGGCAATGCTGTGTGTGTGTATGGCTGGAAATTGGTTGCAGAAATCTGGGAATCTTTTCTCTGGCCCTTTCCATTCACATTGGTCAGGATGGGTTTGCCTTGTTATTCTTCTCCAAATCTCTTTTGGAGAAGAATGTATTTTGGATTCTGGGAAGACAGCTTATTTACAGACAGACCAAGTTGCCTCTTTCCTGCACTCAACAGGAGAGGAATCTGGCAGGGCCCGAAGAGGGAACTGGCTCCTGTTAGCCTACCCGCCTGCCCCCCTTTGTCCAATCTGCAGTTTCAGGCTGCTTAAATCACTGATGCTCACCAGTGTAGAACCCCAACTGCAGAGCAAAGGAAGTCCTCTCTTCTTGAAGTTCCAGCAAGCTTTCAAAGCCACCAGGTTGGAGAAGGCATTGTTAAGAAGGCTTCCTGAGGTAGGGAGAGAATGCTAAGGGCTCCGTCCCCTTTCAATCCTGCTTTAAAGGCTCACTTTGCTTGTTTTGAATTGGTCTCTAAGCCGGTATCTGAGTGGGTTGCCAGGTTTTGCAAAATCTCCAGCCAACTGGTGTGTAGGGGGGGAGGGTTTGGGGGATATCCCATAGTGGGCAGTACGGCCCAAAGGGAATCCTTTCTCCTTGCCTGTGCATGGTCTCCAGAGCAGCTGCGTCTGAGCCTTGGCAGTGAGCCAGGAGGAAGCAGCAGGAAACCGGCTGATCAGAGACACTGTGAGAAGAGGATTGGGTGAAGTGGGACCTTCTGGATTTATTTTGCAGAGCCCGGGGCAGGGGGGATTAATTGGACCAGGAACTGAGGTTCAGCTGAGACTCTGAAGCAGGCAAAGTAATTCTGGGAAGAGAACAATTGGCTGGGATGTAGTTTGGAGTTAAGAAACAGGCACAAGGCCAACTTTCTGTTGGCTTCATGCTGAATGCCTGAAGCATTTACGGTAGATGCCTGGCTGGGATGAAGGATGTCAGTTTTTCTCGGAGAAGACCCTACCTGGTAGAAATCTTCTCCTTCTGCAATCAGGGCGTGGGAACCCTATTCAGGTTAGCGCCTAGTAATTATCTGGGTGAACTTGGCTTGTCACAAGTTGGATCTATTGAACTGTTTTTGGAGGGCTGGGCTCAGGCGTGTCCACAGGGTATGGTCAAAAAACATTGAGATAGCATCCATGATGGTGTGGTAGAAGTGCAATCACACGGTGGTGGCCAATATCGTGGCTTTTTTGACCATACCCTGCAGGCACCCCGGGCTGGGCTTTATTTCAGAAGGCATTGGGCAGAATGAAACCTCTCCCTTGTTTCTTCCTAGCACTGGTAGGGCTGCATTCATACATTATGCTAGCCCGGAAGGGCATCTGGTTAGGCCTCAGAGTTTTATGCCTGCCCTCCAAAAGGTTTAGCTCCCAGAAACTTCCAAAAATTCTTATCAAATTGTAACTTTTAGGATGACAAAAGAGGAAGATGATTAAATACATGGCTAGGAAATGCACATATTAATTGCCTTTATTTTAATTAAGGGTAAAGGAAATGAAGTAAAATTGAATTCTGGTGTAACACACTATTTTTTGAAATACCAGCCCTTACCCACCACTCAGAGGCTAAATCTGATCTTCAGCTTGGAGGAAGTTGGGTACCATGGTACTTAGTGATGGTTTGTTTAACTGTGGTTTATTTAATCATATAATTGTTGATTGGGTTCACAGAATATGCTGGAAGTAAACAAATTCCACCTTGGCTTTGAATGGCATGTGAATCAGCTGATCACTTTTATTTCAGACTCTACAGAGGCAATGCAATTTTTTAAAAAATTAGTCTTGGACTGCCCATGATGAGGTGTACTGCTGGTGGAGGGAAAATTGTCATCTCTCAGTGAAAGGAGAGTGGAGAATCAATTGCAGAGAAGTTGCTAAAGCAGCATTTCTTAAGCTTAGCAACTTCCAGATGTGTGGACTTTAAATCCCAGAATTCCACAGCCAGCTTGGCCATTGCTGAGAATTCTTGGGGTTGAAGCCCACACATCTGGAAGTTGGGGAAAAAATGGGCTAAAGATATGTGAGAATTATGTTGCAATATATGGAGTTTGGCAAGATCTCTGTTTAGGGTCAAAGTCTGTTCCGTGGCTGTCATGAAGAAGCTTCTGGACGAAATGTGTGGGCTTGTGTTCACACAGCATGAACGAGGAGCCTAGTTTCTGGGGCTGAATAATGCATTGCTCCCTAAACTAACCAAATGGGCTGAGCCTTGGCCAGCTGTGCTAACTCACAAAACCTAACCTCAACCTTTTGGTATGATAGCATTTGCTAGAGCTTGACTGCTTGAGCATGTTGTCTGAACACTGCCGTTGTGTAACGCCCAGTTTGTTTACCTCATGCCAGCGAGATGTATATTTTATGGAACTGAGCATGCGCTAGCTTTTCTGGGATGAGGAATGATAGGGAGAGTGCCATGAGGAGATGAGCCTTGTTTGGACATAGTAGTAAGGCATTGTTCAACCATGACATGTTGACTCAATCAAGCTCTTGCAAACCTAGGCAGCTGGGTTTGCTCAACAGGGTAGGCACAATGGTGGTTGGCTAGTTGGTGGTTCAGTGTCTTCTGGGAAGCCACATTTGGTAATGGCTCTTCAAGGCTAGAGACAAAGTGCCGTTTTGTAGGAAGGAGGCTGCTGAATGCAGCAATTCTGTTCTGAGTGGAGATTGATGGGCTTTCCTTGAGATTCTGCAAATCCTAGGTATCTCAGGGCTGCAAGACCTGACCTGCACAACTAGAAGGAACAAAGAGATATAGACAACTCTCTTGGCTGTTCCCCAGTTGGAGTTTTGTGGCCAAGATTTGGGAGCCAGTTTTATCTTCTGGATCTCTGTGTGGGGACATTATATGTTTTAAGGTTGTGTGAAATTTCTAATACCATACAGATTTCCTTCTCCGTTGCCCTCTTCTACCAATATATTGGTGTTCAACTCCTAGGACCCTCATCCAGCAGGAACATTCATGCTTTAGTGGTCTGCTTCCTGCAACATGCCAAGCCCTCACTGTGTTTTGTTTGCTTTTGGCTCAGCCTGGAATAAACCTTCACTTGTTTTAGGGCAGTAAACTGTTGGGAAGCAGGGTTTGATGTTAGTTTACTGATTGTAATTGGGATTCAGTGTGTGTGAACACAGATTTATGATCTCTTTAGGTTTCCTGGCCTGTTTCTGAAGCTTGTTTTCTGCCTGGCTCAGACCCCTAATCAATTCACAGTGGTACGAGATGCAACTAAAATAAGAGAAAATAAATGAGGAATTTGGCCTCCAAACATTATAATCTGGCCTGTAAGTCTGATCTGCTAAACAAACAGAGTTTAAGTACACTGTGGTTTGTTGTAATATGTGAATCCAACTGTTGTGGCTTTTTCACAAACCAAAAGTATCAAACCATGGCTTAATGCGATAGTTAAACTCAGCCAGTATCCTTCCCTATCCTAGGTTACAGAGCTAATGGAGTATCTCTGTTAGGGACTTGCATTTGGGTTTTGTCTGTAAGACTGTAGTTCAGAATCCCATAAAGAAATACTTCAATGCATCATCTATAATAGCAGTTTTGATCCTCATGTGTGAATTGGCAGTGTTGACCTGAATTGATAAAATGGCAATTGGCCAGAAAATGACATTTCTTCTGTGTTTGGAATCATGGATTTCATAACCCCCCCCCCCCCCCCGACAGATTCCAAGATGGAATCTTGGAATCTACATTTTATACTTGTGGGGGATCACTTTTTGGTTTGAAATTTGAAATTTTGCTTTCGACTTGGCAGTGATTTGATTCAGGAGTCTTGGGGGGGGGGGTGCTGCCAGAGGAACTGAGGGTTCCTGTGGCCTTGAAGTAACTTGAGATGCCCTAGGTACCAACTTCAAAGTTGGCTTAGTTTCTTGAGGTTTGATTTTATTGGAATAATGTGAATTGTGGGTATACCGAGAGATAAAGAAGCTGCTGGAAAAAAATATGGGTTGAGACAGGTATGGAATTCTACTACGATATGGAAGAATCATCTCAGTTCCAAAAATTTGGGGGAAACTACGCAAGGTGATTTTTTTATTGTGTTGTTTTCATTTTTTTCCTGTGAATTAAGCATCGTTTTCTTTCTTGCATGAAGTTATAAGCCTAACGATCATTTTAAAGAAGAGCCACATCTTCCAAGTTGAGAAGAGGGTTGATAAATGAATTATTTTCTCTGTGTCTTCCTCATTGTTTGAGGCAAGAGTGACTCTGGAGTAAATAAAACAATCAAGGGGGAATCTTGTGGACTTTAATCACCAAGCAGCCCTTGTTGGCGAAGACGCGTTTTGGTTAAGCTCTGTACCCATATGGTCGTGCAAAACCTCTGCAGAAAGACCTCCGCTTTGTGTGAGTAGAAATTATATTAACTTTCTTTATTTAAATTATTTGGAGGGCTTTTAAAAATCTGGTAATTTTTTGTTATTAAACTTGGCTGTTCTTTCCCATAAAAACACAGGAACACACGCACTCCACGTAGGCTCCGGCACTTGGCTAAACAAATTGTGCTCCATTCAGAGCGAGCGGCATAATGAAGAGGCGCCCAAGAAAATACGACATTTCATAAACACCATTATTAGAGCAAACATGAAATTTTATGAAGAGCGTTATTAATATTTAAACATGCAAAATGAAACTGTCACTAAATGCCTGCTTTTCATTATCTTCCAGTGAACATTTTCATTCCCAGGAATTTAATAGCTACTGGCAGAAGGCGGTTAACTTACTTATTTATTCATTTTTCTAAACAGAAAGAACTCTGAGAAACATGAATTGGTTGAGAGGTTGAACTTGGTGATGATAACTTTTCCACTGGGTTTTTGCCCCCCTACCTGGTTCAATAGCCTTCCAGACCACACTCTGACATGGCCATCAGTCTAAAAGGTGAGCAGAAAAGGAACAGGTGTTGATATCTTACAGGTTGTTCCTGTAAGAATAACTGCATGGCCCAGCAGCACTGACAGAGGCAGATGTAGGCAAGGAAAAAACAAGAAAGTTACAGGAAATAAAAGAACCAAATCAGAGGGTTCAGTCTTTGCTTTAACTCATGGTTTTTTGGCCGTATTATCTTGAACAAACCACAATTGCCTGGAGCTGCACCCTCCGCTAAGACCTCAACTATATTTTACCAATGACAGTACCTGGTTTCGCTAATCACTCAGACCCCACGGACCTGGCACAGTGTGTAAACACACTCGGTATGCATATTGGATGGCCATGTGCTAGCCTGGCCTGGATGTCCCAGTGCACAGATTTTGTCCAAGTTCCTTTTTGGGAGTAACAAGGGAGTCAAAGCCAGGACTGGCGGCATCTTCTTCAGGATCCATTATCCTGAATTGTTCTCGAAGAGCTTTAGGCTTTTGGGAGAGGAGTGCAGCTTGTTCTGTCTTCAAAGTGTTGATGGATGTCAATGTCTTGCTCGTTGTAACATTTGAAGAACCTTCAGATCTACTCAGTAAAGTGGGTGGTTTGGCACTGCTCTTGTCTGGTTTAATAGTACTGTCAAACAAAGATGAGAAGCATCTCTGTGAGGTTTCCATGCAAGCTCTGGTTCACCTTGGGTCACTGATATATTAAGTACAAGATCGGCTTGTGATATTAGCCATTCTAATTGGCTCATTGTGGAACTGTCATGTCATCTCTCATTGACAGTCCAGGTCCTCACATTTGATGCTTGCCAAGAAGCCCTTCAAACCACTGACCCATATCCAAGGGAAAGCTTATCTGATTCAACACTCATTATCAGGACCTTGGAGAGCTCTTAAGGATGATGTTTTGAATTGTTTTGCATGGTGCATGATAAATGTTGAGTTTGAACATCATGCATGGCTGTGATCAACTTAATCCTACTCTGTTCTAGTCATCCAATTTTCTAAGTTCATATAGCACATTGAACCATCAGCCAAACACATGGGTTGAGCTCATATATATGTGTAATGGTATGCAGGGCCACAACTGGAGGGGGGAAGTGGGGCATGAGCCCTGGGTGCTGTGCTGGGGGGGCGTGCCTGAGCACTGGGGGGGGGTGCCAAAATGGGCATGGAATCCATCTTTGCCCTGGGTGACACAGACCCTAGTTGCAGCCCTGATGGTATGTGGGAGTGACCTTGGGAGACTGGGCAAAGAGATGCAGCCCAGGGAATGGTCAGATAAGAGACAGTATTGCCCACAGCTAGATAGTGGGCAGGGCAAGAGGCTCAGAAGGGATCTTCCCTAGTTTCTTAAGCTGTAAAGGAGGTAGGGGTGGGGGGAGACTTTCAGGATTGATGTTGGCCTTGCAGGGCAAACCAGATAGAAAACATGACCAGATGGGCTAATTCTACTTTATAGCTACATTGACAGAATCCTGCAAGTCTGCAAGCACATTTCTCCTCTCCCCCCACCCCCCGTCTCCTTTACAGCCTGAGAAACTCGGGAGGGTCCCTTCTGAGCCTCTTGCCCTGCCCACTATCCAAGGCTATGCTGTCTCTTATCTGACTGTTCTTTTGGCTGTGTCTCTTTGCCCAGTCTCCCAAAGTCATTCCCACATACCATCACAATATGCAAGGCTAAAATGTCATTGGCTAGTTTGTCATTCAGTAGCCCAGGAATTGAACATAGATTGGTTCACCTAACATATTAAATCATGGATTGTTTATCTCTAGTTGGCTAGATTCATACTACCTGCTAAAACATAACTTTGGTTTAGAAACTATGATTAGTTAGGCTCACACAATGAGCTTAGCTAAAACCACTATATGGGACTCCAGCTTATAAGATGCTGGGGTCCAACACCGAAAGAGAGACCATAGATGTTGAACTTCCCCATTGGCTTTGGGATTGTTATGACTACAATGACCACTTTGGCAATTAGGACATGGTCTGTCTAGACCTTTGGTCCATCCAAGAGAGCCTCTTCTTATGTTCTTACAGTCAAAACAATTCCTCAAAAGATTTGAAAAGACTTCTCCAACACCAAAGAAGAAAAGGCTGGTTGAAAGAGAGCCATAAAATCAGACCTCCCCTTCCTAGAATGAAGTTTGATTTGATTCAGTGGTGGGATAAAGCACCACAAGTGGTCTGAATTACCCAAAGAACATGAAACAAAAATAGTGTCTGTATCTGGAGAAGTTTCTCTCATGGCCTGTCTCCTTCTCAGTCATCATGTTTGTGCCTCATTCGCAGGCTCAAAATGATCAGATAACTCAGCAGGAATATGGGATGGGGAATGCAAAGGGAACAGACACCACATTTGTTCTAAGCTTATCATTTTCTCTCCAGATTTCTCTCCCACCCGATGCTACCAAGAGGATAAATGCTGGATTAATTTTGTGACTCAAACTTTGCTTCTCTTTGCAAAATATGTGGAGCCAGGAAGATTTTCTGTCAACCAAGTCCTATGTAGGGCATTTGTCCCCAAGTTCAAAGCGACATTACCCCCTCCCAACTCCCCTTCGCTCACAACGTTTCCTGGCCTTTGACCCCTTTGTTGACTTAGGCTGCTTCCCTTTGAGGTCAACATCAAAATAGAGATGTGTGTTTCTCAGGGCTGACCGTGGCTGTGACTCTGGAGATTTTCAAAGACCGTTTGTCTCCCCATCTGTCAAAGAGTATTTTAAACTCTATTGCACTTCTATTCTTTTGGACAAGTGTGAAAGGGGGGAGGGGTTTTTTGTTTTGTTTTGTTTGTTTTCTTCTGTTTTCGGGGAACGATTTGATCTTTTTGAAGTGTTTTTGCTCAATTCTCTCCTGTTAAAGAGATCTTGATTGCACCATGAATAGATCAAACTCCCCTGAGATGAGGCTGAAGCTTTAATTTGACAAGATTGGATATTCTTATTTGGGACAAGATGGGGCAATAGAGGAGGTTAGTGCAGTATGGATTTTATTTCATGCTCCTCATAGTGAATCAATCCACAATGTTAAGAATAATGGTTTTACTCATAAATGCAGCTCACCTTGTCTCTGGAGGAACTGTTTAGGCAGCAAATCTGTGTTCAGAAATAGGGATATTTTTCTTCCCATGTTTGAGGATTGGTCACACCAGCATGATGCCAAATAAAATCTTTATATTTTTATGTATTGTATTTGCTTCCCACTTTTCCTCTAAAAGTTTATGGTAGAATACACACTTCCTTCTCTTCCATATTATTGTCACAAGTAGGAATGACTGAGAGACAGTGGCTGAGCCAAAGTCCATCGGTGAACTTCATTATTGAGCCTGGAATTTGTTAGCCTTCTTTCTCCTACACCAGGGCTGTATTCGCACCACACACTTCACCAGAGCAGATAAAGTTCTAAGGGATGGATGCTTGCAACGTACTAGAAGAGCATCTGACTTTTGCAAAACTTTTGGTCAGTTTGGATATTAATCAGACTGGATGAGGTGGGCGGGACCTTATCAGTTTTGCAGGCAACACCAAAGTGGTGACATCCCACAAGCCACACACAAGGTTCAAAATGACTTTGGTTGGTTAGAAAAGTGGGCTAGAAATAATAGAGTGCAATTTAATAGGGACAAATGCAATAAAATCTAAGGTTTAAGATGGGGAGCTTGGTAATAGTTCGATCAGATGGCCTTGTTGACCCTTCTGTGAAGTCTGCATATTTTGTAAACAACTTAATATACATTCCTAAGTACAACCAGCTTAGACAAGACAGACTGGCACCAATCTCCCACCACTGATATTCCTCAATAATTGCTCTTCCTAATTTCTGCTTTCCAATTATTCTTTTTTTTTTTTTGTAATGTGAAATCTAGCAGTGAGATCTTTGCAAGCCTGCCTGGATTTTCATCTTGTGTGAAATCTCCTGTCTGCTCGGGAATTCCCAACATTTGAGATCTGTAGATACCAAGGGTTAGCCACCTACCAATAGCAAACATGATTCTCCCAAGTGGTAAGAGGTGTTTTGATTTCTGCTGGAATGCATGGAATTCATTAAGTCTCCTTCAGGCTTTGGGCGATTCCACTCTATTCTCCAATGCAGCCCTTTCTGACATCCAGACCTAATTATGCAGCGCATGCCTGTTGCTGAAGAAATCAATTAGTACACAATATGGCATACCAATTTCTTCACCCTTGGATTCCTTATTCACTGAATGCAGGTACTAGTTGAAGGCTCAGTGTGTTTAAGATGCAGCCCTAAGGAGACTGGCTTTCCTTCAACAGGAGTCAGGGTTATCTGTGGGGAAGGTGAAAAAAAGTCAGGTGATGGCTGTGGATGAAAGATGAAGCCTACCCCTTTTTTACATGCATCACAAAACACACAAAAAACCATCAGGGCTTTCATCATGTGGTCATGGCTTCCATCTTGATTTTTTACACCCTTTCTACCATGGACACCTAGTGTCTAGAGGTCTTGGATTGGAGCTCCAAACTTTGGCAGCGAAGGCCCACATGTTGGAAGAGTATCCAGTTGAGTAGAACTAACTATAATTTGATGAATAAATCACAACTGACTGCTTTTCTTCAGTGTGTTATGCTATCAATCACGGTTCACAAACCACAGTGAATGGGCTTACACTCTTCCCTGAACTATACAATAACTTGGTATTTGGCTCATGCTTTGAACCAACCCAACTTGAGAGTAGGTTGTCATAGTATGCTAAGCTATAGCTTCTTTAAATATGGTTTATGGCCTTGACCACAGTTGGCTGGATTTGCACCATGTGCCAAGCCAAAAACCATGGTTTATAAGCTATCATAACCCGCTTAAGAGGGAAGTTATATCTTGACCTAAGATGTCAGATGTGGCCAAGAGGAAGCGTTTAAATACTGTATCCTGGGAGAGATGGCTTGCCGTAACTCTGTTTTGAAAATGGAAACAGAGATCCTTGGTGCAAGGTGCTGCTACCTTGAGCTGAAAGTGATCTTTCCATCTCTCTGTTCCTAAGGCAGATGCGGAGATTCTGGTCCTCCGAATTCCCGAGGGGAATATACAATTTATGACCCTTTCTCCCTTCCAGTTATTTGACGATATGGCTCCTGCTGTTCAGGAGGAAATGGATGAGAAAGAAGTGTCATTCTTACACATTTGGAACATTAAATTATGGGATAGATTGCACCACACATATCATGTTAGAGGCAGACCCTCTGTGGAAGTTGGGAGGCCAAATTTCAGGAAGTGAGACAGGGTAATCTTTCAGTACATACTCAGATCTTTGTATCTGCGCAGAGATACAAATCTTCATTGGGCATTTTCCATTCCCTTCCCCCCCCACACACCTCCCACCCCCCCAGAAAAAAACCAGGAAGAAAGAGGGGGAGGAAGAAATCTTAGCTGTGGACAGTTTTCATCTTTTGCATAAAATCTTGTGCACATACAGCCTGCGATTTGAAAGGCTGTAACTTGAAACACATGGCTGCGCTCCAGTTCTTAAACGATGGCTGTTTGGATATGCTTTTCATTATGACGTACATAAAATCAAAGGATAAGGCAGCAGACGTTGGTGATAAAACCAAGTGGCACAGAGATTCAAATTTATTTTGAAGTCTGGTTTCACTTTCTGGAGTTCTTCAGAGGACTTCCTTTTACGGATTGATGTGTATTAAACATCATGCCATGCTGTTCTGGTGCTTCCACACCACTTAGGTGGACTCAGAACAAAGACAACCGAGGACATGATATCCTAAATTTGAGATGTCTGCCGCAGATGGGACCAAGACATTACTCCAATTTGATGTGAGAAACATCTGTCTAATGAAGCCAGTTCTTCTCCCACCACAAGCAGAGTGTTGGATCAGGTCTTCCCTTACCTGAACGCGGTCCAGCTCAGCGTGGTTGGCTCACAGCTTTTTGAAGGAGGTGAAATAACGCAACCAGCAAAAGAGGTCATTATGGTGGTTTGTTGAATTTGCTGCAACTGAGTGGGCTATGAGATGACACACCAGACCATAAATCACAGCTTGCATGACTTGCTAAGCTAAAACCAAAGGTTTACTTCAAATAGCTTATGGAACCAGGTCTTAATATTCACTTCTGTTGCATCACTGGATTACGATTACTAGTGAAGGGGTGTTTTGTGTTGCTCTAGCAGGACATCCCATAACCCTCTCAAAATAGCCTACAGGTAGTCCTCGCTTAACAACCATTCGTTTAGTGATGGTTCAGACTTACAACGGTGCTGAAAAAACTGACGACCAGTTCTCACACTTATGACTGTCGCAGTGTCCCCATGGTCACAAGATCACAATTTGGGCACTTGGCAACCAGTTAGCATTTATGACTGTCGCAGCATCAAGTGGTCATGTGATTGCCATTTTCAACTTTCCTGGCCAGCTTCTGGCAAGCAAAATCAATGGGGAACCACATGATTCACTTAATGACTATGTGGTTCACTTAATGCCTGCAGTGCTTTGCTTAATGACTGCTGCGAAAAAGGTCGTAAAATCAGGTCAGATTCACTTAATTACTGCTTTGCTTAGCAACCAAAATTCCAGTCTCAATTGTGGTCATTAAGCGAGGACTACCTGTATATGCAAAGTGGTCCTCCATTTAGTCAGCTTAGCTGTGAGTCTGGAGAATACTGCCTAATCTTTGTTCCCTTCTCCCACAAATCAGAGGGGAAGCAAAAACTACAAATGGCTAATATCCATGACAAAATGTTTATTATTCAACATCTCTTCGCACCTTGAAGACCTGGCAAGGGATTGTGATGAAGCAGAATTTTGGTTCTTGAAGAAATATGCACACTCACCAATACTTCTTTTATTCTGGCCCGATTGCAAGAAATTGCATCATGAAATTGGCACATTATCACGTATTTTCTAGGAATAAACAGTCCTGGGGTAATTTGGAGACATTACACCCATGCTGTTGTGGGTCACAGAGGCAGCAGAATGTTCAAGCTTCTTTCAAAAAGCAATTTCTTCCTCTTTTCAATATGGCAATTTACCAACTCAATAGCTGTGTGCCATACAACCTCATGGAAATAAATCTGCCTCTCTCTGTGTGTGGGGAAGTTGACTGTTCCATTCTTGCATGGTATAGTCAACTAGAATTTGAATTCAGGCTGGAAAGAAAGGTCCACATCTTTGGAATAATGTTAAAAAGATAGATCCACAAGTTGAAAAAGATCCAGCTTCCTGTTTTAATCCTGGATCATCTGCAATGTACATTTTCGCCAGGGCATTCAGACATGGCGATGCGTGTTGTAAGAATGGGATGCTGGGCATCTGCTTGGACTCCTCCCAAAGTTATTTGGAGTGTTTGTTTTCTCACCACTGTTTGCTGAACTGCCACTAACAATTAGGATAAGTGAAAGTAACTTTGCAAAGAAAATTGTTGGGTTTGAGCACGCCTCTGTGAAACTCAGCATCTTCGCTGGGTGACCGCCCAACTTTCTGTGTGCAAAATTTGTGCACCGCTATGAAGCTCCGGCCCTTTCCCAGCAGGAAAACCAAGGAGGGCCTTGTTCCTCTAAAGGATGAAAAGGGCTCTTTAATTAAAGGAATAATCTGAAAGTCATTGTTTATAAACATGTAAACAAGCTGATTGCTGCCATGAGCCTGAATTGGTCTAATAAGTACTTGAGGGTGTGCAAATTATCCACGGTTCACAGACTGTCCATGCGTTACTAGTAATTTAGGAATAAAGATTGCAAGATGTGAACTTCCTAGGTGGCATTCAGACATGCTAATGTCTGTTATAAGAGCAGGCTGCAAGGCCTTTTTGAGACCCTGAGAGTCATTCGAACCTTCTTTCCAAACCATGATCTTCTCGATGTATCCCACCTCAATGCAAAACCCAAACTGAAAATGTATGGAGAACCTTGAAAGAGTGAAGTAACACCATTAGATTGTAACAGATTTATTTTGCTGCCTTGAACAGGAAAATACAATTTTCCCTGATTATTTCAAATACTCAGTTGAGATTACACCCTGTTCATATCTGAGGTGTGGGGTGGAGTCCATGAAAAAACAGGTGAAGTTTTGGTCACATCTCTGCTCTTCCTGGATGCATATTCCTAGTCTTCGCTTCCGCTGATCAGGTGTGACTTCCTTTCAGGGCAGGTCCATAAAAACAATGGGAAATTAGACTGGGGATGAGCAGACAAGACATTTTTGAAAGCTTACTTTGGGGGACCTCAAAGCTAACATGCTTATTCAAGGATGGGCTTTATGGTCCAACAATCCATTTCATCCACTGTTTAAAAGAATTGGCCTGGAGGAGGAATTTTCCATGCACACCCATGATTTGGTGGGGGGGAGGAAGAGAATAAAAAAGGAAGTTAGGGGAAAATTGGAGACATGGGAAGATAACTGGTGTGGGATTTTTCTGAACCTATAGACAAGGCTCTCTTTCTCTCTTGTGTTTTAGTAAAGTTCTTGGTGGAAGTCCTGCTCTGCTTTAAGAGAAGATGTCTTGGGAAGGCAAGAATGCAGATAATCAGACCTCAGGAAGGTCTGCTACAAAGAGAAAAGCAGGTGGTACATACAGTATTTCTAAGAAAATCAATACAAAAAGTCAAGGTAAAATTGACTGAATGATGGATTGTAGGCCTTCAAGTTGTTTTTGACCACACAGACAGATTTTCTCCATGACAATCTGTACCTAACCTGGTCCTTCAAGTCTCCCATGGTGCCCCCATTGCCACTGTAACTGAGTCCATCCATCTTGCTGCTGGTCGTCCTCCTCTTCTCTTTCCTTCCACCTTTCCCAGCATCAGAGCCTGTTCCAGAGAGCTGGGTCTCTGCATAATGTGTCCGAAGTAGGATATGGTAAAATAGGACAAGGAGAAATGTTCTGAGTTCAAACCTGGGTTCTTTCGAGAGCACCTGCCTTAGTGTGTTGTGTGCATGTCCTCCCAAAGCTGGCTGCTCCTGTCTAGGACTACCACATTGTGCTGAAAGGAGATCTTACCCTTTGCGTTCTTGAGAATTGGTGGCTTAGGTTGAAGAGGTGTGAAGGCAGCCTGTTGGCCTGCCTGTATTTATCCATGTCCTGATGCCCAATTCTAAGCCCTCAACTTTCTAAACCGGCGCTTCCTCATCTCAAAAACCCACCGCTGTATTCTTTTTGATGCATTTTCTGAAACTCTACCCCCACTTCCAGCTCTTCAGTAGATATGCAAGACACACACTCACCAGCCAAGGGGTGGCATCCCCTTTCTTGGATTGAAACAAAACAAAACTTGGTAGCATAGTTCTCCAAAGAAGGACCTGATGCTCGAAAGCTTGCTCCCTGTTTTCTCTTGGTATCATCCCTGTTAGATTGCAATCCAAGGACAACGTGTTTGAAAGAATGTGTATCCTGCTTTTTCAAAATAAAATCATTCAAAATATAGTGAAATTGATTAATCATGTGGATGAATGGATATCATCTATAAACTGAGCAAATGGCATTTTTTGGTTGCTGAACTGAGGGACTTGGTTGAAGGTGTAAAGTAACTCATTATTATTATTAGGTGTTCTTTTTTTGCTGTTGAGTACAACCACATGGGGTGAAAACCAGAAAGAAAGGTTTGGTCCATTCCTTCTAATACAGAGCAGTAATTTTTGTCAAATGTGGTAATGTCATCATTTAATATTTTTGAAAGAGGAGAGATGTCCACTCTCACCTGTACACATGTCCTGAGGTGTTGGAAATGTGCAAATATCTTTAAATTAAATTTGAGAGCCACAGCGGTTAGAAGGCAGGCCATTCATCACTGAAAAAGGCTTGACTTCACTGATTCTTCTCCCTCCCTCCCTTTTTAGCTAAGTTGGCTGTATGTGGTCAAGGAAAACACAATCTTGCAAATCTCAAGTTATTAATGTTTTTGTAGGCAATTGATCAGCAGAGTATCTGCCGGTAAGGTCTCGGATCTTGTGGTTGCTTCTGAGTGATTAATAATGCATTGGGAGTCAAGGCATATTCCCTGCATCAAAATTTGTCTGGGAAAGCAGGCTTTAAGCAGATCATTTTTTAGCCTCACCGTAATGCAGGTGAAGTGAAGCATGTGCCCGCTGTGCAGAGCTAAACAGATTTAATCTGAAGAATGGCAACCATCTTTCCAGTGTGCACGAAATCCCATTGAATTCACATCTCTACATGTTTTCCAAGTTCATTTTGAAGCCTGTTCTGCAGAGAAAGAGAACAGAATAGCCGCTGGACAGCAGTGTCATTTCCAATTTGAAAGTCTCCTGGTCCGGCCGAGCCATGCGGAGTTGCCCGCCATGTGTCTCCGTCTGGGGTTGAGGGCCTGAATGAACCCTTCCATCAGCATTAGCCATGGGGGAGAAAGGGCTGTGTGTGTGTTTCTTGGGGGGGATGGTGAGCCTTGCAATACCCAAGTGTGAAAAGCATGACAGTGTGCGTAAAAGTGGGGATTAAATGGGTGAACTAAGTCCTTGGGGAAAAGTGGGTGGACTAGCTTCTTTGACTCTCTTGGGATGAAGAGAGATCTTGGCCGCAAATATGGCCAAAATGGCAAGTTTCCTTTGAGTTGAACACAACAAGTCAGGAGTGTGTGAACCTGTCTGTGCAGGTTTTTTGGGGCAAGAAAAGACGGCAGACTTTTGCCCAGAATGGTATGAGAATCCCTGCACTGGGCATGGGGTTGGACTAGAACACTTCCAAAGTCCCGTCCAACCCTACAATTCTAAGAATAGGGAGGTGGTTTGCCATTTTCGTTTTTAAAAAGCTTTCAATCTAGCCTAGAGCACTGGCGTTTCCTAGCTATCTTCCACCCACCTGCTAATTAAGTCTGAACCTGCTTAGCTTTTTCAGATCAGCCAAATAGGCTAGATGAAGTCTCCCATGAAGTGGTGATTACAGGGGGACATACTGGCAACAACTTGGAAGTATTTCTTTCTTTTGTTGTCTGAGATTTTTTATTTTGACTCCCCACTCAAGCCCTATAGTTTGGAATTTCCTGGTTGTTTCCCATCTAAGCACTAAGGAGGCTGACTCTGCTTGCTTAGAAGCGCCCCCCAAATCAGCCAAGTGCCTATCACAGGTTGAGTGCTGTGTTCACACAAGATGTTTACTTCCAAGTGACGAGAAGGACTATTTTCTCTATATTCTACATGGGTCAATCTTGTGTCTGGTTCTGGTTCTCGCATCAGTTGAGAAATAATTTGAAAATTCGTACAGCAATCCTGAAAGAGAAACTCAGGATATTTTCCTGATGTTGCCAATGGGGGAAGACTGAGATGGGATGGTGTACCTCTGTGAGATTTGGACCTTCTTAAACAATAAAAAAAATCTGTTCTGTTTCTTTTTAGCATTGCAATAATTGGAAAAACTTGCACTTTTGCTTTGGAATGTTTATGTTTTGGATAATGTATTTTTAATTTTATTTTGAGCTTGAAAAGAAGAAAGAAGAAAGAACATTTGGCTCAAGGCATCCGTGGGGATATTCAAAGTGATCCTGCTGAAGCGTGCGTCAGTGTTTGCAAACTCTGAAGTAATGCACACCAGACAGAGCCACAGGAGAGTGAGAAAGTTGTAAAGCCACATGTGTGTGTGTTTGTGTGTGTGTGTGTACATAAGCAAACATATAATATCAATTTTGCTAAAATTATTATTCCTGTTCAAAGTACAAATCTCTCTTCTAGTAGAGTCCATCTGGAAAACATCTGAAAGGATCCTACTGAAATCTGATTTGAAATACCCCCCCCCCCAACAGTGTCTCCATCCATCCCTTATAGGAAAGCTACAGAGAGACTGCACTGAGAACAGTTAACAATAATTACAAGAGTGCCCGCAGAGAAGGGGTCAAAAAAGTCAAGATGTCAGTTCCAACCATATGATCAATGCGGTGGCCTGGGCTTTGATTTCATGATGGTGGCTACCATCTTGACTTTTTTGACACCCCCTCAGGACACCCTGCATGATCACCTTAACCATGGTTTCTTGACCTGGCTCACAATGACACTGTCCTTAGCCATGCAGCAAGATTTATAAACTGCAATGGTACACAAATGATGGCTTAGCCTGATGTGTGAATCCAGCTCTGTGTCTGGTGTTTCTCAAGGCTCAGAAAAGGGATTTGCACCCACTGAACGGAATCATTTGGACCCTCTCCAAAATGAAATCTGTAGCATGGAACAGTCCTCTTGATTACAGAATTTGGGAAAGCAGACTCAGAAGATGGGGGAGGGGGGTAGCTGAAAACCATGGAACAGGTGCAGATTGCAAACTTACACAAGACTATCAGCTGCTGTGGTCTCTGGAGATGGTCTGTCATCTTTGCAGATGTGAGTAGCTATCAGTAATGTTGATGGGACTTACATGTGTGTCAAGATGAGATCTGGAGTCTTGTGGCCTCCCTTGGGAACCAGATCTAATGTATCAGTGACATGTAATTACTGGGCCAGCAGAAGTGGCATCTGATGTCTCTGTTAAATGCCATTTATTGTCAGTATTATGGGGAAGACGGATTTGTTTGCACTCCATTTTTCAACTTTGTGGCAGATAAAATAGCATCCTATGAAAAGTTAGTGCGCGATTCTAGCTATTGTTTTTTTTAGCCATGGTTTAAGGTATTGTTTAAACTCAGTCCATTGTAGTTTACTGATAACTGTGGTTAAGCAAAGAATGGTTGATTGTGCTCGGCGATCATAGATTGTTACTTTTTTCCCCTGCATCTCCATTCTTTTCCACCAAGAGTTTCAAAATCTGCTCATCCAATGACAGCAAAATTCAGACTCTAGTGGAAACTCCAGAATAAAGCATTCTTCAACATTTTGATGGTCATCCTGCTTTCCCTCAAAATTTGGTGTATGGCGATATCTAAAGGGACCACCTACTCAATATTACAGTGGAAAAAATAACTTGTTCTTGTAAGTTTAATCTAACAGGAACTCTTATGACCCTAAAATAAATGGGAGTCCCAGCAAAACTTCCTCATTTTTGTGCCTTGCCCCACTATTTGTTCTTAGGATCAGAATGACAATAAATCCACTTGGCCTTGTGGATCAAGATTTTGGAGCCAAAACAAAAGGAAAAGATTAGCAGAAGGGAAGGCTGATCAGGAGGGGAAATGGCTTAACTGGAAGCTGTGAAGACAAGATTCCATTTGTAAACAAGAGCATTTATGGCCCTCCTTTCTTCCCTTTATAAAAGTGTGACTCACTGCCTATTCTTTCAGAGGCCCTTCAAGAAGGTTGGGTAATGTCCCTGGTTGGATGCTCCTTGAAGGAGTGGAAATCTAAAAGCATCTGTGAGTATATTCCAGCAAATTTCTTTGGCCAGCTCTCATCTGTAGTGACTGGCTTCCTGGAGAATTCTGTTGAGTCTTGGGTCTTGATGTTGCAGTAACCATCAACCGAGAAGGTTTCAAAAGGGGCTGGTCAATGTCATGGAAGCTCCTCAAAGTTGCAAACTTAGTAAGTGTGATTTGTTTGGAAATCCTGAAAAATCAAAGATGATAACAAGGCAGAAGTTATCTCCCAGTTGCAAATATCGCTCTTTGGGGCAAAATATATGAAAATAGTGGCAAGGATCTATATTCTTCTCTTTGGGTAATATTGGGTTGGGTTGCTTAACTTTGCTTCATGACTGGCAAAGGCTTTAGTGCCCCCATGGAGCTGGCTGGAATTTATTTATTTATTAACCAAATGAATCTTACCTACTGTAGATGCCCTCAGCCCATCTTTAACACTGGCATTCTTTTGCCACAGGAAGAGAGAGAATATTTGCAACTGAAAAGCCTCTTTGTCCATCATATGCATCACACCTCACCTCCAAAAACCAGGAATCAGGTCTTTGTACAACTCAAACTAGTTCCTTTAATATTCGGGATTTTTCAAACAGTTGCCTCGAACACTGAAGGGCTTTATTCAATTTAAATCATGCCAATTTTTCTCTTTAGAGGAAATATACGTATATGTTTGTGTGTGTGTGTGTGTGTGTATAAAAAGATTTTCATGATTTTTGAAGTGCACCCAATTGGCAAAAGCACATGTAGCTTTCCCATCAATCTGAAACAGTGAATTGCACACATGGCATTGTCAGGATAAGAAAAGTCACCCTTACGGTGTCTACTTGGAAGTGGCTTAAAAAAAATAGTTAGAGAAAAAAAAGTCCCTTACTTAAATTAAGGAAGATATATAGCTTTCTGCTCATTTCTGCAACAAGAAACATAACATGACTTTCTTTGGGACTCTGCTGTACAGTGGTTTCCCCCATCCTGGTGTGCTCCAGCTGTGTGGGAGCTGCAGCCCGACATATGTAGAGGGCAGTGTGTAAATCCTAAAAGTATCCTATTCACCCAGTGATTGCAATAAATCATGAGAAGCTGTGATCCATCTGGAATTATACAATCCTTTAAGTTCAGCACCCTTTAAAGTTCAGAAAATATTGCCTCAAAAGGAGCTGACAATAGTCCATTTCTGGATGGATTAAAATAGGGCTTCCTAGGCATCTGGTTGGAGTTTCATGCTCATCTTCAGCTTGGCAATGACGGTGGCACTCCAGTTTGGAGATCTTGCCCCATTCAGCATGCAGGATTCTGGGACATTTGCTGGGACTGAGGCCTTCTCCTGGGCTGTTTTTCCTGAAGTCTTCTAAAACCTTGTGGTTGCTCCCAGTTGACAGTGGTTTGGTTTTCTCCTTCAGCTAGAAGGAGCCTTCGCCAGATTCTTTGCAATCCTAGTGCATTACCTCTAAAGATAGATGGAGAAGAGAGTCTTGTTCTTCTTCTCAGGAACAGGTGACCTGAGGGACCAATTGGATCAGAATGGCTGCTCCTGGGTAGCTTTGAACTTCTTTGGGGAGTAATAACATGGATGGTCTCACCTTGGGAAAATAAGAGCCACCAACTTGGGTCCAGTCATCCTCATTTGTTCATGAATGGAACCAATTTTGGTCTCCAGTTGCAAAAAGACATGGAAGTTGTTTGGAGCTCCCAAAGAAATATAATTCAGTTGCCCCCAGCCCTGCTGTGTAAGTGCCATTCCTAGTTCTTTCATCAAGGTCTATTGACCTGTGCTTGATCTGAGAAGCTCAAAATAGCATCCTTTTTCTAAAAAAACAACACAAAACAAACAAACCAGAAGTTGGACCAAACTGGCCCAGTGTAATTGCCAATATTCCACTGTTTATCTCAGATTTGCCAACGGCATTTTAATTTAAATCAAAGCCACATAAGAGGCTAACAGTTAAAGTGATGTCATTCTCACTAAAGGAGATTTACATACCCCGATGGATAAAATGTAAAAAATGTCAAACAAAACAAAACAAAATGGGGAGGGGGAATCAAAAAGTTAACAGATTATAGTTTTAATTATAGGCATCTGTTACTCCAAATTTCTTTAACAGCTGTAATTTAAAAAAACCACAATTACATAGTCAAAGTAATTTCCCCTATCTCCCTTTTTAGTAAAATTAGGGATCTCATAAAGAGTAATTTTCTTGTAAGCCATAAAAGGTTTAGAGAAAGAGGAAAAATAGGAGTGGAATGTAGTTCAGAGACAGTAAAACCTCTACATTCTGGGGGGGGGGGCACTATTTTATGCCCCAGAACATGGTAAAATGGTGTGAAAAGACAATGTGTGGATTCCAAGTTAACTGTGTGTCAGTCTCTTTATGCTTAGTTTAATGTGATATCTAGGTCCAATCATCATAGTGTATAAATCATGGTTAATTGCATTTGCAATTTTAAGACACGTTATGTCATGTTGATTTTAGGACACACACTACAGTTTTTTGTGTGTGTTTCATACCTAAAAATGGATATTTTGTGTGACCATGATTGGAAAAATTTGCAAAAAGGTATGGGTCGCACAAGCACCTCCTCATTTTAATTAGTACGGCCAACCACGAATCCAGCCAACTGTGGCTTCTTTAACAAATCATGATAAACCAAACCATAGTGTAATAGCTGGGTATAGTCTCAGTGCCCAGTTTGGTCTGCTTTTATATATGGAAGACAGGTGGGCATCTTGGGGCTGTCCTTGAGCTTAAAATTCAGCATTTGAGTTGGGTTTGGAAGCAAACAGGAAGAGAATGGAGATGTGTAGCCAGTTGGTTACAAGGCAGTATAATTTATTTGGAGCATATTACTCAAAGCAGTTCCTAATTCTAGGGATCTGTGTGTGTGTGTGAGAGAGAGAGAGAAGGAATCAATTCACTCAACCCCAACCTTTGGAAACAAAGGGAAGGTCAGGAATTCTATCCTCTCCTTTTGAAATGGGAGCTTGACAATGACAGAGCATGAACTCCTACTGTTCACTTGCTTTTATGGTGTTAATATACTGTCCAGAGAAAGAAAAGAAGCAAGGAATTGCCTCGGATTCCATCTCTGGATTTTCCCTTAGTTCTTGCCAGCCGCTCCCAGCCCTCCTACCCCCAAAGTTGGTTGCTTTGAAGAAGCATGGGGTATGCAAGAATATCCTTCTCTATGCAGCCCCTCTCCCTTCAAAAGACATGCATTTGTATAAGATTTATAGGTGATAATTTGCACATGTACAGATTTAGAATGAGTTAGGAATGTAAGAAGTTGCCTTCTATTGATCAGGGTTTGGGTCTATACTCTCCAGTATTCTCAACTCTCAGCCGCTAAGTTGGACCAGATGGGTAATATCAAAGGCATTACCATCCCTTCTGATGGCTTTTAATCTTTAAGCCAAATTTGGAGAAGACAACCCATGAACTAGAAGACGAACAGGAGATGTTTGACTTCCTTCCCTACCCCCTCACCCTCCTCCCCTGGGGCAAAATGTCCTTTGGAAGCTTCTTCCAAGTGTATAGGCATGAAACATGCCATTAAGTCCATCCTGACATCAATGCTCTAGAGCTGCAAGTATAATTTGCAGAATTTGAAAGATGATGCAAAATTGCATGAGGAGGCACACGATGTCACCCCCTCCTGAGGACCTCCATCTCCAAGTATGAGCTGAGCCAGTGGACCCCTCAGGAGTCTATTTTATAATGTAAGTTAAACTAATTGAAAAGGACCCATTTCCGAGAAGGTAGAATTTTGAGTCTGCTGATAGCTCAGGACGAATTTACATCTGCTTAGATTCCCTGAAACATACCTTTAGTTGCAGGGAAGGTTGGCTTTATAACTGTGATCCTTCTTATCTATTGCAGTGTTGTTACGTTTGGTAAGGACATATGTAAAGAAAGATGCTGCAGGAAACCAAGGTCACCTTGCTAAAATATGCTCCAAGAAAGGCTGAACGAGCTCCTCTTTGGCTGGCTGAGAAAAAGGAGAGGGCACTCGAATTCTCAAGTCCCAGTTAAATTTTGCAGGGAGTCAAAGGGTATTTTGGTTTGTTTGCGATTTGTTAGTTAGATTTATATTCTGATTTTCCTTCAGGAGCCCTTGGTGGATGTGTGGAACCTGGCTTTCCTCGTTCCCTGTCCAATGCCAACATGCCTCCTATAAAGTTTTGTTCTGATGGATGGCTTGATTTCTAACTTTGTGGCAGAGGAAGGAAAACTTCCCCGTGTTCCGTTTTCCACCCTGGATATTATTTTATACACCTCCTCATGTCTCTCCCTTGCCAGCTTCTGCTCCAAGCTTAATAAAATCACACAGCTCAAATGCTGACATTTTTCTCTCATAAGCCCTGTCATTTCAGCTCCCTTTCTGCTTCGGGGTCATCAGCCTGGAGCAGCTTATCAGTTCCATAAACGAACAAACGAAGGCTCCCTTCCAGCCTGTCCTTTGGCTTGTCCTGTGTGTGTGTTGCGCCCAAACCATAGTGTTTATTTTTTCCTGGTGCTTTTCCACCTCTGCAGGTACCTCACCTTCAACAGATCGATGTCTTTCAAATGGCTCACTCGTTTGAATGGCAAGTTGTGACAGCAACAATCTGCCCCCCTGTCACCCTGCCCCCAACAATTTCCCTTGGCATCAGCCCGGCTGACGTCGGAATACATTTCCTTTTTCTTCTTAAGAGAAAATAAATCAATGGGGGCTGCAAGACGATTTGTGTTCACTTTCGATCTTTGAGTAAATACGCTGGCAGGAAGGCAGCGCAGCAGGGAAGGGGGGGAAGCGAGCTTCACCTGGGTTGACAAACTCCTCTTTATCGCCAAGAATCCAAAATGTTGGTGGGAGCCATTCCTTGGCTCTGCCTCTGGCTGTGGCCAGCTTCCTAAACCTAACCCCATCAAGGAAAGTGATTGGCAGGCGTTTATCCTCAGCATTTTACCTCCGCAACCCTTTTCCTTAAGGTGCGATGCCTAGTAAATTAAGATCAGAGGAAGGGCAGAGCATTAGGTAAACAAGAAACTGGGTGCATTTTGAGAGGAAGGTCCTCTTCTTCTTGTTTATTGCCACCGTTCCCTCCACCCCACCCCCCCAAGTTCTCCTTCCTTGTCATCTGCTGACTAATACAGGTAGTCCTGGCTTAACAGCCATTTGTTTAGTGATGGTTTGGACTTATGATGGTGCTGAAAAACCGACTTATGACCGGTCCTCACACTTAAGACCGTCGCAGCATCCCCATGGTCACATGATCACGATTTGGGGACGTGGCAATCAGTTCGCATTTATGACCATCACAGTGTCCCATGGTCAGGTGATTGCTATTTTCGACCTTCCCGGCCGGTGCCAGTGTGATGCCGTGTCTAGGCTAGATTAGAACTGGAGACTATTTTCCCTGTAACCTTGGCTGAGGGGTCATTTTAAACCTTATCTCTACTAGAACCCCTTGCAATAGCCTAGTTCAGTGTTTCTCAACCTTGGCAACTTGAAGATGTGTGGACTTCAACTCCCAGAATTCCCCAGCCAGCATAAAGAATTCTGGGAGTTGAAGTTCACACATCTTCAAGTTGCCAAGGTTGAGAAACACTGGTTTAGTTTGTCAGGCAAGTCTTTGTGGGCAAAATGATAAAGAATTTGCAGGAGACTATGCGTGGGCGGGCACAAACCCAGTCAGTCTTTTCCATCCCTTATTGATGACCCCCTGCAAACCCCCCCATCCTTAGGCTACCCCTCCCCCCCCAGGATTTGCAGCTGGAATCTGGATGGTAAAAAGCCAACTTAGTCAAGCAAACATTGGCCAAAGGGATTTGCGCATGGGGAGTCATGTTTGGTGCGTGTTCCCCCAACCTTTCTCTAAAGTTCCCACTGAAACTTCAGATTTTAATTGAATTTATTCAATTTAAGTGCCCCCCCCCTCTCAACTCCAAACAACTATTTTGCTTCCTATCTATAATCTAGTCTTGGGATATGATGGCAGGAATGCCAGTTTCCTGCCATTTGGTATGGAAATGGAAAGGTTTTTGCCAAAGCTCTAGAGATGTGAACAGCTAGGACATCTTTCCCCAAATCCACAAGGATGCCCATTCTCAAATAGAAGCCCTCTGTGTGTGTGTGTGTGTGTGTGTGTGTGTGTGAGAGAGAGAGAGAGAGTTTAAAGGTCAAGTGCCCTTGAGGTTTTTATTGTGACAGGCACTTAACCCGTTGTTCCTTCTTATCTGCTGTGGCTGCCAATTGGCTCATTCAACCAAAATGTTATTTCCTGCCCTGGGGTGTGATGAGTCCAGAGACGAGATGGGCCTTAAGGAGTGGCAACCGAGAGGCGAAATGGGACCAAGGCGGACTCTGTCCATGCCCAGCCGGTCAAATTGCAGCCTAAGATAGAATTTGTGATTTCTGCCTCCATTCCCCAAGGTCATATTTTTATCATCTTTCACCCTCTCTGACTTCCACCCGTGGTGCAGCTTTTGTTTACTTGCATCTATCAGGGTCTTCTCCATGAACAAAGAACATCTTAAGGAGGAGTGCCTTTCAAACTTGACAACTTTAAGATGGGTGGACTTCAACTCCCAGAATGGGAGTGATGGGCATTGTAGTCCAACACCTTTGGAGGCACCAAAAAGGCAGGAGCCAAAGGAGGCTTCGGGAAGTGAGTTTCAAGCAATGTGTCTCATCACAGAAATAAGGGAGGGATGGAGGATGTGCAAATACACACACTACAAAGACACATTGTTCAAATGCAATATTTTTATTCCTTGCTACTTTGCATTCTTGTTTTCTCTTGCGTAGTTGATCGCCCCAGACACTTTTCCTGTCTCTGTTTTGATAAAGTTCATCTCCCTGAACTGTCATGCATGGATAACAGACCCTCTCAGGTTATTTTTCTGCACTAGCAAGAAACCACGCACATCCTTTCTGTTACTCTTTAATAACCTGGAAAATTTGCTGCCCTAATTTGTACTTGAAGAACTCAAGAGTGCGTGCATTTTTTACCGTGCTCAAGCGAGCTAAAGGGTTTGAGAATGCGTCGCTGGAAAAAATGCACTGGAATGCCATGATGGTTGCTTGGTCCCTAGGATGGGGATTTCTCCTCCTTTCTGAGTCTGGGGACAACATGGCAACTGTCACTGTTTTTAAAATATTCTGCACCAGCAGATCCATCCAGCGCTGACTGGGATGGGCTTTGTCTCTCCCCCCCCAGCTTGTGATGCTTCATTGTCTGCCCCTTGGCGCATCAGCTGGGCTTCTGAAAGAGCAGAGGAACCGCGACAACATCGAAGCTGTTTGGACGCCTGTCAGTTGGCCCCCGTCAACCCAACCAGCAGGCTGAACAGAGACAGCTTGTTTGCAAAGGCCAGGAGACCAACTTAGCCTGACACGAAGGTGGCATGTTCCTGAGAAGCAGAGCCAGGAAAAGTTCAGAGGTCCTGGGTGAAGATGGCAAGGTGATTACCTGTCTAAAAAGTACAACGTGATGCACAGCAGAATTTACAAGACCAAGGACATATCACTTCAAACGTCCCAAGAAGTAGATTTTGTTCTTGGTTGAGGGAAGGCAGTCTGGGGCACGGTCTTTGTTGCATTGATTGGAATAGGAGGGAGTTGTGAGGATCTTCCAAATACAGCAACTCCTCCATATGTGCCAGTGAGCTCCTGGCCAAAAATAAAATAAATAAAGTAAAATATAATAAAATGAAATGTAATAATAAAATGAAATGAAATGAAATGAAATGAAATAATGAAATCAATGAAATCAAATGAAGTAAAATAACATAATAAAATAAATGAAATCAAATGAAGTAAAATATAATAATAAAATAAATGAAATAATAAAATAAAATAAAATAATGAAATAAATGAAATGAAACGAAGTAAAATAAAATAATAAAATAAATGAAATGAAATGAAACAAAATGAAGTAAAATCAAATAATAAAATCAAATAAAATCAAATAAAATCAAATCACTGTCATTGCAGATTAGTTGGTTATTTCAGCAATTATATATTCAGGATATGGTGAACTGACAACATGTAGAATGGAAATTTATACTTCACTTACTTCAAAATGTGACTCATCTTTCTGCTGCCCCAACACTGATCCTGGCAAGCTTTCCCCAAACAGGACTTTTGGACCACAAAATATTAGGTTGTACCTGGTGCCGTGAGTTCACAGATTGGGCTGTGAGTGATCAGAAGTTCTGGCAAGCCGGTGATGGGTGAGCCTGCTCTTATCAACAGCACTCATATCTGAGTTAGGCAATCAGCTGGGGGTCAGGTGGAAGGGAGACCGCTAAGTCATGGGCTTTTCTGTAGATTGCATGGATAGACCTCTATGATGAAGTTGTGAAAAGAGATGGTTGGAAATGCCTAAATGCAAATCTAGTTCACTCTATTTCTATTTTCTGCTTACTAGTACTAAATTTGTTGTAAATAAATACTAGTGAAAGTAAAATATGCTAAGTTGCATTAGGTGCAATCTGAGTGGCATGGCCTATTTAGTCAAAAATGGCACCACCGGTACAGGGGAGGTAACTACTAATCTTTTCTTGACTGGTAGGAACTCCTGAACAGGACTGTCTTGAAGAATGGTGGGCAGACCACTCAGGGACAGACAAAATGTACATAGATGAATGTTCCTTCAGATGCCTGGGTCCTAAAACATACAAGAAGTCAACTTCTAAGCAAGGGTTTACCAGCGTATGTTCACACTTGCAGATAAAGATTTATTTTATTTTATTTTATTTATTTACATTTATATAGCTGCCCATCTCACATAGTGACTCTCTGATTAAAAAAGAGACAGTACTCGTTATCTGGTGGAATATTCTTATTGCTCCCCCTTAAGAACACGCATAAATTCCACAGACGATACATCTTCCTTACAGGCTAAATGCATTTTACATTCGTTACATGCTAAGAAGAAAGAATGGAGTTTAATTAGACAGAAGGAAAAATAATAAAAAAAGAAGGTACAAAGTAAGAAAAAAAGAAAAGAAAGAAAAAAAGAAGAAAAGAGAGAAAAAAGAATACAGAATTATGACTTCTGCCCTTCTTTCCATCAAGTAGTTGCCATCTTATTCTTTCTCCTTCCTCGTTAAGCCTTTTTAGTCCCCAAATCCATAAACCATCAATTCAGTCTTTTCAACAAAAACTCCATATAAGGCTTCCAGTCTTTCAGAGAAGCCTACATCCTTTTTTCCCTGACCAAACTGATCAGCATTGCCATTTCCACAAGCTCTGTCAGTTTTATAATCCAATCTTCTACTGTAGGCATCCCAAGATTTTCCAAAGCATAATAATAATAATAATAATAATATAGAAAGACCATGAGCAAACCAAATTCATAAGGATTAGACATGACAATGGTTAGAGATTGTCTTGCTTCGGTTCTTACCCTGGGGGAGGATGTTCCTGGCTACTACCTCTGAAGTAACCATTCGGTTTGTTGACCTGGGAAGGGGTTGAACCTGGGGACAATCTGGGGGCTCCAGAAAAGAGAACCCCTTCCTCCAAGTCACTTTTCAAAGGAGCCACCAGATTCTCACGAGACTTTTGCAGGCAGTGGGGCTGAAACAAACTCATTGAAATAAATCAGCAGAGGAAGAGAACCAAGGGGATGCTGAGGTAGCTAAATTTGTAGCTCCTGACACTTTCAGATGTTTCTGGGCCACAGTGAGGACTAGCCGCAGTAGCCCGTTAGCTGAGCTTTAGAAGTTAGGTGCTGAAGACAGTTCTTGTAGCCTCTGCTCACCAAGGTCTCCTCCTTTGACTAACCTTGAGATTAGGTGACATCTTCGTAACACTTTCTCCTCCCAATAATGAACAATCCATCATTGACTTGTGCAACAACTGTCCAGGGTTTAGCCTTCCCTGCCCTAGATCTGCAGGGAGATATATTTGACCCATGAAGAAGGCTAAGGGCCAAATCTTTGAAACCCCAAAATGCTGGTGCATCTGCTAATGAAGACACAGCTGGCAGCAGAGGAAATCTCTTTTCTTTAAATCGGGGGAAAAGGCTTGGTTTGAAACCTGGACATTCCCCTGTTCTTTCCAGGCTGAACCGTGTCTCTGTTCTCCAAGGAAGACCTCTTCTTCTTAATTGCCTGGTGCTCACTCTTCTGTGAACCCTTCCCCGACCGGCTCTTCCCAGGTGCCTTTCTCGTTCCTCCTCAGTAGCGATGGATTTGGCAGCCCGCCGCTCTTTGGTGGCGAGCTGGGCTGGGATTTAAGGCTTGGAAGTCAAGGGGGTGGGAAATAAAGGGGGGAAAAATACAATCGGCTGGATCTGCCAGCTTGGAGGAATAAAGCGAAGAGGCAACCAGACAGAGGCCCTTTTCCCAAGGTGGTAGGGATCCTGCAAACAGAACCAATTATGCAAACAAAGCAGGGCTTAACGTTGGCATATTCAGGGGAGATGGGTGGTGACAAAAATACGATAAATAAAAAAATAAAAAAAATATTTGGGGCACTTCCTGGGGGGCAATTGGAATTGCAACTTTTTGGAGGGAAATGCTAATGTGCAAAAGAGAGGCCATAGTTTGGGGTGGGGGGAGGAAAACACCCACCTGTGAATTAGTTTTAGAACTGGAGATTTAGGGCTGCAAGCGCTGGGTGCAGCTCACAGATAGCCCTCAAACTGGTCCCTGGGAGGTAGAGAAAGATGATGGAATACACCAGGGGACACGTAGCGTATTTGCTGGAGTTAATTTTAATTGCATTTAAATATGGACGAAAGGAAATCCGGTCCTAGCTTTACTTCCTAGTCTTGGAAAGTGGCCCTGGGTCAAAGGCTAAGTGTGTGGCTCAGAAGAGGTGGGGCATGATGCTTTAGAGACATTGGCAATTGTGTTATCAAAACAAGCTAAGTTGTATCCGCTTTTGCTTCTTGCAAGTGGAACTCCACAGTGGTGGCCACTGGCTCTTGTGGGGAGAAGGAACTTAGCAAAAGGCTCTGTAGGTACAGACATTCTTTTTGCTTGGATCAATGTACCTAATTGAATCAGCCATGAGCTTATGGAACTCCCAGCCACAAGATATAGTGAATGGCCATTTGTTTGGAGCACTGTTGCCCTACTATTCAGAAATGATTGTAGCAGAGATACAGTGAGAGACAGAATGAGGCTTGGCTAGATCTTGTTTTATTCCCCTTGGTGATCCAACCCAGGATGGGCCATTCCATAAACAATGGTTAAAGCAAACCATAGCTTGGCATTGTATGTGGTGGAGAGGGACTTTAAAACAAGCTTGTGCTCACATTTATGTAACAGCAGGGATATCCTTCAGAACGTTCCTTCCAAAAATTTGTATCCTTTTCTTTTTTATTCCGGCAGTTGGTGTTCTGAGGCAGCCCTTTAAGAAATGAATTATGTTATTTTGATACAGTTCATTATTTTAATAGCTGTCTCAATAGAATCACAATTTTTTTGGGGGGGGGAAGAGCTAGAACATGAGGTAGAAAGAAAACTCATCTTGTCTGCAGGCATCTCTTAAAATTTAAAGAGTTTTCTGTATTCCCATCTCCTAAAAGATCTCTGTCTTTTCTCCGTCTTCCTGCAACCTATATACTTAATTCCGAAATAAACTTTCCGCTGGAAGAACAAGCATCCCACCATTAAAAAAAAGGAAAATACTGCTTGGATAACTCTTAAGTGGCTGCTGTCAAAACAGTTAGTGTTATTTTTCTATTACCCTTCTATTTGAGAGTAAATAAAAGTTTCATGAATATGTTAATTGCCTGGGTAAGTAGAAAAGATAAGGATGATGATTGTAGATCTGAAGAGAAAGAAAAATAAATTAATTGTTTAACATTTCTGGTATATTATGCATGTGGGAATAACTTTCAAACCTTAATGAGTTTCCGTTGCTGTAGATAAAGGGGTTAGGATGAACCTTTTAATAAAGATTGTGTACAAACACAGAGGTTGTCTAAATGCAACAAGATGCACATTTCTTTGTTGTTGAATTACAAGCTTTGGATGAATACTTATACACAAGGCAAGAAAGAAAGAAGTGATTTCTGAAGTTTTCTGAAAAATCTGGTATGTCCTTCCATCTTTTCTTTTTCAGTAATTTTGCAGATCTTTGCAATCTTTTAGCTGTGCTTTTAAAGTATGTGTATCTGGAGAGTCGGATGGCTAAAGACAAGGCTGTGTGGCAACATTTTTATAATGTCTTTGTAACACCCACCCTCTTAAAATAACACTTATGCTCAGTCCTGGACTAGTGTGGATCCCCAAATTGTCTTTAAGTATTTCTTCCTCTCTGTTGCTTTCTGTTAAAAAGCAAGCCCCCTTTTTGGGGTTTCAGGAAAAAACAAAGCATGGTTTTACTTTTGGAAAGATACACACACACAGTGCAAATAGTTTTTGGAAAGTTGCCTGCGTGAAAATGCCATTCCCCCCCCCTCTTGCTTTGAAAAGTTTGAATGCAGCTTTCAACTGCTGGATAATTAAAATGTAAATTTAAATATCTATGCTCGGCCTTTGTGGTTCTCTCTCCCTTCCTCCTCCCCCCTCACTTTTAAGTTAGTTGTCTTTCCAAACATGTGGTCAGCTGTTGTATTCACATATGGTCAAATGATCAAAGTTGGAAGTCTTCTCTAATTGTCCCCTGCTGCTAGTCTTCTCTCTCCACGATCAAGGCCTCAGCAGGTGATAAGAAAGCCATGAGAATTGCAGGGAAGGAGAATAAGCTACAGAGGGGCCCAAATCAAGCCAATAAAGATTTCCAGTACATCACCCTGACAGTGTATCACCAAAGCAAAAGTCTGCTTAGCTCTTGTGCTCTTGCCCCCCCCTCCCTCTCGTCCCCCTCCTTCCCCGCCAGCCCTCATCAATCTGCATATAGTTTTGAAAGACACCATGTGAAGAACCCTTCTCCCAGCCCAGCTTGGCACCTTCTGATTTTTGCAAGAAAAGCGACAAGGCCTGGTTTGCATCTCACTCTAGTAAGAGCGATTTGTTTACTTGGTTGACCAAGCTGAAGTCTCTTCCCTCCTCCCTCTCCCTCTTTCAGGGGGTGCCACATGTGTGTGGAAATCCTGACAGGTCTTTTCACTAATGCTTGTCATTGTTTGCCAAGTCAGCCACTTGGCCAGATGGCTTCTTTATTGTCATCCGTGTTTACACCTTCCAATTGGATCAGGCCAAGACCAAACGGTGTGAAGGGCTTTAAGACTTAGAGGATTTAGGCAAAGTAAATCCACACTCCTGAATCGGCTGGGGCTATTCAGTGGGGCCTCTAATGCATCTCTAGATGTTCTTCAGCCAGCGGAGAAGAGGTAAAACGGGCCTCCAGGTCCACCCTCCGCTTTTCCCATTCATCTTTTCCAGCCCCCAAATTGCTCAGATTTCCCTGCACGGGAGGAGATGAAGGAGAAATAAGGGGTGTCTTTTCTTCCCACTCAGGGACTTTGGTAAACATGTTTATTAGGTTATACAATAAGCCTTCTTGAGCTGGAGATGGACTTTTGGAAAGGTCCTCAGTTCCTTGTGCCTGAATAAAAACACCCCTCACGCTGAATCCCACCTTGTAGATGCTGCAAAAAGTTTTCTTCTGCTGCAAAAGTGCTTTCTGACTGGGAGGACCACGATGATCATTCAAACATCTATGTAAGATAACACCATAAATGACAGTAGATGGAAAAGGAAATAACTACAACAACTCAATAAATAAAATTATGAAAATGCTCTCTGGAATAATTCAGTTAATTTCCAGTACAGGGTGTGGGTGTGGGTGGGGAGTCTGATCTTTAATGGAGGCTATCCCAGTAAAGCACAAAGACACATACAGACTCTCTCTCTTTCTCTCTCTCTCTCTCACACACACACACAAATACACACACATATATATCAACATTCCTCTCAGCATGATGTGAGGGCACCATGAAGGATGATTAAGCAAACTCTGGTTGTGAGTGGACTAGACCTTTGCTTTAATAAGTGAATGAACATCTTCATTACAGTCTTTGACCAGCCTTTACCATAAAAGAAAATAGTTTAATCCAACAACTTGTTGTCAGGAAAAAGGAAAACAATAAAACAGTGAAACCATATATCTAATTAAAAATTTTGTGCAATTGTATAACTTGATAAAAATCTGGCCACCTGGTGTGTGAGTGTAGAGTCAGTATCCCTTAAAAAGAAATACACGTAAGATCTATCAGGATGACCCTCGAATTTAGAGATGACTGGGGAGATCAGAGCACATCTTGGTGTATCTAAAAAGGACACCACATGAGGACATGGGCAAGAGTTTCCGCCTCCCTTAATGAATTTCAAAGCATCAGCTCCTTCTCTAGGTGGATTTTCAGATTCCCTCTCCCCCCTCCCCACCCCCCAAACTGTCTTTTAACTTAAAAGCTGCAGAGGGGGTCAAAATCGTGATTCCCTTCTTCGCAACCTGTTTTGCCTTGGGAAATAACCCTTGGCTTGTGACCAGCCGTTTCTACCGAGACAGAATGGCCAAATGAAATCACTGCTAAAATAGACCGCATGCAAATGGATGGCGCAGACGCTGCTCGCCTCCATCATGCCCTGATGGAAACTGATAGCCTGGGGGTGGTGGATGGTTTGAAGTCTCCATATCCCAAAATATTATTTTCAGAAGAGTAAAATGTGCTTCCCTCTAATGGTAACAAGGAAGTTGGGTTATGATAATATAATTCTGGTTACAATGGAATGTTGGGACTCCCAGAGGCAAAAGATGAAAGGAACAATAGAAAGAGAAGAAAGAGCTAGATGGTTGGAATGGGGTCGAGAGATTTTTTTTCTTCTGTATTTTCTGTTACCAAACATAATTTTCACAACAGATACAGCATATGAATGAAGAACAGAATTTTAAAAGCCAGCATGACTGTCATCCACATGACAATCAGTCTGATTTTTGAAGGCGTGGCCTCCTGAGCCCAAAGGTGGATTTGTTTAAATCTCTAGACCCAAACTTACCTTGAAAATCTTCCTTCCCCCCTCCCATTCCTACCTTTGATGAACAAAATCAACATGTATGAGTATTCACACACACACACACTTCATGTCTGAACTGCCAGCTTTAATCCATGATATAGCTATCTGGAAGCATAGGGAGATGCCACCAAGGTTATGACATCAGTTTCCAGGGATCACCAGCTATGACACCAGCTGCTGAGTTTTCCAGACACATTTGGATGAACATTGTGCAAAATCTAATGCTGGATTAGAAGACCTTTTGGCGTAATCCATCTGGAGGGTTTTTAACTTCATGTCATATCAACTGTGCCTATCACAACCCTACCTGGAGCTGAGGGATTTGGGAGCTTATTTAGATGTTCGCTCATGTTTGGGTGTCCTTTGGGATGTGGATATGTTTCTCTCTTGGTTCTGGAAGAAGCACACACTTTGAGGACATCTAGTTTGGTGTTTTGCCTTGCCAAAGTAACCTTTGAGGTTACTTCTGAGATTCACACAGTCTGCATAAATAGAGCAGAGTGTTCTCAGTGTACATACTCATACCATATTAAATAAACCCAGCATGTTCAATATCCAGGTTATAGTGAAAGAACTAGCTATCCTACCTAACGTAACTGCAGTCTTCTATAACTCAAGGATACAAACTTGAAAAAGGTAGCAACTTTGGACAAGTTGACCATTTGCTAATGGTAGCTTCAGTTTCCTCAATTTCAACCATCCTAATTTTCCCTCCTTAGATAAAAGAAGGCATGTTTTTGAAGGACTGATAAATCACTTCATGCCAAATGCTAAGGAATGTTCAGTTTCCTGTTATCTGACTCCATTGCTCTTATCTTGGTCAACTATCCTCCTTTTTTTTCCATGGAAAAGGTGGAAGAATCTTTTGGCTAGAGTGGCTGTTGAGGGAGAATCACATGTACCCTTTCAAATCAGATGGGGGTTTGGTAAGGCAACATTTGGTTTTTAGAGCATGGTTAGCCTGCCCTGATCAAAAGAGGTCTTGTTATGAAGGGCATCTAGCATCTCTGAGGGAAGGAGTGTGTTTGGTACAATCTGCATTATTTACTTATAATATCTTCTACAGTCATCCACCCGTTATTGTGCCAAGTCAATAGTAACGAAGACAGAAATTAGATCACCTCAATAATTTATTTATTAAGCAGATTGATAGGGCCATCCATCAACCAGAAAGAACTTTGGACATTTAACAAGAATAAAAACACAGCATTATTATTATGATTATTATTTTTAAAAAGAACAACAATTGGTGGCTGGCTGGTGCTAGAAGATGTACAAGTCACCAGTGAAGATCTTGGAAGCTACTTGAGTGGACTTTGAGTGGTTAACTTCTGTTTGATAACTTCTGGGTTCTAATTTCATTGACATGGTAAAGAGTGTGATTGGCCAATTGACTAGTAGATGTGCTTGGGTGAAGCCTACATCTACTGTATGATAGCTAGAGCATGGACTAGGTCAGAATATGCTACTGGTTTGATCCATCCTTCTTTGCATTTCACAAGGCTCTCCAAAGACTTATTCCAACATGCCTTGGTTCAAGCTGATTATTGATGAACCTCTATAGCTTTGTATTACAAATGTGTTTTTGATTGCACATTGTCCCACCATTGCTCTTAGACTTGCTTGGTTATTTATATTTTGAGTCTCAACCTACTCAGCTGACCTTAAAGTACTATAAATATAAAAAAAATAAACTTTTGAGAATATAAGTTGACCAGGATATAGTTCAGGACACCAAGGAGTATTCCCTGATGTTACCATAAATCACTGTTTTTCTGAATTCAAGCACATTACGTTCAAATACTTTACAGTCCCAAGTTTTTAAAACTTCATTTACACATTAGCCCCCACACATCCAAAGTTTGATTAACCAGTATCTGAAACTGTTTTTGCCCCTCAATGGCATCTTCATTAGTACCTCTGAGAATTCAAATTAGATTTTGAGTTCCTTTGTGGGCCTCCATTGGATTTAACTTGATGGGTAGCAAAGTGCCTGAAAACTTTGCAAGGAAAGGTGATATACTCAACAGAGGATGCTGTTGTCTATTGTGCATGTGTGTAAGTGTGTGTGTGAAACAAGTTTCTTCAATTTAAATCAGTGTTTCTCAAACCTGGCTACTTTAAGAGGTGTGGACTTCAACTCCCAGAATTCCCCAGCCAAACTGGCTGGGGAATTCTGGGAGTTGAAGTCCATACCTCTTAAAGTGGCCAGGTTTGAGAAACACTGATTTAAAGGATGTGGAAGAAAAGGAATGGGAAAGTTGGCCCCATCGCTCCTGGCCTTTCGGCGGAGTCTGAAGACCTGGTTCTGCCGCCTCGCTTGGGGTGGAGAGGGGAATAGAGCTACATGGGGATGGTTGTTATAGACCACTCCTCCCACACTTGGACTGTTTTAGATCTTTCATTGCTTGGATTTTTATTCTTTATTTTAATTTCTATTTATAGTATTTTTATAGTATTTTATTATTCTGATGGTTTTAATCATTTGTTGTAAACCGCCTAGAGGCCTCCGACGGGAGGAGATGGATGGGGATAAATTAGATAGATAGATAGATAGATAGATAGATAGATAGATAGATAGATAAAGTTAGCCCAGTGCTGGAACCAGGGGACAGTTAACTTGCAGGAAGATTTACCGAAATGCATTTTGTATTTTTGTTGTTCAACACCCAGGGAGCTGCCATAGCAACTGCAAGATTCCATATGGTTATGATACCTCGGAGAGATGCTTTGTTTTATTTTCTTTTAGAAGGAAGAGCAGCAACCCTCTGATTGGAACGGCAATTCCTCCAGCTGGGAGTGGCAATTTTCTCTTTAGAATGGCTCTCATTTTAACAGCTTCTTATTTCACGTCAATCTAAGTTCCTGCAAACTGGCTCTGGGAGGCTCTTTCAAAATTTTAATTAGTGTCAGAATAAATATATCAGATGAGCTTAGCCTGAAATATAAGGGAAATGTCTACATTGGTGCCTTTATAAAATTCTGCTGCTGGGAGATGCAGGCTTTGGTGGCGGGCTAAAAGATGGAATGGCTTCCGGAAGCTAGGCAGAAACTTGGAATCATAATTGCAGAGATGGAAAATGGAAGGCCATCTAGCCCAACCCTCCTTTGCTTGATGCAGGAACTTTACAGGTCCAGCATTCATGCATATTTTGTTATTCTGTTTACATGTGTATTTTTCTGCTAATTCGAAGGATGCAATGACAAATCGACGCAATGTTGAAGAACATGATGGTGTATTGGAATGTTAACAGTCAGATTGTAGTTAATGCAGTCAGCACTGAGTGGGAGCAGCTGGGATTCCTGGAAGAAAGCATTCTTTCCGTCCATCCCAAATTGCACAGGGTCGACCACAGTATCTGAAGACCGTTGGCTAGCTAGGAAGGCAAAGAAGCATGGTTGGTCACCTGTCTTTCAATCCCTTGGCACCCTTGATCAGGATCTGCTGTCCAAGTTGGTTCCTCTCTTCTGTTTTTTGGAGCCTTTCCAGTCTCTTCCATCCTAAAGTAAGGTTGGAAATACCTGCACTGCATGCATAAGAAATAAACATATATTCAATGCTGCCTGCATGTTTTTCCTGCTCAAGGGCAGCATGTCTGAATAATTCTTTTTGGATGGCTTGTTAAGAATAAGCACCATCAAAAAAACTGGGGGGAGGGCATTTGTTGTATTTCTCTGCTTTAGGGTGGAAGGTGCTAAGAAATCCTGAGTTTTGCTGGATAAATGGGACGGATGCAGGAAGTCTGAGATGTAATAGCTTGCTTCATATACACAAAGCTCCTGATACCCACAACAATGACATCAGGAATGGAGGAGCCCTTGAAATATTTTCCAGGCCTCAGGGAACCCCTGCACATGCAGGTTCAAATATAGGCCAGAACTTACAAAATGATTATGTTCGTTTCATGGGTAGGCCTGTAGATATGCACTAACAGTGTTCTTAAACTAAAAATAAAGAATGAAACTTACCTCTTTAATGAGAAGTTGCCTGAATTTGAAATAATTTTTTAAATAAATTGGGATTTTCCAGGGAACCCCTAGTGGCCTCTCATGGAACCCGAGGGTGCCACACAACCTTGTTTGAGAAACCCTGTTTGAGAGCCAGTCTCAGAAGCTGGCAATACCACATCCACTGATTTGCTGAAAGGAAGAAATAAAGGTAGAAGAATATGCAATATTAGGATTCTCTTCTCTGAAATGTAATAACTGCCATTTGCCAATTAAAGGAGGCATCGCCGCCATTTGCCACGCTGTTCTGTTTGGTCACTACTTCATCTCCATGTTTGATGCGGAAAGATTAAGTCACTGGGCAGCTGAAGAAGTAGGATCCACGTGTCTCCTTCTGCCATTGTGAGCAGCCCATCAACATTATTTTTACTGTTATTATTGCTACGATTATTACTTCAGAGGTGTAGGCGTGCCTTGTAAGCCCTTCTGAGCTGAAACCCTTTCTGTTGTTATTTTATGCGTGCCCCATGAGGAGAGAACGCCAATTAACACCTTCCAGGAATTTGCCATGGGCCTGTGAAATTCCCACTAGTCGGGAAATTCTGAGTCAGTTACAAGATGCTGCTTGGGGATGGAAGCCTTCAGGATGTTAAAAAGCTATGTTGGTCCAGGATTTCCAACCCCCCACCCACTGTGTGGCAATAAGTCAATAAGCACCAAGCAAAATCTCGTAGAAGTGGGCCAGCCTTCAAGTTCCCTAGACATCCTAATCTAGTGAGATCTTGCAAAAAGCAAGGGATTGGAATCAGGATATCTTCAGGACCTTGTTGTTCTTTCCCAATCTCCTTCTTTTTGTTATATATATTTAAAAAACCCAAAACGTTTTAGTTCCAGAGCAGTGTTTCTTAAAGACTGGTCCTAGGATCCCTGGGGATCCCCCAAGACCCTCTCAAGGGTCCGCAAAATCAAAATGATTTGCCAGCCTAGGTTAAAAAAGAATACAATATCAACATCCCATCAAAGCATCATGAGAAATGGTCGCGGCAGCAAATGTGTCAATTTTAATGTTTAGTATAGTAAATATCCTTCAGCAAAGGATCGTTACCTTGTCGTGGTGCTGGAGCTTGAGCACCTCAATGATGCCATGAGCTAAACCGTGAAGGGCCACCCAAGACGGGAAGGTCATGACAGAGAGGTCAGACTAAATGTGATCCCCGGGGAAGGTAATGGCAACCCACCCCAGTATTCTTGCCATGAAAACTAAATGGATCAGTACAACCAGAGATATGTCGGTATACCATCGGAAGATGAGACCCCCAGGTCGGAAGATGGTCAAAATGCTACTGGGGAGGAACAGAGGATGAGTTCAACTAGCCCCAGACGTGATGACGCAGCTAGCTCAAAGCCGAAAGGACGGTTAGTGGCCGACGGTGCTGGTGGTGAACGGCGAATCCGATGTTCTAAGGATCAACACGCCATTGGAACCTGGAATGTAAGATCTATGAGCCAGGGCAAATTGGATGTGGTTATTGGTGAGATGTCAAGATTAAAGATAGACATTTTGGGCATCAGCGAACTGAAATGGACTGGAATGGGCCACTTCACATCAAATGACCACCAGATCTACTACTGTGGACAAGAGGACCACAGAAAAAATGGAGTAGCCTTCATAATTAATAGTAAAGTGGCTAAAGCAGTGCTTGGATACAATCCAAAAAATGATAGAATGATCTCAATTCGAATTCAGGGCAAGCCATCTAACATCACAGTGATCCAAATATACGCCCCAACCACAGATGCTGAAGAAGCTGAAGTAGAGCAGTTCTGTGAGGATCTGCAGCACCTACTGGACAACACGCCTAAAAGAGATGTTATTTTCATCACGGGAGACTGGAATGCTAAGGTGGGCAGTCAAATGACACCTGGAATTACAGGTAAGTATGGCCTGGGAGAACACAATGAAGCAGGACATAGGCTGATAGAATTTTGCCAAGACAACTCACTCTGCATAACGAACACTCTCTTCCAACAACCTAAGAGATGGCTTTATACATGGACTTCACCAGATGGACAACACCGAAATCAGATTGACTACATCCTTTGCAGCTAAAGGTGGTGGTCATCTATACAGTCGGTAAAAACAAGACCTGGAGCTGACTGTAGTTCTGATCACGAACTTCTTCTTGCACAATTTAGGATCAGACTAAAGAGATTAGGGAAGACCCACAGATCAGCTAGATATGAGCTCACTAATATCCCTCAGGAATATGCAGTGGAGGTAAAGAATCGATTTAAGGGACTGGACTTAGTAGATAGGGTCCCGGAAGAACTCTGGACAGAAGTTCGCAACATTGTTCAGGAGGCGGCAACAAAATACATCCCAAAGAAAGAGAAAACCAAGAAGGCAAAGTGGCTGTCTGCTGAGACACTAGAAGTAGCCCAAGAAAGAAGGAAAGCAAAAGGCAACAGTGATAGGGGGAGATATGCCCAATTAAATGCAGAATTCCAGAGGTTAACCAGAAGAGATAAGGAATTATTTTTAAACAAGCAATGCGTGGAAGTGGAAGAAGACAATAGAATAGGAAGGACAAGAGACCTCTTCCAGAAAATTAGAAACATTGGAGGTAAATTCCAGGCCAAAATGGGTATGATCAAAAACAAAGATGGCAAGGACCTAACAGAAGAAGAAGAGATCAAGAAAAGGTGGCAAGAATATACAGAAGACCTGTACAGGAAGGATAACAATATTGGGGATAGCTTTGACGGTGTGGTCGGTGAGCTAGAGCCAGACATCCTGAAGAGTGAGGTTGAGTGGGCCTCAAGAAGCATTGCTAATAACAAGGCAGCAGGAGACGACGGCATCCCCGCTGAACTGTTCAAAATCTTGCGAGATGATGCTGTCAAGATAATGCATGCTATATGCCAGCAAATTTGGAAAACACAGGAATGGCCATCAGATTGGAAAAAATCAACTTACATCCCCATACCAAAAAAGGGAAACACTAAAGAATGTTCAAACTATCGAACAGTGGCACTCATTTCACATGCCAGTAAGGTAATGCTCAAGATCCTGCAAGGTAGACTTCAGCAATTCATGGAGCGAGAATTGCCAGATGTACAAGCTGGGTTTAGAAAAGGCAGAGGAACTAGGGACCAAATTGCCAATATCCGCTGGATAATGGAAAAAGCCAGGGAGTTTCAGAAAAACATCTATTTCTGTTTTATTGACTATTCTAAAGCCTTTGAATGTGCAGACCATAACAAATTGTGGCAAGTTCTTAGTGGTATGGGGATACCAAGTCATCTTGTCTGCCTCCTGAAGAATCTGTATAACGACCAAGTAGCAACAGTAAGAACAGACCACGGAACAACAGACTGGTTTAAGATTGGGAAAGGAGTACGGCAGGGCTGTATACTCTCACCCTACCTATTCAACTTGTACGCAGAACACATCATGCGACATGCTGGGCTTGAGGAATCCAAGGCTGGGGTTAAAATTGCTGGAAGAAACATTAACAATCTCAGATATGCAGATGATACCACTTTGATGGCTGAAAGCGAAGAGGAACTGAGGAGCCTTATGATGAAGGTGAAAGAAGAAAGTGCAAAAGCTGGTTTGCAGCTAAACCTCAAAAAAACCAAGATTATGGCAACCAGCTTGATTGATAACTGGCAAATAGAGGGAGAAAATGTAGAAGCAGTGAAAGACTTTGTATTTCTAGGTGCGAAGATTACTGCAGATGCTGACTGCAGTCAGGAAATCAGAAGATGCTTAATCCTTGGGAGAAGAGCAATGACAAATCTTGATAAAATAGTTAAGAGCAGAGACATCACACTGACAACAAAGGTCCGCATAGTTAAAGCAATGGTGTTCCCCGTAGTAACATATGGCTGCGAGAGCTGGACCATAAGGAAAGCTGAGAGAAGGAAGATCGATGCTTTTGAACTGTGGTGTTGGAGGAAAATTCTGAGAGTGCCTTGGACTGCCAGAAGATCAAACCAGTCCATCCTCCAGGAAATAAAGCCAGACTGCTCACTTGAGGGAATGATATTCAAGGCAAAACTGAAATACTTTGGCCACATAATGAGAAGACAGGACACCCTGGAGAAGATGCTGATGCTAGGGAGAGTGGAGGGCAAAAGGAAGAGGGGCCGACCAAGGGCAAGGTGGATGGATGATATTCTAGAGGTGACGGACTTGTCCCTGGGGGAGCTGGGGGTGTTGACGACCGACAGGAAGCTCTGGCGTGGGCTGGTCCATGAAGTCACGAAGAGTCGGAAGCGACTGAATGAATAAACAACAAATAGTAAATATCAATAAATATAGCCCATACAAACAAAATATCTTTTGGGGTCCTCCATCATTTCAAAAAGTGGGAAGGGGTCCTGAGAGAAAAAGGTTTACGGAACCCCGGCCTAGAGAACTTGCCATTTTGGTCGGGCTCCTTAAAGATGCTGCCCAACTTGAGATGTTGATTTCCCCCCGCAACCAATTTTGCAAGGCACTCTTTTACATTCCTGATCAAATCATACCTAGACAGAGATACAGATGAACTGAATCCTCCCCTTTCTTCCTTTAGAGTGGCTGAGGGCTGAGGGATCAATGGGCCCTCCTATTCTTCATGTCCAAGGTAAAGTCAGACATTACATAAACGGTAATTTCTGTTTATGCCTCTGAAAACCCACATCCTTAGCTAAACATGGCAACCAATCTGAATTAGAATCCTGATGGTCTGATCTGAACCACTGTGGTATCTTTGTAATGATACAACATAGGTACTTCCTTTAAAACAGAGCAGTGTTTCTCAATGTTGGCAACTTTAAGACATGTGGACTTCAACTCCCAGAATTCCCCAGCCAGCCATGCTCCACATGTCTTAAAGTTGCCAACATTGAGAAACCCTGAAATAGAGGCTCAATAGGTGTTTTAGCCCAGCAGATTATATTGTACTGGATTTCTTTTACAAGCATATTCCAGGAAGCTAACCCAACTCTTAACAGGGCAATCTGATACATTTCTGCACTGAAATTCTCTTTACTGACTTCAGTTAAGCTCATTCCTTGGAAAGGGTGCAAACAGTTGCCGCTTCGGTGGACGCACCCAGCTAGCAAGGTTTAGGAACCAGAAGGCTGATGTCTGAGAGAAGAACATCTGAATGGGGGGGGGAGACAAGTGAGCGAAGGTGTGAGGACCCCTTTCCCATTTTATTGCAAGCCTTCCTGCCTTTGTCTGCAAAACCACTTTTAATATTTGCCCTGTTTGAGTTGTAACTTGACCCAGCCAATATCTAGCTCTTGGAAAGACTTTCAGGCCAGGCGACTCAGCCTGCTTCTTCACTGCCTTGCAGAAGGGGAAAGGGCTGTTGTGATGTGATTCAAGCTGAGAGCTGACCGGGAGGAACTTCAACCATTTGGCACCGAGGGTGAGGGAAAAGTCAACACAGAAGTACCCTTGTTGGCCTCTTCTGGGCTTGCAGAAAATGAGAGGAATCACCATCTCTTTCCTGGCTTGTCATGTGGTCTTGGTCAAAAAGACATTAAGCTTGCTGTCAGAGGGCCAAACCAGCATGCATATTCCTCAGGTCAGGAATCACCCCTGGTGTTGTGAAAGTGTTCAAAGGGATTGCTCCTTGAAAACCAATTAAGAGAGGGGTTATGGGAAAATAAAGTTCTTCATCATGCCTCCCTTCCCTCTTTGACAAGAAAGAAGACGGTGGGGCATTTTTGAATCTTGCCATCTGGTTGCAACTGGGATAATACTCAAGGGATAATATGGGACACCAAGATCTGTCTGCTCTATCCAAACTGGGAAGGGCTGGGAAGAGGCCCTTCAGCTTCTTCCATATTATGGGGTGAAGATGTTTCAAGATGGCTGTCTTCATCTCCTGAGGTAGAATGGCAGTAAGTCTGGGACCCGTCCTTAGGATACTGCTGACAATTTCACGAACCTCCCCTATTCAACAATACACTTATTTACAATGGGTAGAAAGAGCACAGAAGTCATTCCTGTCTTCTCCCTCTTCAGAACCCTGAGATACAGGGGATGCCCCAGACCAATGCTCTGATACAAAAAGGACCTGTTGTTCTTCACCCAGAGGATCATCTACCACTCACTGTCCAGCCAGCTGGTCTCCCATTCTTCGTGCTTTGGAAGCAGCTGTTCCAGGAAGTGGCTTTGGATGGTGATGGTAGATCCCTTGGCTGTTTGTCATTGCACCAAATAGTGTCAGCCTAGGTGGGTGGGTTGTCCTTGGATTCAAGGAAGACAGGACAGAATGGAGTGGAAATACCTAGACTCATTTAAATTGCATCCGTCACCCAGCACCAGTCAAATTGGATGGGGTAACAGCTGATCTTGAGGGACAATGTTTCAGAGAGCAGATGTGAGCAAGCATGGCAAAATAAACATAGTGATTGGACCAGAGATGGAAGTCACTCAATAGGAACCATCTGCAGAAAGTAGAGAAAGACAAAACGTAGCCTGTGTTTTCTTTGAAAGTCAGTCAAGAAGAGGCTGGATTCTAGTGTTTTAAAGGATTTTTGCACCCTCTTCCCCCTCCCTCCCTTTTTAACAATAACAACAAGCAGAGGAATCCTTTGAAAAATTCCAAGTGCAGTGTTGTTCTTATCTTCACATGATCTGCAGCTGTAACAGTTTTGAGCGTCACCATAAAAACCAGACTGTGCTGAGACTAGTGCGTTAACCGGCAATGCAAACTTCATCCAGTTGGCTCTCCTAATTTTTTAAAAAGCCTTTTCTCAGTATTATTGCATTTTGCCGAAAAGATTCGGAAAGATGAAGCAATGAAAATCTGTAGTGCAGCTGCCCGGAATTAAAGCACAGATGAAAATATTTTGTAAAATTGGAGAGTGAAATACTGTCAATGTGAAGCAGGAGGAGGCTAAAATTTTGTCTCTTGGAAGCTGGAAGTAAGTAAGAGGGGAATGCTTCTAGACATGTACAAAGTACATTTGTGGAAATAAGATAGTGGATTTACATCTGTGAACCATACATACATGTGGCTTAACACGTGATCTTGGCAATTGTAGGTTTTGTCTTAGAGGACAAAGCAGAATGACCTTTTTAAAAACAGTAGGGTTAGAAATTTGAACCCAGGGCTCCTGTTGGCTTCTGAGTCAGGCTCAATTTAATGTGAATTATGATAACATGGTGATGTGTCAGGTTTTGAATTCCATCCTGTTGGTGCCCTGGTGCTTTATGCTTGATGTTGAGAAGCAGATCTCCTTAGGGAACCTTTCATGATTGAGAATATATTGGGATTCAAAAAAAAAAAAAAAAAGTTAAATAGGAATAGCAGTGGCATCCAAAAACCACAGGTTGCCTTAGCAAGAATTAGTTTAAATGATGTACAAATGTTAGTAACCCAATTTGTCATCAGCTATAAGAACAGCAGTGAGAGCCAGTTTGGTGTTGTGGTTAAGGCACTGGGCTAGAAACTGGGAGACCGGGAGTTCTAGTCCTGCCTTAGGCACAAAGCCAGCTGGATGACCTTGGGCCAGTCATTCTCTCTTAGCCCTAGCAAGGAGGCAATGGCAAACCACTTCCGAAAAACCTTGCCAAGAAAACTGCAGGGACTGGTCCAGGCAGTCTCCGAGAATTGGACACGATTGAATGGATTAAAAAAGAAAAATAATTGCTAATACTCCATTGCGTTAAAGTAGGGTCAAAAAAATTCAAGATATTGGCCACAACGCTATGATTGAAGCTCTGCCTGTTTTTTTCTGTGTGTCAAAAATGGGTAGAGCTTCAATCACGCCATCATTTCTGTCATCTTGAAGTTTTTGACCATGCCCTGCAGACACTCCTATTTACCTCGAAGGAAGGCAGCCCTAAATTTAACACAACACTCCCAAAGAATGAGGAGAAAGTAAAACAAATCCTGTCTTCATAACTATATTCACAGCGGATGTAAGACCAACTCACCAGTTGAAAAGTAAATTATTTGGGGGCAGAATTCAGTGTCCCTTTTAACAGCTTCCTGCCCTTCTGAGGCAGGAAGCACACAAACACTACTGTATAAATCCTCCAATAGCTTTAAATAGTATAAACAAAAGGGGAAAAAAACAACAACCTGGAAACACCAAACTCCGGAGCCAAATGTGGGAAATAAATTAGAAGATTAGCCTCGACAACATAAGACTAGTTTGGGCCTTTATTTCTTTAATTAAATAAAGCAGCAGAAGAAAATGAAATGGTCAAAAAAGGAAGAGAGAAAAAGAAAGCTAACGAATTCACATGCATGCGTACACACACACACACACACACACACAGTCTTCTCAAGCTCTCTCTCTGTAAAGTTTTACACAACCCTTTCAATAAAGAATGACCACATTTCATGCAAAAGCTACATTTGTAAGCACCTCCTTCGTAAGTTACATGTAACCCAGGAAAAGGGGCCACAAATCTATCTTTCCAACGTTGAAGGACAAGGCTTTTAGCCATAAGGCCCCCGAGAATCCATTTCCGTTGTCCAGCTGTCTGTTTCCACGTAACGGGTATGGTGTTCAAAAGAATATGGATGTCCGAATATATGAAAGCCCATTTCAAAGTCATTTTAATATGTGTAATCACCCTTTCTAGAATAAGACAGTTCAAAACATTGCCAAATCATGTTTTAATGATGTGTTACTCATCAACGTGACCTCCTCTCTTCGGACCATCACCCTACACAAAGGGTGTCCTTCTCCTCCAAAAAATTGTTAAGGATAGCCGCTGACCCCAAAAAATCCCACCCTGTTGAAGATATTTATATGCCACATGCTTCCAAAATTGCTGAAAATCAATGGGTTAATATTCCGCCGTGTTGTAAGTGGGAAACAGGTATAAACTCTAGTGCTGTGCTTCTCAACCTCGGCAACCTTAAGATGTGTGGACGTCAACTCCCAGAATTCCCCAGCCAGCAAGCTGGCTAGGGAATTCTGGGAGTTGAAGTCCACACATCTTAAGGTTGTCGAGGTCAAGAAACCCGTTCTAGTGTAAGCATTAGATTCCCCCCTAGCCAAGAAAAGAAATCCTTAAATTCCTGGCTGGGGAGCTGGGAACCTCTTTTCCTTTTCTGCCTCTCCCTGCAAATGTTAAGTGGGTCTTTTGACTTCAGAAAGGTTGCCCGCCCTTGCTTTCTAATAACAGCAAAATAAAACAAGAAATGGGCATTTCTGAAACTGTCAAAAGGCAGGCTGAAAGCAGTGCTGAAAGGCAGGGCTTGCTGAGATGCCATCAGAATCTTCCTGTCAAAGAGTATTTTAAATCCACAGGTAATTTGAATGCTGAATGCAGAGACCAGCTCCTTGTTAAACGATTTGCTAAAGTAAATCATTTTTTGCCTGTCTGACAGGCAGGGGCAGGGATGGGGCGGGGGCTGAGCTTTATTCCACAGATTTCTTTTTGTTTGCACATTCTTTGGCAAAGTAAGAGACCAGGCACTTCTTAAAATTATAAAATATTCCTTTCCAAAACTAAATGATGAGTGGTGATATCTGAAAAAACAGCGCAGGCTACTGTATCAAGTTGGAATGTCTCCCTTACCTCACCCACCCTTAAGAGGGTTAAACATGATTTGGGAGATCAAAAAAGGGAAAGGGAAGAAGATTAGGAGACCCAATTTCCATGCTGACAACATTTCTTTAATAGACGAATAAGGGGGAAAAGAAGGGGATTTCCAGCCAAAATCTTTCCCCTTCTTTTGTGTTAACATCTAGCTCAGCCTTTTTTGACTCTCTGTGAGGAGGGGTCATAATTCTCCAAATTCCCCAGACGGCATCTCCATTTCATCGTAATCTATCTCAGTTGCCTCCGTGCGGGGAAGGTAGATCGGTGGCATAATTCTAGCCTGTAAAAAGGTTAACTGTTTTCTGTACTTGTCTACCCCTGAAGAGTCATAAATTTTGGAACGCGAGCCTTTTTATTCATGCCGACACACGCTCCTGACTCTCTTGTGACTTTAACAAAATGAATATTATTTGTAAGATTGCCAGGGCTTCTAGAATCAGGGACTTGGAGCTAGAAGAGGCCACTGAGGCCATGGCAGTCCAGCCCACTGCTCAGTGCAGAAACCCCAGTGAAAACGTCCCCAAGAAGTGGCTGTCCAGCTGTTTCTTGAATGCAGCAAGCAAAGGGGAATCCGTCAGCGTTCTTGGTAATTTGTTCCCTAAGAAGTACTCTTATCATTATGATGTTTTTCGGAACATTGGTCAGGAATCTGCCTGTAACTTCAGACCGTGCTCTGTATCCTGCACAGTTGACCTCATGATTGCATTCTGACTCCAGAATTAAAGACAATATAGGTAGTCCTCGCTCAGCGACCATTCGTTTAACGACCATTCAAAGTTACGACAGCACCAAAAAAGTCCTTGCAGTTGTGACCGTCACAGTGTCCCCATGGTCACGTGATCAAAATTCAGGCGCTTGGCAACCAGCTCACACTTATGACGGTTGCAATGTCCCAGGATCACGGGATCGCCATTTGTGACCTTCCCAGCCAGCTTCCAACAATTGTTTAACGACCACATTATTTGCTTAACAACTGTGGTGATTTGCTTAATAATCGTGGCAAAAAAGGTCATAATATCAGCGTGTAACTCACTTAATGGCTGCATCACTTAGTGATGGAACTTCCAGTCCCAATTGTGGTCATTAAGCGAGGACTACCTGTATGTCATAGAGCATGACCAGATGGGTTATGAATGTCCTCACCCTCCCTTTGGGCTTTCCAGAAGCAACAATTTAGTCACTGTTGGATCAAGATGCTAGACTACGTGGCCTTGGATGTGATTCAGCATGACTGTTCTCATGGCTGTAAATCCCAAATAAATTTCCCCAGGTGCCTAGATATTGACAGGCCAAGTTGCCTGGCATCTTCACAAAATCCTGTTTTTTTCCCCAGGTAATTGTCAGAAAACTCCTTTTTTTAAAAAAACAACAACCCACAACCTCAGCAATTTTAAGGGTGAGAAGCAGATGTCTGTAGACTGGTAGGTCTGTAATTCTTTTGTGACAATCAGAAGCAGCTGACGGGTGTTTTCAGGACTTATTGGATACCTGCCAGAACCCTAACTTCATGCTGCAGACATGCCAATCTGCCATGGCTTTTGACTCCTCTGAAACCTGAAAAATATGTTATCTCATAAAAGATGGGGGCCTGGGGAGAATGGAACATCACTAAAGGAAGCACTTAACTGATGACATTTCTATCTTATTATCAAAGACTTATGATTAAAAATGTATTGCTGAGCTTGGTAAGAATGGGAAGCGATAGTCAAATACAATAATGTTGCTCACCTATTGATTTTCCTAAAATGTTATCACATATATAAGACATAATTCAAGGATTTCGTATGATTTGTATGGGCATTGTTTCTGTAGTCCATACAACCAAAACCATTATGCAGATCTTATTATTCTCAAAACCTAGATGGGGTGATAAGACTCAAACAACAGCAGCAACAGCAGCATCTTACTTCATTGCTATAGTAAAATTTGAGCCTGCTTCTGAAAGTTACATAAGGATGCAAGTACAACCATGAAGAAGACAGTATGAGTTATGTTTAAGAAGGCTCTTCCAATCTCTCTCTTAAGATATGACTTACAATATGGAATGCCCTGTCCAGGGTTCCCTCTTGTGCCATTTATGGTCAATAAGCACTCTCAACAGGTTGTTCTGGTTTGAAAGAGGAAATTGAAGAAGCCTAGGCATATAAAAACCAAATGGAGGCTCTCAAAATGAGAACTAGGAAGGAGAAGCTCTCTTAAACCAGGTCATACCATCTTGTACCAGTATGAACTTCTCTGGTTGAGACTGGTTCACTGGGATTTCAAGCTGAAGGCAGCTTGAGTTTTGGATTTTTCACTTTCAGATTTCTCTTTCCCTTAATTTAGGACATTTAGCCTTTCCTTCTCTGCCTCCTAGGAGAGTCTCCAAGAGATCATCTGGAATTCCCTTCCCAAAGGCAGAGGCCATGGCTGTGACCTTGGAGGGAAAAAGGGGACATCCTATATCTTCTTATGCTTCCCCATCAGCCTCTGGACCTACTTTGTTCCAACATTTGGAAGTTGCCTTGTAAGAAAGCTTCCAAAGGGAGGAGGGTGTGATGGGAGAGATTTTTACACACCAACCCTCACTGTGTCCTGACCCAATGGAAAAAGGAAAACAGCTGTTGACATGGTCTACACGTATCCCTTCCAGTTGTTTATACCAGGGGATATACTGATGGGAGCTTGGGTTGGGTGGGATGGATGGATCCTGTCTGCTATCCAACTTCCATTTGGTCCCCTATCCCCCCTATTTCCATTTCCTACCTGGGAATAGCAGAGTCAGTAAGGGATTGATATAGAGGACCTCTCCGCTACCACGGTCCTTCCAAACATGATAGACTACATTTCCTATCATACTCAGCCAGCATTGTTTAGAAGGACAAAGGAAAAGAAATCCAGAAAGATAAATGTCAACAGAATACCAGCTGTTTTCTAAGTTATTCCCATTTGGGAAGGAATCTGAAGGTCACAAGTCTCCCAGAACAAATTTGTCCATTCTTCAAAGAAATAGAGCACTTGGGAACAATTTTGCCCAAGAGATGTGGTTGTCAGCCATCATGCGAAGGAGAAAATTGATGTGTTTTGCTCCAGAGATTTTTAAGGTAGAAGGTTCTGATGAACTTCAGGGAGACAGCTTAATAACTGAGGAGTCAATAACATCAAGTTCGAATGTTAAAATCTGAATTGTAGACTATCTGCTCTCTCAAGGACTTTAATAAAAAAAGAGGAATGCATTGCTTCTCAGATCTGCTGGAGAAAAGATTTAGCTTTGGAAAGGAAATGTAAATTGTAGATCTTTGCCCGGCATCTCTTCAAAGTCGGGCATTGTCTTTTGTCTGCTGTCTGCTCTTGAGTGGACTCTAGCTTTCTAACCTATTATTTCCTCAGCTTCTTTATGCAGATATGTTAAATGGACTGGCCTACACACTGGGCAGGAAGTCCCCTATTCAGCTTAATCATCTCTCTGTGTTATACTTAATCCAATATTTCTTAGAAGCGACTTCTCTGGTTTACTTTGGTCTTTTTTTAAATGGACAATTCTATTTTTTTAATTGACGAGGACATCTTGCTTTGAACTTCTGCAGTGAACACTGGATTCTCTAGAAGATACCAGTTTCTCTTAGGACTAAGCCTTGAGCATGGGTGTTCCTTGAAAATTTCAGCAAAGGGCTGAATTACACATTACATGGTAATACAGATGAAATGGATTTTTCTCCCCATCTCCTAATGGGCACCAGAGGAACCAGAAATGAATCATGTATAAACATAATATAGTGAGTGAGAAAGGCCATGTTTCTTTGGAGAAGCCATACTTGTTCACAAGAGAACCCAAACTTCCATGAAGAAATCCCAGTTTGGGGCTCTGGCATCTCCAGGCAGCAGTGCTAGGAAAGTCCTTCTCCAGCTTGGACTGTGGAACAAAGGAATCTACTTCTACTGAGTTTAACTAAGGATCTCTTGATTCCATCATAGTCAACACTAACTGACAGAAGAGCCCAGAAATTCAGGGGGATTTATTTTCCAGACTTATCTCAAACTGGGGATTGAATTTTGGACCTCCTGAATTTAAAGGAAGTGTTTATTCCTGAGCAAGTCCCCAGTTGAAAACCAGCTGGGTTACAAACTGGAATTCTCTTCCAGAGAGAGTCCATCAGGTGGGAATGAGAGGATTAGCAATTTCCTCCTCATCTTCCTCAGCAAGTGTTGCCTTCTTAGAAATGATATTCAGTCATCATATTTATCAGCTGCTGGACCTCTACAGATTGTCTGATTCTGCTTTAAACCCATCCAAGGTGACAACCATTACTACCTCTTTTCGAATTGGAATCTACGGTTCCCCATTGCAGCAACTGAGCCTGGATGTTAGAGGAGCATGGAGTTGCAAAGATCTTAGGCCCAAGCCAATCTGGGGTCTTCAAAGTGGATGTTGGAGCAGATAGCACAGGTCAAGAGCAGATAACTGGAGCATCTCAGCATAAGGCAGCTTTGTACAGTAACAATTCCAGTTACCTGCTGTTCTCTGGTTGATCCTGTTTGACTTTTAGGCATCTGGAAGCCTATGCTGGATGTGTAATAGACCAACCGTTGACTCATCCCTTAAAACATATAACCAAAACATATAATTTTATTTTCTTTCTTTTTAAAGTCCCCAGAGTGAAATTAGATCTTTGTATTCCTCACTGCCAACCCTACACTGGAAAAGTCCAAGATTGGGCTATAAAGTCACAAGGCCAGAGAAAGTAAACCTGGGAAGACAAGTCTTCCATCTGTTCATCAATACTGAAGCCCAACTGGGTGCCATTTTAATGACTCTGAACACTCCCCGTTGTTCCCAAGCCCTGGAGGACATATGGTCTCTTTCCTTCTTTTAACTGTGGTTTTTCTTGTTTTTGCCAGTTGGTGTCCTGCCTCTAATGTATTTTAATGTATTTCGTGTGTGTGCAAGTTTAACTCAGGATAGTTCTTAGCTGCTAATGGTGGAGGCAAATGTCAGGCATCTTGAAAGGTCGAGCGGGCTGAAAAAAAAATCTCCAAGACCTTTGTACGTGCTTTTGTATTTGCTGGGAAATCTCCTTTGCCCTGATTAATAAGGATTCCCTAGTGAACCTACAACTAGATATCACAAAATATAATTTTGCACCATATCAATCCACGGATGATAAATGGATAGTTAGTTGCCAATTCTGCACCATCGTTCAACTTCCTGCCTTCCCAGAGGTATTACAAAGGTTGTGCAGAGTTCAGGTACCCAGTATGGGTTGTCCAACATGTTCAGCTTTAGCCAAAACCTTTTCAATTATCTGAGTGCATTCCTTGCAGAATTCCATTCCTCTGAAAGCTTAGATGAATAGGGTTTCTGTGATGTTTGACACATGCATTGCATGCGTCCTAAATCAGTTGAACATGGTCGCGGCGGGGTTCAGGACAGGGCCTCTTTAGGACTAGCCAGAATATACTGAGTGTGTCTTGGGAAACCCAGACATTCCTTTACAGTTGCGTGTACAAAGAAAGAGAAAGTTGGGAATGGAGGCTCACCTTTGGTGAAGGCAACTTGTCCACCATTACTCCACATGAGCTTCTGAGAAGCCCAGAATTTCCCTTTAATCTAACTGGCAGTGAAAGGAAGTGATGGAGCTATCAAGGCTCAGTGATCGAAAATACGGACGGCCCAGCCAGAATCCCTGGTAGCCTGAGTGTAAAAATAATAAATAATAATAGCACTTGGCTTCAGGCTTTGGAGAATCGGTTGCCCATGATGAGAGACTAGAGGTGTGCAGGTGTGGCTCCTAGCAGCTCCATGGCCAGTAGTGAGGAATGCTGGAATTTGTGGTTCAGCACCATCTGAAGGGCCACACATTCCCTCTCTGACCCAGAAGCACTGAGCAGGATAACTTATGGTGTGACTGACAGTAGGCAGCTTTTTGCATTTCTACCATGAATCTTTCTGATAACCCCGCAGCTAAGAACTCATGTTCAGGGGGAAAAAAAGAGAAAGAGAAAGAGGGAGAAGATTCTGCCTCTCCATGACTGAGTATGTGCAAATAAATAATTCCTCACCATAGCAAATGAGCATCTAAGGGAAGGACTTGGCCTTTTGCATAGCTCTCCAAAACGCATTTTTGTTCTACCAGCCCAATTCTAGCTCACTCTGAGGTCTTAGAAGACTTACAGAGATCCCAGTTGGCTTTCCAAATGTGAATTATCTGCTTTAAAGAGAGGGAGAGGAGGCAAGAGGGAAAGTATAAAGGATATTTATTTAAGTAGCTGCAGTGCAAAGGTTTCTTGTAGACCTCTGCAATTATGACCCCTAGGGAGAAAGAGATGTACTCGAAAGGCAGTTCCTACTGGGGTTAATTCGTTCCAGCCCTGCCCAAATTATGTTCTGTAGGATCCAGAAGCTTACAGGCTGCAGACTGAAAAAAATCCAGGATTGTATGAAACTGAATTCCCTGAGCTTTTCACAAGTTAATGGCTGTAGTGAGCTACTGTCTGCACTAACTCTACAGAGTGCAGAAATCTAGATGGCCACAAGGTGGTAGCGGAGGCACACAGCACTCCAACTCTTTGTTGACATCTGGTGGTTGTCCACAATCTTTGCAGCCCAGATGTGAAAGCTCTTATTTACACATCCTGATTGCTCCCATCATGGGTGGTGAAATTAATTTCCTTTCCTCCCTCCCTCCATGCTTAAAACACACACACACATGCAAATACACCACAACCACTATGGCTGGAGACACTGAAAGCATAAATCCAGAAAAATTGCTGCCCCAGATGCTGATCTCCAAGTTCCAGGGCTGGGCTAGGCAAAAGAGTTTCCAAGCAAAATGTGTTCTATACAAACAGTAAATCAGCTGGTATTCTGCCAAGCAGTTAATTAGTTAATTCATTAATTAATGCCAAATGTTTTTCTTCATGAACAGCAATCAAAAGTAGTGCCCCCTTCACTAAAAAACCCCCCAGCAGGGGTGACGTTTAAAACAAGTATGAAAACTCAGCAGATCCCCTTATAAGAAACGTTTTTAAAAAAAATAAAAATCTAATCACAACTTAGAAACTCGATGATACCAATTCAGGAAGGCATCGTCTTTCGCCAAGGTACTTTACCCAAAGCTTGGATGAAGAGATGTGGCTCCAAAGACCTGCTCCAAAAGGAGAATCTCACGGAATGGGACCCAAAGAACAAGGAATGTTATGGGAGGTTGAAGATGTGGACTTCCTTTGCACAGCCTCTGCGTCTCATTCGTGAAATTTTAGAGGGAGGGAGGCAGTTTCCAGACTGCACCCCTTTCCAGCTGGGACTCACTCACATTTCCCCATTTGTTTATTTACGCCCCCCCACCCAAAGATAGGAAATGGAGATATATTGAGGTTGTAGTAAGGTCTAAGGTTATGGATGAACAATCTCTGCTGGTTATATAGGAATGGTGCTCTATCAATACATAAACTGCCACTGCTGGGTGAAACATTATAAGCCTCCAGGGTAGGTTGCAGATGATTAATTAGGGTGCATCATCATTAAAAAAAAATACTATCTCCCTGAGAACTTCCAACAGGACTGGAGTGGTGACCAGAATTGTCCGTGGGGACTTCATCCTGAAACGGTATTGTATTCTGCCATCTTGTGGCCAAGAGGAAGAAATCAGTAGGAAAGTTGTCAATAGTGTAATCTGTATTTTACAGAGACAGTTTTGATTTGGGTGGGAAAGCAGGCTGTCCTCAGTGGTTTGGGACTAATTCTGGATTTGCCTCTTTGGAAAGCACAACTGTATAAGGATAAAGATGGGCCATCCACAGAGGCATGCCCTCTGCTCCCCACCCCAGTGATTTAATAGTGATGGAAAACGAGCCTGAGGCTGGTTGCTAGAATAGGGGTGAGGCACTTCCCTTCCTCTGGATGTTGCTGAACAACAATTCCCAGGAGCCTCGGCCAGCACGGTTGCACAGCTGGAGTTGCCGGCTTCTGGAAGGTCAACTCATCCATCCATGTACTAGTGGAAGAGAAGAGTCAGCAAGAAGAGTGGCTAGAGGGGCAGTTTGGGTAATATTCTAGGCCCTGTTTTTTGTGGCTGGTCCCCCAGGACTGTTACTCCACCGAGAATAATAATTTTGATATCCAGGTTTGGGGAACTGTTGGAGGAGGGCAGACCAACTGGGGAGAGGGAGGAAGAGTGAACGGTTCAAAGTGGAAAAAGAAAGAAACAGCAATGGTGGATGAGGAAATAGAGATGCATCTACTTTCTCTGAAGTTGGCTTGACTTCCTTCCTTCCTTCTTCAAGTGTTGCTGCAACGACAAAGCTTGTGCTGGATGGGGTGTGCTCTCTGCATCTTCCTGTTGCTCCCCCTGAGTCTGTTTTGGTTTCTTTTATTCTTTCCTGCTTCTTGTCTCCATGTGTATTCCCAACGTAGGGGCTTTCTTGTCTCCATGCCGCATCTTTGCCACTGAGTGCAAAAGGGTAGGAATGGTTTCTTCTCTCCTCACCAGCCCCGCGTCCCAACTGCCAGAAGGGGATAGCATTTGAGAATGTAAAAATAATAAAATAAAATAAAATAAAATATGGAGGTATTAATTGCTAGATTTTGCTTGCAAGATCTCTACTCCAATGCCATCATGGTAATAATTTCCAAGCCAGGTGGCCACACGCCACTCTCCAAACCAAAGCAATTAAGAAGTGCAGCAATTTTCTCCAGGAGGTTAGTTATTTTATAGCCAATTATCAGGGCAGCGTCACCCCACTTTGAACTGTGTGTGAAGTAAGGCCAACGTTTGCATCTGGATTTTCAATAGATTCCCTGTAGCTTCAGCCATCAAGCCTATTCATCTCTCTCTCTCCCGGCAGGAAAACAGTTATGGCTTCCACCTGCTTCCCGCCATTTAACTCCTCCCTTTGTAAAGGAGTGAAAGATAAACGGGAATCTTTCTAGGAAGAGGGATTCATGGGCTGAGAACTTCAGCAGGATGAAGTCTGATGGGTAGGAGAAATGCATCACCATCTTGGAATGAATATATTTTGAATCAGGAGCTCAGACCTGATATAGTCCAAGGACATTCCATTGCATTAGATCCAGACACTTGGAGACACAGAGAGAAAAACAATGAGAGCTAAAGGGTAGAAAACAGGGTTAGGCAACATTGCATCCCTGCCTCCCTGGATCTTGATTGGTTTTTAGATTCTTTGGATTAACAAAAAAATATCTAAAGCCCCGGCACATTGTTTGGGCAGACAGCTGGTACCAAAGACAACTGATCTGTACAATGCAATTAGCAAGATGTTCCTCAAACACCAAGGGTAGTTGAGGTCAAGAAGGCTGATGTTTAGAGCTTAGAATCTTCAGATATGGAAACAAGGGAAAGGGAAGGAGAAGAAGAAGAGGAGGAGGAGGAGGAGGAGGAAGAAGAATGGAAGAAAGACAGCTGGTGTCCTGGTGAGGGGACCAGTTGAAATACTAGTTAGCTCCCTGATTCCATTCTCTCATCTGAGCTCATTTTTGGAAAGGAACATCTCAGTTAAAAACATGTATGCATGCTTCCATTTTCCAAGTGTTCCAAAGGACATCCAGATCTATTCACCAGGGTTACCATGAGATGTGGTGCTGGTTACCAGCTTGGTTGACTTCAAAAATGGGTTGGACCAATTCATGGAAGTCCTGGGGATCAAATGGCAGTGTGATTGCCTTTGAAGACAATCTGCTGGGAGATTAATGGGCTTCCCTATGCAGTTGGTTGGTTGTGAGAATGGACTGCTCAACTAGATGGGCCAGGGGTCCAATTCAGCAGGGCACAGCTTATGTTCTTACATTCTTATTCCTTGGAGGGTAACAAATAAGAGATATTAATGCCGACAATCCATTCTCCCTGTTCATAAAATAATTTTGCCAGAGTTCACTCAATACACTTGGCTAGGGTTTGCTTAACCATGGTCCTCTGAATCAACAAACACCGACTGGTTTACAAAACCTGCTAAATTGAGCATTCTTTTATTTGCTTGTGTGCTAGATCATATCCAACCTTTACTCCCAAAGCTCAAGGTAGTATATGTCATATTCTATCTTCCTATTTTCCCCCACAACGATCTGAGGTAGGTTGGGCTGAAAGAGAGAGTGACTGGCTCAAAGATCCTCAGGCAGCTTCATGGCTGAAGGTGGACGTGAACCTGGGATGCTTTGGGAGCAGTCCAACACCTTCACCTCTCCACTTTCCCAATCTACCTGGGCTGGGTTCATCCAGCATGGTAAACGGCAAACAAGTGTGAAGTCAATCAACTTCTTTTTAAGTTTGCAAAGTGCATTTTTCTTTTGCTGCACAGAATTGATGATGGAGTCCTTGGTGCTCTCTGAGCTTGGTGGTTGGCTTGCAGACGTTTCATTACCCAAGTGCCCTGATGATGTTGCCTAGCTGGGTCATGAAACGTCTGCATACCAACCACCAAGCTCAGAGAGCACCAAGGACTCCACAGTTCAACCCTGAGCTACAGAGATTCTCTTCTATTAGAACTGATGATCTTGGTGACAGTCCTCTTAATGATTAAAGTCTACATTTTTTCCTAAAGCCTGAAAAAACAATTCCAGAATTAACTTGGAATTGAAGTCAGTCATGCTTTACATATAATTGCATCTGTAAGAAAGCAAGGGTCAGGAAAAGCTTTCTTCATTGTGAAAGGAAAGGAAGTGTGAAGAAATTCACAGGCCCAGTTCCTCCACCCAGTGAAAGTTCTAATGAAGACCTTCGGCACACACCCCTTTCAAAAAATAGAAGCGCTTGAAGTGTGCGCCACACAAAGAAATTCCTCCTGTTAAGATTTGTTGAATGGTGGGCATTTTAAATAGTCAAACCAATTTGGAAAAGGTTTGGGTATTCACTAAGCTCAGGGTTTATACCTCCCCTTGTGACCCTTTTCTCTTTTACATTCATATAAAATGTATTATTCTGTGTGATGATTTTTTTTTTAACAAGATGGAAATGTAAATGTCACAGATTGAAAAATAGCTGGGCCATAAATTGGCCTAAGTTGATTTTTTTGCATTGGTAGTTAACAGCCAATTGGGAATTATAGGGGTGGGGGGCTGTGGTGGTGGTGGGGAAGGAAAGGGCAGGTTTTAGGTGAAGGACTTATTTTAGAAAAATGAGGCTAAGCACATAATATAGGGGAATTGATATCCAGGTAAAACATCTTCAGTTTAATAAGTAGCTCGAGTGGCATAATTTTATGCCCTGTGAAATGTCATAAAGTGCTGTAACACGAATACAATTGGAGCGCCATTACAGAAATCACAGGGCTTGCTAAGGCTTTGTGTTCGTCTGAAGAACCGTTTACCAAGTTCAGCAGGGATGTTGCAAAGCTGCAAAAGGGACAGAGAAGAAGAACAACTGAAAAGGAACATCATCTGGAACGCCGAGATGTGTCCACCCCACACACTTTAACCCAGCTTGAAGATCTAGAAGTTGCAAAGCAGATGCGGGGAAGAAATTCCTCTGAGGGTGGTGATTCGCACTCCCCAAAGCAGACAGAATAGGATTTGTGAGGTCTTCATCTTTGAGAATACTCCCAAGGGCAGGACAGCTGTTCTACAAACCAACCCCAATTCAGTAATCTGAGATTGCAAAGATAGCCTTTCTAATGAGTTAATCAACGTGCTTGGGTGCTGATAGGCAGAAGGGCAGTGCTTCTCCTTGCAAGGAGAAAAAGGCTTTTCACACATCCAGCTAATCTCATTTCCCCCCCTTCATATCTTACTACATTTTAAAGTGTGGTACTTACATATGTAGGTGCTGTAATGCAACCAGTGTTCCCCCTTTCCCCTTGCTTTTTCTTGGCATTGGCGATTGTCACGCATATATCCCATGGAGGGGGTTAAAATCTGGGACTTTTGTCCCCCGTTCTTTCTTCAGCAGATAGATTTGGGTTTCTCTGCTGCAAACTTTATCACAGATGCCCAGGCATCCCTAAACTCTGGTACCTGTTCAGAACAAACCCTTGCAAAGCCCCTGATGGGGTTCCAGAAAGGCCTGTTTTCTTATTAGCAAGGCCAAAGGCTGGAAGAGAGATTTGGGCAGGAAGAGGGGTTTCGCAGTGCCATCTGACAAAATGACAGGATTGGTCATTGGTCGCTACTGGAGTAAGGCCTGCCTTGTAATTTTAACCCTTCCTGAGTGGCCATCTCGACCAGATCCTCCCACGCTTGGCTCCCTTGACTCTGCATTTATGGTGGATCACGATGTGCTACTCCGTTAATGAATGTTTCTAAACACCCACAAATGTTGGCCATGGAAGTGTGTGCCCATTTCTTCCTTTTCTCTTGTTCTACTCCCCCTCCCCACCTTACTGCTTGGTGGAAAAACAATTGAGCATTTCCACTTAACATTGGGGATGCCATTAAAAGTTATTCTGCCATGAATGTTATATCAAACCCAATTACTCAAGTGTATGGCATCCTCCTCCCCTCCCCTCCCCTCCCCTCCCCTCCCCTCCCTTCCATGCTGTGGCATTTCCTTTTCCCTGAAAACACTCCTTCACTCTCTCTAGCAATTAACTGCTTGAACGGTATAATAAGGAAGCAATTAAGAGGTGACAGAGAGAAATTAACACTCCATTTCACATTAAAGGCAAGTGAGTATCCATGCCATTGTGAGTTAAATCTGTCCTTGAAAACCTGTAGTTTTGAACATGCTCTTCCCCCTCCTGAATCAGAAGCAAGCTCCATGGGTGCCCCCTTCTTTCTGTCCCCCCTTTTTTGTCTAGAAAATCTGAAAATAGATGATAACTAATTGGGTGCTGTCTGCTTAAGTAGGCTGTATTAATTGCAGTTTGCTGTCCTGCGAAGTGCCAGGGAAAACAAAGTCTTTACAACGTGTAAGAAGAATGTGGTACCAACCTTGCTTGGATGTGCGCTTTGTTACACCAGGATCAAGTCTGGAGGACAGTGTGGATTTGGGACAGATCGTATATAATGGATCACAGCTATCAGGACACCTGCTCATGCCCAGTCTGTGGAAATGTTTTTTTGGCCAATAAGAAGGGTTCTGTCAAATACAGATGCCCGGCCACAGTGCTGGTAACTGATGCATCATTTGAACGGGCATGCAAAGAGTTGACATGCCTGTTCAAAGCACCTCAGCACCTCTGCTTTAACCCTGAATGCTGTTTCTCAGAATGATCCAGGTGTTTGCGGAAGCTCTTCAGTAGCGTTTTAGGAAGTTCAAAGTCCCCTGTGAGATCTTCAGTAGCAGTCCTGTTCCCCAAGCTCTTAAACCAGAAGAATTCAGCAACCCGGTCAATCGTATTGTGCAAATGCTGCCCAAAACTAGCCTGGTGAGCTTGTCTGTTAGACCTCCAGGTAGGTCAGATGACGCAGAGATGCCTTGAAAGTAGAGCTGAACGTAGGCTGTTCCCGTTGTAAGCCTAGTGTACACAAGGAGGAATTGAAAGGTTAGTTGACTGAATTAACCAGGGCTAATACTTAAAGCTGCCTTAAATATTTCATTCACTTCTGCTTTGGAGACAAAGCAGTACTAACTCTGTGGATGCTTACTTTTTCCACTCCTCTCCATTGTTTTCCCCACATCTGTTCCTCCTTCTTCTGTGTCTTTGTTTCCTTTAGGACTTCTTAACGTATGACCAGCCACTTAGGGATCCTGTAGTGAATAGGACATCACCACAACTGCGTTACAGCTGATCAAATTTAGCTCCATAGTGTTGGAAGCTTTTAAGACCATTTTCAAGGTCAGTAAGTGAAAACAACTTCCCAAACAGCCACTCATTTTTTTTAGGAGCTATCACACCATTATCAGGAAGTTACTTACATGAGATGACTGAGCTTCCTCCTTCTCTCTTGTTTCAAGAAATGCCTGGCTACCACTTCAAGAGATAATTCAGCTGCTTAAAGCCATCGGCAACATTAATGGGGACAAAAACATCTGGGACAGCGCACCGTGAGGACACTGGATTGTTTTTGGAGGATCTCATGGCTTCTAACGTTGCTGCTAAAGAGGATCGTTGGAACCATAGATGGAGCAGCTTTAATGAGACTCAAGAAATTAGAATGGTTACTATTACAGGTAGTCCTCGCTTAACAACCACAATTGGGACTGGAATTTTGGTTGCTAAGCAAAGTGGTCATTAAGCGAATCCAACCTGATTTTGCAATCTTTTTTGTGGCGGCTGTTAAGCGAATCACTGTGGGCATTAAGCGAACCACATGGATGTTAAGCGAGTCACATGGTTCCCCATTGAATTTGCTTGCCAGAAGTTGGCTGGGAAGGTCGAAAATGACCATCACATGACCATGGGATGCTGCAACAGTCATAAATGTGAACCAGTTGCCAAGTGCCCACACTGTGAGTGTGGAGACTCTCCAACAGTCGTAAGTGTGAGGACCGGTCATAAGTTGATTTTCCCAGAACCATCGTAAGTCTGAACCATCACTAAACAAATGATTGTTAAGCGAGGACTACCTGGCCTGACAAGGGGAGACAGGATCAAAACCTCAAATGTTTTTCTTGCATTCATCAGTTGATTGAATAAATCTGGGAACTCATGGTCCCAGCCTCACAATTTAACTGACTGGTCCTAAACAGTCAATGACAAACATCTACACAGCCATGTGCTGCTTCTGGGATGGTGCAATGCAAACGTGCAATGCACATTTGGGATGCAACTGTTGATAGCTCTGCTTGCCAGTGGATGACCAATAAATCTGATCATAATTTCTGATGAACCTCCTCATGGAAGACCAGCCTATCAGCAGGACAAGCCCATGGTAACCACTCTCTCTATTTCAGCAGGCAGGGAGCTAATGCTGCAGCACAGCGCAAATCTGTTTGCACACTCTGGCAGGTGATTTTGGCGTCATTTAATACAACCCGACTTAAGGTGGTATATTTATTGTGCGAGAGACAGGGGGAAGGAAAAAAACACACACGCATTCTGACAAGTGAGTAATTATCTTTGCCAGTTGATAGTGTTTTGTTATTTTCAGGCCAAGATGGAAAACAGGTGCTTTTTAGCAGGCTTTTCCCTTGTGAAATGGTACCAGGGGAGAAAGAGCCGCGTCAGCTGCCAACCCTGCATGGGGTGGAGAACAAGCCCGCTAGACGAGCAGAATGACTAATTGCAACTCGGAGAGGAAGGATCCTTGGACTCAATAACACCAGGCGTGAGAAGCTAAAGGAATGGGAAAGCTTGAACGGGAGGAGCGAAGGAGAGCTGTGAACCCAAAAAAGCAATGCTTAAGAAAAGGGACATGTAGGAAAATGAGGTACAGTAACAATAAATGATTTTTTCATTGCTTGAGAAGTGATTTGCAGTGGCGAACACATCTTCAAGTAAAACTAGCCCATTATTCTTTGCTAGGAAATATGGAAACAAAACAAAACAAGGAAACTACCATCTAGTCAACATTAGCTGATCCTGGAAAACTTAAAACAGGATTAGATTGGGTTCATACTTAGATGAAGGCTGAGAAGGAAATCCCTAGGCTGTAGGCTAGCCTTGGAAATTGAAAAAGCACCCTGAAAGAAGATGTATCATATGAACGCAACCAGTTCACACACATCCAGGACCACATGAAACCACCTGATCAGAGCGAAGATCTCTTTCAAATCCAGAGAAGGCAACCCTTTTTGTCCTTGCCCCTGAATCATAATCTACCACTAAGTCTGACTACCTTCTGTGAGTTCCCATGGATTGGATCAGTTCCTGGGAAATGCATCACCTTAAATGGGTCACTCAACTGATCATTTCAAGGATCTGTCATCCTGCCCAATGCTACCCCACTGGATGATCCTTCTGCAGAGCCTTGTCTTCTTAGTTATGTATCTTGCCCAGAATAATTCATCCATGACCTCATTTGGGCAGGACCACAGGTTCCTTCTGATTCTTCCACTGTACACCAGGGAACCATTTCTCAACTTTGGAGTCTCAAGGCAGATTTGATCAAAAGAGTAAGATACACGGAAAGAGATTATAAGAACAGGACATTGCCTACATGGAAAAGTATCACTGCAGTAAATATATGCAACGGATTTGGGTTCAGACCACCTTGGAGTCCTTGGTGCTCTCTGAGCCTTGTTGTTTTCTTGCAGATATTTTATTGCCAGACTAGGCAACTTCTTCAGGGTGAAAAGAGAGTGGGCCTTGCTCTCTCTTTATATATCGTGGCTTGCCCTGCTTGTGTTGGTGGAGGTGTTGCTCTCTCCTTGGAGTTCCTTGATTGGGCTGTTGTTTGCTGCTTGGTTGATTGACTAAGTTAATCATTCCTTGACCACCTTCCCCATCCCATTGCTATACTCAACTGAGTCATGAGTTCCATCACACTGCAAGAAACAGTACGTGGTGCAAACAGGTCGCTTCACATGCCTATTTCTTTTCCACAGATTCCTGATATGCCATGACCTTTCTCAATTTTAATAATGTGGGGAGGGGGGACTTTTGAGAGAGATGGATGCCCTTTTTGTTCTTATTTTTTCCCATATGCTTGTACTACTTTGTTTTGAGTGTATTGACAAAGCTTTTAGTTCTCCAGTGCTTGTTCTGGCTTCCAGCCTGTTGGCATTCAATCAATGGTTGTTAGAGAGCACAGTTTGACAACTGACCTGTTCTATATTTGTTATTTCATTGCCTTTGATAGGTAATATGAAACTGTAATTGATCTCTGACAAGTGACAGCTTAAGGAAGGATTCTGTTCCATGCTGGTCAAAATAAAGGAAAAGACAGAAGTTGGAAAGTCTTGAGACCACAATTCTTGGTACACCGACTTAGAGTTGAGGCCCATTGAGTCCAACAGGCTCACTCCCAGAGAAATAGGCACAGAACTGCAACCGTTAATAATCTGGTCAGAATGTGACCTTTCCCATTTGGTTTGAAATTTCTCATTCTGGGTAAAGGAGGGGCCAAATCCAAAATGTTTGCCACGTCACCTGTTTAAAGGAAATTGGGAAGGTCATCAAACGGCACCTTTTCAACTATTTTTTAAATGGTGTTTAAAGGTTGTTTCTATTATTGTTTTGCATATTTCTTTTAAACTATGCTTTTAAGTTTCTATTTTCAGTTTTTTTGGTTCGCTGTCAAGCAACCAAAAACCCCCCAAGTATTCTAATTGTGGAATTAGGATAATAAATAACAAGTATTCTAATTGTAGAATACTACTACCAGTAATATAATTGGCCCTTTATCCTGATAGGGACTCCCATCAGATGTAAAGTGGTAGGGAGGTGACAATAGCAGCAGCAGCAGGAACAACAATGTTAATTAGCCTAGATCCTAAATATTCAAAAGTCAGAAGTATCAGAGCCAAGCAGAACCATCTGGTAGACTGTGATGATGGTGATGAATAACTGCAAAATCCTGGGACTTGCAGATCAAAGTTGAACGCTTATGGAAAAAGAAATCCACTCGTGACTGGAGCCCTTGGTGCAACACCTAAAGGACTTCCTGGAAATTTTGAATTTATTGGACCCGAACACCTTAATTTTACAAAACCCCTCCCCACAAAACCCTGCTTGGAACTGCCCATATTCTCAAACGCTACCTTAATTTTTAGGTTCTCGGTTAGGACTCAAATTATTAGGCTTCCATCAGTCTTAGACTGTGAATCTAATTGTAGAATACTACTACTACTAACCACTACTACCAATATAATTGGCCCTTTATCCTGATAGGGACTCCCATCAGATGTAAAGATATGGCTTCTTTGGATGTGGCAAAAAAAGGCAATGTATTTGGCTACTAGGATCAGAAAATACAAGTTGGTTCAGAATAAAACTGAACCAGCAATTACAGGTTATATGATCTTCCCCATTTTGCTTCCAACGGTTTTCAGTTATTAGTTTTTAATTTCAATAACCACTGTTTGCCTCCTCTTCTCCACCATCACCCCCCACCCCCCAAAAGCCCAGGTATTCTCTGCCCTTACAGTGATTGTCATTTCTGTTCTGCTTGAAAGCTTTCGGTGAATGTTACCATGGCCACGGAAGCCAGAATTGGAAGTAAATGAAGAGGAGGGGTATCTAGGAATTGACGCGGTGCCAATGGGGGGCTTAGAACCAAAAGGTTGCCTGTTACCTTGGCAGATCCCACAATGCTAAATCTGTCCAAATGCAACATCAAAATGCTTCCTGGAACAGAGATGACATCCAAGCTCAGCTGACTATGTCTGCATCGATAGCAAAGACAACGTTTTGGAAGAAAAAAGAAAAAGATAATTCATAACAATCTTATCCTAACCCCATGAGCAGCATCTCCAGGTGCAGAAACAGGACCAGAAAAGAGATAAAATAAAATGAGGGAATCTGGTCTTCCAAGTCTTGTGGATTTACACTTCCCATTGATTATGCTGGATGTAGCTAATAGACATGGCGGCCCAACTAAAGTGCTATCACATGCATCATGATGGCCTCACATGCATGACCTCCCTGTGGCTTGTTTGCAGTTGGGCCTGATGCAGCATTCCCTGCTAACAATGCCAGTGCCTTTGGGACAAGGTGCTACTAGGTATAACCAAAACCCAGTTCTATTCCAAGAATGCTCCTGCAATTTTGGGCATGCTAGGAATTCTCATCTCCAGACTAGCTTGGTGTTGCTGGCACCACACTAGTTTGGAGATACCTGCCATGGACTTACACAGTGGAGTCCTTGGTGCTCTCTGAGCCTTGTTTTCTTGCAGACGTTTCATTGCCAGACTGGGCAACATCTTCAGTGCAAAGAGGGAGAGGGCCTTGCTCTCAGTTTATATACGTGGCTTGCCCTGCTTGTGTTGGTGGGGGTGTTGTGCTCTCCTTGGGAGTTCTTTGATTGGGCTGTTGTTTGCTGCTTGGCTGATTGCCTGAGTTAATAGTTCCTTGGTTGGGGTGTACTGTGCTGTTTGATGGTTCATCTGGTGGTAATCCTAGTGCTGATTCTTGCATATCTGGGTGTCGATTGCTGGCAAGGGAGTGTCCTGGTCTTTTGGCTTTTCTATTGTCTCTTGAATGGTATGTAAATGTTGTTTACCGCTATGTGTCTATTGATGGCTGCTTGGTCTGAGTGCCAGGCTTCCAGGAATTCTCTGGCATTTTTGGATTTGGCTTGGTTTAGGATGCTCACAGTTTCCCAGTTGAAACTATGGTTGAGTCTGTCCATGTGTTGTGAGATTAAGGAGTTTTCATTGTGTCTTCTGACTGCCAGTTGGTGTTTGTGGATGCGCTCTGCTAGTCTTCTGCCTGTGCGTCCTACGTGGTGGCTGTTGCAGCCCTTACACTGCATGTTGTAAATAACTCCTGTTTTTTTCTTCTTTGGCTATTGGGTCTTTTGGGTTGCTTAGGATGTTTTGAAGAGTTTTAGTTGGTTTATGTGCTACGGTGATGCCGTGTGGTTGTAACAGTCTGTTGGTGGTTTCTGAGATGTTTCTGATGTATGGCAGAGTTATCCTTTTCATAGTTTCTATACTTACACACTCAGGAACTTTGCAATACCAACTCTTTTATTTTCTTGGGGGTGATGGAACGATCTCTGTTCTTGAGGAGCCCAACTTGAATTTTTGCTATATTACTGGAAAGTGCAACAGTGACCACTTGTGGCAGGAAATATCCCTCCAAGAGGAAGGAAGGGAAGAAGATAGAAAGAAATTTAAAAACCCTCCTCACATGAGGACCTTGTTGGGTTTTATTTTAGTGTGCTGTATATATCCAGGTGTCTACAGGGGAGGCAAGTGATGTCACATGCATTTACATGATGAATTCAAGATGCAGCTGACATCATTGTGGCTTCTGTCAGATGCATCTACCAGCCATTGTAGCTTATCAACCAGCCTTCAAAGCTTAGTAAGCAGTGTGAATACAGACTCACTTGGAAACATGAACAAAATAATCATGGCTTGTTCATTCAACCAAAGATTTGTGTTGGATTTTGGCAATTCTTTTGCCAGCACACAAGCTGGCACACCAGAAGATAAACCAGACCGAGAGTAAGCCAAAATTCTATGTACAGGAAGTCAGTTATTGTAGTGAAACATTTTTAGTTAAGAGAGCTAAAATTTGAAATTGACAATGAATCGGCACATGCAATGTTCTGGGGTAATTAAGCCAGACTAGAAAAGTTGAAAGTGGAATAGGATTGATCCTGCTTTAATCAAAGTGCTCCTAATAATGCTTGACTGGCATCTCAATCCCTTTCATATACCCCCATCTCAAACATAGGAAGGGAGCTTGATTAGCAATGTGTTATACTGGGAACTGTAAATGTTTCTACTGAAGGGACACCCAAGATGGGGTCTGCTGCCATGGAATCAAAGCTATTTTATTTTATGTGTGGGGCTTAATCATGTGACCACTATCTACAGTCCAATATTTCTCGAACTTGGCAACTTTAAGACGTGTGGACTTCAGCTCCCAGAATTCCCCAGCCAGCATGCTGGCTGGGGAATTCTGGGAGCTGAGTCCACACGTCTTAAAGTTGCCAAGTTCGAGAAACACTGATCTAGACTTTTTTGACCTCCCCTGTTGACAGCATTGCATTGTGAAATTAAAGATTGTCTTTGATCCTGCTGGATCAAAGCAAGGCTTAGAGCAGTCTTCCTCAGCCTTGTCAACTTTAAGAGGTCTGGACTTCAACTCCTGGAATTCCCCAGCTAGCCATGGGGAAAGTAGGACAGTTAATTGCTCTACTATTGCTGTTCTCTTCTGTTGACTGTCATGATCTAGATTAAGGTTAATGATCTTCATGCTCAGTTGTTCCCTTTTTCTTGAGGAAAACTGAGATATGAATGTACATGCATGTTTTCAAAGGTGGCAACCTCAAATATTTGCCTCTTTTTTCTGAAAATGTTTACATTTCTGTTCTGTATCCCAGTGTTCAATAGGTGGCAGCATTGACCAATTTTACAGGCAGGATAGACTTCAGAGTCCAACCCTTACTGCTTGTAATGCTTCTTTCCGAAGACTTCCTAGCTATACTGGGATTGCAGACATGGTGCTCTGACCATGACATGCATTTCATTGGTGATAGAAACAAGAAATAGGTGGGATATGCTGGAGAGGAAGTTCAATTGTCATCTAAAAATTGAGTGGCATGAAGAAGAACATGAGCAAAGGAGTCACATGTTGGTCCTACCAGCTTGTAGGAAAGCCAGGGCAAGAAGGGGTTATAATAGAGGTGTATAAAGTTGCAAAGTAATTAGAAAGGGAGTCCTGCAGTGAAGCCAAGTGGTGGGTGCTTCAGGAAGGCAAAATGAGAGTTCCATCACTCATACCATACAGAACTGACTTAACAAATTTGTGTCGCTAAGATGGTTGATGGTGGCCATTAACCTAGAAAGAGACTCAGGGGCCATTCATGGAGGAGAACATTATCCAGATAGCTGTGTTGGAGAAGATCATAATGGCTTTCACTACCATTTGCTGTGGAACATAAGGGTAAGGGAGAAATGGCCCTTGGTTGTCCAATGTAGGAATAGGATAACAATGAAACAAAACCTTGGTTAGATCTAGCAGGGTCATCCTTACGTCCAGCCAACCTGGCACCCTATCAGTCATGTCCCAGTTATGGATAGTTAGAACCAATAGTCTCCCTCATCCCAGCAAAACTTTGGGAGAATTCTTGGCATAGCCCAACAACAGGTTTTATGCTGGTACGGTTTTGCATGTGTGCAGTGTATTCTAAGACTCCACCTCCTGTAGACAAGGGATGAACCCCAGCCACTGCTCCCTAGCTCTGGTTTTAGAAATCTGCCTTCCCTTTTGACGAAGACATCTTGGCAACTCAAAAGCTTGTACATCGCTTTGCAAACTTTTAGTTGGCTTAATAAACAGAGATGACTGTTTTATGTTCCTTTTTCAAATGGACGTTAGATCTTATTTTTTGTCCTGGTGAGCACAGCTGCTTTTTCTTGTCACAAACCCACGTAGGGACTTAGCCCAGTAGTCGCAGTGGGAAGTATTTCTTCATGATCATATGTAGCATGGCCATGCCAAACTGCAGTGTGTACCCGCCCACACGGGTGTGAATCATTTTGAGCTCAGTAGGGATTATATCTAAATAAACATTATACAGGGCTGTTCTCCATGATCCAGACCATTTTTCTCTAGTTTTACAAGACTTACGCACCATGCCTTTCAACGGTCAATCTTTCTCCAGCCCTGATATTCATTCTTCTTCATTGGATTTGCTGAGCTTGGTGTTATCCAAGCTGGTACTGCAGAATGTGAAATTGCTCAATGCAAAACAAAACAGAATATACATGAACAGAAGTACGTGCATGCTTCCCTTTCTCTTTTTTGAGGTTTATCTTGGATCGGGCCTGCCCCAACTCTTGCATTTATTTTGTTTCTGTTTATCACCTGTTCAGGCTTTGCATAGTTCGTGCCCGCAGCGGAATGAAATACAGGTGAGTCTGCTGAATATGGACTTTTCTAAAAGGAGGCCATCCCTGAGTCATAGGTAAATGTAGTTGGCATATAATGAATGGAAATGAAATATTATGTATCTAGAATATCCATTGTGGCTGATGGATGCCATAAAATTCTTCTGGGCAGTCCAGCCCTATTTTTAAATCTACCATTCATCTGGACAGACATTTGTTTGAGTTTTAATTAAGGTCTTCATCATTTCACAAGCCTAAAAGAGTTCTGCCCTGTCCATGGAACAAGGAGATGGTGGCCCTGATCCAGCTAGAGTACCTCTTACGATGTAGTTATGCAAAAGTATGTTTCCTTTTAATATTGTGGAGCTGATCTCCAGAAACTGGTGTTTTAGGAAATGAACTCTAATGAAACTGGGAAGATTGAATTTAATTATGGCTGAGTGTTCCACTAGTTTTAGTGAATGATTATGTACCAGGGGAAGCAGTGATGGCTAAGTTTAGCGGGATGTGGCCAACTGCATTTGACCCTAACCATATCTTTGGGCCATATATGAGTTCAGAGAAAATTTGTTCTGTTTGTATGGTGGTGCTTCAGTTATAGGGTTGACCTTTTGGTTTCCGCCACTTGTTCTCTGTTATCCGCCCATATTAGATGAAATGCCCTGTGTTCAGGATTTAGTTTTCTTCTGGGCATATGATGAATCTTTTCAAGAGCTCTCCCACCTTCTGTGTATGACTTTTAGCACATCTCTCAAGATGTTCACAGGGTTTTAGAGGGCCATCTTGGAGGTCCACCTGCTTATCTATGGAGATACTCATTTCAGCCACTCCCCTTTTGGCTCCCTACCTGTAGAATTCTCCTCCCCTTGGTGTCAACTCAGGAATGATAATTATAAGCCTTTAAGTAGGCCCTAGATTATGACACTCTCCTTGCTAGCTTTCTTATGGGTGCCATTGGGTTGGTGACCACTAGGGGTATGGAAATGTCCCCTGGAAGTGGCTGTTCTTTGTGGAACTGATGTTCTCCAAGATCCCTCCTCCAGCTGATGGCCTCCAAGATCAGAGATCTTCAAGTAAGCCCTACATTTTTACCTCCTTACCTTGCCCAACACTTGAATTAGAACTCTATTTGAATCAGTGCAGATACAAGCTTATAGGCATCCTTGTGTATACATCCACATCTCTCTCTCTCTCTCTCTCTCCATCTTTGCATCTCTACAGCTACTTGATTTTAGCTGTTAATTATTTGCTCTTGAGTTTTTTTATTTTGTTTTATGTCTTTTTATAAAGAGCTACCAACTTTTCTTCTGAATGTTTAACCAAACAGGGGAGGATGAGCAGAAATATTAATGAGAGAGGGTTTTTTTGTTTGTTTGTTTAACATGGTCTAAAGTTTTGGTCCTATTAAAGGCAAAGCTGAGAATATCCAACCTCTTATAATTCGCATTGATCTACGGAACAATGATCTACAATGAGTAGGTATGCTTGCTACCCCATCGTTGCTGACAACATGGAATGCATAAACAATTTTATGGTTTCTTCTTCTTCTTCTTCTTCTTCTTCTTCTTCTTCTTCTTTCTTCTTCTGGCTTGGAATTTTGCAAGGAGAAGTTTATCTGCTTTTATTAGTTTGGCTTGGCTGTATTGACAATTCATGTTTGCTGTTAGGACAGGAGAATAAATCCAGGATGACATAATCGATTGGCCAGTACCAAAAAGTGAAAAAAATCCCAAAACATCCAGGTAGCCCCTGTTAACGTTGTTCTACTGATAGGGGCATTTTAAGAAGGCCTGAATCATACTTCCTTTGCTGGAAGCTAAAAATAAACTCAATAAGTTAGAAAGGGCAGCTCAGCTCTGCAAGAACAGCTAACCCTCTGATTAAGCGTTAAGTCCAAGTCCCCATGGATATTAATTGGCTGAAAATAGCCTCTACAATAAACAGTTATTAGTACATGGAAAATGAATCTTAAGCCTGAGTTTGCATCCCAAGTTTCTGGTTCATATCTGCCCCAAAGCCTACAGTCTCCAGTTCTTTCACCATAGGGATCCCTATAATTTTTTTCCACCTGTAAAGAGAATTGTCACACAGGGATACTCCAAATTTCCAATGCTGAGCACCCTTAGGAGGGGAAGTTGTAGCCAATCAGGGTTTCTCCTGATTTGAAGGAGCTGACCATCAGTCAATTTGCAGCCCCAAGGTTTTCTTTTAGTCAAATAGGCAGCTATTCCAGCCAATTGGGATCCCAGCTTATGGGTAATTTTGCAGACACCAAGGCGCCGTTTAATCAAATAGGCAGCTATCTGAGCCAATCACAGCTTCTCTGTATAGATAATTTTGTAGAAAGAAAAGCTGCTTTTAATCAAATAGACAGCCATCCCAGCTGGTCAGGTTCCCTGCCCATGGTTAACTTTGCAGATACAGAAGGCTCTTAACATTAGCACAAATATGCAGCTCTTTGCTGTGGGCAGAGTTATGACTCTGAGGCAGCACTGAAGTGAATGCAACCTTGGGTAATATTCCATGCTTTCAAAGCAGCTACTGTACATCCCCATGTTTGAATTCCTCAATCTCTCTCTTGGTTTTTTTAAAAACATGTTTTTGGGTTCTGCATGCACTTTTTAACCTGAGCTAGGCATGTCTGCAGATTTGAGCAAAAAAGAAAAAAAGAAAAAAAAAAGATTCCTATTAGTCTGCCCGAGCCATATTAAGCCACCACCATTGCTAATGCTGACGCTGTGATGGTTTTCTTGAAGGCCAGAAGACAGAAGAGGGAGCACAGAGTATCTCTGGATAAATATTTAATGCCCCCTTATTGATTTGATGTTGCTGTCAAAAGTTATCGTAAGCACTCTGAGGCTACCCGTAGCTTGGACAGAAGCTCGACCAAGCTGTTTTCAGCCAGAGATGGTAGTTTGATTTCATAAACACCCTTCTGGGAATCTTCTTTTCAAGTGATAAAACTTTATGGTTGCTGATGGGAGGGGGGCTAATCGCTACAGGCAAGAGGGATTCTTGGTTTTCTTCCCCTCCTTCTCTCTCCTCATCCCCTGAATGAGTTGGCTAAAAATGGCAAGGGCCCCCCCTTTCAACGTAGTGGAGTTAATCAGAATTAGAGGTCTGTTTCCAGACCCTGCTCTGCAGCTCTTGGGAAAAAAAACCCTAATCTTGTCTATCAGCAAGGCACAACCCCAGCTGCATCGCCACCTTGCCGCCTGCAGCCCTCGCTTGCAAGACCACCAACCTCCAACCCTTGTGTCCAATCTGAAGATGCTCGATCGGTGGACAGCTGCCCCATGTCTGTGATGTGCCCTGGAAGGACAGGAGACAATCTTTTCGGGAAGCTCCTGGGAGAGGAAGGATTAGAAAGTAAGTTCAGTGACAAGGTGTTCCAGAGTTCAGGACTGTTCTTATGCTTTTTCTTGGCCTTTTGTTTGCTTCTCAGCTCTGCTTCTCTGCTTCTTCCTTTAGACTTGATTCACTCCTTGATTCTGGTTCGGAAATTAAATTGCCCATGGTGTACTTGAGCTGTTTTGGTTCCTGAGGCAGATGTATTGCACCCAAGCCTGCCTTCAGACACCTAAGGCAGAATATTTCTCCGGCATTTCTCCATTCAGTGATAACGCATGAAGTAGCTAACTCTTTGCTCCCTCAGGCGGCTGATTTATTCTACATATTGGTAGGGCTGGTCCTTGTTCTGCAGAGATAAGAGGTGCAGTTGATTAGGCAATTAAAAAAAAAAGAGGGAGAGCACTATCTGATTGATCAATTGGCTTTATTGAGTCAAACTTTTTATGCCAATTAATTGGGTAGCAGATTCTTTAAAAATACTTTTTAAGCACACATGCATGAGAGCTGCAGAAGACTGCAACACCTTGAAGGAAAGCATCAATTTCCCTCTCAAGGGAAAGGAAGCCTCTTTTGTTACTCCCAAGAGATGTTAGATCCTTCTCTTTCCGCTTAAAACAGCAGCTGAGAGGCAGAGCATTCTTTTGATTAATAGCCAAAGCAAATGAAAGTGCATTTATTTAATAAGCATCCTGTTGCAACGCAAGCAAAGTGCCCAGTATTTGTCTTTCTGTTGCAACAGCCTTGGATGCAAAGCTGTTTCTGCAAAAGCTGGTCCATCTCCAGATGCTCCAGGAACAAATGTGTGCATTCATTGGGGCCTTGCAAAAGCTCTCTGAATCTGTATGCTGCACTTTTCTATGATATTGCCACATTAAGCAAACTCTTCTAGTTATTATTCCAAAGGGGTTTCAGCATGGGAGGGCCTAGGAACATCTGGGAACTGCAAAGCGAGGAGGACATGCTGTCAGGCCCAGCCCAAGGACAACAAAGAGTCAGTCCATTCAAACTCCAGTTCTTTATTTGCTCACACCGTGTAGACAGAATCTTGCCAGACTAAAGCTGCTCTGCCTAACCTAAGGGGAAATGACCCGGGAGGCTCTAGGGCGGGGCTATCCCGAACCTCTTCATTTTCCCACCATTGCCTCCCAGACTGGGCCTCCGCTTATCTCCTCCACCTCCTTGGAATGTGCTCCCTCCTTCCTGAGAACCAGCAGCACTGCTGAAATCCACCACATGTGGGCTGTTAAATCAGTAAAGACATGGAACACCGTAGAGACCACTTGGTTTTATAGGATGGTGATCATTGACAAGTTCTTCCCCCCAAAATGCTTTAACTCACCTGAGTCCATAGCACACAGGTCCCATCAGCTCACCTGAGGTCAGGTGTAGCTCCTGATACACCCCCAAGGATTGCTCCCATGTAGTTTGCTCATCCAAATAACTCCCCTTTTGGTTATAACCAAGGCTAAGCTAAAAGTCATCCATACAAATATTTTAAAATAAATGTAAGTTCCACAGCTGCAAGTTGGCTTGGACTGCAGTCTATTCCACCTACATTTTCTATCCGAAATGTTCGGTCCAGTTCAGTTGTATACATTTTTCTCCATTCAGTTTTTGTTTACAGGTACAAATATGATCTATTGTAGTTTGACCCACCATATTTCTCTCTCTCTCTTGTTTACCTGTGTCTACCCCAAACTTGGGAAGAAACTGTCTTCCAAATTCATTACAGACCACACTGGCACTAGCTTCTTCCATACCCAGCAGGCATTTTTAAATAAAGGAGAAAAAAGTCTTTCTGGAGGCTGCATGATTATTTGTTAGTGCTATTAAATTGCCATCTGACTTCTTTCTCCTCCTATCCAGCTCTTCGCTCCTGAAGCTACAAATAGCAAATATATAACATTATGAGGAACAGAAGGCTTTAAATCAGACTGTCAGACAAAAGCTTTTGGGAAAGTATATTTTTGGTGTTTTGCAAAATGAACCAACCAACCAAAATTCCAACCATGGTATTTTAAAGGGAAAGGCTATTTTGGCAATAAGAAGCTTGGGATCTTCTGAGAGCAGCTGGTTTGTTGTGACCAGAAAGGAAAAAGATCTCAAAAAGTTGATTTTGATGAGGCTAGTTGTAGTAGCAAGTAGATTTAATTTGGGATAAGCTCACATTTGGGGAATCTGTGTTGAGAACACCTGGAATAAATTCTCTGAAAAGTTGAAATGCTGGCAGACTTGGGGAAGGAATGGTGAACCAAGATGGACAGTGATAGACAGGAAACAGATGAGAACTGGTTCAGAGATAGCAGCGAGGATGTTCAGGACAAGGGAAACTGAGACTTGTCAGAGTTTGAGCGGGGTATGTTGGCAACCTCAGGGTATTGCACAGAGGAAGGCCTTGATCTATTTTCTTTCATTACATACATAGCAGGACATGGAAGAACAGCAAGTTACTGGAAGGCAAATACAGGCTGAATATTAGGAAAAACATCCAAGAATGCTTATTCACCAGAGTGTTCAAGCTGAGGCCGGACAGCCATCTGTCAGGGATGTTTTTATTTGGATTCCTACACACCGCCGAACTTTATAATCTCTCTTCTCTTCTCTGAAAGTTGCCTTCAAAATAATACATTTCTTACTGCTGAACTTTTGATTAGCTTCCAGAAACTGTCGGGGGCTTGAAGTGAAGTTTGAGAATCACATTCCCCTTCTGTTAGCTTGTTGCAAAACCTTTAAATGAGTGGACATCTTTTTCTTTACTTTCTCTATTTTTTTCCTAGACACTGTTTTACTCTCAAAAATACTGGCCTTTTTGACTCTTCTCAAAGCCAGGTGGCCAGCTTTGCTCCTCCAGCAATGTGTGGCTTGAAGGCCAATATGGAAAAATAATTCTCGGAGCACGTATTTACCGTTGTCTAGGCAAAAGGTCTAGAGTCCCCGTTTAGCTGAAATTAAGGCCAATACCATCAGTTGTATAAATTAAAAATAATTGCATGGCTGAATTGGAAGCAAACAGTTTCGTAACATATTTCTTTTTTATATCATACATACATACATACATACATACATATATATCCTTTTTTAACTTTCCAACCTTGACAAGTTTCTCATTTCCTCTTTGAATCTCACACGGGCTTTGTTACTTCTCCTTTTGCCGCCTGCCAACATTTAACTTCCAAGATTAGAGGATTCCGGCGTCAGAAACTGTTTGGAGGAACCAGAATGGATTTTTCAAATGAATTTCCCTTTCCAGAGTTGGCGTTCTCCTAAGAGGATGCTTTTCCCACAGCCCTTTCTATCAACTGGATGGCATTAACTGACTTCCTGGTATGTTTTCTGATCATTTACATTTATTAAAAGGGTACAACCTTTTCTGGACTTGGGCTACACTTGGCCTTTGATGTGACAAAGACATACTCCAAAAATAGCAAATAAAATTAGGTCAAACACTGAATTTTATTTCTTTTCTATTTAATTAAAATTCAATCCATATGGCTATTCTCCAGTTATTTGTTATCATAGAATGTAAGGGGTCCAGCCCAACTCCTGCTCTGTACAAGAAGTTTCTTCTTCATGCACAAAGGTTACAATTTCATAGTAACTTTTCAACCATATTTCAATTGTCTACTTGTTTGAGATTGGTATTTTGAACACAGTGGATTTGTAGGAAATGGCCCAGAAAACGGTTTAAACCTGGGTTTCCAAGTTCCTAGCTCACTGCTTCACATTGCAGTGATGCATGCTTTTCAGCAGAAGATGAGGACTTAAGATTTGAAGTCTTTGTGGAAATGACTTGATGGTACAGAGAAATCAAACTAGCAAAAGACTGTTGATGGGGCCTCCAAGTTATCACTAGCATTATCTTCCCTGTGATACTGGAATCAAATTGTCTCAGATTTGCTGGCCAAAGAGTGAATGTTTATAATCCAGGCAAATAGCAGGAAATGCTGAAAAAACAACAACACAGACATCTTCTCAAATCATTTTGTAGAAGCGCAGTCTCTACGGAAAGCAGAAGTAGCCTCATCTCTAATGGCTTTCCTGATTAACAAACTGTTTGAATATAATCTTAGTATCGCATGTACATAAATCTGTGTGGTAGAAAACCTCATCCGACAATAACATCTACCATTTTATTAAAGCTGGCAACCTATAGTGAATCACTGGCCTCCTGCTGTTAAGAGTGAATATAGCCAGAGACTGGTCAACCAAATGCTTACGTAGAATTACAGAGATTGGAGATATTCATGAATATACATGAAGATGAATATATTTTTGACCATTGACAAAGAATTGCTTTACAACTGATAAGGAATGCAGATGGGGGTACACAGGAATCTGGGCACCTCTGTGTCCCAAAAGAGAACATTTTATAATGCAGGGTATTTAGCCTTTCAGAAGTATGGAGACCAATCGAGCTGATGGTAATTTGAACAGTTGGACCCTACAGCAAACACTGAGAGCTGTAACCACTCCCATTATCAGCATCCTTGAGAATGTTGCAGTTGAGGAAGACATACAGTTTGTGAGTCAAGGGCCACTGGTTGATGGAATAAAGGTTGCAACTCTGGGAGGATAGATGTCATAGCGGAGTAGTTGTGGCATATATACTGGAAAGATAGGTAAAGGTAAAGGTTTCCCTTGACATTAAGTCCAGTCGTGTCCGACTCTAGGGGGCGGTGCTCATCTCCATTTCAAAGCCGAAGAGCCGGCGTTTGTCCGTAGACACTTCCTCTGTGGTCATGTGGCCGGCATGACTACACGGAACACCGTTACCTGCCCGCCGAAGCGGTGCCTATTAATCTACTCACATTTTCATGTTTTTGAACTGCTAGGTTGGCAGGAGCTGGGACTAGCCACAGGAGCAAACCCCGTCACGCGGCTTCGAACCGCCGACCTTCCGATTGGCAAGCTCAGCCGCTCAGCGGTTTAACCTGCAGCGCCACCGGAAAGATAGTTTAGCAATTAATGCTCTTGAGGCTAGATATATTGACTTTTGCATTCTACAGGCAAGCACATGCAGAAATATTCAGGGGCCCTTAATGGCCTAAATACGAGCACGTAGGAGATATACAGAAGAATAAAAATTCCATATCTGGGATTTGGCTGGCTGCATATTGAGTTGCTTAATGCTTCTCGATGTTGTATGGAAAGTAAGAGAAACTCTCTATATCTCCACTCAGAGGGCCCTTTTCTTTCCTTATAGTGGCTTTCAGAATGGAAGAATATGATTTAGGTCTGTAGAACACACAGGGTACCTAGCACTAAATGGTAACGTTTCTGTTGTTGAAAAGTCAGGCCATGTGCGAACAAGGGTTTTTAGTTTTAATAGAGAAATGCACCCTCATGTGAACTTCCCTCTTCATTCTCAGGAAGAGACACAAGAACTTCTTCCAGTACTTTGGTGAATATTTTTGTCTTGCACTGAATTAATTGGTTCTCAAAAGAGTCGAGAGTTAAACGAGAACTGCTTGGAATCAAAAGTTTCTAGCTGTTTGTGCAAGGCACCAAAGTAACCCTTAACGTTAAAAAAAAAGAAGGCGGGGATGGGGAGCAACGGGGAAACCTGCAAGTCAAAAGAATGGAGAAGCAATCACAATTTTCTTGTTAGCTCAACAGAGAACATTTCCTGGATATCTGCTGAGAATCCCTGATAGACTTTTTGCATGAAACAGAAAAAAAATGAACTTTTGATTTGTGGTTTTGATGATTAGAAGATATTAGTAGAAAAAGGAGAGCTTTTTTTTTCAACCATGGGGTAAGAGATAATTTTGTAATCATACTTGTATTTGCTGGAAAGGAAATTGGAAGCTTCTTTCTTTTTCTTTTTATCTTTTCTTTTTTGCACCTTTCTTCTTCCTTCCTTCCTCCCTCCCTCCCCTCCCCTCCCCTCCCCTCCCCTTCCTTTGTATTAGTTTTTGTTAGTTTTTATCTTCTTTTTAAAACACACACTCACATCTACATCCATCCATCTCTCCTGACACGTTGAGCCATTTCAAATGATTGAACCTTGATTTAACAAATCAAGATATGAACATATTTTAAAGTAACCCATAGTATTCCTTCACTGAAGATACAACTTACTATACTCTCCCTCCCCCTCCCTCTCTCCCTGTGTGTGTGTATATATATATATATATATATAGAGAGAGAGAGAGAGAGAGAGAGAATGTCTTGGACATCTTGAAGATCTTTGGACCTAGAAAGAATCTAACCAGCATGGAGGATACTCATATTATCCACCCCTCCTCCTTATTACCATCTTCTTTCAAGGATACCAAAAATGTTGGATAGTATACCCATACTTTTATACCGAGATGGCACTTTTGCCCCCTTTTCCATCAAACGTTGATGCAGACAAATTATTCTGTTTGGAAATGCGTCACACACCACTTTCAAAGCCGGATGCATCATGCTTGCATCTATACCAGCACATTCTTCTGAGGCTGTCACAGACTCATTAGGTTTTAATGATGTGATGGATGGGGAGACTTCTACCAACAGTTTCTAAGGGCTTTGAATGGTTTTTTTGCATCTTTAAAAAAAAAAATATTGTAAGCATATTGCATGCTAGTGGTTTGAGATAGCCTCATATGATCCTAAACATGCAGTCTATCTTCCTTTCTTACTAGTCCAATTTGTGAATTGGAGAACCCAGATTTGAAAACTGCTCCTGCATCTTTTAAGAATTGCTAAGGGTGTTTAGGACCAAACTTTTCTTGTGCAATGATCTTTACCTGATATGTAGTATGTATAAAATGTATGTTCTTTGCAGGCAGAAAAGTAGACCTTAGAATCAAATCTGGCCACCCTGTTTGCTGGCTGAAATAAGGTGTGGGACATATTCTCAGTTGCACCCTTTTATCTCTTACTGCAGGCTCTGGAAAATGTATGTTGATATTGGCTTGTCAGCTGTTCCTCACCAGCCTTCTGGAGCGCCATATCAAGCTACGGTTGAAAGGAGGGCACTGAACTTGGTATTCTTTTATAAGTTTTGAAGGGTAGGAATGATGCCAGGCAACCAACTATTTCCACTTAAAATAGCCTAAAATCTTATGACCAGTTTTTGCATCCAAATGACAAATGGATAGATTTCAAATCTATGATTTCAGGGTGCATTTTACTTATTTACTTATTTATTTATTTATTTATCAATTTTTTTTATCACTGCCCATCTCCCCCCACAAGGAGGGACTCTGGGTGTTTTTCCTGGTTTTCTGGGCTTGGGAGCAGTTTAAAGATGGAGACAGTCGGCTTCTCCAAGTCCCTTTGCTTCAATTTCTACCCATAATTTAAAAAACAAAACAGATATTGTTCCCTTGAAAATTGTCTTTTTGCTACCGAATCTTCAGCGCACAAACCATAATCTGTCTGACTGACATTCTTCCCTTTCATACTTCCATTCTTATTCTAGCACTGTTCTTTTCTCTCTCTCTCGGAAGCCTCATTTAGTAAGAAAGGGACAGATAGCTGTTACCAAAGCCATGAGTTGATCTCCTGAAGAGAGATTCTGAAAAGGTTGAGGGTTGCCTGATGTTAGGCTGAAGGCCACCCCTGGGCCCTGAGCTTCAGGCTGTCCACCTTGCCCTAACTCAACCAAAAGTGGGCAGGATGGGGCATCTGGAGGCTGTGTGGTTAATTCACTGCATCCGAACATCAGTGTTGCCGTTCTGTTTAAAAGGCTCTTATAAGGAGGGAGGGGAAAGAAAGGAGAATACAGCAAGACAGAAACACGCCAATGTGCCCCAACTGGCAAAATAGATTGTCTTAATCACAAGGCAGGAAATGGAGCAGCTGGAAGAATGGATTTTCAGCAGTGGCTCTTAGTGTGAAGATTGTTATTGAGAACTGTTCCCGAGGATGTTGGAGACGCAAAATAAGACAGCTACCGTTTTTGTGGAGGTGGTGGTGGTGGTACTGCTGGTGATGGGGAGAGAATCAATCCTTTGTGAAATGGATTGGATCTGCAAGTTGAAACAATCTACAGAAGAGTTTATGGCATTTTCATGAGCCTTCAGAGGATATTGTCCCCATGGGAAGGAAGCTTGGAGTTATGCTGTTGTAAACGCAGCTGGCTTCTTAAATACCACCATAGAGAGAAAGCACAGATGATGCTTTGGTGTTCTGAGCTCCAGGTGATCTTTTACCTGCCCCCTCAATACCTCAGAGGGCCGCCAGCCACCACATTCTTATCGTTCATCCATATTTCCCAAGAGGGTGACATCTTCTTGAATGTATATGCCTCAAACACAGTCCCCTTATGTACTATTTCATTTTATACCCTGCTTTTCTGCCCATTGGGCATTCAAAGTGGCTTCAAAATAAAATAGAAATGGTTAAGTACAGGTGAAACAGCTGAACTCATGCTCAGACCAACTGAAATAAACATGGGGAAGTGAAACTTTGAACTTTTTACAGTGTAAGTTTCACCCTGATCTTTAATAGATCCATTTGCGTAAAGTCTACAGATGCATGTGTGCTCATGGTACCACACAAGTAATAATAGCATTTAGAGGCAAATTTTATTTTTCGAAGAAAAAAAATTGCCACAATGCATTGGTGTTCCAACTGTTTGGCGTCCCCTAGGAGAAATTCTTATTCTTTTGGAATCCTGGATCCTGCTTCTTGCAGAGACAATGTTTTAGAAAATCTGGCTCTAACCATGTATGAATAATGAATGCTTTCAAATGTCAAAAAATATCATTTTTGTATTGAAAAAAGCTTACTTCATTTATGTACCCGCTCTGCTTCCTTATTCTCCTCCCACACTCCCTTATTTTTTAGAAAAAAAAAAGGTTGAGGGAGAGAAACTCATAATGCTGATTATACGCTTGGCTAATGAAAGTGAAATTGGGGGATACGCTGGTTTTAATGCTGTTGTGGACAGTCAGTAGGAGTGATTAATACTTAATCACACTTGTTTCCATTTGTCCTAATTAACCTAAGCACCTTCGTCATTTGCTTTTGGCTTGTCTTTCTTCCTGTTGCTTTTTAATGAAAATTTATTGTTTTCGACTCAGAAATGTGTTCTACAGCTGCATGGCTTGGAAAGCTCTGGGATTCTCCCCCCCCCCCATTTCCTCTCTTGCTCAAACCATATGGTTTGGTATCTTTAAGTGCCCATGGAGGCTCAAGAGGAGACCTCTTCCAGTCTCTGCAGTCTCCTAATTTTCATACTACTTGTTCATCTGTTGTCTCCAGGAAACTGGTGAATAGAACAAAGAAAATGACATCTTTTTCCTTAGGGAGGTGGCCCTTTTGTGAATGGATAGTAGCAACATTGGTGGAGAGGGGTGCCAGCTGAGGTGGTTCTCCAGAGAACGTCTTGCCCATACATGCCCTGCCAAAAGTGAAATTAGTACTGTTCACTCTCCTTCTCACAACACCACCGTAATGGCAAAGAATGTGCAGAATGACTTGACTCATCATCTCTACAACTCCTGAAGACAGAAGGGCCTTCCTGAGGGTTGGGATATACAGTTCCTTATCTACTGTTGGTCGAAGTGCAGTAGAACAAGCCAGAAGATCTGTAGTTGGATGTGGACATTTATTGCTGTTCACAGAAGGCCCCAAGCTCAATTTAGACATCTTTGAGCGTCGTACCTCTGGCCTCAAATCCTGGGAACTGTGAAGAGAATATGGGGCTAGATGAAGCAAAATGTTCTGAATTAGTAGATGGCAGATTCCGATGCCCCCACCCTTCCCTGGAGGATATTGGTTGCACTTTTGCAGTGTTGGGTTTTTGCAGTTTCACATAGGGCCGCCTTTGAAGACCACCCAAAATGCAGGCTTGCGCTGAAATCTGAAAACTATTAAACTGTTCCAATGAATAACTGAGAGGTGCTACCTCGAAGGTCTGAAGCTCAGCTCCCAAATCTATCTGGTACACAGTATGCAGTCCTATTAGAGATTAACATGATCCTTGTTCTCTTTCATTTATTTATGAATATTCTAGGTAAGTCTCCGTAAAAGGGTTTGAGGTAAAGTTGTATATCAAGGACCACAGTCACAGTTGCGTTTCTGCCATGGCCCCCTTCTTACCAACTTACTGAACCCTTGATTTGTTCCATTGCCCGTGCAACTTGACTTGGCCAAAAACTATTGATATTACTGGATGTAAAAGATTGTCTCTTTCCTAGAAGAATTTGGGAGTTTTAGCCTGCTGGTTGACACACTGTGTGGCTGGAAAGGAAAGGAGGCAGGAAACTGAATGTGTAGTATCTATTAACCAGGCTAAGCAGACCATATAGGGTGTGTTCACATGATGTACTCTTTTCCCCATATATTGTTAGCACATAATCATATATGCTTCAGCTAAGTGGGAAGTGAATCATTCTAGGCTATCCTGTATAATCCCTGAAATAGCTCTATTTTTGCAGGGCCATTCTAATCTTTCGTCTCTGCACCAGCAGCTGGGCAAGCACAAGCTTCTGATCCCTGTTTGATGATTTGGTAGACTGAGGATCATTTGCTTAGCTCCAGACAGCTTCTAACCTCTTCTGCTGCCCACTGGCTGGGTTCAGCTGTCCATATGACCCACCAACCCTTCTACGATTTAGTCAGCTCTGTAGTACAAATAGGGCCATGAAGGATTTGGGAAGGGGCTTGAAATGAATCATCTAACCTTCACCTCAAAGTAGGAATGATGCAGCTGGAGTATCTTCAACTAGGGGTCCAGTTTCTTAAATTCTTCCAGAAAATAGGAGATCTCTCTGTCCCAAAGTAGTCTGCCCACTCCAAGCCTTCGGTATCGTGCAGAGGCTGATCCTTGTATGTAACCAAAATGTGCTTCTTCAATTTCTGCCCACTGGTTTTAGCCTTGACCTTGAGAGCAACCAAGAACAAGCTATTTTGCCTTCCGCTTGACAGCCCTTCAGAAAGAAATAAATCACTGAAACTGCAGGCTGATGGCGAAGGAGAGAAAGAGAAAGTTGAAATTCTATCCACAGCAACGGATTACCCGGCTGTGATTTAGGCAGGAATTAAAGGCAGCTGTGCATATTAAACATCCATCACAATATTTAACTGCAGAAAATCCTGAGTGGTGACAATTTTGCCACAAAAAGGAAACTGGATTCCCCCCCCCCTTTTTTTTTTGGTTATCGTGACTTGTAATGCCAGCAGTTTAAAATACTCATCAGTGAGTTTGCCTTTTCTAGGGATCTTTTAAGGGTAAACAAACCAATTGCACACCCCCATCTGTGGGTGGGAAAAAACCCAAAATACTTCTGGAAAGAACAGATTGTATATCTTTGTAGAAGCATGTGTGTGTGTGTGTGTCTTTGTGTGCAGGATGAAATTGCTCTGAAATTTCTGTCATATCTAGATAGTGGGAAATATTCAGAAAACCATGCTAAAGATAAAAAATTGTTAATGTAAGTGCTGTCTGATAGGTAAATTAATTTATCTAAATGAAGATTTATCTATTTAAATAAATAGATAAATCCTCATGTAAGCATCTAGGTTGCACTGTTGCGTTCTAATATATTTTGGAAATCTCTTTTTCCTTGGAGGTCTTGAGTAAGCAAAATCCAGGGGATAAGAGACAACTAAAAGGGAGTTTGGTGCTGTGTTAGCATCTCTCTTACCCCTATGAATCAGTTTTTGTCATCTAAGACTTTTCAGATACTCTGTCCCCAATCTATGAATCTGTTTTTTCCAGGGAAAGTGCAGTACTATCCAAAAACCACTGATTATCCATTCTCCAACACAGGACACAGCCCAGGCACCAACATTTTACTTCCATCTTCATAGAGTCATAAAATATTAGGGTTGGGAGGCACCTTGGACTTCATCAAGTCCAATTCCCTGCCCAGTGGGGAAATCCACTATTATGGCATCTCCCAGATGGCCACCCAGTCTTGGTTAAACACCTCCAGTGAAGGAAGGTCCACCATCTCCTGAGGCAATATGTTCCATTATGGAACAGCTGGTAGTTTTAGGAAATGTCTGCTGATGTCTCACCAAGATCTAGTTCTTTGTAGTCTAAAGCCGTTGTTTCTTATTGTCTTGTCCTCTGGAACAACTCAGAACAATTCTACTCCATCTTCCACAAGATAGCTCTTCTGATACTTAAAGACAGCTTTCATCTCTCCCTGGAGTCTTCTCTTCTCTGGGCAAAACAGCCCCCTTGCCTTCAGGACTGGCCAGGACTGAATGTGGTGAGCTAGCATTGAGAGGCTCCATGAGTCCTCCAGATTCGACCTGATGATGTTTTCTGTGCTTAGGGCCTTCCTGGTATTTGACTTCTGGGAGATCAAATAAAACTTGATCTCCCAGTATTTGACTTCAGATAAAAGTTGTAGGCCCTTCCCTTCACAGTCAATAGTGTGGCCACAGCATTTGTGAACTGCTGAAGTTTCTGGGCGCTTTCCAAGGACAAAACAACACAGAACATTTTATATTGTATAGTTTAGAGGTTAGTGAAGCATGAGGATAGCCAGTTCAGAAAAAGGCACAGCTTGTCTTCAATCAAGGGTTGTTGATATATATATGTTAGAGCTACCATTGTTAGTTTCTGAAAGTCATGCCAAACAATGAGAACCCTAAATTTAGGTGCTCAATGTACAGGGAGATGCAATCAGGGTGGACCTTAGCCTGAAGCCTTCATATCTGCAGGGGTAAGTTTGAAAACTCTGTTATAGTATGGAAATGCCAAATCTGGTGGACCTTTCTGTGTGTACTCTCAACTAGAAATGAGCCAATTATAGTTACTAACAGAGGCCGGGATACTACATTTGTTATTTCCCCCCTGTTTTTATACTTTATTGTATTGTTGTATCTTGTTATCTTGTGATTGTGGAGGCCAAAAAATCTCATAACTAACTAACTACAGGTAATCCGTGTTTAACGACCATAATTGGGACTGGAATTTTAGTTGCTAAGTGAAGCAGCCATTAAGTGAATCCGACCTGATTTTGCAACCTTTTTTGCAGTGGGCGTTAAGCAAATCACATGGTCATTAAGTGAGTCACACAGTTCCCCATTGGTTTTGTTTGCCAGAAGCTGGCTGGGAAGGTAAAAAATGGTGATCACATGATCACAGGATGCTGCACAACAATCATAAATGCGAACCAGTTGCCAAGCGCCCAAATTGCTATCATGTTGACCGTGGGATGCTGCAACAGTTGTAAGTGTGAGGACTGGTCGTAAGTCAGTTTTTCAGCACCATTGTAAGTCAGAACCATCACTAAAGGGATGATTGTTAAGTGAGGATTACCTGTAACTAACTAACTACCTAACTAACTAAATACATCCTGCCATTGTATTCATATTTGCTTGCAAATATACCTTACATTTTTTTTACACTGAGTTGCAGTCATAGTATTATTGAGGCTGAATGGCTATGAACACGGGTGAAAAATCTGTGATCTCAGAATCTGATATATGCCACAGGGGTAACAAATAGATACCAGCAGAACATACCTTTTTTTAAAAATTAAAATCTATAGATGGTTCTATTTTAGCCTATCAAAATGTTTTAAGCAATTAAGGGACTCGGCGTTGTCCACATGTACAGAAAATGAGCAGGATGTAAAGGTGAGACTGAAATAAATAGATGTTTAGGGGATGGTCGATAAGCTAATAGATTTATCCTTGCTGATTTCATTGCTTTAAGCTCATCTGTCCAGCTCTTGAACAGAATCAGACTGAAGCAATTTCAACCATTCAGCCTCACAGTTGCTAGTGCTGAACGCTGAAACTGCTTCATCACGGTTTTTCTTCTATGACAAACTCTGGTAATCTTTTTCTGGAAGCTAGATTAGTTGAGAATGTTTGTGCCAGGTGCAGCAATCAGGTTTCCATCCAGTGCAAGAGCCGGGTATATTTTTAAGAACAGAAAAGCCGATGCGCGCGCACACACATTTCCAGAAAGTGCAGCTGAAAATCAGAAATTGAATTTAGTAGTTCTGGGGAGCTAATGGGAAAGATAGAAAGCTTCTCGCAGGAATATTGTCTCCAAGCGTAACATGATCTTCTGGTGGAAAACACTGTTGGTTTCTACCCTGGATTTCTTTTTCTTTTTTAAATCAGCTTTCTCTTCCTCAGAGACAGAAATGAACGCGGAGGCTTCTGAAAACACAGGGCAAAGAGCTAACTGCAAACCTTTAGACATCAATACATGCTGTGCTACAACAGAACTGCAAAGATTTTTTTTCCCCCAGCTGGTAACGTAAACACAACTGGAGAGAAGCTCAAGTTTGGCTTCATACCTTTGAAAGGCCAACACACAAAAGAAAGATAAATGATATTTGACATAATCAAAGGTTATCTTTTTCAATCTGTTGAAGTAGGTAACCTTTGATTACGGCATGCAAAACTTGGGTGGGATCTGGACTGCCTCTTGTCTCAGGTCAACTGTCTGCAAATGCCACCCAGGCTTTTTTCCTTGCACAACTGAAAGGGAGCCATGGAGAACTGGGCCCCACCCTTTCCTCAGCAAATCCTCACCCAGCATTCATTTCTTGCTGGGGTGCTAAAGCAGCCTTGCATGTAAGCGTCTAAAATTCACCAGTGCCTGCTCTTCTTTTTCTTGCACACCATGGAAGAAGGAGCATTTCTCTTTTGACAGCTCATTGGGTTCAAGAAAGGGACTGAGTCCTTCCTTCCTTCCTACAGTCAGGTTGCTCACCTATGTGGGAATTCTACTCACCTGAAGTGACCAGGCAGATGCAGAAATGCTGAACTACAAACTGTGGGACCTGGAGGGTGGATGAGTATGCTTGTATATGTGAAAGTGCATATCTTATATACATCTATATCAACTTTACCCAAGTTTTGGGTTTCTTTGTCCAAATGTGTGGCGGAATTTCAATGGAAGAATCTTCCAATTCATTGGAGCTAATCAAGAACTGATGTGCTTTTTTCCCCCCCTGGAGTCCTCATGCCATCTGTCTCATCCATATTCATAAATCTGATAGCTTCACTCTCTCCAAAATCGAATTGCCTGCTTCTGCAACCTTAGCTAGATAGGATACGTGGCTTTGTTTGATTTTAGCAGGCCGTATCAGACACATCATCCCCTCTGATTGCATGGGCAACGTTTGATTACGGATAATTCTAACGTTTTGCCTTTTGACGATCTCGCTCATTCTGGAGGGATAATTTTAAAAATGCAGCTTTCTGATGATTGTTTTAGGGAGACATGAGAGGAAAAACTCCAATCAAACTTTTGCACCATTGAAATCCAGAAAAAGTGGTGTCTAATTTAGTCTCCTTAACCGGATGATAAACATTCATTTATCACAATTTAGCACAATGAGAGCACCACATATTTTTGTTACAGAGAAAACTTGGGGTGTTTTAAATAGGAAAAAAGGTCCCTTTCCACTTTGATTATATATAAAAAAAGTATTGATTATATTTTAATTTATTTTTATTTTTTAAAAAGTACTTTTCATTGATTATACTACAGTATTTAAAAATGCTTATAAAAATGGTGCCCCAAGTGGCAAAGAATAGGGCATGAGATGTGGGTGTCTTTGCCACAATGTTTTGAGGTCCCACTCTCATTTTTTGAAGTCTTCTTTCCATTCTACGAAGTTGTGACTATCTGGTTGAATATTCACTGCCTGGCATGCTACTAAAGTGTTTCTGAGCACTCCCTTAGCAGATGAGGGACCTAGTAAGAATTTCTTGACTCTCTTTTTAAGGTACTTTGTAGCACATATCTAGTAAAATAAAACAATTCTACTTTCTCCTTCTGGTCCCTTGCAATGCATCCTCAGTGCTTCTTGGGGCCAACTTTGGGATGTCCACTGGGGGCACCAAAATCTGCAAGATGGCAATAATGAGGCCGCACCCAATCTGTCTTCCAGATTTTTCCCTGCCAACACACACATCTGGACCAATCATCTACCAACCAATGTATTTTCTTCTATTAGTGGTGGTGACTGGAACATGCAGTAGTAGAAATCTGAGGCTCGGTCCCTAGTAGATTGGGATGAGTGAAAGCCAGTCCTGATGGGGAAATCGACTATGTTTTTTCCCAGGCAAGTGAAATACCCCGTCCCTGATGTCATAGTCAGCCAATCAGAAAATTACCTGGCCACCACATCCTGCTCCTTAATGACCCTGAGGTTGAATGACAAAGGGGCACTAATTAGTTTTATGGAGTTATGTCATGAAATAAAAAGGATGCTATGGGGAAAGGCCCATAAATTTAAACAAACAAAAGATGCACTGTGTCTGTCCAGGTCTGTCATCAGAGAGGTCAGTTTGCCCCATTTAGGGGGTAGTGTGGTACCACACCCCAAAATAGACTCAGTCTTGAGAGCCAATATGGGCAGCCACTGAGCCTTTTCTGATGCCAGAAAAGCCTCAACCACAACAAAGAGGTTAGTTCATAAATGATGCTCTGACATTGCCGTTGCTTTTGCAGCTGACCAACCTGGGCTCCCCTTGGCTTACAGCATCACCTTCCATACTAGGTGGGGGTTGATGCCATGCAAGGATCGCCAGATGCCTCCAGGTAAATTGTGTTGCAAAAATGCACTGCATTTGAGGCAGTCCCAGTGGAAAAACCCTGTCCCACAAAACTTACTGGGGGAACTTACCCAGTGTCTCCTCCTTCTGTGAGAACCTCCCCTTCCAGAAATCCTCAGCCTCACTTGCCTGGCAGAGCTGATTAGAAACGACCAAGATGAAAACATGAGAACGCACTGTGCGTTCCCAAATGCTACAGATCAACCATCCTGCTTTATTCCTCTCCCAGACCAAAGCATGTGGATCACGGGTGAGGTGGATGAGACAGCATGAGGCATACAGATGGCGCTGGGGGAAAAAAAAGATTCTCTGCAGGGAGATCTTTATGAGATGGTGCTCCCAGCATAACAATCAGCTTCCCCCCTGCCACACGCTGATCTTTCCCGTTCTTTATCACAGCACTGCTGGCAGCCCCTGGTGCCATTGCCATGGCAACAGAATAACTTGCCTGTATCTGAGGAGGTTCCCCTCAACCGGCATCCCAAGGTTTCCCCCCAGTGTTTGTACAGAAGCAACAGTCACTCTGGAATGCCAAGGAATGGTCCACCACTGGGTGGGTGAGGGGAGGGAATCATGGAGTGAATAGTGTCAAGGGATGGACGGACACGTGTGCGTGTGTGCGTGTGTGTGTGTACACACATACATACATACATACATACAGAGAGAGAGAGAGATTTTCAGCTAGGAAGACAGGGGGGATCCCCCAGCCTCATGACTCACTGCAGAGATTTTGTTTTCTTCCGCCTGCTGGATCACCCGCCTTGCAAGAGTGTTTAACACCTGCCTAAAGCTCAGGTGAGCGGAAATGTTTGCTATCCCAGATTCTTACGTGGATGTGCATGTGATGGGGGAAAGGGTTATTATTTTTAATGGCACCCAGATTGTCACCATTAATACAACTCAGCGGAGCCGTGAGGACACACCGCAGGGAAAGCCTTTCTCCCCTTGTGTGCAAAATGGGCTCCCCAGAGCCATCATTTCTCCCCATGGAGGAAGGCAGCTCTGCTGTTTCTAGCGCAGCTGTTCTAATTATTCCTGGAAAGGAGTTCCCTGCTCCTGGTTTTCTTCCTTGCAACCCACTTGCTAGTGGTGGTGGGGTGATTGGCGTTTGCAGCACTGCTGGTAGACTTGATGCTTTGAGGGGGAGAAAGTCTTCCTTTGGGCACCTCCCCCCTCTCTGTGATTTAGACATTGAGGGGTACAGTACATGGGGCGGGTGTAAAGGGCTGCCTTATATGGGCTGGCTCTGCCATTAGACAAAATTCGCCTTGTGATTTAGAAGATTATGAAAGGGCTACAAATGGTCATTGAAATCACACACACACACACCAGCCAGGGAGAGGGGGAAAAATGTATATAGTGGAATTTTGGCTGCTGCTGGAGTCAAAAGCAGCAGCCAAAACTGGGTTTTACTGGGTTTCGATCCAAATTGTCTTCACTTGGGGAGGGCATGCAGTTAGTTCCAGGCCAGACAATGAAATGTCTAGCATTGGTTCTGGTTGCCCACTTTGATATGTGTGGCTTTCCAAGGTCAGGCAGGAGTTTTTCCTGATCCCGTATCAGGAAATTGATTTGGGAAGGGTTTGTTCAGACATCAGGTAGTGCTTAGACCTGGGATGCTCACTTGTGTCAGACAAGTCACATGGAAAGGTCTGGGGTATCTGCACAGAACCAAACAGGACTTGGTTTCTTGTCACAGGGAGCCTCATCTCTGAATGTGAAAAAAACCACATTTTGTGCTGATCCTGGTGATGCTCTTTTCTCTGGGCTAAGCAAGCCATGACAGCTCTTTTTTTGCACATCTGCAATCATCAGATAATAAGGAGTGATGGATAGATATGTGGAGTTAGCCCATCTGGACTGGATGTTCTAAAGGGCATCAAGGCATTTGTCCTTTGGAATCTCTTGGGAACATCTGGAATAGTCTGCACCTAATTTACACTGTGTCCTGGGAAACCTAACTCATGTTATGATCATCCATCTTAGGATTTTGTGGTGAGCCGGGAGAGCAAGTGGAGTCCAATTTATTAGGCAATACATGGTGGCCACAGGGTGCCTAACCAAGATATAGCCTAGTGACAGGCAACCTGGGGCCCTCCTGATCTTATGGACTCCAATGTCCATAGTCTCCTGCCATTGGCCATACTGACTGGAACCCTGGGAATTGAAATCCCCAAGTTCTAGAAGGCCACCATTGTGCCAGTCATGGCTCTAACCTTGAAACAGCCAAGGCTATGAAAAAGAACACTTTCAGGACCTTGGATAGGTCATCAAAAGGTTGAGCACCTGTTCCAAAGCAGTCTTAAATTCTTGGCAGTAACTTGACTCTCCTCCTACCATCTTGGTGGGGAGGTGTGAGGAGCCCTAGAAAGGTAGTCCTGGACACTGGAGTGTTCTGTTACATCTACACCCACTCCCACTTGGCTGCTGCCTTCAGAGGGAAGCATCAGATCTCAGTTGAGGAAGATGAAGTGGGATAGTTTCCGTAACTGAGTGGTTTTCAGAGATTCCTGGGTGGTGGCACAGCATGGGCTGATGTCCTACAACAAATCACCATCATGAGTTTGCAGTGATTAGTAGCAGCTCTTTAGGTTTTCCAACTGGCCTCTGTACCAGCTCTGCCTTGAGATGCCAGGGAGGGGACTTGTAATCTTGCACATACACTGCAAAGTATTGCTGTACTGTGATCTTCCCCATCTAACACATGACTAGTGTGCGTTCAACGTTCAGCATAGATTCCTGTAATTCAGAGCAATTGCAGAGTACTCCCATGCGTCTCCCCTCTTATGGCTCTTTTAGGTAGACAAGCACGCAGGAAGGTGGTTCAGACTTCATGAACCTAGATGGCTAGTAATTTCACTTCTATCCTTTATTCCACTTCTTTCTTTAACTGAAGCCTAATCTGGAAGAGCTGTTTACTGCCCCAGGATGGAATTCTGGAAAGCAGGGAAGGATCACCAGCAGCTAACATGGTGCTGCTGTAGAGGAATAAGTGAAAGCATTTGTTGCTTAGGAGACTGGTGGGAAAGCTGTTCAAAGCAGAACCATCCTCTTAAGGTTATAAAATGTAAGCTGATGCAATTGTACATTTCCTTACCTTATGCTACCCACCCTAACTTAGACTTTTCCCCTCTAGTTTATTAGATTAATCAAGTGTACTTCTTCGTTTAAAAATTGAATTTAAATATTAATACTCAATAATAATGGTTCATATATTCTTTCTTTCTAAAAGAAAGTTAATTGTTACTCCCCTTCTCCTCCCCTCCTTTCCTCCCCTCCCCACCACTTTTTAAAAAACTGTATTATAGCCAAATGGGTACAAAAAAACTGTTGATAACAAGTATAAAAAGAGGCATTTTCCATGCTCCCCATCCCTAGAATCAAATAATCCTTCTAAAACAGACCAACAGCAATTTTCCTAACTTTAAAATAAAGCTTTTTTTTAAAAAAAAAACACTAAAAATCATCAATCAGGCTTCATGTATGTTGAGAAAAGCTATATTTAATGTACACTTATGGACTGGGATTAGCACGTGCCAGAAGAGGCATTCTCCCTTTCCTCAATCATGTAGGAAGGTATCTGTCCTCCAAAGGAAGCTTGTTGTGGCTTGTCTGCATATCATCTTAAAGCTTGTTTTGGTCTCTCTCATTTGCAAAGTTAGGCAAACTGAATTGATCAACAGCAATGTGTTGGCAGATTTTGTTAAGCAGATGACTGCCTAGGTGACAACTATTTGGCATTTCCTTGCACTGGTATCCAATAGAGCAGTGTTTCTCAACATGCTGGCTGGGGAATTCTGGGAGCTGAAGTCCGCACATCTTAAAGTTGCCAAGGTTGAGAAACACTGCAATAGAGAGTCATATGCCTAACACTTGGATAGGATACGCCATTCTCTTCTTTTCTCTCCATTTTTAGGCCTATAAGTTGTTGCCCACAAGGGTTTCTGCAGGGTTAATGCCTTAAGTTATTCCCTTTATTATTTGCCATGTGAGGGAAGATAAAAAGCTCAAATTCAATCAATATGGAACATTCTTCTATCTTAGAAATTCAAGCATACATCAAAGTCAGGCCGTCTTTGAAAGAACAAGCTCTTCAAAGCCGGAACAATTTGGATTTGCATATGTTCTTTGCGACGGATGTGCGAGCCAGCAATGGCCTTCATGTTTCTGGGAGGGCAGCACCAACAGCTTTGCCACCATGTCATCACAAAGGAATAAACAATTGCAGGTGGGCCAGGAGAAGTAGTGATCTTTTGCGGGAAGATCCCATGAGATCTGGGAAATATTTACTGGTTTGGTAGGCTGTGCTTTTTCTTTCAGGGAAATAGTTAAAAGCTGTAATGTATTATAGTGAGTAACAAGGTGGGGCCGAAGCAAAAATCCTCAATAATGAAGGACATCACACCATTAGGATCTTCTTGAAGGATCTTGAGGATCCAGGCAGCATTTGTAACACCCCCATCCTAAAAGGGAGGGAAAGGATATGATAGACTGGTTGCTGGAATGTGTAACATTGTTCCTAAAAGAGAACTTCCCAGCTGAACCTGCAAAGGCTAATCCTGATTTAGGGAATCAGTGCATCCATCTTTATTCTCCTTGCATGCTTAACAACCAATATGCCACACCTAGCAGCAAGTAGCAGCCTCATTTCATGCTCTTGGGTTGGACTACGAGCACTAATCCCATGCCAAATACATCTCAACGTTTGTTTAGCATTTTTTTCGAGATGTGCAACTTCAGTTTCAGAAATTATATTCCCTGGTGTTGATCTAGGCATACATGAGGTAGGTATAGGAGTTTCAGTTAGAATTTCACTGAATAATTTCCTGTTGTGGAAAGGAATTTGCAGCTGACTGTGGGGAAGGTAGGAGTGAGACGTTAAGAAGGGATCGGAGGAGAGATTACACCAGTGTTTTTCAAACCTGACAACTTTAAGAGGTATGGACTTCAACTCCCAGAATTCCCCAGCCAGCATACTGGCTAGGGAATTCTGGGAGTTGAAGTCCACCCATCTTACAGTTGGCAAGGTCGAAAAACACTGGATTACACAGTCCAGAGACAGAAGGAAGTATGAGAAAGCAACTCAAAATAACTCGGCCTGGATTTTGTTTAGCATAAGATGGGACAGAGAAAAACTTGAACAGGCTTTCAAGATTCTGATAATACCCCTGAAAACAATAAGGGGGCATTCCTGGAGTTCCTGCAGAGTCTGCTTTCTGATCTGGCCTACCTCAAAGGACTGACATCGATCTTGAAAGCTGTGGAACGTAATTTAGAGCAAGGAAGCAGGGGAATGTGCTAGTTTCCATGACAGTGCGAAGGCATGGTTGAAAAGGGGGTACTTTTTCACCTAGCCCCAAACACATATATTATATTGTTTGTGCTCAGCCTTAGCTTGATATATCAACAAAACACAATGGCAAAACAGTGGGAAAACACCATCCCTGAGCATGAAATATGATCCGTGTTGCAGAACACGGGGCTCATTTTTTTTTTCCTTTTGACCGTGGGTGCCCAAAATGCAATTTAAAAAATCATTCAGCAAATACAAAGTTGCCTTCCATCTAATAACAAAGGGAAATGAAAGCCTCAATGCTCTTATCTCCCTTTTGCTTGTGAAAGGAAAGGAAATGAAATCTAACTTTTTCACCTGGCTGTTTGGCTGCGAGCTTGTAAATAAAAGTCAATAGAAGGTTTCATTTGATTGCCGGCTTTGATCCATCAGCACTAGATCCTGTTTTGCTGTCAACACTGGCAAGAGAGCTTTCATCTTGTAAAATAGGCAAGGAAGTAAAATGACTCTAGCAGATTCCCTGAAATTGGACTGTTCTCGTCCATCCCCACCCCATTTGGAGACTGTGTTTCTTATGTCAATCGCACTGTGAATAGGAGCATATGTTGAAAGGGAGAAGAAAAAGGAAAGTGATCTGGAATAGAGGTTTAAAATATTTGATGAGGTTATACATTAAGGTAACTGTCAGAAAATTGGCTAATCTTGACGCCATAATCTTTCCCCTATATATGACAAGGAAATGAAGGACATCTGGTAATTTTCTAAAAAGGCTTACAGTTGGCTGTGATGCTTATTGGACTCAAAGCCCTAAGAACAATGGGGAAATGTTAACATTTCCAAGCTTTATATAAAATAACAGCCCTTTGGCTAATTGGGTGCAGAAGAGGAGTCCACATTTCTCCCAATTACTTTTGACTCTCAATAAAACAATAATATCTAGATGGCTGAATCCTTTCCAGGGCTCCAAATTAGTAGATTAATCACTTGAAGCTTAACAAGTGGAGGGCAGGATAAATCAATGAGGGCTAATATTGATCTGTTGACAACTATCATTATTCCCCATAAATCACTGGGGCACTTTCTGTTGCCATTGGCCGTTACAGAGTGTTACGTCCATATGATATTAGGTGGCATGGAATTAGACTCCAACAGTGTTATTTTTTGCATACTGTACATTGATAGATGGTTTTTACTGGAAGAGCCTCAAGTGGCACAGAGTGGCAGGCAGCAGTATTGCAACGGAAACTCTCCCCGCGACCCGAGTTCGATCCCAGCAGAAGCTGGATTCTTGGGTGGCCGGCTCAGGTCAACTCAGCCTTCCATTCTTCCGAGGTTGGCAAAATGAGCACCCGGCTTGCTGGGGAAGGGGATGGCTGGGGAAGGCGATGGCAAACCACCCCACTATGGTCTGTCAAGACAACGTTGTGAAAGTGGCATCCCTCCAAAGGGTCAGACATGACTCAGTGCTTGCACAGGGGACCTTTCACCTTTCACCTTTCAGACTTTATTCAGTGATCTCCAGCTTTGTTGAATCTTACCCAATGCTTGGCAGAGTCTTCTGAAGCTCTACACCAACACTGTGGGTACAGAAATTGGATTTTGCTGAACATCTACAGGGAGAAGGGGGGGGGGGGAAAGCACCAATCCCATAGAGTAGTGATAGCAGTCTATGGGAGAAGTTCTCTCCTTGGAATTCCAACTTTCCTTGGAATTCAGTAAAAACAGGGAAGTCAAGCAGGCTGCAGGTCCTTGGGAGAGAATTTTATCCCCACTCTATATTTTGACTTTTACCATTGTGGCGGAAACTTTGTTCTGGAAAACATGGGTAGAACATGGGAGAGAAACTCTTAATCAGTGCATTAATAATGATACTTCAAAGACTTTTAAGGTGAATATACTTCACCCCATCCAGCAGAATGGCAATATATACATCTCAAGTGTTTATTGCATACTTGGTTTGGTCTGAATGGCTGTGACAGCTTCAGAAACTCTAGGAGCTTTAAATGTATTGGAAATGTAGTGAATTTGTTCCTTACTATTTGAAAATGATGTTCCTTGAAGAACATCTTTTCCAGATTTATTGGACACCTCCCTGGATGTTTCCAAAGGTTGGCTGCTGGTCTTCCTTCATTGGAGATGCAATAAAATTGAAGGCACATTAGACATTTGTTGTGGTTGTGCCCATTTGATTAGATATTAGTGTCATGGTTTGCCATGGCCTTGGGGAAAAGTTAGTTTAAATATGTTAATGTATTATTAAGCTATTTCCCTAGAGTGTGAAATGTATGTATTTATCAGGAACTTTGTAATACAGTTATCTCAACTTTCCAAAAATGGTGATTAGCATTCCTGGAAGGATGTGTGCCTACCAGATTCTAAAGGCTGGCTTCAAGAAACATGCCAAATCTCAGTCTTTGAAGGCACTGTTTATTGGCAGAGAGGCGAGATTGGACAAAATTCCATATGCTCTAGGTTGAGCTTGCTAAAAATGGAATTGTAATACAGATGTATAAATGTAAATTTACAGATATAATCTCTTACCATTATTTATATTTCTGTATTGGAGGAAGTTGGAAGCTACCTTCTGATTTTCTGTTTTGTCGATCTGCACTTTTCTGGTTTCTTTCCTTTCTTTTTCTTTTTCTTTAGCTCTATTTTATATCTTTACTATACTTTCTATGTTTGTATTGTATTTTTCTTTTAAATATACTTTTGAAAATAATAAAGTTCTTATATGTATAAAAATGAAATTGTAATTATCTCTATAAATACGATCCTTTATTTTTATATTGGAGAAAAGTGGATAAATCTTTTATTATCTTTTTGTGTTTGTTTCTTTTTCCCCCAACTCCTTCTTTTAGTTTATATTATATAAAGCAACATATATTGTAGCTTTTCCTGAACTGTTTGAATTGTATGAACAAGCTCTTCAATTGCCACTATTTGTATTTTTCTAAAATGGTAATAAAAATTATGTTTAACTTAGACACACATAGATGGGTCTGAATTTATGTAAGCATGTTTTGGCCCTCTTTCCACTAAATAAATATTAAAAATCCATGCTCCACCCATGAGAATTTCCACCAATGTTTTCTTCAACTTTGGGAGGATTTTCAAAGCACTTTCTCCATCATCCACCTGGATGATCAAAGCTCATCTGGCGGGGACCAAGCTGGGGAATGACGACTTGGAACAATGTTTGCCTTCTGGGAAAATATTGCTGGAGATACAATTCACTATTTACTCTGGGAAGGAGGAGGTTTTTTTTTTTTATTAGCTTCCTTTGTGATATGTGCCTTGGTCTGCTTCTGAAACCTCAGGCAGATACTGTGGTGAATCCCAATGAAGCTAAATGCTAATAACATGAAATTAGCAAAGATTCCCTGCTGATGAGAAGGGAGTCTATTTTGAGCAGAATGTGTGGGCAAATCAATTCCAAGGTAGAGATGGAATTTGTGGGGGCAGCTTGAAATATAATTACCATGGAGATAACATTTGTATCTCATTTAAAATTGGCTGGCCACAGACACAACAATGTTCTGATTCTCTCTTTTACTGGTTATTCGTCTATGTGGAGTCCTAGAACTTTCGTACCACGCATGACATTTTATTGTAGTAAACAAAAGTATATGCTTCTGGACAGGATTCTTGTATGTTTTAGGGAGTTTGTTGCCGCAAGGTATGATGATTCAGCGAGATGCCTTTCAAAAGGGATTAGCCTTGGCCAATGTCTGCTGTTAAGCAGAAGGCTCATGTTCAATGACCATAAGCCACCAAATGCCAGTTGCTGTCCTTTCTGCCAAGACAGGGACTTGCAGTCTCAAGACACTGCCGAAGCTCAGATTTTCAACAAGTATAATTAACTTAAGCTTTTGCCAAAGAGCTGGACAATGGAAAGGCTATACTGGGGGCTAAAGTTTCACTGAGCATCAGTAAGAGCTTGGAACTAGCGCTATCTTGTTCAGGATGCGTCCATTCAGGTTAAGCTCCCAGACAGAAGGATTTGTGATGGCAGCTATGAGACATCTTTTATAAGCCCATTTACAGTTAAGGTAATCAGGATCAGAGGTATGATCAATCAAGATATACCTTAACTTTTGATGTAGGCTCTTCAGGTGGAACACGTCCTAGCATCTCCTGAGCTTTTACGATTGGGAACTATAGTTCTCTCTTCAGGTGGAACACATCCTAGCATCTCCTGAGCTTTTACGATTGAGAGCTATAGTTTTCTCTTCAGGTGGAACACGTCCTAGCATCCCCTGAGCTTTTACGATTGGGAACTATAGTTCTCTCTTCAGGTGGAACACGTCCTAGCATCTCCTGAGCTTTTACGATTGAGAGCTATGGTTCTCTCTTCAGGTGGAACACGTCCTAGCATCTCCTGAGCTTTTACGATTGGGAACTATAGTTCTCTCTTCAGGTGGAACACGTCCTAGCATCTCCTGAGCTTTTACGATTGGGAACTATAGTTCTCTCTTCAGGTGGAACACGTCCTAGCATCTCCTGAGCTTTTACGATTGAGAGCTATAGTTCTCTCTTCAGGTGGAACACATCCTAGCATCTCCTGAGCTTTTACGATTGGGAACTATAGTTCTCTCTTCAGGTGGAACATGTCCTAGCATCTCCTGAGCTTTTACGATTGAGAGCTATAGTTCTCTCTTCAGGTGGAACACGTCCTAGCATCTCCTGAGCTTTTACAATTGGGAACTATAGTTTTCCTCCACTCCACTGAGCATGCCAGGACTTCAGTAACTCATATTCTGAAGACGTTCCTTCTGAACCAGGCTCTGCTTTGTGGAACATTCATTGGAGAGTGTCAGCTGAGAAGGTCTATTGCCTTCAATGCTTGCTTGTGAGCTTCTAAGGAGTACTGGCTTGATCAGTAAAGGAAGCAGAATGTTGGTCTAGACTATAGATGAGCAACCTGTGGCCTGCAGACTGCATGTCTCCTCAAGATCCTGTCCTAATAGTCAGGAACCACGCTGAGACGAAGAATAAGTCTCTAGTGTTGTATTACTGCTACATTAGACAGAAAATCCTAACAAACTGAAGAAGCGTGGGAAAACCCAGACAGATAAACCCCAAAAGTCAAGGCGGGTCTGATCTGTGTCTCTTTGAATGACAGCTCAAATTCTCGCTACTACGCAGGCATTTTCCTCCCTGGATAGGGGCCCCCTCCTGCTCACCATCAGTACTCATGACAGATCCCAAGATCCCCTTGCCAAAATTGGATGCATGTTCAGAGCTGCTTTTCTCCAAAATTAGGGGCTGGTTAGGAAGTGGTGGATTTCTGGGAGGCAAATAATTTCCATTTCCATCCTTAAATCCTCTTTCCCTTAATTCCACAAGATACTTCCCAATTTAGATATGCATTTTGGTGGCATGATTTTTGTTGTCCCCCCTTCCCCACCCATTTTGGAGATAGCTTTGTGGATAGGAGGTAAAGGGGCTTGCCTTCCATAGAACCTCATTTTTCCATTCTCAGAGCTACGGTTAACCATTCCAATAACATGGAAAAATATGCCCCAAATTTCCCTTAGCCCATTGGGTGAAGCTATTACCATTGGGAGCAAAGTTGTGGCCCTTCAAATGTTGCCTCTCTCTGGGTCTAGACTCTTAAGAGGAGAGTCAGGGAGAAGGTACCCATACAGAATTAATACACCCTCAAAGGAAGAGAATGCCTGCTTCCAACTTTTGGAATTTGTGTTTGTGGGGTTTTTTTTCTTTTTGGACTCCTTTAATTGGTCTCCATGAGATGCAGGAAGGAATAGATGCTTCATCTGATTTCACAATGTTCTTCTTCAGATTGCATAGAACATTTCATTATATCCAAGCCAATCAATATACTCAAGGGTTTTTCTCTCCTCCTGCCGCCATTTTTTTCATTGACTTCTAAAGTCAAGGGAAACACTATGATTCTACTGTGGGCAAAATGGTATTCATTTGTTACCCTATGTTTTTTATTTTAGTCTAGCACATCTGAAGTTTTGATTGACAAAAACTAGGGAACTGTCCCCCATGGAATATTAAAGAAAAATGGTGGATTTTGCTAGGAGATGGGAGGAGACGGTTGACCTGCTTCTTTGAATTTTAACACATGGTGGTTTGGTGCTTAATAATGCAAATGTTCCGAACTTCCATAATATAAAAAGAACACTCAGAATATCCTATTATATGTTCCTGAATCTCATTTAAAACCCAATTAAGTCTAGTACAAAGCTGCAGTAGGCTTGTCTTGAGATAAAGAGATTGATGTGCCTAACTATTTCTCCTCTTCCTCCTCCTCCTTCCTTCATTAAAACTACTTTTTCATTAACTTTCCTTTTGGATGTTGTCTTTTTTTTCTCCGAGCTGAGGAGCATTTAATGAAAAACATAAAAGTTAATAATAATATATATAGCTTGTCTCCTTTTATATGAAGTATCATTCAGCAATTTTAAAAAGTGGGCAAGTTAGCCCTTTTCAATTCTGATACATAATTACCAGGATAACCCTACCCATAACCCTATCATCTCTCTCTCTCTCTCTCTCTCTCATCTGTCTATCTATCTATCATCCATCTATCTATTTATCCATCATCATCATCATCATCATCATCATCATCATCATCATCATCTCCTGCTTCTTCATCTTTGGATATTCAAGGTGGCATATGGTATACTTTGGAAAAGACGGTTTTCTGTAATTTTACTCCCACAAGCACCACCCTGTGGGTTGAGTTCTGCTGAGTGGGGAGACTGTGAATTTCATGGATGAGCACAGATTTGAACCTAGATCTTCCCAGTCCTGCAAAACAGAAGTTATGGATTCCAGAAGTCTAATGCCACTTAAATGGAGGTACCTCTGAATGGGCTGTTGCCTCTGCCCAACCAAACCAGATCCTACTTGTCCTAGTTACACAGCCTGCTCCCACTCATTTTGCCCTTTCTGTCTTCTGATTCTCTACCTGAAGCCAACCACACTCTCATGAACTACATGGATTGGTGTCTAATACAAAGTGTTCAGAAATAGACCGATATTTCTTGGCAATATTTATTTTCCAAGGAGGAAAGACAGATAACGTCTACTTAATGGCTGCTCCACCTGTGCTTTTGAGAGACTTAATTAAGACAAGCAGAGATAATAATGAATAAACCAAATGACAAAGGAACCCAACCTAAAATTTCTATTCACCGAATGCCAACATAACATGAGCAAAATTGTTCCCCTTTTATTTTCTATATTCTCTTTGCTTCTGGCTCTGAGAGTCATCTCTACAGGTTTTTCCTTCTATTTCTGTCTTCATTCTTCACCTTCTCCCCTTTTTTCTTCTCAAGTTTCTGTTTATCTACAGTCCTTTTTTTGGTCCTTGGCAAATGCAGCCATGCTTACTTTTATGCTCTTACAGAATACGTGCCAGATAAAGCCACTACACTGTAATTACTGAGACATTTTGAGCTGGGGGCGTTGGGAATCGTTCTTAAAAAAAAAAAATCTCAAACCTTCCCCTCCCTATATTATTTCATGTGAGTTGGCCAAGTGAGATCTGAGGTTAGTTAGGCTTGAATTCTTCCATATGTTGAAGGAGCCAAATTAAATTGCCAACAACAGAGGAATCCTTCCTAAGCTATGGCGTAAAGCGAGAAGCAAGCTAATTCCTGTTCCTGGTTCAAAATAAACCAGGAAACAGACAAACAAACAGTTGTTTCTTTTAAATACAAGTTATAAGCACTGCCCCTTCCTTTTTCTAAAAATGATAGACATGCCTCTGTTGTTCCCAGTCCAAATGGCTCAAGAGTGAAAGAGATGGTTTATTTTTCAGAGGGCTAACTTATTTTTGACAGTGCAAAGCATATAAATAGTAACAGGCCAAAAAGATCTGATTGCTTCCCTTTCTGATAACCTCTCAAAGCCACCTCTAGCAAATCTGGGACCTCGATTGGATGAGTCTTCTCTCTCTTCTCATCTGCACCTTCCAGATAAGAAAAACGGTTGCTATCTTCATTCTTCTCCATCCTTAGATATACATGCTTATGCGGGCCTTTCTTTCCAGAGGCAGATTTTGTTCAAAAATCAACCATGACAGAAACCCAAACTTTTCTTGCTGGGACTAAGGGACAGACAACCAGAAAAGACTTATGGAAGATGGTTTTTGTGTATGGTAACTGCAGCAAGATTAATATATGCACAAAGATGGAAAGACTCTGAAATACCCACAGTGGAAGAATGGTTGGTGAAGATGACAGAATTTACAGAGATGACAAAATTGACTTGTCTGATTAGGGAAAAGGCAATAACAACATTTGTTAGTCACTAGAAACCTATTATGGACTTTTTGCTGAGAGAACGTGACTAGCTCAGCTCATCCAGTGGGCTTCTGTGGCTAAGGGTGAACTTGAACCTGGTTTTTCTTTCTCGTAGCCCAAGTCCTTAATACAAAGCCTCCCAAGCTGATTTTTGTGTGTGTGGTTGTGAATGCACTGCTGTTGTGCTTCTATTTAACCCCTCTTTTATTTATGGGGGTTTTGTGTTGTCTCACCCTGATTTCCTAAACTGGGAATGTGATCTGAAGGTTTGTTATCTTCACAGCTCCTTTTGGGCCCTGGAAACGGGATAAAGTCAATAAAATTAAAATGAATGAGAATGGAGATGAGGGGAAAGAGAAAGATAGACATCTGATCTTTTAACAAATTTGCAATGTCATGATGTACCCATTAAGTGTCTCCTCACATTCTGTTCTCAGATTGAGTTGGGAGAATGTCAATATATTGTAAATGTCAAAGATGGGATGTAGTCTGAATGAAGGAGGGTGAGATAAATACAAGCATGCCAACACATGCATTGCAATGACAATGTTCAATCCTCTTCTGTTAGGGCTTGGAACATCTACATTCCTCAAAAACAACTGACATTCCATCCCTGGTTACTGATTTATCCCATGTTAGGAGTTACTACAATACATTGATTAACTGATCATGTGCCATCAAGTCGGTATTGATTCTTAGTGGCTTCATAGATAGATTTTCTCCTTAACAATCTATTGCTAACCTGGTCTTTCAGTGGGGCACCCACCACCACTGTAACTGAGTCCATCTCCCTAGCTGCTGGTTGTCCTCCTCATCTCTTTCCTTCCACTTTTCCCAGCATTATAGACTTCCCCAGAGAGCTGGATCTTCACATAATGTGTCGGAAGTAGAATCATTTGAGCCTGGTCATTTGTGCCTCGAGTGAGAACTCTGGGCTGATTTATTTGATGATCCATTTTTTGTTGGTTGGATTGTTTTCTTGGCTGTCCTTGGTATTCTGAGGAGTCTTCTCCAACACCAGACAATACAATGGTCCACTACTAATCAAATGGCCTGGTTTTCTACAGTCTACTAAATCACACACTAAACACAGAAATTTAAACAAGGCAACATTGCCCATGTTCTAGAAGATCATCTGCTATGTCTTTATCCAGCTTGCTACCACATACCGTGCAAATCCAGCCAAAGTATACGTGAAAGAGGTCTTCATACTTTTGGAGCTGGTGGGTAGGTTTGGCCTTCGGAACCTTGTTGGGACCACATTCACAACATGGCTGCCATGGTGGGCAGGGTTAGACCAAGAACACCCTCTTAACAGAAAGGTAGCTGGTGAGATCACCCCCACAGAATTTTTACTACTCCACCTTACCTTTATGTTTTTGTGGCACAGATGGGTATTGTGGAGGAGTAGAAGGGACACAAGGGCAATTATGTTAACAGCAGCTTACCCCTGAAAGAGAGGAGGATGAGAAAGAAAGTCAAGATTACCCCACCTTGATTCTCTTTGGTATAAGAGGGAGGGAGGGAGAAACTCTGTTGGGCTCTTACGATTTTGTTTTTATACCTTGCAACAATAGAGTTCCGATAATCCTTGTGGAGTCTGTTTCCTAACTTGGTCTAACTAGAAAGGCTGACAAGTACACTTCAAAACAAAAAACAAAAACCAACCCTGGGTTGCAGCCACCCACCATTTTTATATTAAGTATAGAAGCATTCGTGTAAACAAAGATGCTGCTGTAAGCTTCCTATTTCATTTCTCTCTTTTTTAAAAAAATTAAAAGCTCTTAAAAAAGTTAAAAGACTGGTGGTGCATAGAATCTGGCTAGCAGAAAGGGAATTGGCCATGGGCCCCATGTTGAAGATCCCCAGGGGCAACCTAAGCTTAGGTGGACCAATAGATATCTACTTCACATTCTCACAAAAGAGGTCCTCTGGGGGTCACCTTGCCTCATCTTGTCTGCTTTTTGCTCTCTCAGATAGGGTGGTCTCTTCCAACTCTGCTACTTCTTCATGTTAATTATAAACCTAGCTATATTGGGTTGTTGACAAACCATAGCAAATTGCAATGCATGAATATAGCTGCCGGGAAGGAAGGAAGGAAGGAAGGAAGGAAGGAAGGAAGGAAGGAAGGGAGGGAGGGAGGAAGGGAGGGAGGGAGGAGGGCAGGCAGGCAGGCAGGCAGGCAGGCAGGCAGGCAGGCAGGCAGGCTGATTTTCTTCACACATTCAGAGTCAGCTGGACTGTGAACAGTTGTTATCATTGCAACTTGGCAAATGTTGCTACCTGTGATATCTGTGAGTTAGGTGAGTGGTGTGGTGAATTATCTATCCAAAAAGTTTCAGGCAGGACTGGATTACTCACGGGGCACAATACTCAAGCCTACAAAGTTCACAAGAGTCTACAAAAAAGTTTAAAACCCCCAAAATACATGCATTTATTTACATATATATCATAAGGACCTATTTATGAAGATGTCCAGGACTTTAATCTAGACTGGCTCCAGATTCAGCCTCCAGAATCTGGCTCTTCCTCTCTCTTCTGTTTGGTAAACAGGTACTTGGAGGTCAGTCAGAGTATATAAGAAATAGACTGATCTAATGGAAGTTAACTTTCGATGTTCCTATGCAAAGTTTAAACACTAAAAGAAGTTGCCACACACACAACTAACATCTCATTCTTGGTAGAAAATGGTGTCAGTTAAAGCAACTATTCCATAAAATGTGCTTGACACCATCTTAGGAGGCTTCTGGTTCTTCATGGTTCTTCTCCTGGTAGGACCAGGGTAGGATGAAAGAGCAAAGATTTAAGAAAGGTAAATGCTGGAGAGATTTCAAATCTTTCTCCTTTTCTTTTTGTTTTCCTCTGCAGTGTTCAGCTGAACATAACTTGGCAGCCAAATACATTGTTGGAACCCTCCAGAGACTCATTAAAAACCTAGATAATTCTACAGTTGAGCATGACGACTACTGCTTGGTTGACTGTGCCAATTTTACAGATGTATGAAGGTTAAATCTGATTAGGATGTAGTGTAACAAAGAACTGCTAAAATGCTCTGAATATGTCTATCTGTTAAATGATGTTTCTTGACATGTTAATATGTTCTACTGCTAAATGTGTTTCAGCCCAAGTTTGAATGAAAAAAGCATATTTCTGCACAGTACAATTGGCCTTGGCAGTTACAAATTGACAAAATCCCAAACTAGGACCTAGCCTCTAATTACAGTGAATAGCTTTATAGCACTTGATAATTACAAAGCTTTGGGAGAGGAACTGAAAGAAATATATCACAGGTTCATCCCTGAGTTTGCTGCTGTTTGCAAGCACTCTCTCTCAAGAACAGAAATGTTAAAAGAGGTTTGGTAGTCTGTGGAGGACAGCCAGGCTGGCGTAGTGGTCAAGACACCGGGCTAGAAACCAGGAGTCTGTGAGTTCTAGTCCTGCACAAAGCCAGCTGGGTGACCTTGGGCCAGTCACTTTCTCTCAGCCCTAGAAGCAGTCATTGGCAAATCACTTCAGAAATCTTGCAAGAAAACTGCAGGGACTTGTCCAGGCAGTCTCCGGGAATCGGACACAATTGAACGGATTAAAAAAAAAAAAGATTACATGGAAGTACTGCTGTTCCCAATATGGTTCATCAGAAGCTTTTGGGGAAATCTTTAAGCAGCATCCTTCTTATGGCCTGAGAACTTCTAATGAGAAATACAGAAAATTTTTAAATTCAGGGTTAGATCTACTAGCTGAGGCTAAGAACCCATTTGATTCAGGGATGCAGAATCTGAACACCTATCTCTATCATCTGTCTGTCTGTCTGTCTGTCTGTCTAACTCCATCCATCCTCCATCCATCCTCCACCCATCCTCCACCCATCCTCCACCCATCATCCACCTATCATCCACCTATCCACCTATCCACCCATCTATCTATCTATCTATCTATCTATCTATCTATCTATCTATCTATCTATCTATCTATCATCCATCTATCATCTATCTATCATCTATCTTTCCATCCATCCATCCATCCATCCATCCATCCATCCATCCATCATCTATCATCTATCTTCTATCATCTGTCAAGCCAATCTGGTGAAGTGGTTAAGGCACCAGGCTAGAAACTGGGAGTCTGTGAGTTCTAGTCCTGCCTTGGGCACAAAGTCAGCTGGGTGACCTTGAGCCAGTCACTTTCTCTCAGCCCTAGAAGCAGTCAATGGCAAATCACTTCGGAAATCTTGCAAGAAAACTGCAGGGACCTGTCCAGGCAGTCTCCGGGAATCGGACATGATTGAAAGGATTAAAAAAAAAAGTCTGTGGAACCTCCTTGGATGCTTCTGTGCATCTCCATACCTGTAATAGTTCATCTCTGCCCTGTTGTGATTTCTGTGCTTTTGGTATCCAACAGGGTTGAAAATTAAACCTTTTGTGTGCAGAGCTGCTACTTCATCCTTGAGCTATAGCCCTGAGCTCCCAAAGAATTTTTATATTGTAAACCGCCCAGAGTCCCTCTAGTTGGAGGAGATGGGTGGTGACAAATTTGACAAATAAATAAATAAATAAATAAATAAATAAATAAATAAATAAATAAATTTGAGGGGCAGACTGAGAAAGAATTCCACAGAGCACTTGGGAAGGTATTGCCAAATTGAAAGTATTGCAGAGATGAGAAACCTGGGATAGTCCCAGGAATATTGGGCTTCTCTTCCCTAACCAACATTGCCTAATAGTCAAGAATGAAGAAGCCATCATCCAACATCTAGGAGGCTTGAAGTAGCCCAGCCTTTAGCATTGCCTCTGCAATATGTTTTCCCAAGTTCGTGGTGCCTGACTTCTGGTTATCCTCTCTTCATTCACTCTCCTTCTCTTCCTACCCTTCTAAAAAGGACTCTGAAGAAAATGTAAGATAGATCTGGTTTCCTGTATCTTACCATTAATGCCATAAACCATGAAAAGTGAGAACTCAAAATTGCACTTCCATCCCCTGGCAATTCCCTACCCATGGAAACAGTGCCAGAAGACTGCAGACTGTGTCTGTCTCGTTGGCCAGCCACATCCCTACGTCTTTCCTCAAATGTCTGATCAAACAGAAAAATATTTAATTGCAGCGGAGGGAAAGCAAAGGCAATCTCCCCTCCCCCTCCCTCCCATTCGAAGCCTCCGATAGCCATCTGCTGCCTTCTCCATCTGCAAGTGGATATATAGGGTTCTAATTGGACGTTCGCTTTTGACACCTACTAAGAGGAACTGCTGGTTTCTAGAGCCAATTTGAGACTGACACTTCTTTGGCAGCCTCCCATTCAGGCGCCTCGTGGAGGGGTCGTCGAGAGGTGAGGAGAGGGGATGCTTAATAAGGATCCTGTTGGAGCTGAAAAGGGAAAAATGCAACTCTCTCTCAAGTCTCTGGGATGCACCTACGGCTTTGGGTGTTTCTTTTGCACAAGCATCTCTTGAAATGATGGGGAATGACTCAAACGTTGTTGCCCAGATCCTTGGAAGATGGCTAGGCTTGCTGTTGGCTTGTCAGTTGGCAAGAGCAAAACAAAATAGTTCTCCTGCCCCCAGATTATACCCTCTGTCATGAAAAAAGCCTTTGGGAAGGGATCTTGTGTGAAAGGAATGTAAGCATCGTTCAGCTGTGGCCTCAGAGTGTTTTTTAAATACTTCCAGGGTGTGGCTTTTGCATCAGGTCAGATTCTGCCTGTTGGAATCCAGAGTTCTTCTACTACTACTACAACTACGAAACCCCCAGTGAGGCACTACCTTGACGTGGTTGTGGGCTTGTGTGCTCTGAGGAAGATGACAGCTATGCAAGAAGTTCATCCATACTGGACAGGTCTCATCAGAGGATCCAAACAAAGAGCATCTCTCCAACTGACAATATTATGAGACGTAACTTACAGAAACCTATAGAGGATTGGTCATCACTCGGGTCAACAAGGACCATGCTAGATGCTGGAGTTCCTGGACAACTGATGACAAGTGGGCCACAGGACTCAGGACTGTTGCCTGAGTAGCCAAGGCCAGCAGCTGTAGGACTACTGGAAGAAAAGTTGCTTACTCATCACAAATATACAAAGACTGAAAACAAAGAAATAACAACAACAACAACAATAATAAATTCTACCTGTCTGCACAACTTTGACCTAATCCGTTATTTAACTGATCCAGACTGCAACTTTTTGTACTGAAGGAGGAAAGCCCATAGTTCAAACAAGGAAAATGCATGCTTGCTGTGTTTTGGTAAGTCATCCAGATCTTAGATGCTTTTTTCTCCCCGTTCTCTCTGAAATCAGAGCCTGTTAGCAGGGGAGAGTGAAGACAAAGGCATTTGTGCCTTTTCGGCCTCTCTCACTCACAGCTTTGAGGAAGAAAAGGATTCCTATCATTGCAAGAATGGGAGGGAAATGATTGATCCCTGCCCAACAGCTGGCTACTGTCTCCAGGCCAAGGACGACGGCTCAAATAGTCATCCTTGCCATGCCTCTTCCCCCCACTTCCCAATGTCACATCTGAAGTAAGAAAAATTTACTCCTAAGTTGGTGGGATGGTGGCAGGGAGTCATTAGATCCTCCCCTGCTCTATATTTGGAGCGCTCTGACCTTGGAAGAGAAAGAGCCATGAGACCAGGGCCTTAGGAGGTCATCATATTGCCAAGTGGGTGCAATTGTGTACACCCAATTGCACCCACTAACCACATGGCTCTGTTCTACTTATAAGGATGGGTAGGATGCTGTGGGATCTACAGATGCCAAAACCAGAGAGAGAGTTGCCATTCTCCAGGCCTCCAAGTTGTCTGCCTTAGTAGGAGGAGGACTAGCACCTGCCCTATTGATTGGGGTGAAAACCTGCCTGCCTGCCTGCCTGACAGCAAAACAGGAAACTAGCTTTTTAATACGGTGTGCTTGGCTGATTTCCTTCATGTAATATTGAAAGGGTGCTCTCAGAGATGCATCAGTGGCTTGGCGAGGGCCCATAATGGATTGCTGAGCTCTCCTAAATGTGACAACTTTGCTCCATGATCTGTTATGCAGTGGCTCACTCCCAGACAGCTCAAGTTCACCATTGGACTCGGTTTAATTACTGGATGTGAGCGAAGCCAAAGGCAAACTCAGGCTGGCATCAGAACGGTGGTGCTAAGCCAATACGTGTTAATTTATTGATCCATTCATTTTAAGTCTGGGAGGGCCATGTGCACAAGCCCAATTACTTGGGGTGTGTCTGTGTGCATTTGTCGATCTCCCTACCTGCCCACTTCCCTGTCTGCCCAAGGCATGGGTGGAACATTGTGGCTGACACTGTAATACTTAGCTTGAAGGCCACCAAGGGCCAAACCAGGAGTTCATTAATTTGCAAGGTTGGGAGGTTTCAAGTTTAAACCTTGGAAGGTATAAAAGTCATTTACATCTTCTCACTGGCAGCGGGCAATCAACTGTTTAGCATGACTTCATTCCTGTCTGTAATAAAGGTTCTAATCGAGCCGAATCATGTCTGGGAGTCTTCTGCCAAGTCAGGCTGGCCGTGAAATATCAGGAAATTTGTGATTTACTGCTAAGTCCAGATCAGGGAGCCTGATGAATGGTGTTACAATATTGGCCAGTTGTTTTGCATTGGAAAAGGAGATTGGGGGATTGTAGAAAGCAAGATGGGGGCCTTAAGCTTGCCAAGCTTTAAGGCCTGTCTTTCATCTTCTAGGACCCCCGAGGCCTCCCTGAATGAGGCTCACGATGGGGCCCAGCTCTGCCCATTTGTGGAATATCCCCCTTGACTTGCTGTGCAAAACCTCAGGCTAACAACAGTTGCATACCCCTGCTCAGAGATATCCTTAGGGTCCAGCTTGGCATCAAAATAATGAAAGCAACATTGCGCCACAAGCTCCGCCCCTTGTGTGCATGTGCCTGATGTCACCACAAAGGGGCGGAGCTGGCATCACAATGGTGCAATGCTGCCATTGTCATTTGACTCCGCCCTCCCCCTTTGCAGGGTCTCTGCCCTTGCCCTAAAATGAAAGGGAGATATGGACAATGGGTGGACCAAGTAAGATGCACCACTAGCTCAGGTATCCTAGAGGATAAAAGTAGGCAAAATGGGAACGAGGGGTCACTAAAATAGTTCCAGTTGGAATCGTCCCCGTCTCCACACTGCACAGGAGGAGACAAGAGCGTGGCAGGTGTGCAGGGACAAACAGTGCATCAAAATCTACTTAGTTTGAGTTGTGTGGCATGGCAGGACCATACCATGGCAAATTATTGGAGACAAATTGCAGCCTTCTAACACATGAAAAATTCATAAGGGTGTGTAAGCTACTCATGTTCTCCTGGGCAGGACTACTTTCTATAACGGGAGCAATTATTCTTTTATTCAATGTGGTGAGGTCCTCATTGAATTCAATTATTTTCCTTGTTCTATGCCTTTCAACCAGCTATTACTTAATAGCATTCCAATACAACTTTTGCATAACGGCAGTCTTAAAAGGGGGCTCTAGATGGGCTTGGAAGAGTTAATTTTTGGTTCTTCAAGGGACTGAGTCCTGCCATTACAAACTATTATTCACGCGTGAGATTTCTATCAGGAGCTCAAGATGGTGTTCCTAGTGTTCCCACCTTCCATTTCCCCCCCAAAAAGAACAATCCTGGGGGGTAAGCTGAGCAGAGGGAGAATGACTGGCCCATGGCCACCCAATGAGGATTAGTGGATTAGTGGATGAGGACCCACTAATACATTCAGAATGGAATATATAGTGCACCTTCTCTTAAGCTGCCAGAACAGGGGACAGGAACTAATGTAACATCCGTTACCTCTCTGCTCTGACAGTTTAAGAGGACTGTATATACCCGTTTATAGACTCTATATAGTCCTTCCTGCAACACTGATGAACACCAGGATCTGAACAGCTCCAAAAGCCAATCGACTGTATATCATCATCTAAAGAACATGGGTCTATGCGTTCAATTCCCAGTGTTTGGTTTGAACCCCATGGAAAAATCTGGCTATGTATGTCTGATGAGTCCCAATATAAGATGAAACAGGTCACGCCCTGCCTCCTGGTGGTCACTATCAGTGGTTGAGGGTGGACTTGAACCTGGGTCTCCAAGCTTCTAGCTGAACACCTTCCCCACTATACCACCACATGGGTTGTTGACTGATATTGTAATCCTATGCTCCAGAAAGCCACTCGGTCTTGGAAGTGCTTGATTATTCCCTTCAGCAGCAGGGATTGACTTGCATTTGAAGGTCCACTGGAGACCATCTCTCCCAACCCTTGACTGGTAGCCGTGCAGGACCTGCAATGCAGCTCATAGTTACAGCATCTCTGAAAGGCCGCATGTCCAGACTCTAAGTGGGCAGCTTGTGTTTTCCAGCTCCATCTTCTGACTGAATTTCAGGACGATGGAGGAAGAAGGAAGGCTGTTCTCCTTACCTTTAATCCAGGCACTGTTTTGGAAAAGCAGCTGGGGGCAGGAGAGAGCATGCACATTGCACCAAAACCCATCCTTTCTGCCTCACCCGTTGATTTCTGCCACCATCCAGTTTATGCTCAGTAAATTCTTGTCTGTGCATTCATGGGTGGGTGGGAGAGAGAGAAAGAAAAAGAGGGGCTGAGATAGATATGCAAATCATAAATGATCAAATGCAAAACTGACACCCATCACGCCTAATACAGAAGCTGCAGCAGATACTGATTTCCTCACCCCCCCCATCCCGCCCTTGAGCCTTTATCATTTTTATGGAAGGATGTTTAATCATGTTGGCAGTCGCATGAAGATCCTGGCAAAACAAATTAGATTCCCCTGCCGCGCATGCACGTGTGCGCGCACACACACCCTTGCTCACAGAATGTCAGGGGTGCGTGGGCAGAGGAATGTTGAATTGCCATAAAGGGCCGCTTTCCCTCCTTCCTTTGACTTTGGTTAGTTCTTCTCGATTGCCTCTCCTTCCTCTGTTTAGGATTGCCTGCTCCTTGAAGCTCCTTCGTTCTTTCTTCTTTGGAAAGGACAAGGCAATATTTTCGAAGGGGGAAATCAAGCTGGGCGAATGAAGGAGGCCCCCCCTCAAAAAAAAGTAATTTTCAACCAGAATTAGCATTCAAAGAAATGTAACTTGAAGTTACAATTCAGAAGCTGGGAAGGTGGGTGGTATGCAAACGTTGGGCTCAATAACTAAAACAAACAGATGGATATTCCTGAAAAAGAAGAGGTTTCTTTCCCAAAGAAAGTCTCCCTTGTTTCCTAACAGGGGAGAGAATGAAGCCCAGCATAATAATTCGGATCCTTTTCGAGAAAAATACTGCCTGTGTGGTTTGCCCAACAGCAAACATGGCTTGGATACCCTGGAGAAAGAGCTGCATTCAGAAAAAACATCTTGGGTTAGTATGCTTTTCAAAATACTTTCCCCAGGAAAGGGGCAGGTATGTATGTTATAGGAAATACCCGTTTTTCACGTTGTGGTGTTGGCTGTTGTAACCTTTGCCAGCTTGCCTCTGTTTCTGCACAACGCCCTCTGACTGACCTTGCTTGAGCTTGAACAAAATTAGCAGAATCAGGCCTGGTTGGTCCTTGAAAGAAAAGCCCAGAGGAAATCTTAGGATGACGTGTTAACCCAGAAGTAAAATCATCATCATCATCATCCCTGAAAAATATAGCAGCACACCATTTCTGCGTGGCTGCCAAGAAAACTGTTCCGTGAGCACATCCCTAAGTCACCAGGAGCTGAGCAAAATTTGAGGCCATTGTTACTGTCCCCCCCCGCCCCGAGCTACAACTTGTGATGACTCTTGCACTAAAACAAAAGCAATTTAGAAAGTTAACTAAGCAGCGACAAAAACCTTGGTGGGCCGGCAACCTTTTCCTGCTAATGGTCCTTTCCTTACTTCATGTCCTACACTGCCGCCAATTACATTTGCCTAAAAATAAAATCCCAAATTAAATCCAAGACCTTACTGTATGTTGTTTGCCAGGCTGGTGTGCCCTCTCTCTCGTCCAGAATGCTGGATTTAATCCAAGGGATTGGTACTGTTTATTTAATGGAAAAGTGAGCTAGTGCAATGGTTTGCAGTCCTGGAAGGGCTGAGATTTCTGGTGTCTGTTGTAATCTAGACCAGTGTTTCTCAACCTTGGCCACTTTAAGGCGTGTGGACTTCAGTTCCCAGAATTCCCCAGCCAACATGGCTGGCTGGGGAATTCTGGGAGTCGAAGTCCACACATCTTAAAGTGGCTAAGGTTGAGAAACACTGATCAAGATGGCTTTCACACCTAGACACAGTAGACAAGCAGAGAATTTGAGCACTGGAAGAGGCACTCAATGCAGGAATTCAGATTAAGGCATCCTCAACAGATAGCTATCCAGACACTACTTGAACAAACCCAACAAAGATGAGATGACCACCTGACTCATTGGTTCCATTATTGGACGCTTGTCACATTAGCATGTTTTTCTAATCTTCCAAAGGAGTTTGCCTTCCTATCATTTAATGCAATTATTCTGTGTCCTGAACTCTGGGATGATAGAGAACAAGTACCTTCTTCTCTGTAACGCCATTTCAAGGATTTGAGGAATGATATTATAACTTTTTCTTCTCGAGGGTACATGGTTCCTTCAATCTCTCTTCAGAGGAATCATTTTTTGTTCTCCTGATGGTCCTCCTTGCTTTCTCTGAGATAGTTCAGAAGCCCCATTAGATGGGGGCTATTTCTATTTCTATTTGTGATTTGGAATATGGACTTCTTTTGATGTAGCCTGTTTTACCAGGACTGCAATTTTCTTGTACAATGATGGGCTTTCTCAGTTTCTTTTTCTCCCACATCTCCTGCTATGTGGTTCATCAGAGGGTTAGGATACCACAGTCATGGATTTGGAACACACAACTGGGAAAGGACTCTGTTGATCTGAGAGATGATCTGAAACTGTGACTGGGGTGGGGAAAATCCTTGAAACATATCCAAATAATGTAGCTCATTCTTCTGCATGGCCTAAGAGAGCCGAAACTTGAACCCTTTGTCCCTATCCAAGACCTTCACACCTTGAGGTCCTAATTGCTGGTAAATGCCTGCCCCACCCCATCCAGCAATGGGGATAAATTTGAGTAAACAAGTTCCTTTGAAGCTTAGGACTGCTGTGTTTTCAAAAGCCATCCCATCTTTTCTTTAAAAAAATCTCAGTCCTGATACTCAACGTAGAGCCAACACGAATGATTAGAACCTCTGCAGTTGGGCTGCCCCTTGTGGATTAGTTTTCCCATACATAGTATGGACATAATATAGGTCAAGAGAAACAATATTCAAGAGAAACAATGTTAAAGAAAAAAAGCATTATTTGCTTAAAAATACCAATTACATGAATAATATTTGACAAACAGCAAAGGGCACTGCTTTTTAGTGTTATTGATTTCATTATGCTAATTGATTTCTTTTCTTTTTTTTTCATGGTCTACTTTGTCTGTTTCTCTCTAGGCTGCTAGAAAAATGTTGGTGGTTCTTTTTCTCCCCAGAAAGCTCCATGTATAAAAAAGCAGTTGCTTTGGAGGATGGAGGGAGGATAATTATAACCATTCCTTTAAAAATCCAATCTTTTGTCACCTGCTCAAGAAATTTCCTTTGATAATGAGAGTTTGCATTCGCTCCTCTTGGTTCTTAAAGGCACATCCGTGTGGATTTCCCCTCTTCCTTTCTAAGCAGACAGCTAAAGCAAGGCAAAGCATATGGGAGGAGAGAGATGGTCAAAAAGATTTCTCTTATTTTAAACTCACACATCTGTTTCTACGGAAACAGCTTCCCCAGTGCCCTCTCAGCATTAACAGCTCAACTGCCAGGCAAGGCTCAGCATGGATTGCCTCCCTGCACTGAAAATCAAATCAAATCAAACCTAACCAACTACTTGCTGGAATATTTTGTTAGAGCAGATGCAGAAAACTGCTGCAGTTCCAAATCTTTCTCTCTCTCTTCTTTCCCTGCTAATTCTCCCCAAACTTCCTCCATAATTCTTTCCCAACCAAAGTAACCTTTCCCAACCTGGTGCACTTCAGCTGTGTCAAACTACAACTCCATGGGCAGGGTGTAGTGGGAGATATAGAACAGACCATCTGGAGGACTCCAGATTGAGGGGAGCTGCTCCTGCCCAGCACTGAGGACAAGAGTGTTCCTAGGTTTGTTTTCACACACTGGAAAGAGCACTGGAAGCTTGACCTGTCCTGGTCCTATTTGTTGTAGAAATTAAGAAGCGACCACAACAGTCCTTATATCTTATGTATGTATGCAAGCAACACATCATGTTGACTCGTGCTTATTTAACTTTGGTTTATTGCAGCTGTTCTTAACAGGGGTGGAGCTGATAGGCATGTCTGAAAGGTTGCAAATGTATTATGGGCTTTGCTTGCTGGTGGGTGTGGCCAGTCTCAAAACTTCCATTTTCCAGGAGGCCAACTGATGAGGTTGCTCCCTTTCCTCCTTTGTGGCCTCCTCGATAGCCCTGACTGGGCTTACCTCTCTCTTCATTGTGGAAAAGGCTCACACCTCCAAAAGGATATTGCTGTGCTCAGCCTGCATTTTGATTTTCTACGAGTGCCCGTTGGCCCTCTCAAATAGACCCACCGCCTGTCTAGCATAAGGCAATTGCATAAGTTCATCATGGCCCAGAGGCCAATATTTATGGTTCTTGCTTAGCTAGCAACACCCTCATTTCTTTTGAGTTCAGGGAACCAGGCTGGAGGAGACAGAGCTGTAGCTTCTCAGCAGCAAGCAAAAAAGAACTGAGGGCTTGTTCAACCACCCAACTTTCTTATCAAGTTTGTCTTCATTGCTTTTACGGCTAGTGCTGATTTAACCCCTCTGTAATTATTCTGCATCACCTCTACTTTGCATTTCTAGCTCCCCTTTGCCCATCATCAGCTCCATCTCTTGATCCCCACCTTCCCAAGGCTGTTGAGGTTTTCCTACTAAGATTAAGACTGCTATTGTACCTAATCATTTTGGCCGGGTGAAGAGGTTGTATTCGATTGTCTCCTTTCACGTGCTTGATGCAAATCGCCTGGGGGGAGGATCCTGCCTGGACTTGTTTCTTACTTTTTTTCTCTGTGCCGATATGTAGCCAAGCTAGGTAGCTCTCAATGAGAGCTAAGTCCTTTAAATGTGTTTTGCTTTTTGTAAATAAATTATTTTTATAGAAATGCCTGGTGTGTGACTTTTCTGATCTCTCCTGGGCTAAAGGCTTTCCCAGCATTCTGCAACAAAGGCAAGTTGGTCATCCTGCCTGCTATCAGCTATGTTCCCTTTGCTGCAAGTCAAGCATCTCTTCTTCCTGAAAGTACTGAAGCAATATTTTGCCTCGTTAGGAAGATCTAAGCCACTGCCACTAACCCATCACCCTAATTAAGCTCCTGGCACTGCTTGATCTGAGAGGGACTTTTCAAAAAAGTGGAAAATGGAACAAAGTAAATCCAATAGGTTCTGACTCTCTACTCCTTAGCTTGTTCCTTCACGCTTCATATCAGTTACACCGCCTTATTGTCCTCCTTACTGAAGGATCCATTCCCCAAAGCATTTCCATATTCTAACATTGATTCCACTATGTTTATAGGATTCATAGTCAAAAGACCAGTTTTGCCCTTTTTTTTTTACTTTTCTGTTCTCTGCTGCTTTTAACCCAACTTTGCTAATAGCCCCGCCAAGCTATTTATTAACACATTGGTGGAATAACGGAAGAAAGCCAGTTAGATAGCATGAGATAGTGGAAGGACTAGGAATGGGGAAACCCAGGTTCTAATACCCTCTAAACATGGAAGTTGGATGGATAACCCTGGGCCAGCGCCTCTCTCTCAACCCTAATAGTCTTGGGCTCTGCAACAAGCTGGCTGAGAAAACATTCCCCTCCCCACATGCCTGGATAGGTTTTGCTCAAGGAGTAGTTGAGTGCAGGAGTCTGCAGTTCAGAGGGACAAAGTGTAAGAAATACAACAACAGAAGGAAGCTGGTGACTGAGATCCATCCCTCTGGCATGCTTGTAGCCATGTCTGCATTGCCCCCAAAGTGGAAACCAGCTTGGATTAACCTTTGTGGACATTAATTTTCATGTGTGGCTTATAATTGAAACAAAAATGCAGTCCATCTTACCAATATGAGGAAGACCTCCTGGCTTGCCACCCAGGTGATTAATGATTTGTGGTCAACTACTACTGACTCTTCTTTTTCAAACCCAGGGTAGATAACTCATGGGCCATCAGTTATAAATCTGAAGCCCACTCACCCCCATTTTGCAGCCCCCGAATCCTCATTTCAGGCAGGAGATAAAAGGAAACCAATTTGCTAAGCTTATGGGAAATCTGAAGCAGATACTTCCCCAAAAAGCCATGGAGAACCATCTCAGTAATTGGTAATTGCCTCTTGAAGATTTCTCTACAAGGACCGGGCCTCAAAGAAGCCAAATGGCACTGACTTGCCAATTGGGAAGTTCTTGGTGTTCAACCGCCGAGGGGTTTGCAGCCTGTACTTTTGATGCCGCTGTTCAACCATGAGGAGCAACTGATGACACTTGCCGTTCCAGTGCCCGAGCACGATCCTCTCCATTGCGAGAACTGCTTTAATCTGCCCTGGGATTCAGCTGCGTCTCTAAGCAACAGCAAGGGATGGATTTGCCAAGGCTTCATCTCTCAGTCTCCCCCACCTCTGTGGCTCAGCATCCTCAAATGTTGACCGTTAAGATTTCCGTTGGTAGGAGGTACTGTATGTAGAGTCAGCACCTTTCCCACTCTTTTTTAACTGTGAGGGTGTCTTCCTTCAGGACTGTTGGAAGGAAAGGGCCCAGCTTCAATAGGTAGATGGTAGATAGATAGAGAAATAGAGATGTATCTTTCAACTCCCACTTTTGTCCATTGGCAGTCACTTGCAGTGACCCCATGGTGAGGCCCAAAGTCTCTGCACATGCTCAGAAGCAACTGAAATAGAGCTCTGAAGATGCCTGAAGCTGTGAGGATTCACAGAGAAGAGGAGGAGGAATCATGAGTGTGCCTTGGGATAGATTTCCACCAGTCTACTGTTTGCTATCAGTAAATTAGCCCACTTGTTTTGGTTCTCAAAACCCAATGAAGCATAAGCTAACTAGAGAGATTGAACTCACCCAGCTTGCTAAACTTAACAAACCTAGCCCAGTTTAATTCTAACCAAGCTTAGCATCGTGTAGGAACGCAGCTTCTAGTTCATTCACAGACTGTGGATTTTCTGCACTGCTTAAAGAGACAAGCAGCCTGTGTGTAGACATTATACAGGTTCAAGCTTGCTCATTTGCTCAGAAGAAACAAGCTTCTTTCCACCCTTTGCTGAAAGAGAGAAAACCAGAAGCTCACAGTTTTGAATTGCCTGTATAAGCTTCACATTTGGACACAAAAGCACTTGTTGGGATTCTTGTCTGATCACCTTAACCTTTGTCTTATTAAATTGTGTTAATTAAAATGCTGAAGGGCTTGTTTTGAATTGTGTTAATTAGAATGCTGAAAGACCTTCTTTCTTTCTTTTTTTTTTTGAATGTTTGTTTCCAATCCTGATCACTACTAGATTTGACTTGATCTGATTTGAGAAAATTCGGATGCTGATCTGCTGAAGCATGGCAGGGGCATGAGGCCATGCTGTGCCTGCAACAGAGAGTACTTCTGTTCCTGCAGATGAATTCTATGCCCAGTGAGTGGGCATGTGTTTTAGCCAGGCCTAAGGAGTGCATGAATCCAAAGTACTCATATAGTACCACTTCACCTGCCAAGCTTCCCCATTGGGCTATCCAGGACTTTCTTTGGTCCTGAATAGGCTGAAAGGAGTGACTTGCCCAGGGTCACTCAGCTGGCTTCCATGCCTACGTTACTTAACACTGTGCGCTGTTTGGTCTTGGCTGATAGCCATTCAGATTTGATAATGATGGTTAATGCCTTAACATGATGGGTGAACCTAATCAAGTGTTGTTAATTCAATATAGGAAAGGATAAGTCATCTAGAACTTCATGGTATGTGGTGGACCCCAGATTTTTTTGTTCATCAAGCCCAGAAATGTCATCTCAGGAACTGGCTGGGCACAGCCTCAGGCAGAAGTGGCTTCTCTATCCGTTTCTCCCAGATCCACACTAGCTAGAAAGATCAAGATCAGATGCAAAGATCCTGCAACCTGGCAGGTTTGTTAAACTAAAAATGCACAGAAGTCCTCTATGCTTACCACTGAGAAATAACCTGCTTTTAGTTTGTTAGGGGGCACAAACAGAAGACGACGGAAGATGTGAAACCTGGGACTGCTACATACATGGTTTATAGTGTGCACTCTTCTGCTCTAATTAGGGCTTTTCCAGTATCTGTAATCAGCTAGCTTATGAAAGAACCATCTCTTTGAATCTCTGTCTTCCAGCCTTTCAGTTTTACTGTAAATAAGAGCCTGGATGTAGGCTGACAAGATCCCTCCACCTTAACTGCCATTTCTGCATGAATATGACTACTAAGGATTTGAATTACTGTCACATGTCAAGGAGTCTGCCAGGGTTCTTCTTCAGATGTTCTGGCCCGCTAAACTGCTGCTCTGCTCTGCCACCATCAAAATGTGTGTCGTGCAGTGAACATTCCCACTCGCTGCAAACAAATACTTCCTTTCTTCTGGTAGGACAAAGGTAATGGGAAGAGCTGGTTTGAGCTTGCTGGAATGTAAGTATTGTAATAACAATATGAGTACATAAATTCTCTTCTGTTGCAATGAATTCTCTTCTACTGGAATGAATAAATAATGCTCTCTTTTGAGTCAAGCTCATCTGCTGGTGATTGCATTCACACATCTATGTAGTTTTCTTGGTCAATATACAGGAGTTTGCCATGGTTTTTTGAGAGGGGTGTTTTTCAACTAGAGTAGCTATTACATCTTTTTTTTTGTATGTGGTGGGGGGGAATCAGCCAAAATTGACTAGGGATAGTTACGTGCAAATAAAGCTTGAAGAGAAGCAAGGCCTGAACAAGTAGGAGATCAACTAATATCAGACCCTCATTCTGGGGCTGAGGAACAAAAAACTGTCCCCTCTAAGAAGTGCTAAGCTTCAAAACATTATTTTCCCTCTCGTTGTTTTGAAAGGAAGTTTTCATGCTCAGGAGAAGGCATCTCTTAGTTCAACCTTCTCCCGTATCATCTATGGATTGGCTGGACTACAACTCCCAGAATAATGCTAGTTGGGAATGATGGACACCATGGCCTAACACATCTAAGTTGGGAAAGGCTGATTGAGGAAACATGATGAATTGAACTGAATATTAGAGGCTGAAAAGGAAAGTGAGTCATCTGTCGCAAAAGATATGCTGGGCTTCTGATGAGATATTGATTGATCTTGACTGGTGCAGGGGTTTTTTTCCTCAACAGGCAAGAGAAGAAAGTGATTAATCTTTTTCAGGCCCCCCCAAAATGTGACTCATGGTTTCTGTATCTGGGAGGCAACATTTTGCTCTTGCCAGCAAAAGTTGCAGCTCATTTGGAGACCAACCTGCTCCAGCAAGCATGACGATGTTCTTGGAAGTTGGAGGCCAAGGGTGAGGAAGAACTTGGCTCCTTCTCCATTCTGCATCACTGTCTCTTGACAGCTCTCCAGCCTACCCCTGAATATGGTTTTAATATTCAAGTAAACATCTCCTTGTAAGCTGATTGAGGGTGGGGAGATGACAGCCAGTTAGGGGATTTGGAATGGAAAGTCTTGAGAAGTTTTCCTTTTGGAATTTCCCCACCTGCCATTCATTCACACCTGGAGAGCTGCTTTCTCCCTAAGAATGGTCTTAAACGGAAGAAGCCCACTGCTCCATTTCCCCCAGTGTTGTTCACACTGACTGGCAAAGTGGCTGTCTAGAGTTTTGGCAGGAACTTCTCCAGTTCTACCTGGAGATGCTGAAGATGGAACTTCTGTATGCAGACCTTCTGTCCTGCAGCTCTTCCATTGGCATCTCAAAAGGCCCCTGGATGCCTTACATCCAAAGGATCCTTTCTGTACAAGACCCAAATCACAGTCCCCTTGAGAGGGAATGAAATTTTGGGGTTGGAGGTCTGTAACATACAAGGTTGTTTTGCATCTCCTGTTTCTCCAGATGGGGAGGTTCTGGGTCTGAACAAAAATCCACAAGCAATCTTGTTGCTATGGCTTGGCAGTGGTTATTCTTTTTTTTTTTAGAATGGACACCTTAATATAAATTAGTTTATTCAGTGCATGGTTGTATACAACAAATAATAAACATCTCCTTTGTACAAAGCGACAGGAAACAGCTCATTCTGGCCCAAGTCTGCTTTGTACATTATCTTTGACAGAGAGCAATGCACAAAATCTTAAACAGGTCATGCAACTTCTGAAGCCAGTATCCAACTTCCTCTCATGCAAGAGATATGATGAACTAAACAGAAACTTAACTTTCTCTCCCTCCCCCAGCTGCATTACTTCTGTTTGCTTTAAAAAACAGAGAAGGAATGACACAATTCCAGCCTCTTGCAAGAGAAAAAAGTATTCAGAAAGATTCCATGGGATGATGCTTGTACGTTTTCCCTTTCCAGCCAGATCTACCCCATATCAGGATCTATGAAATCCCCCAGCCCTTTCTTTTCTTAATTCTCCTTCCTCAAGGAAAGACCACAACAGATTCCCCACCATCTCACTTCCTTCAGCTCCAGTGACTTGAACAGGCTGGATTGCATCCCCTTTCTATGTTGATTCTTTCCATGTTGTTGGCTCTGATGTTAACTCTCCACCCAAATTTCAGGGAAATAAAGGAAAGATGCTTACAAAGAAGATGCAATGGTTTCCCTTATAAAAACATTAGTTAAGTTACTTTAGTTCCACAGTTTCTGTCTTTAGAAAAAAGAAGGTATGTCAACAGGTTTAGCTTTTGTTTTTAAATATGATACACAAAATATAATTAAGAGAAGAGTGGAGGGAAAAGTGGGGGGGAGGTCTACATTGTGGGAATAATTTGATTCACCCTGTTTTTTAAAAATAAGTATTTTGAACAGACTGGGGATTAACACAACACCTTGGTTCCTACAGACTGGGGTTAGCACAAGGACTTTGAAAGGATGACTACAAATCTATAAAAAACTGTATATATATCTCAGTGTGTTAAAATCACAAGAACACTTTTTTGCTGGAGCCTGAGATCCACTGAGATCCAGCTCCAAACCTGATTTATTTATTTATTTATCCTCAGGATTACACTATTATAGTAGCATGATTTTGCTTTGCTCGTAAAGACACAGCTCTGAAGACCCATTCAGGTTAAGAGATCGAAAAAGGTGATGCTGTTCCAGATTAAAAGCATATATTCGGATTTGTTTTCCTTACCAAGCCTTATGATATAGAAAATGGTAAGCTGGGGGAAAAAAAAAAAAAGCAGAGGGCATACAGATTCTTTTTTCTCCCTTCCCCCCACCCCAAACAATGTTATATATAAAACACTAAACATTTAAATTTCCCTCAAAGAGCAAAGAAAAAAAAAGGGATATTTGACTGGATTTCTCTCTTGGTTGGAAAGCAAAAACAGGTTCTGAAATTTTGTGTTTTTTCACAGCGCCTAGGTGAGGGTAAGAAGTAAACGAGAAGGTGGGTGGGGTGGATTGTGCCTCTGCAATGTTATGCCACCACTTAAAGTTTGTCTGGCTAGGCCACAAGTTTGCACAAGCCTGTTCTACATCATTGGGGATCTTTCCTTTGACGCGAATCATTTATTGTTGTTTGGGGACATCCAGAAAGTCCACAGTAGCTGATAAAAGGCCAAATGACCTATCCCAGTTTGTTGGCTTGTCGGAAACAGTTGAATGGTGGGTGCAAAATAAGGGTTCCACAGCAAGTCTCGAGGTAAGGTTTCACTGATGCGCCATCTCTCCTCTAGCTTCTCAATCCCGGCTACGTTGATTCATTCTGGCTCATGGATTTCCCACCATTTAATGCTCCAGAGACACTTCTGCTCTTCGTTGGGGTTCCGCTGCCGGACCGTGAAAACTCAGTAAGATCATGAAGGGAGGGCTCTTTGTACATGGCCACTGGTTGGAAGGAGGAGAGAGGAAAATCACAGAAGAATTAGAGACAGGCGCATCATGAATTCACTTCCAAGAGATTGCTCCCGAACAAAACGGGGTGGAAAGCTCAGCTGGGCTGGCTATTCAAGCAATCTTGGGTGAGTTGTGCTTTCTTGGGGCAAGGGTTGGGGCAAGGTTAAAATGGGAGGGGGAAGGCTTAGAAGCACCATCTTGAGGGCCTTGGGGAGGAAAGAGGGCATGAAAATGTGCCCAGAAATGTCATTGCAAAGCATTTTGCTAATTGGCCTTCAAGGCAAGGATTACAAAGACAAGTGTGAAACCCAACCCCACATCAAAACAGGAACAGAAGTCAGGAGCAATGCTTGCTTGCTGTAAGACTTACTTACTTATTTGCTAACTACCAGGAAGCTGCAGATATAAGACATGATGGTCAACCTGAAGCAACCAGGCTGCACCCAGACCCCAAAACCACAGCTGCCAAAATTTAGTGGTCTGGTTTCTCACCGCTTTGAGCCAAGAAATGGGTCAAAATGGAGGGCAAGCTGCAAAGCCAACTCCTTCCCAAACTTTAGGAAAATGGCCACAATCCTGGCTCTGTCTAGATGTGTTAGATGCTGCCCCCGTTTGGTGCCCTCTCCCCACCTGCACGTGGCACCCCTGCCCCCAGCGAAAGATAAAGGGCCTGGATGCAGCAGAAGACAATGCCAGCCGGCATCAACTAAACTCCAGAAAGAAATGCAAAAGAAATTCTAAAGCATCCCGAGAACAAAACAGCAGGAGGAGAAAAAAATCCACTGCTGTATTCAAAACAGGTGATCTGCAAGTAGCTGAGGATACCTGAACAGTTTTACCTTTTAGTGGTTTGGGGAGGAAATGTGCAGCCGGTTTGTTTTTCTTAACATGGTTTCCTTTCATGACCTCTCCTTCTTTGTTAAGACCCAAATACCAGCCTCTTCCTGACTGCAGCTGCCTGTAGATCATGGAAGAGTAAGTGACGTAATAATTCTCAAAAACGGATTCTTTGAACTTGCATTCCGGCGTGAAATGTTCCTGCAGGGAAAGGGTGGGGGGAAGGAAAGGAAAGAAAAGGATCAATGCACACACAACTTCCCGTCTGCTAATGCAGAAATGATTCAATATTTTGCCAGCGTTAGCCTCTGCCCCTGCCCACTCTGGTCTGCTTTTACTCCTCCATAATGTAGTTTTGCAGCACATGGGCCATTTCAGCTCAAGGCAGTCTTGACATCTGAAGTGGAGAAATATCGATCAGAAAGAGAACTTTGTTACAAGACCATGATTGGCAGATCGAGCAAATAGCTGGGTGAAGATGGGAAAAGGTGTTTAGTGGGATGGGGGAAAAAAGAATCAAAGGAGGGACATTGAGAGTAAATGCTTTTTTTACCAAGTGACTGATGTTAAAGCAACATTTACCAGCTACCTCATTACATTGCAATTATTTATTTATACCCTTTTATCAGCCTGCTGCAGGCTTGGGTGCTTTTGAAAGCCCATAATGATGACTGGAAGCCAATACCAGATGATCAGTGATTGTCTTACACTGTGGGTCTCTAGGAACTTTCAGGTTTATTTTTATTTATTTATTTATCAACTTTTATCACCGCCCATCTCCCTCCCAAGGTTCCTGCAAGAAGTATCCTTAACTGGAAATGGCTTCCCTAATGTGTTTGGAGGGACCTCCATGGAGAACTTTTCATGAGACAAGTTCTCATGAAGTGACTTTTCAGAGCAAAAGTACTTCAAACTGGACTTGTCTTTGCAACAGAACTGTAGACCTGGGAAGACCTGACAGCTCCTCCTGGACATCTGTGTATGGACTTATCCCCAGTACTCAGTATTACATACAGTATATCCCTGGCAGATGTTCTTCTAGAACCTTTACAATGAGGGAGACCTCACTGCTGTACACAATGAGGAGGGAAGCCACTGGTGACTCTCCAGAAGGTTTGAAGCCCCATTTTCACAAGTGCTTGTCTCTGGCCTTAAGAGGATTGGAAGTCCAAAACATTTGTCAGACTTAATCTCTGTCCAAAATTCTGATAAGATCAGGACTGGATGACATTTTAACATTATCCCATGAAACCCAAGGACACAATGTCTTCTCAGAGCCAACCTTGTTGTGTTGTGAAGTGAGATCTGAAGGAAAACTTACTTGGATTTCAAGGTTAAGAAAGCTCTCCATGGGATTGAAGATTCAATGTCCTCACCTCAGTTATGTGGTGATGGCAGAAATGGTCTGGTCGGAGCAGGACCTAGAATTTGATGCTTCATTGGAGCAAGCAAGCAGGTTGGCTTATCCATTTGGAAGCTAGGTTCAGCCGATCTTGACTGCAGAAATCCAGATAATCATGATAGGGCAGCAAAGAGATACAGGAAACTCTAATTCTTTGTTGCTATCCTGTGGTCCTCCAGATTTTTGCAGTCTTGATGAGATAGCTCTACTGGAAAGCAATCCATGTTACTCTTCAAAGAGAAATTCCCCATAAAGCCAGGGTTTAAAATTACTTCATCAAACCATAGGAAAGATGAAGAACAAGAAGTGAACCTAAAATATTAAACAAGAAGTGAACAAGAAGTGAACCTAAAATTGACCAGTCAGCTAGTGGGAAGTTGACTTTCCTGCACTGGGGGCCTTTAAACAAACCTATCTGTTTAGAATCTTGTATTGTAGAGTGGCCTTTCAGACCTCTTCCCTCCGTATGATTCTGCAGTCTGTGGCTGTTCGCTCCCACAGAACTGGCAGAGTTGAATAAGCAACAAAGCCTTTTTGGACACAGCACTATCTTTGGTTTAATTTATATCCTTCCTTTCCTCAGGAGTCCAGTGTGGTGTCCATAATACCACTTTTCCCTCAATTTATTTCCTTCCACCACCACAATAACAACCCTACTGTATGTCTCATGTTAGGGTGACTGTAGAAATTTTATCTGCTCTCCAAATGACTCAAGGAACTTTTGTGAGAGAACTTAATGCTGATCTGGGAGCCTCTAGTCCTAGTCCAGCTCCCTAACCCTACTCCACAAATATTTTAGTTTGATGAAGTTTTAGACCCATGGGGGAAAAATAATGTTGGTATTACAGGTTCAGATTTTGATCAGCCAGTAGCTATTGCTCTCCAGCCATATATCATTAATGAAGAATGTTGAGTAGTCAGATTGATGCTTGCTTGTGGTATGTATGTGGTGGATGTGCATATATTTCAAATGTTTACGCATACAGTAGATCTTTCTTTAGGACAAGCATAAAGATGTGATTGTGGTATGCTTCAGGTTGCAAAAACAACAACAAAAAATCACTAGCTGCTGGTGGGAAGGAAATGGAACACCGTGGAGTTCATCATCCAATTAAGAGCAGTAAAGGAGAACCCTGGTGTGTGCAGAGGGCAATTATAGCTTCTGTGCAGTAATTTGCTGTGTTTAGGGACTGCACAACTTGCTCCATTCAGAGATGGATGATCAAATGAGCTGAGCCACACTGCTGTCATAAAGCCAATTCTTCTGAGGGCCCCTTGCAACAATTGCAACCTGAAGAACCTCTTTTGTAGGCCTGCATAAGTCTGAGTTTCATTCATGCCCAGAGCACAAATTCTTGAATGCCTGAGGATGCATACAATCCTGGTCACTTAGGCTGGATTTCCAGAGGAACTTTCTGATCCTATAATCTATCATCTGGTAGAACAGCTTGCCACGCAAAGTGTTGATTTCTTCTCTGTTGGGGGACTTCAGTCAGAGACTGGATGGTCATCAATCAAAGGTGTTCTACAGAGCCTGGTACTGAGCTGGAAGTTGTACCATATGACCTCTAAGTCTCTTTCAACTCTATGATTTTATGATTTATCACCTCTGTCTTTGAGAAGAAACGGCCAGGGAAGTTGTCAGTTTTTCCCCTCAGTTATAAAGAATCCATATGTTCAAAGGGCTTTCAGAACTGAACCAGATATCAAAGCCCTCTCCCCCCAACATTACTGTTTGAGTGGTGTTGGGAAGTCCTCCAAAGCTAAAATCAGCAAGGCTTGCTCCTTTGGAGATACATACCTGCTGACTTCTGACCAGCTGCCAGATTGCAATGTCAAACAGTCAAGCATGATGGGTGGCAAGCCCTTTTTCTTCTTCTTTAGGACAGAAGGCAGTATCCAACACAGGAACTGCAGATTCTTTTTGGGATATCCAATTTGGCAAGAAGACGAACTTAATTTTTGTTTCAGCCAGGTGACCTCATCTACTTTCATTTGCTAGAAAGTCATGGCTAACAAGAAGGAGTAAAGGGGTAGGAGAGATAAAATATATCTCTGAGAAGTTCTGAGAAAGCAGTCTATTTGCTTGGCCAACATGCCCTTGTATTAGATGATTGAACTTTTGGAAACCAGCAAGGATAGGCGTGTGTGTATGGGTGTGTGTCTGTGCCTGGAGGAGGACGAGTTTGTCTTTAGGCTTACAATATGTCCTAAGATATCAAGAAATGGATGCAAATATCAACATTTGTTCTACAGAACGGCATCTTTTTTTTTTTTTGCTTAGTAGCCAGAAGGAATGTTTGTGGGAAATCCACTCTCATGGAAAAGACTTCTAACCATCTTGTGGATAACTGGTGCTTTACTTTTTCATCACATGTGCAGAGTGACTGAGTAGGTTCCTGGCCTAAGAGGGCTCAGATGGTGGATACTGGTGGGATGAAGAAGATCTCATGAATTCAATAGGGCCTTTACTCTTCAGATTGGGAATACTGCAGTCCCTGGGATTTTCCAGTGATATAAATAGATGTTCAATCCCTTAGCATCTGTTCTGCATGGAGAAGACATTCAGTATTTATCTTGTATATTATTGAAAAAACAAAACAAACCAGGGAGCTAGTGATAAAAAAGCTCTTTGCTGGAGACCCTGGAAAGAATGAACATGAAACGCTTAACTCATGCTTTTCTTCATAACTGCATGATGGAATTGACACCCTTCTCCATCAGTTACTTCTCTCATAAATTAAGAAAATCTCAAGTGCTTCAGGCTTGGGTTCCTTGAATAAGGTGGATGTGGTGAATGAGCATCTCTGAAAAAAAATCTGCCCAGCATGACTTCATGAACTTGCAAAAGACCACTGAGTAATCTATCAGGGAGCATTGGGGGACCCAAGCAGTGAAGCTGATGTGCTCCACAGGATCCTACCCACAGTGGTGCTTTGAATGATTGTGCAGAAAGATGGTATATATCCAGCATACTCTGGAGACTTTTGGTCAGAGGGTTCCTTGTGGTATAAGTTAGATTTGTAGAAGGGGGAATAGTTGGAGAGCTTCAGACACCCTGTTTGAACATCTTCAAGGCAACAAACATTGGAAAGAAAACAAATGAAATGGGAGCAACGTTGCAAAAAGACGATTAAGGAAAGCCAGCTGAAGATCCCCTCTCACCACACCTTGCCATCTTGGCAAGATTGGGCAAAAACCAACATGAGTTAAAAATGAAGGCACCTCACAGCAAAAAGCCTCCATTGACATCTGTGAAAGAATATTTGTGAGAAGAAAGGGAAGAGAGATCAAAGGTAATGGCCTTGATGTGGGATGCCTTTGAAAAATGGGCCAACAGATAATTAAGTCTTCAAAAGGAGGAAAGTCGCCGAGGCTTGCAAATCTGTGAGGGAGACTAACCCGAATAAGGGAAGATTTGTTCACCCCCATCCCAGCCTGTGAAAATCTCCTTAAAGATGACTTCAGCAAGTTCATTTCCACTTTTTCAAAAGGAACTTGGTTGCCTTTTCAACCTCTTTTGAACATGCAATGTGGATAGTCTGTTCCACGGTTCACGTGGCTTATTAACCCAGACTCCTAGCCCTTTATTCATCAGAAATCAGACAAGAGGTTTAATTTAAAATGTCACAACATTGACTAATGCTTTGACAGAGTGGTAACAAAGCTCCAAGGTTAACGAGGAATAGGGTAATTTCCTACGGCAAGAAAACAGCTAAACATTCCATTCACCCCAGACTGATAAATCCTAAATTAAATAAAGTGCGGGTGATAACCTCAAATGAAGAAATGAAATTAACAGCCAAGAAAAATGAACGATATAAGCAACCTAGGCAACACAAACAGGAGATTGAAACTTAAGATACAACAATGTGCGGCCAACAGTAAAATGGAAAAACAACCAATTTAAATAATTGAAAGTGAACAATATGAAAACACCATGGTTTACATGCTCATTTTCCTTCCATTTTTCTTGGCAGCCCCTGTACTCTCAAAAATCTATTTCTGTTGTTGAAAATAAAATCTCTGAATTGAGCTACTACACCCCGGGTGGCTTCATCAACACACTAGCAGTATAGAATTGGTTTGTCATTCTCTTCTTTCAGAGATTTTTTTAAAAAAAATATTTCCTTCTCTGTCAGCCCTGAAATTTCTTTGTAATCTCTCATTCAAGTTCCAGTTCAATGGTTAAGATCAAGAATTCCTCCTGGAAGTGAACAATAGCTAATGATTTGACCATCTTTTCTCTTTAGGATTGTAAACCTCAAGACACCAACACTACTAATTTAAGGAGACCTTTCTTATTTCGTGGACCATTACACAGCAATCTATAAGATCCTCAGCTTAAAAATTAGGCCTGTCTTTATCTCAGTGACATTTTAATTTCGTTGCTCAGCTATATTCCAAACAAACAGACCTTGCAGTTGAGGAACACAGTTGGGATCTAATACATGGTCTTCAAGGTAAGTTGCCTGAGAACCATTCCCGCAGTTTGGAATTACAGAAGTAGTTGTTAGCTGATTGTGATGGAAAACTGTTTAATATTTTACAGAAGCACTAGATTATTTAAAGCGGTTAATTCAAAAACTTTCCTCTGCTCTACCATAAATGGATAATAGATCAATGTCTGGGTTCACTTTTGATTATAATTTTCCTTCATGTCTATTACTGTTTTTTGTGATCCTCACAGAGAATGAAGTCTAAATAAAAGGAGGACCTCTTAAAAATGGCTGATTCCAGCATTCCTGGAAAATTCACCTATTGGATTCCATATATCAGGAGCAGGAAGCTTGTGGTTCTTCAAATGCCATTGGTTTCCATCTCGCATCAGCACCATCCAACATGACTGGTGATAAGGAATGATGGAGCTGCAATCCAACAACTGGAGGATTACACACTAACAACTTTAGCCATACATGATTATTTGTTGAGTATAATATCCCTCTGTAGCCATCAGGTCAATAGCAGGTACATTAGCTGTCAAAACCAAACAATCACTCTGCCATTCAGAGCAATGTAGAACTTTGACCAAAGTTTCAATGTTTCTGGAGAGTGCACAGGACCTAAATACCTTCTTCTGCCACTGAAGCCCCTCTACTGGGGCATCCAACTTTGGGATGCAAAATTACCTACATTGGTGTGGTTTTTTGCCCCTTTGAAATGGCAAACTCATAAGCACTGTAGTGTAATCCCTAAAATAGGCATAACACTTTGTCCAGAATGCAGTGGCCTGGTTCTTGGTTGCCATTCTTCACCACAAGCAAATAGCCCTGGTGTTTTGGACCCTGCCCCAGCTTCCTATCAGCTTCAAGTGCAATTTAAACTGCTGGACATTTGCTCCAAAGCTCTCTATGGCTTGGCTTCAGGATTCTTGCAGAAGTGTCAGCTGGGTTCAGCTGCATCCCAGGAGAAATGGAGGGCTTATGGTCAGTGATGGGACCCTGAACGTTATTTGGTGGTTACTTGCAATGTTTCTGGATTCTTATGGGTTTGTTTTAGTTCTTACGGTGGATGCTTGAATAAGAATTGCTGTTGTTTTATGCTTTTGATTGCTGTAAGTACTGAGGGGCTGACTAGTGTGGCAGATATCAGTTTGGTTAAAGAAATAAATAACAGTCTTTAACCAAGGGAAAAAGAAAAGAACATCTCCTCCTGGACCTCTGATACAGCCCTGTATATTTGGGATCCAGGCAGGAGCATCCGTTCCAAGCCACAATGACATCAAAATGACAACATGAGTGGTGTGACACAATTATGCAAGGGATGCAAATGAGGCACTTCCATTAGACGCAAGTGTGACATTTATGCAATTGTGTCCTGCCACTCACGGCATTATATACCCACCCATTCATATGTTAGTATGATCCCTGTGCTTTCTATAGTCCTCCAAAGCAAACTGGAAGAACAAGATTTCCTCCCTCCCTTCCTCCCTCCCTTCCTCCCTTCCTTCCTCTCCTCATAAGCTACTCCCTTCTACTGACTCTGTGCTCCAATATGCAATTGGGATTAAAATCATATGCATCATCTTGAAAACAACACATACATCATATTCCTATAAAATGGAACTCAGGACTAAGAACAATCCATTGGCATGAGGGGCTGTCACAACAGTCCAGCCCCCCAGCAATAACCAAGTTTTCATCAGTTTTCTAAAAAATGTGAGCATGGACTTTCTTCCCTCCCACCTCAACCTCCCAACCTCTGTCTGTTAACTCTGTACCACAATTCCCCTCTGTCTCCTTCTGCCTTAATCACCATCTAACTTCTTTCACCACTAAATTTCTGCAAGCTAAATTATATGTTTGGCGGATGGCTGTTGTTAGGAACACCACGGGTACAAAAGCAAAGGAACAATAACAATAATAAATTATAGCTGCCAAGAAAGGGGGGAATTTGTTATTTAAATTGGACTGTGGCGACCAAAGCATCGTTTCAGGCAAACAAGATTAAATGAAGAGGAGACAGCCAATATGCCAACAAAAGAAGATCAATAGGATGTCATTTGAAAATATGAAAAGATGGGCTTTTTTCACTTAATCGAGCCAGTCGGCATTATTAAATTAAAGCTTTCTCAAGATGAAAACAATACAGAGTCTTTCTCTCTTGCTCGTCCCCCCACCCCAAGTGCCAAAATGCAATTATAAAATTACAGCAGTGGATGAACCTTCAAGATCTGTTCTCAAGCCACCCCACCCCAAAAAATCAGCATCTCTAAACAAGTATCTCTAGTGGTGCTCTTGTAAATCTGTCTTGAGGGTGCTGACATTGATAGCCTTCCCCCACTGACAATGGAATTTGAGTTGTCACAACAGAGTCAGAGCAATGGGCAACGTCAAATCCTAGGGTCTTCAGACGGGGCTGTGAAAATCCTGGGGGAAAAAATGTCCAGTCTTTCTAGACCAGCCTTCCTCAATGGGGTGCCCTCCAGATGGACCAGTTGAGTTTTCCCAGAATTCAGCCTATTGGGTGCATGATGAGAAAGGTCTGTCTAACATTAATGGCTCCAGTCCTTCAGGGCTTTCAAGCCAAAGACTTGGGAGCATCTGCAGGGGCTGTTTCATTTTTTTTTATTTTTTCTGGTTAAAAATTTAGGTAAGATTCTAGTCTCCTGGTTCTCTGGAGAAAGTACTGTTTAAGGAAGAATAGAGGAAAATGTGTGATAGCTAATCTCTGGTCCACCTGAATTTTGGGGCCTACGCCAGATATCAACACTTCAACAAGCTTTGCCTGGGAGTGTGGGACTAATCTGGGCCAATAAATTGGCCATGATTCTTGGGACTGTGGACTCATGCACTGTTGCCCTGGACCCCTGACACCCTGTCCCAATTTATCTTCTGATCCAAATAGGTTTCCCATCCCTATTGCAAGGAAAGGTTACGTTCATCCAACCATATGGGGAAGATTCCAAGCAGGTTACAGGTGAGTCTGTAGGCTGTCCAGATGATTAACTGTTGATGGATGTGCTATTTCAAGGTCGTGCACTTAGTACAATGCATTCCTTTTGTACCCCTCTGTTCACATACCTTGCCATTCTCTGGAGGATCTTGAGAAGGTGTTCTGCACCCTCCAGCTTAACAGAGACTTTCAGCATCCTGCAAATCACCTGCCTTGGCAATGCTCAAACACATGGCTGAAATTTTAGTGCGCAGGAATTTCCCCCACCCAGATCTTTCCAATCTCCTGAGAGCAAGTTGTGACGAAACCTAACACATCTCCTTATAAAATGCCAGTGACGGCAGAAATCTGAGACTTGCCTAAGAGTTTAAACAGATCCACAAGAGGCCCAGCGTTCGTCTGTATCACAACACCGAGTTCTAAGAGCTAGGAGCCAGTATAGATGCAGAGGTTAAACTTAGCTTGTGGCTATGGGCTGGCTGTTGTTTTACTTTATTCTGAATTCTACAAATATGCAAGGGGAGATGATCGTCTATTTTTAATCTTGCTGAATTCTACCTCATCATTTCATCTGGGTGGTCTTTATTTTGTTGGCTCTGTTTCTGGTCTTTCAAATTCCACTTGCCTGTGTTTTCCAGTTTGCTTGATGATCGGGGGTGCTTGGTGGGGTGGGGTGGGGATGGCGACAGCTGGTGTGACTGTTTTCTGTGACGTCTTTTCCCAGCCTTGCCCAGACTTTCCAATCTGAACAAGGCCCCTGGGAGAAATCTAAGTCTGGGAAGCCAAACGGCTTGCAAACTGTTGGGGGATGATCCCGCTGTGAGAAGCTAGGTATTTATTCACACTCCTTGGCCACCTTGTGCCCATAATACAAGGATGCCACATTCCAGCTGTGACGCTTTGGCTGGAATGTTCTTCTCCTGAAAAGAAACTGAGAGGAGCCGGGACAAAAGTGCAGTATGTTTTGCTTGGAAGTAAAAATCAAATCCATCTGACTCAAGCATTCACATTCTGGAATTAAGTTCCTCTACTTTAGTGTTTCTCAACCTCAGCACCTTTAAAATGGCTGGGCTGCAACTCCCAGAATTCCCCAGCCATGCTGGCTGGGGAACATGCTGGCTGGGGAATTCTGGGAGTTGAAGTTTACCCATCTTAAAGCATGCTGGCTGGGGAATTCTGGGAGTTGAAGTCCATCCATCTTAAAGCATGCTGGCTGGGGAATTCTGGGAGTTGAAGCCTCTTAAAATTGCTGAGGTTGGGAAACACTGGCCTAGTTCTTTCAACTCCCATTGACTCTGAGATATCTGGGGATAATGGGAATTGGCCAAGAAATCTGGAAAGGGTCCAGTTGGGAAAGGCTGGCCAAAGGCATCTCATTTTAAAAGAGAGGAGGTGCCCTGATTTCATCCCTACCCCCATCCTCATAATGTGCCCGTTCTAAGCAGGCCCCCTTGCAAAAAAGCTGTGTTGCAGTTCACAGTGGCAGAGCAGGTTGGAACAAGACCTGGCTATCGGGCAGCAATTCATCTCCAATTATCTCTGCTATTCATTTTAACGAGCCCCTCCTCAAAGGTGACTTCCAGCAGCTACCGAAAAATAGGGGTGCATCTAGAATTCCAGCTTTGGGCTGGTTCGCTCTCATCCAGGAACCTTGGTTTGCCTTTACGCTGGTTCCTTGTTTCAAAGGAACCATTTCCAAACCAGCAGACTTCAGTTGCAGAGTGACAAGAGAGAGGTGTGGATGTGTGATTGATTAATCTGAGGCTGTCCTTTGCTTTTCATTTCCTGTTCTGAACAAGTAAGAACAACTGCGAGGTGGGAAGGAATGCATCTTGAAATTTTCAGGACAGAATAAATTGGTAGCAGAAAAGAAAGAGAAGGGGATAATTTATTGGCAGAGCTTCTTTTCTGCAAACACCATGGAAGAAATGACAATAACAATAACAATAACAATAGCAATTTAGGCCTCTATAGCTACCCAGCTTGCAAAGCGATTCTAGGCGGTTACCACAATTAAGACACCAATATAATAGCAAATAATCAAAGCATTAAAGCACAAAGAACGTAAAACATGAAACGGCAACCGAGGGTAAACTCATCAACAGTACGTTAACCCATTTCACAAGCTCACCTAAATCGACACAGAAAATTCAGACATTTTCCATTTAGGCATCTTCTCTCTCTCTTCCTTCCTCCTGCCTCAATCTCTTAGACATTGGCAGCATTTTAAGTTATGAATCAATCTCTATCCAGACCTTGTCACATCACAGGGATATATTCATTAGTCAATTCCATTCTGCAAAGCTTTGCATGCAGATTTTTCAGAAGCTGCATTTCTTTTCCTACAAAACTTTCATCCAGTGTTTGCATTTTCCAACCTCAGCCCAATCCATTTTCCTCTTCCTCTGATTTCCTTTATGCCTACCTGACTTTAAACTTGCAAGCCTTGTTATCATCTTTCCAAAACATGGAAATCTAAAATCATTCTGATGGACTTTGGTAGATGAGGCCACTGAAAAGAATCCAAGCTGTCCTTCTGTTGCCCTATCAGCTGCAGGCTCCCCCCTTCTTGTGGCATTAAATTCTATATATGAATCACAGCACTTTCTTTGATTTGTCTAGAACAGATGGCAATGCTTGGTTGACCTTGACTCTGATGGAATACCACCAGGAAAGAGCAACTAGGAAGTTGGAAAAAAGTATTCTGAAGAAGGCAGTGGCAAATCTCTATACAGCTGCTAAGAGGTCTACATGGTGGTGACCATGAAGTTAGGAGTTCAACTTGAGTTGAACCAGACTTGACGTGTAACCTCCAGCTCATCAGTTGTGCTAGTGAGTCATGGAGCTATGACAGAAGAAAGAAAAAAACAACTATTTTCTTCACACCAGCTATAGTTGTATGCATCTTTTTCATTCTTCCAAACCTTTTTTTAATTCCTAAATTAAAAAGCAGAACTGGGCAGAATTTGATCTCCTGCTTCCTTTTGTTACTTTTGAGGAAAGGGGTTAAAAACAGCAAGTGAGATCTTGCTTCATTTCAGGGTGAGGGAGAATCCTGAAAGCAACCACCTTGAGTTATTTAGAAAAATAATAAAGTCGGGATAGAAAATAAATTAAAAAAAAAACAAGTTGCTTGGGATTAGAAGAATGGCTAAGCAATACAAAGCCAAAAAGCAAATAGAGGAAACTGTGAGGAGAACAGAGTTGAGGAAGGAAGGGAGGAAGGGAGGGAGGAAGGGAGGAAGGGGAGGAGGAGAAGGAAGGGAGAAGAAGGAAGAGGGAAGAAGGAAGGAAGGAGGAGAAGGAGAAGGAGAAGGAGAAGAAGGCAATACTTAGAGAGAACAATATACAGAGCTCAATATGGGGAGAAAGAGGATTTAACAAGGAAGGGAGGATTAAAAAGAATATGGTTTTCTTTTGCCTTCCAAGGAAATGATGCCAACCCTGGCAGATGCAAAGGGAGGAACAAGAGAGGATGAATTTCATATATTGATCAGAAGAAAGCAGCCAAATCTTCAGCTGTTGGTCAGTTTGGTAATGAGAATGTCAACCCTTAATCCCCTGGACTGAATATCCTTTGTATGGTGAATGGCTCCCTCTTCCTTGCTTCTCCTCCTTTATGCAGAAGCAATGACCAGGTGTGACCTTATACAGGGCAAGGGAATCTGCCATTTGTGAATGCCTCTTTTTGGAAAAAAACCAAAATATTGCCCTCTAAAAGCAAGCAGGTTAATTCAAGGTTATTCCAATTACAGAGGAATCTGGGCATAGAAGAAGCAGGGGATTCCTACTTGACTTGCTAAAGGTCCACAGAATCTTGTTTCTCTTAAAACACTGCCTGTATTTACAAACTTCACACTCTGTGCCACTTTGGGGAGATGATTACAAAGCTCCCAGGAGAGATCCTACCCAAGGCCAGAGGATGCCACGCAGGGTACAAAAGGGACCACAAGGGGTGTTGAAACAAGTCAAAGTGTTGGCAATGACAGTAAGATTGAAGCTCTGTCTGTTTTTTATGTGCATTGTGACCTTTTGACCATACCCTGTGGACACCCCTGGACACCATTGTCCTCTTCTTGGGCTGAAAAGCAGAGAAAATGTCAGTAGTCCTTAGCACAGGTTTCAAAGCCAAGAGGGAGGTACCTCTAGTGGGTTGTCTGAACGGGGGGATAATGGTTTCAGCCTACTTTGGAACATTTACACCCTCTTTCCCAGAAATTAGGAGGAGTCTGATAGCACCTTTTCAGGCTGACAAGATTGTATAAAAAGGCCAAAGCTTTCTGCAGCTCACTTTCTCAGATGCATGGACTGGCATCCATGAGTCGGATGCATGCATGCATCTGCTTTCTTTGCTTCCTTCTGCTTTTGGCTACCATAGACAAGTATCCCTCTCCTCCTGAAATGACTCCCCTTCCCAGAAAGATTTCCCTAGCCTGGTGTCTGGAGATAATGGGAGCCGTAGTTCCAGGGGTGAAGGATATCTGATTTTTCTGTTGACTAACTTGAGTCATCACAGATACTTTTGCTTTCACAGGAAGTCAGGATCAAAAAACAAACCAAACAAACCAAACAAATCAAACCAGTAAGCAAGCCAGACGGGTACATATATTGTAGTCTGAGATTCTTCCCCCCCCACCACGTCCATCCTCAAAGAAATGTTCTGGTTGTATTTCTACATAGCAGCAGAATTAATCCCTCCTTTCCACCCTGTCGTCATAAAATTGGTCAACGGTGAAAATGAACACAAGTAAAGCTCTCACTTGGGTCACTTGAGGAAGAAAGCTGTACTCTAAAAGCCCTTTTAGCTACTTCTCTTACAGCACAGGAGAGTGGAACCAGGATGTGCAACGAAGAGTTTCACTGAGTAGCATTTTCTGGAGCCAACCTTATTTCCCAAAATTCCAGTCTGTTTCCCCTCCTTTCCCGTTTGTCTTTCCCTTCCTGTGAGCATTCTGTGTCTACTGAGCCCACTCCCTTCCCACGCTGGGATCTTCTGCTAAACCTTCTAGATTCTTCCATCCTCAGTTTCCCAAGCTGTGGGCTGGTCCTCAGATCTTCGCTGAGAAGAACAGAAGCAACTGCTGCATACAAGGGAATGGGCTGAGGCGCTCATGCAGCAGGCATTGGGTGCCTGGGATGATCAGCCTGAAGCACAGCCCTTGCTTGAGAAAGGTGGCTTGCCTGGTGAATTTTAACCCTTTCTGGGAAAAGGGCTTCTCTGAAGGGGGCATAGAGGATGGCCTTGAAGGACAGTGGGAAGATCCATCACAAGGCAATGATCAGAATCGTGGCTTAAACCCATTCCAAGGAACAATCTTGAGGAAACGCCCCAGACAGGACCCTCCCTAATTTACACAAAGATAAAGTGAGGGAGGAGGGAAGCACATTCAGACTTGCAAGATTCTGTTGCTATAGCTTTGCAATCAAAGTAGTTTTAGACACACATGGCATTGGTTTCTTAGTCTGGCCTACCCTATAGGGCTGACATCTCCCTTGTCAGCTCTTTCCCTCACTCCATCCCCATCTAGTTTTGCTTCGTTTTCTCTCTCAGTTGGCCATGCCAACTGGGAATTCTGGAAGTTGTAGTATACCCATCCACAGACAACCAAGTGTGGGGGAAAGCCATTCGATCCCCAAAAGTGAATAAAAACATCACTGATTTTATCCCTTGGATTTTAAGCTTATTAGCAAAGCTGAAGTAAAGGGCCAGTGGGGAATCTCCAGCTTTGGCAATTACATGACATGTCACGGGCAATTTTTTTTGTTTTAATCAATTCAAGGGAATAACTTGAAGCACAACAACTTCAGCATTGCCAGTCATCTTTGAACATCAATGCTGATTGATAGCTGCCATCGGCACAGGGCGGAGGGGCAGCCTCTGATGTGAGGTCCTCTCAGATATGCCAACAAGGGTCCAAAGAGCTCTCAGAGAAGTCCAGAGACTTCTGCCTTTCCAATCAGGAGGTGTGTTGCTACTCTCCTTTCTCCCAGGCCCAAGAAGCAAAGCTTTTTCTGTGCAAAATGTTCCCCACATGTAGAATCCTTGTACTGTGGATGCTTAAATTATTGTTTTATTGTCTACCTGTAAGCCGTTAAGAGGTACTTGATTGTGGTAGGGCATAAGTTAATATATAATATAATATAATATAATATAATATAATATAATATAATACATTAACTTAATAATAATCCTTGGGAGGGAGATGGGTGCTGATAAAGTTTGATAAATAGCACAGCATAGCATAATGTAATGATAGCCAATTTGGTGTAGTTTTAAGGCACCAGGCTAGAAACTGGGAGACCCTGAGTTCTAGTCCCACCTTAGGCACAAAGCCAGCTGGGTGACTTTGGGCCAGTCCCTCCCTCTCAGCGCTCGGGAGGAGGCAATGGCAAACCACTTCTGAAAAACCTGCCCAGAAAACTGCAGGGACTTGTCCAGGCAGTCTCTGAGAATCAGACATGATTGAATGGATAAAATAATAATAATAATAATAATAATAATAATAATAATAATAATAATAATAAGCCCCGTGTGGTGCAGAGTGGCAGGCGGCAGTATTGCAACCGAAACTCTCCCCACGACCCGAGTTCGATCCCAGCGGGAGCTGGATTCTCTCTCGGGCGGCCGGCTCGGGTTGACTCAGCCTCCCATCCTTCCGAGGTCAGTAAAAGGAGCACCCCGCTTGCTGGGGAAGGGGACGGCTGGGGAAGGCAATGGCAAACCACCCTGCTCTATAGTCTGCCAAGAAAGCATCATGAAAGCAGTGTCCCCCCAAAGGGTCAGATGTGACTCGATGCTTGCACAGGGGACCTTTCACTAATAATAATAATAATAATAATATCAGGGAGAAGTTTCTGATAATGTTGCCTTCCTTGTAGGTCACTTGGTTATAAATCAGACAGGTTTTTTTTTTTTTACTGTAGGGAAGCACAGAAAAATAGCACGCACACGCACGCACATTAAATCCATACTGCAGAGGTGCTTTAATTGATGCTTTGCTACCTCCGTCCACTTCTAATGCACAAACAGGGCTTGCAGCAATGGTGCCACCAAAATTCCCTCAAAATGGAATTAGCTGCAGTGGGGTCCTTCTGCAGCTGCATCCAAAGCACCCTTTGGCTTTGCAAGGTGCAGAAGAGAGAAATTTCTAGAGGAAAGAAAAAAGGTCAGGGGCTGAGTCTCTGGCCACCCACGCATCAGATCACATGCCGCAGCTCCGTTCAGCCTGTTTAGAGATCAGCAGTTCTGTGGCCGGCCGGTGGATTGGCACTCCCTCTTCGGTGCGAAGGCTGCTCGCCCAGCCCGGCTTGGCAATTGTGATGCATTGGAGTGCAGCACAAGGAAAGCAAAGCATTGGAGTGGAACAGAATGAGAAGCTCTTCCAATTAGCAATCTTGGCAGGAGAAGACAGCCATTTCCCTAGGAGTCTCCAGCTGGGTCACCCCTGAGATCCTTTATTTATTAGGTCCCTTTTCTGCAAGACGATGACTTACAAGGTTAGGGCATAAGAGCAAGCTCTAAGCCTCCTTGCAGAAGGAGAAACTCTGCCTGTCCAGGTGGTTGAGTTCATCTCTCTTCGTCTTCAATGCCAGGAACCACAAGTGAGACATGAGGGCAATAGCTCCCTCCCTCATGGTCTGCTCCAAAATTTAGTGCCCTTCTACATAGGGAGATTCCATCAAGCCATTGATTTGAATGATTGCAACGTACTCTATCCTGGGCTGCTTTTGAAGAACATCTGAACACCTTGGCAAAAGGCAGGAGCAGAAACATTTATCTGAACTTCACTCTGTGGCCCTGATTTTTGGCCCATTGTGTCAGATTCACATATATGACCAGGCCAATTTAAAGTGCTTGTTTTTACCATCTTGGCTAATTTGGAGCCAAGTTCTTTGAGAGACCATCTGCTCTCCAATGATTCTGCTTGTTATTTCTTCTGAGGTCTCACTACAAAGAGAGACCAGCTGGATGGGAATGTTTATTTTATTTTATTTTTATATATTTACTTATTAGAGTTTAGCCAGCCTTTTGTTCAGGAGCATTTAGGCTGGGCTGAGAAGACTGGTTGGCCCAAAGTCACCCAGGGAACTTCTGTGGCTAAAGATAGGCTTGGTTTCCTTGATGCCAGTCCAACCCTTTAACTATATGATGCCGGCTTTCATGTTCATTTGTTGTAATTTGATGCTGCCTTGTTCTCCAGAAACTAAAAGACGTCATGAAGAATTCATCCCCAACCTGCCCTATCTTCTTTACAACTCTGCAAGCTAGATTGGGCTGAACAATGGCGAGGAGCCAATGGTCACCCAGGCATGGCTGAGTATATGAACATGAACACCAACCATTTAACCAAATTTCTTTTCTTAAACAGACTTCAGTGAAAGGCCTTGCAGGATCAAGATCCTTCAGGATTCAGGCATTCCTTGTTTTTTTTCTAGAATCCTGGAAGTCACTCACAAAATTAATTAATGAGCTAAATATCTCAAGAAGGCAACCCTTTAAAATTTTTATTTGCTTTTCTTTCTTTTTTTTTAACTTTGGAGAAAACACATTTTTTTAAAAAAAAAATCCTTTCCTCCACCCTCAAGTAAAGATGGTAGAATTTTCTTTATTAATCATGTCGGAGAAGGAATATGCTCATAATCCATGCATCAGAAGTCAAATACCATGCACAAAATGTCCCCTGGAATATCAGATCAAACAAGAGCCACAAAACTACTTATTGCCAGTTTGGATGGAACATATTGCAGCTTTATCAGACAAACCTCTTTACTATCTCATGTGCCATCTTCTGACCACTACAGACACTTATTTTAGTTAGAACTCACAGCCATGAAAAAAGGAGAAATAATATTTCTATCAGTTTATGACATTGCCCTGCTTAGTTGCCTTTAGACAGCCACAGTTCACCCTAGGCAAGCAGGAGCATCAGCCTCATAGTGAGGGATCCAGCAATAATTCTATAGAATCTTTTGTATTCTCTACAGAAATATACTTGGATAAACTAAAGGCCTGAAGCATTCCTCTAAGTCCTCCAAAAGAAATAGGGTTTCTGCTCTTTCAGGGTCAAATGCAAGGCAGGCAAACAAATTGAAGAGATAGAAAGCAGACACTTACTGATGTATACAAGTAGCCTTCACTGTTCATTGCTAAGTACAGTTTTGTCTGAACACCTTGGATAGCCACCACTCGTAAGCCCACGGGTATGAGGTTAAACAAGGCTAGGAGGAAAACAAAAACAAAAAGTTAGTCCCTTTGTCTGGGTTGCAGAAACAAAACCAGATTTTCCCATAAATGCCAGCTGGCAAAGCTGTAATGCCGGTGTAAGAAAAAAGAAAAAGGGATTTTTTTGGGAGGTGGCGGTGCAGAGTTCACACAGCTTTTTTTTAAAAAAAAAACTGAACAAGCACAAGCAAATAACCTCACTGGGAAGGTAACCAGAATCTTTCTGGATCAAGTCCACTATTTAATAAACCCTGCATTCCCTAATTATTTATTTTATTTATCATATTTTTATCACCGCCTGTCTCCCCCACATGGGCTCCCTCCCATGATATTTGGATAACAACTCCCAGCGTCCTCACCCAATGCTTCCAGGAGGCCACAAAGAAGGTTTGTAGCAGACAGTCTTCCATTTGAAGGCACTGCCAGTTTGAAGAGGTTCCCCCCATAACCCTATTTAAAGACTGCACAACTCTGTCAACCCTAAGCCATCAGCAGAACAGCCTGAAGTTGCCCATCCAACATTAGCACCTGTGCAACAGATGGAGCAAAGAGGACCATCCTCTTCTCCACTATGTGAAGATACATTCTTTTCCTCTTTAATTGAATTATCCCAAGCACAGAGAGCAGCCCCAGAAGGATAGAATGGGGCAGTGCAATCATTTCCATTTTTGCAACATCAAAAAGGGGAAATCTAAGCCAACACAGAAAGGTTCTTTAAAAAATTCAAAGCAGATGTTCCATGGTATGTATTCAGAGGATGACCTTTCTGCAAAAGAACCCATGGCCAATTCATTCCAAGGCGTCATGCAGCCATCCAAACAAAAAACTCCATCCTGCAAAATTCCTTGCAATAATGCAAGCATTTCAGCAACATTTCACATTCATTCCCGGGGAGGTTGTGTTGGCTGCTAAAGCTTATGTAACATCAAGATGTATTACTTAGCAGCTGCCAAAATGCATAAGTTGGAGTGATGCTGTCAAACTTTCCAGAGAAGCTAGATAAAGACAAATAATTTGCAGGAGACATTCTTCCAAAGCAGAGTAGCCAGAATTAGGAATTGTGGAAGTTGTATTTTATGGTATATCGCTTCCCTTTATCAGTGCTGGTCTATGCCTGGGTTGGGCAACCTTTGATATAGGAGATAGCAAAGTTGCTGTGAGTGGGGGCATGTTACAAGGTGGGTTGGGCCACATCAAACACAAGGACTAAGACTGGATTTTCTGCATTTCCCCCAAGACTTTTGGAGGTATTTTAAAACCATTTTTTGGGTAGGCTTTTAAAATTGTGTTCAACCCTATATTAAGACTTAGGCTCCAGCTGTTTCATGTTTCCTGCCTCAGAATGTTAGGAAACCAGTCCACAAGCTTCAGTGTGGTTTCTATATCTACAACAAGAGATGGATAGATGGATGGATTGTGGGCAGATCTGAGGTTCCAGGTTGCCCATTGACAGCAGTATCACTTCAACCTTTCAGATGGAGATTTTTCCTTATCCTTCCTACAGGGTTGGGAACTGAAGGTGGGACCTTCAGCATAGAAACAGCTGTTCTTTGTAACTGAGTGCTTTGAGAACCCTTAGAGGTAGCAGAAAAGGCATTTGCATAACGTCCAGAAAAATCTGGCTGCTGTTTACTTCCATGGAAACATGCAATATGCAATAGAAGCTGAAGATGGTCTCCTAATCTTGGTTGGGGATACAGGCTGACAGGGTAACTTCCTTTGGGCCCTCTCCAGATTCCACTGCCATATTTACTGGAGAACAGCAGGGAAAGAAAACATCTGAAACATTTTGTGCAAAAGAGATGGCTATCTTATATCTTTCTGAATTTCAGAACCTGGGGAGCAGACAATTCTATTTCAAGTTTATTATGAGGGTGAGAAGTATAAATTTGTCTTCCTGAAACTGTAAATGAGGGTTTGCATTTGAGGGGAAGAATTGAAATATTTTTGTAATTTGTGCACTGCCACGCTCAAAGGGCTATTTCCCCCCAATTCATACATGTCATATTTACTGGAATATACTGATGCTTCATTGCAGCCCATAACACTGAGGAAGGGGAAGGGAGACGAATGGAACGGAAGATCAAGATTTATGGAAACAAAATGGCCACTAGGATTAATTACCACCACCACATAAGGTGGGAGCATTTAGTTCTCATTATTCTGAAATGACAGTAGCAATATGGCCTTACGCCAGGCAAAACTGGATGGGAAAGGAACCTTTACTGATCAGACAATAAAAACCCAATCCAAAAGAAACCGATGATGAATTCATTCATACTGTATATCCATGGAGATAACATTTGGGCAAGTTCTGCAGAAAGCATAAGTACCTCTGCTGGTTTATCTGGTGCCTGAGTGTTTCTTTTCTGCAGGTTCAACAGCAAACATAAATACAGTGGTTATGTCAACTTCAAAGTAAGCCTGGCTTTCAAAAACCCACGCGTATGGACTAGCAGACTGCACAAACAAAGCAAATGGGCTCTTTCATTTGTAATAATATACCCACTGTAGGTACTCTCTTCCTCTTTGGTTCCATCAATGGTTCCATCTGCTTGCAACTGCAAATGATATCCTTGCCGGCTGTAAAGTTTTGTTACAATGCCTTTCAGCTGGGGTTCTGCAAGGAAACAAACAAGCAGAAAAGGTTAGAATTCTGAATTCAATTCTGTATTCATGTCTGGTGCAAGCAGGCAAAAAGCTTTGTCTTGTTTTTCAAGAAGAAAGAGATGGGATTAGAAACTTCCCTACGATTTGAGATACTGAGAGAGGAAGATTAAATCAGCACCTCGGACAGCGACTGATCTGCAGGGTATGAAGCAGCGCGGATAACATTAAATCCTGAACAACTTGGCCAGAGGATCAAAATTCCAGCAACGTGTTACATGGCTGAAAGCGCGAGATTGGATTTCTATTAAGATTAGAAAGGCACCAGCTAGAAGAAAACCTAATTTTTTTAATGAGCTGAGATTCATTAAGAGAGGAACAGGGAAATACTTGCTAAAATGCTTGCTAGATGATTGCATATGGTGTGCCAGCCTATGAATGTGTGACAGCATAGCCAGGTGCTTGTTTGAGGCTTAGAGCATTGTATGAATCTAACCATTCTGGTTAATAAACCTTTATTTATGGAGCAGCACAGTCTGTGAATCCAGCCAATTGTGGACCAGGCAATAAAATCCTAAGACCCACCAAGACTTTAGTGTTCTGTGTGAATATGACCTCTGAACCTGAAAAAGAGATTATACAAATGCCTGAAATCTGACAAAGGTTGATGGCACCAGTCAAAGGTCGACCATGTCCAAAAACTCAAGGGTAGTGACCTTAAAGAATAAAAATCTTAGGATTGCAAACAAAATGTGATGGTTACTACTGGTCAGGAAACATGCTAATCTTTTTTTTTTTTTGGCTGTTGACCACATTCATCCCAGAGTCTCAACCTTTGCAGACAACCATCTCCAAAGTGGGGAAATTCACCCATACTTCAATATTTGACTTTCTGCATGGTCCTCCTAACATTAATGGCAGCCTTTTGACACAATTATTAAGCCCTGCAGCTGCACTTAGAACACCATAGATGTTAATCCTGCTGGAATGAAACATCTGAAGTTAAGACGGGGGCCTCATTTGAACCAAATAGATAGGAATACCTCTAGGATCTTGAAGGACTGGAAGTGAACTTCGACCCTCCCTCATGTATAACATCAAAGGAAATTTCCTTCCAGAAAATACTGCCAAGACTTGCCTCATAGTTAGCCTGATATGAGGACCTGTCTTATATCAGAAATCAAGCCCAGTTTATAATAGCACAAACCAATTCCAGTAAAAAGAAATAGCAGGTTCAATCCTCAAACCACAAAAAAAAATAACCTTTTCCGTATAACCTATGCAAGATCTGAATATACACATCCCGCTGTCCTTAAACAATCCTGCTGTGTTAACCGTAACACTGCATACTGACCAAGTGATCCTGTTAATCTGATTTCCACCCCACAGCACAACTTATTTTAGGTTTACATTTAAGGAAGAGAGCAGGCTTAAAACATAAATATCTATAATAGAGCTTTAGAGTGTGAGTCCTCAGTTGCAAGGGGCTTCTGGAAACCCTAGGGAACCCACCCCCACCCCCAAGACTCCCAAAAAATGTTTTGCATGACCCAAAGGGCAAATAATAAAATGCATGCCAGGAGGGTAACAATATTAAATCTCTTGAATCGCAATCCATCCAAAATGAACATGAAATGACCGCTCATCTAGTCCTTCACCTGGATTCAGGTCCTGCTTTTCCGAGGATGGCTGTGACAGGAAAAAGTTGTGTATCTCTTAGTAAGTGGCAAACAAGGTTTTGAAAACACTTGCATTATGTAGCTGTTCTCCTTGGAGGGCAGCTGAGTAGCAGCTCTTGGTTGAGCATTCCCTGGACGGCAAATTTCGTTGCTGCGTAACAACTGAAATCGCCTGTAGTTGCCATCAGATCTAGAACTCATTCTCTTGTGCATTCAGGCAGAGGGGGAATGAAGCTCACATTTCTGTTCCCTTCCACCATTTCTCTTTTCAAATCCCTTCGCAAGTCCATCTTTTCAAAGCATCTTTAGACAATGCTTTTGTTTGCAGACCACTTGTGACCAGGTGAGAGGCACGTTGTGTAAATCTGTGTATGATTGCATCTATCAGAGGGTTTTCTTTTTGGCAACTCTGGAATTGCAAATCATTTAATATGCGAAACAAAGCCAAGCCAACATTTCTCAGAAGACATTTCTTTCCTCCTATGGACATTTCAGAAATCTTTGTTTTGGATTGCCCCTTCTTTAGAAAAAAAAAAGGGTAGTTTAAATGAAAATGTTTTTACACATAAACCTGCTCCCTCTGTTTCTCTAGCATTTATATTTTACTCATGCAATAGGGTTGGGTGAGGGAGAAAAAGGGTTTTGCTACTGTTAAAAACACAGGACAGAATGTCGAAATCTTTGTTGAACTTCTGCAAAATTCTGGTGATCTCCTGGTAAATCACCTCATTCCCACCCCAAATATAAAAGCAAGGGTTTTTTTTCTTTTTCTTTTTAGAAGCTCTGTCTCCTAGCAAAAGAAAGTACTTAGTGAGCAGCAGAAGAGGAAAGGAGGTGGCTGGGAATCAGAAAGAGAACTATATATTTCTTTCATTTTTATTTTAACCCCACGTAAAAGCACCAGCCGAAGGGGTTGAAATTCTCCAGGTTATACTTATCTGCTTATCTTTAAATCCTGCATGTTTGAAATGTGATGTAAACAACTGAGACCTTTTGCTGGATTCTGAATAGGAAAGAAGATGAAACTTGGGTAGTTTTTCATGCAGGACACTTGTGAATGTTGTTGTCAGTATGGCATTTTTGGAAATGTATATATGTAAGTTTAATGCTAGGCATCCAGGACAAGGCACAATTACAGCATGTGTGTTGTGAAATCATCACACAAATGACACAGTGGAACATGTGATGTCATTCCCCTCCTGTGGAGCATCAGCCCTAAGGCGCCTTTGGGGCACCCATGTGAGATACAGTCCTAACAGCGACCTCCTGGTTGTTTGTTCCTGGTGCACAAAAGTTCACTGTTCCTGCACATGGGCTCCATTGGTCATCTCATCCACTGACTGGACCCATCTTCCACATGGTTGGGTCTTCTCCAAAGCCATCAACATGACCAGCTGCCCCCATGTCTTGCAATGATCCCATGACACCAACCAACCATTGGGCTTCATCTGACTTCTGCAAGAGATCTCACCGAGGGTGGGATCAATATCCCAGATCTCTTTCAGACACCATCCATTTGTATGGCTACGGGACTGTTGCCGCCCCCCCCCACAGGACCTCCAGCACTGCAGCTGTAACTTACAAAGATGCCCCACTTGATTTTGGGGAGGGGAGGCCCCTCAGAAAAGAGGCACAGGTACGACCTGTCCCCAGTCTTTTGCACTTCCAGACCCAAAGAAGCAGCATTGGAGTGGCCTCACTATCTCCCCAGCCCAGATAAATTGGACTACAGCTCCCCTAACCCACTGAAGGGTCCAGACAGCTGGTCTAGGCAAAGAAAAGGGCCAGCTTGGCAGAAGGCTTCCCTCACAGTTTGGCTCACTTGTGGGGGAGAGAAGGAACGAAGACATCAAACAGTGGCCATTCTCTCAGAGTCCAGCCAAAGCCCCAGGTAGCCCAAGGCTCGCCACCTGAAGGAGAAGGATCCTGGTAAGTCCCCGGGGATGCAGACCCTAAAACGCATTGCTGCTGCGACATGCAAGCATCTTGGCTGGCTCCCACCTGCTTCAGCCTCTGGCTTCTCCACCGGAGAGGTCATCTGGAGATGCCACAGAAGGTCCCCACCTCCTCCCCTGCTCCTGCAGCTCAGGATAGACCTCATCCTTGACTATTCACCACGGAAAGCGAAAGGTCACCTGGCTGCACAGCCCTGGACCCCAGGGACCACTGGCCCAGCTTTCTCCACGAACTAGATTCCTGAGAGCCCCCGGGGGAGCTGCTTTCTCTCAAGCCACCCTCGGGGCTTCTTGGCATGACCCCTGACCCCCCCGGATCAACGCACCCCGCTAAAACCCAGCGGGGTCCTGAGGGCCAGGGGAACTCGTCCCAACGCACGGAGACTGCAGCACCTCCCGCGTTAGCCCCCCCTTGGCCAAAGCTTGGGGCGAAGGAGGGCGGGACTGCTCCCCACCGTCCCCGGGAGGCGGCGACACCATCCTCGCCGGCAGCAGGACAGGGAGCGGGACCCCCGGGCAGCCTCTCGCCCCCTGGGCCGGGGCCGGGGCCGGGCGCAGCCTCACCTGGTTTCCTCCGCCGCCGCTTCTTGGAGCCGAAGAGCTTGACCCGCGAGAAGACGCTGAGCTTCTTCTTGTCGGCGCAGCTGGTCTTGGACTTGCTGGGGCTGTTGACACACTTGCAGGCGTTGGCCTTCTCCCGCTCCCGCGCTTGCCTCTTCTGGCGGATCAGGGAGCTGGCGATGGCGGCCGCCATAGCCGCCACCCTGGAGGGTCACTCGGCGGGGCTGCGGGGGCTGCCTGCGGGGGAGGCCCCCAGCATGCTGCTCTCGCCGCCCCTCGGAATCGAGAAAGGAAGCGGCGGGACGGCGCGCTGGGCCGCCTTCCCCGCTCCCGGAGCCAGCCGAGGACGGCGGCGGAGGGAGGGCGTGCGCCCTTGGGCGGCGGGCGGGCGCGCGGGGGCGCGGGAGGGACGGGTCCCTCTCCCCCAAAGGCGGCGGCGCCGCCGCGCCCCGGCCGCTGCGACGCGGGTGCGCGGGGGAGAAGCTCCCGCAACTTGGCCCCGGGGCCGCCAAGTTCCTCTGCCTTCAGCGAAGACGGAGCGGGACAGCCAACAGGTCCCCGGACGGCTCCGAGGGCGCTCGGGCGCCCCGGCGCAGCATTGGCGCTCCGCGGCGGCGGCGGCGGCGCCTGCCCCCGGCCGAGTTGGGTCTGCCCTCTCCCTGCCTCCGTCTGTCCGTCCGCCGGCCAGCAGGCAACCTGTTAGGACCCCGCGGCCCGGAGAAGGGGGTCAGGGTGGGCTCCGGACCGGCGCCCTCGCGTCCCTCCTCCGGAGAGCGGCCCCTAAGGATGCGCGTCGTCCCCCTGGCCGCGCGGGTCCCCCGGGAGCGCCAGCTTGGCCAGAGTCCTGCTCAGCGGGGCAGCTTTCGCCGCAGCCTCTCCCGAGGCGCCCGGACAGAGCGAGGCTTTGGCGTCTTTTGGATGGCGAGCGCGCGCTCTGCAAGGGGAGGAGGGGAGGAGGAGGAGGAGGAGGAGGAGGCGGCGGCGACAGGCGAGCGAGCGGCGGGCGGGCGCGCGGGCTTTTCCTTCGACAGCAGCGGCAGCAACAGCGGCGCCGAGCGACGGAGGCTGCGCTCTCCGCCGGGCGCTGCGCGGCGCGGGGAGGAGAGGAGAGGAGGAGGCGACGCGGCAAACGCCCCGGGCGGCTCTGCTCTCTCCTCCTCCCTCTGGCATGAATGCAGAAGCTGGGCTCGGTGCGCAGGGAGGAGGAGGAAGAGAGCGAGCGCGCGGTCCGAAGGAGGCTCTCTCCCGGCGAAGGCAGAGGCGCGACCGGGAGGCTCTCCTCCTACCCCCCAGACGCCTCTCGGAAAAGGGGGAGGGCCCCCGAACTGGGGCAACAGAACAGCCAGACCGAGACAGACGCTCAAACCAACGTGGCTTGACTGGGAAGGCTTTGGGGAAGCTGCAGGGCTGGCATGGCCGGGGTGATCCCTGGGTCGTGGGAAGCCACAGGCGAACGCGGGTAGGAGAGAGACAGAGAGAGGGAGGGAGGGGGGGGGGAGCCGGGAAACAGGAGAGAGGTGAGGAGCCGGAGCCCCAGGCCGCCCGGGTGTGCTTGGAAAAGCCCCGGAGCAGGAGGTCGTCTGGAGAGCTTCTTCGAACAGCCGGAAGGAAGGCGAGAAGGGCCCGCGGGGCGAAAGCAGATGGGAAAGTTGCTCAAACACCCCAACACCAGGGCTCGGCCTCCCCAGCCCCAGCAGTGAGCCAAAAGCATCTCCCCCCTCCCAAGAGAAGGGAGACATCTGCTTTCCCAGGGGTTCTGAGACCTGGACAGCCCTTGGCGACCCTCACAGTGACGTCCCTTGTGACCAGGGTCCCATTCCTCCCCTCCTGCTCTGTTTCTGCAAATGTCTTCCTTTCCATTGCCAGGCAGCACAGGGGACCATGCTGTTTTATCTGTCAGATACTGTGGCTCTCACCGGCCAAAATCAGCAGGGAACAACAACATCTTTGGTGGCCAGCAGCAAAATTCCCCCCTCAGGCTTGCCACAAATCCTCCAAGGTTCCGCAACCACCACCGAGTCCCGATTCTCATCCCTATCCACATTAGGGGTTTACACGGCCATTCCATCATTACGTGCGCACTCTCACAAATGACCCATCCTCAGAATTCTGGGAGTTGAAGTCCACAAATCTTAAAGTTGCCAAGGTTGAGAAAGACTGGCCTAGACTCTCCTCCTCCGATGCAGAAACCCCACTGCTAATGCCCCAGTGTTAGCTGTCCACCCATCTTCTCTTTTCCTTTCTGAAACATTCATGCCCACCTTTTTCTAAGACAGCTGTTACACTACCCACTCACTTCTATGATCAGAAAGTTCTCCCTTAATGTTTAGCCTGCATCACTTGTCATTTCATGCCTTCCAAAGCCATGGGGAGTCATACGGTCACCCAGCATTTTTACTCCTACAGTCCAATTGTCTGCCCAAGACAGGGATCCAAATCACAGCATCTCCAAAAGAAAGATTGTCCAGCATCTGCTCTAATACTGCCACCAAAGGGAGCCTGATTATTCTGGGTCCTACATTCTGGGATGGTTGAGAAGGAGCTAATACATGTCTTGGTTTCTGGGTATTGTTGAATTTCGACCTTGCTTCATCTGGCTAGGCTCACTACAGCAGATGGGAATTCGGCAGCATCCTGATGCAGGACTTGTGCCTCTGCAGATGTAGCCATCTGCCTCCATCTTGCAAGAAGCGGTGAGGAATGCAACACAAGGTCATACCTCTATTCTAGCACAACAAAGACTCAGTGTGGGCAGTGTTGAGCTCCAGGGTTTAGTGACCGTGGTCTAGACAGCAGATTTCCTGATGTTTCACCAGCAACTGTGGCTGGCCGGTGAAACATCAGGAAATCTGCTGTCTAGAAGACGGTCCCTAAAACCTGAAGCTCAACACTGGTCAACAGATACCAGCCATGAAAACCTACACCAAAGACCCAGTTTGCTCTTTTGTCTGTGGGACAGCCCTTCACATATTTGAGGATGGTGACCACACCAGTTGTTACTCACTTTGTTAGTACACCTTCCATCCTTCTGGTTCCTTTCTAAAATAGGTCCATGCTATAAGAGAAGCATGTCCAAAGTCAAACATAACTAGGGTCTTTCTTGTGATCTGATCATTATGCTTCTATCTATGCAACTTAAAGTCACATTTTACTTCTATTTATGCAACCTAGAGATATGCAATCACACAACTGATACATCATTATTGGTTGTACTGGTACATGCATTTAGCCTGTGGCCTACAAGCCCCCTCCCCACCCCCAGTCTGTTTCACTGGTAGTGATCACTGGATCCATCACCCTTAGAATATTCCTCCAACCTCTTTAACGAATTTGCTGAATTCTGGACCTTTAACCATGGAAAGAAAACCTTCCTGAAGATTTGGAAGGGGATACGAAGCAGATTAAGTGCAAAAGCTGGCTTGCAGCTAAACCTCAAAAAAACCAAGATTATGGCAACCAGCTTGATCGATAACTGGCAAATAGAGGGAGAAAATGTAGAAGCAGTGAAAGACTTTGTATTTCTAGGTGCGAAGATTACTGCAGATGCTGACTGCAGTCAGGAAATCAGAAGATGCTTAATCCTTGGGAGAAGAGCAATGACAAATCTCGATAAAATAGTTAAGAGCAGAGACATCACACTGACAACAAAGGTCCACATAGTTAAAGCAATGGTGTTCCCCGTAGTAACATATGGCTGTGAGAGCTGGACCATAAGGAAGGCTGAGAGAAGGAAGATGGATGCTTTTGAACTGTGGTGTTGGAGGAAAATTCTGAGAGTGCCTTGGACTGCAAGGAGATCAAACCAGTCCATCCTCCAGGAAATAAAGCCAGACTGCTCACTTGAGGGAATGATATTCAAGGCAAAACTGAAATACTTTGGCCACACAATGAGAAGACAGGACACCCTGGAGAAGATGCTGATGCTGGGGAGAGTGGAGGGGAAAAGGAAGAGGGGCTGACCAAGGGCAAGGTGGATGGATGACATTCTAGAGGTGACGGACTCGTCCCTGGGGGAGCTGGGGGTGTTGACAACCAACAGGAAGCTCTGGCGTGGGCTGGTCCATGAAGTCACGAAGAGTCGGAAGCGACTGAACGAATAAACAACAACACGAAGCAGATTGATTCCCATCCAGCATTCTCAGGCCGTGGCCCGGATGAGAATGTTTGAGAGTAGGCACTTCAGAGAACTTTGAAAGAGAGGTCTTGTGTTCCTCCCCATTATGTTTTTGCTGGAAAGAGTGAAGTAGCATCAAAGTACAGAATGCAGCTGTTCCAAAGCCAATCTGCCTGCCCACAATCGAGTTCCTTGCTGAAAACTGTTTGGAAATCAAGACTGTCAATAAGATAGAAAAATTGGTTTGACATCCAGCGGAAACATCCCAATCTGGGATTAGGAACAGGAAAATCTCTCCACTTGCTCTTCATGAAGGGTAGTTAAGAACCACATTCCAGAGTCAAAGCATGGTTCAGAGAGAGGGGTGCCTGGGTTTTCATAATGCACAGAGTCAAGGTTCTGTTTTGAAAAGGAATCGTTGATGCCAACATCTGGTGAGCCCTGGTGCAGCGGAACAGATCAGGCTTTCAGGACAAAATCCCGGCTCTCTATCTTTGCTCAATAAGGAGTTCACCGTACTCCCTTGGACAACCACAATACAGTATATACCTTCTAGCTTAACCTCTTTTGCAAGGTTGTTGTGAGGCTAAAGTATCAGCCAGTTCTCAAAGCCTATACATCAGTGATTTGCATGGGAGTGTTAGGCCTTCAAGCTAGACCAGGCTAGGAAACTAATGCCATGTAGGTCAGTACTACTTTTATCGTAAAGCTATAGTAATAGAATCTTGCAAGTCTGAATGCACTTCTCCCTCCCTCCCTTTATCTTTGGGTGAACAGGGGAGGAGCTTGTCTGGGATGTTTACTCAGATTACTTTTTTGGTCTGGACTCAGGCCTCTCTTATCTGACTGTTGTCTTAGTAACTCTCTCTCCTGTCCCTCAAGGCCATGCCCTCTGCTCCCTCCCTCTCCCCCCACTTCAGCAAAGAAGTTGAATATTAAATAAAACATATCAGGACACATATAAATCTGGAGAGGGACATCCGGCTTCCTAAAGGAGTTTGGCCCCAACCCTGCTGGCCTTCTGGAAGGCCCTTAAAACACGGCTTTGTTAGCTAGCTTGTGATCCCATGACAGATTGGAGCCTGTTAGATGGCTGCCTGATGGTTAATGGAATGCACTCTCTGTAGGCGTTGCTGCCATTTTGTGTGATTTGTTTTTATCTTGTTTTTATTTTAATCCAAATTGGTTGTTTTAATGTTTTTTTTAAATATACTTTTGGTTATTACTACGTGCGCTGGCCAGAGTCACTGTGTGAGACGGGTGGCTGTACAAATATGATTAAATAAAATAAATGAATAAATGAAGCAGAGAAATGCTCAGGACAAAAGCCCATGTTTCAGAAGCCCAAATTATAATTGGTTCCCTTTTCATTAGCAACATCCCAGGTCATCCTTACTACTGGATGAGTTGCCAAATGTAAGAGAATAAAGTCAAAGGTATGCTTGTTTTTCTGAAGTAATTCAGGCCTCCATTCTAGACATGGGTAGTCTGTTTCATTCAGTTACCACCCTACCCTACATATGTTGGTCAATGCCAAGTGAGTGCCCACGGAAACACCTCTTTCCTATTGAATACCCTCTCTGTCCCTCCCCCAAACCATTCCAAGTTCACTTGGGTGCCATATCCCCTCCCCTCTTAGGACCTTTAGAAAATACCACTCATGGTATCATGCTACTTTGGGCTCATCTCAAAGAGCTAAGCAGACCTGATTAGTAATTGGATAGGGTGCCACAAGGTAATTCCAAGGATAAACTGGGAAATTAAAAAACAAACAAACCTCAGAATAACACTGCTGGAAACCACTTCCATGCTGTTGCTAAGAAAACTGCACATCGGGGTCTTCTTTGACCTTGACTCCAAGAATACTTTAAGTTGAAAGATCAGGGTGCAACCTGGCACGCTGCGCTCACAATACCAGCGAGGATTTGCCTTGGTGCAGCACAAATCCCACACCGATTGATTAGACATAAACCTGTGAAGTTAATCTCGAGCAAGTGTTTAGGCTGTCGGCCTTTATATGCTTGAATGGCAGCCACTCCAATTGAACTAATGGGAATTATTTGTGAAGAGAAATGCCCGGGGTTGTATGATTGCAGAATGAGTGTGCTCTGGATGGGTTGGGCTGTTACTCCTATTCTGGCTGGAGATGATCGAAATAGATCTTCAGACATGTCTTGGGAGCACCACATCAGGGGAGGTGGCATTGCTGGAGCCTAAGTTACCTGACTTTGTTGAATTTAACTCTCTTTCCCTCCAACTAGGGATCAAGATCAGCCAACCATCCTGGCTCTGTGAAAGCCATTATTTCTCGCCAATAAGTGTTGTGGTCAAGGAAACATGATCCTTTAAGCTGAGTTTTCCTACCATGACACTGCTATCATATAACTTGCCTGGCAGAATTTGGCTCCCAATATCAAGCTTTTTCCCCCCCCATTTAATACTATTTATTTTGTAATGCGCACTTGATACAGGGTATAAGCTGCTTTGGCAACACCGCTGGGCTCTCGCTTTCTAGTTTGATCACAGCTTTCCTTTTTAAATAAAGCACAGGATTTGAAGCAGGGTTGTGGGAGATAAAAATTGAGAAAATGACTGATTTGTATGTAAGATGTTATGATATTCCACTGGTTGTCATGATGACCAAGCATTATTTTTTTTAAAAGATATATATTGAGGGAGGGGGGTTGGTACCCTTTCCATCATAGGCCATTGGTTCAGCCTGTCGTTTGAGTGTTTCACAAAGCCAGATGCTTTTTGTTTGCCTTCGAGAAATATATTGTGACAATGTCGCTACAGTTGAATCAGTCTGTTTGGCCAGGAAACACCCCTGCTACTTTGCACTGAAAGTTTAACTAAACCAAACAACAACCACAACAAACCAACCATAGTAGGGTGCCACATTGTTGCAATGAATGTTTACATCTAGAATTCTCACAAAACATTTCCGTTCAAACAAGTTTGGGCTAATTTACAGCTGGAGGATGCAATAGAATTCCAACCCCAGCAACGGGGTCCTTGGCTTGATCTGGCCCTTCCCTTAATGATTGAAAAGCCTTCCTTGCTGTGTAAATTTCACAGGTAAATGTGCAGCAATATCTTTAATTAATTAATTAATTAATTAATTAATATTAATATATTAAGAACTACAGTTCGGCTTTGCCAAAAACAAGGCATGTCGGTACATTGGGGAACAAATTTGCCATCTCACTTGTGTACTCTGGCGGAGGCTGGTTGGTGGTATTACTATTATTATGGTCGGTCACACAGTCAGCCAGATGTTTAGACTGGATTTGGCATTTCTGTCCACCTACTGAGTCCTTCCCAAGGACCTGGGAGAGGCAGATGTTGTTGTTTAATAATATTATAGGTATCATCACAGGATATCAGCTGTTCCAAGTAAAGCTGCCTTTTGCAAATCGTAACAGGCGCCTTGGGTGCAATTCTGTAACATCTGGAGCACCACCTGAACACCATCAGCACTGACAAAATCACCATTATTATTATTATTATAATATTGATGGAGCTTCTGGATCAAAACAGAAGGTGTAAAATATGCCCTCCTTCCAAAGAACTAAACAAATGAAGAGAAACTTCAATCTGGTGCTCTCATTCAATTTTCAGATGCAACAGATCTGCCCAGCTCATTCCCCTAAGTTATCCCCTTTCTAAAACACTTCTGTTCCCCCTTCCTTCCTCCTTACCCGAATAGGACTTCCGTATCCCCAATGCCGCCATCCTTTTCCTCAGGAGCCGTTGCTTCCCCTTTCAACTGCAGCCCGCATCTGCGAGCAAGCTCAGAGAAAGTTCAAAGATGGATTGAAAGTATTCTCCAAGGTACCAGCCAGAAACATCTTTGTGGTATACATGGATCATTAATGGACATTAGGAGCAGAAGACCATTACGACTTTCAGCGCGCATTAAAAATGCATGGCTTCAAAAAGTTGTCTTCTGGCAAAGTTGTTGGAGATGCGTCTTCGACGTTGGCTTCCTCTTCTTCTGCTACTTCTGTTGCTGCTACTGCTTTGGCTTCAGTGTGATATTTTTTTTTGCAAATGCTGGATTTTATTTGCCCATCTAAGATCACGAGGGAGGAAAATTACCCATCAGTGTAACCAGATCCCCTGGTATCTTAGACCTTTTCTTTTTAATGTTTCCGTTTAAAGACAAAAGAAAACTGAACAGCCCAAAAAGCCTTTTAGAGGAAAAAAAATATCCAAGCTGGTTTTGTTTAAGCTGAATTATTGATGATCCATGAGCGCAGTTGTAAACATTTTCAGCAATCATGTTTGCCAAAACTCCTGAGAGAATTGCCACTTTAATGCTTCTTTTTCTGGGTGTTGCCAATGGTGTATCAGAGACCAGGGTCTACAGCTTCTTGAGGGCCAAACAGCTCACTTGTGTTGGGGACAACACACTTTTGGGATGTATTCCAGGGTTGGACACACGCAGAATAGGCAGAGGTAGGATCAAGAAGTCCCCAGGGCCAGGATAACAACTACGTGTTATTTCTTCCTGTCTACATGTCAGTCATCCAATCAAGTTAGATTGATTAAAGAGTCGGTAGGATTGCTCTCCATATATTTAACAAACTTCCTTTCCTGCCACATCAACAATGACAATTTGGGGGCAAAGTTTGGAGGGCCTCTGGAAGTGACATTGAAAGCTTTTGGGAGGCATCATCAACCAAGATTTGAGTTCTGCCTTAGATACAACACTGAGAGAAAGATTTACGTTGGCCACATTTTGAAATCTTGCGTTTGTCAAGGGAAACCTACGCACCATCAAGGTCATGACTATCCCCTTGGATGTCCTAAAATAGAATGAAAGCAAGGTGGCCTTGTGCTTTTGTTGTTGTTGTTGTTGTAAATTCTTCTTCTCTTCCAAAGCCCATCTGTCATTCCCAAACGCACATTGATGCATACATATAAGCCAGGACTCATTGAATCAAAGTCTGTGCTTTTTGCAATGGGCCAAGTCAAGTTGCCATATGGACTATTATTAGTTACTGGCTCGGAAGACTTGTTCAGCTAAGATCTGGGGTGTCCATTCTTTTTCCCCTTGTTCCTTCACAAGCTTCATGACTGGGGAAGGCAATGGCAAACCACCTCGCTCTATAGTCTGCCAGGAAAACGTCGTGAAAGCGGCGTCCCCAAAGAGTCAGAAAAATTACTTGGGGACCTTTCTTCTTCTTCCTTCACAAGCAGGAAGGAAGAGAGTGAAAAAAAGAAGGGTCCAGGCAACAGGGACCACCAAGCTCCAGAATATGCAAGAGGAAAAGAGGGCAGGACCAGCGGTGGTGGTGCATCCTCCTTACTTGATTTCTCTTCCTTCTTCCTTGCACTCCCATGCCTTGGCTGCCAAGATCTAGACAACTTTTGGATGGCACTAAAGAGATGCCACCATTAAGTGGCTGTCTGAGTTTTTGTTTTTGTTTTTTTTGAAGCAAAAGGGATGCTGCCTTCTAGTGATCCTTTGGATTTTTGCAACCCAGATTTGGTGGCTGTACTGAACACAATCAAGTTTCAATCAAATGAATATCTGTAGCTCAGGGTTGAACTGTGGAGTTCTTGGTGCTCTCTGAGCCTTGTTGTTTTCTTGCAGATGTTTCATTGCCAGACTGGGCAACATCTTCAGTGCGGACATCTTTGCACTGAAGATGTTGCCTAGTCTGGCAATGAAATGTCTGCAGGAAAACAACAAGGCTCAGAGAGCACCAAGGACTCCACAATCAAGTTTGTTAAAGGTGTGGGGTGGAACAGGCACAGTCAAGGGAAGCTCCCAGCTCAGCAGAGTTGGGCCACCCCCTCCTCTCTCTTTTTCTTATGGTTTTGGCAGCAAAAAGTTAGATTCTGCTCAGTTTTTCCTGCCATCCAAGAGTCAGTGGGATTTTTGCAACTCAGATCTGCAACCTTTGATCTGCTGTTTCCTTCTTTTTTTCTCCATCTCAATAAATTGCTGGCATAATATTAACAATGATGAAAATAACAAGAGTTTGCCTGGTGAAACCAGGAAACACAGCTTAGGATTTGTGCAGCTACAATGAGGATTGGCCTCTATCTGATCTTGCTATCTGCCCTCCCTGCCCCATCACAACTGGAAAAAATGCCAGACAAACCAACTTCCGGTTACTTTCTAGTAATAGTAGCTATATGTGATGCTTTTTTTTCTTTCTTTCAAATTTAGCTGCTGGTCCCATTCTGCTCTCTGGTGGTGAATGAAGTGCATGCAATAGATTGTAATTGTGGCCTTTAAAAAAAACCCAAGGCTTTAATAATTGCTCACTTAATGCTGATTTTGGCAAGGATAATAAACAGGCAAAATTTTAGCATTGGTGGGCATTTAACTCAACTTCTTGGCTAATGCAACAATAAATAGTTTGCTAGTAGCCCATCACCAGTAGCAAAATCATACTTACGATTATTTATCAATGCATTTTATTTGGGGATCTGAACATATGATCAATGTTTTTTTAAATTTTCACCTCGTTGGGAGGCTTTATTAAATGGCAATTTGCCCATCAGGTAAAGATTGCTAAAACTCAAGGTGAATGTTTCTGTAAAATGTAGGGCCTACTATTTTATTTTATTTCAATATTAGGAATGAATTCTGAGTCAACTATACATCGTATTTCAGTGTTTGGAAGTATATTAAGTAAGACCAAATAAATAAAAAACCCACAGTAAAATTCCACATTAGTATAGTGTTTTCTTGCATTCCTTGGAAAGATTCATTCTGACCTGAATGTTTTGGGATTCTGTATTCTGATCAATCTGACTAGATTAATAGTGTTAGATAATTACCTAAGTTTTGAAGATGTGTTCACGTACTGAAAGAAGAGGAAATAAAAACATAGTAAAAGTCCAAATGTTCTTACGTATTTTCTTTGCTTATAACTTCAGTTTATACCCCAGCTTTATACCTGAAGCAGCTAACAATGCCAAACCCTACCAAACCAGATTTTCAAAAAGCTAGAAACTGCAAGTTTTTTTTTTTAAATCACGTTCTTTTTCTTTTGGCAATAAATTCAGAATCTCATCCTGAGATGCATGGTTGCTAGATGATGGGCAATGTTAGTTGTGTGAATCTGGTTCAGAGTTTAGCAGCATGAATGAAACCAGAGAAGTTGACAAAGAGAATCTCAGTCTCTTCAGGTTGTCTTCATTTGCTGGGATCAGATTCTGCCCAAGGTGGTGGACCTTTACTTGAACTAATTAAACAATTTCTTCTCTCTCTACTTTGCCTCTTGAGTTTCACAGGGGACAACTTTTGGCAACAAATTCAATGAAGAGAGGGAGTTTAGCCCCTTGAGGGTCACAACAGTTTCTTTTACAAGTTGATCCTTGAGGGAACCAGGGTCTACTTGCCAAAGAAACTATTGGGAACCAGATCTTCTTCTTACCCACCTCTGGCTATACATTCCAAGTTCTTTTATTCTATGGCCTTTTGATTGGAGATGCAAGGAAATCCTTTTTATTGGAGACCTTCGTTTGTAAGCAATGCACCAACCTCAGTCCTTCCCTTCTTTTCTAGGTATGCTTCATTCTTTCATTCTTAGCTAATGGCTCTAGCTGGAAGCATTTTTCAACCTTCGTAATGCATTCTCTCCTGGTGGTCCAGATGTTTTCTTCACCACCCATGCTTTGGAGACATCCAGGTTCAACTACTATGATCCCTATGAGAAGATGCCCTAATAATCACTTCTTAAAACCAGAACTTTAGCTAAGGAACAGCTTAAAAGCCAAATGAACTGGTAGATACTTTAGTGTAATGTGCAGGTTATGGGGAAAATTTAAGCGCTTCGTTTTACAGATTGTTAAAGATTATGTTCCTTGTTATCATTTCATTTTCCTTGACCCCATCAAGTGAAGCTTATTTGCATATTATAAATAGGGACATTCATTGAGGGGGGGGGTTCAAAAAAGTCACAAGGGCTGCCGTGAACATGTGATTGAACCCCCACCCCTGTACATTTGTCCTGTGTGTGACACACATACCAAACCAGTGAGGTTTCAATTGTGTGATTGCAGCTCCCATCTCGAATTTTTGGACTCCCCAGATTACAAAAGTCAAGCTTCTTTTTATCTTGCAAAGATGATAACATATATTTGTCATAATAATGGCATATAATATAAAGGAGAGGTATAAAGAGGAAGGAAGGGTGGATGAAAGAATGTGGAAGTGGGTTTGGATGACAGCATTGCAATCAGTTATATGCCTTAAATATGTCGCAGATATATTATTTCAGATCCAATTTATTTATTTATATTTATTTATCAAATTTTAACCACCACCCATCTCCCCCACATGGGGGACCCTGGGCGGTTCACCATAAAAAAAATTAAAATTTCAATAAAATCATAAATACAACCATTAATCAGTCAGCATAAAATGCAATGAAGTCCAAGCCCTGGCGGATCTAATTCAAACCATGAGGGCATAAAACTGGTCCCTGCAGAACCAGGGAATCAACCAGCCCCAAGAATGGCTCTTCCCCTCCCTATTCCAGGCAATCCAATAATATGGAACGATCAGGATCTGAACATCGTTTGCTTAAACAAAGACCCCTAAGGGACAAGCAACTGTCTAGCCACAGGGGTGCAAAGACTGAGGTTAGTGAAGGCCACATCCTGCAAATGAGGAGCTCATTTCTAGAGATTTCCCATTGTCTTTGCTTTGCTCAAAGGCTATGGGAAATGTGTGTCTGTGTGTGCTTGCATAGGCATAAAGCCTCTTTTACGAGGAGCTCAAGTAGACAACTGTGCAGGCTTTTTGGCCATAGTACAATGGTGGTTTGTCCTCATCTTCTTCTGCTGATTTTTGAACCGTCTCAGTTTGAGCTAGAGGTGTGGTAGTCTCCCCTCCAAATATTAACCTGGTTTGTCCTTGCTTAGCTTCCAAGCCCGACATCAGCCAGGTTGCTACCAGCTAGCAACTGTGACCAGAGGGGTTTTTTCTTGAACTGCAGTTTAATACACTGAAATACCATGAGATGGCAGCAGTTCCTAAGAAATCTGAACTTTTCACAGTGCCAAAAAGCCTTTTCTATGAATTACATTTCGTCTTTTTTTGGGGTGGTGGTGGCGCACTACTACGATATTTTTCTTACCTCCTAAAATCAGTGTTTCCTAACCTCCCACTTTCCAGATGTGTGGACTACATCTTCCATCATCCCCAGTCATAGGATTCCTGGGCAGAGGGCATCCAATCTCTTTCTTTGGCCAGTATTCTCCAATTCCCATAATTCCAACCCGGGATAATCAATTAGGGCAATGAGTTGTAGTCCAGATTGATAGGGAAGGAATATGTATGATCTTTTGTGAATTTGGAGAACATCAAAATACCATTTTTAGTTCAATGTGCATCCCTTCCCCACAGCTGCATGTGCTTACAAATACATGTTTCTATTTTGAAAAACAATTTAGGTAACTACTTCAGACACACTTGTGCAACATGCAGTCGTTTGCCTTTATGTCAGACAAGTTCCCAGTTCTCTTGAAGAATCTGCATCTTTATCATGCCATCTTTGCACGGTGTCCTTTTCATGGCCACCTGTTTATCTGCCCAGAATCAGGGAAATGAGACCAGGAATTTATTTAGGCTGATTTCTGGCAAGTGAAGCATTTCACAGTTCACAACTTGAACACAAGCTAAGATTCTGAAAACCAGCAATGAATATATGCAAGTAACTGTGCTAAAAACTATACTTTCCTATCCTTCTTGAGCCAAATGCTAATTTTAGCATTTGGCTCAAGGTAGCAGATTGTTAAAATTTTATTATGCTGAATATGAATGATTCTTTTATACTTTTCTGAGTGTACTCCTCAGCATATCAAGCAGAGAAATGAGTTTACCCACATATGTGCTTGCAATGCACAGGGAGCGAAGACTGGGATTTGCAGCCATACAGTTTGAGAAATGACTTGACAACAGCTTTCTCTATCAGGGGAACAAAGAAAATAATTCTGAGAGGAAGAGGCAGTGAATCACCACCACCGCCACCACCGCCACCAGCTACCAACAGGTGAAATAATTCACTGTTTAACTTTTATTTCTCTCCATGACATGAAATCACCCATTATTTTCTAGAAATTAAGCCCTGGGATGCTAATCCAAGCCGAATTGCAATCTTTGGCCTGGAAAAAGTTAGCCCAAGTTACAAATAAAGCTAGCTGCTGCTTAGCACGTCTTAAATCCCCTCTCTCTGTGCTTTCATTATTATTTACTATTACCTGCCAGGTTCCTCTCTGTGATATTTTAAAATGAACCGTTTGTTATTGCTGTTTAACATCAGTAAACCGCCTAGAGTCCACGGGGATGGAGACGGTAGAGATTGTGCACCAACGGCACGAACGAATAAATGAGTGTTGCATTTTCTCCAGCTGCCGGTGCGTGTGCTCCCCCTCCTCACCTGGGCCACCAAGAGCAGACACTGAATGGGGCCTGGCGTCATTCCTGGGGACCCATTTTGCTGCCTGCTCTGAATGCACCTGTGACTGTCCTGCCTTTTGTCTAACCAAAGCAACAAGAAGTGGAGATGTGCAATAAGTTGCTTAGTTTGTAATGAAATTTTGTAACTTTACAAAAAATGTAATTTGGAATATTTTTATTATTTGGTATTTGTTTCTTCTGCACTTATTTTTAAGATGATGTTGATGATGATGATGATGATCATGATAACTGGAACATGTTGCCACCAGATGGCAGATTTTGGCAGGAAACTGAACCAATACATGGAAGATAGAGCCATCAAAGACAACTGATTTGAGGATTATTTACCCTTTCTCAAAAGATGGGCAGCATATCTTAAATACTGGGAGCCATGAATGGAAGAGGCTCCCATAATATTCCACATGTCTTTCCGTTCATTTTCCCGGTTTTGCCCAGTCTCCCACAGTTTGGGAGCTTCCAATATGGGACACGACATGCTGGCCTCTGGCCTGATCCAGCCTCACCGCTCTCCAGACCTTCTTATTAAGTTGAGGATGCAGTCAGATCCTTCAAAATAGTCTGCTCACAGACTGCTGAGAGATGTTAGAAGTATGCTCCTGTTTCTTGATAGGTATGGAGGACTTTTGAGCTGACTTTGGGAAAGGTATGAGAAGGGAATTAAGGGAAGAAGGAAGGAGCAAGCTATGAAGGTGGGACTTAGACAAGCCTCTGCAACTTCCTCTCTATTTATCCCATCTTATACTGGATAAAAATTTCCTTCTGGGGCTTCCTTCTGTCTCTGGATCATGTAGTCTCTTCTCTAAGCCTTCTCTTCTCTAAGTGCCCCCCTTAATGGCTTCCTCCCTCCCTCCTTCCTTCCTTCCCTCCTGTCAGCTCTAAAGAGTTGCTTGCACTCCTAACCACTAGTTTTTCACACACACCGCATAGTCAGTTTTGCATGTAATGTATAGATAATGAACCTCTTTCTCCAAGAAAGATGGCTTAGTTTATTTGGAAAGATGGGGACAGAAAGTAATATGCTCTCATCCTGAACAAAACATAGTCCATCAAAGGTACTGATGAACTGAAAAACTTCATGGCATACAGTACTTTGTCACGAACGCTTTGCTTCTCAACATCCCATCATTCAGAATTAGATTTCACAGGCTCACATATACCCCCAGCCTGCTCTTTCCAGCCCATCTGTCAAATGCGTTACAGGAGCATTCTTGACAAGATGGATCAAAGTGACAGGCACCGCTTCTGTCCCCTTTCCAGCACAAGAACAACTCCGCTGCTAAGCGACTGACCACTTTGGGCTATCAACGGAGAGGAGGTTGAGAGAGTGGGCCATGGCCGTGAATCTAAGTGGGGAATGCTTTTCTTTAAAAAATCCCACTGTTTCTACAGGAGAAAGAGGATAACATGTTGAAGTCTCACAACAGTGTAAGGTTCTGCCTTCAACAGGCTAGACTAAGTATTCATTTCACCCCACGTTGTCCTGGTCATGGTTCTCCAGAGGTCCAGTGGACAAAAGGATTTCCCATGACTTGCTACATGATCTTTATAATGGGATGCACTGGGGAATGAGCCTGTTATTTTCCAGAATTGTTCAAGGTTCTAAGAGGAGTGTTATGACTGCTACTAGAGGACATAGAAGCATCAAGCTCCTTGGGGCTCCCTTGGGCAACTGCTGGCGACTTCAGAGCATTCTCTTCAGCTTGTGGAATCACAGAATTGGTCTGCCATGGCTTGATTCAGGTCAGGATTTGGGACTGAATCCAATTCAGATCCCTGGCAGAGAGCTAGTGGAAAGCTTTCCATTCACCATAAATTACCTATCATTCTCTTTCAAAGCCAAGTCTCAGTTTATGCTCCCCCTGGGTTCTCTCTATTATTTCTGCACAAGGCAAAGTTCCATTCTGCACCAAGGTGAAAGTCTGAATCTTACAGAGGAAGCAATTTTTTTCTCTCAACGGCTGAATGGATTTCGTGTCTGATGAACCTTTGCGATGCCTCTATTAAGTATTTGAGGCTGGAGGTGGGTGGGAAGAAGATTCCATTCAAGATTCCATCTACCAGACAACCCCATCTGTCACAAACTCTGAAGGACTGTCAACTTTACAGCAATACCCCAACCCCTTCATACTTGGGAATGTATGTATCCCATGGTTGCTTAACACACAATGATGTAACGCTTAATGCGGGTATCAAGCTATGTCTGCACGGAGGGTGTGTCATTTACAAGCTCTTCTTCTAATGACATCAGTGACTTTACAGAGCAATCCCTCTCCTTCCATTCTCCAGCATACCAGCCAAATGAATGAATGAATGAATGAATGGATGGATGGATGGATGGATGGATGGATGGAAAATAAAGGTCCCTAGCATCACATTGATAAAGTCTTGTTTAATGGCTATCTAGGCAAAAGGCAAGATTAGCCTGAGAAGCTATGTGTGAACATCGCAAATGAACTGTGACTTCAGAGGAAGATCCAGCACAGATGCGGGGAATGAAATAGCACATTCTGCATTTTGCCTTGAATGAACATATACAAATCTATCATACCCATCATACACACAGCATCACAAAATCTCTAGATAACGTGTGGTAACGCGTGCTGGCTGAGCAAAGCTGAAGACATGTAGAAAACAATTCCTTGACTTTCTCGCAGCCAATTCCTATGTGCAGAGGCCACAACAGCTCTCTGGGGCCTTTGGAACATCAAATGGGAGCATTGCACAAATAGATGAACACAGAGAGACTCACATTCTTTGGCCCAGCACAAAGCAAACTAGGTATTTTTCTTTTCTTTTTCTAAATGGCTTTGAGTTGATGCCCTGAAAAATGTCTCGAGTAGGGAGGAAATCTGATGGGGAGAGCGGTAATGATGGATGGATGAATGAATGAATGTATGACCAACATTACTGCTCTCCCTGTTGCTGGGACGTGAGGGTTCCATTCTTGGGTGAAAAAGCTCAATGTTCTGGCATGACATGGTCCATGCCTGGTCCATGCTTCATAAACCCTGAGATGCTCCTTGTGAGATTGCAGGTGACAGGCCTTCTCACTGGTGGCCCCACTGGAGGTATGGATGGCCTCAACCTTGCTTGCTTTTTGCAAACAGTGAACATTATTCTCTCCATACATACTTCCAGCCCTAAGGTGTTTCTGGCACCTCCTTTACATGTGGCTAATTTATTTCTTTGGTTTTCTACTATATGTTGTGTCCCACTGTCTAGAACAGGGCTTCCCCAAATTTTTCCTTCATTACCCAAAACCACCTATCTGAAAGTCCTGTTACCCAATGTCGGTAAAACACTTCAAGTCAATTTAAATGTCCCTGTTGGGGTTGGGTAATGGGTTTGTTTAATCATTACCCCCCCCCAAAAAAACACTTGTACCCAATTTTGGGTAATTTACCAGGTTTGGGAAGCACTGGTCTAGGGTCTCTTACGATTAGGGCTGGATATAAACAGTGGAAAGCAACCAACTCACTAAATGAATTGAGGGCACCATTTAAAATGTGCCTCAAAACTCCTTAATATGTTCCTCAGTAGTCTGGCTCATATGCGAAGTGTTCCCACATCAGGGTTGGCCTGACCTATTCAAATGTCTAGGGCAGTGTTTCTCAATCTTGGCAACTTTAAGATGAGTGGACTTCAACTCCCAGAATTCCCCAGCCAGCCTTGCTGGGGAATTCTGGGAGTTGAAGTCAAGACATCTTAAAGTTACCAAGGTTGAGAAACCCTGGTCTAGGGAGAAGCTACGTATAATTTCACATTCTTGAGAGGTTCAGAAAGCTGAATTTAAAAGCTAGAAGGCGGTGCTCTTCTGCAGCTGCTGTGGGATAGTCCCCTGACAGAGATCCTGTCTGGCTTTTCAGAAAATGTAAAAAATAGAATTATTTGAGCTGCTTTTTCTTAAGTCTATATGGAACACCATCTTGTTTTAGTGTTTTTCTTGCCTTTTTCTTACATTTTGTTTTTTTATGGGTTTGTGTATTAGTCTCTGTTTTGGGATTTTGGTGCAGTTAGTGTGATTGGTTTTAATCTGAACATGGATATGTTTTATTCTTTTTTCATATATATAAACTGCGAGCTACCAGGAGTTGTTCTGATTGCAGCAGGGTAGATGTTGGCTGGATAAATTTGCTGAACAAGGCATCAGCAATGCAAACAGTCAAAGATCTGCAGAGTGACGTTCTACTGGGCGCCAGATAGATAGAAAAGGGACTGTTAATCCTAATGGCAAAATGGAACCTTATTATTCTCAGGAAGTTGATTTCTTAATATGATTTCCCATAGGAGTAGGAAATAGCACTCTGGGCTCATACAAATCTGTCAGTCTGGTCCAGCCAAACAGACGAGTTGGCCAAAAGATTAACAAGAAGTTACAATGCCCTTGCTGTCTACTTCACACAGCTCCTTCCTTCGTTCCCCCCCCACCTTTTTTTTTTTTTAAAAAATAAACATTATTTGAAAAAGGAAATACCTTCTTTTAGAGGCATCCTCAGATTTAGAGGACACTGGATTATGTGTCCTGATTTGCGGCAAAAAAGGGGCTGCTGTTTCTTACATTCCCATTCTCTGCACAACCACTTAGTCTAGGGCAGGGGTTCTTGACCTGGGCCACTTTAAGATGTGTGGACTGCAGCTCCCAGAATTCCCCAGCCAGCTTTATCCTAACACAGCATGGCTACTCTTACATTCTTGGGATGGCTTTTTCTAGCTCTATAGCATTTTCTGTCATCACAATGCATGCCTAAGCTGATTATCTCCCATTGAGCAGCAAGGACCAAACATCACCCAGCCACAAACTGGATTCACAAATTCATCCTGCCCATTGTAGACTGATCACTGTAGACTGATGCTTATTATTCATGCCACTCTTCATTCCACACCACTTGTAAAACTTAAGTCTACTTTGCAATACCATAAATCAAACTTGGGCATGTCAGAGAGAGGGAGGGTATTATCTCTACTTAGTTCCTTATTCTTCTATTCTATGCAGAACATCCTAGCTTACAAATTAGTATTTTGCCTCCTCTCCTCTTCTTCCTTTGCAATCAGGCTGTTAGGAGCATTCACTGAAGTCAACAGATCTTGCAAATCTCCCTCCATTAGATGCTTAAGCAGGAAGTAGCAGCAGAGAATCAATTTGTTCAAGAGCATTCTCTGAATGTAAACAGAAGATTCACAGTAGATTTCAGTCAATCTTGTAGATAATTGTTTTCCCTCTCCAAGTTACAGTAGAATTGGGCCTGAATGCCTCTAGATTTGATTTAAAATTTGCCACAATTGCACCCAGTTAAGGAACGATGTTCAAAATACGTTTTCACTAAGCTGTGGTTGACTATGGTCTGTTAAATAAACCAGTTAATTGGATCCACATTTAAAGTAGAGCCATAAACCTATAAAGTGCATTGAACAAACCACATTATAATTTCACATGATGGGTGAAGCCAGCCACAAAGGTTCAATCTGAATTGAATAGCTGGACCAGGCACATTAGTTCAACCCCTACTTTGGTCATAACCAGAGACAACTGGCATAGAGAAAGTGAAGTTCTCCTGTACATCTTGTGCACCTCTTTGAAGGTACTGGTGATGATGACATGTGCTGCTGCTACTAGATCAGACAACTCAACTATTTAGTTAAGAACATCTCCTTTGTCCATCTTCTTTTCCAAATGCATTTTACTGAAACCCTGTAACTGACTTACAGCTACTTTTTCACTTCCTTCATTTGCACCCATCAACGGCACAAAATTCCCCAGGGGCTGCTCCAAAGACTATTGGGCTGACCCATTCCCCACCCCCAAATCTGGGTTTTTCCCTGCTGGTACCTTCCAAGGGTGTTGAACTTCAAACCATGGAAAGTCACCATGGAAAGTCATCATTCCTCTTTATCCTAAGTTGGTCAGATCCCACCTTGAGGACTGTGTCCAGTTATGGACAACACTTTCATTGGGCCTTTATTGGCTGAATAATTCATTTAGGCCTCATGAGATTTAGTTTGGGCTTAGAATGTTGAGGCAACGCAATCCTTGTGCTTTGCAAACCATGAGCAATATTACATCTAGACCTAGCCAAATGCAGTTAAACAAACTGTGAGTTCTGTGGGATGTGTGAACCAGGCCTTTAAGTCCTTAAAAACATGTCATTTTGTCCTCTCCCTTCTTACATTACCAATACCTGACTTCTGAACTTCTTCCCTGCTTTAAAGCTTCTTAAGACCAGCACATCTTGAAAGTCTGTAAAGTTCCTAAAGGGATGACAGTTATCAGTGGAGCACAAAAAGCTTCAAATTCTGTACAAAGTGATTCAGAGGCCACTTGGTGCCCCTGAAACAAAAGGACTTGGAAAGGGATGGAAAAACTGTTGGATTGGAGGCAGAGAATGAAAGATGGGACTCTTGGCATCCGAACAGGGAAGTGCTAGTTCTTATGAGCAATAGGGGCTAAATTTAGAACTTGCTGGCAGTGCACAAGTCAAGTGCCTTCCACCTTTGGAAGCCATAAATGGACTTCCAAGTTCAGTTAAAAACTTGGAAGGTTCAGTTGAACTTCTTTCAACCTATCAACACAGCTCCCTTTTTGAAGGAATGAGTTTCAGGGACCAGAAATCACACAGCAACCAAGAATTTGTGGGAGGAAATTTATGAGCAATGGCTCCCAATTTCCATGCACCTTGGTGGGAAAACTAACTCAACTGACACATTACCAGAGGACAGAGGAGGAGGTGGCCAATACTGTAGTATTAAAATGGCCTTGGGCATCTCTGTAACTTTCAGTGTTTGATAATCAGGCATTTAGAAGTTCTTCCTTCTTCTATTTTTTTTAAACCTGTTCAATTGTGTCTGATTCTCAGAGACCACCTGGAAAAGTCCCTGAAGTTTTCTTGGCAAGGTTTTTCAGAAGGGGTTTGCCATTGCCTCTTTCCTAGGGTTGAGAGAGAGTGACTGGCCCAAGGTCACCCAGCTGGTTTTGTGCCAAAGGCAGGACTAGAACTCACAGTCTCCTGGTTTCTAGCCTGATGCCTTTATCTACCACACCAAACTGCCTCTCTTTCTAATCTAGGATTATGTTAACTGACTTCCCAAGCGTGTGGCTTCAAAATTCTTTCATGCAGCAGCCCACAGTGGCCTGGATGAAATACCCCTCAAGTGTAATATTTACATATGGCAAAGAAGATATTTTTAAAGATATGGGGAGCAGTCATATTAACTGATTTCAATTCATTAAATTAAATGTACATTTTGTTTACTTTTAAGAACATCACTGAATATCTCACTGGGCTCTTGGGCAAGAAAGCTTGGTTTGATCTGATCTATTTGTCCCCAGTGACTGGCTGGAAGCTCACATACAGGACAGGAAACTTATAAGCATCCTCTAATATTGTCCTCTCCAGAATTATATTCTGCTTCCCAGCATGAGGGTTCTATTCTTGATCACCAAGACTCAAGTCATCTTTCAGCCCATTTCTACACTGGCCAACTGATGTCTTTGGGAAACTCTTAAGGAGAAAAGGTGAATTACTCCTTGTCAACCATGCTGCTTCTGAAGCATGTGTTTTATCAAGCAAACTTGGCTGGCCAGTAGCCATTGACAGACCTTTGCTTCCATGGATCAGCCTGATCTTTAGAAAGGAACTGAGCTCTGGGTACTGGTATTTCTCCTCTGTTTCACAGCAGCTGACAACATCTTCTAGCACTTACAAGGAAATTACTCCAGAAAAATGGAGTGCGCTGGTAATGCATGAAAACTGAATTTCGCTGATACAGTGATGGCCAGACCACCTCAGAAGAGGACCGTGTGATTTGGCATCACCTGAGAACTGATCCGGCCCATCTTGTTCCATGCTTGTCATTTTAAGCAAGTATCAAAAAGTTGCTTTGTGCATTTTGGCACAATCCACAGTGCACATTTATTTTCTGACACTCACATGTAGCAAGACGCTATCTCTTGAAATGAGCAAAACACCAGGCATGCAATCCTGCAAACTTTAAATAATTCTCTGTTGAAAAGAAATCCAGCTCTTTGCTGATGGAGGTCCCCTCCTTCTTGGCTGTTCTGAGCTAGTGCTCATCCCGCACGCACTGCAGATACTAGCCAGCAAAAGGAGTTTGTTGTTGGTCTGCAGTCATTCTTAAATGCAGATCTGGGGCAATGCAGCTCTGTTATGTCTCTCAGTTTCTCATGCTCTGTGAAGGATTTTTGTTGGTCAGCTGAAGGAATTTTGGCTGCACCAGGTCAGGGAAGGCCAAATGCACACCTGATGCTAGACATTGATAAGGCTGGACATCTGTTTGGGTCCTTCAGCTGGCTTGTTCACTAGTAACCAGATTGCTAGCAACAAGCCTATTACTGCAGGGTGGGAAAGACTATCTCTGCATTGCTACCATCTCACAGTAGGCAGCCACAGCTCAGTGACCAACTGCTGAATGATTTCAGTTCCTGGCCTCTTCTGGCTTTGGAGATGGGGAACCCTACAGACTGATCTGCTCTGATCTCAGTAGCCATCATCTAATAAGACTTGGGTTCGGGAAAAGTGGCTGTAGTCCATTAGTGAAACCCGGAGAGGATGTAAGACTGAAATATAATGAATGACTGTGAAACGGTGAATAAATGCGTCATTGTTAAATGAACAGAAGTGCTTAATGCAGAACATGTGACTGAAGAAACAAAGCACAGCTATTAATTTCCACCTAAGCCACACCACAGTGACTCTAGAACCCAAGAGTTTTTTGGGTCTAACCCTGGTCCCCTCTAATTTTTGTCCCAATTGTAATTTTCTGTTTGGCAGGAGGAGGAAAGCATTAAACACGTGGGCAATCACCATACCTGTTCTGTCTAATTTCATTTTGACTGGATTTACATTACATTTTTAAAATCCCATTTTATTCCTGATGCCATCTATTTAGTTAAGCTGGCCCTGCCTTTTTTTGGTGGGGGAAGGGGATAGTGCAGTGCCTGGCATTAACTAGGATGCCAGGCCTGGCCATTGGCCCAAAAGAGATGTGCCACTCTTCACTGCATGGATAGATTAGATTGTTCTACCACATCCTCCATTGAGCTAAGACTTCATTTGGAGGGGATGGGGTGCCAAAAACTAGTTTTTGCAAAAAGCATTCAGTAGGGACAAAAGGAGAATAAAAAAACCTTGTAACTCAATACACTATTTTTAACACCTTTGGCTGAGTTCTGTGTGTGCAGGCTTGATCGGCTCACACTCAGGTTTCACACTTTAAAAGAAATGTGTGCATAGCTAAATTGTTTGTATCAAAGCCTAAGAGAATGAAAACACCTTTGACTAGGAGATGTTTGCAGCTGGAAAAAAAAGGAAGTGAAATGGTGAACATTATTGACAAGAGGACCCCAGCAGAAGGATACAAGTAATATACTATTAAAATAGATTATGAGTTACCACACAAAGCATCTGCTTAAGCATTCCTAAGCACACCTCCTTTGAAGTAGATTTTCTAAAATGAATACCAGTGTGCAATTCTAAGTAAAAAGAACTGAGATAGATAAAAATAAATCTGCTTTTTACTGGCCAGATGCCCCAAAAGATTGACGTCAGGACTGATATAGAGAAGATTTGAATTATTCTCCTAATTCTGCCCTTTCTTTCCTTGATGTCTAAATAATGGCTCCTGTGTTGGGAAATGGTTTCAACAGTCTGACATGACAGGAGACAGCTTATGATGAGAAGTTGAATGGGGCACTGCGTTAATAGCGGATGCCTCCATCTTTCCAATCCAGAAGAAAGAGGTTAGAGTGGTCAACCAATGAAGTACACAGGAGAAGAGAAAATTGACAGAAAGGAGGGGGTGAAGCAGCAAAAATGGATTTCAGTTAAATGGATTGGAGTCAAAGAGTGATCTACTGCTCAATCAACATCAAGGCCACAGGATGTAGAAGACATTTTCCATCTTTTCAATACTTTTCCAGGTTCTGCTAGCTTCCTAACTCAGAATGCTCAAAAATTAATTCCATGTTGCATTTTTAAAAAATTGTTCTCATACTAAGGATCACTGCCTGAGCAGTATGTTTTAACCAGCCCTGCCCCACCATTATCATACCTGTCCCATCCGTTCCGGCAGGAGGGGCATGTTTTGGGTTGTTTCAGCTAAGGCGTGTTGGCTGGTGCGGCCCAGGAGGCAGCATCTTCTGTCGTGGCATCTGCCCTCTGGAATGCCACCCCTCTGGAGATCAGGTCGGCCCCATCCCTACTGGTCTACTGTAAGGCCCTGAAGATGTGGCTTTGTGGCTGAGCCTGGGCCCCTGAGTATGGGAGGGAACCCACTGTTTGGTTATGCTGAATGTTGGAGCAGGGCTTTGTGATCTTTTTTCCAGATGCTATGGAATTTATATTTTTGGATATGTTTTTATTGTTATTAATATTGTAAGCCGCCCAGAGTCACCTGTGTGAGATGGGCAGCCATATAAATCTAAATGAATGAATGAATGTGAGGCTTCTTAACTCATTTTGATTAGCTTAACTGATTACCTTACCTTACCTTAGCTCAGCGGTAAGAGACATCTAGTTTAATCATCACCACTTCCAGCGGCCCAGTGAAATAATTTTAGATTTCAGTTTTCATGGTTTTTTTTTGAGAGGGGGGACATTTTAGCTGGTAAAGTGTAACAGTGGCTACCTTCTCAAATGATAGTATGTGCCACTTTTGTGGGCTTCAAAATATACTAAGCCAGCCGGCCTGTTGGTGAATGTTTAACTTTGGCGGTGTTGTTATCCTTATTGCTTCTGCAAATGTAATGGGCCATTTGACATTCATGATTTTGTAATTTGCTATTCAAAGTGTCTGTAGTTTGGGGGAAGGATGTTATATGTCTTGTTTGTTTATGTAGCTTGTGCTCTGATGCAATACAGAGAGAGGAATAAGACTGAAACTAACATCTGCAGAAGTAATAGGACAAAGGAGAGGTCCTGGAAATCCACTGCAAAGCTGTCCAAGCTCTAAAGAGAGATAAGCATACATGGATCACCAAGCTGGCATCTTCCATATCTGCTGGACTACTACTCCCATCATGTCCAGAAGATATAGGCATGATGCTAGTGGAGGATGATGGGACTTATAATGGTAATGTGATAGAGATTTGGAGGATTTGAAGTTGAGGAACATTGCCTAACTACAATAGCTCGAGAAAGATTTGAGTAGCAACTACATGTGTGAGAAGCTGGATCAAATGATGGTTGTTGTAGAGTTCAAGCATTTGAGTAGACAGTTTTTTGAGGTGGAGACAATCTCTCCAGAAAGGTCCAAGGACAGTTCTTTTTTCTGGATTGAGGTGGAAATATTTGAATTTACAGATCAGGAACTCTTAGGGACCTGCATTTTGCTAAGTCTACCATTGGTCTGTCCTGAAGATTATTACGTCATTAAAACTATCTCCAAAGTTTTAGTCCAGAGTTTCTCCAGCTTAACCTGGAGATGCCTGCTGTGGACTGAATGGTGAGACCTTTGATGTGCAATGCAGATTTTTTTTACCATTAAGCGATGACCAGCTCAATGGCTGGCATAAACCTGAAGAACTGCAGAGTTCCACTGGTGTGCAGGAGATATTCTTGCCCTTTTTGCTGTTGCACCATTTGTCCCCCACCCCTACAGATACTGGTGATGGGTGGGGTTGCAGAAAGCATTGACAGGTGAGCCCAATACATCTTTCCACAATCACATTTCTCATCCAGAAAAGACAAGACTGTGTAGCAGTGTCCTTTTTCTAAGTAAGGAAGTAGCCTCATGCACAATCACCTGTCTGTGAGGTAGACCTATCATGAAGAGTAACCACTGAGTGTCCTTCTACTGATGGTTGGATGTGAATGATGATCATCTAAGGAAAGCATACCACTACAGTCTGTAGAGTCCATCCCATTTCTTCGGGTCTGTTTTGCTTCCATGGGAAGCTGATGCCCCTTCATTACCAATGATCTCTGGGTCTGCTTTGCTACTCTGCCTTTCCATATAAAAGGTTAGATGTGCCTCAAGGGAGACTACATTGAAGAGGAAGGCGGAAGCAGGAAGAGGAGATGGTCACATGAAAAAAACGAACATGGGCTTCATGCCAGACCTGGGATTATGGGACTGCAGCAATCCAAGGGGTGAGTTTCTGTTTCTTCATTTCCTTTTTTCAAGCAAGCAGCTAGCTAACCCATACAAACACACACCACCTCATTAGAGCCTGTCCGCTCTGAACGTATGGATAGAAATCACATTTTCAAAACCAGGCTTTGCTTCGCAGCACCTCCTCTTCAGAAAAAAGAACAGAAGCTGACGCTTAATATATTTAGGAAAACAAATCCTAGTAAGAGGCAGCTCTGATAGCCCTTTGGCTATCGCAAGAGCTGGCATCTCTGCTGGAGAAGAGCAGTGCAAGTCTTCTGCACATTTGCCTCAAGGTAATGTAGAAAAGACAAACAAACATCTGGGGAATCTATGGGGAAGCGGACCATACAGACTTTCCATTTATCTTCCTCTCTGGAGAGTTTATGAGAATGCAAAGGTTGGCCACAAGCAAGCTAGAAGATGGATGAGCCCACCAGGACACTCTTTGGGTTCCGTGAAGCAGCTTGGAAGCTGCATCATCCTAGAAAGATCCTATTCTGCTCTAATAAGCAGATAAATGCAGACCATCTCCTTTCGTGAGCTGATCTGGAAGCTTGGCCAGAAGATGAATACTGATTTTATTTCTTGATATATTTTAAATCTAGTCGATGTTATCTGGTTCCCAACTTCTCCCCACCTACTCTTTTCCACTGGACTTATCCAGGTTCCTGAATGTGCCAAGTTCTCGAGATCTATCCTTGGCCCACCATACATGGATCATTTTAGGGTATAGACAAAGTGGGGAAAGACAACTCACAAACAGCATGTATTGAGAGCAAGGAAGATGACCTTGATGGGGATATGCAAGCTCCATTGCCAAGGTGACAAAAGGTAAAACATTTTCTGAAGTCCAGAATGTCCAGATAACATTTGGAAGTGGCTGAGACAGATGCCTCCCTAAGTCACTGGACTATAAGGAGGAAGAGGTACAGCACAATCAGACTTACAGCATCCTCAATCAAAGCAGTTTTAGCCTTCCTGTGCTGTTGATTTCATAGTCTACTTAGTGGGCCTGACAGGATGTGCCCTCCTTCAGCAGTCCATTTGGGGCCCTCCCACAGCCTGTTCGTGTAAGAAAGAGAATTGTGCTGCCAAAGTATAAATTGTGAATCTCTTAAGGGCACTATTTTCTTTTCACTTTTTTCCCCTCCAAAATTAAGTGGAGTGGAGAATGGAAGTGGTTGATGTTGGGAAGAACCTAAAATTACATTTCTGAAAAATAGCCATTTTAACACTGAAAACTGATAGAGTAAGTTTGGGCTGTTTTCCTACAGGTTTTAAGGGTGGGTATGACAATGATTTGCCTCCCTGAGGACCTTCTGCTACTTATTCTCACCCTAAAATCCTCCAAAGTCCAAAATGAAAAGATTGAAGGAAAATCCCACTTTCCTTTTCCAGCAGCATCATTGTTGTAAAATCTTTTAATTTTGGGGAAGGCTGAGATGCAGGTTGAAGGCCCCCACCACTTCAGACATTCCCCTCCCAGGTTAGTAAATGGTTCAGGCTCTCCACTGAGTGAAGTGGAATTAATTGAGGGCTACTTCATAACGTTTTTCTACACTGAAATGTGTCAGGCAGCAATTTCTGCTAGCAAAAGTCTTCTAGAACAAGCGAAGCAGATCACATGGACTCCCAAAAGTGGGAAAAACACAAATAAACACCCCCCACTTTAGAAACCCATGCTTTGGAGGAATAAAAGGAGGTGAATATTGACAAATATGCATTTTTTTCCAGACCTACTGTCCTGCCTTACCCTCCCCACCAACAAGTACAATATTCTTGCAATCAGCACCACTTGTTTCCACTTCTGCAAGGATCGATATTCATTCAACATTTGTGGATTAGGTTACATTATCATTTCTCTTTTCTTGCCTGTGCTCTTTTGTGAATGGAAATACTGATCCTTGGAAGGAAGAAGGGAAGAAAATAGCATTTGTCCTTTATTGTTCATTTGTGCATTAGAATGAGGCAGAGTGACTGGTTGCTGTGATTCCAAAACATTTTCTGGAAGAATGATTTAATGATGACATATGTCCCTGAAACAGAGCAACAGAGTTGAGATGCTAAAGAAAATGCTTCAGGGTCTAGTGGCTGTGAGTGTGTGTGTTTGTGTGTGGAAAGGCAGAGAGAGAGAGACAGACAGACAGACAGACAGACAGAACCCGTTTTTAAGAAGGAAAGCTTGTTCAAATTCAGGAGAAGAAACTAATGAAGACATTTGCATTTGACCACATCAAGTTCGGTTCAACAAATATCCCAATGTAAAAAGAAAAGCAATGTTCTGTCAGGAGGCTAAACACCATGGGCCTCTTGGTGACATTTCTTTACACACCTGATCCGTGCATGGAAGATAGTGAATACACACTGCTTACCATTACATAATGCTACTATCACTCTCTCTGCAGATGTACAAAGAAATAGAACATTGAATACAGCCCAGATTTATTAAAACCCACTCAAGGTGGGCCATGTTTCTTTCCTTCTCAGAAATTGTCTAGGAGACGGACAACTGGTTACTCTTCTGATGTTGCTAGACTCTAGTTTCTAGCATTCTTTGCCCTTGGCCATGTCTGCTGGGGAGTTAAAGTGTAATTGATATATGGAGGCCTCCTATTAACCAGATGGTCACTAACACAGGGATTGACCAGTTTAGTAAGCCACTTTAAGCCTGAATGCTACCAGTTGCCCAACTGACTATCTCCAGTTTCTGCCTATGCCTGCTGAACCATAAATGAACCTTAAGACTTTCTCTGGCTGGACATGTGCATATGGTGTATGCTTAGCTGATGTTCATTTGCTCTCCTCCATTTATGGATGGCTTGACTGCACCATCAGGCAAGTCTATATCAAAATCCTTTTGCTTCCCGGTAAAAGATATTTCTCATCCACGAAGACACATTTGCAACACAAACAATCTTGTCCTGTGTATCAGGCAGAAAAATCAAATCCAAGAGGACAGCATTGTGTACGAAAAAAGAAGTCACGATCAGAAATACAGCTCCAACAGTCACCAAAACATACGCCCCTGGCTTCAACAAAATCCAATGGAGCAACCCAAGAGACAATTTTAGGAAGTCCCACTTTAACTCCAACAAAGCACTAAACAGCTGAAACTTCACAAAAATAATACCCAGCCTTTAAAACCATTTGTGGGGCTGCAACCTGTGGCACTGTGAAGTTATTGTCCTTGGAAAATGTTTCACTTGACACCTGATGCACAATTATGCATTCCAAATGGAAGTTGTCCATAAAAGTCAGAGCAGTTCACAGATTTGGGAACTCTCTTGTTCATACCTTAATCACAAGGGGTCAAACCTCAATGAAGTTCCATTTTTTTTTTAACCTGGATATCACTGTTGAAAGTATATCTGTAGCTACTATATCTATGTTCATACCAGTTCCACTCCTACTGCTGTCAGGCAGCCTTCCTTGTGCATTGGACTCAAAATCCCATCACCCCCAACCAACATGCTGGCTGTGAGGATGGGAGTTGTAATTTAACATTTCTGGAGACTAAGCCTCAAGGGAAGGAGAACGTTATTACAGAGGATATTATTGTAATAGTCAGCAGAGCAAAGACCTGTGCTTTGGGAGAACACTCACATATGTAAGAGCCAAGTAAGAAATATGTGCCCATCTGAAAGTGACTTGAAACTTTTTACTGCAGTCAGCCATCCAGAAGAATGGACAGATGCCTTTTCATTTCGATACATCATCATCAGGTCACTGTTCAGATTTGATGGACCTGTTTGGCGATGGATGCTTGTATCAGAACTAAATGATGGAAAGGGAGGCCAAAGGCTTGGATACTTTCTTCATGGAACTACAAAGTGTTACCTCTACTTGTAGTGCCCTTGGTTGGACCCAAACCACGTTAGTTGCATTTAAGCATGATCTGACGTAGGGATGCAACAATTTAGCATAGATCAAGGCCGGTATGTTTGCTTGGGAAGGAACAGAGATATTGCAACTTTAGGTAGGTAGCTTGAATGAATCTGAGTGGTGCCCTAACCCTGACCCTAACCCTAACCCTAACCCTAACCCTAACCCTAACCCTGACCCTGACCCTGACCCTAATCCTAACCCTAACCCTAACCCTAACCCAACCACACTTTGTCACACCTTCCTCACCAGCCCAGATCATCCAAGTCTAAATACCAAATCATCTGAGAAATCCGCTTATGCAGACAAGCCCAAAAAGAATTCATTTGCTAAATAACCATAGATGGAAGCTGGTGTAAAACATGCAAAGTCTTACCAGATAGAATTGAGGCAATAATGGAAAACACACAAGAGAAAACATTATAGAAATACCAAGAATTCAGCTGTCCCAAAACAAAACAAAAAAACAAGGAAAGATGGTTTAATCTCATATACTAACCCAACAGGCAAATAAGACCAGAGTTTGCTCTTAAGTAATAAACAAGCAAGTCATCAACCATCAAACGATATCTGATATCATCTCTGGCTAATGAATTAAACAAAGAAGAGGAGAGAAACATTCCAGTTTTGCTCAATGACATGCAATATACTTTCCAAAATGCAACTGGGCATGCAGAAAATCTTATCCTGCTTTGCCAAACTACAGTTTGTACAAGCAATTTTGGGGAGGCCAGGAAAAAGCAGTGCACAAAGAAAGCTTTCATGACATGGAAAAGGGCCCAAGAATTAAGTTTCAAGTACAGTGTAATAATTCTCCCCAGCTCAGGGCAACATTAAAAGCATCAAGATAACTCTGTGGATTAATGAAGGGGTTGGAGCTGGGAAGAATCCGGAAACTCTAAGATGCTCTTTTAGAAAAGCAAGCAAATTTTGGCAGCCAGAAGGCAAATTGAATGACATGAATGGAGAGACCGTTTTGAATGGCTTGAAGAGACAAACATCTTATTTACAGTTATAAAGTTCCCAATTTTCTGTAATGGGGACTTACTGCCTTTACGGGCTCTATCAAACATTTATAAGCAAGCAAAAAACAAGGAGTTGATACGAACTCTAAGCAGCTTCTCATAACCTGTTGCATTAGATGCAGGCCAGAAGGGAAGGTAAGAGACTCAACAGGCCAGGCAAATTCTTTCCAGAAAACAAGAAAAGAAGAAATGAAAAAGAAGAGGAGGAAAGAATCAAAGGAGGAGGAGAAAAACCAAACTGGGTAAAAACAAAGAAAGATCTATGGAGCACAAACCTTCGGGTTCTGTATTTTCTTTGAGGTGGACTTGCTTCAGAGGACAACAGAAGATTTCATGGCATTTAGTTCGGAAAGGGGACTGTCCTTTCTTTAGCTCCGTAGATTGGATGGAATCTTGCCGTAACATAATATATTCCTGTGTGCCAGGACAGGCGTCATCCATAACTGCGGTTACCACATAACAAAATGAACTTAAGTTAGAACGAAAGGATAAAACAAAGAAAAAGAAAACAAAGAAAAATCTAGAGAAGGAAATCAAGTCTGTCATGATCAGGGAAGGGTGGTGGGAATCGAGGGACAGGAGGGAAGGGAGAACATTGGTAGAAGGAAAAGAAAAAGGCAGTGGATTAACGTACTCTGGTTGGATGAAGGAGAGAGCGGAGAACATAAAGGGCAGAGTGGTTTACTCCTACATACTTACATCAGCCTTACTCGCAGCTTCTATTTCACATCACCCCTTTCACAACATGGGAACACTGGGATCGTGTATTTTAAACCATTATTCTGGGAAGTCCTGGCTAAGTGAGGTATTTACCGAACACACCGCTTTTCCCCTGGGGCTAACTTTTGGGAAACGGTCATGCAGATTACAAGGTGCAACAGGAGCCATTTTTTAATTACCACATCCACAGGTCCCTACATTCAACAAAGCAAAAGATGATCTGATCAACCCCCCCAACATGGCAGGCATAAGGTTACTAAGAAAGTACCCTCTTAAGTTCTTTTGCACAAGAAGGATTCTATTCACTTAGCCATTCCAGAGAGGCTGTGATAACTTAGACTTAGTAACAGGAAACTAAGGTACAACACTGTTTCTTGAATCATTGCTACTGCTGAAGTCTGCAGGACTGGTCCAAAAATCAAGATGGTAGCCGTGACGATGCAATGCATATAAAAACCAGGAAGAGTTTCAATTGTGCTATTGTGGTTAGCCATCTTGACTTTTTGGACCATATCTGCAGACAACCTTGGCTGGACCCTTTTTAAAACATTCTAACAGTGCTCAAATAACCAGTTGTGAAGGAGGACATGTGCCTACGCATGTGTCATTAAATCACCATCTTAGTTGCATTCCAAACCCTGCATCATTTAGTTTCGTTTAGTTTCACCATGTTAGTTCACTTCAAAACCATAAATCCTGAGAACATTTACTTGGAAACACCATAGTAAAGGTAAAGGTTTCCCTTGACGTAAAGTCCAGTCGTGTCCGACTCTAGGGGGCGGTGCTCATCTCCGTTTCTAAGCCTTAGAGCCGGTGTTGTCCATAGACATTTTCCGGGTCATGTGGCCAGCATGACGACACGGAACGCCGTTACCTTCCCGCCGAAGCGGTACCTATTGATCTACTCACATTTGCATGTTTTCGAACTGCTAGGTGAGCAGGAGCTGGGACTAGCAACGGGAGCTCACCCCGCCGCGTGGTTTCGAACTGCCGACCTTCCGATCGGCAGCTCAGCGGTTTAACCCGCAGCGCCACCGCGTCCCATTTGGAAACACCATGGAAACACCATGGCTGGGGCATAAATATAACAAAACAAGGAGATAAACACCTTCCTGCTTACAATCCAAAACTGCACATTATGGGTCCCAGGAAGCTGTACCACATGGTCTTCCAAAGCTGTAGTTAGACTTTGCATTCTCTGTGCCTGCCCTTCCATTCTGTAACACCGAAATCCTAACCCAACCTCGGTTGTGAAAAGACCCACAAAGCCCTGCCTTAGCTAATTCTTTACAAATTAGCAAAATCTAGGAATGAAGGTTAGGAAAAAATAACAATGTTTTTTTTTTAAGGGGATGGGAAGCACAAACCAAAAGGAAGTCTACTTTTTCTTGGGATGATAGAAATACAGTAGCTATGCTCATGAAACCACCCTTAGAACATTAAAGCCAGACCCCAAGGCCTAGCACATAAATGTAGGACTTTAATTACCACTCCAGTGCAGCCATTCGGGTGAAATGTTCAACCACCTTCCATCAAAGGAAGGTCTGGTCATCTAGGAATAAGTGTTCAAGTGTGCTACCAAAGTAGAGGTTGCTAGAAGTATATAGGCAGAGAACTTTGGCAAGGGGGTCAAGCGTGAGGCATGTCATTGTCACATTCTCTTTTTAAAGGAAACAAATATGAAATGATGGGAAAGGGAAGACCCCTCCCTTCCCAATGTATTAATAAAATGTTGGAAGGATTGGAACAGCACAAGTAAACAAAGGATGGCATAACTTCCTGAAAGACAGGCACATGCTGGCTGGACCTATGAGTTATGAAGACCTGGGAGATGGATCATAGGTTGCTATGTGCAGAATCTGGAACACACTGACATTGGAACCCACTGCAACCAAGGGCATCACAAATATCTCAAAGCAGCAACTACAACAAATAACTACTAGGGGGAAAGGAAAATGGTTACACTTCCCCACTGGTGCACCAAGCTCCTGCTGCAGGCCTCTCACTCAGGGCTGTATGTCTTGACAGCTAAAGATAAATGCCTGTGAAAGAAAAATATTGTTGCATTGCTGGGCTCTACAATGTCTCCCCTTCAGCAAAGGATCGTTACCTTGTCGTGGTGCTGGAGCTTGAGCACCTCAATGATGCCATGAACTAAACTGTGAAGGGCCACCCAAGACGGGAAGGTCGTGACAGAGAGGTCAGGCTAAATGCAATCCCTGGGGAAGGTAATGGCAACCCACCCCAGTATTCTTGCCGTGAAAACTAAATGGATCAGTACAACCAGAGATATGTCGGTATACCATCGGAAGATGAGACCCCCAGGTCGGAAGATGGTCAAAATGCTACTGGGGAGGAACAGAGGATGAGTTCAACTAGCCCCAGACGTGATGACGCAGCTAGCTCAAAGCCGAAAGGACGGCTAGCGGCCGACGGTGCTGGTGGTGAACGGCGAATCCGATGTTCTAAGGATCAACACACCATTGGAACCTGGAATGTAAGATCTATGAGCCAGGGCAAATTGGATGTGGTTATTGGTGAGATGTCAAGATTAAAGATAGACATTTTGGGCGTCAGTGAATTGAAATGGACTGGAATGGGCCACTTCACATCAAATGACCACCAGATCTACTACTGTGGACAAGAGGACCACAGAAGAAATGGAGTAGCCTTCATAATTAATAGTAAAGTGGCTAAAGCAGTGCTTGGATACAATCCAAAAAACAACAGAATGATCTCAATTCGAATTCAGGGCAAGCCATCTAACATCACAGTGATCCAAATATACGCCCCAACCACAGATGCTGAAGAAGCTGAAGTAGAGCAGTTCTATGAGGATCTGCAGCACCTACTGGACAATACGCCTAAAAGAGATGTTATTTTCATCATGGGAGACTGGAATGCTAAGGTGGGCAGTCAAATGACACCTGGAATTACAGGTAAGCATGGCCTGGGAGAACAAAACGAAGCAGGACGTAGGCTGATAGAATTTTGCCAAGACAACTCACTCTGCATAACAAACACCCTCTTCCATCAACCTAAGAGACATCTTTATACATGGACTTCACCAGATGGACAACACCGAAATCAGATTGACTACATCCTTTGTAGCCAAAGGTGGCGGTCATTTACACAGTCAGTAAAAACAAGACCTGGAGCTGACTGTAGTTCCGATCATGAACTTCTTCTTGCACAATTTAGGATCAGACTAAAGAGATTAGGGAAGACCCACAGATCATCTAGATATGAGCTCACTAATATTCCTAAGGAATATGCAGTGGAGGTGAAGAATAGATTTAAGGGACTGGACTTAGTAGATAGGGTCCCGGAAGAACTCTGGACAGAAGTCTGCAACATTGTTCAGGAGGCGGCAACAAAATACATCCCAAAGAAAGAGAAAACCAAGAAGGCAAAATGGCTGTCTGCTGAGACACTAGAAGTAGCCCAAGAAAGAAGGAAAGCAAAAGGCAACAGTGATAGGGGGAGATATGCCCAATTACATGCAAAATTCCAGAGGTTAGCCAGAAGAGATAAGGAATTATTTTTAAACAAGCAATGCGCGGAAGTGGAAGAAGACAATAGAATAGGAAGGACAAGAGACCTCTTCCAGAAAATTAGAAACATTGGAGGTAAATTCCAGGCAAAAATGGGTATGATCAAAAACAAAGATGGCAAGGACCTAACAGAAGAAGAAGAGATCAAGAAAAGGTGGCAAGAATATACAGAAGACCTGTATAGGAAGGATAACAATATTGGGGATAGCTTTGACGGTGTGGTCAGTGAGCTAGAGCCAGACATCCTGAAGAGTGAGGTTGAATGGGCCTTAAGAAGCATTGCTAATAACAAGGCATCAGGAGACGACGGCATCCCCGCTGAACTGTTCAAAATCTTGCAAGGTGATGCTGTCAAGGTAATGCATGCTATATGCCAGCAAATTTGGAAAACACAAGAATGGCCATCAGACTGGAAAAAATCAACTTATATCCCCATACCAAAAAAGGGAAACACTAAAGAATGTTGAAACTATCGAACAGTGGCACTCATTTCACATGCCAGTAAGGTAATGCTCAAGATCCTGCAAGGTAGACTTCAGCAATTCATGGAGCGAGAATTGCCAGATGTACAAGCTGGGTTTAGAAAAGGCAGAGAGTGCCTTGGACTGCAAGAAGATCAAACCAGTCCATACTCCAGGAAATAAGGCCAGACTGCTCACTGGAGGGAGTGATATTAAAGGCAAAACTGAAATACTTTGGCCACATAATGAGAAGACAGGACACCCTGGAGAAGATGCTGATGCTAGGGAGAGTGGAAGGCAAAAGGAAGAGGGGCCGACCAAGGGCAAGATGGATGGATGGTATTCTAGAGGTGATGGACTCATCCCTGGGGGAGCTGGGGTTGTTGACGACTGACAGGAAGCTCTGGTGTGGGCTGGTCCATGAAGTCATGAAGAGTCGGAAGTGACTAAACAAATAAACAACAAACAATGTCTCCCAACACTTGGAAGGTTGGATGGTGGGAGAAGTCTGTATTTTCAGGCATGAACCAATCAAACCTAGTTATGGTGTTAGGCAATGTAGTTGAACTTCCAAGATCTTTCTGGAAATCACCTACATCCAGATTGGCTAGAAAGAACATAGGTGTTTTTCCACTGCCTTTCTGGCCTTGATGACACAGAAAGCTACCTCATAGCAGCTCAGATTGCCTGCCCACCTGGTTCATCACTGTCTAGGCTAGATGGGTTGGCATGACATGCTTACTTAATCACGATTCATCTATTCATTTTAGTGCCAAATACTACAGTCTCCTGGCAGGTTTCAAGAAGATCTAAAATGCTAATAGAAATCACAGAGATTTCCCCACCCCTCAAAACAACAACTGAAATTGACAATTAAAAGCCTATTACTTACAAAGCCAATTTTTAAGGGCTGTTTCAAAAGCCCACAAAGAAATTAGTCCCTTCAAAGCAGAGAGAGAATTCCAGAGAACTGGGGGGTGGGCGCGGGGAAGGGCTGCAGAAAAGACTTGACCCCCAGTTACCATGACATGAGATTGCAGCTAGTGTGGGCTATACCACCCCCCACTTGCTGAGATGATCTGAATGGGAAGGGAGATCATAGAGAAAGGGGCATTCTTAAAATAGCCTGGATGTAAGGCATAAGGCATGACATCTTCTCTGAGTCAAGCTTATGACTGTAGAATGCAGTTTTCTCTGTAATACAGGTAGACCTCGCTTAACGACCACAATTGGAACTGGAATTTCAGTTGCTAAGCAAAGCGGCCATTAAGTGAATCTGATTTTATGATCTTTTTTGTGGTGGGCATTAAGCAAACCACATGGTTGTTAAGCAAATCAACGTGGCTCCCCATTGAGTCTGCTTGCCAGAAGTTGGCCAGGAAGGTAAAAAATGTGGCCATGGGACATTGTGATGGTCGTAAGTGTGAGGACCAACTGTAAGTCTGGTTTTCCAGCATCGTAAGTCTGAATCCATCACTACACAAATGGTTGTTAAGTGAGAACTACCTGTAACGCTGAAATGGTTGGCCATTGCTTTTGCCACCTTTTGACTAAATTAATCCTATTTTGCTGGGTTTGCATGAAATACTGATCCCTAAACAAGCCATAGGGGTTGGATTTGCTCAACACCCTGGCCTGAAATGTGCTGGTTCCTTCTTCTCATGAGATCCTAGGAACTGAATCTTTTGCATTCCACCAGGAGCGTCCACAGGATATGATCAAAAAAGTCAAGATGATAGCAGTGATGGTAGGATGGAAGCGCTGCCTCTTTTTTCTTTATGTGCCCCAAAGGTGGCCCACCTGTAAGCCATGCTCCCCAGCTACTGACTTGTTTATTCCAGAAAATGAGAAGCATCACATGTCAGAGTGGGGTGTGCGCTGGATTTAGAGAGAAAATATGAAAGCAGGAAACTGCATCATGGTGACAAATCTGTCATGCGCTGCCTACCTCTGAATAACGTTCAGACACTGGGTTGCAAAGCAGGCTCTGGTTTATTTCAGGATAGGTACAACGTTGTTAGAAAAAGCTGAGAGTGACAGGAGCGCGCCGGTGCGGGGTTTAAATACCCCGCGCCGGTCAGCGCCCCCTCGCTCTCGGTCACGTCACCCCCCTTTGTCCCATGCGTTGCCCTGCCATTGGTTGAGGGTTTCTAGGATCGCCCATCCTCAGGTTTTCATTCTTCTGCTGATTGCTTTCAGCTGGGCGATCCCCGTGGTATTGCTGCTGATGGCTTGGGTGGCTCCGTGATCCGTTTATCTATTGTTTGTTAGCCGTTAGTCGTTGTGGGTTGATGGCTACTTAACTTGTACCCCTTCACCTATTTCCTTGTCATTGTCATGAGTGCCATTGCGCTGATTACTTTAGCTCAACGGCACTCATGACATACTGCCCCCTTTCCGAATAGTGTTCTCCCCCGGGTTTCTGGGTTTCCCCCATGGAGCTGTCAAAACGCCATTTTTTTTTTTTTTTTTTTTTTTTTTTTCAAAGTTCCCGCCGGAGTAGTTGTCGCCCCTCCCTTTGCTCCTCCCTCTACCACGTGCCTTCCCAGGGTGTGTCCATGGTGCGCATGCTCGGGTTCTGACCTGGCGTGCGCATGCTCCAACCACACCCTGTTTGTTTGGCTCAGTTCGGCGAGGCGAGAGGCGTGGCTGGTCGGGTGCTGCTCAGCTCCAGGTAGGGCCCTTTTTTGCTTATTTGGAGTGCGTCGCCTTTGTTGTGTCTCCTGGGCGTTGCCCCCAGGTTGCCCTGTTGACTTGCTTGCCACTCCCCCGCGGCCAGGGGGCGGGGGGAGGGTGCTGGCGATCGTTTGTCACCACCCCGTGGGCCCGGGGCGGGGGGAGTGAGTCCCGGGGGGGGGAAGGTCCACCCAAGTCGCGGGCTTGGGGGGGGGCCCCTTCCCTTGGGGCACGGGAGGCGGGGGGAGGCCTGCGGGGGGGGGGGGTTGGTTTTGCTGACCTTGATTGCGGTTTGTCGGGGTATGCCCGGTGGAATGCTCTGGTCAGGTCAGGCGCTTTAACGTTGTGCGCCGCCACCCATTCCGGGTGGGGGAAGTGTTTCCACCTGACCAGATAGTGTAGGGTTCCTCGTTGCTTGCGTGAGTCGAGGATGTCCCTTATCTCGAAGTGGTGTTGCCCGTCGATCATAAGCGGTGCGGGCTGAGGCGTGCTTGGGTGCCATCGGGAGGTGGTTGCCGGTTTTAGGAGGCTGGTGTGGAACACCGGGTGGAGCCTCCGGAGGTTGTGTGGCAGGTCCAGGCGTATTGCTACCGGGTTCACTATTTGCGTGACTCGGAACGGCCCGATGTACTTAGGCCCCAGTTTTTTCGAGGGTTGGGTTGACTTTAGGAACTTGGTGGAGAGATAGGCCATGTCCCCCGCCTGGAACGTCGGTTGTTGGCGCCGGTGCTTGTCGGCCTGCTCTTTGTAAGCAGCCTGTGCCTCCTTCAGCGCCGCCGTGATTACTGGCCATGCTTCCGCGATCTTCCGTCCCCAGTCGCTGGCGTCCACCTGGGGTTCCGGGGGTTGAGGTAGCTCCGGTATGGGGACGAAGTCGCGCCCCGAGACTACTTCGAACGGGGTTTTTCCCGTGCTCGTGTGGACGGCGTTGTTGTATGCGACTTCGGCGAACGGGAGCAGTTCAGCCCAGTCGTCCTGGTGGTAGTTCGTATAGGATCGTATAAATTGCTCTAAGGTGGCATTAAGAACCTCAGTGGCTCCGTCCGTCTGCGGATGCCAAGCCGTAGACAGGGCCTGTTGGGTCCCCGTCAGCTTCAAGAAGGCCCGCCAGAATTTGGAGGTGAACTGTGTGCCCCTGTCGGTCACCACACGTGCGGGACATCCGTGTAGCCTGTACACGTGGATGAGGAAGAGTTTGGCTAGTTGTTGTGAGGATGGGACTGACGCGCAGGGGATGAAGTGGGCCTGCTTTGAGAAGTAGTCCTTCACCACCCAAATGGCCGTTTTCTTCTGGCTGGGTGGGAGGTCCACTATAAAATCCATAGAGATTTCCTCCCATGGGCGGGAGGGTTCTGCCACCCGTTGCAATAGCCCCGCGGGTTTGCCTGGTGCCCGTTTGGCCCGAGCGCACGTTGGGCAGGACGCCACGTAGGTTTTTACGTCTCGCCTGAGCGCGGGCCACCAGAATTGCCGCCGTGTTAGGTGTAGGGTCTTGAGGAACCCAAAGTGTCCCGCTTGCTTGGCGTCGTGTGACCTATGCAAGATCGCCTGGCGTTGCGAGTCCGGGACGTAGATTCTGCCTTCCCCCCATGCTAGGTCTTGCGCCATCGTTACCTTGTCGGGGTTTGCCAGGAACCAGGGGTCGGTTTTGAGGGCGGCGGCGAGGTCCGTGCGCATTCCCCCTGGTAGTTGCGGTTGCCTTCTTTCCGTCGCCGGTTGTCCCGCCGTCGGCTGCGCCGTAGCGTCGAGCTGCCTCCGTGCGCCGCTTCGGGTGGTCACGGCCATCCCCAGTTGCGAGGCGGATAGGACCGTCCCAATGGTGTCTGGGGCGGGCTCTTCGTCTTGGGGCAGCCGGGAGAGGGCGTCGGCCAGGAAGTTCTTCTTGCCCGGCATGAACTTCAACTGGAAATCAAAGCGGCTGAAGAATTGTGCCCATCGGACCTGTTTTGGGCTAAGGCGTCTAGGCGTTCGTAGGGCCTCGAGGTTCCGGTGGTCCGTCCAGACCTCGAATGGTTGGGTGGCTCCCTCGAGTAGGTGACGCCATGCTTCTAGTGCCGATTTCACCGCAAAGGCTTCTTTCTCCCAGACGTGCCATCGCCTCTCTGTCTCGGAGAACTTCCTTGACAGGTAGGCGCATGGTTTCAGGAGCCCCGTGGAGTCTTTTTGTAGGAGGATGGCTCCCAGGGAGAAGTCTGAGGCGTCGGCTTGGACCACGAACGGCCGTTCTGGGTCCGGGTGCGCGAGGATTGGCTCCGTCGTGAACAGCGCTTTCAGCTTGTCGAATGCGGTCTGGCACGCGGGAGTCCAATTCAGCACTGTGCCTGGGTTCTTGGCGCGTCTGGTGTCCCCCACCCCTTTGGTTTTGAGGAGGTCCGTTAAGGGTAGGGCTATCTCAGCGAACCCCCGGGCGAAGGACCTGTAGAAATTCGCGAATCCCAGGAAGCTCTGTAGTTGCCGTCTGTTGCGGGGCCGCTCCCAGTTTAGTACCGCTTCGACTTTTGCGGGGTCCATCTCGATGCCGTCCCCGGAGATTCGATACCCCAAATAGTCTAGGCGGTCTTTGTGAAACTCGCACTTTGTGGGCTTTGCATAGAGCTGCGCCCTTCTGAGCTTGTCGAGGACTTGCCTGACTAAGGTTACGTGTTCCTCGTATGTTTTTGTGTAAATCAGGACGTCGTCGATGTAGACCAGGACCCCTTTAAACAGATGTTCATGCAGTACCTCATTGATGAGCTGCATGAACACCCCAGGGGCCCCCGCGAGTCCGAAGGGCAGTACCTTGTACTGGAAAGCGCCTAGGGGGCAGTTGAACGCCGTCTTCCATTCGTCCCCCTCCCTGATTCGGATGCGATAGTACGCCTCGCGCAGGTCCAATTTGGAAAAGACTTTGCCCGTGGACAGGTGGGCGAGCATGTCCTTCACCAGGGGTAAGGGGTATTTGTTGGACAGGGAAGCCGCGTTTAGGCCCCGGTAGTCGGTACAGAGCCGTAGGGTCCCGTCTTTCTTCTCCCGGAATAGGACGGGGGCTCCGACCGGTGAGCATGCTGGCTCTATAAATCCCCTGTCTAGGTTTTTATCGATGAACTCCCGGAGGGTTGCCATCTCCTTCGGGGTCATCGAATAGATCTTTGGTCTAGGTAGGGGGACGTCGGGCAGTAGGTCGATTCGGCAATCCGTCTTGCGGTGGGGGGGTAGTTGGTCTGCCTCTGCTTCTCCGAAGACCTCGGAGAAGTCGGCGTATTGTTCCGGTAGGTCTGCAGTGGTAGCGGCGTTGTCTTGTGTGGTCGCCTCCGCTCGTCCTACCGTGGGGTTGCTTTTGCCAGCTGGTACTGGTGCTCGATACTCGCCGTCGCCGAATGTGAAGGTGCGGGTCGCCCAGTTGATCCGCGGGTTGTTTTTCGCGAGCCATGGCATCCCCAGGACTGCAATGGGCCGTCCGATGGGCGTGACTACGAACGATGTGCGCTCGGTGTGAGTGCCCATTTGCAGGGTGACCGGCTCGGTTTGTAGCGTGGCTGGTTTCCCCCCCGCTGTGGAGCCGTCCAGCTGGTGGAATGCCAGCGGCGTGGGGAGGGGGAAGCAGCGGAGTTCGAGTTTGGCGACTAGGTCGGGGTGGATAAGGTTTTTTGAGCACCCCGAGTCCACTAGTGCCGCGGCCGTGGTGGCTCTGTTGCCGGCAGAGAGTTGAATTGCTGCCAATATTACGGAGCTTTTGTCGTTTCGTTGAGGTGGTTCGCGTTGCTGTCCCGCCGCCTGCCTCGCCACGCGTTTCAGGGCAAGCGGGGAGCATTTCCCGCCGGCTGGTCGGGGTCGGTATTGTCCTCTTCTCCCCAGTAAGCGTCCCAGCCCTCTTCCGGTGTCGCTGTGGCCACGGTCATTCGGCGGTGAGGGGGCGGCCCCGGGTTGGGTGGTTTGGGGCTAATTTTCGGGGCGGGCTTGGGCGCGCTGGTCGGCGGTCGGTTGGCGAAGCAGTCCGCCGTCTTGTGCCCTAATTTGCCACACCTCCCGCAGGGCTCCCGGTTGAACTTCTTTTTAGGGTATATGGGGCCGGCCATCCCCCCGTGTGGTGCGGGTACCTTTTTCCCGACGTAGTTTGTGTCTTCCGTGGTTGTCATAAGGAAGGTGCGGTGCGCGTGTTCGGCTTTCCCCGCGAGGTGGATCCACCCGTGTAACGTTTCTGGGTCGTCGCGGTAGAGGGCCCATTGGAGAACGTCGCGGTTGAGCCCCTTTTTGAAGATTTCCAGCAGGGTGGTCTCAGACCAGTCGCAGACCTTTCCCGCGAGGGCTTTGAACTCCAGGGCGTAGTCAGGGACCGTGCGTGCGCCCTGTTTAAGTCTCTGGAGTGCGCTTTTCGCCCGTACTTTGGCTAGGGGGTCTTCGAAATAGTTTTTCATCTCGTTGATGAAAGCAGGGAAGGTGGCGAGGGCGGGGGAGCTGGACTCGTACAGTTGGACGTACCAGTCCGCCGCCCTGTCTTGGAGTTTGATTGCCACGGCGCCGATCTTGTCGGCCTCGGAGTCATAGGAGTGTCCGTGCCTCCCCATGAACTCCCTAGCGTTGGTGACGAAAAACGAGAGTTTTGAGGGGGTCCCATCGAAGAAGATGGGGAAGTCCTTTGGGGCCCGGGCGTTTTGCGCGGCCCCGCCTCTCGCTTCCCGGGATGTGGTGTCGGCCGCCTGTGCCGTCTGCTGGCTTTCCGCTGGCTCGTGTGGGTTCGGTGCTTCGCTCGGGGTGTGGGCTTGTGCGGGGACGTCATTGGGTGGCGCGGGGGGCATAAGCGCCTGGAGCATGGTCCGGAGTTCCGTCAGCTGAGCCCGCATGGCCGCGAGTTCAGCTCGTGCCTCCTCGTCCACAGCCCGCACCGCCGCTGGGGCCGGTTCCGTTGGCGCGTCCTCGGGGGGGGGGGGTTCATCGTCCCTCCGCCGCGGGTCCGCTTCCTCCTCCGTCTGATGGGTGTCTCCGTCGTCCTCCTCCGTGTCGAGCACCGTGGGGCTGTCGCTCCACGCCCGTTGCTGGGGTGCGATGTGGGGCGCGGGGTCCTCCGCTGGTTTCGGAAGTCGTGCTGCTCCCTCCCGCGGTCGGGTTGCCTCCGTCGCCATCTCCCCTTGGGGTTGGAGCTGAGGCTCGGGTCGGGTGGGGCGGGCGTCCATGGCTCCGGGAGTCCGCGGTGCCTCTGGCCTCGGTCGGTCCTCCTCTGTCTCTTGCCGCGCGGCTCGCCCTCCTTGCCCGCGCCGTTCCGGCCTCATCTTGCTGGTCTTCTCGCCGTCTACTCCTCCCGCGGCTCGTTGTCGTCCGGTGGGGCTCGGCGAGGCTGAGTTTATGACTCTCAGCTTTATGTCATGCGCTGCCTACCTCTGAATAACGTTCAGACACTGGGTTGCAAAGCAGGCTCTGGTTTATTTCAGGATAGGTACAACGTTGTTAGAAAAAGCTGAGAGTGACAGGAGCGCGCCGGTGCGGGGTTTAAATACCCCGCGCCGGTCAGCGCCCCCTCGCTCTCGGTCACGTCACCCCCCTTTGTCCCATGCGTTGCCCTGCCATTGGTTGAGGGTTTCTAGGATCGCCCATCCTCAGGTTTTCATTCTTCTGCTGATTGCTTTCAGCTGGGCGATCCCCGTGGTATTGCTGCTGATGGCTTGGGTGGCTCCGTGATCCGTTTATCTATTGTTTGTTAGCCGTTAGTCGTTGTGGGTTGATGGCTACTTAACTTGTACCCCTTCACCTATTTCCTTGTCATTGTCATGAGTGCCATTGCGCTGATTACTTTAGCTCAACGGCACTCATGACAAAATCCTACTGGCAAAATCCCCCCAATCAATTTCCCTCCATCGCCTTGGGTGGAGAAGGTGGCTGTGGATCAATCCTAGAGAAGTTTGCAGATTCAGTGCATTTTGCATTTCCTGGTAGGGCTCCAAAATCTCCCTGCACTTTTGGACAGCCCGCATTAGAAAATGCTGATCTGGCTAGACTACTTGACTCAGGATAAGGCTGAATGTGAGTTTTAGTTGACATTACAGCGAAACATAAATATGCCAGAGATTGTCAGCCTTGTGAGGTGGTCCAGACAAGGAGCACCCCCAGAATACTAGCTCTACTGTATGATAACATTTCATTAACTGAATCTTGCAAGTCTGAAAGTACGTCTCTCCCCCCTCGCCTTTACAGTCCAAGAAACTGGGGAGGGTCCCTTCCGAGATGTTTCCCATGTCCCCATTCCTTCTGTGGGCTCAGCTGCCTCTTATCTGACCATTGCCTTGTCTGCGGATCTTCCTCCGGTCTCCAAGCTCATTCCCACATACCATTGCAGAGATTCAGTTTGGGTATCCTGAACGGGTATTTGCTTTCATTCTAGAAGAAGGTACCGACTTCAAAGGGCATGTTCCCGAGCAACACATTTTGGAAACAAAATGCATCGACCTCTCCAGGCAGGAGATAATTTCCAAATACAAGAAGAGATTGAAAATAGAAGCAATGCTGCTATCTTTACGTGAAAAGGCCTGCCAATACAATTGCTACTGCCTCAGCTCTGCTGCAGCTAAATATAATCGTTGGGTTTGGCATCACTTTCTCATTTTGTGACAAGATGGTTATTATATTTTGCAGCCAAAGGCATCTGCTTCCTAAACAAAAAGGAAGAAAAACCGCCGTTGCAAAGCTGCTTCTGCGTCTGCACCCAACAGTGGTTGCCAACAATGTGTCCGTGATGCTTTTAACTTCACGAACTGAGCACGGGGCTGGCGGAGGCCGAGTCAGCTCTTTCGGCTGCCCCCCAAATCAACTTCTTTCCTGGCGAAAGGCTTATCCTCCCAAATGATATACTTCAGAGTTGTTATTGCCTCTGAAAGGAGGTTAAGGGGGAAAGAACGCAACGTTATTAGAACAAATCATTGGACAGAGGCTGAAAAGGCCAAGTCAAACGATCGAAGAAGGTCTCCAGCCAAGAATGAAGTGGGGGTGGGGGTGGGGGGGAATGGGAGAGGGGTACATGAAATTCTGCATTGATTTGGAAAGGCAAAATTCCACCCTTCCCCTTTCACAAACAGTGCTACTCAGGGCAAATTCTATTGTTTTGGGCAGGAGGGGGAAAATGGATGCTAGAGATGAAAGGGCCTGTTTAGGTTACCATCAGGCGTCCCCGCAAGGTAGAATAAAAAAAAACGCACAGCCAGAATGGTGTGATGGAGGCTCCACTTGGCTTTTAAGGGCACCACCACACCACCCGCTTTCCCAGCTTAGTGCAATAAATCCAAATTAAAGCTTTCCCTGACAAATGGCCATCCACCCTCTGCCTGAATACATTTAAGGAAGGTGAACCCACCCTGTATCTGGTCATGGGTTGGATCATCAAGGTTCTCTTACCTTCTGGAAGGGTTACTCAGTGAATGAGACTTGATCCCTTCCTACAACTGCCCTCTGAAGCAAGAGAGAACAGGTTTGGGTGACATCCTTACAGGTATTTGAGGAGCGATATCATACCCTCTTCTCATTCTCCTGTTTTTAAGGCTACCTGTACCTCTTCCTTCACTCCCTGGTTGTAGAGTTAGATTTTCTTTTCATCTTGGTGGCCTTTCTCTGAGTTCATTGGATTGGCCAAATCCTGCTTAAGATGTAGTGCCCAAAACAGGACAAAACACTTGAGGTCAAGTCTGTAGAAGGTGGTAAGTTTTTCTCCTCCCCAAATTTTACTCTCTACCTCTTCAAGATGGGCAAAGAGGGTCAGCCTTCCTTTGCAGATATATTCTCCAGGGCACAAAAGTAGGATTAAAACCACCCAGATACTCCTTTCAGTCTAGGTTTATCTCTTATGCAAAAGCCATGTTTTCTCCTGAAGTTGCACAGCTCCATGGACTTTAGCCTGAGAACAAAATGTCCTCCTAAATTCTCTTTGCGGATCTATAATCTGGTTCTGGCACCAAGGATGAATCACTGAATGCATCAGAGGGGGAGTTCTCCCCTCCCCAATTTTCTTGTGCTCATCTTGGCTCACCTCACGTCAATATCCCTTTGATTGCCAGTGCAGACTTTATGGAACAGAAAGCATGCACCCTGCTGTGGAAGAAGTGCATGCTTCTCCAAGTCTTGATAAAAATAAGGAGGGGGAAATCAATAATGAAGTCCTCTTCTTCTCTCCCCATTTTAAAATATCTCACCAGAAGAAAGAGGTTGTTAAAGAGGACGTTCCTGTCTTATCATACATGTGAAACAGTCTTTCTCACAGTGCCTGTTGGAAAGGAATTTGGCTTCTTGAACAAAATGCTCCACTAATACCACTGTTTGGGGTCCTTGACTCACGAAAAAAAGAAAGAATAGAAGAAATAGACTACCTGGGGAATGCGGCTAAGCAATTCTTTGGCCACTAAAAAGAATCCCAGGGAGGTGTGAAGGCCACTATCCACACCCAGGAACTTCTTAGATGCACCAGAATTCAAATCTCAGACCGCTTAGGGATTGGATGGGAAGTGGGATCTTGCCCAACTGCAGAGGGTGTCTGGGGAAGGGCTCCACATTGTGTTCTAAAGGTGACTCTGGATTTTAGGTGACTGTTCCTGGGAAAGGAACTGCTGGCTGGTTGCTTGTGGGGGTAGGAGACCACGGGATTTCCTCTTTCTTTGATTTGGACTGGATTCTGTTTGCAGGTTGGCAAGTGGTACATCATGGCAATCCAAGATTGGGGTAGGTGGGAACCGTTTGCCTTGAGTTTGTTGGTTCAGCATGAAATATGTCATTATGACTTCCTGAGGCTTCCAGTTCTGGGATGCTTTCTGTTTTTGCCATGGGGGAAGGACTTGCACTTATGTATTGAACTTCAGCAAAACTCAGTGTATTTATTCTGCATTAAAAGACACTCAAATTATGGAAGGAAGGAAGGAAGGAAGGAAGGAAGGAAGGAAGGAAGGAAGGAAGGAAGGCAGGCAGGCAGGCAGGCAGGCAGTGTAATGATTGCCTAAACCCAAATACTCAGTCTCACAAGCTCGGGCTTAAAGATAACTGATTTATTAAAGGAATAGTATGCAAATACAGAGAAAGCTGAGAATGAGCAAAAGCGCGCCAAATACAAACTTAAAAGCCTTGCTTGTGGGCAGGTCCCGCCCCGTCGCCCGTCAGGACGCTCCCCCTCCCAGGTGCTGAATGCCGTTAGACGCGCCTGGGAAAGTAACCTTGAACAGGAGCGCAAACCCAAACATGCATTCCAAGCCCTCAAAACAAGGGAGGGCAACAGAATGGAAAAACCCCGGGTGAAGGGATACGGAACAGAGAATGACATGTGAAACGTTACAATGTTAACCAGACATTAGAATGTGAACATGACATATTGCCCCCCCAAAAGAAATTAGGGAGCCGGTTTGTCAGGATAGGCAGAGTGAAATTGGGCTACGAGACGAGGAGAATGCACGTCTGGAGCAGCAACCCATTCAGGATGAGGGAAATGTTTCCAGCGGACGAGGTATTGTAGAGTAGAGCGCTGGCGTCTGGAATCGAGAATAGATGCCACCTCGAAGTGTTGCTGGTTGTCAATCATGAGGGGAGGTGGAGGAGTGGGTTGCGGATGCCAACGGTCCGATGACAGGTAGGGTTTGAGTAAGCTACAATGGAAAACAGGATGTAAACGTTTAAGGTTGTGAGGTAAATCAAGTTTAAACGTAACAGGGTTGAGCTGAGCAACAATTGAAAAAGGACCGACAAATTTAGGACCAAGTTTTTTAGAGGGTTGTGGGGACTTGATAAACTTAGTTGATAAGTAGACTTTATCCCCGACTGCAAAGGATGGTTCTGGGGAACGCTTTGCATCAGCATGGCGTTTATAGGCAGCTTGGGCATGTTGGAGGGCGAGTAGAATATTAGACCATGAGTCTTTGAGAGAGTCCGCCCAGCCAGCGAGGGTGGCTGGGAGCGGTTGAGGATGAGGAAGTTCAGGAATCGGAACAAATTCGCGTCCAAAAACTGTTTTAAAGGGAACTTGACCAGTGGTTTGATGAATGGAATTGTTGTAAGCGACCTCAGCAAATGGGAGTAGATCGACCCAGTTGTCTTGCTGGTAGTTAACAAAAGCTCTGAGGTATTGCTCTAAGGTAGAATTAACCGCCTCTGTAGATCCGTCCGTTTCCGGATGCCAAGCAGTAGAAAGTGATTGTTTTGTACCCAGAAGTTTCAAAAATGCCCGCCAAAATTGTGACGTAAATTGTGTGCCTCTGTCACTCACCAAACGGGCGGGGATACCGTGGAGGCGGTACACGTGGATGAGGAAGAGGCGTGCCAGCTGTTGCGCGGTAGGGATAGAAGCGCATGGGATAAAGTGGGCTTGTTTGGAGAAAAAGTCTTTGACGACCCAAATGACAGTTTTGCGTTGACTAGGGGGTAGATCAACGATAAAATCCATGGAGATATCCTGCCAAGGGACAGACGGAGTGGCTACGGGTTGAAGGAGACCCTGGGGTTTGCCCGGTTTGCGCTTTATCGCCGCACATACAGGGCACGCAGTGACATATTCTTTTAAGTCTTTGAGTAAAGTTGGCCACCAGAATTGCCGGCGAACGAGGTGCAAAGTTTTCACGTAGCCGAAATGCCCAGCTAACTTGTCATCGTGGCAGCGCTGGAGTATGGTTTTTCGCATATTTGCGGGTACATAGAGACGATCGTTGCGCCAGGCAAGATCATCGGTGAAAGTTAACATGTGTCTGTTGGCTTGCAACCAAGTATCTGTTTTAAGGTGGGAGAGCAACTGTTGTTGCAAATCGGAGGGAATTGACAAAGGAGGTGGGCTGCTGGAAGGCTGAGCGGCTGGAGGCGGAGTGGATTGTGCTCGGGTCTGGCTGCGAGTCACTGCTGCCAGACTTAATTGTTTGTCGGTCCAGACGGTGCCTTGGACCGTTGGCCCTGGGCCATCATCTTGGGGTCTGCGCGAGAGTGCATCAGCCAAAAAGTTTTTCTTGCCTGGTATAAATTTAAGAGTGAAGTCAAAGCGGCTGAAGAACTCAGCCCAGCGCAGCTGTTTGGGACTGAGTTTTCGGCTGGTGCTTAGAGCTTCCAGGTTTTTATGGTCAGTCCAGACTTCAAAAGGGTTGGAAGTACCTTCCAATAGGTGTCGCCATGTCTCTAAAGCCGTTTTTACAGCAAAAGCCTCCTTTTCCCAAACGTGCCATCGTCTCTCTGTTTCAGTGAATTTACGAGAGAGGTAGGCACAGGGTTTTAAAGCGCCAGATTGGTCAGATTGTAACAAAATTGCGCCTATGGAAAAATCAGAAGCATCGACTTGTACAACGAAGGGTTTAGAGGGGTTTGGATGCTGTAAAATTGGTTCTGTGGTAAAAAGTTGTTTGAGCGTTTGGAACGCTTGCTGACAGGCTGGAGTCCATTTAAGGAGCGCGCCTGGGTTCTTCGAACGTCGCGTATCCCCCTGTCCTTTGGTTTTTAACAGTTCAGTAAGGGGGAGGGCGATTTCTGCAAAATTTTGGGCGAATGCCCGATAGAAATTAGAGAATCCAAGGAAACTTTGTAATTGTCTCCTGGTACGGGGAGGCTCCCATGCTACAATAGCTTCTACTTTTGCAGGGTCCATTTCAATGCCCTGAGCTGAAATTCGGTAGCCTAGGTAATCAATTTGCGACTGATGAAACGCACATTTTGACAGTTTTGCGTACAACTCTGCTTTTTCCAATTTAGCCAGTACCTGACGCATCAAGTGGATATGTTCTGACATGGTTTCAGTATAAATCAATACATCATCCAAATATACTAGTACTCCCTTAAATAGGTGGTCATGCAAGACCTCATTGATTAACTGCATAAAAACCCCGGGTGCCCCAGATAAACCGAATGGTAAAACTTTATATTGGAAAGCCCCAAGAGGACAGTTGAACGCTGTTTTCCACTCATCCCCCTCTCTTATGCGAATGCGAAAGTAAGCTTCTCTCAAATCCAGTTTTGAGAAAATTTTGCCTCTGGCCAGATGTGATAACATATCTTTGATCAGGGGCAAAGGATATTTATTTAATATTGAGACCGCATTGAGCCCGCGGAAATCGGTACAAAGCCTTAATGACCCATCCTTTTTTGGCCTGAATAGGACAGGAGCTCCTACCGGGGAATTAGCAGGCTCAATGAAACCCCTAGCCAGATTTTTGTCAATGAACTCCCTTAGCGTGGTAAGCTCTTTGGGAGACATGGGGTATATTTTTGGGTGAGGCAATTTTACATTTGGTAAAAACTCAATGGCACAGTCCGTTTTTCGGTGGGGTGGCAAGCGATCTGCTTCCTTTTCCCCAAATACTTCAGCAAAATCTTGGTACTGATTGGGTAGCCCCTCAAGAGGTTGAAGCGTTTGCACAGTGGTATACGCTACCCCTCCACCCTCCATGTCCTCCAATAGGTCCTTTTCGGGTACTTTGTAAAATCCATCCGCAAACGTCACAGTCCTATGCAGCCAGTTGATGAAAGGGTTTTGTTGCACAAACCAAGGCATCCCCAAGATTACCAGAGGACCCCCCACTGGAGCTACCACAAATGGCAGCTTTTCCTGATGGGAGCCCATCTGCAAGGCGACCAGTCCCGTGGAAAGATTGACTGCTTTCCCTCCCGCCATAGTTCCATCCAACTGGGTGAAAATCATGGGTCTTGGCAAAGGGAACGTGGGCAGTTCCAGAGCCGCTACGACATCAGGGTGCATTAGAGAACGGGAGCAACCCGAGTCTAGCATGGCCCACACTTCCACCGTTTTGGTTTGTGAGCCCAGTTTAACTTTAACAGTCAGTGTGGGAAAGTTTCCACTCACCGAATCATGGTTACGCCCGGTTTCTTCCACCTGCCCTAGGGCGCCCTTCAGGGCAGGTGGTAGGCTTTTCCCGCCGGCTGCTCGAATTGCAACTCTTCCTCCTCTTCTCCGAAGGGTAGGTCTGGGGGGTCCAGTTCCGCGAGGGCTGCCTTCAGTTTTCGCGGTGGAGCAGGAGCAGGCGTCTTTATCGCGGGTTTCGTCTGTCGTTCCTCTGGACGGCGTCTCGGGCACGACGTGGCTCGATGCCCTTCTTTCCCACATCGGAGGCACTGACCCTTGGAGAACCGTTGCTCCCTCTCTTCTTCCCAGGTTTTCGGTTTGGGGCGGCTGGCAAGTCCAGATGTGCGCGCTCCTCTAGCGAGACGTGTTTGTCTAAGCTCTTTGGTATGGGCATAGGTTCGTAGGGCATTTTCTGCGCTTCCCGCCAACTGAATCCACCCATATAGCGTTTTGGGATCATCTCTGCCCAGAGCCCATCGAAGGATTTCGGGTTCAAGCCCCTGCTTGAACAATTCGATGATTGTTGGCTCAGACCAGTCTTCCACTTTTCCTGCCAAAGCTTTAAACTCCAACGCATATTTGGCAACTGAGAGGGACCCTTGGTAAAGTTTCCGCAGGTCATTTTTGGCCGTTTCTTGAGCTAGGGGGTCTTCGAAATGCTCTTTAAGTGCCCACAAAAATTCATCGAAGTCCTCTAACTCAGTTGCCTCAGCTTGGCATAGTTGCACATACCAATCCGCTGCCCTTCCTCTCAGCTTGTTGGCAATGAAATTGACCTTGCCGTGTTCAGACCGAAAGTTCCGACCCCAATCTTCCATATAATGCTTGGCATTCGTAATAAAGAAGGAGAGCGTTGCGGGATCCCCATCAAACTTCACTCCAAATGGTGGGAAGGTTCTTGCCGGCTCAGCTGGCTGTGGCGGTGCCGCGAATGACAGCGTACGCCGAGCCCCCACAGGTGGTCGATCCCTAGGAGGTCTTGCCTCTCGCTCTCCCCTTTGATGGGCTGATCGGGTCTTACTTCTCCCCCGGGTCGACAGGGTGCTGTGCCTGGGGTACTGTGACGGCTCTTCCTCCCAATCCTCCGGGGTGGGCTCTGCCTCTCTGGGCTGATCCTCTCTGGGTAGATCCTTGAGGATCGTTACTATTAAATCCATTTTATCTTCCAATGCCCTCATACGGGCCGGAGTGACCGGCTCCTCCGGTGGTTGGTTGGTTATCACCACCTTCGGTGACAGAGGGACTTCGTGCTCCCAGGCCAATTGGGGAGACCCCCTCCCCGTGGTTCTTTCCATAACAGATCTCTGTTCACTCCTGAGACTCTCCTGTATGGATGTCAACAGCTCGTCCAATTGGGTATCTCGCAACTCCCGACGTGCTGCTCTTTGCGCTCTCGAGGTTAGCGCTGGCCGGCTTTTGGCCACCTCCCGCTCCTCTTCGCCTCCCTCACTTACGCGAAGTTGAGGTTCTGTCATCGCTAGCGTTCCCTCTTATCCAAGGATTGGATGGGGCCAGCGGAAAATGGAAAAAATGATTCTCAGCTTTATGTAATGATTGCCTAAACCCAAATACTCAGTCTCACAAGCTCGGGCTTAAAGATAACTGATTTATTAAAGGAATAGTATGCAAATACAGAGAAAGCTGAGAATGAGCAAAAGCGCGCCAAATACAAACTTAAAAGCCTTGCTTGTGGGCAGGTCCCGCCCCGTCGCCCGTCAGGACGCTCCCCCTCCCAGGTGCTGAATGCCGTTAGACGCGCCTGGGAAAGTAACCTTGAACAGGAGCGCAAACCCAAACATGCATTCCAAGCCCTCAAAACAAGGGAGGGCAACAGAATGGAAAAACCCCGGGTGAAGGGATACGGAACAGAGAATGACATGTGAAACGTTACAATGTTAACCAGACATTAGAATGTGAACATGACAGGCAGGCTCATCCCACCTTTCTGGTGATGCCAATTGCATTGTAAGCTACATCCCCTGCAGTCCAAAGATGACACAGTAACAGTAAATGTGTCTGTGAGAGGGAAAATTGCTTAGCTTGGTGTAATATATTAACTTGGCCAGCGCTGGCTTATAAAACAAATCCTTGTGCAAACCAGATCATACCAGAGCAGTGTTTCTCAACCTTAGCAATTTTAGGCTGTATGGATTTCAACTCCCAGAATTCCCCAGCCAGCATGGGGGGAATGGGGATGACAGCATCCCTCTAGGATCAGAACCAGAACTTTTCCCAGTATGTGGGCCTGTTTGCATGTTATTTGCTCATAAAAGGTCTTTCTTAGATGCATGCCCTTAGCATTTCCTTGCATGGCCCACCATCAGAGACTGGCCCACCCAGATCCTTTTTGTCTTTCAGGGTTTCTTTGGTGAGGAATACATGCTTTTTAGGCTTAACACCAAGGCCAGAAGAAGGGGAAGGGACGTCAGTTGGGGCATTTGCTACAGCAGCCCTTTTCGAGGGGGAACTGTCTACAGACTCTTCAGTTCAGATGTTCTGGCGGTGGTGAGGCTCTGCCAGTCCTTTCCTCATTCCTGCTGTCCAGCTCCAAGGCCTAGTCATGCACTTGCTTCCTCGTTGACCTCCATGCTAATTGCATGATCACTCCCAAGGAGCAAATGAACCCAGTTGGTGTTCAGATCTATGTCTTCTTCTCTTCCTAATCCAAGCCGTGCATAACAAAACCACACAGTATCTCTGGAGCTCCGGTAACCACTCAAGACAGGGAGGTGTCTGATGAACGGCTGTCAGCTTCAAGTGCCTATGTATCTTGAGCTTTCAAGCCTAGGGCTAATTCAAGACCAGGACTGTGTCCAAAGCCCTGGAATGCTGAAGGGGGGCAGGAAATGTCACTCTTGCCCATCCTTCATTCAAACACTAGCTGGATCGGCAGAGGAAAACCATGTTAGGGTTCAACAATGGAACTGCTCACAAACAGCAGAAGAAAACCTGTCTCCAAATCTGCAGGCTGGGAAATGGGGTGGATCCTTTCTCCAGGGGAAGCTTTTCAAAGGCACGGCACACAGAGCCTCCCCTTGGGTGACAGCAGTGGCATCACAGCTGAAAAAGCCCATGTTCTTTTTGCTAGTGATTTATAAGAATAACTATTCTAGATCTCTCTCTCTCTCTCTGCAGAGCCTCCTTGGCTGGCCATCTCTCCCAATCTTGAAGGGGCTCACCTTATTTCTTTTTTTGGGATTACATAGTGGGAAGCCTGGGCGGATGGAGATTGCTGGAGAGAGGATTAACCACAGGAGTTCACACTCAGCCATCTCATTCACCTTGTCTCTAATTTAGTGCAAGAATATCACATCCAGACAAGGAAGTTTCTCTAAAATCCTTTGCTCTTTTTAAGGGAGGAGTCGGGTTGTAGAGATACGAGTTGACCAGGAGAACACAGATCCAAATGCTGAGCCCTGCTTCCTTCAACAGTTGCAGAGCAATCACATTCGTTTATTGACTGATTTTACACATCTCTCTCCCACCACAATTCAAAGACTCTCAGCAGCTTATGTAGAACATAAAAACCACTTAAAACATCTACAGTACAAACTTCCGTAAAAACAATGTAAGCAGTCCCAGCCAAAGAAGAACTCAAACAATCAGCACAGAGGTGCAAGATGGCTCAATAAAATCAGGAGAAGCTTCCCTGAAACAGCTCCATCTATAATAACTTCTGAAACATCAACAAGGAGGAGGTCAGCCTGATCTCAACCCTTCTTGTTTCAGCCCCCAGAACCTCCCAAAATATGCGGAACCAGTAACAGTTTCTCCCTGCTTGATCTAACCGGTCAAACCTGTACTGGTTGGAGGAGATGTTCTGCAGATGGACCACAGGACCACAGTTTCCGAGATCCCTTGTAGGACACAGTGTGTCCTGTCTCGTTCTGCCTAAAGGTAGGGCTGGTTATACTTGTGCACCGAGATACAAGACCTGTAGAAGAAGAGGCAAAGTCCCTTTCTTCTTCAAACCTTCACATTTCTCAGGGATAACTCAGGGAAAAATGATGGCTCCTTTCTGATTTTTATCCCCAGTGGTGTAGATTCAGGACTTTCCAGACCTTCACATGAACGTTTACAACCAATTCATGTGATCTGTGATTGCAAAACAGGTCATGACTGTTGTACACTGTGTTGCTGTGTGCTTGGGTGTGAAGGTCGGCGGTTTGAATCCGCGTGACGGGGTGAGCTCCTGTTGCTAGTCCCAGCTCCTGCCAACCTGGCAGTTCGAAAACATGCCAATGTGAGTAGATTAATAGGTACCGCTTCGGCAGGCAGGTAATGGCGTTCCGTGTAGTCATGCCGGCCACATGACCACGGAGGAAGTGTCTTTGGACAAACGCCGGCTCTTTGGCTTTGAAACGGAGATGAGCACCGCCCCCTAGAGTCAAACACGACTGGACTTAATGTCAAGGGAAACCTTTACCTTTACCTTGGGTGTGCTCATCCAGACACAAGCAGAACACTACTGTATTTTGGGAGTCTTAAAGAGCGTGGTTAGCTGTCTTCTCCGCAAAACATTTATCAACCTTAGAAAGGGGGCTTTTTCACAGGTCAGTCGCAAAGGGGGAAACCAACGAACTTCCTGCTGCTCCTCCTGCTCCTCCTCTTCTTTTTTCTTTTTCTTTCTTTTGGGCAAGGCATAAATAGATACCACTTAGTAAGTGTGCATAGTGAAGCAGATGGGTTGTATTAAGGCTGTGTACCTTTGTTTTGTGTGTGAGCCCTTCTGCCTTTATGCACTTAGAGGAAACCATAACCATTTAGTTAATTAAATCCTGAGCTGATGGCATTACTTGCCTCTCTTCACTGGCACAGAGAACTTAACCTGTTAGCAAAAAAACGGGTCAGCTGCTCTGTTTTTCTTTCCCTGCATTTATGGGGAGATGTGGTAGATACGTCATAGGGAAAAGGGGAGATGAAGGCAGGAGCTGTTTACCACCCTGTTGGAACTGTGACCCAGTTCTGAAGAAATCTTGCAGATGGCTTGGACTTGGGAATCTGCAAGGCAAACTGCTGATCCCAATAGCACACCAAGCTTGGTGCCTTGAATACAGAATGCGGCCAAGTGCAGACTCTCTGCTCCCACTGACATCATGCACCAGTAACCAGGCAAAAGGGAGAATTTTTTTACAAAAATGCTGCCCTCCCTGCCTCTCAGGTTCATCAACTTAAAAACCAAACAAAAAGGGACTTCTTTTACGAAACAGATGCTATCTTCCAGTTGCTAGGGGACTTGAAAAAGGCTACTGACATCTGCTCTTCTGCCATTAATAGTAGCAAATTAAGCCTTTCAGAGTATGGGGATGAATGTTGCTTGGAGAAGAATTGCTAGTTCAAAAGAAAAGTTGGCAGCAGATTTGTCAGCATAGATGCAAATCTATAGTTAGATACAATTAGATAGTGTTGAAAATGTCTTGATAATTATGCATTATTGCCTTAGGATAAATTGTTTGCTGCTTTGTTTTGCGGGCTGGTATTTGGACTTATAGGTTAATTATGCCATTAGTGAAATATTGAGGTTTAGACATTAATGAATTGGCCTGATAGCTATCTATTATTTACTTGTGCTTTGTAATATGAATTCCTTTGTGGCTATTTTTGTATCATGATATGGATTTCTCGGGGAAGCTGTTCAAAATGCTTTTGTCCTTAACCATGAGGACTAGGAACCTGTGAAGCCTTAAAATGGCAGCTGAACCATCTCTGGAACTTTGCACTAGCCACTGATAAAGGCTAGCCTGGCTAGAGTGGTAAATCTCTGTGCTTCTTTCCTAATAGTAATGGTATGTGGGAAAGACCTTGGGAGATGGGGCGAAGAGATGTTGGCCACGGAATGGTCAGATAAGGGAGGGCAAAGCCCACAGCTGCATAATAGGCAGAGAAAGAGGCTCAGAAGGGACCCTCCCTAGTTTCTCGGGCTGTAAAGGAGATGGGGGGGAGGGAGATTTGTACGTTCAGACTTGCAAGATTCTGTTAATGTAGCCTTACAATAAAGTAGAATTAGCTCATCTGTTCGTGTTTCCTGTCTGATCTATCCAGGAAGGCTGACACTAATTGAGTTGAGAGATATTGACTCCCTTTTCCCATCCTTCCTGCCTCTTTAAGCTAGGAACCTAGAACCAATAGACTGCAGTGCTGGTTTGTTGCTATGACAACCTTCCCAGGAAAAGTGCAGTGGTCTTTCACATCCCAGGCCTTGGACCCCAACGCCACCATTTGAAACCTCGCAGAAGCATCCGGCCTGGGCAAAGAGGACGTCAGAGACTAATCTGGAACTGGTCCAGGCTCATGGAGACAAACCTGGGCATTTGGACCACTTCCTTTTCTTCTCGTTCATCCCACGAGAAGCAAGGGGAGGTGGGCTTTCAGGAGAGGCAGGCGGAGTTGCCAAGCTGAGCTGGGATTGAGAGCAGAGATGCTGCTTGAGGAAACCGAGCCTGTTTCAACAGGATTTTTTTTTTTTTTTGCCACCGGTACCTGGTATGAAAGAATTTCTCCTCTAGTGCAGGGTTTCTCAACCTTGGCAGCTTGAAGATGTGTGGACTTCAACTCCCAGAATTCCCCAGCCAGCAAGCTTGCTGGCTGGGGAATTCTGGGAGTTGAAGCCCACACATCTTCAAGCTGCCAAGGTGGAGAAACCCTGCTTTAGGTGACCGTGACGCTTGCAAATATTCATTCCGTACGTGCAAAATATTCACAATGGCTGTGCATTCCCATGGGAAGCACTCTTGATATTAAACCTCTTTATTAAGGAATGTTATTGCTAAGGATGTGGAACTTTTTCCCCTCCTTCCTTCTCTGCTTTCCTTTTGCGCGTGCGTGTGTTTGCTTTAGAATATCATTCTGCAGGCAGTGTCTCTAAAGCAGGGTTTCTTAAAGCGTGGTCTGAGGACACCCACCCCGAGACCCTCCCAGGGGGTCCTCCAAATCGAAATGATTTGCCAGCCTAGAAAAATAATACAATATTGAAATTCCATCCCACCATAGTGAGAAGCAGCAGTGGCAGCGAATGCGTCAATTTTAATTTTTAAGATGGTAAATATCGAAAATATAACCCACACCCACAAAAGCTTTTTTGGGGTCCTTCGTCATTGTTAAAAGGGGGGAGAGGTCCTGAGAGAAAAAAAAAGCTTAAGAAACATTGTCTAGAGCAGCGTTTCTCAACCTCAGCAACTTTAAGATGTGTGGACTTCAACTCTCCGAATTCCTCAGCCAGCATACTGGCTGGGGAATTCTGGGAGTTGAAGTCCACACTGGCTGGGGAATTCTGGGAGTTGAAGTCCACACTGGCTGGGGAATTCTGGGAGTTGAAGTCCACACAAGTTGCCAAGGCTGAGAAACACTGCTCTAGAGCCACTGATCTTTGCAAACGGATGGGGGTTTACAAACCAATGGGGGAGTCTTTTCCAGCTCAAGTGCAGAGTGAAAACATTTGCAATAAACCAGATTGGATTGTGCTTTGAAGAATGTGCAAAAAGAAGCAGAGAAAGTTCCTCCTCCCCCCTCCCCAAAATTGAGGAATTGATGAAGCTTTATGGATCCTCATGCCTCAAGTCTGCTTTGATCCTCAGGTCACTTACCAAGTGCAGCGACTGCTGAAATGCCATTCATTTCAATCTAAAAAAACCTTCCTCTCTTTCTTACTGGAAACAGCACTGGGTGTACCTGGTTAGCAATAAAACAGCGTTCTCAGAAAACCTAAAAGGACATCTTCTTGCATTTATTGGATGGTTAGACGTAAAATAGCATTCTTAGCAAACCTAAAAAATAGTATCTTCCTGCCTTTGTTGAATCATTTCTAAAATTTGACGTGGACTCTGGTAAACAAAGAAAGGGGTCAGGGAAGGCTGCCGGAAAAAAATCCAGCATGGCAAGGTGAATTTTCTCTCTTAATAATGTGTTTCCTCTTAGTAACTGTCCCCCCCCCCCTTGTCTTCGCTGCTGACATCATAATCTGTTGCCATGGCACTTGGGGAATGATGAGAATAATTTTGCTCAAGAGCATTACCTTTTAGCAAGGTGAACTCAGCAAACAAAGGGGGACAGATGCGAGAAATAGTTTGAAATGTAGCATCTCCTGACACACAAGGACCTGTTTGAAAGGGAGATGCTCAAGCTATCCCTTGCAACCCTTCCTAAAAGTGAGATATGAAAAAAAAATGTTTTTTTCCTAACCTGATGAATTTTTCACTCCATCTAAATCAGTGTTTCTCAACCTCAGCAACTTTGAGATGTGTGGACTTCAACTCCCAGAATTCCCCAGCCAGCCATTCCCCATGCTGGCTGGGGAATTCTGGGAGTTGAAGTCCACACATCTCAAAGTTGCTGAGGTTGAGAAACACTGATTTAAACGTTATTTAACTCTCAAGTAGTGGAGGCTGATTTGTTTCTAGCTGAAGGTCTCTATTTTAAGGTGCTTTCCAGCTCTCAAGAAAACAGTGTGGCCCTGATTCATGGATTATGAATTGAGCGCCACTAAACTCCCAAAAGTTGACGATTAAGTCATTTAGGAAGAAATAGAATGAAGCATGAAATATTGGTGACGACTTTCATTGTTGGTATCTGTTGGACAGAGTTGGGTTTCAGGGGTTAGTCACTGTGGTCTAGACAGCAGATTTCCTGATGTTTCACCGGCAGCTGTGGCTGGCATCTTCAGAGGTAAGGTGGTGTGAAGACGCCAGCCACAGTTGCCAGAGAAACACCAGGAACTCAGTTGTCTACACCATGGTCATTAAATCCTGAAGCCCAACAGAATGAAGGATGCCTCATTTCCACAAATGATAAAGGGCAAACCTAAAATTAAAATAGTCCTTTCTTCCCTGCTTTGCACAACATGTCATACACTGACCCCTTTCGAAAATAATATTTTTCCTTCTTCCTCCCCACTTCCAATTCTTTGCATTCGATTCCTATTCTGCCTTTTTCCTCAGAGTGTTCTGCGGCATTTTTCGTTCTTCTCTGGACCATTTCCCCCCCACCCCCCCTCTTCATAACAACCCTGTAAAGTAGGTTAGGCTAAGAAAAATGAATTGGGCTAAGATCATATAAAGTTCCTGTCGAAGTGAGAATTTGAATCTTAAGTTCTCTGGCTCTCATCCAGCAATACCACCATGTCGCCTCACCAGGTCTGTTCATCACCGTTAAAATATTACCATAATTTTCGTGAAATTGTTTTATAATGTGTTTTATATTGAAATTTTATTATATATTTATTGTTTTATATTGTAAGCCGCCCAGATTTCCTCCGTTCGGAGGAGATGGGCGGTGACAAGTTTGATAAACAAACGAATAAATAAATAATTTTTGCAGGAATGCAAGACAAGACTATCCCAAGTCAAAAGGACAGCCGGCAGGGCCAAATTCAAATTAAAAAAACAACTGATAGATTCCATGTATATGGACTGCAGGAACATCCCTTCATCTCCTCTAAATTCTCTTGTCAGTCAACTTTTGCCTTCTCTATCCAATTCGCAAAATGACAACCCAGCTCTCCTAATTAAAGTCAGTTTGTTCATTTCTTAAGAGTTTAGGCAGAAACTCTTATTAATTGTTCATTCTGACTGATGGTTCCTATTACACTGGCTGTCTTCGGTGCCCTTGTTAATTATTGAACATCGATTTGATTTTAATAACGCTTTTGAAATATTAAAATGATACAGGATCACTTTTATATGCAGCACTAATCTAACGCGACATTGAACGTTCTCATTCAATTTTATACAGCTTATCAATCTCTTCTATTTCTTTTTCTGCTCTTTTCTTTCTTCTTTTTCAAAGAGCTATTGACACTTTAAAAATCTAGAGTAATCGTGAAAAAAAAAGAAACAATTAGTTGAGCATCACACTTTTACTAAGATTGGATCTCTCTGAAGTTTTCTAGATCCACTAAACTGACTCTCAATTTCGCCTTTTAGATTTCAAAAGCCTGCTGCAATTTCAGATGTGGATCAGGTTCCTTTTCTTAACTCCATGCAAAAATTCTCAAGTTCTTGGCTTAATATAGATGATGACAAGGCAATGCTCTAGGCTCACCAAGAAGCGAGTCTTGTTTTTAGAAAACTAACTGGCAGCCTGCACTCTCTCGTTCCTTGCTCAGAATTGGGACATTTAATTGAATTCTTAGTTTCTCAAGTCCTCCAATGGACAACAGACCGGAGAGTCTATTTTTAGGGTTCAGATAGCCAGGCTGGTGTTTAATAGACCCATTCAACCATGCCAGGAAATTTCTATAAATTGCACTGAGAGTGGAAGATGCCAAGAAGACATCAGTCAGGCTTTGTCCTAGATGATAGCAGCATGGTGAATGGACAAAAAAGCCACTACAGGTGAGCCAGAAAGGAGACCCATGAAAATTAAGTGCTGCTACACATGATTTATTGGGGTATTCTTTCCACACAGCCCCCTGACACTCCATATAAGATGTGAGCATGTCATGCAAGTCTCTGAGGATGACGGGGTACAATTTAAATTAGGCCACATCAGACCCAGTTGGAAAACGGAAAAGGAATGGATGCTAATGTTATAAATAAGCAAGGAAGTGCTCCCTTCCAGCCCCAAGGCAAAAATATCCCTGCAAGAATATCTTGGTTAGCTGAAATTAACCCAACCCAAACATCTCAGAATTAAGAATGGCCTCTTGTCTCTTCCCCTAAGCTCCATAGCTCCAGCAGGTTCAACAGAGGTATCGACACAGTGTGCGCCTGCTAGAAAAACAGCCAATGTAATAAGAAACAGTATTGAAAAAAGAGATGCCAATAGCATCCATGCCTTTATATAAATAAATGGTGTGACTGCACCTGGAATATTATGTGCAGTTCCGGTCACTGTTTCTCAAAAAGGATATAGTGGAATTAGGGAAGGTTTTCGGGAGAGCAGCTAAGATGATCCAAGTGCTGGAGAAAAGGTTGATCCAGGCGTTTGCAAAAAAAGGTCGCAACACTGGGGGCCTTTTAGTCTAGAAAGGAGGTGAATGAGAGGGGACATGATGGAGGTGTACAAAATTATGCATGGTGTGGAGAAAGCGGACAAGGAGAAGCTATTTTCCTCTTCCCAAAATACTGCCACCAGACTGAATGAATGCACTGAATCCAGGACGAATCACAACAGACCAAAGGAAATATTTCTTTAAACAATGAAGAATCCAACTTCGAAATTTGCGACCACAAGATGTGGAGCTGACTACCAGCTTGGCTGGCTTCAGTAGAAGGTTGGGCCAGTTCATGGAAGTTCTGGGGACTGATGGCTATTAGCCCTGATGGCAGTGTGGCTGCCTCTGAAGGCCATCTGCTGGGAGACTCATGGGCTTCCATGTGTACACGTAGTCCTTGACTTACAACCATCCATTTAATGATGGTCCAAAATTATGACGGCCTTGGAATGGGTCCTTTACTGCCTGTAAACCAGTTCTGAGCATCGCAAAAGTCACACTACCCCCCCATGGTCACATGATTACATTTTGGATGCTTGGCAGCCAGCTCGCATTAACGACCGGTTGCAGCATCTCGCAGTCACGGGATCACATTTTGCAACTTTTTTTGCTGTTTTTTGGCAGAAGGAGCCCACCAGGGAAGCTGGATTTGCTTAACGACTGCCATGAAAATGGTGGTAAAATTGGGCCTGGTCACATGCTGACTCGACTTACGACTGCAATGACTTACAATGGAAATTCTGGTCCCCACTGTGGTCATAAGTCAAGGACTACCTATAGCTGGTTGGCTGCTGTGAGAATAGACTAGATGGGCCAGGGGTCTGATCCAGCAGGGCACATCTTAGCTTTGTAACGGCCACAGGCTGCCCTGCATGGGACTCTCCAATTTAAAGATGCAGGAGTCCCCACAATCCAAGGAGAGAGCTGACGTGGGAAAGCTTAGGAGCAGAAGTCGGAGGCCTTCTGCAAACCGCGGATGCAAAGCACAAACGTGGGAATCATGTCAGGAGTTTATCCTCCCTCGAGCAAAATGCCAAGAGTCAGTCCAGGCTTGCGGCCTCACCTGCTGTAGACACAGCAATGTTGGAAAGAGCTATTTATAGCAAGCGAGCAAACCAGAAGCTCGGCTGGACGTCTGGCCCGCCAGCTGCAGCAACTGGGTCAGCAAACAGGTGCAGGAGAGATTCCTCCATAGGGTCCTTTAGTAATGGGGATCTTAGACGCTCCATCATTGAAGCAGCAAAGGTGTGTGACGGTCCCGGAGGCAGCTAGGCTAACCCTGGTGGGATGATATTTTAGCCAAAGGATTTTCCTACCTTGAATGAAAAGTATCCGTAGCATGGTTGCAAACACTTGAGCATGCTTTAATAGTTCCCGCCCTGCCCCCATGTATGCACTGGGAACAACTACAGCCCCTTTCCTTCAAAAAAAGGATTATGGCTGAATCCGTCTGTTCACTCCAAAAACTCATGTGCGGGAGATAAATAAGCCACTTTCTCTAAGTGGAACCTTTCAGATGTGAAAGGGGCTTATGTGCTCCCAGCCCCATAATCCTCAGGTACCAGGGATTTGGAGGCACCAGACTGAGGAAAGCTCTCGGGTCTTGATTTATTTTATGCCTGGATTGCGGATGACTTTTCCCAGAGTGGAAGGTCTGTGACTTTAGGGGAAGAAAGAAAAACAACAGCAGAATAACCAGACCCGATGTTCCAATCACCGATATTCAGAGGGAAATTAAAAAGGAGCTGACCTCATCATGAAATGATTTACCCCAAAGACTTTCTTCCTTGGCCCTTCCCTGGCACACTTCAGCCTCCTTGTCTCCAGCTTTACGAGTGAAAGCCAATGAAGTAATAACCTGGCATTGGAACCCTACACGGAAGGAGGCTGATCATTCATCCCAACCCAATTACTGTAATTTCTCAGATGCCTGGAAGTAAATGGCCCTCTCTGGGGTGGGGGAACAGAAGGATTCTGCTCTGCTGACTGCTTGAAACCAGCTTGGTTCTGAGCCCCCCAAAAGTAAATCAGTGCTTCCATGCATGTACATGTACTTCCTTAAAAAGAAAGAGAGAGAGAGAGAGAGAAAGCAAGCAAGCATTGGTTTCTGTAGCATTTTTGAGAAGCTGTTAAGGATGACAGTAATAAAAGTACTTAGATTCAGAGAGGCCAGCCTGTAAAACATTATTCCAACAAGTAAGTCAGAGAAGCTACTCAACCAGACAGACAGAAAACTCTATTTTCCCACTCTCTCACAAAACTAAATTATTAGACATTCAGCAATCTATATGAAAAGAGGCAGACATGAGTCGGAAGCGACTGAAGGAATAAACAACAAAATAGTGGGTTACTTCAGGTGCAAGGCCAAACCATGATTTGACCCCATATTCAAGCATTGAAGGTCTCAAAGCCGGGGGTGGCACCAGAACAAGAAACCTCAGAGAAATTCAGGAGGGGCACAGTGTATTTCTGGACAGACCAAATGTATGCCTCATATAAGGCTTTTGAAGTAGTAACAATAATATATTTCACACCAGCTTCCAGGAGTGTGGAAGTGTGGAACGCATCAAGGCCATTGATTGAGTCTTCTTCAGGATGATTAAAGCAAAAGCATGCAAGATGCTGGAAAGAAGTGAATGAAAGCATCTTTAACTGGCTTTTATAGCAGATGGGTTAGTGTGTGTTTAGCAATATTAAGCTGCCTGCGTAAAAATTATCGCATCTCATTCTGTCTCCCCATGTGCCAGCATCACCCAGTTCGAACCGTTGCCTTCAAAGGCACATGGATTGAATGACTGTAATGCCACACAGCTCTCTTGTTATCATCATTATCTATGCATGGACTTCCCCTTTGAAAGCATAGCCATAAAGTCATTGTGAGGGACTGTCTATGAAGTTGCTTGTGCATATAAAGAACCAGTGTGGGTAAGTCTCCCCAAAGCATTTCTGGATAGATATTCACAGAAAAATGTTCTAGGTTTCTCACACTTATCTGAATATGTACTTTTCACTTTATAAGCTTGGAGAAGACTCCGGAGAATACTGTGGACAGCCTGGAAAACCAACTGATGGATCTTCAAACAAATCAACCCAGAGTTCTCACTCGAGGCCCAAATGACTAGGCTCAAATTATCCCACTTTGGACACATTATGGGAAGACCCAGCTCTCTGGAGAAGGCTTGGATGCTGGGAAAGGTGGAAGGAAAGAGAAGAAGAGGATGACCAGCAGCAAGGTGGAGGGACTCAGTTACAGTGGTTGGAAAACCTGATAGACCAGATTAGGGACAGATCATCATGGAGAAAATCTATCTATGTGGTTGCTAAGAGTTGACACCAACTTGATGGCACATAATCAATCAATCAATCAATCAATCAATCAATCAATCAATCTACAAGCAGAGATTCATGGGTATTTCCCAGGAGGGCACCCGCCTTGTGGAACATCATCCTCCAGAAATCAGAATGGCCTTGACCCTGCTGGCCTTTCACAAGGCCCTGAAAGGTTTTGCCAATGGGTGTGGGAACCCAGGAGTGTGGTGGGGCTGATGCAGTGCCTGAGCTGAGTGGTTTGATGAATGGGATTCTGGGCTGTGAGTTTTATGCATCACTTGAGGGAATGATATTAAAGGCAAAGCTGAAATACTTTGGCTACATAATGAGAAGACAGGACACCCTGGAGAAGATGCTGATGCTAGGGAGAGTGGAGGGCAAAAGGAAGAGGGGCCGACCAAGGGCAAGATGGACGGATGATATTCTAGAGGTGACGGACTCGTCCCTGGGGGAGCTGGGGGTGTTGACGACCGACAGGAAGTTCTGGCGTGGGCTGGTCCATGAAGTCACGAAGAGTTGGAAGCAACTAAACGAATAAACAACAAAAGGCACCCAGTGTCTTATATACTGTATGTGTGTGTGTGTGTGTGTGTGTGTGTGTGTGTGTATGTGTATGAATGGGATGGGCAGCTGTATAAATTTGAATAATAAATAATTTTTTTGAGGGACCTTCCTTCCTTCCTTCCTTCCTTCCTTCCTTCCTTCCTTCCTTCCTTCCTTCCTTCCTTCCTTCCTTCCTTCCTTCTTGACTTTGTGCATAAGTTGCACCCAGGGAACATCTAGAAACATTTTAGAGAACTCCAAGTTTGCATCAACTCGTACTCTGAGTAACCAGCACTCTGTTCAACCAGAAATGTTGCCAACTGAGTTCTGGGTTCCCAAGGAACAACTTAGGTGACACTACCAGCCTTCTTGTTTGGTTGAGCCCTTTTCAGTCGACTGCCAAAGACCTGTCCCTCAAGAAAGCCCTTTTGAGGATAAAAATCGCAGTTCTATCCTTCAGCCTCTTGACCTGCAGAACTTCTGAAACAGGCAGAGTTTATGTTTTGGGGTGGTGGGCAGAATGGGTACTTTCTGCTATTTGTCCACCCCTTCCTCAAATCTGGCATAAGAACACAACTGGACACTGAAGCATAAAACTCCTGCCATTTGCAGACCAGACAATGTCTATTAACCAGATAAATAAGTTAATTATCCTGCCTCCTGCTCAGTAATAACATCAGCGATATGCTTTCTCTTGGTCTGGTTTCATCCTGAAAGGGTACAGAGAATTCTGGATGATAGGTCCTGGTAACATTTTGCCTACAGACTATCTGGAGTCTCCAGGGCATGGTCATTTGATCTGTTAAGGTTCTTTATTTCCTGTTTCTCTTAGGAGAAAATGAGTAGGTATTTTATAGGACATAAAAGAAAGAGTTCTGTGATAGCAAAAGGGCCGATAAACATAAATGCATCTGTTTAAACAAGCAGTTGGAAAGACAGCAATGCCATCAGAAGAACTTCGTTTTGATGAAATCAGACGCAGCCCATAAATATTGAGACTGTCACTTAAATGTTGGTGGAAAAACTCAAACAAAAGCAGGATGAAAAAAGAGATTCCAGTCACAACTTTCCCCAAGCATAGAACTCAATCGTCCTTTGAGGTTGTGAGCCAGGGAGAAAACACCTCCACCTGAAGCCCAGGAACTATTTCTGAAGTGTGCAAACATAGAACCGAGGCCTCCTGATGCTCAAAAGAAGTACTTCCCTAGGTCATTTTCTGAAGCTAATCCTGGCAACAAACAAACAAACAAACAGTACAGATCATAAATTGCCCTCTATCACACACCTTTAAAAAAAAAGGAAATTGAAGAGAGGTTAAAGAAACAGTACTTTATAAAAAAGTATTGGATTAGTAGTTGACCCTTTCCATTCATCCTCCTTCCCCAGCCTTCTTCTGTGGAGTATGTGATTTCAGATAGCCACCTAACCATCAAGTAACTTTCTGGAGGTCTGGCCAGGGTGAGTGATAACACTTGATGAATAGAATCAGCTCCAGCTAAGCCACAAATCACTTTATCCCGGGGCTAAAGGAGGCAGCATGAGAACATATTCAAGACAGCATCCCTTTCCTGTTGGGCTTCAACTATTTGTCAGCAAATGTAGATGATCCATATTCCTTAAAAGTTAGATTTAAAAGGTCAGGAAAACAGTCCTGAAAACAAGGGATGAGATTAATGGTGCTGTGATAGGAGGTGGATGACTGAGGACAGAACGATGGATGAATTTTGCTTTGTTTTGCTTGAAAAAAATCTCTTCTGAAATTTGGGGAAGGGTCTTGCTGGGGGTGGGCAAAAGCCCCGAAATCTGATTCTGTGAAAGTCCATGGGCTCAAGGCAGCAGAAACACCTTACGGGATGATTTTTCAGTGATTTATTCCCATAATCTCCTGCCTTTATTCGTCTGGAAAAGTCTATGTCTCTGCTCCCAGTCTTTGGCTTCACGGTATAGTCCCGGATTTATCAAACTGAGAATTTTGTTGCTGCTTTGTTCTGTGCTACCAACAAGCACATTTATCAATGGAACAGTGATTGGTGTACGTTCCCATTTTAATGTTTAATTCAGGAACTCTCCAGATCAATGATCAGAATGCAAGCAAGAGTAAACTCAAGCCCCAGGACTCTGATGTGAATTTGTACACCTTGTTGGATCTTCACATCTAAATGGGGAAAAATGATGTTTCAGTACCATTAACTCAGGGTTAATTAGAGGGAGCATCAATATCTTGCCTGCATTTTGTCTGCAAAAGTAAATAACTCCCACACAAATGTGTGTTGAAAGGATGGGAAGATAATGTATGTAAACTGAAGGATCAGAGGAGAACCAGTTCAAATTTTCAGTTCTATTTTGGTCTATGACTGTACTGTAAATAAACAATCTTTGAAACTTTAAAATAATCAGCTTGACTTGAATCCCCAAACTGATTCAATTCAGTTCTGCAAATCAGTTCAACTTGTGGGGGAGGGGGGGAAACGTACCTTCTCAGAAGACCACAGAATCCATTTGAAGGCAATGGGTTTGGTCTGAACTGGCAATCTGATTCAGAAAGTTGATCAACTTCAGAGGTTTTGTGGAACTGCCTTTGAATGGAAACTTTCTTTTAATGCTTTATACAACTGACTTTTTCTTGGCACAGAATCCCCTGCTTTTAGTGGAAAGCACAGCCTGTCCTGTTTACATTGCAAGTGCAGATTCTCTGTTCAATTCCATTCAATGTTTTCAACACTGTCACTCATAAACACCTCTCTGTCGTGGGAACTCCAGTAGAACCTTCACCCAACACTTGTCTTCTGGTTTTAGCTGCCCCTGCCAGCCATTTGATGCAGCCTTAGCCCACTTCAGCACAAATCACTTATCACAGATTTGCTCTCCCCCTGAGAAAGAAAGAAAGAAAGAAAGAAAGAAAGAAAGAAAGAAAGAAAGAAAGAAAGAAAGAAAGCAAGCAAGCAAGCAAGCCTGCCAGCCTCTAGAAGGCTAATTAAAACTTCCTGCCAAATGCAGCATTCAACAACACCATTGAGATGTGGGAGATAAGGTGCAGAAAATTAAAACACTACAGAATTTAGCAACATACAAATGAAAGCAGTGAAAATTGCTGAACTATGATGCAACCTCATTCAACCTCTGAAAAGGCACTAGGTAGTTCTGAGCAAAGGGATGATACTTTTGCCATGTACTAATATTAGTATTTCACTCATAGATCCAAAATGGGAGAGTCACTTCTGCAAGAGAGAGAAAGCCAACATTTGGTGTATATGCATTTAGATATGCTTTGATTCCTAGTTCTGGTTCCCTGGAAGCAGGGAGGAAGGTACCCTCCATTTGTTACTTGCTAGATTTTGTAAAGAGTAAGGAAGATGACTTTGAGGGAAATAGGCAAGATCCATTACCAAAGCAGTGAGGGTAAAAACATACCTTAAGTCCAAAACAAGAAGAGTATATGTGGAAGAGCCTCAGATAGACACCTTCCTAATTCACATGAGGATAAGAAAGGGGAAGAGGCACAGCACAATCAGACTTGCAAGATGGTTGTCAGCCCCACAAGTAGACCAGACCATAAAATCAACTCCACAGGAAGGTTAAGACTACTTTTATTGAGAGTGGCTCTAATAGCAGAATCTCACAAGTCTGATCTTATTGGACCTCATCCTCCTTATAGTTCAGTGCATTAGGAAGATATCTCCTGGTGTCACGTCCGAGTGTTACCTTGTTACTCTGCTCTTAAAAAAAGTTTCTGCCCCTTTTGCCCAGGCAATGGTTCTTGCATGTCTCCATCAAGGTCATCTTCCTTCTACAGATGTACACCCCTACATGGCATGGGGCCAGGTTACCTGAGGGACCGTCTCATCCCCACAACACCGACCCGCCCCACCCAGTCAGGCAGGGAGGGCATGTTACAGACCCCATCAATAAGAGAATTCCATCTGGTGGGGTCCAGGAAGTAGGCCTTCTCTGCAGTTGCCCCCACCCTTTGGAACAACTTGCCCCCAGAGGTGAGGCAGGCGCCTTCACTTCCGACCTTCAGGAGGGCCCTGAAAACCTGGTTCTGCCATCCCGTGTGGGGCGGGAAGGTGGGCAACCATTCGTGGGGTTGGCTCATGCCTTAGACCCCCTCCCACCTGATCAGAATGTTTAATCTCTTGGATTTTATACTTTTTTATATTGTATTTTATATCTGTAAATTGTTTTTATAAGATCTTGGTTGTTTATTATTGTAGTCTTAATTTTGTTGTAAACCTTCCAGAGTCCCTCTTTTGGGGGAGATGGGGGGTAGCAAAATTTGAAGAATAAATAAATAAATAAATAAACAAACAAATATTTCCTCCAGACGTTCAAGGTTGTGTACACAGCTTCCAAGTTTTCCATCCAAACAACCCTGGAAGGAAGGTTGAACTGAGAGAAAGACAACACGGCCAGAGTTACTCAGAGAGCTTCTGGGGCTGACAGGAGGACCTGGCCCTGGGTCTTCCCAGTTGCAGTCCAACATTTAAATCATTATCCTGCACTGGTGTGAGTCCTTCTTATTTGTTAGTCTTCTTCCCCAAGAATGTTGGCTCTTGCCTCGCACTGAAAACAAAATATATCCTTTTTGCCTCACTCAAAATGCAGGACGTGACATCTATTTTATCCTGACAGACAGCAATCCAGTAAAGAGCAAGCTGTCTATTCACGCACCACAATACAACTTAGGTGTGTTTCTAGGAAGCGTAAATGTTTGGCAGGGGAATTTACCATTTATCTATCTGAGAGGCAGCCTCAGCTTAGGAGAATTGATCTCAGATTCCCAAGGACACCCAGGGAGGTACCTGCCAGAGAATGCCAAGTCATGCATTCTTCATATTTTATCATTCACCTTTGTTTTTCGAGCATCACATGCCTAACCTGTGAAACTGTCAGAATGCAGACTGACTTCGAGTGGAAGGAGGGGGAGCTCAGCAGAAATGGCGGGAAAAAAGCTGCAGAGCTCAACCGGGCGGGAAACCTAAAAAGTAAAAAACAGGATCAGCTGAGAGGCGGTGACCAAAGGGCGAACGATTGGCTCCTGCCTTGAAACGGCGGGAAGAAAAGAACGTAAAAGCACGGCCAGAAGAGGAACGGCTTGTCGGGGACAACCGTTCACTAGACTCTCCGGCCCAGCCTTGCCTCTCGCGGACAAAGGAATCCGAAGATTCCCAGCCCGAGAAAACCGGAGAAGTTCCTGCCTGCCGATCCAGCCTGTCACCCAGCCCTGCCCCGTTTTGCCACCCCAATGTCCTGTTTTTGTCTCAAGGAAATATGGTCAGCCTAGGTATGATGTGATTGTCTTTCCTTTCCCTTTTCCTCTTTGTTAGGCCTTCTTTGCTGTTCTTCTCTAGCTTCCACCCAGGTGAACTTGTGGGCAGCTGGGTTTTTCAGGCTGCAGACGCAGCTCCTTGTTTAAAACCACATCCTTACCAAAACCACTTGCTGTGCTGCTCAAGTGACGTCAGTGAAGTCCTCCTTCTCAAGAAACTCCATTTGGGACTGAATGCCATCAAATTAGGGCAGGAGCTTTTGCTGACATGCTGGAAAAGCCTTTCAGATGATTTGAATTACCAATCTAATGATCCCCAAATGGGAAGGAAAATTAAAAAAAAAATCTTAGTTCTCCACAGGGCCAATTTCTGGATTAATAACTAGCCATTTTGCTCAAAACATAAAAGGATGGATTGTATGGCATTTGGATGCTCTGGCAGAGATCTGGTTTGATTTATTTTTTTTGGGGGGGGAGTTCAGAAGGGTCAGCTGTGGCCTTAAAAGCTATTCTTTCTGCAAGCGTTGTCTCAGGAGATATTTTATTCAAGAAGGCTCTCTAAAGCCAGCAGAAAAAGATTTCAGGGATTCAAAGAGATTGCAGGGTAAAAGACAGTATAACTTCACAGATGCTCCAAAGGGTTCCTTGTCTTCCTTCTTCTCCACTCTGTGGTATAAATGAACAATTAAACCTGGTATTTCAAGGGGTGGAGAAGACAGAGAAAGAAAGAGAGACAGCACAACAGTCAACTAAAGCACCCACTGAAGCTGAAAATAGGGTTGGATCATGTATCTGTGTGCACAAATTTTTAAAGCCCCAAGATTATTAATAATTGAGAAAGTCATGCTGAGCGTAGACATTTGTAACCATTGCAGTTGCTGGGTTTTAAAAGTGAGATGCGCTCAGCACGGAACCAAGTTTGAAGACACGTATTTAAACATTTATTAAAATCCGGGGAGCGGGGGAGAGAATATGTCTGGTGTTTTTTTCTCTTTCTTTCAATAAATCACATTCTGTAGATCAAAGTCACTTCAGTATGTTGACTCAGGATTGTTTGAATGACTTTTTTTTAAAAAAAGGCAATATGTTTCAAGCTCTTTTCTTCCTGAAAGGTATTTTCCAAGCATTATTTGGGGGGGAAAAGGGAGAAGAAAGGGGAGCTGAAAAAAAGCACCATCTTCAGCTGCTTCTAGAGGAGATGGAAGTTGGATCTAACCTTCCAAAAGGAGGTTATTTCAGAGGGGCAGTGCTGCTGCAGCACCCCGAAACCTCCTGAAAATGGAGGTTTGGGTTGGCAAATGTGGTCCTGAAGGTAGCTCGGTGATAAGATCGCCCCGTGTATTAGCCTCCCAGATGTCTTATATTATTGTATTCCACATCCTTGCCCCATCAAATAAAAATAAAAATTAGCTCCCACAGGCCTATCATTTTCTTCTTTGCACATTCAGGGGAAAAAAGAGTTCTTCATGGAATATGACACATCAAAGATTAAATTAGGACTTTGCTCTGAATAAAGTGCAGTTTGGATAGCACAGTACAGATGTAGAAGGAGGAGGAGACGGAGGAGGAATGCAGTAGGGAGGAGAAATTAGTGACTTCCTCATTTTTGTTTGGTTCTCTGGCAGCAGGACCTGAGTTGAGGAACAGGACTTTGCTCGCTACACCCCAGAACAGGAAGAGAATTTGGCACCCATCAATCTACAAGTCCTAGTGAAAGCAAAAAGGTGGTATTGCAAATTACATTTACCCTAATAAAGTATGCAGCGTGTGCTCTGATTTCTAGTAAAAAGGTAAAGGTTTCCCTTGACATTAAGTCCAGTCGTGTCTGACTCTAGGGGGCGATGCTCATCTCCGTTCCAAAGCCGAAGAGCCGGCGTTTGTCCAAAGACACTTCCGTGGTCATGTGGCTGGCATGACTAAATGGAATGCCGTTACCTGCCCGCCGAAGTGGTACCTATTAATCTACTCACATTTGCATGTTTTCGAACTGCCAAGTTGGCAGGAGCTGGGACTAGCCACGGGAGCTCACCCCATCACGCGGATTCAAACTGCCGACCTTCCGATCGGTAAGCTCAGCAGCTCAGCGGTTTAACCCGCAGAAGAAAACAGAGGTGCTGGTCTGTCTATGGGAGAATCAGCACTGGAAGAGTTTCTTATCCACAGTGGTGACCCTCCCAGCATTATTTGAGAGAGGAGAGCGCAAACAGAGATGTCAGGGTGATAAGCCTCAGACATGAACCCCAGGACATCCCAAAACTGGTGCCAGCTTATCATTTTTAATATGGCCATAGGGTGAAAAAATTTAAATATTTTGCAGGACAGGAATAATGCTATGCTTAACTCAAGTTAAAAGGAGATAGAAGGACACTGGATTTAGGATTTGCCCTGGTCTCCTTCAGTTGCTTTGGTGCAAGTCCTAGAAAAAATCTAAGCTAAGAAGTTGATTGAAGACACTGCCAATCCACATAGACATCAATCCATCCAGTTCCTTATTTTCCCTCCAAACCATGCTGGTTGAGGAGTAAGTTAACCCATGTTGGAGAAGTCAAGTCCAATCAACTCCGAGTTCAGTTCTTATATGCCTTGAGCAAAATGGGGCAAGAAGCCTCTGACCTACATTTGGCTTATAAAAGCAGAAGAAGCGGATGCTACAGCTCAGGATGGTTCCAGGCAGATTAATTCATTTTGCAGGAAGTTAATGAATTTTGCAAGTCCAATTAGTTTTCCTCTGAATGTTAGGCCCTGGCAGTTACAGGCTTCTGGAGTCCATGACATTACTACAGGCATGCATGCACTCTTAGTTTCCATTACAAGATTATTAGATCAATTGCGAATGTCAGACTGGAATCAAAAACAAAAGAAAATTGGCAAAATTAGGTTTTGAGAATGTGGGGGGTGGGGGCAACTCTAATTCCTTTGCCCTCCATGGACATGAGAGACCCTTCTCAGCCTTCACTCTCATGCCCTCCCTATACACTGGAATACGATCCCACTTCTCTCATTTGCCACAGTGTATAAAGCCAAAGGAGTGCTTGAAAGGAATGACATGTTTTCCATTCTGGTTAAAGGCTGACTCTTTATGATTCCTCTCTTGGGAACAAAAAAACCCTAGTTCATTCATAGAGTGACTGGTTTTATTTCAGTCTCCAATCCAGACTGGGGCTTGTCCACTTGACCACGTGAGACACCTCAAGACCATGTTTGAAGAGCCTAGGAAACGAACTGGAGTTCTCAGGTGGAATTGAATACTTGGCAAAGTCATTGGGACTTTTAGATGGGAGATCGGAAGCAAATTCTTCTGTGATTTGCAGCTGAGCTGGCTTCAGAGGGTGTTTTGAATGTGCATGTTAAGTCAGGGTTTGAACAAAGAGCCTTTAGTGATGCAAAGAGAATTGCAGGATTGTGATACCACCCCTTTGCCCATCTATCCTGAGACCTCCAAACTCTGATATTTTTTAAAAAAGAAGTTGCTAACAGCTCCATCTCTTCTTAATCTTCTGCAAAAGCTAGCTCCAGACTCTCAGATTAAAGAGATTTAAACCCTTTGCCTACTAAGATACTCCTGATTCAAATCAAGACCGTTGTGTTTGCCGTTCCTTTAACCAAAATATGATTTCCTGCAACGAAGTAAACATAACAATGATGAAGTGTGAAAAGACTGAGCTGGTTGTACATTAATATCATATGGATCATTGTCTTCTTCTTTTTAAAAGTTTTAGTTTATTTTTATCAAGAGTAATAAATTAAAATATTGTTGTTTATTCGTTTAGTCGCTTCCGACTCTTCGTGACTTCATGGACCAGCCCACGCCAGAGCTTTCTGTTGGTCGTCAACACCCCCAGCTCCCCCAGGGACAAATCCATCACCTCTAGAATATCATCCATCCACCTTGCCCTTGGTCGGCCACTCTTCCTTTTGCCCTCCACTCTCCCTAGCATCAGCATCTTCTCCAGGGTATTCTGTCTTCTCATTGTGTGGCCAAAGTATTTCAGTTTTGCCTTGAATATCATTCCCTCCAGTGAGCAGTCTGGCTTTATTTCCTGGAGGATGGACTGGTTTGATCTTCTTGCAGTCCAAGGCACTCTCAGAATTTTCCTCCAACACCACAGTTCAAAAGCATCCATCTTACTTCTCTCAGCCTTCCTTATGGTCCAGCTCTCGCAGCCATGTGTTACTACGGGGAACACCATTGCTTTAACTATGCGGACCTTTGTTGTCAGTGTGATGTCTCTGCTCTTAACTCTTTTATCGAGATTTGTCATTGCTCTTCTCCCAAGGATTAAACGTCTTCTGATTTCCTGACTGCAATCAGCATCTGCAGTAATCTTTGCACCTAGAAATACAAAGTCTTTCACTGCTTCTACATTTTCTCCCTCTATCTGCCAGTTATCAATCAAGCTGGTTGCCATAATCTTGTTTTTTTTGAGGTTTAGCTGCAAGCCAGCTTTTGCACTTTCTCCTTTCACCTTCATCATAAGGCTCCTCAGTTCCTCTTTGCTTTCAGCCATCAAAGTGGTATCATCTGCATATCTGAGATTGTTAATGTTTCCTCCAGCGATTTTAACTCCAGCCTTGGATTCCTCCAGCCTTGGATTCCTAACCCTTTCTTTGGGATGTATTTTGTTGCCGCCTCCTGAACAATGTTGCGAACTTCTGTCCATAGTTCTTCCGGGACCCTATCTACTAAGTCCAGTTCCTTAAATCTATTCTTCACCTCCACTGCATATTCCTTAGGAATATTAGTGAGCTCATATCTAGCTGATCTGTGGGTCTTCCCTAATCTCTTTAGTCTGATCCTAAATTGTGCAAGAAGAAGTTCGTGATCTGAACTACAGTCAGCTCCAGGTCTTGTTTTTACCAACTGTATAGATGTCCACCCCCTTTGGCTACAAAGGATGTAGTCAATCTGATTTCGGTGTTGTCCATCTGGGGAAGTCCATGTATAAAGCTGTCTCTTAGGTTGATGGAAGAGAGTGTTTGTTATGCAGAGTGAGTTGTCTTGGCAAAATTGTATCAGCCTATGTCCTGCTTCATTTTGTTCTCCCAGGCCATGCTTACCTGTAATTCCAGGTGTCATTTGACTGCCCACCTTAGCATTCCAGTCTCCCGTGATGAAAATAACATCTCTTTTAGGCGTGTTGTCCAGTAGGTGCTGCAGATCCTCATAGAACCGCTCTACTTCAGCTTCTTCAGCATCTGTGGTTGGGGCGTATATTTGGATCACTGTGATGTTAGATGGCTTGCCCTGAATTCGAATTGAGATCATTCTATCATTTTTTGGGTTGTATCCAAGCACTGCTTTAGCCACTTTACTATTAATTATGAAGGCTACTCCATTTCTTCTGTGGTCCTCTTGTCCACAGTAGTAGATCTGGTGGTCATTTGATGTGAAGTGGCCCATTCCAGTCCATTTCAATTCACTGACGCCCAAAATGTCTATCTTTAATCTTGACATCTCACCAATAACCACATCCAATTTGCCCTGGCTCATAGATCTTACATTCCAGGTTCCAATGGTGTGTTGATCCTTAGAACATCGGATTCGCCGTTCACCACCAGTACCGTTGGCCACTAGCCGTCCTTTTGGCTTTGAGCTAGCTGCGTCATCACATCTGGGGCTAGTTGAACTCATCCTCTGTTCCTCCCCAGTAGCATTTTGACCATCTTCCGACCTGGGGGTCTCATCTTCTGATGGTATACCGACATATCTCTGGTTGTACTGATCCATTTAGTTTTCACGGCAAGAATACTGGGGTGGGTTGCCATTACCTTCCCCGGGGATTGCATTTAGCCTGACCTCTCTGTCATGACCTTCCCGTCTTGGGTGGCCCTTCATGGTTTAGTTCATGGCATCATTGAGGTGCTCAAGCTCCAGCACCATGGCAAGGTAACGATCCTTTGCTGAAGAAATTAAAATATAGTAATGGCTAATGACAGACAAGTGTGCTTGCTAAAATCCCCCCCCCCACCATTCTATTTGGCCTGTAAAGGTCTGATCACAGCAAACCAGTTCGCCCTCTCATGTGGCAGAGTTTATAGCTGACTTTCACCTTAAAAGGAATCCCTGAATCACAGAAAAAGAGTAAAGTGAAAAAAAGGAATATAGCAATATTTTTAGGTGACTCTACGTGACAACACTCCATCCATCATACATCGGACGAACCCTAAGAAATCAAAAGTGGCCATGTCTTCACATTGGCACATAATTCAGCAGAGAGGAATTGCAATATTAAATAAAATAAATCACAACCAATCACAGCCCTGGTCGACACACACAGAGAGAATGAAAATAAAACGATAAAATTATTCTCTCTGCCAAGAAGGACCCACAAAACCTCAAAGGTCTTTAATGGCAAGCAAACAGCAAACAAACCAACTTGTACTCCAAGTCTGACAGCTCAAATCATCAGTTGTGAAAGCTGCCAAGGTGTCAATCAAGTGGCTGCTTCAGCATTTGGTGGCCATAGGAAATGTCTCAGTGTCCATGCTTCCCATGGTCTCCCTGGGAGGGAAAAAAAAAATCACAGAGTCTAGAGAGTCTAACCAGCAGATATTGGATCACAGCATACACAGATAACAATCCAGCAATTAAATGTTTTGAGTCACTCAATTGCAGACCATTTTAAAAGATAGTTTCCCCTCCTTCTCTTTCAAAGCATTGCTCATTCTGAAAGCCCGCTCTCTCTCTCCCCACTAAAAAGTGGTCCATTGTTCAACAAGGCAATTACAAATAGACCTTACATTTTTAAATTATCATTGCTTGGCTGTATTTAATCTTATCGCTTGGAGCAGCTAGCCTGGACTTGTGTTTTACTATGGCTGTCTTCCGTTACACACAAAGATGAGAGCCAGCAAGCACAAGACGCTGATCTCTCATTTATTTATTGCTATTTCCACTTATCTCCAAGCCTGCAGCATATTATGTGCGTTGAATTCAACCAGAAAGGTATCAGATTACAACCAGTAGATCACAGAAGCCAGCCACCTCTGCTAGAATGTGAATTCTGTTCTCCTCTGTTTGGCGTATCAGCCTTTAGAACAACTCAGGAATGTGTTCGTAGGGTCCAAGAGACCTCCGTGATTCAAACAAGGTCGTTTTGGCCATGGAGTCCATTGCAGGCAGATAGTAATTCAGTGGCGCAACTTACTCCTAGCCTAGTAAAGTAAATACTTCTCTACACCCAAGATGACACTCAGTTTATGTTTTTGTCACCCTCTTCCATACCAGATGCTTCCTAATTTGAGGAAGCTTTCTTATTTGTGCAAAGCACATTGAAAAGAAGCCCATTCCAAATCCTGCAGAGCATCTAATGTAACTTCGGCAGCTGATATTGGTCATTCTAGTCCTGTATGGAGAGCTCTGGTTGGTACTGTTTTTCCAGTGTCTTAGGCACAGAGAGGTCGCATCTTCCCAGCTTAGCAGACTGAGATCCTTTGACCACAAAGAATCTGTATCTGAGGTGGATTATCATAACTGAGGTCTCCTCCTTTTGGCTGGAGATGTTGGGGATTGAACCTAAATCTTTTTCATGAAAGGTGTGGATGCTACCCTGAACAATAGTTCCTATTTTTTCAGTTTAATATTTAATTGCAGAATCAGTCATGTTCATGTAAGACATTGGTCCATCCAGCTCGGAATTCTTCCTGGTAGGGCTCGAGAAGGTCCCTTTTCCAGCAATTTATGGAGAGCATTTTCATCTGGGACCTTCTGCATGGAAAGCACCACAATTCAATATAGAACATGCGTTGAGTCTGCACTCAACTGTCTGCACTTGAGTCAACTTGAGTCTGCACTCAAGGTGCCAAACTTTGATACTCAGCATCTTCAGACAGAAATGGGAAATCTCTTGATTGAAGTCTGGAGAGCTGATGTTGATTAATGTAGATAGTATGAAATGAGATGGACCATGGCATAAAGTAACTTCTTATGGACTCAGTTTAAATTGGTCCTTTCATCAGAACCACAAGGACTGGAATCTTAGTTTGTTCAGGGGGAAAAGGGCCATAGATCAGCTGTAGGATAGCCAATTTCCTTGCCAAAGTCTGCAGGGTCAGCTCCTGGCATCTTCAGGAATTGGAAGGATCAATGGTCTGAGAGAACGAAAGCTATGATTGACAAGACTACTGCTGTTTGGCATCCCAGCCTCTACTGAGAAGGAGAGGCTCCCTCATGGATGGGATAACCTCTGGTGAGATAAGTCCACTAAACCTAAGTGACATGACTCCTGCCCTTGGATTTAAGTAGGAATAGAATGGACTGAATCCATATATCAGCCCATTGCTATTGAAAATACAGGTGGTACTAGAAAGCCATTGTCCACAAAGCGACTAAGAAATAACATGTTCTCAGCATGGAAAGAATGGTCTCGTTTCCCATTTCAGCCCAAACTGCCTGGTAATAATATTAATTTCTGTGGTCTTAGAGGCTTAACAGAGCAATTACTGTAATGCATCCACTTTTCACTGCCTTCTAAAAAAATTCTGAAGCTGGCCTCAAAGTCCTGTCAGAACTGCCATCCCTGAGAATAGCTGCAAATAACCCTTTTGCTAAATGAGCGATAGAAACAGCCCTTCCACCTGGATGCGATTCTCAGAAAAGACAAAATGGAAACATCTCAAGGACCAGAGCTCTGATTCCCAACGTGACGCACATAAAAAGTGGGCAGAGGTTCGGCTGCACCTTCGTGGTCACCAGCTTGACCTTGTTGGCTGTACCCTGTGGAGTCTCCTGCTGGAAAAGGTAAGAGAGAAATCTCTTGCGAAAGAAATGTTTCTCGTGAAAGGGAGTTACCAGTTGCCAACCCATTTTCTTTCTGCACATAAAATCCAAGGAAGTTGCAAGGGAAGAACAATTTTAACATTAGGTTAAGTTGGGGAAGTGCTTTTGCTGTAGAGAACCTTTGGAAAGAGCAACAGAATATTTGAGTGCTCTTTACAGAAAGCAAGGATCGAGTCAGGCAGTTTGGTCTGACTTTTAATACACTGGCTTGCCTCTATAACAATTAATTCTTTTTTTAAAAATCTCTAGACTCAACTCTAATTCCCAAGGTCTTCTGTTCCCAGAAAGATGACTAATTTCACCATGGTGAAACTCCCAAAATAGAAACATAAATCGACCTCTCTACAAGATCATCCACATCATCCTAGTCAACTAGTTAGCCTCTTGATTTGTATTTTTTTAATTAAAAAAACAAGACAAAATGAAGCCTTGATAGATACATTCAGAATCAAATTGGCAAGATGCTTTCGAATCATAGAGTCATGGGGCTGGAAGGGACCTGGGAGGTCTTCAATCCCCATGAGTGGATGTGGTCTAGTTCTGATCTCATGAGAACTTTAAGACTGGAGACAAGATTTTAGCAACCCATTTCTAGTGACTTTAGAGGACATTTTTCATACTTTTAGCATTTTGGTTCCTTCTGGACTTGCACTACTTTGTCTCCGACGCAGAGCAATGACCATCAGGTTGATGCTGCTGGAGAAGAGGAGCACCTAAGGATGCACAGGCGGACTATCCTAGGATGGGCATTGGAGTTCCCAAGTAGCCCATGAAAACAGTAGCTTTTTCTGATTCCCCATCCTGTATTGCTGGATACTGTGCAGCCTCAGAATATGAAGCGGTTTCATACATCAGTTGCTTCCGTGAAGAAAAACTAAAACTTGTCCTTGGAAAGATCATCCTGGGGATGATGGGGCAAATTGTCCTCCCCACCCCGACGGCCTCTGCTGCTTCCTAAATTCTACAGAAATAAAGTTGGGATTGCAGAATGCACCAATTCCACATACAAGCTATTTCTATTCTCCCCTCTCCTTTTGATTATCATAACGACAGGCTGCGAGCTCGCTCTTAATAATAACTGTTGGCAGATGCAATTCTATTTTTGTCTAATAATCTTTAACTTTTGTTTTGAAAGGATGGGGTTCTCTTTCATATTTGCCAAAAGCTCCTTTCCCTCCCCACCCCACTCGTGCTGAATAAGCTTTTTGATTTCTATATTCAAAACCCAGTCAATGCTGAAGGCTCAGCACCCACTGAACCTGAATAATTTACACCCTTACCATGTTTTAGAGCAAGATGGAGGGTGACAATCCTGGGAACTCCACACAACAAGAAACAGAGAATTGGATGAAGCCAAAGGGGGAGGGGAAGGAAAAAAAAGAGAAAGAAAAGAATAAGGAGTGCAATGAAAATAGTTGAACAGCCCATTCCAACAGCGTGGAATGTGAGTGCCCAGTGCAAATGATCAGGGTGAAAATACATGCCAGATTCTTTGATTTATACAGTAGTTTATGTCGATGGAGATTCTCAGCCATCCAGGTGGAATTGTCTGTAGGTTGAGTCATGGCAACTGGATTTCTTTCTTTTTGGCTGAAACGTTTCGCTGCTCGTCCAAGCAGCTCCTTCAGTCTGGGCCCTAACCCTAACCCTAACCCTAACCCTAACCCTAACCCTAACCCTAACCCTAACCCTAACCCTAACCCTAACCCTAACCCTAACCCTAACCCTAACCCTAACCCTAACCCTAACCCTAGCCCAGACTGAAGGAGCTGCTTGGACAAGCAGCAAAACGTTTCAGCCAAAAAGAAAGAAATCCAGTTGCCATGACTCAACCTACAGACAGATTATACAGTGGTTGTGCTTGTCATCATAAACAGTGGAAATTTTTTTATATCTATAATTTTTATTAAAACTTTAAAACAAGAAGATAAAAACGAACACAAACTAATATAAAGTAAGGAAGAAAAAGGAAAAAAGAAAGAAATGAAAGAAAAAGCAAAAAGTGCAAGAAAAGAAGAAAAGTTGAAGAAAAATAGAAAAGAAAGAAAAAAGACATAAAGAAGGGGCTTCCAATACTCTTCACTGCAGTTATAAGTAGAAATATATTTTAACCTTTCTCTCTAATGGTATATCATATTACTCTTCTCTCTATAATCTGTCCTGTCTAATCATCAAAACCATAAATCACAAGTTCATTTTTTTCGTTTTTATGCAAAAAGCCTGTAAGAGGCTTCCAGTCGCCAATAAATGTAGATAGGTGTCTTTTCTCTAATCAAAGAATTAGAGAAATTTATCCATTTCAGCCAACTCTGTCAACTTCACCAACCCTTCCTCCATGGTGGGTAGTGTCGAATCTTTCCACCTCTGGGCAAATAGTAATCTCACTGCAGTAATCCTATACTGAAATAATGTTATGGCCCAACCCCTACATAGGTCTGGCTCCCCAATGACTTCCTTTCTAGGTAAGATGGGAGACGGAGAAAAAGGACTGAGCCTGTGGTAGCCACAGAGGACACAGGAAGGAAAGGCAAAGGAGATGGTGCCAGATGTTGCTGAAGGAACTAGTGGAGGTCATGGAGAGAAAGGAAGCAGCGAGGTAGCCTTAGTGAGGGACTCAAGGACCGTTAGTCTTTGGGCCAGGGCCACCACAAATCTGGCCACGCCCATGATTGCTAATTTCAAAATTTTCGAAAGTGGGCAAAGAAGTTGGCAACATTTTGCTACCTGACCATAGAATCTTTCCTTCAGTTCCTCCTTTTACTGGGAGATGATGGAAAGCAAGAATGACTTGGAAAAATGGAGAACCATGTTCGTCTACGATAGCCGAAAAAAATCAGGAGTCCCCTCCACAGCCTCATCCCATTTAAACCCTACATTGGTCTAGCCCACTGTGCATCTGAGGATGGGAGCTGCAGCCTCCTTATAACATTTGCTGTTTGCAAAAGGAGCTGTCAGAATCCTTCTGGAAGAATGGGAAATCATGCAAATGTTGCAAAACCTCTCCATCAGGCATTACTCAAAAGAGGAAAGAGAAGGAATGTTGTATGAAGGCTAGATACTTGGCATCGGTAGAATATGCCACTCAGAAAAAGAAAAAAAGGAAAAACAGTATACAGAGCCCCATGTTTTGGGGGTAGCCAAAGCAAGTCTCCAAGGGAGAGGGAACCAATTTGCTGAAAATAAGGCCAAGGAACAGATTGTTGACAGGCGATGAATGCTCACTGTTATGTTCTTTTATTGCACATCTTAATTTCTATATACAATATTTCATCCTTTCTGCCTAGAAGGTATAATTTCATTTTTTTCAGGGAATGAGGCCGGAAAAAAAAATCAATACCTCCGTTCCTCTCTTAGGAGCTACATGTCTCTGATAAATAAGCTGGTGAGACGTCTCCAGAAGTTTGCACCCTGCGTATTCATTTGTTTTCCAGAAGGTGTATTTGTCACCGTCTGGTGGTGGCAGGCGGCATCTGTGTTTTCAGGGGTGTCTGCAGAGTATGGTGGGAAAAAACTCAAGATGGTGGCCACCATGAAATTCCCATTTCTGTATGTGTGTTGCGAGTTATTATTTTGCCCCCTTTTCTGCAATTTCAATCTCCGTTCAATCTTTCTTAGAGTAGATTTTTCTTGTTTATTTAATGCAGGAGTTTGGACCTTTAAGCACAGGAGTGGGGTTGGGAATTCATATTGGAAGGAAGCAAGAAACGTGAGGGAGGAGCAGAAAATTTTACCTTCTTCAGAGTTAGCAAACAGTACAGACAAGCTTGCAGATTGTTTTCTTTTTGCCTGTGAGCAGGAAGACCAGAAATTTGATTTTCAGGAAATGGAACAGAATAGAAACAACACGGGACTTTGTTCTTATATATGGTAACAGCAGCAAGACTTTTATATGCACAAAGATGCACAAATTCCCACCAGGGAAGAATGGAGGGTGAAATTAATGGAACTGGTGCAACTGGCTAAATTGACAGCACTGTTAAGGGAAAATACCCTGACTGGATTTGTTTCTACCTGGAAACCCCTTTTGGATTACTTGCTGGTAATGGGGGGAAAAATGAAGTTTTGATTTTGGGTTTTGTTGATTAAATTGTATGTTTTTATAGAAATAAAGTTAGCAAAAGTGTATCTAATGGTAGGAGAATACATTTGTATAATGAGCATTTACATATACTGGAGAAGTCGGAAGTCACCTTCTCTCTATATTTTCATTCTATTTTTGCACTTTCTTCGTTTTTCTTTAGTTTTATATTCCAGCCTTTCTATATTTTGTATTCTAACTTTACTTTGAAAAGCTAATAAAGTTTTCATAATAATTAAAAAAAGGAAACGGAAAAGAGCGAACCTGCTTATATGAATCATGCGTCCCACCGGCATATTTTTCTGTTAGCTAGAGGGCTTTAGTAGTTCTCATGACCTACTTCACCACGTTTTAATGAGGCCGATCTCTCCAGCTACATACCAGCTACCCTTTTGTAATTCTCTTACCACAGCCCTTCCTTATCTCCCTGGGCAAAGAATCCTTTAGAAAGTTACACGTGTCTTTAGCATTTTCATTTAACCTTCCCATTGTTTTTCCAATACTACAATCTCCTTTTTTTCCTGGAAAGGCCACCCAGAACTATACACTGACTTTAACTAGGGCTTTAGGACTGTCCTTTCTGCGCAAACTCTCCCCCTCATTTATGCATCTTTCCAGTAGCTCAGGCAACGCAGCCTTCCATTTTCCACTTCCTTGTGTTTTTGCAGAGTACAGAGATGGCCTGGAAGAAAACATGTGGCAGCCCTTAGTAAAACATGAACTTAGCCCAGGAAAGAAAGAAAGGTGAGAAAGAAACTCAAGATCTCCCTGCCTTGATTCTCTTTTGTATAAGAAAGAGGGAAAGAGAAATACTGTCCGGCTTTCAATATTCTGTTATTTTAGCTCATATTAATAAAGTAGAGTTTTGTGATGGCTGCTTTCTGGCCTACTTGAAAGGGATAATAGTTTTCAATTTGCTTCTCCCACCCTTTTTCTTTCCAGAAAACAAGGCCATTAAGAAGAAGCAGAATGGAATAGCAGCAGAAAATCTTTGGACTGGTAATGCTAGAAGCTCTTTATCTGAAAGCATCAAAAACATGGCTACAAGAACATTATTCTTGAGGGTTATGACATCACTCTCCTGGATTAACAGGTAAAAGAGACATTTATCTTTCTGGAAGAATATTCACCTGTTCATTTCTGCCTGGAATTTTGCAAAATATGGACGCTTTTTAGTAACAATCAATAATTGGCCTCCTTTCGCCATTATTTCAAATTGTATTTTCACATATTTGAGTTGCCTGCTCAATATAAACTTGGAGGTATGCCCAAAGACATTGTCACCCTTGGGGCTTTCCAAAAATAAAATTAATTGTGAAAAAGCAGCTTTTTAAAAAAAATCCAAACCTAGGGAAAGAGCTAGAAAATGAATATGAAAAAGCTGATCGCGTCTGAAGAAGTGGTCTTGGGCCATAAAATCATGGTATGCCACAGAAAAGAGACGCCACACACCCAATTGACTAACGAAAATACTTTGGGATAAAAGAAGAACTAATCATTAGTTAATACCACCCAACATTTAGTTATTAGAAAACAATCTCAAGGAAGCTGAACTACTCCTGCTGAAGTAGTGCCTGTTTCAACTCAAAACACTACCTTTGATTTATGCAATCTTTTATACGACACTCAAATTGTCACATTACACTGCATTTCTCTTCCATAGCGCCTGCCCTCTGGAACATCCTCCCTCCAGAAATTAGGATGGCCCTGACTCTGCTGGCCTTTCGTAAGGCTGTGAAGACCTGGCTTTGTGCCCAGGCCTGGGGCCTCGAGCGTGTGGATGGTTCCTTCTCTTGGCTGTATTAACACCCATACATTGCTCACTTGGCAGCCATGTATATTTGTTTTATATTTTAACTGTTTTAATTGTAATTGTTTTAACTGTTTTATGGTTTTATTGTTGTAAGCCGCCCAGAGTCACTCACTGAGATGGGCGGCTATAGAAATCAAATAAATAAATAAAATAAAATAAAATTTTGGAAACAGAAAAGCCAGGATACAAATCCAGGGGTGTCTCTTTCCATTTTTAGGAGCTGGTCTTGACTGCTCACCCCAACCCTAACCTTTGCAGATGCCGCTGGTGACGTGCTTCCCCCAATCAGGTTTCCCTGCTTGAAAACATTGCTTCCAGCCCCCAAAGGAAGGAATGGGGACTTCCATGAGCTACCTGTTTCATTTTACTTTTCAGTTTTTTAGCCATGGGGGATGCCACAGGGGTTTTCAGAGGCCAAGGGATGAGGTTGCTGGTCCTTGATGAGAAGGATTGCAGCTTTGAGGGCCTCCTCAGGATAGGAAAGGCAAATGTAGCACTTTTTAAAATCCTTTAACAATCATGTTTTTAAAAAGCCTGCGTTCTTCCCTGTAATTAGGATACTTAAGCCATGACAAGCTTCGCAGTAGGAAGAAACACTTCCATCTTCAGCTCGCAGCCGCAGCACAACGTCAGCCCAAACAGCCAAGCTAAGGCTTTGTGCTAATTACTTCTTTTATAAGCAAAGCTCAACAAATGAACCTTGTTGGCCCCAGCTTGCAGAGGCAGGCCCCAGGATCTAGCAAGGGATTAGACTGCCCGGCTGCCTTCCCTCGAGAGTTATGAGCTCAGCACCAAGGGAACAAGACCTCACCTCCCTTCTCCACCAGTGGCATTGGGAATTGGTAGAGGTTAAGGCAGCTTTGAAAGATAACCTCCCCACACTGTTTGCCTGGCTCTTAATTAAAGCTCTGCACTCAAGTTGAAAGGGCTTAAATCACTGACCAGTGGCAGCAGAGCCTCAGCCACCGATTGGGTAGGATAGTCTAACGTCATGGCAGGGAGAAGGCAGGCCCAGCAGGTCATTGGCTGAAATATTCAGAAACTAGGTGAAGAGCTGTCAAAATATTCACCCAACTGCTTTAGTTTGGCACTTGACTGTTGCTGATGTCTTAAAATCTTTCCCAGCTGCTTTCTTATTTCTCAGCCTGAACACTGAGGAGGAGGAGGAGGAGGAGGAGGAAGTATTGCGCAACGTTCAAGACCTCACCATGAAAAGTAACTTCTCATTGAACAATCTGCCCTAAGCAAAAGCAGAGGAGGACTCCTAGATCCATGAAATATGATTTTCCCCTCCATCCAAAGTAGGTTTCTTCCACCTTCTGAGAATCAGGGGTAAATTACAACGATATTATTGGAAAAACACTGACTTCAGCTGTCTGATTTTTGTCCGTGCTTTGCTGCAATGCCGTCGCTCCCTGTGGAGGATCACAATGAAAATTTGCCAGAACAATTCTGCAGGTTGTCCCCAAACTGCCAACTTGCTACAAAGAGAATGGCTGCACGTTAAGTCACTGTTGGTCCAGCTCCTTTAGACAGAGGATCTCCAGCTTCTCTGACCAAGGTTGGTCTTTCCATGAGGCTGTGTGAGTCTTTCGAAAGAGATGTTTTGCAATGCATGGAAGCTAAGCAGGACGGCCAGCAGCAGCTCAGGAAGCAGCTTCAGGAATGTGCAAAAAGATGCTGCTTTGGAGAGAAGTGCCTTGTTCTTCTGAATCTCAGGAAGCATCTCATTTGAAGGATTGGGCTGCCTTAAATGTCTCACCCCGTGCAACCTGTTCCCTTTGATTGGCCATGCCAGGGCACAGACGTAGGAACTTTCAAATGCAAAGGAGGTGCTTAGCCAAGGGGATCAGGCACTGTTCTGACAGCCTAGGATTCACAGTTTCCTTCCCCTTATCACAAGGTTATGAGATTAGAAAGAAAAGCTGAGCTGTAGAAATGATAAAATCCTACCCATTTTTAGTAGTACACAAAACCAAAACTGTGTCCAAATCATAGAATAGGCTCAACCCACCTAACCATCACATCCCTCTCTAATAATCAAAACTTCACCCCTCTCAAACACACTTGCTGATTGTATAAACACAGCCCAAGGAAATGCCAGAATGAACACATAAAAATATATAAGACACCCATTGATTTTTTTTTCACTCATTAATTTAACCAATTCACGCAATTCTAAATTCTCTGGAGTTCTTTCTCCCCCACAAGAAAATAATTGCTTCTAGCTACAAAAGCTTCTATGACAGGGGATGATCCTAGAGAAATAATGATAGATGAAAAATCTTCTATGAATTGCAAGACTTTTTATGTAAGAATATAGATGTCCCCTACACACGTACAGACAAGAGATGTCTCTGAAATCTAATTAGTATACATAACATGTCAGCACCAAACACATCTAAAAAAATAAATGATAGGGCTGTTTTAATCAGCATATTGCTTAAAATCTTTAATTAACTGCACAGTGAAAGATGCCAGCTTCCAAGCACCCAAAGAAAAGGGCAAAAGTAAGCAGCAAGGGTGACAATCAATTTGGAGGCACATCATTTTTATATATTTTAAGGGGATAATTGGTCGGCAGACACACCGATTCATTCACTCGTTACGTTTCAAAGGACTGAAATAGCAGAAATGAAGCAGATCAAGAAGAAGACAGAAATACAAAAGGTGTTTGTGTCTGTGTGTGTGGGGTGTAGAATCCTGTATTTGGAAAGTTGAGCCATTTGGAAAGTTGAGCCATCGGTCCATAAGGAAGAGAAGTTTCTTTTAATCATATCCCAGTATGCATTTTGCTACAGCAATGACCTTTTGGAGAATTGGCACCAGATTTCTTTAGCTCAGAGGATTGGACCAGTTCCTGGAGGTTGTGGGGAACCATGGTTATTAGCAATGATGGCAGTGTGATTGCTTCTGAAGACCATCTTCTGGGAGACTCATGGCCTTCCTTATGCAACTAGTTGGTCCAGGGTTTCTCAGCCAGGGTTCCATGGAGCCCTAGGGTTCCACAAAAGGTCACTAGGGGTTTCCTGGGAGATCTCAATTTATTTAAAAGATTATTTCAAATTCAGGCAACTTCACATTAAAGAGGTATGTTCCATTCTTTATTTTCAGTTGAAGAACACTGTTAATGCCTATATACAGGCCTACCCATGAAACGAATATAATAATTTTGTAACTTCTGCCCTATATTTGAGCCTGAATGTGTAGGGTTTCCCCAACTCCTAGATGGGCCAGGGGTCCAATCCAACCCATCATGGCTTATGTACTTCAGGTATAATAAGATCCCCGTGAAGGCACCAGGAAGGCCCTCACTACTACTCATTTTTCGGGGAGGAGGTTTTAAGGCATAGGCTGTTCCATCAAATGCAGTTCAAAAGGATGAATCACAACATGCTACCTCTATAAATACATTGCCAATGAAGAGGGGGGGAAATGCTAGAGAATGGCCATGACTCCCACCAACTTCAAAAGGAATTTTGAATGAACTGAATTTCAACTGCAGTGGGGGAAGTGTCTGTTCTCACTGCCTACAATGCTTGATATTAAAATGCTGGCCAAGAGGGCTATCGAGAGGTTAGATTCAAAGACAATTGACTGAATCTCCATCTTTTGACAAAGAGATGTCCCACAGGGTTGTACAATAATGATGGGTAAAAGATGTTACCCACCCTTGGATTAGGGAGTTGGACTAGGACCAGCAAGATCCTGGTCCAAGTCTACAGTTAGTCATGAAAACGTGGTGACTTTCAGTGGAGATACCCAACCGATTACACAGAGTTGTTGAAAAGATAAAAAGGAAGAGACTAATTCACATATCACCTTGACCGCTTGGAGGAAAAGCAAGGTATAAATAAATGAAATAAATCAATATACCCAATGAACGCATTTTTAAAAAAATAGGAGTGAAACTTGAGATACATCTGGTTGAACTCAGAGGGGCTTCTGAAGAAACATGCATGCTGAGCTCATACAGTCTCACTACAGAGAAACAGGGGATTATATGATCTGGTAGGTTATTATGCATACCTTTATTTTATACCAAGTTGTTGTTATGTTAATCACAACAATATTAGCTGTGTCACAGTCCTTGGTTTTGTCAACAAGGAAACTGATTTAATGCCATCCCTCTTTTCTGCCAAGCAAATGCATCAAAACTCTAGAACACTGCTAGCTGATTATTTTTCAAACAGCTCTTTGGCATTTATATCCACACTTGGTAAAAACCTTTTGAAAGATGACACAGCCCAGCCAAGAAGTGCAATTTCATGGTCAAATGCAACTTTACTTTGCATCTGGTTGTTTTAGATAAAAATAGAACTGGAATGGGAAACAGATGCAAATGATTTGATTAAAACTCATTTGACAAGGAAATTATTATAAAATCCAGATCTAACGGTTTCTGGCTCTCTATGAATTAAAAAAGATATCATACTTGGCAAAGTCCATTGCTGCAGATGGTCACGTTCCTCCTGCCCAACCCAACAGCTTTAATCTCATATTCTAGGCTCATCCTTCAATGTTGAAGACAAGTGATAGAATGACTTACTTAAATCCTCTTTACAGTCAAATCTGATAAAAGTATTTTCAGTATTTATGATCTTTTGTATGCAGTTTCTTATCACTAAGACAGTTGAAGTCCCTAGATTTTACTTCTGAATAGACATGTACAAGCTTGCATGCTTAAAGCTTTGAAGAGCTTCACTGCTAGCCTCTTAGCATGGGTGGGGCAAGGAGAAAGTGACATCATGGGCATAAGGACATCAAAGAGCCCATGATGCAAATTAATTTGCACCAGCCTGCTACAAATTATGTGTGTCATCTATGCAGTGACTTCATGAAACACATCCATGTGGATTCTACCAGACATCTATCATGTTTATAGCAATGCATTATTGCAATAAATTCAGCTTCTAGCTTTAATTATGAGCTCCCTGCTTAAAACCTTGTGTTGCCCTCTTCTTAATGCAAATGATTTTCTCCAAACTATACATTCAGGGCTGACAAGGAGTTCTGCTGAAAATATATCCATGGTGCTTGGCTGTAATGAAGGTCATGGCAGTTGTCCATACCTAATCCATCTCACGTACCACAACTGCACACTGGTGGCTAACCAGGACCACATTACTTTGGAAGCCAAATATTTTTGTTTGGGTTGTGATGAGACAAGTGGGGCAGGGTGACCTGTGAAGCCGAATCAGAAGTGGTGTGGGATGGAGAGTGGAGAACCGTTATCCTGATGAGAGAGCGGAATGGGATTCAAAGGGTGCGAGTTTATTTTTGGAAGGAAAAAAACACAGAGGCTCTGACAGGTTCATGACCCTGGTTAGAACTGACAGAGCAATATGGCTGCATCTATTAATATTAATATAGAATGTCCAGACTTGTCTTAGGCATGTCTTCTCCTTGGATTTTCATCTGCTTTGAATGTGGAGTGGGTTGCCATTGTGCATGAATTGTGTAATTAGCACCAGTTATTATTCAAACAAGTGAGCAGGGTGCAAAACTGTGACCACCAGAGGTCACACAGTGGAAACATCCCTTCTTTCTCTTCCGAGACAGAGCAAACTGGGAAATGCTTCTGAAAGCAGACAACAGCGAATGCTCTATCCAGATTAAACTCTTTGCACATAGTTCCCCCTGAAATCGAAGGGAGCACGCGGCCAAGTTTTCTCATCAATGTATTCACGTATAAAGGGCAAGCTGTGGTTTGTTTTAACGGTAGCTTTATTCAGGAAGCCACACCTGGCTGGGACTCACACAACACGCGATGACAAACCCAAAGAAGCCGTCTGATGGCTTCACACAATGCGCAAAGCCAGTCTTTGATTTCAGAGGGAACAAGATTTCGATCTAGACCTGTGTATCCCGATCTGCCTCTATCACAGTTGTGCTGAGATTTCAGCTTCCACAACTGTGATTTTAGGAATTGCATCTGGTGGGCACACACTAGGGGAGGCTGTTGTGGCTATAGCACAATGTTGCCAACAAATCCAGGTCCTTCTCTAGTCGTGTCTTCTCTTCTTGGCCTTCGTTGAGAACTATAGTAGATAGAGAGCCAGTGTGGTGTTGTGGTTTAGGCATCAGGCTAGAAACTGGGAGACCGTGAGTTCTAGTCCCACCTTGGGCACGAAGCCAGCTGGGAGACCTTGGCCAGTCACTTTCTCTGAGCCCTCATAAAGAGGCAATGGCAAACCACTTCTGAAAAACCTTGCCAAGAAAACTGCAGGGACTTGTCCAGGCAGTCTCTGAGAATCGGACATGATTGAATGGATTAAAAAAAAAAAATAGATAGAGCAACCTTCTCAAGCATGATGCCTGCCAGGTGTCTTGGACTATAATTCCCATCTCCCCCAAAGTAGGCTTAATGGGGCAATGGGAATTGTAGCCCAGTGCACCAAGAGAGGTGGCTTACAAATGGGGAAAGTCCTATCCAGGGTAGCCCAAACAAACTGAACAATACTTGAATCCAGATATGCTCAAACTCCATCTCTCTCCCACCCAAGTGGTTGCCGGAGTCATGGATCTCCCACCAGGGGCTTCCCACATCCAGCAAGTCCTTGCGCTTTACTCAGAACAGGATGAGTAACCAGTGGTGTTCCAAATATTGCTGAACTAGTCCCCCCATTCATCCCCTGCCCAGAGTCTGGTGGAAACTGAAATCCAGCAAAATCTGGAATCCTGCAGGCTGTAAAGAGCATGGCAGCTTAATGGCTTTGCAGCTCTCCTCAATAGTCCAGGCTAAATTGACAAGATTCTATCAGCATCCTTCTCTCTTTGGCAAAGGAAAAGATGTAGAAAATGCTAAGCTGCTTGTTTGTCCCCCTTTGTTTTCTTTTCCTTTTGTGTGGCTTGTGGGTGGGGTCGGGTAGGTGAATGGATTGTGGTTTTTGCAGGGCCTGCAACAGCTTGGGATGACACACTTTCTGTGCCTTATTCTCATAATTTCAAGTCTTCAGAAGCGATGGCAATTAAAGGTTGCCTTCAGACTGCTTCTGAGGGTTTGGGGAATGAAAGCTGTGGGGGCATGGAAGTGCCCTACGTCATCAGTTGTCTAACATCATCAGAACCTTAGCATCATGAGCCATTCTCATGGGGTATGGGGCACACTACACAAGCCTGTGCTACTTCAACCAATGTATCAGGAAGATATTTTTGCTCTACTGGAATTCTTTGCATGCCTCCACTGGAATTGCCTCCGGGCCCCCAGAAATCGAGATACCCACTTTTGGCCTCCTTAAAGTGCAGTTTACTCCGCTCCCTCCTCAAAATAGGTCATACTTCTAGCCATGTTGGAAATCAAGTAAAGCAATGATAACTTGCACTCATTTTTAAAAAGGGTGGTGGTGGTGGTGGTGGGGAGGTATGGTAGGAAGAAGAACCAACAGAAATGGTGACCAGATGGCCTGCCTCCTTTGCAGCCTGTAGACTCCCCCTCCATAAATTGACAATGTGTGCTTATCACTATGCTACATTCCTACCTGTCAAGTCTGATGCTGAAAGAATACAGCCAAGTTACAAAGATCTTTAAAACATCCATCTCTTCTGCGGCTACCCCATATTGACCCCAATTCACTGTTGGATTGCAAGACAGACTGTGTAAAAACACACACACACACACACAAACAAAACCCCACTGCCCGACTCTTTCCTTTTTCAAACAAGGCTGTATAATCAGGTTTTCAAAATGCTGATTAGGATATTATAATTACTGTTGCTTGGCCCAAACACTTTTGCAGGCCTGCAAAGCTGCAGAAGTGTTCTGCTAAAATGTCTTGCAGCTCCCCCAAGGCTAACAAGTTTATTATAACAGGACGTTTTGTGGATTTCTGTCCATTCCATCTATCCTCAGTTAGAAGTATTTTTAGACCCCTGGCAGGGTGGAGGACAGAAACAACTTAGGTTGGAGGGAAATTAAGTGCAAAAGGTACAGATAGTGATAATTACTTTTTAAACAGTGGCAATTCGCAATAGAGTTGCTGGGTGTGACAAAAACATACGTTGTTGAACTGATTAATACCTGCAATATTGGGGAAAGTAATCTTATCAGGCATACATTTAATCTTTTGTAATGCAGGTGTCTGGGTAATGGGTATCCTTTTTTCAAAAAATGGCACACAGAGAAGGGAAGGACAAGTTTTTAAATTTAAGGTTAAAAGGGAAGGTTCATTACCGATACTATTTTTCTATTCACTGTAATTCCTAGGGCCAGGACCACTTCACTAGGGTTTTACTTTTTCTCTGAAAAAGTTTGCTCTCTCTTAACACACCAACCTTTCCTTAGAAAAAAAGTCCTGAAACTTCCCTTAGTTTGAAAAATAATTAACTCTGCTGAGGGCATCATGGAAGGCAAGGAACATGTTCTAAGTTCAGAACATTTTAAAAAAAATTTAAAGGTGTGAAGCATTTTCTAAATCATTCAGAAAAGATGTCTCTAAGGATACCGAAGCAAGAATGCAGCACTGTGTGCAATCCTTCCCCTAGGGCTGCATGGAAACTTGCAAAGGGCAACCACACAATTTTAGGAAAAAGAGGCAGCTGCTTTAAAGAGCTGCAGGCAGATGAGATGTTCCTGATCCTGCATGCTCCAAAACACCTTTTGGAATGGAATCAATTCCAGGGCAAAATATCAACATCAATTGGATTTTCACCACCTAACACGGGATGACCAGTTCACATACCACTGGGACATCCCTAGATCATGGGAAGAGAAAGGAGAGAAAACCATCTTTTCTAAAGTCCATTCCTGAGGTCTCTGAGGAGGAAGCCCAAAGGTTTTTTCTGTACTATTTAAAACATTTCATAGTTCCCTTGTCCACCATTCCAGGTTCAACGTTTTTTCTCCCTTTTTCCTAAATATTGTGGAAATGCTGCAGCAAGGGCAGGTCCCAAACGGTTCCCATTTTGCAGGCATACAGAATGAGGATAAGGAATCCATCCAATTCTACACCCATCCATAGATAAATCGTTCTGCTGCGTTTGATGGATCCTACCCCAAGTACTTCCAAGCATCTTACGCTATAGGGCTGTTTCTCATGACAAATATGAATCAGCCAGTAGCTGCTTTATCCTAGTCTAGAACTTTTCGATTTCATGATGAAATTCCAGGAGTCTCTACTCATTTCCCTATCATCACCATCTTTTCACCACCAAAGCTGTCCAATTCAGTTTTTCAAATACAAGATGTTTGGCAGAGGAGATCCCTGGGAAATACAATTTCCCAAGATTCCTAGGAAGGTAATTTAATTTAATAGGCTCCCAGCAGCCAAATTACTGTCGCAGCTAAATGAATGCTGTTCGGCATTGCCATCCAGTAACGAAAATTTAGCCTGGGGTGGGAGAGATTTGTTCTGCCTGTTTGCAAAGCGATGCCTGCAGAATTCAGTATGTTCCAGATAACACCAGTAACATTAGACCAGTGTTTCTCAACCCTGGCAACTTGAAGACGTGTGGACTTCAGCTCCCAGAATTCCCCAGCAAGCTGGCTGGGGAATTCTGGGAGCTGAAGTCCACACGTCTTCAAGTTGCCAAGGTTGAGAAGCACTGCGTTAGGTAGAAGTTGGAGTCTGGCATGGTCCTGGACTTTATAAATGAACAAACCTGGACTTGCTCTTTAAGTCAGCTCATGTAGACTAGCCTGTTTTATGTCAAATCCAAGGAAACATTATCTAGCACTTATATCAATCAACGAGTATCTTCGTGAATAGGCAATGACAGGCAGGAAAGCATTCAAACCTTGTGTTTTTCCATGGCAAATCTGTTCACACACTATCAGTTGGATGGTAGCCAAGCCTACCACGTATTTCTGGCAGGAGGTTTACTATCTCTGCACAGCTTGGTGCCTTTTAAATATTGTTGTCCTGGTTTTTTTTTAATCAGGGCATTCATTCTAAACTTTGTTTTGAAGGACAAGATGTGGGATCGTGGAGGTGGCTCACAGTGGATTCACACCATCCAAACAAGTGGAAGCAAGTATTTTTCCTATTTTTCTTCTGGATTTGGGGTATTAGGTTTGTTTTTTTACTTTTAAAACTTCATTCAGCTTATTTGAGGTATACAACAGTCTTTAGCTGTTTCTTCCTAATTGGGGGCAATGGTGCCTCCCAGATTTAGCAGTGCCATTGAATGCAGGCACAAGATTTGTGGAATATCATTTGCAGACCCCTGTTTTAGGCAAACGAGAGCACTTGAAGTTTTCTGAAAGGCCATAACAAATGTCCTGTCAGGAATCTGTAATTTGTATATGCATGTTCCTCACCCATTCAGGTTCCAAGGTTCAACCCTAGAATCCCTACAAAAACTGTTGCTGAAATGTTAACATTAAGGCAACATTTGAGGACAATTCTCCTGTCAAATGGGAAATAATCACAGTCATTACTTGCTGTGCATTTAATTTATTTTTGTTTAAAACAAATATAGCTATGATGGCAGCTTCACGTTTTTGTTCCTGGTTTCATTTACTGCCTGGACAGCACCTTCTAGCACATCACTTCAAAGGCAAAGTGCAATCTTTGGCCCAAAGAAAGTTGTGCAGAATTGATCTAAGCTTTCTCAACCTCAGCAACTTTCAGATGGGTGGATTTCAACTCCCAGAATCCCCCAGCCAGCCTCTGAAGTCCACCCATCTGAAAGTTGCTGAGGTTGAGAAACACCGATCTAAGCAAAAAAATAACTCTCAAGGCACAGTGATCCCTATACAGGGTTACTCCAAGATTTTCAGGGAAGATGCTAGAATAAAAACACAGCCGGTTGGGATTTGTCAAGGAGCTTATCTTTATGGGGACCTTCAGACCAATCTTTTTGCCCACAGTCACAGATTTTTTTAATATTATATTTTTACCGAGAGGGTCCAGAAGATGTCAACATTTTCCACTTGGAATTCTTTTATCTTTTCCGTGCTTCTGCCATGTATTAAACACATCGTGAGGAAGAAAACCCCAAATAACTTGCTGTGCAATGTCCATCCACATGGACATTGTTCAGGTGGGTCGGGACCATTCGGGAGCTTCTGTTTAGAAGCACAATGCTTTCTGGAATCAAATCAAATCTTTATTATGGTCATAGACCAGCATAAGGAGGGCGGGGTGCAGTCAATTAAAAAGCATAGAAGATACATCGGGGTCTAAAACTAAAAAATATGGAAAGCTAGAAGACATGAAAAATATATTAGAAGAGAAAATAGAAATGCTTTCTGGATTTTCCAAAATAAATCATGGCATGATGTTCCAAAGGCATCCGTTCAGCCCCGCCAAATCCCGTGTGAGTGCGAAAAAAGTGGTTTTACTCATCTGATGACAGAGCAGCCCAAATCCATGCCCAGACAACAAACCATCAAGTTCCTTAAGTGACCGCCAGCTGCCTGCCTTGTTTTTTTACGTGACTTTAACAGGGATGGATTTTTCAACTCCTTCTATTGCCCAGCATGAAAAACGAGCGGGGACCAGAACGACGATAGAACCAGAAAGGCAAAGGATGGGCAGAACTGCTACACGAGGATCACCGCCTTCCTTCATTAGCCTCCAGTGAGACCATAAACACCCCAGAACTGAGTCTGGAAATGGCTGGAACAAGCCACATGCCTGCCATGAATGCATCTCAGGAACAAAAGAAGTTAAAGCACGGATCGGTTACCCAAGGATGACGTGAGCTGAGGCCAAACCAGTGTCTGCAAATCAAAATTGCCCTCTTGGAACATAATATTTATTCCAAAAATAAAAAAGGCACATGGGAGAAGGCATCTGAAGGAGCTTCTCGCACACGTGCAAGGAACTCGCTCAAACGGTACAGACCCAGGAGGAGGAATAGCCAAGTATTGTCACCACCCAGGTTTATGCTAAACTCACACCCTCCCCACCCACTGTATTTGCCTTTGTTTAACCAAAGCAGAAACTTTGTCATTGAAAAGATGGCTCCTATGAAGCCCACGACCACCATAGAAGGACCGAAACCCACTGTTGTTACTGTTTAGCAGGGTCCACGACTGAAGCGGCCATTCTAGTGGCCAAGCACACTTGAGTCCTCCTGGCATCCTGGTGTTGCTGGGAACGATGAGAGTTTTGATCTTGGTGGTTGCCAGGCTGAAGAATGGCTAATGCAGGGGGAACAAAGCAATTTAATCCCACCCCACGCCTCGGTTTTCAACACAATTGTGTTTATATCACAAAGCATCCTTTCTTCGGCCCTGATTTATCTGGAGGGGGGGAAGCATTCACTCATCCACCCTGTCCTGTACCTGCCAAGACATTTAGGTGTATGCCGGGGATGGAGTCATCACAAAACCGACTAGGATTTATGTTGAAGATCAAACATCTAACCCAGACTCATCTTACTTTGCAGCATAATAAGTAAGGAGGGAGAAATTCTTGGGGTGCTATATTCACAGAAGTGGTGACAGTAGAAGCCTTGCGCCAACCTAGCAGATGTGGGAAGATTGTGTGGAAAGCCTCTTTTGCTGCTGTCTGCCCCCCTCCACCTTTGAAAAATGGGGGGGGGGGGAGGAACGTTCCACCATCTGGATTTTGCCTGTCCTTTTCCCCTGGACAAATCCAGAGGTAGCCAGACAGAAGCGTGAGAGTCTAGCGCCAGGGAGCTGCCACTGGGAACCATCCATTCTACAAGTCTCCCTCCTCCTCCTCCTCCTCCCCCCTTCTGTCTCCATGGCAATTGTTGCCCAGTTTATGTATTCAGAAGCAAATCAGTCCACTGCATGGGAAAATATTTGCTGGAGGGCAGAGAAGTGGGTGAGCCAGAAACCCGGGGCAAAGCATTGCGTGCCCTCTCCTTATCCAATGGGCATTATGAATCCTAGTAAGATTTTATGCCCCAGCTTTCTGCAGACACGGGCGGCGATGCAGTGCCCAGAATCTGAAGCCCACATGTTATTACAACACAGAAAACCAAGTTGCAATCTTGGGGGTGCAGCTCACAGGTTCTCCGTTCCCCGCTGGCACATCACTTCCCTATCCATTGCAGCTGGAGCAAAGGAGCCAACCTGGCCAGTCTAACTAAGGCAATCCTAAAGATTCTTCTCTATTGTTTCTCCTTGAACAGAGAGCCCATCAACTGGCCGATGGGATGGTCCATGAGCTTTGAAGATGTGTGGGTAAAGCTGCCCTTGCAAAGCTTCAGGGGAGGGTGGGAGGTGAGGTGCTTTCTAACCCTACCAGATGCCTTCAGGTGTCTAGCAGGTGGAAGCCCGACAGTCAAGAGATGCAGGAACACTTCCAACTTTGGCCAAGGGGTGCAGAATGTTCTTCGCCAAGCCTGGCTCCTGACACCAGCCCCCCCAAAACAGCATTGTCTTGTCTTTTTTTTTAAACCAGCCAGAACTCTCTTGCTCCCCCGCCCTCCCCATACACACTAGGCTACCAACCCCTCTCCGGTTCCTCCTCGCAAAGGTCCCCAAAGTGGGCTTTCATCTCTGTTCTCACACCCCCCTCCTGGTGATGGGGAAGGTCTGGACCCACAGTCGCGCAACGAGAAAGACAGCGAGTGGAACACCATGCTCTCTCACACACAAAAGGGAAGTACGGGGGAAGACACTGCAGTATTATAGGAGGTCTCTCTTTTACGGGGGTGGGGTGGGGGGTAAATAGTTTGCCCCCCCTCCCCTCTTCCCGGGGCTGGGATGGAGAGGGGCGGTGGGGGTGGAGGGAAGGAGAAGGTAGAGGAGCCGGCAAACCAAAAACGCCAAAGGCTGACGAGGAGGAGGAGGAGGAGGTGGAAAGGGGGTGGGTGGGCTGCGGGGCGATAGATGCTGATGCCCCCCATCCATTCTTTCCCTTCGTCCACCCGCAGAGGTCAGCAAGCAAGGGAAAACGCAAAGAGAAGAGGGCTGGAAGGAGCGAAAGGGCCATTTAGACAACGGAGGGTGGTGGGGACGGATGGGGAAGGGGGAGAAAGAAGGTGGGGGAAGGCTCCCCAAAGCTCAGGTCCTTACCTTTCGAAGCATCTTTTTCTTCCTTGGGCTTGATCCCCTTCCCGCTCATAGATCCCAGTCTGGTTGTAAAAATCCCCCCAGGATCCCGCGTGGCCAAGCTAACCAGATCTCCAAGAAACCAGGGAAGAGAGATGGACGGCTGGGTTCTTCCTTTCTTTCTCTGCCCCCCCTTTTTTTCTTTCTTTGTTGTGGCTCTTTTTCTTCTTTCGTAGACAAGGGGGAGGAGGGTTGAAGAGGAGGGGAATCCTAGAAGCGTGAGGGGGGAAGCGGGGAATGAATCAAGGATCCAAAAGAGACCTGACTGGCTGGTTGGCTCCTTCGGGAGCTGGTGCAGGAAAATGCGCTCAGAGCCACCACTAAAGCTTGTAGGGTTTGGGAACCGCTGCTGGGGTGGGGGGTTGGCTGGCTTCTTCCCACCCCCTCCCTTCCTAGGAAGGATGAAAGGGGGCCAAAGGAGGTTCTTCCCTGCACATCTGCAAGATTTGCTCTCCTCTTTCCCCTTCGGCTGGGAGATTTGCAAGAGACAAAAGCTGGATCTCAACCCCCCTCCTCCTCCCCCCCCCGCTTTTTTTTCCTGGCAGAAAACCTCTTTTTCTCCTCACCACCTTTCCCAGGAACCAGCAAAGAAGGAGTGGAGAACCGCCACTCTCCCACTCTAGCAAGCTGAGCTTTGGCCCACGCATCCACCCTCAAATGCTTCTGGGAGGCAAGACACACCCCTCTCTTTTGGCCCCACTCCAGCAAAAAAGGTCGGATGGTCTGGGAAGGTGGTGTGGCAGACAGCTGGCTGGAATTGCCTTGCCGGGTTTCTCCCCACCCCCCTTTTGAAAGTATAAAGAAGTGCCCCAGGAGAATGGGGGGGGGGGCGGTCTACTCCAAAGGAGGAGCCTTGTGGAGTTTCCAAATCAGGAATCTCAAGGAAGGATCAGAGGAGATGGTCAAGCTGTTCTTAGTCCTCCAAGTGAGAAAGGCAGACCTACCTGTTGGGGCCCAGAGCAAAGGGGATTATAGTCTCAAACAGGAAAGGGACTGGCTTAAGTCCTTCCTGATGCAGTCGGAGGAATGAAGGAAGAGGGACCAAGGAGCAAAAAAGACCACCAGTGACACCACCAGCTAAATAATAAATTAGCTGGACAGGTGGGAAGAGGGGAATGAAGAATGTGCATTTTTATCTTCCATCCTCCCCTCCATGGAAATAAAGAAAAGGCACAGGCACATCCGTGTAATTCCCTTGGCAGCAATATGCTATAACCTTCTTCCAGGATGTTTTTCAATGTCCTAGTCCGGAGTTGTGAGATGATCTGGTGGTTTCCCATCCAAGTACAACCAACTCAGTTTAGTTTTTTCAAATCAGCCAAGGGTAGCTAGGCACTAACACCCCGTGGATATCAACTTGAAAGATTTCCAGTTATGGTAAAGAAACTCTGTTGCGTGTTTCCCTGACTGCTCTCCAGTAACCAGTAACTTGGTGGAATGAAAAACTTCATCTTGGTCTTTCCCATTCATCCAATGGGAAAGGGACAGTTCTGATTCTCCTAAGATAAGGAGATATCCTAAATTGTTTTCAAGGGCAGGGGGTGCAATGTTTTCTGGACTGAGCGGTGTGATATGCCCTTCAACAATATGCTGGAAGCCACATTCTCAGACGGGACAGCTGATGCCAGGGGAAAAAACAACTGATTTTATTTTGCTTAATGCTTAATTAAAATTAAATATAGCTGAGAGCCAGTTCAGTCTAGTGGTTCAGGCAACGGGCTAGAAACCAGGAGACCGAGAGTTCTAGTCCTGCCTTAGGCGTGAAAGCCGGCTGGGTGACCTTGGGCCAGTCACTCTCTCTCAGCCCAACCCACCTCACAGGGTTGTTGTTGTTGTGGGGAAAATAGGAGGAGAAAGGAGTATTAGGTATGTTCGCCACCTTGAGTTATTTATAAAAATAATAAAAGGCGGGATAAAAAATAAATAAACTAAATAAATAACTCCTCTTTAGTCATGTATTTAATGGCTTTCTCCACAATTTGGAAAGATTTTGGAGGCCTCCAAAGACCACACCTGAGGCTTTGAGGGCTTCACTAAAGCTTTTGATGGTGCACCTCTGTTTCAGGGAAGGTCACCTTGTCCATCTGGGCTTTTGGGAAAGCTGCTCTGAAGCTGGGACCTGCAGTGCCTGCAAATCAGCACAGGCACATACCCCCTCATTCTCCCTTCTTCCGGTTGCAAACTTGGTTTTGCACATTAATAACACATGTCTACTTCCATATGCCAGAAATTACCTGATATGCTTCCCAGGATTTCTTCTAGATCAAGAAAGCGAGCCATAAGATTATGCCTTTCTTCAAGCTGACATTTGAAAATCTGGACCTCAGCTGTTTAGAATTGGGAGCCCAGTTTGGTTCATTACGCCTGGAGACACAACTTGAAATTTAGCCACAACTACAAACTGGCAAAACCAAGAAAGGTTTCCATTTGATAACTCTGTTGCTGATTTGTATGACATGCTACCCTGGATTAAATTGTGGAAAACATCCATTGCCTTCACGAGCAGTGTGAACCAGGCAATCACATTCCTTCAAGGATTTTGCCAAAAGATGATGGTACAGCTTTCACAATGGCACAAAAAGATGGGAGGTGGGGATTTCTCAAAAGGGATAGCAACTCTGCAGACCAAGTACCTCATCTAAGTGAACCCAACTGGAAAGGTCTTTCATGGAAGACCTCAAAAGCATCTTCAAGATGTACAGACTTCAATTCTTAGAACTCCACACTGCAGACAATTCTAGAAGTTGAAGTCCACATGTTTGGAGGAATACTGGGGAAAGCCGTGCTGAGGCCGACCATGTGCAAACTTATTCATACATTATTTTTCCAGAATACCCAACAACCACAGTCCTCTGGGTTCAAAAAGAGTGAAAGGATACAGGCTGTCCTCACTTAACGGCCACAATTGGGACCAGAATTTTGGTTGCTAAGTGAAGTGGTCATTAAGAGAATCTGCGCTGATTTTACAACCTTTTTTGTGCCAGTCGTTAAGTGAATCACTGCAGGCGTTAAGCGAACCATATGATTGTTAAGAGAATTGCACAGTTCCCCACTGATTTTGCTTGCCAGAAGCTGGCCAGGCAGGTTGAAAATGGTGATCACCTGACCATGTGACACTGCAATGGTCGTAAATGTGAACCGGTTGCCAAGTGTCCAAATCGTGATCACGTGGCCATGGGGATGCTGTGACGGTTGTAAGTGTGAGGACCAGTTGTAAGTTGTTTTTTTAGCACTGTTGTAAATCCAAACCATCACTAAATGAATGGTTGTTAAGTGAGGACTACCTGTACTACAATTATGGGGTAGACCAAATATGATGTCGCACTGGTTACAACCCCAGCAGAGGGAATAATCCCAAACACAGATGCAAATAATTAGAATCTTTCTTTCAGGGTTATTGCTTAAAAGCTTACTGGCTAAAAAGACAGATTTGCACACTTTTAAGTCAAGGAGCACCAGCTCTTTAAGAGTGTCTGATGATAAGATGACAGGTACATTCCCAGATGATGTCACTCCTCTACTGCCCAATCAGAGCTAAGGGTTTCTCAGACAGAATTTAATGAGCAGGAAATATTGTCCATCAGAATTGTCGGCTTAGTGGCAGTTAATTCACTCTTCAAAATTCACTGCAGTTGCAGGAAGATATGTTGGTAGGGCTGCCACAGACATCTGCTAGCACAAGCCTTTTCTCTGGATTGTGTCACCTTTTGAGGTGCCCCCAAATGTTCCTGTTTTTAGAAAACTGCCCTGCTATGGTTGAAGAACTAATTTAGGACATGGTCTGAATCTGGTGAACTCCAGAAGCCGGACTGCATTGTGGTGGAATCCATAATCCCCAGACAATATCGTGATGCAACCACTTTGTTGAAGCTCATAACATGCCCTGGGAAGACTCTGGGAAGTAGTTGTATCCTGGGAAGATACAACTGCTCTGACTATGAAACAGAAGCATTTTGAAAAGGTCCTCATAGGGAATTTCTGGTGAGTTTATTCATTGGTTAAATTATTTTAGCTGCTTTTCATAGCTTAGAACTCGGAGTGTATCAGGAGGAAATAGAGATGGAAGAAAACAATGAAATTGGTGAAATGGAAAAGTCTATCTAGAGATCAGTTTGGCTATGTTGATATATTTTTTTAAGGTACAGGTAATAAGTACTTATAAAAGACATAAGCATTCCCTACAGTATAAGCACTCCCATTCACCTTGTTAAAGCCTCCCTCACCTATGGAACAGGAACTTACTATTGGGGGAAATTAGGTTTACTATAAAGATGAAACAGGAACCAACTAATTATCCAGCTTAAGCTGGCTTGGCTGAGAATTCTTAAGAGTTGCAGTCCAAACTCATTGGAATGGGGAAAGGTATCTTAAACTGTATCAAATGCAATGATCTAAAATAGGGATATCCTTGCGGTGGGAAATCCCTACAGCACTTCTCTATTTGCCTAAATATAATTGAGAAAGACTTTCTTGAGTGATCCAGAGAGAAAGGATGAATGGTACAGACTTGATTCGACTGCTGTTCCTTTTTAGATTTTCACTGCTGTATATATTAAGGGTGGCTTTGTATAGTTTTATGACTGGCAGTGACTGATTACATTACCAGTGCAGATATTTTGTGATGCATCTTCTGCACATGTCACTATGAATACTTTTGGAAGAAAAATAATGTAAAAATAATGACAGAGAATTAAATGGCCCTTTTATTCTTTACTCAAGTCACCAATGACTTCACTCTTCCCTGTAGAGCCTGTTTTCCTTCCTTCCTTCCTCCCCCACTTTTCAAAACACCATGTTGACTCTGGGTCCAGGTTGCCTTAACATTGGCTGCAATTCAACTGTCTTGTGATCTAAATAATCATACTGAGTTTCAAGAAGAGACATTATACCCTGTAAGTTATACAGGAATGAAGAGGCAAGAGTTTGCACCACTCCACTTACTATGGCGAAGTATTTCCCTTAATCAGTTTTTCCCTGACATTTCAGTATCTGAATGTGGCTAAGCAGTTTTTTGTCCATGAGGACCTGTTGAATCATTTGGTTCCCAGCAGAGATGCATTGAGAGAAAAGATATCAACCCAAAGAACTAAATCTTCATTTAGCAGTCGGAACTCTGGATAATCATAGGCTGCCCAGGGCTGTTGTGAGGATAAAATTAGCTGGAGGGAAACCTGAGAGGGAAGGGAGTTTAAAAATATAAGAAAACAAGCATGTAGTTATGGTTTTAAGCTTAATTTACTCTTCAAAGGATATAGGACAGCCAAGTTGGATCTTTCTTGCTTAACTGGCAATTTCAAATCTCCAGTGTAGAAAGATCGCAGGAAATGTTTCTGGAAGTATTTATATTTTCAAGATGTTGGGGAGAAATTCTCAAAATCCAGGCAAAAGGCATCAAGAAACAGGACTTTGGTTGACTCAGCAAACTCTCATCTGCTCATTGCTGGCTGTTCTCCACCTTTGCAGAGATTTCCAATTTGGTCATGTATTATTTTTAATGCCTGAGTGGGTTATTGTTGACAAACACAGTAGGACTATGGCTGTTCACTTGGGAGAACTGAGGAACAAGGGAAGTTAAATATTTGTGAGAAAGAACTAAAGAAGATGGGTTGGTGCTCCTTCCTTTCTAAAGAAAAGTGTCGTTTCTGCATTAAGGGGAAAAGATGAAGGGACCAAGATGTTGATAACAGAGGTTTCATAAAGCCAAGTATAGAGAAAGTAGGGAGGGAGGGAAGATCTTCCTTCCTCAGGGTGCTAAATGATTGCTCAGTGAAAATGCAACTCAAGAGTTCAGTTTATGGATCTGGCTTCCATCAGTTGAAATTACAGCCACTGGACCCTTTTACACAATAAGTGTGGGTGCAATTCCCCCACCCTCTCAGTTATTATTTGCCACCTACCTTAATCAGAGAAAGATGTGAGCTGACAGTTTAGAGGCGATTCTTGTGCCCACAGGCCACAGTATCCTTTAGAAAAATCCCAGATTAATCCATCCCATGCTTCTTTCTCGCCCTCTGTCCATCAATACAAGAAACATTGATCCTGGTCCTTAAAAATCTCCCCCTCCTGGCTTCACCTTAGACTTGGTGTGCAGAAAATAATCCAGGGAAACACAGATTTCCAGATCTGTAGGCCACTGAGCAGAGCGATGGGGCAGAAGTCTTGTCCTCCTCCCCAACTGAGTGAAGGATTGGGGGCCAATCTGGAGACCTGCTGGTCCCAGGCAAAGAAATGGCAAGTCACAGGGTCCCTCCTCTCGCTATTTTTAGTGAAACAGAATTCTCCAGGCTGTTTTGATTTCCAGAGTGGTGCTGCCAGAAGGTGCCCGAGAAAGCAGCTGCGATCGGCTCATTTTACAGCTTCAAGGCAACCTCTTCAGGCACTCGGAATAGGCTGGGGAGATACAGACAAGAAAGACAAACCCCGGGCCTTTTTTTAGATGCTAGTCATTGGAGTTTTCACTTATAAAATTATTATTCACAGATTTATACCCCATCTTTCCTCTAGGCAGCATAAGGAGCTCTCCAAACTCCAATTTTATACCACTTGGCAGCCCTCACAGCCCTCCCATTTCCCACAGGTGATGTAACAGGCTTTAAAAACCAAAGGCTCAAAATAAATCATCAGCGTAAGAAAGACCAGGCTTTGAAAAAATCCTCCAGTAATCTTTTAACATTATTAAAACTGAGAGAGATAAAAATGATCTCAGTGAATGCTTACACAATAAGAAGATGGGTCAAATCTCAACTGGTTGGAGAGGAAATTCCAGAACTGGGGGACCATTCTAGAAAAATGTTCTAACCAATTTAGCCTCCTTGAATTGGGATCTTGTTATTGGACCTCAGAATGGGCTCTCAACATTTTAGACCAAGACTAATCCAAAAATACCAGGGAACCAAGAGACACATAGAGATACACCCCAACTATATGCCATGTAAGTAGTATTGTGTAATTGACCCGAATCACTGTGTGTTTAACTCAAATTTTTGTATTTAACTCAAATTTTGCTACAATAGGCTCTGTTCTTAACGATGGGTCACCGTTAATCTGGGGTGTCCTTAGCCAGCAAATGCCACTCCCCACGCACTGATGATGTGATGTAGACTGGTAATGGAATGTCTGCAGGATAGCAGCCAACCTCAGAGAAAACAAGAATCCAACAAATGCTCCTGGTGTTTTTTTCCCCAGGTTCCTACAAAAGGGGGACATCTTTCAGACACCGCCCCGATATTTTTTCCGCAGCAAAGAAAGAGAGAAAGGATCTGTTCTCAGCCTTTACAATTACATTCTGAATGGTGAATCGTATGTTTGGAACTGATGTGCACCCTCTGCCACTATATGTATGTCAAAGCTAGGCATGAACCCCGCCCCAGTCTTCACCCCAAAGGCCCACGTGTGATGTGACCTCACGAGTGTCCGCTTCTGCATGAAGCCCAGTGCAGAGGCAGCTCTGTTCAGACCAAATCAAAAGCTATGGAAGATATTTTGTGGGAGTTTTTCTCCACAAGCAAGCCCCTTCACATTCAGGGCTCCCTCCTCCATTTTTTCCACATAACAACCATGCATAGTAGGCTGGGATGAGAGTGATGGGTCCAAAGTCACCCACAGAGCTTCCATGGCTGGCAATGGATTTATCTTGGGGTGCCCTCAGTCCTAGTCCAACACCTTCACCACCACACCACACTGCCTTCTCCTAGCTTGAAGACACAGAGCTCTTTGGTCATCAGACTGGAGCAAAATATCCCTCCAGCTGGATGAGGAGGAAGACCCCCTCCATGGGGAATGCCCCTCCTAAAATGAGCCATTCCCCCCGTCAAAACCTTTTCTCTGACCCAGAGAAATATCCAGAGCCATAGCAGCCCAAGGTTAAGAGGCAATGAAGCCTTCTATTGGTCAGTTCCTCCCTGTAACCCAACCCCACATATGACATAGAGATGCAGACTTGCCAACAGGTGTGTGCCAAACATACTAGCAGGGAAGGGATTCCAAAAGGATGGGAAAGCTTGTGATGATCCAGGCTCCCTCTGGGAACCAGCCAGGTCCTTGTTAAGCCTGCAACTGCTGGGGAACAGGGTGGGGAGTTTTTTAAACTCTTCCCCCCACCCCCCGTTTAAAAATTGGAAGCATTCCCAAGGAACAGAGACTCCACCCGCAGCCATTTGAAACTGCAGCTCTCTGACTTCCGAAATGCAGGTTTCAGTGACAATCCTCATTGCTGAAATGCAGGATTCATGGGAATATGGGCCAAAATACACTGCATTTGTAAAAGAATGCAGAGTTTTTCATGCAAAGTTATTTAAAAAGATAGTTCAATGATAAATCGGGGAGGGGGGGGGAAATGGGGACAAAGGCTGAGTTGAACGAATTGCCTCTTTTTATCTGTATGTTTCCCTGTCTCCTGCATATTTTCTATTAAAAAACAACAACCAAGTTCTTTTCCTGGTGGTAAGAAAGTTTGTGAAGTTATGCGCTCTAGTTGCAAAAGAGAAGGAGGCAAAGACACAATGGATGGGAAGCAACCCCTGAATCAATATTCAGGCATGGCTGGATCCCCCAGACTTTTAAGAGCTAAATGCTGAAAGCAGGTACCTTTTGATTTCTTTAAAAACACACACACACACACAGACAAACTTTTCAATTCTTTGTGCACGTTGTAATCAAATCAAATCAAATCAAGTTTATTGCAACCCTAAGTGTTCATTGTAAAGTTTGATAAGTTGCAAGGGGAAAAAAAGACAATGAACCAAACTCACATTGACATGCACCTAAAATAAACATTATCCATGAGCATTCCCTAAGGGTTGTTTTCCCCAGCTTGAAAATCAAAGCCATTGGAAGCAGTCACAGCTTGCTTCCCAGTGAAACTGAGTGATGGGTAAGACATGATACCAACTTTAGAGCCAACGCTGAAATAGAATTCAACACAAGGCCTGGATGGTGGTGAAGGCAGCTGGATTTTCCCGCTCAAGCAGCCCAATGTTTGGAACTGGACCCCAACCTCAGGGCCGCAATTGGGGTCTGTGTCACCCGGGGCAAACATGGATTCCGTGCCCATTTTGGTGCCCCTCCAGTGCTCATTTTGGCGCCCCCCACCCCAGTTGGGGCACTGGCCCCGCTCCCCCCCACCCCAGTTGCGGCCCTGCCCAACCTTTTACTGTACAAGTGGGGAAAGCTGTGAACCTCCCCACATTGTATATCCCTACTGTTCTCAGCATATCTCACTGCTGTTTCTGCTGGCTGGTCCTGGTAGACATCCTGGTTCAACAACGTGTTCTTTCCTCAGTTTTCTATCCTGAGAGAAAGAACAGTTTCAAGAGAAGAATTGGATACCCCCAGCAAGCTGAACAGATTGCAAACCATGGATGTTGGCTTAGCATTCTGGCAAAGGGCCCCCCCACAAGTGCATAAACCTAGCCACTTTCTGGTTAGTTGATAAAGCATAGCCCAACCCATCACGACTTATGATGTGCTGGGGACTTTTTCTCAGACAGGCAGGAAACAGCTGACCTTCCCTTGCTTGATCACAGCTATCTAAATGATGATGAGATTGCCACGTGATGCTAATTGATTGCATTTTGAAATTAAGTAGCAATGATCAGGCCCCGCCACACCATGATCCTGTAACCCTGTCTGATATTTCACATTCCCCCCTCCCCCTTTTAAAACTGTTCTTGCATGACTTGAACTCCCGTCTTAGAAGTCTTGGAATTAAATGTTGTTTTCAACACCCTTCCATGTTTCCCAGCCTGGAGCAAACCATAGCATTGGTTTGAATGAACCAGCAATCATCACTGAACAAGTATTTAGCAAGATACACCTAACTGCAAAGGTATTTTGAAGGGCAAAACTTCCCACCTCCTCCCAAAATTAAACAGCCTCAGTGTGTCTTGGCACAGTGTGTCTTGGCATCAGTTGCACCCATTCCTGGACCCAAAGGTCTTGCTCACAGTGACTCATGCTGTAGTCACTTCCCATTTGGGTTATTCAAAGATGCACTACATGGGGCTGCCCTTGACGAGTATTCAAAAGCTGCAGCTGGTCCAGAATGCAGTGGTGCAGGCAGTTTTGGGCATCTGTCGATAGGTTCATATAACATCACTGCTTTGTGGGCTGCACTGGCTCCCAGTAGACCTTCGGGTCCAATTTAAGGTGCTGGTTACCACCTATAAAGCTCTACAGGCTATTAGTGAGGTCACCTGTCTCCCACTATTTCTGCTTGTCCCAGATCTATGCTCCAGGTCCCATCCATCAAACAATGCCATCTTGTGGGACCCCAGAGTCTTCTCTGTGGTGGACGTGCCCTGTGGAACACCATCTCCCGGGAGATCCGGATGGTCCCAACCCTGTTAGCCTTTCACAAGACATTGAAGGCCTGGCTGTTCCTCCAGGCATTTGAGCTAGGAGGTGTGGTGAACTCTCCTGGTGATGTGCCTTTTCTTTGGGGGGACAAGTTGTTTTAACCTGGCTGTCATGGGTTATATGTGGTTGTGGTGGTGGTACACAAAGGGAAGTGACGGAAGATGTTTTTAAGGAGAAGGCATGAGAGCAGTGTTATAATCCATGCAGTGTAGAATAAAACTAGAGCTCACTCCTACAGATATTCTGAGAAAACAATGTCACTTGTCCCCAATTTTATCCAGTTTTGAGTTCAATATAGGAGGGCTGGGGGGTTGCTCTTCATCTCTGGAGATCTTTAGGAAGAGGCTGGACAGGCACCTTTCATGGTTGGCTTAATTGTCTTTCCTACACATTGCAGAGGGTTGGACTAGATGATCCTCATGGGTCCTTCCAACTCGACGATTCTGTGCCTCTGCAACCACTTTGAAATGTCTCATGTGACTCACAGTAAAAGGTCTTTTCCCTCCTGCAGTTAATAAATTGCTGTACAACTACCTCATTTGTCTCATTATTACCTCTTTTTCATTACAACTTTCCCTGCCGCTGTTCTAACAAAATATTTAAAAGACTGAGAAGCAGAACCGGCTGGTGCAGGCAAGGCAAAGCAATTTAGATTCCCTTGAATTTTTCTTAGGAACCGATAAATCAAGCTAAAGTCTGCCAGTATACATTAGAAATAAGGTTCTATTTATTTATATTTTTTTTAAGCAACCCTATTCTCTGAAAGCTAAGAGTGGGGTAAGCGTATTCACATTTTTTTCCTTTTATTGTAATGTTATAAATCTTGATATTATGTCAGTGCCGTACTATTTGTATAATATAATTAGAAATTATTAACATTCTATTGTTTAGAAAGCTTAACGGATTCAAAATAGAAAAATAAAAGTTGCAGCTTTTATGTAGTATCAGTTGCAATTTGGGATGTCAACATTACAAGCATGACATTATTTGACTTTTCATGCAAAGTTGAGTATAACATTAAAAAAAAGACCTTATTATTATTTATCCGTTCAGGTCAGCATGCTCACCATCGTATCTTTGAGGTATGGTCATGGAATAGAAACAATCTGGTTTACTGGGCCACTGGTCCCGGTCTGGTTCTTCCCCCTGTCAGCACTCAGGGTCAATTCAGCTTGCTGTGAAGGTTGTAAGAAAACAAGGGCAATTTCAGCAGTTCATATATATGGGGGGGGGGGGCATTCCATAGGTTTGGTAGGGAATACATGTGTATGGGGGGGGGGGTGACCTTTTACCACCATAGAGGAAACTTCTTACAAATTAAAAAAATGGAAAGCAAACGTAGGAATGGAAAAATATGAAATGGACAGAAGAATGGATAGGCCTGCAGGAGCAAGAGAAATTGAAATCAATAAATTTCCCTGTTCTTAATCCATGTTAGGAACATGGCCGATCCAAGTCTGAAAATGAAGAGTTGGGACATTAATCTGTTAAAAGTTCGGGACCATTGCAAGCACGTCCCCATATCCCTCTGTGAAACATTGGAAAGGACACTGTGCAGGCCATGTCGACCTCAAACAAGCCTTCAAGCCCCAGCTCTGGAAGGCTGTTTCCAAAAAGCTCAATATTAATCTCTTAAGAATGGGCAGAAAATCTTTTTTTCAATCCACAGCAGGGAAGTCCAACTTAATCTAGGCTTTACTGACCCATTGCCTGAGGTGTGCTGAAGAGGGCCCTGGGGTATCTCAGTTGACAGGAACAGCCATCTTCCATCACCCCACCCAGCTGGCATTTATTCTTAGCACTGAAGATTCAGGGAATTTGTATTATTGATTTGCTGCAACACAGTCCCTTGGGTCTTCTCAGCCTCCGTGTGCTGAGCCTAAACAACCACAAACACACTTATTTCTGAGCTGTAGAAACTCCTGCGGTGCAATTAACATTCCCTTTCTGACTCCCCACCCCAGTGGCCTTCGTTATGCATTCAACCATTCTGAAAAGGCCGGAAGAGTGAGATAGAAGCATTAACTAACACTGGCCATACAAGTGTTTCCATTGGTTGTCTTGATTGATTAGTATATTTCTCTTGGAGATGGAGGTTCTAGGAACTTGGACGTTCTTGAACATGGGATCTCTAGCTATTGCTGGAGCAAGCTACCATACATCTGTTGGCATTGATGATAGAGGGGGTACTTTTTCTTGTTTTCTGCTTTCTGCCAAGTCCAGAGAAAGTCTGCTTTCCCTGTGTCTATAGAGAGATTGGGAATGAATGACCTTGTCTCTTCCTTATCCTAGATCCTTTATCCTAGACACATATCCTAGATCCTAGATGCTTTATCCTAGAATGCTAGATGTATCCTTGGTGTGGATCACACCTACCACCCACAAACACATTTATTCTTTGATCTCCACCCTGGTCCTGACTTTGACTTCATGGCTACTGTACTTCATCTGGACTAAGTTTTGGGTGACTTGTGTAGAAGTCGCTATTGCAGAAGACTAGGGACACCCAATAGCCATGCTTAGGTGCACAAAGAGAAGGTACAAGGAAAATCAAAGCATCAAAGCAAATATTTTTCTATTTTATACTAGATCAGACAACCCCTTCCCCAGAATCTCTGGTTCTAGGAGGGAGAAAAGGTATATAAAGATTAGCAGAGGCAATAAAGCAATATTATTAGTGGTAGTTTGGAGAGAGAGAAAAAATGACATGTGAGAGTCAACTGTATTTCAGCCCTCCCTTCCTTTCCACTATACTGATATATTATTTTAACAGCACAACCCTACACTTTAAAGAGGTAGGTTGACTTCAGTGCTGCAGAATCAAATTGTTTTTTTTTTCTTATTCAGAACTTGAACATCATCAACCAGAGTCTGGGAGAAAAGTCTATGTGGCTAAAATTTAAACGTTTCCAAGCCCAGAATTGGTTTGAGTTGCAGAACAAGATGGAGTTCTTCGTCTTTTTGTACAACTATCTCCAGATGACCCCGCAAATGTTTTTCATTTCAGCAAAGTAATTTTAGGAGGAGCAAAAACTAAAAACAAAACACTACCTCTTGCTGCTACTGTTAAAAGTTTTGGAGTTAGAAACACCTTCCTCTACTACTGCATCCTCAGCATATTTAAGAAAACCCTCTCAAGAGTTGTGGGGAGTCAGGCAGTATATAAATTTATTATTATTATTATTATTATTATTATTATTATTATTGATGGTAAATTATTTGGTGGGGGTGGGAGTATGGAGAAGTGATCTTTCTTTTAGCTAAATACAGTATTTTCCAGGTTTGATTACAAGTACTGAGTTAATCAACTACCTTCAGACCATGCTTGTCCTGAAGAAATTTCAGATTTCCCCAGTGGTGGGTCCATTGTTACCTTCAATTTAGCTAATCCTTCCAAAAATAGACAAGAGCTTCTTTCAACAAACAAACAAAAAATAAACTATCTATAATCACCATTTGTGGGAGCATAAACCTTGGGATATCTTAAACAGAATTTATTCATCTTGGGGTTGCATTAAAGCCATTTCAGCCCCTAGGAATGTCCAAGAAGAGTCTCTCTGTCCCATAGGCTGGTCTTGACTTCCACCTGGGATGTCAGAGAGGACAGATTGGATGTCATGGAAACTGAGACGAGAAACCTCATTTTCCAGCGGTTGCTGTTGCTGTTATTTATTTAATTTTGATCAGCTATTTAACAACAGACAACGATGCCAGGGTGGGAGTGATGTGTTGGAAAATGCCGGCAGCGATGCTATAAATAGCCTGCTGCTGATATTTAAATCTGTCTATGTATGGTAACATTTGCCACCAATATCTACAAACATCATTTTGTTCATGCCTGAGTGATGCATAAACTCTAGGAAGCTTTTCTTTAATGGTTTTAAATCACCACTGATTGAAGAACTCCACTCCTCCACTCACCTCCACCCTGCGATGGGAGAAAGTACTGGTGTGGATTTCGGAGCTGCGCCTGCCCAGCCAATTTTGTGGCTGACACTTGGCACATTCCGGGAAAACAGATTCTTGAAAGAGCGTTGTCCGAGGTTGCCAGGCCCCTGTTCAGTTAAGGAGTAGAAGACAAAGAACAGGAGGAGGAGGAGGACAGTCAGGGATAAGCAATGGGGCAAGATTAGACAATAGCCAACCGATCCTGCAAAAGTCCAACCTGTGAGTACAGTCATAGACCTGGCAGGGCCTTTCCCATGGCCCAGCTGCTCCTGATCTCTACAGTTCTTGACAGCCATATTCACAAGGAGAGCTGTTCCTCTTGAGAGTAGCTCTTTTACTCCCATGGAGAGTTCCACATATGACTCTTTATATTAGTGTTTCTCCACCTTGGCGACTTTAAGATGCATGGACTTCAACTCCCAGAATTCCCCCAGCTGGCTGGGGGAATTCTGGGAGTTGAAGTCCTTGTGTCTTAAAGTCACCAAAGTTGAGAAACACTGGTTTAGATGGTTATTCCTGCACTGGATAGGTGCCCAGGGTTTCACTCTTTTCCCAAAGCACCATCCAGAGTGCCTCCTAAGAGCTCCCCTTTATGGAAGAAGTTGGTTCTTCTTGATGGGCCTCACACTGTTGTCCTTCAGGACCTTCCTGATTTGGTGGATTCATTTCAGGTCTTGGAACTCAACATTTTCTTCATCCTCCTTTTCCCCCTAAATCTTTCCCCAGAAAACTTCCAGACTTTGCAGGTAGAAGATCCCCAAACAAATCCAGAGCAGTTAATCCAACATTTCTACTAAATAAATTCTGTATCAATGTTTGCTAACAGAGTTGGGGACTCTTACTCCCTCAGATTATTGCAAAACACTAAGGGAAAAATGTTCTAGCAACATAAATCTGACACCCTTTGGTAAATACACAGCCAAAGAAGGGGAAGGGTAATCTAAGTTGTCCACTGATAATATTTCTTGCATGCCGAGAATGTATTTTATAATGCAAGAATATTGACAATCAGAGATTACCAGTTACAGAGTTTACATCCAAATGCAAAACAGGAAGCACAACTGAACTCTGGATGCAAGAAAGTCACACCTGTTTGGAGATTTGATCCAGCATTCCACAGCAGTCTTACAATGCTGAAAGAACAACCTTAAAAATGAGGACATCAAGCCCATGTCTCTTTCCTGCTTCCAATTAATTATGCTGTGTAGACTCACAAAGCTTTCTCTGTTGTGGCAGAAGGCTGTTGGCTTGGCTTTCAACTTTTCTCCCTTCTCTTTCCAACATCTTCCCCCAGGTATGAGAGATTTATCGTGATACAAAAAGGGGAATAAGAATTGCCTTTGCTCCATAGCTACTCTATTCCGACTCTGCTTTCCCGTGCAAGAAGGATGAAAGAGCCAGTGATGGGAAGAATGTGAACATTTTGCTTCCCTTCCCTTAAGAAGCAGGAAGGAGGGAGAGCTGAGCACTTTTGAAGGGAGAAAGCAAGCAAGAAGAAAATAGAGATAAATAATTGAAAGATAAACAGCACTGTGGAACAATGAAGTTATCCGGATTTCATTGCAGGCAGGAATTTTGAGAAGGCGGGGAAAAGACACTCCTTTGAACGTACAACGATCCCATTGCAAGAACCTGGTTTTATCGTTTTGCTCTTTTGAGTAGATTCACAGTGTTCATTCCCTGTGAGGTTTTAATCTGTTCCTGGGCGACAGGTGTAAAAACAGGTGTTATATAATCTTCTCACTGAGACTCTTGAGACTCCAAAAAACCCCTATTAGATTTTTTTTGGTGGGGAGGAAGGGTTGTCTTTAAGCAAACTACAACCACCCAACTCCCTGCACACCTATCAGAACCAGCCTTCGTCTCTATGGGGAAAAAGGAAGGCTTACCTTCCTCTTCTAAGGGATGCAAGGAAATGGCCATGTGTGTGCAGACTGCATTTCCACATCCCTGTGAGAATTCCTCCCTTCCCTCCTTGCTTTTTCCTGCATTTGTGAAATGCATTGACATTCGGTATCTGAGGTGCTTCACTGCTTGGATGCTTTTCATTATTCAAAACTGAGCCTATGCAACTCATTTGCAATGTAAGAGGAGCAGAAAAGCCAGGAATGTTCCAACTCCCAGCTCATATGCCATGTGGTATTAGATTGACTAGGGCCACCCAAATCTGCAAAGCATTTTCAGGATTAATTGGAAAGAGAGAAGAATTCTCCTGGGGAAATGCGTTCATCTGCACATGGACCTTAGCCTTACCATTGTACAAATCTAGATTGGGAATGTTGTGCATCTACATCAGAGCTGGACTGTGGATAACACAGTGGTGGATGTCAGAGGAGGAGGTCCCACATTTGAGGAGTATTTGAGCAGAAAAGCATACTTTGAAATATTGATCCATATCCAGAAATAGATGTTTAGGAGGACACACTTTCTCACTCCAAACTACTCCATCAGCTCTTGACTAGAACAAATGGTCATGATTTCTCTAGCACCACCAGTGGGGGAATGGAGCTTGACCAGCTTTTGGTGAAAACTGCTCACAGTTCCTGAATCTGATCCAAAGAGTTTGCAGTATAAAATGAGAAGGGACTCAAGGACAGGAACCAGAATAAGCAGTCAAGACAACAATGTTTGGTTATTGGGGAAGATGGTGCCATCACTTGTCCTTCCTTGGATTTTAGTTTGCACCTTCCTGTCTTATTAGCTGAGGCTACACCTACTTTTCATGCTTACATTCCTTTCTGTGAACACCAGTGGGGACAACCTGGGGAGGACAGAGACAGAATAATAGCAACAACAGATGTAGCAGGGAACAGCAGGGACCAAGAAGAATGATTGCAGGTCCATTGGTATCTATAGGAACTGCCCTGCCTCCTTGTGATCGAACGCTGATTGGTTTTGAAAGGCTACTGCTAGACTTACTTCCAACCCAAAACAATAGTTAGGAAAAAATTATCCTGGAGGGAGGTCGAGAAGGAGAAATCACATCTCCCAATTTGCTACTCTGCTGCTTGGATCCATCATGGCTCTCTTGACCTTCTGAGTAGGTCATGCTTGAAAAGCCTGCAGAGAAATGTGCTCCAGCACCAGGGGGAGACTTCCTGACATAATATGCGCTTGGTAGAACTTGATGGAATCAGCACTGGAGGAGAGTTCTTTAGCTATTCGTCCATCTGTCGAAAGTGGGAGAAGGAAGAAGTCCTCCCTATGCTTCTACTAAACCCTGAGAGAAAACATCTGGGTGGAACTATCCAACTGGAAGCTATTTTTGAAGTTCTCTAGTCCAACCCACTGCTCAGTGCAGGAATCCACTAAACCAACCCCCAATCCCATTTGGAAACACCCAGCAAGGGAAAACCCACCACTGTCCTAGGCAGACAATTCCACTATTTAACCGTTCTTACTCTCAGGGAAATTCCTCATCCTATCCAGCCGGTCTTAATTTCAGCCTGTTGGCCTTTCTCCTGCCCTTGCTTTCAACAGAGAACAGTCCACTTCTTCCTGCATGTAAAATATGTAGACCACTGTCCATAACCCCTTTGGTCTTTTATGGACTGAATATCCCCAGTGATCTTAACTGCTCCTCATAGGCCTTGGTTTCCAGAACTCCTGCTAACCTCTGGCTTCTCTATACCCTTTTGAAGGACCTGGATCCCCGCCTCCAAGTGCATTCCAACCAGCACAGGGTACAATGGCATTAGTCCTTTCAGGATCTGGATGCAATGTTTCAGTTAATGCTGCCTAGTCTTAAAATACATTTAAGTGTTGCTGTTGTTTTAAACAGGTGAGAACATTATTAGCACACCAGCAGGATCTGCCAGCCTGATTAATTACTCATAGTATTTACTCATCTTTCTTGGTATCATTCAACAAGGGAAAAGACCTCTGAACGGAGACCTTTCAAAGCTGGTTTTGCATTTATTTATTTTTGTTTGGAGAGTGCTAGGCCAAGACTACTTTAATTGAATTATTGCAAACCCCTTAGAAGCTTCAGCAGTTGGTAGTAAACCAACCAACCAGACCAAACCTGTCCTAACAGTCAGGAATCACGCTGAGACGAGGAATAGGTCTCTAGTGTTTATTGCTGCTACATAAGACAGAAAATCCTAACAAACTGAAGAAGCGTGGCAAATCCCAGACAGATAAACCCCAAAGTCAAGGCGGGTCTGTTCTGTGTCTCTTTGAATGGCTGCTCAACTCCTCACTACTACACATGCGTTTTCCCCCCTGGATAGGGGCCCCCTCCTGCTCGCCATCAGTATTCATGACAAAACCATTCTGAACCAAACCAGATAAAATAAAAAAATTTGGAGGTTGTTTTCTGATTTAGGAGATGGTAAAAACAAGGTCTGGACTGTGAGATCATTTTCAAGTTTAATAAATAGGAAACAGATGTCCCTGAATAAGGATATGTCTTCCAAAGACTAAACAAGGTTGAGTGTTGCATATGGGTATACACCTGAGGTTGAGGTTTTGTTTTGCTTAGGATTGCCACCTTTAATTGCAAACAAGGACAGGATTCCCCACTTGCCACTTATATAATAAACCTTCTAGAGTTATTCAAACATCATTGTGCTGATGGTGTGCAGGAGATGACCTTAAAGAAGCTATGGGGCAACTGTTGGGAGAACACAAGCCTAGCCCAGGAAAACAGGAAGGTGTGAGAAAGAAACTCAAGATTGTCCCACCTTGAATTTCTTTGATATAAGAGAGAAGGAAGGAGAAACTGCCAGGCTTTCAAGATTCTGTCAGCATAGCCTATATCAATAAAGTCAAGTCCTGGTATTTCTTGTGGCATTCGTTTCCTGACCCGATTTACCTTGAAGAGCTGACATATATTGTATATGAGAGATTGGGGGAGGATGGGAAAAGGACATGTCAGCCCCACAGGTAGACCAGACCAGGAAATCTACTCCACAGGAAGGTTAAAACTACTTTGATTGGCTATAAGGGCAGAATCTTACCAGCCTGATTGTGCTGGTCCTCCTCCCTCTTCTATAGTGAATTAGGTAGGTGTCTATCTGAGCCACTTCTGAATGTTACCTTGCTGCTCCGGACTGCAAATATGTTTCAGTCCCTTTTGCCTAGCAATGGCTCTTGCCTGTTTCCATCATGGTCATCTTTCTTACTCTCTACAGGAAGAAAGCAGACATAAATAATAGAGAGGGAAGGCGAGTTCCTTGGCCACTGATCTCGTAGGTGACGACTTGGTCCTGGTGGACAGAAACCTGGGAGGAAACATTTCAAATCATTCAGAGATACTCCATCGTAATTAACACACTAAAATGACGATTGGAAATTCCTCCTGCAGTTTCCAAGACTCTGTATTTACTCCGGAAAAGTGTTAAAGAGATCTTACTGAAATCTCTGTGGTTCTTGTTCCCTTGGTCTTGGCCAGCTTTGTGAGGCTTGGCAATATAATAGCAATTTAGAACAGGGTTTCAATTGCAAGGTTGCAGTTGCAACATATAGGGGAACCCATTGCCTTTCAGAAGTTTTGGGTTCCATCTCCCATCAGCCTCATACACCACGCGGCTAAATAGTCTACGCATCTGGCTGCTGGACCTCACAAGGATTTCCCAGCAAGAAAAGCAGCATGAACACCGAACTGCTATGCCGTATGATTTAAAAAAAACAAAAACCCATGGGCAATAGCAGAATATACACGAGATGGGGTCCATCAGCCTGCTTATGAATGGGTGGAGTCAGACATTCACCAGTATGTTCTTCATGGACAGGGCTGGGTGGATAAAGCCTAATCACTTTTAGCAATGCGATGCCCCACAGGCACTAATGCACCTTGTTTGGGCTGATGTCATGCTTCTGGAAATGCCCACTCAAGGGCCTTGAGTGAAAAGATGACCTCTGTGTTAAGCCCAAAACAAATATGTACTTGCCCTTTGGAATGAGTGACGAGGGGTGCCCATTCATGTGACCTTAGCAAAGCTGTTCTGAAGTTGGAGGAAAATGGCACACTGCTGCTTTGCCCTCGTCCTGGGACTGTTGGGATGTCTCCTTCTGTCAGAGGGTGCAGGTTGGTTCCTTTTTCAGCTAAGCTTCTTTTGGTTGGAGGTGAAAGCCTGTTGCGGTCACCAATTGAGGAATGATCATTTGCAAGCCACATCAAATAAATTTAACTTAAAGCTTCGAAAGATAGCGCAGATACGGGATATACAAACCAACCCTCATTCATTGCAACTGCAACCCTATATGTAGTTACTTAATGGGGTTTGCAAAATATGTAACTGTGCATAAGTCAGGTTTTCAGCCATAAAGCTTTGCTACATCTCATTTGATTTATGTGGCTTGAGGGTCCATCCATCCCAGAGAGTGCGGATTTGAGAAATGCAAGTGGAAAAAGATTATTAAAGCATGCTGCTGCACAAACAAGTATTAATATAAAAAGTTAGAATAATGTTTATACTAATGGAAGATAGCCCCAAATGTATTATTTCAAATATAACTCAGAATGCTTATAGGGAAGTGACACTAAAATGCATCCCCAATCCATTGGTATTATATTTGGTGAGGATGTAGTTCAAAAGGGCTAAATTGTAGCCCTCCTAAATTTCTATGAATCTCTTTTGTTCACTTAGGTGTGTTCTGTTCAAAAACTATTGCTGTTGATAAGCATTGCTGGGAATCTCTTCCATCGAAGGCTAGCGATAAAAATCACAAGTCCAAATTGGAAGTTTAAGGGTTAATGGGGAAGGTGATGAAAAATTGCAGAGCTGCCTTTGATGTCAACAGCTGTATTTCTTAGTTTAGACTTTTGATATTGACAAGTGAGATCTGCAACAAAATGGTACAGTTTGAAAAGGTTCCCTCTCTACAGAAAGGGCAGTCTTCGTGCAAATGTTAGAATAAATGAATTAAGAATGTTAGATCGTCATAATGCCAGTTAGATGTTTTGGAATTCCATTCTAAACTAGTATAAAAGTGTGTGCCTTGTTCTTTTGGGTAAAGGAATAGACCAAAACAGGATGACAGTCGTGAAGCAAAACTGGACAGCCCAAAATATATACATATGTTTTAGTGTGTGTGGTGTTTGCTGGAGAACATTTGTGTCTATGATCTCTCATTATTTTTTGTGCTGAAGTTTTTCTTAATCAGGAAAAGGCAAGTTCTGTCTTGCACCGATATAGAAGATACAATTCTGGAAAATTGGAAGAGTTTCTTGAAGGGAATCTTGAACGAGAGTGCATTGAAGAAATATGCAATTATGAAGAAGCCCGAGAAGTTTTTGAAGATGATGTTAAAATGGTGATTACAGGGATCAGGAGAGCTTAATCCCTGCCCAGTAGGTGGTGGTGGTGGTCTAGTTGTTGTTGTTGTTGTTGTTGTTGTTGTCCTCCTCCTCCTCCTCCTCCTCCTTGGACAGAAGTAATAGCTCTTTTACTCATAACAGTTGGACAACTAACAAAATGGCTACTAACCAAACAATTTGGTAGTCTCTGATCATGCACTGCTGGAAAATATATATTTTTTAAAATATGGCTGCGTTTCAGAAAAATTGATCATCCCCAAATTGTTTTCATAAAATCTTGTGGGAATAGTTTTAAAGTATGCAAGCTCTTACTAGCCAAAATCAAAACTTGATGGGACTGTCCACTGCTAATCTGTTACATGCAGATATTCTTTTCTTGCCTTTTTTTTCTTTTTAACATAATTCATTCTGGATTATTTTTTTACCTGTTTTCATTAAAGCCTTTTTTTTTTTTTTTTTTTTGCTGGGCATGGGGAATTTTAGGAGTGCATGGGACCCTAAAAGTCTTCAAAATGTATATATATTTCCATTTTACATGCTACTGAATCATAGTCAACTCATAGTGGCTTGCAACAACGTAAAACACAACAAAAACTGATAGCAAGAGAAATAAACAAGAAATAAAATAATGTACTGATAAGCCAGCTAATCAAATCTGGCATGCCAATGGCATTTTGGTCATTCTCCAAAAAGTCCCCTATATGGCCTTCACAATCTTCCCAAATCCACCACTGAGAGACAAAACTGTCTTCTACAGAAAGATTGTTATACAGCCACTATCTTGACTTTTCTGACCCTGCCCTGGACACCTCAGTTGGGGTGCCATAAGCAGCTTCTTCCAGCAGGATCTCCTTGGGCAAGTTGATTTGAGTTGGAATAGATGGGTGCCCAGCTATGTAGGACTTTCTGATTCAAAACTAGCCCTCCAAATTGCTTTGGGAAATCTATGCAGTCCATCAGTGCATAGCTTGCACAATAGGTACAGTGTGAGCTTCATGACTGGCCCCAAGCAATATGCAGGAACCTTATTCAGTAGTTCTTGAACTTCTTCAATTTCAGCAGCTATAACTTTATTTTTCCAAGTACATATATGCACCAATAAAGTCTAATTATGTTTTAAATCAAAGGAGACACTCTATGACCAGGAGGACCTTCTCAAAGGAGGGGGTTTGTAGATGAGTTGCCTAGTTGATGGGAACATTTAGGGGCAGAGTGTACCTGGTGGAGGATGGGATCATTTCCACAAATAAACCCTGGGTCTGAATTTTATTACTAATCTACTTCTATTTGAATGAACCGTTGTAATTGTTGTTATTATTTTTATTTTTTTTGCAGGGGGAATTTTGGAGGACATATTTTGGTAAGAGTTCCTTCAAAAAACATCAACATGCATATAGCATTCTAGGTCTCAATGCATAGAAAACTGTTCTCTTGTCCATCTCTGTCCTCATGGAGCACCTTACATTTTTGGCTGGCCAGTCTGGGGTGGCTTGAAAAGAAGAGATAATTCAGCTGTGCATCATAGACCAAGACTGCATCAATGAAGCCTAAAAGTGAAAAACTTCACACTAAAAGAATACAGTGGGAATATTCCTCTCAACTTTGCTCGATAGGCCTTCTGCCACATCCCATGGGCTCTGGGAGGATAAGAACCATGGTCTTCCAAAAAAGGTCACCTTGTGGTAAAGACCCTTGTAGACAGATAGGTGGGGAGCCAACTCTTCTCCAACCCCTTACACCCACCTGTTCCTCAGAGCAGCCTTGATGCTTAGCAAGCACTGAGTCTGCAGGCACTTATAACCTGAAGCTGCGGCTTACTCACAAGGAGGCTGGTGTTTTCCCTTCACCACACCCCCAGTGAGCTTGGCAGGTAAGGAAGGCTCTGAATGTAGGAATCCTAGATTCCCCAATTCATTTTATTTATTTTTTATTTTCTATCCTGCCTTTATTATTTTTATAAATAACTCAAGGCAGCAAACATACCTAATACTCCTTCCTCCTCCTATTTTCCCAACAGCAACCCTGTGAGGTGGGTTGGGCTGAGAGGGAGGGACTGGCCCAAGGCCTCCCAGCCAGCTTTCCTGCCTCAGGCGGGACTAGAACTCACCGTCTCCTGGTTTCTAGCCCAGTGCCTTAACCACTAGACCACACTTCAGGAGATTCACCGCATCATGCACATCCACTAAATAAAACTAGATAAAAATCCCATCTGTGTTTATGCCACAGAATTAGGGGTTGACATCAGGTGTCTGGAAGATAGGGGGCAGCAGGGACTACTAAGCTCTACCATAAAACAAGAGTCAGGACCCCGGTACAAAGATTCAGAGGGCTTCTAGGAACAGAGGTTTGTTCAGCCTTCCACCTTGCAGGTCTTGTAAGGAACATTTTCATTAAGTGGAAAGTACTTTTGTGAAGTAGATTCAAACCTGAGTATCAGATAGACAACTTCCTTGTCCCCATATGATCCCAATAAGCTTGTTCTTTTTTTTTCTCCTCTCTCATTAAAGTGACTTGCTCAACAAACAATGGAGGTTGTGACCAGATTTGTAGAAATGACCTAACAGGAAGGGCAGCTTGTTCCTGCATTGATGGATACAAGCTGCTAGAAGACAAGAAGTCCTGTGAACCATCAGGTAAAAGACCCATGGGACAGTTATGCATCTCTGATTTGAGACTCTCCATTGTCCTTTATGTGTTCAGGCTGTGGTTCTTTGATAACTGATTTGATATTCTATAATAATTAGATGTATTGCTAAGATGGTTTGACCCACCAAGCCAGACCCTCTGACTGGTCACACTGGTGACCAAGCATCTGCAAACACTATTCTGCCTGGCCATCACCTAGTTCTCTTGGAGGAAGGGTGCTGTGTAGCACCATTCCCATAAAAACCGGTTAGGTGGTTGTCAACCCCAACTCTGTTGTAAGCATGGATTGGACTTGGATTATGGCAGGTTAATTGCTTTCTGATGGAACCATGGTCCCATCTTCTCTCTCCAGGGCCCTTCTCTTGTGGAAGGATTACACTGCCAGAGGCCATAAAACCCAGGCTCAGCCCCTCACAGAACCTGAGCTGCATCAACATTACGGAAGACCACCAAGTGAAGCTAAACGTTGCCCAGACAGCCCTCCTGAAAACAACTTTCATACAAGACCGGGGTCAGTTTAATAGCTGGAAAGGACAGGTTCCATGGCAGGTAGGAAAATTAAATGAGTGGTTCCATCACACACTCTGCATTCCTCGAGGTTGTATCTCTTCTTGTGGTGAATCCCTCCAAACGTTCAGTTGCTTGGGTTGAAATGCCATTGGTATGTAGGCAAAGCTCTGCCTCTTGTTTTCCTTTAAGAGCCCAAGAAAGACATCATTTCTCTCAGACAAGGAGCTAGAGCAGTGTTTCTCAAACTTGGCCACTTTAAGACAGGTGGACTTCAATGCCCAGAATTCCCCAGCCAGCTGGCTGGGGAATTCTGGGCGTTGAAGTCCACCTGTCTTAAAGTGGCCAAGTTTGAGAAACACTGAACTAGAGGGTGCTTGGAATGGATGAGGGTAAACAGGTTGAGATTTAACCCAGGAAAAATACAAGCATTAAGGGAGGGAAATGTTCAGCCATTGGGGGGTTTCACGCTTTTTCTTCACTTGCATTTTGGGGATGCCAATTCTATTTATAATTGCTGCAATTTACAGTTTGTGGAACAGTGGCCTTTCTTGCCCCGAAGCATATTGCCACGGGTGGACCGCAGTTCTAGAATTGATCTTCCCAGGCTTTGTACATTCCCCACAATCTGATGCAATTTTTCTGCTCCCAGGTTTATATGTTCAGCTTTCAGCGGAAAGGATTCTGCGAAGGGGTGCTGATCAGTGATAAGTGGGTCATCACAGCAGCACATTGCCTTGAGTATAAACCTCACACGATCGTGGCAGGTACGCGGGCACTCGACCAGTTAGGGAATTGGAGCGGCTGCCTGAAGCAAAGGGGCAGAGGATGTTGGTCAGTGTGACTCTACCCAAACCCAGCTAGGATTAGAGGAGGTTTATTGTAGCAGAAGTGATTAACCACAGCCAAGTAGTATAAATTTGAACGAGAGGCTTAACAGAAGATTAACCTTAACCCAGAGCCCTAGAACAGCACTGCAACAATTAGGCTGCTCTTGGAATTCAATCTGTTTCTTTTACTTGTCGCTCTTGACCCTCGCCCCAGCAACAGTGGGGAGAGAAATGGGTGGGGGGTGGTAACCTCTCCCCACCCCCCTGTCTATGATGGGTTTGATCTGAATGGGATTGGGCCTCCATTAATTTTTAAAACTGGAAGGGAGAACTTGCTGTTCTCCTTGGAAAGGATGGGAGGCAATCAGAGATGTCCACTCCCAGTTTGACTAGGTCACCAGGGATCATGTGCTGCTGGGACACAGGGCTAAACATTGATCCTAGTCCACCTGTCTTAAAGTGGCCAAGTTTGAGAAACACTGAACTAGAGGGTGCTTGGAATGGATGAGGGTTGCAGCTTAACAGGATCAGCCATGTCATCTGAACACAAGTCCTGATGCTTTCTCCTTTTCCCTAAAAATGAAGTGTTCCAGACCTTGTTACTTCGCTTGCCACTTAGTTAGCCCCATGTTCCTCTGTTGATGTTCAGCCACCACATTGAACTGCAGACTCCAGCTGTACAGGAGAAGTCTTATGGAGGTGATGCAGCTTGGTCAGTCTTCAAACACCTCTGATGGTTTTGTTGTTCTTCTGTTGAATCAGGAGAGTACGACACCAATTCTTTCGAACACACTGAACAGCCCCGTCGAATCGTGAGAGTGGTCCAGCATCCTCTCTACAACAACGCTAGCAAGTATGAAAATGACATTGCTCTTCTGGAGCTAGATTCGCCATTGCCCCTGAGCAAATACATCACCCCAATTTGCATCGGGAACAAAGCGCTCACTGAATACCTTCTGGAGCATGGAAGAAGCAGTGTGAGTGGCTGGTGGAAGCTGGTCTATTTACATAAGACAGCAACTATCCTTCAACATGCAAACATCCGATATGTTGACCAGGCCGAATGTCTCCAGAATGCTGAGAATACTGAGATCCGCCTTTTGTCCAATATGTTCTGTGCAGACCATCCTACCTTTGTTACGAGGATCTACCATGGAAACAGTGGAGGCCCATTTGCCACAGCCATTAACAACACTTGGTTTCTAACAGGCATAGCAACCTGTGGAGTGCAGTGTACTGGGAGCAAGCCGTTTGATATCTTCACTTCAATAGCAGATATGACTGAGTGGATACAAAATGTGATAAGGGAGCAGCATTAAGGAAGAGGCAGAGCCACTGTCTATCACTTCCCCATTGTCTTCTGTCCATGTGAGGGAGGAGAGAGAGATGATTCCTAATTTCTTTCTCACTTCCATCTAACTAAAGTACACGCACACACGCACACACACAATTGATCATGCTTCGTGCTGGGGGCAGAGAGGAATAATCTGCACTGAAATTGGATCTGATTTGCACAGCAATTAGCTGGAAACCTAATAAAAAGTAGAGGTAGCAGAGCCCAGTGGGTAAAGCCCTTGGCTTGGAGAACCCAGACCAATTTTTAGTCCCGTCCTTAGGAGTCCACCCAAAACCCACAACCACATCTGTTTTCTAAGCACTGCTTACTTACCCCACTGGACTGTCATGAAGGTAAAACACGGGATTGAAAAAGAAGGTGGAAAATTAGCATGAGAAATGTGTTGAAATGCGATCAGCAGTTCTGTATGATGATGAAGTATAATGAAAGCAGAAATAAATGGCAGCATGAAAAAAGCACCAAAGGAAATGTTCTTATCTTACTGTTTTAATAATGTGAAATCACCAGTTTAAAATACAGATTTAATATTTGCTTGCAAGGACATTGGTGGCCTCGATCCTTTTTATTTATTCCTTGATTTAGAAAGATGCAGCTTGGAGCCACCATACAGGAACTGCGACGCTCCAGATGTTGATACAACTTCCAGCAGTTTTAGCCAATGTGAGTCCTGGTGAGGGATGTTAGGAATGTAGTCCAAGAACATCTGGAGGGCCACAGGTTCCTTAACTTGACTATACAGCATAGCACAGCTCTTTAAGTCAACAACAGGGATGTGAGCAAAGTTCTGAAACCCAAAGGGTGGACCTGCTGATTTACAGGCTCTAGTTTCATAAAGAAAAATCCATAAAATTCTGAACTTGGAGGAATGCAAAAGATAACGCTGAAATCCTAGCTATGTTTTCTAGGAAGAAGCTCATTCAGCAGAGTGAGACTTTCTTCTGAGTAAACACAAGTAGATTTACTTAAGTAAAGCATCCCAAGTCTAAAACAGTTTCAAGTGATAATAGTAAATATTGAATATGCCAATATTAAAACTGACAGATGTTTCAGGGAGTGTCTGTATGGTCTCGAAGTTGAGCAACAAGAAAAGCAATTACTTTAAAAGAAATCTTTGCATTAAAAAAAGAGAGACCCTGCCGTGGAACCATGAATTAAGTTCAAAAGAATAATAAATTAAATCGTTGATAATTTTGACCCTTTAATGATGCCTCAAGTATCCTCCTTAATATTTGATCACAGCCTTCTCCAACCTGTAGCCCTTGTGGGTGTGTTTGGAGCCCAATTTCCAGGATTCTCAGGGTGGCTGCATTCACACAGCACACTTTGTGTGGTTACTGCAGTATTCTGATTTCTAGGTTGGGACTTTGAACCATGAATGGCTTGGGTTCACCAAAACATGGCCTGACAGAAAACCTCATCAAGGTTAAAACTAGGGTTAGTGCATTGAGCAAATGCAGCAGCTAGGTTTTTTAAAGTTTTTGTTTCTGTGATTTTACGGCCAAAAGCCAAAACCGAAGCATCTGTTGGTAACGGATCTGACGAAGGATCTTGTGTGGCCGCATTCCTGGGAATTCTAAGGTACCTTTTGGCACAACTGGGCAGAATCAGCCATGCATTTCAAAAGGGGGCTGCCATTTCAAGGCCTGCTGCAGATGCCCATCCAGTGACCTTTTGTAGAAAGGTAACCCATGAGACCCGCACAGAACAAATATGTACTTGCACTTTGGAACTGTTGATCCAGCGGCTCTCTATCGCCGAGCATCAGCAACGTCGTCGCGGAGCTTAAAGAAAATGGCAAACCACTGCTTCTTCCCTGCCCTCGGTCTGCTGGGATGTCTCCTCTTCGCTGAATGTGCAGGTCGGTCCATTTTACAGCTAAAAAACATCTGGGTTTCTTTTTGGCTTGGGTTAAGAGCACAAGTTCTGTCATTTGATAAGGAATCGATAGCTTGAAGCAAGATGCCTATATGTGAGGGACAGGTAAAGGTGCACTTATTCCCCCAATAATCTCAGATTGGAAGGAAGGAAGGAAGGAAGGAAGGAAGGAAGGAAGGAAGGAAGGAAGGAAGGAAGGAAGGAAGGAAGACTCCAGTTTTTGTAGAAGTTAAGATATAAAACAAAATGTGCCATCAGCTTTCTGCCAATTTTGTAAGCAAACCCTAGTTCTGTTTTTTTTAGTGTTTTTAAGCCAACCGATTAACACTTTAATCGAAGACTGACATAGCTACTCTCTTTAAAAAAATCTTCCTGGATGGATGTGGTGGCTGTTTCTTAAAAAACATTTTAGAAATCCAAACATTTGGATGTAGCTCTGATTATGCAACCGGGCTTGTATTTAGACAACAACAAGACCTCCAAGCAGTTATTATGTAAGGATAGAGATATATAGACCTCACTTTTAAAAATTCACTTATTGAGCTCCTCAATGTTTTGAAAAACTATCCTGCTGATGGAGGTGGATACTGTAATTCCGTTATTAGATTCATACAAATAGACAGATGAAGCCTGACAGACTGAGATTTTTGCTAGCCCTCCAAGGTAACTCAAAATGGTCCTGTCCCTTTGCAGAAAAAGGGTGCCTCATGCATGATACCCCTGCAAAGACCATGTTTGTTATGTAGTCTTTTGGCAGTATTGTGTCCTGTAGGCGTAATATAGTGAGCACAGGGCTGAAACAGATGTTAAACAATGGAAGTAATGCAACTCGGCTGCTAAATTCAATCCCACCAATCAAAAACCTGACCCTAGCAAGTCAGGAACAGTATTGCAAACTGTGGGAAATTCTGACTGGGAGCAAAGCAATATATCCAACAGCACACAGAAAGGGAAACACAGACAACTCTTACAGCAAAGTTGGCCCTGTGCACACAATACAGAGACCAGAAATTTCAAGCAAGTGATATGATCACCAGCTTCTGTTTTTGCGAAATAGAATTTCTAAAGAAAATTTAAGTGGTTGGGTCAGGATGGGATAAACAAAGGTAAGCCAACATCCTTATATAGAAAAGTTTGTTTTTTCTTCTGAACATAAATGGCTCTTCAATCTATGCCAGCCTTTCTCAACCTTTTGACCCTGGAGGAACCCTTGAAATATTTTTCAGGCCCTGGGGAACCCCCGCACATTCAGGCTCGAATATAGGGCAGGAGTAACAAAATTATTATATTCATTTCATGGGTAGGCCTGTAGATGGGCACTAACAGTGTTCTTAAACTGAAAATAAAGAATAAAACTTACCGGAATTTGAAATAATTTTTTAAATAAATCGTGATCTCCCAGGGAACCCCTAGTGACCTCTCGTGGAACCCGAGGGTGCCACGGAACCCTGGTTGAGAAACCCTGGTCTGTGCTGTAGAAAATTAGTTTAGATTCAGTTGCTTTAAAAAAGTGCAACACAGAAGGAAAATGTTAGCCTTAAGGGTAGCTAACATAGACCAGTAACAGTGAAGGGCAATAAATATAATTATTTCAGTACTGAAGTATGAACCCAAATGGACATTTAACAGAGCTTGGAATATTTGCAGGAAGATCACTTTTAAAATGTTTGCTTCTGCGTCAGTTGACTATTTGAGCCATCTAATTGACATTTAATATCTACTCTTGGGATGAACTAGACAAAGAATGTAAACATGCTTGAAAGTTACCCCATTTGGCTTCAGCTATGCTGAATGTGCTCTTTTGTTCTTTTTAAGATGCTCTGATGGCAAGATAGCAAAAAGCATGAGCATGGCCCAGTCAAATGTCAGTGTTTTTAGGGACCACTGTTTTCATTTGGAAAGTTCAGCCATTGGCTGCTTGGATTGGTCTATCTTATCTTGGGCAAATAAGTCATAGGTCACAACTGGAAGCTTGATTATCATCTCATTGTGGGGAAGGGGTACTTAGCTTTCTGTACCGCATACGAAGCACTTCTCATTCAAAACCACACATCCTTCTAACAAACATAGCAGAAAGAGCTTGCAGATGATGGGTAGTTTTTCTATACTCCCCAGTTTTACAAATGCCTGCAAATACTGTAAGAGGGCCAGTGCAAATACAAAGTGCTTAGCTAGAATCTCTCCTTCTCCATGATGAATTAGTTGTCTACTCTGGGAGATTTTTATGCAGAGGAATGCTTCAAAGGGCATAGCTGGTCCATCAACATCCTTTGTTTCAGGTGTAGATTCAGGGTGTGTCGTCCTGAAAAAAGCCTTAAGGTAGTTTAGTATCAAGTCCTTGTAACGTACTGCAGCAAAATATATAGGTGAGAATTAAGGTTTCTCTGAATTGGTGGGTGAAGTGGGATTGGAGGAAGACATAAGCCTGCGTGCTATGGGTCCAGTGCTAATGTAAGGGCTGAATCCACCAAAGTGGCAAGTGGTGTTTTCCGGGCTAGAGAGATGTGAACATGCTTAACAAGGCCAGGAAACAGGTGGCCAATTATCATTTAATGCAGAAAGATAGGGGAAATAGTAGAGTTTAGTCTCTGGGCTGTAAAGCTGCCTAAAACTTTGTTCTGCAGTGCTGTGAACAGCTCAGCTTTTATGAGTAAGGCATCATTCTTGTCTGCCACAAAGATCCTAATTGAGCTAAGTTGTGTTTGTAGCCTTCTGCCACAGAAGCCTGTTCCTGAATAATGGATTAATGGTCTGGAAAGCTGAGATTTACTACTCTGGTATGAAACCTGAACACTTGGATGCTGGATTATAGCCTTCCCCCAATCTCAGAAGAGCTCAGGGGTTTTCAAAGTAGCTCCAGGCAAGGGTCAGATATTTTGGATGGTTCTAAATCCAATGGATCCTATTGGGTTCCTCTCTCACTCACCCTTGCTTTATTCTTCCTTGGAATCCTGAAGTTTTTATAAATCAGGAAGAAGCAAGTACCGTTTTGCATCGACACAGGAGATTCAACACGGGGCGACTTGAAGAAGTGCTCCAGGGAAGCCTGGAGCGAGAATGCATGGAAGAAGTCTGCAGTTACGAAGAAGCAAGAGAAGTGTTTGAAAATGATGAGAAAACAGTGAGTCACGTGATGGGACATCTGGAGTTTTGATGGGGGGGGGGAGGCCTTTCAGGCAGTCTTATTCCTGCTTCCGCAGAAGTATCCATCGTTACATCCAAGGGGGGTTGTAATGTTTACTCAGAGGTTAAAATGTGCTCCAAGCTCAAACAAATATCATTAAACAGCCTGGAAAGTTACCTTGTGCAAGAGACAGTTCTCTGCTAAAATAGCCTGGATTAGCACTGAGTTTTGTAGACTGCCGTCTTTTCAGCAAATACCTTTGTCCTTAGATAGGCTGTCTTTTTGCTTAACCCCCCCCCCCCATCAACCTCATTTTGGTGGACTTGGGAAGTGGCAACTGAGTGGGATGCCAAAGTTGTTGGCAATCTTTCTTCAGCAGCGTTTTCGGCTTCTATTCCCCATTAGGCCTAGGTCCTGATTTATACAGGTATAGCTTTGCATCAAGACAATTTGATGTATTTATTTCTTGGAAGGAAAGTTTTGTAGGAGAAAGGATGCGTTCTGGGGGTTTGGGGTGAATGCGTTGTCCAGTTTTCTACCTCTGACTAGATATGAACCAGGCTAGATTGCGACTCCTGTGCTAAGGATAAAAGCGCTCCCAATGTCTCTTCTGAATGAACACGGCGTGTAACTCTTTCTGCAGGCACACCGTCAATGTATTGATTGATTGGTTTGCAATGTTTGTAAACCAGCCCAATCAAAATGACAGCTCTGGGTGATTAAAACAAGGAACAAGGAAACAATAAAATTGTGCCCTAACAAAGAATCCTTGTGGAGTGCAGAGATAAAATATACCGTAATCATTATCATTATCATTATCATTGTCGTCGTCATCTATTAAAAATAAACTATTGATATACTTAAAAGGCTTTCCATTTGAATCCCATGTTACTGCTTTCTTTGTAGATGGCATTTTGGACAGTATACATTGGTAAGTGATTTCTTTTTCCCCCTCCCACTTTAATGGTGTGATGGAGCTCATTGTTTAAAATAAAAATATTTGTGCTCAAGTTGGAAGGGAGGGTTTATACAGTGGCAAATATTTGGGATCCCTGTATTGCTGCAGTTTCTAGTCCAAATGTACCTTCGTTCTGACCAGAATCGAGTTTGCAAAATACAAGTGCAGTTAAAATGCTGTCAAGGGAGAGAAGAGCCACTGTCGGAAGTGTCTTAGATTACGTGAGTTACATCCTGTCACATCTTTGGGCATGTTCTGGAGGAAGTGGATGATAGACTAGAATAGTGTTTCCCAACCTTGTCAACTTTTACGATGTGTGGACTTCAACTCCCAGAATTCCCCAGCCAGCCATGCTGGCTGGGGAATTCTGGGAGTTGAAGTCCACACATCGTAAAAGTTGACAAGGTTGGGAAACACTGGACTAGAAGACAGGATTATGCTTGGTGAGAGGGGAGTAGAGGAAGAAAAATAAAACAGAATAAGATGGATGAGGGGATCAAAGAGATAATTGGAAGGTCCTGGTAAGAGCTATGAATTATCACCAAAGACAGGTATAGATGCTATTTGTCTGGAGTTTGAACTTGACGCAATGCAACTGCTTTATAAATCATATAAACAAACAAACAAACTTAAGTAATGTATCCAATGTTTCCCCTGACCCCAGGGAAATAACCCCACCCAACCCCTTTCCTCCTATTCCATTCACAAAAGCAGACTGCCTGATGAAACAAGCTTCAACAGTGGGATGGCTTTCTTCCCCACACCGGAAGGGGAATAGGATAGCTTTCTGGGTTTAGGAAGACTGTGGAAGGCCCAGCTTTCTCCCCTCCACCCACCCCCATTATCCTGTCACCTGGTAGCATCTACCATTAGAGACTGCCATCTCACTTTCACTAATGGTAGAGCTGGAGCTGACCTTTGGGAAGGTCCATGTTGTATTTCAAATGTGACAATTCTAACAGGAGAGATTGTGGGTCCCAGGGAAGCCCATGACTCTCTCCAGATCACTCCTGGTCCTTCTTCTTCTGTTATGGACTAAAGTACATAAACACTGAAAAACGATGAAGCAGATAAGAATAAAGCCGGTCGCCCTTTGGAACAACCCATGTTGATTGTTCATTCTTCTTTCCAAAGATGGAGATCAATGTGAGTCCAACCCCTGCAAGAATGGAGGGCGTTGCAAAGATGACACAAATGACTACGTCTGTTGGTGTCCAGGTGGTTACGAAGGAAAGAACTGTGAATTAGGTACGTTAACTGGGAGATATTGGTCTTTTCTTTTATTACCACTTTAGGTTTTTCTTTTCAGCTTCAGCAAGAGGCACGACTAGCTGGGGTCCTATTATTACATAGTTTGGAGATTACTAGGTTATCCCAGGACTGGGAAGTCAAAAAAAAAAAAATCACAGAAGACAAAGGCAGGCTACTTCTCTGTTGCTACCAGGAGCTGAACCCAGTTTGAAGAAGACTTTACCTTTTGACTTCTGTACATTTCGTGAATGCTGAATGTCATTCAGTATGTCTGTGTGTATCTCTATATGTCGCTGAGCTTCAACTTCCATTATTTCACTACTGGCCATCTTAGAAGTTGTAATTTAGCAACATCTGGAGTGCCACTTGTTGTCTGTCTCTGCTGTAAACACACACACACTCCAACATACAGTATATCAGTTCTGGGTTCATATAGACCCCAATATACTCACATTTTCTCTCTCAGGCTCCCACTCCCTGGAGTCAGGAGGCATCACTGGATGCTTAAATTAAGACATTTTCACTGCCTCCATCCTGACCTTTCAGGTCCTGTTCTCAGATTTTGATTGAATGATTGTCATCAAGTCACTGTTGACTCTTAGTGAACACATAGATAGATTTCTCTGTGATTATCTGTCCCCAACCTGGTCCTTCAGGTCTCCCAACAGTGCCCCCATCGCCACTGTAACTGAGTCCCTTCACCTTGCTGCTGGTCATCCCCTTCTTCTCTGGCCACCTTTCCCAGCATTAGAGCCTCCTCTAGAGAGCTGGGTCTTTGCAAAATGTGTCCAAAGTACTTAAGAGGAATATCTGACTTCTTCCCCATTCCCTCAATTAGATGCTACCTGCAGTACAAAGAATGGAGGATGCAAACAGTTTTGCAAGGATGATGAAGCAGGGAAAGCAGTTTGCTCTTGTGTCACGGGATACAAGCTGAAGGAAGACCTGAAAACCTGTGAGCCAACAGGTACTGTCAATGTTGGAAAGCAATGCAAAAATTACTCATAAGAGTATCATCCTGCTGGATCAGGCTGAAGGCCTTTTTAATCCAACATTTAGTTTCTCACTGTGGCCAACCAGATAGTTCTAGCCTGGTCTAATGCAGTGTTTCTCAACCTCGGCACAGTTAAGATGTGTGGGCTTCAATTCCCAGAATTCCCCCAGCCAGCATGCTGGTCTAAAGGAAGCATCCAAAGTCCTTATGGTTCCATCCTCATTAAGTTTTGCAAATGCATGACAGGTGCATGACGGACTTGATAAGACAAGCCACCTGGTTTAAAGGAGCAGGAAGTCGTTCGTCCTCCTTTCCCCCCAGTGCTTACAAAACTCTCTATTTGCACCAAAATAGATGCAGAGAAGAGAATCAGGGCTGTACTCATTTGGGGATGATGCAATATGGAGCCTCTCTCTTCTGCAGCCCAGACATTGGGGGACGGGGAGATTTATTTATTTAATCTGACACCCACTACTCTGGGCCAGGAACAAGAATGTCTGTTTAGGATCAGGCAGAGCGCATTTACATCTGCGTTCCAAACAATCAGGGACCCATGCCTGGCACCGATGGTTCTAATGCGGGTTGGCTAAGAAACAGAAAGTTGCTGGAAGGCAACCAACTGACCTTCAACCTAATGTTCAGGGGACGGAGACGGAAGATAAGCATGGGCTGCGCATCGGAGTAGCTCTTTTCTTCCTTAACTGGCTATTGTTAAACTCTAGAATCATAAGAGAACAGCTGCCAATCCCCACAGAGTCTAAAGCTAGATCTTGCCCTATCTTTGTTCTACACTAAGATTTTCAAGAATCCAGTTTTCCAGATGTGTTTCTCTCCTCCCCCACTTTGGTGCCTCCCTCAGTGACCTTTCCCTGCGGAAAAATCCAAGCTGCAGAAGCCCTGACTAAATTCACTCGCTCATCTCCATCAAACACTTGGAACTCCTTAAATGAAACTGCTGACAACTGGGAGGAAGGCTACAACAGCACTCGGGTGTCCCTTCGGCTTGGGCACCGTATTCGGGTGGTTGGTGGCATGGAAAGCAAGAAAGGAGAAGTTCCATGGCAGGTAGGCACAATTGCTCCAGAGTTGATTGCTCTCCATCAGGGACGTCACAGAGAATTGATGCTAAACTTTACTGGTAGTCCTCGTTTAGCGACCACAATTGGGACCGGCGACTTGGTCGTTAAGTGAAGCCATTGCCAAGTGAAACCACAACTGGGGTTTACAATCGGACTTCAGCTTTCCTCTGCTTTACAGACCTGTGAAGGTTGTAAATGCAAGGATTGGTGGCAAAGTTACTTTTTCATCACCGTCGTAACTGTGAATGGTCACTAAACAAGGCAGTCGCTAAACGAGGACTGCCTGTAGTTTAATAAAGCCATTTGCTGGGGCCAAGAACTGGACATCAGACTTCACTTGGGGTCTGATCAGCGCAAAAGAAAATGGCATGATTTCTTCCCATGCTTTGAGAAAAGCACTTTTGCTTAATTAGGGTTTGAAGAGACAGCTGGAGAGATCCTAACCAATGACCCTCCCCATATAGTGATGAAATTGCTGTTTGTACAGTCGTATACATGTGATATGTCCATGTGGGGAAATAGGAACAGCATAAACTTGTCAGCATACCTTGTGCAAACTAAGAATACATGCACCCACCTTTTTATGCTGGTGGCTCAGCATTTCAGTTGCTTTCCCAGAAGATTCCCACATTGTTATAAATCTCATGTTTTTGTTGTCAATTGGTTTAATCTTTTTTTTTAAAAAAAAATAAGACTAATAAATAAAACCAAGAGCGAGGTTTGATAAGCTGATCGATTTCACTGTGGTTCGGCAAAGGATTTTAAACTTTCAATCAGCATCTTCACCCCTCCCTTCTTGGCTCTTCCTGGGAATGTTCAATCTTCTGCCCTGAAACTGACCAAGTTGAACGTTTCAATTACTTTATTTCTATTCATCCCTCTTCAGCCACCCACTGCCTTCATCGCTTCTGCTGGGCGAATGCACACGGGGGGCTGGCTTGACCAATTGCAAAACAGAAATGCTTTGGTAAAGTAGAATCCTAGCATTCTTTAAACCAGCTCAGTGAATAAGTGGATTAATGCAACTATGTCATTATTCTCACAATGACACAATTCAAGACATGGCAAAAAAATTGAATTAAAGCATATTCTGTCTTTATAGCCCCAAAGTCTAATGGAAATTCTATGAGGACCTTGCCCAGAGTTAATGATATACCTTATTCTTTGCCCAGTCAACTTCACTTGGGTGCCACCTAGAGGCCACTATTCTCATTGCTCTTTTAAAGGAAATGAGACCTGTTTCCAAGAATATTTTTGTAGTTTATTCGTTTCGTCGCTCCCGACTCTTCATGACTTCATGGACCCACGCCAGAGCTTCCTGTCGGTCGCCAACACCCCCAGCTCCCCCAGGGACGGGTCCGTCACCTCTAGAATATCATCCATCCACCTTGCCCTTGGTCGGCCCCTCTTCCTTTTCCCCTCCACTCTCCCCAGCTTCAGCATCTTCTCCAGGGTGTCCTGTCTTCTCATTATCCAAGAATATTACCCATGGTAATATAATACAGCATATTCTGATGGATTGGGAATTGGTTATGTTGTTTTTGTTCTCTCTGCAAGAGATTCACCTGTGGCTTGAACTATTATATGGCATTTTACAAATCCTCCCTGGAACGAAAAGTGATGCTGTAATAACATTGCCTTGACTTTCATATGCCAGAAGTTCTTTTGTTAATGTGATAAGGTCTATCCAAAATCCGGTTACCGTTGACAACACTGAGATTCTGATAAACCCAGGATGGTTTGTGAATGGCCAGAAACAAAGCTGGCTATTTATCTGCAAGACTGCAAAACAGTTGGAGGCCCTTGCAGAATACTCAGCTGTCAAACATTCAGTTGTAGTAAAGCCAGCTTCCAACTCAAGCCCTTCTCACTCAACTTCCAAGCCAACTCCTGATGACTTTGTGGACACATCCACGTCATGGCGACAATATGGAAGTGGTTTGCACTGCCTTCTTCTGAGATACTTCTTCAACTTCCCAGGCGTAGTTTACAGCCCCAGGACTTTCTGGTGGCCTCTCATCCAAGTACTAACCAGGCCCGACCTTGCTTTCCAAACCCAGACAAGGTTGGTCAGGTACTGTCACCTGTTAAGATAGTCACTTGTGCTGGCCAAAATTCCAGATCCCTAAAGGATGAGGCCATCAGCAAGTACAGTTTTGACTCTTCTCCATCTGCCATCGTGTTCCACCAGAAGCTTTCAGGAGGCCCACATGCTAGAGAAGCATGAGATCATGTGCATTTCATCATCAAGATGCTGGCTTTCCCTGTCGAAATGGGACTTACCATTGAGTTGCTTTGTTTACAAACAGTCCTTGATTTGCTACGTTGTCTTTCTGTTCCCAGGTTTATGTGCTCAACTCCGAACAGAAAGGATTCTGTGGAGGCACGATCATCAATGAAAAGTGGGTCGTCACGGCAGCTCATTGCCTTGAGTTTCAGCCACAAACAATTGTAGCGGGTAAGCAATTTACTACTGCTGTGTTGGAAGTGCCCTTTTTCCTGGCTATACTTTTATTTAGTGTTGCAGTGATTTTGCTTATAACAAAAGCCAAGAGGCAGTGGTGGGGGGGGGGGGCAGAAGCAGGCAGGAGGTGGCAGACGTGATTAAGCATCAACAAACAGGAGAAAAAACCCTCCTTCAAGAATTTTGGTATCTTGCAAGGTTTGGGGTGAGAACACAGAGCTCCCCCAACTTTTTAAATTTAGTTTCCAGCATTTGGTGCTTTAAAAGATTTGCCCATTCCTACCTACATTGTATTATAGTAAGAAGTTCTTCCTCTTGCTCCACTCCAGGTGAACACAACGTGAATGCTGTGGACAATACCGAACAATATCGCAACGTGGCTCGGGCAATCCCTCACCCTACATACAATGTGACTAACAAGTACCACAACGACATCGCCCTCCTTGAGTTGGACGCCCCTTTGGAGTTCAACCATTATGTCATCCCGATTTGCCTTGGAGACAGAGAGTTCACAAACAACCTCCTTAAGTTTGGGCTGGGCACCGTGAGCGGGTGGGGGAAACTGGCTTTCCAAGGCAGGGAGGCAAGCATCCTACAGGTGCTGCACATCCGGTTTATTGACCGACCAACCTGTCTGAGGAGCAGCAGTTATCCCATCATGCAGAATATGTTCTGTGCAGGCATTCCTGACGAAGCCAAGGATACTTGCCAAGGAGACAGTGGTGGTCCATATACCACGGACATTGACCATGTATGGTTTTTGACGGGGATCACCAGCTGGGGGGAGCAATGTGCTAAGAAGGATAAATTTGGAATCTACACCAGAGTTTCCAGGTATGTTAAGTGGATAAGAGAGACCACGAGACCTACATAAACTAATCCAAACCCCAAACAGAGTTCTGCTTCCTTTCTCAAGAACCCTACAATTGTGGAACAGGGAATCCACATGGACCTGTAACTACTTCACTGAAATAGTTTTAGAGAATTAAAATCATAGGATGGTTGTATATAAGAATTGGAAAGGACTTTGGAGATCGGTTGGTCCAGCCCCTTGCTCAGTGCTGGAATCCTATCCCATGTTTTAAAAAAGAGAAAAAAGGATGATAAGGGAAATGCTTTTTGTATGAGCAAAGAAAATTAGAGGCACAACAGCCCAGTGGGTAAAATACTTAGTTTGGATCACTAAGTTTTACATTCAAGAACCAAGGCAGGAGAGTTTTCCATACAGTATGTTCCCTATCATTTTCTATTAAATACTTGTTTCACCAAGTTGCTAACGCAGCTAAATGCAGTATTGGAAAGCGCATGGGAAAATTAACAGGCATGTGCGTTAATGAGCTCTCGGTGCATTTATTATGCTTTGTGATGGGGCGTAATAAAACCAGAAATGAATTGCAACATGAGAAAAGGACGCCCCTTTCTTCTGAACCCACGCTGCACCAAACTCTCTGCACAAAATGAAAAGTCTTCAGATATATTTCTTTATTTAACAATGCTCTTAATTCTTTTTAAATATAGATGTAGCTCATTCTTACAATGGCATTTACAGAATACTTTAAGTAATTGGACAGGGAAGACAGACACCTTCCGCTGCCAAGACAGTTCAGGATAACATCTACATTTTACCTCGGCCTATTTTCAGAGGCGGTCAACAGTCTGTGCAAAGTTTTCAGTTTAGAAGTACAATCCTATATGCATCTACTCAGAAGTAAATCCTAGGGAGACATTTGCCTGCAGCCTAAAACTTTAGATCCAGACTTGCGGCGTAGGTAAAGTGAAGCATGTACCGTTTAGAACCAGGTAGACAAAAGTTAAAAAGATTGGACTGTGCTATACACATGAGGATGGAATCTTTTAAAAATGACCTCCGTTCAGGAAGGCAGGCCTTCCCGCCGTAACTCATCCTCATTTTAAACTTGCAGTATAGTGATTTCAATGGTATTCAATATACAAGGGAAAGGGTGTGAAAATGGGCCATTCAGGAATTCTCTCAAGGAATTCCAGAAGCAGCGTGATCTTCAGCAGACTGGGAAGGAGTGTACAAATGGATATTGCAAGAAGCACAGATGAAAATTACAGCAACGTTTTCAGAGGACCACGTGGAATCTGGGGTTCATAGACAAAATTAGACACCCCCCCCCAAACCAAATGTGACATATAGAGAAAAACAGATCAATGCTAACTTTATACCGACAGAGGTCCTTTTGCATTTATGCACACCATTCACTGCCCTGAGCTGTTGTGAGTAGCTTGGTTACAATAGTTACCCTGTGTTTAGGAATGCTTTGGGAAGTTAAATTTGTAACCATTATCGGTAGACACCAAATTACTTGAGTCTACAAAGAAAAAATTAAAAAAATAATGAAGATGCACCAGAAAATAAATTATGGAAACTCACTTAAAAAGCAGAGGACCTTCTATCCTTGCTCGAATACGAATTCATTCTTAAACAAAGGGCTGAAGCATATAGTCTCACTACTAACGAGGACAATCTTAACACATTTAGTGCAAATGGATACTGAACTCAGTTATGGCACATATGCTCCTCCCATCCCCCTAAAAAGTACTGTGCAAACTTTGCTAGACCCTTCACCAATGTGGAGGAATCCACAGTGAGATGCCTACAATCTGGAGCTGCCAATTGACCAAGTCTGGAGACACAGCCCATGTATGGCAGAGTCTTTCTTAGACTCTTCACAGCAAAAAGAGAGTGACATTTCATTGATCTCAAGGTTCCTGCAAAACCTACTGAAGTTGGCTTATTAGGGCCACTGTTTAGTTGAGACCCACCTGACCTTAGTCAAGTCCAGCCAATCCCAACAAAGGGTGGTTGGAAAAGCAGGAAGCGCACCCTTCAATTTTCTCCAAAGCCATGGAAATAATCAAAGGACGCCCGGGAGACGCTGTGGAGAGGAAGATGAGGTTGCGTCCTTGGGTCAAAACAAAATGGTGCTTTTCCACAGAAGGGAGGGAAGGAAAATGAAAAAGAAGAGGAAAGAATGGCTCCCAATGATGGTCGCAATGAAAGTCGGTGAGGGTGTGATGTTTCGATGATGAAAAGGCAACGTTTCCTTCGAGTCGAGGTCAATCCTGATGACTACAGGGATACGTCCATAGAGTTTCCTCAACAACAGCACATGAGAAGCTTGCAACTGTCTTCTTCTGGAAAGTTTTCCAACTTCCCATCTAGCCTAGAGCCCTGATGTTCTCCCATCCAAGTACTAACCAGGCCTGATCCTGCTTAGCTTCTGAGCCCAGACCAGATCAGCCAAGGGCTGTCACCTGCTTAGGAGGACAGATGACAGAATAAGTCTAATTGCCCTCTCTGTCCCTTGTTACCATTTCAGGCCTCCACTGGAGCATTCACACAGGGCTTGGCCTTAATTCGTTAAATTCAGGGGGAGCTTAATTTCCTCATCCTATCCTGGGCAGCGTCTAAAAAGCAATGGAGAGCAGCATTAAATGTCAGAAGGCACAGATCCCAAGAGCGCATGGCTCCTTGCTGCTAGGTAGTCCTCTTCCATCCCTAGATCCCTAAAGGAATGAATCGTAAACACAGGTATCATTTTGCAGTTGTCAAAAGCCATCAGAAAGGAAATCTTTACCTGTCTCTTTAGCAGACTGCAGACAGGACCTAAATTAAGGCTATTTGCACGTGAGCTTGCAAACGAAAATCTTTAAAGTGCATAGGGAGTGCATCTGAGTGCTTTGCAAGGCCACTGATCAATTTTTTGGGCAACAATGTCCCTCCCTCCCAGCACCTGCAAAATGTTTAGCAAGCAAGCCTGCAAAACGTTGAAACTCAGATCTTCCTCTCTCCAACTAAAATGCAAGTTAGAAAGCTTGTTTGATGTATACTGAGGCAGGCTTTTATGGCCAGTGTCTGTCCAATGGTGATCAGCTTCTGGGCTAATAGGCCGTAGTCTAATTATGTGGTATCCTGACATTTTGCCAGCAAGGGTGGCTGGCATTTTCAACGGCAAAGCGATGTGCTCTGCAGCTGGCTTCTTGGCAGCTCCAGGCCACCAGGCACGAACTGACTGAGCTCTTGTATTCATAACTGAGTTAATCTCTAATTGGACCGTGTCAGTTCTGAAAAGCCAGTTTCTGATCGGTTCTTCGTCCAAGTGGATTTGTAATTGTTCTGTTCTGAAGACATTTCAAAGGAGCTAATTGTTGACTGGTCTGTCTTTGAAAGATACCAGATATGTATCAGGAGGCCAGATAATTAGACCATGGCCTATTATCCTGGATGTTCACAACCACCAGACTTCCTCGACTGTTTAGCATCTTCTTGGAAAAGACATGCAAACCCATTAACTACTCTCAAAGGAAGTTTCCCCCCACTGAAGTAATACCTCCTTAGATGTCTTCTGTCTGGGGTGCGCCTTACCAGTTTGCACCTTACCAACCCTAACCCTTACCGGATTTGACAATGTGGCCCCCAAGCATAGCACAATATAGTCCCATCGATGATTTGATAAAACATTTCAGGTGGGGAAAGAGAAGATGGTAGGCAAGATTTGGCAAAATCAGGTGTTTTTAGGGGCAGTGTTTCTCAACTCTGGCAACTTTAGGATGCGTGGACTTCAACTCCCAGAATTCCCCAGCTAGGGGAATTATAAAGGGGGTACCTTATTCATGCTATTTGTTGTTTGAATACTATTTTCAGGAAGCAGGGGGAAAAACACTGAAATCTCCATATCAGTGAAGAAGAGAAAATAGGAAAATCCTACGTTCGCTAACATGGAGCACAACCTGGGAGCAAACAGAAATCTTTTGTACACCATCAAGAGTTGCAAACGATTACGACACTGTGAAAAACTGAATAAATAAAATAATTTCTCTTAAAGATATAGAAACAATTCAAAATATTTAGAGCAAGTAATCAGGAAGGTCACATAAGCATTCCCATAGAAGGGGAGAGCTGGTCTCTTTCCATAAAATACAAGGCTTGGTTTCTATCACCCACTATTCTTATGATCACCTTTATTTTCCTCCCATGAAAAACTGACACCCCCTTTAGGAATGTGGATGGCCACAACAGCAACCGGGGTGATAAAATACAAGCCTTTTTTTAAAAAAATGCAGACTCGGATTCTTTGAACAGAATCTTAGCAAACCATCTTCATTTTCAGTCTGAACAAGCAAGCATGCGTCTATTCCTCATCACTTGCAGACCAAACACATAAGTCATGCATCCACATTCGACGGAAGGGATCGATTCTCATAGGCACATCTGTTACCCGGGGGCAAGTCACTGATATGGCTTTTTCTGGACTGGACGTTACGTCCTCTCATTCAAGTAGAGTTTCTTCTTTTTTTTTTTCAAGTCTTGCTCAGTTCATTTGTTGTCCTCCAAACCAAACCACGAGAGGAGGAAGAGGACAAGGAAGAAAGAGGAAGAAGAATGAAGAATGGAGAGTATATTCAGAGGAGGAGGAGGGGGGGGTTAATACTATTGCTAAGTGCCAATTTCCTGAAGCGTATTAGGAAGCAGGAGAAGGAGAAGGAGACAAGGAAGGAGAAGAGAAGGAGAAAAAGGAAGAAAGAGTGCCTAATACTATTGCTAAATACTAACTTCCTGGAACATCTTAGATTATCGATCTCTCCCCACCCTCTGCTTTATCTTCGCAAAAGTCAGGATTATTCTAAGCAAGCAAGCAAAGCAGTGCCCACTCCTCCAGACTCCTGCGCATGCCAACACTGAAACAGTTCAGATGAGCAAGTCGCTTGTCATCACAGGAATACCTGTGACTCTGGTACTCCGAAACCTACAGTCCCCGAGGACTATCTGCAGGCTGTTGGAGGGCACCCAGCCTTCTTCACTCCGGTTGAGGTTTTTGACCAACCTTTCAGATAAAGAAAGGACAGGGATGGTAAGGATGAAACAGGCAAGAAAAAGGACTTTGTAGAGCATTCTTTCAACAGTTCCTGGTTGCTTCCACCACTCGTTCTCTTTGGTAGACAAGAAGAAGGGTGTCTGGAGCACCTACCACTGTCCCTCTCCATCTTTGTGCAAGAGCTGAATGACATCCCCGTTCTTCACCAGAAGTTCATCTGAATCTTTCTTCTTGCAATCTGCTAAGGCTTTATATTTTCCTGGAGACTAAAGCATGAACAATAAATAGATGATTTACATCAGAGGTATAATGCTCCACCTTAAAATGTACCATTCTGACTTCAAAACAGGCTCTCCTGAGGGATCCAAAAGTAGGCCAACCATGGTACAGAACACCCCACACCACTGTGACACCCAGAACAACTCTCTTCCAAGTTGGATTATTCCATGGTAGACTCTTTTGCCTAGCTCTGGCTTAGGACAGCCTCCCCCAACCTGTTGCTTTGAAGCTGTGTTGGCCTACAGTTCCCAGTATCCCACCCAGTGTCCTCACTAACCAGTTGGTTGCCATCTTCTTCTTCGGTGTCAGAGCAGGTTGAGAAGTAATGGTGGCTGGACCACTCTTCAAGCCCTTCACAGATTTCTAATGAATGGGACGTGCCTGACCAAGCTGCATGAGAAGGAAATAAATAATCGTCTTGTTTTAAGAAGCCAAGTTACTGAAAGGGTCACCTCCTTCCATGACCTGGTCCATAGGACCAGCTTTAGAGTTTACCAGCCAAAAGAAACCTAGATGGAGCAGGGACTGTTTTGTGGTGGCACCTCAATTTTAGAGTTCCTTCCCAGAAATGGGAAACAAACTCCACCTCCAAAGCCTTTACAGATGGCCCACTTCTTCCTTCCATTTGTTGTGCAACATCTGTCTTTTACCCTTCTCCAGCTTCTTGCATTGTTTCAGCTCTGCCTCTCAATGTGCTAAAAGGGTTGGGGAAACACAGGTTTTGAATTTGGATCCACGTGAAGATGGAAAGGTCATCTGGAAAGGTTCTGATATGTTTGTTAAATTGTGTTTGCTGAGCCATGCTAGAAAAGTATTCTCTTGCCACCCCACGCTACCAGATGCACCATCACACTTCTTTTGCCTTTTGCAATCTTTGCTGTCCTGACTCCCAGGAAACACTCTGAGACAAGGAACTGTTCTCTAATGTTTTATTGCTAATACATAACAGGAATCCTAACAAACTGAACAAGCGTGGGAAAAACCCAGCCATATAAACCCCGCAGGTTAAGGCGGTCCCAATCGGTGCCTCTTGGAATGGCTCACCAATTCCTCAGTGCTACGCATGTGCTTAACAGTCTGGAAGGGAGTCCCCTGCTCGCCATCCTTACTCATGACATTTGCAACCAGAAGCCATGGCAGACCTCCCTACCACCACCCACGGCTGAACACAGGTCCCTAGATGAATGGCCCCCATTTCTCCCTAACCTCCACAAGTCCTCCAAAAAAGCCAAAAATGTCCCCCAAATTTGCATTGCACCTCCTGTTGTAGACTACCCCCTCCGACCAAAGTACCATTCCCAAACCCCCAAAGGTGGTCTGTGGGTGACATAGTTAAAAAAAGAAGGAGAAAGAGAAGAATCCACAGGGATACCTACATCTGCTTGGTTTGTTCTGAACAGAGGAAGCTAAGCACTCCACAGCAATGGGGCTGGTGTGTTCAGAGTCATTCTCCTCTGAACTTACAGAAGCTCTTGGTGGTTTCCTGAAAGCACACAGAACCCATTCAGAAGATCAGAAGAAAGGAGACCAAGTTGAAACATTTGCTTTGCATCTTTTACAGAGATAACTTAATCCATGTTTCCTGGGTCAACAAGGGAATGCAACACAATTAGCCTTTGGATCACGGTTTCTCAACCAGGGTTCCATGGCACCCTTGGGTTCTGCAAGAGGTCACTAGGGGTTCCCCAGGAGATCACAATTTATTTAAAAAATTATTTCAAATTCAGGCAACTTCACATTGAAGAGGTAAGTTTCATTCTTTGTTTTCAGTTTAAGAACACTGTTCATGCTGATCTACAGGCCTACACATGAGACAAATATAATAATTTTGTAACTTCTGGCCTCTATTTGAGCCTGAATGTGCAGGGGAGGCCTGAAAAATATTTCAGGGGTCCCTCCAGAGTCAAAAAGTTGAGAAAGGCTGCTTTGGACTGTGTGCTTTTCCAGATTTTGTGATCCAGGACTCAACTTGAAAATGGAATGAGTCCGCTGTGTGGCAAAACATGCCGATTCTGAAATTTGCCAGGCAAAAATGCATATATATTGAAATCTCTTTTTAATTGGGTGGTGGCATCTCTCATTCACAAATGTTCACTAAACAGGAGAGTATTTCATTCAGAGTAATTTGTGGCCTTTGCATAAGGACATCCTTTTGCAAATGGCACAAATGATGTCATTTGCATCGTTTATGTGAGGGTGTCCCCATGCAGGTATGTCATTCGGGTAATCATGTCCTTAGGCTAAGGACAGTAATCAGTATGGAATATTGGCTTGTTCCATGCTGCGTCCGCTAAACCGACGTCTGATAAAAATTTCATTGCCCTGGAGAAGATGGCATATGAAAATAATGATCTTGCAGGTTGGAATTTTTTTTAAAAAAGTCAGAATGATATGGAAATGGGATGGGATGGATTTAAGAATAAGACATGAATTATCCAAGGGTCGCTTGCTTTTTTTTTTCCTGGCTTACCCATCACTCAACGGAGGAGAAAGCTGAATTGTGTCAGGACACAAAGATGGTACTGGCTTCTCAACTGTGAACATGATACAACATTGCATTAGTCCCGTATCTTTTGTTTACCAAACGTTCACACAGCTAGAAATGGGGAAATTGTCAATATCCAGATCTGGGGAAACAATCCTGGACTAGGTCTTTTGGTTTGATCCAGGAAATAAATCAGATCAAGAGCGTCATAAAAAACTCTCACAATTAATATCTTCCGTTAATGGGTATAGATTTAATTTTTAGCTTTCCAAAAATGGACACCCGTCTGCAGTTCAGACTCTGGAGTAAAAATCGCCCAGGTTTTGTACATTTCTAGAATAGTTTCTGAACTAGGATACCTTACCTTTGATAAGCTGTTGCTGCTTGAACAAGACCTTTCGTATTTCATTTAGCCAGGCCATCTTCAGATCAACTGTTTGAGCCTAACAGAAGATGGTATTATCTAAAATCAAAATGCCTCTTTGGAATCTGGTACCTACCATTCAAAGAACTTGAATTCATCTGTCAAGAGGGGGTGTTTGCACATAGCGATGTGTGTATACCCCCCACCCCCAATCAAGTCACACCAAGGAAATGGTCATGATCTTGCAAACTGTGATGAAAACTGAAACTACCTTATAGGACTTATTTGGCAAAGTTTGATATTATGCCAGCTTTATTTGGGGCCCGTTAATCCTATAGAGGGCCAAGATCTGGCTGGTTCACCTCCAAAAGGTGCACATTTTGTTTCAGTTTCAGAAATTTCAGATGTTTGTCCCTCAATTTCAAAGTTATAGTGATATGGGAGGAAGACTACCTGCACAACATAGACTTCCTCCCGGCCGCTGTACCAGACCTCAAACTTGCGAGGATCCCCTTTAACATTCTCCGTGATTCCGACAGCATTCATCTAAAAGAAGAGGAAGGAAAGAGGAATCCACATGCAGAACTTGAAGGAACAACCTTGCTGCTCCTCACCATCCTGCCGTGACCTTTCCTCCAAACTTCGGCTTTTTTTTTTTTTTTAATTCAAAAGATGTATTGTTTTAAGGCTTCAGTTTCCATTTTGGTGTGTTTCCAGCCTCAAAATGACAGCTTCTGATTTTCAGTAATTACAGCCTTTGGGTGGCTGAAGATAGGTGGGGTTTGGAAGAAGAGTGAAATGAGAGGAAGGTCCACCCACCCAACTCGGGCGATGCTGACCCTCCTCGTATCACTGCCAAGTTCTCCTTCTATTTCTTTCTTTCCTTTTTTTAAGCCAGGACAAGTTGGGAAGATTGAAAACTTGGCTGACTTGCCTAGTTATTCCAGACTGCAGGCTGTCAAAGCACCAGGCTGAGCCATTGGCCAGGGGCAGAGGATGGCTAGATGAGTCACGTCAGGCAAAACTGGCCCTTAAGCTTCCTTTTCAGAGCTGCTTCATTGCATCGCAGCCCTTGAATGTCCCTTTCGAGCCAGATAAACAAGGCTCCCTATAAATACGAATGGCTGTGTTCAGTTTACAGCTCCTATCTGCTTGTGAATGAACACTCTGTACTGTCTGCATGTACAAAACAATACGGGCAGGAGGGCTGGGGCTTTAAACAAATGGGACCATCTGGGGAACCTTCTGTTCCCTCTTTTTCCTCTGCCTTGGACGTAGCTTTCAGCCGCTTTGATAGATGGCCTCAGGAAACCACTGGCCAATCATGACGTTGTTTCTGCAAATGAGGTTTCCAGGCATGGCTGGGCAAATAAATGAGACAATCAGCTGGAGGCCTCTGAAGGAGCTGGCTGGCTTCACCAGATGCAGGGACCAGCAAGGCAGATCCTTTTTCCTGTCCTCTTTCCAAGAAGGGGCTTTCAGGATTCAGTTAACGGATAAACCAGGAAAAACAATGCATTTGAGAGCAAGGCCAGAGCAAGGGAAGGGAATGAAGAAGAAATTAGGAGAAAGGTGAGGTGGGAAGCAAAGGTGCTCCACGCCTTTGCCTCCCACCTTGAAAAGGGGGATGCTGTGCAATCTTTCTGCAAACAGGATTGAATTTCAAAGGTGGCCAAATGCAAAAGGATGCATGTTTAGCATGCCAGCATTGAGAAAAGTGAGAAAGGTTCTAGTCCTCATGAATGGAGAGAAAGGTTAGCGGCAGGTGGAGAACATCTGCCAGGGATGAGCATGGGAAGCACTCATCCAGTTTGCGCAGTTCCCCCGAGAGACGTCTTCCCTGTCCCCCTTGTTGCAAATCAGAGTTCTGCGCCGGTATTGAGCAGAGCACAGTTTACATTTTTTTTTTAAAATCTACATTTCTTCAAAGAGCTGCTCTGTGGTTGATGCTCCCTACCCCACCGCTGAAAATGAAATTGCAACGCGGGAAGCCGCAGCCTTCCGAGCGCTAGTCATTTCCTTACGTTCAAGAAGTGCTTAAAGCTGTAGGACGACCTTTTGTCATGGCTGTCACACTGCTCCTCTCTTTTCTTGCAAAAGACGAGCGCCTTCTCGTAGAGGAAAAGGTGCCGCTGCATCGGCTTGAACCGGGCCAGGTCCTTCATCTTGGTCGGCCCTTTCCGGTGCCCCACCCACACGCTGAAGGAGCCCTGCATCAGCACTTTGCCAAGCGCGCGGAGGTCCCCCTGGGAAGAGAACAGACCCTCGCTTTTCAGTGCTTGAATTGGCCCCGCTGGAAACCACCTTTGGACTGTTTGCTTGAAACGGAAAGAAATGAAACTTTTAATTTCAGGATCTGATGATTAGAATTGTTTATGACCATAGAAATATTGTGAACCAATATTAATTTTAGAGTAAGAGGTTGATGCATCTTATATTTTTATCTGTACCAAAGGAAGTGGGGAGCTATTCTTTTTCTATTCTTTTCTTTCTTTTTCTTTTCTGCACCCTTAATTTTGCTCTCTTTCTGACCTTTCCTTCTCAATTTTTTTTTCCTTCTTTGATATTTTATCTCCTGTTGAAATTTAATGTATCATTATATATTATATATATAATATCTTTTATTATATATATGATTATATATACGTATCTTCTCTCTTATTATTATATTTATATTTATATATGTATTTTCTCTCTCTTATTAGAGAAAAACACTAGAGCCAGTTTGGTCTAGTGGTTAAGGCAACAGGCTAGAAACCAGGAGGCTGTGAGTTCTAGTACCGCCTGAGGCAGGAAAGCCAGCTGGGTGACCTTGGCCAGTCCCTCCCTCTCAGCCCAAGAGCCAATCAGGCATGGTATGAGAGTTCTAGTCCCGCCTTAGGCATGAAGGCCGGCTGGGTGACCTTGGCCAGTCCCTCTCTCTCAGCCCAACTCACTTCACAGGGTTGTTGTTGTGGGGAAAATAGGAGGAGGAAGGAGTATTAGGTATGTTCGCCACCTTGAGTTATTTGCAAAAATAATAAAAGGTGGGATAAATTTTTTAAAAAATAAATATAAATAAATAAACAAATAAAAAGACTTACATCGTAGCCAGTGATGGAAATCTGATGCATGGAGTCATTGACTGACTTGACCAAATCCAGCATGGCAGCTAAGGCCTCTTGCAATTCCTGCACGCCATTGCAGCTCGTGCTGTACTTCAGCAGTTCCTGCAAGTAAAATAATAATAATAATAATAATAATAATAATAATAATAATAATATAGAGTTGGTTAATTCTTTTCCCAAGCAAGGACAATCATCCTGAAAAAAAATTCCCACGGCTATTTCTCAAGGGAGTTTCCTGTAGTTTCAAGAAACAGCTTCCGGACAAGAGAGTCCATCTGGGCTATTGTATTTATTGCATTGAAAAGGTATTTATCTCATGTGCTTACAACTCCAAGCTGTGTACAGTATTAAAGGAGGTCATGTACACTTCGAAAAGAAAATCAGTAGAAAATTAAGAGAGATGAGCCAGAGGCCAAAAGCAGACAAAAGCAGCACTACTGTAACATGCCAAAGTGAACAAACACGTTTTCAGCATGCACCAAATTTGAAGTAAAATGGGCTCCACCTTCTAAATAGGGTGAGATGGTGGATGGTGGGCTTCTTCCTCTTTCTAATTCTTCTAGAGATTGTCCTGCACATCCACCTGTAACTGCTATTCAAAGGAGCAAAAGGAACACGTGAACCCACATTGCAAATTTATCCTAAATACAGTAGGTTGCTCTTCTCAGCCAGGAAAAAAGAAGACTGATAAAGAATGCAAAAGGACCAAGTGGCAATTCCACTTGGGTCCTCCTTTGTTTTCTGAGAGGTCTTTTAGCCACGCTAGTTTTTCCTCCTAGGAAATACATCAGTTCTACCTTGCTGTTCATGGGACAATTTTGGGGCAGGGTGTTTATGTGCTATGAGCCCTCTTTCTCTGCATTCCTGAGCAAAATTCTGGGAGTTGAAGCCACACATCTTCAGGTTGCTAAGGTTGAGGAACACTGCTCCAGGAGGTAGGAAAAAGGTTTTCTTTCCTTTTACAGATCTTAGCCAACAGTCCCCATACCTTGAGAAGCAGCTGGTACTTGGTTAACCTCTGCACCGGTTTGAGCAAGTAGGAATCCAGACTGAGCTTGTGTTCTAGTTTTTTTTGGCACTCCTGCAGAAGAAAAACAACTTATTTTCCATTTAAAACACAGACACCCATCTTCACCTGGATGTCCACCAAATGAGCAGACCGCAGATCCCAGAACTCCTCAATCAGTGGGGCCTCTGCTGACAATTCTGGGATTTAACGTTCTCCTGCATCCAGGTTTGGCATCTGAAGTCTACAACTCTTGAGAAGACCACATTAATACAAAAATTGAGGACATGGGCCTGTTCTGTAAACTCAGGATTAAATAACAGTGTGTACCAAACAGACATTGACCAGCTTCAATGCTTTTCATTCAGTGAGTCCCACCTTAAATCCTTGGCAAGTCTTCCACTTACTTATTTATTCAATTGATATGGCTGCCCATCTTAAACAAGGGACTTTGGGTGGCTCACAATGATAAAGAGACAGACAGACGCTGCCATTAAATTAGGGTTGACTCTTAGAGACCACGTAGATGTTCTCCATGATGATCTGTCCCTAACAATAGTTAACATTGACAACTACATACACCCAGACATACACATAATAAATAAAATAAATAAACCAACAGTTGGCTGCTGAGATAAAAACATCCACCACCATCAAGAAAACTACCTCAATGTGCCCATTTCACAGGCTCCAACGGATGCGCTGACCCCCACACCCAGGAACATAGCCACAACGTCAGGGCCATGCAAACAGCCAATAAGGTTGGGGCCAATCTGATGACCGCAAACTCTTTTCAGCTTAATGACCGGCCATCTCAGGGTGGCCGAGGCATTCCTCATTTGAAATCGCCTGAACTCTTGAGCAACGTGAACCTTCTTCCCCGCAAGACCTTACAGGTGGATGCTGAAATCTTGCACAATCGCACACAAGACTTGGACATTCTTAGGCTCTGGTGAGCTTACTGGTTCCATGCAAGAACAGCCAACTCTCACAAAATGTTATGGTCTCATGAGACTTGGGTCATTTTTAATTAAAACACATCATCGTCATATCATTTCATTTCATGTCATTTCATTTCATGTCATTTCACTTGGGGAGCTGCTGGCATTATTTAGCATGTCCAAAAAACCCTGGAGGATGTGGGCATTTGTTGGCCAATGCCTTCAGCAAACAACAAAATAAGTCAGGTTTACTTTTTCCCCAAATATATTTGAAGCCTTCAACTTCTAAATCCACAGATCAGGGTTTCCTACTCAGTTCTCTCTCTCCCTTATACAAAAAGAAATGCCTTGCAATTAAATGGTCGAGATGTGCATGCAAAATTTTGGAGAGCTGGTTTCCATTTTTTAGAATAGAATAGAATAGAATAGAATAGAATAGAATAGAATAGAATCCTTTATTGGCCAAGTATGATTAGACATACAAGGAACTTGACTTCGGTGGAAGAGCACTCAATATATTTACGTAACATCAAAAATAAACAATAGTAAAGTAATAATAAACATCCATTTCTGTTTTATTGACTATTCTAAAGCCTTTGACTGTGTGGACCATAACAAATTGTGGCAAGTTCTTAGTGGTATGGGGATACCAAGTCATCTTGTCTGCCTCCTGAAGAATCTGTATAATGACCAAGAAGCAACCGTAAGAACAGACCACGGAACAACGGACTGGTTTAAGATTGGGAAAGGAGTACGGCAGGGCTGTATACTCTCACCCTACCTATTCAACTTGTACGCAGAACACATCATGCGACATGGTGGGCTTGAGGAATCCAAGGCTGGGGTTAAAATTGCTGGAAGAAACATTAACAATCTCAGATATGCAGATGATACCACTTTGATGGCTGAAAGCGAAGAGGAACTGAGGAGCCTTATGATGAAGGTGAAAGAAGAAAGTGCAAAAGCTGGCTTGCAGCTAAACCTCAAAAAAACTAAGATTATGGCAACCAGCTTGATTGATAACTGGCAAATAGAGGGAGAAAATGTAGAAGCAGTGAAAGACTTTGTATTCCTAGGTGCAAAGATTACTGCAGATGCTGACTGCAGTCAGGAAATCAGAAGACGCTTAATCCTTGGGAGAAGAGCAATGACAAATCTCGATAAAATAGTTAAGAGCAGAGACATCACACTGACAACAAAGGTCCGCATAGTTAAAGCAATGGTGCTCCCCGTAGTAACATATGGCTGCGAGAGCTGGACCATAAGGAAGGCTGAGAGAAGGAAGATCGATGCTTTTGAACTGTGGTGTTGGAGGAAGATTCTGAGAGTGCCTTGGACTGCAAGAAGATCAAACCAGTCCATCCTCCAGGAAACAAAGCCAGACTGTTCACTGGAGGGAATGATATTAAAGGCAAAACTGAAATACTTTGGCCACATCATGAGAAGACAGGACACCCTGGAGAAGATGCTGATGCTGGGGAGAGTGGAGGGCAAAAGGAAGAGGGGCCGACCAAGGGCAAGGTGGATGGATGATATTCTAGAGGTGACGGACTCGTCCCTGGGGGAGCTGGGGGTGTTGACGACTGACAGGAGGCTCTGGCGTGGGCTGGTCTGTGAAGTCACAAAGAGTCGGAAGCGACTGAACGAATAAACAACAACAACAACGAAGTAATAATGTTATTTACTAAAACTATACGATCAAGAAAGAAAAAAAAGAAGGAAATAATACTACAGCTATTAACTAACACAAGCTCATATTTAAAGGGAGAATTAAGGGACAATATACTGCATCTGTTGTCTAACATGTTCACATTTAACAGAGCATTACCGGTCACATCTTAGCAGTCATGTCTTACCATACATTGTCAATCAAGATCTCAGGGAAGCCACTATAATAAAAACCACAGCTCACAAAACTTAATTCTAACTAAACCCACATTCCCAGCATGTTCAAACATGGAAACCTTTAAGTGTAAAAATGTATTTCCTTTATTGTACCTACTCTAGAAAGGGGAAATACCTGAAAGAAGAGATTCTCGGCATATTGCTGCCAGAGAGATTCTGATCGTGGTTTATTCTGACAGTACTTCTCATACATCTGAAAATCCTCCCGCTGCAGAAGGGACAAAAGATAAAAAAACATAAAAACAAAAATCTCTTTCTAAATTCAAAGACTGCAAGAGAGCTTTCAGAGTTAGACAACTGCAGAAACAGCAGTTGTGTCACTGATCCCTTCCCAGATCTACTGGATTTCCACCCCCGGCGTATGAGGACCCACAATCTCTCTGAAAAAGGTGCTTACAAACCCTTTCCAAGAAACAGTATCCAACTCTCTCTGGCGCTTCAAGGCAACTCTCCAGATGGTGGAGGAAGATACTGCACAACAGGGAAAAGAAGGGAAGAAGCATGGATAATAGGTGTTCCCTGAATTTATTCTGAAGGCAAAGGAAAACTGAAGAATGCAGAATTTCCATGCCAGCTTACTTGTTGTGGAAGTCGTAAATCTCAGGCATGTTTCCAAAGAGATCATCTTTGCAGCTTCTCAAAAGGGGCGGTAAGAGAAAAGCCATGGTAGGGTTATCCATCTCAGCTCGGTACCCCTGCCAACAGCATCACCCAATTTAGCATCAGGCAATCTTAGCAGTGAGTATCATGGGCCAAAATGCAGCATTAGGCACACAGCCTTGTTCAGTGCTGGGTTATCAGGCTTAGTAGCATTTTAATAGTACTTCTTTTAATGCAAAAGTACTTTTCCAGGGGCCTGTCAACTATTCCAAGAGATCTAATTTTCCTTGGCTACGTCAAATACATTAAGTACACATTGATAGCTGGCTTCTTCAGAAACTGACCCATAATCCAGATTGTTCCACCCACGTAGCAAATATCTGAACTGGCTCTCTTTTGAGATGCAGCAAAGCCTTAGCTCACTTAGCAGAGCGGGCTCCTCTCTCTAAAATTCCTGTTCTCTCGCTTGACAGTTTCCAGTATTGGGTAATCAAAATCATCTTGACTTTGGTAACCCAAAGTCAAGTCATCTTTGGAAAAGGACATTAAATCCAAGGAGAATGTAACTCTTCAGCTGCCCAGAAAAACGTCACCTTGAGGATTACTTTGGTTTGCCCAGAGACAAAGCCATGCTAGCTAGAATGTGGAGCCATGCTAGCTGGATCAATGTTCAGCCATCACATTCCATGGAAGCCCAACTTTCTCAAATCCATACATTGAACTAGAAGTTCTGGAGCAGGGAATCTGCTCTACCAATCTTGACTTCCTAGCAAGTAAACATCTACTGTATGCTAAATGTTTGTCCACTTCAAATGTTCCCTTTCAACGTATGGATGAAGATGGGGCGCCCATCAGATTGGACACACTGCTTTAGACCTTTTCCCAAGGTGATTTTAAAAAAGGAAAAATAAATTCTATGGTGGCCAAGTCCCATTAACATTTAGTTGATCTGGGAATATGGGAAAAGAAGCAGAGGACGGGCACAGAAGTAGAATAGGAATGCTAGATATATTTAATAGAGCAGTAAGATGTAGGAAGTTGTCATAGGGTTGGGTGACCTTATACACGTAATAAAATAAACAAGTAAATAAATACTCACCATCAAAATAGTAAAAAGCTCCTCAACGTACACTCGTTCAGTTTGTATCAGTTCATGTATAACATGGCTAGAATGAAACCAAAGAGCATCACCAGATGTCTGCACAACAGTTCCACAAGCCAACAGCCAGACAAGACCAGCAGCTGAATCCAGCTTTGGGTAAAAGCCATAAAAGATTTTAGCCTTCATGCCTGCAGCCATGTTGGTGGGTTTTTTCATGGACCAAGAGTTCTTAAGCATTTTAACTAACCGACCAAAAGCACTTGCTCAAAGTTGGCTCGATCGTAGTAACCAGACCTAGCCTTTCTTTCCGGATCAAACACACGTGATGGAAAGGAGATAAACGGAAAAACAAACACACCTTTTCAATGCGTCTATGCTGTCTTCACTTTCGGTAATGTAGTACTGCAAGGAATTTCGTTTCTCTTGATAATTGTGCACTACTTCAATCTGGGGAGAACATATGGAGATAGAGACAACTGAGCAACTGGCTTGTTTTTAAGATCGGCTTTGCGTTATGCCCTCAGGGTGCTAGAATCCTGCCCCTAAGGGCTTGCAACCAACAATGCACGTGGGAGAGAAAGCAGAAAAAGAAAAGAAAAGAAAAGAAAAATTGAGAAGGATGAACCAGGAACCAATACCATCTATTTTTGAAAGAACAATAGTGAATCTGCACCAGTTCTACACTCGGTGTATATTTCCTTTCTGTAGAAGAATAGAAGCTTCCTGGTTTAAATTCACTACCATCTCATCAAGGCCAAAATCACAACTAGTTTAAATTGCAATCGTTGAAATGAGATTAAACTGTGATTTCCAGTTCTGACTCTTCGTATAAACCACAGGTTAGCTTAACAGCAGTTCCCAGTTCAGACATAATAACAAAACCTGATCAGTTTAAAGCAGGAATTCTCCCCAGCTCTATTTCATCCCCAGGAAAAGGAGATGAAAGAGTAGTGCTGAGATTGTGGCTTAACTTGGTTTATCTGTTGGTGGTTAAATTATACTTTATCCCTAAACGCATCTTAAGGATTGGTCTATGGGAAACAATATCTATGAACTGCACAGTCATTCTCTTAATGCTGAGAAGGGGGCCATATCCAAATAAGAGGGCAATATTAATAAGCTTGTGGAACTCCAGCATTGGGGAAAATGCCATGAAACCTTGTTGAGGAAAGGCAGAGGAAGAACTCAAACCCAGCCAGGTGGAGGTTTGGTGTCAGTGGGACAGAAAAGCAGGGAGCGTGCTAGTTAGCCCACCCAAAATCATCAGCCCGCCCCGCAAAATGTCGTGGCAGCTCCCACTGGCATTTCATTGGTTTTCAAATGGGTTGCCTACCTTGCGGGAGTTTTGAGATTTCCTTGAAGTTTTCTTGCCAGGCAGCGAGATATCAAAGGAAAATTTCAAACTGGAATTGAAATCCACACCTTGAACATAAAAATATAGAGCATTCCTCATTCAACTGCTCTCTTTCGGTGAAGGGGGGGGGTAACTTCGGCCACTGCAAGAGGGCAGGACGACCCCTCCCCCCCAGGGGAACATTTAAAGAAGCGGGGGAGTCACCCCAAAGAGGGGTGAATTAATTGAAGGTTTAAATAAAAAGGCCAGAAAAAAAATCAAACTATTTGAAATGAACGAACAAATATATGTATGTATGTGTGTGTGTGTGTGTCTATATCTATGTATCTCTATATATCTCCCCTTGGCAGAAATCCCTCCCTCCCTCCCTCCCTCCCTCCCTCCCTCCCTCCCTCTCATCTAGTCCTTGGTGCTCTCTGAGCTTGGTTGTTTGCTTGCAGACATTTTACTACCCAACTAGGTGACATCATCAGTGCTACAAAGGAGTGGGCCTTGCTCTCAGTTCATAGACCGTGGCATGCCCTGCCTGTGTTGGTGGGGGTGTTGTTCTCTCCTTGGTAGTTCCTTGATTAGGCTGTTGTTTACTGCTTGATTGTCTGAGTTGGTAGTTCCTTGATTAGAGTATTGTTTACTGTTTGATTGTTTATCTGGTGTTAATCCTGGTGTTAATTCCTGCTTATCTGGGTGTTGATTGCTGGCAAGGAGGTGTTCCCCTTTCAGCTTTTTTACTGTCTCTTTTGAATGGTGTAATTGTTGTTTGTGTGCCTGTTGATGGCTGACTTGTCTGAATGCCAAGCTTCCAGGAACTCCCTAGCATTTTTGGAGTTAGTTTGGTCTAGGATGCTGACAGTCTCCCAGTTGAAACTATTCTCTATTCTCTATCACCTCTCTCTCTCTTGATCTCCATCCATCCATCCAACCTCTTGGGAGAAATCTACGTGGTTTCTAAGAGTCAACACTGACTTGATGACCATCCATCTATCCATCCATTTTTCCAACCAATCTAATGTCTCTTCTGCAGTGGTAAGTGCAACAGAAGCCAGCAGTGACATTGATTGATTAAACAAACTTATATAGCTGCCCATCTAACAAAAGGAACTCTGAAGATTTGAAAATATTCTACATAGACAATATTAAGAGAGTTGACAATCTTGCAGGAGAGCTGCCAACCAAAATAGGACAATTAAGGACATGCACCCAGTGAACAGGAATAAATTCAACTTTACAAAGGGGGCTTTAAAGCTGACCCTAACGTAAGCTGACTTCAGGGTAATATGGATGAGATGCACCATGGAGAAGAGACACGTTCTGCTCATCCAGAATATGGAAATTTCCAGAGTGGGAGGTCTCTTCATTAACAAGCACAAGAATATTTACAGCCATTTGAAGGGAAGAAAAAAAACAGCAACTATGCATGGATAATTTATAAGAAGGCAAGCAAAATGTGGAGGATGTGACTACAAACAGTGGAAGGACATCTCTTAAAAGGCAAACCAACTTCACTTAACTTCAAACAGCTGTTGGGACAATGGGGTTGTGGCCTCACTGTTAAAGGGGTAGGAAAAAAATACACTGGAAATCTGGAGCCATCAATCCCTTGCAGAAGATCAGGAAGAGGGTGGAGCACGTGCATCTGGATCTGGTGCCTTAACCACTGGGCTACAGAAATTTGCTTTCCCAAAGGAAGGTGTGAGAAGATATAATCTGGAGCAGGGCTTTGTTCACAGAACTTTTGGCTGGGATTCAAGAGCTCGCAGAAGAGAAATGAAAGGGTAATGGTCTCCTTGGGATCAAGTCGGATTTGGGGGACTTGAGACTTCATAGACCAGGCCCATGTGGCTCTCTTGGCAACCAGATGGAAGTGATTTGCCACTGCCTATGTCTAGGGTCTTCTGATGGTCTCCCATCCAAGTACAAGCCAAGTCTGTCACTTCGGAGATCAACTAAGATGCTACTTAGCTGGGCAACAGAAACCTCATTGGGAAGGACTCTGTGGAAAGCAACGTTTTTCAAACTGGTGGCTTCCAGATGTGGGACTACAATGCCCACTATCCTCACCAAGCATGGTCCTTCACCTTGGCTGGAGATGGCTCATTTGGGACAGGGTTGTTTTTAGAAGGACAGAAGCTGAGCCTAACATGAAATTATCCACCTTGGCAATGAAATATTGAGGCCAATTTTGTATAATGGACAATGCCAGAACAGAGGTAGGAAGTCCCGCCATAACAGATCTCACCACTCCACCCTACTCCCTTTCCTAGATCTAATATCTATGAAATAAAAAAGACCCAGCACCTTTCATGGAACAAAAGGAGCAGCATCCAAATGTGATTGGTATCTATTTTGCAGTTATTTAAAGGCTGAAATATCAGGTATACAGTAGAGAGGAAGCACCTTGGATGTAGCAATGGGCAAAAGATGTAGGGAGAAAAACAGATGCAGAGGAGTGCAAACAGATATGAAGAGATGGTGTCTCATCTTCAAACTTTGCTGTTGCAAAAATAAAAAAGTTACAAATTAGGTCAGGATTAGGAGAGAGACAGGGATGTGGGGAGAGAGGAGGAAAGGCTAATGGGTGGAAATATTGCAGAAGACACAGAATTCAAGAATGGGACTGATGGGTCTCCAGGTTCCTCATGGTTTCCACTTCACTTCCATGTGGTGTGAAGGAAGCACTAGCAAACATGCTTCAGAAGAACTTCTAAGGTATTTTTTTTATTGCAAAAACAGCTTGGGGAATGGAGGAGCAAAGATGGGTGAGTGATGTCCCTGGCGCTTGCCAATACAGGCCCACCACACCGGGTGGATTCCCCTCTGTCTCCCACATGCAACCCTCAATCCCATTCCTATATCCCCAAGGCTCACTCATGAATATTTCTGGATGATGGAACTCAAATGCATGTTACCATGTTTGGGGGAAAACAGCGGAGATTTAGACCGGGGTGGGCATTCTGGCCGTGGGGCTACAAGCTGCACCGGGCGTGCTTGCTTGTCCGCAAGCTTTCTGAAGCAAGCCTGTCGGTTCTCAAACATACTGCGCACGTTCTCCAGCTTGATCTGGACCATCTGTATCCGGGCCTGTGGATCCCCCCAAAATAAGAATCTTATAAGCAACAATCACAACTGTTTTCCACATTTCATTAGGCCCAGTTCCTGGGTAGTTGAAGGCTGCTTGCAAGCAAGGCAGTTGACCCGTCTTTCCAAACCACAGGAGTTGTTGACATCACAGGTGTTGACCAATACGTGCCTTCCACCATTAACTTTTCTCTGGTTTGAAGTAGCTATCCTGAACGTTTGGGAGATGAGTTTCTCCTGCTTCACCAATGGATAGCAGAATGGGCTATGTGAGTTAGATAAAGCAAAACTGGGCAACATCTGAATGGGTGGGGGCTTCCTGACTCCCTGGAAGGTCACAGAAGACCATCTGGGGATGCTGGGACAGGGGCATGTTGAAGGTTTTTCAGCCCATCTGGGCTTATTTAGGGGTTGAAGAGTTGGCATATGAGCTGGATAGCTCTGAGGGGCAAGGGGACACCCTCAGCCCCCTCTCAAACTCAAAATGCTATTTGAAATGGTTGAACGTGGCCTATTTGCCCCCCCAACTTCATTGACACAGTACTAGGGGGCTGGGGAGCCACAAATGGGAAGCCAGGAGGCCCGGAGGACCCCCAGAGAAAGCAGGGGGTTTAAAATGAGCCTTCAAAATGTGACACCTGTTCTCTGCTTTTTGAGTTGTTCCACCCCTGGCTTCAGTTCTGGGGAAGGGGCTGTTTTCCTCTCTTTTGGTCACCAAGATGCAACTGAGATTTGTCTAAAGTGGACCTGAGATACAAAAATGTTGAAGTTGCTCCCTGTGGGGCTACCATGACCTCATATCAAGGCGAACAAGTTCAACATCCTTGGAATCTTCAACTGGTTGGGTCTTTCACCAAGAGTTGGGTGCTTTCAGTCTAACCTGAGGATGCTAATTTCTCCAGAGAAGGCAGCCAGCCAGCCTGCACCTGCATTTCATTTATGTAACAGTTACTGACCATGTTACCAGTCTGAGAATCCTCTTACACGTACCTTGAGCTCCGGCGTTAAGATGAGATGAACGTTAGAGGACAGAGCTTGGGGGTCTATGGTTAAATGCAGTGAATTGTTCTCAAGAAACTTCTCTATGTCCTGGAGAGCTTTCTGAGCACCTTCCCGGGACTGGCATTTATCCAGCGGCTGGTTGGCTAGAAGATACACACCTTCATCACAGCATTCCATGGCCTGGCAAGAGAGGCAAGATGGATAAACAAGGTCCACAAGTAGAATCAGAAACCCCCAAGCCATGATCACTTCTCTATCTGCAACTCCACCCTCTCCTACTGAGGAAGACAAGGATGGTTGAAGCAATGTCTTCGTGTATCTACTTTGTCGGACTACCTGCTGCAGAGAGGTGAGGAGGTCCAATGTTTGCTGGAGCCTGTTGTGTTTCCTTTTGATTTCCTCCAACAAGATGTCAGAATGGTGGCGCAATTCATTGCACTGTTGGCAAATCAAGTTGAGGGCATAATGGTGGTTGGCAGCCAGCTGGTGTCCGTGAAGAATCACCACTTGAGCCTTTCCTGTTAAATCCTTTTGAAGTCCAAGGGGGGAAAAATGGGATAGAGTTATGTCAAAATCATGAGGTAGTGTTACTTCCCATAACTTTCAACTCTTCCTTTCCCGATTCCATTTCTGTCACCTCTCATGCTGTAAGACTTTGCAACCTTCATTCTCTCCATCTGAACACAGATTGCTTTAACCTTTGGATGGCGTTTTGCCTGAAGGTTGCAATGTGGTCTCCAAACTGCTCTACTGGGGCAGTTGGACCTTCCCAAGATTGCCCTGTCAAATTCCCAGGAGTCAAATTCAATTCCTAGACCCGCAGTTTCTTGGCCACAAGACCGAAGAGGTTTGTCACTATCTTTCCCTGGGACAGTTTTTCCAACTTCCCAGTGAAGCCAACTGCTCTGAGATTGTCCAGTGGTCTCCAGTTCAAGTGCCAACCAGGTTGGACCCTGCAGAGCTTCTGAGATCCACCAGGATTGGCTAAATGTGTTTCCAGTCAAATCATCCAAAATGAATGGATCATTTTTCCCCCAGAAGAAAACTAAATGAGGTCCAGAAGATTAGCTTAACCCTTTAAAATAGGATTCCCACCAAGTTCATGAAAATCCACCTCCCACTGGCCCTCTCCACTTGCACTCCAGAATACCCCTCTCCCAACTTTTGGGGACTCCTAAGATAATACTAAGCAAAGAGCATCCTTTGTCAACCGCAGGGAGAGGCTGGACCAGATTCAGAGGTCTGTTTTCCATGGCGATGGGATTCACCTGTGCTGTTTTCTCCAAGTTATCCAGCTCAGAAAGCCTTTGCTTCACTTGAGAGATATTTTCTCCAGTGTCCGACAATTCCCGTTGCTGGGCCGTTAAGAATTCCAGGGCTTTACTGAGCTGAAAAGAGAGAATCTTTTCTTTCAAAGGAAAACAAAAACAAAAACAGAGGGTGGCATAATTTATTTAGAACAGGCACAAGCAGCCTGTGGCTCTGACGCTGCTTGAGAACCCAGATCCTTCTTCCCCTTTTCGTTTTGGTGAGATCTAGTGCCTCCCACCTCCATCCTATGTCTCTTTTCATCATTATCATCTAAAAAAGAAAGAAAAAGAGGAGGGAGGGGGGAAAGGCAAAAAATTTGGACCCACCCCACTGGGTTATCACTGGGCCCCTTGCCATCTTCCAGTGCCAAAATAATTCATTTTTAAAATGTGCCCCCCCCATATGAAAACTAGCTAGAAAGCTAATTTCTCTCGTCCTCTCTGCGGAATCATTAGAAACTATCCCACGGAACTTCTTAGAAAGGCCAAGGTCGCTTCTCGTTCTTCTCACCTCTTGAAAATGTTGCTCAAATTTCCACAGCTGTAGATACTGCTCCATCTTCAGCTGATGTTTCTCCCAGAATCCATCAAAAGCTATTTCCATCTCGTGGAGTTGGGTGAGTAAACTTCCCTCGCAGGAGCAAACAAAGTCAGTCACTTGGTGGATCTGTGCCTGTTCCTCAGTGCCTTCTGTCCTGTATCTACCCAGAGGACTCAAAGGGATTTACTCACAGCTAAATCTAGCATGGAACCCATCCAGAGAGTCCAGCTTGGCCTTGATATCAACCAGCTTTGAGATGACATAGCCTTGAGATTTATGGCCCTCTTAAGTGAAAACAGTTTGACAATTTATCTAAAGTTTTACAAGAATCTGGGCAGAACTGCTGGTTCATAGAAAACTGCTAAAATAACAGCCATGTTGATTTGATTTGATTTGATTTGATTTCTAAAGCCGTCCATCTCAGCAAGTGACTCTGGGCAGCTTACAACAATAAAACTATAAAACAATTAAAACAATTACAATTAAAACAGTTAAAATATAAAATAAATACAAAATAAATATATATGGCTGCCAAGTGAGCAATGCATGGATGTTAATACAACCAAGAGACGGGACCATCCACACGCTCGAGGCCCCTGGCCCGGGCACAAAACCAGGTCTTCACGGCCTTATGAAAGGCCAGCAGGGTCAGGGACATCCTAATTTCTGGAGGGAGGATGTTCCAGAGGGCAGGCACTATGGAGGAGAAGGCACACCTTCTAGTTCCCACCAACCGACACTCCCTGGCTGATGGGACCCGCAGCATACCCACCCTGCTAGATCGAATTGGACAGGCAGAAACAACTGGGAGAAGGCAGTCCTTTAGGTAACCAGGCCCCAAGCCATGGAGTGCTTTAAAGATGACAACCAGCACCTTGAATTGCACCCAGAAGCACACCAGCAACCAATCCAGCTCACGTAGCAGTGGTGTTACATGAGTCGAGTACCTGACATCATTTACAGTACACCCCCTTATATTAAGAAGAAGCAAAGAAGTGGTATTTTCCATTATTTCTGGCCCATCTCTTTCCCGGATCTCCAGCAAAGATCACCCACCTACCACTCCACAGTTCACCTATTATTCTAGATCCTTTTACTTGGTGTTTGAAGGAGCTGAACTGCACGGCCATGCTTGGCTCCTAGCCTTAACTTAACAAACACAAACTGGACAGAGGCCAGGAAGGCATGGTGAGAACAAGAACGAATCTTTTGTCAGCAGAGAAGGGCCATGAAATCTTTACTCTTGGCCATTTACAGGGACCTATGAATTCAAGAGTGTTTAAGCCTCTTTTAGCACATGCTCGCCTTAGTCTTCTGTGGCAGATTATATCTCCTAAAAATGACTTCTCTGGGTCAGACAATGTTCACCTGAACATTGCTTTGGGAGGCTCTGCCTGAATTTCTAGTTACCCAGCCTAAAACTGAGCTTCAGGCTCATGACACCCACCGATGAACAGTCTCCCAGTCGCCTGATCTCTCTTGTTGATGCTCCTTTCCCAGATCTTCCAGGTCTGGATCTTCTAAACTACACAGCAACATCTTCCCTTCTTTGGTTACTGTGGTGATGTCTTCCTGCAAGAGATAGCAAAGCTGTTCTGATCCAGATGTCCCCAACCACCATGATGTTTGTTCTATGAGGGACAGCTAGGCCACTTCTGACAGATTTCATGACAAAACAGACTGCTCAAACATCACCTCTTCCTGTGGGAACACAACCTAAACAGATCCAACTTCTTTGGATTCATCCCTTGCTCATGTTTCCTCTCCTTTGCTCTATTCTCCTACCCTTGATGCATAGCTTGTAAGCTTCTCACAGGGAGGGACCTTCTAATCTTTGTGGATTCTGCAAGGGACGTTTATCTTGAGGATGTCAATAAAATAAATAGATCATTTAAGAGAAGCTCACATCCAATTCAAGACATCTTAAAAAGCACAGGCTTCATTGTTTAGATCAATCAGAATAGTATTAAAACAACTGGGTGGTCTCTAGAAGAGGTTCATAAAGGTATTGAAGGGGTTAGAGGTGAAGATCCCATGAAAGTTGGACTTGGGTATATGTCTGAAAGGATATTAACATGGAATGATGAGGTAACACTTGTCCTCTGTTGCCAAAGATCCACACTGACCCAGTTTATCAAGAATGGCACTTTTGATTAAATATTAGAATACTTTAAACTGTGGAGCAGATTTCCTTGAAGGTGGCAGGTGCCCTTTCAGCTCACAGATTCTAGGAATTGCTCTGAAGAATTATTGCAAGGGACCTGCCAGATATTTTCCTCCTTGTCTTCTTCTGAACATCCAACTTGGTGGCTTTCAGCCAGTAAACTATGGTTTTGCTTTTGCAGGATGTGGAAACCCTGCCATTACATTTGGTAAACCATGCTTTATGGGTTGGCATGTTCTGAAAGCCCAACTCCCCCAGCCTCACTCAACAAACTAGGGTTAAGAGAGCCAGGGTTTACCATGACTTATGAACTGAACTCATGACTGAGGCTGGTGAATTTAATACAGCAACACAAGGGAAGCAAGGAAATGGGTACCATGTCTTTCAACTTGCCTTTAGCTGATAGTATTTCTCTGTCCGCAGGGCCAGGATGTGCTCAATGGAATATGTTTCATCCGGGAGTTGAGTTTCAGCCAACTCCATGCCAAAAGACTGCAGCATCTGAGCCGTTTCCTTCACTGTGAGTGCAAAGCTTTCTATCGCCTAGCAAGCAAACATTTCTGGTTTAGGCATTTATTCAGTAAAATCGAATGAGGTTCCCCCTGAGATCCCAATGGCTCCCCACCCTACTGGTGGTTCGAAGGGGCTCAAAGACCTGGCCCTTCTCCCAGGCCTTTAGCAAGGGTGAGGAGTGAAGCCCCTTGGATTGTGTAGGTCTGCGTCTTCTTCTTCTTTTTAATCCTTGCCTAGTTCCTGATGTCTTTGTGATCTTTTATTCGTTATTTTTGTTTCTGACTGGATTTTTTTTAGAAACATTTGTTACTTGTGAGATGCCCAGAGTCATTGGGAGTTGGGTGGCATAGAAATTTAATAAATAAATACAGCTCTTTGGGTTAGATTTCTGATGGGACTCCCTGTTTCCAGAAAGTTTCTTGGGATGCAGCTAAGAGCGAAAGAACACCTGATGTGAGAGCAAGTTCAAATCCTGGCATCTTCCCCTCAAGTCCCAAAGGATTTTGGTTTCCAGACAATAAGGAACATTTCTTATCTGATAAGTAGGCAGGACTACCTTGATAAATACCACCTCCACCAGTTAGATTTTAGGAGATATTAAAAACCGAACTGCTCAAGAAGGCTGTGGACAACTGAATGCAGTCACCTAAATTGTTTTTTTTTCTCCTTGGTGTTTTTCTTGGTTTTTGTTCGAACCTACATTTTTGAGGTTCTTTTGGACTGTTTGCTTTGATTATAACATGGATGCTTCTTTATTAATTACTGGTGATTTTAACCTGCCAAGGGTAGACTGACCACAGCAGGTTAAAATCAAATGAAAGAGATAAGAAAAAAAAAGTGTTTACAAGGAAGACGTGTCCTCCCCAGAGAGATTCATATTAGGCTTATTTCATTCAATTTATATCATGCATTTCCACAGGGAACCCAAGATGGCACAGAGAATACCCCATCTTCATGTTAATCCCACCCTGTTGAGCTTCCAAGCTTGATCTGAACTCAGGTCTCTCTTGATCCTAGTTCAACATCTTAGTCATGAAATCACTAGCAAAAATGGAAGGAAGAAACTCAGATTAAAAAGGCCAACAAATGAAATCAGCATGAAATTCTAAAATATCTGTTGATCTAATCTAATCTAATCTATTCTAATCTACTTTTTAAAAAAAGAGAGGCACATTTTTATACACACAGAGTTTGGTCACATCCTTCAATCCCACCCAGGAGCGGACACAGCTGTCTCAGAGGGTAAACTCATAAACCCAGGATGTTGGTAAAGAAATATTAACATCATAGACTAAAAAGGGATGATGTACCGTCCTGAAGATGACCCATTCACTGTGGCAGTACTCCAAAGTGCCTCCGAATTCAGGTGTCAACTGTTTTTCATCGATGTATGTCAATAACTCACTGACTGAGCTCAGCATTACAACCTAAAGTGGGGGAGGGAGGAGAAAAGGCAATCACTGTTGCTTGTTCTAATGAAGTCCATTTTCCCATGTTATTCCCTGTGACCCTCTATGGAAGCGAAAGTTGGACTTTGAAGAAGCAGGAAAGGAAGAGTATTGACATTTTCAACTTTGGTGTTGGAGAAGACTCCTGAGAATACTGTGGACAGCCAGGAAAACAGACCAATGGCTCTTCAAACAAATCAACCCAGATTTCTCACACAAGGCCAAATGGCCAGGCTCATATTGTCCTACTTTGCACACATGAGGCAAAGACCTAGCTCTCTGGAGAAGGCTCTGATGCTGGGAAAGGGGGAAGGAAAGAGAAGAGGACAAGCAGCAGCAAGGTGGATGGACTCAGTTACAGAAGTGCTGAGTGCATTGTTGGAAGAACTGAAGGACAGATCATCATGGAGGTTTATCTAAGCAACCGCAAGAGTCAACACTGACTTGATGGCACATAGTCATCATCAATCAGAAAATTCAAAAGAAATCACTGAGCTGGCAAAGTTTGAGCTATAAGCTCACACATTACAAACCAGGCTCCAATTCTGTTTCCATCAAGGCCCTGAGGTGTGGCAGTCTCAGCCACAGAAAGGATCGTAACTAAATTCTGCTTCTGTTTCCTTCCTCTTTCTCTTGTGCAAGAGAAGACATCTTTGGCTAAGGACGTCTCAAGCTTCATACAATTCATATGCATAATGCTGAATGAAGTGCAGGGGGAGCAACATCTGTCCTTGAAAATATTGCACATAGCCTCCACCTTTACTGCATCCATCACAATTAAAAATGGCATGATCAGAAATAGCCCTAAGACCCCCCACCTTGCATAGATTAAAGTCACCGAATTCCAAAGTTGCAGCATTAATGCACTTCAAAGCAACAGGGGTCTTACCGGCAGTTTGAGAAGGAAATCCTCCTGGCGAAACCGGAAGCCAATGTCGGTAAAAGTGCGCTGAAAAAACCCGGTGGGGCGCAGAACCATCACGAGGTGGAGACTGCCAGGAAAAGAGGTCTGGAATTAGAAATGAAGACAAATTAATGTTATTCTTCCCCATAATAGCCAAATCCCAAATACAGAGGGAATTTTCTACCATCGGAACAAATGTTTTCACAAACTAGCAGCATCGTCCTGTCCTTTAATTCTTAGCCACCAATGACTTTTCTGCAGGACACAGTGAAAGGCTGGTGATTGAGACATAGAAAAAAAACTTAAGAAAACTTTTTTTTCCCAGCAAGGTTTTAAACGCTGGCTTTGTCCCTCTCGTGAGCACTTTTGCAAAGGGATGCTAATGATCACGAATTAAAGTTTCACACCATTTGCAATTGATATTGTACCCCAGTGTGGGATCTCACACCTGAAATCCAGACGGAAACACACTTTTTTCCTTTCGCCTGCTGGGCCTAAATATTTCAGCCCTTCTGTAATGAAACAAAACACTGTTTGACTCATCTGTTGTTTGAATTCTGCTTTCTAGCAATGTTTTACTTCCGTACTGTTTGTGGAACGCCACTTTGATCCCGCAGGCTGCGTTGACAGTGAACAGAAAAGGCAAGAACAAGGATGAACAAAGTCCCCTGTTTTTCCCAAGATGCAAGAAATCTACTCCTGGGTTAGTGGAACATGCAAATAACGGTGTGGAACCAATCAACCCACCAGATGTGGCCAAACCACAACTCCCAATAGCCCCAGCCAGCACATTCAGTGATAGCAGATGATGGGAGTTGTAGTTCAACAACCTCTGGAGGACCGTCCTCTCACTCCAAAGTGGATCAGCAGAACCCCATGGGGAAGAAAAAGTTTTAAAAGTGCCTCTTCCCAGGCAGTGTATCCCTTTTAAAAAGACAAGAACCGTCATACTGAATTGCATCTAGAAATTAACAGGCAGTAGAAAGAATGATTTGGAATTCAGGATAACTTTTCCTGCCCCAAACTCTACTTCTTGGGCCCTCTCTCGAGGGAATCAGCAGTGATGGTCTGCCACATGCTTTTGGGGTGTAGCAAATGCTCCCGGCAGCCACCCATCTGCCATTTTTCCAAGCTTAATCAGGCTACAATAATCAACCGGATCTTGATACAGACACTTTTTTTTTTAGATGCTCTTTACCCACCACTGACTGGTCTCTTCCATGCCCAAAGACATAATTGCAACTTGAAATCCAGTCCTGCCCAGGAGCAGAAGAGAGAGCTACATCCAGTATTTCTCAACCTCAGCAGCTTTAAGATGCTGGCTGGGGAATTCTGGGAGTTGAAGTCCACGCATCTTAAAGTTGCCAAGGTTGAGAAACTCTGCTACATCCCTTGGGGCTCCTTTGCAGTGCAAAGTGCTAAAGATTCAGTGCTATACTCACAATACCTACTGCATGCCCATCCTAGCCTTTTCTGCAAGGGGGAATTATGCTGTTCAACCTTCACAACAACCCTATGAGGAAGGCTAGACTGAGAACTCAACTGATTTGGTACTGCAGGGTTTTAAAACCCTCATCTGCAAAGCCCAATCTCTTGTCCCATCATACCTGATGCCTTCCAGATTATGTGGGTCAGCGGCTGCCATCCTCCCCAACCAGACTGATTCAGGAGACCATTCCAGCCAGCTGCAAGGTTCTCAAGACCAAGACTCATCTTCTTGATGAGCCACAGCCAGGCTTTTAGAACAAAAATTAAATGCGCCCAAGCTAATGGACAAAGCCACACTGGTTCTAAAGGAGAAAGGATTCAGTCGCTGGGATTCCTGTAACCCCCTCTGTCTCTTCTCAAGAAACCTTGCTCATGAGAATTTAGATGCAGTTTTAGGCTGCCAAAGTTATGCACCGGGTATGGGCAGACGTGGCTGTGGCGGCTGAGGATGATGGGAGTTAGGAAGGCGCCCATGACACAGTTCTGGATCACCTTGATTCATCAGCACACCATGCCTGGACCACTTAGCTATCTGGTACCTGCAACCGCTCATGTGATGCAAGGGGTTGTCCATGGTACCAACGCCAAATGGTGAGAGGCTCTGTAGCACTCCTTTTGATGGTCTGAAAATGATCTACAAACTTTTAAAATAAAGCCATAAATACATACATACATACATTCAGAGAAACTCAATTAAACCTGCATGGGGAAATTAGAGTGCTCCAAGCTCGCCTGTGAATTATCAATTCATAATTCGTCGATGATACACGGCATTAGAATGTATTGTACCGACTGTGGTGAGAAAGGGAGTTTGGTAGGTAGGCATTCCAGCAGCACGTGATCTCGCTCACTGGCCGTGCACCGCCAGCCCCATCTCGCCCCCCAAACGCACCACACTCCCGAGGGCTATTTTTAAGGAGGCCTAAAATAATGAATGAATGCAAATGAATTGCCAACGTGTCCAATTTCAGCCAGTGGGAATTCTGCCAGTTGGCTCTTTCAGTCGCTTGCAGCATGGGAGAAAACAGGCAAACTCAGCCAGCTGCCTTCATCAGTAATTATTCTTTCTTTCTTTCTTTCTTTCTTTCTTTCTTTCTTTCTCTTTCTTTTTTTCTTTCTTTCTTTCTCTCTCTCTCTCTCTCTCTCTCTCCCTTCCTTCCTTCCTTCCTTCCTTTCTCTCTCTTTCTTCCCCCCTCCCTCCCTCCCTTCCTTTTTCTTGCCTGCCTGCCTGCCTTTCTTTCTCTCTCCCCCTCCCTTCTTTTTCTTTGCAAGATGGAGATGGGCCTGAGAGCCAAAGAGAATTCAGTACAGTACCAGTTTCACTTCTACATAAGCACACCTCAGTGCAGGCTAAACAAAATTTTCAAAAGCAGCCTCCAAAATCATTTTTTCTTTCTTTCTTTCTTTCTTTCCTTCCTTCCTTCCTTCCTTCCTTCCTTCCTTCCTTCCTTCCTTCGAGAAACCAATTTCTTCAAGCATGGGGGAAAAAAAAACCCACAGAAAAATTAGGTTTATTCCTAGTACATAATAAACCCAATTGGAACATATTATAGGCAACCTCCTATTTTAGCAGCTTAAAAAGCCTGGCCTGGTTTTTAAAGGACTCTTCCCTCCTCCCCCCAGAAGGCCTTGAAAAGGAGGAAGCATTTCTGAGCCATTTATCTCCATCACCATTCAAGGACTGAGGATATATATGTATTATATATATATATGTATATGTATATGTATATGTATATATATATATATATATATATATATGTATTATATATATATATATATATATATATATATATATATATATATATATACACATACACACAAATAATACACGCACACACAGTAAAAAGATTCCAAACGCATCCATGTTTTGCAGGCGATCAAGAATAAAAGGAGGAACAAGAAAGGGAGAGAGAGAGAAATATTTCCAACATGCCATGTTCAAACTTGGATGCCAACCTCACTATATCAGCACTGACAAGCATTTGAATAATTAGGAGGCGAAAAAAGGCCAGCTTGGAGGAGCCTTTGCTATTGGCCCCTTCCCGCCTGCTTTCTAAGTACCACATCCAGCCTTTTGTCCTGGAAGATGCCCAGCCAGGATTCCTGCAGCTGCATCAAGGCAGCCCTTGGGCTTCAAATCTGCTTTGCAAAATAATAATAATAATATATATATTTTTAAAAGCCTGCAGGCTTACCGCATTTCTTCGGCACCACATCATGCCTCCTGGAGGACCTGCCTCAGCCATCTCCCCCACAGCAGCCCACGTACTGTGGCGGGTGGACCTATCTTGCCCGGGGGTCAATGCGGCATTGCTGGAAGTGGAGCCTGGGCATCCGGTCTCCCAGAAACAAGCCGGCTCTTCCCCTTGGCTCCTGCACCGGCAGCCCAGGGCAACCACCCGGCTTCCTAGGATTTCACCCGAGGAGACCTATTCCCATAATCTGCTGCTCTTCAATTCAAAACTGCCCAGGGATAATCCGATCCCTTAGACTGGCTAAAGCAGAGCCAGCATATGTGCCAAGAAAAGAGGAATGGCTGTTGGCAGAGCTACCGGTAAAAGAGAGGACAAAAAAAGGCAGGGGGAAAAAAAAACCAGAGAGGGAGAGAAAGAGAGACACTTGGTGGCCAAGAACAGCTGTGTATTTTTAAGGTGGAATGCAGAAGTTCCGAGGTCCCTTTTCTCTCTGGACAGTGTTTTGCTCCCAGAAGCTAACCAGGTTCAGAGCATTATTATAGCTCTAGAAGCCTCCTCTCCAGAATTGGAAAAATACCCCCTTCTGAATGTTTTCTGGACTGGTAAAAAGCACACGCCATTGATGGCTGGTGGCTACTAGTTACGGCATTTTTTGGAGGGGGGCACAGAACTGCATGAGAGATCATTTGGCAACTTCAAATATAGCCATGGAAGGAGGAGGAGGAGGAGGAGGAGGAGGAGGAGGAGGAAGTAGGCAGCAGCTGTGGTTGATTGGAAGAATTTGGAGTAAACAGCTGGAGATGGGAAAAAAGAATTCCTAGGAGAGAAGGGGTAGGTCTTTTGCCAGCCACAACAATCCTCTTGAATTCAGTCCAGAAGTGAACTGGCATTCATCTTGAACTGCATTTGATCATTTGTGATGCTTTGTCCATCCTTAAAGAGGTGCCCGATCTTTAGGGCGGCCAACTTTTCAACCTATCTGGGTTCCTGTGCCCTTGAGAGTCTCTGATCCGCAGTTCTTATTAACAGGATCTAGCATTTGTCTCCATGCCCTTGAAAAGGTCACATTTGCTACCCACTTTTGGGAGATTGAGGCACTATTAAAAAGCACAAGAAAATGAAAATGTGGTCCTTGTTTTCCACCCACCCCACAGCGTCCTTTCTTGCTCCACTACCGTTGCATCCTTGGAGACTCATCAGAGATCTATCCATGCGTTGCATCAAGCTTCTGATTGCAAATAGCAATCTAACATGGCTCAACCCATTTTGGAATCATTTGAGAGATGTGGCCCACATCGTTGGGCCCATTTTATTTTATTGGCCCTGGTCCCAAAATCTCAGCCACTTCCTGCTTTGCTCTTGAGCAGTAGCCCTGCTGTAGAGTTAAGATTTTGCACTAAACTTGTTTTTTTTTTTTCAAAATATCTATGAGTTACTCTACTACTAACTCTTCCAACTCAACCTGAGAGTAAGAACTACAGAAGCCAGGTTCAGTCTGTAGCTTCTCCAGTTTAAAATGTGGCAATACAAAATGGGGGGAGACCCCCTCTTTCATCCAAAGCTTGGAAAGTGGCAACTGGTTATACTTAGGACTTACTGCTATTCTTTGGAGAGCCATCTTGACTGACGTCCATGTATCTAACCTTCTGTCCAGAATGAGGATAAATTTGCTGTCCGGTCCATGATGGCTAGAACGTAAGGGGGGAAAAAAGGGTTGATAGCACAGAGGTAACACTGCAGGGATCCAATTCACCCTGAAATGCAAAATCAGAACGGGCCACCTTTTTTTTTTTCTTCATTAAAAAAAAAAAAACCTACTTCGGGGGCAAACAGCATTTTCATTGCAATAGAATCCTAAAGCAGTGATTCCCAACCTTGGCAACTTCCAGGTGTGTGAACTTCAACTCCCAGAATTCTCATCAATGGCCATGCTGGCTGGGGAATTCTGGGAGATGAAGTCCACCCATCTGAAAGTAGTTGAGGTTGAGAGACACCGCTCTAAGGGCAGAAGACTAAGTTTACTCACTTCCAAGCAATTTTTAAAAACCTGTTTTTTTTCTTGAAGCCTTTTCAAGTAATTGCCCTAGAGAACATTTCTTCTCCGGCCGTTAAAAAGTCATACATAAATTAAAAAATACTGACATCTGGGATTCCAGTCTTGGTCTGGAGGAAAAATCCCTACCGGTGATTGATGAAACTTATAATCTCAAAACACAAACTGAACTTTCCTTTTTCAATTAATTACTTGGGAAGAAAAGATACAAGGCTCTTAAATTTGGCCCTTGAGCATGTAATTTCTATATTTGATATATCAGGACTGTGAAATTACTTTCTAGATATGTTGGGTGTTTGTTCCCTTGGAATAAGCTGGGCTTTTCCTAACTTTGTGCTGACACATTGTTTATGTTTCAGACCCATGCAAATTAAACACACAATGTGTGCATTTTTTTTTAATTACTAACACATTGGCTAAATAAATTAATGATCAAAACACCTGCTGCCGCTTCACCGTCAGAATTCTGTGCCTTTTGTTGCATTCTCTTTAATTCTCAGGTGGATAAACACAATCCTGAGTTTTGTTTTTCAATGACGACCTTCCTTGCCAAGTTTCTAGACCTCAGTGCACCTGGTGAGGCAAACTCTGTTACATTAGGGGCTGGGTTAAGGAATGGCCTTTTATCACTGAATCTTCTGAATCAGGCAAACCTATTCTCTACAGAAAAATGTCCAGGTTGCTGTAAGAGTCACGTGGAATGTCAAAAGCAGAACGGATGGACAAGCACAAATCTGAGATCGTCTGCATGCCAACTTGGCCTCTGGCATAGCTGCCCCTCTGCTGCAACCTTTAAAATGTGTTGTCTGCTTGTTCAAGACTGCAATTTATGACCACCGAATGCAAAAACTTTCCTGTTGCATCCAAGTTGCTTGTGATGGAACACACCCTCCACCTATACATGGAAATGACCTGGGGAGACAGAGGGAAGAGCCGCAGACTGGGCAACAGTGGTTGGAGAAGAGGCAGCTGGGCCCGCAGAAGGGACGGGGGCATGGTGAATGTCTTGGAAGGGACCCCCCTCTCAGTTTCTTGGGCTGTAGAGGCGAGGGGGGAGAGATGCACCTTCAGACTTGCAAGATTCTGTTAATGTAACCTTACGATAAAGTAGCAATGGTTCATTTGAGCATGCTTCTTCTCTGGACTACCTCGCAAGGCTGACATCAACCTTGCAAGTCTGAAGTTGCATCTCTTGCCCCTCACCTTTGCAACCCAAGAAACTGGGAGGGGGGGTCCCTTCCAAGACGTTCGCCACGCCCCCGTTGGTTCTGGGGGCTCAGCTGCCTTTTCTCCCACCATTGCCCAGTCTGCGGACTTCCTCCTGTCTCCCAAGGTCATTCCCAAGACCATTACACCACCCTCCTCCTGTTTAACTTCACAGCTACCTTGCTAGGTAGGTTAGGTGGGAAAATTGTGACTGAGAACTACACAGAGAAAATGAATCGGGCCTCAAGCCTATTCAGCAAGATGAGATATCCTTTCCTGGGGGACATCGCCACGTTTGGAAGATGTACCCAGACCAGAACGCGAAGGCAACGGATTAGCTTGGTATGCACCCAGCCTTAACTCTAAGGCAGTGTTTCTCAACCTCAGCAACCTTAAGACTTCAAGCATGGCTGGCTGGGGAATTCTGGGAGTTGAAGTTCACGTATCTTAAAGTTGCTGAGGTTGAGAAACCCTGCTCTAAGGCAAGATTTGTACCTTGGAATCCATGTGAGGTAGGTTAAAACTTTTGTTACCACCTCCTCGGGGACTTGGCTGAAGCTGGGATTTTCAGGAAACGTGACAATCCATTCCTTGTCTTTTCCTCTCCCACCTAGGCAGAAAAGCGAAAAAGGGCATCAAAGCTATTCACTAAACCACATTCTATAGTTCCCCACCCCGCCCCCAGCTTCTGACACCTTCCTTCCATCCCAAGAGGAGACCTCAGCAGGGAATCCATGCCTTTCAGAAGCTTTCCCTGAGGTGGGCAGCCTACAATGGGGGATGGAAATCTGGCCTCCCCGGCTGATGCATCTCCTGCCACCTCCCGCAACCAAGTCAGCTCAACATCACCACCCAAATCCCTGTATATATTAGATCTCAAGCATCTGGAGAACAAGGCAGAAAAAGAGATGCCATTTATTTATTTATTTATTTATTTATTTCAGGGGAAGGAGGAAACTTCTGAGAAATGGAAGGCAGCTTTGGGCACAGGATGATTGAGAACCATAAGAAGGTAGGCAGCAGAGGGCTTGAAGCTTCAACTTGCAGCCTCTGGAGAACCACCCAGGACAGGGTCATCTGGTTGGACTTCTTCCCATTCTTGGAAGTGCATTCTTCTACTTCCAAAGCTGCATTGACCAGTCTTATGCTGCACTGATTCTGCACTGACTGCTCTTATGGCCAGTCCTCCTCTCCCAAGAGAGACTTCACAATGGGCGACAAGAAGAAAGCTGACCCCACTCACCAGAAAGAAATGCAATTCCCTTTATCGGGTCTGCGGCAAACTCCCTGGCCGGCGATGGGAAAGCTGATTCTAGCAAAGAAAACAATGCAAAGGGTGGGAATGAACTGGCTGCGCAGCTCACCATCCTGACGTCAGAGTCCTGGGTTCTCCCTTTTGGCAATTCTGGGATCTCGTCCTCACAAGCAACAGCCTGCCCCTGATTTCTTAATCAGTTGGATGCAGTTGAGCCTCCTCCTCCTCTTTCCTCCTGCATCCTCTCTCCTTAAGCACAGCGAAGCATCTTCCAAGCCCCTCCTGATGAGCCCCTTGGCTTCTTTAGTAAAGGGTTGTGAGTCTGGGGATGTGGGAGGGGGCCTTAATAGGGTCCGTGAGGTCCCTTTGGCTGCCCTTGAAACCTTCCTGCCATTTGGAGGTGGGGGTAGGCAAAAAGATGGAACTTATGGCCTAAACTCCCCCACCACATTTAAGAAAACAGCCACTCTTGCCTACTTGTGAGATGGCCTTCAGCCCACCTCCCTAATGTTATGGGCAGGTCTTGGCTTCCTAGAGATTGTCCCCCTCTGCTCTTCTTTCTTTCAACCTCCCTTTCTTCCCCTTCTTTCCTTCTGTTCCTAACCCTTCTTCTTTATTTTACTGCATTCCTATTTTACCGCATATCTATTTTATCAGATGTTTTATCTTCTTCTACTGTATTTTATTCAAGCCTCCCCTTCTTCCAGTTCTTACATTTTCATTTTTTTTAGGTTTTATATGACTATTATATTGTCTGCCTTGAATTTTGTCATCAGTTCTGAGCTTTTCATTTACTTTGCTGGTTGTTCACCATCATTAAATAAATCTGAACTTGAATTTGAATTTGAATTCAGTCCCGTGTCTGCTCAGCCCCTACCTTCAACCTCCTTGTCTCTGGATATCCTTAGCCTTCCTGAACCCCTCAAACATTTCTCCATTCACCTCCATTCACCCGTTCCCTCTCCCCCCCTCCCGAATATTCCCAAAGAAGCTGCACATTCCATGACATCACATCAATTCAGCCAATCAGCACCAGAGACCCGGTGATGGCCATCCCAATCCAATGTACAGTCTTCATTCCAAGTCTGTGATCTTAAAACTTTCAATGACTTGCACGGGGAATCAACTTTTTTACATGGACCCCTGTAATTTCTCAATTAAAATTGCCATGAGCTGCCATTATTACCTAGTGAGGTCGAGCAATCATTATAATATTGTCCAAAGATGATTTCCAGGGCATGGCACCCAGCCACCATTTCCAAACACAAAACTTCTTTTGATGGATGCATGGAACAGCATGCCATATCAATGCTCTTCAGCCTAACTGGAAAACAAATCAAAAGGCAGGGCTTTCCCTGCAGGGCTGATGGAAGACAATATGGCTTTAAATATTGCGCACAAAAGCAATATTATGATCTTTTGAAAACCCTGGAAAAGAGTGAACAAGCTGCGGTCTGTATACCAAGAGACTTTCCAGGTCAAGATTCCGTTCTAGAGTTGATCAAAGGCCCCTCTGTTTTGATGGACTGCATCCCCAAAGGCAGGCTGAATCACTGCAGTTTTCAAATTATCCTCTGGAACTTCTTTCCATGATAGTTTCTTCATCTGAGTTGCTGGTAGACATGGCTGGGGCATTTGCAAGAATGCACAGGGTGTACCTATGCACTGTTCATTTAAAATCAGTGAGCCCCCAACCCACCCAGAAAAGGGGTTGATGTCAATGGGTGCCATCGCACATTCTAGTCCAAGCCTTACACATCACCTGTGCAAGCCAACAATGGACTGTAAATATCTTTGGAGAAGCCCAAAAGCAAGTCTTGTGGTCCTCCAGATATTGCAGAACATGATTCCCAGCATCCCTCTTCTTAGCCAAGCTGCTTGGGGCTGCTGGGATTTGTAGTTTAGCAACATTATACTGAAACAGAACAGGGCCCATGAGTGCAATCTGACTCCTCTTTCAGACCATCAATGTGTTAAGACAGGAGATCTAATACATTTTTGAGGCAGTTTTCTTAAAGTGTGTGTGGTCCAAGGATTCCTAGGGGGCTCCCCCAAGTCCCTCTCAGGGGTTAGCAAAATCAAAAAAAAAAAAAAATTGCCAGATGTCGAATGATATTTTCCAAAATTTAAAACAATGCCACACTCCTCTCATTATTATTATTAATTTGTTAAAAAAGAGGTTCTTGTCATGAAAACTATTTTATTTATGTTAATATCTAATGGGTTAAACATTATTATTTTTACATGATTCAATAAATGAACACTCTACGAATTTGTCAATTTTAATTTTTAATGTGGTAACTACTGATAAGTATAACCCATACAAGCCAAAACTCTCTTGGGGTCCTCCATAATTTTTAAAAGGGGGTCCTGAGAGCAAAAAGTTTAAGAAACATGGTTTTAAGGGGCAGAAACCTGAGTCTGGCTTGTTGTCTGCAAGCTAGTATAAGAACAAGTTTGCAGAAGACCACGGGGTCTGATACAGCCTCGAGTCAGAATCATCTTTGAGTGAGACGGCGGGGACAAAAGTCAAAATATAAATAAATAAAATAAATAAAATTTTCTTTTAAGAAGGAAGGGCAGGGCAGGGCAGGTGATATGACCTTTTCCACGCTCTCAGCACAGGCTACCCACCATCTGTAAACAGGAAGCATACAAGGCATCTGTTTAGTTGACTGTACGGTTCTTCGCCCTTCCTGATACCAATCAATTGGCCTTTGCTGAGTACAGATTGATAAAACACACAGAAGGCCACCCTGAGCAATGCCAAGAGGCTGTCTTGGAAACTCGGGGGGGGGGGGGAAGGCTTAAGGAGATTGGTGTTGCACACACATGGCTTGTTTGTACAGGCGAAATACAGTGATGAACTCAAGTCTCCACAAATCACTGAGATGGACCCCTAAGCTTTCTTTCCATGTAGCATCTGTGACAACCCAGATAGTAATCATGGATGAAAAAGAAGCCAGATGTCTATGCCAATTTGCTCAGGGACATTCCTTGCCTCATGACATGTCTCTATGCTATCACAGGGTCTAGGTTAGGGTCCATTTCATTAACACTCCAATGGCCGCCTACGTAATACATCTCCTGGACAGAGGATGGGTAAATTTGCATTCACAGATCCAGTCCAGGGTTGCAGGAAGGAATATTTCAGGCCTTCTTAGAAATCCTGGGGATTTCTGGGTTCTACCAGGAGAAACGGCTCCTGTCTAAGATAAGGTCAGAACAGCAGAGAGATGATCTTATTTTCCATCCCTTCTGAATCCAGCATAAAATGGGTGCAACATCGGATTTGTTTGTTTGCAAGTCTATTTCCTGTCTTTCCTTCCTTGGAAGAGTAACCAAACTGAAGTGAGGAGGAGTACAACTGATCAGAGTTCATTGTTAATAAGCCACCTTATAGATTCTTTCCACTCCCGGCTTGTCGGTAGGGCAAGCATCTCGGAATAGAAAAACATAGAAAGCCACCCAGAGTCGACTGGAGTTTGGCAGCATCCAGATTGAAAGAATGAATAAATACATTTTTAAAAAGAGTCTTTTTGAGACTCCCAGTGCTACTCGCTCATTTTTATCCACCAGCTCAGAACACATGGAAAAGAAATCCCACTGTGCACATTTAATTATCCATTTTCTGAATGAAAAGCTCCACCCCTTGCAATATTCACACACCCAACACAAAGTCTAGATGGCCAGCCTAGGTTTGAGTTCCTGATCAATCGAGGCAGGGCACCCACTTTGCATGGAATGTTATTCTGTGGGAGAGCTTCAAGTTTGTATTCACTTTTATACTTTCCAACAAAACTTAACCAGTCCCAGCTTGGCTCAAACCGGGCATAAGCTGAAACCTTGCACCCCTTCGTATACAGGGGTAGGACAAGATATAGAAACCCAACAGCTACCTACAGATAGTTCTCACTTAACAACCGCTCATTTAGTGATGGTTCGGACTTAAGGCAGTGCTGAAAAAAACAACTTATGGCCAGTCCTCACACTTATGACCATTGCAGCGTTCCCACAGTCATGTGATCACAATTTGGGCACTCGGCAACTGGTTCGCATTTATGGCCATCACAGCATCCCGTGGTCACATGATCACCATTTTTGACCTTCCTGGCCAGCTTCTGGCAAGCAAAATCAATGGGGAACCGCATGATTCACTTAACGACCACATGGTTTGCTTAATGCCTGTGGTGATTTGCTTAACAACTGCTCCAAAAAAGGTCGTAAAATAGGGTCTGATTTGCTTAATGACCGCTTCACTTAGCAACCAAAATTCCGGTCTCAATTGTGGTCGTTAAGAGAGGACTACCTGTACCAATATAAATGAAGGCTACATCATCATCCTGGTAACAATATGGTGAGACAATTGCCTTGAAATAGGGGTTCCCCTTCCATTGGAAGGTGGGAGATGCTGAGCAGCTGCAAATTTTTGATCATGACACTGTGCCTTTGTAAGCAGACTCAAGTCTCTTTAAAACCCAGAATACGTCACTATCCAGTAATCCCCAAGTGGTTTACTGGATGCTACTATTAAGCGAAGCCAACATATGTATACCCATTAAGCTTGCAGGCCTCGAGACCCTTGTCTGCCCAGAAAAATACACAGAACTGCGGGGTAAATCATTAATCTTCAAGGTTCTCCTTTTAAAACTGCAAACCAATCTTAAGGCAAATTCATCACTGGAATTCTTAAATTAGCAGCTCTGGGCTGCCAAACAGGATTTGTAATTAAATCGCCCTCCCTTCTCCCCATTTCTCTAATCCTCTAATGGGTTTTCAAATTAAGGAGGAAGTGTTTTAATTACATCGAGTCAAACTGGATTTTCATGAGTTGCAAAGATGAGCTCTTCTTTTGGGTGAAAGAAAGAAAAACCTTGAACCGCCATGCGGTTGACGAAGAAGTTGCTGGAAGATTGTCACGTTGATGGGAAAATGCTGTGGGTTAAGTTCTGTTTTTTGGGCATTTGAAACAGAGAATTCAAATTAAACAAAACATCTGGACCTGTCTTTTAGCTTCTGCAGCAGGACCCACTACTGTTTAGGGTTCCAGCTAGGACCTGTTCTAATTTGAATTTTCAGCCCCTCCACTACCCGCCAAAAACTAAATCTCCATTCTGGGCCAACAAAACAAATCCTGTCCTCGTTTTGGATTCTTCCCTTAGATTTGTACACCTAAATATTGTTTCACGCTTCTGCAGATCTCGGGGTTCCCCTCAAAATGACAGATGCCCCCTCTATTGTTCAGATGGTGCATCTTTGGTTGACTCCAAGGTTCCTAAAAACCATGATCAGCTGGACCAGACACACCCTTTCGCCTAGAGGACAAAACGCCTACCCTTTTATCACACCCTTGCGGATTAAAGACGAAAACGCACCCCAAGAATAAATAATCTGCACTAAGTCATCTCCGCTATCAATCTTCCCGGGGTGTTTCCTCCTTGGTGGGAGGAGATTTTCCATCTCTTCAGGCCAAGATGGAGCAAATCCAAAGCAGAATGTTCATTTGAGAGGGGGGAAAAATGAGGGGTAAAAGATGGCAGGGAAGCTGCGAACCGCGTGTGGGAGAAAAATAAAATGATATAAGAACCTAGCTGAGGGTTGAAAAGCTGGGCCAGCTGCAAGCCCTCGGGATGTGCAACTTCTTTTAGGCCACGTTGGGCTCTTGAGTGTGCCAAGGATCCGAACTGTTAAATTATTTGTGTTTAAATTAAACAATCCCTAAATCAAACACCGCTGTGATGACCCTTCTTTGCTTAGGGAATCATGTTTCCTTTCTGCCACCTCCAAATCTGATGCTCTGGGGTATGGAATTGCACCCAGCATTTTGGAGGGCATAGATGTCCTTAAATCTTCAGGTTGCACCCCCCCCCCTTCTAGCTGAAGGAGAAAGGCAGGCATGATGCAATTTTGGGGAAACACCCCGGTTTCATTTGGAAATTGGGCAGAACTGTATGCAATTGCGGGGGCTCCTGGAATGATTTGCTCCGAAGTGAATTATTTCCCACCGACCAAATGTTTGGAAATCCAGTTCCTATTCTGAGATATCTAATCGTATGGGAGAAATGTGGGCAGGGAGATGAAGACTTTCGCGCCCTTCGCTGCCTGCACAGACAGCCCCTATACATGGAGGTTCTATCCCATTTGCTTTTCCTCCTGGCGAAACCGAGCTGCGCCCAGCAGCCGAGCCAGACACACAATTAGGAGAACGAGAGCGCCAGAATTCGGAAAGCGCTTGAAAAAGACAAAAGGAAATCAGATTTAAGCACTGCAAAAACTTTTATGAAATATTTGTAAGCATGCACCATGCTTCGTAGTGACAGAAGCAAGGATTCTGACATAGCATTCCTTATGTGCTATTCATCTGGCATTAATGCAGGACTTTAGTTTAGCACTAAATCTGATGCTCTGTTGCTAGAGGAAACTTGCACACTCAACTCCCTGCAGGCAGAAAACTAGAAAGTCAAGGAGAATTGTCCTGACCCAGCCATGCTATTTATTATTATTGTTGTTGTTGTTTTGTTGTTGTTGTTGTTGCATGCATGCAGGGAGAAGTGTGTTTTGCAACCCGGAACCTCCTATAACACCCACTGAGAACCACAAATTTCACTAGTTCCGTTTTCTGCATGCCTTTCCGAACAAGCCTGATTCTGCTTAGAAAGAAGGTCGACTGACACAGACAAAGCTCAGCCCACCTTCTTAGCCCAGAATGCTGCTTTGGATTAATTACCTTTAGGAAATGGAGAGGAATATTTTGTTTATTCCCCAGTCTAGGATCAACTAGGTTCTTTCCCTGCAAATCTAACCGGATGGATAACGCTGTAGATGCAGAGATGAATTATAGCAAAACTGTGAAGGAAAAAAGTAAAAGAAGCAAAAAAAAAAAAGAGGAGGGGGAACATCTCCCCATCAGGATTGTTGAAAGAAAGGGACGACCCCCCACCCCAGTCCATAACTCAGGCAAAGGGAGCACCTGATGTTAAGGGAAAAACTGGAGTTTGATCAGAGGGTTTGCAGCTAGCCCCTTCTGGGCCAAAGCTGGCTGTTTGCTGACATCCCTGAGGGGAAGGCTCAGTCCCACTTCCCACCAGAGTTGCCAATCAGGCCCTGATTTAAATCCAATTTAATGCGCAAAAGTTCATAGTTGTAGGAAAAGGCGGTTTGCTGTCTCCAGGGCATCCTTTTTTTCAGCCCGACCCTGACCCACACTACAGGCAAACTGACCTGCGTTCCCACGAACAGCGTCAGGACAGGGGACCCCACCTGTTTTCTCCTGCACCAAACACCCGCTGCCGTAGGACGGCTCTTGCCAACTTCTCTGCCAGCCTGCTCCTCTCCGCTCCTCTGCCTTCCTGAGCTGGGGAACCTGCTGCAGCCTCTCAAGGGAACATGGGGGGATGGGGGAGGGAGGCAAAGAAGCCCCCCCTCCCCTTTGACCACCTGCCGAGAGCAGCGACGGGCGTCCCCGACGGGGGCATCTTCTCCCGGCCAGTTGGCAGCCTCTTCCCTCCCTCTCCCGAGCCCAGAGGCCGTGGGGACGGGGGTAGCACCCCCAAACCTCTCTAGACAGATGATAAGGAAGGGGGGTACGAGAGAGGACCCCCCCAGCACCCACACTGAGGCACAAGCCCCCTTCTCGGCGCCCGCGCCTCTCGCCGCCCGCGCCCGCAGCGCAGCGCAGCGCAGCGCAGCGCAGCGCAGCAGGGCCGCCGCGGCCGGAGCGCCCGAGAGCCGGGCGGGGAGCGACGCGGTTCTCCCGGCGGCTTACCGGCGGCGGCCGAAGCCTCGGTGCGGGCGGCGCTGCGCAGCAGCTGGTAGTAAAGGGCCATCTCCGCCTCCGAGGTCCGGCTGGGCGGCGGGCCGAGGAGAGCCATGGCCCCGCGGCGGTGCGGCTGCAGCGGCGCGCCTCGGCTCGCTTGGCTCGGCTTGGCAGGGCTACTCCGCCTCCGCCGGTCCCTCCCCGCGCGGTCCGCAGGGCCGGCCGGCCTCGGCTGCCCCGGGAGAGGAGGGCGCACGGCGCGGGCTGGGCGGAGCGCCCGGGCGCACAGCTGGAGGAGAGCGGCGCCCCCCGCTCCGGATTCAGACGTGACGCGGGAGCCGCGGGGCTCGCGCCGCCGCCCCCCGTCCCAGGAGGGCAGCCAAAGGCGCCGGGAAGCTCCGGGGCGGCCCCGAAGGGGGGTCTTCCTGACCCTCCGAGCAGCAGTTCTTGGGTCCCGCGTCTCCTGCACCACGTCTGAACCGGCCTCTCTTCCTTCGCGGGTCGAGGGGGGGGGGCTTGGAAAGAGGGCTGAACGCCGGCAGGAGTCCCGGCTCCCCCTCGCCAATAAAGGGACTCGCGGTCCGGGATTTCCAAACAGGGAACACGGGAAGTTGCCTTACAAGGAGCCGGACTGATCGGGCTGGGCAGTTCAGCCTTCCCCAACCGGGCGCCCTCCGGATACGTCCGGCACGCGGCTGTCGGCATTCTCAGCCGGCGTGGCCGCTGGGAATTCCGGGAGCCGCAGTTCCCGCACATCTGGAAGCTGCGGGGATCGCGTTCTCCCCATTTGCAAATCCGTACGTTAATTTGGTTACTTAAGAACGGTGGTGTTCGGTTATAGCTGCAATTTATCAGCGCAGGAACCCGTCGACGTTCAGAAAGTCCAGAGTCCTCTAAAACCGTGTTTCTCAACCTCGGGCACCTTTAAGATGGGTGGACTTCAACTCCCAGAATTCCCCAGCCAGCTGGAGTTGAAGTCCACCCATCTTAAAGGTGCCCGAGGTTGAGAAACACGGCTCTAAAATATCTTCACCTTTCTCAGCTCAGACCTACTTCCCCCTACGTACAAATCACAGCAAACGTTACAAAAGACTTTTCCCTCCTTTTGTGATTGCATAGAACAGGAATAGAACGGAAATGATGCCAGTGTGGAATAACCCTTTTGCCACAGAATGATCCCTTGCATTTTCCAAGACTCCGGGAATATTTGGGACTCTTGAAATCTTTGTGTTTAAAACTTGCATAATCATGCCTTACTCCTTTCCCTGATCACAACCTTTGGAATAAAAGTGCCCTCTAAACCCAGAGTTTCTCAATCTCAGCGACTTTAAGACCCGTGGACTTCAACTCCCAGAATTCCCCAGCCAGGGGAATTCTGGGAGTTGAAGTCCACGGGTCTTAAAGTCACTGAGATTGAGAAACACTGCTCTAAATGATGCAAATGATAAATCAAGAGAAAGTTGCTTTTATAGCAATCTAGGCTAATACCTTACTCTGGAGGGAGAGAGAGGGAGGGAGGGGGGGGGGAGAGGTTTTTTTTTAAAGGGAACCTCATTAATGTCTCTTTAAAGCCAGTAAACTCTAAAAGAAATTTGCTAACCCGCTTGCTTGCCCCTTTAAAAGTTTCGTAATGTATCCTTAATTTGAAGTGATGTTTACTGCCCATAAAATGGGCAAGTATTTCCATGTCTGGATGAGTTTGTTAACTTAAATCTGACTTCACACCTACTGTAAACAGGACCATAGTGGGCCCACAAAAATAATAATCCAGTACTATTTCTCCTTGGTGCCACAAAGATCAAGGTCCTCTTGGGTGACAGATGTAGTTAAACTCATAATCAGAACATACCAAAGTTTATTATTTCAAAACAAAGCTCAAAAAAATTGTAATGAAAAAGGGCAAAGTGCATTCATAAAATTTTAACATTCCACTATCATTGTATAAAGCGACATGAATATATAAAATTGCAGTTGAAGTGATTAACGCAGTCCCATTTTTTTTTGCAAGCTGAAAAATGCACCTTAAAATCTGTATAGAATGTTTACCACCCCAGCTGTCCCGCGTATTTACACTCAATCTCATATATATATATATATGTATGTATGTATGTATGTATGTATGTATGTATGTATATGTATATTTATATATTTCTTCCTCCTGCTTTCCAGTTTCCAACGATCTGCTGCTGGTTTTGTCGGCTGAGTACTATCATATGGACACTAGTCTCTTGAGCCCAGCGTAGCACTGATGCAGAGCTGAATTTATGATGATTTTAGCCCACCAGCATACATGATTTTCAATTAACTAACAAATTCGCATAGGAAAGTGGGGATTGCACTCAAAGCAGATTTCATTATTTGAACTGGGCAGAAAAGTGAACGCAATCCTAAATTGCAGATGACAGAACTGTTCCTAATTGTGCCATGTCAGAACGAGCATCTTCCTCTTCTATCCATGCCATCAATGTTTACCACTATTTGTGACCTACAGGAGATTAATCACAAGCTTCAGCTGAAACCAGCTTTCCTAATTTTTTAAAGCTGGGAACGATCGTTTATTTGCTGAGATGCTTCTCTAGCAGCCGACGGCAAACTTCTTCATGGACCAGAATTACCCAAAAGGGATAGTTAAGTTTTAGTTCAGAGGCTGTGGTTTTAAATATATATAACTGTGTCTTCATGCGGGAAAACTGGAAAAAGATGCCCCCCCCCCTTTGTTTTTTTACCCAGCTCTTTTTGGGTAGGAAGTCACAGAAAAGGGAAACCAAATTGACTTCAGTTTTCTCCTGGCTGCATTTGAACCAAAAGCTAATTCCAAAACTCCCTAGTAGTTTTTGTTAAAAAAAAAAAAAAATACACTTTTCGCAGAGTTCCCGAATTAAAACGGACACAGAAGTGGTTTTCAATTACAAGCATCAGGGAATCATGTAAGCATCATGAGGATCAAGATTTTTTTTTTTTTTTTTTTTTAAGTTGGAAGAAAAGTTGTTAGTTGGCATCTTGCAGGCTTGTTTTTAAAAATTATTTGGACTCAGGTTGAGGCCTCTGTTTTTTTGGGAAAAAAAGAGGAAAAAAGGTGCTCTTAGCTTGGCACATGCCAATGCAATGTTGAAAAATTTCAGACATGAAATTTGTTTTCCTGCAAGCATGCTGAAAATGAGATTGCTCTTGTGGTGCTGGTGGTGGTGGGATAAGTACGTGCTTTAAGGGCACTTGTGATAACTTATCACATTTTTTGTTCTGGAGGGCTACACAAACCTTTCTCCATCCATGTCCTACTATCAACACATTTTGAGATCTCCTGCCTTGCTTTGCTGTGGAAGAATTGTGTCTGCACATCCAAGTGTCTACCCTCCTCCTAGATCCAATTTAGATCCTCCATCCATCCATCCATCACAGATCTTCTGCAATGAACGCTTTGTGGGAAATTTCATGCCACCACCACTGGTGTCAAGAAGAGGGCTTTCATGCTGGAAAAGACTGCCAATTTACCCATAAACACATGCTTTGCTGCTCTGCTCATGCAAACAGACCTTTTTTTTTTTAGGTGCGCCAAAAGATTTTACAGGACACCTTCAAAAGAGGTGTCGATCAGCTGTTAGATGTGGCATGCTTGGGAGAAAAAGTTGACTGAGGGGTCTTGTTCGAACAACCCACATTGGGTTGGAAGGAGCGGGTGAACACTCTAACCCAAGAACTTTGAGTCTGAAGTAACTCCTCTGATCACCCATATTGTCTCAAGAAGGACAACTGGGCGACCAGACAGTGACTTGTTCCTTTCCTTCTTCTGAGCAAAGTCTTAGGGAAGCGGGGCCTCTCTAGGAACTTGATCTCTATCACCATTTTAATTTTTATACTAAATGGTGACAAAAGGGTTGGGGGCCAATATGCCCCTGTTCCACTTTGTCCACAAGAAGTGGGAATCCCAGATCTTTTGCAGTAGGAATGTGCTACACATCCAGAATGTATTGCTTAAGTATTGCTTCTTTCCTTTGTACCCAAAACAAAACTTTTAGGGTTGGTGGTACTCAACCAGTACAGCCCACTAGAGATATACACCGCATCTCCTACCAGACCTGGCCAAGTTTTAGAAAGGAACAGAATTTGCATGGCAAAAGATCCCAAATCCAGTCCAGCATAGGCCAGGTCTCGGACTCCTTATGTTCTACATCCATGTGGCAAAGTTCTTCCAATGTTGCCCAAGCTCAGGAGATGCCAATGAAAAAAGAATGTTGCAACCCAGCCACTTTGACCAGGATGCTCTTAAAAGTAAATGGACCTTGATTTGGATTGTGTGAAAGCCTCAAGCCAAGAGGAGAGAAAAGAACTGCATTTCAAAAGGGTGAAGCTTTGGTGCATCTCATCAGCTTTCTGAATTTTCCCATCGTGTTTAAAAAGAAGTGCCTTCTACGACATCTCCATTGGTGCTTGCAGAGAAAGTGAGTACCAGAGAAGAGAATGCATCCATCCACATTTTCTAAATAAAACTGCTGAGTTTGGTTAGGAAGAAGAAGAAGAAAAAAAAAGATATATTTCATGACCCACTTTTTTGGTAGAGGAATGGAAACCCAGTGGGGGCATGGAAGCAGGCTAGATGGTGCCAAGAGACATAGTTCAGATTTAAGCTTGGGAAGTGAGCATTAAAATCTGTGCTCTTTCACTGGTTGAGAGGGGAGAGCCAAAGGGAAGAAAGTTGTTGGTATTTTCCTTGCCCGACAACCCATTGCGGAACAGAAGCTGTGTCTTTTGTTTCAAAGGTCCAGAATCTCCCTGATCTTCACAATCAGAATTGCCAGTTGGTGCCCTCAGGGCTTGCATTAAGATGGGGAGGGCGGGGGTCAACAACAAGTCTTCCAGATCTTACACCAATTTTTAAAAAGGCAAAGCTAACCCACGTCCTCTTTTTAAAAATGGCACCTTCCTTCCAGGTAGGGCGGATGGCTCCTTCCATCACGGACAGCCGAGTTATAATGGTTGCAGTTGAAGGATCCTGAGATGACGTTCTGCCAACTGAGTGAGGGTCTCCCTGGCCTTCGTTTCTGGAAGATGGCTGTTCTCTAGCCGTTTGTATGAAACCAGCATCGGCAACTCCAAAGGGTCTGGCTGTTTAAAACACACACACACACACACACACACGGGAAAATGGAAAAGAGAGTTGTTTAGCCACACTGCTGCTGTCACCACAGGGTGCAAAGAGACACAAAATGAACAAGTATTCTGGTTGCACACCAACGAATATTAGATTTCTAAAACTTCAGGAGGAAAAGAACACTGCAATTGCCAGAGAAGGGGGAAAAGAATGCCAAAAACGTATTTTCAGTGAAAAGAAATGTGCTATGCTGTTTGGGTCTTTATAAATGCTGAAAGAGCGCTGGATTATGCTGGAGATTTTTAAGTTCAGGGTAAGGCAGTTCAGGCATATGATGGACTAACCAGCTTTACAAAGTTATACTATAAAATGTGTACCTTTATCTACAGGTAGAGAGTGAAATTTTGCAATAATCGTGGCAGGTTATATAAGAGAGGAAATCAGAGAACAGCAACTGTGAAAACATTTCTACTTCTAGGAGTAACAGAACTGGATTACTTAAGTGTGCTAAAGGGGGGTGGAATAAATACCCAACCACATTTGCCAGAAAATAAGCATCCTTAGGGGGAAGATGGGTGGTGATAAAATTTGAAAATAAAATAATAATAATAATAATAATAATAATAATAATAATAATAAAAAAAGTGGTGGACAGAAGAATTTTTAGGATGCTTTCTCCTCCCCCCAACTCCAATGATTATATTTTCTGCACCCAATCCTGCAGCATGACAAGCAGTAACACACTGGATTTGATACTGTCCATGCAACTGCATGTGAACTGTCAACTGAAATATAATGTTCCAACATTCACGCTGGAAAAATGTATAGAAAAATCTGAACCCAGAGAGAAAAAATACTCAAGCTATTCTTTATCCATTGCAGTTGATTTCCTGCTGCCTTTTGTATTTTATTTTTTTTACAGGCCATCATACTGTCTTTCCCCTGGATATTGTGGGGACTAGTATCTGCAATTATTCCATTTGTCATTCACAATGCTCTATTTTAGTTTGTTTTCTGTACTATGGTGGTCAATTATGGGCTACATAACCACTCACAGGACCTTAACGTTGGAATGGAGATGTTCAAGTCCAACCCCCTGCCCAGGGAAGGAATCCTCATCCCATTCTGGGCAAACGGCTGCCCAGTCTTTTCTTGAAAACCTCCAGTGATGGAACACCCACAGCTTCAGGAAGCAGGCTGTCCCATTGCTTCACAGCTCTCACAACCAGGAAATTCCTCCTTAGTTCAAGTTTGAATCTCTCATTGTAAAACATCCACCTGTTGGTTCTTGCCTTCTCAGGGAGGACCCTTACATTGCTCAAACGAATCTATTCCCAAACAGCAGTGAGACTCAGGACTTTAGGAAAGTGGAAAACCCTTTCCAACAAAATTACTAGTGATTGGTTCCAAGGTGGAAACTGATCAGAGGAATCATTCAGAACTATTCATTTTGCTGGTCATTTTCATATCTCATCAGGCCATATTACATGCATGAATCCTAAAGTAAGATACGACATCCTCTCTTTGGTTCTGGAAGGGATTCAAGGAATGTCAAGGTGATGGAGGAGGAAGAGTAAAAAAAAAAAAAAAGACTCATTCTAAAGGATGACAAATGCATGAGTTAGAAGCACGGACTGGAAAAACCAAGCAAAACCTCAGAATGTTCTTGAGCTGCAAAACCTTTTACCTGGCTAATCCCAAGATCTACAACAGTTTTAAACAGAAGCAGCTAAAGTCACCTGAAGGGAAAAGATATAAAGGAGGGAGGGGGACCTCTTAGATGCAGAGGGCTGCAATCCAAAGATCCTGGAATAAGGGTTTCTCAAAAGCACAGTTGTTCTGGAGAGCCAAATCTCTTCTCTATTATTAAGCTCAATGCATACAGTGAAATAAGGAAGTTGGGCAGCATCTTTCACGCCACCCTGAACAGGAAGCAATAACGTCATGGGTTCAGCATTCTCCCCATATGTTCCTGCATCTGCCAACATTTATTTAACCTTAATCAAGAGGGGAAACGGGGCGCACAATTTATAAATTATTCATTTATTCTTTCTCCCTGTGGGAGAGATTGTGTAACCCCAAGGCATACGATGGAAATCTTATGCGTGAGATGGCCTGTTTGTACTACCAGGAAAGATCTACAGTTGAGTTGTAATGTTGTTGCTTTGGCATTCTTTTCTCTGAATTACATGAGGGTAATTAATTCAGAACAAAATCTAGATGAAGGTGATGCATGTGAAATGAAAAATGGATATACGCACTTTTCATTTCCTTTCTATATGAAAAGCTACCAGCAGGCAATCAAGCCAACTTAGATTCAGCTCTTTTTAATTTAGACAGGTGAGGGTACCCCAAGAGGATTCAGACAGTAAAGTCAATCATGTCCTACTAGGGCAATGCTAGAATCAATTAAGGGCAGCCACTGTTGAAATGTTCACTTCTAGTTTGACTGACATGTCGACATGGGTTTATTAATACCTTAAACTGGACACAAATCTAATCACTGCATTGTTTCATTAAAATGAATGGAGTATCTCTGACTTTGGGAGGATTGACTGCACTGAGATTTCACTCTTTCTTCCTCCCTCAGGTTTTGGGGGAATGTATCAGAAGGCCCTACCTGCTTCTGGATAGGGTGGAAAGAGAAATGGGTTCTGGAATTTAGCTCGAACACATCCAACAGCACCACAGATGCCAAAACTCCAATGGTTATTATTAATTTCTGCCCTGCAATATGTATTTATACCACCTGGTCCAAAGATTCTCCACTGCCATAATTCCTAACGGAGCCCATTCATTCTCTTTCAGTCTTTAACATCTATCCTCAAGACCACAGATGTCTGGCACAAGATCATCACAATTTTGCAGAAAGCAGCTTCAGGCACGGTATGGCAAAGCAAGCGAAAATGTATTTCCAAGCATAAGGTTGCCCCCAATGGATGGCAGTTTGCAACCCTCCCTTCACATTGATTAATTTTGATTTGAGATCGCAAAACATTAGAAATACAGTGTCAGCGAGGAAACTGGCATCGCCAAGTCTAGAGGAGAGAGGGGGTTGAGGAACTTATGGGGAAGGTAAAAATAAAAAAAGGGGGACCCACAGCACAAAGTGGAAATTCAAGCCCCTCGAACTTCTGAGCCATTAGCAGAAAACATCCATCCATCCTTCCTAAACAAACAAACCCTTCTATGGGCAACCAGGGGGTTGCAAAACTTAGTACAAGTTTTGATGCTCTCAAATGGGCCATACAAGCTTGTATGAAAGAGAGCCTTTCCAATTTTAATTTTAATTATAAAATTATGGCAGGCGATGTACTTGTGTTCTGCTTGGCTAAGAGAGTATCAGAACAGCTGAGATTAAAGAATCATATATATATATATATATATTGGATTGATTCCAGGAATCACTTGGTTATTCCCGTGCCTTCCAAGGCCCCATTTGGGAGAAGGGGAATACCTGTTACAATACATTAGATGTGTCTGAGAATGTTCTTAAAAGGAGAGGCCTGACCGATTGTCTGGCTGGTGCTGAATCGCTTGCAATTTTTCTGCGGGGTCTTTTCTGAAAACAGCGAGGCAAAAATAAAATAAAGGATGTAAGCATGCATTTCTGTTTTAAGTGGTGAGGTTTAGCACTGAAAACAAATTAGCTTCCGTGATATGAAACTAGGTAAAGGTAAAGGTTTCCCTTGACGTAAAGTCCAGTCGTGTCCGACTCTAGGGGGCGGTGCTCATCTCTGTTTCAAAGCCTTGGAGCCGGCGTTGTCCATAGGACACTTCCGGGTCATGTGGCCAGCACGACTCACGGAACGCCGTTACCTTCCCGCCGAAGCGGTACCAATTAATCTACTCACATTTGCATGTTTTCGAACTGCTTGGTGTGCAGAAGCTGGGACGAGCAACGGGAGCTCACCCCGCCGCGCGGTTTCGAACCGCCGACCTTCCGATCGACAGCTCAGCGGTTTAACCCGCAGCGCCACCGCGTCCCTGATATGAAACTAAGAGGAAGTAAAAATGCGTGTTAAGGAAAAAAGAAACCACAATGATTTCCATAAGAGACCTTTTGTTCAGAACTGGACAAATATTTGCAGATCCCCCACCTACCTTGAGATTGTTGGTAGCCATTTTGCATTCCCTTTTGCATCACAGTTGGATGGGAAGAATTTCCAGGTTTGAGAAGGGCCAGGGAATCAAGCGTTTAGATACCCTAGCACTGCAGAAATCATGAACTTGCCCCAATGGTCCATCTTCCTTTTCTTCTGGGTGGAGCCCAACAGTTGCCTAGCAGGTTTACAAGAATTGACTAGTTCAGGTCATAGCAAAGCATGACAATGACCATCGTGCTTGGCCAGATTAAGATGGATCTGGATTGGCTACTGCTTGGCATAAAGAGGGGTCTGTCCATACTCAGTCAACAGAAGAGAATCTTCTCCATAATGGACTTTTCTCTCTTGCAGAACCTCTCCACCTCTATCAGGGTTTCTCAAGAAGGTTCCATGGAACCCTAGGGTTCTGTGAAAGGTCACTAGGGGTTCCCTGGGAGATCACGATTTCATTCTTTATTTTCAGTTGAAGAACACTGTTCATGCATATATACAGGCCTACCCATGAAATGAATATAGTAATTTTCTTAACTTGTAACCTATATTTGAGCCTGAATGTGCAGGGGTTCCCCGAGGCCTGAAAAATATTTCAAGGTTCCTCCAGGGTCAAAAGGTTGAGAAAGGCTGACCTCTAAGGTTGGTTCCTAAACTCTGTCTGAAGCAAGATCTCCATATCCCAAGTAACTTAGTTTTAATTTTCTGTTGTTCTGCAAATTATTTCTTAGGGTTATATTGGTGACCTTTTCCTTAATGCTTTTAAGCATTTATTTCCCTGATTTGTATAGAACTCTTGTCATTTATGGGTGGGCACTGTTTGATGGCGCATTTCTACAGAAGAGAACATACAACTGGTTCACATTAACTCAAGAAGTTTGTGCTTGCAGCCTTCCAAGCTTTATCGTGCTAACAGTCTGTAACCCATCACTCACATCTTCCATCAACAGCTTTGTGACGATACCTTTGGGGTCCTGCAAAACTACCTTTGTATCAGGCTGCTGGACTAGGTAACATACCATTGCCTTCAAATGGTGTTCAGCAACACGTCATGCACTTCAGATGCTGCAGAAGAAGGTGCTTTGGCACACTGAATGCGAGGAACCCAGGGCTGGCAAACTATCCCCACCCAGGTGAAAGGCTGCTGTCCATGCCCTGGTGTGCTACCTTTCTACTAGCAAAGCCCCCCGCCCCATTTTTTTTTAATGTTTCAAGAATGCTGGAATATTTCAGCCTGGGGTGGTCCCATCACTTCCATCAATTCGGGACACCACCTCTGTTTCTTACTGCAAAGGCAATCTTGGTGGCCTGTACGAACTGACCCCCAGGAGGGATTAGGAGGGGTACCATCCAGAACACCCATCTCTGCAGATAAGGCACAGAGGGGTGCTCACTGCATGGGCTGGAATTGCAAATTCAGGATCTTCAGCCACCCTCCAGGCCAGCAGCAGGACAAACGGCAACAGGGAAGGAGAGGGCGCTGATGTGAAAAGGAACGGCAATTAAGCAGGGCTTTGAGACTGCAGCGAACATATGAGGTGTTCTTTTTTTTTTTTTAAAAGCAAAATAAAAGGGAGACAGATAAGCGCATTATCAAAAGGTTAGACACACGGACAGGAAAGCAAAGGAGCTGAGCAGCGAACGGCAGCTTATTAAAAAGAAGAAAATCACCTTATTCATTCAGAGAAACTGTGATTACTGGAGGGTTGAGAGAGGACGAAGATAGCAGATATTCCTGAGGAAGGAAGACGCCGGGTTACCTGGTTCGCAACGACACAAAAGAAAAGTGGGAAATTGGAGACAGAGAGAGAGAGAATCGGGCACGTATAAAAAGCAGGTCGGAAAAAAGGAATTACAAATTAGTTTTCTATTCCGGCACATTTTCATGCAGGAAAAGTATTGATAATAAAAGTTGAGCGGGAGGAGGGGGGTGTTAGGAAGAAGCCGTGAGCTTAGGAAGGGGACCAGCTGGTTTCGCTGGAGGGCTGTCTGTAACTACGGAATCAGAACGGGGATTCTTCAAAAGGAGGAATAACAGGCACCGTTCTGCACCGCGTTCCGTCTCTTGCCGTATTCAAACGAGAGAATTTACTCTGTGCCTAAGTGGAGTTTTGCACAGTCTGTCAATGGATAGCCAGAGGCTTGAGGCAGCTTCTTCAGGGGCACCTCGTGCCGGTGAAGGAGTGCTCCTGCACAGAGAGGCTCTATCTAACTCTCAGGAGACCTGGAATTTGTCAAAGACTCTCTGGAAGACCTTCCAAGCTGGTGGTCACCACCACTTTCGGACCGCAGCAGGTCCCCCAAGGAAGGGTCAGGAGAGGAAGCCTCCCTTTCTTTCACAACTCCCACCAGAACTTCTTCCCAGCCAGCCCAACTCGGGATCGTTCTACGAGCAGCAGGAAACCTCCCTGGTTGTTCCAGCTGCAACTTCACAACGTGCTGTTTCAGTCCCCCCCCCTCTTCTTTTGCCTTTTTTCACGCTGAAAATTTGAGGAAGTGAGCATTGTCTCCATGAAGAGGAGATAGAACCATACCATAAACATTCCTTCCATAACCTTAATCTTTTTTCTTAAAGCAAAGAATTGTTTGCTCTCCCCTTTTCCTGTTTTTTTTTTTTTTTTTTGGTTTTACCTGCTTTTGTTTTACTGTCTATTTATCCATCCATCCATGGCTTGTGAACTGCCCAGAGTTTGGTTTAACACAGGCAGCCACATAAATGTTTTAAATAAATAAAATAGATTAATCTGAACCCCTCCAACGTTTTGTCTTGTCTGGCACGTTCACAGGACCCTTTTCTGAGATGGGGCCTGGAGAAGTGCTCTCCCGACCTGCTTTGCCCCTCCCGCTGGACGGTGCTTTGCTTAATAAAACATCGTTGGCGTGGTTCACACGATGGGCGGAGCCCACTCCAAACAAGCTACGTTCTGGCTGACCACCCAGCATGAAGCCAGCTCAGGCTTCAGAACCGCATCTTTCTGAAGGCGTCTCTTATTCTGGGCAGGTTTCCAATGAGCTCTTTCAAGCCAAGGCAGGTCAGGTGGCGGGAGAGGAGACGCCACCTTTTCCAAATCCAAGGGTCGTAACAACACGCTTGGTTCTAAAATGCCATCTTGTATTCGAGGCATGACCCAGCTCAGCAATTCTCCCAAGGACCCTGTAAGGCGGGCTGGCATTATATTCCCACTCAGAAGCTGGGAAGGAAGTGCCATGTTTAATACTGCCTGCATATTAGGCAGGGAAATCTGGATTGATTTCTCATCAATCAAACCGAGCGCAAAAGCTTCTTCAGGCCTTATTAAAATCTGTCAAGAGTCCAAATTCTCTGTAATGCAGGGAGGGGGACTGTTTAGACTCTAGCAAAAACTACTCTTCCAACATATTCTTTGTGTAAAGTTTACTGGGAAACTACAAGACAAAGTTCAAGCCAACACAATGTTCAGATTTCCATTTTGCAACTCCCTGTGATAAACTGAACCCCCCCTCCCCAACAAGGTCCCAATAACACTTCAAACGGATGAAACCCCTGCTTACAGCCCCAACTGCAATACCCGAAAGGACAAAATATTAATTAAAAAAAAAAAAGACTGGCATCCATGCTACAGGGTGGACTAAAACTTCTGCCCAGTCCAAAAACAAGCAATGGGTGGAGGGCTGATCTAAAAACGCTGACCTCACCTCAGTTAAGATTTGAGCCTGCAGCTCTCACATTCTTTCTTCTCCTCAGCCCACCACACCTGAATGTCCTCCTCTTCTCCCTTCTCAGGGGTGACCATAGTTGGCCATCATACCTACTTCCCTGGCTCAAACCAAGGTCAACAGTAGCCAGGATTCCCTTTTTTCCTGGCTGTTTCCAAAACAAACTCCAGACAAGGCTGGAGAAGGAAACAAATGAATGCTTTGGCCACAACTGTGCTCCTAAGTTTCAGAAAGGATGCGTTCAGCAACCGTTCTCGCTGGTTCCTTGACTTCAGAACCAACAATGGCTCTAAAGGACAGATCGGTCAGCAGCCTGAACCCCCGAAGGAGGCCTGTGAAAGACTAGCTGAATCAAAGGTGCGGACAGCCTGTTGGTGCCACATACATGTGCGCGCAAGCCACATGTGCCGCTCAGCCACATCGCGGAGTGGGAAGCCAGCCTGGTGGTGGCCTTCTCCTTGAGATTCGAGCTTCAAAGCGCATGGCAAAGTGTGGGCTGGCGAGAGCGAGTGGGAGAGACGCAGCTTCCTAGCGATACCACAGTGAAGCGTTGAACCTACATCTTTTCCAGATCTGCTCTCCAGCACAGAAAAGGGGAAAGGGAGGGCATTTGGCCTTCAACTGGAATCTGGAGGCCGTCTAGTTGATGGCCTCCTAGGCAAAATTCTTTAAAAACAAAACAAAACTGCACACAGAGAAATGTTTATGCTGTCCTTGGTTTCCAGCTGGCAGAGTTCGAAGGGGAGGTTTAGCAAAACCTTGGTCTGGAAAAAAGAAAAGAAAAACCCTTTCTGGGCTCCGTCTTAACTCATTCTATCCTGATCTAGATGGATTCTGCCATGACTTGCCTAGCACGGTCAATGGCTACTCTCCATTCAGTCCGAAAGACGGGGAGATGTTTTTTTTCTGATGGGGTCCTCCACTGATGGCTAAACTCTAGCTACCCAGCGTGGCTTGCCAGCTGTTGCTGAGATGAACCAGATGGGAGTTATTCAAAAATACAGGAGAGAGCAGGAGAAGAAAAAAATGAAAACAGAAAAAACACAACAACTGCAGGGACACCTGTCTGTTGTTTCGCCTGAGGCATTGCTTAGAAGAGCGGAATCCATTCTTCGACTTCGGCTTTCTGTTTGACGCTTACCTCGTGTTCTTTCCCTTTCATGTGTCTAAAGATAAGGGCAACCACCTCCGGGAGGAGCGAGATGAAGATCAGGCAAAATATCACCAGCCAGGCAGAGGCAAAGGACAGCAGCTGGGCGAAGACGTGATGCATCCTCTGTTGCTTTAAGAAAGGCCTGGGAGAGGCCGCGCCAAAGGGGAGGGAGACAGAGAAAGAGAGGAGGGGAAAAACAGAGCCACGAGCGTCAGTTCTGCACTGAACCAAACCAGTTTGCATCGGGTTCTGTTGTTACGACAGTTACGAGTCCATCAATGCCAGGAAGGTGGAACTCTTCCAAATGGGGTGGGCCTGGGATCTGCAGAGCCGTAGTTCAGGATTCCAGGCCCTTCTGCTCTTTCCCGGATTAACGCACCCCATTCTGTAATGGTATGTGGGAAAGACCCTGGGAGACTGGGTGAAGAGACACTGCCTGGAAAACGGTCCGATAAGAGACGGCGCAACCCACAACTGGATAGTGGGTGGGGAAAGAGGCTCAGAAGGGGCCCTCCCTAGTTTCTTGGGCTGTAAAGGGTAGGGAGAAAACTGTACTTTCAGACTTGCAAGATTCTGTCAATGCAGCTTTACGTTAAAGTAGAATGAGCTCATCTGGATGTGATTCCGGTCAGGTTTGCCCTGCGAGGCCAACACATTCCCCCATCCCGCCCACTAAGGTGGTCATACAAGTAGTCTTCGACTTACGGCAATTCGTTTAGTGACTGAAGTTATGACAGCACTGGCAAGTGACTTACAACTGGCCGTCGCATTTATGACCATTGCAGCGTCCCTGTGGTCATATGATCAAATTTCGAGCCCTTGGCAACCGGCGCGCATTTACGAAGGTCGCAGCGTCCCAGAGTCCCATGATCACCATTTGCGGCCTCCCCAGCCGGCTTCCAACACACAAAATCAATAGGGAACCATGTGATTCGCTTAATGTCCGCCACAAAAAATGTTGTAAAATCGGGCGTGGCCATGCGATGCCTCGCTTAACAACCGCACCGATTAATGATGAATTTTCTGGTCCCTATTGTGGTCGTAAGTCGAGGACTACCTGTATCTGAGGCTATTCTGAATTGGAAGGGGGTTTTTTGGGAGAGGAAAGAAGAACCACTTCAGCCTTTCCTTCTCAGAACCAAAGGTAGCTTAAGCTTATTAAAGAAAGGGCGCTCATCCGCTTTGAACTGACTTTGGCTTAAAGGTTAGGACTCTGTGGAGCAATTTGGTGAAGGCCGCACCTTGTGCTGATTAACCTTGAAGCCTTAGCATGCTTACCAAATGATGCCCCCCCAGAAGAATGAGAAAAGCACATAGAAGATCAAGGACCCCCAGATGGCGAAGTGGTTCAGCCATGTCCAGAACCGAGTGTCTAACGCCAGCTATTGAAAACAAAAACCAAAAAACCCAAGAAGATCAACCTTCCAACATCATCTTCACGTTGCCCTTATTTTTATCTATTCTAGCCGCCTCCACCTCAGATCTGGCCCCTTCTTCTTTTTTATATATATATAAAACTTTATTATTTTCAGGGTATAGTTAAGATACAAAAAAAAAAAAAGAATATAGAATCGATAGAAAACAAGCTAAAGAAAAAAGAAAAAAACTATAAAAGTGTCAGTAGAAAGAAAACAGAAACAGAAAGTGACTTCCGACTTTCTCCAATACAGATATAAATTTACAAATCTAATCTCTTACAATTAAGTAACCTATCATAACAGTACTTCTTCTGCAACAGACCATTTAATCACTAAAGCCCAAAGTCAAAACGTCATTTTTTTCTATTACAAGCAAGTACTCTAAAAGTGGTTGCCAAGTAGATATAAATCCAGAAACAGAATGTTCTCTTATTAAAACTGTTAATTTAGCCATTTGAGCCAAATCCATTAATTTAACAATCCAACCTTCAACTGTGGGTATCTGTGGATCCTTCCATCGTTGTGCATATATATAACAGTCTTGCAGCTGTAATCACCTATAACAGCAAAACTCTAACTCCTTCTCCATCAATCCCAGAAGAAAAAGTTCTGGGTTTTTTTTTGTTGCATATTTACTTTAAGAATCTTTTGGATAGTAATACATATTTGATCCCAGAACTTTTTAGCCTTCTCACAAGCCCACCAACAATCCAGCCCCTTCAAGATGGGTTGGCTGCCCTGTCATCTAGTTGGCTTTGAAGCCTTGCATCACTGATGGCATGGCAAGAATTCAACCTCGCCAAGATATGTCACACCAGACCCAGCCCATAAAATACAACAGTTTCAATAATAATACTAAAAAAAAGAGAGTTCTAACCTTTAGTGTGACTGTGAAGACCAAGACAGTATAAACCATTGTTCCGAAAGACCAGATTCCTGACATCTGAAAAACACATTCTTATTCAGACACTTGTCTTGCCAAAGTTTGGGGGGGAGAAAATGGAGAGGAATCAGAAAGTGCCCATATTTCATTTTTTGTAGGTGCAAAAGACACAGCTACACATGTTTATTCTTTCCCCTAGATCAATATACCTTGTATAGCAGCAGCCCTGGATTAACCATTAGGCAAAATGAGCACATACCTAGGGAACCAAGGGAAGGGGGGCACCATAAAGTTTTTTTCCCCCCTAGCTACCATGCCCTTATTTTGCCTTATAAAGTTTGGGAGGGTGATTAAAGATAAGTTTTCAATAAATTGTTGCATCTGCACTTTTCCCCTTCTAACGGTTTTATAAAAAAAATTATTTCTTTATTTAATTTATATTCCGAAATTAGTCACCGCCCATCTCACTCAAAGAGTGACTCTGGGCAGTTTACAATAAAACCAGAATAAATAGCCATGAAAATACAATAAAAACAGTGTTCCTAAATAAAAATATATAATCCAAGGTATAGCTGTTAAAACAGGTTCTTAATTTAATTTATGGCAGCGTAGTGCATTAAAAATGCATTAAAAAGTGTTGAAAATTGGCTTTTTTTCCCCCTACTGCCCTAGTTATAAGTAAATATTTTGCTTAGATTGCTTACTGCTATTTAATGTTAGGCAAAAAACATTTTTAAAAAGTTTGTTTTTAATATAGTTGTGGGGTCTGGCTGGGGAGAAAACCGATTTTTTAAATCTCTTATTTCACCTTCAGCACATATTCAGTCATAATGCCTTCTCAGTTAAGCAATGGAAGGGCCAAGGGCATCATTGTTGGGCTGTGCTTATGGTATCCATTGGCCTTAACATGGGCCACAAAGGTCCTTGTGCATTTCAAGAGGGCAGGAAATCAGATTGACTACATCCATTGCAGCCAAAGGTGGCAGACATCTATACAGTCGGTAAAAACAAGACCTGGAGCTGACTGTAGTTCAGATCACGAACTTCTTCTTGCAAAATTTAGGATCAGACTAAAGAGATTAGGGAAGACCCACAGATCAGCTAGATATGAGCTCACTAATATTCCTAAGGAATATGCAGTGGAGGTGAAGAATAGATTTAAGGGACTGGACTTAGTAGATAGGGTCCCGGAAGAACTCTGGACAGAAGTTGGCAGCATTGTTCAGGAGGCGGCAACAAAATACATCCCAAAGAAAGAGAAAACCAAGAAGGCAAAATGGCTGTCTGCTGAGACACTAGAAGTAGCCCAAGAAAGAAGGAAAGCAAAAGGCAACAATGATAGGGGGAGATATGCCCAATTAAATGCAAAATTCCAGAGGTTAGCCAGAAGAGATAAGGAATTATTTTTAAGCAAGCAATGCATGGAAGTGGAAGAAGACAATGGAATAGGAAGAACAAGAGACCTCTTCCAGAAAATTAGAAACATCGGAGGTAAATTCCAGGCCAAAATGGGTATGATCAAAAACAAAGATGGCAAGGACCTAACAGAAGAAGAAGAGATCAAGAAAAGGTGGCAAGAATATACAGAAGACCTGTATAGGAAGGATAACAATATTGGGGATAGCTTTGACGGTGTGGTCAGTGAGCTAGAGCCAGACATCCTGAAGAGTGAGGTTGAATGGGCCTTAAGAAGCATTGCTAATAACAAGGCATCAGGAGACGACGGCATCCCCGCTGAACTGTTCAAAATCTTGCAAGATGATGCTGTCAAGGTAATGCAAGCTATATGCCAGCAAATTTGGAAAACACAAGAATGGCCATCAGATTGGAAAAAATCAACTTATATCCCCATACCAAAAAAGGGAAAAACTAAAGAATGTTCAAACTATCGAACGGTGGCACTCATTTCACATGCCAGAAAGGTAATGCTCAAGATCCTGCAAGGTAGACTTTGGCAATTCATGGAGCAAAATTGCCAGATGTACAAGCTGGGTTTAGAAAAGGCAGAGGAACTAGGGACCAAATTGCCAATATCTGCTGGATAATGGAAAAAGCCAGGGAGTTTCAGAAAAACATCTATTTCTGTTTTATTGACTATTCTAAAGCCTTTGACTGTGTGGACCATAACGAATTGTGGCAAGTTCTTAGTGGTATGGGGATACCAAGTCATCTTGTCTGCCTCCTGAAGAATCTGTATAACGACCAAGTAGCAACAGGAAGAACAGACCACGGAACAACGGACTGGTTTAAGATTGGGAAAGGAGTATGGCAGGGCTGTATACTCTCACCCTACCTATTCCACTTGTACGCAGAACACATCATGCAACATGCTGGGCTTGAGGAATCCAAGGCTGGAGTCAAAATCGCTGGAAGAAACATTAACAATCTCAGATATGCAGATGATACCACTTTGATGGCTGAAAGCGAAGAGGAACTGAGGAGCCTTATGATGAAGGTGAAAGGAGAAAGTGCAAAAGCTGGCTTGCAGCTAAACCTCAAAAAAACCAAGATTATGGCAACCAGCTTGATTGATAACTGGCAAATAGAGGGAGAAAATGTAGAAGCAGTGAAAGACTTTGTATTTCTAGGTGCAAAGATTACTGCAGATGCTGACTGCAGTCAGGAAATCAGAAGACGCTTAATCCTTGGGAGAAGAGCAATGACAAATCTCGATAAAATAGTTAAGAGCAGAGACATCACACTGACAACAAAGGTCCGCATAGTTAAAGCAATGGTGTTCCCCATAGTAACATATGGCTGCGAGAGCTGGACCATAAGGAAGGCTGAGAGAAGGAAGATGGATGCTTTTGAACTGTGGTGTTGGAGGAAAATTCTGAGAGTGCCTTGGACTGCAAGAAGATCAAACCAGTCCATCCTCCAGGAAATAAAGCCAGACTGCTCACTTGAGGGAATGATATTAAAGGCAAAACTGAAATACTTTGGCCACACGATGAGAAGACAGGACACCCTGGAGAAGATGCTGATGCTAGGGAGAGTGGAGGGCAAAAGGAAGAGGGGCCGGCCAAGGGCAAGGTGGATGGATGACATTCTAGAGGTGATGGACTCGTCCCTGGGGGAGCTGGGGGTGTTGACGACCGACAGGAAGCTCTGGCGTGGGCTGGTCCATGAAGTCACGAAGAGTCGGAAGTGACTGAATGAATAAACAACACGAAAGGAAATGGCACAGCTGTGAGCAGCCTTAGATTCAAAGAGGACGCCTGCAGACTTTTGAAGAACTGAGCATTTTAACATGAGGAAATGGATTTGACTATGGAAATTGCCACCACGCACACACAAAACTGCTGTTGCAAAGAGTTAGTTCTTTCAGGAGCTGTCCTGCTCTTACCTTTCCGTTGTCCTCTATAGAGGCAGTCTGGAAAAGGAAGTAGGCACCGAAGAAGAAGACAGAGCCGTCAAAAAGGCCCAGAAAGGTCCAGTAGATGAAAGGCTTCAACTGGAGCATAGCGTTGTCGGAAACATTCCTACCAAGAAAAATAAAAATGTATAAACTTGGGCCAGGACAACATAAATGCAAGCCACTCGATGGAATGGTATGTGGGAATGACCTTGGGAGACAGGCCCAAGAGATTCTGCCTAGGGAATGGTCAGATAAGAGAGGGTATAGCCCGCAGCTGCATAATGGGTGGGGAAAGAGGCTCAGAAAGGACCTTCCCTAGTTTCCTGGGCTGTTAAGGAGATGGTGGGAGATTTGTACTTTCAGACTTGCATGATTCTGTTAATGTGGCTTTACACTAAAGAAGAATTCACTCATCTGGTCGTGTTTCCAGTCTGGTCTACCTGAGAAGGCTGACATCAATCTTGCAAGTTTTCCATTCGATTACCAGTGAAGGGAATCAAGGCTGTGTTTACTTTTGGTCCTGGCCCCACCCACAAGATACTCCATGGGACTTCACGTGATGACACTGTGGTTCGTACCAGTGGCTTAGGAGCACAGGATTTAAACCATTCAAGTCTTCAAAAGGAGAACTGAATGGGCAGGGAACTGGGTTGAGGACTTACGCTATTTAATACACACCCCAGCAGGGCTTAAAACCTAGTTTGGCCTGCGAAGGACCAAAGCATCTTGTACTCACAGATACAACTTGGGGAAAGCGATCAAGATGTCAATAGGGACGTGCTGCTCCAGGAGGCTGTAGCCCATTATTGGCAGAGAGGTGAAGCAGATGTTGAACATAGTTAGGTAAGCTGAGTCATAGAGGGGCTGGAGCGAAAAAGAGAAGGAATTGAGCAAATGGAGGAACAGCAGACAATCATTCTGATATTTTCTGTGATTGATTTAAGGCTTTGCTCCCACCCAGTTCCCAGATTGTTAAATATATTCCAACATACATAGGGGATACCCAAAAGGAAAAGCTCTTTCACACAACAGAGGATGGTGCTTGCTAAGAGTTGGGTTCTTTCCCTAGCAAACAGGGTTTTAAACTAACCATGGTTGGCTCAATGAAGCTGATTTTCCAGTTTCTACAAAGCAATTGAGCCATAAACGAAACCGCACAAGCTGAGTTCACGGGACAAATGCAAAAGGCAAACAAAAAGGCCAAATTTTGGGTCCCAAAGACTTACAGGGAGGTAGCCTAGGACGGTATTTCCTTCATGCAGTTTTGTCTGTGTTTGGTTTAACTCAATGGATAAACCCAGTTACTGTAATGGGATTACAGTAAGCAATGTTTTATGTCTTAGGATTGTATCTGGTTTACTCAACAAAGTATGATTAGCACAATTCATGTTTCCTTGGGATGTGTGACCATGTCCAGAGTGAGGTGTGAGAAAAATATACAGCTGTATCCGACATATAAACTCTTTTCTTATCATACCTACACAACGATTAATCAACCCAGTAGCCCATTAGTCATTCCAGTAATCAGAAAGACAACATCCTGGTGTGAGACACCCCCTTGGTTGCTGCACATGTGATTTCTTTGCACAATGCCTTCAAACTTTTTGATGAGCACGCACGAAGAAACACAAAGCAGAGCACATCCGCATTTTCCCATTCTGCTCGCAACGTCCCAAGACCTCTGAACGAAAAACCAGCTACACCTAAAGCAGAGAAGTCTGGCTCATTAGTGCAGCTGGGCAAAACATGCCGAACAAGTGGAAGATGGTCCATTGGAAACCATGCATATGTTTGCTCATTATTTCCCCCAAATGAGATTTTCTGGAACAATAGTTCATTTGCCAGCCGCTGCTAATGAGTCCGCTCCGCCTCACCTAAGGAGGTCAATCAGGCAGGCAGAGGGAGCCGGACCGGACTCTTCGCTTCAGGCCTGGTGAAAAAGGCAGGAAACTGAAGCCTTCGAGTGTAGCTACAGACCACTTCCTCCGACGGGGACAGCTGCTGAACGGCTGCTCCCCTCATTCAGGAAACAATCGCTAAAGCCTGCCGTCACTTGGGCTTTCCCACACAACAGGCCTCCCCATTCACACCTGCCCTTTGCAAGAGGGTTGGCTGAAAACAGGAGTGGTTTGGGTTGAAAGCTGATTCTTTTGTTGCTGTTGTGCAAAGAAGGGAGGAAGGACCGGGAGAGGGTTCCCAGCAGCTGCATTTTGCTCTTGGGAGAAGAACAAAGAGCTAGACTGGAGGACAGGCTTCTCTGGGATTGGTAAGAGGAACCATTAAGAAAAAATGTCAAAGGCATTATTTAGACAACTTGAGGGAGCTTCTTCTCCCAGTCATCAAAATGGGGGAGAAACGCAGGCTGGCCCTCTTTCGCAAAAATAAAAGCCAAGCGTCCAGAGAAAACGTGCAAGGAAACAATCAAGAGTTTTGTCGCCCTAAATTACCTATATATTGGTGTCTCATTTACAAGTTTACTTGCTGGAATTCTTGTGTGGCAACCTTAACCTTCTTTCTAATAAATACTCTGTCAACATCACCATCATCATCATCATCTATTCAATTTGCATGCCACCCCATTCTCAATTTCTTTGATTGTTCTGAGGGTGGCTCAGAACCACCAAAGAAAATTACAGTAACATCAGTAAAAGATAAAAATAAAAAGATGGGAAGCATGATGAAGCGAGGGGTCTCGCTCTCCCTTGCCAAAGGTCTGGGTGAAGAGCCAGGTCTTCACAGCTCTTCTGAACAAAAGCAGAGTGGGGGGCCTTCAAGATTTCGGGGGGAACCTCTTCCATAAAAAATTAAAAACCTGGCTTTGCCAACATGCCTGGGGTGAGAAAGAGAATAGCTCCTCTTGGGGATGGTTAGCTCTGTAGAATTGCCCTGTTTTGCTTGCGGACAGAGAGAATACCTTAGCCATCTGGATTTTATTATATTTTAACATATTTATATTTTATTGTTATTGATATTATTGTATATTATTTGTACTACGTTATGGTTAAATGTTTTTATTGTGAACCACCCAGAGTCCCTCCTGGAGGGGGAGATGGGCGGTGATAAATTTGATAGATGATGATGATGATGATGATGATGATGATGATGATGATGATGATAATAATAATAATGATGATGCTATTAACTAGAGCGCTTGAAGTCTTGCCTCCTGGATTAACTGTTTCCAAACTAAAATGACTGCTCAAAAGGAGTGGACAGAAGTGGGAAGGGTGTAGACATAGCCCAAGGCAGCTCACTGACCACTGGGGGGCAACAGAAGAGAAGGACCTGTCTCAGGTGCCCAACAGACCACCCTTTGCATACGCAAAGGTTTTTGAAAAGGCACGCTGACGTTTAGCAAAATGGAGTGAAGGGAGTTGAGAAGGAAGGTATCCACAAATGTGGCGTAGCTTGAAAAGAGTGAGATTAGAGCAGGGTTCCTCGACAGTGGCGACTCTAAGCTGTGCAGACTTCAACTCCCAGAATCCCCCAGCCAGCAAAGCTCCCAGCAAATTCTTAGCAAATATCAGGGATGAGAACAGCTTATGCCCTTGTAGGGTTGGGAACTCCCGAAGGGCTCGGTCTGCACCTCTCTCGGAAAGCCACGCGCCCCAATTCTGAACCTGTTAAAAGCCCCTTTTGGTCACATTGTCCGTAACGACACCCACCCACCCCACAGCAACGTACCTGCTGCGAAAATCCACAGAAAAACTGATATAAAAACTGAGGGAAGATGAAGCAAAGGTTCTGAAAGAAACAGAGTTGGGGGGGAGAGAAAAAAAAAGCATATTAACAGAAAAACCAGGTAACTTAAATGTTGTTGCTGCATTTGGGAACTGAGAGTCAGAAGCTACTCCGTTTAAGTAGTCTGTCCCCACCTTCTGCCTTCAAAGCCCTGCCCTGAATTCCCATCAACGAGATCTTTTTTTACCCCACAGTGCTGTCTTTTCTCCAAGAAACTGCAGTGGAGAAAATACGCATTTGTTGGAGAAGACATTATTTTAGCCTTCAGAATAAGTTGCCTCAACCTGAGACACAGAATAGTTACAAAGGGATGAACAGTCCAGAATCACCCAGCAAGGCCATTGTTCATACAATTTATACCCAACTTTAGCCTTTGGGTTCATTAGTGCAGAACACCCAACAATCCCCAGAAAGCTTGTTAGCACCTTTCCATTTTGTACACCCCTCTCTCTTGAAAAGGGGGCCCTCTCACTCACAATAAAACCACAACCATCAGCAAGAGTAGAGCCAGATAGTTGCCATTTGGCCTCCTCTCTACGGAGAAGCCTTTGGCTTCTGCAACCAGGTGCCCTCCAGGTGCTCGGCCAGAATCCCCAGCTAAAGTATTTTGTTCTTACAGAACAAGGATCTGTAAATTTGTATTTTTGTATTACTGCAACACCGTTCTTCATCCTCAACTGGGAGTACCTATGCTGGCTGGGAATCACAGAACTTGTAGCCCCAATATATCCCAACGGTGCAAAACTGCAGAGGGCAACTTTGCAGAGGGACAAAAAGGCACGGCTTTGTCCCAGAGACAGCATCCATCAATGCTCCTCACTGGAGATGCTAGGAAGTTAAATCAAGGCCCTCCTGTGTGCAAAGTAATTGTCCCATCCTTATGCTAGAGAGGTGGCAAAGGTAAGAGTGGCAAGGGGTTAAGGATCCAGGAAGAACAAAAGACCTCATATGCCAGAGGGAATGCCATGTGCAGCAACGTCTGCAGGCGTGTGTGTGTGTGTGTCAAAATTGGCAAGATGGTGGATGGTGCTTAGATTGTTTACCATTTTTAAATTCTCCCCTTTGTCTGTCACTGTATATTGGTAGGTCACCTTTTGCATTTTGCTTTTCTTTCTTGCATCTTCATGCACTTTTTAAACATAGAGTAGCTGAACATCAATGTGATGTGCCAAAGGGGCGGGGCCTGCACTGCAATCTTCTGTCCGTCTTTCCCATTCTGACCCTTTCCCCAAGGACACAGCTGGCCACGTCCCCCCTCTTTAGCATCCCCCAAGGCTCAGAAGCTGAGTAGTCTCCCGCCCTCCTTCCCCCTGGCACCGGAGACAGATTAGCCAATTCCTTTACCTTATAGAAGAAATACTGTACAAGATGGGATATTCTGACGTAATACAAATGCCCGTGTCCCAAGAGCAATCTCCTCAAGTGTTTAAACTTGGGGATGGCATAGTCGCTGTTCCGAGCAGCTTGGCGCCCCTCTTTTCCCTTGATACCTGGCAGAGAGGGGGAACGGAGCAGGTTAACATGGCACCTCAGATGCCTCAACATCCCGATCAGCAAGAAGTTTGTATCAGCGCTTTCGGCCTGGCCCCCGCATATTCTCTGTCCCTCCTTTTCCTCTGACCGACACATTCCTAGAGGTAGAGGACCTCCATGTGGGTCAAAACATCCCTTACCAATGCCCACGTGAGCCTCCAAAATCATGCTGACATCATTGGCCCCGTCTCCGACAGCCAGCGTAATGGGACTGCCTTTGGAATTCTTAACCATGCGGACGATCTAAAGAGGCGAGATGGGTGAAGGGGTGGATCGTGTTAGGCAGGCTGGGATATTCATTGCCCAATTTCTAGCCTGCTGCCCCAGGACCACCCTGGAAACTGAACTTGGGCACCAATTGTTTGGAGACATGTGCTTCGCAAAAGAGGCGACGCACAGCATTCACACTGGGCAAAGGGCATTGTGCCTCTTTTGGCTGGTGCGGGAAGGGGCTCTGCTCCCTTACGAAGGGCGTTTACGCACCTGAGCCTTTTGCAACGGAGCCATTCGGCAGCACAAGACTGCGGTGCACTTCAGACAGATCTGAAGGAAGATGTCCCTGTAGTGGGCGAAGTGGGAATCTTGGGAAGGATTCAGGATCAGAGAAAGGGTGGCCCCGTCAATGACCAACCCGTATTCGGAACTGAATACCCAGTTTCTGAAACAGAGACAGGTTGACTTGCTGGCCAGAGTTCTCAAAATGACCCCAGCTGGGGCCAGAAGAGCAGAGGAGGAGGATCGGAAAAATTCAGGATAAGTGGATCTCAAGAAGCTGCGGCCGTTCTATTCTATTCTACTGGCCGGTTTAATCCCTTTAAGGGTCGACACGTGTAGGAAAACATACTTTACGTTGCTACTTAAATGAGTTACCCTTTTTGAGCTGAGAAGGAAGAGGAGAGATGGAAAAATAGCATTTCTTTGTGCTCAATCTTTTACGACTCTTTAGATTTCTACACAAGCACCTACAGAGCTTTACACAATGCTTTCGGTGAAGGATGGCCATTTTCTTCTGTAATCATCCCTACAAAATTTACACCCGAAGGCAACTTGTTCGTAAGTTGCAAGTAAGCATGCATAGGTATGGATATGTACATGTACATGCATGTGTCTATATACATATATCATCACTGAATATCTTTATTACGGTCTTTGACCAGCCTTTACAACAAAAGAAAATAGTTCAATCCAACAATTCGTTGCCAGGGAAAAGGAAAGCCATAAAACAGTGAAACCATCTATCTAATTAAAAATGTTGCGAAATTGTGTAACTTGATAAAAGTACTTGGCCACCTGGTGTGTGAGTGTAGAGTCAGGGTCCCTTAAAAAGAAATAAATTGGTATGACCCACAAATTTAGAGGTGGCTGGGGAGATTAGAGTATGTCTCGCTCTAGTCATAAACAGGACCCCGTATGAGGACACGGGCAAGAATTTCTACCTCCCTGGATGCACATGGGCCGATTCTATGTAAATAAGGAGTCCCGTGAAATCTTCCTACCAGCAGTGCTGAAGGGAGAGCACAAAAGCGGGCCCTGGAAAGGGCCCATCTACATATATTATCATTGCTGGATTTTTCCCTTTTTTTGTTGCTCGTTTTATTTTTTTCCTCCTTTGTTCACTTTTATATATCAAGCAGACCTTTCAGATTTTGAAAAAAAATTGCCATCATAGACCAGCATTGACTAACCGTGGCCCCCAATTCCTGAAATTCTTCTGCGGCTGCCGTGGTGTAACCATGCTCTCCGCCTTAGCTTAGTAAACATTCCAGGTTTTAGATGTACCCAAAGCCAGGGGAAGATACCATGTACGTTAATATTAAACAACTGCGTGATTCAGGTTGCAATGTGAACGGGTTGGGAGTGATGGCAGGGAGGAATGCCAGAGCAGTATTATATTTAATATGTAGAATGTATAGGAATAATTAGATATAGGATGGAGGCGGATTAACGGCATCCAGCTTTCCTTAACACTCCCTGCCCCGACAATTTCCTCATGTGCAGGTCCCACTAAACATGCTCCCTGGGTCCTCTGCAAGGAAGACAGTCAAGGAAGAGGAACGAGCAACACTTAAGGTAGCCAGCAATGTGGTTTACCGGAGCCAAGGTAGGTCAAACTGAGTTCTTCTTCTTAAGAATAACAACTCTGCAACTTTTGCTTCTGGCTGACTTGACCACAGATCAGCTCTTACGGCTACGAGTGGACGCACTAGGACAGATTTCGGTTCCAAATATGCCAGGACAAAGAAGTCCATCCTCACAGATGTCTCCTCTCTCTATCCCACTGGACCAGGGTTTCTCAGCCTTGGCCCCTTTAAGATGGGTGGACTTCAACTCCCAGAATTCCCCAGCCAGCAGAATTCTGGGAGTTGAAGTCCACCCACCTTAAAGGGGCCAAGGCTGAGAAACACTGCCCTAGATTACTGCAAGGGGCTGCAGTGGCAACTGACCCACCCAACCCTTTGGATACTGCTTAGGGTGCCACTCACTTCTTCCCTTGGGGGGCGTCGATCACCAACTTTTTGTGATACTCCTGCAACAGCTCGTGCAGCCGGTCCATCTTCCTATCCCCTTCCTCTACCGTTTTCGCTGTCAGCAGCAGCAGCTCCGTGCTGCTCTGGAAGAGGCGGCAAGCGTAGCACGTAGCCTGGGCCGTCTCCAGCTTGTCCCCCGTCAGCACCCAGATCTTCATGCCTGCCCTGTGGAGGGCCTCGATGGTTTCAGCCGCCGATTCTTGGAGCCTGCAGGAGAACCGGCGGAGATGACTCAACAAACCGGCGGGTCTTCCTTAAAGCCTCCTCTCTATCTTTGCCTTTTTAAGAAAGACAAATTGCTGGATGCCTTTTTAGAAAAGAAGTCCTTCAAAACACATAGCAGTTGAGTCATGCACACTAATGCTCACCCACCGAGGGGAGCAAAGCTAAGAAGAATACATAGAAGAATTCCAATCTGGACAAACGCAAAATTTAAAAGTGGGTCTTCTCCATCCACTTCACAATTTAGAAGGCTTGTTTCCAATTCTTGACTCTTACTTGCCAAGTCCGCCTTCCCTAATCTGATGTTCTGGACTACAATTCCCATCCTCTGTAGCTAGTATAGGTTTTGTACCTATGCTAGCTACAGAGGATGGGAATTGTAGTCCAGAGCATCCTTTCTATCAGAGCATCCTTGACTTGACTAGTTGACTTGACTTGACTTAACCAGTTGTTATGACAGCATGGAATAGGTTCAGTCATTCAAGTGGCAAACAAATCCTTAATTCTGGATTACATTTTTGGGTACCAAATTTAGTTTAAAAAGCTAAACAAAAAGCATCAGCCTGATTATCCCCTCCCTCCAAAAAATCCTCTGCTCCTCTTAAAAGAAAAAAAAAAAAAGGTGGGAAGGGGTGTTTAACTGGGTGTTCCTCACATTTTCCGAATGCAGCATCTGAGAAACAGTGGTCTGCAAAGCATGCCTTTACCCATTGGGCTAATAAACTGGCAAGTTAAATGTTTCCCACCTGGGTGGAAGAGTTTGAGCATGCAGCACTACCAAGTGATCAGTTGCTGATTAAAACATTTTGGGACTGCAACTGCCTTTGAAGGCACCATGGGCTATCTTAACTAGCCAGGGGCTTACTTGTCTTCAACCGCGGTGGAGCCAATCAGACACATGTCCTTCTCAATGTCATCAAAGACCTTGGCCATCCTGGCTTCTCGATTCTGTAGGGCCATGGTGGCTTCCTTGATCTGAGCCTCCAGAACCCTGTAGGTTGTGGAAGGTATTTCTTTGTAGGCCACACAGAGGGTCCGATACCCATCCTGAGAGACAACAAGCAGACAGATGTGGTCCCTAAAGCCAGGCATTCACGGCCAGGTCATTCCCGAAGAAAGACAACACGAACCATTCTGGAACACAATCCATCATCTCTTAAAATGGGCGGGGCGGGGTGGATGATGAATACAACCTGAGGCAGGCACTGCACTACGGATGACTTCTTGAGAACATCACCCATGTTCTACTGAACTGCCTCCTCCACAGGAAAGGGCAAACTGGATTCTTGGCACAGTCATTCCGATATGGGTGCCTCCGTGTAATTTTCTCAGAAGTGGTTTTCCACTGGCTTCTGGAATTTGTTTTCATTTTTAAAAAACTCTAGTCCATGTGCTTGGGATTCTCTCTTGGTTTCCCATCCAAGTATTAAGAAGCTCCAGTCCCCCGCCACCCCAACAAAATCCCATCAAATGTTTAACCAAGATACCATGAAAAATGTGCCACCCGCGGATAAACTGACCCACATTTTTCATGGTATTTGGGTTAAAAATCCAAAGGTCTGCTTATCCGCGGACGGGCTTATCCTCAAGCGCCTATGGGAAATATGAGGACTTTTAAAAAGTATTACCATATATACTCGTGAATAAGCCCATCCGTGGGGGAGCCGAACCTGGATTTTTGGATGCATTTGGGCACCTAAAATTCTCGGCTCATCCCTGAGTATATGAGGTAGCTTTTCAAATTAGCCAAAGCTGGCTGGGGGCCGCCACGTGCTATGATAACACGATGATGCAAGGAATGCCCTGGACTGATCTTGCCCGAGCGGCAGAGCTCATTTCAGTAGCCTTTTGCCTTCCTCTGTTCTAAAATATGTCCTCTTGAAAAAGAAAGGCAGGAGGGGGAGAAGAGGAAGAAAGCCACCAATCTCTTTCCTTGCGGTTAAAGTTTGGGATGGTGGAACCCTGAACATCTGCAGCCCCAGCTGGCCTGAAGGACTTACCACCGCGTTCCGTTCCACGTGGATTCTTGTCTTTTGTGCTTCAGCTTCAGGGACCCTTGGGAAAATCGAAGAATCTGCTCCTTTGCAAAACAGGTATATTCTTCCTAAAAGTTGGGGAAACAGAGCATTTCGATGTTAGTTAACATGCAGGGGCGCATCCAACCCAACGTGTGCCTTTTGGGGAGCAGGGCAGAGGAGGGAGGCTTCCAAGGCGATGCATAGGGCAGAACCCAATTGCAGCTACCTCAGCAGTTAAGGCACTGGGCATGAATGCGTGTTTGTGTCTGGGCTGGAGATATTCCGTGAGGCTCAGGGTTGAACATGCCGATAAAGGTGCCAAATTGTGTTCCTCCGTTATGGCTCAGGGGGTCATAAAAAAGGCCTCCTGTGCACCCTTGCTTGCATACATCTGAACATTTCTCCTGGGGATATTATATTGCTAGTTCACGCCCTTCTAACTATCAGTGAAGCATTTCCGAGGTTTCAGCTCACCATCTGGCATCTTCACGAGAACACTCATCCGGCGACGGACGCAGTCAAAATCAAGGACGTTCAGCAGCTCGTATCTTTTTTTTTTTTTTAAGCAGGAAGGGAGAGAAAGCGTGTTTAGTGGTGCAGGAAACTGGTAGGAATTCTAACCCTATCGGACTCAAGCAAGTAGAGCACTAATACAGGTAGTCCTCGCTTAATGACCGCAATTGGGGCTGGAAGTTCAGCTCCTACGCAAAGTGGTCATTAAGCGAATCTGACCTGATTTTACGTTTTTTGTGGCAGTCGTTAAGTGAGTCACTGCAGACATTAAGCAAACCATGTGGTCGTTAAGCAAATCATGCAGTTCCCCATCGATTTTGCTTGTCAGAAGCTGGCCAGGAAGGTCGAGAATGACAATCACATGACCATGGGATGCTGCAATGGTCATAAATACAAACTGGTTGCCAAATGTCCAAATTGTGACCGAATGACCACAGGGACGCGGCAATAGTCGTAAGCGTGAGAACCTGTCATAAGTTGTTTTTTTCAACACCGTTGTAAGTCCAACCCATCACTAAATGAATGGTTGTTAAGTGAGGACTACCTGTATAAGTGGGGATCTGGAGGTAAACCTCTATGGGCCACTGTCCCTTGAACCGATGTAAATATTCACACATCCTAAGAACTTTCGGAGCTGACTTATTTAGCAAATCTAAACATAAGCTGTAGATATAAGTATAAATAACGATTTAAAATAAAATAAATTAGAAGGAATAACTTGAGATGTAAATTAAAAATATAAAACCTAAATATAACTAGAATAATTATAAATATAAAGCCCAAATATAACCAGAATAATGTAAAATATAAATGTACAGGGGCATGCAAATACAAGCCAAAATACAGCAGGGATGATGTCCTGCAATGTCAGTGCAGGAGCATCTCCATTTCAGGGAAGCCATATATGCCTTGGGCATTTCTCTTCCCCCCCGACACTGACTACCCTGGGTTTTTAAAAAAAAATTTAGTGTCCCAAATCTCACAAGATTGCTAACCACTGTGGGATTTCACAGATCTCGACTCCAAGGCATGATGCCCTTGTGAGTGAAAAGACTAAAATCTTGCCTCAAACCTTGAAGATTTCATGTGAGAACATTGATGCTTTGATGATGATGATGATCATCTTTTATTTATTGAATTGGGGGCAGGATCTGTATTTCAGAGGCGTGCGATGGGCCACTTTGTTGCCAAACCCTGCGTAAAATATACTGTTCAGTCCTCCACCATGGAAACATGGGTGGACCTCCCAGGTCCACAGTTCAGCACATCCTCCTCGCTCCTCAGAAGCAGAAATGAAAATGCACTGAGGGGACTGGCATCAGGCTCAGAAAATGCTGCCAAATAAAACGGGATGGGAGAAAAAAAGTAAAATAAACTAGCCAGTTCAATTCTGGATCCTTTCCAAAAACACGGCCCTGCACTCGCACTTCTGTGAATAGGACCGGCGTTCTTGGGCAGGCACCTGGGACTGAGTTGCAAACACACCTACCTTTCAATCTGCTTGTTTGGGTTCTGTACCTTCATGAAGTTATTTTCTTGTCCTAGAAAAGTGAAACCATACCTGTCAATGAACAAAAAGGACAGAATGGCGTTGAAAAAAAAAAAAAAACCAACACACACACACACGCATACACCCAGGCACACCCTTTATATTAAAAAAAAAAGTCTCAATAAAACAAAGTGAAATAAAGGTTGCACAAGACTGAGGGTGTGATTTAGGCAGGACTGTTAATGTGCTAAAGCATCAGGGCCCAGGGATCATCACAACTGGTCCTGGGTCCGGGGTTCCTACAAAACTTTCAGCTCTTTTTCCTTTTGCTGGATCGGTTCAAGTTCTTATGCACAAGCGTGTATAAAAACCTCACTAGTGAAGAGGAGATGGTTGTTCTGGTCTTGGGTTTATTCAGGAAAAGGGCACTTAGCCCTTCAATTTGGCGCTCTAGGAAAAAGAGAGTCAAACAACCCAGACACCCTGCTTTCACGAACCCACTCATAAATGTTTCCAAGATTCTGCATCCTAATTCCTTATTTTGTGACATTCAACCTGATCAATGAAGGTCTTGGGGGAACCCTCCTTCCCTAGTCATGCTCTGCTGATAGGGACTTGACATGTTGGCCCCAAGAGGTGCGCTGTGAGGTTCTTTCAATCCTGACCCCTCACCTGTTCCACATCAAAATGCATGAAATCAGCAGGAATGTCATAGCCAAAAGCAGCTTTTGGCCCTAGAGGGTTTGAAGCATGTGATAAGGAAATCCACTGCCTTGGATTTAAACAACATGCCCTTTTTTGACATGCAATGTCCCCAACATGCTTGCATTGCCTCCCTATGTTTACTCCTACACAGTTCTGCTCAGGTGATCCTTCTTCCTGGAACACCTTTATCCTGTGTTTTTCTCAGCGCCCAGGATGGCTTAGGTAAGTGAAAGCAAAACACTGTACTCAATTAATAGCAAATATTTCAATGGGGACTGCACACAAAGTAAAATCAAGCTAGAAGCAAGAATGATAGCTACAAAAGTGTCATTAGCCTGGCAGCTTAAACATTTACAAGGGGAACAAAAGCCAATTGCTGATTCCCACCCAGGGTGGAGTCACCTAATCAAGGCAAACTTGCTTCCTTGCAAAATGAAGAGATTTTGGAGAAGGCTGGGGGCATGGAAGCAGAAGTCCCGGTGCGTCTATCATGCAATATACATAGGGAAAGGCAGCAGAGCTTCCAGGATTTAAATGCACGAAGGCTGCAGCGGGAGCCGTTTCGGGAATTTGTAGGAGAGAATGCACAAAAGGTCTCAGACAAACTCCACCTCCATATTCTGGATAGTGTTGGCCAGGAACTTCATTTGGTTTGCATGTTCCAATGCAAACTCAACCCCAAATGTTCCATCCAGATCTACGTGCCAACTGGAAGACTGAAAAAAATAATAATCCCAGAAGTCTGCAACTTAAAAAAAAAAAAAGCAGACTGAACTAAATCAGCATTGCTCTACCTCTTAAAGGAAAGTGCAAACAGAAAAGCATTGAATTAAGGGAACTGCATGCAAGAAAACGCATAATGCCTCTATTTCAGGAAAATTGCACTAATGCAATGTATCCATTTTCAGGCCAACTTTTGAAAAAGCACATTGACAAATGGATGCCAAAAAGAGCCAAGAAACAACTGGGTGCTGGGAAAAAGCAGAAATGGAGCAAAACTGACACAGGAACATTTCCCCTCTCCTCTTGTTTGGGGCTGTCCTCTCTGGTGCAAGGGCTTCAACCCTGGAGGCCTTCAAAAGAAGCCCAACAATTTTTATTTTTTTGGTAGTGATCTTCACCCCTGGAACTTTGACTCTTTGTCCCTCCATTGGACACCTTTGCAGTCTCAAGATGATTGCTACTTTCCTCCCTGTTTTCACCATCTAAGCAGATGCTCTGGTGGAACAGAAAATGTTCATGAAGCCTCAGTGTCATGAGTACGGATGGTGAGCAGGAGGGGGACCCTATCCAGGGGGGAAAATGCATGCGTAGTTTAGAGGCTTTGAACTGTCCTTCAAAGAAACCCAGAGCAGACCCACCTTGAGCTTTGGGTTTATCTGTGTGGGTTTCCCACGCTCTTTCAGTTTGGCAGGATTCTTTCTAGAGCATTCAATAAACACTAGAGACCAACTCACTGTCTCAGCGGGGTACTTGGCTGTAAGCTAGGACACTCAGGACCAACATAGAAGGTTCTAGGATGTATTTCAGGCAAAGGTGGGCAAGAACAAGGAGAATTCCCAGTGCTTGTCACCTCAGTGTCATGTTGGTATGTGTTTCTATGGTGTTGGCCAGATTTCCCATCTTATTCTTTATTTTTAACTTGTTCTTTATTTATATATATTTTTTTCCTTATTCATATTGTACTTTATTTTATCTGTTATACTTTGAGCCATCCAGAGTTGTTCTGGAGTTGGGCAGTGCCCAAATCGAATAAAATTAATAAAAATACTAATATTATTATTCAACAGCTAAGATGGCGCTACTTGGTCTTGTGGATTGTAGCAAGTGCTCAGCAACGCCAACATTTTCCATCAGCCACACATAAACAAAGCCAGGCCAGGCTTCCTTCAAAGCTCATTGAAATCAATCCCCCTCAATGTCATCTTTGGTTAGATTTCATGATCTGGCTTCCCCACATTCTCTTCAAAATTCTCAGCATCCAAAGACGGAATTCTCCATCTGGGCATGAGAACTTCATCAGCCGTACGCATGACACTGAATGCAACTGGGAGGGGAAAAGATTTGGCAGGGAACAGGATAAATGTGCTTACTTTTGAGCACCCTGCAGCAAAGCCAGTTCATCTGGGGAAGCTGCCATGAAGGTGGACAGGTCTCCTGGCTGTGATTTCCCTGCATCGGTTTCATCTTTTTTCTGGACTTGGACTGTATGGCAGAGGCACAAAGCCCGGAGAAAAAGTTCTTCTTGTCTCTGGGAAAGGGGGATAACAAAGGGAAACCGCTATGTTAAACAGGGAGACGTGCAGAAAAAAGAATGGTTCTGAGGAACGGTTCTGCTCCGGCCATCCCATCTTTTCTCCTCAAGTCAAAACTGGGAGATGGGAGTCCATGCCCATAACCTCTACCCTTGATCTACTGGGCTGGACAGTGGGGAGACAACATTCCTAGCATTGCAATGTTCTGTAAAGATTAAACCAGTTAAATTTAAAATTAACTAAACAGGATATCCCTTCTCCTCACCAAGGTTAACTGTTAATGCAAGTTATAAATCCAAGAGAGTGAAGACCTATCTTACAGGAGGTATTGATCTTCTACCTTCAGAAGAGGTATTCTGCTTCCTTACTCACCAGAGCAGGGTTCCTCAACCTTGGCTGCTTGAAGATGTGTGGACTCCAACTCCCAGAATTCCCCAGCCAGCCTGGCTGGCTGGGGAATTCTGGGAGTTGGAGTCCACACATCTTCAAGCAGCCAAGGTTGAGGAACCCTGCTCTAGAGGGTCTCCTGAACAAATGTCTGAATCATCTTTATTGATCTGCTGGATTTGACTGTCTGACTTCGCATCCCCCTACTACATCCCCGTGGTAGCCAAGCAGATGCAGCTATGAATCTCACAAAAAGTCATCTAAAGATCAAAAGCCGCACAGACAAGTCTTCCTTCCCCGCAACCTCCTACCCCGGCAACGCGGCTGGATGTGTTTTACCTTGTCTGCTTTTCCGGGAGACTTCCTTCCAGCGACTACAGTAGAGCTTTCACAGTACCTGTAGCCATCAATGCTGCATTCAATGAATTCCATTGTGTTTTCTGTTAAAGTCCCCGTTTTATCAGAAAACACATATTCAACCTAAGGAAAAGGTGACAGTTTTGCTGATTAGATAGGCACGGTTTTCTGCCAGGGCATCTCTGGGTTTTTTTTTTCTTTGTCTTTTTTCTAAAAGCGACATTTAAAAACAAACAAACAAACAACCAAAGTCAGCAGTAATGCTTGGGCATGGAAGGGAAACCGTTGAGAGAATTAAGGAACGCCATCTTCTGTTCTCTTCCTGCAATCAGGGCTTCCTGAGTTGGAGATAAACGTCCAACTTCAATTTCCATTGCCAAAGGGACTCTACCAAACTTCTAACCAGGAAATAAGTGGCTTGTGTTTTTTCTGACTCAGCTTTTTCAGCGGACAACACCGGACACATCTTCCAGGCCTGGTCAACCACCAGGACCATCTTGGAGAATGGAGCCAAGGATGGAGAAAGAAGACACTGATGGTTCTTGTGTGAAGCACTCAAATGACCAGTGCTGCTCCTGTAAATTTCATTCCTTCCATTTCTACATTGGCAGAGGAGGAAGGGCCAGGAAATCTCTCTGAGGCTGAAAAGCGTGAATATTTATGATAACAGATGGTCTTACATGGATTAGAGCAATGAAATCAACAGCATAAGGCAGAGAAGGAAAAAAAACCCAGTGTAGTTCACATTTGTCAAAGAAAGAACTATTTGTGGGGTGTTCATTGGCTTGTTCAAGCCCCCCCCCCATTATAAACTATATATATAGTGCATAGTGAGTGTGTGTGTGTGTGTGTTTGTATGCAGTAAACAATATATTGAACACTATACATTGCCTGGCCAGGTTGTTTGTGCATGGACCTATACACAGCCTGGCTGGTTGTGCATGAACATGTACACAGGCTGGTTGTGCGTGGACGTGTACACAGGCTGGCTGGTTGTGCGTGGACGTGTACACAGCCTGGCTTCTAAGCCTGAAATTTCTCTGTATTAGAACAAGTATGGAGATCTTGTTTAATGAAGAAGTAATAAGTAGTACCAACCATGCAGAAGTCCAGTGGAATAATCTTAGCGTTACATTTAAAGACTTTAAAAAAATCCTGGATCGAAAGTAATATGAGACACTGGAATTCTCAAGTTTTCCTTGAGCCAGATGCTAACAGCTTCTGTGTCGTAATAAGCAAAATTTGCTTGTGGGAGGGAGGGAGGGAAAGGAGGAGGGAGGGAAGAGAAAGAGAGAAAGGGAGGGAGGAAAGCCCCAGAAAGAATCCGGTAACAGAACCATGTTTGGCATGGAGACACCCCATTTCAGCAACTGCTACAAGAGGGAATTTACTTATTTCATCATTTGTTATTCAGCATATATAGAGAATAAAAACAAATGCAGGACTTCGCTTCCTTGCTGAGCTGCCCATGGGAGATTTTTCACTTCCCAGAGAGGACCCAGCTAAGAGGCTTCTTAAGTATCTGAGAGGCAGGTACTCTTCTTTGAAATGGTGCATGATGCTCCTTTAAACATTTAGGATGCAAATGCTGGGCAAGCATCTTGGAACCGCTGACCTTCCAAGGGTTTGGGGTGCAGAATTGCAACCGTAGCATGACTCATACGCAATTTAAGAGGTGCTTTAATACACACACACACATGCACACACTGTGTTTTGAGACATTACAAATCCCAGAGAGGGGCAACTGAATATTGTCTTTAAATTGGAACTAAAGCTGGAGACTACACCAAAGAGCTTCAACTCACAAGCAATGCACCATGTTTTCCCCAGAGAAAGCTTTTTCCCTGTTAAGTTCCAAAGACAGCTTCTTTGGAGAAAAAGCTATGACAGAAGACTACAGCCAGATGGGACACACACCATCTACAAGAGTAGCATTCGCCCTTACCAGATTTGAGGCCTGTGATTAGTTTCAGCAGGTAACAAGAAATCTACTTTCATTATTTTGGGGTAATAAAAGATACCTTCTTCTGCCTCCTTTTCTGGAGAGGACAGATGCAAGGAGGGTAGAAGACATACCATTTATCCGTTGGATGGTGGAAGGCATAGGGAGACATTACTGACCTGCCCAAGTTCTTCGTTGAGGTCAGAGGTGTTTACCAATGCCCCTTCTTGGAGAGTTTCATCATACATCTCTCTGTCCCATGAAATGAAGAAGGAACCCAGAAATTTCTGCATCTCAACAGTCACATACATGGAGACTGGGATAATGAAGTTGAAGAGGACCATGAAGGACAGGAAATCGGTGAACATTTTTAGCAGCTAAAAAGAACACAGACACACACACACAAAGATACACTGAGTCACCCACACAGGCAATAAATCTGATTGTGTACAACCATCAACCAACGAAAGCCGACCAATCTACCTTGAATGTTTCTCTGTCCTTTTGGGTTCTGGGGTTGTACCAGGGTTCATCATGATAGGGGACACTCTGCCAGACATATTTCAAAGTAGTGCACACTATAGCTTTGCTCACAAGAATGCATAAGTAGACAAGCAGGAACAGATTGATTGACCTGGAAAGTCAAAAGGTCCAAAAGTCAGGGCTATACCTTGTGTTTCACTACACAACTGAATGAGAGAACTTCCTCTTGCAGTGTTAAAACACTGGCTTAACGGATGTCGGACCTAAACCAACAACTTGATAGTGCATCCAGGCCACTACGTGTATTATATTATCTCAGAGTGCAAAGAGAGGGAGGCTGAATCCCGAAATATCCTGCATTAACTAAGCCTACATGTGATCTCATTAATCAGTTGGTTCTCTGAAAAGTGTTTCTCAGCTCAGAACTTCGACCATTATGCTGAACCAGTTTGTTTCTGTAAACCAGAGATGGGGACTCTGTGGCTCTCCACGGGCTGATGGATCCATCAGCCCCTGCAGGCATAACCAAACTTCAGGAATCATGGGACATGTAGTCTGAGCTGCTTTCCCATCTGCAAATATTAATCCCCTCCAGAAGGTGTTGGGATGGCATAGAAGAGGCTGAAACGTTTTGTGCACAATGCAGAATCAAAGAACCATCTCTTTTTTTGTTGTGTTTTAAATGAATGTTTATAAAGACAAAGAGAAGCAGATGGTCCTCCTGCTTACTTTTCAACTGCAGAGCGTTTCTGAGACTTCCCTTGGTAGTTCAAAGCCATCTTGGTTTCCATTCCTGTATATACAGCAACTCCTACAAAACATAAACACAGTTGCAAAAGAGAAATCCCAGAGCCTTAAAAATTAAAGAGCTAGAAAGAAATGAGGTTGGGCACCAGTCCTGCCTTCTATTTGCCCACTCCAAAGTAAATCCCACATGGGCCCAAGATTGCAGCTCTCAAGAAAATCAACAGATGGAAAACAGAAGCAGCAAAGCACTTGCTCACCATAGATCTTTGGGGTAGTTTTTAATTTTGCTCCTTTCAGCAAAAGGTTCTCAGGACCCAGTGGCCTAAAATGAAGAGGGAGGATTAGAGCATTTGTAAGAAGAGAAGCAATTGGAAAATGCCAATGGCCGACCCCTGGTCAAAGGAAAAAAGACTATTTAGAACAAGACAAAGCTACGAAGCCTGTTACGACAAGCCAGTGGATAGGGAACATGTAAAATTAAAGGGTGGGGGACAGAAAGAGAAATCAGAATCAGGGATCACAGGGCTACCATATCCGGACTTCAAAAATTTGGATGACCACTAAGATGGTAGCAAAAAGTTAGATTTTCTGTATCACAGCTGCCATCTAAGGACCACCTGGATTTTTCCAGCCTGGATGTGGTAGCCCTTGATATTAAAAAGAAGCAAGCTATGTCAACCCTTTGAGGTAGGCCATATCAGGAAACAGACCTCCCAAGACATACTAGAACTTCATGGATATAGGCTAAAAGAACAAAATCTTGAAAGGATGACAGTGTTGCACATATACCAAAGACAGTCAAGGCGGGACATTCTTGAGTTTCTTCCTCACCCTCCTGTTTTCCTGGACTAAGCTCATGTTTTCCTACCCCTGCCACGTACCTTCTTTAGGGCCACCTCCATACTCCTCTACAGCTATTGAGCTACAAGATGTTAAATCCCAACCAAGCAAGCGAAGCAACTCACCTGGCTGCTGGCTCTGCCTCATCATTGTAGATATGAACTCTGCCCAGAAACCTGTTGGGAGATACGCCCATAAGAACATTGATGTTCTGTATACAGCTCATTTTCATAAGGGAGTTGCAGCAATTTAAAGGAAGGAGGCGGGGTGTGGGGAAGCAGGCATGCTAAAGAAATGGACTGCCAAACTGTCGTGTTCTCAGAGGGGAGGGTTCTACAAAGGCCAATGGGGTGGTCCTAGAGGTTATTTACCAACCGACGATTTTTAATTTAAAAATAGTTAATCAGCCCAGGAAAGTAACGGAGGAAGAGAAGTGCCTAAGGCAGAATCGATGGCAACTGTATTCAATGACAGCATTTATTTCACACTTGTTGGCCAACTTCCAGGTCTCTGCCCTTTCTTGGCTTGCGCGATACACACATCTGCGAAGTGATGACAGTGTTGGGCAAGAGTGAGTAAACAGGGAAGGAAGGGTGAAAGGCAGGCGGGGAGGAGGGAGAGGGCTGAGCTGGGACCGGCACACAGTACAGGCCATTAGAAGGCAGGATGACATCCCTTGTGTGATGACGTCATTGCTTGCTCCAACCGGTGGCTCAAAATGAGCCGCTGAGTAATTGATCTCGGCATTGGGTTCAGAATATATCCAAGTCTTGCTGATGGCCTGGCTGAAGGCCAATAATGCTAGATTCAGAAATATCCAGCATCGGTGGCTCAGAGAGAGGGAGAGAAGAAAGTCTCACTGGTTGTTCCAGGATAATCCTGGTTATTTCATTTTTATTTAAGCGATTTATTTAAATGCATTAGTTGGCTGACTCCAGTGGACTGCAATTCCTATAATCCCAGCCATCTTGGCTGGGACAGATGAGGGCTGTAGTCCAGTCTGACTGCCTCCTGGGTTAGAAGATATCCTGATCAAGCTTAAGAAATACCTCTTTTCCAAGCTGAACATGCAGCTGGTTATTCCAGTGGCCAGGCTAAGTAAAGGATCTGAAGCTGTTCCTCACAAACCACAAACGAATCTTCCAGACCCTCAGCTCTAATTCAGACGTAGAAGTGTTGCCAGCATGGGGAAACGTGTAAGATAGGGCAGGGAGTCAGCAACGCAAAATGACAAGGTTTCCAAGTCAACACTCACCTGTACAAATCTGGCTGAGGCTGTTCACATTCTATGCTGGCCACGAGATGACTCATGCCTTCAACTGTATTCAGCTTGGCTGTATCGTGCATGGCATAATGAGTCTAGAAAAGAACAGGCACGCAAAAGCTAAGACCGCCAGCAGCTGAATCCTGCCAATTTTAAATCTGTAATTTGAACCGTGGCTTGATGGGATTCACTGGTATCTCACCCCCTCGTAAGCTTCTCCAGGCACTCTTTAGATTACAACAGGAGACTATTTTTAATGATCCCTCCAAGAAATGTGGGCGTTAATTTTCTGCAGTGAAAGGAGTGAAGGGACTTTATAGATGGGGGGGGGCAAAGAACTTCGTGATCAATGTCAAACTTCTTGGCTGCCCATTAGACGCTCCATTCAACTCTGATTTTTAGGCATCTTCAAGAATATCATAACTACAAGAAAGGTGATGATGGTGATGATGATGATGAGGCAAAGCAAGCCCCAACTTCTAGTATCACTTTTATGTCCAAGAATGTCTCTGAGTCCAACCTGTCTCCTACATATCCTTGGTGGCAGCTGTAGAACTCACTGCTCTGCTTGGAAGGGTGCCCAGAAGAGAAAACTAAGGTCATCCCGGGGGGGCTGAGGGTGTATTGGTATGTGGGAATGATCTTGGGGGAAAAGGGGAATTGCTGCAGACTAGGCAATGGTCAGATAAAAGGCAGCTGACAGGCCGCAGAAGGAACGGGGCGTGGCAAACATCTCAGAAGGGACCCTCCCTAGTTTCTTGGACTATAAAGGCGGAGAGAAGTACTTTCAGACTTGCAAGATTCAGTTAATGTAACCTTACCATAAAAGATCATTAGTTCATCTGGGTGTGCTTCCTGTCTGGACTATCTCACAAGGCTGCCATCAGCTATATCGGGGCAACCTCCCTCTTTACCTTCTAGGACATGAGTATTTGACAACCAGCTCTGTCCTCACCACAGCAGCCATTTCATGACAAGACAAGCTTTTCCATGGCAACCATTTTGCATGACTCTCCATAAATGCTAAATGTAGCCAACCCCACCCCGCCAAAAAAAAGCTGGCCTGAACCTTTTAGGATGATCTCTCCAAGCTAAGCCAGATGCATCACAAGAGGCATCTCAGATTTTTAAAAAGTACTCAATAACCTTAAGTTGAGATGGTTGGGATCGTCAAGATTGAGATTTCACAATAAAGTTGGAAAAAGAATAACGTTTCACAGTCCGCAGTTATCAGGAAGCTTCATTAAGAAGCTAACAAAGAATTTAAAAGTGTGTGTGTGTGTGTGTGTGTGTGTGTGTGTGTGTGTGTGTGTGTGTGTGTGAGAGAGAGAGAGAGAGAGAGAGAGAGAGAGAGAGAGAGAGAGAGAGAGAGAGAGAATGTGTATATATATGAATGAAGCTGCTTTGATTTCCAGAAACTGCTCAGAAGTTGTAAATCACTTCTGTCAGCAAGATCCATGACAGTAATCCATCTTCATAAACAAAACTCTCTCCAATGTTTCCCAAGCTCATTATTTTGAAATTTTCCTCCTTTCCGGTTGAACCTTGCACAAACAGTGGGAAATGATGAATAGCAACTGAGAAGAGAAACCATCTTCTACAACCTAGGGTTGAGTTCAAAAGTCCTACCCAGCTAAAATTACACTCAGGCTGGAAAGACCTCTTTTTTTTTTTAAAGCTCTTTTAGCATTTTATACATAATCCTTCCAAGCTACATATTCTGATGTACCTTGTTTTCTAAGACACCACAGGAAGCTGTGGACATCAGCATAAGAGAAGCTTGCTCAGACGTTCATTCTGGACAGAATATTTAATTGTATGTAAAAAGGATGGGAGACCCAGTTTGGTGCAGTGGTTAAGGCACCAGGCTAGAAACGGGGAGGCGGTGAGTTCTGGTCCTGCTTTAGGCACGAAGCCAGCTGGGTGACCTTGGGCCAGCCCCTCTCTCTCAGCCCTAGAAAGAAGGCAAGGGCAAACCACTTCTGAAATCTTGCCAAGGAAACTGGAGGGGTAATGCGTATTCTTCCTCTTACCTTGAAATTTGATTCTCCATCCAGACTGGCAGTAGTGACGTAGCAGGTCCCTTCCTTGCTATCCGAGGCCAGTAAAATTAGATCGCAAGGAAAGGTATCATCTGCGGATACTTCTACTATGTCGCCAACCTCAAAATCAAAGCAGAGAGTTGTAATTTTTTGTAAAAACGAACGCTCACACACACCACACACAATCGATCAAGTGGTCTCAAAACAGCATTACGCATCCGTGATAACAGCCACATGGCCTTGTTCCAACTCCCAGAGATTAGAGCAGGCTTGCAAACATGAAGCCCTTTGCCTAGCAGAAGTGGCCACCCACCTAACACTTCTGGTGTGATGAAAAGTAGAAATGGTTAAGCAGATGTTGAAGGATCTTATCAGCTGCATTGACGCCATTTTAATTGTAGTTACGGCTGTCTTTGACATGAGGAAACATCCAATTTAACGTTTGTGTTCCGCTGCCTTGGGAGGGGACACCTACTCAAAGGCCCAGTGGGACGCTCAGCCCAGGAAAAGTTGCAGAACTCTGAAAGTGAGTCCTGAGTGGCCCTTCTTCCCTGGGGTTGAAATCCCCAACATTAGGAAGACGTACCTTGAAACATCTAGAGCTAATTCTGATGGGCAGAGAACTGACATCCCAAACTCTTCCCTGCCTTCTGAGGGGCAATTTTCATTTAACTCATTTCACACCAGGACCAGAACAATTCTCCTTCCCCCCCACCCCTCAGGCTTCAACCTGCTTGCTCATTCTGGATTTGGAGAGACCAGGACACGTACAGTACTACTGCCCCCAAATCAAGCAGGCATCTTCTCCCTTTTCAAGCACAGAGAGCTCACATCCAACCACAGCTTGCCCGATTTTGATATAAGTAAGAAGAGTGGAAAGTCAAAAAATTAGGCTGCCCTTTTAATAAGCTCACTACAATTACTAGCTTGCTCAGGTGGCTGGTAGCCTCTCCCCCAGAGCCAGCCCTGAAAGGCTGAGGAGTAAACTGAACGCAAGAAGGGAAAATGCTTCCTACAAAACATCTGGTCCAAAGGTGTGTTGAAGAGAGTCTTCCTCACAGCCCAGCCTCTGTGTTTGTATGCAGGTTAAGTCCTGCATACTTCCTATTTTCTCCGGAACAGAGAAGAAACGTCTCCCCTCCTGTTACCTTGATCTTTTCACACTCCTTCTTCACCCTTCCTTCATTTTCAATCACGAAGACTACGCTTTTGTTGACTTCCTTGTCTGCTCTGTGCCGCAGCCAATCCTCATACCCCTGAAGAAACAAGGGAAGGAATGAAAGAGACTAGAAAACTAGAAAAATTCAAAGAATGGAAGGGGCAGGAGAAATGGACTCCAACAGGAGGCCTTCCGGATGCAAATCCCATTCTCCCTAGCTACAGAGTCCACAGCTGTGGCGAGACAAGCCTAGGACACTGGGGAAGGTGGGTTGAAAGGAAGTGGATAGAAACAATCCTTCTGTTTTGTTTGCTGGGATAAAGAGCAAGATGTACCTGTTTAATAGCTGTAATAGTAATCACAAAGAAGAGAGGAAGTCCACTGGTCACTGGGCTGGTTGGTGTGTCTACAATCACCTAAACAGAGATGTGGAAAAGCTACATGATTTACACCTTTAAAGGAAATGGCTATTCCTCGATTGATCTTGGGCGCCAATTTTCAGAAGCATTTCTCAAACTAGGGAAGAGGCGATCAAAATATCTTTCCCAAGCATGTTAGTGTATTCTCATTTGCTTGATGAAGACCATCAAGAGTTTGTGATGGTCTTCTGAAGTGATTTTGTTGAAGAACCAGCTACTTGAAGGCATCTATTCCAGAACATCAGGAGTAAAAAAATCCTTTCTGGCCCCAAGCTTTGACTTTGTAACAGCCCCATTTCCTAATGATTTGCTCTCAGAAGCTGGTCTGTCCCAACACAATTACTCCAGAGCAGGGTTTCTCAACCAGGGTTCTGTGGCACCCTCGGGTTCTGCAAGAGGTCACTAGGGGTCCCCTGGGAGATCACGATTTCTTTAAAAAATTATTTCAAATTTGGGCAACGTCACATTAAAGAAGTAAGTTTCATTCTTTATTTTCAGTTTATGGACACCGTTAATGCATATATACAGGCCTACCCATGAAATGAATATAGTTATCTTGTAACTTCTAGCCTATACTTGAGCCTGAATGTGCAGGCATTCCTCGAGGCCTGAAAAATATTTCAAGGGTTCCCCCAGGGTCAAAAAGTTGAGAAAGTCTACTCCAGAGGATCAAAGTCAAATCATGTACTACAGGATTATGCAGATGTCCAAATGTGGCACCACATTTCTTCTGGCATGGGTTTCTACAACTGGTTAATTCATTCTATGCTAACCATCTGTAACTGGGAGCACAAAAAATCCACACCCATAGCCAGTGGCAATTTTGATTTATCTCAAGTTATGCAGAAGTTCCTTTCACCCAGTTCCACATTCAAAGCCTCCAGGCATTGGGGAGATGCCAGCTGACATCATGGCAAGTCAAACCACAATGTATGAAGAAATAGCTGCACTCTACTCCTTTGGAATGCAGCAAAGCAACCCCTCATTTTCAGAATCTGTACCCAAAACCCAGGACAAACCATCTGAATGGAAACAGAATAATGTTGACATCATCAATTTAATTAACAGGAGCTATTTTTCAGGAAGACTTAACGCTCTGCCTCTCAGGAAAAAATGTGTTCAGTCCCCAAAACATCTTGTACTGTGTATCTCCTCACTCCGTTTAGGAAAAATGAGGGATATCCAACTTAGGTAGAAAGGATTGACTGACGGACAAATAATTGGGAAAAAGTCATGGAACTTTGTTTTGGTACGTCGTAACTGCAGCAAGATTATTCTGTGCACAAAGACGGAAAGATCTGGCAATACCCACAATGGAGGAATGGTTGGTGAAGATGATGGAACTTGCTGAGATGGCTAAATTGATTTCTTTGATCAGAGAAAATACAGTATCTACATTTACTGCAGACTGGAAACCCCTTATGGACTTTTTTCATAAAGCAGAAAAACATGAATTTATGATTTATGGTTTTGATGATTTGACAGGATAGATTATAGAAAGAAGAGAGTTAAGTTGTAACCACAGAGTAAGAGGTAAATTTATAATTGTACTTTTAACTGCTGTAAAGAAGATTGGAAGCTACATCTTTCTATCTTATTTCTTTTTCTATTTTTCTTTTACTTTTACTTTTCCCCTTCTTGCACTTTTAGCTTTCTCTTTGGTTTCTTTTTCTTTTTCTTACTTCATATTTGTATTAGTTTTTATCTTCCTTTTTTAAAATCTTTAATCAAACTATGCACACACGCGCACACACACAAACTTAGGTAGAAAGGACTAAGTCATGTTGATACAACTTCAGTAATGAAGTGAATTGTCAGATATAAATTGGGTCGCAGATACAGTGCAAAATTAGTTCTGGTACAATGGATGGGCTGGAGGTCCTTTTTATGGAGCTGAAAACTCAGTGCACCAGTATTGGGTAGGAATGGGAAAGTGAGAAGATGCAGCTCTTTGTTTTTGTTACTGAGGACAGCTGAGCAAAGAATTTCTGCAAAAATATCATCCAAAGCCCTGGAGAATTAGGAGGGGAAGCAAACACACAGTGTGTGGTTGGACACGCTATTTCCCAACCAGCACATATGGGGCCATTCTGGATGGTGAAAGGACATTTTAAGTCAAAATACAGCCTTTAGTAGGACGAACAACTGCAGCAGCTCCTGTTTTGAAAAATACCTATTTATAATCACCAACATCTATTCATTCCCTGTGCCGTTTTTTTTAATGCCACTGATTTTTTAAAAAAATAAGGAAAGCAATCCAAACCGCATCACTTCTGTTGATGCTCCTTCATTTAAAGTGGTCTTACCTGGACAAGGAAGATGATAAGGAAGTAGAAATTGGCAATTCTTCGGAATTGTTCAAAGAGATTCTTGGGAATAAAATTCCAGACTGTATACTGCAAGACAGAAACAAGATGGGGATCATCTTAATACTCCCAAAGGGCAGATTTTATGGAGCTTTTCCTGACTTGCTGCTCTCCAGATCTGTTGGCCAGATTTGGATGGGAATGATGGAGACTGTAATCCCCACACATCTGGTGGGAAACAGTTTAGGGAATACTGCTCTTTGGGACTTACCAGCTCTAAGAATCTTTTATAATTAGTCCACTATCAGCCGACAAACACATTTTTCAAAATGACTTTGAAATAGTAAAGCACTTCTGTACAGACCTTAATGAATTTACTTGCTCTAAATTTAATATTTAATATAAATTTAACACTTCATATTGCATTTAATATTTAATATACATGTACTATTTTTCTTCCTGTGAAGACGACCTTATAAACAATTGCAAACAGATCCTTGGTAAAATGCAAGAGTGTATGAATCCGACCACTTCGGGCCCTTTAAACCTACTGTACATCCAGAATGTAGCATCTGACATACAGAAAAACCTATAGTGGAAACCAATGTTTTTCAACCATGGTAACTTTAAGATGGGTGGACTTCAACTCCCAAAATTCTCCAGCCAGCATGGCTGGCTAGGGAATTCTGGGAGTTGAAGTCCACCCATCTTAAATGGCCAAGGTCAAAAAACACTGGTATAAACTGTGGGCATTAAGAGAATCCACTTGTTTTCTAGTTTTTTTTCTTTTTAAGAGGGACAGAGAGACAGACTTTTGTTTACCTTCTTTGCTCTATAGAAGGGCAACAAGCTGTTTAGCCAGCCATAAAATAACAAAAGATCCAGGGAGGAGAGTCTGTACCCCCTTGGTATCCTCCAGGTAGGCTTGGACTCAGATTCTCACTACTGTTTGGGGAATTCTGGGAGTTGTGGTCCCAATACCTCTGGGGGGCACCAGGTTGGGCAAAGCCACCATCCACAGCTACCTGCCCTCATGGAAGTTTGTTTGTTTTAATAGCAAAAATATACAAAGTGATGTCTTGGTGCATGCCTCAATTCAACCTAAATTGAAAGTTCCATCTCTTAGCTGGAAAAAAGACGAAGATGGGCAAATATTAAAGATATGGCTTGAAATTGTACAAGTTAGGGTCAGATTGTCATGGAGAAAATATATCTTTGTGGTTGCGAGGAGTCGAAAATGACTTGATGGCACATAATCAAAAATCAATTGATTGTGTAGGCAATAGCTGGTCCCTGTTCGCTTTGATGGAATTCAGGTTTTTGAAATAAAATATTTCTGCCTCCAATGCATCAGCACTTTGCGGGGAGCAAGATGATTTAAAGGAATTGAGGAGGGAAAACTCCACCAAGGCAGAACGCATGCAGACATCCCGCTGAACAGAACAGACATTTTCAGTGGCCACCGAAAGCTTGTGTTGATTGCTACCTTAAAAAAAATAGATGCAGCTGAGAATTCAGGGAATTTGGTTTTATCCTGGAGTAATCTAGTTCCAGTTCCCATATCTAGTTAGCCAGAAGAACAAACAACTGGCATTTCATGCTGCAAATTTTTACTCAAGTTCCGCTATGCAAATGCAAAAATACTTTCGTTGTCATCCAAAAAAGAAAATGATAGAAACCAAGATCTTGCGCAACACTGTGCCAGAAGGAAGTCATGTAGCATGATGAGTGAACTACTTGGTTTGTTTATAGATTTTTATCCTTAACTTGCTAAAAGAGCCAATTCCAAGGAAGTGCAAGATTCAAACTGAAAAGTAGCTTAATAAAATACTTCATGGTACAAAGGCTTGAAGAAAATTAACCAATCTGATGTTTGTTAAAACACATGCAGAGACACACACACAAACACACATTGCTAGAGATTTAAACTCTCCTGGCATAAAATCAGAAGTCAGCAGTTATATGGAAAACGGCCTGAAAAATGGCTGTGGAAGGCAGACTTCTACTGACTATAGAAGACAAGATTGTCCTAGCTGGTCACCTTCTGGATTAGAAAACCTTGCAAACTTTTGGAAAGGCTGGATACAGTTCTACAGCTGGGTTCAGCCAAACAGTGATCTGGCTGTTCAGAGGCCAACACACTATCTGAATGCAGCTGGCTTGGTCTTAACCATTCAAATGAGTAGAAAGGCGAGATACTCATTCAAATGAATTTTTCTTTAGGTTGTGTTTAAGCAAACCACAGTTTAGCATATTATGTGAATACAGCTTTGGAATGGACTGGGATTACAATCAGGAAATGATGGGGCTAAGCATGCTGCTCACATTTGAGACTCTAAACTCTGGAACTGTAAAAGCAATGAGGATCTCAGGCCAGTTCCCATATCTTAGATTAAGTCAGACTACAGTTTCCATCATTTCCAACCAGCATGGGCTATATACCTGGAAACCTCTGGAGGGCAAAGGTTGGGGAAAGACCTCCTAATCCTGATACAAGGAGGCAGTGTGTGGACCATCCTGGAGCTTGCCATGGTGCAGAAGGATCAAACCAATTAAAACACAGTTCCATCAATCCATACCTTGGAAGAGACAATTTGATTGGAACAGAACTTTTGAGGCACGTGAGCCTCAATGCCAGGAACCAAGCGGTGGCCAACCAATACGGTCCGAGTCCCAAATCGCTTTTCTTCCCCAGAAAACTGCAAAACAAGAGAAAAACAATGAAGTTGTCAACAGGGTGTGTGTGTGCGTTGATCCTCCTGGAAAATGGTCTTCCACAAATGCAGATTCACGCATAAAGGTTCCTTGCAAATGGCTAAGGGAGTTTTCCCCAGCTGGTGCTGCCATATCGTGCTGAGACTACAAATCCCAGATTTCACAGCTAGGGTGCAGGCTGAGAATGGACAACCATTTCGACCCACTGGCAGGACACCATGTTGGTGTCATCTGGTTGAACCAGCAACTGTGAGCATGCCGTCCACGTTGATTTGTGGGATGCGGTCCAACCGTTATTATAGATGAAGAAAGTCCTCCAGTCTTGAGATACCCCACAGAAACCCCTACATAATTCTGAATTATTATTTTTTTAAACCAGCATCTAGAATTTCCAGGCACTGGATGATTACAGTCTTTCTTGGAAATTATGCAGTTTGCCCATTATAGCATTTGTGCGACAGGTAGTAATTATAGTTTTCCTGAACAGCGGAAACCCTTGTGCCAAGACTTGGCGGCATTTCCCTCCTGCTTTAAATTCTAACCGAGCAGTCCCGCTCATTTTTTTTTTTTAAAGAAATGGGCATCCTGCCTTTCCATCCAATGGGAATCCACAGGGCAGCAACGAGCAACATCAAACAAAGAATTAGCACGGTAGATGTTTTGGAAATACGAAAGTGTTCCAACAGAGCTTCCAAACAGTAGAGGTAACAGGATTAAAGAGGCAGTGTGATAGATTTCCCCAACCCCTATATATTGCATTAGGCATCCCACTGAACTGGAGAACATCAGATGGGAAAAGATGGCTCTGTTGGGTGTTGTGTTGCCTATCCTGTTTAGATGCTAGATGGAAAGTAAAAAGAACAATCTAGAAGAAAACAATGGCCACCTACTACCACATCACTGCCAAGGAAGCAACATAAATGTGGTGACCAACCATCATGCTCAACCAGATGGCATAATCCCGCGTGGGGGAGATGGGCAGTGATAAAAATGATAAATAAATAAATAAAAATAATTGGTTGAGTTATGACGCACAGCATGAACAGGAATGCTGGCCAGGAGCAAGAGGGCAACAGTTTATTTTATATACTCCCACCCCCCACCCCCCATTTCTGAAGGACTCAGGTTCAGTAGATCTGGAGGACAACTTGGGGGAACTCGTAGTACCACCACAGCAGACACAAAGGAAGAAATGCACAATTCTGGACTTTTCTAGATCAAGTGGAAATCAACACTGAAGCCTGCCTAAGTCCCAAGAAGGATGCCAAGAAGATCCGCCTCCAGCACCAACACAGAACAGACTCCAGTCTCACAACAATATCTGCAGTACATCTGGAGCATCTTGACCACGCAAGCCAGTTAGGGGCATATGCAAAAGCCTTCTCCAACCAAAGGTTTTCTGCCATTCTGGGGGAACTCTGGGGAGTTCTGCAGAAGTTCCTCAGTGAAAAATTCATTTTAAACTAAAGAGGATCCCCTAAAGAAAGCTGATTTTCTTCTGCAACATAGCACACCATATAACTCTCAGGCACATTCTAGAGAATGCACATGGATTGGAAAGAACATCATCCTCCGCAGCTCAAAATCCCCCCCAGAAGCAAGTTTGGTTTCAGAGATTCAAACTTTTCTGAGTGCAGAAAAGTTGCCACATGGTAGGTTTCTGTTTTAAAAAGTGCCAGGGAGGGAGGGAGGAAAGAAAAGAAAGATAAACGCACTGTTGCTGATTCACAGTCCATCTTATCAAGCCAGCTTTCCCATAATGGAAAACTAAAGAGGATTCAGATACACAGGCAACAACTTTTCAGTTACTTTTTTTTCCCCTATGGCCTACATAGTGCTGCTGGTTTCAGACTGGCTAAAGTTCCAGAATATTTTTATGACACACACCCTCAGATACTTCTCCAGCATGGAAAAAGCTGCTCATAACCAAAAAATAAGAATATGTCCTTCCTCTTTCTGCTTGGGTGGGGGAAGGACTCATGGAAGTAAAAGATGGCCGTGATGCCGGGAAGGTGGGAGGACACTCATAATGCCAGAAACTCTCAAGGGCATCCTGAACTGGAAGATGTATTTCAACCCAAAACTCTTGACCTCTGATGTGATGCGGGGCCAAAGACTTTCCTCGTATTTGCTTCAGTTGACATTCTCGTTCATTCCACCCCAACCCTTTTTAACTGCGTGAAGATTAAAATAAAAATAGGAGGACCACCCTTCCAAGACATCTCTGTGTGGGACAGACACACACACACACAATATTTCTAGACCTCCAGCTTGTCCATTTTTGCCTCTTTAGAGCAGAAGATATATTTTAGTTTCCTCGTCTAATCTTTTCTGCCAGGGTGCTTTGGGCCCACACACAATACAAGTGAGGGCCACAGTCTGCTTTAACACAAAACCTGGATTCACACACACTGCTACACATGGCTTGCTTTAAGCGTGGTTTCTCCAATGCTAAGCCTCAAACCATGGGTTGCAAATGACATTGGTTGGATTTGCACAACTGACTAAGCCAAAATGTAGCCGGCTTCGTTTCAGTGCAGCTTGCTCAATGTATCGAGCACAAGCTAACCCATGATTTAAGGCTTAGGGTGATATATGAACCCAGCCAATTATGAGACAGTCAATAAACCCAAAGAAGCAAACACTGGTTTAATAAGATGTATAAACTCCATCTCCAACTTACATTCCAGAGTCTTCATCAGAATTACAGTTAGAGTATGGAGGTGGACCCTGATTAATATGACACAAATATAAAATGAGGTCAGATATTTTCTTTCCCCATATCACAGAGAGGAGTAGCCCCAAAATTTTGGATCCCAGATCCCATAAGCCAGAGGATGACGACCAGGGGATACAAAACTACAGCCTGAAATACTGTAGTGCACTACGCAGCTCATCCTTGTCTTAGGACCAGCAGTGCTAACAATGCACCAACCCATCCCTTGTCCCAATTCACAAGCCACTTAATAATAATAATAATAATAATAATAATAATAATAATTATTATTATTATTATTATTATGTTAGCCCAATGTTGTAGTCTGCCTCTGAAATCCAAACATTCCCAGGGCGGCTTACAATAGGGAACCAAAGCAATGCTGGTTAAAAATGATGCTATCGTCTTTGATCTCAGTGCCCACCACGTCTGGAGGTTTGGGGTCCATGCAGTGGTTCTAGAATGGGGGTGGGGTATCCTCCGGTCTGGGGCAGGCCACACTCAAATCCCCTGGGGCTGGTCCAGCAGCAACAAAAAAGCAGAGATGCTGTTCCTCTGGAGGAGTTCCCACGGCAACCACCCAGCCCGGGACTGGCAGTTGGCTGTGGAATTCCAGCATCCAGAAAGAGAAAAAAATAATAATTCCAGAAATAGCAATGGGAAACTGCATCTCTAATTTTTTTTTTCAAGAAAGCTACAGGGACCTTTCCATGCATTAGGCCAATTATGCTTTTAACTTCATCCTTCACAGAGGGCTGTGGCTGATGGGCAGGTCCAAAACATAAGTCAAAAAAGTAATTTCCACCCCAGATGGCTATTTTAAATGTTCAGAATTCACTTTGTCCTTTCCCTTCTCTTGTGTAACATGCCTTTTAAACCAGGACAAGGCTGGCTTTTGGTTCTTATTACTCCGCAAAGCCTCCAGAAGATTTTCAGGTTTTGAATACATGATTTGAATTTATAGAAACAAGTGATAGGAACAAACATTTTTTATAGGACATCCTGATCGGTTGGAATAGAAGAGAGGAATATGTATATCAAATAATTAACACAACACAACCTTATCTGAAAATAAGGTTCCCCTCCATGCATAAAAGAAATATGAATTTTCAAAATGCCTCTGCATTTAACTATCTACTATACCGTGATTTGAAAACAAAAATCCAAATTTGAAATAAGGCAATCTGAACTAGTTGAGGACCACTCCAACAGATCTCCAACTAAACTACTTGACAGGGGAGGGAAAAAATAGGATACAATTTAGCAAGAAAGGACATTTTTGTCTGAAAAACATCCCTTTAAAGAATCTGAACCGGAAATTTCTTCCAGTTCAAAGTAGACAATCAGGTGGACACATGACTTTCTCCTATGCCCTTCGCATGTGCTTAGAGGCACAGCATACTTCTTTGGACTCTTAAAAATATTAGCCGAAGCAAAACCTCAATGTTTTTGCATTGAAAATAAGACCGGGGGGTGGGGGGACGACATATTTTTCATGCTAAGAGAAAAGAAGTACACTTTGCCCTCAAGGGAAGGATCTGCTGATCTTCTGACAAGTTTGCATAATACTAAGGATCTACATTACTGATAGAGCTCAGTAGCCTGTACAACAGTATAGACCACTATTTGTCAACCTTGGCCCCTTGAAGATACATGGAATTCAACTCCCAGAATTCTGGGAGTTGAAGTCCACACATCTTCAAGGAGCCAAGGTTGCAAACACTGGTATAGACCTACGAACAACAACGTATAAGCAGTTTATTTCAAAGTAATTTTTAAACATGTTGCACACATTGAAAAAGAAATAAATTTAACAGAAAGAGGAAATCAAATTTAACAGATTGCTTCGCTAATGCCAATGTATCAATTTCTGCCTAATTAAAAGAAAAACACATTAAAAAAAAAAGCAGTAACCCATTTGCAATTCTTTTAAAAAGCTCCCCTCCTGCCCAACATGGAGAAAAAAAAAAGAACTGATTAAAGCAGGCATTCTGGTTTAGCCAGTTCTTGCATTTGCTTGCCTGGAAATTTCCTTGGGGTATAAACAAAAGATGGGTCTTTCCCCCAAGACCCAGACTGAACCCAATTCCAGAGTGAAATCGAAAGAAGAAGCCACAGGCAGACTTACCAACTTTGGCCATGCTTTCAGCACCACATCTGGGGTTAAGGTGAATTCCATTTCTCGCAAGACAGGCAAATATTTTTCATAGGGCGAGAGGCTCTTTTTGCAAAGAGGTCCCTTAACCAGAATTTAATGATCTGAAATGGATTTGTTGAAGCCGCAGACAGCAAGAGAAAAAGGAAGCGCATAAGCTTTCCTAACAAGATGAACAAAGATCACATTACTTTGGGCTGGAAGGCATTCAATTTAAACAAACACCGTTCCAGAAGGAGGGGCTGTGAGTTAGACAATTGTGGAGTAAACCCAGTTGTGCTTTAAAGCCACAATCCTATTTTTGCTAGTAAGTAAACCCAACATAACAGCACAATCAGGCTCCCTAATACATATGCTTGAGTAAGATTGCGCTACCCTAAAACTTAACAGTAAAAACATCCTTAAAGGCACCTATTTTGGGGCAATTTCTCACCAAGAGGCCACATTTCAACAATCAGCTGTGTGCAAGATGTTAAGATCACAGGCATGCTATTTAAAATATACTCAGGTTACAGTTAGCTGTTTTACACCCAACAGCAATAAGCCACGTTAAAAGAATGTGTTGGAAACAAATCGACGTAAAAACAGCTAATTTAATACATCTGTTTTAGTTACATAGCAAAGCAGATAAACGAAGACAAATGTTTTAAATTTTCACACAGCCACTAGGATTTCAGGAGCAAAAAACTGGGATTCTTGGTTCCCCTTTGAAAAAACAAGAGCTGAAATTTTCAGAAAGTTCAACAGATTATTCCTAAACCCTACAATTTAGGGTTGAACTATTTTCTAAGCACCATAATTTAGGGATGAAATATTTTCTAGCATCTGGGGCCTTTTCACTGATTTTATGAGGACCTGCTGAAAATCATCTAACAGATCCCAAACAGGTTTTGTACTGCCTGTAGTTTTTCCTTTTTCTTCTTTCCTTTTCTGCTTTGAGTCATCTTTTGTAACTATACAATGCTGTTCTCTGTTTCAAATTGTAGCATTAGCTGTAAATTTGTTGATAAAGTTTGTTTATCAAATTTTGATAAAGTGAAACTGTTCAACTAAGCACACGCTACGTTAGTCACACCAATTATCACACAGGAATAAATCTAAAGCTCAGTGTGATTCAAAGCACTCGGGGAATTTATCAGTCCTTGCTGATTATGTTGTGTTTCTACATGCATGTCTTCTATCTTAAAACCCTGATTCCATGCAAGCAGTTTTCTTTCCACCTCCTTTAGGCAGCACTTAACGCATGTCCACACAATTCTCTCTGGGCCTTGAAGTCCATGCCCTTGGCAAGCTGCTGTAGAAGAACCTTGGGAACAGGGTTGCCTTGACTGTGCCATAAAAGGGCATAAGTATTCCAGTGTTGAGACAGATGGACAAAGATCTCTATATCTGGTGGCAGTGGCCAAGCTTGTCATGGTTTCAAAGCTAAGCATGATCAGACCTGATTAGTACTTGGATGAGAGACAGCTAGGGAATGCCAGGGCTGTGGGCTAGAGGGAGAACTGGAAAACGAAGTCATCTTAGAAGGCAATGGGAAACCACTTTGTGTGGTTCCTAAGAATGCTGCATGGATCCTGCCTTAGAGTCTCCAGGAGTTAAACTCAATTCAAAGGTGACTTTACCTTTAAAATATTTTCTTTTTAAAGCTTCTTCCTCTAATATTTATTAACAGCTGCATTTTGTCTGGCAACCATCCTGACCTTTGTCCCACAGGCATCTGCAGCCCAGAATCTGGTTAAGTCTGCTGTTAATGTGAACTTCAGCAAAGCGTGATGTGAAACGAGTACACTCAGAGAAGGTAGAAACTCTTGATTTTTGCCTCCTTCCTGAGCTTTACAATTATGAAGATTTCTTTCATAGGAGAGAAAGAAAAGGAACTTCAGAAACCTGAGGGAGTAGATGCTTTGCACTGCCAGGTAATTCTAAAGCCAACTTTTGGTGAATTTTTCCCTACCAAAATGGATTCTTTTGCTTCACGCCCAGCAAAACAAATGTTTCCCAAGAAAGAAAGATAAGAAAACAATTCTAAGGTAAGACATACCATGTGCTCCAGGAGTTTCAGTTCTCAGAACTGGGTTTTCAATACAGGAAAGAAGGAACCTGCTGGCCAAATCATTTCCTTCTTTCTTTGAGTTTCACTGCAAGGCTTAGAAGCATAAATGTTAAACCCCAAAAGCTGCATAGCCCAAGTTTGTCAGTACAGGTAGTCCTCACTTTATGACCACAACTGAGAGTGGCATTTTGGTTGCTAAGTGAAGCAGTCATTAAGCAAATCCAACTCAATTTTATGACCTTTTGAGGTGGTGGTTAAGCAAATCCCTGTGGGCGTTAAGCAAACTGTGGTCATTAAGTGAATCACGCAGTTCCCCACTGATTTTGCTTGCCAGAAGCCAGCTGGGAAGGTCAAAAATGGTGATCACATGACCACAGGATGCTGCGATGGTCATAAATGTGAAGTGGTTGCCAAGCGCCCAAATCATGATCACGTGACCATGGGGATGCTGCAACGGTTTTAAGTGTGAGAACTGGTTGTAAGTCAATTTTTTCAGCAGCGTTGTAAGTCTGAACTGTCACTAAATGAATAGTTGTTAAGTGAGGACTATCTGTATAGAAAACTCAACCTCTACCTCCTCTGGAAGATAGCCTCCTAACTGTCAAGAGTTTTGAAGCAACTGCCCCACTGCCATTGGGAAAAATCTCAGTTCTGAAGGACCTACATGCTTGTGTTGACCACCTGAATCCTTTGGTTCTCCTATAGAGATTACCTTCACCACCCAATGTAGAAGGTGCTATTTTGGGTTCAGCCCTACCACCCTTAGTTGCTCTTCTCTGGACACAACCATTTTGTCTACACCTTTTCTTAAACTGTGAGATCTGGTTTGAAAGGATACCAACAATCAGGAAGTTTTCTGAGGGAGATAAAAAGATGATGGCTTTGTGGTTGGTAAATGGTGGCTTGAGAGCTGCAATCCGCTGTATCTACTCACCATGCTAAACCAAAACCAAACCAAGGGTATTATGGCTTTCCACAATACGTGAAGCCAAAATGTGGATTGGTTTAAACCTAATCCTAATTGCTTGAACCTGGGACTAAGCCATAGGTGGATCCAAAAGGGCTTACTTCTGACCAGTTCAAACAGGGTTGTAATCATATTGGTGCAAGGGGAAAATTAATGACAGAGATTGATTGGACAAATGGTTAGAGTTCATTAGGGAAATGAAAAGCAGGAAGTTAGCCACTTCAGTTTTTCATAGCAATGAAAGCTGAAGTAGCTAAACAGAATCATGCAAAAAAAAAAAAAAAGCCACCCCAGCGGGAAATGATGTGACAAGAATTGCTCTTGTTTCTGAGCCAAAATAGCTTTTTCTTGCAATGTTTTTATTTGAGCATAGGAGCTTTTCAATCCTCCCTTCTCTACCCTTGTGGTTCCAACAGGACTTACTTGTTGCCGACATAAAATACAGAAGGGCTTCATATTAGCAGGAAACTGTTGAACAGCTATATTTACACACTGCACTAATTGTAACACTGGTTGAGTGTTGACTTAACTTGTATCAATTCAGTCACTATGTTTACAAATGAGGACTTGCAGCTTCAGCCAACCAACAGCAGTTCATTTTCATGAATCAAGCATGGCTTAGATGATGATACCAGATTTGCAACCTGATTACACACTACATGAACTATAACCAGGGAGGGGAGCTTGTTTGGTGTGCAAAACCAGCCAGATGAGGGTTCATGACCTAGTATAATGTGTGGCTTATCAACAGGCTATAGTAACATGCTAAACTATAGGTGAACTTTGCATTTCTGTAAAGGTCTTAGTGAATGATCTGGGAGCTTCTAAAGGTGATGTTAAGTAGTCCCTTGTCCTGTCCTGCTAGAACAAGAAGCGGTGTCAAGAATGATGGATTTCAAGAAAGAGCCTATGATGGTCTATAAGGGGCTGAAGAATCTTGATTTGTTAAGATGAAAGTTAGGAGCTGATCATTCTGGGGAGCGTCACAATGATGGAAAGGTGGACCAACCATCCAGTGCTCAGCTATTGTAGGAGGAGATCTTAAAGTCCTTGTGAAGGAACTGGCTGAAAACAGACATTAGAGGGGAGCAGATCTGCTGACAGTACCAAGAAGTGTCACTCTTTTGAGAAAGATCTCTTTTGCATCTGCCTATGGGAGATGATCTTATGCCATCTGTCTGCATTAATACAAGGCCCCTCTTTCCACAAGCAAATCAGAAGGTGCAGAAACATCTGAATTACCCAGTGTTGTGTCCTCCAGCCAAACCTCAACTAGTTGCACCTCTGGGACTTTTCACAACCTGGGTATTTAAGCAACAGGGAAAGGCCAGAACACATTTTCCAGATGAAATTCCCAGCTGCAGGAGGCGTACTTCAGAGAGACCTTTGAGAACAGCTATTGGGCAAGACCCTTCCTTAGCTCAAACATCCACATGGACAGTGACTGTAGCCATGACATCCAGAGACATCTGCTTCTTGGGAGAAAGAACGTGACAGACCTATGTAAAATATCTGAAGTCCAAAGACAGCATACTAACAACAATGGTGCCCAAGGTTGAGGCCATGCTTCCCCCAGATGTAACACGGCTGTGCAAGCCAGACCATGAGAAAGGCTGAATGATGAAAAGTTGATGCCTGTGAACTGTGGGGCTGGAAAAATGGTTAGGGTACCTTGGGCCACAAGAACAACAAATCATTAGCACTACTAACGAAGTCAATGTTTAGTTATTTTGGACACACAATGCGATGGCCAGAGTCACTGGAGGAGACCTTCATGCTTGGAAAAATGGAAGGCATGTGAAAAAGAAGCTGCAGAAGACAAAGTGGGTAGATGGTATCACTGATGGCACCAGTAGGAGCTGACAAAAACTCAAAAGAAGCTGTGGCAGACAATCCTGGTGAAATGATGTCAGTCAGGTCATGAAAACTCAGAAGCAGCTGAACGGGGAAAAGCATTGAACTAAATTAGCTTTTCTTCTCTATGGGCCTTCTGGGATGTACAGCTATTCTAGCTGAGAAACAGGGGCAGGTTGGATTATCTTCCTATCATCTCACCACACCTCTTGTGAGCTCCTGCAGCAAAATTCATCCCCCAAACATGTTGTAGAACATCCCAGACGGCATTTGGAAGCATGTATTAGAAGCATTTGCTTTCTGATACTAGTTGGCGCTGCCATGCCATGGCATAGTTTTGTGACATGACACAGAAGTGAAAACGAAGCCGCAGAAAACAAAGTGGGTACTATTGACTGGATTAGGTTCAGATGGATAACTTTTGTCTGGCTATCAAAGTCCATTAGAACTAGGAAGTTGAAGGTCATAAAGAAAATAAGAGATTTCACCAAACAATCACATACATTTCCTCCAGGAGTGCGAAGCCAAGATGAGAATAAGCAGAAATGTATTTTTTACTTGATGAAGGGAGGAAATGAGTAGAAATGTAATTCTAACATTTGAGTGCAGATGCAGAGAAAGAGAAAATATTCCAATGCCCATTTTTGGAGGACAGCATCTCAATTCATTCCCAAAAGTAGCCGAGGAAGGTTTAGATGTGAAAACGATCCTCAGGGTTGACGAAGGCCATTTTCAGAGTTTTGGAACACTTTGCTTCCTCTGTTTTTCTGCAGTGTTTTTCTTTTTCAATCAGCAGAGCCATCAGCGAATGGAACCAAGGAGCATTTTACTCATAGGGTGGGAAAATGAGAATTTCCTTTGAGGCCCCCAAACAATCTTTAGTACGTGCCACTGAAGTTGATACAGAAATAACCTGATTAAAGGACACCAGTCCAAGGCCAGGGCTTTGCAAAGGATGCTAGCGTTAAACTGGCATTCTTTCACTTCCCTTGTTTATTCATTTTCATTATATTTATAGGCAGGAACCAAAGAGCCTTCCCCTACCCATTTTCCCCCATGACGACCCTTTGAGTTAGATCAGGAGGAGCGATAATGGCTAGCCCCAAGTCACCCAGCCACCTGCCTCAACAGAGGCCAGATTCAAACCTAATCCAGCCCCTTAGCCCAGTGTTTCTCAACCTTGGCAACTTTAAGACGGGTGGACTTCAACTCCCAGAATTCCCCATGCTGGCTGGGGAATTCTGGGAGTTGAAGTCCACCCATCTTAAAGTTGCCAAGGTTGAGAAATACTGCCTTAACCACTATACCATTCTGGCTCTACTCAGTTTTATATTTCAACTGGCTGGTTTGAGCACTGTGTTTGGGGTGTTTATAGCATGGTGTGGCTTTAGAAGGCTCTTGCGGAATGCAGATTAAGAACTTTTAACCACTGCAATTATCCTCTGTGCTAAAAATGCCACCAAGCACCATTTTGTTCTATATTGGGGTACATTTCCAGAGAAATGATGCCCATGACTCTTCGACCTTCACAGAATGAGTGCACTCACCACCTCATATTCTGTGTTCCCTTTTTGCACACTTTATTTTACATAGATTCCTTGCTTTATCAGCAAGCTGCATCGATAGAGGCCCTGGCTTAGATTTCCGAAAACAAATGTTTTATTAGCTGCAATAAGGCGCAGGAAGTAAATGTCACCAAATCCAGCCAAATTTGTTTCCTGGTATATTCAGGATCAGGTCTTACGCAGTTTTCAAGCCAATTAGAAGTCCCAGTTTATGGCTGTCTTGCCTCTGAGCACAGCTGGTAAGGGGAGCCTACCACCTCCTCAAGTCATTGGCTAACTGCAGAGTAATCAGTAAAAGAATAGCAGCATTAATAATAACTGCAGTTACTCCCTTACTGGTGGGAAGCTGTTCTTAGCGTGCCACACGACGGAACAAATCTGTTTTATTTCATTGTTACGCCTTTCATTTATTTACTGCCGAAATCCAAAACTCCTGTGGGTTTACAGCCATTAAAAAACACCCTTAACACCATGCAGATAAAAACACAATAAAAATCAGATTCTATGCTGCCCTGTGCACCTTCCTGAAAGGCAGGATATGGCTCAAATCAGTAGGGGTGTCTGCAGGGTAAGGTCAAAAAAGTCAAGATGGTCACCACACTGATGTGACCGAAGCTCCCTGTTTTTTATGAGCTTCGATGGTATTTTTTTTCCCCAACGATATCAGCCTCTGCTTCAGTTTCCCACAAATAAAAGCCAACTTTTCAACAAATGCCTCGCTTTGTGCAAGGTTGCACATGAATGAACAGATGAAATGCCAGTTAATATAGTTTGAAAGTAATTGTTGGGTCTCTTTGAGATGATTATGCTTCCAAAAGAGAGGGAGGGAGGGAGGGGGGGAGCTGCAAGATATCCATTGCAAAATATGTGGAAAGGCATTTTATGCCAAACTCTTTCTTAAGTACCCTGAAGAACATAATTTCCAAATCAAGCTCTGAATGAACACGATATATAAACATCAAATATTTCAGCATCAGACATCTTGCCTCCGAGAAATTAATAAAGCCCGTTTTTTCATTGCCATTCCTATCATAGTTATAGAAGTCAAGCCAAGAAAACGGTCACTCCTGGGCGACTTAGAGCAAGGGGAAAATAATCCCAATCAAGCTTCCCAGAAAAACAGATGAATAAACGTCACACTTTCAGGAAGTGTTTATCATCAGGAGAAAGTCCCTAAAATCTGGGACTTGTTGCTTATGATGATTTTTTCTGCACTGATCTCCTGCAGAAAAATTTACGCCCGAGACCCAGGGGACAAGCAGCGACTAATCATCTGGGTTTGCTACAGAGCCTAGGAAGGACCCCAAAGCCATTACCTTGAAAATAATGAAGGTGCCGGACATTGTTCCTTGGCGTTGTAGCATTGTAAAAGCCTCAGGCCACAACAGGTGCCCCAGAAACATTTTCTTTCAGCAAACATATTTCTGCTTTCAAATTTTAGCAACTGGGAAGAGGACATACTATAGCAGGGTTTCTCAACCAGGGTTCCGTGGCACCCTAGGGTTCCCTGGGAGATCATAATTTATGTAAAAAATTGTTTCAGGTTTGGGCAACTTCACATGAAAGAGGTAAGTTTCATTTAGTTTAAGAACACTGCTAATGCATATACATAGACTGACCCATGAAACGATTATGCTTTTGTATCTTCTGGCCTATATTGGAGCCTGAATGTGCAGGGGTTCCCCAAGGCCTGAAAAATATTTCAAGGATTCCTCCAGGGTCAGAAGGTTGAGAAAGGCTGGATTATAGTACAGCATGTGCCTAACATACGTATGTGTTTTGCTGGTCTGGCTGGTCCCAGGTCTTGTGAATTTCCTTGTCAACATGTAGGAGCCAATGCAGAACTTGTGGCTTAATTCTACATCATTGCAACAAATGGAACACATTATTTCCCCATCCTCTTCCTGTTCACTATTCACTTCTCTGCTGGCTGATGAGCAAAAGTAATTTTTATGGAACGGACTGTAAAGGCAACAGCGTGATTAGAAAGGAAACTGGATGAATGATTCTTGGGTTGTACAACTTCAGAACAGTTGAATTGCTGTGGGGGGAAGGAGTAAAAAACTTCAGTGACCCTCTTAATTATTGTGATTCCCCCCTCCCCCAATGCCCCTGCATGTTCCCCAAATGAAATGGTTTTTAAAACATTGTCAATATGGTATCCTTCCAGTAATGCCAGGGCATAAAGGCTAGGGCAAAGGCATCCTTGATAAAAGTTTATAAATAACAAAGGGGTTGCAGGAATTCACCCAATAAATACTTGATGACCTGGAGATTGCAATAGAATAGAAGCAGCCAGCCTGAAGCCGAAGGAACTTAAGTATATCACAGTCTCCCACAACGTAGAATTTTAGCCTGCCACAAATGGAAGGGGGAAGTTGGTTGCATTTCAAAATAATGTTCGATCTAACAAGAGTGGTTCAAGATGTTACCGAATTTTAAGTTCCAGATGCCGAGACAGATGTGACTGATTCGTAGCTTTCAAGTAGGATTCAGGCCCCTCTGCAATTTGATCATGCAAGATGCTAGTCCTTACAGTTTCTGAAAGTATGCGCTAATCTCCGCTTAGCTTCTGTCACAACCCAACTACAAAAACAGATTACTTGAGGAACATGCAAAGTCCTTCATAGTTGCATGCCTTACAACAGTCCTGTGAGGCAGGCCAAGATGATTATGCATGATCTCCCGACAGGGAGCTGAGCCCCACAGCAGAGAATCTCAAAGCTGGACCGGCCATTTTACTAAATTTATGATGTGTTATTTTGAATTTCCTTTATGTGAGTGAAACTCCAGAGATGCCAGATTTGATTGCCTTGTTTTCAACGTCTGACTCTTGTTTTATCTACCTTGTTCTCCCCTTGAAGATTATCTTTGCTCCTTTGCTACGCTGCACTGTTCTGGGAGGAAGAATGAAATAAAAATAAAACCAAGTACTGCTTCTGTTTTTCCTGGTTGCAAAATGGTGTGATGTTCAAGGCAACAGAAGTGCTACATGCATAAACACCAGACGACATGAGGGAATTATGAACTCCTGGGACAAATGAAGCTACAAGAGCGGAAAATGTTTGCTCTTTTTTCCACCCAGGCCTCTCTCTCTCTACTCCTCCGACCTCCTGTTGTTGCAAAGCTGCTTTGGCCTTTCCCAAGTTGTTAGGTTTCTTCTCCTCTTTCCAGGGCTAACAGGAGCTGGGAGCTGGTGGAGACAGGCTGGGCTCTGCAAGATACAGTTGCAGGAAGCATCCATCTGTTGCTTCTTAGTGCAGCAGAAGGGCCTCTAATGGACTTGGCAGCGAGGAATGGAAAAGACCCAGAAGACTCAAAAGGGAGAGGTGGAGTTGGAAGGAGAAAAATTCAGCCATCCATTTTCATTCGGAGATTGCTGCTTACAAAATCCTGTTTGGCTTGGTTCTGAACAGCAGCCCAAGCAGGAACCCATTCACTGACACGCCAAGCAGAGTGTCTCGGCAGGAGTTTTGCAACGCCCAAATTTTGCTCCTGGTGGCCAGGAAAAGATTTTAACTTGGTAAAAGACTCTCCAAGTAGAAATTGGAAGCAAAACATTCTCACAGAACCTGGATGATAGAAGGTGCTGAGAAGTGGGCAGTTCTGGAAGCTAGAGCTCATGGAAGACAGCAGCAAGGAATTGTGTGTGTGGGGGGGGGGGTACAGAGGAGGTAAAAGATGAATATAATTTGGTAAGGGAAGGACGAACCGAAGAAATGCAAACTATGCCGGAAGGAAAAGGCAGGAGGTGCTCAGCGCATATACAGGAAACATCTCCTGGCTAGATCAGAAATTAATCAAACCAATCTTTATTGTGGTCTTTAGCCAGCACAAGGCAAATAAAAAAGCAGGCCTAAAGATGAAACCGAAAGGATTAAAGTAGACAGAAGGGAAGTCAGTCGTCATACTTTGAAATGCAAGGAGCTGTAAAGCTGGATGGCTTCACTTAACAGCCTGAGGGTAAAACGGTAAGGACCAAAATACACCACAGGGGGTAAATATAAAACAGAAATGTTAGCTAAAAGAAAATTTAACGGTGAAAAAAAAAATTCACTAAAAATGTGAACAGTTCAGGAAATCATGGGAAGGCCATTCTCTGGGGAAATTAAATGGGAAGCAGTCCACAGCTGTTGCTCCCCAACCCTTATCTCTGGAGCAACTGAATTTGGAAAGGAAAATTGAACATTTCATGCTTCGAATGTGATGGGATGGTCACCACCCCATTTAAGCAAGGGACAGAAGACCACGTGGCACTCTTGTCTCAATAGACTCTGCTATTCTCAGAAACTTTCTGGAACCAACAACTGGGATGGTGCTCAACCACATCCCTTCTCATCCTTAAAAACAGTGTTCGGGTTATCGGAGGTGGCTACAGGATCTTCTGCATGAGTTCTCCCAACCCCAAGAAAGCCCTGGATTGCCTCCAATTCTTATATTATGCATTGCCCCAGTTGATGAATCCTGGTTTGCTGAAGAAGCCAGATATGCAAAACACTAACTGAAATGTCAACCCAACATGTGTGTGAACTAAAGCCATGGAGAGGCTCCATCTTACTTTGAAATTAAAGTCCTTCTTGTTATTCTTGTCTTCCATTAAAGTTCTATTTTAGCTGCAGCAGCTGAGCATCACTGCTGGTTGAAATCCAGCTGTTTTATAACTTTTTGGAAGTCTGTTTACAGGCCTTGGGGATCCCAGCCAGAATATACACTTTTAAATCGAGGAAAGGGGTTAGAATATACAGTGGTGATAATCCTCAGGGTGGAAATCTGGCTTCCTGTCAGCCAATTAATTAATTCCCCACAGATGTGGCAGATTTGACTGCTGTTGCGCGGAGGGAAAAATTAAGACAAATTAGGACATGCCATTCAATACACTAATATTTATCCTGGGTTTGTACATATCTGTGTTGGAAATGTGCAGCTCTGTCCCTCCCTCCACCAAAGGTACACCCTCAAAAGTGCAAAAAGTCAATTATGATTACAATATCACAATATATATGGATTAAGTATCGAAAGTTGCAACATTAACCACACAGATTAAAAGATGGGACAACCCGTCCAATGGGCAACCCTTCAGTTTAGAAGCAAATCTTTTTCCAGATTTAGAAATAAACTCCATAAAAAAAAAAATCTTGGCAGCATGTACAGAATATCTGGCACTGTTGTAAAGGCTTGCTTTTTTTTTTTTTAAAGTAACGGATACCATTACTAAATTATTAAATCGCACAGAATTATATATAATTTCTGTATTCTATAATTTTGCAGTTTCCTGCCCTGAAGACATCTGGCTGTCATCTGTTTTAACAGTAAACCTTAAGTCAATACCGCTGATTTAAATAAAAGATAAAAGAAACAGCAATTTCTTTTTGAAACCATGTTGGGTGTGTGTGTGTGTGTGTGTGTGTGTATAATTGAAGGGTGACATAAATCTATACAGGCCAATCAAAAAGAACAGGTAAGAAGCTGCATCAATGGCGTGCCCATAGCTAGGTAAAGGTAAAGGTTTCCCTTGACGTAAAGTCCAGTCGTGTCCAACTCTAGGGGGCGGTGCTCATCTCCGTCTCAAAGCCGAAGAGCCGGCGTTTGTCCGAAGACACTTCCTCCGTGGTCATGTGGCCAGCATGACGACACGGAACGCCGCTACCTTCCCGCCGAAGCGGTACCTATTGATCTACTCACATTTGCATGTTTTCGAACTGCTAGGTGAGCAGGAGCTGGGACGAGCAACGGGAGCTCACCCCGCCGTGCAGTTTCGAACCGCCGACCTTCCGATCGGCAGCTCAGCGGTTTAACCCGCAGCGCCATAGCTAGAGGCCTTCAAAAAATTAAAGACTAAAGACTAACACTCATCTTCGGCAGGCATTATTTTTCTTCTTTCCAGCAGCAATTAATTAGTGGAGCAAATGAAATCCAGAACAAAACGCTTTGCATCGCCTAATGCACCCGATGGCAACTTATTCAGCATTGGAAGGCTGGAAAAGGAGAGTTTTGAATTGTGCATAACAAAATAAAAATAGCAGGTCTGCCATAAACAAATACAAGTTGCAACAGAATGAAAGTAGCAAGTTTGAAAACAGTTACAAATATAGACTCAATCCAGCTGTCCTTTTCCTGTGTTAAGTGAAGTTGGTATTCAGAGTTCCAGGCTATTTTTATTGCTTATCTGAAGATGCTGCAAACTGAACCCAGGCCCTTTGGCCGACAAAACTGGTATTACAGGTAGTCCTCGACTTATGACCGTTCGTTTATCAACAGTCCAAAGTTACGACAGCCTTGGAATGGGTCACAAAATGTTGCATCACCACCCCGCAATCATATGATCGCATTCTGGGCACTTGGCAACCAGCTCACATTTACAACCAGTTGCAGCGTCCTGTGGTCACACGATCGCATTTTGTGACTTTTTTGCCATTTTTTGGCAAAAAACACCCATTGGGAAGCTGGATTCGCTTAATGACCCACAATTTGCTTAATGACCACCGTGAAAATGGTTGTGAAATTGGGTCTGGTCACATGGTGACTTGACTTACGACTTACAATGGAAATTCTGGTCCCAACTGTGGTCATAAGTCGAGGATTATGTGTAGTACAAGTTATCTCTTTTTTTTCCCCTCACATGACACCACCTTCAGGAATACTACAGGGACAGGAATGCAGCATCCGTGTAGGGGGTTAATAAAGGCTGCCCCAAAGGATGGTTTCTGGGAAATGATGCTGAAACTAAAAGGTGTTCTGCTCTCTGGAACAACTGAATGTTGTCTTTTCTCTCCTGCCCTCCCAGTTGGCAGGGTGTTCAATTCCAGAAGCACACCCCACAAGCAGACATTTGCAGACAGATTGCTAGAAGCTTCACACGCCCGCCCGCCCACCCACCCACCCACACACACCCCTGATATGTGCATGTCCCTTTATTAGGTAGTTCTCAAGTGTGAAAGTTTTTTTTTTCTTTTTAAGGCAACAGCCCTGCTGGGCCAGCCTCGGAACATGGGAGACCAAAAGAAAACAGCATGCTTTTGCATTTCATCAAGGGAGGAGAAAAGGGACAGGGTAGAATGCCAGGGTGGTATCCCTCCTAATCCTAGGTAGCCTCCTTTGGGAGAGAAAGCTCATCTCCCTGAAAACCAAGAACTAGCCCATCAGGGTTTCACGAAGCCACCCCCTGCTGCTGAGGGACTAGCTCTCTCTTTGCAGGGAGATGAGCTTCCTCCCTCTCAGCCTCTACAGTCAGGAAGGACCCAGCACCTTTTGCCCTGTCCCTTCTCCTCAAACGCAACCCCCCCCCCCGCCTCCCCTCAATTTGTCACCCATCCACACCGTTGGATAACCCCAGATCTTGCGGGGTGGGGGGAGGAATTTCCCTCCCATTCTCCAGCCTGGGCGCCCTTCTCAACCCCTCCACCCCTCCCATGGCACGTAGGGGGGATCTCTCGAAAACTGGGGACCCCCAGAAGGGGCAGGAGAAGCCCCCTTTCTCCCCATCCGCTCCCTCGGAGCCAGGACGAACAAAAGGACCGGCGGGGGGGGGGCGGGGGGGAGCGAAGGAACCAACCCGACGCCTCGCGGCCGCCCCCCACCCCCGCGCAGGGACCGGGCTCCGCAAATGGCTATGCCCCGCCGAGCCCGGAGGGGAGGAAGGCGAAGCCGCACGACCGGCCGGGGAAGCCGGGCAGGGGCGCCGGGTGGCGGGCAGGCCTCGGGGGGGAGGGGGGACGACCCCCCGGGAGAGAACCGCCCCCGCCCCCGCCCCCTCCCCGCTCCGCCCCGCCCCGCGGAACTTACGAAGCGGCGGAGCTGCCGGCGCAGCATGGCGGAGGTGCCGCAGCGCCTCGGGGAGCGGCGGGGCGCGCGGAGGCGGCGCTGCGGGCCTGGCGGGCGGCGCGTGCCCAGGCGCGGCCAAGGCGGCGGCAGCAGCGGCGGGGAGACCCGCTGCGGCGAGCGGCCGGGCGTCCCGGGCTGGGGTCACCGGCGGCGCTGCGGCGCGCTGGTTCTTCCCCACATCGCGCCGCCGCCGCCGCCGCCTCCTCCCGCCGAGCCGCGGCCCCCGAGCGGGCTCCCCGGCCGGAGCAGCGGGCCGAGCCGGGCCGAGCAGATCCGCGCTTCGCCCCTGCGCCGCGCGCTCAGCCTGGCCGGAGGCGCCCGCTGGGCCGCATCGCCGGAGAGGCGGCAGGGGCGCCCCGGTGGCCGCCGAGAAGGGCGGGCTGCCTTCCGAGGCGGAGGCGGCGTCTCGGGAGGCCGGAACGCCGCCCTGCAGGCGGGCCGAGGCGCGGCTCCGCTCCGCTCCGGCGCCGCCTCCCGAGCGCACATGGCGCGCTGCCCGCCGCTCCCTCCTCCCGGTCGCAGCGGGCCGCTTCGCCGCCTCGCGGGCCGGCCTGGTCCCGACGCGCGGCTCCCCCGGCGGCCGGGCGAGGAGGAGCCGCTGCCGCTGCTGGGGCGGACTGTCTGCCCGCCGCAGCAGCCGAACGGGCCCGCGGCTCCTGCGCGCGGGAAGGAAGGCTGGGAAGCTCCCGGGGAAAGGGAACGGGCGTTTCTTTCCCGGGCGGTTCAGCGTCGGGGAAGGTAGCGTCGATCCGGATCAGAGTCAGTCCGGATCCTCGCGGAGCCGATCCGGAGCGGAGGGTCGGCGGGCGACTCGATCTGCCCGCCTCCCTGCATCGCCCTCTCCACGGCGGGGGTGTTTTCCGTTCAGTTCTCTTACCCGGTGAACTTTTCCGCAGGTGCGCACGCACTCGCTGGAGTAGGCTGGGAACGAGCCCTCTTTCTCTGCCCAGCCTACCTCGCAGGGCTGTTGTGGGAAAAACAGGCCAAGGGGGTGTTAGGAAGAGGGCCTGGGGCATCAGGGAGGGGCGGGGGTAGGAATTTTGCAAGTAAACAAAACTCATCCAGTTGGGCCCCCGGGTGTTTTGCACACTGGGTGAAATGAGCCGCAACAAACAAACACACCTTGGTGTGCCTCCCCCTCCTTCACACACCACATCAGCAGATTTTTCCTGCTGACACAGAACTGCGATAATTCCACCCCAGTTAACTTGCTCTGCCCAACTGGACAAACACACACTTGTGAGTCATGTATTTACCATATTTTACCTGACCCAGAGTTGAACGGCTTGCAGTCTGAACTGCTTCCTAAAATTGCCTCCAGCTGAACTGCAGCCAAGCCTTTTGTGCTGCAAAGTTGGATCTTCCACGGAAGGGAGACCACTGGGAATGGAACTGCTCACCAAATGCCCGGTGCGGGAAGACAAATGATGCTTCTGTCCACCTTCTGGGAGGCTCAACGTCACTTCGCCTTAAGCTTTCTCTGGGCAGCTGGCCCCACTTCCAGAGTCTTTGGCTGCAGCAACTTGGTTTCCTTTCTTAAACTCAAGCATCTTTTGAGTTGAACTCAGAGCCTAGTAATTTCATAGCCAGCTCCATGTCATTTTCTCTGCAGCAGGACGGAAGCGGTTTGCTGTGGCCGCCTTCCATTTTCCAAATCTAGCCTATAATCCTGGGATTTCCTTGTGGTCTCCCATCCAGGTCGTAATCAGCCCTGAGCCTGCTTACCTTCTGAGCTCAAACAACATCAGCCAACAGCTGTTACCTGCTGAAACCTTCACTTGGCTAGAAATATAGACCATATGTTAAATAGTTCTTTTAATTAATGAAAAGAAGAACACTGTTTGGCAGAAATGGGGGTGACTGCGGGGGAAGAAGGCAAGTGGCAAATGATCCCCACTTTAAGCTTGTCCTAAGTCTGGGCCATGATTCCGCAGGGATTGTTCCAGAAAGGAAAGTTGCCTTTCAAACTGGGGGTGTAGATTCTACAATGAAGTTCCCAAGGATTAAAAGGCCTGCCTTTTTTGTCCTAAAAAACTAGTTGATAAGGAGGTTGGCCTAAGTGGAAGAGAGAAAGTGGTAGGAATCTTTCTCATTATCGAAGATTTAGAGGGGAATGCACTTTGGAAAATTCACAGGTGCAAACAAAAGACTCTCACCCCCCCTTTTTTTTTCTTAAACACAACCCACCATTAAAACGGTCTGGAATGTGACAAGGGTCAAAAGTTTAATTGGGATTTAAACAGGGGTACACAAAATAATCTTGTCTTTTTGGAAGAAAGGTGTTAAAATGCTAATCTCTGTGTGAATTGCAGAATGTAGCTTCCTAGGACTTTTGCTAATGTTTCCAAAGGAAGATTGGCTTTCGCTAAGTCCGAAACATGGATTGCCAGTTTTTGCAGTGCATGGAATTGTGATACCCTGCTACCATTGTTGTTATTGTTGTAATCTACAGTTAGATTCACCGTTTAAGACAGGTGGAAACTTAATGATCCAAGTCCTAACCAAGGACCTAAGTCTCGAGGGGCCAGTATATACTGTATTATTGCTTGTAGGCATGCAAATAAAATCATGTTGTATCTTCAAAATGATTTGGTTGCTTCAGGTGAGCCAGCTTTTTGCCACAACAGATCCAATCGGTAAAAGTGGTCCCTGTGCACAAGCTGCATGCCTTCATCCTTTCCTGCCAGTTCTCATCCAGTTTGGGAACCAAAGATGTGCCTTCAGAATTCCTTTCATAGGAGAAGACCGAGGTTGTGAAATCCTTGTGATTGACATCTCAAGGTGTTGCCAAATGGCCAAAGGATGGGTGTGAAGATCTTCCTTTCCTTTTGCCTTCGTGCCTTCCCACGTTTCCATCCATGAACCAACGTTCCCAAAGGTCTTCTCCAGCATCTGAAGGGGAGGATGATAAGCAACAAAACCCCAAAATACAGACATTGCTCCCCCAGCAATAAACTCAGCTCAAGCCCCCCCCCCCGCCATCCCACCAGGAAGATTCAGAAAAAAATTCTCCAATAGCCCAAGAAGTAGAAAAAGGAAGGCATCTTTCTCATGAGAAGAGGAAGCCACCTGCAACTCTGCAAGATAGATTTCAGCAAATCCTCACGGACACCAGATTGGCTGGGCTCTTCTTCTGATCTGGGGCCCATCCCAATGATGCTCTTCTTTGGCTCAGATATACCTTGGCCCATGTACTCATTAGACCTGCATTGTAGGGTTGTAGATCCAGAGCGCCCTAGAAACACCGTCAGAAGCTGAGGAGTGGTTAGGAGTAACAGTTGAGTGAGGAAGTAAGAGCAGGAGCCAGATCAAGAAGGCCAGCCTGCTAGGAGATGCCCTGCTTGGGACCTTCCCAACCCTCACAGTGTCCTGGTTTCCTTTCTCCTCCATAGGGCAGAGATTATGCTGTCAGAATGTTGTTGAGAATGCTGGGCGTGTCATGGATTTCCACGGCAAAGATGCTCTGAAGTCAGCATGGGGAGAAGCAGAGGCCGAGGAAACCATGACCAGCTTTTCCAATACTTTCCTACTTTTCTCCATCTTTTTAAGGCTACACTTATGTCAAGGTAGGGGACCTTGAAAGGGGAGGGCAGGCGGTGAGATTGTTCTGCTCGGCAGCCACAAAATTAGCCACTAGACCACTTCAGGTCTTCAGATCTGTGAGCTTCCGAGAGGCCACTTGGCACCCAACATCTCTGGAGACAGGGATGTCCATGGGATGTGGTCAGAAAAGTCAAGATGGGGCCCATGATGGTGCAGTTGAAGCTTCACCTGCTTTTTATGAGTGTTGCACATACTGCATGTTGTGCAGACACCCTTGTACTGAATGAGGAAGATGGAGTTGGGATACATGTAACCCTGCAGATCTCTTTTGACCTGACATGAGACGAAGTGTCATGGATTCCTTCCCCCAAAGGATCTTGGGAACTGGGTCTTCATTAAGGATGTGGGTGTTCCCACTATTGGAGCTCTGCTAAGAAGGGGGCTGCAATCATAAATCTTGGTGGAAGCCCCTCAGAAGCCCCTCTGTAAAGCTAATAGAAATGTTATATACAGCTTTAGGAAACTGGCTGAATAAATGCTTTGCAATCCGAAGATTCAGTTCCCATCATGTCCTAATACAGCAGGAAAAGATTCCTGCTTGTTGACATTCCTGGGGTGGATGGACCAGGGGCATCGCTCAGAAGGATACAGCTTCGTATGGTCCTCCTAAAAAGAAACCTATCATGATAAGACTTAACTGGTGGCAACATTAGCTGCACTCAGAAGCTAAATAGGTTGGGAATAGGTTAGTTTTTGGATGGGAGACCATGAGGAAATTAAAGTCTATGGCCAATGTAGGCAGTCAGGAAGAAACCACTTCCATACTGTTGCCAGGAAATTGCACGGATGTGCCATGATGTGTCCTCCATGAGGTCGGCAGAAATTGAGCTCCACTGGAGGGCATCTTCATTTCTATGGCCAAATCAGAATGGTCCACTGGAAAAACAGAATGCCCAGAATCCCCCTGACTGTTTCATCTCTGGAATGGGTCATTTATCCCATGGATACCTTGAGGTAAGTGTAGGAGGGAGTCCCATATCTCAACACACTCCTACTCAGACATTCAGATCTGCAGGAACAGGTTTCTTAAAGATGTCCCTGCATTCGGAGCTCAAGAGAAAAGTCGTCTTCGCTGTTTCCAATCGGTACAGTGGACTCGATTCCCATCTTCTCCTTCAGCCAGGTCTTTGGAAATGCCTGAATTATTGTTTCCATTCATATTTTTAGCTGTTTGTCATGGTTTGTATCTGATTTTCCGCTGTTAAGCCAGCTAGAGTCCAGTGGATAGAAAAGCTAGTCTAATGAATTAACTAAGTAATTAAGCAGCACTACTGCTTCCAACCAAGTCTCTCTTGCTAGACGACTCCATGGAGAAGCAGAGACTCAAGCAAGACCTGCTTATTGGCATGATGTGTCTGCTCATGATCCTCTTGGTCTTTCTAATCGTGGGATGCGTCTTCCTCCACTTCAGACTGATCAGGGAAGACACGTGAGTATGGACCCACACCAACCACTGTTTGGAGAACGGGTGGGAACCCAGCCACTGTGGCTTATGGAATAAATCGTGGCTTAAATCATGGCTCAGCTGCTGTTGGATAGTATTAATAGTATTAAGGAGATGAGCCAGAGATCGGATTTGGCATGAAGAAACTTCTTGTGTTCCTTCATTCTGAACCGTGAGGACTGGAAGCCTACTTGATGTAGCTTTAGCAACAGAGCATTTGCTTTTCAGAAAACATTCCCAGATTCATTCTCTGGTCAGAAAAAAAATTCTGACTGTGCTCTGGGTCAAAATTCTCCAAATATGTTGGGACAGACTTCTGACCTGTTCACCTAGGGTGGTCCAAGTCCCATCCCAACACCTCTGGGAGAGATTAAGTTGAAGGAGACTGCTCATTGGCTGGCTGGAATGGGATGGATGCATTAGTTCATCTGTGAGTCCAGAGTTGCATGTCTACCTGCAAACAACTGGTTTGCCCATCTCTCCAACCAAGCTAGAAACCAGTCCAGTTTTGCCTTTGAATACGCCATGAGCTGGGCTATTGTGGTCTGCAAAACATGTCTGATGTTGAACACGTCCAGACAGTGATGGTTATTTCATAAACCATAGTGAAGCAAACCTTGGCTTAGCATAATAGATTGCCTTGCCTAATGGGATGGAGGTGTCCTAACAGTGAGACACACGCTGAGACGAGGAGTAGGTCTCTAGTGTTTATTACTGCTACATAAACAGAATCCTAACAGACTGAAGAAGCGTGGGAAAAACCCAGACATATGAACCCCAAAGGTTAAGGCGGTCCCGATCTGTGTCTCTTTGAATGGCTGCTTAATTCCTCAGTGCTACGCATGCGCTTTACAGCCTGGATGGGAGCCCCCTGCTCGCCATCCTTACTCATGACAGGAGGTGGGCTTTCATTCTGCCCACTTTGGGGCCATTGATGGGAATATAGCAGGGGAGGCTGTCCATGTGAGGGCCCTCCGGATGAAAACATCCTCCCCTCTTGGACCATGCCTGGAGTTCTGCAGAAAGTTGTATCTTATTGTGATGCTTTTCCTCCTCTTGTCTGCATGAAGGCCCCTGAATGCGGAACTGAAATCTTTCGCCATCCAAACCCACTGTGTGGAGACAAGGATTGTCCTCTCTCCTTCTCAGACCAACCAGTTGACTTCTTCTGAACAGACGGCAGACCAACCGCCAGCCCAGAAGCCAACGGCTGTTGAGTCCAAAGCCCGGAGGGCCGCCACGCCCCCAGAGCTGAAACCCAACCACAGAAGATCCAGCAGTCACATTGGTCAGAACAGTTCCTCCGAAAGCATCCATTTGGATGAATTGGGAAGCGTGTACTCACTGGAGCATTTCCAGTGTTCGTACAGTTCCTCCTGGAGTGATTCAAAGGAGTCTCTCATGGGCAGGAGCTCTGAGGATGACGAATGTGGGGGAAGTGATGAACCAGGTAGCGTGGTGCTCTGCGCCATCCACCAGATGTGATGGACGCCATCCACCAGATGTGACAAACAGCGGCTGCTCCAGAGAGGCTGGCAGGTTGGCCCCTTGCTTCCTGGCTTCTGTGAAAGCCATGGATTGGACTGGGGGGGGGGGTCAGCAGCTGCCGAACGCCATGTTGAAACAGCCCTGAATCTATGGCTGGCCCCCGCTCCTGCTAACACTTTGGAGGTGTGTATTGGAAGCCAACCTTTGTGTCATTTTTTTTTTCCTTTTGGAAAAAAGAAGGCAATCCTAGGAAGCCTCTAAGATGCTCCTCAAAGGATGGAAGAAGGACTGGTCCCCGTGAGTAGAAAGCCAAGACCAATTTCTAAGGGAGCAAGAAGGTGATGTATTGAATGAATAAATAAAGGACGAGAGGGCTGGAGGGGGACCCTAATTAATTACCTGGAAACTAATGATGGCAAGCATTTTTTTTTTTTACCAAAATCCAAATTGGCTCAACAGCTAGACCCTTAATTGACAATTAATGGCAATCAAGGAAGGGAAGGCTGATGGTTAACAAACAAAGCAAGAAGGAACAGAATTATCAGCAAAGAGCCTTATGAACGCAGTATTGCAACTGCCCTTTTAGACGCATCATCCCGTTTGAAGAGTCTGCAGTTAAAAATATACATGAAATATCCTCCATGTTCCTCTTCGCTAACAGTAAAAGCCTGTATTCACCTCCTGCTTGGACAGATGTATTGGTTTCGCATCAAGAAATCAGATTTTTTGGTTCAGGCATAACCCTTTTCCCCATTCTTTCGGTGCTTCAGTGGCATTTTGGCATATTTCTGAGTTTCAGAGGCACACACGTGCTTCTCCCGGGTGGCTACGCATGCGTGTTATGCTCCTTTGCAAACATTTTAAATCCCAAAGCTGCTCTGAAAAGGCCACAGCCAAGTCACACTGGGCAATGAAGATCAGCTGCGGATAAGGGTTTTGAAGACGGTCTCTTCTGTTAGGTCAACTGAAACTGCCAAATATCTTATTGGCACAATTTGTTTCACGTAACAAAATCTTGAAGTCTGGGTGGGGTTTCCTAGCAAATGTATAGATTTATGTGTTGCTTGATCCTATCCCCAGAGCACCATAATCTATGTGAGTGCTGGGTGGTTTACATCCCTAAAAACATCTAAACACATTAAAATTCAAAGCAGATCCTACAGCCGTGGTAGACTCACCTCTTTGGACTTTTCTACGTTTTGGCCATTTTGACCGTTCGTGCTGGGGGCGTGTGTTTTGGAAAAAGGGTTAAAAAGACCCGGGAAAATAAAAACGGAATGAGATTTTAAGGCTGAAGGTGAACACTAGAGGGTGCTGTTTTCTCAGACTGATTAAAACTGGCTGGGATTATAGCTGGGTTAAAATAAATCAGGACTTTGTGCTGGTGAAGCAAGAGGTAAAGGAAATTCTCCAGAGTGACATGCCCTTCGACAGACAGCTCCAAGCGTGCACTCCCTCTCTTAACCAGACAGGATTCACACAGGCCAGTTGCATTCACCCTGCCTGCCTACCTCACAGGGTTGTTAGTAAGGTGCAGCACCTGGAAGGAAAAGGATACTGCAGATCTCATGAATACATTTTATCTTGCAAGTGGTGACTTAATAGTGCCTTAACGCAATCTGGTAGAATTCAGGGTTGGATGTATTTGCATTCATGATTAAGCTGCTGTTCTAAAGATGGTTGTTTCTCTTCTGTAGTCATTTACATTATAACGAGAGTAATGATGGTGATTGGCTTGGAGAGACAACAGTCAGAAAACCAAGATGATATTATTATTATTATTATTATTATTATTATTAATAATAATAATAATATTATCTTAGAGAGACAACAGTCGGAAAAGCAAGATATTATTATTATTATTATTAGAGAGACAATAGTCAGAAAAACATGATATTATTAATATTATCTTAGACAACAGTCAGAAAAGCAAGATGATATTATTATTATTATTAATATCTTAGAGAGACAACAGTCAGAAAAGCAAGATATTATTATTATTATTAGAGAGACAATAGTCAGGAAAGCAAGATATTATTATTAATATTAGAGAGACAACAGCCTGAAAAGCAAGATATTATTATTATTATTATTATTAATATCTTAGAGAGACAACAGTCAGAAAAGCAAGATATTATTATTATTAATATCTTAGAGAGACAACAGTCAGAAAAGCAAGATATTATTATTATTATTATTATTAGACAATAGTCAGAAAAGCAAGATGATATTATTATTATTATCTTAGAGAGACAACAGTCAGAAAAACAAGATATTATTATTATTATCTTAGAGAGACAACAGTCAGAAAAGCAAGATGATTTTATTATTATTATTATTATTATTATTATCTTAGAGAGACAACAGTCAGAAAAACAAGATATTATTATTATTAGACAACAGTCAGAAAAGCAAGATATTATTATTATTATCTTAGAGAGACAACAGTCAGAAAAGCAAGATATTATTATTATCATTATCTTAGAGAGACAATAGTCAGAAAAGCAAGATTATATTATTATTATTATTATTATTATTATCTTAGAGAGACAATAGTCAGAAAAGCAAGATGATATTATTATTATTATTATTAGAGAGACAACAGTCAGAAAAGCAAGATGATATTATTATTATTATTATTATTATTATTATTATTATTATTATTATCATCTTAGAGAGACAACAGTCAGAAAAACAAGCTATCTCTTTCTCTGCCTATAAATTTCTGAAAAATCATCCAACAGCATTTGGTATTTTCTAGAATACAATGTCTTGCATGAATGGGTGTTTGCAAAGAGAAGCAGTAACTTTTATGTACAGCTTTGTTATTTGTTTCTTCCTCCCAAGTGGAGATTTCCAGAAGGAGCCAGTTTCAGTTGAAGCACTATAAAAACATACTGATGCTGGAGAATGATACCTTCACCCAATAGCTCCCTCCCACTTCTGACCAACTTTACATGTGAAACACATTCCTCCAAAATGTCCTTCCTCAGCCAGTTTGGGAGGAGGGTGACGGCTGTCCATTAGATTAATCAACTTCCATCAGATTAATCACCCAACTTCTGTGAAGGAACCACTTTAATCTGATGAAGCACCGAGGTTTCCGGGAATAAGCTTCTGATGGGGACGCTGTAGAAGATTAAAATGGCTACTTGTGGATCCCAGAAGACAGGAGGCCTAGTCTATCTACCAAGGCGCAAATCTTCTTTTGTGGCTTCAGGGATCATTCAAAACTGAAATGGGTCATAACAAAGGAAATTAATCTGAAACCAGTAAGCCGTATAGGATTGTAGTGCTGCAAAGTTCAAATAACTTGTTGCAGTACATATGTGGGGACACACACACACACACACACACACACACACACAGACCCTCTCAAAATATCAGTTTTGTGAAACCTGAACCATATTGTTTTGACTGGCAAAACGGAACTCACTAAGTCCCCCGGAGAAAGAGACGATTTTGCTTTTTCAGACCGCCCTTGGAAAGATGTTATCGCTGTCTCCCGGATGCACCAGTAAGCATCTTCTAGCTCAGCATTTCACACTTCCTGACTGGTAGGGCTGTAACTCAGATCAGTTTTTCTGGCTTGTTTAGTAAGGATGAGGCCTACCCCCAATGTCCACCCATCCATCTGATGTAAATCTATTCTCTTTGATTTTGAGTAGATCTCCAGCTACAGGCTTGGATCTCCAAACTCAGCAGGCTGAACTTCTGGGTGTTCTTAAACTCACGGGATTGCAATGCTAAATGCAAAAATAGACAGCCCTGTTGTGCTCCAAATATGGTGTTATTGGCCCTTAATAATGTATGGGAGTAGAAACTTAGCATTTATTTCTTTATCCAAAAGGGAGGTTGACTTACCAGGATGCTTGCATGAAAATGCTTGGTGTCCTGCTTTTGGGTTTTAATCATGGAGATCACAACATTGCCTGTAAAAAGCTAGAGGAAAAATTAGCTAGGGTTTTGACCCCCTCCTCCCCAAAGGGGTTGCTTATTTTATTTATTTCAAATTTTGCCACCACCCATCTCCCCCCAGAAATTGCTTCATTTCCTTTCCTCTTGTTCATCTCCACAATCACGGAAAGGAATGGGTATCTTGGACATGTATCTGTGGACACATCCGTGCACAGGACCTCCCATTTCATATTTGCTGAAGAGCAAAGTTGGGGTACAAATTGAAATAACAACAGCAGCAATGAATAGAGATCTAGAGAAGGACAGGTTGGAAGACTTCTGGGCTAGTGAAGGAGAAGCCACCAGAAGGAAACTCAAGGGTACTTACTTAGGGGATTTAAATCTGAAAGAGGAATCTGCTTCGGATATACCTGCCTGCCGCTCCACATGCCATTGCAATCTGGGAAGAAGAAAAGGCGCCCATCGATACATATGCAGATTGCATCGTTGTCATCATCTTTTGAAAGAGGATGCCTTTGTCCTTTCTCAAAGGGAACCTTCCTCATTTTTAAAGCATCATCAGGATGATTTAAACAGTAGCAGCAGTAAGGCAACAGGTGCATTTTGAGCAGAGTTCCAGGGCTCTGGCCCTTGAAGCTAGGGACAATAAAACTCGGCGCGAGTCCAGTCTTAAGCCCCACAGGAATTGCAGCAAGGGGGAAATTACAACTGCTCCATTTTTAAACAACAAATGAAAAACATTTTTGTTCGGTTGATTTGCTTCTTCTACCCTCGTTTAAACACACACGCACACAAATGGCCTTCACCTAGTTGGCTTTTCTTCTGTTTTGTACTTGCATTGAAGCGACAACATTATTTTACCAATGGCTAGTTCCCTCTCAATTCCTTTCAACAACAAGCAAAACAGTTTCTGTAACGGGTCAAACTGATTTTTTTTTTGATGGGGGGGAATAACTGCTTGATCCCAACTGCCTGCAGAAATGAACACAAGAGCGCACACAACTGAACTCAGCCCATTTCCAACCCTTTGGAATTTCCTCAACTTTCCATCCCACTGGGCTCCCTACAAGGCTGGACCTCCCCCACCTCCCCCCCAGCAATCGGCACAAAGAAGAGAGAAACACGCTGGCTAAGAAGAAGTTCCCCATCAATAAGGTTTTTTTTTCCAGCTCCCTGTAGTTTTTCCTCCATTTGAACAACATGGACATTCCAGACTGGAATTCTTTCCCTTTGAAGCAAAGCCATTGGGATTTTGCAGGGAATCAATTAAAAAAAGAAGACACACACTGGAAATGTTTTCTGAGGCCACTAACTCTGGGGACTGTCAAGTTGGGCCATCAGTTGCCCCAAAGCAACATCTTTGCAGAGGGGGAAAATATGTGCAAAGGCCACGTGCACTCTGACTTAAAATATATCCTTTTTCCCCCCATGGGGGACAGATGAACCTTTCTTTAAAAGTTCGTTGGGAATATGTCTTTTGGGGAGACAGGCAGTACTTCTGGCAAGATTCCTCCCCCAGCCCCGGGAGGGCCTAGGCTGGGTGGGGAAGTGCTTAAACTGGGGCTCATGGGGAGAAAGTTAAAAATAGAAGGCGACTGTTGGGGAATGACTTTACATCCAGAACCCTCTCCCATCTGTCTGCAATTCTTCCAGCCCCCCAGCTCCGCCCCCTCTTCCCACGTTTCTGCATCTTAGAGAAGATGCACGGCAGTTCTGTTCATAGTCATAAACACCTGCAGCCCCACACAATGGGGTGAGGGTGCACATGGGGGTGGGTGGGGGGAGGAGAGAGAGAAAAGATTGATGTCTTGCAAGGGGGGTGGGGGGAGGCAGTAGGGGTGAGCAGGGGGCTGTCACTGGAGTCCCTGTGAACTCCAATTTTGAAGGCCAGCCTGTGATTGACAGCTTTTGTGGACAGGTTTTCTTTAGAAAAGGTCTGATTTAACAGACAGTAAGTTGGGGAGGTTCGAGGGGGACCAGAAGGGGAGGGGGGCTCTCTCTCCCCCCCATAACTTCAACGGGGCAATCACAAACATTGAGCATTTCTCTCTCTCTCTCTCTCTCCAGCTTGGCCTCCTATACCGCCCCTCTCCCACTTGTTATGCGCTAAGCATTTGCTGCAAGGGACAGCCCAGCATTAATTAGCAGCTTTGCCCAGCAGAAAGGGGAGGGGAAAAAAAATTCTCCGGAGCTGTCCCATAGGAAGAAATGTTGGTGGTTTGGAGTTGTTCCTGTGGAAGACAGTGGTCTTTTTCATTGAAATTCGGAGGAGGGGGGAGTGAGAAAATCTTTTATCCTCTCTCTCTTCTACTTCCAGCAAAGGATGGGCTGGAAGCCTTAAATTCCAGCTCCCTCCCTTGGTGTGGATGTGTGCGTGCACAGGAGGCTTAAATGTGTTTTGGGGACTTTAGCCTCCCAGCAAGGCTGGGATAAATTTGTTATTCAAGTTTGGCCTTGCAGAGTTATGGGAAGCGAGAGAAACCCGGCAGTAGTTCTTCTAAGTAGGCATATACCCTGTCTGTGTGTGTGTGTGTACATGTAAGTGTGTGTGTATGCACTAATTCAGACATATCCCCCAAATATAGCCAAAGAACTGGGAACCCCTCTTGACTCAACGGCATCTCTTCAACCTCATTTAATCTCACCCAGGATGCAACTGCATAAATCACAGCACCAAAAAAAAAAAAAAAAGATAATTTGCCCTTTCCCCCCCCCAGAACTAAGACCCGCAACTTGTTTGCAGCCAAGATTTCCTAACATCAGGGCTATGAACATGTGCAACAGTGTGTTGGCAGGGTGGGGGTGGGGGGTGGGATGGGAAAGTGTGGTGTTAACAGCAGCGACGAAGTGGTAAGTTTTGGAAAACTGTTGCCAAACATAAGAAACAAAACCCGGCGATGAAGCGGACGGGTATGTAGGGGTGCATATGGGGTGCTGTTGAAGAACAGAAGAGAGGAAAATTCCCCCCCCCCCGCCTCCTTAAGCAGGGTCTCACCCCCTCCTGCACCAGCCCCCTCCCCTCCAGATTGCATAACAGAGCCAGTTTGCATCTAGGCCTAATTAACTAATTAATCAGGTACTGAGACGAGTGAATGGAAGTCTTTAGACAGGCCAAGCTGCAAAGCCAGGACACAGCCTTCTCCTGGACAGGACAGCTTCTCTGCTGGGGGGCTCAGCCCCATAAGACTTCTTTTTCTTTTTTCTTTTTGGTGGTGGCGATGTCCCACTGTCAGCTGAGCTGGTGTAAAAGGGATGGGAATCCTAGTAATTTTTAAAAAGTCAGGGGGGGGGGGACAGGGGAGGTGATTGCACATGCACATTTATTTATTTGTTTGTTTTGTTTTATTTATCACATTTCTTCACTGCCCATTTCGGCAAGCGACTCATGATTGTTTTAATTGTTCGCTGTTTTAGAACTTTGTTGTATGCTGCCCAGAGTCACTTTTTGTGAGATGGGCGGCCATATAAATTTGATAGATAGATAGATAGATAGATAGATAGATAGATAGATAGATAGATAGATAGATAGATAGATAGATGTGGCTCAGCTGTGGCTGTGAGCAAGACAAGGAGAGCTGTGGCTGGCTGACAGCAGTTATGTGCATCCCTAACCAGAAGGTGTTAAAGATGTCGCAATCTCATTCTGTATAAATCAACAGTTGGAATATTGACTACTGCAAGGTGGATTGCCCCGTTCAACTTTCTCTCACCCCTTTCTAATGATGCCTGAGCTGGATTACAAATGCCTTTTTGCATTTCAGTTATGGATGACCAGCAATTTGGGTTTCCTTTGGGTGGCCCAGAGTGGCAAAAAAGATTTAAGAACATGAGGAGTGTTTTCCTAGCAGTTTTTCATTATTATTTTTGGCAGCTGGAGGCCAGGGTCTATTCTGATCTCATCAGAAGAATTGCGGCTTCCTTTTCTCCCCCTGCCCATTTCTAAAAATTGGGGGGAGGAGGTTTAAGGATGAGGAGGGAATGTGACCGTAGAAGCACCCTTGTGAAGGCTTAACACATCTTATTTTGTATGTGTGTTTCCTGCAGGAAATCAGCCCAGGCTTGAGCTGCCAACCTTGGGGAAGATCCTGCCAGATTTCAATCCAATGAGTTTGGGGGCTGAAGAAAAGGGTTTCAAAGGCCACACGTGGTACATGAGCTGACTATCCAGGTTTATACTGCCTTGCTGTGGCAGGGAATGGCAGATGTGTTATTATGTACAAAGCAGATGTATCCTGCTGAGCTATGGAAAATATAAGAAAAACACCTTCCTAGCTCTGCAATAGATCATTGGCTCCCTTGATTTTCATTGGTTCTCCAGGATTCAAACCACCTTGATTGGCTAGGGACTCAAATACATGATTGATGTCAGCCCTTCAAGGTAGGCCAGGTCAAGAAACAGACTCCGTAAAGATTACTGGAACCTTATTGTTGCAGGATATAATAACAGAATCTTCAAATCCTGGTGAGTTTCTTTCTCTCCCCTCCTATACTCAAGAGAATCAAGATGAGGGAATCTTGAGTTTCTTTCTCATCCCCTCCTCTCAGTTGGGGCTAAGCTGGTGTTGACATAATTTTGCATTCCTTCTTCAAGGTTATTTCCAAATTCCTCTACAGCAAGCCTCCTTTGTTATCTCAGGCAGTTCTCTTCTAAGGCCTTCAATCCATCCATCCACAGATGTGCCTCATCATGCATGTGGCACCATAATGTTTCTGTGTAGAGAAAAGGGGAAGGATTACTATCTCCATCCTTGCTTGTAAGCTTCTGCAGATACTTGCAGGATGGGTGCTGGATGAGTTGGAGGTAGATGAGAGAGCTCCAGGAAGTTCAGAACTGTAGGTTAGACATCCCTGAGAACACAGGGCTAAGCGACTTCTACAGTGCTGCCAAGAATACCACCTGGATGCCCATGAAGTCACCAAGAAATTAGTTTTAATAGTGGTCTTACCCAATTTTGAAAGCTTTTTTTTTTTCTGAATGTCCAAGACATCTAAGTTTGGATTTAACAAGTAATGACTTAGATTTCCCTTGAAAACGGAAAAGCAAGAATCAACTAAAATGTTCCCCAATCAGATTTGATCAGTCTTACTCATGAAATTTCCCAGAAACACAAAATGTGAGTCTTCAGATGTTAGCTAGCGGTTCCTGCAGAAAAACTAAAGGGATCCAGGAGCATGTTTATTACGTTCAGCCCTTTCATGGATGATGCTATCAAAGGCACCAGATCCCTCATTCTCAAACTGCTCTGCTGCAACGGTGTTACTCTGGGAAAGAATGGGATTCGTTGTCAGGAAAAAGTTCCCAGTTTTTTGTGTGTGTGTTTTGTTTTTTTTAAAAACGTGGGCGTGTTTAGAGCCAGATCTGGCAGTAATTGCTAGTTCATCTGCCAATTAACTAGGCTAACAAGTAGCAAAAAAAAAAAAGGGAAATGTAAGAAAATGAATTCAGGTATGATTAAGGATAATTCTTTTGGATTTAATGTTAGGAATCCCTTCAAAGGGATTAAGTTGTACCTTAACCAATTTTCTTTTTCTTTTTTCTTTTTCTCCTTTCTTTTTCGAGGGGAGGGTGGGTCTGTCCTTTCTGCCTGCTTTTCAATTTGTAATTGTCCGTTCCCCCTAATTGGCTGATTAACCAGTTATTACATGCAAACCTGGGGGTATGAAAGTTCCTTTTCACCAGGAGTCTTTCCCTTTCGTTCCAAATTGAAATAATCTGGAAAACAGCAGAGGACATTTTGTACAGCTCGTTAACTTTTCTGCCAGGGATCGCCTTTGACGAGATGGGTCCGCACCACATTTGCATTTTTAACAGCTGAATTTTAATACCGCTGTACTTTTCATTATGTGAGCGAGGGACACATAGAGGTAGACACTGATACCATTGCAGTGTATAGCTTCAGAAATAAAGGGTGCCAGCAAACTAACAGTGAAAAAGAAAAGGTAACGGATCCATGAATTCCAAGAAATCACAATATCTTAATAGGTGCTGATTTTTGGAAAGTCCTCAAGAAGGCCACCCTAAATGCTGTAATCTATACACATGAGCCACTGAACCTGCTGGGGCTTAATTTCAAGTAAGTGCACACAACAGGACTGCAGGGTAAAGAAAAAAGGCTGATTAATACTAGGAAATGAGAAAATCATGAGAAATGCATGGTTTAAATTAGAAGAAAAGACATCAGGGAGGGGAGAGAAAGGAAGGCAATGGATGTTGGCAGCAATAACCATTTAGAGAGGCCAGTCACAATTAAAATCACATTAAGAACCCACATTTTCATCATCCATTAATGAATGATTTTGAACCTATTAACGGATTACTGCTCAAAGCCCTATGTGAAGCATGAGTGTGTGAGGGGAAGAGTTTTCTTTTCTATTGACTGGAATGTCATAACTCTTTGTTCAAGTCTACAGAAGCCACCCAGAGTCGTTCTTGTGAGATGGGTGGCCATACAAGTCAAGTCAAGTCAAGTCAAGTCAAAAACAGTCAATGTGGTGCAGTGCTGAAGGTTTTGGACCAGGACAGCCATGAAAGCTTTGGGTGACTTGGGGCCAACTGTTCTCTCTTAGTCCAACCCACCTCACTGGGTTATATATAGTCATAGGGAAAAATGGAAGAGGGTTTGAGGTCCTGGAGGAAAGGTGAGATAAAAGCCTAACAAACATCTGGAAAAGACCTTAGCCTGCATTTCCTGGACAATTGGAAGGATTATAAGCAAATAAAAACATCAGGCCCCACCTTGCTAACTCTACCTGACCAGTTTGGTCATCTTAAGAGGGCTTGCTGAAAGCTCTTCCTCCTGGTGAGGTTCATGGGACTTAGATGAGGCAGCAAGCCTTCATTGTGGTGACCCCCAACTATGGAACATGCTTCCCCATATTTCATCAGGGATTTAGCTTTATTCAATTGGTTGCCCATCTGTATATTTGCTTATATAGTTTGCGTTATGTTGTATTGGTTTTCTTTGATGTTGTGTTCATCTTGTTGTTTTTCTTTGTTGTACACCATCCAGTGCTGTTTACCTGGTCCAGAAGGCATTTAACAAATAGAATGAAATAAGTAACATAAGGATGAGCAATATTTAATGATAGCCAAAAAATGAGCTCACTTTTTGGGACAGAATAAGTGTAATTTCTAAAGATTTCTTCAAATCTCAGAAGATTGCAAGGAATCCACAGGATTGTGGCTGGGCTGAGGCTGAAAGGCATGCTAAATTAAATCAATTTGCCCATGAAAGGATGAAGGCCATTATTCATCTCACTGGTCTGTCACATCAAATTGAGGGAAAGAAAGAAGGAAGGAAGGAAGGAAGGAAGGAAGGAAGGAAGGAAGGAAGGAAGGAAGGAAGGAAGGAAGGAGAGGGGGAGGGGGAGGGGGAGGGAGAGGGAGAGGGAGAGGGAGAAATAATATTTCATCCCAAGGCAAAATGGATGCACTTTGGAATCTCAGCCTACCAGAAGCTGAATTTCAAGTGGGAGGAAAAAAACAAGTAAGAGCAGAAAGAGTCTGGAGTGGCCTGTTAAAATCTATAACAGGTTTAACTTGGTTTGCAACTTTATACTGAATAGAAAGCTAGACTGAAATTTTAGCAGGACAACTGTCCTGACCAAGTTGGAACAGAACACATGAAAGTAGACTTTTGCCACTGATCTTGAAAGAAAAGCAGGCTATCAGCAATAACAAGATCAAGAAAAACTAACATCCAGCCAAGAGTGGGATAAATAGAATCCTTAACAATCAGAGGAATTGTATTTATTCAAACAAGAGCCATGCTTTATAAATTTGGCCTCTTAGGAGAGGAACAATTGGACAGGGGCAAAAGGAAAATGGGCGAATGATAGCTGGGCTAGAAACCTGGGTAGAGACTCTTCTTTGCCTCGAATGTGAGAAAGAACTCAAGGGCTGTTTTTCAGCTACTTGGATTATCATTTATTTATTTTAAAAAACAAAACATAGTGCCCGCGGTTGCTTTGCCATCTGAATTTCTTCTATTTGGCGTCCAACAGGCATCTGTGCCAAATGCATGCTTCTTCAAGGCTGAATAGCATTCAGCAGCCGGTTTTAAAAGGAGGGACCTCTGCTTCAAAAGAAACTATTGTGCTGTGCAAGTGGCTTAGACCAAGATCTGTCTTCTTCAATGAACTCCTGATGGTGCTCTGCGAAAATTGCCCTCACAAGACATCTCCTGGGCAGCGTGTTGTTTCTCCCCCACGTCCAGATCATTCCAAACTGTGTTCCCAAGTCAAAGTAAGACATTAAGGCAGCCTTGCTCAACCTTTTGACCCTGGAAGCTTTTTCGGGCCTTGGGGAACCCCTGCACAGTCAGGCTCGAATATAGGCCAGAAGTTACAAAAGTATTATATTCGTTTTGTGGGTAGGCACAAAGAGTGTTCTTAAACTAAAAATAAAGAATGAAACTTACGTCTTTAACGTGAAGTTGCCCAAATTTGAAATAATATTTTTAAATAAATCATGATCTCTCAGGAGACCCCTAGTGACCACTTGCAGAACCCTAGGGTGCCACAGAACCCGGCCGAGAAACCCTGCATTAAGGTAAATCTGGCTCAGAGGCTCTGCTTTTCAACATCTAAAACTTTTTGGAGTGTGGAATGGCTGCAAGCTGTTGATTCTATAGGATTGGTGGGTGGGTTGTGGAAAAAGGAGGAATTATGGAGTTGTGGGAGAAAATCAGGATTCTGTTGAGTGATATGGTCATCTGAAAATTAGGTTATTTATTTATTTATGTGTCAAATTTATATAGCCACCAAACTCACAAAACAAGTGACTCTGGGAAGCATACAACAAAGCTAAAAACAGTTAGTTAATAAATACCCAAAACTAGTATTAGTATTAGTATTAACTTTAAATACTATAAAAATGAGGCTAAAAAGAAGAAATAGAGGGCAAAAGGATGTTAATAATGGATATTATTGAATGGATTTTGAAAAGTGTAGTCCACATAAGTTGGCATTTAGCACACTTTCCCACAAAGACATTTAACCCTTGAAGTGACTATAGGATGCCCATAGGGAGAGTAAAAAAAAATCAAGATGGTGGCCATGATTGCATGACTCACATAAAAAAAGAGGAGGACCTTTGATGGCCCAGTCATGGCCAACTTCAGTACTTCTTTGGACCTCCTTTTGAGATGCCCCAGGGTGGCTATCATTAGTAAAGGTGCCCAAAGAGCAAATGTGGGGGGCTGAACACCCCAAAAGAAAAGAAAGGAAGAGGAAACTAATGAATAATCAGGTATTGCTCTTCAGGAAGTTAAAAGATAGTGCAGTTCCCAAACAATTGAGCAATGTGCTGGGAGCCTGGGGTAAGGAGGCCAGAAAGTTTTAAGCACCCAACTAGTTCTGCTCTTCTTTCTTTCTTTCTTTGTTTTAAAAAGGCACGAAATCGACTTTCTGCCTCGTTCCACCTTCGATTCCCAGTGAATTCGCATTAGGCTTCATGCAGCTGGAAAGTTTGCACAGATCAGTCACTCCAAAGTCATAGACGCAGTCGTCTTGAAACAGTCATCTGTTATTATTTATTTATTTATTTATTTATTTCTCCTTTTCTCTCTCTCTCACACACACAGAGAGTTGGGCTGTTCTTCCGCATGGTGGCTAAAATGAATCGGAGATGTGGGGCTCATCCATCAGATTTGAAAATGATCTTTTAATTGATGCGTGCGTGTAACCGTTAATTGAGCAAGGCTATTGTGCTGGCTGAAAGGTTGGACAGTGAAGAATGCCAGCCTGCAGACAAAGATGAAGAGATGATGGGGAGAAGAAGAAGGCCATCTTTTACCCCAGCACAGCTCAGAAGGAACTATGACTAATAAGGGCTTACTTATGCAGTCAGAAAATCAGGCCGGGTGGCATGAAGTTTAGCCATTTAAACTAACGCCCAAAAGAATATTCCAGTTCTCCCGTGGGATAAATCTAAATCTAAATCTAAATCTAAATCTAAATCTAAATCTAAATCTAAATCTAAGCCTAAGCCTAAGCCTAAGCCTAAGCCTAAGCCTAAGCCTAAGCCTAAGCCTAAGCCTAAGCCTAAGCCTAAACCTAAGCCTAAGCCTAAGCCTAAACCTAAGCCAATCATCTGAATCTGAATCTGAACCTAAACCTTTAAATCCTAAATCTCTAAATCTAAATCTAGATTTACTGAAATCTAGCATGCCTGAAAAACCCCTGGAATGTTACTTTCTACATGTGAGAAATTCATTTCCTAACATTCAGAGCAGCTTCCCCCATCAAAGACAGCAATTCACCGCATATAACGTAGATGTGTATTTGAGAATCGGTGGCATACAAATAAAATAAACCAACCACCATTAAGATGGACAGCTCCTGATGTCCTCTTACCTTCCTCCCACTCGATCCTGCAGTCCTGGCATTCCTTGGAAATCTCCCATCCAAATCCCAAGCAAGCCTAACCCTGTTTAGCTTCCCACAAGGCTGGGATCTGCCGACACACATGCAAGATTACCACGGTCTTAGCATCATTTATTTTGGCCTCTGTGTCCTCCCACTTGTAGCACCTTGTTTTGTCTTGTGAAGTTGAGGGCTTAACAAGTTGCTGTTGGTTGGCGGGGTAGTTTTAACTGGTACAGCATTGCGTACAGTATAGTATGACTCACTTTAAAAACAGTCACCGGTCAAACCATGACTTGCCTTTCACTAGGGAAGATGCCCTTTGACATGCCCATGAAACATCCAGGTAGGGCACAGGTGTGCAATCTGAGCTGAGGACTGCCTACAGCCCCCACCTCCCTGCAAAGTAACCTTGAATAAAATTTAAATGGCAAAGATTTCAGGGGTGAGTCCCATCTCTATTGAGTGATGGAGATTATGCAATTGCAGTTTGTCCACAGCTCCTTTGCAGCTCTACACACACAGCACACATCTGTCCCTTCGTTCTTCTCCAACTTGTCCTTCTCCTTCTTATTTTTAAGGAGCAATCCGCTTATGGCCTACTATATGGTCAATATACAGTCTGCAATGTCCCGAGCTATAAACGTCTATTTGTCCTTCTTTTTGGAAGGCTCACATGGTGGTATGCTGATTTCCATAGAGGTGGTCCTGGAATGTGTGATGGGACAATACGCCAGGCCAGCAAATAATGAGGGGCAACCAAGTTTGATAACTGCCTTAAAGCACTCCCAACATCTGTTCAGCCAGGGAAAACACCATCAGGGAGAATTACCCTTCGGATCCACTTAATCATTAACCGTGGCCTGGAGAAAGTTAAAGGACAAGGGCCCGTTTGTTAGCTGCAGGCCCTTGAGAGACGCAGCAGGCCATATTTTATGTGGAACAGCGTGCGAAGAAGCTGGCCAGCTTTAGACAGTTTAAATGCGGAATAGATTTCGGTGGGAAACTGGAAGACAATGCAAGCATACCAACAGCTGATCGGACCTAATCCAACTGTTTGCATTGATGCATTTCAGACCAAGATGAGCGTCCCAAGCTTCTGGAAGATGGAACAGTGATATCCCGGCTTGATGTCTTGAGTCATGTCTTTGGAAAGGAACGTTCTCTTTTTGTGGCATTCCCGAAACAACCAGCAGACCACCTTAATAATCGGCTTTGTTTTGGAAGAAAGTGCATCTAACAAATTAGACAGATGCAGGCCAGACTGCTCAGATAAACAGATAATCAGGAAATAGATTTGGCTGCAGACAGGAAAGAGCATCAGTTAAAAACAGCCTGGGGAGACCCTTCAGGTTGGCCTAGTATTTAAGCTGCACACTGATTGCTGAATTTTATGTTTCTACTGCACGTTTTCAGTGTGTCAGGAATACACTTTTAGCCTTTTTTTTTAATACAACAGTTTTATAAAGGATAGTAGCATTATCATTCTACTAACGATGGGACAGTGGGGCTCAGCTTAAGGTCTCTAGGTGACTTGTGAGATCTGAATGTGTTAATTTCCTAGCTGAGAGCTCATATTTTCAACCTCCAATTTCTAGCAGCGCTTTCAACTATAAAGATGCAATTCTACCCCAAGTCAACAGCGGCGTGTGATGTGAAGGATCCACCCCAGCCAGAATTATCGTGTTGCTAGCAGTTCATTTACCAATCCATCCATTTCTTCTTCAACATACTGCTTTGGATCTAATCCGGGGTACCTGAAATGTAATTTGAGATTTATGATTAAGCTTCTGGATGGTTTTTAGTAGATTTCCAAGGATTTCGGATTTCAGCAAGAATGAAGAGAAGGGGGGAGAATCCTACTTTGATTAGCTTCGTGTTGATTGTAGGCTTCTTGGCACATAGATTGATTTTCTACATAACGACCTATCCCTAACCCATTCTACTCATCAACTGGAAATTTGATATTAAATATTAAATTTTCTTAGCCCCCACTGTCTCACTGATGCTACGAAGGGCTTTGTCTCCGAACTGGAAGTGCTATAAACCCTTGCCCTGGGCTGCAACAAGGGCTGAAGGCTCTTCTAACAAACACCTTGCTATTCTGCTTCATGGTGTGGGGAAGCGAATCTTAGCTGTTTGTCATACTTTGGGTGTCTTAGACAATGCAGGCTTAGAAGATATGGAAGAAAGGTTGTTGATGCTTAGGACATGCTGCACTCCCTGTTGGAATGCTGTGTTTGAACGTTACTGGAATTATTCCTGGATTTATGGAGATACTACTGAGATGTTTGCTACACAAGTTAAGCTCAACCCAACTGGCTATGAGTTTGGTTACTGATGGTACTGGCTATGCTTTGATGCTGCAGGATGAAAAAAAAAGAGGTCTATCGACAATGCTCTCCTGGCATTGCATACTGAACCTTGATTTTAGGGAGGCGCCTGGCCTTTAATCTCTGGCCATTTCACTATCCGTAGTTACTACTCTTGATGGCCACTTTGAAGTTCAATATTAGGGGCTCTAAATCCTCTGAAATCTCTTGCATTAGAACATGAACAGGAAGGTACCATTTTGTTCGTATGCTTTATTCAAGACAATTAGGTGTCCACTGATGGATGCTGAATTAACAAGTTTTTGCTTTGGTATTTAATATCTACTAGTGCACCCCCAAAAAGCTTTTGCAGGACCAAGGGGGAAGATGATAGATAGACAGACAGACAGACAGACAGACAGACGATAGAGATAGATGATAGATAGATAGATGATCAATAGATGATAGATGATAGAGATAGATGATAGATAGATGATAGATAGAAAGATGATAGATAGATAGATAGATAGATAGATAGATAGATAGATAGATAGATAGATAGACAGACAGACAGACAGACAGATCATAGAGATAGATGATAGATAGATAGATGATCAATAGATGATAGATGATAGAGATAGATGATAGATAGATGATAGATAGAAAGATGATAGATAGATAGATAGATAGATAGAAGAGGAATATATAGCATTTTAAAATATCATCCAGCCTATGAACACTCCATTTCCTCTTGTATCAAATATTAACCAAAAAGAAAGCCCCCCCGTTTCCTGGATTGTGATTTTTCTGTTTCTTCCTCCTCCCCATTTTTCCCTTCTTTTTGGGATTAACGTATTTCTTGAGACCTTGGAGGTAATTTGGTATTCATTTTCCACAGACAAAGGGGTTCGGCAAGCAATGCACCTTTTAGTGGCATTCACCACAGAATTCTGTCCTTTTTATTCTTATTATTAACAAAAGCTGGCTGAAAATTCTAGTTAGATCTCCCCTTGCTGCACTGCAATAATTGTACTTTATCGAAGTAATGCTGGTATTTTATCCATTGAGGTAACACGTTTTCTCATTAGCTATTATTCTAGGGAACAATAGGTACCTAATTTTGCGGTATTTTCTAATAAAGGTTGTGAGTCATTTTGTTTATCAAATGGTCCTTACTTTTAGCAACTTCCAGATAGATAGGTAGACAGACAGACAGACAGACACACAGAATGTGGAACGAGTTTCAGCAAATAACTCTTGCCATGATTCTCATAGACCTGGTTGGTCCATATGCTCGTTCAAGGGAGGAGAAAAACTGGTCCATTATTCAAAGAGAGAAGTTTTTGGAAAACCTGGACCTGGATATCTTTTTTTTTTTTTGTAATTACGGTGCATTCAGGGAATTATGATTCTCTGTGAAATATTCTTCTGTCTGTATTTATGATGGAGGAGTGGAGTTTAGGAACCTTCCTTCATCCAAGACTTTTTGAGAAGTTTGTTTTTATGGCTTGTTTTCTTGTTGTTGGAGCAGAACAGTGGAGAAGTGTTGGCGTTCTCTAGGAAATATCTGGATGATTAGCATCAGTGGCAAGTAGGATGCTGGAACAGGATCTTCTGTTTGAGTCTCCTGTTTTATTACTTTCTTTGTAGAGCATCATTTATTTGTTTCTTATTTATTTCCCCAGTTTATACGCCGCTCCAATGGTCAGGACTCTGAGGGGTGCTCAATAAACCATAACAGAGTAAATTAGAAAAATTAAAAGCAATTTACAATATCAAATCATCCCACCCCAATGTGCCACACCTTTGAAGTACAGTAGTAAGATCTTCATTCATCTTCAAAAGCCCTCCTGAAGAGCCATGTTTTTACAACTTTTTGAAAACGTAATAAAGAGTTCTTGTTCCACTGGAATTCATCTTAAAATAGGCCTTGATATTAGATATGAGAGGTTGGGAATGAATTCTTCATTTTATAGGGACCCTCACTCTGATGTTTTTACAGAATCCCAGGACACCTGAAGAAATGTAATAAAAATGTCCATAATGGAAGACTCTTCTAGTTTTTTTTTAAAGGGTGGGGTTAATTTGCTTATTTTACAGTGTGCCTGTGTATATCTTCCAGGCAGTTATCACCAAATCTTTCTAATACTTCTATTAATTTGATGTACAGGAGACCAGGTCTATGAGAATCATGGCATGACGTTGATTTATATAGTCCTGTAAGGGGAAGATTGTCCTGTTGTTAAGCGGAAAAAAGGAAAAGAAACTGGTGGCCCTGAATAACTTGGCCAAGCTGCCCTCTGCAGAATGCATGCAGGTGTTGGGGAATCATTTTTCTTGGCCCAGGATGTGAATGACACCTTGGCAGCTTTGTAATATTTTTAGCACAGTGCAGATTAAGTGTTGGGACTTTCTGAACCTCCTGACGAAATGCTAAACCTATCCTTGAACTTTAGGTGGGGATTATGGACGTGGCATGCGGTGAAACTTAGCCTAAGGCTCTAGAGTCACTTTACCCTTTTCTGCCTGCTGTGGTTGAAGAGTTATTGTGCTTTTCCATCTTTCTTTCTTTCTCTTTCTTTCTTTCTCTTTCTTTCTCTTTCTTTCTCTTTCTTTCTTTCTTTTTCTTTCTCTTTCTCTTCTCTTTCTCTTTCCCTTTCCCTTTCCCTTTCCCTTTCCCTATCCTTATCCTTATCCTTATCCTTATCCTTATCCTTATCCTTATCCTTATCCTTATCCTTATCCTTATCCCTATCCTATCTCCAGCTACTTCTACCTCTCTCTATTTTCTATTATCTCTCTTTCTCTCTCTCTCTTTCTCTCTCTCATCTATTATCTCTCTATCAATTATGTCTCTCTATTTCTCCATCAATTATCTCCCTATCTCTATCAATTATCTATCTCTGTCTCTATCTCTATCTTGATATATCATCATCTATATCTATACCTATCTACTGCTTTTAAAACCCTTTCCAGCTCCAAGCTGCGTTGTGATGAGACCAAGGCTGAAAAGACAGCACTGGCTTCCATGACACAGCCCCTGGGGGCCTTGAATGTAAGTGCCGGATGAATTCCCACCTGGACCAAACATTCTTATCTTCTTCCTGTTCCTTAGACAGGTCTTGCACTCACCTGGAACTGAAGACTTCCTCTGGGCTTTATCTTATCTAGGAAGCAAGGAAATGCCATAAGATGGATGTCAATATGACCTCTGCGAACTGGGAGTGGGGTTGCGGGGGAGAGAGGGAAGCTGTTAAATGTGATGCTGGCTAGTTCCATTAAGTTAATTAAAGATGGGTTGGAGTTTGACAGGCCCACAGAAGGAAATAAGTTTTTTTGATCTGGTTTGGGTCTCCTAACCCTTCCAAACAAAGTAAACAAGCATGCTGCCCAGAAACTTTGCCACTTGGAAGGCAGTGTGATTGACAGTTGGACAACAGTCTATTGTTTTGATCTATTTGAACCTATAGTATATCTATGCCTATAATATAGGGGTAAATAAATCTAACTGAACAAACCAAGTTTTATCCTGATGCACTTGAATCACGCCTATCAATTTTTGCCCCCTTAATCTAGCATGTCAGATTACACTCTCCGTAGTTATATTTTTCACAGGTTGGGACCATGTTTTAAAACGGGGTCTGGCCAAGTGGCTAGTAGGTGAGCTTCCATCCATTGAATGAAAAGCTAGACTTCAGTAAGAAGTTAGTGAAAATCAAGTTGTAATTTCCCCCCCCTCTAAATTACACAGGCCTCAGGTTATGACTGTAGATTATGAAATATGCACAGCAGCAAAAAAAAAGTGTTGGGGCAGTTTGTGAACTCCCCCAACCCACTTACTTTCAGGACAGAAGATAGATTCAACCTGAAGATCTCGATACTCCAGATAATTGGGGATAAAAAAAAAAGTCAGTAGATTCAAGGGAAACAATTTAGTGCATTTCCTTGTTTGGTCTTCAGGCAGCCATATTTATCAACAATTTTAGGGAACCAGGAATAAAATAGGCGTTTTACCACACTGCCGAATGTGCAGCTGAAAGCAGTATTTATGCCAAATTATAGCACAGATATTATGGCCGCTTCCTACAAGCAACCATGCGCAAAAGCACATAGCTGTCACATTATTTCCGGGGCAACATTAAGAGAGATGGCTGATCTGTTTGGTAAACAGGAATAATGGGATGGAGAACTGAAACCCAAGGAACCACCATTGCATAACTTGAAAGGTAGCAAGCTTTGTTCAAAAATAAGTTTCCATAGGGAAAGCTTTCCTACTAAGGTTAAAGTTTCTGGGGGAGTATCATAGCTTGGTAGTGAAGTACCTGCAAAAGGTGACAAGTCGAATCTCAGGCATCTCCTTGCCTGAAAGTTTGCAGGCCGCTCTTAATCATTGTAGATGATGGTCCTCCAGATGTTGTGGGTCTTTACCTCCCATCGGTCTCAGGTAAGATGTCCAATGTGCAGAAATGCTACAAAATCCAAGCTACAAAGACCAAGGGTGTGGGCTGTATAAGATGCGCTAGAATGACTCCAGCTGATCATATAGACTGAGGTTGGTCAATGGGAAGACTGTTTGAGTCAGAGACCAGGGTATGACCTTTGTGAAGCTCTTTGTCAGTGTTAAAGGTCCTCTTAAGAAAAGAAGATGTGAAGTTCATATAAAATCAGAAAGTTCTTTTCCAGTTGATGTCACAACAAATCCTCTCTCCCTTGCTTAGTCACTTTTTTCCCCCAATCCAGTTTCCCTTCAAAATTTCCACAGTGCATGTCATCTGTCCAGGAAATCCTTGGTGACCACCCAGCTTAAATCTAGTTCCAGGAATGATTAAAGCAGTTGGCTTCTTCCAAAACTTGGCTGAAATCTTCCGTGGGAAAACTTCATTGATGGTCAGGTGGCAGCAGAATTGTGAGCTGACCTTGAAATCTTTGGTGGGGCATAAATGACTTCTTCAACACTTCTCCGAATGACAGAAAAGTGATGTGAAAACAGGCATTGAACCTTGTTGCAATATAGTTGTGCTTTTGTAATGTTTTACTATAATATTCTCATTTTTTTTCCTTAAGCCCATAATATTTCAAGAAATACCGTGTGGAAAGATCTTTGGGGCAAACCTAATTTTGGATTGAAAATGGGGAAAACTAGGATAAATGAAACCACCCTTCCTGCTAATTTGTGAACTGCAAAGATAATAGGGTCCTAGAGTTGAGAAGGGGGCATTTAGGTGATTGAGTTTAATCCTGTGCTCCGTGCAGATTCCTGCAGCTTATCTGCTGGCTGACCTCAAACAAGTATGAATCTGTATACGCAAAGTACAATAAGTCCACTGGAGTTGGGCAGCCAAATAAATTTAAATAAATACAATAATAATAACAACAACAGTGAGTGCCCTACCAAAAAACCTTGAAAGGCACTTAGAAAATGTGCACACTGGCAAAATTTCCATCTGTCAGTGACAAAAGGCCACACCGCTTGGATCCGCACAAATACTACGCCGATACATTCCGACATCCTTGGTTCTTGGGAAGAACTTGATGCGAATGAAGGCCAGCACCAGCTAAAGAACTGGCAGCTGTGATTTCACGTTGTTGGGTATATAACAACAACAACAACAACAATCCATTCTAAATCTGCATATTGAAAACTATACAACACCTTTCAGCTCAGAGTATGGAAACCTTTTTTTCAGATCTTTTTGGAGCAAAGATCTAAATTATAGTCAGATGTTCAGCAATGTCAGATGACACTGGAGTAACAGGGAAGTCATACCATTTCCTGCTTATACTGTGCTGCATGCAGGTAAAGATTTGCTTGGAACCACAGGGGATGGGTATAGGTGCACACAGGTGTAACACAGCAAAGAAAAATAGAGGTTTATATAGCATGATACTCAATTGATCGGGGTGAGTTGGCAGAATACCGAGCAGCAAAGGGAACGATAGTGATTAACAGTCAAGGGACTGGAGAAAAATGAATTTGCATCTCCCATCAGTGAGTGTAGGAAAATCATGGACTGAGTTTGCACAACACTCTAAGTTGTGATTGGGTTAACCGTGATTTGTGGAATAAGTCACCATTCTCTGGGTTCTCAAAACACATGAACCAACACGTGAGGCCACAAGCAAAGGAACCACACCACAATTTAGACAGAAGCAAATGCAGACACTCTCTGAGCCAAGTCTGCCTTGCAAGGTGATTGTGAAGATAAAATGGAATAACTCAGGCAGTGCATGCATTATTCAACAGGTATTCCCTGGAGCTTAGAGCTGGACTAAAAAGGACTAAAAGTGTCAGCGGAGCAAAAGAGTTTTATGGAATCTTATCATCCATCCCCCTCACCTGCACATAAAGCCTATTGGAAAAAAACTGCACTACATTTGTTACAAGACTTCCATGTATATAGCAACTCCAGGGAATGATGTCATCATTCCAACTCCCAGGAATACAGGGAGAGTCCCTCACGTGGGTGGGGGGCAGAAGAGGAAGAGAGAACATGGGATGGAGATGAAACATGGGGCTTGGGAAGGAAATCCAAATGGTAGCTGAAACAAATGTCCATGGAAGGTGGATGAGAAAAGGCCAAAGACTTCATAAATTGCTCTAAAACTTAAAAAAGATAATTTGCTTCCTTCAAAAAAAAAAAACCAAGTTAAAAATGGAAGGAGGAGGAGGGGAGGGAGGGAGGGAGGGAGGAAGAAAGAAAGAAAGAAAGAAAGAAGGAAGGAAGGAAGGAAGAAAGGAAGGAAGGAAGGAAGAAGGAAGAAGAAGAAGCAAGGGAAGAGAAGGCCATTTCTTTCTTTTTCCATCCAGGCTGAATGGGTTAACCATTGCCAGAAGTTTTCTTCTCTGATCCTGGATATGTTGGGCAGTGCTTGTTTGCACCACCCTGAAGCTGTCACTGCAAAATGCCTTGAGGACAGTTCAAATGGAAAAGTGGTGCACACGCTTTAATAAATAAATCACTGGGGGAAAGTCATCCTGCCCTCTTGAAGGAATTAGAATCAGTGCACTTCACTCCTATTTAACTATTTTCCCTTCCAAAAAAGATTAAGAAAGTAAACACCCCCCTCCCCTTTCAGCACCTCTGTGTGTGCAGAATTGCTGTGGCAACAGATCCGCACTGTTTTGGGATGGTTGATGTGCTGTGACTTTTTCTTTCTTTCTTTCTTTCTTTCTTTCTTTCTTTCTTTCTTTCTTTCTTTCTTTCTTTCTTTCTATCCTTTTCTTCCTCTCTCTCTCTCTCTCTTGACCCATGGTATTCTGCCTTTGCAGGAAAATCAATATCTTGTTTTCAGATGTGTAAATGTGCCCATCTCTGGAAAATGCCCTGGTCAGTTTTATGGTGGGTTTGGCAGCTGTTTCCTTCCACGATTCCCAGGCTACTGGGACTGACAGGATGGGGTAAACTGATGCGCCCCCTTAGCTCTCTGAGCTGCCCATTGTTCCCACAGCTGAGCTCTGGGCTCATGTTTGCCTTCTCTCACATGCATTATTCAACACCCCAGGAAAAGGCCAAGAACCTCTTTCATTCAGGAATTTTGTATTAAAATAATCAATTTCAAACTGAAACTAGGGCAGAGCAGGTTGCCTTCTGGTGGAGTATTTTAATAAGACATCAGCCGTTGCTATTTGCGTGGGAATTGTGGGATCAAACAGCATGATTGGACAATTTCTGGTTTTGCCCAGAATCACAGCAAAGTTTTCTTTCTTTCGGTGTGCTGTGACTTCTCCCTCCCTCCCTCCCTCCCTCTCTCTCTCTCTCTCTCTTCCTCCTCTCCAAATTCTGCAGTGAAAGCACAATGCTCCCTGCACTCAAGAAGCACATCAAATTTGCAAGGATGCAGCTGTGGGGGAGCAGACAGGACAGAGAGTATTTGTAGAGGGCAATACAACTGTTGAAGTGTTTTCTTCTACATCAGCTTACAAGGTTTTATAACAGCACTGCAAGATGGGGCAAAAATATACAACCCCACAGTGCAGGTGGAGAAGGGGAAGTTGAGGTAATACAGTTTGCCAAGCTCCCCTGTGAACTGATTTGAAATATGAGGGTTTTTTTTTCCTTTTAAACTACAGTCTATATTTTCTTAGGAGGAGAACTGTGTTAACCTATGGTGGCCAAAAAAAAAAAAAAAGACGAAACAAAAAATAAAAGAGGAGGAGTCTGGGAGCTAACAAATTTTAATTAAAAGTTGGAAGGTTTTGTGAGCTGCTGCTCTGAGGAAGCAAGCAGCAAATCACGAAAACTTCTGCCTTTGAATAAAATTTGTTAGCCACAAAGGTGCTCCCAGGCTCTCCTTCTCATCTATTTTCTGCTGTGATTTTTTTTTTTTAAGAGACAAAGAAAGGACCTTACATGTCAGCTCAGGGCTACGTTACCCACTCTTTTCTAGCTCCTATAAGAATTTGTCGTCTCATTCTTAGTTATTTTTCTTTTTTGTTGTTTATTCGTTCAGTCGTTTCCGACTCTTTGTGACTTCATGGACCAGCCCATGCCAGAGCTTCCTGTCGGTCGCCAACAGCCCCAGCTCCCCCAGGGACGAGTCCGTCACCTCTAGAATATCATCCATCCACCTTGCCCTTGGTCGGCCCCTCTTCCTTTTGCCCTCCACTCTCCCTAGCATCAGCATCTTCTCCAGGGTGTCCTGTCTTCTCATTATGTGGCCAAAGTATTTCAGTTTTGCCTTTAATATCACTCCCTCCAGTGAGCAGTCTGGCTTTATTTCCTGGAGGATGGACTGGTTTGATCTTCTGGCAGTCCAAGGCACTCTCAGAATTTTCCTCCAACACCACAGTTCAAAAGCATCGATCTTCCTTCTCTCAGCCTTCCTTATGGTCCAGCTCTCACAGCCATATGTTACTACGGGGAACACCATTGCTTTAACTATGTGGACCTTTGTTGTCAGTGTGATGTTTCTGCTCTTAACTATTTTATCGAGATTTGTCATTGCTCTTCTCCCAAGGATTAAACATCTTCTGATTTCCTGACTGCAGTCAGCATCTGCAGTAATCTTTTTTTCCTTTATTTTTCTTTTAGCCTCATCCATTTGCCCTCCAGGCAGGAAGGAACTGTTCTGAACTGGTCTTGCCTCTAATGCCAAGGAAAGCATTTTATGAAGGCAGAGAAAATTCCCCATGTAGTCATTGATTCCAAAAGCTGGGGAAACCCAGCGCGAACCACTATAGATAGTCCTCGCTCAATGACCACAATTGGGACCAGAATTTTGGTTGCTAAGCAAAGCAGTCATTAAGCAGATCCAACCTGATTTTACAACCTTTTTTGTGGTGGTCGTTAAGTGAATCACCACAGGCATTAATCAAACCACATGGTTGTTAAGTGAATCACGCACTTCCCCATTGATTTTGCTTGCCAGAAGCCAGCTGGGAAGGTCGAAAATGGCAATCACGTGGCCATGGGACGCTGCGATGGTCATACATGCAAACCACTTGCCAAGCTCCCAAATTTTGATCCTGTGACTGTGGGGATGCTGTGATGGTCATAAGTGTGAGGACTGGTCATAAGTTGTTTTTTTCAACACAGTCTTAAGTCTGAACTGTCACTAAACACATGGTTGTTAAGCGAGGACTACCTGTAACCCAGCCAGGATTCCCATCAGCATTCTGGAACACTACAGGCTATTAAAAGGGCAACTCTCAACTTTCCCTGGAGTGATGCTGCAGCATTTCTCTGTTACATTTTTGGGATGGCTTCCTCTGGTTCATCAAACGTGCATTTTTTTTCCTGGAATGTGCTGTGTCTGGCTACCACTGCAAAAGTGTACATTTCAAGTCTGCCCTGACGGGAAAAGCTTTTGCCCCAAGACACGATTTCACCCAGAGTTGCTGTTTTCCCAGGCTCAGGAACCCGCCATCACTAGTGAAAGGAACGAAGACACTCAGATTCCTGAATGGCAAGTGGGAAGCCAGTGGGAAGTGCAGTGAGTCAAAATGGAAGAGGAAAGAGAGAAAACATCCATGTTTCTCTGTGTGTTTGTTGCTAATCTGAGAGCTGGATCAATTCCCAGTTGCTGATCTGTTGGTCCACACAAATTTCCCATTGTGAAACCAAAGCTAAGATGGCAGAGCTTTTAGAGTTGATTTTTGAGATGAGAGAGAGAGAACCCTGTGTGTGCATAAGTGTCTTATTCAATGAATGGTCCCCTTTGTGCTTACATGTTCCATGTTCCCTGCAACAAACAGGCTTAGTCACCAGAGAGAGAAAACTTGGATTTTTCCAGAGAAGGATGCTGCCTGGTGTGTGTATGTGTGTGTGTAGGACAGTAACAGAGAAAGTCAAAAACAAGAGGGTGTTTTTTGAAGGAGTTGAAAACTAGTTGTTGCCAAGTTTTGTCTTTATCTCAGCCATAGCTGTGGGGCTTGACACACTTTCCAGGTCTTTGTGAAATTAAGGATGCTGCAGATCTGACACGCAGGCCTGGCTGAAACCCAGCCCACTCAGTCGGAGTGGGAAAAAGGAAATGAACTTCAGAAGCCTGGGTTGTATCACAGAATGTCTCATGGCACTTGTTCTATCTTTTCTGATTTGTCCTTTCATGAGCTGAGGAAAGCTCATTTTCTTTCTAACTGCCTTTCAAAGGAGAAGAGGATTTCCATGAATCCTGGCCTTCTTGCCTTTCTTTGGTGTCAAGAGGTGTGCGAAACATCCTGGCATTTATAGTATAATTCTCCCCCATGTTCTGCAGCCTCCCTGGCCTCCCAAGCTTTCATTCATCCTCCAAGGAGGATCTCAGGAGGGAAGGGCTCCCTCCCAGGGACTTTTCAGAATGGGGAGCAGGCAGGGAAGCCATGGGTGGACGGCAAGGGGCTGTGTTAAACTATTAACAGTCACTGCCAATCAAGGAAGCTAGATTTTTAGAATCTCATTAGCCAGATTTATGGAAAAGAGGAATCTTAGCCCCCATTTATCAGTAAGTATATTATGGTAAAGCTTCTTTGATCCCTCTGATCCTCCTTCTAATTGTCTTTTGATCCGGTTGAGATGTTGCTCTCTAGTTGCTTAAGAAGGAAGAAATTTACAGATGTCCTTGTCCTACAATATTTTGGGCAAACCACCATTTTCATTCCCAGGCTTCCAGGATTCCATTACTGGTGGAATAGGGAATCATCTCCAGCCTTCTTGGAGTAAGACAAAAAAAGAGAAGCCTTCTTCATAGGAGAATTCTGAGAAATTGCAAGGTGGACTTCAGGACTGTGTCTTTATGGTCATAATTAAGACATGACGTATGGTGACTCCTTGGGGCTTAGGAAAACCTAGCAAATTCTCCTGAATTGTAGACTCTTGAATAGTCAACGCTCTGTACCATTATTAACTTGACTTAGAACATGTCCCAAACACCATGAAATCAATTAAAACCAAACCATAACATTAAATATTCATACAAAGAACAAGTCATCATGGCAACCAGAACCCAACCACATTATATATGATAACTGAGCTTATAAATTTAAAGCTCCATGGAATAGTTTCGTTTCCCCCCGCTTTCCTGTGAAGCATCAGGAAGAGCACCATCCGGATCTCTAGGTGGACAGCCATTCCACAGAGATAGCCCACAGATATAAAACCTGTCTCCTGCTGCCCTCCGTTGAATCTCAGAGGTGGGACCCCTCAACAGCCTAATTCACGATGTGCAGATGAGCAGATCAGTTCTGCTTGATGCCAGCAGTCTGGCAGAGATCTACTGTAGGTTGCTAGCCATGCAGATGAGCTTCCCACATCTTCCCAGCCAAAGCACAATATATGTAATAACAGCTGCCTTGCCGTGCTTCTCACTAAGTGGCCTAGTGGAAAAGAGAGGAATGTTCACCATCAGCCCCAGCAACAAACACAACCCAGTAGAGGTTCCTGGATTGATGGTTTTCGTAGTGATAATATTGAGTTGTCATAAATTCCAAACCAAGGTTGCTCTAAATGAGTTCTCAGCTTCCCAAACCATTCGATGAAGGCACCCAAGGGTTCCCTCCGATATTAATTAGCAGATGGTACTTCCCCCCCACCCCTGGAGGGAAATTATGAGACCACCCTTCTCTTTGGAACCTGAAAGCCTGAAGTTATCATTTTCTTTTAATCCCCCATCTAGACGTGTGAATTATTTTTGTATTTCCATATTTCTCAAGTAGCACTTAATTTAATCTCAGGCCCATTTCCTTCAATAAGCCATTGTTGCCTCTTTTAAAAAGCTGCCCAGCTCCCGCCTTCTGACTCATACATCCATGAAATTGGTTTAATGAAGCATAAAAGTATGAAGTATTAACAACAGTGGAATTCGCGTGGTTGCTCTCCATTTGTTGGTGGTGGTGGGGCTGCTCTCTCATTTCTTGCCTAATTTATAAAATCAGCGCTCAGATGATTTTTATCAGAGCCAGAACATCAGTAGAATGGGCTGCTTTATACTAGATGAAGCAGTTTGTCAAACATTTGAAATGATATCTATTAGTCAAGAGAGATGGGGTTGGGGGGGGGGGAGAATGAGGTGCACAAAGAGGCCACTCAAAAGATTCTAGTGCGCTACGAGCTGAAAACTCAACTCTTAATTTTTGGCTTTAATTATATTAGTTTAGTTGGTTGATACTGGTCACCCACCTAACTTCGCAAATGAAATTAGATAATCCAAGGAAGCATTGCCTTCCCAAGGACAATTAATTAAATGCATCAGATGGTTTAATGAAGGGGGTGTATTGTTTTACATACATACATACATACATACAAGCTTTCAACTCTCTTATATCTCCCAGCCAGCTTTGTTTAACCATGGTTTGCTGAATAAGCCATTATGTCTTTGTCCAGTGCATGGAAACTCCGGCTAGCCAACTGCATTAGAGATTCTACTCTCCATGTTCTTGGCACCATGTTGTACGTTCAGCCAATATGTAATTTTAAACCTAGCGCAGAATCCTACCAGTATGGTGTGTAAACTGTCTTGTACAACTGAGCACCATAAAGGGATGCTAGTCAGTTGTGGCTTGTTCAGAAAATTATGATTAAGCAAACTGTGACTTAGTGTGGTGTGACACCCCCCCTTCATTAATTTGTCTTGGGCATAAGTAAATTTGCCTACAGATTATCATCAGAACAGAAGTATTACTAAAACTGTTCTGGGTGCTTAGACTGGGTGGAATTTAAATGCCAATTGTTGGCATCTGGTGGCTGAATAGAGAAATGCATAGCAATACAGACTAATGAAGCAGAGAATTAGTTTACAAATCACTGAAGCAAGCTGTGGGTGGGGGAGCAGGTTGGTTGCCTTTTCTTGAAGGAAAGAGCTAACAAATGAAAAAACGAAGGTTTCAATTGTCAGTGAAGTCTGAGTTTCAGATGAGGTTGATCCTGTCCTGGCTTTTTAAGGTTGTTTGGCAAGAAAGGGAGAACAATGATTAGAAGGAAGTCCCGGCAATGTGAGAAGGTGCTGAATCAATTAATCGAACCAAACAACATCTTTAGTGATGGGTTCTGACACTGCAGCAGTGGAGACATGGTTTGGAATCATTCTCTTGTCCAAATTGTGGCAAAGGAGATAAAATCTGGAAGGGGGGGCTTCCCCTGCATCCTTTCACTCAAGGGAATGCTTCTTCCAAGACAGCACCTCCATCATCCACCAAAAAAAAAAAAAAAGGCCATGTTTTGAATTTCTACAGAACATTTGCTTGCTGTACGTTGAGTTCAGTCAATTCATCTAGCAGTGTTCAAAGTCCAAGTAGAGTTCTTCAGAAATAGCATTAAATAAATGGGATGGACTGCAGCCTAAAGATCCAGAAAGTATTTAAGGAGCAGTTGCACTCTTGGAAAGCCTTACTCAAAGAAAGTTCTGTAGAGTTCAGCAGGACCTCCTGTCAGATGAATGGTTTCCTTCTGAGTTGGCATCTATCCATCCATCCATCCATCCATTAAATTTCTCTGCTGCCCATCTCATACACGACGACTCTGGGATAGCATTGCATTGATGAAACCCCTCACCGGCCATGCTAGATCGTCTGCTCCCTTAAACACAGTGAAAGGACGCATGCGTAGGACAGCATTGTACATATGGCGAGAGCTATCCATTGCCTTCTGCATCAGGTAACAAGTGAACTTTGTTTTGTACATGGGCCAAGCCAGCCCCAAAGTTACTGACAGATTAAGTGCTCTCAGATGGAATCAAGCCACCCATCACACGCCAAGCAACCCACCAGGCGTGCAGCTTCTCCAAACAGGGTGGAAGAGGAACTTGGCCAACGTATTGGCGGACGAGGTGCTGAGTGAGGTGTGCAACATATAAATGATCAAAGTGACTGAAGTCTGTGAAGTCTGGCTGGGCTGATATTGTAAATTAATACCTTATAACCAAAGGGATGAACTTCTTGTACAGCAGAATCCTTTATGCGGCTCTTTGACATTCTGGGGCTGCTGTCATCAAAATAGGGCCATTTGCAAGATGGGAGCAGTGGCCAAATGTTGGGGAAGTTTGGGGGCAAGTGGGAAGAGAGGTGGAGGTTTTTTAAATGTGCGGCTTCTGCATTTCTCTGATCATCAGTAGGCCCGTTTAAAATGAATATTGCTGCCCCGCCATCCAGAACGCTTGGACAGTGACAGCAGGGGCTTGCTCTGATGGGTGGACTGCTTCTGACATTTCCGAAGTTTTTTTTTTAAAAGAACATTACAAGCAGTCATTTCAAGAGCTGTCCAATTAAATGTGCCCAAGGGAAATTGGTTGCTGTGACTTCAGAGCACTGGGGAAAAGTCCGTGGTAAAGAGGTTTGAAATTATCACAAAACAAAAGTAACAAACCAGCAAATCAAGAGCCTGAAAATCAAGCCTGCTCTCCTCAGTATGACTCGATCCAACCTTACAGTCTAGAACAGGGTTTCCCCACCAGGTTTCCATGGCATCCTCGGGTTCCGTGAGAGGTCCCTAGGGGTTCCCTGGGAGATCATGATTTATTTAAAAAAAAAAATTCAAATTCAGGCAACTTCACATGAAAGAGGCAAGTGTCAGTCTTTATTTTCAGTTTAAGAACACAATTAATGCATCGATACAGGCCTATCCCTGAAACGAATATAATAATTTTGTGACCCCTGGCCTCTATTTGAGCCCGAATGTGCAGGGGTTTCCCGAGGCCTGAAAAGTATTTCAAGGGTTCCTCCAGGGTCAAAAGGTTGAGAAAGGCTGGTCTAGATCTCTCTGAGCTGACCCAAAAAGTCTGACATTAAAAAGAAACTTCCTTCGTAGCCTGAGCTGAACACATTTTGGTCCCCTTAGGAAATCCTCAGGCTGAAATAAGGGGGACTTGAAAAAGCTAGGGACTGTTTGCATCAAGTCCATTATTTTTAAATGTCTTTAATTTGGCTCTCCCTTATCATGCTCACAAATGCTCCTTCCACTGGACAATTAACAATTATAGGATTTTCCCCTGCCCCCCCCCCGCCCAAAAAAGTATTTTTAAAACCCATCAACCCGCCTACCTGGAAAATAGCCTTCTCTTCTAAATTAATTTAGCTGTTTCTGTAACAAGTTCAGTGGGTTACTTTGCTGGCAGAGGTGGGGAGCCCTGGGGAAAGCCTACCTGGCAGATTTTCTTCTGGGAGAAATTTGAAAAAAAAGGAAAAGCAGGAACTTTGGTTTCTTTTTGCCCTCTCTTTCCCCCGGGTCTGAAAGCCATTCCGCGTGTTTCCTGATTGCTCCTCCAGCCTATAAGCAAATTGTCCCCCAGGGAGCAGGAGTAAATCAGTTATGATCTTTTGTCTCTTGGAGGGAGATTAGAGAAGTCCCACTGGGGAGAAGCAGCAGTAGGTTCCCTTAGCCCTGCGTGACTGATTTCACCTTTAATCCGGCAGTTGATTGAATATTGCTAAGCAGAGTGGGATGCTTTGGAAGGCTGGAGCTGAGAAAGGATGTGGCCAGGAGGAGTATGTTATTTGCACAAGTGGAGGAAGGAAGGGAGGAAGGGAGGGAGGAAGGGGAGAAAGGGAAAGGAGGGAGGGAGGGAGGGAAATAAAGAAAGAAAATGAATGAAAGAAAGAAAGAAGGTAGGAATGAGAGAAAGAAGGAAAGAAGGAAGGGAAGGAAGGAAGAAAAAAACAGAAGGAAGGAAGGAAGGAAGGAAGGAAGGAAGGAAGGAAGGAAGGAAGGAAGGAAGGAAGGAAGGAAGGAAGGATATTTCCTACACCTTGTGGTAGTGTGTGCCTTAAGCCCAATGCACTGTGGGAAGAAATGCTTTCTTTTTCTGCCCTGAATCGAGGACTAATCAAATCTATATTTCCACCTCTCACCTGTTTTATGTGAAGCACCAACACCAGCAGCAGCTGAAGGATGAAAAACAGCCACTGCAGCTCTGGGATATTCTTGTGGTTGTACTCTAGTAGGAAAGTAGGAAAAGTGAGCCCTTGATTAGCTTGCTCTCTTTAGCATAACCTGGTAATTGCTGGGGTCTGTATGAATCATCTGATACTTCTCCAGTAATGGTAGAACCTTAGCCAGTGGGGTTTACCCATTCTCCCAGCCAACTCTTCCCTATTTCCTTTTCCCGTTCTTTTCCAAAAAAATCTAACAAGCCACCATCCAATTTTCAAAGAGCCATATCATTTTTCCCCTGCATAAGGATCTAGAAGTTTGTCAGCTGAAATGTCCCTCTCCAGTTTCAGAAACCAACAGAGGCTGCACCCCTTTCTACAACTGTAGAAAGAAGACTGCAGTCAAATGGCCCAGCCAGGGTGCTTAGAAGCTGCAGGAAGGAATTAACTCCCAAGACATCTATCATTTACAAATGTCCACTGGAGAAGCAAGAATTGGAACCAGGTTCAGAAGAGAGGAGTTAGACAATGAGAAAGATTGCTATTCAGAACAACTGGCAGTAAATCCAGCCACTCTATAACGCTTCAAGCTTCAAGCAAAGTTCAGAAATCACAAAGCTTCTACAAGCCTTGGACCAGAGCACGCCCAAAAGGCTGTAAATTTTGACAGACAGTAGAAGTGATTATACGGACCTGCTGACAAAGGTCCGTATAATCAGAGCTATGGTTTCCCCGGTAGTGATGTATGGCTGTGAGAGTTGGACCATAAGGAAGGCTGAGCGCCGAAGAACGGATGCTTTCGAACTGTGGTGCTGGAGAAGACTCTTGAGAGTCCCTTGGACTGCAAGGAGGTCAAATCAGTCAATCCTACAGGAAATCAACCCTGACTGCTCATTGGAAGGACAGACACTGAAGCTGAAGCTCGAATACTTTGGCCACCTAATGCAAAGAGAGGACGCACTGGAGAAGACCCTGATGCTGGGAAAGACTGAAGGCAAAAGGAGAAGGGGACAGCAGAGGAGGAGATGGTGAGAGAGCATCACTGATGCAACGGACATGAATTTGATTAAACTCCAGGAGACAGTGGAGGACAGGAAGGCCTGGCATGCTATGCCCATGGGGTCACGAAGAGTCAAACATGACTTAACGACTGAACAACAACAACAAGAAAAGAAGAGATGAAAGATCTAAGGAATCATCGTCTTAGTTCTCTATAATGAAACTGAACTGAACTGACAATTTTTTCCCCTATAGTGCAGTCCTGAAATGACATTCAAAAGCCAAGGGTGGCATTAGTCCCCCCCAACGTCATGTACCCCTGTTTTTAGCAGTTGTGCTGGTCTTGATTGGCTGAAAACAGATATTATATAGCACTTATTCTTTGTCTGATGTGGAATTGGACTGTTCTTTAAAAGAGCAGGACTGCAAAACTCAGCTCCCTGACCAGCTAAACCAGTGTTTCTCAGCCTTGGCAATGTTAAGAAGTGTGATCTTCAACTCCCAGAATTCCCCAGCCAGCAGAATTCTGGGAGTTGAAGTCCACACTCCTTAACGTTGCCAAGTTGAGAAACACTGAGTTAAACATTGTAGGAGGAGAGCTGAGTTAGTATATAGTAGTAAAAAATCAGAAGGGCGTTTGATGGGACCTTTTCTAACTAACACATTTTCTTCAAAGGGAGAAGCTTTTGTGATCTGCAGCTAACTTAATCAGATGCAGCAGATACCTCTAAAGTAAGCTGCAGATCATGAAAATGTCTGCCTTTGAATGAAACGTATTCAGGAAGGTGCTGCCAGACTCCTGATTTTTTGACAAGCTAAACTTTCCTTTGAAAAACATTTCTGACACAGCTGTGATGCCGAGTTTGCAGACAGTACTGAAATTCCAACTTTGAGACGGAGAAGAATCCGGACCTTATTTGTGCTCCATCTTGGAAGGAGATAACAGCAAGTGGATCTCTTCTTGACCTCGTTGGCTGTACAGCTGCCAAACCAGGATTTGAGAATTAGATTGTAGGAGCTATCCTGCCCTAGCTTCACTTATAGATCGGAAGGTCGGTTAAGCAACGTCCATAAAATAAAACATAGACACGTTCCTCAGGATGGGACAATCTGTGGTTCACCCCAACTACTTTGAACTCTGACCCCACCCATTCATTATCCAGGCCAATCCAATTTGGTCACCCCAACAAATTACCTTTGTGGGGTGCTGGAATTAAAATGGAACCAAACCCAGATCTTGTCCTGGTGGAGAAGACGGTAACCAAGTGTCCTACTTGCATCCCTGTTTCTGGATTTACTTTTACTTTTACTGGATTTACTGTACTTCACGTCTGTGCAAAACCTCACTTTTTCCCTTCGTTTGTCTTTAAAGCAGATCAGAGCAGCCTTTTAAATTGGGAACCGTCTTCTGACAGCCCTGTGAATCGATAGCGCTTTCAAGCTGGAATGTAGAAATGTCTGTTCCTGCCGTTTCAGAACAGGTCTGTTTAGGCACAGTACAAATGGACCTAAAGCAGCTCTGACTAATTTTCAAGCAATTTTTTCAGCTGGAGACCCCTGGAATTGGACCAGGAGCCCTCTGCCACTAAAATAGAAGCTCTACTCCAACTGAAGAGGGTCCTTGACTAGCCAAGGCTGAAGACCTCCACTCATAATCACAACTTTGGAGCGGAGTTGTAACTTGGTTGACAGTAGACTGTTGGGCATAGCTGTGCAAGCTTTCTGGGGGTGGGGAGCAAAGTGGAAAAGCATTTTCATGTTGGAACAGATGTCTGCAGGCTGAAGGCTTCTCAGGGGCTGCAGCAAGATGGGTTGCTGGTGAAAGTTCTAGGAATGAGATACCGGGACGGATGAATGGATTGAAGTTCTGGACTGGTTTTGACCCTGAAGGGATGGGCAGGTCCTCTGGGCCTCACCAGTGCTTTATGTGAAGTTTTGCAGAAAGCCCCAGCAACAAAACAGAGTGCGTTTTGTGTTTGCTAAACAAAGCATGAAAGAAGAGTGACAAAAGGAGGAGGAACAGAGATGGTGGGGCACAAAAGCTAGGGGAGGAACCCTCCCCCCATGGAAATGCAGTTCAGTGGTCCTGAATTGATATGCTCATTCTTTAAACTCTTCCCCCTCCCCAGGTTGAGAGATCACAGGGGCTGAAAGTCCATCAAAGACCACTACTCTGCATTGATCCAGTCCAGAGCAGAAGGTTGGCAGGGGTCTGCTCGGCCCAGATGAAGCTACCTCCTAAAGCTAAGAGGATTTGCTTTTTTGGAAATTGGGGAGGGGGAGCCCCCCCTGCTCTCCCAAACTTCATCAGTGTGCAGTCACCAAGGAATCGCACCAACTTAAATCATGGGAACCTACGAAGAGCGTATTTATTTTAAAGAGGGGAGGGGGAGAGAAGAACCCAGGTAGAACTTAACAATAGTGAGCTACTATTATCTAGGCAAACTCTTTCTTATTCCGTGTGTTGTCTCTGAAAGTCAACGTAATTTTTTTTTAGAGTGTCGGGAGTGTCAAGTGGGACAGCCATGCCAATTTTTTTTTGGTCAGCTTTGACCCAAAAGATTTGCCTGGTCTGATTTATTTATTTATTTGTTTGCTTTGGCTATTTAGTTATTTGGGAAATAATTGCTAGCTAAGTTCACACAACGCACTGAAGTGGGTTGCCGAATTAATCCATTATAATGCAATGCTTTGGACCTGACCCAACCCAAGCTGATTTACAGTAGATATCCTGGACTGCACGGGGAGTGCTGAAACTGTAAATGATTGCATTTGGATTAATTGTACTCTGCTTGCGTTCCTTCACGCACTAATTGGCCAGTTGGGGGAGGATGATAATTTACGTACCATAGCCATATAATCAAGGGCAATATTTGCCCTGATTCTGCTTTCTGCGAAGTCACCAACTTTTCATGCAATGTTGGCTTGGCCTTATTTAAGGACAGCTCCTTAAAGCCGGAAGATGTGTCCAGCAATCCTATTGAATCCTATTCTGCACCACTTGAGCCAGGCACTAACACAATGCCTGATCCACAGTCACTCCCCCAAACTCTGTGCGACATCCAGTTCTAGAATTAACAAACCACATGAATGGTATCACCAGTGGGCTGAGTTTCAGGAGTTGGAGCAGTGCAAACCATTGGCTCACAAGAAAGAGTCCCTTGGGAATAAAGGTCTACTTGAGAGTAGTTCAGCATGCTTGAATGATCTTGGCACTAGATGTAGGTTAATAAACACCAGCTGATGTTAGGTCAGATAGCTGCAGCTTCTGGTAAAACAAAATGAGGCAAGGCAAGGCAAGGCAAGGCAAGGCAAGGCAAGGCAAGGCAAGGCAAGGCAAGGCAAGGCAAGGCAAAAACCTCTGTTCTTGAGAGTAGTTTGCTGGTTTTGAGCCTGGGTAATGTACCAATTCTGGACACCTTGTACCCTGAGTTTTGTTATCTTGTCTTTAGCCTTGACTAGGATTGGAATAGTTTGGCTTTTGATTTCTGGGCTGACCTATCCCTTACTTTACTGTGTCCTTCTCTGGCTGTGATTTTTTTTTTTTTGGAACTTGACTTTGGACTATATTGTTATGTTGTTGCCACTCCAGATCCCTAACCTTGATCCAGGACTAAATGGAAGAGAATATGGAAGCACCATGATTCACTGAGGTGGGCCTGAATAAGGTTTATTATGTTCCTTGCAATGCGTATGCAAACAATGCGGGGATCTCAATTCTGTAGGTCCTTCATTTTTGAAAGTGCATTACTGGTCTCAGCCGGGCCAGCAACGAGCGTCCCTGTCTTTCTCTCCCTTGCTTTCTGTCTCTTGCTTTCTGATCCTTTGATTCATTAGGAGTTTCTTACAAAGGGAAAGGGGTGGGTGGGAAATAGCGCTCATCAGATCTGCCAGTTTTTATGGCATCTGATTAGGCCCCTATTTTCCCAGCTGGCTCTTTTGCTTTAAACTGTTGACTATGGATGAATGGGGGTGAACTTTGGACTGGTAAATTGGAGCATTATGGTTATTTAGTATAATTTACAGAGGTTGGGGGAGAAAAAAAAACCCTAGGGGAGCCGTGATCACCTACTTCGCCGTGCTAACGATATCCCTATTTATCGGAACAGGTGGGAGTTTGGCACATTATTCTTTTTCCGCCTAGAAATGCAGAATGCAGGCCAATTAGATTCCACAGGAGAGTAATGTTTACTCACATGGCAGTAATGAGTTCAGAGTTAAGATTTAATAGCCTTTACATAAGCATTTATTACCACTGACCATTGGCGCTCGCCTTGCATTAAAACTTCCTATCGTTCCCCATCCTGCTCTCTCCCAGGGGATTTTTTTTTTTTTGTCTGTGTGTTTCCACCTTCTCCTCTCTTGCTTTGTTGCAATTTAATCAAACCAAGTAAATAACAGATCTTCATCCAGGTGTTCATTTTAAAGCATCGGCTGGCCAGGAAACCATGGGGGGCAGCATGGCAGCTTTCTGTTCAATGGCATCTCCAGAAAGGTCTCCCAACAACACAGTATTCTACATCATGACAGGGAGGAGGGTAACGGATGAAAAGGGGTTATTAATATAAAGAGTGTCAAACTCCACGTTCTTGTGAAAGTCCGGTGATTTAGGATTGTTGTGGGCCTTCTTTGGAGCACTTCCTTTGGAAGTGGGAAGGTGAAATGTTGGAAGCAAGGTTCCCCCAGGGTGGGGCGAGTGGTCACCTTTGAAACGTCACACCTGGTTTCAGCAGCAGATTTCAGAAGAGAGGGGTGGTAATCTTTTGCAAAAGTGGGCAGTCCCCAGCCCTCTGGAAAAAATTGGTTCAGTTCTCCATTGAGAGCTATTTCTTCCTTCCTTTAGTTTTAGAGAGAGAGAATTAGGGGGAGGAGTCTAAAAGAGACAAATGGAGGTGTCGGAGACCAAATGGATGCCCCACCCACTGACCACAATGTGGTCTCCAACAGATTATGCCAGATAAGAATGTGGCTACCCATGGAGAAAAGGGAGGACATCTATTATAAGTTTGCGTTTCTCAGTGCCAGGAATTGAAGTCCAGACAATTTTTAATCCCTAATAATTTATTTGGATTACAGGGGGCAGCAGGCCAATGTGAAACTGCATTCTCAGCTTATGGGATTCGTTGTGTGTTGTGTATTGATTAGTTGCTATTGCTCATTTGTCATTGGGTTTTTTCCCACAAATTTTGCCTGCAGCATCACCCACAGCCACATTATTGTTCATCTCTCATGTACCAGGTTATGCCATCATGCCATATGTGGAGACTCAGATTTGATGCATGAGAGAGAGAGGGCTACCTCATTTCTCTTTCCCCTGAAAAATTTCAGGTAATCTGGTAGTCTAATCCCAATAGCAGTGACAATATTGGACCAGAACTGGGAAAACCCAGGTTCAAAACCACCTTCAGCCATGAAAGCTCCTTGCGTGGTGTTGGGCCAGCCCTCCTCTGAAAAATGGTGTAGCAGAACCAGAAGGTCCCACTAACACCACTAACTAGAAATAATCAGATAGTATTACAATATTTCCTGGAGATGGGGCAATTGAAGACACCTCTCTCTCTCTCTCAGCCCAACCTACTTTACTGCATTATTGTTGCGGGGAAAAATGGGAGATGAGAATGCTATATATGCTACCTTGAAGTCCTGAAGGACAGATGGGAAACATATTAAATCAATCAATCAATTAATCAATCAATCTCATTAACTCAAATGTTTGGGCAAAACCCATCATTCATGGAAGAGGAATACCGAAAGTTGGAAAACTATCTGAAATGATAACTTTGGTGCAGTCAATGGCCATCAGACTAGGTGTCCACCACAAGCCATGAGGGTGTGAATCATGTAATGGGTGTGAGAATGTCATGATGCATGTGAGATCATCTGCCCCCTTGTCACTGTCCTTTTGAAGATACGCATGGTCACCGACCTACTTCCAAGATCTCTATGCTGAGAAATGCAAGGGAAAGCTCAGCAATTTATTGTTGGCTTATTGCTTTCTATTTCATTCCATCAATGTAAAGGTTGCTTGGCTCAGAAAAGAGGGATGTATTCATGTATACTGCTAAGCCAAGGTTTATTTAAACATGGAGGGTTGAATAAACTCTGGTCAGCCAGCTTCACACATTGCAACTACACTGCCTAAGTTCATGCAGTGAACTAAATGTAAGACAAGCAAACTATATTTTGGGGTTAGTGAGATGAATGAGCCCATCAAACATTCTCCAAAGCCACAGTTTCTTGACTGATTAGGGCAGACTTACAGATGCCCACTTTCCTCTTCCCTAATTTTTTTTCCTTTGTTTTGCAGATCCAATTGTGCCCATATTCACTTACTCCCCAGTTCTGCTGCAGTGGCTCCCCATGCTGGCTAGGGAATTCTGGGAGTTGAAGTCCACCTATCTTAAAATTGCCAAAGCTGAGAAACCCTGCCCTAGAGTTTCATTGTGGCAGAAGAGAGTGGTGAACCGAGGCAGGGCCGATCCAGGATCTGATACTCCCTCTTGATCGTGGAGATCCCTGCATGGAATCAACACAGGACACCTGTGGCAATTCTAAGCCAGTCACTATCTCCCAGTCCAGCTGATTTCAACAGGTTGTTTTAAGCTTGCAGAAGTAAAGAAATAACGATAAAATATCGCAGTAATTTTGCCAAGGCCTTTTCCAGGGTGGGGTGAGAACCTGGCCTTTCTGCGGACAGCCTTCAGACTTTCTCAGGGGCCGTTTTCTCTCTCTCCCATCTTTTGAATGCAGGTGCTGGAGGAAAAACCACCTTGTTTTCCATATGGAAATGCTTCTGTATACAGAGACGACCGATCACTCAGGCGTTCCCAGATCATCACAAAAGCCACGTTCTCCTCCAGCACCAGCTGAAACGCAGAAGTCCCTGCAATCAACTCCATTGAATTTCATTACTTGGGCATTGTCACCGTCCTACGGGGTAGAATAAGTAATACACGGGGAAAAGTTTCAGACCTCTTAAATCCTCTTTCGGTTCAGCTGCCTGAGAAAAGCAATCAATTTGCCAGCACCGGGCAGGTTTGCAAGAAATAACCCTTGACCCACTGCTCATTAGGAGCATGACACAGTGTTGATACTTGTTGGCTGATTGTTTTGGGGGAGAGAAAGAAGTGGACCCCCTTTTCAATTGCACAGAAACAAATCCTTCAGGGTAAAGGGGCTGGCAAGATGTCCAAATGTAGTCATCAACAAAGGAGGAAAGCAGATTTATTTTTTTTTAAAAAAATCAAGCTGACGTTGTGACCAGGACTGCAACTGGGGCGGGGGGGGGGGGAGGCAAGCAGGGCATGTGCCCCAGATGCTGTGCTGGGGGTGTGTGTGCCAAAATGAGTGCCAAAATGGGTGTGTAATCCATGTTTGCCCCGGTGAGACAGACACTAGTTGCAGGCCTGGTTGTGACTTAGCTGATGACAAGGCTCGCATATGACTCTCAGCCTAGGCTTGTTTATCGTGGCTTGCTTAATATTTCATCTCATCTCAGTCTTGCTCAAATCCTTGGTTACATCTATTATAGGGCCCACTGAGGCTGACTTCTCATGTCATACAAAGCCAAAGTTTAACCCTGATTGCTGAATCAATCGCAATGGCCACATTCCTGTACCATGCTTACCAATACCAGACCAGCTAAAGGATAGGAAGGCGGGGCTAAGCATGTCAGAAGAACCAGGACAAAGCAGAGTTACCAACGCCCCTTTCTTACAAGAATGCTCCTTTTTTTCCAGCGGAGCAGGAGATGATCTTAACCCTTAGTACTTAATACTTAATGCAGAGCCCCTGGTCTAGTATCCTATTTTCAGCAGCAGGACCTAACTAGAAAGTAGACTTCTCTGCAATTGTCTTTTCGAGGTAGATTGCCTCTAGACACAGAAGCTTCACTTGGCCATCAAGGAAGCACTGAAGTCAGAAATCTGCTTTGCTTTTATCACTGGGTATGGCCTGAAACGCAATTTCCCTCCTTTGGGGGGAAATGCAAGAATTCCTTCTTTGTGGGGAGATGGGTGGTGATAAAAATTTGATAATAAAGAAATAAACAAACAAACAAATACATTTTTCCTAAAGAGGGACATTTGCCCATTTAGCTGCAGATCATCTTAGATCATCCCTTAAGGAAGTATTAGCACTTGGCCCTTAATGCTAAAATTTGACCCTGGAAGAAATTCCTCAGGTGCTCAGAACCAGTCCTTGAGGTCTAGAAGCCTGACTGAGGGCTTTTCCATGGGGTTTATTCTTGGAGAATATACTGCAGCTGGAGTTTGAGGTTCTACTGATTTGCTAGTTTGGCTTCCATGCATTGGTCTAACCAAACTATCCCCAGACTTGGAACTCCAGAGATGTTGAGTTACCGCACCTGGGGGCATGTCATCTGAGGATTATGGGAATTATAGTTCAGCACATTACCAGTGAAAATCTGTGCTTCTCCTGGTGGTCAATTCCATAGGCCTGCCCCCTGCCTTTTTTCTATTGAAATTTAAGAACCACGTAACTTGAATTTTTTAAAAAAAATATCAAACAGCTTCATGGGCAGAAGAGTATATATGGCCCCATATGCTTCTAGTTATTTTATTGTATTCAAGAATTATAAAGGGGAATTCAGTATGTGTGTATGTAGGTGCAAAAACCCCCACTTAGTTCTTCAGGAGAACAACAACTCCAACAGGTGACAGATCAAAAAGTCTAGTGAAAATGCATCAAAGCAACTTCTGCAAGGACAAGCAATGACCAATCTATTTGCAATCTTAAACTATCAGAACAGACACCCACAGTTATTTTCACTGGTGGTACATCATGCTTTGTGTTGTCCACATTTGTTTAGAATGTTCCAATGTTCCTTCAGATGATCCCTGTCAATTGGACTTGTAAGTACATTTTGCACATATGTAGAGTTGTTAGGGAGCACTCCCTTCCATAAGACTACAGAACTAATGCCTGCTTGAAGAAAAAAAAAAAAGGCTTGTCTGCAACTTTGGAGAGTTTTTGCCAGTCAAATGCTGACGGAGGTGGGCTACATAAACAAAGGCTGCTTCCGATGTTCTCAGTCTGGGTACCATTTTTTTCAAATGAGTAATAAGTTTATTGCTCGAACATTGCTTCCATATGAGTTAGACTGTACATCTGCTCATCCCTTGCTGGAGACATTGAGAATTGTACTCGCTGATTGTCGTAAATGGTAGTTTGTAATTCCTGCCAAATGGCAGCAAACTTCTTGTTCAATTAAAAAAAAAACAGTGTGGGGGGGGAGGTTGCAAAGAAGGGGTTGAATCTGGAAAAGCTATCAAAGGTTCCGTTTGTGCTGCAGAAATCCACCGTTCGTGCTGCAGAAATCCACCGATTGGGAAGTGAACCACCACAATTGGATAGAAATCCTTCCTTCCAGCAGAAAGAAAGGGTTGAGTGAACCGCAGGACCAATTACATGGTCATTGAATGGTGAAAAGGCCAGCCCAGAGGAATTTTGCAGGCCTCCGCTGATTCAACAAATACAACACAGCAGAGGCAAAGCCTGTGACAGGTCTCCCAGCTCTACAATCACAGTTACAGAGGCAGAAATGCTTGAAGTTGAACAAACAAATCCAAGCCGTTGAGTCAGTTGGCCCAGGCAAAGCGTCCTTCCCTCTCCTACTGAAACACTGTGCTGTGTTCCAAGGTGGATTCGGAACCCCAAATTTGCGGAGCAACCCACTCTGCCTCCTTCTAGACATCATAGGAGAGAGTCCTGTTCTTCTATGGTTTTGAAAATCAGAAGGAGACTGATAGCACCTTCTCAGACTAACACATTTTATTAAAAGGCATAAGCGTTTTGAAAATCAAATTTTTGCCTGCTTCAATCCTTTCCTCTCCATTTCCAATATTTGGCAACATCAGTAAGCTTCTGACATTTCTTCTGCTTCTCGTGAGGACTGGGAACTTGTCTTTGAGGGTTTTGGGGTAGTGGTGATAGAATACACATCTTCAATCTTTGGCAGCCTCTGGAAAAGTTTAAATATTTATAATGTATTGGGGAAAGGTATTTATTTATCAATCATATTTTTCTACCACCCATCTCATGCAACGACAACTCTCGGCAGTTTATAAAAGAATAAAAGATTCATTATAAAATATAAATATGTGTAAATATAAAAATATACTATGTAAAATATAAAATATAAAATCCAAGATGGTCTAATGAGATTTTCTGGGGCCATATCAGGGTACCAGCCACCTCCACGATCTACTGTCTTCCCTCCTGCCCCAAGTGAGGTGGCAAAGCCAGATCTTAACTCCTTTTCTGAAGGCTGGGAGAGTGGGGGCCTGCCTCACCTCTGGGAGTAAGTTATTCCAAAGGGCAGGGGCCACGGCAGAGAAGGCCCTCCTCCTGGACCCTGCCAATTGACAATGTCTCATGGACAGGGTCTGTAACATGTCCTCTCTGCCTGACTGGGGGGGACGGGTCAATGTAACGGGGGTGAGGCTTGGATATTTCTATTTCATCCTGCAAAAATTAGAAATGCATTGTAAGGGGGGAAAAAATTAAGCTGAAACTGCAAGGAAGAAATAAACAATATATTGGTAGGCCTACTCTTATTATGGGATAATACACCATCCTTTTCTGCTACTGCTGTTTGCAGAGAAAGGGAGTTACCTTCAAATATATTTTGAATGCACCAGGTTGGAGAACATTGAATAACTCAGCTGTGCCTTACTAATATTAATAGCAGCAGATCTCCAAGGGTTTAGGGAAAGGTTTCTCCAGGGAAAATGAAGAAATGAAGCTGTAAAAAAATAGCTGTTCTCACCACTGTGCCTTCTAAGTTTGTGTGGTTCATTGGCCCCCAAAGGGCACACTTTACACACAATAATATTATCAGCAAAAAAAAAGATGGAACTCCTTGGGTTGCAGACATAGAAGACTGGTTAAAATCAAAGCCAGAAAGTTGCAGCAGAAATCTGTGCCAAAAGTTATGCTCAGCAAATGAATGAATGAATGAATGAATGAATGAATGCAGAAGGTGTCCCATGTCCATTTTGAAGGGCTGAGCTGGGGGAGAGAGGGCTACTAAATTTATTTATTTTATTTATATATTGATTTGTACAGCCGCCCACCTCACCAATGTGACTCTGGGCAGCTAACAGCAATTAAAATGCAATATAAGTAAATAATAATAATTAAAAAAAAACACTGTTCCCAGCTCCCGAAAGCACCATTCACCAATAGTGTAGGCTCAATTACCTTTCTGGACCCCATGCCTGTGAAAACAGCCAGGTCTTCAAGGCTCTTTGAAAGGTGAGCAGACCCCTAAATCTGGAGGAGAGCCATAATATTGGCAGATCATAGAAGAAAATGAATTGTAAACAGTTGGCAGGGAGTGGGGACGGGTATTGTAAGGATGGAGCTTAGCAGTGACATTGTACAAGTTCATTCCAACCAGTTTTCATTCATATTGAGGAAATAAAATGCAATTTTGACAATCTCTCCAGGAAGAGAGAACTCTGATGAAGTTTTGTTGAGTGGAGTGCAATGTTAATTTAGTTTTAGAGACCAAGGGGATTGCATGAACATCCTATTCTTTGCTCCAGCAATGACTTCACTTACATTCAAATCCCCAAGGAAGATAACTGGAAGGATTTTTTTTCCCCCAGTAGCAATGATACAGCCACAAATATCCATTTCTTCTCCTCTTGGAGAAATTCAGAGAAATCCCCAAACCAATTTCTCTGTTTATAAATCCAGTGAAGAATTTCCAAAGAACACTTCATATCTATATCCACTAACAGAATAGTTAATTGTTGTACCTCTTCCTGGCATGAAAATCTAGAATCTGTCTGGCTTGAGAGGGTAGGAAATCTCATAAATGAATGAATCCTGGATGGACTAATGCTACATTTTCACACCTGTCCAGCAACTTGGATAATTGACAGGCTGCAGAAAACAGCTGGCCATCTCTATCCTGAAAGGGACCTGTTAGGTTCCCAAGCAATGTCCTTCCTGCTTAGCAGAGAGAATAATGCACAGCTGGAGACCCCAGACTGTGAGCAGCAATTTCTAAAAGGGATGGTCCCATACTGGTATAAATGGGAACATCCAGGTGGCTCCACGCAATCATCAAAAAGATACTGTTCAGCTTCCCCCAGGGCTTTGAAAGAGCATATGCTAAGCAGCTTAGGAAACAAAGGAAGATGCTCAGTGCCTTAGAGAAGCCTCCAACACCACACTGACATGGCACTCGCACTCTTCCAGCAGCAGAATTTATTCTCACCTTGAAGAACATCAGGAATAATGCAGTGGATCAGGCACTAAACTTGTCTGCTTTTAGACTGGCACCTAGAGGCTGTAACCAAAGAGGAGGTTGAACCACAGTATAACTTGCCACGTTTTAGTCCAGCCTATGGTGTGAATCTAGTAGGGACTGTCAATTTATGGTTCAGCGTGTTGTGTGAACCCAGGTGACTGGACAAATTGGGAAACTCATACCTCAGTTAAGCCATAGTTACGTTTATCAAGCCAAAACATTCATCAGTAGCCATTCTGTTCAAAGCAGGAAGCTGAGAGGAAGTGGTTCCAGGGCTCTGTTGGAAGGGCCTCCATCAAGTGGCGGGGGGATTCACCATCCCTTTAAGCAAGGAACCTTTGATTTGGGCTTAGAATGTTGGGTAGATCCAACCAATGATAATTTATTCAAGGATTCATAAAGAAACCATGGCTTAGGATAATGAATGAACCCTGTCAAGGGTCTTTGTCTTCTTCCATTAGCCTCTCAAGGATTTGAAAAATGCTGTGTTATCCCACTTCAGTTTTTTCTCCATCCAGACTAAATATACTAGGTCTTGGTTCACACATTGCATCAGTGCATAATGTGGTTTGCTTGTGGCTTAGAGCTACATGTGAATGAAACTAATTGTGGCTGGCTTATTCAGAGGGTCAGCAAACCATGGTTTAGTGTGAAATGCAAATCCAGATTCAGTGTCACTTCCAAGCTGTCCTTGTTGAACTAGTCCTCCATCTCCATCAACTACCTATGTGCTGTCCTCTAAACCTATTGCAGGGTAGACAGACCTCTAAATGTGGTCATGAGTCAGTGTGGATTCACACATGACTCCCATCACTTAATAGGCCAATGTTTCTTCTCATTAAGAAAGCATAGATTTGAAGGATAAGTTTAATTCACAACTGAACTCATTCATACTTGTAAGGCTTGAGCATGGAACATTTAAGAAAGTTTAGGTCTGGGCTAATTGTATTTTAGGATTAAGCACATTGTGGTTTACACACAAGAAAATCCCATGGGTTTCTACTGATATAAGCCCATATGTAGGTTAAAGCAATAACCTATAATGAGAAGCCATGTACTTGAGATGGGTGGCCATATAAAATTGAATTAATTAATCATATATATATATATATATATATATATATATACACATACACATAAATAAATAAATAAATAAATAATCAGACAATCTATGGCACATCCCAATTGCATTAGGAATTAATGCATCAGTCCCAGATGGATTTTCTGGGAGATGGACTAACAACCTATCTGGGAAAAGCCAAATAGGGAGAAAAATTATCTTAATCAAAGAGTTGAGATTGGAAGGACTAGCAAGACAGTTTAATATTCTTTGGACTTACTTCAAAGTCAGGGTGCTAGGTAAGGGTTGCAGATTTAATTACAATCACATCTGTGCCTCTCCCTATCTACAGAATCAGCAGATCAATGGACAAAGGCCTAGAGGATACTTTTTGCCCTTAAAAGATTTTCGCTGCTGTTATTGTTTGATGTTTTTTTCTCACATACACACCCTTCAGTGTTTATCTATGTTCTACTAATGCCTGTTTTAAACTAATCAAGGTGTCCAATTTTATTCTGATTCAGATAAGTAATGGGTGGAAATCCTCTTGTATTTAAGTCTGGGGAAAGTAGAGAAAGCATGTTAATGGCAGACGACCAACATACCAATCTCACCAAAATATTCCAAGAACCATTTTTGATACTGTAAGCCCCGTCGCATGTAAATTAATGAAATCAGGGATTAACCCTCCCTATATTATATTAGTACTTCTTAAAACTGACCTCATATCTAAATATGTAACTCTTTTCTTAAAATGCTAAACTGTATTCATTTTTTTACCAAGCAATCAGATTTTTGCTTTGTTAAGTTTCTATCTTTAACTCAGTAGAAAAGTCCAGCTCTGTTAATTATAAGGATTGCAGATTTGATCCCAGTTCAGTTTCCACCTAGAAAAGATTTGTGTTATGCATTCAGCTGGATTTCCGGACAGATGGATTTTTATTTCCTAAAAACAGGGATGAGCATTCCCACAATCACTTCTTTTCCAGCAAACTTTGGGCAAATCAAACCATCTTACTACCCGAAGATCTAATTTGCAGGTCTGGAGACCTATGTTCGCCTATGTGTGGAACCCACAGAAGAAGTGATTCAACCATCTATGAAACACACACACAAACTGTTTCTAACTTGGCAGATGATGTTCAGAACTTTATAACTATTTAGTAAACCTTTGAATTGGCCCAATAAAGACGTGAACTTCTCCCTTCCATATGGTCATCACAGCTACTCCTGAGCTGTTATTATATTACTGATGATTTTAGCAGGATTTACCCTTACATTGATCTGATATGGTGGTAAAAGCAGACCGCTAATTTCAGGAAGATATTCCCTTACCCCATTAGGAACACATGCATGCATTGGTTATACTGTGATTACTGTTGCTATGATTGAAAAGTGCAGATGCCAAACTTGGTTCTGAAGAAGCCAGCCTAGGATTGTAACTAACCTCTTCTCAGAAGCCAAGAGCCTAAAGAATCTTCCCCAGCTTTCCAAATGTGCTGGATCCCATCACCCCTTACAGGGGGAGGTCAGCCAAGGCTGGAAGATAAAGCAACTTCCTCCCCACTCCTAAAAATGATTTAACCGTGTTGGGAGTCTGCTCTTTATATATCATGGTTTATAGCCAAGGTGTCATATTTATTCATCCAATTGTAGTTTATTCCAGAGGAGGAGGAGGAGGCAAAGAGGAAGAGGAAGAAGAAGGGGGAGGAGGAGGAGGACTAACAAAGATCCTGGTCTATTTTTGTTTGGCTTTTTTAATTTGGAGGACTTAAGGTGGGAGAGAGGAAAGTCTTCAGTCTGGCTAACTGCTTTGTTACTCAAGAGTAAATCCCAAGAGTAAATCTCAAGTATAGAGATCAGGGCAAAATGTCAGGTGGGTGTTCTGGCTGGGTTCCTACGGTGGGCTTAGCCACAATTAACTGTTTCATCAAGTAACCTAACATTCCAGGTGCACACAAAACACCAAATGGGACACTGGCCAAAGAGGAGGGCCAGGCCTGGCACCTGGCTGGGTCACTTGTGATTCAGGACATTGCCTGTTCACTGCAAGTGAGGTTCACCAATCTCTGGAGAAAGGACGAAAACAACCTTTCACAGTGAGGAATCAGTACTGGGCTGGGAAGGAAAATGAAGGACAATTGGGAAGGGCCTTGGAATAATATCCAGAAACATCCTCCCCCTCAATCTGAAATGTGGAATAAACTTCTTCAAGGTGAGTAGGACTCCTGGGGCTTTCACAGGCACGTCCACATTGTTTTCTTAGCAACAACACATATATGGGTTGCCGCTGTTTTCCCCCAGATGTTTTTCCAACTTCCCAGTCCAGCTTACCACGTCCAGGTGTCCTGGTGGTCTCCCATCCAAGCACTAAGCAGACCTCATCCTGCTTAGCTTGTGAGGACCAGCCAAGGCCAGCTAGATATACAGCCCTACTTGGATGATACAGACTGTCTATTCTTTACACAGATCCATTGCTTGCTTAACCATAGTTTGTTGGATAAACCACAATTGGCTAAACTTGCATGACCCCGAGTTATAAACTGAGATTTATTGATCACAGTCATTGGGCTTACACAGCGCACTGGATGACCAGTTGACAAGTGATCCTGACCTGCAGCCATGCTGGATGATAGGAGTTGTAGTCCATAACATTCAGAAGTTTGGGTTGGAAGTGCAGGTTGACGTGATCATAGCTTGCCTGCATAACTCAGCCAGACTTACTTCTGTAAGCAAGGTTACGTTTTCCTTGGTATCCCTCCTCTCTCTTTTTCTTTAAAGAGAGAGAAAAACCAGAAACAGGAAAAGGAACAAGTAGAGAAAAGACCTCTTGGCCCAGATACAAGATCTTTTAAGGACCTCACTTCAGTGAACAGTTTGAAAAAGTTAAACGTATTGTGGACCTTCCATCTGGCTTCAAAGAATATAAAAAAAGAATTGGAGAGCAAATAAAACACCGTTGCGGTGCAAAGTAGGGGCTTCTCCCCCACCCCCGAAAAAAGGGGAAAAAAATCAATTTGCCAGCCAGTTACGCTCACTCTTTCCCCATCTACTTTGCTGCAGAAAACGTTGTGGAAATAAAGGCGGCGAAGAGAAGAGATTTCGGCTCCAAGCAGGTAAAATATAAAAAGAAAGCCGGCATTTTAAAAAGCGCATTTATTTTTAAAGGAGAGCAGATGACGACTTTGCACCTTTTACAGAAGCAAACCAGAAAAACGAAAAGGCAAGAAAGGCTGAACTTGAAGTCCTCCTGAACTGGCTGAATGATCTGGAGTTCTTTCAACTATCTCACTTCATTTTAAATAGACGGCAATTAAAGGTTCTCCAGCCAGATTCATGCAGGGGTAAATATTTTAGAACCGAGTCCAGTTTTTCCACCCTGGGAACCAGGTTTCCTTTCAAACTGTGCCTTTGGAGGAGAGCAGGATTTCAGAGGACAAACGGGATTAATACAATAACATAAATCCTGTAGGCGCTGTTTTTGGAAAAGGCACCAGCCACTTCAAAAGCAACAAGTGTCTGTGTTTGGGGGTTGAAACAAACTGAAAGTCTTCGAAAGCTGTGGACAGTGACAAAATCTTGTCCTTCCCACCCAGAAAATCCCCTTTTAAGCTACTTTGAGGTGAAATCCTCTACCTACTGAGGAAGCTAAGCAAAAGTGGGTGGGGGGCAGCCACGGAGCTTGATCCAAATCAAGACAAATCCTCCAGAGATTTACTTCCAAACTATGGATCCTGGCCTCCAGCTTTTAGAAGCAGAAGCTGTAAGCAAAAAGAAGCTCTCCCCAACTTTCCTCAGAAATTACTCCCAAGTAAACATAAGCAAGGATCGGTCTGTCATCCCCCCAACCGCCACCCCTCCTCCCCCCCGCACATCCTGGATTGGTTTTGCATTCGGCCTCGTCCAGAATCCTAAAGAGGGTTGTGGCTTGGTGCTTTTAAGAAAGAAAAGGGGGAAAAGAGAGATTTATTCCGAAATGGACTTAACTAGCTTCCAAAAAGACAGTTTTGGGCAGACCCCTGTCCTCTGCACATCAACAACAGTAGTGGGTATAGAATGTTGTGTAAAATGTTTTTAGGAACATGGGAAGAATGCTGGGGGTTTCATTCAGATACGGCAAATAAAAATTAGACTTTTCAAAATGCTCCGATCCCCTAGCCCTCATCTCATACATAGATTTCTCCAAGTTATCCAGAAAATCGGTTGCTACAGAATCTCAGCCCACCACTTGGTTGGGGGGCGGGGGGCGGGGGGGGGGACAGAAGGGGGGGGAACAGGTGATGTTGGAGCGATGAAAAAGTCAGAATTACTCGGGGTAGGTAAAATACCTAAATGCATCCTAATTCCCGGACTGCAACCGACGGAAAAGGACAGCAAGGGGTCGACGCGGCGGGGTACCAGGCCTTCTGGATCGCACCTACCCCTACGGGGGTCTTTTGGGCTAAGCCGATCCTGGATTTCGTGCACCACTGAGGCGTCTCGCCCTCTCTGCCCCGGCTTACCTCCAGCTCCGGCGAATTGATTTCCAAACCTGCTGGGGATTTATCAAGTTCAAGGGCACTCCGGCAAAGCGATCCATCAGCCCGTTAGGTGCCAAGAGACAGACCTTCGCAGACGAATCTCGCTTCAGAGCGCGAAACTTGGAACCTCGGTGGCGGCATTCCGCAGGGCTTATTCCCAATTAAGGGGGTGCCACGGGGCAGTCTTCGCCTCGTTTGGCTCCGGGGTGCGCGGGAGCAGCGATCCTCGAGGCGATTCAGCCGAAGCCGCCCACTACTCAAGTCATTTAGGGCGAGGAAGCCCCTTCAGGAAGTTCGCCAAAGACGGGCCAGGGGGTTTCTTGGCTACAAGCTTCTGTAAGCTTTCTCGCAGGTCAATCTTGTTCGAGAGTAAACAGGACAGGATCAAGCCAAGATTACAGCAGGACCCCAATCCCAGCCCTCTAGAGCAGAAGAGCTGAACCGGATTGAACCCCACCAGGTTTACTTCGGAACCCAATAAACGCCGCTGCAACCCTTTCGGCTTGCCAGACTACCTCTCCCTCGCCATCCGCAAAGCACTTGCTCCAGAGTGGAACCGGCCGCGCCCAGCCATCTCATCCTACCTCCCCACCGATTTGGATTTTGAAAGGGACGCGCCGGTAAAGGCCACACACCTCACACGCATCTGTGGCGCCTGTTGTAAAATTTATTGGTCTCTTTTCAAGTTCTCTCTTGGAGGGGAAGAAGAGGAAAAGCGAGGAGGTCCTTCAAAGCTACCCGAGCCTACGACGGCAGAACCGAAATAAATAAACGGGCTAACGACCCATTTCGCTCGCGCACCAAACGGAGCGAGAGGGGGAGGAAGCAAGAAACGTCACAGAAAACACAAGCATCAGCGGTAAGTCGGAAGGCTGCCTAGTCTTTTCGGGAAAATATGTTCTTACCGGGGAAATAAAATATCTCCCCCCCCCCCGGATATGCGTATGAATTTCTGAAATACACCGATTTCCCCGAAGTCTTGCAAATTCGGATTACGCGCTCCCGGCTCCAATGATCGCGCCACCCAGAGGCGGCCGTCCGACCTCCCGACCTTCCTCCGGCTCGCGTTTACTCCGAAGTAACCCAGAAGGACAAAGGCCCTGTCCCCGAGCAGCGGAGCGCACCCCCCCCCGACCCCTCGCTTGAAACGGTGTGCCTTCCGCGCCGAGCCCCGCCATTGTTTCCGAGCTGAACGGAAGGCCCCGCTTGGCCCGGGTATCACCACGGCGATTAAAACGAGAGACGCCGGACAGATTATTTGTTTTTTATTATAGATATTTTTTTTTAAAAAAAATTAAGAATCCAGACGGGATTATTTGGGGAGGGGGGAGAGACAGGGAGGGAACGAACGACTTCGCCCAATAAAATAAAAGCATGTAAACATTTCACGAGGAAGGTGAGCTGACCTCCCCTTTCGAAGTCTCGCTTTTTTCTTTTTTTTTCTGGAAAGGGAATTGGAAACAGCCACCAAAACAAAAAAGTCCCATAAATGAGAGAAAGAATGGTGGACCATCTCGCTCTCCTCCAAATAATCCTCCCCCCGCCCCGCCCCCCCCCCCCAAGAAAACCTCCTGTGGAGTTCTGGAAAAGAAGGGAACAAGGAGGGAAAGGAGGGGGCAGAGAAATTTCACAGCGCCTTTTGTAAAAAGTTTAACAGTAAATTGTGCTCTAGCCAGACAAGGAAATCACTTTTACGCATTCGTTAAAAACGACGAAGAGGGAAAAGTTCCTTCGCGCAAGGTCGCTCTCCGCAGGCATTAGAAAGCAACGGGTAGGTCGCCTCGGAAGGCGGCGGCGGCGGCGGCGGCGCCTTCCAGCGCAGGCGGGAAGCCGGACCGCGCAGCTAGGCGGCCGGAGCCTCGACGTGGCGCCCGCGGCAGCGGGCCGCACTCTCCGGGACAGGGCCCCTGGGCTAGATATGAGTCAGTGGGACGGTGCCGTTGACGGCCGCCCCGGCGGCGCTCTGATAGTGCTGGTGGACGCCGTGCAGGCGGCCGCCCTGCAGGTTTGACGGGTCGGCCGCGTCGCCGCCGGGCGGCAGGTACATGCTGATCATGTCGCGCAGGTCCCCCAGGCAGGCCCGTTGTGAGTGCGAGGCGATGGCCGGCGGCGGCGAGCTGGGCTCGGCCTTGACCACCGAGCTCATAGTCCCCAGGCTCATGGCGTGGCTCGACGGCTGCTGGCCGTAGGCGGCGGCGGCGGCGGCCATGCTGTAGGTGGAGGCGGCGGCGCTCATGTAGGGCTGTGCCCCGGACATGATGGGGCTGTACTGGAGGCCGCTCACGTCGTAGCGGTGCAGGGACTGCAGCTGCGCGTTGCCCATGGCCGGGTGCTGCCCGTAGCCCAGTTGGTCGGGCATCAGCGAGGCGGCTGCGTAGGCACCGTTGGGCCAGCCGTTCACGTGCGCGTACGAGTCCAGGCGCTGCCCGACGCCCACCGGGCTGCTCACCCCACCGCCACCGCCGCCTGCCCCGCCGCCGCCGCCGCCGGGGCCGCCGCCGGGGGCCAGCAGGTTGCCCGGCAGCGCGTATTTGTCCTTCTTCAGCAGCGTCTTGGTCTTGCGACGGGGCCGGTACTTGTAATCCGGGTATTCCTTCATGTGGACGGCGCGCAGCCGCTTGGCCTCGTCGATGAAGGGCCGCTTCTCGGCGTCGCTCAGCAGCTTCCAGTCGGCGCCCAGCCGCTTGGAGATCTCCGAGTTGTGCATCTTGGGGTTCTCCTGGGCCATCTTGCGCCGCTGGCCCCGCGACCACACCATGAAGGCGTTCATGGGCCGCTTGACACGGTCCTGGTCGGGGCCGGCCGCGCTGCCCACGCCGCCGCTTCCTCCTCCTCCTCCTGCTCCGCCTTTGCTGGCGCTCCCGGGACCCCCGTTCCCGGCGGCGGCTCCGCCGGGGTTCGCTTGGGGCGGCTTGAGCTCGTTCTCCAGCAGGCTGTACATCGCCGGGGCGGGCAGGAGATGCGCCAGCGTGGCGGCCGGGGGGAAGGCGAGCAGACGAGAAAAGCCCAGAGGAAAAGTCGGCGGGGCCCCGCTCCCGTCTCTCCTTCCAGGCGGCGAAGGCAGGCCGGCCGGCCGCGGCGGCGCTCGCTGGCTCTTCCGACGGTGCTCGGACTCGGCCCGGCCAGCCAGCCGCCCCCTCCCCCACAGCCCAGTAACGGCCTTCTCGCCGTGCCGTTTGATTGACGGCCTATAAATGAGGAGGTGGCGACCAATCAAAGCGCAGGCCCCCCTGACGCAGGAGGAGGCTCCCCCCACCCCAGGCCGGACCTGCAACTTTGAGGAAAGCCTTCTGCCCTCCGACGGCCCCCCCAGACTGAGCGGAGAGGCAGCAGAGGGCCCCGGGTGGGGAGGGGTGACTTCTCCTCTGGCCAGAGTTTGCGGGGTGGGGGAGCCCTGCGTGCCCGTGGACGGATACGGACGTTATGTCCGTGGGCGTATTTGTAGAAGCCGCCTCGAGCGTTCGGGCTTCACAGAAGGGCGGCCTAGAGCTCGAATAAAGAATGGGAAACAATACTCATTTGTGGGAATGGAATTTTTCTTTTGGGGGGCGGGGGAGGTGACTGTCTTACTTCCTACCAACATTTTCCCAGCCTGATCGGCTCGTTTTTCTCTTGCCAAACTAAATTTCGGTTCGGACAGTTCTTTGGGAACCAGGTGGTGGTGGTGGGGCAGATTAATAAAAGTTTTAAACCGCACTCACCAAATAGTCGCGGGGAGGGAACGGAACTTCTCTGCCACCCACCCACCCACCCCAGTTTTAAAAGCGACACCAACTTTCTACCTGCGCCATCCCTAAACTCTTAAGCGGGAAGCCAAACGCGACTTTCGGGATAGCTTGCGCACTTTCCCAACTTCCAGGCTTTTTTGGGGGGGGGAGAAGAAAGAAAAGGGCCCTTTATTCTAAACAAAAACCACAACCAGGGTATTACAATGGTCGCTAGAATTTCCCGCAGCTGCGGAAAAGCTGCGGGAATAGGACGAGCAAGTCCGCAAACTTCGTTCAAGTCCTGGAATGCAACTTTTGCGGCGGGGGGTGGGAGCGCTCTGGAAAGGGTGTGTGCGTGTGTGTGTGTGCGCGCACACGTAATGCAAGAGAAGAAAGCGTTCGCGCCCAGGTTGCTTGGAAAGTCGCCCGGCTTCGCTTGGACGCGCGTTCTCCTTTCCCAGCACAGCAAAGAGTTAAGGCGATTTTTTTGGAGGGGGCAGTTACGTGTGCAAGGGGGGGTTTAGAAGCACAGGGGAGAGCTCTGCGTGTGTAAGGATGGGGACAGAACAGTGACCCAAGGCTCGGCCTGGCTTTCCAACCTCCTTAAAAAAAATCCTCGATCTGCCAGGTTGTCCAAAAGCGCGTGGGAAAAAGGCCGCTCACCCCCCCCCCCCGCCCCGGAATAAGCAAGCATCAATGAAGCCAAGGGCCGCTTTCTCTCAAAATTCTGGAAAGCAACAGAGGGACTATTGAGGGGGGGGGGGCTCAGCGAAGCACGCCAGAGTTCATCGCTCCCCCACGTCGCCCTCACGCTGTCTTCCTTCTGAATGTCCCTTCCAATCCCCCCTCCAATTTGGCTGCCTGCGGATGAAGATGGGGAAGGGGGGAGGCGTTGATCGTTTTTTTTTAAGGGGGGGAAATCCGTTTGCATGGCAACCACCCAGCGGTTCTCAGCGAAAGAGAAAGGAAACTTTTGTGGGGGCTGTCAATCAAGGGGGCCTCCCCACTTCTTCTCCATCCCCCCCACCCCCACACCTGCGAAGCGCGCTGAATTTCAGGCGGAGCGCACAAGCCTTAAAGGCGCAGGGTCTCCTCCCGGGCCCTCGGGGGGGTGGCGGGGGGAGCGTATGGTGCAAAGCTTTTCAATTGTGCCCCTTCCAAACAGCCTTCAATCTCTCCGGGGGCGATTTGAGTCCGGTCAGAATTACGTGCTTTTTACTTTAGAGGAACTCCGCTCAGCCTTTCGGGAGGGCCCCGCATCTCAGGGGTCGAATTCACACATCGCTTCCCGGTTCGCCTTCAGCGTGTCCTGCAACCTTGCCAGTATGAGTTCTTTGACAAGCCAGGGTTAAACGAAGCGTCTTGGGTGACCCGAGCCGTTATCGTGATCGCTTCCACCTCGTAACATGGGGGGAGGGGAAATATTGAAGGGGGGGAATAGTTGAGGCTAGCAAAACAGAACAACGTATAAACGATTCATTCGTTTGTTCACGGTTATGGCCAATTTTTATAACTTCACCGAAAAATTAATTTAGCGGGATCGTAGCTCCGGATTTCACCTCGGGGTTTACTCGAGATAGCCTTGGAAGGGGGCAGAGAGAAGGGTTATCTCGGGGTGGAACGGGGAAGGGAAAGGGACGGAGTCTCGTGTGAGAGCCCTCGCTGGCGCGTCGCAACCAAGAAACACGTGGGAACGTGAGTCCTGGCAAAGGATGCGTGTCGCTACTTTCCATCGGAGACGCGGACTGGCCTCCAAGCGGGATTAACGGATTAAATGCAAAAGTAGCTCCTATCGCCCTCTCTTCCACTTGGGGGTTGGGACTGGGGAGTTTCTCAGGGGAACGATCCGGGACACTTAAGATCGCTACGTCGGTCTTTTTTTTCCCCCCACTGAATTCTTTTACTACGAGTAAGCCCTCGTGGACGCAAAGGAGGCTTCTTTTGGGAAATCTTGCAATGGGTTCGGTGGGGAAGCTGTGGATGCTGGAACTGGGGTATGATCCAAAGTCGGTCTACTCAGATGGAAGACTGACTCCCAAGGATGTGAATCAAGATGCAACCAGGCCATCTCCCCGCAAATAAAAATCCTTTTGATCCACTTCCCAGCTCAGTGTTTCTCAACCTCAGCAACTTGAAGATATGTGGACTTCAACTCCCAGAATTCCTCAGCCAGCATGCTGGCTGGGGAATTCTGGGAATTGAAGTCCACCTATGCTGGCTGGGGAATTCTGGGAGTTGAAGTCCACACATCTTCAAGAGGCCAAGGTTAAGAAACACTGCCCTAGAGGATTGTATCAAAGGGGGGCAATCCTGGGAACACTCACTTCAGAGTAAGCTCCCTTAAGACTCAGCCAGACTCCTAATACCACCTTGGAAAGGGAAAGTTCTGGTGAATTGACTGAGGTAGAGGAAACTCTGCCAACATTAATAAGCCTTTAGCTATGTTATAATAAGAAATAGTGATCTGAGACAGGTAATAAAAATATAAAATAGACAGATCACATAACGGAAGATGGATAAGGGCAATGCCTCAATCTAAACCCACCTAACCCAACTCCCCCTTCTGGCACAGATCTAGGAAGTTTCACCAGTTGGATTTTGGTCTGGCAGACAGCTCATAATGCATAGGGCTGGGGGAGAGGAAAGGACTGGAAGCCTTGCTATAAAAATTGTGAGGTTATTTTATTTTATTTATTTACTCCATTTGTATAGACTCTGGTTTAACTCACACAGTTAAAAAGAAATCCCCCCCACCCCCAACTGGTACTTAGAATATTATTGAAAGCAGATTTGGTAGTCACCTTTTCCTTACAAGATGCTTACCCTTGGCAAGAGGATGAACTTTCTCCTAAAGTCTAGAAGACACAGGTAGATTCTTAGTTCCTGGGAAAAAAGGGACGGTTTCTGAGCATTTCTAATGCTCTGCCCTGTTTCTTACTCAGTCTATTGGCTAAATTAATAATTTTACAGAAGCAGGTGATCAATATGTTTCCACAAAGAAAATTGCCCATTGGTTACATCTCGGTTGCTGGAAAATTGACAACAGACCTGCATTTGAGGTTATCTCCTTGACACCTTCCTGGAGGCAAGATTTACTTTAAAATAAACATAAGAAGTACATATTTAAGTTTGCTTAAGAGGATTGGGGTTTAATAAGACTAATATCAGACAAAGGTTTATTACTCACATGCAGAGTGCATTTCAGCAGTTGGCCAACTGAGTTTCAGTGTAAAAATAGGCTTCTAAAGACATTTTTTTTTCCTGTTTATCTAACCTCAGGCCCTGCATTTCAATCCGTCTGAAACGGACTCAGAATGTTTGCTTTGCTTTCTGATTCCATGAGATCGACTGCTTTTGATTTTTTTCTGCAACTGTCTTTTTTTCTGTTTTAAACTTAATTGCAAGAAACTAAGTTAGTTTTTTTTAAAGATGAGAGGAATGCTACAACACTTTCCTTCACCCCAAATATATACTAATGCTTTCATGGTTGCAGAGAGAATAGCGTGTGTCTAATGGGGAGTGGATCAAATCCTCCCCTGCTTCTTAACTAAGAGAATTAGCTAAGTTTTCTGCAGCCTGTCCTTCTGCTTGCGGGTGTGACACATTCACCCCCCCTCCCCATACAGGTTCTCATTTTAATCCAGCTGCTGTGCCTTGGCACAACCCATCAGGTTAACTCCAACTTAAGTCACAATCTACTCTGTGGCTCCCAGCTTCCTATGTGCAAGTGGCGTCCCTTGGCTATAAGAGCACAACCCTTTTTACTCTGAAGTCAGCCGCACAGAACACAGCAGCCTTTTCTTCCAAGTGAAACGTGCAGAGGACCATCAGGAGAAGGAGAATCTAGACTTTTGTTGGTGGGAGGGGTGCTTTGAAAACCAAACCCCAGAACACCACCCAAGTCGCTAATTTCACTCCACCGAAGCACCGAGTTTCTTCTTTCAGCGCAAGCTGCATTTTCCGGCGGAGATGCCTTCGCTGAGCCAAGCTAGAGAGTTAACAGCTTTCCCCCCAAATATTTGGCTCTTCCAAAATAAGATGAAAGTGGGAACTTCTAAAACAGCCCTCCTAATGCACCTCTTTTCAACGGGGATATGCTGCATGCAACCTTAAATGTGTTTGACGAAGGAATATTTGGCAGGGAATCTAGGGAGACTCAGGGCTGTGAGCGATGAACGCCCGGATGGCCGCAAAATGCCTGCAGCTAGAAAGATAGCAGCGTAGGGATTGTCCTGGCTGAGAGCTAGTCTCCTGATGCGCAAGGTGACCGAAAGTGGATCATGAGCTATGGGAGGTTTATCCTGTAGAGGAAATGAAATGCAGATACTTGTTGCGTGTCTACGAGTGGAAACCGGTGTGTTTTTCTAAGCTGTTAATTTTTGCTTTGATAAATGTCACACCCACCCACAGCGGTTCTCCACGGTCTCTCCTGGGATGAGTTGACTTGCTTTTGATTCTTAAAAGCACCCTGATACACTGAGTGCTTGCTTTCATGTCTCATGAAAGAAACCCGGCTTTCTCTCTTCCTCTCTGCCCTCCTTACGTTCATACATTCAACACTCACCCATTCAAAAGGCAATCTCTTCCCCTTTCTTTTCCCTGGGTTGTGGTTTTGCTGAACAACGCGCCTTCTCTTCCTGCAGCCACGGACCTCTTGCTTCTGTATGAGTGGCTATGCTACGATTATCGATGTTATTGCTATTGGCATCAGGCTCTTAATTGTACAAAGCTGGCACTGAAAGCAAATTCTCCATTAGTGAAAACTCCCACATATATATAAGCCCCCACATTGGGAAGGGGTCCATATTGTTTCAAAATGCGCTCTCCCCCCTGACTATGTCATAGGCAATTGAGGTTTCAGAAAAGGGGACTGTAAGGGATAAATAATTAAATATAGTCTAGTTTAATTAACATTAAAGAGGCCATCAATGAGTTTCCTTCCTTCCTTCCTTCCTTCCTTCCTTCCTTCCTTCCTTCCTTCCTTCCTCTCTCTCTCTCTTTCTTTCCTTCTTTCTTTCTTGGCAGATATAATAATTTTGTAAATAGAGGAAAAGCTGCAGAATGGAAGGTCCACGGGAATGAATTAGTTATTACTACCTTTTCAAAGAAGCACGGAGGGGGGGCATTTTGATCAGGGAAGAAATTAGCTCGCGAGGACACACAATAGAAGCTTAGCCTGTAAGGGAAGTGAGAATGAGGGGGCCGCCGTTCTTGACAACACCTCTTTCTGTAAACTGGGTGGGGGGGAGCGCCTTGCTTTTTCAATTAGGGCCATTCATTTCACAGAAGGCTGGCGTGATGGGGAAACACAAGCTCTCTCTCACTCGCACACACCAGCCAATATTAACTGTTGCATCGTTAAGAGAAGATCCAAGATCTTAGCAATTCCGACTCGGGCTTTCTATTAGCTGGATTTTGCTCTTTTTCTTCCTTTCCTGACTATTAATTAATCACCTGGCGAGGAGAGGGTGGTTGTCAGAATGAAGAATGAATCTTGGCTTCCCTACCACAAAGGAACCCTGAATGAACAAACTGGGTTCACACATTGCACAAAGCCAGGGCTTGTTTCAAGTGTGCTTTTTAAAGGAGCCAGGCTTAGAAACAATCGCCAGCTTCACATGTTGCGCTGCTCCATGTTCTGTGGAACAGACATTTGCTGAATAAACCATATCCAGATAATCACAGGCTGACTTGTGTGCAGGGTGGAAGACTCATCCAGTTGTTCCTCACTTACCTGTCCCACCTTTTCTCCAAGACCACCTCCTGTTTCATCTGACTCACAGCAACCTTGGAAAGTAGCAACTGAGTCCAAGCCACCCTGTAACATCTTTACAGTGGAGTGATTTGGCTGGGTAGAGGCTGAAGTGCCCAGAAAAGGTGGGCATACTAAGGGCCTTAAGAATAGGGGTCCCAGGCGCCTTAGAGAAAACAAAGGTGGAAATAGTTCCAGAGTAATCTAGGGAATGAACCCTGCCTTGAAACCCAGGTAACGTGATCTTTTTCATTGATTCCTTGCTGCCTTTAATTTCCTCCCCTGCATCTTTTATCCTGCTATCTTCTCCCAAAGTACAAATAAAAACACATTGCAAGGAATCCATAAACCAACAGGATCAATCATCAATCAATCAATCAGTCAATCAGTCAACAACCGCAAGTCAGCCACACTTCAACCATAGAACTTGAACTACTGTAGATGGGTGCCCAATGAGCAGATGTCCATGCACCAGATGACTTCAAGCTACATGCCCTCCTTAGGTTTGAAGCAAGATGCCTTCCAGGGCTGAAGGATAGCTTCATTATTCACCCCCCATTTTTATATGGATGGAGAACAGGAAAACTACAGCTCTTTCCCCCCACTATCATGGGGTGTGTGTGGGGGGAGGGGGGGCTGAATTTGAGTCCTATGCCCTGTAATCCCAATCTAATGCCATTTGTTTCCTTATGTAAATCAGGGCTTTCTCCCAGGCCCTCTAGGCAAATGAATCTCCATATTCTGCCATTCCTTATCTCAGAAGCTGAAATCACCATAACAGGTGGTTTCCTTTCTTTTTAGTTCTTACAGCAGAAATTTATATAAAACAATCCCTTAATGTATTGAGGATTTCCTCAGATTTCCTCAATCTGAAGCCTTCTGCAAAATACTGGAGGCCATTGGAGTTCGGTGGCTAATAAATTCAGATAAACAAACAAACAAACTTGATCTTTGATAAACTTCAACCATCAACAGCTATTCTTGTTGAGGGGCATGGAAGCTCTTGAGTCCAGTGCCTTGGGTGTGTGTGTGTGTGTGTGGACAATAGACAGTCCTTCCTATTTTAAATTTTCAAATATTTTCTGCAAGGGAAACTATATCTACTACAAGACAAATGATAAAAACTGACTTTGTGAAGCATGCTAAACCATGCTCAGATCATGCAACTTGTTAAGCCAAAAACAGTGGTTTGCAAACAACACCTGGATTATATAAAATGCTCAGCTAAAGCCAGACAGACCCCATTGTGACTTAACATGTTGTATGAAATAGACAAAGGCAATATTGTAAGTAATACAGATGTATTATAGCATAAACCTCCTTAGAAAAAATTGCTTGGCAGGTATGAATGTAGATGAATATGAATGGAGTAAAGATATACATTGGAATTAAATGACAAGGGAATACAAGGTGTGCTATCAGTGGCCATCCATTAAAAAATAAGTGCGCAGAATGAATGGGTTAAGAACTTTAAGCAGGAGGGGGCCAAAAATCAGAAATCTGGAGCACCTTTTCTGACTAACAACTTTTATTAAAAGTCATAAGCAATCTATGCATTTGATGAAGTGGGCTGAAGCTCACAAAGCCTTCTGTCTTTCACTAACATTTGTTAGTCAGAAAAGGTGCTACCAGGCTCCTCCTCGTTCTGGCTACCATAGCTGAACATGGCTCTCCTCCTTCAGGAATCAGGTGGTGAAATCTCAACTAGGTTAAGGAAGGACATGCCAGAAGAGGCAGCATGGTGACAATATGGATGCAAAACCAGAACTGATTTAATAGCCCTAGGAAGAAGATACCAGCAAGAAGGTACCACTTCTGAAAAGAGGTTGCCAAGGAAGCTACAATGGACTTGGACTTGTAGTTGCCATGAGTCAGGACTCCTGAAGGATCACAACCACCACCACAAAGTTGAGTAGAGCTTGTCCTCAGGCAAGCACCACTAGGAATGGTGATACATTCATGCAAAACCTTAAAAGAAGGTTGTTTTGTTTTAAATACAGTTAACAGCCCCATAATTTAGGAAACAGTTGATCTTAATCAGTGGGCATAATGTCCCCCACCCCAAATGATTCAAATGCTCCCATGGTCACTGTGCCCTGTAATGCACTGATTTGATTTTAACTATATTTACAGTCAAAAGAGTTCCTGGGGTCAGATGGCTGTCCACTTACCTCTAGCTGCTTAATCTTGCATAAAACAGGCTAATGCTAATGGCACACACCATTTGCATGGTGAATTACTACCCTGATGGGTGCATGCCTACGAAGTTTTAACAGGTGCGAATTTAAATGAGCCATTAGTCTTTTGTTTATGGGTGCCCAGCTTTTTTATTTGCATTCACCCTTTAAAACAGCTAGGAGAGTCTCCAACTTTTCCCCTCTTCTTTCTCTAACTCATCAATTGATCAGTCCAGCCATTTTTTAAAATTAACTTGCCTGATCTTGGGATTCCTAAATGTTAGGAATTCAGGTATGGATATCCTTTTATTGTGCATTTGCATTCAATATAAAACCCTAGGAAATGTTAAAAAAATATCGCAACTTCAGTTGAATAACATTTTAGGAACAATACACAGTCAAGAAATGAATTTTTATTGATGATGCTGAGAAAAGTCTAATCACTGTGCAATACATTCTTGAGAAATTAAGACACACAGGAGGACACATACATGTCCCTGCTCATAAATAGGCAATTGCTACATTTTTGTAGTTACCAAATTCATTGTGCAGATTTATTTAAAAAAAGAAAAACCAGTACTAAGTTTAGTTTACAATCCTGTCCCATCCACCCATAGAGCACAGCTGAGCAGATACATGATGTGTAGGTTGCCCTTGTTAATTAATGAAAGTGGAACATGATGTAGTCTCTGGAAAAGGAGGTGATAAACTGTGGGAAACAACAGCAAAAAGGCATATTAGGCAAGGCAAGGAAAGAAGGATTTGCCTCAGCTTTAACGAAAGACCAGCTCGCTGCATTTGGAAAAGAACAGGATGCCAAGGGATTGCATGTCCCATCATTCCCAGCTGGAGGCCATAGGAACTGCAGCCCACCACATCTGCAAAGTGCTTCCTTCATACAGCTCTATTGGAAGGCCCCCTGTGACTTTTTACATTTTGATACTGCTCTGTTGTGGTTCTATTTATTTTGTGAGCTGGTTGGGGAGGCATATAAACGCACCACCCCAAGGGTGCCTTTGGCCCTCATTCAGCCAACCAGAATGGCTTATTATCTTGTGGGAACTCTGAACCAAGCACATTGCTTAGGACATAAACTTGTGTTTGCTTCTTCCTTTCAATATTGCAATATTGCTTGGCCAGAGTCAGATCCTTGATTTTGAGCTCCTTGTTGGAATAATGGTGGGAAAGAATTAAATCTTCCTAGAAACCCTGTTCAGATATGTCTCCTTGTTCTCCATCCCTTTGCTGGTTGCATGCATTCAGCTACTCATAAGTTGAGACAGTGACATGTCTTGACAAGACAGCTTGTTTGCTTTTGATGTCCACCAACCAAGCTGCTCTCTGTCTCTGTTGCTCCTTGTCTTTAATGTTTGATTAAGCACTGTGAGAATTGTCACTCTTGATAAACTTTTTGCCAACAGTTAAGCTCTTTCATCCCCTTCATTCTTTTTGTATCTTCTTCCTCCCCATTTCTGTGGCTTCTCTGAACTTTCTGCTTTTATCACCAACATCAGCATGTTTATTAAAGAAAACCAGGATCTACAGTCTGTCTGTCAGTCTGTCTGTCTATCTATCATCTCTGTCATCACTGTCTTTCTCAAAGTACTGGTTTTATTAACTTACTGGATGCAACTTGGTGCTCCTACCAATTCTCCACCATGGCAATTGTGTGGGACTTACAACCCCCATAATCTCCAGTCAGACCTGCAAAGCCATGATGAATGTTGTGGTCCAACACCTCCAGTGAATGCATGTTCTTTCCACTGAGTTTGTCCCTTGATGAAAGAAATCTTAATTGGCATTTTGGGCAAGATTTAGTTGACCTGTGGATGATGGCTGTGAGGCTGAACCCTTTTCTTTGGGTGTAAATTTCCTTTTGTGTAAATGTAAAAATACAGAACATTGAACCAAATGGTTGGCTTGGAAGGGGATGTACAATCTATTTTCCAAAGCTTTCTTCTCTGAAGGAGTGAAGACCCCTTTTATTCAAAAGGATGTCCAGTCTAAGTCCAGCTTAAATACCCCTCCTGGGGAGGCCAAATGGTCATTTAAAACCACCCCAATTCTTCTTATTGCACCCATATCACTTTTTCCTCCATCTTTATTTTGCCCAGGAAAGTCAACCAGAGGCATTGTGGAGAAAACCAAAGTTAAGGTTTGAATTTATCTTATCACAGTTTAACTTATCTTTATCTATGGGGGAGTAATTGTCCCCTTGAGGTTTCCTGCAATGGCCCTAATTAAGAGGGTCAAATCTGAGCTTGAGAGCATTGACCAGTCAATGTTCCCATTAAGCCATGTGCATGCGTGACCATCTCATGCATGCCCACACATGAGACCCAGTCTTCTGCTCAATGCCAAAGACAATGCACAAACAAATTGTGTTTTAGCAAGGGGATGAGCAAAGGGGGGTGGGGGAAAGAGAGAGAGAGAGAGAAGGAGAGGAGCGGGTTTTTGTTAGGCCAAAGTCTGTGGATCTTTTACCAGGCTGCAGGCTGATGGAGGAATGAAGCAGTGGGAAAGAAAAGGGAAAGGGAAAAGTGAAAAAGAGAGGGTGGGTGGGGGATGTTCATGCCCCAGTGCTAGGCTGAAGCCAGGAGATCAATAGTTTGTGATTTTTAAAAGTTTTAAGTTTGACCCCACCGAGATGTCAAAGCATACCATACAAAGATCAGGGCAAGACAATCATGATGATACTATGAAACTTAAATCTGGAGGAGGTTTGTAAACCACTCAGGTTTATGGTCTAAGATGGCAGCTTTTTATATGAAAGGAAGGAAGGAAGGAAGGAAGGAAGGAAGGAAGGAAGGAAGGAAGGAAGGATGGATTTCGGAAGCCTATGGCACACACAGCTAAGTAAAATATTTCTTACACTGAGGGCAGAGGTGCAGTATGCCTGCCATGTATAGCTTTGGAAGGTTATAAAGATAAAGTTGGTTATGCAATTTTTGGGAAAGTCACTGCCCCCTGGCCCAAGGGGCCCAGGCCACCCCAACCAACTGTTCAGAAGACATCATGACTTGTGCATCTGCTTTCCTGGCTTTGAGAGAATATTCTCACCCATGAGCTTCAACTCTCATAAGCCTTAGCCAGTAAAGTCTGTGGCAAGAAACTGGGGGAGTTGAAGCCCAAAGCCTCTGGAAAGAACTGGGATGAAGCAGAGTTGCTGCATCTGAGTTGGAGAGAAGGGAGGAATTCGCACATCGTACAGATGTCAAACCACGTGTCTGTGATATGGCCTTCCAGCAGCTTCAATTAATGGCTTCTCAAGCGCCTGCCAAAAACAGGCAGGAAGTTCCCCCAGATGGACAGTGACAACCTCCTCATTAAGCTGGCATTTAGCAGGCTAACTAGCAGATCCATCAACAGGGACTTCTTTGTAATCTCTTTAATCTTGTCCAATGGACAACAGGGGAAGAAGCATGGTAGCTGGGAAGACGGGTGGGTGTCGCTCTGCCTTGAGGCCTCAGATTGCAGCTTCAAAACTGTCTGAGTCAAGTTATTGGGTGGTTCCTTCTCATGGAAAGGGGCTTCTGGCCATGTGTGGAAGCCCTGTTTGGTCTGGAAGGGATGATGGTGTGTTGTTGGTTGGACTGTTATCTTCAAAAGGGCCCTTTAACTGAAGCTTTGAGAAGTCAAAGCGATCCTCTGAAGCTCTAGTTTCTGGAAAGCCAGTCTCCCATTCTCTGGAACTGTGGTCAGAATGGGCAAACATGATTCACCTATGATGAGAGACCTCAGGTTGTCCACCCTTCAGGTACAGAAGAAGATAGCTCACACGTTCTATCACAGTGTGATTTGTGGGAATGTGCACTTTGGCCTCTGTTTTAAGTAGTAATTAATTTATTTAGGGAAGAAACAAAAGCCCTCCTTATCTATTTTTTTTATTTCAAATTTTTATCACTGCCTGTCTCCCCCAAAAGGGGGATCTAATTGATCTCTGATTATCTCTGAACTCTAAATGATCACTGGATATTATGAATAGGATGGTGGACTTCTTCCCTCCCCATTCTTAAAGACTGAATCCCTTGCCATGATTAACAAAAGATTGCTAGCAATCACCCTTTGTCACCCTTCTGCACGCACACGCAAACCTGTGGGATATTCTTTTTTATTGATAATTAGAAGCATGGTATAATACAGTTGTACTACCATTGCTAATTAAAAGGCTTGACTTATTAGACTTTGAGAAAGATGGGGTGGGGGAGGGAGAAACAAACATTTGCAGATTAATTTTATGGCCTGCTCTATTGAGCTCAAACTGCACCTTTTAGCAAAAATGACAAATCTGGATTGTCAACGTGGGCTCGATAAGGAAGATAAAGGTCATACGTCTTAATGTCACAGAAGGTCTTATTAAAGGAACCTTAATTGCGTGAGGGGTCTATGAAAACATTAATTAAATACTGTCGAGGATAATTAAGTCTAGTTACTGATGGTTTAATTAAAGTTGGTTTCCTGTTTTTAAAAGGGAAAAACCTAGAAGGTCCAGTATCTTTCTCAAGGCAGAAGGACTGATAATCCGTTGGCAGGGAGGGTTGAACTCACCAATGGTAACCTTGAACAGTTGTAGGAGAAAAACAAATTAGCTGTAGGGAAATCTCATGGTGTCTGCCTTGCCTTCAGGGGAAAATATTTATTTATTTATTTATAATACTGGCAGATTAAAAAACGGAAGCAATTGTAGCTCATGTCAAAGTATCTGAGATGTCTTTGAGGGCTTGTTGAGAAAGGATACTGTGGAATCTTAGAAGGGGTATTCTGGTGTTCTCCATCCTACAGTGGCCAACCACATTCTTCCAGGAAGTTGAAAGCCGACAACTTTTTCTCTGCCCCACAACTAGGACAATTTCTATATTCTGACTGATACAGCAAGTTATTCTGCTTTATGGGTTGGTCTCATGTGTCCTTCCTTAGATGGGTGCTCTCCAGATGCCTCCACACTTCAACTCCCAGAATTCTTAGCCAATCCCACTGGAAGTTAGTTTGGATATGGTGAGTTCTAGTCCTGCCTTAGTCACAAAGCCAGCTGGGTGACCTTGGGCCAGTCCCTCTCTTTTAGCCCTAGGAAGGAGGCAATGGCAAACCACTTCTCTCAGATCTTACCAAGAAAACTGCAGGGACTTGTCCAGGCAGTCGCCAGGAGTCAAGATTGACTTGAAGGCACCAAAATAATAATAATAATATAATAATAATATGTTTTCTTTCCAACTTAACCACTGTGCTGCCTTGATTTTAGACATCCAAGGAATTAAAAAAAGGACCTGGGTTTTCTACACACCTCTGACAGAATTTCACATTTATCCTTCCCCCAAGAATGGGTTTGTATCCTTCCCAGAGTACAGAAATGTAATAAATAGAATTGTGAGTAATTGATTTGTTGGTATATCTCATTTCCTTCCTTTTAACTAATTTTCAGACCCAACTTCTTACATCTAAGATTGCATGCCTCTGCGCAGCTTTTTCAAACGTGTAAACTTTCTTGATCCCCCGGTGGAATTTATACATGAATAAACTTGGATAGATTTGCAGAGTAAATTTCTTTAGGAATCATTGCTAAAAGACTTTACAGCTATATTTGTTTTGGGAATTGAACTGTCTGTTTAATGGAGTCCCTTTTCTCCATGTCCATAAGGCAGATACATTCAACATATGTAAAAAGGAATAGCGGATCAATGTTTCTTTTCAAAGAAAGCTTGCTAATTCTTTGTCTTTTTATATATAGTTCATCTCCTTTAATTCTTTCAAACCAGGCTAGGAAACTGAACATTCACAGAAGCTGAATTCCAAATGCATTTGCTACAACAATATGATTTACCTGTGTGGTTGGTTTGGTTGTGTGTGAGATATGTATTGCAAATCAGTACTTTTTTAACCAGATCAAAGTTGACAGAAAGGTAGCCAGCTTTTGAGATGACACAGAGATATGTAAGCCCCTTCCTCCCAAACTTCTTTTTGTAATTTAAACAGAACTGGGGTGACAAAAAGAGATACTCTATAATAGTACAACCACTGTCCCATTGCTGAAACTCCTATGAGAAACACATTATGTTTCACTGTAAATGGTATGTTAGCATCTCTGTTCAAAATGTATTTCTTTGTCCTCGAGGCATTTTTCAATTGCTGAGTGGAATTTACACTCAGGAAAGTCTCATGTAAGTTCTATGGACTCCCCTGTTAGGCATCATCTTAAAATGTTTCTACGGTCCTTGCAATATCGTCAGGCTTGCAATTGCATAGGTAGCTGCAGAATTATAGAATTCAGAATTATATTGACATGGATGCTGCAACCTAAACATGTTATTACTTACTTGGTGGTGGTGTGTAGTCTGTTCCAACAATTTCCCCGCTCCCTAAAAGATCGGAGGAACAATGAAGCATGCAGCTGAAAAGCAATAATGAACAGTTGAAACTTGTTCTGTTATCATTTTGGGACATTCAGATAGGAACAGGAAGAAGGAAGAAAAGATGAGGCACTCCAGGATGATGTCATTCAGGATTTATTTATTTATTTTTATTTATCAGATTTTAATCACCACCCATCTCCTCCTCCAAGGATTGTTTCATACAAAAGTTGACAATATGCTCATGTTTATATATATACACCCACACCCACCCACCCACCCACACACACACACACACACATACACATACATACTGTATATTTTGTGTGTGTATGTGTGTGTGTGTATAATGTGTTAATATGCTATTGTTGATATTCAGCGTATTATAATTATCTGATCAGGGCAGACAGTGAGTCAGAAAAGAAAACTGGGTGAAGAGGAGGTTCTAGACTCCCAGGTCAAATGGTAAAACACAGTTAAAAACGGCCCAACTCCAAGGAATGAAAAAACAAACAAGCCCTTGTTTGCATGTTGTTGTTTTCCAAGCAAAAGTCATTATATTCTGCCTGGCGAAAACAGGACATAAAATGCAGCCTCTGATTGAGCCCTTGGATCCACCAATAATTCTTCACTCAAAAGGGAGGTGGTTGGTTCCAAAGATGACCAAGTGGGAGATCTTACAGCTTTGTTCACAAAATTTACCTAAGATATGTAAGAATGTCTTTGCCTGCATTTTTTTAATCAAATGGGAAGAGAAGCAATAATCTGTGAACGAACCATAATATGACTTTGCCATATCATGTTGTCTTCCAACAAGCAATTCTGAAGCATCTCAGAGAATGCTGGATGACCTCTGGTGGGCTGGGTGATGAGCTCCATAGTATCCAACCAGGATTGTTTTTAACCATCTATTATGTCTGTCTCTGTCCAAGTGGTAGTTATGGTTCCCATTTCCATTCTAGCTTTGGAGCAACCTGGTGAAATAGATTGGAGGATCGTGAATGGAACAAGATCAGTCAAAGCTGAGGGAGGACTGAAAAGCTAGTCCCAGCTTGGCATTTCTGTCATTCTGGATATACTGCTCAGGGTCTCACTTGTTTAAGAACTTATATTGTTCCTTTTGGGTGAGACAAAGATATACAAATGATAGCAGGCAGTGTGAAGTGGGCCTCTAAAAATTGGCAAGTGACAGTAGGTGAACCTGCATTCTTGGACACATCTAAAACTCAAAGCAAGTTGTGCAAGCAGAGGAAGGATGGATAAATGATACTTTATGGAAGATCCTCTTCTACTATTGATCACAGCACAGAATTGTGACTTTCGAAGAGCCCCATGGATGAAACTTGCTTTAGTGGCCAGTGGAGATCTTTTGCATCATCTGAAATGTAAGGTTTCTCAGTGAAGGATCACAAATTCACAGGATAATACTCAAAGACCAAGTGTCGCTTTTAGCCTCAAAAAGGTTGCACACTTAGATCTAATCAACATACTAAAGCTTCAGCTCTGAATCTCTCCAAACTCTGGGAGATAAAATTTCTCCAAGTGGGGGAGTTGTGTGAAAACCCCCTGGCATATAAGAATTGGAGCAGCTTCTTTGTTATAACATTTTTGAATCTCACAGGTATTTGGAATCTCTGAATCTGGAAGTTATCAGGCACATAGATTAACGAAAGCAACTGGGAACAAATCTGCTATTGAAGAGACAGGAATTAGAGTCTTATTCAATCTTTAAATTTCCTTCCTTGCTTAGATCAACATGTAGCCCAGAAGATACTTGGATGTATATTTGGGCTCAGAATGTGAAGCTGACATTTAGGATAGGTTATTTTACAGCCGATAAACCTACTGTATTGTTCTTTTTGTACTCAGTCCCCACATTTTTTAAAAAAATGGAAGTATATATTTTTTTCAGACTTAAACAAGGTTTACAAAATTACGTATTGATTCTTAGCTTCCTACAACCCTTCCTCAGTCAAGAGAAAGAATCAGGGAAAAGGAAAACGGGTTGGAGTAACTGGAGAATGGGAGAATTGGGTCACCTTATTATATTTTTCCAGGGCATCTTGGAAAAGTTCTTGGTGCAACTTAATACCTTCTCCGTACTTGATAGGTGCCTGGGTGCATATCTGCAAGCCATTTCCAATCTTCATTGAAGACTATGATCTGTGTAGACGTGGGGCAAACATGAGAGAAAGTTAAGTCAGTCTTTTTGTCCTTGGAAGGAAAGAAAAGATAGACCCTCAAGGTTTTTGTCCAACAGGACTCTCCAGTAGCTTCCTATCATTTAGCCAATTAAGCCTAAAATCTTCTGGAAGGAGACTGTTTTGCAAAACCAACGGTTATCCCTTTGGCTTTGTGAAAGATGCTTCTTGGCAGATGCACAAACCTGACTTTGCCAGGAGAGGGTTGTGAATGGTGAATGCAAGCACAATTGAGTGGTAACGTTACACCGTTTCTCTCTTCCCTTGGAACCTATGAATTTGTGGGAAAGAGATATTCAATACTGCAGCATTTGTGACTAATGACCAAAAAATGACAGATCTCTCCTCTACAGATATAACACACACCTTGTCCATATTCTCCTTGTATTCCTTTAAAAGGCTGCCAATCCCACATTGCCAGATAAGTATGGGACATTACATGATTTCAACGTCTGTTTAAGTTATTTTAAAGTTTTAAGTTACTCCCTTAATTGCAGAGCCCTAATCGCCTACTCTTTGCAAAACCGTGATATGAATGCCATTCCCATTGTTAAAATGGCCTGATAGAACCTGGTTACAATTTAGCATTCAACTGAATTCCATTTTCAAAAATTCACTTTTCTATCACACACTTTCTACCACACAGCACAGGAAAAAGTCTGCCTACCTAGCAGTTACTATCCCAAATTGCTCAACTGAGACACACACACACACACCCCAATGTGGCGTCATGGTGAAAGTGCTGGTCTAGGAATGGGAAGACCCAGTTCTGGTCCTCCCTTGGGCACAGAAGCCACTTGAGTGACTTTGGGCTAGTCACTCTTTGTCTCCCCTAGACTGAAAATTTGAAAAACATCTATCTGTTAATTCATGTTGGACCAGCCTGTTAGATTATGGTCCATGGCTTTCAGCCAGCAGTGGATTGATTTGGGCTGATAATATAAAATATACAGGAATGTCTGGGCAGTGTATGGGCTAGACCCGCCCAAGTCAAGGTAGGAGATTCCACAGATGGTCTTGGAGAATGACAGGGCTAAGATCCTGTGGGACTTCCAGATCCAGATGGACAGGCAGGTCCTGGCCAATCAACCAGACATTACAGTAGTGGACAAGGACCAGAAGACAGCGGTGATGGTAGATGTAATGGTGCCAAGTGACACAACATCAGGAAGGAGGAGCATGAGAAGCTGGAGAAGTACCAGGGCCTGAAGGAGGAACTGGAAAGGATGTGGAAAGTGAAGGCCAAAGGGGTCCCAGTGGTGGTAGGGGCACTCAGGGCTGAGACTCCTCAGCTGGGAGAGGGGCTCCAACAGATCCCAGGAGCAACATCAGAGCTCTCTATCCAGAAGAGTGCAGTGCTAGGAACAGCTGAGATCCTGTGCAGAACCCTCAAACTCCCAGGCCTCTGGTAGGGGACCTGAGGTGGAAGAAGACACAGACCACCCATAGGGGTGAGAAGGGAATTTTTTATATATAGTAATGGCAAGGGAAAAGTTTTTCTCTATCAAGGTAAAGCCAAAGACTATCTTCTGAATGAATGACACCCTAGATAGATCAGAGATCAAAAACATATGACCTTCACAAACGTTAATTAAATTTAGAAGAGAGAAAGGGAGAAAGAGAGGGAGGGAAGGTGGAAAAAAATGACAAATCAATTCTTTTCAAGAAGTTGATATTACTGATAGTTCTTTCCTGAACAAAAAAAACAGGAATAAAACTTCATTTTTTTAAAGGTTCCTTTGAACATCTTCACCCTTGAAGATAACATTGTTATTCTTCTCTAGAATAATATACTTTTGTCCACTGTAACTTGGATCCAAGCAGAGTGGGACCTATATTTTAAGGGTTTATGTGTGAAACACACCTTTCCTTCTTCATTTAGTTTTGAAATTTGGGGTGAGATATAGATGTAATTATTGGGAACTTCCCACCTCTCCAGTTTCTTGCAGCTGAGATGTAAGGTTTGTTACACTGATATAATGCAATGATATACAGAAATGAAGTTGGGATTGAAGCTAGAACTAGAGTAAATTGTGGGAATAGACTTGAATTCCAAATTTCAGGTTTAATGCATGGGACTTAATTCTGAGAGAAAGAGCTTTCTTTGAAATATAAAGTACTTCCATTCAAGGCTTTTAATCCATAGTCATCCTGTCTCAGAAAAAGAACATCACAGAAGGCCCATCTGACATCACCTCTAGATTTGACTCTCTCATGTTCCATCTTTCTCCACTTTTGTTTTTCCTTTTCCCCCAAAAAGGGACAAGACAGAACAATTTTCCTTTTTTCCTCTGATCAGTTTTCACATTTCACCTGACAACGAACATTTGCTTTCCAAATACTTTTGGCGAACAGGAGAATCTCTTTGTGCTTCTCATGGTCTTCTAAGGCTTTACTGAGGAAGCGAGGGGCTGAGGGACACGTTGGGAATGTCTTCTCATTTATTCTGTGCTTCTGTTTCCAGTAGGTCTCCCTGGCTTCTCACTCTTCCACTCCACCCCGAGGGAAAATCTCAAGAAGGAACATCTGCACTACTTTTTAAAACCTTTTTGTTTTTTTAAAAAAGCAGATACAGGTAATTCTTCCTTAACAACCATTTGTATAGTGACCGTTCAGACTTAGGAAGGTGCTGAAAAAAACTGATTTACAACCAGTCCTCACACTTATGACAGTTGTAGTATCCCTGTGGTGACATGATCACGATTTGGGTGCTTGGCAACTGGTTTGCATTTATGACCGTCACAGCATCCTGTCATCCCATGATTGCCATTTTCAACCTTCCTGGCCGGCTTCTGGCAAGCAAAATCAATGGGGAACCATGTGATTCTCTTAATGACCACGTGGTTCACTTAACACCGCAGTGATTTGCTTAATGGCCGTACTTTGCTGTAGACACCACAGCTAAGTTCAGATTCTTTATCCCTGAACTAAATGGGTTCTTAGCCTCAGCTAGTAGATCTAATCCTTAATTTGAAAAATGTCTGTATTCTTCATTAGAAGTTCTCAGGCCATAAGAAGGATGTTGCTTAAGGATTTTCCCAAAAGCTTCTGATGAACCATATTGCGAACAACAGTACTACCATGTAATCTTTTTTATTTTTTTTAAATCCATTTAGTCATGTCCGATTCTTGGAGACTGCCTGGATAAGTCTTGCAGTTTTCTTGGCAAGATTTTCAGAAGTGGTTTGCCATTGCCTGCTTCCTAGGGCTGAGAGAGAGTGACTGGCCCAAGGTCACCCAGCATGCTTCAGGCCTAAGGCAGGACTAGAACTCACCGTCTCCTGGTTTCTACCCTGGTGCCTTAACCGCTCTTGCAAGATGATGCTGTCAAGGTAGTGCATGCTATATGCCAGCAGATTTGGAAAACACAAGAATGGCCATCAGACTGGAAAAAATCAACTTATATCCCCATACAAAAAAAGGGAAACACTAAAGAATCTTCAAACTATCGAACAGTGGCACTCATTTCACATGCCAGTAAGGTAATGCTCAAGATCCTGCAAAGTAGACTTCAGCAATTCATGGAGCGAGAATTGCCAGATGTACAAGCTGGGTTTAGAAAAGGCAGAGGAACTAGGGACCAAACTGCCAATATCCACTGGATAATGGAAAAAGCCAGGGAGTTTCAGAAAAACATCCATTTCTGTTTTATTGACTATTCTAAAGCCTTTGACTGTGTGGACCATAACAAATTGTGACAAGTTCTTAGTGGTATGGGGATACCAAGTCATCTTGTATGCCTCCTGAAGAATCTGTATAATGACCAGGTAGCAACAGTAAGAACAGACCACGGAACAACGGACTGGTTTCAGATTGGGAAAGGAGTACGGCAGGGCTGTATACTCTCACCCTACCTATTCAACTTGTACGCAGAACACATCATGCGACATGCTGGGCTTGAGGAATCCAAGGCTGGGGTTAAAATTGCTGGAAGAAACATTAACAATCTCAGATATGCAGATGATACCACTTTGATGGCTGAAAGCGAAGAGGAACTGAGGAGCCTTATGATGAAGGTGAAAGAAGAAAGTGCAAAAGCTGGCTTGCAGCTAAACCTCAAAAAAACCAAGGTTATGGCAACCAGCTTGATTGATAACTGGCAAATAGAGGGAGAAAATGTAGAAGCAGTGAAAGACTTTGTATTTCTAGGTGCGAAGATTACTGCGGATGCTGACTGCAGTCAGGAAATCAGAAGATGCTTAATCCTTGGGAAAAGCGCAATGACAAATCTCAATAAAATAGTTAAGAGCAGAGACATTACACTGACAACAAAGGTCCGCATAGTTAAAGCAATGGTGTTCCCTGTAGTAACATATGGCTGCGAGAGCTGGACCATAAGGAAGGCTGAGTGAAGGAAGATCGATGCTTTTGAACTGTGGTGTTGGAGGAAAATTCTGAGAGTGCCTTGGACTGCAAGAAGATCCAACCAGTCCATCCTCCAGGAAATAAAGCCAGACTGCTCACTTGAGGGAACGATTATTAAAGGCAAAACTGAAATACTTTGGCCACACAATGAGAAGACAGGACACCCTGGAGAAGATGCTGATGCTGGGGAGAGTGGAGGGCAAAAGGAGGAGGGGCCGACCAAGGGCAAGATGGATGGATGATATTCTAGAGGGGACGGACTCGTCCCTGGGGGAGCTGGGGGTGTTGACGACCGACAGGAAGCTCTGGCGTGGGCTGGTCCATGAGGTCACGAAGAGTCGGAAGCGACTAAACGAATAAACAACAAGCCTTAACCGCTGCACCAAACTGGCTCTCTCTCAAAGGTTAATGTGTATAATTTTGGACAGGTAGCAAAATTTAGCTTTTCTTGTCTCAGAACTAGGGTTCTCCAGTTCAGAAAACCCAATATATACACTGACTTTTTCATGATAATGAGAAATGCATGAGAGCTGCGGTTTTTGTGCTTCTACACACCCAAAATAAAATCTTCTAAACAAATATTTATGAAGGATGGTATATGGGGTTAGGGTTAGGGTCCAGGTATTTTGCAAATGCAGACGTATTTTGAAAGCCGATTCATCTAAATATAAAGATTTTTTTTTTTAAGAAACCACCAGAAATGGTGGTGTGAAATTGTTCACAGTCTTAACCTAGATGGTTAAATATCGCTGAATGCACAAGTAGAAATTTCTATCCCCCCAGTAAAAGAAAGGGGGAGGAGAAAATGAGGGAAAACTCATGAAAGAAGGTTGAAGATATGCGCTTGTGTTTTAACATATTTTTGCAGCAAAGGAAGTTGGATACCTATAAAGTTACCAATGTTGCTTATTACAATGCATCTGATTATTATTTTTTTATGCCCGAGAGAGAGAGAGAGACAGGGAGAGAGAGCAGATACAGATAATCTATAAAAATACTGCATTTTCAAATTCTTCTGAGAGCAGACAAGCACCCCAGATTTCTCAGAAGCCACAGAGCTACTCCTGTGCTTCTCCTCCTTGTCAAAATTTAATGAGTGGGCCAGTTCTAAAATAATTGAATTTTCATATCAGAGCGAACCAGGATTATCCAGACAATAAAAATGCTGAGTCCTTCGCTGTTACTGGCAAATACCTTTTGCTTTGCTCATGAAATCAGTATGTAAATGTTCGGGGCCCGTATTTAAGGCATCTTACGCAATTTAGAGTTGTAGTAACAGCAATAATTTCAAATGTTACCCCTGATAAGTAAGTACGCTGCTTTTTCTGCTTCTGCCTCCCCTGCGCGCGCGCTCTCTCTCTTTATATAACGTTCCAGTTGTAATTTGTTTGGCATTTCAGGATAAGCAACAAGGTTTATATTTTATATAAATGTTAATGCCCTTGCAAGTTTAATTATGTTTCTCAACTTCTAACATTTCAAAAGGAGGAGAGCATTTGAAGCTGGCTGCTGCACTGGATCATCTGGCTGGTGGGAAGTACTTCAGCCTGAAGTCTTCTCTGTGTGTGGGTGTGTTTGTGTGTCTTTTAAAAGAAGAGTGCTGGGATTACCTTTTAAGAATTAACCTGAAGGTCATCCAATCGATCCCTTTGTTTAAGGCTAATTCTGTCTTTCGCTCTCTTACCAAATGTGCAGTGAAGCCTTTTTCAACTGTGGATGCAAAAGCCTTGTCTTCCTCTGAGGGTAATGTTGTTGAGTCATATTAAGCCCCAGGAGTCCAAAATCAGAAAGTGTCTGGTAGCAGATTTTATTATGAGGCATAGGTTTTCATGAGAAAGATCAGCAAGAATGGGAAATGCTGGTCTGTAGCAATGACAGTCCCCCAACAATATTATAATTATTATCAAGAGAAGACAAGAATCTTTATTATGCTCGATGACCAGTCCATAAAACATATTGCATACATGTAGCTAATATTGATTAGTCAATCAGGTAAACATTATCATCATCAATCATCATCGTTCTTGTTGTTATTATTTGTTGCCAAATCAGTGTCAACTCTTAGCAACCAAACCAAATTTCTCCAGGATGATCTGTCTGCATTGGGCCTCCCTTGCATCTCTCAATGGTGCATACATTCAACCATTTCTGTAAATTTATTTCTTTGGATCTTGAACTTTTTGCAGTTTTGGAAGAGCTTGCCACTGAAGCCAAGACAAAGACAGATTTTTCTACAAAGAGGTTTAGGCAGTGGGTCCACACAACTGCCTCCCCTGCTCCAATTTCTCAAATTCATTTTTCTTTCAGTGGTGCTTTCCAATAAACCGGATGCCCAACCTGCAATAGAAAAAACACTCAACTGTGTAATAGATCTTACAGGGTTTGCTCTGCTGTTTCTCCCCTTCCCATGATTTTTAATATTCTGGAAGAGGTGCAGACATGGACCCCTGAGCAGGAGAAATCTTCCACGGGGAAAATCCAGAACATTTCTTCTTTATGTGAAAGAAAGTGAGTTGGCTACAGAGGTCTGTTTTATAGCCTTCTGTGATTATGCGTTGGATGATAAAGGAAGGAATTAGGAAGAGGTTTTCTTAGGGCTAACATCCACCTAGAATCAAAGTCAGCCTATGGGATGGACCAAGAAGAGGTTGAGGAGGGACAAACCAAGATATCTGTAGACAGAATGTGGGCTTAACTTGTGGAATGGACTGCCACAGGAAGGTCTAATGGATGTCCCTTGGTTTGGAGGATTTTCAAAAAGGGATCCATCACAGGTGTGGACAATTCAGAAGCCTAACTTAAGCATTCCTGCTGTGGGGTGGGAAGCACTCCACAGCTTCAGGGAGGAAATCAATCCCAGTCCTTTCTAATGCCCATCATCACTGTCCTCACCCTGTGCCCGGGAGATTTATTGCCCTAAATCCCATCAAGCTGAGCTCTGCAGAACCCTTCCAGGCTTATCTTCCAAGAATCACATCAGTGGCTGCCTCAACATAGCCCCCCCTTTTTTTAAAAGGAAGATTTGGAGGGCAATTAAGCAAAGGAAAGACTCTTCTATTGTGGCTGTTAATACCCAATATACCTTTTCATTCATCTTCAGTAGAAACTTTAAGACTGACTTATTTAAAGCAAGGCTTGAGTGGGCCCTGACCATGGAATTACTGCTTTGGGGTCAGGTCCATCAGTGGTTGATTGGCGAATCTGAAGGAGCCAGGAGACTCACAGATTTAGAGCATAACAGCCCAACGGTTTTTGCTTTGTTTGATTTCAGCAGCAATAGTTCACACTTCCCTCTGCAAAGGCTTGAATGACCACCATGCATGTGTGAACTGTGTTTTGCAAAATGTTTTGCAGTCATGGGGAATTCAGTTAAAGTTTGATGTAGTTTTATAGCTATTTTGGTTTGGGGAAGGTTTCCATGAAATGAAGATGGGTGAGCCTTGGGTGAGATATGGAAATTGCAAACACTCAGTCTTTGAACCCAATGAAACTTCTCTGTTCTGATTCTAGTGAATTCTGCATAGTTTTAAACCACAGAAATGTTCACGATTTCCCAAACTCACTGCTTGTTTTTGCTTTGCATTTTTTTTTTTTTTGGTTTGTAGGACTTGCAGTGCAAGCAAATTAAATCTGTATCTCAGAGTCTTCTTTCTTCCCCTCATTTTGGCAGCCAATCCTAGTTTTAATGTGTCTTTTTTAAGTATAGCTGTCTTTTGTTTTAATTTTAATAGTTAATATGAAAATGATTTGTATTTGACGAATGGGTTTTCCTGCAAACTGCTTTGAAAAAGGACTGAAAGAGTGGTGATAGAACTAAATAAATGCAGTATGAAATAAAAGTAATAGTTCACAGTGACCATATTTCTTTTCCAACTGAGGAGTGCTGGGAGTATATTTAGGTGACATCTAACACCTCATTAGACCTTCCGTTTTTTTTGCAAGGTAGCTTATGCCTCTTCTTGGGAACTCAGAAGCCCATTGTTGGTAATTAGGTGTTGTTGGATGGGCAAATGTGCAAGTGTTTTGTGTGTGTGTGTGTGTGTGTGTGTGTGTGTGTGTGAAACTCCAATTGGCCCATTAACAGGTGCTTTGCAAATATACCAGAGCTAAGTATGCCTTCAAGTCAATTAGCTACTACTTGATCTGTTGATCAGAACCATTTTTGGTTAACAAATCTCAGCAATTGTTTCCATCCCTGTAGCTGGGGCTGTGTGTAGTTGGGGCTGTATACGTGGGTGGGTGTGTTTATGACAAACTGACTCATTTCCAAAGGGCAGATTTTCTGAGCTTACTACTAGGGCCTTTTTTGAACACCCCAGCTCAGAAATGCAGTATACATGATGTGAAAGTTGTCTCTGGACAAGACATGATTGATGGCCAGGTCCTTTCTAGCATGCCAACTCTATGCTTTTGTCTGTTCTATGAACCCTCTATAATATGGAACTTTGTTCTGGAAGTGTAAAGAGCTGCAGTCATTTCAAATTTGTATTGTCTACCCAAGAGAAACCCCCCCCCCAACCCTTCAAGGGAGGGATTGTGTAATTCTTGGCACCTTACCCCACTGCATTATTTTTCATAGCAAGCTTGCAACTGCTTCTAAGAACTTCTTAAAGTCTTATCTTAGCTCGTGCAGCTCCTCATTAATATTCCGTACATATGGAAGAATTTCCTATATCATTGTCCATTAACACGGCGGATAATCACTCATTCAGTTATCAGTCCGTCAGCCCTGGCCTCTCCTTCAGCCTCTTGGTGCAAGGGATGCTGGGAGATCAAAGAAGGTTAAATGTGTCTAACATTGTGATTCCCACATTTTTATATAATTAGACGCCTATAATAAAATTGATCAAAGATAAGGAAATGGTATTAAAGATGTTTGGACCCAGAAGACCATATTAGCAGGTCTTTATAATTTTTTTTCTTCTAGTAATACAACCCAGGAAAGGAAAATATATTCACCTGATACATGTATGTGTATCAAGAACGGGCATTTATATATAACATTTTTTTCACAGCAAATAAGAAAAGGTCAGACGTTTACATGTCAACCATGTATTTTTTTCTGCATGCCCCTTGAATGGTATAAATCACATTGAGTGCCACCGCTTGGATTGGAGGTATGTACACTTATCCAGAAAGGTTCCTCAGAAGTAGCTACCACTGGGGTTTGGAGATCCAAGCGCTTAAAGAACGAGAGAGGAAAATTAATGAAAGAAACAGTTACAGTCAAGAGATGGTTTGCTTAGGTGTAGCCCTTTGCAGGCTGGAAGTATTGGATCAGGGTCTCCAGTGGCAGCCTGCACTGACCATGACCTTTGCATAGTAACTCTGGAGAAAAGGAGGGTACCGTCAAATATACTCAAGACTGCAGTATTGAGTCAACAGAGAGATTAGATGAACTGATGGTAATGCTTTGATTAAGTCAAAGGATGCCCTTGATTAGAGCCATTTGCATATGTTTTGGAGTACAAGAGCTGTTGCTGGGGGTAATGATTATAGACATTCCTGTTACTCCATGGTAGCCCAAAATCAGAAGGGTCTGCTAGCACTTTTCCTGACCAGCACATTTTATTAAAAGTCTCTCTTCCTTCCATTTGGCACCACACAGAACTAGCTTGCAATTCTTCTTTTGGGATTTGGTTCCCCAACTTCTCAGTTTAGACTACCACCCTGGCATCAGCCCAACTTGGTGCAATGTAGACCAGCCTCCTCGTGGTGCACCCTGGGCAATGTGACTTGTCATGGCTCAATAGTCCACCCATCTGGCTGCTGGACCTCACAAGGATTTCCCAGCAGGAAAAAGCAGCATGAACACCGAACAGCTATGCTGTACGATTAAAAAAAACAAGAAAAAAATTCCTAGAGTCTCTTAACCAGTTGCTAATCAAACCAGTTACTTTTTCAAAGTAATCAGGTTATGTCCTTCTACCTTCTAAGACCATCAGCAGGTAGAGAGGGAGGATTTAATACTGTTCTTTGATGCTGCGGTAGAGCAAAAGGGAATAAAATAATCCATCCCAATGAAGCATATATTTATATCTGGAGAGAAATCCATCCCTGATGCATCAGGATACTGCTTATATAACACAGATTTTTTGTAATGCAGCGTCTGGAAAGGATAGCACTCCCACACGTACAACTCAAAGTATGGATCTGGTATGTAGATGACAGTTTTGTCATAATACAAAAGAAACAACTGGAAGAAACCCACAAAACCATCAATAACATCTTTAATGGAATAAAATTCACAAGGGAGGAAGAAAACAACAACACACTACCATTCCTGGAGATCCTCATCAGTAGAGGAAATGATGGTAATTTAGAAACACAAGTCTACAGGAGAGCTACCCACATAAACCAAGTGCTCCATTACCAAAGTAACAATCCAACCTCCCACAAGAGGAGCTGTGTAAGAACATGATTCAGACGAGCACACATGCACTGCAGCAATCCAGAACACCAGAAAAAGGAAAAAGATCATCTGTACAGCATCTTCCAGCAAAATGGATACCTGCTCAACTTTATCAAAAAGTGCCTGACCACTCAACCCACTACAACCCAACCAACAGGAGCTATGAAACGGATAACTCTGCCATACATCAGAAACATCTCAGAAACCACCAACAGACTGTTACAACCACATGGCATCACCGTAACACATAAACCAACTAAAACTCTTCAAAACATATTAAGCAAGCCAAAAGACCCAATAGACCAAGAAGAAAAAACAGGAGTTATTTACAACATGCAGTGTAAGGGCTGCAACAGCCACCATGTAGGACACACAGGCAGAAGACTAGCAGAGCACATCCACGAACACCAACTAGCAGTCAGGAGACATGATGAAGACTCCTTAATCTCACAGCACATGGACAGACTCAACCATAGTTTCAACTGGGAAACTGTGAGCATCCTAGACCGAGCCAAATCCAAAAACACCAGAGAATTCCTGGAAGCCTGGCACTCAGACAAAGCAGCCATCAATAGACACATAGAGGTAAACAACATTTACAGACTATTCAAAAGAGATAATAGAAAAGCCAAAAGACCAGGACACTCCCTTGCCAGCAATCGACACCCAGATATACAAGAATCAGCACTAGGATTAACACCAGATGAACCATTGAACAGCACAATACACCCTAATCAAGGAACTATCAACTCAGGCTATCAATCAAGCAGTAAACAACAGGCTAATCAAGGATCTACCAAGGAGAGAACAACACCCCCGCCAACACAAGCAGGGCAAGCCACGGTATATAAACTGAGAGCAAGGCCCACTCCCTCCTCGCACTGAAGATGTTGCCTAGTCTGGCAATGAAATGTCTGCAAGAAAACAACAAGGCTCAGAGAGCACCGAGGACTCCACAGATTTTTTTTTGTTATGCATAAATAAATGAAAAAAAACTGTCATGCAGATTGACCAGAAAATATATACATTTCTTCCTTTATGGGCAGATTATATAGAGACTCTCCATATACATTAATGATTCAGTAGGCATCACCCCTCAATGTATTACATTATTAAATTATAATTCATATTCCACCTTTCTCTTACATATTTAATAGATGCAAATGAGAAATAAAAAATGATTGCATGCAATGAAGTTTTACAAGTCAAGGGAAAAAAAATGAATCAGTCAAAGATAAATGCAGAAGAAAAACATCTGAGCATCTTCCCTATTTCCCCAACCATACACAACACAAATTGAAAGACTGCCTCAACCTCTTAAAAATCTTCTCATTCTTGATTGGAAGTTGTACTAAGCTATTTGTCAACAGTGTGTCATGGCAAATCAGCCACTGAGATTTGTAAACCATGAACTGTGTTTTCTGTTATTGTGAGAAGCCAAACAATTGTGGTTTATTCAATAAACTCTGATTAAAAAGCATGGTTTAGTGCAATGGGTGTTCCTAGCTTCCTCCCCACATTATGGAGTATAGAAACTATCTCTTTTATTGCAAATCTTCTGTCTTTTAAGATTTGTTGGGGAGACAAATCTTTCTGGCATGATTTTGCTTCCTGGTTATGGAATACCCTCCATTCTTTGCTATATGTGGTTGGTCCCCCTCATTTCTTTTACTGGGCTTTTATTTGTTAAATGATTTTCTGTAGTTATTTCATTGTTAATTTAAATTTTTTATACTCTGCGTTGGTTTTAAAATTTGCTAGCCACATTCAACGCCCACCCTTGCTGAGAGGTAGGGAATGAATGAATGAATGAATGGTATGAATAACATTTATAGTTGAATTAGAGTTATCCTTACACCACGGTTATGTCAAGAGGAGTGAGAGGAGAAAATATCAGAGGGAGAATTCTGCACTTTTCCCCACAACCACACATTCACTTCCAGCTAATAAATGAAATCAAATACATTGCATTAATCAGTTCAAAAGCTTCTGAATGCATGCTTATGTCCTATAGAAAACTGGAACAGCTTCCTATCTCTCTATCCCAGAGATTTTTTGGTTTTTGGTTTTAAATCTCTTCAAGGTGCAGTGATGGGAATTATAGATGCCTCTAGCAAAACGTTCATTTTCTATAGCTCGTTTCTTCTTTTCCTACCCCCTTCAATTTTTTAAAAAGCCCTTTTGTCGTATTTGTTTCGAATACCCATTTGATGGTTTAATGGGTCCCACTTGCTGAATGGAACAGTCTGTGTAGTAAGAACTTTGGGCCAACTTCATTTCTGAAATGGACAAAGGTTTTGTGGGTCATGCATTAGCCCATTAATGTCTCACTCAGGAATAATGTGCAGAGTGGCAGCGGGTAAGAGAGACTAGAAAACACATCTGCTTCAATATAATGGAGCGCGGAAATCCAAATACTGCTTCATTTATGCAGTTACTATTTTTCTTGATTAGGTTTCTGCAATCTTCTGCCCTTTGAATGGGTTGGACTTCAACTCCTCTACTTCCTTCCTAGATGCAGTCAAATGTCTAGATGGAAATCTTTCACCATCTTCTTAGCTCCTTGTGTCAACTGGTCTCTGCTGGGCTGAAAATTGTAGGACCACCGTCATGATGCTGCAGTCAGCCGATCCCAGTGGATTCAAATCTAGGGGCATCTGCAGGAAGGGTTGAAAAGGTCAAGAGGGTAAGTCATGACTGCTGATCAACATTGCCACGTTGACTTTTCTGATTTCCCTGTTCAGATTTCTCCATCCAGTGACAACATGCAATGCTAGAGTCACAAACAAGCCTTGAGCACCTGAATGTAGAAAGGTCATTGAATGCTCATCTGGGTTGGCGTTCCTTCGAACAAGGCCAAGCCAGTGCAATTTTCTTTCCCCACCAATTCCAAGCAGAATAAGAAGCGTCCGTGAAAAACAAAGTGGAGACAAGATTACTTGGCAAGTGTCCTAAGGCAGGTGTTTTGCTTTCAATTGCCTTGAAGTTCTTCTAAGAATGATGGCTGCTTGATGCACCTGGGCCTTGAATCTAGTCTCATTTTCAGAGAACGTTGTCTTCCCTTTCATCTCCCCTGTAGCCCACTGACAAATTACACTACACTTTATGGAAATGTAACATTTTCTATGAATGGCTTGCTGCCACTGCCGTGCATGCTAATTGGGGAGACAAAGTATCTCATATCATCTCCGCAACCGGCTCAGCCTTTTCCATTCGCAAATTAAAATCCGTTCAAATTTATTGACTAATATATTAGGAGGAAATGCTAGGCTGACCTGCCAACCTGTTTTGTGGAGGGAACAACAACGGTTGCAAGTGTAAAATAAAAATTCAGTAAGAATAACCAGTTCCATGTGGTCCTTTGGATTGCTATGCTGATCAGATCGTAGGGTCATCTGCATGGCAATGTCACCATCTGCCTGTTCTCAAAGTCCACACTTACTTAAAAACCATCAGTTGCATTTTCTGATCACTTCTTCTGCCAATGGGACTATACCGTACCGAGAAAGCTGGGTTGTGTAATGGTTGCCTATTCTAAAACACTCTCAGACTCATGAGCAGGAATTCAAGGATATCTGATTTATTAAAGAACAGTAAGCAGGATCACAAAGAAAGCTGAGAATGATGAAAGCGCGCCAAATTCAAACTAAAAACCCTCGGTACAAACGAGATCCCTTCCCTCGTAGAATCTTCCCAAGTTCACAATCCCAGGTGCTCCTAACGGCCTCTGCTGGTCTGCAGGAAAAGGCCTCGAGCAGAGCACATAACCCAAACACATTCCATTGTAATGAACACAGATACAGAGCTTGGCACAAGGTCTCACAGCAGCTCCCTCCCCAACAGAAACGCGCGTCAGCACCATGGCATGTGAAATGTTACGATGTATGAACTACATTGAAACAGTGAACATGACAGGTTGTATGAAAACTCTTCCCACCATGTGGAGTGACTTGAAAGCACCTCCCCATCTGAAGCTTCCATTGACCCATTGACCATGGTGGTGGCTGTGCCATCTGGACTTTGACCATACCCTGTGGACACCTCTTGGAGAATCCATCCCATGAAGGGTGTAGTGCCAACCCAATGGACTCTTAAAGCCAAAACCACTCCGTTATGTTTGAGCTGAGTCATTAAAGCTCCATTCACTCCCTTTTTAGTGGATTCTTAAAAGTAATATAATAAAATAAAGGATGGACAAACATTTGGCATGTGAACATGAAGAGCTGTGCTGTTGTGGCCTATTTGAAATGATTTGCGTAGGGCTACCAAACTCATCCCTGGGGGAGCTGGGGGTGTTGACGACCGACAGGAAGCTCTGGCGTGGGCTGGTCCACGAAGTCACAAAGAGTCGGAAGCGACTAAACGAATAAACAACGAAAAGGGCTACCAAATGTTTGGCTGCATGAGGAGGAAAGGAGATTTGGAACTTGGCTTCTGGAGAAAGTGGAATCAGTTAGCCATGGTTAAACTAACAATGGCTTAGTGGGCATGGGAATGCAGAGCCTGTCGGGGCTTGTGTGGAAGGTGGGAGCCATTCCTGAAAACTCCATAGAGTCTTTTGTCATTTGTGTAGCTTTATGGCAGCTCAGATGATATTTGACATAGTCCTGAGCAGACTGTTCATCTGTTAACATCTTTTCAATCATGGTCAAGTCAGATGCTCTCAGGGGTGTCAGCAGGAGGTGGGTGGGGTGAAAAGTGTTTCAAAAGAGTTAAGATGGCCAAGAAACTCTGTGGCTGAAGCCCTGCATGCATTGCAGTTGCCATCCTGACATTTTTTACCCTCCTCCCCTCCAAGGCCCCGGGATGGTTTCATCCTTGCAAATGAAAGAATGAAAGAAAGTAGACCCCAAACGAAATAAATACTACTTTTTAAGCTGATCACCTTTTTCCTTTTTTCAGATATTGGTGTGACCAGGCTCAAGTTATCCTACTTTGGACACATGATGCAAAGATGCAGCTCTCTGGAGATGGCGCTAAAGATGGGAAGGGTGGAAGGAAAGAGAAGACGAGGAGGACCAGCAGCAAGGGGGAGGGACTCGGTTAACAATGGTGATGAATACAATGTTAGAAGACCTGAAAGACCAGGTTGCGGATGGATTGTCATGGAGAAAATCTATCTCTGCGGTTGCTAAGAATCGGCACTGACTTGATGACACATAATCGATCAATGAATCAAGAAAAATATTTGTAAAGTCTATAGATTATATAGACTTTAAAAATATTTAAATAAATTTTAAATAATGTATTAGTTAAATATTATTTAAATAACAAATTATTATAGATTACATAAGAGCCAGTATGGTGCGGTGGTGAAGGCACCAGGCTAGAAACCGGGAGACTGTGAGTTCTAGTCCCACTTTAGGCACCAAGCCAGCTGGGTGACCTTGGGCCAGTCACTCTTTCTCAGCCCTAGGAAGCAGGCAATGGCAAACCACTTCTGAAAACCTTGCCAGGAAAACTGCAGAGACTTGTCCAGGCAGTCTCCGAGAACTGAACCGATTTTAAAAAAAGATTACATGGAAGTACAGTATTGTTGTTCCCAATGTGGTTCATCAGAAGCTTTTGGGGAAATCCTTAAGCAACATCCTTCTTATGGCCTGAGAATTTCTAATGAAAAATAGACATTTTTTAAAATTAGGGGTTAGATCTTCTAGCTGAGGCTAAGAGCCCATTTGGTTCAGGGGTGAAGAATCTGAACACCCCGTAGCTGTGGTGTCTACAGCAAAGTACAATGATGCCAAAATGATGCCTCCCATTCTTACTTCTTTTATTGCTATTATTGTACTGTATTTTTGTTCTGTTTGGTTTTATTGTACATTGGGTGAGTTAGTCTGGAGTCAGGCACTGGCTACATTAAGTTAAATTACACAGATGCCATTATTATGTACTTGCATGCTAACATTGGATGCCAAATATTGAAGTCATTACAGCTGTGTGATGGTGTCACCCATAGCTCAAAATCTGCTTGCCGTGGAGACCCACCAGTTTCCCCTAATGGTCAAGGATAATGGGAATTGTGATCAACAACATTTAGAAGATTTCAAGTTCCCCCTTCAGCCCAGAATCCTATTTCCAATTGCTCCCGCTCTGTATTGCAAAGACAGCATTTTATTGAAACATTTCTGAATCTGGAGGCCTTCCTACTGGATCAAGACAAGGCTCTGTTTGATTTTATTTTGGAGGAAACTTTAGGATAGTTGGACAGCAGTTAACCTTTGTTTTGTAAAATGTTGAAACAAGGCTTTTCAGAGAATGATAGGAGAGGCAATAAAAGTTGGTGCTTTAAAGCAAAAGTCCCAAGAAGATCAAAGAGCTTGAAAAGGTTGATGCAAAGTTTGGATGTGTTACTAGCTCCCCCTAGTGGCAGAGTCTTGACATGATCAAAATCAAGGTTGATATAAAAAGGATTATAATATTTCTCTCAAGTCAAGCTTCTCCTAATAATTCCATGGAGATACACAACACACACACACACACACACACACAGAGCATATAGAGCTCTTTCTCAGAAGTGGAGGGGATAAAAATTCTGCTAAAAATGGAAGGACTCCCCATTCCTTAAACCCCAACTAGATGTTTCCAGGAACCTATCAGGAGTGTCCATATCATAAGCAACGATGTTCCCAGAAAGAAACTTGGTAGTGACTTCACCCACCAAATTTGTAGGTTTTGGAAGCTATTGCTGTTTGGGTGGGTCTCAAACACCATCTCTGAAAAACTTGGGTGAAAGTTTGACTACCAAATATGCCAGATGCTCCTGAAATGCGACCATCTTCCCTTCGTTAGACAGACGTTAGGATATTTGACGGATTCTTCTCTTCATCCTTAACTCCAGATAATTCTTTTATTAGATTTTCTTTAAAAAAAATACTGAAATATAAAAATAGATTGGAGGAGGGTCAAGAAAGAAGATCTATGCCCCACTCAAGAGCAGAGGCGGACCACATATTTTGGGAAGAAATTTCCTGTCCTCCCCACAACTTCCCCCAATACATCAGCAAAAAGACCATGTTTGGAAGCCTGGGTCAGACCTGAAATTCAGACATACGTGTCATATCAAACCTCACCCCCAGGAAGCAGCTCAGCATTCCCCATCAGAAGAAGAAGAGGAAATCCCTTTTTAAAACATCTCTTCTTCTGAGATCGTAAAACTGCCATTCCGACAAATGCCTTGCCTTTGGGGAAGGACGAGGTCTTTCAGCTGCTCTTTTTCCTGCATCTCACCGCTCAGGACCGCTAATCCGTGTCCTCTGACTCGTCCGACTCTGACTCCTGTTGGCGTTTCTTATGTTTTGCTTTTTTGCGTGACTTTTCCTTGGCTCCACTTCCCTTTCCTTTTCTAGAGACCTTCTCTTTTTTCTTCTCCTGTTTCTTCTTCTTTTTCTCTTGGGCTTCCTTGGGTTTCTTCTTCACCTGGATCAGCTCCCTTTTGTTGCCCTTCTTTGATCCTTTCTTCATCTTTTCTTCGGTCCTGCCCTTGGCTTTTTTGGTCATTTTTCTAACTTCCCCAGACCCTGATTTTGTTGCCTTTTCCTTTTGACCAGCATGTTTTTTCACCTCCTTTTTTGCCACCTTCTTGAGCTTTCCAACATGTTTTTTTATGACTTCTGGTTTCACAGCCTTCTTAATTTTACCCACATGCTTTTTCACAGCCTTGGACTTTGCAACTTTCTTCACGGTACGAATGTGTTCCTTGGCCTGTGATTTTGCCATCTTCTTCACTTTGCCAACACGCTTTTTAATGACTTCTGGTTTCACGGCCTTCTTAATTTTACCCACGTGCTTTTTCATGGCCTTGGACTTTGCGACTTCTTTCATCATATGGACATGTTTCTTGGCCTGTGATTTCGCCATCTTCTTCATCTTGCCAACATGTTTTTTAATGACTTTAGGTTTTGCAGCCTTCTTAATCTTCTTAACATGCTTCTGGACAGCCTTGGATTTTGCTGCTTTCTTAATCTTACTCAGTCCCTTTTTTACTACATGTTTTTTTCCCTTTTTCCCTCTTTTCTTTTGTTCTTCTTCTTCTTCTTCTTCATCATCATCATCATCATCATCTTCATCTTCTTCCTCTTCCTCAACTTTTTGCTTTTTTCCTTTCAGTTCATTCCTTCTCTTCCATTCTTCCTTCTCAACTATAATAGGACAAGGATATTTTGGAAAAATACAGTCAGATTCATTCTCACTTTTACACTTGAGTGCAATCATGAAAACATCATGAATGTCTTGCAGCAAGGTATTTCTTTTCCATCTAAAACAAAAGTTCCTACTGTTAGCTGAACCCCAATTTATCCAATCCCATTCTGACCTGTGGGAACCCAGCCAACAAGGACTTTGTACTACTCCTACACCCAAGAGTACTGATAGCAGCTTCAGGAAAGAAGTGTGAAGCTCTTCTCCACTGCCCAGACCTGTTGACTTACTCCAGATAGCAGTCTTCTCCCAACCTCCTAATGATGGCTTTGAGGTCTGATTTCAAATAATTCAAGCAAATGGAATCATCTGTGCAAAGGATCTGCCTAAGATTATTCCTTAATGACATAGTTACTACACTTCTGGTCTAGTGTAATCTTATGTGAATGGCAAATACCTACAATATGTATTCTTGAACAGTGGGCTGTACAGCAGGCTAATCATGGCAGCCAGCTGACTCATAATAGCTTAATGTCCTCTGCAAAGAGCCAGTTTGGTCTAGTGGTTAAGGCAACCAGGAGACTGTGAGTTCTAGTCCCACCATAGGCATGAAAGCCAGCTGGGTGACCTTGGGCCAGTCACTTTATCTAAGCCCAAGAGCCAATCAGGCATGGTATGAGAGTTCTAGTCCCGCCTTAGGCGTGAAAGCCAGCTGGGTGACCTTGGGCCTGTCGCTCTCTCTCAGCCCAAGAGCCAATCAGGCGTGGTAGGAGAGTTCTAGTCCCGCCTTAGGCGTGAAAGCCAGCTGGGTGACCTTGGGCCTGTCACACTCTCTCAGCCCAAGAGCCAATCAGGCGTGGTAGGAGAGTTCTAGTCCCGCCTTAGGCGTGAAAGCCAGCTGGGTGACCTTGGGCCAGTCACTTTCTCTCAGCCCAACTTGGTGCAATGTAGACTAGCCTCCTCGTGGTGCACCCTGGGGCAACGTGACTTGTCATGGCTCAATAGTCCACACATCTGGCTGCTGGACCTCACAAGGATTTCCCAGCAAGAAAAAGCAGCATGAACACCAAACTGCTATGCTGTATGATTTACTTATTTTTATTATAATGTCCTCTGTAAATTAGGAATAAGAATATTTCTTTTTATCAGGCTATCACCCTCTTTATCAGCTCTGATGTCACACAGCTATGTAAAATAATATCAGTCTTCCCAAGAGAGATACATTGGGAATGTTGGTTTTCTTCCCTTGGTGCCTCATCTAAAGTGGGTGCCAACAGCTGAATGAACAGCCAATGCAGGGTTTTCCCATGTTTATACAAGGGAACCTAGAGAATAAATGATGCTGTGACTTTGTTTTCACCAATGTAGGGCAGTTAAACGACCACCCCAGATATGTCAATGCTTTGCCTGCTTGTTGATAGAACAGGTTACCTCCAACGGGATCTTTCTCGTTTTCTTGCTTTAGCTTCTTTCTAGCTGCTTCTTTCTCTTTCTGGATTTGCCTCAAAAAGTAATTTTTTTTGGCATATTTCTTGATTAAAGGGCCTGCTTTCCTCAGCTCATCTCGGTAGGCACTGAAAGAGGAAGCCGTTTTGTCAAAAGGGGGAAAGTCATTCTGACCCTTCCCTTGGAGAAGAAGACTGAGTTTCTGGTGGAGTTACTCTTGCCCTTTGGGCAGGACAGCACAACCGTTTCTGGGCCAAGGACCACACTAAACCTCTGACTGAATTTCTAGGTGTCACACTCCCCCAGAATAATGAGTGGAGCCAAGTGAAAGTCTTTGTTTGGTTCCATTTCATTTCCATTCAAACTTGATTAAAACTAGGCATGGTTAATACGATTTCTCCCAAGTCATCACTTCATGCTTCTGTCACATTATGAATTACAGGTTTTGGAGGTCAGTTGAAGCCACCGTTCTTGTCCCGAGGTTGTGCTTTAGACCACTAAACTTGTTGAAGCAGTATTAGCTAACCCAATTATTATTACTGCTAATCAACACCAATTCAGCATCAGTACATTAAAGGGTTGTATAATGGGACATCTAGGTCTCTAGCTCTATTGCCTGACTTGACTGGTCACAGCTACCCAAAGTTCTGGAGAAGTTCGCCATTGAACCTGGGACTTTGTGCAGGCAAAGTAGGTGCTTTATCTCGAGTTACTTACCTAAGCACGCAGCATGCAACAATTCCAATGAGGAGGGCAAAGGAGAAAGCTATGCTTCCTTCAACCACAATTTTTGCCAAGGTGGGCCGATTTGGGATCACTGCATGGAACAGATATATAGGAAACATCTTCAGCAATTCCTCAAGCATCCATCCTTGCTCTTCTTGACCTCTCAGCGGCTTTCTATACCATCAAGCATGGTATCCTTTGGGGTCAGCTCAGGGCGTTTGGGGTGGGTGGTGTGGTTTTGCGCTGGTTCAGCTTGCTAATTGCTGCTGCTTCCTCTATATTTTTTAACTGACTCTCTAATCTTTCTATCCAATTGATATTGCGACTATATAACATTAGGCTACATAATATTCTCAGCATTGACATATATTTAGTAGAAATCAATAAACATTCTATTTGTAAAACCAAAAAAGCAATCCTTCAGGGGCCTAGAGCCATATCTGGTGATTTTTCACAGCCAAGGCTCTATTAGGTCCCATGCCGCAAAAATCAGGGGTGGAGACAAGGATATATATATTTTAATATGACAGAACAAAACTTTTTTACTCTAAGAAAAGTATAGAAACTGCTGGGAAAGGTGGAAGGAAAAAGATCAGTAACAAGGTTACAGCAGCAATGACCTGAAGGGTCAGGTTGGGACAGATCACCTTGGAGAAGGTCTATGTGGCTGCTAAAAGCTGGTAGGAACTTGATGGCACATAATTAATCATCAATCAAGTACAAATAGCCTTCAGGATCGGCATCAGTGGCTACTGATCCTCAGTGGAAAATCAGGGCATTCAATGTCATTGAATAGAAAGGGCTTAGGAAGGGCCCTAAAATGAGAATTTGGTGCATATGCAACTTACAGATTACCCATTTCTGTTTTAAAATCAACTTCTGCTGTTACGTCCCTTCCTATATTTTCAGACATTCCAGGAAAGTTACCCAAAAAGAGAAAGCTTGTCACTCTACCTCTTTCCCCACCCTTAAATGCCAGCAATGAATGCTTACCATTGTTCCAATTGATGCATCTTTTGACGAGGGCATGGGAAGGCTTGACTCCATTCTTCTGAGAGCCTGCTTCTGACTTCCACAAAAAAGAACACGTTAAAATGGCTTGAGACAAATTCAGGGTTGGAGTCTACGGCAAGGAACCCAGTCGTTCTTGAAGTCCATTCTTGTGAACATACATACAATCAGTCCTTACCTGTCACTTTAAGAAGCAGTTGACTAAAGATATAGCTAATATTTTCCTGGTTTTTTTTTTAAATACTTGGACTGGGGGTGGTAAACAGTATACTACTGAGCTTCAGTTTTTTTACTTCCATCTCAGAGTGCTTTAGAATTTCTTTAAAAGTCTTTTTGGGGATGGAGTGGGGTAGGTTTCATTTTGATGGTGTGGTGGCTACTGGCTCTGGTTTGTCCCTGTGCTATTTATTATACTTCTTTCATTATGCAACCTCCTTGAAGGCCCTAGTTTTGAAAAAAGCTCAGCGGATATATTACTATCTGTTGTGTGGGAAGTCTGGGAAGTTGCATGGCACTCAAGAGACACGTATATCAGGAAAAACAGGACTTTAGGCATATCCCTTGGCTACCTTGCAAGTAAAAGAAGTTTTGAAGTCCTGCCTTCAATCCCTGAGAGTTCTGCAAAATTTCAAATGGATTTCTTACTTGCCTCCCACCCCATGGAACTAGAATAACAACAAACATACATAAAATAGAGAAAGACATTTCATCCCAGCCCCAGTCTAAATATTTGTTCAGGATTGGAATACCAGGAAATTCAGCTTGCCCACCAAAGACTAAAATCCATCTCACCCGTACATTCCACAAGATACCCGGAATCTTTCTGTTTTGTTGTCAGATTGTCTTCTGGGTTTGGAAGACTGGACTCAGTCTTCTCCAGCTCTTCATAGACTTGGATTGGAGCTAAAGTGGATGGGAGGGGAAAGGGCTGGAAGTCAAACGGCAGAACCTGGAGCATAATAAATATATTAAGGATAAAGCTAAGGTAGAACTCCATGCTTCTGACCATGTGCTTTCTTAATAGCAAGACTGATGTTAGGTAGGAAAGATTAGCAATGAAGGAGGAGGAATGGTTCTCCTTCCCACTCTAACAATTCTTCCTTGAACATATCCCTAGTCCACTCTTAAGCAGAGATTCCTAGCTGGGCTCCTAACTCAAAGGAAGGCTTGTTGCTTTTCTACCTTATTATTGGGGTGCTTGGCACTTTCTTTTCCATTCTTCCTAGTGGCATTTCCAAACTTGCTTTTCTTTGAGGTATCTTTCCATCAACCTGAAGCCTCCGTCAGCCCACGCTTTCTAGACCGAAAGCTTCCAAGCTCTCCTTTACAGGTCATAACATTCTCCTTCCTTTCTTCTCCTCTGACATTCTTTTCTACATACACCATCTTTGCCAACGTCTTCATGTTATTCCAGAAATACCTTTGGGTATTTCAACACAACAGGCAGGCCTGTCTTAAATGTATCTATTTCTTTGTCTACTTACTTTACAAAATTTGTAAACTGCCCAATCTCAATCAACTCTGGGCAAGATCCACCAGCAAGCCAAGGTCAGAATATCTCACAATTAACAACAGTAATCAGTTTAAATCCATAATAATAAATAATGTCTATTGTCTAAATGTCCATTGTTTGTCTAGGATACAAAGGTCCACTGGAATATAATTGTTTTAAGAGCCTTTCTAAATTAAAGGGGCTGCTCAGAACTTTGGAAGCAGTGTGGATGGCTACCCTTGAGAAGGCCAGCCTCCATATACAAGTACCTTCATCTCTGATGGATGTGGAATCCTTAGCAGGGTTAGTGTTAGATGGGTAAAACCATGCTAAAATGCATGCGATTTGGCCTTATTTCTCTTATAAGCTTTTAATTCTATCTTTATTTATTTATTTATTTGTTTTCCAGATTTCTATCACCGCCTATCTTGCTTTTCTTTCCAAAGTTGGTCCAAACAAAAATAGGTACTGTACATGAATTAAATAAAAGCAAATTTTAATCTCATTGTCGTCGTCATCACCATCACCATCACCATCCAGCATCTGTAATAAAGATGCTTTGAAATGGCATCAATATGGGATCAATGGTTTTGAGGAGCAAATGGGTTCTGGCAGATTGGTGATTCCCCCCCCCCCTCAACCTATTTTCTTTCACACATGGCAATGGGAGAAGATAGCCACACAATCCCAGGAAAGACATGGCTGCTTTAAAGAGTTGCAGATAGGTGCTACATTAGTTGGTGTTCATACTTCAGAGTACTTTTTCTGAACTATTTCCAAAACAGTTCACAGCCCTATACTCCAGAGATGTCTGGTTGTCCAAAATGGGACTTTGGACAACCAGATGTCCAAGACATCCATCATATTATTTGTCCAATATATCCAATACTGGGCTTAGGGATTTTATGTGTGTTTTGTAGGTTATCTGTTACAGAGTTGCTATCTCTGTTCTTCTGTGTTTTCGCTCTTCAAAGTAGAGGACTCCCAGCATTTAAAGCAAGAGATCAAGGTGGAACTCATTGCCATGTGTATTGCATGGACCACCAATTTCTACTCACCTGAAAGTACAGGTTGAAGACAGCATAGTAATTCCATGGAAAGAATGATAACAAGTGAAGATATGATCTGGTCCATTGTCAAAGCTGCCCCAGTACTTTATGGTCTGACAACAGAGGCACGAGATCAGGAAGCGTGAGGGAAACTGACCAAGTTCCTAATTTTGAAGCTATTTTTGTCTTCTTGTTGAGTCTGTGCCGCTCATGACTACAAGTTGGGCTTGCCATTTTGATTCCACAAACGATCCTCTAGTTGCATCACAATGAACTGAATCCCAGAATTCTAGATGCTAGAAATGGAGGCTTGAGAAGAACAACCAGGTTAGTAAGTGCCTAAATGGGAAACTGTTCATGATCAGTTCGTGCATAGTGATGCTCAATCCTCCCTCCCTCCCTCCCTTCCTTCCTCACAAACTCATTTGCTCTTTTGCACAGTTAAATTAGAGAGGGCAGTGCAGTATACCCTTTCAGATTTTGCAAGTTCAAGAAAAGTGGCCCATTGCCTGGCGAAAATCAGAAAGTGGAGTTTCTGTATTTTTGTTCCCATTCCATAATTTGTGTTATCTCATAGAAGCAAAGGAACATTCCTCAAATGTAAAAGCCTGCAGTCCCAGAATTTGGCCTGGGATAGAGTTTCTGCAATCAAGGTCTTCTCTTTTTACAAAATTCCAACTCTGTCCTGGAACGGCTTGATTAGGTCCATCTAAGAAATGTAGTTCAAACTGGTCAAAGGAATCCATACTTGGTGTTGCATAGAGATGTATGGTTTGTAAGCTTATTAGCCTCAATTAATAAGCCAGATATAGCTTTATTTATCTAGGTAAGTGGTAGCACCAAGCTAACCTTGACTGATCTCAAAAACCAGGGCTGGATGGGAAAGCCAAGCCAAATAAACAGAAGAAGGTCATGGCAAAGACTTCCATTTTGCTGTCAAGAAAATACAGGGATGTCTACGTAAAGTTACTAGGAGGCAAATCCCACTTGAAAGACTATTGCCCTTTTATCGTGTTTTCTCAAACTATAACTTCCTTTAAAAAAGGCTGTGCTTTAGTTTCTCAGCCTGGCCACTAGATGTCAGGGAAAGACTTTTTTAAAAAATGCACACCTGCCTTGTAAGCCACTACTGACTTAGAGTATGTTAGGAAAAGCTAACGTTTCCCCAACCGTGGGACATAACTTCAAAAGCATTCCCAAAGCATTCCAGATCACAAGGATATTTTTAGGCCCCTCTGGATCTGGCCTCCTAATTTTGTGCGGCAATGAGCTGGACTCAAAATTTGCCTCTGTTAAAGTTGGTGTGAAATTCATAGCAATCAGTTATTTAAGTCAGGCCCGGAATCTGCAGAAGTGTGGAAATTGCAGAACAATAGTTCCCAGCATCCTTTCCCAGTGTCTATGCTCCCTAAGGCTGTTGGGAGTTGTAGTTAAACATCTAGAACAGGGTTTCTCAACCTTCTTAAACATCTAGAGCATGTGGTGCCCTAGGGAATTCTGGGAGTTGCAGTCCACCCATCTTAAAGTGGTGAGAAACCCTGATCTAGAGGGGTTCCCACTTCTGGTAGGGGTCATGTGGTGGAACCCAGGAGGGACACTCAACTCTCCCTTGCAGATAGAACGTTGGATAATTGGAGGCTGGAGACCCAACTGACATATTGCATGGAGCAAAATGTGTCTTGCTAGTTTGTGGCAGAGTGAGTCCTGTGACCCCAGCCAACTGTGTGTGTGTTTTTTTCCCCAATAAATCATAGTAAAACAAACTAGATCTTTGCATGATGTGTCAATTCAGGCTAAACTTGCATTATTTCATGTCTTAATGTTGGGTTGTTTTATGGCACACTCCAGTCAACCCAATCCAGAAGGCTGGAAAAGGGGTCTAGCTAGCAGTCCTTCTTTCATTCTATTCCCTGCACCCCTGTGGTGTTGCAGTAGTCCAATTTTGTGGCCTCCTTGTTTCACAGAGGTGACTGTGTTGGTACTTCGGGAGGAAACTAAAACTGAAACTGCTTTGGGCCCTCCTGAAGTCACCCTGAAGAGACCCAGGTTATAGTCCACCTCAAGTACAGAAGCTCCTGAATTAATCTGGGCCAATCCCTCTCTCTCAGCCAAACCTACATCACTAGGTGGTTGTTATGGGGCAAAAGGGAGGAGGCATCACAGTCTTGAGGTCCTGAACTACCACCACCACCACCACCACCAAAATCATTGGATTTTGGACTGGACAACCATTTGTCTGAGATGGTATGAGGACTCCTTCCTTCGGCAGGTGGCTGGACTAGAAGACCTCCAAGGTCCCTTCTAACCCTATGATTCTATGAAATCAATATATTAATTGCAGACTCACAATTAACCTCATTTTGAGACCAGCTTTCTAGTTCACAGAAAAGACATTAGAAGGAAGATGCTGTATTTTAGGAAACACCCCCTTCTCCATTTTCAAAGCAGGGAGATAAGCTGGTCCTCTTTTATGTTAACTTAAAAATGTAAAAAAACGAGGTTTGAAAAAGGGCCCTCTGGAACTTAAGTCTCTGCACTTAAGTGTTGGGCAAAGTTTCCAGCAGCAGCTGCGTGAGGTATTTGGTGGACAAAGGAAACCCATCAGCAAAACTGTCATCCTATCAGGATTGAGTTTGATGCTTTACGCTATATTAATTATTCAACTGCATTTTTCTAATGTCGTTTGCGATGTATACATTTTAGTAGCCTGATTTTGTTTGTTTGTTTGTTCATTTGCTTATCCGATTTATATGGCCACCAATTTCAACAAGTGACTCTGGGCAGTGATTTTAACCAATTGGTCAGAAAGACAAGCCCTGTCAACTTCCTTGGACTTGATTCCAACCTTATCCTTTCCCAGTTATTCAAAACAATAATTTTCTTAGCACATAAGGAACTCCTGCTTCTGTAAATGTTAATTAAGTACTTGAAGTTTTGTAAGTCTAGCTGCTTAATTCCCAGTGCTATGGCCAGTACTCTTAATACACTTCCAATTTTCCTTTAAAATAATCTGTTTACAATTGTTATCAGAATTTAAAAGATTCTAATTGCGCACTTCTGAGCCATCGCCTCACGTTTTATTTAAATGAAATTCTCATGGCTTTAAAATCCAATTTAAATATTCATGATGAACCATGTCTCTGATTTAGGGAGAAATGCATACATTAAACCACAAGCTGATTAAATTTACTGCTGCTTTAATGAAAAACAGGTAAACACTTGACTAGTGGCCAGACCAAATCTGTTTCAATTTACATTAAAAATCACCTCTCCATTTTGAACTCCGACTTCCTTTTTAGTTCGTTGATCCTAAAAAAAGAAGAAGAAAGTTCTCAGTTTTGCACTGGCAATGACAACACATGGAATCTTATCACATATTTCCACTCACTGTTTCAAATGTTAGTTGAAGGGGGTTTTGTCGCTCTTTAAAAAAGAGAAGAAATGTAAAAATGTCGTCCTCTGAACCTGGTCTTCCCTTTCTGGAAAAAGTCGATTTTGGGCTATAATTTATAATTTATTAGACTCTAGAAACGATGTCTTGGAAGGAATTCACCTCGGAAGGTAAAAGTGTAGATGGTTGGTGAAGCATTCTAAGGCAAAACAGAGTGTGATGCTAATTTTGAGAATGCGGTTTATGCACGTTTCATTTTTTCTATTGACCTGGCAATAATCTTGGGGTCTGGGCTAGGATTGGGTGCTAGAAGGTACCTAACGCTGTGTCTCTAACGTGGCTTGTTTGATTATACAGGTTCCCCACTGATTTTGCTTGCCAGAAGCCGGCCAGGAAGGTTGAAAATGGCGATCCCGGTCATAAATGCGAACCGGTTGCCAAGTGCCCAAATCGTGATCACGTGACTACAGGGATGCTGCAATGGTCATAAGTGTGAGGACCGGCCGTAAGTCAGTTTTTTCCAGCACCGTTGTAAGTCTGAACCATGACTAAATCAATGGTTGTTAAGTGAGGACTACCTGTGGTTTACTGGGTAAACCAAGTTACTGGATTTGCACAACACACTAATTGATTAACCATGCTTGGTAGCTGGGTTCAACCAACCTTCTAAGCTAAGACCAAACAATGGGCAGAGGGAACTGTGTGAAGCAGACTTGTGTCTTCTTCTGCACCCCCCTACTAGGGTGCCCCTGATCGAATCCCCTTTTATGCATTGTAGCTTGGGAGTTCCAACACATGCTTGCTGCAAGTGTGGGGTTCTTGGACTGAGTTCTCTTGGAAGTCAATAGTTTTGAGTAAACCAAGGAGTTTATTTCAAGGTCAGCTTGCCACCTCCACGCCTGAAAAGAAGGCCTCTGAGAAGCAGAAGCAGAAGCATAGCAATGGATCTCTCCTTTCTTGTTCCTCCAAGCTAAAAATGGGCTTTGAACTAATAATATGTTCCTGTGCATGGAGGCTCTGCTGAAATCTCTAGCTACCATTGGGACAATTTTGTTGAGTCTCCCTTTAAAACAGCCCTATCTAATGGATACTCTGCCTAAATAATGTTTTCTTGGGAGCTTCTTCTTCATGGCTGATCATTTTTGTGGCAGGACTGCAGGTTCTAGCACGGCATGAGACGGAGAGGCAACTCTATCCAGTTTGTCGTTGCAGGCGTGAGGAGTGACAGCATGCGCTGTAATTGCCTGTGCAATTTCTTTGCCAGATGTGAAAGAAAACAGTCAGGGAGCCACTTTCTCTATCACCTGCTTTCATGCTCCTGCCTTTGGCTAATCTTCTGAAAAGAGACACGACACTTTTTCATGTCCAAGTCAGCCCAAATTAGTTTTATCATTCATAAAACAGAATGAGAGATTGAATGGGAGCTTCAATCCAACATCTGTGGGCCTTTCAGAAACTAATTTTGCCGTTGGGTGGTTCTGGGCATTTCCAGCTCCAGATGCAAGGGGGAAAGGTTTCCTGACTACCTTGCCAGATCCAGCAGGAATGATCCATGGCAGCAGAGAACACATGAAAGGCAGAATGTGCTGGGATGTTTTGTTTTGTTTTGTTTCTACGTCTCTTGAGTCTGCTCGATCAAAAGATGAAAACTGCTTTTTTGGTTAAGTGGAAAGAACACAGATCAGCTCCGCAGTAGAGAATTTCAACTTTCCGGGGAACTCTGCCAAGAGGGAACCCTGCAGATATTATAGAGTTCTTAGAATTCTCTTCTTCGTTCTTCATGGTTGCATTGGATCCCAGATGTGTGATGGATCAGCTTTTCAGATTATGATATTTCTTTCCTAACTTTCTTCTCCTAATCATCACTATCATTATTAATCAGGATGTGGCCAATAATCAATATTTTTTATTGTGAACTGCCCAGAGTCCCTCCTTGGGAGGGAGATGGGCGGTGATAAAGTTTGATAAATAAAAATAAATAAAATAAATATTAATAAATGACCGATAGCATCAGGGTTAGGAACTCTGGTTAGTCTTCACGCATAGAAAATAAGACAGTAAGATTGCAGCAAGAGGCGTGTTTGGTGCATCCAAACTGCAAAATTTCATGACTAAACTTTGCTTGGCTCACATCACCAGGCCTTAAAAGAAAAAGGAATCTGTTTTGGCAGGTAGAAATTCCAATTCTTGAACAAGAAACCAAATGATTATGAGTCTGCCCAGTTTGGGAAAAAAAAAAAAGGAACGTACATGTCCATCTTCGGAAAAGAATGAATGCGTTAGATTTATGCCCTTAACTATGAAAGGGACGCTTAGCCTTTGTCCTGATGTCCTGTTTCTTCCGTTAAAACAAACAAGCAAAAACAAAGGAGAAACAGGAGAAAAATGATTATATGTATGTAATTGGGAATTGCAAAACACGTATCTACCCGCTGAATGCAATATTTATTTACTGCATTTTATATTTGCAACGTGCTTGATTTTTATGGAATTTTAACGTTTATTGTTGTGGCTTGATTTTACTGTAAGCTGCCCAGAGTCCCCCTTTTGGGGGGGATGGGCGGTAATAAAATTTGAATAATAAATTTGAATAATAAATTAAAAAATAGCGTGAAACCCTCTAGCACAGTGTTTCTCAACCTGATCAACTTCAAGATGTCTGGACTTCAACTCCCAGAATTCCCCAGCCAGCATGGGGAATTCTGGGAGTTGAAGTCCAGACATCTTAAAGTTGATCAGGTTGAGGAACACTGCTCTACTGTAATCCCACACACATTTCCTCTGAAGTGGGCCTATTGAGAGTAGGGGGACTTCTAAATGTCTCCAGGTCAAGACTACATCCCCTCTTTCTTCAAAGCTACAAAAGGTTGTGTGAAGATTCTATTTGGAGAACGGAATTGGCTTGCCAGATTAGATCACTGCTTTGGATCAGATAACTGGATGGCTGGCCTCCAATGTTGTTTGGGATTAGGGTTCAAACCCACTTTTTGGATTAAACCAATCCCATGAATGGCTGAGTTTGGAAATCTGAACTGAGGACAGTTGGAGATCTGAATCAGAGTGGCGATTCACGCTGGATCATCATGATTTTATTTATTTATTTATCGAATTTCTATCGCCACCCGTCTCTCCCAAAAAGGGGACTCTGGGCGGTTTACAATAAAATCAGAATTAAAACATATAAATTATAATATAACAGACCAATAAGTAAAGATAAAATAGATATGAAATCCAAGCAGTAAAGATCTTATTCATTGGGGAGAGATCTATGGTACCAGCCACCCCCAAGAAGAACTGGCGTCCCCCTGACCCCAGGCAAGGCGGCAGAACCAGGTTTTCAAGTTCTTCCTGAAAGCCGGAAGCAAAGGGGCCTATCTCACCTCCGGGGGAAGAATGTTCCAGCGGGCGGGTGCCCTCTGGATGATGATTTGACTCTGATCTGACTCTATCTATGGACTCCATTGTAAGTGTGTGTGTGATTGTGTGTGTGTGTATCTATCCCTTCTTCTATCCATCTTCACTGTACAAGGTGGATTTCTGGCCAGCTGGAGTTTTCAAGTGATGTTCTTCAGATTAATGCTATCTTCCTCAGCGTAACCTCTGTTTCCTCATTCTTCTACATCAAATGCATCCCAGAGAGGGGGAAAAAGACTTTTTCTAGAATCTGTTTACTTGTTTAAGAACTTTTGCATCAGATGGAGCTGCTTACCAAAACACCCTCTGCTGCTTGGAAAACATGAGGCTATCGCTATGCAGCAAAAACAACAATAGCTTTTTTCCCCCAAGCCATCCCCACAAGGAAACTAGGCTGGGTTATTTATTTTTGATTTTGTAAACCTTTCCCAATTTAAAAGAGTGCACAGAGGCCTAAAAGAAAGATCTTCGTGTAACTATTAAGTTGTGGCTCCTCATATATTAGACAAAATAGGATTTTAAAGGAACAAGAATGATAGCAACAAGAAACAGTAAGACTCAAAAATGAAAATATCAACCGGAAAGTATTTTAGACTTGATTTATAGCAACTTAGTGCTGCAATTACAGTAGATTTAAAAGAAATGGGTCCATTGGGTATACATGCAAATATTGGTAGATAGACCAACATAAAGGAAGAATCTAAGGCCTTCCTCTTTTAAGAGTGAGCAAGTCAGTGATGGAGGTCCTTGTTTTCTTGTTCCCTTCTGCTAAAGATGATCTACACTTAAGAGTGGAATTCTGACTCCAAAATCAGGTGGCCCTTCTCTGCATCTACCACATAAAACTTCATGGCTGATTAACATTGTCCTTAATTGCCAAGATCCTCTTTATAACATTTGCTCACAAATTAGCTCTATCCAGACAGCATTCCTGACCACATCAGAGGTTATTGCTTGCAAGTTCAGCGTTTTTATTGCTTCATGTTGCTGCTGGCTGGGGAAACCAATGATAAATTCCTTCTTATTTGTCCCTTGAGTTGCTCCTTGGAATTACGGCATGTCAGTCTCTGATCCTAAAGGGCAACCTTCACCTCTCATTTCTTCTTCATTTCTTCAATTTCCTGTTTTGAAAGAGTAAAACAACTATTAAAATTGCTCCAGAGACTGATTCCAAAGGCAGTGGCAGGCCAATCTGCCTTGACTCTTCCAGCCCAGATCAACTGGAAATAATGAAATGAACTGAGCCTATAAAAGGGGTCATGTTTAATTTAAAGGTATAGGACCCTGAAAAATTGTAATGGCAATTTACTCTGGATGGGTTGTTCTTGCACTTTTAGCTCCTTAAATCTGGCCTCAGAAAAGACAGGGAGACAACTTAAAACAACAACAACAATCCTCTAGATAAAAACATGATTTATGTTACTTGGATCCTTGCTTCAGAATAGCAAGAAAGGGATGAACTTCCCTGTTGGGCCTATTTCATACATGCAATCTTTTGCAGAAAGAGAATTCAAGTCCCAAATATCTGAATATCACTTCCTACATAACAGGGACTGAATTTTAACTTAGAGGAGAGAAAGGGTAGGATGAAAATGGTTCTTATTTTTGTTCCATTTTAACATTTATTTTTGTTTTGCATTTTTATTGAGCTCTCGGAAGAAACTGTATAAACCAGTAAAAGAGAGAAGAGGAAAAAAAGAACAAAAGACTGTAATACAGATAAATTAAAGCAGGAATTTATAAATGTCACAGAGGTTATAGGTTTCTAATAAATCAATAATTAGTTATGAATGATTGGACATATTTTCTACATTATATCACATCAAGGGACTGAGAGACAGCCAGTCTGGTGTACTGGTTAAGGCATCAGGCTAGAAACTGGGCGATGGTGAGTTTTAGCCCCGCCTTAGGCACCAAGCCAACTGAGTGACCTTGGGCCAGTCACTCTCTCTCAGCCCTAGGAAGGAGGCAGTGGCAAACCACTTCTGAAAAACCTTGCCAGGAAAACTGCAGGGACTTGTCCAGGCAGTCTCCAATAATCAGACATGACTGGACAGGTTAAAAAAAAAAGGACTAAGAATCACTATTTAATTTAAACTGAGAATGAGTAGCAAAAAACATGGTCAACATGATATAAATTTATGAATTGTTTCATTCTAGGCACTTGAGGTGAGAGGCAACATGGTGCTCATGTTAAAAGTCTGAAGTACATCCAGGCAGCATAAATTCTTACACGTTTTGTAATGTTTAATCAAACAAGGTAAATTACTTAGGCCTCCAACACTGTTTTGATAATTTATTTGGGCTTCATGGCACTTTGGATGTCTGGCTTAAGACTCTGTTTTAGGATCAACAGCTGAAATTTATAATTTTATCTAGGAGAAGATGAGGTAGCTGTCTGAGCAGTTTCAGAAGTGATTTTTTGGTTAATAAATTAACAAGAGGCCAGAGAATCAGTTGGATCAGGGTTCCCCAGTTGAGATGTCAAAAGAAAAAGACTGATACCTTGCTGAACAGAATTGCTATGAAGGGATTTTGCATATTACCATACTGATTTTGAGAAAGGAGAACTTATTTACAAGGCAGTCCCAGTGCTTCATCAAAGAGCCAGCTCCTTTCAAATTTTAACTAATTATACATAAGTCTCCCACTCCCGAAAAACATGAAAGATCCCCTGTCTCAGAGTGTCATTACAGCTCACAGTTGCATTGCCTAGACAGACAGCCTACAACAGAGAGAAATGGCCCTTGTTCTTGTTGTTATATTTCAAATGAGTTTAATTTGATTTAATTTATTCAATGGAGGCACTGCCCAACTCCAAACTGACTCTGGGCAGTGTGCAATAAAACCAACAGAACAGAAAATGCAATATATTAATTATATTAAAAAAAAAGTATAAGAAAGAATAAACAACACAAACCAATGATGAGTCCAGCTAACACCTAGCAGGGACATAATGGAGGCAGGACTACCAGTTCTGGTCTACAGTTACAATATTTTGATTATTGCAGCTCACATAAGGTAACCCTGGTGGAATGTCTACTGCAGGATGGACAGGTTCTCATTGTCACCTTCCCCCTGGAGGTATATTGCTGAAGCCCCTTGTTGTTATCTCTCCATTCTCTTGGGGTGATCAGAAAGATAGGTGAACTGCTCCTTCAAGTTATTTATTTATTTAAGCAACTTACATTGCCACCCATCTTGAACAACTGTGTCTCTGGATGGCGTACAAGCAACAGAGAAACAATACAGTTAAAAATCACAACAATTAATAGGCAGAACCCAAATTTAAATTGCAACCCTCCAGGTAGGAACTCCAATCAACGTAACCCCAAGAACCAAGTTTTTAGAGCTTTTCTAAAGGTCAGTAAGGTCCAGGCCAACTGTATATCAGGGAGGAAGGAGACCATTTCAGAAGACAGTGGAAAAGATGGGTCTCACAGATGACACTGCTTCGAGGAAGGGACCTCAAGGGTGCCCATCCTACCAAGCCTGTAGGACAGGCAGATACCACTGAGGACAGGCAGTCCTGCAAATTTCCTCTCTTCCTGAAAGTAAATGCAATATGGAAACAATATGCCAGAAAGAAGGTTTGTATGGTAAAGCTTGTTAGGGATGATTAGAAACATTGGATATGCTTAAGCAGCAGAAGAGAAGATTGTGGGGAGACATGCTAGCTGTCTTCAAGTATCTGAAAGCTCATGAAACAGCAGCAGCAAAGCAGCTAGGGCTGGGAAATTGCTAAACATGTGAAATCCTCTCAACAATTCTCCCACAAATGATGGACATGTCTGTAATTCCAGGGAAGTCTTTATTCAGGGAAAGGATCAAGCTGGAGAGTCAAGTCTTCCATTCAAGCAAGACTTTTGGGAATGTTTGAGCTGTCCACAAACACTCAGTGCTGAAACCATGGCTTCCAGCTTGGATGAGATTGCTGTTACTAAAATTCAACATCTTAGATATGGAATGATGGGCATGAGTTAAAAGAAGGCAGATTGCAGCTGTATTTTAAGGGGGAAAAAAACCCTTCCTAATGGTAAGAACAGTTGGACAGTGGAATGAGTGGCCAGGTTATCTATCTTCCAGTGTCTGGACTTCACCCTTATCTGGATGATCCTCAAGGAAGATAATGGATTCCTCTTCACTGGATGTGTTTAAACAGAGGATGGGAAGCCCACAAAGGAGGACTAGTGTCCATTTCCTCATATGTTGAGGAAGGAGAACCCACTGTTCAATGGTGTGCTCTCTTGGTGCCCCTGGAAGTCTTGAGTTTCTGTTTGTTAGGTGACTTCAAACAGAGATTGGATAGACAGGATGCTTTAATGTGGGGATTATAATGAGTAGCAGGTTTCTATGGGTCTTTAATTCTAACATTCTGCTAGATGGATTAACATATTTATGATCTGCCTTTGTATTTTGAAAACAGAAGAACACATGGCTTCTGGCCTCTTATATTTAACATTCCTGAACTGAACACATCCTTTCAAAAGCAAACTCATTCCATCAGAAGACTAGCTGGCCAAGCATCTCTAATTGTTCAGGATAAACACAATCCCTATTATTGACTATTTACAAAGCACCCTTTTCATATTGCTCAATCTATGTAATTGTGGACCGGATCCCTTGATATTACATATTAGAGGCCAGCAGAGGTCACAATTGTTCTGTAATATACTAGGAAATTTCTTTACTGGAAGGAAAGAAATGTTAGAAATTAAGGTTCCAGAAGGAGGATGAGGACAGTGTCCATTTTCATGTTTTCAGGAAGGGAATCCCACTGGGATGTGTACAGAATTCCCTAGGAAGGTGTTGAGTTTTTCTTTTCAAGCAGACCTTTTTTTACAGATGCTTTATTTTGGACTTGTGTTTAAGCAAGAGGTTGGATTCAAAGGTCTACATCACTCCTTCCAACTCAACCGTTCTTTGATTCTAAGTCTTTCCTTCTGGTTGGTCTGAATTTTCCACCACTCCAGTTCCTTGGATGATCCTTGGCTTTAGTTAATGCTGGGTAGAGAAATTCCTCTGCATTTTTCCCTACCAATTTAATGAATTTTCTTTAGAAATTGTTTCAGAGCAGCATACAAATCAGGTGAAATCCTCATGGCTGACTTGTGGTCACCCTGTGCTTATGGAGTAGTAAGGTAGCTAATTAGTCTGTGTGGGCAAATTCCCTATCTTTCTTTGCACAATTCTCTCTCCAGTGGTCTGCAGCCTCTCTGGTTTCTCACCCTTCCATTCAATCCCAAAGGAAAGCATGGGGAGAGGACAATTTCAGGAGTGATGCTACTGTCACTTTTCTCATTTCTCCTTCTCCTGAGGAAATCTGAGAGATCACCCTTCCATTTTCTCAGCCCACAAATTGGATGGAGGATTTTGAAAAGGCCCTTTCTGCTTAAGTCTAATAACATAATTACGATACCCATCTGCTGTGTTTTTCTTTAATTGCCTTTCCTTGACCCTTACATAAAATCCCTCCCATTTTCCTCATGGAAGAGTGACCTAGCCACTGCAACAATACATTTCCCTTCTATATTTTCTTGCATAAAGCTAACCTGAGCATCTTCCTTTCTGCTACTCCAAAGAAGACCCAGATTCTTTTTCTTCTCCTCTTCTCGTGAGATGACCATCTCCTGGGCTTTGAATGCTGTGATTTCAGAGTGACAGACAGGTTGGTTCCATCTCCTCCTAGACTGCAGATGGTTACTCCACCTGTAGGAAATTTGTTGGAACAAGCTCTCTGTTCATTATGACCGTAGCATCAGTGATTAATTATGGCACCATAGGGGAACCACGACGACATTAATGATGTCTGGATCTGAACAGCTGCCTGGCGGTCCTCCCTCAGATGTTTATGGACAACTTATCTCTGAGCAATATGGCCAGGTTCTAATTACTCTGAAGTGCACGACAGTGCTTCTTTTCCCCTCTTGCTTGGGGTGGGCGGAAAAATCAGAATTTCTCTTCTCCCTGTTTTCTTGCCACTCAGGAAAAGTTTTTGCTATTTGCCTTTACATTTCTGACCCCTCTGCTGAATCCTCAGGGATTATCAAGGGGCATTCTAATCAGAAACAGCTCAGTGGGGTGGGCACAAACACATGCACATATCCCCATTTATTTACTAATGAAGCCTTCCAGTTCTGACCAAGAACTTCCATGGCCACATCTACAGGGGTCCTAGATGGAAAAATGCAGCTTACAGGAGTCAAAGACCCCTTTGCCTTGTTTTCTTAGCTGAACTCTTGGCTGAGGTACCTAAAAATTAATAAAAATACCACAAACTCCAGTAGAAACTCCTGTCAGTAGACCGGTCTAACTCCACCTCCCTCAGTGGTCCACGCTGAGTCAGAGGAACTTTGCCACAACATGGACAAATTTTCTAAAGGCCATAAGAACATGTGTTTGGGTTGATTTCATATTAGACATTGGGTTTGCTACAAGGGTTTTGCCAAGGGTAACACGGAATTACAGGATCTTATCTATGGTTTAGTCTGGTTGTGTTGCTGATATTTAGAGACAAAATGGCTGACTCACCATAGTATCTCATTGTTTTGGTCTTCGTTTCCTCCAAAATAAGGGTGGAAATGAGTGTAGAAGGCCTTTGGAGATCAGCCCTCCCATGAAACCCTTAGCACCTTCCCCATACAGCCTGACATCATACACCTGACATATACAGTAAATCTTTTGCTGATGAATTTGGGTAAATACTATTATGGGCTAGTGTTGTGGACCAGGGACATTTTTATCAGGAGAGGCTATTTTGCCAACTGTCAAGGCAATGCTCAGGTGCCCAGACAATTGTTTCTTTTAGATCCAGAGAAAATGATCACACCAGCAAGTAAGGAGACTTTAAGCTTTCTTGTTTAACTGTGGTAGATTAAACAGAAATACAAGAAAGCATACAAGCCAGATGATAACAAATCTCACTTCAGCTGTCAGGAGCCCCAGTGAATGACAGCAGAGAGACCCCAAGCCACTTTGCACAGCACCCAATGCTAGGTCTATGGCCAAGCTCAAACCTTAAGAGGCAATCTTCAGGTTTTCATCAAAGTCTGGTACTCAGACCTCATGACCCTGTTTCCATGTGGCTGAGGCTGCAGGACCTGACCCTGACTAGATGGTACACCTGCTCATCATGTGAACTAACAAAACTCTGGAATGTCTGGGAACTACACAGATAAGCCCATGCTACCCTAAACAATCTTGAGGTCTTCCCACAATGGTATGAAGATTCCTCCCCGCTTTTCAAGTAAGAATGAAAAGCAAGCTGGTTAAACATAGTTCAGAATGAATTCTAATCTTCTTAATATGAAGGAGAAGCTAAAAGATGTCCCCTAAACTCCTTGAAATACAATGGTCTTCTGTATTGCCACTACAGAGACTTCAGGTCCTGCTCTGCCCTTATTTCCTCTTAAGAATTTTCAATACGGGAGATAGAAATTGGACCTGCCCCTTTCTGTGATATCCCTGTCCTAATACAGCCAAGTGTGTCCCTTATGGAGTGATCTATGGCTTCCAGGCTTAAGAAAGTTGCCCGTTCTACAGTAGTTTTAGACTAATGGCTATCATTGGCTACATGGCTCATGTAGATGTTGGGGAATGGGAGTGAAAGGCCCAGTCACAGCTGAACTTTGCCAGTGGATTCCTGGAAGCATCTAAAGAACAGAATCCTGGTGGGCTTGTAGTCTGAAGCAATAGCAAATCCCTTCCTTTCTCTGAGTTAAATTTGGCAATGGACCAAGAAAGGAAAGGGCATGAGGCAATGAGAAAATGTCCTGTCATTGCTTGAGATGGCCACATTGCAAACAAGACAATGAAGTCTTCAGAAGTGGTGTTTCTCTCTTCCTTTGTCTTATCCCACTATCAATATTGTAAAATGTGATTTTGGGCCTCCATTGTAGAGCAAAAGGCTGCTGAGAAACATACAATTCCTAAAAACAATCTGTTCTTCCCATCGAACGGTTTTTGCTTAGACGGTTTTAGCGGTTCTCTTTGTCTCCTTCTTGCCCCAACTGAAATCTCACAGTTACATTATCCAGATGATAGTATTCATCACAAGTTCACAAGATAGTAATCTGCACAAGAGCAATGACATTATCTTGCAAAGGAATAATACTGAAACTAATAATCATAATAGCTGCCTTTTGCAAAAAAGAGAAGTCATCTCCACAGGCATATCTATTAGCAGAACCAATTCCCAAATATTTGTTGATCCCAAATTAGAATCCATCGCTATGACAACCTCTTTCTGAGGACCACCATTGCTGTGCATCCAATGAGAAACAAGCAATCTGTTCAATTTGGTGTTTAAAGTATATCCGTTTCTTTCAAATCCGAGGAACAAGAACTCATAAACCAAGACAGATCGTATTGTTTAGATGCAAACTGTGAAACCAGACGGAACCACAGCCTACGCCGCAGCAGTTGTACGTAATGGCGGCCAGCAACTTATTTAGAGGATGGTAAAGAACAGCGCAAAACATCGCTGCTTAGAAACTCAGCTGCAAATTTGTTGCATGGGTGGTGAGCTTTACTTTGTAATTGGCCAATGTTTTCTTTTGACTGTTTTTTTTTTAAAACATCCTTCTTCAGTGCGGTGGAAAACAGTCACTTTGTCATTGAGGTGGCCTACAAGTTGACAAACAAACAAATAAATAAATAAATAAAGTCCCCCCTCTCCCCAAAAGAAAGAGTGGCATTTTTTTTCAGCAGAGTGTGGCGCTCTTGCACTTAGATGTACTTAAAGGTTAGGTAAAGGTTTCCCTTGACATTAAGTCCAGCCGTGTCCGACTCTAGGGGGTGGTGCTCATCTCCGTTTCAAAGCCGAAGAGCCGGCGTTTGTCCGTAGACGCTTCCGTGGTCATGTGGCCGGCATGACTAAACGGAATGCCATTACCTGCCCGCCGAAGCGGTGCCTATTAATCTACTCACATTTGCATGTTTTTGAACTGCTAGGTTGGCAGGAGCTGGGACTAGCAATGGGAGCTCACCCCGTCATGTGGATTTGAACCGCCGACCTTCTGATTGGCAAGCTCAGCAGCTCAGCGGTTTAACCCGCAGAGCCACCACATCCCTTTTTTAGATATACTTAGCCATGATTAATTCAAGTAGGATTTCCTTGATAAACCCAAATGTCAAAGTTCCTGTAATAGCCTGAATTATAACACCAACCATCCAGGCTGGGTTCATACAACCTACTAAGCTGAAGTGGGGTTCTGGAGCTTGTGCTTTCATTTGTGGTCTGAACCTCGTCATTTTGTTATGAATTGGCTGAAAGGAACAAGAGGATGTCCTGGCTTTCATTATAACATCTTCCCTTCTGCAGACCCCATAGCTGTTGACACTACCATTCCACCCCAAGGGAGGAAGTTGGGAGAGAACAAAATCTCTTGTTCTTCTCTACCGACTCATCATTTTGCCTTCTCCAAAAATATCCAGTGTGACCTTCCAGGTTCTAAAATATTGTCTGCTGCCCCAGGGAATAAGGAAGGATGACGAGTTGTGGGAAGGAAGGTCAAGGTTCCTGTTCTGAGATCAGTAATCTCAAATGGACTTTGATGGCTTCGTTCCACAGTTTGATAGCCCTGTATCAGTGCACCTATAAAAGGAGAATTTGTGACCATCTCCCGGATAAAGTGTGCCCCCCCAATAGAAGTGCAATACATTCTTAGTTTGATTACTGTTTGTAGCTTTCCCTTCTACTTGACAAATATTGCTTCCTCCTTTCTTCTCTCCAATGTGTTCTGCACACCACTGATGTCACATGTGAAATGACTAATTGTTTTGTTATGCAAGTGCTTGGTATAGTTCCTTCAGTTGTAACCTGTATCTATTTATTGCTACTGTAATTATTTTTTGTTGTACACTGTTTGGAAGCTTGCTGATAATTATGCTAGTACTCGGTTGTCCACTGCTGAAGAGGCGTGATGCAGAGATCAACCACATGTTGCATGACAGTTGTGTGTAATATTATTGCTTCTTGAAATGCCAGGCATCGTGTTGACTTAAAGAGAAGATACCAGTCTAGGGAAAAATACAGTTCTGGCTATTCTGCAACGTAATTTCTGTGATTCCAAAGGGCTTACATATTCCAGCTCAGAGACTAAACCAGGTATTGTGAGATGCAATAATTTGACGTTATTGACTATGTATTTGTGTGTTTGGGTATATAATTTTTATTAAATAAATTTTTAAAAGAATAAAAGGCAATACAAACTTTGAAAGAGAAAAGTAAGGAAAGTAAAGAAAAGTAATAAGCAAATGAAAAAAGTACAAAGAAAGAGACAGATGGGGAAGGAAAGGAAAGGAAAGGAAAAGATTATAAAGCAGCGGCTTCCAGTCTTCTTAACAGCAGTCATAAGTACATTTATATTTTACTGTCTCTCTCTAAGGCTGCATCATGGCTCCCTTCTTTCCATAATCTACCGTTTCTAATCGTCAAACCCATAAATCACAAGTTCATTTTTGTCTTTTTTTCAGCAAGAAGTCCATAAGAGGTTTCCAGTCATTGATAAATATGGTTATTGTCCTTTCTCTAATCAAACAAGTCAATTTTGCCATCTCTGCTCATTCTCTGTCATCTTCACCATCCATTCCTCCATTGTGGGTATTTCAGAGTCTTTCTATGCTCCACTTTGGGGCATATAATAATCTCACAGCAGTGTTCATATATAAAAACAATCTTCAATAATTCCTCGCTCCACCTTTGTCATCCTGGCCCTTTTGCAGCCCACACACTCAGCTCAATCACTGTTGTAGATCTTGAATCCCAGTAGGGAGATGAAATCCCTTTTCTGGTTCACATTTCCTCTGAGCTCCTGACTTTGCTTTTGAGTGGTGTAGTTGGCTGGAAAGCAAAACCAAGCGGGTTATCATCTAGCTATATTCTAGGGTACCTATAACATGAAGAAAAATAATATTTAACACTTGATGACTCTTAAGGTTTTTTTGATGGCTTCATTTTTTTTTTGGAATCTGCAGGGGTCCAGAGTGTCATCAGCTCAGTGAGTAATCGTGGTAGAGATTGGAGGAAACTGGTCATTTATAAGGCAATAAGCCCTGATGTGAATCTCAGTCATTTTTCTAAAGCATCCACCATTACATAGTCGTAATGAAGCGTATGATGGAATTCAGGCTTTCTGACTGGGGTTCTTTCATTGACAAGGGACTGATTCATCTTGCAGAGGAATCATTTCAGACCTCTGAGTCATCTTTTGGATCTCCTCGGCTGCTCTTTTTCTTAGAGACTTCCTGATGGTTCATTGAAAGCTGTCTTTGCTTGGACTGTAAATATTTCACTGTTTGTTCAGATGCAGACAGCATTATGAACTGCAATATCCTCTGTCATGGCAAAGTCTTCTCTTATCTGCCTTAAAGCTCAGTTTTTGAAAGTTTAGGGAGAGCTGTCAATCACCTCTCTTCCCTTCTTGAGATATTCCTTGGGGAAAGCAGCAAACTTTCCATATAATGGGAAGGGATTCTAGTGCATTCTGGGTAATATGTCAACTACTAATTGAAACCTTCCATTCCCCTCCCCTCCCTGCCCCAGAACTTCTCTAATATTGGGGCATTATTACAAAATAAAATGTCAGCCACTGCGGTGGAACCGGGCAAATCCACCAACTTGTTGCTACTGGCAAGAACCAATAAGAAAATATTCTAATCATATTTTTTTCCCTCCTTATTCCTACCAAGTATATGGTTGGGCCTTTCAAAGTGGGTGTTTTAAGAGCATGGTTGTATTTAAAATGAATGAATATCATAAACATAAGCAATAATTTGGGCAAAGTATAGGAAATTTGGGCCTGTGTGCTTCTAGCAGGCTGATCATTTGGGTGGGAACAAGCGTACCTTTATATAATTTTGGAAGTAAAGTAACACCACCACAAGTTGTTTTATGTGAAAATCTAGCATAAACATTACAAAGAATAGAGGTCTTGAAATTCTCAACATGAAGCTATGATTTTGTAATTCAATCTCTTCTCCTTCTCCTGAAAAGTTATCTCCCTCCCTCTCTCCCTCCCTCCCTCCCTCCCTTCCTTCCTTCCTCCCTTCCAACATGTTCAAGCAGGTAACAGAAAAAGCAAAGGATCAGAGGGATAGAGGGTGACATTACTTTATTGTTCCCATTCAGCTTTCTCTTTTCATTGGTTAGGTTTCTGTGACCTTGGGAACTTTTCCTTTGATGCTTGGGAGTTAAAAATGACAAAACAAGGAAAACAAAACAGAGAATAATCCAGTTAGGCCTGCAGTTGAACTGTAAGTTCAACTTTATTAAACTTGACTGGATTCATTTAGCTTTGTTCTTTCCTGAGGATACAAAAACTTTCAGACAGAACTCTTATACCTGGGTCCAAAAGTTTTTTAAAGATGATCATCAAAACCTTTTCAAAAGAAGTACACCATTATCACACAATTTTCACTGGCACCTCTTTGGAGGAAGCATCTACCTTGTCTTGAGAAGGATGCATTTGACTGTGTGGGTTTGTGTGTGTCTACGTGTGTTCAAACTGTGAACACTTATCTGGAGAAGAACCCTGCAGAATCCAGAAATCTGTGTGCCTCCCTGTGAATGTTAGCAGTTCTTTGTAAAAAGGCCTTATCTACTAACTCTGAGTTTCACACTTCCAGCTGCCAGGTTTTCCAAGGCGCATTATATAAAGGTATGGATAATGAGTCAAAAGGTGTCATTGTGGGTTATTAATGGCTCAAACGGATTGCCTCACCATTTCAACAGTGCCCCCATTTATTTTTAATGGATTATGTTGAACAGGTTCTTTTCTCACTTGCTGTCAAAGATTTCACTTCCAGATGATCCCATCCCAGAAAGACAATTGCTGGCCAGTAGCAAGGTCATGTAGAATCCCAGATTGGGTGGCCCTGTCTTCCTTACTATTAAATCCTTCCTGAAATACATTGTCAGTGGCTGAGATTAATGTCTCTCATTCTTCTACTTCTTACTGCCACTGATTCAAGAAGCTGCTGTGGCTCAAACCTTTTTGTGAAGAACTTCTTATTTTCAAGGTCAGGTGGTGTCTTCACCTTCTTACAGATTGATGCTTGAATTCTTCGGCTAGTATCTTTCTTGCATTTGTCAGGAGGTCAAGGAGCTCAAGCCTAGAAACCATAGATTCTGGGATTTTTTGGATTTTGTTTTTCAGAATGCATGTGAGGCCACAGAGCAAACTATCTGGCATTCCCTAGACATGACAAAATCTAGAGAGATTCAACTGCCCCTCCCGCCCAATAAATAATTGAAGGTGGATGCCTGCTTTTCACACAGAAGATCCTAGGCTCAGTCAAGAAAAAGAGCTTCAGGCCCACTGAAAGGACTGAAAATTATTTGAGAGAGATAAGGTTGTGGTTATGTGGGTGGCTGGATAGAAGTTCCATGAAACCACTTCCGGGGTCCTGTAAGAGTACCTAAATCCATGATTCACATGGCATTTTTTCCCACTCAGTCCTAAACTGGTCTACCTTGGCAAAGATTATTGTTAGTTATGGTTCTCTAGCTTTCAGTTTTCTACTTCTTTGCATGATGTGGTAGTTTGTGTATAAAGGACTTGCTCAGCATCGTTGGAGGGCTCAGATGTAGAACACTTGCTTTGTGTGAAGAAGGTCCCAAACGGAGTTTCAATCATCACTAGGGAGTAGCTGGAAGAATTCTTATCACAATTCTGGGCAAGGTGGACCACAATTCTGACTTGCCATGAGGTTGCTTCTTTCATGGCTGCTGAATAAATGTTGACTAGCAGGAGTAAACATGCAAATGTGAGTAGATTAATTGGTACCGCTTCGGCGGGAAGGTAACGGCGTTCCGTGAGTCATGCCGGCCACATGACCACGGACGGGTCCTTAGGGACAACGCCGGCTCCAAGGCTTAGAAACGGAGATGAGCATCGCCCCCTAGAGTCGGACACGACTGGACTTTACGTCAAGGGAAACCTTTACCTTTACCTTTACCTCTAGCAGGAGTAATAAAAGGGGTCTTTCCACATATCAGTCTAAAGAGGGAGGATAATTAATGAACAGGAAGTCTAACCGTAAGTGTCTTGTCTGATTTAGTATATAACAGCTTCTTATGTTCCTATGGCCATCCCTTCTGCTGAAAATGTAGAGGATTACTTTCAGAGTCTGTAGGTACAATTTGCACAGTGTCAATTCATGTTCATCTCATGTGATTATCAGCATCAAAATGCTCCTAAACTCTATTTGAAATGGAAGTTAGAGCAGAAAATGCTGGACCCAAAAGGGGAAAGCTTATGTGGGCTTCCATCTCTGCCTTATACTCAGGTTGAATTTTTATTTCAGCTTTTCTTTGCCTTTGAGGAAATAGTCATTTCGGGGGTGATATTCCTTACCTTGGCCATCATTTTGTGAGAGTACCCATGGCATGCTTTCAGACTCAAATTACACTCTGATTCATAGACCTTAACAGCCACTGTGTAGGAGAGACAGGCAGAAGACTAGCAGAGCGCATCCACGAACACCAACTGGTAGTCAGAAGACATGATGAGAACTCCTTAATCTCACAGCACATGGACAGACTCAACCATACTTTCAACTAAGAAACTGTGAGCATCCTAAACCAAGCCGGACCCAAAAATGCCAGAGAATTCCTAGAAGCCTGGCACTCAGACCAAGCAGCCATCAACAGACACATAGAGGTAAACAACATTTACATACCATTCAAAAGAGACAATAGAAAAGCCAAAAGACTCCCTTGCCAGCAATCGACACCCAGATATGCAAGAATCAGCACTAGGATTAACACCAGATGAACCATCAAACAGCACAATACACCCTAATCAAGGAACCATTAACTCAGGCAATCAACCAAGCAGCAAACAACAGCCCAATCAAAGAACTCCCAAGGAGAGAACAACACCCCTACCATCACAAGTGGGGCAAGCCACGGTCTATAAACTGAGAGCAAGGCCCACTCCCTCTTTCCACTGAGGATATTGCCTAGTCTGGCAATGAAACGTCTGCAAGAAAACAACAAGGCTCAGAGAGCACCAAGGACTTCATAGACCTGTGCTCTACAACTATGGGGAAGGCTGGCAAATTAACATAATGGAGTTTCTCTACAAAAAGTGGGATATAAATCTAATAAATAAATTGAATTTATTTATTTTGCTTTCACATTGGATTATTCCTTATTCCTGGCAGCCTTCCATTCTGCTTCAAGAACCAGATCTTAGGGATATAGGAAGCTAATAAATCACACCATGTCAGTAGGTCAACTGGCTAGCATTGTTTGGCAAGCAAAGGAATCCAACTTCAATACTTGCCATCTCTGTAGGAATCACTGCCAATCACTGAAGACAACATTGGACTGCATAGGATAATGTTCTAATTCGGTACCAAATCTTTCCAACATCTATCTAACATTTTGATTCCAGCACCTTAACCACCTACAGGGAGCTCCTGTTCAGTCCCTGTCTTTGCTTTGCCTTTTGGTGAAGCTTTGTTAAAATAACATATTCCTAATGGGAGTTGCTAGACCTCTCCTGATTCTTTCATTATTTGGGATTAAACTTCCATCTCAAGAGACAGATAGGAGGGGGTTTGTTTGTTCGTTTGGTTTTTTTGCAGCATAAAGAAAAGGAGTTGTCCACACACTCTCTCAGGCGTCATGTTTCCAATCTTGCAGTTTTTATTTTGACTTTTTTCCCCCCCGAAGGACACACTAAATGAATTGGTGCAGAAGAAAAACCTTCAGAGACTCTTTAGAGAGTTTCTCTGGGACTGTACACTGCTTCAGGACACCCATTGTTTGCTTCTGTCTGCTTCAGGGAGATGTATGCAGCTGTAACAAGGTCATTTTGCAAAAGTCCTGTAATATTGATTCCTGGCTTAGACTTTTCAGAATGGAGCCGTTTCCTCTTGCAAATAAGGGCGAGCATCGCCGGGGAAAGCATCTTGAAAAGGTTACCCACTATTAATGGCAAGATTCCAAAGCAGTGGCAAGGAAGTTTTGTGGTGCTTCCCAGGGCTTGGAAAGAAATGAAAATGCAGATAGGAGCTGGGTTCCCAGGGTTCCAGGCATGAAATTGGCTTCCTCTGGGACTTCTCAGATTGATAGGTAGCCTATCAAGCTAATGGGGTACTTTCATCAAGATGACAGCTGCTCAATTGCCCGTTCCCCCCGCAGGTAATGTGACGATTATTAATTAGCAAGAACCCTGGGAATTGCAACAATTGGTTGCATTCTAGCATGACCCTGTTCAGAATTCTGACCTGCCAGGAATTTTAATCCCCTTCTCCCCTGGCTCATTTGGCTACTTATCAGAGCCGCAGAATGTCTTTTGGGGTACCAGGTATATTGGTTTACTTCCCCAATTATATTTCAATACCCTTGCAAACTTTGGCATTTCCCCAAGTTTGCCAGTGCACCACCCCACCCCAATAATGCTGGATTTGCATGGTTAAACCACACACTGTATTCTAAGCCAAACTATGGATCATGACCCTCTTGGATGATTCCTCATTTAGGGAGGAGGAGAAATAGGATGAGAAGGTTGCTGAGCTTGACCCCAGTGAGCCAAGGTCCAGAGCAGAACCTACTATCAGCTTTGCAGTGGATCAAGATCTAGCAGAAACAAGACCCCTTCCAAGGCTAGGTTAAGAGTCAAAGGGCAGAGAAGTGGAGGAGTCACAGTCTTCAGAGAAAGGTACCATGGGAGTAATGGTCTCCCTGGGAGTTAGGGACTCCTCCTGAGTAGCTCTGCATGATTTAGGATAATTAGGGTCAGCTGGACTTGAGTAGGGACTAAGAGCCTCTGCCAACCAGCTGTTAAACAGGATAGTAGCAATGTTGCTTGGTGTTGTCTTAGGTTGTAAACCCGAACCCTGACTTGTCCTTCTGGACAGCTGACCTTTGCTGTTGTTTAGACCAGTGTCTCCCAACCATGACAACTTGCTGACCCAGAAGTCCCCAGCCAACATGGCCATTGCAGAGAATTCTGGAAGTTGAAATCCATACATCTGAAAGTTGCCAAGGCTGGGAAATACTGGTTTAGACTATGCCTTTCTATCCAGTTCTTTGAGCTTGCTGTTGCCAGTGTCTCTAGAACCCTGCACTCTTGTTTGCTTTTTTTGCTGGTTGAGTTCACACATCCCACTTAGACACAGACAAGGAGAATGCATTAGGCTTTAGCGCAATGTGAGCATCAAAACAGATATGCTAAAAGATTCTGCCTGGTTCAAAGGATGCTTTTGGTGGTCTTTAAAGGAAGATTGCATCAATAGTCTGTTTCGGTAGCTGAAGGTGACAAAAGCAGAGATTTACAAGATGACCTCACAAATTCATGATTTAAGAGAAATATTTCCTGGCCTGTAGCCATTGCCCCCTTTTACTCTGTTTCACAACGGCTGGTCTTAGCAGAGAAAACTCATTTTTGTGTGTGTGTTATCCATTTATAATAACCCACTGTCCTGCTTTCAAAACTCTGGTAGGTTTTTCCATTTGGGTTGTCAGGTGAACAATTGAGGAAATGTGAATTGCTCAAATTTTGTTACATTTTGGGTTCCTTCCTTCTCCCAGGAATCTTTAGGAGCAATGTAGCAGAGTGTGTGGGAAGAAAGGGTCTGCATTTCAGTTCCTAGTGCGCTTAGGCACTTATACGCAGGCTGTTATTTCTCACACCTTGTGTTCGGCTGATTTGATCCACAAATGTGTATTGTCAAACAGTTCCCTTCTCTTTAATGTAACTTTAACCCAAAGAGCAAATAAACTTTTGGCTTTCAAATTGACAAGAGAACTCACAGAACTTCCAGGAACATGTGATGGAAACCAAGTTCCCATGTGAACTTGGGCAAAGCAATAAGGGTGTCACAAATGCTCTTTTCATCTCTGCAATGTAGCATGATGCATTAAAGAAGGTTCTCCCTTTTTACGAAGTGTTTTGGGCTGGGTCCACTATATGAACGCTCTGGGCGCTCTTCTGTCCCGAGAAATTGTTTCGGTGACTATTGCTACAGAATCACCAACCAAATGCTTTTGTTCCAAAATGGCCAGAACTGGTACAGATTTTCTTTCCCCCCAGTCAGAAAACTGCATTTTGGTGAGATGCTAGCATCCACACTAAAAAAAATAGGTGGGGCAAAAGTTTAATTGGATTCCCTTGGACTAGGCATCTTGGAAACAGACAAGCTCATAGCAATTGCAACTGTTTTGCTAGAGAGGGAAAGAGCATATACAGTGATGCGATAATAGCACTGCACTCGTTGAGGGCCTTCTGAGATAGCTGAACTATAACCACCAGCCTCTCTCCTCAGTGACCCTGCTGACCAGGGATGATAGGAGTTGTAGTTCAGCAACATTCCTAGCAGTGCCATCTTGGGTGTTTTAGGGGCTACAGTTGCCCCATCATGTCCTCTTTGTGAGAAATTCTGCATTGGCTCCATTCATTATGTCTCCTCCTCCCTCCCTCCCTCCCCCCTCCTTCTCCTCTCTTTCTCCTTCCTTCCTTCCTTCCTTCCTTCCTTCCTTCCTTCCTTCCTTCCTTCCTTCCTTCCCTCCTCCTCCTCTCTCCTTCCTTCCTTCCTTCCTTCCCTCTCTCCCTCCTTCCTTCTCCTCCTCCCCTCCCATCCCCCCTCCCTCCCCTACCACTCCTCCTCCTCCTCCTCCTCCTCCTCCATGAAATGAAGACCCTGGGGGGGAAATTTGCTTTTTTGTCTGCAAGAAGATGCAGGACCAAGGGAAAGAAGATTGTTTTATCCTTTCTTTATGTCAAAAAGAAGGAACAAACTCAAAAACATTCATACAAAACTGTTATGACTTCATATGGAATTTTCTTTAAAAAGGCACACTTTCTTCAAATATACCTTAGACGGATAGCATTTCAGTTTATATCCCAGATAAATGCTGTGCAGTTGACAGTATAAGAATAAACAGAGAAACACTTGCTGAAACAGAAGGGAAAAAGGAAGCCAGAACCAACCATACATTTTGTACTTAATGTTACACAATTGCTTTGCAGAGAGAATGCTACTGCAAAATGGGGAGACACGTGGGCCTCGAAGGAGAATCGTGTTTGGAGCTATATATCTGTTCAAAAGTGTCAAGTTAAGCATGCTTTGGGGACTGATATTTCTGGGAAAGGGAAGCTGGAGATTTTAAAGAAAGAAACAGCCACAAGGGGGTACTAATATTATTTGCTTGCTGTTTTGCCCATGGCTTAATCTCTGACCTTGCTTCTGAGGAACTGGATTGGAAGTCAAGATGTCTAATGATAAATGGTTCTTTCATCTTGGTAGGAATTTGCTTCAATCTTCCATCAGTGAAAGGAGGACTCAGCTCCAGAGATGTTACCTTCACTTCTGCTTCTTTGCTCTTGGTTTATATGAATAGTGTCCAGGCAGATCAAGTCCCAAGTTATGTTGAAGTAATCTGATCATCCCTTCATAGCCCTTTCTGCATGGAATCCCTCCCGCAAGCATTCCCATTTGGGTCTGATAAAAGATCTTCCAGCTTTCCTCTGCAATGACTGATTAATCCTGGTCCAAGATATTGGGGTGTCCAGAATCCACGTGATACTCCTCCCCATGGGCTGCACCCTTTTGCAAGGTGGGAGTGGCTTTGGAAATCTCAGCAGTCGAAAGTTATGACTTTTGATCAGGACAAAACCTACATCTTTGTAGGCCAGAAGACGACGCCTTGGCTGAGGCCCCCTGGGTTGGACAGAGGAGACCTGAAAGCCAGAGGACCTCTGTCTATATCTATATAATCAGACAGCTCCTGAAGCCCATGTGATGTGCCTCAGCGTAGAGCCAGCACTTCAAAGTGCATCCATAAACAGATTCACATCAAGCACACTTTAATCACTGGTGATTTTGACTGATTATGTGACATTAACTTGGCGTCGATTCTTAGTGATCACATAGAGTTTCTTTATGATGATCTGCCCCTAATTGGGTCTTTCGGGTGTTCCTATGGTGCACCCATCACCACTGAAACTAAGTCCATCCCCCTGTTGCTGGTCATCCTCTTTTTCTCCTCCTGCCACCTTTCCCAGCATAAGAGCCTCCTCTAGAGAGCCGGGTCTTCACATAATACTGTATGTCTGAGATAGGATAATTTGAGCCTGGTCATTTGTGCCTCGAGTGAGAACTCTGGGTTGATTTATTCGATGATCCATTTGTGTGTGTGTGCGTGTGTGTCTGGTATTCTCAGGAGTCTTCTCCAACACCACCAAAGTTCGAAAGCATCAATACTCTTCTTATGCTGCTTCTTCAAAGTCCACTGGTGGCATCTATTCCCTGTTTCAAACACAATAATGGTTCAACAGGTTGGCTACATATGTATTGTTCAAGAACAGGGAATAGAGCACCAGAACAGAACACAAAAGGAGAACCAGGCCTGGAGAAAATGTGCACATATCTCATTGTCCATACAGATCCAGACTTAGAGATTTAGAGGGGAAGACTGTGACTAGGAAACATGAATACCTGCTTGCCTGGTATGCTGCCCAAACGTTAATTGTCAACAGATGACTTTAAGATCTCCTCCTGCTGTTCCCAGAGTTCTTAATCTTTAAATCCTTTGAGAAAGAAAGGCTTCAGCCTTCAAATATCTAAAGAGTTGTTGCACAGAAGAAGCCCAGAATGCGTTGCTATTATCCCAGAATGCAGGACAGTGGGTAAGAAGCTTACAGTATAGAAAGGTGCTCAGAAAGATTCTCATAAAAAGACTTCCTAATGGTAAAAGTGGTTTCATGGTGGAAGCAATTTCTCAGGAATGTTAGATGGATCTAAGCAGAGGTGAGAAGGTCCTTGTCAGAGGCTTTAAACTGCCTTGCAGCATTAAACAGGACTGGGCAGCTGTTCAAACAATGGGCATCTTGAAATGGAAAACTGTCTGCTGTAAAAAAAAAAAAAGAAGACACCCACCAGCTAACTGGATGTGACACTGTATTCTCTATTGTTTGTGAGATTTAGCACCACAAATCAGGGGAAAGCTGGAACCTAGATATTGCTGGATAACTTCCAGTTGCTCCAGTTGGCTTTGCTAATGGTGAGGGATGCTGACTTTGTACCTCACTGTAGCCATAATTCTTCTGGTTGTTCCCTCCACTTTTTCACTTCATTTCTTTCTTTCAGGACACAAAATCTGTAACTTTCCATCACTTTACTAGGTGCCTACCTAAGATAAGTGGATAAGTACTTGCATTTAAAAATTGAAATTGGCTTTCTACATGGCGTCCATCATGAATTTTAAAAATGTACACTTTACTAATACAGTTCAGCTTAAAGTGCTTCTCCCAGACATGGGTGGAGAAAGTTAATGCTGAGGTGGCTTTGGAGATACAGGTGTTCCACTGAAGTGCAAAGCTACTTAATCAGTGGAGCAAAAACGAGTCCAGATTTTGCAAAGAAAACATTAAAATGCTTCCCTCTGCCTTTGTTGTTGTTGTTTATTTGTTTAGTCGCTTCTGACTCTTCATGACTTCATGGACCAGCCCACGCCAGAGCTTCCTGTCGGTTGTCAACACCCCCAGCTCCCCCAGGGGCGAGTCCGTCACCTCTAGAATATCATCCATCCATCTTGCCCTTGGTCGGCCCCGCTTCCTTTTGCCCTCCACTCTCCCTAGCATCAGCATCTTCTCCAGGGTGTCCTGTCTTCTCATTATGTGGCCAAAGTATTTCAGTTTGGCCTTTAATATCATACCCTCAAGTGAGCAGTCTGGCTTAATTTCCTGGAGGATGGACTGGTTTGATCTTCTTGCAGTCCAAGGCACCCTCAGAATTTTCCTCCAACACCACAGTTCAAAAGCATCGATCTTCCTTCGCTCAGCCTTCCTTATGGTCCAGCTCTCACAGCCATATGTTACTACAGGGAACACCATTGCTTTAACTATGCGGGCCTTTGTTGTCAGTGTGATGTCTCTGCTCTTAACTATTTTATCGAGATTTGTCATTGCTCTTCTCCCAAGGATTAAGCGTCTTCTGATTTCCTGACTGCAGTCAGCATCTGCAGTAATCTTTGCACCTAGGAATACAAAGTCTTTCACTGCTTCTACATTTTCTCCCTCTATTTGCCAGTTATCAATCAAGCTGGTTGCCATAATCTTGGTTTTTTTGAGGTTTAGCTGCAAGCCAGCTTTTGCACTTTCTTCTTTCACCTTCATCATAAGGCTCCTCAGTTCCTCTTTGCTTTCAGCCATCAAAGTGGTATCATCTGCATATCTGAGATTGTTAATGTTTCTTCCAGCAATTTTAACCCCAGCCTTGGATTCCTCAAGCCCAGCATGTCGCATGATGTGTTCTGCGTACAAGTTGAATAGGTAGGGTGAGAGTATACAGCCCTGCCGTACTCCTTTCCCAATCTTAAACCAGTCCGTTGTTCCGTGGTCTGTTCTTACTGTTGCTACTTGGTTGTTATACAGATTCTTCAGGAGGCAGACAAGATGACTTGGTATCCCCATACCACTAAGAACTTGCCACAATTTGTTATGGTCCACACAGTCAAAGGCTTTAGAATAGCAATATTCTAAATAGCAATACAATAAAACAGAAATAGATGTTTTTCTGAAACTCCCTGGCTTTTTCCATTATCCAGCGGATATTGGCAATTTGGTCTCTAGTTCCTCTGCCTTTTCTAAACCCAGCTTGTACATCTGGCAATTCTCGCTCCATGAACTGCTGAAGTCTACCTTGCAGGATCTTGAGCCTTTAAGTGCGTTATATTTATTTGGATTCACTTAAAGCATTTAGCTAACGGAAAACCATCCGTTACAAAAAAGCAGAAATCCAAACCACAAAAATGATAGTTAAAAGCAATATCTGAAAATCATTTTGGGCAGATGTTACAACCCGTAGAATTGAGATGGGAAAGGCGGTGGTTGTTTTTAATGTAAAGCTCTGGAAAAAAAATTAAAGTCTTCCTGAAAAGGGAGTTCCATAATTGAGACGCCCCATTCAGAAAGGGTTTTTCATTCATTGCCACCTTATGTATTTATTTATTTGGACTTTTATGGCAGTTCAATCTAAGAGGACTCTGGGTGGCTTGCATTCCCCTCTATACAAGAAAGTTAAAAACAAACAATAATCCACAAAACAATGGAACAATTACCAGCCCCTGCATCTGAGAAATGCTCAGACATCACACAAAAACAAAGAAATCATAACAGGAAGAATCATCATTCGCAACACTTCAGTTCTCCAAGGCTCTCTGGAATCACCGCATTTTGATGGTTTTCCAGAAATCTGACAGGATGGGGGGCCAATCTAATGTCATGGGGAACACAGTTCCAAAAAAGAGGTATTACATATTAAATAGAAAGTCTTTGTGAAGGGAGTGAACCAAAAAAAGTCTTAGAATACGGGTAGGTTAATGGAAGAGAAGTTATTCAAATATCATGGAACCTGATGCTCACATGAATTTTGTCAGATTCAGCATCTACTGATTACAGCAGGCCCCCAGTTTAAGAAGGTCCCGATTTACGGATGACTCCTAGTTAAGAACGGACTGCCATAAAGACTATTACATTAAAAATCTGAGTTAAGTACAACATTTCGGGTTAAATACACAATACTACTTTGTGTATTATTATGTTTAAGAAGTTTTAGTGTATTTGGAAGTGTTTCTTAAGTATTTTATATGCATGTGAAAGGTGAAAGGTCCCCTGTGCAAGCATCGAGTCATATCTGACCCTTTGGGGGGACAAAGATAAAATATATACTGTATACTAAGACAAACATTTGACTAACTGGTGCTAAGTAACTGTTCCAACTTATATACAAATCCAACTTAAGGACAAACTTAGCAACTGAACTCGTACTTAAACCAGGGACTCTTTCTGAAATACCTGAGAGCTGGTCTCAGACTTCCTGACTTGCCTCATTCCTTCCAACATCTTAAGCCTTTCTCCACTTCACCCAGCCACAGCACAAACAATCCTGGCCACCTCTTTTTTCTCAATCTCATTATCATCAATCAATCAATCAAGCTCCACCCCAAGCAGGGTATTTTTCAGACCACAAATTAACAGATCATGCATAGCTTACCTGCATCATGAGGTCATACCACCAAGAAATAATTAAAGGGAGTTCAGATTAATTCAAGTGTAAAGCTGTAAATGGTTATTAATCACAATGGCTGTGTGTTACTTGCAATCTCAGAGGCACGGATCTTCTTAGGACCAGCTGCTGACTCTCACAGACGAAGAGGTGTTATTACAGTCAAGCTCAGCCCATAACTTGTTTAGTATAGTTTACATTCCTCTGCCATAGTGAAGAATTACAATCTGGGAGTGCTTCTTGATCTTTAGTCATCTCTGGATTAAAAGGAGGTGATTGTGGAGAGGAATGTATTTGCACATTTAAGGAGAGTGTGTCAGATGTACCCCTTCTTGAGTTGGTTGAATTTGACCCCATCTATCTGGCTATGTCTCATCTCGATTCCTGCAAAGAGCATCTTGGGAGAGAGCAAGTTGGATTTGATAGCCTCACAATGGGGAACTTGTGTATCTCCAGATGCTATGAACTATTAGCAACCCAGATCATTGGTCATGGTGGCTGGGACTGCTGAAAATAGCCGTTGGTCACCATGAGATAAGACTTCTGGTCACATCCAGAAAGGTTCTCCTTAACATTGTTTGGTGAGGCCCATGAGGTTCTTAGGCTTACCCATTCAGGGCTCCAAGGATACAGCAATGTGTAAAGCAAAATACTTTCGGAAGATCATTTGCTTTTAAATCTGATTTTGTTTTACGCTCTTTCTGTCTGAAGCTGCACCTCTGAGATGGAAAATAAAAGGGCCAGCATGATAGAGCTTATTCTGCAGTGCCCACTTTTTAAACCAACCCTGAATCCAAGACAAGTTTCTTACAAAATGTCTCTTTGCTAAGATACAGGAAAAGCAAGCTTGTGGGGAGATCTTTAGACAATGCTCTTTAAACCCAGGAAATTGTCTTCTCTTTTCTTTTGAAGAAGTGCCTTCAGAGGAAGAAAAACATAGCACAATTGCACACTTCAGGCTTCAGTAGCAGAGCAGAGCAAGTTTGTTTTATCCTTCTTCTCAGCACATCAGCGAACTGCAAACAGAAGCAGACATCACACTGAGCATCTGGAAGCCTTTGCAGGGGGGAAAATAAATTCCATAGATAACTTAGCTTTTTTTTTTAATAAGAAAAAAAAATCACTCCTGTGTTCCACTTACAAATGCTCTCTAATTTCTGCTGAATTAATGACATTGTTTAGGTTTATATTTGCATTTTTATTTGAGTACTCAGAAGACGTAAAAGAGAATACCGAACTTCAAGTTTCAAGACAAGCAACTCATCATTTTGAAGATTCTTTTCAGTAGGAAATATTTTCATTAAAAACAATTAATCCATCTTATCATGGGTTCTTAGAAAAGAAAAGAAAAAGAAAAAACCCAAAGAAATAGGGCCCCTACAAGAGGGAAGAATATTTATTTATTTTGTGGTCAGTTAAAAAGGCTTTCAAACCATTATTTGCAACTCCCTAAACTCCTCCATGCTGGTTATAATAATTTACATTATTACTCTTTTCAGGAGAATAGTCCACGTCACAAAGCTTATTTTGCTGGAAATAGATTCATTGGGAACTCTTAAGCATCTCCTAAATTTCTCAAGCCAGAAGCCATATATTAATCAAAGACCGTTTTGCTGAGGCCTCTTCCCTGATGTTATAAACTTAAGGTAAAGGTAAAGGTAAAGGTTTCCCTTGACGTAAAGTCCAGTCGTGTCCGACTCTAGGGGGCGGTGCTCATCTCCGTTTCTAAGCCTTGGAGCCGGCGTTGTCATAGACACTTCCAGGTCATGTGGCCAGCATGACTCACGGAACGCCGTTACCTTCCCGCCGAAGCGGTACCAATTAATCTACTCACATTTGCATGTTTTCGAACTGCTTGGTGCGCAGGAGCTGGGACGAGCAACGGGAGCTCACCCCGCCGCGCGGTTTCGAACCGCCGACCTTCCGATCGACAGCTCAGCGGTTTAACCCGCAGCGCCACCGCGTCCCTCAGTCCCTAAGTTATAAACTTAGCTTTTGATAAAAAGGTAAATATTTGAAGCTTTCTACAAGACCTGATCAGGATTACTCTTAGTGACCAGAAACTCTCTAACATACTTGCAGTATGCTCTGTTTAGACACCAAATTGGTCTCCCGCTGATGTGCAAAGCAGAGAATGGTACCTTGGAAGCTGTGAAAGCACACATGAAGATACAGGCTCCGGATGAGGGGTACCAGCTCTGTGACATCCTTCAGTGTATTTCTCATAGTAGACTTTTTAGGCAGAGAGCTGTGTTTGACTATGTAGAGTCGACTAACAGATCCCAAAAGTGTATGGCTTTTAATAAAATTTGTTAGTCAGGAAAGGTGCTACCAGACTCTTTCTGGCCTTCAGCTTGCATGAGTGAGAATAAAAGAAGGTGAGAAAAATATTACAAGCACCCCATTTCCTCCTCCTTTCACCTTGCTGCATTAAACACCAAGATCTGGAGGCAACTTCCATTCATATTCACTTTAGCATGAATAGAACTGACTGAGGAATTTGGAACTCCCTTCCTTCCTTCCTTCCTTCCTTCCTTCCTTCCTTCCTTCCTTCCTTCCTTCCTTCCTTCCTTCCTTCCTTCCTTCCTTCCTTCCTTCCTTCCCCTTCTCTTCCCTTCCCTTCCCTCCTACCCATCTTCCTTCCTTCCTTCCTTCCTTCCTTCCTTCCTTCCTTCCTTCCTTCCTTCCTTCCTTCCTTCCTTCCTTCCTTCCTTCCTTCCTTCCTTCCTTCCTTCCTGCCAGAAACTGACCAGCACAAAGTAACATTAACAGCTACAAGATTTTACAGCCCCCCCATATAAAACAAATGATCCCTACAGACTATAAAAAAGAATATTGTTGTAAGACTAAGCTCTACAAAGAGTTACAAGTTGAATCATAATTAATATTAGTGCTGAATCTATATAATGTCATCACTGAGTTGTGAAACAGTAAGTACTTATTATAGTAAAGGAAATAAAAATATTGAAATATTACTCTATTTGGTCCAAAACAGACCAGAGATGAAAACAAAATAAAATGACATTTGTACCAACTGGTTCTTTTGTTTCAAAAGTGCTTCCCCTAAAGACTTTTTTGGTGCCAATCCAGTTTAGTGAGTTGTTCATATACTATTTGTTTGGAAGCAATATTAACTGTGACAGGGCCAAAGAAACAGGAAGCTATAAATCCTTAAATATGGGGAAAATGTTTACTGGTTTATATCTGGCAGGGCTGAGTGAAGATGTGGTTGTGGCCCTGTATTTAAGTGGCAATCAATGGTTATTGCACAACACAAAAAACAAAAGAAAACAGGAATAAGAACAAGGAGCCATTGCAAAATTAGGGATATTCAAGTTAATCAGGTTTGGACCATATATATTCACTTAAATGATATCTGGTCAATTAAAAAATACTAATTCCCCGCTCCCCCTCCATAGATTATTGTACACAACTTTTCCTGACAAGTTCAGCTGGCATTACTCCATTCTATATCATATGGGTGAGTCACTGAAATCCTCAACTACCCTTTTGGTTTATGACTTTCCCCAATATCTACTGTTCAGTATAAATTGAACATGTGACCAATTCCATGGACAACAGAAACAGTCTGAACACTGTGACTTACAAACAAGAAAGTACGCTTGGCTCCCATTGCAGTTCCAGCATCTTGGAAAGAAGATGGAAGTAATTCAGTTCCCGTTAAAGCTAAGAGGAATTTGGACATAGCCAGCAAGGACAGGAAAAGGGGACCAATGTTATTCAGCGGCAGATAATGCTGACATTTGTGAAGTGCAGAATCCTGTCAAATTTGCAAGGCACTCAATTTATAGCCCAGCCTTAAAGCAGATATTACTTAGGCTTTATTGTGTTTAAGGTACTTGATATAATTCAAGGGAAGGAAGGCTTAATATACTTGTGGTTTTATATCAGCCGGTATGTATATTAGTTAGCAGGACTGCAAATCCACTTTAATTCCCCAATAAATATGCCAGAATATTTGAACAACCTGCTGCTTTCAGCACCCCCCTCCCACATCCAGATTAAACTTGATGAGTAAGAATGAAATCTTCACTATTATGTACTATATGCACTTTTTCCAGCACAAGATAAACATCCCTTTGTTTTTGTTAATTGGTTTGGGCCTTAAATTGTGTTAAATAAATAGCACCATGATGCCTACAGAACTGTATTTATGGGGGAAAAAAAAAAGGCTCAGCTATTCTCCCAGGTCATACATTCGAGATGTATTAGAACTACATCTCCCAGAATTCTTAGCCAGGTTTAGTCCAGATGTTCAGTTCCTTCTGATTCTTCATGACCTGATGGTCACCCTTTCACCAGGATTGTTCTCAGTAACTGCATTGTGGAATTCTGGTAAGCTTCTGCTTTGGTGATCAATGGTTGTATCAAGTTACCACATGCCTCTTTTTCCCTTGCCTTCCATTTTTCTAAGCATCAGGTCTGAAGCCAGTTTAGTGGCCTGCTAGGACCACTAAAATGGAGCAGAGCTTGTAACACAGCAGAGAAGCTGCACAGAAAAAGAACATTTTCTTTAAAATAGCTTCAATGAGCACATCAGAGAAACACAGGTTATAGATCTTACACACTCAGCCCTCCCAAGCATAAAGAATCACACACTTAGACAGATCAGGTTAAGATAGGTAAAAAAGAGTTTTACTGACTTTATTGTTGCTCCTGTTACATCCATCCTGGTGGAAGACATGAAGTTCCTTTGTTCTTCTTTTCTTTCTAAATACTTAGTTTGCCCTAAACCCTCAGCAATCTGTTTGCTGCCAAGAGCTGTGTGGAAGAAAGGGGCAGAATCTGTCATAAGTACTGATGGTGAGCAGGAGGGGGGCCCTACCCAGGGGGGAAAATGCATGTGTAGTAGTGAGGAGTTGAGCAGCCATTCAAAGAGACACAGAACAGACCCGCCTTGACTTTTGGGGTTTATCTGTATGGATTTTCTCATGCTTCTTCAGTTTGTTAGGATTTTCTGTCTAACGTAGCAGTAATAAAACACTAGAGACCTATTCCTTGTCTCAGCGTGGTTCCTGGCTGTTAGGACAGAATCCTTCATCAAGGCCAGAGCACATGGCCCTGATGAACGGAGAGCAGAGCAGCATGCTTGCTTCTCCCTGGGTGGAAGAAGGAAGGAAGAGAGAGAGGAAGTGGGAGTGGCAACAAACAGCTTCCTCAGAGTTGCATTGCGGGACAACTCAATTTACATGCTAATTCACATGCTGATGAGGCATGCTGGATTTGCCAGGACTTCCAACAGGGTCTTCTCCAATCGAAGAGAATATCTGTAGCTCAGGATTGAACTGTGGAGTCCTTGGTGCTCTCTGATCTTGGTTGTTTGCTTGCAGATGTTTCATACCTGACTAGGCAACATCATCTTTGCACTGAAGATGTTGCCTAGTTGGGCAATGAAACATCTGCAAGAAAACAACCAAGCTCAGAGAGCACCAAGGACTCCACAGTCTGGTTTTACTTCATCCAGTCCTAAATGATTTGTTCTTCTTGTGATCCAAGGTATTCTCAACCACGTTCTCCAGCACCACAGTTCATTGAAACTATACTAGCAACTATACAATTTGACTAAATCAATGAAGCTTGGAAAGAAGTCCACCACAGGTATGATCCAGTGGTGGAAATGCTAGAGGAGGCATGGACCAACTTATTGCATTTTCTTGATGTCATAGAGGAAGGGTAAGTTCTCTCTAGAGAGCATGGAGTCAAATAGGTTGGCAAAGGTACCATTCCTTTCTGCCTACCTAAGTGCTCATCCTCATGGATTTCAATGTACTCACCTTCACTGAATTGCTGGTTACCTGTGGTGACTAGACAGGTAGTAGATATGAGGTTTTCCTGAAAAGTTTCCCATGGAACGAAGCAGCTCAGTCTCCCCTGGGTCCTACCTTCCGTCTGTGGCCAGCTAATGCTAAAGTCTTTCTTCGGTCTTCCTTTTCTCACCAGCCCACTTTTAATGGAGATAAATCTGGCTTCTAACCCGGCAGGTAACTGCTGAATTTTCTACATTCTTCTCTCCAAAAAAGCAAGTAATTCATTTTCTGGACATCTGTGCTATCTTGTGCACAATCTGCTTTTCCAGAGCACTTAGTTACTCCAAATTTCACATAATTCACTAGCTCTGCCTCTCCTTCAGTGAGTTCCACATTTTATCTTTTTTGCTTTCCTCCACTGGGCACAAAGCCACATTTATATGTTCTCTTTTTTAGAGGAGAACCAGAACTTTCCCTTCCAGTGGTACCTCTGGGTTAAACTATTTGATGACTCACCAGAGCTGTCTCTGTTGAGGAGACCTGTATGTCTTATCCCCCTCCAACTTTTTTTCTAAATGTTTCAGCTTATCACAGAATATAGCTTTTGTCTGAAAGATTTTATACGAGTTGGCCTTGAACATTTCAACTGATCGTTAGGAACATTTTTCTGTTAGTATGAACAGTTCAAGCCAGTTATTTAGAGAGATGGTGGGTTCTTCTACAGGGATGAGTTGAAGCAAAGGCTGCTTAACCAATTATCGGGGGTGTTTTTATGTGTATTCCTGCATTGAACAGATGGTTGAATTCAAGGGCTGAAATAGTCCCTTGTAACTGTCACTCGCAGAGCACTAAAAACCAACCAAACAATGGGCTCTGTGAATATCTGAATTAATATAACAGAGCAATATAAAATTAGAAGCCAGTTTTCATCCTGATTGAAATATGGAGGCAGGAATGAAGCTTTGTCTAATGAAAGATGGACGTGAGAAAAATCTCATTCATTCCTACAGATCTGTCTGCCCAAGTTGTGATAGATACTGTTGGAATTCTACTTATTAAGAAGGTGAGAATGCAGCTCCTCTTCTGTCAGTCGCTGACTTCTGGGCTGGTTTATAGATCTCTTTTTTGGGGAGGGTGGAACGCTGATTGTATTTGGAAGGCACCCAGCTGGAAAAAATGTGTTGAAATCAGATGAAGACTAAGGAGACCTTGAGTTAATCAGAACTGTCAGTTTGGAGGGATAACTTGGAAGTTGTCAAGAATCCAGAGTCAGAGCACCTCCAGTCTTCGTTGTAAATGTTCAGTCTCTTAAACCTTATCTCCTGGTCTAACTTAATCTCACCACCTTGTACAATAATTGCAATATGTTCTGTTTCTCCATTCATTATGCCTGGTATTTGGATTGCAAAGTAAAACCTCCATGTCCTAGACCACTAGGGTGCTGGGAAATGTCACATCATGCAGGGAATTTCATGACTTTGACCCAGACTGTCTCTCTCTCCCTCCCTCTCTCTGTATACCCATATGTTTGTGCATGTTTTTGTGCGAATTAACTATTACAATCTCCAAAAATGGATGGAGAGAATCTCATTAGAAACTGAACTGGCTGTGCCAGTAACAGACTGAGAATTGGGGAACTCTAACCATTTCTTTCAGGACCAAGGGGGAAAGGCCTTGATGCTTTTGCTCAAAGACAGTTAGGTAAACAGATCAAGCTGAGGTTGTTGGTGCTGAGCCTGTTCTTACTGATGCAACAATTTTTGAAGGAACACAAAATTCATCTTTGCATGCAGACAGGAAAGCCAACCTCAAGAAGAGTTGGGAAGTTAAGCAGAAAGTTACATCCGTAGTTCAAAGGCAGGTGTTTTATATTCAGGTCTGTTTTGTCTGAAACACCAGATAATTGAGTGATATTCAGGAAGTCACCATTGTCACTTCTATTCTTGAAAGGGGCCCTTATTTAAATGAGCATGGAAGCAATGCATAAAGGCTCCCGATGTAGTCACTGTACAGAAAGAAAAATGAACTGACCTATTTTGATTTTCTGAGGACAAGAGAGGAAAAATGCTCAAGATAATTGTTCCACCTACAGCAGAGCTGATACGTAAAATTATTTGGATTAAATGCAATCATTACAAAGACTACTATGAATGCAGGGGGGAAAAAAATCAAACAATGGAATAAAAAAAAAAGCATCAGAAAGTTTTTGTTAGCAGCTATGAGCGCATCTTGGAATCAAAGGAGCCCAAGAATTGCAAAAATCTGGACAATTGAATGCTGTTTGTAAAGCCTGCAGAAAATGTATAGGATTGGAAATAATCCTATTTGGTAGTTGTATTCTGATGGCTCTGATATTTTCATTTTCCTGCAATTCTTTATGTGTGTAATTCCCCTGGTCTCCTGAAAGCCATGAAAATTCAGAAGTGTGTCAGGAGAATTACATTCAAATATTCAGAATATTCAGATGTGAGATGTCGGTGGTTTTTCTACCTAGTATTTTTGAACTCCGCATCTGTTTTCTTCAGTTTGGCTCTGGTGTGATTTGAAGCAATCTGCCTCTTTTTAGGTTTACCAATCAAGTAAATCTCTACTTGGAAATTTCTCCGAGTGTCCTTTATGCTTATTGTCAATGGCAAGATGGCATCTTGCCCAAAATTTGTGTCTGCCTCACAACAGGACCACAGAATTTAGCAGAGTATGGTTTGGCGGAGCAGGCTGTTGTTCTTAGCAACTGTGGTCGCTAAAGCGTGGCTTATGTGGTGTGTACGTCTTAGAAGAATGGATAGACATTTTTATGCCAAAGATATGAATGCAGCCACTGTGGCTGAAACAATCCAGGGTGGTGAGCGGAGCCAATATTCATTTTGGAAAAGGAAAAGTTTGCAGGTCTGCTTTAGTTGGACTGTTCCTGCCTACCTGGAGGAGAAGGTGGTGTAACATGCTTTGCTCTCTGAGCTGAATCGTCCCATCTCCCTTGCTACTGAATCTTGCTTCAGTCTTGTGAAGAATCAAGGTGTCTCCTGCAGCAACAATTCTAAATCAGTTGCCCCACTTTGCCCAATGACAGGGTTGGTGGGTTTCCATCAGACCTGCAACTCTCTCCTCCTTTAACCTCTCCCCCATGAATGGGCAGAATGGACCTCAATCCTTTCTTGGATCTGCAGTGGGGCTGAGGGCACTGTGTCTGTCTTCCATCTGATTGGGCTCAGAGGCTGTCCTGCCCTATGAGTCCTTCCCTGGCTATTGGGTGGGGGTGGTACCATCAGGAGGCAGAAATTGGGAAACTTGGAGGGGTGAGGACTTCATCTTGATCTCCTGATCTTTTGGAGGGCCCACAGCAATCTTGTGGTGTCACTATTGTGGCCATATTTTAACTGCTTGGAGCTGGGATGTCATGAGTATGGATGGTGAGCAGGAGGAAGCCCCTATCCAGGGGGGAAAACACATGCGTAGTTTAGAGGCTTTGAGCTGTCCTTCGAAGAAACCCAGAACAGACCCGCCTTCAGTTTGGGGGTTTATCTGTCTGGGTTTTCCCACGCTTTTTCAGTTTGGTAGAATTTTCTGTCTACTGTAGCAATAATAAAGCACTAGAGACTTTCTCCTCGTCTCAGCGTGGTCTTTGCTTAGTCAGGACATGGGGGGTGTTAAAGGGCAGAGGAAACCACCTCCAATTCTAGTCTCAGAACTTCCCCCTAAAAAATGGAGAGGGGAGGGAGGGGCAGAAGTTGCCCCACTAAAATCTGGCTGTTTTGTGATCCAGTTTCAGCAGTATTTAAGAGGAACATTTTTCAGGAATCTCTCCCCTCCCCTCGCTAAAATAATTGCTCCCCTGGAGAAGATTCTTGCGGCATGCTGGTATTTCCTAATGCTCGGTGTGTGCTCTGTTAGGTCTTCCTGTGCTGAATTCCAGCAGGCTTGTAATGTAATTGGCAGAGGAGATCAAGCCGGCTTCCCACACTCTTGCTTTTGCAAAAGAATCCCTTAAAACAAAACCGAGCATGTTTTCCACTTGAAAAGTAGAAGAAAAGAAATAAAAAGACAGCTTTCAAAGGTGAGATTTGGCTTGGGATAAACGTCTCCCTGAGCAGCTGTAGGTTCCGACTGATTTGCCCTTCCTAATAAACTCAGTTTCCATGTATTGTCACTTCTCCAAAGTACCCCAAGATCTATTGGGAGTGGCACGAGCCATCCTTGAGCCTAGGACAAGCTACAGCAGCAGATCTGCAGAGTTTGATTTTAAACTGCGTTTTCCACCAAAGTATTCACAACCTGCTTCTCTCCAGATCCTGCATGGGTTGAAGTGAATCTTATTTCTGAACAGGGCAGAAGAAAAAAGGGCGCTTTGGGCATGGCAAAAATTATAAATTCAGACTTTTGCTACAAGAGACTTTTTTTTTTAAATCCGTTCAATCGTGTCTGATTCTTGGAGACTGCCTGGATGAGTCCTTGCAGTTTTCTTGGTGAGGTTTTTCAGAGGTGGTTTTCCATTGCCTCCTTGTTAGGGCAGAGAGAGATTGACTGGCCCAAGATCACCCAGCTGGCTTTGTGCCCAAGGCAGGACTAGAATTCGCGGTCTCCTGGTTTCTAGAGACATGAGTGATGGTTAATAGCAAGTTATATATGTTTTATACCAAAAAAGAAGGTAAGGTACCGTGAATTCCAAGCCTAGAAAAGAATAGGAACACAGATCCCTGAGGAATCAGCCACTACCTCTTTCTTTCATAGTACAGCTCATGCAAACTTCTAAACTTAGACAGCAACACCTGATCAAGCCCACAAGAACCCAGCAGATATTTTGGGGGGAAAATAACTTTTCTTTTCTTTTGGAAAAATCCCATGTGTCCTACCAATGAAGAGAGAAAAAGACAATGCAAACAGTTAACAGCTGTTCTTTCTTTCTAATTTGTCTCCTGCCAAAGGCAGATTTACCACCTATTCCTTCCATCTGGCAGCATGTTAATCTGAATATGAGTTTATCTGTTCAGAAATAGCTTCTGAATTTTGAGACATTCATAACTCATCAATAGAGTCCCCCACCCTTCTTCATTCAGCCATGCAGCTCCATCTTTCTCTTGTGCTCAAGAGGCGTTATCTCAAAAAGAAAATCAACAGTAACTTTTTAATGGAATGTTGAACCCACATTTCCAGTTGTTGGCTGCTCCCAAAACCTCTGTTTATCCCTCTTCTATCCATTGTTGTATATCAACTTGATGGAAAGATGGAAAAAAACTAATGCTTTTACTTCTCTGCTAGATTGAGGCAGACAAATAATTCTTTTCTTTCTTTTTAAAAGAATTCCATTATTTAATACTTAATCAAGCTAGATCAGTTTTCAGAATTCTTAAGGACTGGCAAAATGTCTCAATGAGATTGAATATGATTCTCTCAAACTGAGCAGAGAAAAGAGGGAGGACTCAGCAAGAAGGATGAAAGCAAACTTTAATGCAAATTTACTTGGGAGTAAATGAAATGAGATAAACTTATTAAGAACAAGGATATCAACGTGGGTATGAAGCAAAAACCCTAAACTGAATTTCCAGAATTGGAAATAATATGCCAGAGTGTTATAACAGAGGTACACAAGCTGTAACCAAAGGCAATAAAATGGCTGGGGATACCCGAAACTAAGTCCAACGAGAAAAGCATCAAGGCATAAAATATGCTTAGGCTGAAAAAGAGTAGGACGTAATACCACTTTTCAAAAGCTTAAAGTGCACGCAGACAACTGCCCAATCAAAGCCCATCCCTTATGAACATAAATTCAATTTAGCATTTATGGTTAATACCCACTTTTTGACTCCTTCTGTGGGGAGGAAAATAAGGGTGAATGCTACCTTTCTCAGCCAGGTTCCTAGTTCGAAATGCTGCCTATCTTCAATTCCCCCCCCCCCCCCAGAAAAGGATTCTACGTGCAGGAAGTCCATAACGTCTAGTTTGAACCTTAAAGGATGAATGGTTTTGCTTCTTGCACAACCAAATAACATCAAATAATGTGTTTGTCCTGCAGCCATAGTCTAAACATGCCAGGGACTAACACGAATTTGGTACATCACACTGCTTTAAGTAGGACCATACCAGAAAGCTAGTTTTAACATAAGTAAAATAAAAATGTTGTTGATGTTCCATTGTACCATTTATCAGGAAACCCTCTGCCCAGCACTAATTCAGAGGTTTGAATGCAACTGTTTCTCAGTCCCAAAACAGACAAGAATGGAGTTTCAGGCAAAACCCAGATCAGATGTTCCTGGAGGCAGGTGGGGCTAGAAAGCAAGCTAACCCTTCAAGGCTGTCCATGTGAACATGGGTCTTGCTCACCCAAGGGAAAAGTCGTTTCAGCAACTCATTGGCCTGCTTTGCACATCCATCACACCATGCTATAATCTGCTGAACCATGGTTTACTGAATCAATCACAATGGGATGCATTTACATAATATACCATGCCATAAATCATTGCTTGCAAACAACAATAACTGGATTCATGCAACGCATTAACCCAAAACCAAACTAATCACATTGGGGGAAATCATATTGCATGAATTCAATCAGGAACCAAGCTATCTATTTATCATCTTCTGACATGTGAAATAGTACAAATCTTAACATTTTTGTGTTATGACCTTCCCTTCCCTTCCCTTCCCTTCCCAAATGGGTAATAGGTAGCCGTCCGGTTGCTCTAACCGTCCAATCACATAAAAGCCAGCCATCGTGAACAACAGTGAGAGATGTCTCCTCACAGCTGCCGGAGAACTGCTTCTTGATGTAGCTGTTGTATACCTATATTCCCATAACTGCCTCCTGCAGAGGTTTGATTGCAGAAGACTATATCCTCATCTTGGTATATGGGGTGGTAGATGGGCTGCTCACAAAACGACTTACAACAAGACCCCCAAGCTTTGAACCTCAGAGCTTAAAGCCTTCGGCATCCAAAGACATCTCTTCTATAGCATGAAGAACTGGGTCTTCAGAATGCACTGGAAGTACAGCAATATGGCAATACAAGTTTGGTGCTTATCCCTAGCAACCTAGGTTAGTGTAGGAAAATGAAAACAATGGACAAAAGGGAGAGGGAGGAGGAGGTGGTGGTGGCAAAACTTTGGAGATTTGGCGATTGGACCAAAAATAGTGAATCGCTCTGAAACTATACCTTCCATTATTTTTTCTCTGTCCACCATTTTTTTCCCCTCTTGGTATCTGGTTAAATCAAGGGAATCACATCAACAAATAGAATATGTGTAAGAGATGCAGCATTTTGTGCATGCATATGTACTTCTCACTGCTGCCAAATGCAGTGCATCTTACCATGTGCTGGGAAGGCAGTAACCCCAGCTGTGCTAAATGAAGCAGAAGTTTTACAACCTGAGTAGCCCATTTCTTTTTATGTCTCTGTGGATTGTTAGTCAAAGATAATGTTTGGTGTCAACTTAGGCTCACCCCCCCTTTTTATTCCTCTTCCTCCCACCCCACCACTGTTGTCACAGTGGTCTCAGTGAACAAGCTTTGTGTTCATGAGTGGGCGCTCAAATGGTGTGTAGGAAAGGTTCATTCTGTTTGGTCATTACTCAGCAATGGACTTTCTGAGTAGCCCCAGGCAAGTCATTAGCTTTTGACCTCAGCTCTCATGTCTAAAATGGGAGAGTGCTATGGAAAAGCTACTTAAGGATGAATGATATGTGAATTGTGAAGCTCAGCCATGTTACTTGAAGCAGCAAATGCTAAAAGCAAAAGAGGCTGGAAAGATCTGAGTCGTCATGTTCTCATCATTGGCTTCTTGAAGAGCTCTGAATACTGCTTTGCTGTAAGGATTGCAATGGGTCACCTTTCTGATATTGCTAAACTCTTGAGTGCCATCAGACCTACTTGGCATGGCCAGTGATTAGGGATCACTGGAGCTGCAGTCCACTGGCAGGGCCACATTGTGCCATCTCTTGATCTGACAGACAAGGGAGAGAGAAAGGACCATATTTCTGGTTCATGCCACCGGTACATGCTTTTACTTTTTAGTATTTCCTGATTGAGTAACCTGAGGGATGAAACTGCAGAGGTTGGCAAGCCAGTCTGCAAGTAGTCCTCACCCCATTTCTGTGCCTCCCTTTCTGCTCGTTCAAACGTTAGGCTGCTGAAATTGGGAAAGATATTAACTGATTTTCAGCATTTTTTAAAAAAATAAGAGGCAAAGCTGATCCCTGGGGCATCACAGAAGTATTGCTGTGTTCTTAGAGACCCTCCCCAAAAGACCCCAATGAAAAAGAATGTTCTGCCCCACGCAAAGTTGCTCACAACATGATCAACCATGGATCTTCTTACCCTGCATCTAGGTTTCTGGTATGCATGCAAGGATGGCATTTGGAAATCTAATCTGAACTGAAAATTTAGGTCATGAATTATCATATCAGGTGATCAGTAAAGGCAACAGGCTCGCACCTCAATAGCTGGTGTCAAAAAATCCAGTGAACTTGAACAGGTAAAACCTAATTGGATTATAGGAAGAATAGATAATGACTACAGAATAAAGGGCATGAGGGTTGTGCTGTTACCTTCTCATTCTTTAAACAAAGAGAGAGCAGAGTGACATCACAACAAAAATACTTGTTCTGGGAACACAATGGATTGCAAATTAGGATTCTGCAGAAGTGGAATTTCATCAACCTCCCTCCCCCTTCCCTCAACTGTAGCAATTTAATTCATTCCTCCAGAAAACCCTGTAGCCTCAGGCTATGAAAATGAGGACTGAAGGCCAATCTACATATTCATGCAAATCCTATAGGATGAGCTAGAAGGGAGAAATTAATATGGGCAATGTTCAGTATACGAATCTTTGAGAAGACACAGAAATGCTGGAGGCTGGGTCCACATGACATCCTAAAATTCATACCCGGGGTAACAGAACTCATTTTCTGGGTTTGCTTATCAGATTATATTCAGACAAAGGAATCATGAAATGCTAGATTTGTGTTGTTGCGTTTGGAGATGAGAGGTTTTTTCCTCCTCATCTAGAAGAATATTGAACCCCAGTTTTGCTGGACTACAGCTTCTGCTCCCATCCTCCGTTGGCCATCATAAGCATGTCTTCGCTCTTCGAGTGAGATGGGCGGTGACAAAATTTGAAATAGGAACAATTAAATAAACATTTCATTTGGCCCTGACTTAAGCACCATTTTTTAATTTGCAAAGACCGGCGAACTACAGCAGCTCTCAAACTTCTGGGTACGTGGGTGAACTCTCAGGCACTGTGCACCTCTGGCTCAATGTTCTTCAGCTTCCATCAGTTTCAACTTATAACGTCTTATCTTTATCTCATCTCACAGTCTAGGCCTTGAACTGAGCTCCCAGAACTGCTTGGAAAGTTGTAACTCAGTTGCAATGTTTTAAAGTTCAGAAGAACATGTTCAAGGTAATCCCATTAAGTGTAGTCAGTTCATTTAATTCTGAGTCATCAAATCAGTTATGTCACGTTTTTTCAACCATGTGGATCGTCACAACAAAAACGAACACCACCGCCCATGAAAGAAGAATGTAATTTGACCCAAATCCCACCCAAGTTTGATTATGTCACAACAGACTTACACTGACTTTGATTTCAGTGTAAGAATTTGATGTGGACATACATTCTGCTGTTATTTTTGACAATCATGGGTCACTGTGTTAAAAGAAAAATAAACAGAACTTTGATTTTTGTTTAACCTCGTTGCCCTGACTATTTTTTTCTTCTGGCCCCACCCGTTGGCTGAAGGTCAGTCTTTGGCACAGTACTCAGTGTCAAAGTTTTTAAATTTTGATTTCCCAAAGACTGAGTATTTCTGTTGTGGAGGAATCAACAAGCTGTCTTTCAGCATCGCTGGTTTTCTCATGGCCCAATAAGCTTCACAGGAACCTTAGCCTACCCTGCTGGTTTGAAGAATGTGAAATAACAGGTTCCTCTTCCAGTGGAAATAACCTAGAATTGGACGGTTATTACCCTTATCCCAATGAATGGCAGTTTGGAAGAAGTATCTCTAATTAAATTGCAGGCCCCAAGTTCCATTACTTTAAAAACCTCTCTTGCTAATTTACGGAGTTGTTCACACAAATCTACCTTATGCATAATTGCTTTTAAGTCAATAGCAAACAGAAAGAATGGCCAACGCGGGCCAAGTCTTGTGTGCAGATGAGCCAGCTGGCAACTAGATGGTTCTTTCAAAATACCTACTTTTCCCTGAGGTTTTAAGGAACAGATTGGGTAGCATGTCATTGCTAGAATTAGAAGGCTTTTCCAGCCTGCCAGATATTTCAAGTGAATGCAGTGAGTGCCTGGATACTCTTTCCATGAGATGTTTATCATACACAAACATTCAGATCAGACTTTTTAAACATTTCATCTGGTTATTCTGCTGTGTGAATCTTTGGAATAATAATAACTAAGAATTCATGAGGTGGGGGGTATTCTAAACTGCATGAAGATTTGGCAGCTGGCATTGCACGTGTCATTTTCCCCCCATTGTTTTTACTGAACGATGATTCACAAGCAATAGCAGGGAACTACATTAAGATGAATCCAAGATGCATATAAAGGAAAAAAAAAGATATCAAAAATACAAAAACAAACTACTACAATGTAAATAAAGAGACAGATATTGCACAGGGCAAATTTACCATATATAAAAAGTATACCATATTATAGTCTGTAGCTATTGAGATCAATCATAAAATCCATCCCAATTTGATAAATTTGTGATTCCTGCCTCTGAAGTCTCACCATGTTAACTTGATCTGTGATTTTTTTCTCTAATGTGGCAGTAGAAGGGACCTTGTTAATCCACATCTCAAATGTTATGTTATCTAGAGTTTTCCAATGTAGCACAATTATTATTTTGGCTGCTAAAATTAAATAGAGAATACGTTCTTTATTTTTAAGCTTGGTTTGGTCCTGTAAATAAATGCAGTAAACCCAACTCAGGGGAGCATTCAATTCTTCATTTAATAATGTTACTTATCTCCCCCAAAAGTTTACACCCAAAGGGTATGGCTTTGTCACCTGAGCACCACACATGAAAAAACGACAGGATTGTTAAAGGACTGCTTCATTCAAAACCTGCAATGCACAGGGTTATTTTCTGGGGAAATCTCAGGAGTTGAGCCAGTGTCAGACTGAACAGTGCTCAGTGGTCCAAGATGAGTCAAGACATTAAATTAGGAAGATGCAAAGCTGAGATAAACTGGACCAGAAATAACGAACGGTCCAATTTGGGAGAAAGAGCTTCATAAAGTACATCAAGCCAAATTTGCAGTGCAAACTGAGACATGGAAGGCATAGCCTTATGTGTTGTTTGTTCATTCAGTCACTTCCGACTCTTCGTGACTTCGTGGACCAGCCCACGCCAGAGCTTCCTGTCGGTCATCAACACCCCCAGCTCCCCCAGGGACAAGTCCGTCACCTCTAGAATATCATCCATCCACCTTGCCCTTGGTTGGCCCCTCTTCCTTTTGCCCTCCACTCTCCCTAGCATCAGCACCTTCTCCAGGGTGTCCTGTCTTCTCATTATGTGGCCAAAGTATTTCAGTTTTGCCTTTAGTATCATTCCCTCAAGTGAGCAGTCTGGCTTTATTTCCTGGAGGATGGACTGGTTTGATCTTCTTGCAGTCCAAGGCACTCTCAGGATTTTCCTCCAACACCACAGTTCAAAAGCATCAATCTTCCTTCTCTCAGCCTTCCTTATGGTCCAGCTCTCGCAGCCATATGTTACTATGGGGAACACCATTGCTTTAACTATGCGGACCTTTGTTGTCAGTGTGATGTCTCTGCTCTTAACTATTTTATCGAGGTTTGTCATTGCTCTTCTCCCAAGGATTAAGTGTCTTCTGATTTCCTGACTGCAATCAGCATCTGCAGTAATCTTTGCACCTGGAAATGTATTTCAGAGAAGATCTGGTAGATAATTGATCTCATAATTTGTAATGGGAGATTTTGGAGTGCAAATTATCGGTGCAGGTCCCTTGGTGCTTAAACGGATTGTGCCTTCAGCTATACCTGTTTTTCAACTTTCTTTTCAGCTAGGAACACTAGCCAATAGCCATAGGTCTGAACCTGCTAAATAGACAAGGCATCCATATTATCACGGTGTTATTCATAACTGCTACTCCTGGTTTCTCAGTGTTAACAAACTATTGTAAACTTTTTTTTTTTTTGGTTTGTTTCTTTGAGTGAGATACCTCATTTGCTGTAGATGCTAATGGGTAGTTCAAATATTTATGACTGAAAAATCAATGCTTCCATTTGTTTCTGCTTCATCCATTAGCTTTTGTACACAAACTCCATCTTTCGTTCTCTTTTATTTTTTTAAAAAAAGAAGGCTAAAAAAAAGATGGTTAAACTTTCTGCTGTTGTCATTTCTGCTTAATGCCACAAACTCCATTAGAAGTGAGACAGTTTCTCGTGGTGATTGATGGCTGAGATGAGCCAATTAAAGCAGATATTGATAATTTTTCAGCATTAGGGTAAGAAGAGTATTATATTTTTGTGACCGATTACTTGAAGAGTCCTCTGCTTAATGCGGTGCTCCTAAATATTACGCTACATCACAGCAGAAGGTCCATTAAGCCCCAGCGATAACAACAACTGCTGTGATAGGCAATGCAGAGTTTTCAAACTATTTATTCTATTAAATCCAGCTAGTATGCCAGAGTGTTGCATTACAACAATAACGTAATAGATATAATGGCATTTTAGATTTTGCATATTTTCCTGTATTCCTTTCAAGGTTAAACAGTTGGCTACCATTTTTTTAATAGCCAAAGAAAAGGGAAATATTTGTTGCAGATGCTGGGAAAGCCTTTAGCCCAGGAGAGGTCAACAAAGTCACACACCAAGCATTTCTATAAAAATAATTTATTTACAGAAAGCAAAAACAAAAGCAAAACATTTAAAGTACTTAGCTCCGTTTGGAGCAAGCCTTGCTGAGCTACATTTCCAGCAGAGAGAAAAAGAAGAAGTGAAGAACAAGTCCGGGCAGGTCCTCCCCCCAGGCTATTTTGCATGAAGCACGTGAGAGGAGACAATCACTTGCAACCTTTTCACCCAGCCAAATGATTAGGTATAAAAGTAGCTTAATCTGTTAGTAGGGAAACCTTAACAATATTTGTATTATCTGAAAGGAAAATCAGGACAAATAAAGACATCAAAAGGTATAACGTGATGTATGTGTTTGTGCAAACTGTGTTTTGCTGAATTGTCAGGGACTGCCCTCTTGAATGAGATCAGAAGGTTAAAAAAAAAGGAAGGTGCCAAAACAAAAATCAATGTTGCTTTGATTTAATTTGAGTTTAAGTTTCAGAAAAGCAGATCCCAGATGAATGTCAGTAAACATTTTCTAATGGTAAGAGCTTCTCACTTAGCTGAACTGGTAGAGAGACTCTGGGTGTGCTCAAAACAGGCTGGACAGCCCTCTGTTGGGCTGGTTTAATTTGAATTGTGCATTGTGTGGTATGTGTGCAGCCTGAATTCCATTTCTGAAGCCCTTCCAACACTATGCTTGTATATCTTTATAATAGTCCGATTCTATGGATTTAACTTAAATTTAAGGTAACTTGAATAAAATAGTGCTGGTAATTCATTTGCATATGTTTAATTGTTTCATATAGGGAAGGGGCACAAGCTCCAAATCTGGGACTGTAACTGTACACCTCTGAGTTAAGCAATGTGCATATATACATACACACACACACACACACACATATATATAGAGAGAAAACCATCTCTATAGGAGAGCATTCCAGCAATCCAATTTACCATCCCAAAGTAGAAAAAGAAAAAAGACCCAGAAAGAAAAGAGATGGGGAGGGAGAAGGAAAGGAAAACGAACAACAAGGCACCAGGTTAAAGTTACAGTTCTTAAAATGATTGGGATGAAAAGTTTAGGTAGCAGGGAAAAACAAAAATCTTGCTTGCTTAGTGATAGTACAGAGAGCCCGAAATGGGTGAGATGCTGAACTGTGTTCTTCAAATTGATTGGAATGGACAAGCCTAAATGATTTGTGAGCAGTCTCAAAGATTAGATTGGAATCATTGGATTTACCCACTTTTTTTTTTCTTTTTCCCACTGAAACCTTCAGGCTGTATTCAATTATTTAGAGCTTTCCAAACCTGCGGCCATCTCTGTTTGAACTGGCTAGGCTTTAGTTGAATGTTAAGCCTCTGTCCGTGGTGCTGAAGTGTTAAGGATGATCTCATAGACTGATGGGTTTTAGGATGCCAGGCTGTGTTCAGGAGCCAGTAATGATTTTGGTCTTGCTGGCAGCCATGCCTGGAAATCTATATTTAACCCTCATAATGTGGATAAAGAGCTGTAAGGCGAGCACCTTGTTATACCCTTCAGTTCAAAATGGACTTGGTTTATTGAAAACTAGAAAACGTATAGCTTACATTTAAAAAAAATGGGAATAAGCATTTTTTTTTAAAAAAGAGGATCCGGTCCATTTGAATAATTGAGGCAGTATCTTTCCTTAACACTCTCTGTATTTATCCAACTCGCTTTGTCGGGATGAAAGAAACGGCTGTTGTGAATAGGAGCAAACTAGCCATGAACTGTTACTGTAGCAAAAGGCAATATTCATTCACAACTACATTCCTATTTCTGGCAGGCTCTTGGAAGAAGAAAATTATTGGAAATCTTTTTCTCTAATGTAATCTCTGAATCTGGCCTGATTTGGCATCAGGTTGAATAGCAAGGCTCCTATTTACTCTAGAACCTGTTTCTCCTGAACAAAGGTTTGAAATTTACTTTGAATGATAACTTAAAAGAGAGTTTTTATAAAATGATGCATCATTGGTATTCAACTCCTGATAAGTTGTCAAAAACTTATAATGGAATAATGAATGTTTGTTGGAAATGTTCTCTTGGCAAAGGAACTTTTTATCATCTTTGGTGGACTTGTGAGAAGGCAAAAAAATTCCGGGACCAAATATGTTTTCGATATTCGACGACGACATCATTTATTCCACTTCATGTTCTAATCTGGCTGCTTGGGATGTGGTCTCAGAGAGAAACTTTCAGCATGGATCTTTCCATATCCCTTACTGCTCTTGAAAGCTCTTCCTCTTCTGCCTGTGTTAGCAACCATGTTTCCCTTCCATATAGCACCGCTGATAAGACAGTCGAATTAAAAAGATTAGCACGCAGTTTTCCGTCCATCTTCTCATTCTGTAAGACTTCCCTAATGGTGTTGTATCTAGCTCATCCAGCTCTTTTCTTCTGACTAGTTCTTTTCTTTGATCATTGTTCATTTCAATCAGCCATCCCAGGTAGACATAGGTGGTGAACGGTAAAGAAACCTATTATTTTAGCCTTCTAAGATGGTGTCTCCCCAAGATAGAATGACCAGCATTCCTAGTCCTTCTTGGAACTGAAATCATTCTAGTATGACTGGAAGACTCTATTAGCCTACCCAAACCCCTACCTCATCTCCATTGTCTTCGAAGATGCTTCAGTGATCTTCCACATTGGCTGGAGCTATTCCAGGAAGCTCTTCATTCTAAGAGGACGTTCATAATTCATTCCCTGCAGACAACAGGATTGGTTATCTAAGCACAGAAAGAGAATCGGACAGGTGAGCTGATGGAGAAAATGGGCTATTACTGCAATTCAGTATTGCATTTGACAAAATGGACCTTCCAGAGCTGAAAGAGGTTTCTCTTTCTTTAGCAGCACCTGGCTGATTCCACTGCTGGCAAATGCCTTACCCAGCATGCATCTGCCAAGTAATCTCAGGCATTTTTACTTCCATTTATCTGGTTTCAGATTTGCTTGAACTATTACAGAGCTGTAAATAAAATGTTACCTTTCCCGTTCTTCCGAATGTTCTGTTTTTTTTTAATTTTCTATTTTTTCCTAGCAAACATGTCTCCTTGGGTACTTCTCTTTTATCAAGAATTCTTTACAAATGTAGTGCTCTCTTCTGGGTCAAAAACACTGACTTTGAAAACAAACTGCAGTGTATCTGTTGATAAAGGGATCTTCTCACTCCTTTCCTCTATATCTTTGTGCTTTAAATTATAGATCTATTGGCAGCTTCCAATTCATCTCCATTGTTCTGAATATTTCTGTCTGGCTCTGCCTTTGATTAATCCTCTTCTCCTCCAAAATCACTTTTGAAAGAGTCAACAGAAACACAGGTTGGCTCCCTCCTCATAGGTTGGTGGGCATATGATAAATGGCATTTAAGAGAGTTTGACAAATAGATCTAGGCATGCTACTAGTCCAAAAATATGTTGTGTCATTCACACAGCTTTTTTTTTCTTCAACTGCCCTTTATTACCCAGCAAAGATGCTGGGTCCTGAGCACATTCTTTAACCTGCTCATCCACATATGCTTTTGCTAATTATGTGTGGCATATAGTAACTGTTCAAAGAAATCAGACTCAACTAAGTTTTGTGGCTGAATCTAATTCTGCATCACAACTGGTGCGTAAGCTGGCCTGGACTCAATATGTGGTCAGAGACAAAGGCTGTTAGTTCTTATCCATTATTTTGAATTCTTGCGGAATGGAATACTTGCCATGAGTTTTCTTCACTCACTGCTTGTTTAGCTTCCATAAAGGCTTAGGGGTGAAATTTCATCCCAGCATTTTCTCTTCAGATGCAGAGCAGATACAGGTATCCGCTCCTAACCTCAATGATGCCAAAATGGTGAAATATGTGTAATGAATCACAGAATCATAGGGTTGGAAGGGGCCTCGGAGGTCTTCTATGACACAAGCTCCATCCTTCCACAGTTGCATTCCACATGAGTATGTGAGGAGTAGAATTTGCATACAACAGGGTGAGACATACTTCATCACTTGCCTCCTCCTACAGACCCTTCTGAGAACACTGCAGACAGAAGGTAGGAAAAGCAGAAGTAATTAATAGGATGAAGGGAAGTAACGCAGCATCTTCAGCCTCAGGTTCATGTACTGACAATACTCAGCAACACATTGTTCTGAAGCTCACAGTGGCTGTATTCAATAACCCGGTTTCTGAATCAACCCATTTTTGGGGTTTGCACAACAGCCAGTGTTTTTTCCTCCAAGAAGTTGTTTCTTTGGGACAACTGTAAAATGCATACGAGATATGTTTGTGGTAGAACAGGAGGCATGCACATGTTCAATGCTCTCCCAAGTTTAGAGAAAAGGTGAGCCAGTAAGTGTTCACAGGGAGGCTGAGTTGAAGGAGATTCTGCTGTCTTAGCCTCTGACACCACTGATGATCCAGTCCTTGCAACTGAGCAAATAGAAGCCTTTTGAAAATCGTATTTTATGTGCTTTGCTTATCCAAACACTAAGTCCCTAAGGGGTTTGTTTTGCAGTGGAAACTTCTGCATGCTTCTTAGTTTTAGGTCTCCCCAAGTGTAATTGCTTTTGAGAAGCTAACAGCACATGTAATGCTACATAATTAAAACCAAGGTAGTATCTTTTAAAAATTAATCTAAAATAATTTCTCCTGATTATGATGCTCTGATTAAACACAATACAAATCTCATTTAAACTGCCTTTTATTCAGTAACAATGCCAGGCTGTAATTGACTTGTGTTTGATCTGTGCTCTGTGGAAATTAAAAAGAACAAAGAGTATCAGATAAAAAGTAAATAGCACAAAGAAATATGTATTTCTGCTATCCTCTTTGAAATGCAAATGCATGCCAAAACATTGCTTAATATCCTTGAGCTGCATTTTGATATTTTGGGCTGATTGACTGTCTTTGTCTTATGTGGAAAGTGAATTCACTGGGGATAACTTTAGTGCTGTGTTGTATTAGCAGGATGTCGAACAAAACTGATATTCTCAATGTGTTATAAGGAGATTAGTCCCACGGAGAAGTGACTGCGTGGTTTAGTTACATATACAATGGGACTGGGAAGTGCCAGTTCCCTTGCCTATGGAAAGCATTTTTTCAAAGGTGAGAAAAAATTTCAGCCAGTTTTTCATAGGAAATGATGACATTTTTTTCACCAGAATCAACACAATTGCATTTGGGCTGATCTTTCTTCTGCCTGATCTCAGGGTACTATATCTGGACCATAACTCTGTGAAGTCTGTCAAGCTGGGGAGGGATGGTGACAGTTTTTCAAGCATTCACATACAACCATCCAAAATGAACAAATGCACCTAAATTGTCTACATGCTCTAATCCAGTGTTAAGCTTGGCAGCTTGAGGATGTGTGGACTTCAACTCCCAGAATTCCCCAGCCACCATGGGAGTTGATGTCCACACATCTTCAAGCTGCCAAGCTTAAGAAACACTGCTCTAACTAAATCAACAAACTCTGGCCTAATCCAAAAGTGAAACATCTTTACTTTTTACAGGCGGAGTCTTCACTCTTTTGTTTACATCTATTTTTGGCCACTGAGGGGCTTCAGAAGGTCTGGGCGTGATCAAAAGACCCAAACATTCAACCTTTTTTTTTAAAGTGTGAGGTTGAGTAAAATAGATATGCTAAGCCTAGCAGAGACTTGACTTCCTTGCTGCACTGATTTTTTTAAAAGAACAATTAATGACAGTGTTGTAGTTCTGTGGTTTTCCACTAGATTTCAGCAGCAAAACTGCAAAGAAAGATTGGGGGTGAGGGATCATGCGGTCCCTGGATATTTAACCCTGAGTTTTAATTAACTAGAACTCATCTGAGATAGCTTAAGCTTTAATAGATTGGTACTACGTCCCTACACATATTTACCCATTTATCACCTCTTTCTCAAGCTGATCTCAGGGCTCACTTTAGCACTATTACTTTCTTTTTTCTGTGTTGTGGTCTTGTTATCTTTCCAACGTGACTTTGCCCTCTGTCCTCCAAGGATTTGTTTTGATCTGGTTCTCCAGCATTCAACTGGAGCAGTAACCTTTTAACTGTAGACCAGAGACCTTTATAGCCAGGAAATGTCCCTATGAACATTAAAGATTTAGGTGGTAAGCCATGAATGCCATTTCCATGTAAAATGGGGAGCTGAAATACAGATACAGTAATAGTACCATAAGCAGTTTGATTTACTGCTACTTGCAGGAATAATTCATTCCTGCATGCAGGGTGAACTTCTACTTTCTTCCTCTTTCTAAAATGTTAATTCAAACAAGTTATTCAGATGTATGCTTTTCTCTTCTTCGCTAATCCCAGGTTTGATGTTTCCTCCCTGGACACTAGATGTTTGGATCTTCCCATTCCTCATGGATTCAGAGCTGGAAGATGCAACAGTCAGAGAAGACAATAGTTCTCTTTGATCAACAGGATACATGTAAAAGCATTAGAAGGAGTGGACACTGCTCCGGTTTTTGGTCATTCTGCATGTTTGCAACAGGGAGAAACAGAAGATCAGGATGGTCCTCAGTGGCCAAAACCTCTATAACTGGATGATCATTGGGTTTCCTGGGAAACAGGGGAAATATGAACCATGCTGTAGCTGAAAATAGGATTTTGACAAAATATTCAGCTGCAGGAATGGATATACCCTTGATGAGTTTCCAAGGAAGCATAATTATTCATCTTCTATTTTTTCTTGCCATTTGAAATATGTTTCCTAAAATGGGCATCAGTAACTTTCCCTCATCCCCACCATAAAGTATAAAAATGAAACTGTTGAAATGATTCAATGTGCAATCCTTTCCTTTACCTTCACATTACTAAGTCGTCAGGATTGCTGTGAAAATACATCTATTGTTATTTATTTTGAAGTTAAGGCTAAAGTTATCATTGCATATTTTAATGGAGGCAACTTTCCAAAGCTATCAAGAATGTGGGATGGACCTCCTAACAGCTTGATTGCTTCATGCAGCCTCCCCAAAATGTTCCCTCTTGCACCTTCACAGGGTTACTTACAGAAGACAAATAACCATGCCTGCTTTTGAATATTGTATGTCCATTAAGCCAAGGTTAGTGTGAAGCCCTTGCTCTTGGAGTGGTGCTGCATGGTAAAGGATCAGTGTGATGTAGTGCTCAAGGTGTTGGGCTGACACTGGTTCAGCCTCACCTTTAGCCACCAAGCTCTCTGGGTGGCCTTGGATCAGGGACTCTTTCTCAGTCAGTTTGCTTTGCAGGGAAATGGGAGGAGAGAGCTTCATATATGCCACCTTGAGCTCCTGAACAAAAGTCAGGATGGATAGATAGATAGATAGATAGATAGATAGATAGATAGATAGATAGTCCCTTCTCACCCCTATGGGTGGTCTGTGTCTTCTTCCACCTCAGGTCCCCTACCAGAGGCCTGGGAGTTTGAGGGTTCTGTGCAGGATCTTAGCTCTTCTTAGCACTACACTCTTCTGGACAGAGAGCAATGATGTTGCTCCTGGGATTTGTTGGAGCCCCTCTCCCAGCTTGGGGGTCACAGCCCCGAGTGCCCCTCCCACCACTGGGACCACTTTGGCCTTCACTTTCCACATCCTCTCCAATTCCTCCTTCAGGCCCTGGTGCTTCTCCAGCTTCTCATGCTCCTTCTTCCTGATGTTGTGTCACTTGGCACCATTACATCCATCACCACCGCTGTCTCCTGGTCCTTGTCTACTACTGCAATGTCTGGTTGATTGGCCAGGACCTGCCTGTCCATCTGGATCTGGAAGTCCCACAGGATCTATATCTGGATATCTAAACACATGCACAAATGTTTAATCAATCATGGCAGGCTGTGGAATGATGTAATTTGCTGCCATAGGAGCATGACATGAATCTTCTCCCACTACAGAAAATGGATGATTGGAGTTTTTCCCCGTGCCACCCATAGATTCAAAGGAAGGGAAATGGGACTTTTTTTGGCCTGCAAATCATGGTTTATTCCAAGCAAGTTTTCACTTTCACAACAATGCCACCATCCTGCCATTAGGTCCTCCCATTTTACAGAGTTGGAATTAAAGCTGAGAACAAATTCACACCTAGGAAATTCCATGGTTTTAATAAAACTTATTAAAATGTAGCTCCCCAGGGGTATTGCTAGGTATGTCTTGCTCAGTGCAGATAGTGTCATACTAAGGAGGAACAATCTGTGAGCTGTTGGTAAATTTGCCAGTTTTTTAAAAATTTATTTCTCTGCAAAATCCCCCAAGACTTGCAACCTCCTGTAGGCTTAATCCATTTATTTTATTCACTCTGCTCCCATTCTCAAAATCATTACAAAATCAAAATGGAGGGGTTCTGAAAATCCCTGTCCCCTTTACTGACATCATTTCATGAAGCCATCAGAAGTAAAAAGAAAAATGCTCCCCCCCCCCACTTGCTTCCACAGTCTGAATCTTGGTTAAACTCTGTGGGTGGGGTGAAGGGGGAAAGGACATGAACATCACCCTTCTGTGGAATGTGGAGTGGATGGTTATAAACAGAACAGGAAGAAAAGGATCACTCCACTTGAAAACCTGTTGGAGAAATGGATTTCTCCTTTTACTTTCAGCTGATAAAATGAGAATATCAGGACAGGTAGTCCTCACTTAACAACCATTTGTTTAGTGATGGTTCAGACTTACAGTGGTGTTGAAAAAAAGGACTTACGACCGGTTCTCATATTTATGACTGTTGCAGCATCCCATGGTCATGTGATCGCCATTTTCAACCTTCCCAGCTGGTGTCTGGCAAGCAAAATCAATGGGGAACTGCGTGATTCGCTTAATGACCACATAGTTTGCTTAATGACCACGGTGATTGGCTTGATGGCTGCAGCAAGAAGGACATAAAATTGGGTCAGATTGACTTAATGAATGCTTTGCTTAGCAACCAAAATTCTGGTCCCAACTGTGGTAGTTAAGTGAGGACTACCTGTAGCACTGAAAGAGACTCTTGTGGTCCTCACTGATGCAAACTCAGCCTTTGGTTATCTGTGTCAAGGGGCTGATTTTTCCAAAGCTGCTTTGCAAATCCTTAAATGCCTGTGCACAGTGGGCATTGTTTTATATTCCCCCTACCCCCCCCCCCTCATTTCTAATGATGGGGCCCTACTTGTCACTCTCAACTTGCAATTTAGTAGGCCATTGAAATCCCATTCTGAAACCTATAATTTTCAGTAAGAGACAGAGATTCATGTTCAGTTGAGCAAAATGGATTCTAACATGATTACTGCCCTAAAGTAGCTGACTTCCTTATTAGAACACCGAGCTTGAAAATCTCTCTCTCTCTCTCTCTGCTGAATATATCTCTAGTCTATCTATATCTGAAATGGTTCAGGACCCCAGTGTTAACAGACATTAAGATCTGCAGGGGGTGCTTTCCAGCACTCCACTTCTGGAGAAGATCTACAATATTTCCAAGTGATATCAGTGGCCTGGCATAGTGAACAGCCGCACAGCAGATGGCAGACAGAAAAAAGGGATAATCATCTTCTCCTTCCTTCCTTCCTCTCTCGTTTAACCTGGCCTGATATTAAATCCATCCAGAAGGAGGGTAGCTGCTGGCTATTGCCAAAACATTACCAAATGAATAGATTTTTGGAGAAGAGTTGATAGAAAGGGAGCTAGAGATATGGTGCCTCTAAACAGACTTGCTTTCCCCTATCAGAATTGTTATAGAAAACTGATTTCTTTGGCAATTTCTCAAGGGCTAGCTGTAAAAACTACTGCAAGTGTGGTGCCCTTTATACACTCACCCCGGACTTCCTACCCCATTGTACTCTAAATGGGTTGGATTATAACTGCTGTAATTTCTAGTTGGCCTGCCTTGTAGCAGTTGCGAGTCCAGCAAAGCTGGATAAAAACATGAGATGTGGGAATTCTGATCCTGTTTTACAGAAAAGACTGAGTGAACTGTCTTATGGATGGTGGCAATGGATTCCACCAAGAAATATGTGGAATGTTTGCTTCCTGATACAAATAGGTCCTGAAAGTTTGCTTTCATCCAATGTGATGTTCCTCTTCTTTTTTTTTAAATATAACTTTATTAAAGATTTTTGAAAAGGAAGATAAAAACTAACACAAACTAATATAAAGTAAGAAAAAGAAAGAAATCAAAGAGAAAGCTAAAAGTGCAAAAAGGGGGGGGAAAGTAAAAGAAAAATAGAAAAGAAAGAAGAAAAAAAGATACAAAGAAGTAGATTCTGGTCTTCTTTGAAGCAGTTATAAGTACAAGTATAAAATTACCTCTTACTCTGTGGTTACAACATAGCTCTCTTCTTTCTGTAATCTGTCCTGCCTAATCATCAAAACCATAAATCATAAGTTCATTTTTTTATGTTTTACGCAAAAAGTTGATAAGGGGCTTCCAGGCAGCAATAAGGGTAGGTATTGCCTTTTCTCTGATCAAAGAAGTCAATTTAGCCATCTCAGCAAGTTCCTTCACCTTCACCAACCGTTCCTCCATTGTGGATAGCGCCACATCTTTCGTCTTTGTGCACAGAATAATCTCACTGCAGTTATCATGTACAAAGACAAAGTCTCATGACTTTTTTTCCCCAACTGTTTGTCCATCGATCCCAAAAGAAAAAACCTTTGGCCTCAGTTGTGTACTAATCTTTAAAATCCTCTGAATCAGTGTGTGCATTTGAATCCAAAATTTTCTAGCTTTTTTACAAGTCCACCAAACATGATAAAATGTCCCTTCTTGTGGTTCACATTTCCAACATAACTTTGAAGTGCCTTTTTACATTCTAGACAATTTCTCTGGTGACATATACCAATGGTACCTCATTTAATAAAAGTTCTCTTTAAAATTATAACATAGTATAAATTTCAATCCTTTCAACCACATATTTTCCCATTGTTCCATCTGTATATTATAACCAAAAATTTTAGCCCACTTTATCTTGCATTCTTTCACTTGTTCTTCAGTTTCACATTTCAATAAAAGTTTATACATTTTAGCAATCACATGTTCATCATTTGTACACAATTCAATTTCAGTCTCAGTCTGAGAGCCACAAAAGTGTTTTTGGGCAAAACCTGGGTTTGTATCTGTTCCCTATAATCAATATGGCACATCTAAATTAATGATTTTTAAAACCCACATTAACCTTGACTTTATTGTGCCACAAATATCCATGCCACCCAAATCTCAGTCATGTCCTTCCAACTCCAAAAACCTTCTATTTCTAAGCAATATCCACTCTTTCATCCAAACCAAACAGCAAGCTGCAAAATACAATTTCAAATCAGGCAGACCCAATCTTCCCTCTTTCCTTTGCCTCTTGTAACACCTTATATTTAATTCATGGTTTTTTCCCCTGCCACACAAATTTAGATATATCCTTCAGCCACTTTTTAAAAGGTGAATCAGTTGTCAAAACAGTTATTGTCTGAAACAAAAACATCATTCTAGGCAAAATGTTCATTTTTAACCCAGAAATTCTTTCTAGCAATGACAGTTGTAATTTCTCCCATCTTAACATTTCTTTTTTAACTTCTTCCCATGTCTTAACATAGTTATTTTGAAATAACATACAGTTAATATTTGTCATAGTGATATCCAGATATTTTACCTTCTTCTCAAAATCTGTTGTATTCATCAATTCTATTTGATCTTCTATTTTCATATTTATTGTTAACATTTTTGTCTTCTGTTTATTAATCTTGAAGCCTACTAATGCACCAAATTCTTTTAATTTGCCCATGTTTCAATTCCCTTTAAAGGATCTTCCAAAACCAACACCAAGCCATTTGCCAAAGCCCTTATACTTTTTTTTTTAATCTTTACTCCCACAGTCCTCTCATCTTGTCTTATATCTCTATTCAGCATTTCGAGAACCAAAACAAACAAGAAAAGAGACAGTGGGCATTCCCTTCCTTTTGTATCGTACGGGGCTTTGTTAGATCTCCATTAACAATTATTTGTGCTTTCTTTGAAGCGTACCCATTTTATAAAGTTCTTTCCAAAAGTCATATTTTCCAAAACCTTGAACAAGAAAGCCCAGTTCAAATTGTCAAAGGCCTTCTCTGCATCTAAGAAAATCCATGCAGCTTGTGATTCATTATGCTGCTTCAAATATTCCAAAATGTCCAACACATTTCTAACATTGTCCCTTCACTGTCTTTTAGGTAAAAACCCACATTGATCCTCATGAATAAATTCTTGCAAAATTATTTTCCATCTATCAGCTAGAATTGTTGCGGACAACTTGTAGTCATTCTTCGATACTGATATTGGCCTACAGTTTCTTGTTAAATCTTGTCCCTCTTTAGGTAATAGTGCTATATTAGCCTCTTTCCAACTCTCTGGCATCTTTCCTCCCTGCAATATAGAGTTCCTCATGTTTTGCAAAGGTTGTAAAAATTCATCCTCAAAGCGTTTATAATAGGAACCTGATAAATCCATCTGGTCCAGGCACCTTTCCTGGTTTAATCTATTTTATAGCTTCAGAATCTTCCCTTACTGTTATATGAAGATCCATTCATAATCTGTCTCTGTTCCTCTGTAATCCTTGGTAAATTTTGTTTCTTTAGATATTCATCTATTTTCTCTAGAGAGATGTCACTTCCTTTATACAAGTTGGAATAATATTGATGATGCTTTTTGTATGGCCTTGTTGTCTATTAATACATTATTTCCTTCTTGTAATTTCAGTGTCATTTTCTTTTCTTTTTCTTTTCATAATTTATATGCCAGCTACTTCCCTGGTTTATTTGCAAACTCAAAATCGTTCTGCTTTACATAATTCATTTTTATTTCCATTTCCCTTACTATTAACGTAGAAAACTGTCATTGTAAAAGCTTAATTTGTTGAGAAATACATATCTTCTCTGGAAATTTAATTTTCTTCTTTTCTCTTTATCTCATCCAAAATAGCATGTGTTTCCTTTTGACTCTTCTTTTTGAGTTCATTATTATGTTGTATAAAATAACCTCTAATAAAAGCTTTACTTGCATTCCAAACCTAAATCAGTGCCCTTACCTAAATTATGTTCAAAAAAATATTTTAATTTCTTTTTACAATCCTCCACTATTACTTCTTTCTGTAGCAACATTTTGTATAGTCTACATCTAAAAGAACTAGGTTTTCTTTTATAAGCCAAACTCACAAGATTACGATCCAAAAAAGTCTTTGGTAATGTCTCTACTTTAGAAACCTTAGTAGCCAAGTTCTTTGAAATCCAAATCATGTCTATTCTTGAAAAGGATCTATGCCTTTCAGAAAAGTAGGTGTACTCTCTTGAATTGCCATTTTTCTGTCTCCATGTATCCTAAATTGTCCATCAAATCAAAGAAAACTTTTGGTAATTTGCCTTGAGTGATTAATATTTTTCTCAGAAGTTCTATCCAGTTGTGGGGAGATCACTCCATTCCAATCCCCCATAAAACACCAAGTTTCATAAGAGAAACCTATTAATCTCTCCATAGGTTCTTTATAGAACAATACTTTGTCCTCATTTGGGACTTAAATTCCCAATATCAAAGTCTTGTGTTGTTTATTCATTTAGTCACTTCCGACTCTTTGTGACTTCATGGACCAGCCCACACCAGAGCTTCCTGTTGGTCGTCGCCACCCCCAGCTCCCCCAAGGTCGAATTTGTCACCTCTAGAATATCATCCATCCATCTTGCCCTTGGTCAGCCCCTCTTCCTTTTGCCCTACACTCTCCCTAGCATCAGCATCTTCTCCAGGGTGTCCTGTCTTCTCATTATGTGGCCAAAGTATTTCAGTTTTGCCTTTAATATCATTCCCTCAAGTGAGCAGTCTGGCTTTATTTCCTGGAGGATGGACTGGTTTGATCTTCTTGCAGTCCAAGGCACTCTCAGAATTTTCCTTCAGCACCACAGTTCCAAAGCATCTATCTTCCTTCTCTCAGCCTTCCTTATGGTCCAGCTCTCACAGCCATGTGTTACTACGGGGAACACCATTGCTTTAACTATGCGGACCTTTGTTGTCAATCAAAGTCTTAGTCCCTTGCAAATTAACTTCCACCCCAACAAATCTACCATGGTCATCAGTCAGTAAAAGTTCTGGTTTTAGTTGGGGATTTGTGATGTGCCTCTTCCTGACCCACCTGTGAATTTAAATCTGAGCCACCCATCTAATTGTGTTCTTCTTCCTCTGGATCTGCTATCTGGTTATATAAAAGTATGCCAAATTATCGTGTAATTGCTGGAGTTTTATAAGCATTCAGAGTGTCCTTCACTTATTTTTAGGCCCACTTAACAGCTCTCTTTTTCTCTCTCTGTCTCTTTGTCTACTTCCCAACCAGCACGATCTTGCTTTGTCCTGGTAAGCACAAACAAGCCTGAAGCACTGCGTATTTTCTCTCTGGAGTGGCATTAAGCAGTTCCCTACTTTTATTATTTTTTTTAAAAGCAAATTGTTAAATACATAAGTTGATAAACAAACAGCTGCATTCAAATGTTGCAAGTGAACAGTCCCACAAGCCTTATCCAGTCTATTAGATTTCTAATGCAATATTTACCAACTTGGTAACATCATGACTTAACAGGATCAGTTGTTTATTTTTCTTGTTGCATCTGAATCTCTCTCTCCCCCCCCCCCCCCCGATATTTGCAGTGCCTGCCAATCCACTGCCCTATGTGCTAGGATCTTTTCAAACAACCCTGGTATAATTTCAGGCCAATATCTGCCCAAAGAAGAGATCATCATTTAATCATTACAAAATTCCACAAAATCCTTTGATTTTTTCCAGGAAGAACATCCATGCCTGACAATTTGAGAAGTAAAATTCATTGCAGATTTTTCAGATATGTGTAGATGATCTGATGTGGCATTAACATGCATCTCTGCTGCGGTGGTAAAAGGTACCCCTCCACACACACACGAGCAGCATTCACTACCAGACCCATGAGATGTCCCCCCATACATGTGAACCATTTAAAGTGCCCTTGTAAGAAAACATTCACAGCAAGCTGAATTGACCCTGAGTGGTGACAGGGGGAAGAGTCAGACAGGGACCAGTGGCCCAGTAAACCACATTGTTTATATTCATGGACCATATCTCAAAGATAGTATGGCAGGCATGCTGACCTAGTAGGGAAGGGACAAATAATCAGAAGGTCACTCAGATGGGTTTACCAAAATCATTCTGATTTCATGCTGGAATTTACACTGCGTCTGCCTTTTTCCTTGTCTAGTCTTTGCAATGTAGTAGGCCAAAGGTATAAAAATTGTGGTTCTGCTTTTGCTCAGGGCTGCCCAGCAATGCTTTTCTGGGAGTCCAATGCACACTGTTGTTGTTTGCATGCTTAATATATTTATGTTGTATCTTCAAAGTGATTTTTCTGCTTTAGGTGAGCCAGGTTTTGGCCAAGTGAAAGAGGAAGAAGAAACACCCTGAGGTTCCGCCACCAAAAACATTATCAGCAACCTTGTGGGAGTTTTGATATTGGCACTTAGGTCCTACTCCTGTTCTTGCAAAACGTGGAAAGTTGTTTCGGGTGCTGCTGGAAAAGACACGTAGGCATGAAATAGGCAAGTATCTAGACTTCATCTGAGTGGGATTTTTCTTTCAGACACCAGACTTGGCCAGCTTATCGTTGGGACATCTGTTAACACCCCCTAATTTACACTCACAGTTTTGCTGACATTTCATTTAAACAGCAGCCAAATTTCGGTATTTTTAGTGGCAGCTCTCATTTTCTCTCTCTCTTTCAGCTACTTGCTCATTTTTTCCCCCTTTGGACCCAGGCTTCACAATATTTTTAGATGGAGTGCATGATGGATTACTGAAGAGAAACTGCACTCATTAGATTTCTAGTCTGCCCTGTTGACATCCTGTATATATCTTCTTGAAAAGGGAGTAACTTTTCTACTTGTCGGCTCCTTGCCAAACTGACTCCGGCTGTTGAGCTGAAGATACTCAACGTAGCAACCACAACTTTATCCATCGTTCTTTGCAAAGCTTGATGCAGTAGACAGAAGCAAGAAACGACAATCCAAACAATTCTGTTTTTCACAGGCTTCGTGGGACTGAAGGTCAATCCCAGAGGTCAAGGAACCATCACGCTTCTCTGCCTAACCAGAGGTCTGCTGTCCGATCTTTTCCCATCCACTTTGGTTATTTACTTCAAAGCTGACGAAAGGTTGAATTTTCCAAGAGGTCACTTGCAGTTAGTACAGGAGTGCACAGTTCTGCAGTGGCCTGAGGCTACATTGAGCTTTGGGAAGAAGTGGGTCAAAGTCTATGTGATTGGGACCTTATCTTTGTCAGAGGCTGACATTTTCGACTCAAAAACATATTTGGAAAAAAGACACACACACAACCCCCCCCCAGGAATTAATCTGGGGGAGGAATATCACAGATATTAGCATTAGTATGAGCGATAGATGCGCACAAAACTTCACATGAGGGAAAGCACCACACCACACCACACACACACATACACTTACATACAGGTGTGTTTGTGTGTGTGTATGTGAAAATCTGCTAGATGGCCGTGAATTGGTTTTCTGAGCTTTTGCTCACACCTAAAGCATGCACAATTTTGAGGGAGGACTAGTTTGCCGTAGCCTTCTTTGAACGCACGTGTCATATCTAAAATCAGAATGTGAGCTGGTGTGCAGTCCACCTGTTGGTTCACTATTGTTTACTGGCACAACATTGCTGTGAGATGGTTTCTTCACTTCAGGTGATCAAGATTCAAGAACATCTGTTCCTCTGTCTCTCAGTTTGGTTAAAAATATTCACTGCTCTGTGAAAACACAATTAAAACCGGCCGGGATCCCATCATCAGCTTGCCCATCCGATTCTTATTACTTCTGCAATAGAAATTACAATTCTAACTGCTGATTAACACTCCAAGGTGGTCTTTTGTGTTGGAGATAATCTTTTCCTTTGCAATGGCTAGTGGAAAAGCAAGTAGCATTTGACAGATAAATATCGGATTCACTTTCCTAAGCAGTCTCTATTCTCCCCCTCACCCTCTTCCTGACAATAATGACAAAATAGCTCCACTTCTCTTTTTTCAGTTAGTTTGTTTTCATGCTCAGCTCTCACTCTCAAATTTCTATTGTCTCCTCTGGTAATAAACTGTTGCAATATTTGCCCATCTCTGCTGCTGGAGTCTCTCATTTTATAATGGATTTGCAACAAACAGATGTTGTGTGTCAGCCTTGGCAGTGTGTGTCTTAAATTGGTTTATCTGTGGACGGCTGCAGTCAGGATTAGAGGTGAAACTCGCAAAGACACCTGTTTCTGCTCCCAATTTACGGTCTTTGCTCTGGATATTTACGAAGGCTACATTATATGAGTGGGGGGTAAGATGACTGAGTCTATGGTTGCCTGCAAGGGGATTTTGTCCAAGTGGTAAAACTGAAACAAATAGTAGTCATCTAATTTGAGTATCTACTGATTCTCTGAGGCTCTCAGAAGAAGAAGAGGACCCTAGGAAAAATCGTGGTTAAAAGCCATCTATGTGACATTTAAATGGCACCGTCTTACGTTTTGGGCTCTATATGAAATGCTTGCCATCAAAAAACGTTCGCGATGTTTCTGGTCTTATAAGACATTATAAGATGCACACTACTTCCTCTGCTCCATAAAGAACACTAAAAGCGTAAGGCAATCTGTTGTGTTTGAAGAGCAGCAAGTATATCAGCAAGAAGCAATGCACAACCAATATTACAATGAGAGCAGGCCAGATCTCTCCTGTGATGACTGAATATATATTACACATCCATTGTGGTACCATCGTAGCTTTTTTCTTTCTCTTTTTGCAAAGTTGTGTCATTTATTTTGTAATTAAGGGATGTTAGTGGGATAATAAATAGCTTCTTTGGCCCACACAGCAACCTTGCTAATATAAATGTTGAACACTTGGAGTGAATATCTGCATCCTTTCCAACAGGGCAAACACTCCTGTTCCATATGGGCTTGTGTATTCTGTGATAATTAGATCACTGACCTTTCTCTCCATTAATCTAGGAAGCAGGGTGGGAAACTGGGCCAGTGTAAACAGTCCTTTCAGGTTTTTATACATAATATTATGTAGGTACCACGTTTCATGATTATTTTTTACTTTGGAAGTTCGTAACTGAGGATTTTAAGTGTGGTGTCCTGGAATCCCATCAAACTGTAATGTTCAGGGTACCAGAAAGAAGAAAGTATTGGATGTATGGGCCGTAATTACATCCGTAATATTCTAACAGTGTACTCCGATCCGAGCTTAATTTAAACTGAAAATCAGTTTAAGTCAAATTTAGATTTTGCCTTGTCCCCTCTGACTGCTTGAAATGCTTCCCCATCCCAAACATGTGGCCTGTGCTTGGGAAAAAAACAAACAAACACCAATCGAAGTGAATATTTGTAGCTCGGGGTTGAACTGTGGAGTCCCTGGTGCTCTCTGAGCCTGGTTGTTTTCCTGCAGACGTTTCATTACCCGACTAGGCAACATCTTCAGTGCGAAGAGGGAGTGGGCCTTGCTCTCAGTTTATATACCGTGGCTTGTCCTGCTTGTGTTGGTGGGGGTGTTGTTCTCTCCTTGGGAATTCTTTGATTGGGCTGTTGTTCGCTGCTTGATTGATTGACTGAGTTGGTGGTTCCTTGATTAGGGTATCGTAGTAAGGACCAAGGACCACATGAAAACCAAACCAACACATACCCTGGTGCTCTTCTCCTTTATATAAAGTCCCCCCCCCCTTTCTGCAGGAAGTGTTTTATATTCCATGAGCCTCTGGACCAAGAAAGTGCTGAAAAGGCAACATAACCCAGAGTCATGCTTGAGTGAGATGGGCAGTGACGAAATTTGAAATATAAATAAATAAACAAATCAATTACCACATTGGCAAGCCAGGGAGCGACAGCTGTGGCTTGGGAGTATGGCCAGCTGGTTTGGGGGAGATGTCTTCTGGGCTGCAGGACCTTGGCATTATCTTTAAATATTATTTGTATGCTCTGCAGGGGCATTTGTGGGAACTGGCCTAGACAGACTCTGGATTTTCTGGAGAACTTTGCATATCTTTCCATATGTACCTGAAATTGAGATGTTTGAATGTAGCAAGCCATTGCTTTTTGAGCCTAGTAAGACAAGTTGCCCCTGATTAGACAGAGGATCTGGAATGAGGGAGGTCACACTTAATGATATGTTCTGTTGGATGGTTGGACTTCCATGGCTTTGATCCTGGCTAAAAGTTTAGAAGATGAAGTGCTCCAATGAGGCCAACTTCACTGTCCTTGCCTTGTGCAATTGTGAGGACAGTTAATTTGCCGTTACTAATTGGACTATGTCCAGCATACTAATAATATGAAAAATGAAAGCACCTTCTTTGAGGCTAATGAGTTGTAGAAGGAACTAAGATTCAGGGAAGCTTTGCTGGAATTACAAATGTGCTTCGGTTCATCTGTACCGCAGGGATGTGGGGCAGTAGGTCTGCTACTTCTGGCCTCCAACAAAGCATGCAGAGGCTGTACAGAAAGAGCTAGGCATCTCTGTTGCCCATATTTTATCTTCACCCGTTTCAGAGTTTTGAAAAGGCTAACAGGTGCCGACAAAAATTAGATCCCATAGAACACGCCCTTTGATGCAAAAAAAAAAAAAGTATCTAACAAAATCCTATGCACAGAAATAAATCCACTGAATTCAGCATGCTTTCTCCCAGTAAGCATGCCTAAGGCCATAATTCTAACCCTGTAAGTCTTCACCGCTAATATACGCGATATCCAAGGCTTTCCATTCTGCATGTCAATAGATTGGAAAACGAGCACTTCAAATCCTGCATCAAGAAAAACTGGATTTTGCAGTCGGCAAACAGGCAAGGTCTTTGACGTTAATTTTTCGAATTTGACACAACTGCAGCATTTAGCTGTGGTATAGATGTTGCTTTGTAAAGATCTAGGAGACACCAATACTCTGGCCGATCCTTTTGCAAACATGTTTTATTGCCTGCAGTTACTCAAAAGTTTTCCATTGCAATAATAGCAAGAACAGTAACAATCCCTATTACTTAGGGGTTTGGACAGTGAAATGTTGTACCTAATACCTTTCATATTTCCTGATATCTTCACGGCTCATGTACAATCCCCTCGTTCTCTACAGCCTGCAAAACGTGATCCCATATTCTTTCCAAGTGGCTTTGGAGCATACCTTCCTGCCCAGGCTTTGCCACTGGATATTCAAAATGCCTGTATCACATGTTCAGCCCCCCCTCCCCCTTTGCTCAGCAGATGGTGGTTTGTTTAATAGATGCAGGTTATGCTACTCAGCAAGACATTTGCAGCAGGGGACTTGCTCCTGACAAATGATATCATTCACTCCTGCTCCATCCCCACATGCTTATCTGTGCAAGCCTGTTCCTCCTGCCTGTCCCCTGCGCCACTTGCGCTTTGTGGCGGCATCTGCTTTCTTAGCCACAGATGTTCCTTTCATTCAGTTGTCAGCTAATAGCAGAAAAGATGCACAGAGCAGATGTTTCCCCTCCTCCCAATAGGTTGCTATTTCCTTTCCCCTTCCAACACACCAGTGGCTACAATTCAGATCTAAAGCACAACTGGGGGAGGCTATTTGGAGTGGTGATTTGTCATATTTAGGCTGGATTCTCTCTAGACAACAAGCCCATGAATGAATAGAGGTTAGGAAAGAAGCACACCGTTTGGTCCCCAGGAGAATGAATCAGCTAGGGTGTGGCTGCTTCTTCCACACCACTCAGCTGATGCTTCACACCACTTCATGGTAGGGCTGGCTTTAGGCCAGCAGCTAGAGCTACCAATTACTTCTATAATGCTGATCCTTTCATTGCTCAATCCAACTGTTTCTCCAAAAAGGGATGGCCCCATGGAATGCTCAGAAGAAGTTTGCCAAGGATCTTCTCAAAACTCAATTGAGTTTGTTCTTCTCTTCCTTTTGGCCTTCAGTAGCAAGCTGGTTGTGTTTCCTGAGGCTACCTGGCCACTCATAAAAAGACCTAGGACAACCCCTCATGCCAATAACTGATAGCCACTAGGTTCTTCAGTGCCCATCTTTTGGGATTCTTATTTCCCTATCAGGAGCTGAAGCCCCATTCAGGCTGCAGTCTTGCCCACCACAGTGATCTAGAAAAAAACCCGGGAAGGAAAATGAAGCAATGTAGATGAGATACCAGCTGCCCAGCAGTTCAGAGATGGGACAGACATTTATCCTACCTCACGTGGATATCCTGCAAACAAGTCTGTTATGATTAGTGAAAGAACATATGCTGGAAGTAGTACAACCATTTGATTCGCCACTCATACATGAAAGCCAATTCCTTATTCTAGGTCAGACCAGCTCAAAATATAACAGTGCACATTACCTAAGATCTTTTTAACTGAAGACAGCAGGATCTGTCTTTAGATTTTCTGCATGCAAAGCTGGTGTTCCACCACTGAAGTATGACTCTTTTCCCTGTGACTGTGGGAAATGTGGGAATCCTCCGGTGGTGGTGGTTGTGCGTGCTTGGTCATCATTGTACATCATTGTACATTTTGTCTGTTTACTGCTGTATGTTTTCTTTGTTTTTTCTTCTTCTGATTGGTTGTGTGTTTATGCTGTACACTGCCCATTTGTTGTTTATTCATTCAGTCGCTTCCGACTCTTTGTGACTTCATGGACCAGCCCACACCAGAGCTTCCTGTTGGTCGTCAACACCCCCAGCTCCCCCAGGGATGAGTCCGTCACCTCTAGAATATCATCCATCCACCTTGCCCTTGGTCAGCCCCTCTTCCTTTTGCCCTCCACTCTCCCTAGCATCAGCACCTTCTCCAGGGTGTCCTGTCTTCTCATTGTGTGGCCAAAGTATTTCAGTTTGGCCTTTAATATCATTCCCTCAAGTGAGCAGTCTGGCTTTATTTCCTGGAGGATGGACTGGTTGGATCTTCTTGCAGTCCAAGGCACCCTCAGGATTTTCCTCCAGCACCACAGTTCAAAAGCATCCATCTTCCTTCTCTCAGCCTTCCTTATGCCCATAGTCACACTGTTTGAGTTGGGTGGCCTTATAAATCCTAAAAACAAACAAACTAATGAACAAATAAATGAATGTAGGTTAGACATGTGAAGAGCGTGCTCAGCCTCAAAATCTCTGAAGACACAAGGGAAGTATGGTCTCCACTTTAGCAAATTATGGACACCGGGTAACCCTGCAAGATACGTTAGGAGATGACTCTGCCTGGTCTGAAAGAACTGTATGCTGTCATTATAACCAGGTGGCTCAGACTTACATGAAAAACAGAAGACGTGTAATTAATGGTCAGCAGCTACTAGTTAACTTGAATGAGAAATGGAAAGCGTTTCCCTCTGAACACCAGATATAATCCTCCTTCCCATATTTTGTCTGTCAGCAATTTGGGAAACGACAAAAGCTTTCTCAGTATGGGATTTCTTCCTCCGTATTCTTCTCTTCCTCCACTAGAAATGTACAAAGCCCACCAGTTCTTCCTTGGCTATATCTGGAAATGTCCTGATTTTGCTCTAGAGGTTGGTGAGAAACTTCAGCTCATTTCTGAAGTCCATCTTTCTTCAACGCCTCCCTGTTTATTGACCGTTGCAATCAGTACGCTGCCGATGGAAAAGCAATAAAGCTTGTTATGGAATGTATTATTCATCCAGGCTTATATCTCTGCCCAAAGATGCCACCATAATTACACTCTCTTTTCTTTATGAGCTCTGAGTGCTGAGTCCATCGCTGATCTTGGATGTTCAGAGCTGAGATTCATTTTATGTTATTGTTTTGGCTGGTGTCAGAAACCAGGCCGCTGAGGGAACTATACCAAACTGCAGCCTGTATATGGAGGAATTCACTGCTGCTTAAGTGAGGAAGGATCACCCTTAAGAGGCTGTACCTTTCTTTTCACAAAAGCCCACTCCCCCTTCTCAAAACTGTAACATGCCTGCAATTTTAGGAAAAAAGGATTTGTTTTCAGAGGCACTATTTGACTTTCAAGAAATTCATTTAGGGCATGACCTAGGCAAACTAGAGTGCTTTTTAAAAAAAGCTGGTTTATTTCCGCATGAGGGCAGAGGAAGCTAAACACAGACCTGGATCCCTCCTTTTGGGGAAGAGAGGAGACAGAAGTGTTTCATGTTGGTTGGCTTATGTCCCAGTATGCCTATTTTTTCACCCACTTCTTATGTTTTTATCTTCCTCTTTGCACTCACCAAAAGATCAGCTGAAGAGCTTGCAGTAGAATTATTTTCCTGAAACATGCTTTATTGGGAAGGGGCGGGGTGACTGGTTCAATATGCTGCTGGCAGAATGTTGACTTGTTTAGCAGATGATTCACAAAATGCCAGTTACAGCACAGATCCTCTCCTCGCTGGTTATGCATTTCTGTCTTATGAAGTCAGTTAGGTCAGCTGCTAAAACCCTTAATAGCTAGCCTCCCACATTTTATGAATTAATTCTCTTCTTAAATTAGACTACAAAGCTAGCTATTAAACTGGGTGTAACTTACTTTTAACATTGAAGATCCAAAGAGACAACAAAGACGATAACTGATACTAGAAAGCTGATGAATCCCTACAGACTCATAGTGGAGGTGGCTCTGCAGTCCCCGTCTGGAAGGGCAGAGTCCAGCACAACAGGGGAAATGGAGGTCCATTGTTGTAATAGCTGTGGGTGTGATTCTGTGACACCGCCATCTGTTTTTGGTGGCGCCTGTCATCAAAGCTTGTGGAGGCTTCATAGCACAGGGCTCACCCGCTGGTTCTGTCAGCAGCCGCAGCTTCTAGTTTCCTTGGCTGGATGTCACAGTGGCATAGGGTTTCCTTCACAGCATCTCTGTAGCGCTTGTGTGGATGACCTCAAGGTCTTTCCCAGTCTCCAGGACACCATAGAGCAACTGGCAAGGCATACGGTGGTCGTCCATTCTGATGACGTGTCCCGCCCACCACATCTGGGCTCTGATCATGCTGCCGGACTTCACACGACCCAAGGCCTCCAAGTTGGAGGCACGGTCTTGCCAATGATTGAGCAGACAGTGCGCATGTGAAATTTCTCCAATTGTTTGATGGGCTGTTGGTATAGAGCCCAGTTACCTAGTAAATAATAATAATAATTGAAGACAAATAATCATCCCCCAAGGGCTGTTCTGAAAAGTTCAGTTTTCATCAACTTTCAGAAGACCATAACGGAGGCGGTCAATTTAGCTTTGAGGGTGCTGTTTCCAGGAACTGATGCCAAGATTGAAAAACAATTACTTCTGGCTTCTGAAATTAGGATACCACCACCAGCTTCTCCCAAGAGGATCTCCTCAGATAGGATGACTCAGGATGGAGCAGGTGGACCTGCAGGTACCTCAGTGGCAAGCCATATAGAGTTTCAGAAGTTAAAAGTAGCACTTTGAGTTGCACCTGGGAAAGCAGGTGTAATGAGATCATAGTTATGCATGCCAGCCAACAAACAGGCTGCTGCATTTTGGACTAGTTATAATTTCTGGTTGTTGAGTTTTGTATGGACAATCAAGTTTTAAGAGCAAGATGGGTAGCCAACATATGCAAAGAAGATCCTCATTCCAGACAGTAGGCTGATGTTCAGAGGAGAAAAGACAAGACAATCTATTTTCTTGAGGCCCCAGAGTAAAATTCTTCACACGCTTTTAATTCTCTTCTGTTGATCCTTTGAACATGAAGCTGGGAGAAGCCCTGGTTTAGACAGTGCCAAAACAATATATGCAAAACTCTGTGGATTAATACAACCAGATTTTCCAATCGAGGTGTAGCATGATCCCTATATATGTGTTGTCATTCCTGAATGCTTCAGAGGTCCCAAGAATTTGTAGGCTGTTAAAACTGATCTTCACTATCACCAGCAGGAAATTACAGTAGCTCACTGCACGAAAAGTTCAAACATTTGGGGAAGCGTTTGAAAAGGAATGCATGAGTGAATCACACAGGCAGCCAGTCTACACTACAAAGGTACATGAAACAGACTTAGATGATTAAGGTGCTGGAGCCACAGAGTTACATCAAATTCATTGTGGATGTGAATGTGAAAAAAGGCCAGAACATGGTCACAAAATCTAAATTAGGATGGGCAACCCACACTCCAAAACTAGTAGTGGCTCCCACCTCAAATCTTTTACCTTCTCTGTTATCCTAAGATGGCACCATCAGACTTGTGGCAGAAAATTGGACTCCCCAACATTGTCTTCCTGTAGCTTTTGGGAACTTAAAAAAAAAAAAGGAAAACTGTCTTGGCGTCTCTAATGTAAATGAATCTAAATTTTATGAAAACTCATACCAGTTGATCAGAGTTCCTTATTTCTCAAAGCTTATGGGGGTTCCCTTTGGGATAGAAAATGCTTCTGGGTTTCAGTGGGACTTCTTAAATTGACACAATACTTTTGCAGCAAGCAGAGCTGTTAGATCTCGATGGCCCAGATCAGAGGTGTTCACAGTGTGTGTGGGGTCCAGAAAATCAAGATGGTGGTCATGACCATCTGAAACTGTGCCCTGTTGTTATATAGGTGACACCATGGAGTTGTAAGAAATGGAAATGCCCATTTTCAGAAAATCCCTACCATATTTTAGTACTTTCTGGCTTTTTTCTGAGTGTGTTTTATTGGACTATTCTGGGCTTTAATGGCAGTTATATTTGATTTCAGCAACATCTGTGCAGAACACTTTAACTGATGTTTTATGGGTTTTATTAATGCTTGCTGTTCTATTGCTGCATGTTTTTAATCGTAATTGTATCAAGGCTTTTTACCGAACTGGGTTTTATTCTCATAAACTGGTCTGGGAACACTTCTACAGGTGGCACTGAAAGAGTTTTGGAATCCTGGGACAGTGACCACAACGTCAGAAGGATAATAGAGGTGATGAAGGGTACGGATAATGTTCAGCCAGGAAAATTGGAGAAGAACCAAGGCAGGATACGAAGGAATTGGCAAGCAAGAGAAATCCTGCCAATTGCTGCAAGGAAGATCCCTTAGGGTTGCAGGCAACCTCATGATTTCCTGGAAATCCCTGAAGATCCTTCCGTGGCATTCAGCTCAGGCCATCTATTGTACTTTTTCAAATGCTTACAGGAAGAGAATCTTTCCCTAAGGAGAGTTGTGGAACAAAAGCTGAAGTGTATCAAAAATCTCACTTGGGAAAGCAGAGAAGAAACAGGCTGCTTTCGAGGAAGCTACTCAGCTGGGGGATGCTGACTTCAAAGAGTGAAGCCCTTGGCTAAGGGAGCATTCTAGCTTCCTTGATGCTGAATTCTCTCAGGGCATTCTCTCAGTCTTCTCAGGGTAACTGAGCAGAAATAACTGCCACAGACCCCTCAAATTCCCTCCCTCCCTTCCTCCCTCCCCTTTTTAACCCATCTCTCTTACCCATCTCCCTCCCTTTCTTCCTAGGAGTTTATTTATTTGCCAATATATATTTTCTATTCTCACCCTCAAGGCATTTGAGCTTTGCTAGAGAAGCAGTGACAATCCTCTGCGCACCTTCTTTGGAGTACGTTTCATTGGAAAGCAATAAAATGACTTGGTAAACATACAGAACAAGGGCTTCTGCTGCTCAGCATGGTTTCTAAGCCATTTTCCTTGTGACTACATGATCTATTTCCTCATTAAAGATTATTGGAAATTTTCAGTTTTCAAACATGTACCTCTTTACATGCCTTTCTCCAGATCAGGTATGATAATTAGAGCATATATAGCATGAAAAGATGACAATAAATCTAATTCTTCCTCTCCTCCTCCTCCTCCTCCTCCTCCTCCTCCTCCTCCTCCTCCTCCTCCTCCTCCATCATTCCAGAGGGAATATACAGAAATATCAAATTGCAAATACTCTTAAGTGATTGCAATACACATCAAGATAGGCTCCTTCCTTGTTGAATGTTTAAATTTGCAAACTTTTCCTTGATCTCGCCTTTAGAATTCCAAAGGGAATAAGAATCTGTTATAATCAGCCACCTCCAGGTAGAACTGATTCTTAACCATTCTAAATAATCCCGTGTATCGAATTGCTTTGCAATGCACGCTCACGAAATGAGAAGTATATAAATCTAAACCATCTGGTGCAATGAACATTTATTTATGTATTAAACATTTTATATGTAATTGGTTCTCTTTAATGCTTAGAAATTATAATAGACACAAGGTTTATGCGGGCAATGGCAATTTTAATATTCTGTGCTCACATAAGCTGTAAAAAAATGGGGGACAGTTTCGAGAGATATCTAAACATATTTGCCAAAGTAAATTTTTTTATGCCTTCTTGCTCTGTCTTCTTTGGCAGGTACTTTTGAAATAATTGAATGAGCACCCAACTGTAAACAAGATGGACAATGTTCAGGCAACAGTGAAGTGGGAACCACTTAGTTAATACAAGTTTGGTTCTCTAAAAGCTCTAAAACTGGCAGGAAAGTATTGTGATTATCAATCATTTTTACAGGACTCTGGTTTTGCAAAGATCTCCAGAACCTTTAAGCCTTTTGTTTCTTGTAAGGGCTGATGAATTGATCAATAAAACAACAGTTTTGAAGAAAGTGCTTTTATTTAGGTTGAAGCTGTATATGGTCTTCAGATTGTAAGACAGTGTGCCTTCAGAACATGTGCCCCATCCCTAATCTTAGGAGTTGTGAATCTGAGCTGCAGAGCAACATTTGTTCTTCAATTACAGATTTTTTTTGCATTTATAACCTGGTTGTCTTTTTAAGTCCTCACACTTCCCCAAACACAGTGGGAAATATCTGGCAAAAGTCAAGGAAAAAAGAGAACCTTTTTTGGATGGATGGGAGTTCAAGAAAAGGTGTTAGTTTTTTATTCTTCTACCTCTTTCCCATCCTCTCTGAAAAAGAGCTTCTGAGAACTATAGGCCCTGCTCCAATTGAAATAAATACATTTCAAAGCTTTTCATTGTATTCTTGGACCTAACAGTGGCTTACCCACCTTACAGGGTGTTGTGGCCAAGAGGGTTAAGATGGCTAGGCTATTTTTTTAAAAGGTTTTTTTTAATCCTGCCTCTATTATTTTTATAAATAACTCAAGGTGGGGAACAGACCCAATACTCTTTCCTGCTATTTTCCCCACAACAACAACCCTGTGAGGTGAGTTGGGCTGAGAGAGAGATTTTGGTTTGCTTCTCTTAGATAAATGTTGTAAAAATAAGAGAATGACATTGAATAAATCATGGGATTTATAATTCAAAGGAGTTGTGGCACATATTTTAGACATCATGGAAGAAAGGAAATGTGGGAACTGATATCTGATTTGAGGTGATGGGAACTTAAGTGAGTTGAAGACTCTCTTCAGCTATTCAACTGATGGTAGGGATGAGTATGTTGGAACAATAGTTGGGAAAGTCTTAAAACTGTAGGGTTGGAAGAGCCTGCAGAAGTCATCTAGTGCAACTCCCTGCTCAGTGCAAGATCCATTACAGCAGCTCTGACAGATGACCATCCCGCCTCTGTTTGTGCGTGAAACAGAACTCACCCCTTCAAATGGCAGCCTGTTCCATCGGTTGACCCCACCAGAAAGCTCCTCCTAATGTCTAGCCTGAACTTTCTCCCTCATAATTTTAACCCACAGGTTCTGGTCCTGCCCTCTGGACTAGAGAAAAAACATAAAATAAATGTATAGTTATTTTTCTTCTTCTGTAGGCTAATTCACTTATAATTTAGTTTAATGATAAACTCTATAATTAAATTATAAGGAAACATACTCAGATATTTTAACCATTCCTCATGGGGCTTGGTTTCCAGACCCATCACCATCTAGGTAAATGTGTGGCTAATGCTGATGAATCTTTGTGACCTCTGCTCCTTCATGGAGTGATGAAAACAGACTCAGCATCTGAACTGAGGAACCCTGAGTGTTCTTGTCAGTAGATAAAATTAAAAGGATCTCAGGTAGATGGACCGGCATAGAACAGATATTTTCCTGAGTCTTGGGGAGAGCTGTTGCTACTCAGAGTAAGCAATACCGGCCCATGGAAACCATGATGCTAACAACAATGAGAATGTATTATTTCAGTCCACAGAACTTTGGAGATCATGAATGCCATCTCTGAAAAGATCCTGCTGTAGAACTGCAATGTTCTTGTTGATCGAAGTTGAACAAACTTAGATTGATTTGCTTAGTGCCTATTCAAGCAAACAGATCGATTTCAAGAGTAGCCTCTCCTTAAAAAAAATATACCAGTCAAAAATAATTCCATGGCATTCATCCACAGAAGCTTTAGAAAAGATGCTCTCAATATCAAAGGTTTCTGGATTAGAAGTTTACCATGGGTTATGCTTGTCTCTTGTCTCTGTTTTGGTACTTGGATAACATGCCAAAGAAGTTTCTTACTGGTGCAAAGAGAAAAGAATTGAGTCTTCTGTATTACCAAGTTAACAAATCTCCACTGAGAATTCATGGTTTTGGGATGAAAAAAAACCCCATTCATTTTTCTTTCATCAGTACTCAGCTTAACGGATTATGCTTTAATGACAGGGGGGTTGCAGTTAATTTCCTTTGCATTCAAGAGTCTTGAAATCTTACAAGAAAGTGGAGTGTGTGTGTTAGAAATATAGTAGCTAAAGCACTGTAACTCAAAGGCTTGGTGAAAGCATTTCAAATCCTCCTTTGTAAAAACAAAAACAAAAAGAAACCACATATAAAAGAAAGGAGACAAATTCATGATTGTCTGAAAGCTCCACATGGCTAAAAAGTACTTGATGTTGATATGTCAATGAAGATTCTCAGTCATCCAGGTGGAATTGTCTGTAGGTTGAGTCATGGCAACTGGATTTCTTTCTTTTTGGTGAAACATTTTGCTCCTTGACTGAAGAAGCTGCTTGGACAAGCAGTGAAACGTTTCAACCAAAAAGAAAGAAATCCTGTTGCCAGGACTCAACCTACAGACATACTTGTTGCTGATATATTTTGGATCAACGTTCCCAGTATTTCTAAGCCAAGTCAACTGGCAAAGCTCTTCCTAAATCCTGCATGCATTGGCTCTTTAAATAGGAAGTTTCAAATCTTATTCCTGGTGAGAAATGGTCTTTCCTCCTGTGCTATTTGCACAGGTTTCAGATCTGCAGAAATGTCATAATCCTCCAAACTCCACTCCTAGATACCACCAGGTTCCCTCAAATAGAAGAGCTTTACAGTTCTCTCAAATCAGAGTTGCAAAATGTGTGACCTTCTAGATTTTGCTGGTCTACAACCCCCAGCAGCTACAGCCAGTAAGGCCAATGGTGAAGGATGCTGGGAATTATATGGTGAATGGCTCCATTTAGGAATCTTTTAAGATAAACTATCAACCATATTGGGCACATATCAGATGGAGGATAGTGTTTCTTTGGGGTGGCATATGCATGAGTGAAACTGGATCCAGGCTATATCAAACTTTGTTAATTAATTGCAGCTGAAATAATTAGAACCAGCCTGGAAACAGGTTGAAGGGACACTTTTGTTGTATCTTATCCTAACTGGAGTTTCATGTCTCTGTTCAGATGGAAATTCATGCCTGGGATGGATCCACAATTATTACTTTCAATAATTTGAAAGTATATATTGTGGAACCTGAACAGGAGTCTACCTTGGATTTCAGTAAGTGGTACAGTTTTCATAAACACATTCAGTCCTGAGCATATGTAGATGGAGCTGAGAAAGCCTTGGCTTCAGAGACCTTGGAGAATGATGGTATAGAATGCTGAGCTAGGTTGGAAAGGAATTGGTGTGGTATATGGCACCTTCTTATCTTCTGAGAATATTAGAAACATCCCATCAATTTTTGTTACCTGAACTCCACTGTGGAAGAAAGTGAGATACCAATATACTAAGTAACAAAAGCAAAACCAGAAAGTATATCAAACTTACAATCACAGTGCCAAAGAAGATGAACCTCTAAGACTGGTGGAATATTGATGATGGAAATAATGTTTGATGAATGAAACTGAATGACCAGTTTCATCTTAATCTGAAAGATGGAAGAGCTTAGAAAGAAAGGCATAACTCTGCCATCTTGATCATTTGAATCTCTACTGAAATAGTTGGGCTTGGTGCATCAATGAATGACTAATTGATAGGAGCCCAGCATCCAAAGGATCATTCACATCAGGGAGTTAATTCATCTGTGTGTATATATACACACAGGTACATATATAAAAGCTCTACCTCCTCTTGCACAGATTTTCTTCAAAGCTTCTCTGGGATTTTACTGTGTAGCAAGGGATAACAGTTGACAAATATACACAGCAAAGGAGGACAGCTGGCAAATCATTTTCTTTTCTGTTTGTGAAGGAAGCAGAGAAATTTATACAGGCATGGCCCCTCCTGGGAAACCTGAGTGAGTAGGTAAGGCTATTGGCCAGACTGAAAGAACAGCAATCAAACAGTTATTGGCTGGAAGTTCTTTGGGCTTAGCTCTTGACCAGAAAGGACAAGCACAGATTGACGGATTGTTCTTGGGTGCTCTAGACTAACCAACATATAAGCCAGGGCTGAATTGGTGTCCAGATAGATCTGCCAATATTCCAATATTCGGGATCACACTCATCTAAGGTAGATTGTGAAGGGCTGAGTGATCTAAAGACTGATCAGCTGGAAGAATATGGGAACAGGTTTTGAGATTTAAGCGAGATCTTCTGTACTTGTCCCCTGTATCATCTGCACAGCTTCCTCTGCAAGTCTGTCTCTATAATAGTATGTGGGAATGACCTTGGGAGGCTGGGCCAAGGGATGCAGCCAAGGGAACAGTCAGATAAGAGACAGCACAGCCTGCAGCTGGATAGTGGGCAGGGCAAGAGGCTCTGGAGGGACCCTCCCTAGCTCCTTGGGCCATAAAGTAGACAGTGGGAGATTTGTACTTTCAGACTTGCAAGATTCTGTTAATGTAACCTTACAATGAAGTAGAATTAGCTCATCTGGTCATGTTTCCTGTCTGGTCTACCTGGGAAGGCTGACAGTTTCTGTGCTTTCATAGTCTGTACCAACTATAGGTAGAAAACCACTGGTGTGATTGCTCCATCCACTGGCTTCCAAGCCCAATTGCTTATAAAAAAAACAAGTCCTTATAAAAAACTCCAGTTTGAGGCCTCGTGACTCAATCTGAGCAATTCATGAGAAGGTGAGGAGGTTCTGGAGGTATGAAGAATTGAGCTTGGACTCTTCCATAGACAAAACAGATTCTGTTAGTGAGAATTCTGGTTCTCATGTCTCTGCATAAAACAGCTGATTTAAACAGGAATCAGGAATCAGTCTCATCCTGGTTCACAATTCTGGATCATCCAACTCACAATTACCTAAAATGTTGCCCAAGGTTTCAGATAGAGGAGCTTCTCAGTGCTATCTGGAGTTGCCAAATATCATTCTAACAATGAAAGCCCCATCTGGAAGCTTCCTATAATACCTATGACAAAAAGGAAGCAGCTTGGATTCAGAATGCCCTTTTACTTTTTGTTATGCCAACCCATTTTCCATATCTATCTTCCCAAAATCGAATGAGAAATCAACAGGAAGAAAAATTAGTCAAGAAGAGATCAGATTATATATTTGCAAAAAATCTTGGTCTCCCCACTGCTATAAAGGCAGTATTCCTTTTACTAATATGCATCACACACATACATACCACAACCCCAAGGCTTCAGGATAAGATGACTGACCTCTCCGCAATTTATTTCCTGAGTCAAGAATTTATAATAATTCCTCTTGGGGAGGGCTGGAAAAAACATACACAAATTTTCTTACCTGCAAACACTTCTGAGGAGGATGTAATTAGCCTGCCCAAAATAGAAACATTCTCCTTTTTAAGAACTTCATTTGAAGCAGATATTTAATTAAAGAGAATTTCAAAGTCAAGATGCCAAAAGACGAAGAAAAGTTGTCTTCTGCCTCTGCCAAGTAGAGAACACTTGCTTCTTGGATGCTCAACAGATACGTCTGATCTTTAAAAACTTGGTTGCCTTGTTCTAGGATTCCCCAAAGCTATTTTTTCCAGCTGTCTAAAAGTATACACAAATGCAGGAATTGAGCATATGGAGAAAGGCATAAGAATCTGAAGACCACGATGACCCATTTTGTCTAGGTTGTCCTCTGTGGAAGACGTTTCAGATATTCTGCCTCCTTTTCAGGATGCTTAGAACCTCTTAGATGAGTTACATCATGGTGAAATACACTGGTGCAAACTGCTTTGATCAACAGAGATGATATAAAAGGTGAAACCTCTTTAGAATTGAATCCAATTTCTGGTGACCTGATAGACATGCCTATACAGTGTTCTTGGCAACAATATGGAAGTGTTCTACCCCGGATGTCTTTTGGGATTTTCTCCTTCCCAGTCTAGCCTATATCCATGTCCCAGGCAAGCACTAACCACCTCTGACTCTGTTTAGCTTTTTTGAAATAAATCAAGCAGAACTAGGTGTTACCCCCTAGGTAGGGGTGCTGATGGGAAGTTTGTCCTCCTGTTTGCAAGCCGGCCTTTGTCTTTTGTCCCTCTGTTGTTCCTTCTGTCCTTTGGAAACATTTATGAACATGAATATGTTGGATGACTTGACCTGCATCTGAAATTCATTTTTATTTTTATTTTTTTGTAGTTTGGTTTCCAACATTGTAGAATATTGCATTGCAGAAAAAGCAGCGTAAAAGTCATATTCAAGTTCAGTCACCCAATGGGGCACAATCACTCCTGGTGTGAAAGGCATCACTCCCAAAACCAAATGGAATGAAGTGCTTTGATTGATCGGTTGATTGATTGATTACCCCATAGGCCTTCTGCTGCAGATATTTCTATCCCAACAGATTATCCCTGTTCACATAAAGTGAAGTAAAGCATGGCCCATTGACTTCTAAAAGCATAATGTAGAATTCTCTAAAACTGCAGCTATTCACCATCTTCACTGTATATTAGAAGTCTAATCCGGACATAGTTTTTCTACACCACGCAGCTGTTACTTCCTGACTGAAAAGGTACTAGGGAGGAATCTCTCATGGGTCTCAGCCTTTCCTTCTCACAAAAACTCAAGCTTTCCTGGTTAAAAGAGAATCCAGGGGGAATTCATCTACACCTCTGGAATGCTGCCTGCATGAATTCCTGCCCTGATCCTGCAGTGAGGATTATAGTCCTCTTGATGAAATAAGCTGCTGTCTTCCTCGGAAGAGGGAGTGGATGATAGTTAGCCAGCCAGGAAGCGGCATTTACTCAGCTGAAAGATACAAAAGCAGATTGTTTCACAAGGCAGGCTCTGAGCAGTTGCAGTGGCTCTGAATGTACACATTTTAGCACGGTCAGTCTCAAATGGCGGGATAGAAAGAAAAGGGGAAAAAACGGTAATAGCTGGGGAAAGAAAGCATTAAAATTCTATAGCCTACCTCTGTAACCGGCATGTTCGAATCCACTTGAAGGAAGATAAATGGATGTACACATTTTCAGTCACTTCTGCCTTAGCATGTTATTTAATGTTAATTGCATTTCAGTTTAATGGAAGACAGTTTCATTTCCATTCAATTAGCGTGGCAGTTCTCCTAATATTTTGCTACCCTCCTTTTCTAGTACACATTGCTGAAACAGTAGGAACAGTGAGGTTTTTTCTCCCCAGTGCCAAGAGTGGATTCCTAGAAATTACTTTTTTTTAAAAAAAATTGCTCTGAAGTAACTCAGTTTAATTTAGTTGTTTGGCACTCCTTTCATTTTCTTCTAACGGTTTCATCTCACCCTGCAAGGAGCAAAGAAAAATGAAGCAAAATGATAGAAAGCGGGAACAAAAATGACAAGATGAGAAGGATTTCATGATGTGAGGCAGAAATAGGTAAAGATGCCCTTGAATTGAACTCCACTCTTGATCTGTGCAGTATTCTTGGCAGAGTTAATTTCTAACTTTCTTTCCAGCCTAGGCAACAGTTCTGGAATTCACAGGTGCCCTGATATCCTTAGGCATGTGTGCAAGCCATGATGTTGCCACTCATATCATGACTTCACTGTGCAAATGATGTACTTTGAGCGAATTGCATAATTGCCTCCCCGCCTACCCATACCCAAGTATTAGCCAAGCCAATCCTGCTTATTTTTTGAGATTAGCCAAGGTCAGCTTGGTGCCTCCACTACTGAAGCCTAGGTAGTCTCAAACAGAGGTCTGGAGAGCATCATAAGGTGCTTCCGTTTTGGAGATGTGTATCTATCTGTCCATCCCTCTCATCCTATTGATCATCACCAAATCATGCTTCTACCCATATTGGCAGAGGGAATAATCAGTTCTCCCTCCTCTGTTCTAATGTAATATAAAACAACACGGCTAAATTGGACGTGGCAACACACCATCTTCACTGGCTCTCAGAACATTTATTGATCCAACTCAAGGAGCTCATTTTGACCTTAAAGCCTTTCCATAGCTTGGAGACAAGTGGTTTGCCTTGACTTTGAGATCTTTGAAGGGGGTTGTCCATGTGCCATCACTGGATGCTCTGCGTGGGGACTCTAAGTGGCAAGGCCTTTCAGTGGTGATACCTTAGCTGCAGAACGTCCTCTGAAGAAATGTTCTCCCAGCACTTATTTTGCTATCATTTCACTTCGAAGGCCTTTCAGTTTCCTCAGGTTTGCTTAATCCTTAAGTCTGTTTCCAGATCACAACTTCCATACTCTTATTATTTTAAAAGTCTAGATTTATCTCTTGATGGGAGCCATCCTGAGAACTTTGTTGTTGGATGGCCCATGAATACGATTAATAAAGAAAGAAGTCAAGGGGTAATGAAGGGCTGAAGCTTGCAGCTGTCATGTGCAAGACGTCCACATCCTTTGCAACACAGCTTGAAATCATTTGTTTCAACAGATGAAGAATTTGGGAATCTAACTGCCTGGTGCTTAATTTTTTTTAAAAAAACAACCAAACAAAATTGTACAATACAGTGCAGTGGGATAAATGCCAAACACACCCCAAGCTTATTTGTATAAATCTCCTTAAATGAAAGCAGAGGAAATAAGGTGCAATCAAAGGATGGGGTGGTGTTTGATTATTTCGTTGCATTATCATCTTGCATCTGAGCTGAATTATAGTTATTTTAAAGTCACATTGCTGTCACATTAGAACAGCATGGTACAACCCATATGCCATGGGAGTGTTTATTTTCTGAGTCTTCTTTTGAAGGTGCTGGCAGTACAATGTTTTGCCTTTATTAATGTATCTAAGAAGAAGGAAAACAAAGTTGACTATATTCTTGATCGCACCAGGGAAAATGTTATTCCCACACCTATCAGATATCAGGTAATAAGTGGTGAACTTTGCAAAATTGCTTTAGTTCACGAATGAAGAAGACGACAAAAACAAAGGAGGGAAGAAGGAAATAATAAAAATGAGGTGACAGTTTGCTGAAAATTGGACTCGTGTTATGTGCTCGCACTTCTGCTTCTTCACTGTACTGCATCTACAAAGAATCTTGTTGATTGGAACAATTCTTCTGGGAAAGCTATATACAGGAGATAAAGACACTTGGCATTATCCTTACCCCAAAGCAGTGTTTCTCAGCCTTGGCAACTTGAAGATGTGTGGACTTCAACTCCCAGAATCTGGGAGTTGAAGTCCACGGATCTTCAATCTGCCAAGGTTGAGAAACACTGCCCCAAAGGAACAGAAGAGATTCTGTGGCTAGAATGACCCTCTCCTGCAACCTCTGTCCTGTCCTCTTTTGGGGTCTAAAGGCCAATAGAGAGAGTTAAACTCAGATGAACCCCCCCAGTTGCTTCCAGATGATATGAGGAACCCAATTAAGCTAAACAAAACGTTTGCATTCTTGCTTACAATTGTGCTTAGGCTGCCCAATTAAGTCATTGTTATAAATGGGTTTATGGCATAATTATAGTTAAAGTAAGGTTGCATCAAACCTGTGCTATGATTTGGGCAAAAAGTTGGTCAATCCACAATTGCTCAATCTATCACATTTTGTAAAGAAGTTTGGGGAAAAGAGAGATGAGGAGGCTCTTTTCAAACACCACTGCATCAAAATATTCATCTTTTCAAATTCTCAACAGTCCATGGCTCAGAGGCACATGATCCTTGATGCAGTAGATGAAATGAATCCATCCTCATTCAGAACAGTATTTTCTAGCTTTCCTGTAAAGGAAGGGGAAGAAAAGTCTAGAACAAGATCAAACTTGGCAACTGTGAGATGTGTGGACTTCAACTCCCAGATGCTGGTTGGGGAATTCTGCTCCAAGAAATCTTCCACTTGGGCCTTTTCTGAAATATTATAAAACTCTGTGGTCCCAAATGTGGAATTTCTCTTTGAGAGAAAGCCATGGCCCTATAAAGATCGCATATAATGGTGGAATGTTTGTTACCCTTAGCTTTCACAAACTGAATTTTGTAGGCACCAATTCTTAATTGAAATTTTGTAATAATTGCTAACACTGTAAGCTAAAGGAGTGATTATCTGAAATGTCAGGTCCTCCCCTGCTTTCCTTATGAGTCACAAAGAGAAGGTAAAATGTCAGCCTTCTGTAAAGCTCCTACAGGCACAGTGATCACGTTCATTTGCCAGAGTTTGTAATATCTTTATTATAATTACATTTACTAAGACATGGGATTAAAACATTCTCTCCCCATTGAAAACAAATCAGAGTACATAGCCGCACAGAACGTCATCGCCAAACGGGGTACAGCAAATGGGTGTTCTCTGTGTTTTAGGAAACCAATGATGAGAATGTTCTACAATTTAAATGTGGACAGAAACATTGTTTCACCAGAGAACCTGCCCACAGCATTGTAGAGCAGAAGGAAAAAAGAGAAAATCATTGTTGTAACTGAGCGGAAAAGAATATCCATGGGATGCTGAAAATCCAGTGAGGATATATACTGTCAGCATATATTCACAATACAACCATAGCCAAGTTCAAGCAGGAATGGCTCCCTTATATTCACTGCAAAACAGGACAAGGCAAATTTAGACCTCTGGTATATGATTTTTAGGATTTAAATAGAAGCCAACAACAATGACTAATGTTTAATGCAAAGTTTAAATATTTAAATTGTGGCTAGAAGTTGGGGATACAAACGGGAGGGAGGGGAGAGAGTCATTTATCTTTTCCTTTTTATTATTTTTGAAAAGCCTAAATATAGTAATCCTTTTGTTTCTTTGTTTTATCTGGGTTTTTCCACCCTACTTTCTTTACATTTCAGTATTTTAACACACACAGACATATATACCTACACATACATATTTGTGCTTTCAAGTCAGTGCTGAGTCCTGGTGACTGACTGTTTAAGTCCCTGCAGTTTTCTTGGCAGCATTTTTCAGAAATGGTTAGCCTTTGCCTTCTTCTTCCTAAGGTTAAGAGAGAGAGAGACTGGCTCAAGGTCACCCAGCTGGACAAACAGTATATATAAATCCAGTGAGGAACAGGGAAGACAAAAGTGCATTTGATTGATCAGGAGGATGAGACCCAACACTAGGAAATGGAATCTAAGGTTATCATGAGAATGCGGAAACAGCTTTGCAGCAAGTTGGTCCAGCCCATCTCAGTTTAGCAGTGCTAAGGAGTCCAAGTTCCAAGGATAAAAAAGGTGGAAAACCCTAGGAAACTAGGTTAAGAGAAATAGGTTAAAATGGGTTAAAGAAATGGGGATTCAGGAGACAGGAACCCCAACTAGAAACAAAGGTCAGGAAGATTTGCATACTTTTTGGTATGAAGGATACAGTGAAATGAATTCAACTGCATTTGTAGTAACCCATGAAATCGTTGGGGGCAAACTTTCAGTTTTTAAAATCCAGTCCAGTCACAAAGTTTAGCTGAGTTCCTGGAAGTTTAGCCCTGAATGTGAGCTGCTGAAATGAAAAGAGAGGGAAAAAAAACAAGTGTGATGTTCAAATGTTCATTTCTGGAAGGACCTTGGTGATTTTCTGACAGCTTGGATCTCCTTGTTTAATCTGCAAAGTCGCCAACGTTGTTTTGTTTAACACCCAGCATGCGTGATATCGGCCATTTATACCGCATCACGTCTTGTTGCGATTCATTGTCTGGGAAATAAATTCTAAAGCAAATGTTCAAGCCCTCTCAATTTAGCTGTCAAAAGGATTTCCGAAACTGCCAGCGTCATCCATATAAATACAAACAAATGAAATTTATAAGCCTATAACTTCTCAAATGCTGGATTATTGCATGCTATTTAGCATCCGTTCAGACAGTTGGGTAATTAGTTCACTGCAGAGATTGGGTAAAATAATTTTCTGTCCATTTCCAAACTGTTATCCGAATGATAAATCTTTTGCCATAAATCCAGATGGCTCCCAATCAAAGCTCCCCCTTAACTTTCCTTCCTCTATTAATGAGAACAAATTTCTTTCCTATGACCTCAAGCTGGTAGCTCAGACAGAGTTGGGGAACTGAGAAAAAGGACAATGTTTGCTGTGATTTTGACTGTGGAATCTTAGCGCAGGAATTCTATCCAGATAACTCAAACAAATGAGCCAAATTAAATGCTGAAGGAAGGGTTTGGAAATCACCACGTTGTATAATTTAGACATATAATTTAGAATCAGGCAACTTTTTCTGGCTACTGGCTAAGTCTTATTTTTAACTGGAGGTTCTGAAAACCACAAGACACATTTTCAGTAAAGATAGTATCTATGCTTATTGCTGACTGGAAACCTCTTATGGACTTTTTGAGTAAAACAGAAAAAAAATGAACTTATGATTTATAGTTTTGATGATTAGACGGGATAGATTATAGAAAGAAGAGAGTTATGTTGTAACCACAGAGTAAGAGGTAAATTTATAATTGTACTTTTATCTTTCTTCTTTCGTTTCTCTTTCTCTTTTACTTCTTCTTTCTTTCTTGCACTTTTAGCTCTCTCTTTGATTTCTTTTTCTTTTTTCTTCCTTACTCTAGATTAGTTTGTATTAGTTGTTACCTTTGTTACCTTTGTTTTTAAAACTTTTAATAAAATTATCTATTACAAAAAAAAGGACTCATTGACACAGTGATGTTTGTGGAGGTAGAATGATCAATGCCCAGTGCTTTTTAGTGGTGATAGTTTGGGGAATGTTACAAAAACACAAAATAGGTATAATATCTTTCATGGAAGGACAACGTTTCACCTTGATGGGACAAAATACTCTGCTGCCCAAATTTAGCATTTTTTTTTTTTGCCATGGAAAATTGATGGCCCAGCATGATGGTAAAAGCAGGTCATTTTAGTCCAGGAGATGGCATCATCTTCCCCTGATTTAGGGAAAGATCTGAATGAGTTCAAAATCTGACCTACTAAGAGATCATATATCTGAAAGCCAACTATTGGTATAATTTTTTAAAAATGCAATTTTGTCAGAAGCAAACATATCAGCGTTCTGTGACACTGATGCAGGCCAGATTTACACTGAACTGGATACCCTTATTTAGATGTTTTTTTTTTCCTGATCTGAGTTGAAATCACTTTTGACTTAGACTTTTGCTTGGATCTGATTCAATGACTTGAATCAATACTTGATCTGACTTTGGAATTGATCTGAAAAAGGAATGGATTGAGTTGATTCTGAGGCAACTGATACCTATGATTTAGTCTAGATTGTGGATCCAACTTGGAAAGCTGATTTGGTTTAGTTTTCAAATGGAATTTGAGAATCGAAGATACACACAGCTTTAATATATTGTGGTGGTCAAAATGACAAACTGCTAGTGTAGATAGCAGACAGAAGAAACTGACTACATGTAGAGATGGTCTAAACAACAGTGATTAATCTGTGACTTTTATTGGCTGATATGAAAGCAGGCAAGAAAATTACCGCAGCCTTATCTTTTGGGACAAAGAAGTAAAAGCTATAGAATTAGTATTGTATTTTTCAAGCCCATCTTCCACAACACACACACACGGTTAAAATTTCTTATATATCCCACTGCAATCGTATGCAGACTTTCAGCAGCTCACAACATGGAAAGCAATGAATAACAACAGACATTAAAAATAGAAAAATACAAAATCTACAATCAAAAATGCACAAACATACATTCTAGATGGCATCTGGCCTCAGTTCCCAAAAGCCTTCCACAAAGATCCATTTTCAGGAGCTTCTGGAAGATGACTAGAATTGGGGCCAAACACACATCTCATGGGAGGCCATTCCAGATGGCCAGACCAATGATGGGGAAACTATACCCCTGGGCCTTGTCCCCTTCTCACTGACCTCCCCAAAATGGGTGACCACCAACTGCTTCTCCCAGGATGGTTGACATCATTGTGGTTTGCTATGGATGCCCATAGGGAAGGCTGTTTGAATAGGTAAAGCCTCAATCTATACTGGCATTTCACATCACTTCTGACCAAAAATGTTTCGGATTGCACTCCATAGTTGGAAACCAGTGCAGACTGTAGGTCAGACCGAACACGGCTTCCTTCAGAATAAACTTGCCTAGAATTGAATCTTTAAATCTGCTAATCTTTAAGGGACCACCGATAGACATGGTTACCCCTCTGGAATGAATATCCCTTAGAAGGTAAAACCGTATGTGCGAAACAAATGTGTACTAATACATTCTGGAAAGCCAAACTTTCTGCAAATTAGACCAACATTTTAACCATATATAGGATTTATCACAAGTCAAGAAATAACAAAATAACCCCGAAGAACAAACTGAGCCATTCTGAATATGTGTCGTTCCTGGGGTTTCTTCCACTGCCTGCAGCAGTAAGTATATTCAGCCACACATTTTAAGTGAGTGATGGAGAAATGAGATTTCTGTAGCTAAGTAATTGTGTCAAATAGGACCACAAACTCTTCACTTAAATGTCAGCTTCACCTCAGTTCCCACTGAATAGAATCAACCCCTCAGAAATAATTTCTTGTAGGAGGGAGGAGGAGAAATTAACATTTTCTGGACCACCACCAAACCAGGGCATCATCTCCAAAAACCTACCTGGTGTCTTGTTGGAAGGGTTGTGTTAATTAAGGAATATAACCTTGCTGAGATTAGCTGAACGAGCTCCCAACTCCTTTCTCTAGTTCTTATCATTTGCCAACAGGGGACAACTTGTATATGTCATTTTCCCCCCCAACACCATGGGCATGGACTCCCCTTTCCAGATCTGCTACCGTCATCAGCAGAGCCATGAGGTTCTATGCTGTCTGTGGATAGCTCAGTTTCCATAAAGAAGCTTGACAAGGTATATGATAAGAATTCTGAGTCCTCTATTCCAACTCTTTAGAAACTTTCCTACCCAACTCCACTTTATCTAACCTGCATCATGGTGCTTTTGGACTGATATTTTTGTTGTTTGCACAGATATAGCCTCCCTCACCCCACCTCATTGCATCCCAACAGAGGCATCTTAAGTTTCCTTACAGATTTGCTAAGCATAATTAGCCAGGAGCATTAAGGTAAATGTGATGCTATATGGTATCCAATACTTTGTCAGGGATTCATTCGTGTTTTATAACTGTAATGCAATGTCAGTTGGGATTCTTTTTCACAGCTTCAGTAATTTTTACTCAAGGTACATTAAGCATATAATTAACTGTGATTAGATGATAATTGCAATCTCCTTTTTTTCCCTCTCTTTCTCTCTCCTTGTGCAAAAGGGTTGTTTATGTGTTTACAGTGTGCACACCATATTTATACTGTATATTCCATGGAGGGTGGAGGGAGTTGGAAAGAAAAAAAAAGTTTCAAAGAAATAATTGCACGCATTTACAAAGTAATTACTGGGCTTGATGTATGCCCTGGTTGAAGGAAGGTGCTATAGGTATTTTAATGAGATGCAATTGTCATGAGTAAGGATGGGAGCCCCCTGCTCGCCATCCTTACTCATGACACAATTTAGCTCCAAAATACTTAAAAAAAAAAAAATAGAGATCCAGAATGGGGAGAAGGGAATGGGGAAAATAATAGAAAGACCTCCCCAACTTGTTTCTCTTATTCATTAAATTTATTTATTCATTCATTCATTCATTCATTCATTCTTCTTTGTAATGCCTATGAAAGCATAATTGGATGTAACTCTGGAAGAATCAACAAATTGCTACAGTTACTTCCAAAGTAACTGTAAGTAACTGTAAGATGAAAAGACAGAGATTGACATAGGAAGCAGACTTACACTGGTTGAAATCTTTGGTTCATCTAGCTCACTTTCAGCTAACTCAGATTTCAAATGGGAGACTTTTACAGCTTTATCTGGAACTAACAGGGATTGAACCTGACTTTGCAACTTTGTGATGACCGTATTACTCAGCTTGCCATTAAATTCGATTCATACGTAGTTAAAGTAGAAATCTCTTTAATGGAGTGTAGTATACAGTACAGTGAAAAAGCTGCCAATAAAGGTTCCCGTGCTTTTTCCAAGTTAAACAGCCCAATGAACTCAACCCCCTCCCCCTTCTTTGGTAGGCAGCCCCCCTTTTCGTGCTAGCTTGTTCAGTTCTGTGCAGCTTGACCTTGGATGCCAGAGATAGTCCAAACAAGATGCTTTCACACTCCTGGCATGTCCTCCTCCCACTTTTACCAACCCACAAGTCCTGACACGTGTTGACTCCATTCATGCATGTGAATCCGATCAGTCGTTCTGGGAATGTTTGATCTGGGAGCATGACAACTTGTTGATTTGGTAGTTTCAAACTAGGGGGGCTGCATTTTGACCCCGTAGCTCCGTTTCTTGCTTAATCTGGTAGGAAACGTCACTGCCAGTGTTCAGCAATGTTTCCATGAAAATTCAGAATGTCCAAAAAGGAATTCAAAAGCCCTTAGATCACCCTCTGCTCAGCATCTGCCCATCCCTAGTTGTAGGCCATGAACCTCTCAGCCTAATACAGCTCTCAAGTCATGGTGAGAATAAAGCTGGATGGACCATCCTGAACAAACTAAAGGAAGAGCAGGACTGTCAAACAACTAAATAAAATTAATTTGGATACATTACACAATGGCATAGTTCTCTCTAATGTTGGGAAAGATGGAAGGAAAGAAGAGAAGAGGATGACCAGCAGCAAGGTGGATCCACTGTTGGAAGACCTGAAGGGATGGATCATCCTGAAGAAGGTCTAGCTATGTGGTTGCTAAGAGTTGATGCTGACTTGATGACACATAATCAATCAAATAAAACTAAAGGGGAAAGGGAAGCCCTCCAGTTTTTCAAGATCAGAGTTTTTCCAGATGCTCTAGATAGATCAGAGAGCAAATGTGGCCTGCTGAGGCTTCTTGTGGCTCCTTCTGCCACAGTTTGCAAGTGCAGGTGGGAGGCAGTATCTCTGGCCACAGAACAAAGGACAAAAGACAATCAAGGGATGGGCTTCTGATGCAGAGATGACCAGGAGAGTAAGTATCACATTTCCATGTTTTGCACAGCAGCCCAATGAAACATTATCCTCATTATCCTCATCATATTATCTTGGGGAACCTAGCCTAGAGGCTTTCAAGTATTTCTCGGAGCTTGAAGCTTCTGTTTCTGGACACTACATCTTATAGCCAAGAACTCATATATCCTTTTCTATTTTGTGTAAAATGCTCAATTCTTTTGCTTTCCATCTGATCTATTTTCTTTGGTTTTGCTCTTCTGAACCTTGTTCCACTCCTTCTCTCTTGCTGGGCATCTCTACATTTCAGAAGCATTTATTTATGATGGCATTTGCTTATTGTCTAATGTAATAGCCTGAAGGGCTGAGTAGATTGTGTTTATACTGAGTGGCTGTGTAGCACTGGTTGTCAAGTAGATTTACTCGGATCCCTCCACATGGTCTAGCTAGTTGTCATGCTTCTGCCAGTTCTCATAAATGAAATAAAGAAGGCACAGGTGTCTTCTTGGGTTGAGAACTGAGTTCAGCTGAAGCTGAGCTGCAAACTGTCCTTGCACTTTGGGGCTAGGTTGTGAAGATGTTCCAGGTTCAAGGATCTCTGAAATTCTTCAAAATCACATTGCCCATTTCCCTTGACTTCACATGGGGCCTCTTTGTTCTGAGAGAACATTTGTTAACAGTGATTTATCTCCCAAGTCCTAGCTCTGGAGAGTTACGATGTCTGACTTCCTGAGGCACAGATGCAGAAAACAAAATATGCTAGCATTTTGTGAGCCATTATTTCAGGTCCTGCTTGTAAGGAAGTCAACAGAATGGCAGCTGGCATTCCAACAGATGGCCGATGAAATTGCTAATATTCAAAGAGCTGCTTGGAGAAGTCTTGTTTGCCTTTTCTGCTGCTTTGCAGATGCTCCAAGAACATATTTATTTATTTATTCACCTAGTTAGTTAGTTAGTTAGTTAGCTAGCTAGTTATTGTACTATCAAGGACATTTGGATAAAAAAGAAGAGGGGAGCTGAATGGCTTGTGGTTCCTGATTGCACCACAAGCTGAAAAAACCTCCAACTCTGGCCCTGGTACCAGCTTCTTTCTTTGTTACTTCTAACCAGACCTTTCTGTTAATTTGCCTTCCTTCTCCAACTTAACCTTGTAAAATAGGAAAGCTTGGAAAACCTTGCTAGAGGTAGGAAGGACATCAAAATACTCAACCTTGATTTACCTGGATGCTTGTTTATATGCGCTAGGAAGTAATTCCTCTGACAGGATGTATGAAGGCTATAATCTTCTATGAACTTGTTTGGTTGATAGAAGTCATCTCCAAAGGCACACCTCTGGGTGCTTCTGCCATGAAAACATTCCTCTTTTCTCAGGCACGTTCATAATTTTGCAGACGGTTGGATTTGAAGTGACCACTCTACTTTGGAATAGTGGAATTCCTCTCTTTAGCTTTTCTCCTGTGCTTCCTATCCATGGCATTTAATTGCTCTAATCCTTTCACTAATTTCCTTTTTCTAAAAGCGTTTCTGAGATTTTCCCTCCCCTGGCTTATTAAACATGCTAAAGCCTGAGGTCTGCTAAGCAATATGCAGAAACTTGTGAATTTCTGTTCAGTTGCATTAACGAATACTGATAACTAATCCCACTCTTACTTAAAAGGGAATCACATTTGCACTACTGTTCTTTGAAGCTAACGCATATTGGACATGGCATAGAAGCTTTCCTGTTTTGGACACACCATTGGCATTCACTGAAATTCACTAGCGTAATCACCCTGGGGCATCAGGACTAGTGTGCAGGAACAATGTGTTGGGGGCTCAATTAATCTGTGAAAAAGGGGACATCTTTTTCCTATCTTTCCTTTTTAATATGATTTTGGATTTTATACAATCTACACATCACATGCCTGTTGTGAACAAGAGTCAGTGCTATCTCTGAGCATCTCTCTCTCTCCCCCCGACTCCCTCTCTCTCTAAATATCTCCCATTCCTTCAGATGATTCTTTCTTGCTGATTTTACACTTTAATCTTTGTCAAATGCTTGTCCTGGGAATATTATTAATATTTTCAAACACTTGAAAGCTTGTATATGTAAACTTCGTCATCATCATCACCACCATCATCACAATAATAATGCTTATTATTATTTAAAGGATTAAATAAATCCTTTCACCTATCTCTGCCTGTAGCCAATGCATTAGGTCATGGAACAGAATTTCGTAGATAAAGCTGATAGCAATGCTACGGAGTGTACCTCCATGTTGCCTTAGTGCCAGCCGTTGAAAACAGATGTGATTGATTTGCTCAAGGTGCCATTTTTAATAAGTCTCCCCACCCCCATTCCCTTCTCAGTGGCACTGTGCAGTTTATCGATTTTGGAGGAAAGGTGATTCAAGGACAAAGAAGGGTATAGTAACAAGTGCGTGTTCTCTGAGTTGCCATCAAGTGTTGTTGAAGACTGTTTTCTACCCAATACACTTATCTCTCATAAGAATAACCCAGGCCCCCTTATGGAAGGATCTTGGCATCCGTGGAGGTTAGGGAAACTGGGGGTGGGGCGGGGATATTTTGGATATTCTGAAATTGAAGCAGTAACTTCAGCAGCTATGTTTAGGACACAATGGGCAGTTCATATTTTAGACACAGTCTAATGCTTTGTCCAGTTCTGGCCACTGTGTTTTCTGACCTAGCATGTTGTAATTCCTATCGACGTTAACAGATTGAGCTGATTCATTTAAAGCAAACCATGCCTCCTTGTGATGTGTAGACTATCATTATTATCTGAAGGAACATTCCCCCACTTATGGATTGATTGATTGATTGATGGATTGTTTATTTATTTTTATCTATTTAAATGCGCCTTTGAGTCAGTCTTGGCTCTTGGCAATGGCCTGGACACATCCCTGAAGTTTTTCTCGGCAAGATTTTTGGCCCTTACTTCTTCTCAGGGCCCGTAGAACCTCTAAGCTGGGGGACCAGGTGAGAAAATGAAACACAAAAATTAATACACTTGCTTGAATCCCTGTAAAAGCATTCTGGAGGTGAGAATTCCTCTTTTTTATATGGATAAATATAGAAATAGCCATCCATGAGATTAAGAATCTCTTAGCCCCTCGGCCTTTGCTAGCTACAGAGGAGTAACACCCTAGTTCTGAGCTGGTAGACCAACTTATTTCTAAACCCTAGGGTGCCCTACAGTAGCAGCATCTCAGAGGAAAATTAGAATCCCAGAATGCTCAGAGTTTCTACCCCAGGGATTCCTGCCCATCCCAAAATCCCAGTGGATCAAGTTTTCCTTCCCTCCCAACAGTCCTACTCACCTCCGCCAATGTTTTATGTAGTAGCTCTTCCCTAACCATTTCTCAGCTACAGACTTATTTGAAAATAATAATATGACTCGATCAGGAGCAGATTTGGAGGAAGCTTAACATGCCATTTTAGCATTTTGATTAGAGTTCAACTTTTGGCAGACATTAGTGCAGGACTGGAATGGAATGATGAGGTTAAAATCGGACGGAGCAATTTAATTTACTCCTTTGGCAAGCGTGCTTCTGTGACCCACTGGTCATATTAAAATAAAAAGCATTTACCTGCAATCATTTCAACTGCTTTTGATTTGTAAGACTTGTGGTGAGTCCAAAGTGTCATTTAAATTCTGCATTTAAAAAAACAGAAGATTGGTTGCCAGGGAAACCACCAGCTTAGAAAAGTGGGAGAAGAGTCAAACCCTACAGTTTAAGTCTGATTATTAGACATTATTAGATAAAGTGAGTCTGCACATTAGTAAATAAAAGCACATTGATTAGGTGGCTGTCTCCAGGGAAGTTCTCCCCTTTGCTTTAAAGTCAAAGTACAGATTCTGAAATTCAGAACCTTCCTTCCTTCCTTCCTTCCTTCCTTCCTTCCTTCCCATTTTGTTCTGGTTTGGAAAGCCACATCATGCAGAAATGGCTGAGCCATTTCAAGGAGTCAAGAATGCATGATTATCTTCACAAATGCTACTTCCATTGTGATCCAGCAGCTGCATTCAGGTAAGCCAAACCACCCTGGGTGATTTGATGGAGATTTCTTTTTACCTGCCAGTCCTCACTTCTCTTTTACAATTTAATCCTCCTACTGGGGAACTAACGGCAACCCACTTCCTCTATTGTTTATGTGCTTATTAGTCTTCTACTGTACATTCCCTCCTCCTCCTCCTTCTCCTCTTCTTGAACCTCTGAGATAGGTTGGGCTTACAGAGAGTGACTGGCCTCAAGTCACCAATCACCTCTTTGCCTGAAGATGAACTTGAAACTGCCATCTCCCCAGCCCAACAGCTTAACAATTATACTTCAGCAGCTCTATCTCTAAGCCCTAATTTTGACCCCACCCACTTCCAAAGAATCATATTTGGTTAAGAAGAATCTCTGTTGAGGCAATTACTAGGAATTTTACTCTTTTGTCAAGAGGTAGTGCAGAGTTCTCAGGATTTTAAAGAAACTCAGAAAACAAACAGAGAAGGGGGGGGATCCAAAAGACTACTTTGATTTGAAAGAGAACCTTAGGGGGGAACTGGCAAAGTTCCCAGAACATTTCACTATCCTACACAAAGCAAGGCTCTTTTGATTAAGCTCTTCATCTGTTTAGTGGCTGCTTTAATTCTTTGTCCGTAGCTAAGTGCTGGACAGGTGGCTAAGTGACTTCAGAGTTACTCACAAAACCCAGCAATTAGCAAGTCCTGAAACAAAATGGTAGGAGTTCTTGCTCAAGCTGGACTAAGACATGGGTTGGATGTGTATGCTGATTTTCCTATAGTCTGCCCTTTACCTTCCTGTAGCTGACCTTCTAAGTTGATGTCTTTTAATGTTCAAGAGGACTCCATGGAAATATGGATTAATGAGCTGGTATTAAAAAATAGTCTTTATCAGATGAAAATATAAGACCACCTTGATGGTTCACAGTTGGCACGATGCCATGGGTGTCTAATTCAGTAGATAGATTTCAATGCCACCTTTCCTCCAGGAGCACAAGGGGGCGTACACCAAATTTTCTCCTCCAATGTCTCACCCCCAATGACAATCCTGTGAAGTTGGTTGGGCTGAGCAGTTGTCTACGGAATTCCCATCCCATTGCTTGGAAGTAAGTTTCTCTTCATTATCCTTGTGTCCTGATGTTGTAGTTCTCCACCTCCTATCCCCCCCTCTCCTCCCAATCTGCCATTCTCCACCAGTCTTAGCAACTGGGGAAGGCATTTCTCCCTGACAGTCACCCACCATGTCACATTACTTGCCAATCCTTATTTTTAAGAACCTGACATGATAGTGTAAGAATCAGGCCTACTGCTGTGTTGAGAATGTACAGTATGTGTGAATAATGCATGGATTTGGATCATTTAAATGAAGATCTCCAGGAAAAATAATAGCTTTCTAAGATGTGGATAAGATGGAAATTTCCATCTGCCTGCCTTTTATTTGGATCATCGCTTCCAGGTGGGAAGCTATTTTAAATCATGGGGATGCAACAATTGCAAACTCTCTTTCTCTCTCCCCCTTTTTTTTTTTTTGCACTTTGAAAATGCAGGTTTCTTTTCTTTTCTTCTCTTCTTCCTCCTGTTGCAAGACTCAGTTTTGTCCTGCTGAGTTGAGATTATCCATTGAGATTCATGTTTTTGCTGCACATAAATGCCAACCAATACCTTTAAATGGTACTCTGAATTCTGATGGAACTAAATATGGTAAGTCTTTGAAGTATAGCAAGTCTTTCATTCCCCCCCCCCCCTTCTGCAGTAGACTAGCATGGCAATTACAGTTTATGTAATGGGAGGCTGGCAATAAAGGTTGCTCCAATCATTATGTTCTAAAGACATATAAGAATCTATCTCATCAAGACGACAGGTCAGTGCCAAGCACATACTGAGCATTTAGAAAGCATTTCATGCTCCATCCCATTTTTTTTTCCAAAGAAATGTTTCTCCCCAAAAGCTTGGACCAGGTGCAAGATGATACAGTGGGAAGAAGCAGCTTTTATCCCATGAGCTTAAGTTAAGTTCCTTCAGTTACTTTAGGATACAAAATGATGATGCTATTTAGAATCAAATCATGCTTTATGCCATTGGAGGAAGCCATGTCACCATGGAAGGTTTTTTTAAAAGCCTCTCTCTGTTTCTTTCAGAGGAGAACATTGTTCAGTTGTAGATATGAATCTGGGCTCCAGCTGGCTAGTTATTACTTGTGTGTGTGTTTTCTCCCACTGCTTCAAGCTTCGACAGAGTCCTTGGCGTAATTTGGAACAGACTGTTTTTTATCCAAAGTAAAGTAGATGGTTCTAACCCCACAACCTGGTTCCAAATCAAAAAGGGTATGTGAAGTTCTAATCCCAGTCTATTGCCCCAGATGCACAGAAGTCCATTTCTACCACCAGAATGAAGAGACAGGCTGAGTCAAGTTGTCCCTCTTGGATGCCTCAAACTGGATTCAGTCTAGACTGAAACCCAAGGCAGAAAAGGATGCCTTTCTACAGGTCTAATAAATAGACAACATGAAGCAGGGAGGAGGATTATATTTTTAGCTTTGGCTCCGCGCAATGAATGAACTCAACCATTGCGATTTGTAAATCATTGTTTAGTTAGCAAGGTGTACAAGGGTGCAATGACTTGTTCAACAAACTATGGTCAGTCTCTCTCTTACATCACTGGAACATATGCCTGACAGACATAAAGTTCTGTTTAATCTAAGTCAACATGGATCATTTCCCATTATGGAAGGCTTTGGCCTGCTGCACTTTATGTAACAAAAAACTATTCAGGACCATAGACAGTTGACAAAACAGCATGAAAGTACAACCAATTAATATATCCTCCCATTCTCCAACTCAAGATCACCACAAATTGGAAACTAACATATCCTTCCTCCATCAATATCCAGAAGAAGTCAAATCAGCAAAAAGGTTTTAGGTAGTCTCCCATCCAGACACTGACCAGCTCAAAAAACTCAAGAAGGCAGCCATCACCATGTGAGTAAAGGCCCCCCCACACACATACACACACATAAAAAAACAATGGTGGGGTTTGGTCATATGGTCAAAGTTGTCAACTTCACTTTTTTGACACCTGCTGCCTTCCTGGATGTCCCTGATTCACTCTTAAATTTGGGCAGTTCAGAATATTTCTGCAAGCTGATCATTTGTTCTCAGAACAGCCTCTTCCCTACCAGTGACCTAATTACTTGTGTGTGTGTGTATGTGTTTTCTCCCTCTGCTTCAAGCTTCAACAGAGTCCCTGGCATAATCCACCATCCTTCTCTATTCAGTTGGAACCAATTTGCATGCTACTGCTTCACCTTTACTCCATCTGTGCCTGAAATCTGGTGCCAATATGCAGCTCCATGTTTCCTGTCCCTCTGTCTAATATTTAACCAGCGTGTCAGATGAAGAGTTCTTGGAAACTCACAAGTCTTCCTTTTTGTTTTATAAACCTTCCATTGGCATAATAATTTTTCCCATAATCACAGTGCCATTTTTGCTCTTCAAATTTTCTCTCCTGTGATCCTTATCTGATATACATTTTATTTTATTTTATTTTATTTTATTTTATTTTATTTTATTTTATTTTATTTTATTTTATTTTATTTTATTTTATTTTATTTTATTTTATTGGTAATCTTTGTTCAGCGACCACAACTGGGACCCGCAACTTGGTCGTTAAGCAAGGTAAAGGTAAAGGTTTCCCTTGACGTAAAGTCCAGTCGTGTCCGACTCTAGGGGGCGGTGCTCATCTCCGTTTCAAAGCCTTGGAGCCGGCGTTGTCCATAGGACACTTCCGGGTCATGTGGCCAGCATGACTCACGGAACGCCGTTACCTTCCCGCCGAAGCGGTACCAATTAATCTACTCACATTTGCATGTTTTCGAACTGCTTGGTGTGCAGAAGCTGGGACGAGCAACGGGAGCTCACCCCGCCGCGCGGTTTCGAACCGCCGACCTTCCGATCGACAGCTCAGCGGTTTGAAACCGTAGCTGTGCTTACAATCTGATTTCAGCTTTCCTTTGTTTTACAGACCTGCGAAGGTCGTAAATGCAAGGACTGGTCATAAAGTTACTTTTCTACCCCCATCATAACTGAATGAAGGAATGAAGGAATAAATAAATAAATAAATAAATATACCACTGCGCTGCAATAAAAGCAATTGAAGCTCCAGAGGAACTTTCCATATTTCCCAATAGTCTGGAAACATCACACAGCAAATATAGAAGAGACAATTTTTCATAAGAAAAAAAATGGATTCTCTTCAATATAATTAAATTGAAATAAAAACACCCTGCTTTACCTATAAAATAAAACTTGAATTTTAGGTGAATGGATAACCATTCAGGCAGAAGATTTGGTTCAACTCACTTGATTTTTTGATTTTTTTAAAAAAAATATATTTCAAATTCACCTTCTAGATTTTTCAGCCACACTTGAATAACCTACTTATGTGCATTGCTAAATGCCTACAATCATCAGGGACGTCTCCAGCTCAGTGTTTTCTTGCCTGTGCCTGAGAAAGGAGGAGATGCTTGGGGGACAAAGAGAGAAGGTCTGCCCTGCTCATGGTCATGATCATATTTTTGTTCCATTCTCTTGGGTCACTAGATTCATTTAAAGCATTGCAGGTTGCCAGCTGGTAACATAATTACTAGTTATGAGTTACCCACCAAGTATTAAGCTGGGCGACAAAAGAGAATCAGTATACATATGGGTAGTCATTTTTTGTTATTACGGACTTACTTAGGTAGCAATACCAAACCTTGTTTGAACCCACTTGGTCCCATTTGTGACTGCTGTTCTTGGCTTTAAGCCTATCATCATCATCGTCGTCATCATCGTCATTGTCACTGTCATCGTCATCGTCATCTGCAAGGACCCTTCTCCTTCAAGGAAGCTAGTTTGTTAGTCTGCTCTGCTGGCTGAGGAAACCTGATCAGCATCTGACACTACCTCTGAAAACATTCTTTGGGAACGTCTAACCTGACTAAGCAGCAAGTAGAGTTTGGCTGGAGGGTCTTTTTAATCGAACAGGCTCTCAGCCTATTTTCTTAATCCTGTAGACAAGTATCCCTCGATAAGGCACATCTCTAAGTTACATGTGCTGCCTTTCTGAGTGCCGGTGCGCATTTGCTGAGCTACGGATGAGCATGTCAGAAATTGTGCCGATGTTTCAGTCCGTCAAGCAGAGAGTCCTCCAGGTACTGTTGCTCATTTAATCTCTAGCCGGGGAACAGAAAGTCATTTTTTTCCCAGGTAGAGCTGTAAAGACTGCATTATCAGTTTCTTGCCTGTTTATTTATTATTTATGTATTTGCAGAACGAGCAAGAGATCTCTAATCCAATCTTGCTTCCTACCCAGGTGCATACAAATACCCCCACTCCAAGGCGTGGAAGCTTTGAGTCATGCTGGGAGGGTGAAAAGCAGATTTCCTGGCAAGGGGAGGTTATTAAAAACTATTGGAGAGGTGCAAATTATGATTAGCATGTCAAACGTGGGCACTTAAAAAAAAGTAGTTGGATGTTTTTCGAGCCGAATAGAGTTCCTTGCAATTGTAATACTGTGTGCTTTTAATCCTGGTTTTGAAGTTAAGCTGTGAGCTGTACTGAACACTCAAAGTAGAACAATGCTTACTTATTGGATAACAGGAAGGAGGGAAGGCATGGCAACTGTTTATGGAGAGATGAAGTCATTTTATTAGGAATTAGAGGGTGGGGAATCCCCTCCCCACCTTTGAATGACCACTAGATGGGATGCAATAGGTAAAACCAGAGACCAGGAGGAAAGGAGGGAGGGAAGGAGGGAATCCATCTCTTGTAGGGAATCAAGAAAGTCACAGTGGTGGTCATAGTCCTGCATGAAAGCCCCACTCTTGTGTGTATGTGTGTGTGTATTGCATGTTCATGTAAAGAAGGAAAAATGGTTTGCAATTTTGTTGGATGCTGTGAAATTCCATTTATTTTCATTTGCCTCCCTTTCTCATCTTTCCCTTTTTGTAGCATCCCATCTCTGCAGCTGGGCCTCCTGACCCACATACTGGGGCAAGAGTGAACCTCAGAGCTTTCATATATCAAAGGAGAAAGGTCTTTTGATATGTTTTATTGGTTCTGGTAAATCATAAACTGAAGTGGGTATAGCATCATCTAGAGATAGCCTGCAGGAACGCAATACCCGAAGATGTTATTAAGATATTAAATATCCTTTTCCTGAAATGGTGAAAGAAGAAGAAAAAGAAGAGTGAACAATAAACAGCTTGCAGCCATGCAAATATATGATATACATCTTCACTGTGCATGTAGCTGCTAACAAATTCAAGAGCAACAGAGGAAAAAAATTAGATTAAAATTGGTAACAACCAAGCAGAATAAGAACCAAACCATACAAAGGCCTTCTGAAATGGTGTTGCAGATTGCATAGTTGAGATGCTGCTATAGAATAGTTCCCAACAATTTGGGAATAAATTCAGTGGTTAAATTATTGTTTCAATAAATACCTTCTATCCACAACAATTTAAGAATGAGTTCTCTATTTTTCACAAGCTCAGGGATCCTCAGACTGGTGGACAAAAGGAGTTGTTGTTGTTTATTCGTTTAGTCGCTTCCGACTCTTCGTGACTTCATGGACCAGCCCACGCCAGAGCTTCCTGTCGGTCGTCAACACCCCCAGCTCCCCCAGGGACGAGTCCGTCACCTCTAGAATATCATCCATCCACCTTGCCTTTGGTCGGCCCCTCTTCCTTTTGCCTTCCATTCTCCCTAGCATCAGCATCTGCTCCAGGGTGTCCTGTCTTCTCATTATGTGGCCAAAGTATTTCAGTTTTGCCTTTAATATCATTCCCTCAAGTGAGCAGTCTGGCTTTATTTCCTGGAGTATGGACTGGTTCGATCTTCTTGCAGTCCAAGGCACTCTCAGAATTTTCCTCCAACACCACAGTTCAAAAGCATCGATCTTCCTTCTCTCAGCCTTCCTTATGGTCCAGCTCTCGCAGCCATATGTTACTAGGACAAAAGGAGAGGGTCTCCAAAATTCTCATTTTGCCCACTAATTTTTTTTCAAAAGTTGCATTTTCCTGCTCCTGCTCCAATGGGTTGTATCTAAAATGCATCTCCACATTTCAAAAAACCTTCTCACACATCATCAAAAGTACATGACTGAACATGGGAGTAACGCTTGAGTGAGTGACCTTTTTAGGATTCTTCTTCTGATCAGATGGAGTGGGCTATTTGGACACTGGAGAGCTAAAGGAAGAAAAGAGTATGATTTCAGGGGGTTTGCCAGCAGTGATCAGCATACCCTGTGGCTGTTAAGTAACTCTTAGGTAGATTGAGTTTATAATCCTTTTCTCCAAAACTCATACATGCACGTAGAGAGCACCATCATCTGGCTCTGCTTCAACCCACAAAAGTGTCCAAAAGTTGTTATATAATTTGAAGGGTAGACTTTCCCACTGTTCTGACGAAGCAAAGACCACACCGAGACGAGAAGTCTCTAGTGTTTTATTTACTTCTGTAGTAGACAGAAAATCCTACCAAACTGAAGAAGCGTGGGAAAAGCCAGACAGATAAACCCACAAAAGTCAAGGTGGGTCTGTTCTGGGTTTCTTTGAAGGGCAGCTCAAAGTCTCTAAACTACGCATGCGTTTTCCCCCCTGGATAGGGGCCTCCTCCTGCTCACCATCCGTACTCATGACACCCACAGTTACAATTGGAGGTCCCCCCTGCCCCAAACAAATCATGGCATTCTTCTCTAGCATTCTGTAAAAATCAATATGAGATATCCCTCCAGTTGCTTAGCTTTATGAAGATTGGCAATGGTTAGCTAGATGCTACCACCTTGCTGGATAAGTAAGGTCTATTCACAAGCAAATCCAACTGAATGTAGTAATGTTTAACTTCAGACAGGCACATATGGACAATCTGGGGTCTGCAAAGACCTTCTCTGATACTCCCTTTGTAAGTGTGTCTTGTTCTGATAATTGGGTTTCCAGTAGCCTACCTCATGGTTGTTTAGCAGCCTGCTGAGAACACCATTTAAATGGAGAACACAGCAACCTTCTCCTTGAAGATCTATGCAGACCTAGTGGGGAGCTTATCTTTTGCTGATCTCTGTACACGGGAGTGCAGTCTATTTCCCAACAAGGCTAAAGAGGATTGGACTACAATCCTATAAAGCAAAGCACCTCAATCTGTGTTTAAATCCTGTTCATAAATGAATAAATGGGATCTTCTTCCTCCCCACTTGTGGACGTGGCCCAGGTGATATGTCATCTTTGACTCTGGATGGAGTGAGCTGGTGTGCAATTTGGGGGTCCTCCTAGACTCACAGCTCCTGTTTGAGGAGCAGGTGGCAGCCGTGGCCAGGGGGGGGGGGCTTGCACAGAGTCATCTTGTGTGCCAATTGTGCCCTTTCCTGGACCAGGAGGCCTTGCGCATAGCCACTCATGTCTCAGTCACTTCCTGTTTGGATTACTGCAGTGTGCTCTACAGGAGACTGCCCTTGAAGACCACCCAGAAGTTATAACTGGTGTCATGAGTAAGGATGGCGAGCAGGGGGCTCCCATCCAGGCTGTCAAGCGCATGCGTAGCACTGAGGAATTGGTCAGCCATTCAAAGAGACACAGATCGGGACCGCCTTAACCTTTGGGGTTTATATGTCTGGGTTTTTCCCACACTTCTTCAGTTTGTTAGGATTCCTGTTATGTACTAGCAATAAACATTAGAGACCAGTTCCTTGTCTCAGCGTGTTTCCTGGCTGTTAGGACATCAATCCTAACAAACTCCTACTCCCATCGAAAGAGGGAGGAACAAGAAATTAAGGAGAGACGTTTGGAAATGTCTTCAGAAAACCAAGAAATGCAGCTCGCCATCCAACAATTGGCAGCAGCCCTGCAACAACATCAACAACAAGTAGATCTCCAGATCAACACATTACAAGCTGCCATGCTACAGCAGTTACAACAACCAGTTCTGATTAATCCACAACCGGCGCCAGCAGCAGCTCCGCCAATAGTCTTGAGATCCCAGGGCAGTCTACCAGAGAAATTTGGAGGAGAAGCAGGACAGCTGAGAACCTTTTTCACATAGTGCACTATGTTCTTCGACAGCAGACTGGCAGAGTTCCCCACAGACAGAACCAGAGTCACCTTCATCCTAGGTCTGCTAAAGGGACCAGCAGCCAAATGGGCTATTCCCATGGTGGAGAACAACGACCCGATTCTCAACGACTACCAGAACTTTTTGGCAGGGTTCCGAGCACACTTTGACGACCCGATCAGAGAAGCCACAGCCAGCCAAGAGATTCGGAAGCTCAAGCAAGGTAACAAGAGGGTGGGAATCTACATTGCTGATTTCAAGTTGTTAGCAGGAGATCTGGACTGGAATGAGAGTGCATTAAAAGACCAATTCAAACAAGGGCTGGATGAGGAAATTAAGAATGAATTAGTGCGCCAGGGAACACCAGCTACCCTAGAAGCCTTATATCAGTTATCGGTGGTCATAGATGCCAGGCTAGAAGAGCTCAGGCAGATGCAACTGGGGAGAAACAGGACCCTTAGAGCGTTTTCAGGATTTCCAGCTCTCTCCATAGCATCCTCTCACTCAGCACAAGAGGAGCCAATGCAGATTGGGGCAAGCAGGAGACTGATTTCCGAGGCTGAGAGGCAGAGAAGGAGAGAGAGAGCCCTGTGTTTCTACTGCGGAGCCCAGGGCACATGGTGAGAGCTTGCCCAGCGAGAGGCCAAGCAACTCCAGTAAGAGCCCCAAGGCAAGCAGCTGAAACAGGAACCAGCTCCGCCTCTACTCCCAACCAGGGAAACTCCAGCGGTCTCCCTCCACAGAGCTCAGCAGGGAGACCATAAATCAGTTAAGGAGGGCTCATTCCGAAGATTCCAGGCAAGCCTTTTACTACTTACCCGTACTCATACACGTCAACCCAGAGCACCAGGTCAAGCTAGGGGCCATCGTGGATTCCGGAGCTTCGACCAATTTTATTGATGTGCAGACTGTACAGGACTTCAACATCCCGACCAGAGAATTGCCATGCCCCATAGAAATGGAGACCATTGACGGCCAGCCACTCAAGGCAGGGCCGATTAGAAGGCTCACAGAACCGGTGCAACTGACAATGGGAGACCACACTGAGTGGATCCAGCTTTATGTTACTGCATCGCTAAATGTGCCGGTAATCCTAGGCATGGCTGAGGATCCACAACCCGTTGCTGAACTGGACTACAGGAGCAATCTCCTTCCCAGCTAAGGAATGCCAGCACCACAAGATTCAAGCCACTCCACGCTCTCCAGCAACCAATGCAGTCACAGTAGCAGGGGGAGTCCACTTGCCAGCCAAGTATGCAGATTTTGCAGATGTTTTCAGCAAACAAGAGGCCACAGCACTACCCCCCCCCCCATAGGGACTGTGACTGCACCATTGAGTTGATACCAGGAGCCAAGATTCCAGCAAGGAAACAATATCCCATGTCCCCCAAGGAACTAGCCACCTTAAAGGATTACTTGGACTCCAATCTCCAAAAGGGTTTCATCCGACCATCTACTTCCCCAGCGTCTGCTCCTACCTTCTTCATACCAAAGAAGCCTGACCCGTTGGCACCTGCAACCCAGGAGACACCCATGAGAGTGGTCCACGACTTCAGTTTTTTAAATAAACAAACAAAAAGAGAATCCTATCCTCTGCCCTTAATCTCGGATCTGCTAGATCGCTTACAGAAGGCACACATTTTTACCAGGTTGGATCTCAGGAGTGCGTACAATCTGATCCGGGTGAAAGAGGGGCACGAATACCTGACTGCTTTCGACACCAGGTTTGGAAAATTTGAGTACCTTGTTATGCCCTTTGGCTTGTCTAATGCAGGAGCCATATTTTCCAGATTTATGAATCAAGTTTTCTCTGATTTACTAGATAAGTATCTGGTCATTTATCTAGATGACATATTAATATTCTCTGAGGATGCTACAACTCATGTAACCCATGTACGTAATGTCTTGCAAAGACTGAGAGAGAACAGGCTGTTCGCCAAGCTAGAGAAGTGTGCCTTTGATTTAACTGAATTACATTTCCTGGGCTATAAAGTCTCAACAGAAGGCATATCCATGGATCCTTGTAAGGTCCAGGCAATTCTCTCTTGGCCACCTCCCCGAAATGTTAAAGATGTACAAAGACCGTTAGGATTTTATAATTTCTATAGGCGTTTCATAAAGGGCTATAGTGATCTCGCTAGACCCCTCACACAGCTTTTGAAGAAAGGAGCAAAATTCATTTGGGGGGAGAAACAGCAAGCAGCCTTCCAAGAATTTAAGCAGCTCTTTGCATCCCAGCTGCTGTTAAGACACCCTGATCCCATGAAGCAATTCATAATGCATTCAGATGCTTCAGATATTGCCATTGGGGCAGTGTTATTGCAATATACAAACAAAGCCGAGAATACATTGCTTCCTTGTACCTTTTTTTCACGCCTGCTCTCACCAGCAGAGAGAAACTATGATGTTTTTAACAAGGAGTTGCTGGCTATTAAAGCAGCATTCCAAGAGTGGAGGCACTGGCTAGAAGGGGCAACCTTTCCGGTGAAAGTTTGCACCGATCACAAGAATTTACAGCTTCTACAAAACACCAGATCCCTCACCCCACGCCAGATCAGATGGAGCCAGTTTTTCTCCCGTTTCAATTTCGTTATTTCTTATGTGCCCGGAGTGCAAAATTGCTTGGCCAATGCCCTGTCTCAATCCTTTCAGGCAAAACCCCCCACTCACCAGGAAGTACAGGCTGCTATATTACAACCTCACAACTTTGATCAGTCTGTGAGGGGGAGCCAGACAGAGATTTTAGCAGCAGGCAGACAAGCAGAGGACCTATTTACAAGAGTCAGAGCTCAGCAGCAACAGGACCCATATGCCAGGGCCAGGATGGATGACCTCCAGAGGGCCCCACAAGACACTGCCTCCCCATTCAATGTGGAGGCAGGAATCCTCTGGCATAGTGGGCAATTGTATATTCCCCCTTCATTGAGGGAAGAAGTACTGAGACTGTGTCATGACCACCAAACGGCAGGCCACGGAGGCGTTTTCAAAACTCTCCATAGAGCTCTGAGAGACTACTGGTGGCCTAAGATGGTTGCAGACATAAAGGGTTACGTTGCTTCTTGTCACACCTGCAGACGAGCCAAGCCTCTCCCAGGGAAGCCCACAGGACTCTTGCAACCCCTACCCACCCCTAGTCAGCCTTGGGATACTATCTCCATGGATTTCATCACTGATTTACCCCCGGTCCAGGGGCTGACTTCCATACTGGTGGTGGTGGACCTTTTCACAAAGATGGCACATTTTATTCCTTGCAAGGGCCTCCCATCTGCACCAGCCACAGCGCAGTTGTTCATGGACCACGTTTTTAGGTATAGAGGCATGGTGAATCACTTGGTGAGTGACAGAGGCCCACAGTTCACTTCCAGGTTCTGGAGGGCCCTTTTCCAGTCATTAGGGGTCCAGATCCACCTGTCATCAGCGCATCATCCTGCCAGTAATGGGCAAGCCGAGAAAATTAACCAGTGGTTACAGCAGTATCTCAGGTGTTACACCACTTATCAGCAAGACAATTGGCCAGCCCTGCTGCCCATGGCAGAATTTACATATAATAATTCTGTACAGTCCTCTACCAAGACGTCCCCTTTCCAGGCACTCTACGGGGTTAACCCTCGGGTGTTGCCCACCTCCTCCCAGCAGGGAACTGTTCCAGCCGCGGCTGATTTTCTTAAAGAGCAACAAGCCGCACAGGAGTTGTTAAAGGAGCAGCTGAACAGGGCAAAGAGTGCTTACAAAAGGGCGGCAGACGCTCACAGGCAGGAGGGGCCAGCGATCGCAGTAGGAGACAAAGTGTGGCTCTCTACCAAGTTCTTGATCTCTACTAGACCCTCCAAGAAGTTGGACTCTAAGTTTGTGGGCCCTTTCACTGTGGCGCAGCAGATAAATCCAGTGGCTTATCGTTTACAGCTCCCACCATCCATGAAAGTCCATCCAGTGTTTCACAGAGCCTTGCTAGCCAAAGACCCTCCCCCAAGTGCCTTGCAATCGTAACTGCCCCCCCCACCTCCAGTAATTGTGGAGGGAGAGGAAGAGTATGAAGTGGAAGAGATTCTGGACTCTAGGAGGAGGGGAAGGGGCATCCAATATTTCATACACTGGAAAGGGTACCCTGAGGAGGAGCGCACGTGGGAGAATGCCAGAGATGTGCATGCACCAGCACTGGTTCATCGATTCCATCAGCTTTTCCCTCACAAACCCAAGCCTCGCACTCTACCCGAGATTCTTCTTTCGGCTGAGCAGGCCGAGGAATCCCAAGCAGAAGAGTTCGTGAGTGTGCACCTTCCCCCCCCCCTCCTGAAGCCTTCACTCCAGTTACAGAGGAGGTGGGGGAGCCGCAGCCCTCCACCTCGGGCTTGCATTTCCCAGGGGGGAGGGGGGATGACTTTTCTAATTATCTAGATGTTTTCCAGCAGCAGCCACCTGGCCCAGAAGCGTTATCAGACCTGGAGAGCAGCACTGATTCGTCCGTGGAGGAGTTTTCCTTTGAAGACTTTCCATCGTTGCCCAGTTCCCATGGGACCTTAGAAGCAGACGGCACATCTTATCAAGACTCTGGAGGGGAGGGGGCTGCAATGGAATGTGAATCTGGAGGGGAGGGTGATGTCATGAGTAAGGATGGCGAACAGGGGGCTCCCATCCAGGCTGTCAAGCGCATGCGTAGCACTGAGGAATTGGGCAGCCATTCCAAGAGACACAGATCGGGACCGCCTTAACCCTTGGGGGTTATATGTCTGGGTTTTTCCCACGCTTCTTCAGTTTGTTAGGATTCCTGTTATGTATCTGCAATAAAACACTAGAGACCAGTTCCTTGTCTCAGCGTGTTTCCTGGCTGTTAGGACAACTGGTCCAGAATGCAGCACTGCCTGCAGTGATGGGTACCCCAAGATTCACCCACATTATACCCCTGTTGCCTGAGCTGCTCCGATTCCCAGTTTCCTTCCGGGTGCAATTCAAGGTGCTGGTTATTACCTTTAAAGCCCCATATGCCATGGGACCAGCTTATTTGCAGGACCACTTTCCCCTAAGGTCATCTGCCCATCCTACCAGATGGGATAGGACAAACACGCTTCTCGTCCCTTCCCTTAAATGCTGCCATCTTATGGGACCTAGGAAGCATGCCTTTTCCACAGCAGCCCCCAGCCTCATGGAACACCCTTCCCCCTGAAATGTGGCAGGCCCCCACCCTTTTAACCTTCCAAAAATTGCTCAAGGCCTGGCTTTTCCCCCAGCCACTGGGCTAGGCAGAGCTAAGTTTAGTTATCATGCCAGTTTTTTTGGTTTTCATATTTTTGTTATACGTAGGTGTGGTTTTATCTTTTGGCTGTGAACTGCCCAGACTTTTTGATACAAGATAGACAGCTATATAAATGTTTTAAATAAATTTAAACAAACAAACAAACCATGCTCCCCACCTGTTTCTTCTCCCAGCAACTTCTGCCTTATTTCTCTTCGATGTTTAACATTAAAAAAAAAAAGCAAAAACAAAGGGCTAGAGAAAGACAGACTGCAAGATCAGGCAGAAAGCGTAGAGGGAAAGTGACAGTCCAGTGGCACTCTGTGATCTGATGCATAGATGAAAATGTGCTCTGACCTTTTGCAGCTAATAAAATAATAAACCAAAGAATGGGACGCATGCTAAATTCACCGTAGTCAATTTGTGCCAGTTTGTTTTTTCTTCCAAAAGTCCTCCATGAATTGATTTATTTTTTTTCCTTCCAAATCTCTTTCTCTCTTCCTCCCACCACCCCACTGCCCACATCCCAAGCCTGCCCACTGCAACATTTTCTTTTAATTTCAGCAAATGTTGTTGCATGTGAGTCAAGGCGTAAGAAGTGGTGTAGGGAAAATGGATGCCCATTACATTTGATTTTTGTCACACAGTTTGGCAACCCCTTTTCATTATCAGTAGAAAAGGCAAGGGAAAAAAAGACCCCCCCCCAAATAAAATAAAATAAAATATGGAAGGGAAGAGTGTCAAACTGTGTTTTTTATTATCTCTTTCTTTCACCTATACATGACAAATTGTTACTCTTGTATTGCCTGTTTTTGTCCTGTTAAAAAATATTACTACAACCCACTGACGATTCTATCAATTTGTAAATATATTACTATGTTTTGTTCATTTCATTTAATGTATTTTTAATGTATTTCAACGCATCTCAATGTATTTTTTTTCTTTTTATTTGTAATTCTGGTCTGTGACCATAATAATAAAGTGTGTATATTACTACAACTTGCAAGGCCTGAACTTTGTTTGAGGCTCAGTGGCATCCTTAAGGGTTCTAGGATATAAATCTGTAAATGGGGGATGGATGAAAGTTATATTTTTGCAAGAAAAAGGTATAAACACTAAAGCTTTATGCATAAATAGCCCGCTAATTCACACACTAGTAATTGGTAGGGAGGTATGGATTAGTAAAAATCTGGCCCACTTTCTTGTCCATACTAGTAAAGCTAAGCCAATAGTTAACATGAATCACGTAAAGGCCTTTCTTGAATTAATAATTATCATTCTTTATCATCAAGTTTTTAACTATAAATTTCCCTGATGTGAGCTCTTTTTTTTTTAAAATGTAACCACCATTATTTTTATGAAATTTTCTGTACAGTCCCTTTTTTCCAGACATGAACTGAGATGCATTTTTGATTGGGAAAAGAGATCATTAGCCAGACTCTATTTGATGCTAATGTTCAGGCTACTCTATAATCTGGTCTGAGTTCAGTGGAATGCCCAAATTTATTTTGGATGGAGTATATGGAGGAATTCTTTGGCACCTTGTCTTAATCCTTATTTTGAAATCTGGGCTGATACAAGCAGATTTCTATTTATTTATTTGCCCCTGTAAAATGTTGGAAGATTTCCTTTGGGCTCTGCCATGTATATATGGTCAAGTGGGTACTTCACTACTACAATGCCAGGGATCAAGAGCATGGTTGGCATAACATTTTCTTTTCCCTTCTGTTACATTGGAAAATGGAGCTGGGTATAACATATGCATATGTACTGTGTGTGTGTGTTTGTGTGTTTTTAAAAAAACAAACAGAACAGAGCTGTTACACTTTTTTCCCCATAACACTGATACTCTGAATATGCTGGTTTGAAGAATGCTTAAGAACATCTTCAATTAGTTAAGCAGGATGTAAGCGCTTTATGGTGGATTATAATGCTCATACTAGAGATTTCTTGACCACTTTGTTTGCATCCATAAAGCTCCTGCAACATTGTTTTATTGACTGAGTAATGGTTTCTATTTTGTTTCTAAAATGGCAATGAAGTTTATTAACTCCTTGCCCCCTGCCTCCCCTTGAACCTAAGTCTCTTTAAAGTACAGGACAGGAGTTTCAGTGCCAACGCAGTTTTAAATGGATGAATGGACAAATGGAAGATGAAATCACTTAAGGAAAAAAAAAAGACTTAGGTTGCGATTTTATACCTATTTAATGTTGGAATTGAGGGACACGGTGGCGCTGCGGGTTAAACCGCTGAGCTGTCGATCGGAAGGTCGGCGGTTCGAAACCGCGTGGCGGGGTGAGCTCCCGTTGCTAGTCCCAGCTCCTGCCCACCTAGCAGTTCGAAAACATGCAAATGTGAGTAGATCAATAGGTACCGCTTCGGCGGGAAGGTAACGGCGTTCCGAGTCGTCATGCCGGCCACATGACCACGGAGGAAGTGTCTTCGGACAAACGCCGGCTCTTCGGCTTTGAAACGGAGATGAGCACCGCCCCCTAGAGTCGGACACGACTGGACTTTACGTCAAGGGAAACCTTTACCTTTACCTAATGTTGGAATTAGGACTCCTAATTCAGCTTCTGAGTATACATAAACAGAGAAGCATAAGGAAACCAAAAGGATTTTTTTCAACCCTGGATGATTCTTGGAGTCCTCATCTTCGCAGTACATTGAACGTCATTTTCAAAATGTCAAGAAAGAACATCCTTCAAGTGTTTCTGCTAGAAGAAGAATTGTGATTGTGTGACGTTGCTTTATTTCTGGCCAGATTTCTCTGCTTCCTTTCACCTCTGCCTTCTTCTCACAAGAATGAGGAAAGGAAAGAAATGGTGACCAGAAGCCAGGTAGTGATGCGAGATGGAAGGGCTGATACCTTTTGAACCTTTGCCTAGCAAATGAGGACTCTTCCTCTTCAAAGGTTTAACTCCCTTTTTATTGATCGATACCCAGAAAATTCCACTTGCAATTTATTAAGGATTATTATCAGTGGTAACAATGACTAAGGTCCTGGCATTTGAAGTAACTCATTTGTCTGAATAGGAAAGTAACGGGTACACATTTGTGATTCACTGAATTATAGGAGCTTAATTTGCGAGGAGGCCTCATGTGGCGCAGAGTGGCAGGCAGCAGCATTGCAACCAAAACTCTCCCCACAACCTGGGTTTGATCCCAGAGGAAGCTGGACTCCCAGGTGGCCGGCTCAGGTCGACTCAGCCCTCCATCCTTCCGAGGTCGGCAAAATGAGCACCCCGCTTGCTGGGGAAGGGGACAGCTGGGGAAGGCGATGGCAAACCACCCCGCTCTGTAGTCTGCCAAGATAACGTCGCGAAAGCGGCATCCCCCCAAAGGGTCAGACATGACTCAGTGCCTGCACAGGGGACCTTTCACCGTTCACTTTCACAATTTGTGAGGGCTGGAAGGAGTTAGGAAATCATCTATTTGAACCCCTTGCTGAGTTAGCGGTTCCTACAGCTTCCCACCCATATGGCCATCCAGCCTTTGTTTAAATAACTGCAATAGGGAGAATCCACTACTACTTGAGGCATCTGTTCTACTGTTGAACAGCTTTTACTATTAGGATTTTTTCTTTCCGGACATCCAACCCAACCCTACTTCCTTGCATTCTATTCCCACTGTTTCTTGCTCACTCATTCTTTCTGTTCCCAGTATTCCATAGCTTTTCAGATGAAATGCTTTACCACTGTTCACAAAGTACAGATACAGTCAAAAGTCCATCAGCCCATATCTTCTTCTTACAAAATAGTTTCTGCTGCCCACCCCCCATTATACCCAACACAGCTACCTTTGCCTTATTTTAATGAAATGGGTTTGGTTGTGAAAGGATGATTGGCATAAAAAGACACAGTGGTTTTATTGGGCAAATGTGGATCAGAAACTGGGTCAACCTGGTCCTAATCCAATAGCCCAATACCGAGAGTCAGTGTGGATAATTTATTTATTTATTTATTTAGTTTTCAAATTTCTATCACTGCCCATCTCTCCCAAAAAGGGGGCTCTGGGCAGTTTACAATAAAATCACAATTCAAACATATAAATTACAATAGAAATGTCATATATGTCCCTTCGTTTTTTCACCCACTTCCTGTGTTGTGCCTGAAATTCCCCAGATATCTTAGCGGGAATAAAGTCACCCAAAACCAACTTTATTGTTTTCTCTTTAGAAAATGGCACTTCTGTTTGGGAGATATTTACTAATACTGAGTATTTACAGTATTTTGGTGGAGGAGAGCACCACCTGGAGTGGTTGCTTCAGGAGGTAATTATATTCATTCATTTCTGTTGTCTTAATTCAGCTAGAAGCACAAAAACAACTGGAAATGCTTGGCCTTGACAAATGCCCAGAGCAATTTATCAAAAAGGTTATTGCTGGCTGCAGAGCCAGCAATAGAGAAACATTGTTTAAAAATGAGATCAGTCCTAGATGCTTTGACAATAAGAGCAAAATCACCAGGCTGTGAAAATAGCTCTAGTGGTTTTGTCTTCTAGCGTGGCAACTCACACCAAATATTTTGTTGCACATCTCTATTGTGTAAAGCAGGAAAGGGATTCATTGGCAGAGGCCAGTACACCTGAAGGAGCAAAGGAGTTAGAAAGAGACTGAGATTCTATTGGCACAGTCTTCCGAGCATATGACTGGTGTTTGGCTAATCGTTGGTTTCAGAGAAAGAAGTCTGTGAAAGGGTGGTGGGAGAAATAGGGACAATCGAGGGAAATTACGTGAGGGTAGCAGAGATGCTTAGAACATGAAGATTTTTACACTAGTGAAGGAGTAGTCTAGAGCAGTGTTTCTCAATGTTGGCAACTTCAAGATGTCTGGACTTCAACTCCCAGAATTCCCCAGCCAGCATGCTTTAAGATGTGTGGACCCAGCATGTGGCTGGAGAATCCTGGGAGTTGAACTCCAGACATCTTAAAGTTGCCAGTGTTGAGAAACACTGCTCTGGAGGGTCACTACTGAAAACCACTAAAGAGAGAAGGAAGCAAGGAGAGAAAATGAACTTACAGTAGCATCATTGCTGGCCTTTGGATAATTCTTTCCCTGCAGTTCTCAACAAAGAAGGAAGAGATGGTACCTTCTAGCAGCTTCTTACCTCCCCATGATCTTCTTCCCATCTCCAGTTAGCCAGATATTAGTACCACTAGGGTGCATGGAATTATACTCATTAGCACCAAATGAAACCCCATTTCTGAAAGCCTCCTGTTGGTTTTCAATTGGGAAGTGGAGCTGAAGAGCTAAAAGAGAACAGTCAGATAAAATTGCACTGAATATAGCTTTTGTTCATGCCCATATGAAGCTGCTTACTCTGGCAAGGATGAATGTGTGTGTTTGTGTGTGTATCAGACAGGTATGGGTAGTCTTTATGAGGGTTCCATACCATTTGTCACACCTAATGAGTCTTGCATCACTTGGTGATATCACTGAAGTTTCAGCAGACAGGACCAAAAAGCAGAGACAGAGAAAAAAGATTATGGCTTGGACTGGATTGGAAAACCCACCAGTTGTTTATATGTGTTATATCTTCCCTGTGACACTTCCCTGATGTACATGGCAAAGCATAATTTTCATTGTATGTTTCCCCAAACTGCAGGGAAGCTGCCCAGCCAGGTGGCTACTTCAAGGAGCTTAGTGTCAAGAAAAATGATCTAAAGCAATGATGCATCAGCAATAGCCAAGCAACAGATACAGGCTGATATTTAACCTCTTCTTGGACCATGTTGATATGGTTCTGATTTGAAGCCTGTCTGAATCCAGGTATCCTCCTCACACATAGGGCTGGTTGTGATAGATGGTATAGATTCACCTACGACAGACAGCTTGATAGCTCAAAAGAAAGCTTGATGGCTAGATTAGGTTATATTGATGATATGAAGAATGGGATGTTTCATATCTCTTGATTCTGAAGATTTCTTGGAGTGGCAGATCCTAAAGATTACATTTCACAGAGGTATCTTAGATCCTGCATGAACTGATGCCTACAGTGGGGTCCAACTTCAGGCATGACACTCTGTTATAAAACAGAATGTAAGAGTCATAGTGATCTAATTTCTTTCTTGGTCACATTTGGCTGGTGAGACAAATCCCAAGGAGGAGGGAGTGAGGGAGTGAGGGAGGGACGGATAGATAGATAGATAGATAGATAGATGATAGAATGGGTAGAATGGAGGGTAATATTGTCATTCAGAGAAAATGTGGAACGCAGAGATCCCTGTACTTCATTAGAAACATGGACATCGGTGTCATGAAAGAAATGCCCTGCAGAATAAATTGTCCACTTAGTGGTGTTGCAATTATAATGTAATCTCACACAACTGGTCGACAACAGTCTGTAACTTCTGCTTGTGGTGTGTAGCGAACAAGCACTTTAATGTTAATGTTGCTGATAAACCAAATTCTGGGTTAAGAATGTATAATTTATAAAGCACATGCTTATTAATGGGCTAATAAGTACTTGGAATAAATTTGATCTTGGCATCCATCAGGTTCCCCTCCCCTCAGAACATAACTGGGTGGTTCAGTCAACATTCTTCCAGAACCCCACCAGAGATTAGATATACGGTGATGCTAGTTATTAAGAAATCATTCAAATTTAATGAATGTGACTCACAAGCTGGCTTTAATTAACTGTTATATATTGTGCAGTGCACTGCTTCATCAATAAATCATTGCACATTCATAATTGTAAATGAACATTTCTGAAATATGTATTCAGGTAATTAACAATTGCAGCAGCACCACCACCACCCCTCCCATTTTGCTTGTTGCCCCAGCTCCAGCCAACAGAGGTTCCAGGAAAATCGGTTCTCTTCAAGTTACCAGCATTGCAAATTATCCATTTCTCCATTCAGCAGGACAGCAACATCACAAACGAGAGGCAGCCGGGGGAACAGTTAAACTTCCGTGGAAGATCTACGGTATTTTCCATGTGTGTTGAAGTAGGTCCATTCCAAATCACATTACCTTTAACCTTCAAACTAACCTGCTGTGCAGACAAAGATTTTGTATAAAAGGCCAAACTGGGCTTATATTAAAGATGTGACTCTTCACCATCTGGCATAGCAACTTTTTCCAGGGTTTTCCAGGGAAGATGGGATTCATTCATTTAAGGGTATTGTGTACGCCAGTTCAAAAAATAATAGGGGCAGCTTTTTTCCTGCTTAGCTTGGCCCCATATTTAGCTTAATTTTAGGCAGCTTTCCATGTGGTTCACACCTGAGGTAGTGCCAAATAAACATCAAAGTAACAATTGGGATTATTCGTAACTTTCAGTCATGGTTTCTGTTGCTTATATCTCAGTTGGCTGGATTTGCCAGATCAGCCAAACTGAATACCTTGGTCTATAAACCACAATGGTTAGATTCAGAGTTCCTTATGTCAAAGTCAAACCAACTGTGTTATGTCTTAATGCAACATGTGAACCCAGCATATTACAGCACAACACAAAATTATTTTTGAGAAAAATAGTTTTAAGGAACATAAGTCCCTTCTCTCTACCATGTAGAAGTTTATCTTCTAGAGACTATTTTACTGCCCTCTAAGGAGATGCAGAAACTCGAATTAAATACGCTTCAGAGATCCTCAAAGAGGGTCTCTTCACCAACCAAGAACATAGTCCAGTCTCTGTTGCAGAGTGCAGAGATTCCATTACAAATACATCAACTGGGAAAAGATACTTCAAAGCTAGGGACTTGGAGGAAGAGAAGAGTGATAAACCCAAGTGCATTTCTTTGCCACACCTAAGCATAATTTGGGCAGAACTAATGTGAGGAAATTGGACACTCCACTGTCTTTTAACCAGATTAGAGGAGAATGGAGATTCAGATCGTGTATTCTGTTCCAGTGATTTGCTGTTATTAAGTCTAATTTATTACACCCTGAATGTGGCTGTAACCTACTGCTTGGATAACAAAACCAAATACACCTTGAGGAACAACTTTCCAAGCCTGGAAGAACGGAGGTAGCAATTTCTGAAGCGTATGCTGTGTTTAAGTAATAGAGCAGTTGAATTTAATCGAGAATAATAAGAAAATTCAATTACCGAAAATGGAAGGTTGGAACCTGCCATTGCTCGAAGGAGTAGGAGCTGATAATTAGAGCAACCTTCCCTTCTGCTCAGATGTTTGGTCTTTGATCCTTCAGGAATTTGCATTCTTTGGCAGTTCTAAATAACTTTAGGTGAAATTGAAATTTAAGTTCTCAGAACAAGACTGATGTGAGGAACATGTTGAGCAGATGGTTTCATTCCCAGTGTGAATCAGAGTTTTGCAAAAGCATACACATTGCCTGGGATATTCACCTATTAGTTGCATTCTTCACAATGTGGGAAGGCATGTACATGGGACCAGGCCACCTTGTGAATATAGGTTCAAGATTACAATTCTTACAGCAGCTTCTGAGTGAAAAACGATTTGGAACCGTAGATGGCTTAAAATGAAGGGCTTAATTTGGTGACATTCACAGAGACAAGAAATATACTGTATCAGTGCTTCATTTTGATGGGAAGATTCCCAAGGTTTGACTCAGAGCAATGCTCCATGTTTTTCTGACCAGTTCTTATTAATTTAATGAAAAGGAATGTGTTTTAGAAAATTATTTTGAATAATTCTCCTGGGAGAGTGAATCATTCTTGCATTCATCTAAGGAGAAGCGATCTCCTTATTTTCCCCTACTTCAATTAAATCTCAACAAATTTTCCCTACGGAACTTCCCCCTGCCCCACTTGATCACCACCACCATCATCATTATCATCATCATCTCCCTATGCAGCCTGCTTTATCTTATTTTTAGTATTATTTTTTTTCTTATTAGCCAATTAGTTGGGCTGAAGAGCTGTGGTATATTGCTGGTAGAGAAATCCTGCTTCTAGTGTCAAGGAGTTGTGCGCATGAATTATTTAACAGAGTGCAAGTTGTTTACTTTGCCAGCGTGATTTGTGAGAATGTTTCCCTTCCCAGTGATCTAGCTTTTGCTGTTTGCATGTTGGCTTTTCTGTGTCCTAATCAATGCAAATTGGGTCATAAAAGCAGCACATAATGTGAAGGTAAGGAAAGTCGTTTCGATAGATGTGCTGAATGCAGAGCTTGTAACTTTTCTAGTACATGCATGAAGAAAAGAAACTGTTAAGGCTTGCAGAATTATTAATTTACCCTCTTCTTCCTCTCCGCCCTTCCCTATTGACTTAACGTTATGCACAAAGGACTTTTTTAAACAAACATTTTAGAAGACGTAGAATTCAGGAATATGCAAACTGGGTGATCAGGTTCATGACACACTCATGGCAAATACCTTCTGTTTCCCATTTTCTCTGTATCTTGCAAATGTTCAGGTGGAAATGTTTCTTGAACATTATTATGGCATTTTATCACATAATGCCATAGCATATTATGCCATATGCCCTGTAAAACCTTGGGTGGCTTGGCACTGAGATATCTGCAGGACTGCCTTCTCTAACTGAAATCAACCCATCCATTTGTTTGTCACAGGAGAAAATGCTGGTGGTCCCTCATTTCTGCAAAGCATTTGACATTGCTTTTCTCTGGCAGTACCTATATTTCAAAGTAGCCTTTAACTAAGATAGATATATTTTGGCTTTCCAGAAATTACTGAAAACAAGCTGTTCTGGAGGGCCTACAGTGATGCTTTGACACCCAGGATAGATGAGTGTACGATCATCTATGGGTCTGATATAATTATGTAACTTTATTTTTTTCCCCACCAAAGTTCTAGTTTTTTATGGTGCATTACTAGAAACTACCAAATAAGCAGCAGATTATTGAGTGAATGAACAAATGAATCAATGAATATCTAAATTTCCACCATCTCCAGATTTCTTCTAATTCCAGTCTAATTATGATGATGGTGGTGGTAGAGATGGATTTCTTTTTTTGAAAAAGGCATCTTTTCTACAGGTATAAGAGAGACAAAAACCTATGTTCCTCAGTTTTACATGATGCAGAACATGATCTTTCAATGAGAAGACCTGTGGTGTTTGGGCCCCAATACAATGAGTAAATAGAAGAGAGACAGGGTTTTTTCAAACATTGATCAAGAAAAATTTTTTATATGCCAACCTGCTGGAGGGAGTGTTCCTGCCTCCATTTTCATTGATAATATGGTCCCTCATTGGAATGACAGAAATATCCTGTTTGCACCATTTATTCTCCAAAGGAAATGCACTATAATCAATATTCTGGATGCTGCAAAAGTGAATGATCTATGGATTCTGTTTAGCAAGCATGAGCTAGTATTGAAGAAATTAAATGAAATTGCTTGGCTATTTTGTTTCCTTCTAATAGCATCTGAACAATCTAAGCTCTTTTGAGAGAGAGACAGAGGGACAGAGAGACATTCATTCCCCCCCCCCCCAATACACTTATAATTAGAGCTAAGGGGTGGCTAGGACATCAAGACATAGTGATTTTATTTCATTTTTTTTCAGAGAACATTCCATCATTGGGTGGATAGTAAACTACACAATGACACTGACATTTTTTTTTTAAAAGAATGATTGCCTACCCACTATATTAATCTTGCGAGTACAGGATCCAGGTGATAACATCTTGCCAGCTTCAGTTGATCTTAGTACTTGGATGTGAGACCTCCTTGGAAGTTCACTGTTAAGGAGGCTAGACCAAGAAGGAGAAAATTATTCTAGAAAAAGTTAATGAAAGCAGTTCCACATTAGGTCAAAACTTCCCTTCCCTTCCCTTCCCTTCCCTTCCCTTCCCTTCCCTTCCCTTCCCTTCCCTTCCCTTCCCCTCTTTCCATTTCTCCAAACAGTTAACCTGCACATATTTTTGGCACATTTATTTTTCTGTATCAATAAAAAAATTTACATGCCACCTTTCAGGGCATATACAGGAAGCCTCAAAGGCACTGAAGCTACCCCAACCTTCTGTTTTCTTGGGAACTTTTGGACACGTGGTTTTGGATCTCTATCACCTTCCAAAATGAATGATCTGTTATGTGGTATAGGAGTGTTTGCTCAAGCCAAGGGTTCAGCTGGCTTTACAGAATCTTGCAAGAAGCTGACTTGGTGAGACCTACAAGAGGAAGTCTCCAAGGTTTTGGAAGAAGCTCCAGTTGAGAGGGTCACAGAAGGAATATGGCATGTTAAGGCTGCATTGGATAGAAGGCATGGGCAATGTATGGATGCATGGGCAATGAGCTGGGAAGGACTATCCTAGAGTATTTTTTTTTAATCCTGCAGCATACTGGCTGGTATTGCAGAGGGTGGCAGTTCTAACCCTCTGTCCATTTGTAGGGATAATATTCGGGGATGGAAGTCCTATGAATTGGACAAAGAAGGACTGTGCTGTGGTGGAGTCTCCCTTCTTGAATTAAAATTACTTGGCATGGGTGAAAGAAAGAGGTAAAGTACATGGGAAATTGTCAGTCTTCAGAGACAAAAAGGAAATAACAAGTGAGACCTTGCTCAACATCAAGGTTGAAATTCAAGTGTTTTTCCTACCCACAAAGAAATAGAAAAATCAAAATTCTAACAAGCAAAAAGAAATAGAGATTATCTAGAGAAAATCTATACTGTTCTTGATCATTTCAGATAACTCCAACCAGGGCTAGCGAACATGATACTGTTTGTTACAAAGGGACTGTTTTTTTTCCCCTTCTTTCTTTTTAGTCTTCTGCATGGAGGTATGCCAGTGACACAAAATGAATCATTTTATTATATTTGCCTTATCTCACTGAGGTTGGATTGACTCAGCAGAAATAAAAGATTTCCCCCAGTTGAATGGCAGAGAGCTTTCTCTCCACTGATTAGATTAGCATTCTGCACAAGGCTTAGCAATTGTTGGGAGGTAGAAGCAATAAATCAATTGAGATGTGTGTTGGGGATCTTTTAGTAGAATTAACCTGCCTGCAATTCATCATTCACAAGTTCCTTGTGTGCGGATGCTTCAAGACAAATTCTTGTCAGTTCCTGCTTTGACCAATAATAATTTCAGCATTTGGCACTTGAGAAGGTTCTTGCCAATATTTTACAGAGAACCAACAGATCCCTGCAGGTCTGTGGTTGGTTACAAAGAGCCAATCTGTGTAACCTGAAACAGTCCCCCCAACTCTGGGGCCACAATGAATAGTCACGATTATCCAGGGTGCTCACCATTGAGTCAGCACCTGATGGAAGAATGGAGTCATACTGGCTAGCCAAGCATGGACTACACTCCCAACATTTGTGTGCATAGTTGAACTACCCTTTCTTAGGTCAGTTGCATTCATTTACTTCTCAGGATTTGAAAATGCCCAGATTGCACCCCACCTGGCACCCCAGATGCTTTCCTGAATATCACATTCTGGAGACAATCAACACGGTGGACACTGGAGACTAGGACTAACATAGTTTATTCCTACATCACACATTCAGTAAATATGGGTGAGCTTAATGTAAGAAGGCTTCCAGCCGAATGCTGGATCATGCTTACTGCCCGGTACCTGATGTTGTGGGCATTAAATTGATGGAGAGAGGGAGGGAGGGAGAGAGGGAGGGAGGGAGAGATGGAGATGAGATTCTCCTATCACCACTACAGTTGCCATCTTGCCAGCTGAGAGAAACAGCTACAATTTAGGACAAACCACTTGCATAAGTGGTGGGGTGGAGCACTGTTTATTTAATTATTTATTGGCTTGCCTGCTCATGTGTGGATTTCTAGGTCATTGCATAAGCTCCAGGGTCATCTCAGTTAAATAATGCAACAATGAATAAGAAAATGCATAACTAGAAAACAGTCAACCACAGACACATTGGAGCAGTATCTTCTATCCAATAAAACTGGCCACAGCACAAGTGGCTAGTTAAGATCAGATGTTTGACATACTGAAATGCCAATAATAACAAAGAACAACAACAACAACAGGAGGCTTTCTGGCTTGAAAGGGTGACTGAATGATAGATTTCTTTGGAGAAAGCATCCCAAATACAGAAGTTCCTGTGTCTAGTCATGACCATCCAACATCAAACAACCATGAGACTTGGCATAGTTTTTATTAAAAGATTTTACATATATAATAAGAAGTACATTAAAAGAAAAGGATATAGTAAAAAGAAAAGAAAGGAAAAAAGAGACAAAGAAAAAAGGAGATAGAAAAAAGAAAGAGAAAATAGAAGATTAGGAAACATGAAATGGAATATAAAGAAATGGCTTCTGATCTTCCTCTCAGCAGTTATATGTACAATTAATCAACCATGAAATTTGGAGATGGACCTTTGATTAAAATCCAAAGTTTCAAGCAGCCATACGTGGTTGAAGAAGATCTTTAAGGAACCTTAGTCCCAAGGTGTTGCACAGTGAATGACACCATCTTGTGCTAAGAAATAAAGCAGCAATCAATGAATGAGTAATGTTGGAATGTCCTTATTTCAATCCCTGTGGCATTATCAACTGCAGATGTCTTTTAGAAGTAGCTGGTCTACAGCTATCATCATCCATCCTCATTATCTAGCTGGGGCTAGCCACAGATTCTGTGGGGAAAGCCACAGATTCCCTACGCCTGGCTGATAGCAAAGTACTTGTTCTTCTAATTTGTGCAGTTCCTTGTAACCTTCTTGCAGTGTTGAGCAGATTGTAAAACTTTCAGGAACTCTAGATATTCCTGGAGACATTTCCATGGAACTCTTCAATTGTATGGCCTGGTTGCATGACTTCCAAGTCTGCTACTCCTCTGGCCAACTGATTCATTCCTTGCATTGACAGTCCATGATTACTGCTAACTCAGTCATGTAGGGGGACATTTTGTTGTTCTCCTGGCCATCACAATGGACATGTTATATTAATCTCCAAGATCAGTAAAATATAATGTGTAAACAAGGGTATCTCTTCCAGTTCCCCTTTGCTAAATCTACCTTCTTCTGCTAGTCACAAATAAGGTAGGGATTACAGAATCATGTTTCTTGTCCTGCCTGACCTGATACCTGTTATATTAAACAATTTCTTATTATTTGTGCGAGAAAGTCTTCACCCATTATTGTAAAAGCTGCTTATAAATGGCTGTTAATCATGAGCCTCTTGGCTTTTTCTTCTTTCCATTGGTCCTGTGAAATGTGGTGTCCTACAGTTCCAGGCCATAAATGAGGTATTTTACATGCATAGGAAGAGTCCCACCACCTGCATGACAGTTCCTGGAAAATCAGCCCAAACTGCAGGTGAACATCTGATTAATTCAATAGCAGGTGGATTTTGATTACAAAATGAATGCAGGAAGGGGAAAAAGTTATAAAAATGAGATAAAAGTCATATAATTGCTGGAGCAGGAACAAGGATTACAGGGTCTATATGTAGGGATATATTTTTTTCTCCTTATCATTCTGTATGGATGTTCAAACAGGAAGTTTGAGAAGGTAGAGATTCTGGATCCCTTTCAAAAAAATAAGGTCAGGCTCACTGTTTTTGCAAGACATCCAGATTATCAGGTTAACCACCCAGAGTCCCTCTTTTGAGGGAAATAGGCGGTGATGAAATTTGATAGATAAATAAATAAATAAAATAAATAAAATCATGATTGGGAAGGGGAAAGCTGGCTCTCCAGATGTAGCTAAATTATACTTCCATACATTCTTCCCATTTAGCCACATTGGTTGGAACTACTGGGAACTGCAGTTAGCCACATCTGGAAATTCCTCAACTTTCCTCATGTTCTTGTCATATTTGTACTGAAAAAAATGTTGCATTGCCTGGCTGGACTTTAGGTTAGTTGTGTGATACGTTGTTACATTCAAGGACACCTAGAGACTCTTCAGAAGTTAACACCAGCCTATATTTTGATAAACACATGGTGTGATCTAATAACTGGATTAAATAAGAGGAATCCAGTGAACAGCCCCATCTCCTTTTTGGTATTTCAGCTCCTAGCAAGCCCCTCCCAAATTGTGCATTTCCAACCACCCATAAGAGAAACATCCCAAGCATTACTCCATGATCAAGGAAGGACTGAAAGGACCTCTTGAGTCAGCTGCTCCTTTTGGACCCAGATTCTTAATTGATCTTCTGTGGAAGGAGTAAAGGAGAAACAGAAGACTCATGAGATAGGACAGAAAGAATAGCTCCTTTCTTAAGGAGGATAAGCATCTTCATACTTGGTGAAAGCCACACACACCCTTGTGGAACCTGGGTGGCTAGGAACCTAGTCTTGAATAGTTAATTGGGCACCCCAAAACTGAGGAACTTCCAAGCAGTACTTGAATGTGTAACCAGGAGGAGGCTCATGGGGGGCAATTTGATTGAAGATAAGAGGCCCCATCCCATCACCCAGGTTTTAAGATGGCAAAAAGGGATTTTAAACACACCTCTGTTGATAAATTTCTGCCAAGACTACCCTGTCCTTCAGGGTCTAGATCATCTTTGACGGGGCACAGTGTTTGCATCTTAGGGAAGGCAGCACAATGTGAAATTCACCCTTTCAAAACCTGGTTCCCTTTGATCGGGCCTTTCTTATTTAGCAGGCTTTTAACCTTTTCCATGCAACAAAGTCAATTTTGGGCTTCCTGCTGGGAAGCCAATGCCATTAATTCATGTGATATTTCTTTCCGCATTCCTTGATTGATCACTTTAATGTTTATTTTGATCCTTTGCTTTTAATATGGTTATGCAAGCTGAGGACTCATTTGGATCTACAAGGAGATTAAGAGCTCTTGCACTAGAATAACTTGTACGATAATAACACTAGGAAACTCACAAGCTTGGCATTACATCACGTCTGTTGAAACAACTTTCCTCACATAATGTGGTGTATGCTGCGTTTATGACCCAGTTTGCATTGATTAGGACACAGAAAAGCCAACATATCCAGGAGTGAATGAAAAACCCTTTAAACAAATGCATCCATCTAATCCATTTTAAAAGCTGTATGATGGATAACTATCTCTTCCTCTTAAGGTAATGGACATCATCTTTCAAGAAGACTGAAATAATGTTCTCACTCAGATGGATTCAAATCAGTGGTACCATCACAATCAAAACCTTTTTATTTGCACATTTGAAATATTTTAGGATAAAAGAAGGGCGAGGAAATGAGGAGGAGGAAGGAAAAGTTGCTACACCTAACTACATTTTTCAGCATATTCTGGGCTTTCTACTAAACTAGAAAGTAACTAGATAATTTACTACTTACTGGTTACTAGATCATGCCTTCTAGTTATGGTATGAGCTTTACAGTTTCACAACACTGATTGGGCAAAGACTGTCTAACTTTCAAGCTTTGTTTTAAGACTGTTCATATACTTTAAAATAGTTAATGATAAACAGAACTGAACGTTGCCTTGGAGTTTTTGAACTGTTGTTACAGTGGTGTTCCTGGGCTAAGCAGATGGCTCTACTATTCCTTCATATATATGGAGGAAAAACATAAATATTTGCCCCGGACCAAAAAAAAAAAAAAGGCAAGGGAAGGGGGCTTCTGCTATAGATTGTGGAATACTTGAACAGAAGAATCAGATACCTTTGTGGACTGTCACTGATATTAATAATCATTACTCAAGTATTAATGATGGTGATATTTGCCCTTCGCATACCCTTGCATCTCAGTTTCCAATAAACATGTAACAGAATGCAGACATGCAAAGTAGATCCAGTTACATAATTTGGCTAGCAACCTTGTGAATTAAAGACTTATAGGAATACCAACAATATTTAATGTTCATGAAAGGCTACTAAAGAGAAAACCAAAAGTTCTAGGTAAAAGGAATTCCACAAATGTGGCACCACTGATGAAAAATCTTCTCCAAGACTGGTCCACCTCAAGGTTAATTTTAAAACCTAATCAGATTAAGATTAAACAGATCGTTCTTCAGATAAATTGGTTCCAAACTACTCTGGGTTTAAATTATGTTCATAGGCATCTACAGAAGGGCAAAAGAGGGCAAATGACCAAATGTGTGTTGCAATCTACATCTTGGCATCATCATGGTTAGGAAAAGTTGCCTCTGCACGACCGTCATGTTGTTTGTTTGATTTTAGTTGGCATATTGAATGAATCCAGACACGATGACTTGTAGTAACTGGTTTATATTTTGTAATGCATTCTGTGAACCCAACCAATTGTGATTTACTCCATAAACATGGATGAACAAGTCATAGCTTAGCATAAGTAAGAATCCATTCCATAAGTTGCTAATTGAGCCTGGAAACAATAGGTAGCACAAAGCAAAATTGGAAGAAGTTAATACAGCCTGTTGAAGTTTCTTGTACTGTAGCTCAGGCTGGATCCTCACAGTTACAGTTAAAAGTTTGGAAAATGGTTAAAAAACAAGCTGGAAATATTTAAATATTGATCATAACTAAAATCAGTGCTAAAAGAACATCAGCTGGAATACAGGGGAAGCATATGGCCACCAACTAAAAACAGAGTAGCTTAGGAAAATAACATTATTTATAATATGAGAAGAAAAAAAAAACTGAGAATAGAAGAGACTGTGATGTAGGAAAATGTGCATCTTCTCAAAAGTGGTTCTGATTATGTGATGCTTTTGCTAAAGAACTGCATGGTTCCCTTTTTCCACATAGGGAAACGCAGCTTTGTTCCAAACAGGAGTCCACATATGCATGATCTTTCAGAAGCTACAAGTTAGTCTTCCTGATTCTGTATTAATGTAGATTAAACATCAGAGCAGGCCATTAAATTGTACGAAGTAAAGCATTAAGCACTGCAACTGTAAATTGTACAAAGTGGAACATTAAACTGCCTTGTCTGTCTAAGGCAGATATTAGGATTTACTCACTGAGGAGAGCAGCTGAATTTTGATCACAGCTTTGCAGGAGACATAAGTGAGCTACTTCCTGCCTTGTTTATGGGTTCACCTCTTGCAAGCAATAGGAATGCATGCCAACACTAGATCACAGCTTTGGCCAAAGAACACAAAAGAAGCCAGAGTAAAATTGTTAGCATTCATTCAAATCTGAGGATGAGCTTTTGGTCTGAAATGAGATGTACCAGAGATTAATCAAGTCCTAAATGTATTTTTGAGAAGAAAAGCAAGAGGGTGGTGAATTGCATTTGGAGACCTGTAGCATCTAAAGAAGATAGTTATAGATAGTACATAGTCAATACTGCTAAATCTGAAGGATTATGCCAGAGAATGGATGTGTCCATATCAGTGTTTCTCAGCCTTGCCAACTTGAAGATGTGTGGACTTCAACTTCCAGAATTCCCCAGGCAGCATGAAGTCCACACACCTTCAAGTTGGCAAGGTTGAGAAATACTGGTCTATATTACTTTCTTGGCAACAGCTGGAAGCAATCTGCCATTCATTTCTTGCAGGAAGAAGAAGGAGAAGGAGAAGGAGAAGGAGAAGGCCTAGCAACAGCTCTGTGGTTTCTTGTCAGTCTTTCACCCAAGTGTAACCAGAACTAATCCTACTTAGCTTTCAAGATTACTAGCCATCCCACCTAGATGGAAAATGTATGACAAGTAATCTCTTTGAGATGGGCAGCCATATAAATCTAATAATAAGTAAATAAATGACAGCTTGGTTTAATGACATTTGGTTTACAATGAATTGAAATCTACCTGCTAGAAAAATTATAAAGTAAACTAATTCATTTTTAGAATCAGAATCAGCCTGGGTCAAAATTCGCATAAGCACTTTGAAAATGCCCAGGGCTTCTGTAGGTTCCATACCCAAAAGAGGCACAACCAGGAAACTTGTAAAGAATATCTTAGAACATCACTAGGTTCTTCACCACCTGGATTCTTTATTTTTACCTTTATTTATATTATTTATTATTGTATTTTATTCTTTGTATTTTACGGTTATGGTTTTTAATCGATCGTTGTAAACCGCCCAGAGTCCCCCGACGGGAGGAGATGGGTGGGGACAAATTGGATAAACAAACAAACAAACGAACAAACAAATAAAATCAACTTTGCTCTGTCATTATTAAGATACTTTTTTTCCTTATTCTGAAATAAATTAGTTGAACATTTTCAGTCTTCAACCGAACCAAACCAAACCAAATGTTCATCTTATTATCATACAATATGAATTCCACCCTCCCCTAAGAGGTATTAATTTTTGTGGATGGGTTACAAAATTCAAAATGGTCTAGTGTGTAATGGAGAGACCTACATTAACAGAAGAGACGGTGGAGATTCAGTGAGCAATGAAATAAAAGTGCTTCCTTCTTAAGCTTTAATGCTTGCAGGATGTGGTGAAGAATGCTCAATGGGCTTTAGCAATTGTGATGGTGGATGAAATGAATAAGGCTCATCTGAGCCTTTTTCTCTGGGTCTTGATCTTAGAAGTTCAGGAAAAAAGCAGGAACAAAGAATGCTGCCTTCTTTCATTTTGGCATAAGCTTCACTAATTTCTCCACTGCAGCTGAAAGGGACCTTTGCAGAGAGGACAGACAATTCAATGTGGGAACATCTCCCATTTTGTTGCTAAATTTTGACCTAAAAGTCTGAGACTAAAATTTCTGAACTGTATTTTGACATCAGGATATCACTTAAAAACAACAACAACAACAACAACAACAACCCTTTGGTCAATGAGCAGATCACTTCCACCCATTTAGATTGGCTAAATCAGGCTGGACAAGCTGCAAGCTTTTTCTGTTTTCATGTGGCTATTGCAATTCAAACGCTGGGAGATACCAATTTTTCCCCTCTTCATGGCAGAGTTCTGTACCTCTTCTCACCGTGAAAGATACCTATTACTGTTTAGAAGAGATAATGTGATGATGAAGTCTCCTGCACATTCCGATTCCAACCCCATGGGCCTCCATGGGCAGGGTCAGAAAAGTCAAGATGGCAGGCATGGAAAAAAGAAGCAAGGCCTTCTTAATGGTGCAGTTGCAACTGCCATTTCGACTTTTTTGAATCTTTGCCTCTGCTCCACCACCCCTCCAAAATTACCAAATATCAGTTCATGATTCATTAGCATTATTATCATGGCATGCAAATTAGGAGAACAATTTAATCCTTTCATCACAATTTCTCCTTTACATAAATACTTGTTTCTCTCTTTTTCCCTTCCCCTCCATCACAAAGGGCCAATATTTGGGACATGCAAAGCTGATCATTAGGGTTGGCGAGGCGGTGTAGTTTTTGTCATCTGGCCAAGAAATTAAAATGCAGGCATGTATGTTCATAAAACTAATAATGAACCCTAGGGATAAAAGTATTTACAGTGAGTTCAAGCAGTAGAAGAGGGCTGCCCATTTCCAAGCTAATAAAGAAGATGCAATTAGATTAAAAAATTTCAAAGGGATGCCGTGATGATATGGACTCTGCTCTGTGCCAAAATGAGCTGTACTGTATACAGTTAATTGAGCAAGAAGGAAGAAACTCATAAGTAAACCAGATAAGGATCTTGGGAGAGTTATAATTTGCTGATCATTCGCTTCTCATCTTCCTCTTCTTACCCAGAGGGGCCAGAATTTCCCATAAAGCAAAGCAGTTGATAAAAAGCCAATGCATAAGGCGGATTGAAGATTATTCTATTAATTCAAAAATTAGAATGTATTAAATGTTATCTGCCTATAAATTGAAGGAATCAAGCTGTAGTGCATTAAACATTTTTCAATTAAACTTTCTGCCTCACTTATTCTTTTCATGAGCAACTGGGAGAAAAAAAGAAAACAATAACCAACAGAGACCTTTTTACACCACTGCTGAAAAATCTTCAATCCTATCTGGCATATCTGAATGGCATGAGAATTAAATGCTTCCCCCCATTTTTTTTCCCTAGTGAAATATCCATATTACATATTTCCATGTGGATTCTACAATTCCTACTCCGGTAATGTAAATTTAAGATCTTCTTGTCAGTTCTGTGCAAGTAGCTAGACCCGAGACTTCACATTTCTTATGCTGTTTCATGGCGTCCTTTGTCTCCTTCTTGATTATATTGTGTAATAAGAAGTGTCAGAATGAGCTCACCAATTGAGGCTTCATTTGCATAATGAGCTAACTTGAATCTTCTAAGATTGAAAACAAGCACCATAGCGCCTTTTTTTTTTTAAAAGCAGCCAGTATTATCAACCCCAAGGACAAATGCAGCCGTATGGGTAAAGAGAGAATAATAAAGAAGAGCATGAAGGATGAGATAAAAGCTCTTCTAGGTCACCATTCTGGTGGATCAAAGACCAACTCAAGGTCAGTGGGGAATGAACAGCACGGTTTGGGCACAATGCATCTTCCCCCAGGAATTGCTATTATAATTATCTTCATTTGCTGCCTATTTATTCAAATGGATAGCTGAGCAACATATAGGACACTGTCACATGATACAGTTTTTGTGGCTGCCCCTGGTGTCTACTTTGGGATCTGGTCTGTGCTGTTGTCTACTACAGAATCCTTTTCTGAAGATGAAATCTGTTCTGATTGGAGCAATGAGCAGAAAATGTCTGGTCCTGGATTAAATACAGCAAGGTGAATAAGGTGAAAATACTCAAGATCATTCTTACACGAACACGTGGTTCTTCCTATCTGTTCCAGAGGCTATTAAGGAATAATGAGAATGCTTTTGTCCTACTGGACTGTATGTCAAAGGAGAGCCAAAACGGCTGCATTGGATGTCCATTGTTTAGACTCAGAATAAGTCTGGCAAGTTTCCCCTGCTCCTTTCTAATTCTCAGCAGTGTGGCCCACATTCATCAACATAACAAATTCTTTCAGCAAGCCAACAGCATGGGACAAGGTCAAATCCAACAGTGAGAAAGAGCTGTGCTTTGCTGGAGCTGGAGTTATTGTGACACCGTGCTGTTGATCATCTTGTCTTATTGCATGTGATTGATGTCAGGCAGCTCTTTGGCCATGGAGGAGTTTTCCAGCCCTGCTCCAAAAGGAAGTATCAAGGGAAGAGGGCCTGTCCTAGCTTCAGTCCTGTGATACACTGATGCTCTTCTCTTCCCCATCCCAAGTTCTGGAATAAATAAAACAGAACTGGTTGCATCTCATTGATGCCAGGAATTCTGGAAGTGGAATGACTCCTGGGAGCTGGAACAACATCCCCAGCTCTGACACTTCCTCCTGGTCTGCTCTAACAGCATGTTTGGGGCCTTGGGACAAGAAAGGTAGAGTTGGCCTCATGCAGTTCCTGAGCCATTTGTGAGAACTTACTGTGACTCAGGTGCTGTCAAAAGGTTGAGCGTTTGCAAACATGAGGCTGCAATGCTCCATCTTTCCTTTCCAGAGATAGAAGAAGGATGCTTGTACAGCTTCCAGAGGTATTTTTATGTCTTTTTTCCCCTCCTCCAAAGATTTGCAAAATGCATTTATTCTGAAAGAAAACTGAAGGCGATGAACAGATTACAAAATCATGCTGAGACGGACTTACATGCACATTGGAGTCTACCAAGAAGGACTCCTTCACCAGGTGGCTTCATAGCTCCTGCAACTTACTTAACATTGTTTTACCTTCTCTAAACATGGCATATGGTCTCCAGCGACCTGTTGGATGCTTCAATTCCAGCCGCTTCATTGGCTTTTGCCGATGTAATTTGATGTGCTTGGTACTTGGGGATTAGAAAAGAAGCTAAGACCTTTTATATTTCAAAGGCAGGATAGGTATCATGGGGAATTAAACAAAAATTACCATTGTCTAATGCATACTTCACCGATTTGGTAAAGTAATTAAACCCTGTAATTAAATTATTTGAAATTCAGTTTTTAACTCTGTATCTTGAATAGGCATAATTTGTTCTTTTTTGGGATTGGGAAATGACTGTCTTTCAGCAGAAGGCTCTGCAGGCAACAGGAGAAAAAGTGTCATTTGAACATCAGTAGCAAGGGAACTAATGGGTCACAAAACACAGACTTTTCCCATTTTGATCTCTTTCGTCTTCATCATCTTCCCCCCCCCCCCCAAATGCTCTGAGCATAAGGAAGGTGTATAACCTCCATGCAACGGTACACTGAATTAGCCTATTTAAAATTCCGCAGCACGTACAGTATATTTATTTCTTTATTTTATTTATGGAATTTTATCACCGCCCATCTCCCTCCCGAGGAGGGACTCTTGATTACTGCCGCAAGCTTATTGTATGCACAGAGATGGAAAGATTCAACAGTAGCCACTATGGAGGAATGGCTGGTGAGATTGGCGGATCTCGCTGAGATGGATAAATTAACTTCCCTGATTAGAGAAAAGACGCTACCTACATTTATATTAGTGACTGGAAACCTCTTATGGGCTTTTTGCGTAAAAATGAAAAAAAAAAGAACTTGCGATTCATGGCTTTGGTGTTTAGACAGGATAGATTATAGAAAGAAGAGTAATATGATGTAAGTTTAGAGAAAGAGGGGTTAAAATATATTTGTATTTATGACAGCTGTGAAGGATGTTAGAAGCCACTGCTTTGTATCTTTTTTATTTTCTATTTTTCTTAAACCTTTTTTTCTTTTTCTTTTCGATTGAATCGGCCTGGCAGATGCTATGGGACAGAGGCAGTCCCTCAAGTAACCAGGCCCAATGCCATATAGAGCTTTATAGGTAACAACCAGCACCTTGGAAGCAAACAGGCTACCAATGTAGCTTGCAAATACACATGCACACGGACACACATTAACTATGGTGATGCTACAAAGCAGAGTGACTGCAAGGTGTCCCCTGGGCAGGGTCAAAAAGGTAAAGATGGGATTTCATGAAAAAGGAGCAGTGTTTTGATCACGTGGTTGTGGCAGATGCCTCCTAAGCAGTTGTTTGCTCTTCCATTAAATGCATGGAAAAACCCAGTAGCAAAAGAAGGTCTTTAATTGTCCTGCGTTCCCTTAAGCGGAAACGACTAGCTTGGGCCAAAATCTGATATGGCTTTAGTGGGCACCTCCCATGGTCCACCTCCTGAGAATCTTATTTCTCATTTTTGCTGCCAATTCAGATGCTCCCAAACAGCCATTGCAGAGCTGGCTCTGAAAGACCTTTGATGGTGGGTGAAACAGTCAGTAATCAGGTGTTGGGGGCCTTTGGAAAGTTTCTTCGATATTTCTGTAGAATCCAAAAGGTCTGGGTGACTATGCTAGTTTTCTTGGCAGCCACACAGGAATGGTTTGCCATCTCCTTCTTCATTTCTTTGTGGTCTCCAAGGAGCAACTCTTAAGCAGATCTGTTAAATTTTTCAAGATCAGCTAAGGGTTACTGCTCACTGTGAAACGGAATGTCATGACTCTACAAAATGTCCTGAGTACTAAAGTGCTTATTAGCCATTCCAGTTCCAAGGAATAAGAACTGCAAAATCTTCCTGCCTTATCCTGGAATCATAATCTATGATAGTGTTGTGTGTTATCTTGGGGTTCCACCTCCCAATTCTCACTCGGTGACTGCTGAGCGCTGGCAATTTCCTACCGACTGAATCCTGAGACATGTCCTGGTGGAAAATGCTGGTTCAGTTATACCTCTTGCTGTGATTAGTAATAAATGAAAAATCCTTGAGAACTGATTAGAGAAGCGAGGGGAGCTGAGATGCTAGGGAGTCTGCAGTGCTGTCGATTGGATATATTGCTGGGAAAAGAAAGGAGAAAAAATAGATCAAGATGAAAAGGATATTTCTGCAGAAGCTCGGAAGAACACAGCAGCTACGCAGAGGTCAGGTTCTCATCACCCATTTGGCCAACACATGGGGGGGATCTTCAGATATGTTTGAGGGGGGAAAAATCAACAACCTTCTTTTGTTCTTTGATATGATGTTATCATTTCCAGTCCCACTGCAATGTTTCTCTCTTTCTTTTCCCAAAAAGATTCTGTAGCAAAATAAGTGCCTGGGAAGAGATCTCATTATTCCATGCTGTAAGCGACATGGTTATACCAGTTGGATCTGTAATGCAAGATTGTGGTCAGGGTCCTTTTATACAAAGTTCCAGTCAACAAGCGATAAAAATCTTTTTAGGCATTTTGCAGGGAAGGATTTCCAAAGGAGTAAAGGGCAAAACTCTTTCCTTTTTTGTAGAATTCAAATCACCCAAATTGTTTCCCACTCATGATCTGACCATAGCAAAATATGCTTAGTTTGCTACAGTAAATTCCTGAAGACATTATTATATCACATTGATCCACAGTCCAGAAATGCCCCAGGGTGGTTTCCTATCTGGTCTATAGCTTCTCTTCCTAAATCCCATCTCCTCTTCAGCACCACTGTCTCCAGCCGGCAAAGCTTTATTAAATTTTTCTCTCTATATAATTATCAGTATATACTCTCTTCAGTACAAATACATACATAATCATATCTAGCTCCTCTAGATTATTAGATTAAATGTTTTATATAATTGTTTCTCCATCTCATGGGATTTATATTCCACCCACCTAACAGTTCATTATGATCCATTTCTTGTGAGATGGGAGAGCAGAGCAGAAAAATAGAAGAGGAAAAATTGCCAGCAACAATCAGATCCAGGAATTCACCGAGTCCCTAGATAAGTGGTCTGAAACCAGGAGCAACAGCACAGAAGGAGCTATTGTCTCCAGATTCTGCTTATGGGCTTCTGAAAAATATCTGGATGTCTATAGTGGGGAATATAGTCTCAATAAAAAAATTAAGAGCAGAGACATCACACTGACAACAAAGGTCCGCATAGTTAAAGCAATGGTGTTCCCCGTAGTAACATATGGCTGCGAGAGCTGGACCATAAGGAAGGCTGAGAGAAGGAAGATCGATGCTTTTGAACTGTGGTGTTGGAGGAAGATTCTGAGAGTGCCTTGGACTGCAAGAAGATCAAACCAGTCCATCCTCCAGGAAATAAAGCCAGACTGCTCACTTGAGGGAATGATATTAAAGGCAAAACCAAAATACTTTGGCCACATAATGAGAAGACAGGACACCCTGGAGAAGATGCTGATGCTGGGGAGAGTGGTGGGCAAAAGGAAGAGGGGCCGACCAAGGGCAAGATGGATGGATGATATTCTAGAGGTGATGGATTCGTCCCTGGGGGAGCTGGGGGTGTTGACAACCGACAAGAAGCTCTGGCATGGGCCGGTCCATGAAGTCATGAAGAGTTGGAAGTGACTGAATGAATAAACAATAACAGTAGTGGGGAGTACTGTTGGGAGATCTGAAAGAAGAGGTTAGGGATAGATCGTCATGGAGAAAATCTATCTATATGGTCACTAGGAATTGAAAACAACTTGATGGCACATAATCAATCAATCAATCAATCAAGAGGAATAAGATACTAGATTACATGGATCTTGAACCTCATCTAATGGGTAGGATGATCTTTTTGCATTTTCATTTAAGCTACACTCAGTGGTGAATTTCAGTATACAGTTTCCAGCTGGAATTGGGACTGACTTTGACCTTCAAACTTCAAGGCTAAATTTTGAGTGGTCTTTCTTTCCATCCATCCCCATCATGTGACAAGCCCAACTATCATTACTTTTGTTTGCAAGTGTATAGATGGGACAGCATACAGTAAATCGAGCTGGTAAGAAATGACAACATCTCTACATATCAGCAAATCAGTTTAGATAAAACCGTAAAAACAAGGAATCCTTCTGGGACCAGCTCACTGGATTCAGATGAGAGGCATTATGCCAAGCATATATTTGCCTCATCCAGCCTATCTTTCTCAAGCAGACGGTGATTTCTGATGAAGCTACTTCAGTGGATATTCACAAGGTTTAGCCAAAGAGGAAGACAGCTGTTGTCCAAAGAGGATAAGGATCATGAGTGATGTGCAGGAAAGCTAATCAATAGTACTTCAAGCAAGCTTATACTAAACAGTTTGGACAGCTCTCCAAAAGAATGGAAAGAAACAGAAATACTGAGGTCTACAGAGATAAACTATAGATTCAATGGACTATGTTGAAAACCAGGGTATGGTTTTTTGGATTTTTAAAAAAATTGTTTTAAGTTAATTTTCTTTCAAAAACTCAACCACTATAGAAATACCCTTCCTCAATTGTTATACAGAGTTTTTTGTTTAATTTTGAGCACCAAGGGGACAAGGTTCCAATCCAAAGAGGATACAATCATAGTCAGTGATTTCCCTTGGTCAAATCTGCAGTTTGACCAGAGAAAAAAGAAATAGAATGATTTAATGGGTGTGTGCATGTGATATTCACTCCAACTGATGGTCCAAGGAAAACCACTACAGCAAACTTCACCAGCCATCTCTCTAAGTTGTCATAGAATCATAGAGTTGGAAAGAGCCGTCTACACTCACAGTAGGAATGCAAATTAAAGCATCCCTCACTGATAGTTGTCCCATCTTTCCCTGAACAATTTGGACTCTCTGGGTAATTGGTTGCATGGTAAAACAAGTCATTGCATTAGGAAGTTCTTCTTTTTCCTCACAGTCAATCAGAATCTGCCTTCCTAAAACTTCTCTCCGTTATTCCGTGCCTTGCACCCTGGAACAGTAGAGAACCTATCTTTGCTTTCTATGGGAAATCTTTTCAGCCACTTGAGACTTATAACATAGTCCTTGCAGCCTTTTCTTCTCAAGGCTGAACATATCCATCAATCTCTCCTGGGGATTTAGTTTCCAGACATTTGGTCACCTTCACTGCCTTTCTGTGGACATGCTCCAGTTTCTGACTCCTTAAAACAGGATTCTAGAAGTGAATATAACACTTGATGTGGGATCTGCCCAATGCAAGTTCTGCTCATTTCTTCAATGCTCCATTGCAGAGGAGATCTTCAACTTGTGTACTAACCCTTTATCTGCCAAATGGAGATGGCTGGCACCTTAGAGTGCTCCCTTCGTATTTATGATCTTTTACAGCCATCTGGATTTCTGTTTTATTTTTTAATCTTATTGTATGTTTTATAATTATTATGGTTTTAATGTTTTAATGGATTAATTATTGTAAACGGCTCAGAGTCCCTCCTTGGGTGGAGATGGGTGGTAGTACAAATTTGAGATATAAATAAATATAAATAAAAATGGCTTTTAAACTTAATCATACCCCATGTTTCCTTCTCCATCTGTGTCCCACTTTTTAGTTCTCTTCCTGGCATGAGTAGATGCTGGAATGTCACTTAAACCAGCTACCTTTGTTCAGTTTTTGAAGGTGGGGAGTGGGGTGTCATGAAACAACTTCAGTTCCACCTGGATGAAGCATCCAATTAGTCAAGTTAATATTTGCGACCGGAGGAAGAAAATGAAGGACTCCCCATTTGAATTCTAAATGGTTTCTTTTTGGGAGTCAATTTGCTTACTTAGAACGGATTATCTGGTGAGCTTAAAATTCAGAAGAAAAGCAATACTCATGAGTAGAGAACTGGGCGTATGCAATAATTCAGTGTTTCTTCTCTCCCTTACTCCAGATGAGTGTTGCTTGAAAGAAATACATCTTTTTGAAATAACAGCCAAAATACAAAAGAGGAGGAAAAACAAAATGTCTGATAAGACTGTTTATCTGGAAACTTTTGATTCTAGCTTTATGAAACTTTAAAGGGCTCTTGATATTTTCTTGGTGAAACAACAAAATGTGTCTTGAGCATTGCCATTACTAAGTGCCTGTAGGAAAAAAGAAAGAGAAAACTCTTGTAAGTATCCAAAGCTATTACAGGTAACAATATGGGAACATAGACAAGGTCTTCCCTCAACATTCAGATCTGGCCTTTGCAGACATAAGATTATCGTCTTAAAAATAACACATGGTCTTCTGTGAAAGAATTGTGGACTTCTCACATGGAAAGTGGGTGAAAAGAGAACAAAAAGAAGCAAAACCACTTTTCACTCTCAAGCATTATGATCTCACACATACAAAGGCCCTAAGCACCTGACAGTTCATCAAACCAGGAAGATATTCCTTTCACATCCCATCCACCGATCCTTGGCTTTAATAGCACAAGAGCTTGAAATGATGGCACTCTATGAATTGAATTGTTATCTTGAGATTAATATAGTCCTTTCCCCTCCGTTTTTGTCATTTGAATTCTTTTGCATAGCCACAGATCTTTGCTCTCACTGCTGGGGTGAGGAGCCTATTATTACAAGCGTATAATTTGTTTTTCAGACAAAAAAAAATGTCTTTCAGAAATAAGTAACTAGATACTTTCAGCAGTCAGGGTTGCACGATAAAAGGCATGAACCCCAAAGGAAGGACTGAAGAAGGAGAAGGGAAAGAAAAGAACCTTTCAAGATAGGTGTAGTTGGATTCAACTGCCCAGATCTCTCTCTCATCAATCTTCAATCATATTTTTCTCTGCCGGTTCTTCTATGGATTCTACTCTTCAACATGGTTACTTTTCTCCTTTTGTTTCCTATTCTTGCAATTAAGCTTCACCTGCTTCTGCTCCTTTGTTCTTAAAGCAAGAGGGTTCCTCAACACCCCTCCCCTTTTCATTCATGGAAGTACTGGGTAGAGAGCCATGGAGATGATTAAAGAGAATATTCAGAAGCTTTACCAGAAACGGCAAAGGCAGGAGAAAAAAGGAGAAAGGACATAGTTTTAGGAAGAGGGTCATGCTGGCTTCTTCCAGTATGAGGGAGGGAAGGTAAAACACAAGCAGGCTTGCAAGATTCTGTTACTAGAGCCCATCACAATAAAATGGAATTCTAGTCTTCTTGCACAGTTGGTTTCCTGATCTGGTCTGCCTCCTCGGGCTTCTTGGAGCAATGGTTACTCTGGAGTTGCTGTTGTTCTCAAGTAGAATAGCATCCTGAATGGAACAAATGCAGTTCATTAGGGTTAAAGTGGACACTTTAAGTCTAAGACACTGCTTGGCATGTAGCAATGAGCTGGTGCTGGGAACGGTTTGTCTCATCCCGTGATGGACTGCTAGATCCCTTGCCTTGTAACCTCTGTTTGACTACTTCAACCTTTGCTACCTTGGCTACTTCTTGGGTTGGCAGTTGATCCAATATGCCGCAATGGGGGCATTCCCATGTATATATGATACAGTCATATAACCTCACTGCTTCATGAGCTGCAGTGGCTTTCAGTGAGCTTGTGGATGCAATTCAAGGTGCTGGTTATCACCTAAAGTTAATTTAGGCCAGTTAATTTGCAGGACCACCTACCTCTGATTTTTTTCTGCTTGCTCCACCAGAATCCACAGGGTGGGTATGGTCTGGGTCCCTTCCATTAAGCAATGCCATCTTGCAGGACCCAGGAGCCATACCTTCTCTGTCACCATGCCTGACCTGTGGAACATCATTCCCCTGGAGATCCAGGTAGCTCCCACCCTCTTGGCCTTTCAACAGGCTTTGAAGATCTGGATGTTCCTTCAATCATTTGGGCCAAGGTGTTAGGTAAGCCAGATTTGCTAGTTTGTACATGATTGTTTTGTTTTGTTTTACTGATGGTAGGACAGAATGATCTTTTTGGACCTCTGGCTCATGACATATTGATTGATTGTGGTTGTAATTTCTTTTTAATTAATTGAGTTGCTCCACTGCTTTCTGGTTTCAATTTCTTGTTCACCACCCAGAAGTGAGATGGGCAGCCATTTAAGTTGTTTCAATGATAAACAAACAAACAACAAATAAAGAGAAAGCCCCACATTTGCAGAACACCTATTTTAAGAACATTCTGAAAACCTGTTTCTTTACCTAAACATTCTCCTGTATGTTCAAGGTCTTGGTGGAAACTCACATGGATTTTAATATTTTTATATTTTGGAAGGGACAGTCTTAGTTTTTTTGGAATGTATGGGATTTAATGATATCAGTGGCTCATCAAATTTATTTGGCTGCTGGGTGGGTTGAAATTCCTGTCCCCACAATGTTGTATCCATTCCTAGTCCTTCCATATTGATAACATACACAACTGGAAATATTTGCCTTGGCTAATTCTGGTGTTACAATTCTCACAGAGCCTGCAATGTTGATTAATTTCAAAGCTTCCCATGAGAGAGGCTGGAACACCTCTTCCAGCTGCAGGGATGCAATAAGCTGAAGAAATGGATCCAGGCCCATTTGAATACAAAGGACTCCATCTGAAGTGGGAATAGACACAACAGAGAACAAAACCCCTTCCCTTGATTTGAGCTGCTGGCATCAGGTAGAAGTACAGTGTTCTGCTAGACCTGAGGAACTTCAGGGGCCATTTACAAACAGCTTCCAATTTTGATCAGGCCGCGGTGCAGTCACATGCAACAAGTCAATTAAAGGTTGAGTGGACACATTCTCATGGCACGCTAAGCTTGGGTAGATTCACCCTTTGTTAGCTTTTGTGAGAGACAGTGCGGCTTTGTGAACTACCTCCCATTTGCTGGTTCATAGTTCAGTGCCTTGTGAACCCAGAAAATAGGTTAATTCATTCTCCATGACAAGCATTGCTGGGCAAATACAGCCAGAATATCAACAGAGCAATATCAAAGGTCTCTTTGGAGTGGTTTTCCCTGAACCAATCCTGTTCAACTTGCTTGAGGCTGGGATTCTAAAGGAGGGGGAAGAAGAGAGGAGGAGGAGGAGGAGGAGGAGGAAAGATTCACAGGTTGGTTTGTGGGCTATTGCACTTCCTTTAATTACAAACTGGCCAGAAGGTCTGTGTAAATGGCCTGTCCCATTGTCTCTCTAATTGTCTACTGTTTTCCTGGCTTCCCACCCTCGTTAAACCCCAAGGGATGACATCAGCAGGCATGTTCTCCATTATGCCTTTTTCCCCCCAGTCACAAAACATGAGAGCCCTGAGGCTGCAGAAGGGCAAAAAGTATTGCATCTCTTCCATGAAGGACAACACAAGCCCCCTTGATCCTGCTTACATCAATGAAACAAGCTCAGATTCAAGACAATTCCTCAACTGCTTCAAGGAGAGGGAGGCAAAATATGTAATAAGTAAATCAGCAAAGGATCGTTACCTTGTCGTGGTGCTGGAGCTTGAGCACCTCAGTGATGCCATGAGCTAAACCGTGAAGGGCCACTCAAGACGGGAAGGTCATGACAGAGAGGTCAGACTAAATGCGATCCCTGGGGAAAGTAATGGCAACCCACCCCAGTATTCTTGCCGTGAAAACTAAATGGATCAGTACAACCAGAGATATGTCGGTATACCATCGGAAGATGAGACCCCCAGGTCGGAAGATGGTCAAAATGCTACTGGGGAGGAACAGAGGATGAGTTCAACTAGCCCCAGATGTGATGACGCAGCTAGCTCAAAGCCGAAAGGATGGCTAGTGGCTGACGGTGCTGGTGGTGAACGGCGAATCCAATGTTCTAAGGATCAACACACCATCGGAACCTGGAATGTAAGATCTATGAGCCAGGGCAAATTGGATGTGGTTATTGGTGAGATGTCAAGATTAAAGATAGACATTCTGGGCGTCAGTGAACTGAAATGGACTGGAATGGGCCACTTCACATCAAATGACCACCAGATCACAGTAGATCTACTACTGTGGACAAGAGGACCACAGAAGAAATGGAGTAGCCTTCATAATTAATAGTAAAGTGGCTAAAGCAGTGCTTGGATACAACCCAAAAAATGACAGAATGATCTCAATTCGAATTCAGGGCAAGCCATCTAACATCACAGTGATCCAAATATACGCCCCAACCACAAATGCTGAAGAAGCTGAAGTACAGCAGTTCTATGAGGATCTGCAGCACTTACTGGACAACACGCCTAAAAGAGATATTATTTTCATCACAGGAGACTGGAATGCTAAGGTGGGCAGTCAAATGACACCTTGAATTACAGGTAAGTATGGCCTGGGAGAACAAAACGAAGCAGGACATAGGCTGATAGAATTTTGCCAAGACAATTCACTCTGCATAACAAACACTCTCTTCCAACAACCTAAGAGACGGCTTTATACATGCACTTCACCAGATGGACAACACCGAAATCAGATTGATTACATCCTTTGCAGCCAAAGGTGGCGGACATCTGTACAGTCGGTAAAAACAAAGCCTGGAGCTGACTGTAGTTCAGATCACGAACTTCTTCTTGCACAATTTAGGATCAGACTAAAGAGATTAGGGAAGACCCACAGATCAGCTAGATATGAGCTCACTAATATTCCTAAGGAATATGCAGTGGAGGTGAAGAATCGATTTAAGGGACTGGACTTAGTAGATAGGGTCCCGGAAGAACTATGGACAGAAGTTGGCAGCATTGTTCAGGAGGCGGCAACAAAATACATCCCAAAGAAAGAGAAAACCAAGAAGGCAAAGTGGCTGTCTGCTGAGACACTAGAAGTAGCCCAAGAAAGAAGGAAAGCAAAAGGCAACAGTGACAGGGGGAGATATGCCCAATTAAATGCAAAATTCCAGAGGTTAGCCAGAAGAGATAAGGAATTATTTTTAAACAAGCAATGCGCGGAAGTGGAAGAAGACAATAGAATAGGAAGGACAAGAGACCTCTTCCAGAAAATTAGAAACATTGGAGGTAAATTCCAGGCCAAAATGGGTATGATCAAAAACAAAGATGGCAAGGACCTAACAGAAGAAGAAGAGATCAAGAAAAGGTGGCAAGAATATACAGAAGACCTGTATAGGAAGGATAACAATATCGGGGATAGCTTTGACGGTGTGGTCAGTGAGCTAGAGCCAGACATCCTGAAGAGTGAGGTTGAGTGGGCCTTAAGAAGCATTGCTAATAACAAGGCAGCAGGAGATGACGGCATCCCAGCTGAACTGTTCAAAATCTTGCAAGATGATGCTGTCAAGGTAATGCATGCTATATGCCAGCAAATTTGGAAAACACAAGAATGGCCATCAGATTGGAAAAAATCAACTTATATCCCCATACCAAAAAAGGGAAACACTAAAGAATGTTCAAACTATCGAACTCATTTCACATGCCAGTAAGGTAATGCTCAAGATCCTGCAAGGTAGACTTCAGCAGTTCATGGAGCGAGAATTGCCAGACGTACAAGCTGGGTTTAGAAAAGGCAGAGGAACTAGAGACCAAATTGCCAATATCCACTGGATAATGGAAAAAGCCAGGGAGTTTCAGAAAAAGCATCTATTTCTGTTTTATTGACTATTCTAAAGCCTTTGACTGTGTGGACCATAACAAATTGTGGCAAGTTCTTAGCGGTATGGGGATACCAAGTCATCTTGTATGCCTCCTGAAGAATCTGTATAACGACCAAGTAGCAACAGTAAGAACAGACCACAGAACAACGGACTGGTTTATGATTGGGAAAGGAGTACGGCAGGGCTGTATACTCTCACCCTACCTATTCAACTTGTATGCAGAACACATCATGCGACAAGCTGGGCTTGAGGAATCCAAGGCTGGAGTTAAAATCTCTGGAAGAAACATTAACAATCTCAGATATGCAGATGATACCACTTTGATGGCTGAAAGCGAAGAGGAACTGAGGAGCCTTATGATGAAGGTGAAAGAAGAAAGTGCAAAAGCTGGCTTGCAGCTAAACCTCAAAAAAACCAAGATTATGGCAACTAGCTTTACTGATGGCTGGCAAATAGAGGGAGAAAATGTAGAAGCAGTGAAAGACTTTGTATTCCTAGGTGCAAAGATTACTGCAGATGCTGACTGCAGTCAGGAAATCAGAAGACGCTTAATCCTTGGGAGAAGAGCAATGACAAATCTTGATAAAATAGTTAAGAGCAGAGACATCACACTGACAACAAAGGCCCGCATAGTTAAAGCAATGGTGTTCCCCGTAGTAACATATGGCTGCGAGAGCTGGACCATAAGGAAGGCTGAGCAAAGGAAGATCGATGCTTTTGAACTGTGGTGTTGGAGGAAAATTCTGAGAGTGCCTTGGACTGCAAGAAGATCCAACCAGTCCATCCTCCAGGAAATAAAGCCAGACTGCTCACTTGAGGGAATGATATTAAAGGCAAAACTGAAATACTTTGGCCACATAATGAGAAGACAGGACACCCTGGAGAAGATGCTGATGCTAGGGAGAGTGGAAGGCAAAAGGAAGAGGGGCCGACCAAGGGCAAGGTGGATGGATGATATTCTAGAGGTGACGGACTCGTCCCTGGGGGAGCTGGGGGAGTTGACGACCAACAGGAAGCTCTGGCGTGGGCTGGTCCATGAAGTCACGAAGAGTCGGAAGCGACTAAATGAATAAACAACAACAGACCTCCTACAGTTTGTTTGACTTTCCCATTTTGCAGTCCGTGTGTTTTTCCCTAGCAATAGCAGTTGCTGGGAATGATTGTCAGCAAGAAGAGAAACAGCGCAGGGCTCAGATTAACCTGCTGTAACAAACAAGCCAGATTCTGAGTGATGTGACTGAGTCCAATTCCCCACAGAATGGTTGATCACTTTTTTCCCCCCCAAGTTAAGATCCTTGTGCTTTATGGTGGCTAAAATTTATGGTTGAGATAATGTACCCAATAGTACAAAGATAAGGAATCCCCTTCCATCCCACAAAGATGGTTTTGGGTTAGAAATCAAGATTCTTTTAATTGGAGTTTTTAAAAAAATTGAGGGGGGGGACATACTTAGTGGGGAAAAGTGACCACCATAAAATGAGATAACCACATTGCAAACCACTGCTAAGAAACCAAGTTGGATGAACAGACATGAAGACTATAGCACTATCATTGCAAGTTTGTATGAATGGGGGATGCAATTTTGGGTAAAGAACTATGTTTAAAGGCTGGAAAAGAAAAGAAAAAGTAGCTAAAGTTAAGGGAAGAAGCACTATTTAATTTAGGAGACCAATTCCATTCCCTCTTCTTTTCATGTTATATGAAAAGACGAGGAAGAAGAGGAAGATAACAGCTAAGGAGCAGGGATATGATGAAAAAAGATTACTGGGATGTCCTTAGAAGAACTACACATTGTTGTCAAGCATAATTCAAAACATCCTTAGCCCGTGCTGAGTTGAATGGAAAATGTGGAGGGAGGGGTTTTTCTCCCTCCCTCTGAAATAAATGAAACTCAGAGATTTTCAGGGTTGATCAAAGGAAGCACTAATTGACATGATACAAAACAGGAAACAAAACTGTGGAACTGGCTGCCATCAAAGATGGAGATGTTCACCAATGTGATGGTTTCAGAAGACGGTTGGACTGGAGAACTGGACTATCAGCAGCTGTTCACCTTAATGGGAATGAGAGTACAGTACGTACTTATGGGAATATTTACCTATTTCTGAATCCAACAAAGCATATCTGAAATACCATCCTCTGGAGCAGTGTTTTCCAACCTTGGCAACTTTAAGATCTGTGGACTTCAACTCCCAGAATTCCTCAGTCAGCTGCTGAGGAATTCTGGGAGTTGAAGTCCACCTATCTTAAAGTTGCCAAGTTTGAAAAACACTGGCTTAAGCAAGCAGAAATGTGAGTGAGTGAGTCAAGAGGCAACGCTGTGGAGGTTGGGTAGTGATCTTCTCCTAGCAACTGTTCCCTCCTTGCCAAATTCAATGTATCATCCTTTGATAACTCTCACAGAGAATGTTCTGCATTTGGCCTACCCTAGACACTAATTTTGCATTTTTTGCTATTAATAACTTTCTCTGCTGACAGTAGACTTAGGCAATAAAGATGAACTCCACTGGACAACTTTCATATAATGCCACAGATAAATGTTTGTCATGATAAATAGCTTATAGTATTTCATGGTATCTGAAGGAGAATTTCTTTTCCTAATTTGGACTCTCCATTTCACAATCAGGATGGTTTTGCCTACGTTGACCTTCTTGGATGTCCATTTGGGAATCCATTGGATCATCCAAAAAGCATCTCTGGGAAGCACCCATCTTCTTTTCTCTTTAGTGACACATTTCCTCAGGTTAATGTATCAAGGACATGTGGATATGCTGAGGGACCACCATGGTGTTGCTAGGACCAAAGTGGGTTGAACTAAAGCAATCTTGGCAAAGCTAACAAAGTGGCATCAAACTTTTTAAAAAACTTGTGTTCATTTTTTTTTAAACAATATCATCCCTAAATTACCTTTTGTCCAGAAATCACAACCCAGGTGACCTGCCAGCTACAGCTAAGTAACACGGGAAGCCATAATACGACTAGTTAGAATATGATCAAAAGTGAAGTGAAGATATCTCACGAGAGTTAATACATGGCAGAAACACTGCTCTCACCATGGGTTGTAGGAGATTGAAGGGACCCAACAGTATTTTTACATACTGGATAAACGTGAGCATGGGAACCACCTGTGGATGATGTGAGCCAGTTGGAAGTATATGCATGAAACATAGACTTGGTACCAGTAGGATGCAAAATGGGTCACTCCGAGTAGCATCAATTTTCCCATTTTGGTTACACCTTCCCCTGGGGGGAAGGAGGGAGGGAGGGAGGGAAGGAAGGACGGAAGGACGGAAGGACGGAAGGACGGAAGGACGGAAGGAAGGAAATTTCAGGTTTTCCCCACATCCCATCTGATGGCATTGATTCAGATCTGGCCCCATCAAGTAGCAATTAACTGAAACACACTCTTACACAGAAGAAGGAATTGGTCTCATGTTGCCTTCCCTGCTGTTCCAGATGTTGCAAAAGCAGCTGAGATATTTGCTCTGAGAAAGCAAGACTGTCACATGTCACCGCTGGAAGCTGGAAGGAAACATTTGTATGATTATCTGTGGGGCATTCCATCAGCAAGTATTCTGTAGCTAAAGTCAACCGCTGGTGTAAATACTGTCATAATTTTATAATTTACAGCAAAATTAAGATCAGGAAGAAAATAAAAATAAAAGCATAGGGCAACTTTAAACAGGCCCACATACACCCATGCACACATACATAGAGGAGAATAACTGAAGGTGTTGTGTTCCATGTCTTAATTCTAAATGGAACCATTGAGAACTCTTGAAGTGGCAAAACATTTCTTGAAACCTACACTTTCTCTATCTGGAGGTGCAGAGGGTTAAGTAAATCCTAGTTTCATAGTCACTCCCAAAAAAAAATGAATGTGCCAATTTATTTATTTGTTTATTCAAATTTCTATTACCACCCATCTCCCCCCAAAAAGGGGGATGCTGGGCGGTTGAGCTTGTCCTTGAAAAGCTCAAGATGTTGAAACATGGACTATTCAAATGCACTGCGTTCACTCCCCCAACACCCAATTCTCTAAACAACCTTTATCTGGAGACAAAGTCATTGGATTTGGAATGGATTGCTTTAAGAGTGCTGTGCAACCTCCGCCATCTTGTCATATGGCCACAGTGGAAGCCTTGTGCATGCACGTTGCTGCTTAACTGGCCACAGCCACCCTCTTCAACACCCCCCATGCAGTGCCCATGTTTCCCAAGTGGTCATGGCATCATGCTACCTTCTTTCACTCTTTTGTAGGGGAAAGTGGGCATTAAAGACTAGTGCCATCTTATATCTTTATATCTTATATCTTTCTATACGGGTTCAAGGGTTGCTAGATTTTGCATGAGAACATGCACACTCTCTGTTTCTTTGACTTCTTTTTTTTCCACAGCAAGCGATGTGCACCTCCCGCCAGTAAATAACCAGGAGAACAAAACAGAGTACACTCCTGAGCATATACCTGTCCTGGCTTAAGTTAAGACCACACTGAGACGAGGAGAAAGTCTCTGGTATTTTATTCAACCGCTATAGCAGACAGAAAATCCTACCAAACTGAAGGAGAGTGGGAAAACCCAGACTGATAAATCCACAAACTTAAGGTGGGTCTGTTCTGGGTTTCTTCGAAGGACAGTTCAAAGCCTCTAAACTACGCATGCATTTTCCCCCTGGATAGGGGCCCCTTCTTGCTCACCATCCATACTCATAACATACCTAATGCCTGTTTTCCTTAGCTTAGCAAGAAGTAGGCATGCTTTCCATCACATGCTCCAGATTAGGGATAGCAACATGATGCAAACTGGGCTGAGAACATTTTTCCTCTTTTTCCTCTGCCATAGCCAAATTTTGTGTTTCCCATTATTCTTCACACTTGATGCCAGGATACTCGCTGGCCACTTGTAAGCCAGAGTCAATGGGTTAATGATTCACTGTGCTCTGTTCCTAGATTTGCTTAATGTAATGTAAGCACAGCTGATAAACCTGATGCTGTGTATGACAAAGAGTTTTGAGGAACTGCATGCAAAAAACAGGGGTTTTCAGGGTCTAAAATGAAGATGGATATGGATGATGGACTTCCACCATATGGATGATGGACAGAGTTATAGAAGCTGTTCTACAGAAGCACTTTGATTGATGAGACAAAATGTCCATATAATTCTGTATTCTATTCCACTGGCAATCAATCGGATATCAATATAAAACCCTCAAACAGGATGTGGGCACAATAGAACTCTCCAACTTTGGTTTGCCAGCAAGTGGTACAATATGGCACAGTAATTTCAAATCTGGAGGTTATAGAAAACCAACATGACCAACTGTTATACCAGTATCCCTTATTCCAGATATATAAACTCAGAAATGATCAGGTACTTGGATCACGCATGGAGAACAGATGCCCTGCATCCTGTTTCAACACTGGTGGCCAGTCAGATGCTTCCAAAACACCTCTGAGTAGGACATAAAAACAAAATAGCCTTCCTCCACTGCTTTCCATAGCCCAAGGCAAGAATGGAACAGGAGTGGTGATCTGCTGGGGACAATGACCAAATACTTCCTTTGCTAAGCAGGGACAACTGGAAACATGTTCCCAAGCTTATTAATCATGTTCTCCTTCTAATGTAATGGGACCTTCATGGGGCTCATCAGCTCCTGCAGATCTTTGGGTTAATGGCTAATGTTTCCTTGACTTTATTCCTACTGTTGACAAAGTTTCACACCGTCTGCTTCCTCATCATCTAAGAAAAAAACTCTTTTAGATTCTACTGCTCTTCATATATCACTGTCCTGCAATAGTGCCCTAGGGAGTAAACTCTATGATAATCACTCTCTAAAAAGACTCAATAAGGAAATATCCCAAATAGCTTTCAGAGTTGACTTATTTAAATGCAAGTCAGACCAAGAGCTACAGAACATGTATCCAGGCCCTGATATAAGCAAGTTTCCCTATTCCATCTCCCCACAAGTATTTAATCATTAGAGTTAGCTCAGTATGTTCTAGAAAGCTAACAATCTCCCCCACTGGGTGGGTTTTATTCAGAGGCAAAGAAAGGGCACTTTGCCTGTCATGTAAATTAGTGTTGTTCTCAGCATGGGAAGTCAGATGCACCAGGCAAGCTTTCCTTGAACACCGAACTAGTCAATTAGTTCTTTTTCTGCTGGTTCCTCTCTTGTTTCTTTTTTGCTAGCAAGAGAGAAAGAGATCAGGGAGTTGCTAACAAAAGCTGGAATGAGAAAGTGTCCTCTTAGAACAGGGTCGTGTTCTTTGGCTAATAATAGGAGAGGCACAGGACTGGAGATTTTGATTGAAGATGTGGATTTAATCTTTCCTCCAGATGTTCCAGCTTTGCTCAAAATCAGCCGGGTCCTACTGCAGTTAGCAAGGAGAGGGAAAACAGCCAGTTTCTGTGGGGTGTAAATCACTGTGTCAAGGCTTGCAACTTGTGGTTTTAGTAGTAACCGAGAAGATGAATAAGCGAGTTACAGAAATAGCTGTTATTACAGTATGTACCTCCTTTTATTTATTTTGCCCTGAGGATCCATACCTTTCATTTTCTAATCCAGCGCCTGAGGAAAACAGCGCTCATTAGACACCTCCCTGGTATTTACCAGAATCTCTGCCCATCTCATTTTCACCTATTATATCAGTATTAGGACCGGGCAGGGCTTCAAACGCAGAAGGTGAATCAGCCTTGAGGTGATTTTCAATTGAAATCAATAAGGGGGTCCTATCTGGCTACCAGTCTTGGGGGTCTGAATGTGTAGTAGAGCCTATACAGGGGGGGTGTCGAGTGTAGATACCTTGGCCATAGAGTTTTCAGTTTTTTTATATGGCTTTAGGGGTTTTAAGATTGTATTTTGTTCTTTTTGTAGTTTTTCATTGTTGTAAACCATCCAGAGTCATGTATGTATGTATGTATGTATGTATGTAAAGGTAAAGGCTTCCCTTGACATTAAGTCCAGTCATGTCCGACTCTAGGGGGCGGTGCTCATCTCCGTTTCAAAGCCGAAGAGCCGACGTTTGTTCGAAGACACTTCCATGGCCATGTGGCTGACATGACTAAAAGGAACGCCATTACCTGCCTGCCGAAGTGGTGCCTATTAATCTATTCACATTTGCATGTTTTCAAACTGCTCGGTTGGCAGGAGCTGGGACTAGCAATGGGAGCTCTCCCCGTCACACGGATTCGAACGGCCGACCTTCTGATCGGCAAGCTCAGCGGGTTAGCCCCTCAGCACCACCACGTCCCTATATGTGTGTGTGTGTGTGTTTTAAAGACCCAGTTGCAGGGCTGCAAGAGTTGAACAGAATCAGATTCCCAACTCATGTGGGAATCCCCAAGGAGGGTACAGAGGACAATGCGTACCCAAGGACATCATGACCCAAAAGTTGAGACTGGTGTCAGATGGTGGGATAATGCTGGTGTTTCTGTGATGATGTCAGCCTGTGCAGGTTATTATTTTGCCCTAATTGCAATTTGCTGTGGAACCTGCTGCCAAGTCTCATGGGAGGAAAAAAAGAAGTTTGAAAGTACTGACACCTATGTTTGGCTGGAATGAAACTGAAAACTATTGTGACTTCAAAACATGCTCAATATGCAATACCCAATGCTTGGCAAAAAAAGTCTGCTTGAGTTTTTGATGGGAGAGGGGAGAAGGAAGGAAGGAAGGAAGGAAGGAAGGAAGGAAGGAAGGAAGGAAGGAAGGAAGGAAGGAAGGAAGGAGATGGGAGAGAGAGGAAGGCAGGCAGGCAGGCTGTGAGTCAGAAAAATATTTAACTTTTTTCTTCTGCCAAGGATCTCTTAAATCCATAATATGTAGAAGGTAGCCAGTCTCGAATGGCAATCAAAAGAGAACAGAAGAATTTGTCAACAAACATCAGTGCTCATCTTCATTCATATTTACTTGTTCTCATGATGGACCCAACCCAAAACTCTTTATTAGTCTCCTTTCTTGCCAAAGAGAGGTTTTACAGTTGAAATCCCATTATAGTGAGCAGTGGCAATTACATTTTCTTTTAATTTCTGAAAGGAGAAATCAGAATTGCAAGGGATAAACCAAGTTGTCCTCCTCAAGATTGCCTATCAGCCTGACCAATGGACACTGGTCATGGAACTCACTCAAGATGAGGACCCTCTAGGCTGCTTTTGTGATCTGTGGGAAGCCATCAAATCACCAATAAGATTTTTTTGTTTTGTTTTGTTTTGAGGTATAACATGAGGTATAAATTAACATACCACTATTCTATTAAAGATCTTGAGGAAGTCATTGCTTGGGTGTTGAAGCTATTGAAGAACAAGAAACATGTCTGAACTAATTTCAGGCAACACATTATATCTCATTTTACAACATTTTCCCATTCAATGCGTGGGGATATACATTGCTTCCTGTAATATGTTTCAGAACAATTATATACGATTGTTCCTATTCCTATTCCTATTAGTCTATCCCTATCCCTATCTCCATCTCCATCTCTATCATCCATCCATCCACCCATCCATCCATCCATCCATTTATCTATCAAATTTGTCACCGCCCATCTCCTCCCACTGGAGGGACACTTTTACCCATGATTATGTTTTCTGTACTGTAGTATGTGGTAGTACCTAGTTTACCTTGGCTGATCTTAAAAAAACTAAGCAGAAGTGGGCCTGGTTGATAATTGGATAGGAGATTGCTGGGAAAATCCAGGGTTATAGGTTAAATTTGGAAGTGGAAAGAAATTCCAGAAAAAGGTAACAGCAAGCCATGTATTGTTTATTTATTTATTTTTATTTATTAATCAAATTTATCACCGCCCATCTCCCAAAAGGGACTCTGGGTGGTTTACAATAAAAGAAAATGACGTAAGCATTTGCAAGTGTGGAAATCAAACTCAGCTGTCTGCATTTCCTGTATCCATACATGTATCTTCATCAGATTTCAGCCACCCAGATGGACTGGTAAGCCTGCTGCTGGATTGTATTACTTAATTTTGCAAGAGTAACATACAGGCAATCCTCAGTAAATGACCACTCGTTCAGCGACCCTTCAAAGTTACAATGGCACTGAACAAGTGGTACTTACGACTGGTCCTCTTACTTGTAGCCATCCCAGTATCCCTGTGGTCATACGATTGTGATTTGGGCACTTGGCGACTGGCACATAATTATGATGTCACAGCATCCTGCGGTCATGTGATTGCAATTTGCGATCTTCCCTGCTGGCTTCCGATGAACAAATCAATGGGAAAACCAGCAGGAGGTTGCAAATTGTGATCACATGAGGTCCTTGCTTAACAACCTGTGCTGATTCACTTAATGACAGCAACTGGGACTGCCAGTACTACTGTCACTAAGCAATGTGGTCATGTGACATTGTGCTTTACGACTGCATTGCTCCGCAATGGAATTTCTGGTCCCAGTTACAGCTGTAAACTGAGGACTATCTGTAATGTAATGGGCTGTGAGAATGATAGGGGGAGGAGCTGCAGCCTAGTCAACCATCATGCAAAAGGTATCCCAGCTCACAGAAGGAAAGTGGACATGGGAAGCGTCTCAGAAGGGACCCTCCCTAGTTTTCTGGAAAGTAAAAGTAAAGGAGGTGGGAAGTGCGTTCAGATTTGCAAGATTCTGTCACTGTACTCTTTTAAAAACAGTAGTGTTAGTACACATGGTTTGTTCTTCTTGTCTGGACTACCTCAAAGGACTGATACATAACCATCTCCTGGAGTTGTGAGAGGACATGGAGAGAAGTTCTAAGTTCAATTTCTCCAAGATACCCAGGCTTGTTGTTGATGATCTCCTCCTCTTCCTGGTTGTGTTTATTACTACCAAAGAGAATTTAATAAATTCCTCAGCCCAGGAACAGGTCTACCACTTGGCAAATTGGTCTCAAGTCTCAAAAGCTATCTGAATGGTTTACTGTCTCTAGGTAGTAGGCACGGGAAAGGTCATATGTATGCTGAGATAGGGCGAATCACTCTGGTTTATTGAGAAATGCTCTTCGAGCTGGTTGAAGGGCTCTTATTTCATAAAAGTAGTATGCAAAGCCATTTATGCTTCGCTGCAGTAAATTACCTCACTCCAGTAAAAGCTGATATCAGGTTGTAAAGAGGCCAAACGTATTTCTAAAACAAACAGCTCTGATCCTTCCAGAGAGGTCCAAATGATGCTTTAAGCAGGAGAATGCAGCAAAGGAGGGAAGTCAGTGGATTATTGGAAACATGTCTACCCTCTCCTATTAAATAGGGCATTGGTTCCGACTCATGGGTTGTTGCCAAGCTTTTGAGCACAGCTCAAAAGGAATACAGGCTGTTTACATTACCAAAATAACTGTCGTGTCGTTAGCGGCATCCAAAAGCAATGAAATTAAATCCACCCACCAACACTTTCTAATTACAAGGTGTGCGCACATTCTTCAACAGATGTTACTCAAAGTGTGCCTACTCCTTTACTCTTATGCATAAAGGCACACTGTCAGCTTATAATCAGTGCCCCGGAAAACGTGTATGTGTGTCAAGCTCACGGCAATCAGACAATTACTCTGAAGCATACCAATGAATTCCTTCGGTGTGGAATACTTGAGAGGGATTCGAATTGGGCTCAGCTTTTTCTCCAACCAGACTGAAGGCTGGCGAGCTGCTCTGCTCTCCACCTGGCATGCCCGTGTCACTCTGGAAAGATTGGAAGTTCTGACAATGTCACATCTTGCCTGTTCATATTTTTAAAGCAGGATGAATACTCTTAATCACATGGTGCAGCATCTTCCAGCATTGCTTAGTTTCTGGGTGACTGTTATTAATAACTCAGTGGAGGAGCCCTCCTGCTATTTGGGGAAAAGTCTCCTTTAGATTTTGGTTGTTTATTTTTGCTAGGAGCTAAGCTAGCAGGAAAGCAATTTGCAATATCATATTAAGAACAAAAGCAGAGTAGTGTAAGAGAGATTTATCAGAGCTTGGGAGAATGATTCATCCAAACAGGCAGATGGGGACAAAAGTGTGTGTCAGTGTGTGTAACGAACTGGCTGGGCTCACATTTTTGCTACGCAATTCTTTTTTTTTACCCTGATACTGAACAAGCCATCGTGAACTAGGAAAGCTCACTCACCAGCCATGGTTTACCTATCACAATGCTTGGGTCCCAGTCCATGCTAACTTTCAACAAAGCAGACTTCACCATTCTATGCACAGATGTGAAGTTTTAATTATTTGGCAAAGGGTGGAGTTGACAAAGAACTGAAAATGCCCTAAAATAAACCCCATCTTCATTTGCATGATGGACTTAACACTTGACCAATTTGATCAGGATTTGTTGAATTAACTCAATTTTCTGGGTCCAAACAACCCACTGAATCATAATGCAGTCAAATAGCCAGCTTTATCCAAGGTGGTAGTACTTGTCAGATGAGTTGGTTTGTTTCTGGTCTGTCTTCATGCTGTACTACATATTTGTAATCAAGGAAGATGAGAGAGGGAAGAGAAGACCTTGGGTCTAATGCAACCTTGTCAAAAGAAAACCAGATAAATGCAGTCCTGTTTATGGTACTGCTGTGTACTTAGAAAAAAATAAAGAACTGACGATAGAAATGCATATACCTGAGAAATGCACACATACAAGCCTGGATTGCAATGCAGATCAGGAAAACCATGCTCCACTTCAGTGAAGAGCAGGGTTTCCCCTCGTCCCCTCACTCAGTGGTAGAGTTTCTGCCATTCCCTCTATGAAGGAGGGCTGCTGGGCCATATGCCCGATATTCAAAGCATTTGTGTCTTTCATCTTAGGGTAGGCGATGAGCACTTCTGAAGGCCAGGGAGCTACCGTTTCTTCTCAGATTGCACCCTCTTCACCAAAGCAAAGATTCTATGCTAAGTTGTGACCGGGCAGAGAAATTCTCCTGCATTCTGTTTCAGGCAGGTATCCTTCAATTCGATGAAAGAGAATTGGTTTTTGAAATTCTTTTCAAAGGAGCAGGCAGTTACAGAGAAGTTCTCAGAAGTGGAGTTGGGCCACCATGGCCCTTCCACAGCTTCAGGATGGCTAAGAGGGAATCCTGCTCTGAGAAACTGAAACAAATTCCCCTTCCCTTAGATACATTCGGCGAAATGCTCATAATTCTGTTATATTTTATTACTGTATTCCTAGTTGTATGGATGCTTGACTGTATCCTACTATATACTTCACTGTTCATTGGCCATCAATGGAAATAAGAAAGTTTCTTCCTCCACTGATGAAATGGACCACCTGTTTCTCCCACTCACCAATCTGGTGAAGATTTTGAAAAGCTCTTAATTTCAGAGAGTTTATTTTCCCCAGTCCTTTCCTTCCCCTTTCCCCTTTCCCCTTTCCCCTCCCTCCCTCCCTCCCTCCCTTCATTCTTTCTCTCATTCCTACCTTCTCTCTCTCATTCATTTTCTTTCTTTCTTTCTTTCTTTCTTTCTTTCTTTCTTTCTTTCTTTCTTTCTTTCTTTCTTTCTTTCTTTCCTTCCCTCCCTCCCTCCCTCCCTCCCTCCCTCCCTCCCTCCTTCCTTCTTTTTCATTTACACTCCTGGAAATTTGGAGAGACCTGGAAGGATGGGGCAGATACCTGCAGAGGGTTGAATTTTTTTCAGTCAGAAATAAACCACTTTGTCAGCTCATCAAAGGGCTTGTTAGCAGTTGGGGTGAAAAGGTTGCAGTGCTTAGCAAACCCCCTGTGTGTAGCTGCTCCCATTCATCCCATTGCCAGCAGCCTGGAAACAGTTATGAGAGAAGGTTATTTAAAGGAACAGAGAGAAAGAAAGAAAGAAAGAAAGAAAGAAAGAAAGAAAGAAAGAAAGAAAGAAAGAAAGAAAGAAAGAAAGAAAGAGTAGAAGTCATAATAAAGAACCTTATACAGATGGTGATGGAAGTTTGGATAGCAAGATGGAGGAAAAGTGTGGCTATCTTTTCAGATCTGCCTGTATGTTTGTGATTTTGAGTAGAACTGGTCAGAAACAGCCTTCAGAAACTCACTCTGAAATATGTGGGCAGAACTATATGGACAAGTTCTTCAAAGGTCCCCGATGGAAGGAGAATTTATCGAACAATTTCTCAAGGGCAGACCCTGCTTGGTGGAGACTGTAGCAACAGCAATGGAAGCTTTTCCTTTTATGGTCCTCCCTTGGGACTGTATACAAGGATGGGAAGTCAGGACAGCTGCAGACCACTGGGGTGATCCATCGTATCCTGGAAAGCAGGACATATGGACATTTCCTCAGAGGAATCTGTTGAATCCAGAACAATGTCAGAGCAATGAAACATGCACTGTGATACATACATGAAGAGTCTTCTGGAGTGGGTGGCCATAATACATTTAATGAAATAATAACAAAGGTAATAAATAATAATACAAGCTCCTTCCCCCATGACCATGCATGGTCCTTGGTGACGCTCACACAAAAGGGGTGGAGACTCCATCGGGATGTTGCGACACAACGTTTTTCCATTTGCCTCCTTCCCCCTCCTGTGGACACCAATGGAATCCCTCAGCCACATCAGTGCAAGAGCAGCACATGCCACCTCTGAGGATTTACCTGAAAATGGGCTTTGAAAGTTTTCTTTTGCCAGACTGAACCTGGTAAGACAACAATTGATTGGACCTAATAAGACAAGATTGGAGGTAGATAAGATAAGATAACCTGATTGGACCCAAGAAGACAACAATGAGGGAGGGTTTCTCCATCTAGCACTTGCTTTGAAGATGACCTTGAAAAACAGTTTTTAAAAATATATTCTGCATGCATCTTGTCCAGGAAACAGTTGACTTTCAACCAAAGATACGTATCCAAAGCCATCTTTGTTAAGAACATAAACAATGGCTCCTTTCTTTCTTATTATATGTATGTGTTGCCAGCTCAGAGTGACTCATAGAAGTCCACAAGCAGATAAAACCAAAATATAATGAAATTACATTTTGGATAAATTAATCCAGTAACATAGCAACCTAGCATCAGTATTTACCGACTGAGTTGATTGTTCCATGTGGCCCAACTTTATGAACACTGGCAAGTTTCATCCGTTGCACTCATTCATTTAACCCTGGTTTGCTGGCTGGGATCACATGTTATAAGCCACAATAAACCATGGTTCTCACACCACATTTCTAAGCTTCACACAACCTAGAAACCTGGAGACAAACATTATGGCTTAGCCTAATATGTGAATTGAGTAGCAGTGGGAATTCCAGTCTTCCTTGGCGAAGACTGAGAACTGAACCAGGGACCTTTTAACCACTTCTTTACTCTGTAGGAACATCTCTACCACTGAGCTATGACCATTCCCATTGACTTAGCACTCAGCTGATCCCAGAAATTCCTCCCTTGTGAGTTATGTGGTGCTTAACCATCCTGATTATTCCTCCTGCCAAGGAGAATTCAGGGAATTCACTCATTTCTTTAGAGACTCGTTCCACAGCAGTTGGCTAATTTAACAAACCTTGGGCAAGATTCGCTTTGGAGAATTAGCCATTCTCTCTCAAGCAGCAGTTAGAGTACACATTATTTATATCCTTGGAAAAGTTTCAATGCTTGGGAAGGCCTGGGTAGTGCTGAGAGCCCTGTTGTTGCTATAGAAACCTGGGTTGCCCTCTCCACTGCAGTGGGATGCTGTTTCCAGGTATGGTCTTGCTCCTGAACCACATAACCTTTTTCATGGGCTGAACTCATCTGGTTGATATAGGGAGCAGACATGCCAGTTGCTGGTGTTCTACACTTCCTCTGAGACAAAGAAGGAAAAATGGATCTCTTAGGTGATTCATGATTCACACTCAACTTTGAGGAGTGCAATACTTGTAACATTTGAATAGATAGATAATAAGCCATCATGGTAGGACCACCCAGAGAAAAAGCTTTTGTTCCCTTCCCACTTGGCTTTTCAGTAGGTGTTCAAAGACCCCACTCACATCTGGTCAAGGATATATAATCTAATTCTGTCCAGATAGGTGCGATTGAGCTCTGCATCCATATGTTCATACAGCTAAAAAAAAAAAGATGATGGATCTCATTTTTGGACAGCCCCCCCCCCACTCCTTGACCAGTTCCTCCATTCCTACTTGTAGCTTTCTGAATTATAATAGTTTTTCATTAGGCTGTTGTGTGAACTAAGTTTCGACTCCTTGTCCTATGTTGCCTTCTCTAACCAACACTGCTTCCCAGCTCTCTTTATTGACAATGTCATGGATTGACTCTCCTTTTCAGGCAAGCACGTGCCCTGTGGCTGAGTTATGGTTAAGCTCTCCCTGATTTGGCCTTTCTTTCTGAGAAGTACTGTTCAGCCCAAAAGATAGAGCCCGGCTTTGAAAGGAATAGAATCTTGCAGGTCTAACAGCTTAGGCTGCCCAATTGACAGCAGTGTTCACAAGTTCCCACTGAAGAAGAAGGGTGATACAAAGTTTGGAACAGACACCCCTAAATGACTTAATAATCATTCAAAGAGGCAGAGCTGGGTGTTTTATTTGTACAAAGAGTTCTAGCACATGCTGTGTATTTCATGTGCATTGCACGTAATGTAGTTTTTAAAGATGGAAAGGGATGGGAAGGTCAAAATTGAAAAAAAGTAGTGCTAAGTGAATGAGCCCATGCTGGCCCACTGCTCCCACACTTGTCATTCATCCTCTCCCTTGCAGTTTAGGAACAAACCATAATTTGTCCTGATCGTTTGGGGGAAATCAAATGACCATCACGAGAATCTGGTTGGGTTTTTCATAATTATATAAGGTTCTTTTTCTGAGTGTGTGAACAACACAAGCAGTGGATTTCTCAAGTACATAGCTTGTGGATACCTGTGCTTCTTATAAATTCAGCAAACATGGGGGAAGTTGTGTAAATGTCTCTCTGGAGAAGGCAGGGTTGTGCAAATGATAGCAGGCTGGCAAAGCTGTAAAAGCAAACTACGGCTTAATTCTGAACTTATTGGGAAAAGGAGAACACAACAGCACAGAATACCTTTGTGAGTTCCCATCCATGGACTGGAGTTCTTTTATATTTGATCCATTGGTCTGGTTTGTTCAGTGTACTATCCCAGAATTAGATTAGTTTTAATTACTGTGTTACATGAATCCAGCCTATTAACTTCGTAAATCTTATATTATGACTCATCATGTTATACACACCCAGGCAATTTTTGGTTTATTCCATAAACCACAGCTAAACAAACAATGGCTTTGTGCTGTGAAATCAGCTTCCCTTGGTTCATCTGAAAAAACTCTCATTGGAGCAGGTATAGAGAGGGCCAGGAACAAGGAGAAGCAGAAAAATATCTCTACAATTTATGCACTTGGGCTGGCAACTTATTTTAGGTAGTTAATTATCCATATACATCAAGAAGAATTATTGTGTTAAATCCCAAAGAAAAAACAGTTCAATTAAAAAGGTAAATTATCAGCTTAATCGTAGTGTTCATTGGCAAGAGAAGCCTCTGATTTGCATAGATCCAGGTTGAGAAATTCTGCGCACAAGATCAACATGACAGGGCTTTTTTTCTGTGCAGCCTCGGCGGTCTCAGCTGTCTCAGCTGCAGAAATGGATTCTACTACTTTATCAATGGCATTATATGTTTTCCTCCTGAGATTGCAGTTTCTCAGTATCTCCCTCCTCCCTGTCTCCATCTTCAGGCCCCACACCAGGAAATCCCTCAACTGAGGGAAGAATGATGCAGTCTCATTAGCTGGGCAAATTGGAAAACTAACAGTTTGCACAAAGGTGGCCGTTCTTTTCCCCTTGTTTATTCTCTCTTTAAGGAACCACTGAGTGTCTGCCATGCACCAAACAGGTACTTATACAACCTAGGTTTTTTTCTTCTACTTCTACTCCTCCTCCTCCTCCTTCTTCTCCTTCTTCTTCTCTGGCTTTCATCCTCTTTTTGTGGCCCTTGTTTTTACACTAAGGAGATCAACTGATACTCCATAGGGGCTGCATCATCAAGTGATAGTTTGCATGTGCAAATACACTCTTCAAGAGTAGAACTGCAGATGAGATGTGCTTGGGAGTTCAGCTCAAGTCAAGCCAGCAGGATTCAAGCAGCAGTCATAGCAGAATGCTCTTCTTTTTCACAGTAACCAAGAACAGGAACATTAATTGAGGTGCAATAGATGTGAACCACCAAGAAAACCAAGAACCAAACAAAAAATCCAAGACTGCCCAATAGCATTATTAGGAAATTCACAGTTGCCTTTCCCTTCCCGTCCCTTCCCTTCCCTTCCCTTCCCTTCCCTTCCCTTCCCTCAATTCATGCTCTTCTTACATCTGAACTTAGATGTGTTCTTATTCATATTATTTCTTCTTTTCAAAGCATTCACCAATATTTTTAGGATGTTGTTGCATTGCTACCCTACCTCTTGGTGATTCTACATGCAAAGGATGATGTCATAAACACTTAATTGTTATGGTGGAAATCAATACACATTTTCTCTAAGAAATCAACTACGCTTGCAATCTTTAAGTCTCTTAACTCTTTAAGCACCAAGCCAGGCAGCCCAACATGAACTGGTTACTAAAATGGCCTGGAATAGCTTGCTTTTCCTGTGAAATACTGTATTGAGGGTGTGTGTGTCAGCATAACTTTCATCTGGGGCAGAACAATTGTAGGCCCTGGGCTCAGTCCAAGGGAGGGGGTAAAAAACCCTGACTGCCACTTAAAATTAATGAATTATACCTTTCATGAATTCTGCTATCACTTCACTTGCAAATTAAATTGTTGTAAACTGCCTGGAGTGTTTATACAAAGAGAAATACAGGGTATAAAGATAATACATAAAACAACCTGTGGAACCATTGCCCATTCAGAAGAACACTTGGCCCCTTTTGTGCTTTCCCCCATGTTTTTACTGGAGATCACTGGTACCCAGGCAGAGACAATACTAAAATAAACAAGAATGGAAGCCTGGACTTCCCCTCTATATTATAAACTGCCCTTCTATATTATTAGGTTCATAATGATGCATCTCTTCTTTTAGTAGAGATTCTAGTTAAAATATATTTCTTTCCTGATTGTCATTTTCTTCAAAGAGAGTAGAGTATCTAAAGTTTGTATTGCCATCTCTACCTGAGAGGAAAGTTGGTTTTTGTCAAAACCCAAACTATAGCTACTGTAGCATTTCATGTACATATGACTGCAAGAATGAGGTTAGGTTTGGCACAAGCTGGTTCACATATGGATCTTTGGATTGGTGACCTGCATGTTTAAATCAAAGTTATACAGGTAGCCATCCATGGGGATTGCTGTATCTCTGACTTACTGAACAAACTTCAGAATGGTATTTGACCCATGATGATTATACTTCAAAAGCAAGGAAAGTGTCACTTTTAGGGTGGCAATTCTGCTTAGTCCTGCTTACTGTACCAGCTTAGTATACTAGACTGATGTGGCTCCCTCTCTGAAATGCCATTTGGAACATGGCATTGATGCCCAAAGGTCCAGAGATTCTTGGGTGTACTAAGTGATGGAAAATGTTGCATATTTCAATAAGAGTCCAAACCTCTTTTTTTTCCCCTTTTGGATCAAGATCCTTCCTGTTCTTCAGTGTTTTATATTATTAAAAAACAAATTTTGGAACAATGGTGGTTCTCTGCATATGGCAGCCAATTTTCAAGGTTAACGATCTCATCTGCCTGATATATTTATTACCTTGAAGAGAACAAAACTAAGAGGAACACAATGAAACAAATGGGTCTCCAAATGTCATCTAAAATCAGAATCCTCTGATGAACATACACCAAGCTAAAAGCTAAAGACTTCTTTTTATTGCCTTCCAAGCAAATAATTCTGAGCTCTATCCCCCAAGACTTTTGAAGGGCTTCCCAGTCTATGCCATGTATGGTTGTTGCCTCAAGTACTTATTTATTTTCAAACAGCATCATGCCATATTGGATGACGTAGTTCACATAGTTTGCATTGCAAAATAAAAGCACCTTTAAACATTCTTCTAAGATCTCCAGCTTATTCAGAACTGCCACCCCCATGCATAAATGGTTAGGGTCCAACCTCCAGGAAGGGAGGAAGGGAGGGAGGAAGGCTTAGATAATATAGATACTTCAAATCATGATGATGATGATGATGATGATGATGATGATGATGATGATGATGTCGATTTTTTTTTAATGATGGGAAATCCTTGTGAGGTCCAGCAGCCAGATGTGTGGACTATCGAGCCATGACAAGTCACATTGACCAGGGTGCACCACGAGGAGGTTAGTCTACATTGCACCGAGTTGGGCCGAGAGGGAGTGACTGGCCCAAAGTCACCCAGCCGGCTTTCATGCCTAAGGCAGGACTAGAACTCTCATACCACACCTGATTGGCTCTTGGGCTGAGAGAGAGGGACTGGCTGAAGGTCACCCAGCCAGCTTTCATGCCTAAGGCGGGACTAGAACTCTCATACCACACCTGATTGGCTCTTGGGCTGAGAGAGAGGGACTGGCTGAAGGTCACCCAGTCAGCTTTCATGCCTAAGGCAGGACTAGAACTCACAGACTCCTGGTTTCTAGCCCAGCACCTTAACCACTAGACCAAGCCACTAGATGATGGCGATGATGATGATGATGATGATGATGAATATTTTAAAGTACTGATATCTAAATTTAAGCTTAGCATGGCTTGAAATTAGAGATGTATCCATATGAGATTGTCTGTTAAATCATCAAGACTTTCCATCAACTTCTCAGCAATAATGTCCAAATGTGCATTTTCTTTCCCCTTTGGGCAGTCTTGAGTGCCCAAATATCCTCGTTCACTGATGTTTTCTTGCTAATTGTTTTTGTCCTGCTCTCTCTTGTGGGAGGGAGATGTAGTAGTGGATACTACTGAAGGCAGCAAAGGAGGGAGTGAGAATCACAGGGATTCTCATAAGATGCATTGGTCTGTGTGTGATTAATCTGCTCATCACTTACAATTTCATCCTTTGCAAATGTTTTCAGTGTCCCTGCTTTCATCCTACCTGAGTCAAGAAATGCCATTTTGGGGACTGAAGGATCATGCCCAGCTTCAAATTTATACCATGAGAATGCTGGGAAGTCACGTCTCTGGTGGCTTCCTCATTAGATAGGCAAGGAGTAGATAGGCACATCTTACACACGAAGCCAATCTGTGTTCAGGAGATGTGTTCTTGGTTTCTAGACCTGGCCAGAGACTATGTTAATGGAGAAGCTTGGTTTGCTAGCCACTTTTTCTTTCCAATTCATTTATTTGGAGGATGAAGTAGGGATATAAGTCAATTGAGAAGGCTTTGGTGTTTCTACAGCATTGCCAATGGGATGGAGTTACTCCAAGTAGTTATTCCTATACAAGATTGCTGAATTTGGCTTAATAAGTGGGTCATTTGAGCTCTTTCTGGTATTCCCACAATACACCAACCATTGACCCAGATGATAAGGTATTATGAGAACAGGTCCAAACTGTGATGGAGGTGTTAAGATATTGCATTTTGGATGATCCAATTCTACACTAGTGAAAAGTCTTTGGAGGACTAGGTACCAGTTCCTAAAACAAATAAGTAAGTATCTAGATACATGGACAGATGAACAGTCTGTGTTCAGTCACTCTTTCACCTGACATACAAAGTGGTTTTCAGCAGACATTCTAGGATAAAGAGGGTAAGAATGGTGGATATCACCGCTTTGCTTAGGAAAGGTGACATGCCCACTTTTTGTGCCGCAGCAACTTCAGTGGCTAAAACAGGAAGACTTATCTTACTGCTAGGAAGGGAAAAGAAATTGCAGTGGTGAATTTTATAGTTGGAGTCAATTCTAAAGCTGTGCAAGAAGGTGGTAGACTGTGCTGTTTCAAAGCTAATGAAACATTTGATGAGCTGTAATGAAAAAGAAACCGTGTGCTGCATCTACTTTCTGTGACAGCCAGCTTGCAAATATTTAGCCGGGGTTAAATGAGGGGGTAATCCTCTTTGTTTGTGAAACTCTGTTTCCTATGAGCAGCATAAAATATAGGTTGATACTTGTGGTCAAATGGTATTGACATGAATATTCAATCTGAGAACAGCTCTTGATGGTTGAAGAGGATGGTGTGATCAGGGGTTTATCATGTCAAAGCGTAGGAAAAGACATCTAGCTTATCCCCCTTACATCTCTTTTCCATCCAAGAAGGACTGTGGCAAGCTTTCCATAGTGAATCTCCAACAAGAGAATCAAAATTTCCTGATCCTAATTGCAAGTTGTGTGTGTTGATAGCCCCAGTCTCCCGCTGGTATCTTCATTTCCTTGAGAACATCTGCATGGGAAACCGATCCATCACATTGGTCTGCCTAGGAATCTGCTTCATATTGAATTAAGTATTTGATTCTTCTAGTCCAGTTGATTTTCAAAATTGACTGGTAGTAGAACTCCAGGATTTCAGGCTGCAAATGTTGGGACTGCATCTTGGACCTCCTGCATACAAGGCATGTGAGCTACGGAGTAAGTTTGTTGCCAACAACTGGGCATAGGAAAATGTCGTTTTCATTTTTTGCTGGATTTACTGACTGCAAACATCATCTGCTTCAATTCCCAATCTATTTATCTGTTTTGCTGCAAGGGGACTTCATGAACATCCATATGTATTTTCTCTGGATGAACTGGTTTCATGTGCAATTTTCCTAGTGTGTGTACTTTTCCCAAAACCTGATTAAAATAAAATGCAGTTTTGCACATACAATTCTCTAATCTATCTAATCTTTTCTTTTAAATGTTTTACCCAAGTGCACATATTTCAGTACCTTTTTAAAAGCTATAAATCACACCTCAAAGTTCTCCAACTTGGGAAATTTCCTGAAGTTTACTTGTATAAAAATTAATTTACCCTGAGTAAAGAGATCAGGCTGGCAGAAGATCAGATGGGTGTTATAGAAGGTGCACATATATTGCATCTTCCCTCTCAAAATTGACCTATCTCCAGCCAGCTGGGGGTTAACAATGTATTTCTAATTTTAACTTGCAGGAAAGTTTACAGTGTCAGTGACTGATTGCAATCAGATTCAGGCATGCAGATTTTTCATTTTATAGGTGATGGATAAATCATGCCTCCAAGTTGTTCACTGAAGTCATGAAATGAGTTACAAATCTAATAAAAATGAAGCATTAAGAACCTGAGCTCAAGGGGGGAAGATATTGCAAATGCTTCTTGACTATCTGGTTCCATTTGGAGAAGGAACAAAATGCTGTGAGATCCAGCTGACACACTGCAATCTTTACTTTCAATTGCTTCATTAAAATGAGGGTTTGCTCCTGTGGACTGATGCTGTGGCTCGGTTGACACATTTTGCTAAGCCATAATGTGACTTTGAAAGTAGCATATCATGTGAATCCAATCATTGCAGTTCATAAACCCTGGTTTATGGCTAGCATTCCGTGTGAGTTGTAACCTCTAGAATAAATCAGAGTTGAGTGATTCATGTCTGAAGTATGAATCCAGTTACCCAGCTCCTGAGATGTCTGTGAGAGAATTGGCTGAATCTCTAACCACAGTCTCTTCCTTCTGCTGTAGATTAGGATCTTTTCTGATAGCTTCTGTAGCATGTGATCATGCAGCTTCTGCAACATCATTTATGAAATTGAAGAACATCACTTGGAGGAATATTGCAAGGTGGGAGAAGTTTGGGCAAGAGAAGTTTGAAGACAGCTCGGAACCTCTTTCATGGTCAGGAACAATACATGCCAAATACATCTTCCAGGTAAATGGATCCAGGTGATTAAAAATGGTCAGAGACATGGGCATCCACCATGAGGGACTCTTTTCATGAGATGTGGGTCAGATTTTGCCAACTCAAAGCATGGAATAAGCCCTAAAATTGGCCTTACCTATTTTTAACCCCACTCCCCAATTCCATTTTCCCCATATAAGGAAAATGTGAATATGTTGGGTACAAATATATACGATGATGCAGTGAAGTTTTGAAACTTAATATTCAGTTGAAACCACAGCTTTTTTTACTAGGCCATATGGACAGCCAACTAGAAAAGACTCATGGACAATTGGTTTTATATATGATGGCGGCAGCAAGGCTACTATATTCACAAAGATGGAAAAACACAGAACTACCTTTTACCCATAATGGAGGAGTGGACTGTGAAGATGGTAGAACCGGCTGAAATGGCTAAATTGACCTGTTTGATTAGGGAAGGAGCAATAACTGCTTTTATAAAAGACTGGAAACCCTTTATGGTCTTTTTGATGAAAATGGACAAACATGAATTGGTGATATTGGGATTTACTAATTAAAAAGTGTTGTTTATAGGAAGAAGGGAGCCATGTTATGCCATTTGGGAGGGCAGGAACGGTAATAATCATGTTTGTAACTGCTGAAAAGAAGACCAGAAGTCACTTCTTTAGATATTTTTTCTTTTTCTTCTCTCTCTCTCTCTTTGACTTACTGTTTTTCACTTTTTCTTTTATCTTTTCATACCTTTTTCATACCTTTTTCTTGTTTCTAATTTTCTCTTCACGTTTCTGTAGTTTTTAATCCTGTATACAATTCTTTCTCCATAAAAGTTTTACCTACATACCTACATACCTATGAAAATGCAAAATGTGTGATATATCCCTGCTTGCTTGGCTTCCTTTCTTCAACCACTGTGTCCCTTGCTCCTCAAAAACAAATAAACCTCAACAAAATGGTGAACACGGCCTCAGATTATGACAATTGCTGGTCTCTTGCTGAAGTCATTGGCCTGGGCTTACCCTCCTTATTCCATAGAGTTGTAGGCCTTAAGTATTAATTCTTCATGCATCCTTTCTTCCAACAGGAAACCCAGACTGTAAAAGTAGGATGCTTCTGCAACTTTCAGCCCACCAGGAAAGTCAAGTACATGAAGCTTCGTTATCTAGGGAGGATGCGGTATTGATCAGTGACTCAAGTAGCAGTTTAAAAAGGTTCCTCAAACTGCAATGAAATGACTGCAGAGCAGCCCCCAAATTGTACATTTCAGCTCCTGTTGTCTGCAAATTGATGTACAACTCTGGACTAAATTAGCTGTCCCTCTCACACATACATATATACCAGGAAGGTTTGCTGAAGCTAACCTGGGTTGACTCTGCCCATTTGCAGGGTTCAAGTGGTGTGATAAAAAGAGCTACAGCGCAACACAGAGAGACAATGCTCATAATTCACACTTAATTTTCACCTACGCTGCAATTATGCCATGACACAAGTTTGTCTTCAACTTCATTTTAAGATGTCAGTACATTGAATAAGATAAGCAAAGCTTCATATTGTCACTGCTACAGCAGCTCATTTGAAGTGCAAGATGTCCATGGATGCTAAAATAAAGTCATTCTCTGACCCCTGGCCGACTACTTCAAGATTGCTTGTCACGAGAAGTGACACAGAAATACTTTCTACTAAACAAGCAAACAAATGAATAAAGGCAGTCCATGGAACATTGTGATATAGCCAACATAGTGGGATTGAGGTTAAATTGTACACCCTCTCTTGCAAACATAGCAGCTGTGGGAAAAGCTGACAAGCCATGGGGCAAAGGGTGTGTGCATGTGGGAGAGACCAGCTGTGGTAGACAATCCACTTTAGCTATTCATCTTAGCCCATTTAAAAAACAAAGCAACGTAAGAAAGGAGAGAAGCATTCACACAGATATGTTGGCTGCACTCTTCTGCTCTAGGGGCAAAGTTATCATACTTTCAATATAATGCATTTCCATTATTTGAGAGCCAGTTTGGTGTCATGGTCAAGGCACCAGGCTAGAAACCAGGAGACTGTGAGTTCTAGTCCCGCTTTAGGCACAAAGCCTTGGGCCAGTCTCTCTCTTTCATCCCCAGGAAGGAGGCAATGGTAAACCACTTCCAAAATCTTGCCAAGAAAACTGCAGGGACTTGTCGCCAGGAGTCAACACTGACACGAAGGCATGCACACACAAACACACACACACTTCTATATTTGTATCTATACAGTCAGCTGGGTACCTCTACATACATTCTGGGTGTTACCAACCACTAAGGTTTGTGCCCCATCCACAGGACTACAATTTCAGGGTCCCCTGGATTGAGGAACAATGGATGCTCTGCCCAGAGAAACTACACAAAAATGACTTGCTTTTGTGACTGGTTTTGGATTGGGTTGTGAGGAGCAGTGTCAAGCATTCACACACACATCCCAAAGTCTGCCCTCCCAGGCAGCTGAACATCGATTAAACCATTTTGTTTTAAAAGCTCCTTATTAATGACTGTGAACACTTTGTTAAAATACACCAATGATCACTCCTCATTATCTGCAGCTAGAACTCCAGTACATGATGATACCTCAAGAATAATGAATGAGCTTCTCCTTTATTTACTCCCTGCTTTATACTGAGGTTTTGTTGACATTCTGTGGCAGCTCTGAAAGTTTTGGATTAACATTCAGCTCCAACATAGACTATTTGCCAGGTCAATAAGTTTGTCTTATTTTGAAAGAAGACTTAACAAGCTTCTGCTTTCCTTTGGATCAATGCTCCTGTATAAGTATTGTGTTATCATTTGGCTTCTGCCAATGGCTTTAAACATTCTGGGTTGTGAGTATACCGTATATGGAGAGTCCAGTTCAAAAGTTCCTGCAGAGATTGGCTAAATGCATACATGATGCTAACTCATGGTGTGTCTGTCTATCATCTGTCTGTCTATCTGCCATGCACCATCTTTTAAAGTCACAATGGCTGGGTTTACACAATATGCTAAGTCAAAGACAATATGCTAAGCCAAAGCTCAGAATGCTCCAAGCCAACGCTATTTAATAACAGTGCAATAGCTGTACTCAGCAACTCTGTAATTTTAAGAATTCTGTCTATCTGCCTTTTATTGAAATTTACTGATGACAAGTCAGGAGTTTTGTTTAGTTAGTTGTTGCGGGGACTGAAGAGCCGAACTGCTATAAAGAAACTATCCAGATAGCTTCACTCGCTAGACTTGAGATGCACAGCTTATTTCTGGTCAGGGTCACCCTTAGCCCTTGAGTCAGATGTCAGAAGCAGAATCAGCCAAAGAAGTTGATATGGCAGGAATAAAAGCCCCAACTCTTATTTAACTTAAGATTTAAATGTAATTACAATCAAATAGAACTAATTAAATACATTTAATATGGCAGCTCCTCATTTGTTTAATAAATCCCACCCACCCGACATTATAGCTTGGTGGAAGTTTTTAGAGGGGCTGCAGGCTTTGGCGAAGAACCCTGTGGATATCAATGATACCCTAGATGCTAATCTCACTCATCTTTCCCTTCTCCCCCCATCCAACAAGGTAAGTCATCTAGACTGTTCTCTTGCCACATGGGTTGGATAGCACGGCCAAGTCCTGCCCTGCAATCGTGACTGTGTCTCCTAGTGCTCCCGACAGGACATTTGATGATGCTCCAAAGAAAAATGTTATCCAGGAATGGCTATAATGAAATAATAATAAAAAAGGCAAGAACATTGAGAAATACATTTTTACAACTCCCATGTTGCCCCAGCTTTCCTCCTCCTATCAACAGGATCAGTTTTTCTCTTATTGGAAATAAAAACTATGTCGTCTTAGAGCTGGGGAGCCAAAAATCACCAGCCTACTCCTGCTCCTGCAGTGTGGTGTTGCGGAACAAATGTTAACCACGTGGAAAAGCAATATTTTGGCTGGAAGCTGGGGGCTAGATTGGAAGACAGCAGAAAGCAAGTGTCTGTGTAGAGAATGTAGATGAGGGAAAGAAAAGTCCAGCTGAATCAAACCAAAAGTCTATCTAACCAAGCAAATACACCCTGTTTCTAATGTGCCCAGTTAGACATCTCTGGAAGCCCATATGCCCAACTTAAAGCAACAGATTTGCCCCCAGGCTGGGCTTTGACCTAAGAAAAAGTATTGTGATTTCCTAGACCTTTGTTTGATTCTCTGCAAAGGAATCAAGGAGAAAACAAAGTCAAGATCTGGTATCAATAAGGCACAAATAAGCATTGGTCAGGCCAGACCTCAGGGTGTCTAGTTCTCAGCAACACACTTAAAAAGGATCCAGACAAAGTGGAACTTTGTTGTCGTTGTGCCAGGGTGAAGTGCCCAACTGGAGGGAAATGGTTTAATCCTTGCCAAGGTCATAGATTTTCTAAGGGAAAGCAGAGTACATGAGCAGATAAGAGGAAAATCTTAGAGTGTACCTGTAACATGGCATGTATATGCCTTAGAGATAGAATATTAAAAAAGAAGGCGAAGCAGAGAGACAGGAGTTTATATTTGATATGCTGCAGGACATGCTGCAGGAGAAGACATCACCTGGAGTGGGATGGTGTGGAAAAATGGCCCAGCTTGCTGAGTCCAGAAATTACAGCTCTGGGACGTGGTGGAAGACCCGGAGGAAAAGCCTAGAGTAGCTTGTGAGAATGTGGAAAGTTCAACCCTCCATTGTGTGAATGGAAATTCGGATGCTGGACAGCAGGACTTGGTGAATTAAGGGCTTTGTTTGGTAGCAAGACAGCTGGGAGAAAACTCAGAGATATTCCGTAACTGAGATCACCCCAGAGAGAAGAAGCTGTAATAAATTACAAGTGGAAAGTTAGGGGAAAAGACAGAAGGAGGAAAATTAAGTCGTTTAAGACTTGGTTTCTTATATTTCTTATGCTATTCTGTACATACATAGAAAAACATACTGGTTTTGTAAATAGTACTTTTGCTTGTATTATTATTAGGTCACACTACTTCATTACTATTGACAAGAGCCAGTTTGGTGTCATGGTTAAGGCTCCAGGTTAGAAACCGGGAGACCGGGAGTTCTAGTCCTGCCTTGGGCACAAAGCCAGCTGGGTGCCCTTGGGCCAGTCCATCCCTCTCAGCCCAAGAGCCAATCAGGTGTGGTATGAGAGTTCTAGTCCCGCCTTGGGCATGAAGCCAGCTGGGGGACGTTGGGCCAGTCCCTCACTCTCAGCCCCAGGAAGGAGGCAATGGCAAACCACTCCTGAAAAACCTTGCCAAGAAAACTGCAGGGACTTGTCCAGGCAGTCTCCGAGAATCGGATAGGATTGAACCGATTAAAAAAAAAACCTTCATTAGTATAGGTATCACAGCATCCAGAATAAATTCCCTTATTTGTTTAACTATTGGCTCTGTGTGCCTGTGTCAGCTTCTGTTCTGATTCCAACTATTATCTTTTGCTGTTTTTCCACTTCGCTGTTTTCAATCCTCTTGTAAGACGCCCAGGGTTGCTGGATGAGTGGGCGGCATTAGAAGTCAAATAAATATATAAATAAGACAGAGCAAAATCCACCCCCCTCCCTCCCTTGAGCAAATTTACACTACAAAGTGCATGGCTCTCAAGGAGAGTTGGTCTTATTCCACTGAATTGCACGACAGTTTCCTTTCACAAAGAGGAAAAGGCAAAAAGGAACACCAGTTCTGTATAACAGAACACTAAAAAAAGAACAGACAGACCCTCTGAAAAAGTTATTGCTCATGAATTTTGAGTATGTTACACCTTTTCATGGGAAGCTGTGGTCATTTATTTTATGCTCCAAGCATGAGATGTTTTCTCCTTGAGAAAAAGTGATGCTATACTAGGAATACTCAGCATGATAAATCATTTGCTTTAATAAATAGGCTGGGAGACACTTTTGAGGGTTGACTCATCATGATTGACTCTTAAAAGCAAAACGGATGCCTTTGATTTCATCCACTGACAACCAGGATTTCTCTGGAAGGAGATTAACTAAGGATCTTCACCTTTCAGATTCAGAAGGATGCCTTTGGAAATAAGGGACTCATTCGTCTAGAAATTTAAAATCCATACGAGAAACTCTGTTGGATAGGACCAAGCTTCCACCTAATCCTTTATCCATGATCTCATTTATATGTTTCATTTCTACCTCTCCATTCTCCCAAGAAGCTTAAGGTGGTGTACTAGGACTTCCCAATTCTTCTTCCATGAAATTTCTGAAAGGACAGTTTAGCTAGAAATTGATGACTATCCCAAGGTCATCCAATAAGGTTTGTGGATCAGAGGTCCAGCATTTTAGAGGTCCACTATGGAGTTTTCCCCCCCATCTTTTCCAAACTTCTAAACATGGCCTTTGGACATCAAAACGTTACTCATCTATGGGCCCAGTGAAAAACTGGTTAACTTCTTGTAACTGTTTTTCTTCTTGTTTTAAGAGAAAACTTAATGTGTAAGCATATACACAGACTGGGTTTACACATTGCACTAGACTGGGCTGAAATCCCATTGGGGAGTTTATGATTTCTTGTGTTTTGGGAGTCCACTCATGGTCTTAGCATCTTCTCGGGCTACTGTGTTAAGTCTTAATACTGGGAGGAAAATAATATCTTATGTGAATAAAGCTACTACATTTGTTAGCTGGGATTTTGTGTTTAGTGTATTATGGCAACAAAGACACACTGCTCCATATTTCATAGCCCTGGCACAGATCAGATGATTCAGTTGCAATGCCTTTCTTTCTACTGTAATGCGGATCTAGCCATTATCCTCAACCATGTTGGTGAAGGAACCTAAACGTATTCTTGTCAGTTTAGAATTTTGATCTGAGCAAGCTTTTTCACCCCGGGAGATCATCCATCCTTGCCCATTCCCTTAAAACATTCCTCTTTCATTCAAGAATCAATATCTTCGACTTGAGATGCAAAGGTTCACTATGGACTTTCTGCCAAAATGAGCTGTGAGGCCTGCAAATGTCTGCCATGTGCCAGATTCTGCTCGGCTGCTGGGCAGGGACTTGTTCCATCCTTGCTAATTCTCAGATCCTGGTTAAATTTATGGCTATAATCTCCTCTGAGTATATTTGGCATTCCTGACCTGTGCATCTTGAGGGGGCTTGAACAAAATGTGACTCCAAGGACCTGGGATCAATAAATACTGTACATTGGCAGAGCAAGTGCGGGCCATTTCAGATTATAGGCAACCAGGCAGTAATTTTATCAATCACCTGCCCCATTGGATTGCTTCCTACAAACTTCCTTATTAATAGCAGCAGCAGCAGCAACAACAACACTGTATTAAGGCAGCATCCATTCCATTATTTCTGAAATCCAGTTTATTTACTTCTTATATTTATAGCTTTCCTTTTGTACAGGACCTCAAGCCACCATACATACTGCTCCCTCCTCTTACTTTACCCGCACAACAACAGCCCTTTGGTGTTGTTACAAAATATATTGAATCTTATATGCAGAATCAGGACATAGTCCATGCCCAGTTTTTAGCTCCTTCCATATGTTTACTTTTTTCACCCTCTTGCTACTGTAATGCACCAGTGGATGTGCATTGGTAAAACACTGCAGCAAAGCAATCTTAAGGGACGAGTAGATAGAAAAGTATCCTCTTTGTGAATGTCCTACTAATGCTCAGCAGTGCAGGTACCTATTGGTCCAATATTACAGATACACAAAACATGGTTGTATCATGTTGAATGGATCGTGTCCTACAGTAATTGCCAGAGTGTATGGAACCCACTGTACTATTTAAATCATATTACTGTGATGCTGCTTCATTTCTACCAGCTTTTTTTTTTCTGTTTGTAGGTTCACTTGAAGGGGTTGGCTATGCTTTCTGAGGTTCTAAAAGATGGGGGTATCTGAAGGTCCAATGTTTTAATCACTCCTGGTCCATTATCATGAGAGTCTTTGTGGCTAGAGAAGAAATCTTGGCTGACTCCTCCCGCTCCTCCTCCCAACCCCTTAACATTTCCACCCATGCATGAGAACATAACTCTCTATATTTTCTCCCCTAACCTTTTGTTTTGCTTTGAGCTCTTCCCTGCAAAAGATGCCAAAGGCTTACAGCTGTTTCCCAGAGTTGTCAGATAGGGTGTTTTTTTTCCTGGACAGCAGAATGTCTAGTTCAGCTAAGAGATATCTGTCATTTATCATGTTGTTTCTTATGAGTTCTAAAAATGGCAAGAGTTCATCCTGAGACTTTCAACTGTTCAGTAAAAGCATCTGCTTTATCCTTGAGGACAAAAGAGAGAAAGAGATGGAAGGAAGAGCTGGAAACAATGGGCTTGGACTTGAAAAATAATCTGGATGCATTTGTCTTGTATTCCACAGGTGGTTCTGATTACCATCACAATAAAAAGATGGCTACAAGCCCAAGAAGAACAATAGCCCACGAGCAGGTTGGAAGACATCGGAGAAGCTCTTCAAAGATACTTCCAAATGTTTAGACAGTGATGATTAAAGCTGTTCAGCCCGTTTGTGTTAATTATACAAGGGTTGCCTTCTATACAGACAGAGTTCTTTGGAATACAGAAGCTGTTTTTTTCTTTTAAAAAAAACTTAGATGGCATGATAGATCAATCCAAGAAATTTAATTTAAATCAAAGTTGGGGGGGGAGGGATCTGAGTTGCTATGGAAACAGGCACTTAGCCAGCCTTAATTGCCTTTTTTGATTGGCCAAAATGTCATCAGGAAAATTGGGATAATATACATAAGAAAAACCACCAAAAACGAAAGATGAATGAATGGATGTTATACTTCCTGAAATCATAGAGAACTAATTTGGTTTCAGCACAAGCTTCCCCCCCCCCCGCCCCTCTTTTGAGCACACCTTTTACTCTATCTTAGTCTGGTGGAGCAACCTCTTCCCCAGTCCATTCCTGTACAAGTTTTGAATTCAAGTGTTTTGCGCTTGAAATGCTCTGCTTCAAGTTTGCATTGGGCGTTTCCAGCCTGACATGGTTTATTGCAACCATTCTGGTCGTGTTTTGAGCTTGAAGTTCAAGTTCAAAACACTGCAAGCTCACAACATAGCTCTTTTGAGCTTGGAACATCCCAAAAGGATCAGAACAACCTACTCTGAAACAGAGTGTTCTGAGTTTGCAAGTTCACATTTGAAAGGTTTCCCACACCCTAGTTCTCTGCTTTTGATATACGCTGATAGATGTCCTTGATATCTTTAGTAATATCCTGCTAATTTCATTTACGTCCTTTTTGTTTCTGTGTGCATGCACAATTCTCTTCCCTTTTCAAAGGAAGTCTTCTTGTGTGTTAACAGTCTTCTTGACTGCTTGTTAATCGTACTAGCTGCCATTTGGACTTAAGGATATCTTCCAGACCTTTATTCTACAACCTAGCTGAATTTTTATTATTGAGGGTTTAGTTAATCCCTAGGTGCTGCTGAGAGACAGATCCTATTGCCTTGTAGCCAGCAAAAGTGTTGGTGTCCTGCTATTCCCTATGCAACTATATGCTCATGGAAACTATTTAAAATCCATCTTCAGAAGGGGGCAAAAAACCCATTTACCATCAACTGTGTTTTTGTTCCATTGCGCAGAATACCAGGTGGTCTAATTGAAGGGGGGGGGGAGAAGCTCTTGTGACAATAATTTGCATTCATGCAGGCATAAATTAACAGTGATTCATTTATAAAACGGCAATGGAAACAGGGCTGTGCTCATTGAAGGACTTTATGGCTCCCTCTCAATTCCATTTGTAAGGTGTAATTGTTTGTAAACTTATTGTAATTGCTTGTGAGGTTATCAGCCGACTGAAATGGCAGCTTTATTAGAAGCAATCTGCCAGTAAAAATCATCCCTGCTGTTATTGTAAAAAGGTAACAGAATTTCCCCCTCTTCCCCCATTGTTCCTTGATCCTTCCTCATTCACTGTTATGAATGGTGCATCATTTCTAGATAACACCCATAATTGTCATTATTATCCAGAATGGCTCCTCATAAGTATACTCAATGAATGGGAAACTAATCTTCATAATGTGGTTTATTTATGGTTGGTGTTTTCTCTAGCCCCTCCATTGGTTCTCATGAACTTTAAAACCAATGAAAGCTGGAGGCTGTGTAAACAAAACAATACTCAATGCTTGGCTGATATTGTCAGGCCGATACACTAACAGAAAGGGAATGGAGATTTTGCTGTTATCATTGGAAGTATTGCTCACAAGGGTGCTGTAGCCTGATAATTTGCAGTTGTTCTGGGACCATCATGCCTCGAATTTCCATCCTACATGGTCCATAGCAGTTATTCCTTTCTCATGGGTACATTTTATCTACCCATTGCTTCATTTTCTTACATGCTTAAGGTGTTTTCTATATTGTTCATAGCAAATTAGGTATACAGGATCCTCGTTCTGGCCTCATGACAATTCTGTAGTTAACACTGGTCGGTTGGGTAGAAAATTGTCCTCACCAAGTATTGACTTCCATTGAGAAGGTGCAGAACTCTGAAAAGGTTTCCTGCATGGTTGCTGCAGGTAATGCTTGCTGTAAAGGGTGGAAACATTTTCTGCACTTTGCATTAGGCCCAAGGGGAATAGCATGCTGAGTATCTATGAACAAATGAGAACAGTTGCCATGTGTCATCACAACTTTCCATTGGAGTCTCATCTTGGACTCTCGAATTTCACATGTGATTGGGAACATCTCAGGGATTTGGTATCTGCCATACATTTCAGCCTAATACCCATAGTCACCTGTATGCTGGCCTATGACCATAATCAAGATTTGATTTGGTAGTCACCTGCCCTTGGCCATGCTTGCAGGAGCTGATGGAAGCTGATGTCCAAACTTACTTCAGGTCACTGAATTACCTACTGTAGAGTTCGGATGAATGCTTTTGTTGTGCTGCCCCATCACACCTTTCTCATTGGATGGATCACCCTTTACCTGCCTGGATTTACTCACGTAAAGCAGGAAGGATGTTTGGAGGATCACATCCATAACATGTTCAATCCATGGCTGAACAGGTAAGTGGTGGAGAATTCAGCCTGAAGGATATGTGGAGGATGGGTGGCTGAACAACTCCTTCCCCCACCGACATAAGGAACTTTGTGAACAGGGCTCGTGGGCTTTGTGAGATTGATTACACAAAACCCCAAATGTCAATCAAGACCTTCATTGCAAACCTCCCCTGGTGCTGAGATAATTTTTTTACAGGAGAATGGTATTTGACATTTTAATAAAGAGGAAGGGGGAGATTAAGCTGTCATCAGCACTCTGCGCAAGTAGAAGCCGGCAATGCAAAGAAGATGATGAGACTCGTAGCTTTTAACGTGGAAATCTAGCCACTGAATTAATGGAGTTCCCAGTTTTAATTGGGACACACACTTTAAAAAAAAAAAAAAAAAACACTTTTGATATTTTTAAGCATCTCATTTGCATGGGTGGGGGTTAATCTCTGGGATTAGTCCAGCTCCATGATTGATGAGGTTTCACTGCCGGAATATTCTAGAGCTCTGGTGAGTGACGAGATGCTTAATAATATTGGATTGGAATCTGTTACCTTGTAGCAAACATTATTAAGGTTGTGTGCACAAGGGGAGAATGCTTGGTAGAAAATGGCAGCCAAGCCCCCAACCAGAATATTAATGGGCAAAGTGTTAAGCTACCCAGAACTAGGTAATCTACAATTTTCCATTTAACATGTCAATCAGAGGCAAAGCATGACAAACATAGAAAAGAAGTCCTTTCTCAAGGATAGTGCATTGGCTTTCATTGCAGGCAATTCCGTGCTTTTCCCTGATCATCTCTTTTAATAAAGTTTTTAAGTAATTGGATTGGCTGCAGCCCAGAACTTTGCTTGAAAGTATGCAACAGAGATGGGCTAAGGGAAGCCTATGGACTTCAGTTATAGGTGTTCGCAAGGAAGGAAGAGAGAAGAGAAGGACATGCATTTAATGACATCTACCCACAAATGTTGGGACTTTCCTACTTGTGTCAGATACCATGACAACATTACTAGCTTATGGTATCATTCTGACATCATCCTGGTTTGTTGTGGACAACTATGCTGGTGTAGTGGGCTGTGAGAATAACCTTGATGAACAGGAAAAGAGCTTTAAACCAAGACAATGGTCAGATAAGAGAAATCTGAGTCCAAAGCAGGAATTGGGGTAGAGAAAGCATCTCAGTCTTGACCCTCCCTAGTTCTCTTGAAGATAAAGTTAGGGAAGGGAGAGGCAAAAGATTCTGTTACTGTAATTTTCTGTTACTGTAACCTCATAATAAAAATAATATTAGCATTAATAGATTTGGTCTCCTGGTTCAGACTACCTTGAAGGGCTGACATCTACCATGTAACCCTTGGTACTTCCCTTGGTGCCTGCCAGGACCTTGAACTTTCTTGTTCTCGAAGTTCCAACTCTGTCTGCTGACTCCAAAAGGTTGTATATTCTAATCTTCTATTATAGAAGATGTTGAGTTTGATTACCCCGCATTGTTTGGACTTCTCATGTTTTCAAGTCCTTTTGGCACTAGGATTTGTAGCATTGAGTTCTGCAGAAAAATTAGGGCAATGAATTAAATGTGACCTATGCATGGCCTTAGTTCTGGAAATAGGCTTAGAAATTCTCTTGGTTAACTTGTAATCAAATGGACCAAGTCCATGGAGGAGAGAAAGCCATAATACAGCGCAAAAATAAAATAAGGATCCTTCCTTCCTTCCTTCCTTCCTTCCTTCCTTCCTTCCTTCCTTCCTTCCTTCCTTCCTTCCTTCCTTCCTTCCTTCCTTCCTTCCTTCCTTCCTTCCTTCCTTCCTTCCTTCCAGCAAATGAATGACTGAAGTTTTGAAACAGTTTGCTATTTCTTCTCCATCCTTCAATGCTTTATGTGCACCCATAAATGTAACTAAAGTAATCATATTCCACTTTTTAATGTCTTTGAAATGCCTTTATTAAACTAGCTCCCTATGCTTCAACTTAAGCAGCTCAGTTGAAGGCCTAAGCCCTGAGTTTGTACAAAACGTTAAGCTTGGTTACTTTCAATCCTTGTTAGTTTGGTGGTTTGGTGTGCTCTATGAACCCAGCCTATTTGATTAGTTTATGGTTCATTTGTTTATACACAGAAAAATAGGTCAGTTAAATAGCCTGGTTCAGCACTGTATGCAAACCCAGCTGAATACAATATAGTATTGTGACATCCTGTATCTGGTTTATTTCCTTCTTACAATAAGAACACTCTTTGGAGCAGCACCATATGTTCTTTCCTTCCTTCCTTCCTTTTACATTTTATCAAAAAGTTTGCCCTGACAGTTGGGAATCTTCATCTATATTGCGATTCTAGATGGATGAGGCTCATAAAAATGCCTAGTTTGGGTGTAAGTGCACTCATTTTTTAATTCTGCAGTGCTATGTTGCTTCTTCAAAGTATCATCTAAGATAAAAGGCATAATAAATAATATTTGCAAAGCATGTTAAATGGAGCTTTGCAATAAAGAGATGGAAAGGTGTTGTGAAACTCCACAGGATCCTGGCATGTGTCCAATATCCCCGCGCATTACGAGCCAGGCTCCATCACAATGTTGCATTTCAATATAAAGCATTCTGCTGAAAATTCAGAAAGATGCAACCATTCTATTCAAAAGGCAGTCCTAGTGTTGTCTCTGGGTCCCCCCTGGAGACCATAACCTCGAGAAGACTAAGGGAACAAACATAACCAGAAATTTTAGCCCTAGATCCATCCTCCAAGCTTAACGACCTATGGATTGGTGGACACTGCAACTGCTGTTGGCTGAGAATTCTGGGAGCTGTAGTTCCCCAGACCTTTGGAGGACATGAAGTTCAGGAATGTTGCTAGAATGTCATGGACACCATGCTTCAGGACATGAGCATTACCCTTGACCTTGAATTGAGTGAAATTCTTGTCACATTTCTTTGATGCAATTTGTCTTGGGTTCCTCCTCTTTTGAGTGTTGCCTTTGGCTGAATTTCTGAAAAGAAATTTATCACTGTCTTTAAGTAAAGCCTGTCATGTAAAGTAAAGCCTGTTAATGGGCTGGCTTGCTGCAGTGAAGAAGGCATAAGTGAAGGACTGCATTTAAGATGTACATTTCTAACTGCAAAAGGCCATTGCATCACTTAGTTACTTGAAAGAACCTCTTTTGTTCGTCGGTTGCTTCAAAGCCGAAATGATAAACACGGGGAGAGATGCAAGAGTCAGCTAGAAGGCTGAACACAATGCAAAGGATGCCCAACTGAGCCCAACTTAATGAGTTATCAGTCACAAACTGTGCTTCCACACTGGCTTACCAAATGGAAAGTGAAATAACGTTCTAATAATTGGTAAGGTTCACTCCTTGACACTGTCCCCTCTCTATTCCTTTTACCTAATCTTGTTTCTCTCTATTCCTTTTACCTAATCTTGAAGCTGAAATAGCAGAGGGAAATGCTATGCGCTTTTGCCTGTTGTTGTAGATATATATCAGCATGCCACCAGAAAGAGGAGGAAGGAGCATTTTCCCATATGTTCAGAAACTTCTGCATTGCCAGGGTCACCAGGGAGGCAGGCAGGTGGACAATCAGCAAATGGCACAGATGACTTTGACTGGCAGTGATCTGTTGGTTTTGCAGAGAGAGTGCGGGTAGTCCTCACTTAACGACCATTTGTTTAGCAATGATTTGGACTTACGACAGTGCTGAAAAAAACGACTTATAACCAGTCCTTGCGCTTACAACTATTGCAGCATCCCTGTGATCATGTGATCCCGATTTGGGTGCTTGGCAACTGGTTTGCATTTACAACCATTGCAGCATCCCATGGTCACGTGATCATGATTTTTGCCCTTCCCAGCCAGCTTCTGGCAATCCAAATCAATGGGAAACTGCATGATTTGCTTAGCAACTATGTGGTTTGCTTAACCACCACCGCAAAACAGGTTGTAAAATTGGGTCGGATTCACAGCATCGCTTAGTGACCGAAATTCTGGTTCCAATTGTGGTCGTAAAGTGATGACCTGCATTAGCTCTGGCTCATCTCCTAAGGAATGACTGCACCAAATGATGCCCCTGGGACTTCTCTACACATGAAGAGAAGAAATAGGGACCACTTCGTTGACTCCTCTTCCCTTGCTGTCTATGGGTGATAGGGACTGGCAGTTAAAAGGGATGCTTTTTCTGCAGAATAAGGGTAGTTAAGACCCAGCTCTCTGGAAGAGGGTCTAATGCTGGGAAAGGTGAAAGGAAAGAGAAGAAGAGGAGAGATGGATGGGCTCAGTGACAGTGGCAATGGGCGCACCATTGGAAATGCTGAAGGACCAGGTTAGGGACAGAGCGCCATGGAGAAAAACTATCTAGGTGATTGCTTGGAGTTGAAAGCAACTTGATGGCACATAATCCCTCAGTCAATCAAGGGTGGTTAGCCTGTGGCTCAGAAGCAGGTTGCACATCGGTTACTGGAGAACCACAGCAAAAGAGAGCTTCTAACCTCAGATACAGTTGCTGTATCTGGACTGCAGAAGTCCAGACAAGGATTAGAAGCTGTGCCACCATATGGCTTTAATTACTCGTATTTCCTGTCCTTTGGAACTAATACCGTAAGCCAACTGCTGTTAAACTTTCACATGTTCTACATAGGACTTTCTGTTTGATTGGAAAGGGATATATCTCACTCTTTTTATCTGCAATCCAGATATGGCAGCCCTACCATCTCTCCCTCTGTTTATCGACATTCCAAAAGCTTTTAAGGGGCCTTTAACAGCAAGAGGTTGGTCCAAAGTCTAGACTCAAATGCTATCGAATGCAGACCTCTCATTTTACCAAATCACTGCTCCAGAGTTTTCTGCAGGTCCGTAGAAAACGACTCTTGATTTGGAGCAACCAAGGGCATTTCCCTATTCCCACTGAGATTAAACTGACTGGGAGCTTACTCTGAATGCAATTTGGGGGATAATATTTGTACTAGTTTTGAGGGGGGAGGTGTGTAGGGCTGCTGGTGCGCGCTTTCTCATTTATGAACTCGGCTGTCTGTCAGATTTGCCAGCTGGTAAGCTTGACAATGGTGGTTCCATAGATTTTTATTACTCAGTAGGTAGCTCTAATTTTATCTGAGTGAAATGGATTTTTAGAGATTTAATCCTCCTCACCCCCTTCAGAGCTGTCAAGAGATTTCCTGCTTCCTGAAGCAGAGTGGAACAGAGAGAGAACTCTGATTTTCACAAGAATGAGATTATATATAAGAAGTGGGAAGTGTGAGAATGACGGGTCTGGGTGTACACACAGGTGCATCGTGCACACACCTATGAACACCCGTGATAGGTCTTAGGTCCTTCTTCCATTTCCCACCATTTTAGAAAACATTATTTTAATCACCTGAAGAATGATCCATGGCACGTAATCATTTTGAGGTGTTTTTTCTGTTCATCAAGTATTTCATTTCTCCAGGGAATCTTAAGCCTCCCCCAGCCTCACTACTAAAAATCTCTTTAAGTTGACATAATAAGGTAGGGATGGAGGATCTTTGGTGGCTGGGAGCTCCCTATGATGGGGTTAGTAGAGAATAAGGCCCACACTGGGCATAGGGTACGTCCAAATCATTTAGGTGGGTGGGATTAAGACTCTCCATCTTTCCCTCCCCTTTTTGGAGAGGAATTGGGGGTTTTTATTCTTATTTTTTAAAATGGTGTTACTTCCATTTTAGGTCTCCACAGTCATGTTCTGTGATCCTTGCCTCAAAAGAGTACAAAAGTTAAATTCAGAAGGGCAGTCATGAAGTCTCATTCTGGACTATCATGAATTCTGGGGGGTGGGGTGGGCAAAAGAGTTATATTTCTGGGATGCTGCTTGAACTGGGTAACAATTTTGCCCCCCACCCATTGTGTCAACAGGGGACAGCATCTGGCTGATCTCATCTGGGCCTGGTCAGTAGCTTTGTAGGAAATCAGTTCTATAACATGACCAAGAAAACTTCCTGCTTGTATCAATGCAGTTCTTGGGATTTGTGCTTTACTTTTCTATGTACAACACAGTTCTCTCCACACTGGGGCAGTTGTATCAGCTGAATGCATTTAGTTCATTGGTAATACTGGCAGTACCACAACGGGGACTGGAATTTCAGTTGCTAAGTGAAGCAGTCATGAAGTGAATCTGACTCAATTTTATGACCTTTTGGGAGGTGGCTGTTAAGTGAATCACCACAGTTGTTAAGGGCATCGTGTAGGTCCCCATTGATTTTGCTTGCCAGAGGCCGGCGGGGAAGGTCGAAAAATGGTGATCACGAGACCACAGGATGCTGCAATGGTCCTAAATGCAAACTGGTTGCCAAGCGCCCAAATCCTGATCACGTGACTTCAGGGATGCTGCAACAGTCATAAGTGTGTGGACTGGTTACAAGTTGGCTTTTTCGGCACTGTCATAAGCCCAAACCGTCACTAAACAAATGGTTGTTAAGCAAGGACTTCCTGCAAGAATTTACCTACGTGGGCACATTTCATTATAAGGGTCTGGATTTATAGGAGTCATTGAAAGCAAAAGACTCTTCTTTCCCCAATTTAATTTGAACTCCAAGTCTCGCCAAAAGACATTGAAGCCATTGGAACGTTAAAAGAGAGAAAAACATCTTAATCGTTCTGTGACTTTGTAATAATCTCATAATGCAATTATTACCTTTTCCACCTCTTCTCTCCTTTGCTTGGGAGCTGGTTCAATTACTGTAAAGATGGGAAGCCGGTACAAATGGTTGACTTTTCTTTCTGCCTCTCTGCTGTTTTACTGACATTTTCTAGCAGGGAGCGGAGTGGATTTAAAACAATAATTTCGGCCTTGGGAAGTAGAAATACTAACCAGATTTCTATAGTTGAAGTTTTGATGTGAATTGCCCATTAACGTAAGAGTCAACCATTCTTCTGGCTTCTCGGAAACAACTGTTTTAGGTTGAATGGGGCACATTAAAAAGGGGGACAATCTGAATGGCAAATTATCAAGCTATTTTGAGGAGGCTACTTTAAAGCATGGGAAGGGGAAGAGTTTGTATCCCAGAAAATTTTCATCCAAATTCCCTTCTGAAGGAAGTAAAAAAGGAAAGTAAAAAAGGGACAAAATAGGGCCCATCCTTTTCAGGAAAGTCACTACTGTTCCTTTCAAACAGTGCTTCTCAACCTCAGCAACTTTAAGCTGTGTGGACTTCAACTCCCAGAATTCCCCAGCCAGCCAACGGTTCTGGGAGTTGAAGTCCACACAGCTTCAAGTTACTGAGGTTAAGAAACACTGTTCTGATATCACCTGTGGCCCTCTGTTGGACAGGGGTAAAACTGCAGCTTCCTATGCTAGGAAAATTGCTGATTTTTGGTTTCTGAATGCAAGGAACAGGAAAGACTCAGATGGATTGAAAATGTTCCATCAGTTGGTATTGACTCTTAGAGACCACACAGATAGATTTTCTCTATGATGATCTGTCTGTATTCTGGTCCTTCAAGTCCTTCAATGGTGCCCCCATTGCCACTGTAACTGAGTCCAGCCACCTTGCTGCTGGTCATCCCCTTTTTCTCTTTCCTTCCACCATTCCCAAAATTAGAGCCTTTTCCAGAGACTTGGATCTTCGCATAATGTGTCTGAAGTAGGCTCATTTGTGCCTTGAGTGAGAACATTGGATTGATTTGTTCGATTATCCATTTGTTTGTTTTCTTGGCTGTCCACAGTATTCTCAGGAGTCTTCTCTAAAGGAAGAACAAAAGGGGAAAAAAAGAAACAGTCTATCAGCACTCTAACACATTTTATTCAAAGGCATAAACTTTCATGAGCTGCATCCCATCTCATCAGATGCTTAGAGTAGCTAGACTGATGTAGGATTTAAATTGGGGTGAAGGGAGGGGAAGACAGAGTGGCAATGCAGATGTGGGTTACAGGAGAGACACATTACAAGCACCTTCTCAATTAACAGTTGTATGTGCTCATGACTAGACATGGAATGAAGATAAATGCTACCTAGCATGAATTTAATAGGCACTGATGTTATTGTGGTCAAATGAAGTCCGTTCAGAATGAGGTCAAACGAAGTCCATTCAGAGTGAGGCCAATATTTTCAACAAAGGATGGTGATTTGAAGCCCATGCTCACGAGGAGGAGGGAGGGACGGAGGGCTAATCAGAGCTGAAGAAACAGCTTCAGATCAACCTCCAGAAATTGCTTCTTCTCTCTTTCCCTGTTCTTCACATTCATTTATAAATAAGCAGATATTTGATGAGGATCTGGCTTACCTTCCTCATAAGAAGCCTGACCCTTTAAAAATTGTTTTATATAATTTTATTAAAGATTTTAAAAGAGAGTAAAAAAATAATGCAAATTAATATATAGTAAGCAAAGAAAAGGAAAGAAAGAGAATGACATCAAAGAGAAAGTAAAAACTGCAAGAAAGAAAAAGGAAAAAGGAAAAATAGAAAAGAAAGGAAAAAAGAAGAAGTAGCTTCCTTTACAGAAGTTATAAGGGAGAAGACCACCTGTGTTGAAACAATGATCATCCAACATCAACTTCGCTGGACCAGCCATGTTGCTCAAATGCCTGATCGTCTTCCAAAGCAGCTTCTTTGCTCTCAACTTAAGAATGGAAAACGGGATATTGGTGGACAGAAAAAGAGATTCAAAGATGTTCTCAGAGCTAATTTTAAAAAGTTTAATATGAGAACTGGGAAGTCCTAACTCATGAGCGTTTAAATTGGAGGCCAGCCCTTATTAAAGGCGCTACGGATTTTGAAGAAGTATGAGCACAGGGCGAAAGGGAGAAGCGAGCCAAGAGGAATGCACATCAAGCAAATCCTCACCGTGACCGTCTTCCACCTGGAAATGTATGCCCTCATTGTGGGAGGTTGTGCGGATCCAAAATTGGCCTTTACAGCCACTTACGGATCCACCGCTAAGATTTTAACCCTGGAAGACGATCTTACTTGGCTCCGAGTGATCGCCAACACAAACACAACTTTACCTCTTACCCTACGGTTACAAGGTGCAGATCTCTCTTCTTTCTGTAATCCATTCTATCTAACCATTAAAATATTAAACCATTAAAATATTTCTATGAACTTGAAGCCATTCAGGGAACTGGAGAGAACAGAACAATCTCTTACAAATGTAGAGCTTCTTATTCAAGACCACTTTGTCTTTAAAAGAAACTCATCATTGTAAATCAAACTTCTTTTTAAAAAGCAAAACAAAACAAAAGGCCCAGAGGATCTCATATATTTTTGCTCTCCCCATTATGTGTATGTGTCTTGTTCTAATATTATACTGGGCATTCATAAATAATGCCAGAATATAAACCATCAAAGAATAAAGTATTACTGTCCTTTTTTAACTGGTTAGCAGTGATCTGTTTCTACACAGGAAGAAGAGAGTATCCCTCACACAGTAAAATCTGGTTATTATACAGTAAAGGCCATGGAATAATAGACTGGCTGAGATTAGAAGTTATTTCAAAGGTGAGAGAATTATGGCAAAAAATGGACTTAGGAGAGCCTCTTAAATCTGCAGTGACCCGTCTGATAAATATATTATTTTTATGATTTCCCATCTGCCATCCCATGAAGATTTGTGACAGCCTTTGATCAGATGGCTTGTCCTTGAAATACAGTTAGCATTTGCGGAATGAGAAATCAGATATTATGCAATGACAGAAAAATGAGGAGCTGAGAAACCGCAAAAAGCTTTCATTTTGAAAGGCTGGGAGAGAAGGAAAGACGACTTCCAGCCCCCAAGGGAGTGCAACCAGCAAAAATGGCTACCAAATTAAGAATGTCAAGGACATTCTTCAATCATTCGGACTATGATTCATTTCTTTATTTATTGCAGTCATTTGCAAACTGCCCCAATTGCAGAGCTCTAGGCAGATTTACAGGCATACAAGCAAACATGATATAAAACCGATCTGGATATGACTATTCTTTAAAAGTCTACCTCAATAAAATGATTTTGATGGCCTTGCAGAAGGCCAGCAATGAGGAGACGAAGGGTATCTCTGTCTAGGCTTCCTTCTCTGATATAATCTTCCCTTCCTTCAGTTTTCATTCTAGCTCTTTCTCCATTTATGTATCAGCTGCTGATCATCAAGGAAGAAGAAGAATTAGGGGGAAGAAATTACCAGTAGCTACAGGCAATCATTCTTTCCTGTAATGGTAACCTGCTCATGGCATATCCTTGTCACCCAGTAGCAAAACTTTGCCATGGAATATGTGATTTTAGGATTTATGTCAGCTATAAAATAGCTCATATAAAATTCCTCAGTGCAACCAAAGGAATTATTTAACAATGGCTGAAGTAGCCATCATCTCAAGTCAGAATAAAGAGCACAACGTGTACAACTAAAAAAAAAAAAAAAGTGCTCCATAATTTCAATCACACCAGATCCATGTAGCACCATGTCTCTGATTCTGGACATTTTTAGAATATGGCTGATGGGAGAGTGGTAAAGCCAGTCCTGGTAAATAAGTGAGAAAATATGGGTATCTGTACTGACTAATCATTGTGGCTTATATGAGCCAAAAAGCCAGAATCTCTCTCCTTCTCTGCCTCTGTATGCATGTGGATGTGTGTGTGTGTGTGTGTGTGTGAAAACTTGTGCATTCCCCATCTCTGGACTAGGTTTCACTTTCTTCATAGAACATTTTAGTGTGGAGTATTAACTACAGATTAGGGACGCGTTGGCGCTGTGGGTTAAACCGCTGAGCTGCTGAGCTTGCCGATCGGAAGGTCGGCAGTTCGAATCCGCGTGACGGGGTGAGCTCCTGCGGCTAGTCCCAGCTCCTGCCAACCTAGCAGTTCGAAAACGTGCCAATGTGAGTAGATTAATAGGCACCGCTTCGGCGGGCAGGTAATGGCATTCCGTGTAGTCATGCCGGCCACATGACCACGGAAGTGTCTTTGGACAAATGCCGACTCTTCGGCTTTGAAACGGAAATGAGCATCGCCCCCTAGAGTCAGACACAACTGGACTTAATGTCAAGGGAAACCTTTACCTTTATTAACTGCAGAGCCAAAAAGAAATTTTTTTGGGGAGTGAGAAAATAATCCACTTTTTGGATCTAATCTAGGGGTCTATATGGGTGGCTATATACACTGAATGAATGAATAAATGAATGAATGATCAATCAATCAATCAATCAGTGATCAAGTCCATTGAGTTCAGTGTAGTTTGCTGTCTGAGGCTGAAGCTTCAATGTAACTCCCTCATGCCATCTTTCTTACTCGATTGTTCAATTAGTAAATGCCCAGACTTGGAGAAATACTTCTTGGGATAAGGTTGGAATCGAACTCTAACAATCCAAATGCTTGGTCGATGTGATGCAGTGTGTCCATGAAGGGGGAGGTGATGTGGTGGACTACAGTAATGCTGCTGGTTCTCAGGAAGGAGGGAGCACATTCCAAGGAGGGGAGCGAGATAAGAGAAAGCACAGCCTGGACCTGGAACGTGGGAAGGCTAAGAGGTGCGGAGTGGCCCTGCCCTAGAGCCTCCCAGGTGATTTCCCTTTAGGTTAGAGCAGTACAGCTTTAGTCTGGCATGATTCCGTCTATACGACATAAGCAAATAAAGAGCTGAAATTTGGCTGGATTGATTCCTTGTCATTCTTGGGCTGGGCCTGACAGTCCCTTTACCAGCAGCTTGAGATCTGAAAATGAAAGTTGGAATGGTGTCTCTCTGCTTGTATCTTCATCAGGCCAAGTGTCCAAGGTCCTTTCTGCTGAGATCAAGTTCTGTCTGCTTCCTGCAGTCCCTTGATCCACACTTGTGACTCGCCGTTCCCTTCCAGAGGGGGCAAACAAGATGAGACTTTGCTGTTTTTTAAAATCTGGCAAATAAGACACTCTTCAAGAGTCACAAAAGCGAGAGGTGCCCTCTCTGTTGTGCAAAGACCACGCTGCAGTTTTGTTTCTCTTCCTTTCTTTCTTCAGCTGAATTGCCTTTCAAACATCTATTCCCAACAAAGCAATTCTTATTTTTCTTCCTTTCATTCTTGCTGGGTTACTTCCTCTAGAGGTCCAAGTGTTGATCCTTTTTGTGAAACCCCTTGGAGGTACAGCTCAGATATATATTCTTCTATTCCTTTTGCTCTCTTAGAATGTGCTTCAAGTGTATACTGTAGATTTATTATTTTTCCCCCACTTGAGCAGCAGTTAGAATGCAGACTTCACACCCATTGTGTGTTATCTTGCTTCAGCCATGGGGGGTGGGGAGTAGCAGAAAGATGAGAGTATGCCAGGGAAAGGGTAGAGAGGAAGGAAATGGAGAGAAAAATTGAAAGAGAGAGAGAGAGAGAGAGAGAGATTTTACAGAAAGAAAATGTAAGAAAAAATCAAAGTGCAAATTGCAAATTTGGGAGATTTTCTCTTTGGTCATGGTATAATATATTTTGTTTCCCCCTCCAATCCAAGGATCAGCTTCCATGATAGCATTTCTAAAGCCATTCCTTGTTCAGCTGCTTAGAATCAATAAGATATAAAAGGGAAAAGAAATGAGGATGGAAGAAGAAATGAGCAAAGTCAACAATCTATCTAATGCAATCACATCACGCACCTCAGAGAACAGATCCTTTTCTGCAACTTGCATCTTGGAGTCACATGATGGGAATCACTAAATCTGACCCTTCTCTGAAGAAAACAGCTATGCTGGTACTCAGCTCTAGTTCATCCCCTCTTCTATCAGCTTTCCCCCCATTTATATTAATCATTTTCATTGTACTTTCATATTCTCTTGATTATCTCAATCAAAAGAATTTTAGTTCAAAAGAAGATGCTGGTTTCAAAAGTTCTTCTCTGGAATGACCCCTCCCATGTCTGTGCTCCAAAGGCTTAGATTATGGGCAACATAGACTCACAGGAGTTCTTGGCTGGGAAAGCTTCAAGGTCACAGGCCAGGTTTCAGGGTCATAGCCCTGAATTTTAACCATAGATGCTGAGGACAACTTAGGAGGAAGAGAAAAAAGAAAAACAAAACAAAACAGAAGGCAGTTTTTTTACTACAGGTAGTCCTCACTTAACAACCTTCATCACTTCATTTAGTGATGGTTCGAACTTACAACAGTGTTCAAAAACCAACTTATTACTGGTTCTCACACTTACCACCATCTCAGTGTCCCTGTGCTCATGTGATAATGATTTGGCTGCTTGGCAACCAGTTCACATTTATGACCGTCACAACATCCCATGGTCACGTGATTGCCATTTTTTGACCTTCCTGGCCAGCTTCTGGCAAGCAAAATCAATGGTGAGCTGCATGATTTGCTTAATGATGTGGTTCACTTAACGCCCATGGTGATTTGCTAAACAGCTGCCACAAAAAAAGGTCGGATTCAATTAATGACTGATTCACTTAGCAACTAAAATTCCAGTCCCAATTGTGGGGGGACTACCCGTCACTTAGCCCATCACTAAGTGAGGACTACCTGTATCAAGTGTGCAGTTGTTTTCATAAAAGAGATATGGATGCTAGGTTCCAAGTGCCAGGTAGAGAGAAATAATTTCATTTCAGACTAAGGCATCTACTAAATTTAGACAATGTGACTTTAGTAAGTAAACAGATGGGTACAGAGACTATCCCAACTTTTGAGGTAACAGATCACACCTTAGGATCTACTGTAATTTATAGCTCTAATCCATTTTTGTAATTGGGAAGGCAATAGAATAAATATCTTTCCTAGGCAGCTTGTTACAATTATTTACTAGCCCAAGCACCCATCTTAATGAAACAGGATGGAAAGAGAAGGAATTCTATACCACAAGGTACGCTGCTTTGCATTTTTGGGCACTCTTAATTTCACTGTCCTTGTCACCAGGCTTTTAGGTATCACCAACTGTTTATTCCCTAGATAAAAAAGAGTGAGAGTGACCGTTGGTTATAGACGTAATAATTTAGTCTGAATCTAGAAAGCTGCACCTAATCTGCTGATTACATGTTGCTTTTCCATTGCAAACATCAATGCTCAACACCACCATTATTTTTTAATATTATTGGCTGCTTATTCATGCATAGAAGCTGGTCTTACACAGTTTGGAGACCAAAATATCTGAAGAGTGCCCATTGTTAAGTTTCTTGCAATTATCTGCTTTTTTCTATGTCTTTCTTGCATGGAGGGGCTGGACAATCTACAGTGAAGACAATCTACAGTGAAATCAAGACCTCAAAGATCATTACGAAATTACTAACTTAGGGGCCCTAGCCAATTTCAATTGGGACATGGAACTTACAAGTTTTTAATATTTCTTAAATGCTTTATGTTATATTTTGTATACCACTTTGAAACTTGAAGTGACAAAGAATGATTTCCAGCACCTTTTTTTCTTGAGCTGCATTAGTTTGGTGCCTTCTGAAAACTGGTCTCTGGCATGTGACTTATTTTCTTCTGGGTTAAGATAATGGGGTTCTGCCGGAACATGGCTCCAGGCAGATGGGTTTGAAATTAATTGGGCACTTCTCCTTAATCAGCGGGCCATGAGAATTGCAATATTAATTCCAATAAGTTGTGCAAATGAATTAGTACTACTTGACCTTTCTACAATATCCCAGAATGCTTTTTCATTTGTTAAACACTGATCACAATATGCTGTTAGAATCAATCTCAGCATGTATTTGCTTAAAATTCCACCTTCAAAGATTGATGTATTATACATTTGTTTAACTCTTTTTTGGGGTATGTGTGTATGAAACAAGGCTGTGGCTGTGACATATGGGGATTTTCATAGTAGCGACAATGCTACTGTGGCCTGAACTGAATGAGAGATATTAGAAATACAGGTCAGGTAGCAACAAGATTGAGAAGTGAGAATCTAGGATCTCTAGTTTGATATTATTTTTTAATGTTCTAGCTTTAATTTACTTTATAATAAATATATTGTTGTTCCCTGTAAGATAAAGCTGTCCTGCTAATGAAACATCTGCAGAAAAACAACCAAGAATCCAACAGTTCAACCCTGGGATCCATATATTCTTTATATATTCTTGGATTGGTCTCCCTCCCTCCCCTGTATTCAGCTGTATTTTTTTGTTCATCTTCGAAAAAGTCCATAGAAAGGGCATAATGTTGTCTTTACAACTCATGATACACAGTACATACCTAATGACGAGTGGCAGCTAACCAGACTTTGGAAATGCTAGATAGGACCTGGTGGATGGGAGACAGTCTGAAAATCTAGGGGATGTAGATTAGACTGAGAAGATTAGAAAAAACAGGAGGAGGAGGAGGAGGAGGAGGAGGGAGACAGCAGTAGCAAACCACTTCTTTATTGTTGCCAAGAAAATAAGTCAGATGTGTCCAGGGTTTTAGGCTTCCATATCTTTTCTCCAATCTCTAAACTTTTTAAACATTTTTTTAACATTGCACTACAAAGTTTTGCCCCAACAGTTGACCTCTCTCTGTCTTTGAATTTATCTCTGTCTCTCTCACATCACCATAAAAAAAAAAAAAATTTCTAGGAACGCCCTGCGAGGTGCACAGAATTATTCTTGGGAATAAAAGTGATGTTTTAGACTACTTACACAGAAATTGAGATGACAGAATAAGGAGCAAAGGAAGCTGGGAAATGGCTAGGGAGGTGTCCACATGCACATCTGCGTCAATAAGCATCATTTTGCCTTTTCCTCAGCTAAGTGGATGTCACCACTGTTTTAAATAAACCTACACAATCAACATGCATATCTCCTTAACTCCAGATTATATGGGCATAATCCTGCAAAGAGCCTTGATTTCTTCATCTTTCTGTCCAGTACAAATTTAGGGCCATCTTCAGACTGCTTCTGTAGCATGTGCAAAATGGTAGTTCTGCTTTGCGTCTTCATCCCTTCCAGATTAGCCCACAAAGTATTTGGGTGCACCAGCATTCTGCATGTTATACAATCACTGTAAAAGATAGGAAATTAATTAGCAGTGCTGGAGGAATCCTGGAGAGAAGCAGTCATTAAAAATCTTATTGGAGACCAGAGGTGGGGACTGTATCACCTGCCTTATTTGTGGTGAGAATAATTGAAGCACTTTGTTAATCACTAGTTAATGGTGGCACCTTGGATTAGAAGATGTGAAATGCTGTTGAAGTGTTAAGTGCACATAGTAGTTGAATTACACTCTCTTTTCTCACATAGCTGTACTGCTAAATGCTTAATTGCTAGAAGGTGTAGCATTACTGCAGTTTGAGAGCTGATGGACAGCCCTTCAGGACTTCGGGCCCACCCTGTGTCATCTTCCCATTCCCACATTAAAGACTGCTACAGGTAGCCTTTGACTTGAGAAGCCACCACAAAGGTAGAGTTTACAACAATGATGGCAATAAATCTATGCTTATTCAGCAAAGTCTTTAAAATAATGGAAAACTGCTCCTGAGTGAAAAGGGACCTGAACTCTTTTGAAAATGGCATTATTGAGCAACTTCTATACAGGTAGTCCTCGCTTAACAACCATTCATTTAGTGATGGTTTGGACTTATGAAGGTGCTGAAAAAACTGACTTATGACCGGTTCTCACACTTATGACCATCACAGCATCCCCACGGCCACGTGATCACAATTTGGGCACTTGGCAACCAGTTCACATTTATGACCATCACAGCATCTCATGGTCAGGTGATCACCATTTTCAACCTTCCCAGCTGGCTTCTAGCAAGCAAAATCAATGGGGAACTGTGTGATTCACTTAATGACCACATGGTTCGCTTAACATCCATGGTGATTTGCTTAACAGCCACTGCAAAAAACATCGCAGAATCAGGTCAGATTCGTTTAATGACTGCTTCACTTAGCAGCCAAAATTCCAGTCTCAATTGTGTTTGTTAAGTGAGGACTACCTGTAATGACTCATAAATGGCTTTCTATTTCTAAGCTGTATCTAAATCTACATCTATCTGTGGATGCATATACACAAACACATCAGGGTCAATTCCAGTTATATATGCCCCCAAAAGAAGAGGTCCAGGCTTCACCTGCCCAGACTGACTTCCTGTCTCTGGGTTTCTCCTTTCATCAACAGGAAAGTTTACAGATGTGTCAAGAGGCTGTTTTGAGAACAGTACTCCAATAAAATGGTTGCAGAAATATCCCTTGTTGAATTCTTGAAGTCAAGACAGAAAGTTAGACATGTAACTAATGTGTGCAGGGATTGTAATAGCAAACCTGTAGGCAACCTACAAAATCCAACTTGAATATTTAATTCAATTCAGAAAATTAATCCTTCCAGTTGGATTCAAGAATTCAACCAGTTAATTCTTTGGAAAAAGCCATTTCTGCCCACACAGGAGCATCCAACATCATCAGAACAGATTTGGACGCATTCTATTCAATCTGATTAGTCAAATCAATTATCTAATTCTATTCAGTGAGTCAATCTGATTCAAAGATTTGATCAGACTGTCTTCAGAAGAAACCTCCACATTCAGTATTCACAAAGCTCAATGCAACTGCACAGGATTGAAGATCTGGGGATTGATGATTCATGAACGCCTTGGATGGGACCCCTCCAGCAGCTCCAGAAGGGCCCAAGTGGTGGTTATTAATATAAACAAAATGAACCAAATTATTCAATACATACTGGACTACTGTAATCATATTGGTTGTATCTTATTTAAAACAAATATAATTAAGTTACTTTCAGGATTTCACCCCCCCCCCCAAAAAAACCTGTCTTCTCCTATGAAAAAAAAATTCCAAAGCAAATTTTCTTTTGTCAGAGTAAATGAGAAGTGATAGAAACATAAGGCAGGAGAATTCATCTCCTTGCCATTAAATCAAACATGCAGTCAACTTGTAAGCAAGGTTCAAGCAAGGCTACTATCAACCTTAGGGGAGAGGACCATCCATGAGAACCCTCTGAAGAAATTTGGCCACTCAATTTCTCTTCCTTCAAAATGGGTGGAGATTTCTATACTTTTAGCCCCTTTTTCCATGTCTTCAAAGGCAGGGGAGAAGGATCCATCAAGACAGCAGCCACAACTGCTCAATCAAAGCCACACCCCTTTTTTTTTACTTGTGTTGTGCCTGAGACACATTTAATAATGGAACGGGGCTTCACTTGTGTGATTGTGGCTGCCATCTTGACATTTTGCCTCTCCAGACACCCCTCTGCAATAGGGTGGGAAGAACATTGGCCCATCGCAAAAATCTGTGTTTTGCAAAGATTGCTGATATTATTGCTTGACAAAGAAATATGGGAAGCAAAAACTTCTGAACGAACTTGGTGGCATCTCTTTCAATCTTGCAGGCATGTTTCAGGCTTTTAACTTTTTTTTTTTTAATAATCCCTGGGTGGTTATCAATTATTTTAGTTCTTTTATTGTTAGCCACACTGTATTCTCCTTCGAGTCACTTGATGATTAGGCGGCCTTAGAAATCTGATGAATAAATAAAAAATAAAATCAATAAAAACATGTTCTTTCCATTTAGTCCGCTGGGCAGTTTCTATGTTTCCGCAAAGATTTACAGAGTGCTCAATTGTGCTTTTATACTGACCTCTTATTTAATTACATGTTATTTAATGTTTTGTGATGGCTGGGACTCAGAATCAATAAAGTTACAACTTGCTATTAAAAAAAAGAAAGAAAAAAATCAGTACAATTCCTAAAGCAAGCAATAGGTATTTCCAAGATTCTAAGCAAGTCTGAAAGCCCAATCAAACTCAGTCTTTTTAAAAAGACTACCTGTGTGGATCTGTCTGCCATTTAGTCACAGAATGGATTCACTTCACAACATTTACAAGCTGGACACTAGCATGAAGTAGCCTGGGAAAATTATTTAAAATTATTAAGGAAATTACTCCTAACAGAAGAGAGCTAGAAGTCCCCATGACATATTACTGAATGAATTCTAATTTAGATCAGGTAGCACACCTTCAGTTTTTATATCACCAGACACACACATTTATTTCTCTTTTAGTAGAACAGTTTTTTCAGCTTTCAAGGTTACCTAGTGAAAAAATGAGAGGTGGGGGATGTCAATGCAAAGCAGAAAGCGTTGTCAGGAGCTAACATGAACTTTGGCACTCCTTTTATAAAACGAGAAATTAATTCCTTTTATACCTCCAAGGCAATATTGTCTGTCTTAGTATCCACAGGCCTTTGTAGATGAGGTTCATGATTTTCAAGGAAATGTGCCAGCTAATTTTTCTCCCCATGTTGCTTCGGCCGAGCTCCTACTGTTCCAGAAGTAGCTCAAAATGATGTAAGATTTCTTCAAGGCAAGACTGAACTTGCTGACTCTTAATGATGACATGCACTGCAACATGGTAGGAAAATTCCCCTATTCCCTGTCCCTTCCCATGACTTTTATGTTCTAATGTGGAGTTCATACCTAAGACCATATGTGCCTTTTTATATGACACTTCTGGAGTTTTCAGCCTTTGCTATACCCACATCTTCAGGTGACCATGTGAAGGTTGGGTGGCAGGTCCAAAGGTGACTTCCAGCTTCTAGCTGTTGAGCAATCACCTGAAAAGAATGAAGGAATACCAATAATCCAAGGAAGTTATGGTGCCAATGGGGTTCCAAAAAGATTCCTTTTACTCTCTCTGTTGATATCCTGGTTAGCATCCAAGCTACTTATTTCTTGAACTTGCCTAGATTTCATATTTACGGGAAATGTGCAGAACTTGGAACAAAGGACCACAAAGAGCTTAGCTTCCTTGGTTTATCTGCGTGTTCCACATTTGCTTGCAAAAAAATTATATACACAAGCAAAATGTTAAAGCTTTCCCTTCTGCAAACACCCCACTGTGTGTCCATCACAGGAGATGTTTGTGGAGTAATTAGTTTCTGGACAGTTTCTCATGTTGAGAATCAACACCATTTGGCAAAATCCATCCTCCCACTAGCTTATATCAGTTTCAGTATTAGTGTGGTATCTGTTAACTAATGTCTGTACTGTACATTGTGAAATTCCCTGGTGCCAGAACAGCAATGCACGGGAAAAGGCTAGATGTTATTTATTACGTCATACACACATATACATATACATACACATATACACACACACATGCATACATAGGGGTTAGCATTAACTAGCTAATTATCTAATTAACTAACAACTTGACTAAAAAGCACAAAAAAGGTAATTGCATTGCCATCTCTTGGGGCAAAACATGAACAATTTGTTTATAGCTATTCAACAAAATGACAATAACTTGTAGCAAAATTCTGCTTCAGGTTTCTCAGGGCTGGTGATGAACTGAACGATTAAATTTATTGTCCATGTCAGGAGACATAATGTGAGCGCATCAGAAACGATTGCTCCAAAGGATATTGTAAGCTGTTCGTATAGAACTGTCGTTTACACAGTTAGGGGAGAAGGTGCACAAAGGCAGACAGCCATGCCACATAAGTGATCAGCAAGTCCCTCTTATGGATTTATAGTTGAAAAAAAAGAGAGAGAGAAAAGAAATGGACAATATGCAGAAGGATTATTTTGTTGCAAAAATAGCTCAAACTCCTGAAACATTTTAAGGGTAGGATAAGCTGTGAAAGAAGATGATCCCATCAAGCCACTGTTTGCAAACAGATCTTCAAATTGAATTGTTGAATCAATTTCATGTGTCAGAGCAAGGCCCTTCAAATCAATTTATTGAGTCAATGTTCTTTTACACAGGTGCACAGACACATTTCCCCTTTCAGTCCATTTCAAATATATCCCCACTCTCAAAGCACATCTTTAAATGCATATTTCTGTGCATTTTGCCTGCTGAGAACTATACCGCGCTATTCCAGGCACAGCTCAATTCAAGCTGACACATCAGTTCAGGAGGTACAGTTTCAGATATTTTGCAGAGGAGTTTTTAATGAATTCCTCAAGCATAAAAAAAATCCCACTCAGCTAAAAGTCAGAGGCTGACCTTGGGTCAGTCAACAGTTTTGGGGCTTAACCAATTCCATAGGATTGAGCAGAAGTAAAGTCTCAGAAGAAGAACGAATATTGCGGCCTGTGGCTATGTGTAAACACTGGTAACATGTACAACTTTATGTTTTGTTTGTTTGTTTTTGCCTTTCCTTTCCTCAAACGTCCTGCAAAGCCCCACTTTAGTTGGATTAATTGATACCGATCTCCAAGATTTAATAGAAAGTTTGGCCTTTGAAAATACTTGAACCCCTGCACACGGGTCCGCAGTTGCCCCGGACACCCCAAGTTTACAAAAATAGGTAGAAAAGGAAGAATGAGTCCCAAAATCTGACTCTTGCACATTATCCAACAAGGCCATTAAATCTGAGATATCTTTCAAAAAGTGAGGAAGATATTAATGAATCTGATTCACATGATGAATTAGGTGGGGACGAGGAGATACAGTCCCAACTTGTTGCAGGAAATAGAAATAAGAGAGACAGTAGCATTAAAGTGAAATTAATAGCATCGCGTTGATGAGGTCAGTGAAATATATAAAGCTCTGTGATGCTCTGGCTTCCTCATGGAGTGACATATTATTCAAGAGACTATGATTTCCACCCTGACTAATTTCTGTGATGGTGACCTGCCCCCTGGCTGACAATTTTTTCATCCCAGGGTATCTTCTTGAGAACAAAGAGAAGCAGAATGACTGAGAACGGCCTCCCCTTAATGGCCATCTTGGGGTTAGTCCTTTATGACTAACACTATAAATACCCTTCCTGAATTTTTGTATAGGTCCGGTGAGAAATACAACTAGTAATTAGGCCTTACCAAGTCTCTAAAGCAACCGGGTTTTGTGACCCTCCTGATAATCCTTCTTACTGCTGTTATTACTAGCTGTAGGGGTGGGCATCAGTGTAAGATTCCCGAGGAGGAGGGATTTAGTGCAGGCACTGTGGATTTCAGAGCTGCACTTAACTTGCTGTTAAGGTTAATGATTTCTTCCTGCATGATGCCTTTTTTAGGAAAGAGGAAGATGCTTGCTATTGTCCTTTTGCAAGCTGCATTTAATGCCTCTGAAGATTCCAGACTCGTACGTGGGGAGATGGTGAACATCACATTATTGTTTTTTTACATAACATTTTCTTGCTGATAGCTTCCCTGTTCTGCGATTTGTGTGACCGCTTTATCTCTCATGACATTTCAGCAAGATCTTTCATCAGACTGATTAAATCTGCAAGGGGTCTTTATTTATGAGGCTTCCACAATCAGATGGAAGTTCACAGTAGAGTATATTTCACGTGGGTGTATGTGTGTGCAAGAAATCTTCATTAATTCACAGGCATTAGGAGGCATTCACTCATGTTCGTTTCCCACGAATCAAACCAAAACCCACCAGTAGGAAAGATACATTCTCTTTGGACACAGGCACAGTCTCCAGTTTAAATCATTGCAAATGCTTAAATCAGAATGAGGGTTCTGGGCCTCACGGCTTGATGGCAGAGATTCATCTCTGATTTATTACCTTGATGCACCTGGATCAAGAGTGATAGGACCAGACAGAGATCACATAAGGGATGGAAAATGAATATAAAAAGGAAAGAGAGAGGAGAAAAAGGCAGGTGGGGAACAGAAAGGAAAGACTCCATCAAGCTTTGTAAGCCAGTGAAGTATCTGTGGCTCAGAGCAGTCAGGTCTGGCACCTCCTGATTGTGATTGCAAGGCAGAGGATTTTGTAACATTCATGGAAATTTTGCTGGATTGACCTCAGAGAGCTAAAAGCAAAATTTCTGGCCAACTCATGAACCTCCAGATAATGGGAAGGATTAGCTCTAAGGGTGGTACAACCCTTAGGTTGTTTTTTTTTACTTTTTACATTCCATTGGAAAACGAAGAGTGCTTTCATGATCATATTTCTTTTTCTAGTGAATTACAACTTAAGCAAAATAACGGGTAATGGATCCAGACTAGTTTCATAATCTGCATTTAAAAAGAATGTCCAAATGTTTAAGAAGGCTCAATATTCCAGTTCCGTCTATAAAAAGCTCGTGTGGTAATTCAGAATATAAAATGTCCCTGTTTCAAATGCATTTATGAAATGTCTGTGTGACTTTCATAGAGGATGGAATAACTGCTGTTATTTTATCCTCAAACCAGATTTGGCTGAGATAAATGACCATCTTGCTCATGTACTCTTGTTTCAGGACTTTATCTCCCACTTGAAATGTGCTCAGATTTTCTGTTTGGGTTTAATACACTGACCATCTGCCCTTTCCTATCCCAAGTACTGAAGAAACTTTACTTCCATTGAACAGCTTATTCAGAAATGAATGTACTGTTCGAATGTACTGTGCCTAGTAAAATGTACAGTACATAAAAAGTCATCTGCTACCCTCCAGAATTGCATGGATATGACTCAATCCAGCAAAGGAAAGATTAAAATGAATTTTTATTTATATTCTTCATGTAGGGTTAGGAATCATGGGTACATATCTGAGAGATGATATACCTGGATGGACTTGTCACTTTCATCCAGGATCATCTTCTGCAATCCGATTTTCTCTACAAAGTATATAGAATCAACTCACAGAATGGAAGAGTTATGAAGAACCACAAGGGGATCTAATTCAGTCCTCTGCAACCTGTAGGAAAACTAATTAAACTTACCAGCATCTTCTTGGAAACCTCAGAGATGGAGAACCAGCCAGCCAGACTGTTCTACTGTTCTACAGATCTTAACCTTTTCCTTGTATTTTAAATGAAATTATGGTAGCTGCTCCTTCTACCCAATGTCTGGTCCTAGTTTTTGGGGTCACAAAAATAGTTTATGACCATCTTTCCTGTTGTTTTCCTTTATGCAACTATCTAAGGGGAGTCTGTCTCCCCTGAGTCCTCTTTTCTTCATACGAAACATCCCATGGTTGTTGGCAACCCACTATGGGTATTCAAGGATCTCTCCATCCCTTCCTCTCTATCAGGGCTGCTGCTACCCTTATTCAGCTTCCATTGAAAATGAAATTCACTTTCCAAACATGGAATCCTTTAGAAAGACCACTCTAGAAGGTTTCATGACTGAAGACAAGCTCAATATACAGTAGACAAGTGTTAGCTTCCAGAAGAGAAACGAGGATCTAAATATAACTGGGGAGAGCAGTACAAACATGAATCATGGTGTGCTCTGTAAATGGCATGCCAGAAGCCCATCTCATTCACACACACACACACACACACACACACACACACAAACATAATTGGGCCTACTTCCAGCAATGCCTCCCACTATATCTGGGACGCCTGTCCCTAATTATTAGAGTGCTTTGTCCCTCCTACCAGCTGTCCCTCCTTTCATCCTCTTTTTACCTAGTGGATCTTAGCACTGGTAGTTCTTGAAAGAGCATGTTATGCACAGGAAAAGGTCAAATTTCTCCTCCCTTGATCCCCCTTCTTTCCATAGTTTAACTGCACAAGGATATTCTCTCTGCCCTAGATATAAGGTCTTGAAATCACTTATTCATTTATTCATTCATTTCAACTTGCATCCTTTCATTCTTCCAATGAGGTCAAGAGCGCTGAGTACTTTATTTTTCCCCCTAAACAAAACCCTGTGAAGTTGTCTTGGCTCAAACGTAATGACTGACCCACAGTCATGCAAGAGCTTCTGTGGCTAAGACTGGATTCAAATCTGGATCTTCTCACTCCCAGTCCAACCCTGGCCCTTACTTGGCTCTCAGCTCATGCTCAGTTCCTGATGGGATCCATACAAATCTCACAATACCTGTTCAATAGCTGTACATGAATATTTTCGGAACTATTTTCAACTATACAAGTTGCGTTGATTCTGTATTATTTTCTGGGAGGTTAATGAAAATCGATTCAAGGAAGGCAATACATCTTCGGCTGCCAATCAAATATTCTCATAAACCCTTCCATTTCCACAAGTTTGGATCCCGGCGAAGTAAACACATTTGATGAATTTGTTTTTTGTTTTTGTTTTTCCCAAAGCAGGAATTTGCATTAAAAAGATACAAAACCCACCAGGCCTCTTGAAGTATCTGCCTGCATTTCAGGAGCTTGCTCTGTTGACGAGGGACGTGGCAGCCTGCCATTTTCTGAGAATGCGACATGCCTGCTGAGAAGGAGGGGAATCCATTCAGCAAAACAACTGAGAAAGTCTGGACAACAGCAAATAACTGCTGCAGAGTCTCTGCAATGGGCGAACCTCACCTTTGCTGAAAATTAATGTCAGAAACTGCTGACTCAGGCCAGAGCAGCGATTGGGAGGGAAGGTAGGGTACCAGCTGGCTTCTCCTGGCATTTCTAGGTAGGGGAGCTACATCAATTAATTAGAAAATGGGGGAGGGAAGCTTATATGGGAGAAAGTGAGTTCTCAGATAAAATATTAAAGTGGAAAAATCCAGCTTGGAGAGGGAAAACTAGTTAAGCTAGAAGACCTGGCTTTGTTTCCTGGCTATAATGACATCGACAGATTTTAATACCTCTTGGCTGCTATTTGTATTTGATTTCCTTTGGTATTGTGTTTTAACTGGTTTAATTGTTTTTATGATTGTTTGCTGCCCAGAGTCACTGGCTTGAGATGGGTGGCTCTACAAATTGAATGAATGAATGAATGAATGAATGAATAAATGAATGAATGAATGAATGAATGAATGAATGAATGAATGAATAATAAAAATAAATGAATCAGCAAAGGAACAACATCTGAGGCTTTGCAAAGACGCCTTTAGTGCCCGTCCTTGGAGTTCATTCACTCAATTAGCTGGTCCAGCTTAGATCCATGGACATAAAGGGAGCAGGACAATATTAATTCCTGATCATGGGTGATCTCTACAGAAGTCTGCATTTCTTGGATTGGAGATCCAGATCTTAGCAGCTTGTGGGGCTTGTCTCTTATTCAAGGCAAATTTTATGGTTCAGATTGGGAGATGCAGCTGAGCTATTGTCCATATGCAAAGAATTGTTTTCAACTTGCTTACCCTCCAGAGAGGACCATGCTGTTCCCAGAGATGCTTGTGCTGCTCTGGATGGCATGGAAATTGTACTTGTTCATGGGCTACTTTCCATAGTAAGGAATATTTGCCTTTCCCCCTCTTCCGATTATGTTAATATAGGTTGAATTGTTCTGAGCTGGGTATTACGGGGGGTTATTTTTAAATGTTTGATTTTGAAGATGGATTTCTTGTGTACTGCCCAGAATTGATATCATTGGGCAATATGGAAACAAACCATTGTTAGTCCAGGCCTTTGATGTGCTGTTTCCTATCCCATTATCCATCAGTCAAGTAGAGCTTAAATCCAGTTACCTGTATAAGCCAATCATATCTCCCTCCATCTTAATCTTAAAATACTTACTAATGTAAAACAAACAAACAATTAGATGATGGTTCACATTTGTGTGAAACCTGGTATTCCTTCCTTCCTTCCTTCCTTCCTTCCTTCCTTCCTTCCTTCCTTCCTTCCTATTTTAGTGTACAGTTTATTTTCTTATGTTTCCACCTGTTCAATGTGGGAACAGGTTTGTCAGGAATTTCTTAAAGATTCTCCATAGTATCTATAAAACAATCACATGAGAGAGTGAAGATGTGAAGCCTGAAAGCACTCATGTCAAGCTCATTCTATTGAAACAAAGAAAGGAAATCATTCCTTTGTATAAAACACCTCTTTGCTTCTCCGTCTTCAGTTACTAGCTGGCATTGGCAATCACTGAAGTAAGAAAGAAAAATGATTGTAAAATCTATATTGACCTTGAGATGGTTCATCAATTTAGATGAAACCAGAAACCATGAAACTCAACACATTTGGTCATCCTGTGAAGGGAGAAGGGAGGAATTGTTATTTTCTACTACCTTGAGGACAGTTCTGGGAAGGCTACAGTACTTCCAGATGGAACACTATGGAAATTCTAAAGCACTTCAAGAAATAGATTGGAAACCAGAAGCTTTCATTCTTAGGAAAAGAAAACTTGTGTGAAATGAGAGGAGAGCTCTCAGCATATTGCTATTAAATATTCATGTCCTGATTCTCTTCCTTTTCAACTTTTAACATAGGTGCCCCAGGATGATTAGAGAGCTTCTTACCACAAGCCCTTTGTAGGTTGTGGCTTCACTTATCACTAAATCTGGGTGACCTTGGGCCAGTCGCGCCCTCTCAGCCCAAGAGCCAATCAGGCGTGGTATGAGAGTTCTAGTCCCGCCTTAGGCCTGAAAGCCAGCCGGCTGACCTTGGGCCAGTCGCTCTCTCTCAGCCCAAGAGCCAATCAGGCATGGTGGGAGAGTTCTAGTCCCGCCTTAGGCCTGAAAGCCAGCTGGGCGACCTGGGGCCAGTCGCTCTCTCTCAGCCCAAGAGCCAATCAGGCATGGTGGGAGAGTTCTAGTCCCGCCTTAGGCCTGAAAGCCAGCTGGGCGACCTGGGGCCAGTCACTCTCTCTCAGCCCAAGAGCCAAGCAGGTGTGGTAGGAGAGTTCTAGTCCCGCCTTAGGCCTGAAAGCTGGCTGGGCGACCTGGGGCCAGTCGCTCTCTCTCAGCCCAACTCACCTCACAGGGTTGTTGTGGGGAAAATAGGAGGAGGAAGGAGTACTAGGTGCTGTATGTTTGTTGCCTTGAGTTATTTATAAAAACAGTAAAGGCAGGATAAAAATAAAATAAAATAAAAAATAAATAAAATAATCCCTGAAAACCTTAGGGTGATTTGTTGCTGTGCACTGAGTGATATCCACAATGGTTAACTCTTACTTTTCTTGGTAAAGTTCATACCAACGAGGGAGCAGCATCCCACTGCCCAAAGCACTGTAAATTTGTCAGAATTGTCATTTTTTAACAGCATGATACATTTTATTTTATTGCATTCTTTAAAAACGTAGTGTTTTTTTTTAATGGAAAGTCATTGAGGAACAGAACAGCTCTTAATGTTCTAATGAACCAATGCTCTACTTAATGCTTCACAGGTGTGAGGGTGTGATTTTAGCAGCCAAGCCTTTTGCTCCTTATCTTCAGCTCCAGTCGGAGCATTGCCATTGCAGGTAGCCTTTGAAAAAATATGGTCTTCTGCCTGACCGAACTTGCATTGGATGGGGGTGAGTGCTACTGTGGTGGTTCTCCTCTGCGCATTCTTCAATTTATCAAAGCTCAGGAGAGGAGCAGCAGCTAACACACTCCAGTGTCACATTCCATAGCAGCAGAGTTATGCATGGATAACGTCAGCTTTGAAGCTCAGGATTGGATCCAGCTGGTTTTCTATTTATCTCTCTTTATTTATTTATGTGCAGCCATCCGCCCACCATCATTTTTCTAAACTACAAGCTTTCTGTATCCTCCCACTGCTCATGTCAGTAAATTTGGTAAAATAATTAAAAAGCGCTTTAGTGTCACACCCCGCCATCTGAAGATCTGGCTTCATTTTGTCTTCTTTCCGTATTTATGTATTTATTTAATTAATTTGTAGGCCCTCAATTCCCAGACAGATCTGGGAGGCTTACGACTAAGAATGAATGAATACATATACATATATGTATACATGCTTATAAAAAGTACAACTGACCAGAAGAACAATTTATTCGAAACAAGATTCAAACTGTCAGCCTTGTGAGGTAGTCCAGACAGGAAACACACCCAGGAGTACTAGTTCTATCTTTATTGTAAGGTTACATTAACAGAGTCTTGCAAGTCTGAAAGTACCTCTCCCCCCCACCCTCAATTTTACAGCCCAAGAAACTGGCAGGGGGGAGGGTGCATCCCAGATGTTTGCCATGCCCTCATTCCTTCTGTGGGTTCAGCTGCCTCTTCTCTGACTGTTGCCTAGTCTGGGGCTCTTCCCCCTGTCTCCCCAGGTCATTCCCACATATCATTACACAAACAAATCAAAACATAACAGGCAAAAGGGGGAGTCCACAATCACTCTCTCCCAAGGTTTGGGAGAATAACCAGGTCTACAATACTTCCCTGAGTGATGCAAAGGTTGGAGCTACATGGATGTCTGGGGGCAGGCCATTCTTGGCAGAAACCCGCAGTTTCAAATTCTAATACATTGTCCATTTGAAAACCATTGTGGAAGGGCTGACAGATTGGGACCATAATCTACAAGCATCCACAGTGTCAGACCTTTTTTAAAATTGTTATTTAAACAACAACAATCTTGCTTTCTTTCCAGATCAAGTAGCTGGATCTACTCCTACAGATGTTGTCAGTCCCCAGTGATTCAGAGTTCTTGATAATAACATGTTTTCCACTGTCATCCTTGGAAGTCTCTCTTCCAGGATGTCAACTTTTGACACACCTTGTCACAGTACTCAGAGATGGTTCTCAAAGAAGAGGATAGTTCCAATGTTTAAAATTTAATATGGGAAGTGAGGCTATAATTTCTCCTTAAATTAGGCAGGATACATTTCTTGCCATGCTTCCATCAAATATAATGAAAATGCAGTGTAATAGTTGAGCAGAAATTGCTTACATTATGGCATCTGGAAATCAAACACAGAGCAGGGCCAGGTGTGAGCATTCTTACATAGTCAGGAAAAAACAACATGATAGCAAACTTGACAGTTGCAAAACAAAGGGTAGACTAGAACACTGCAAGGAAGGGTCCAAAAGGTCCATTAGGTGGGCTGGGGAGAAAAACTAAATGCAAGAGGGTTGTGTGTGTGTGTGTGTGTGTGTGTGTGTGATCCTGAACCATCTGTAGCTCCTGGATTTCTTTTGAGCTTGTCTTAGGCTGACCATATTTCCTTGAGACAAAAATGGGACATTGGGATGGCAAAATGGGGCAGGGCTGGGCAACGGGCTGGATTGGCAGGCAGGAACTTCTCTGGTTTTATTTATTTGTTTATTTATTAAATTTATATTACTGCCCATCTCCCCCAATGTGGGACTCTGGGTGGTTTACAATAAAATGACACTAAAAACATAACCACCTAAATTACCATTAAAATATAAATAAAAATAAATGTAAAATCCAAGTGGAGATGGAGCACAATCACTAAGAGGTGCTATGGCGCCAACCATCCCCAGGTGGAGCTATCGCTCTCCCCCTCCCAAACTTCTCTGGTTTTCTCAGGCTGGGAATCTTCAGATCCTTCATTTGTGAGAGGCAAGGCTGGGCTGGAGAGTCTAGTGAATGGTTGTCCCCGACAAGCCGTTCCTCCTCTGGCCATGCTTTTACATTCTTTTCTTTCCACCCTTTCAACGCAGGAGCCAATTGGCTCGCCCTTAGATCACCACCTCTCAGCCGATCCTGTTTTTTTCTTTTTAGGTTTCCTGCCGGGTTGAGCTCTGCGGCTTTCCCCCCACCATTTCTGCTGAGCTCCCCCTCCTTCCACTCAAAGTCAGACTGCCTTCTGACAGGTTCGCGGGAACTTTCAAATTTTTAAGTAAGGTTTTTAAGAAAACAGGACAAAATGGACATTTATATTAAAATGACAGGACGGTCTGGAAATGTTAAAAAAACAGGACTGTCCCATTCAAAACGGGACGTACGGTCAGCCTAGCTTGTCTACATGGTTCATTGTTACCAATGGGTTGAAACCTGGAACTAGGATACGTAGAACATGCAACCAACTGGCTTACTTGAGCTAGTAGAACATAGACTTGCAAGACCTCTTCAGGTTTGGGGTGGAAAAAACACAGAACACAATAACCCAGCCAGCAGCATCTGTGGGGTGTGTGTCTGTATCAGCTTCTGTAATGTGGCAGGTGTGGCTTTGCGATCCAAGCCCTGCCCCTTCTGTGCATGCCCTAAGGCTAAAACTGTGTAATGGTTGCCTATTCTAAAACACTATCAGACTCATGAGCAGGAATTCAAAGATATCTGATTTATTAAAGTATAGTATGCAGGATCACAGAGAAAGCTGAGAATGATGAAAGTGCGCCAAATGCAAACTAAAAACCCTCGGTGCAAATGAGATCCCTCCCCCTGTAGAATCTTCCCAAGTTCACAATCCCAGGTGCTCCTAACGGCTTCTGATGGTCTGCGGGAAAAGTCCTTGAACAGAGAACATAACCCAAACACATTCCATTGTAATGAACACAGATACAGAGCTTGGTGCAAGGTTTCACAGCAGCTCCCTCCCAAACAGAAACACGTGTCAGCGCCATGGCGTGTGAAACGTTACGATGTATACTGTACATTGAAACAGTGAACATGACAAACTGTCCTTTGAAGGGTTAGATGATAGAACAGATTACCCTTATATAGGGAGTTCTCAAAATATACTCAGTATTTGCTGATCCAGTTAAGCATATTGTAGAGAGAGGAACATACTGTCCTGACTAAGCAAAGACCACGCCGAGACGAGGAGAAAGTCTCTGGTGTTTTATTACTGCTATAGTAGACAGAAAATCCTACCAAACTGAAGCAGCTGGGAAAACCCAGACAGATAAACCCCAAAACTCAAGGCAGGTGTGTTCTGGGTTTCTTTGAAGGACAGCTCAAAGTCCCTAAACTACGCATGCGTTCCCCCCTGGATAGGGGCCCCCTCCTGCTCACCATCAGTACTCATGACGCATACTTTTGAAAGGGCTCAGTGAGTCCCTACTCAATGCAGGAGTCCAAATAAAGCATCTTTGAGTAAGGTCTATCTATCCTCTGCTTAAACATTCAGTGAAGACTCCCCTGTCACCTCCATGGGATGACAGCCATGGAAGGGAGGTTAACACTAACCTTCTAGAGTTGGTGAGAAAGCTTATAGTGATGCTGCCATCTTTAAATTGTGACATACTGCTTTGTATGATCTGGAGGAGAGGATTGTTTTCAGCTACAGGTGAAGGGGTTGGACCTGAGGAGGCTATCCATCTCCCTTCTCTGTATCCTTTTTCCTAAATGAGGAAACTAAGAATACATTTGAAAACTAAGAAAATCCATAGTTTTTCCACTCTTGGACCATACAGAGAACTTCCATTTCTGACTATGTCTTAGACTCGGCTATTCCACTACATTTCACTGAAATCTAAACATGAAGGAAATATCCTCGAAACTGGCCTTGATTATGTGACCCTTTTATTAACATATCATTAGAACCCAAGTCGGATGAGGCTTGCTGAAAATTCTAATACACCTTCTGAATTCTGAGTAGAAGAATTTTGAGGGTGGGAAGGGATTCATCAAATCCCTACAGTGCTTTTGCAGAAAAACAACCATGCAGAAGGAGTGGGGGGAAAAAAAAATCACATGATCCTTAAGAATATTCTCTGATCAGCTGATTTTCACATGCCATCTTTAGGAAGTCATTATTTTCACTTTAATGGATCTCCTTTCCCTAAACCTAAGCGAATAGATGTGGTGGCGCTGCGGGTTAAACCGCTGAGCTGCCGATCGGAAGGTCGGCGGTTCGAAACCGCGTGGCAGGGTGAGCTCCCGTTGCTAGTCCCAGCTCCTGCTCACCTAGCAGTTCGAAAACATGCAAATGTGAGTAGATCAATAGGTACCGCTTCGGCGGGAAGGTAACGGCGTTCCGTGTCATCATGCCGGCCAGATGACCACGGATGGGTCCTTACGGACAACGCCGGCTCCAAGGCTTAGAAACGGAGATGAGCACCGCCCCCTAGAGTCAGACACGACCGGACTTTACGTCAAGGGAAACCTTTACCTTTACCTTTAAGCGAATAGATGCGGCTGTGTTATGTTTTCACCTTTGGAATGGGATCCCTGATGGATTGTGAGAGGCATGGACCAAAGGAAAGCTATTGTAAAGAAAACAGGAGAAAAAGAGAAAGGGAGCTGTGATCATAATTTTCACTCTAGTGGCTTTCCTTCTCCCTGGTTCTAATTGGCTATATAGCACTGTGCTATCATCTCCTCTAGAATGTGATCCCTGATTGGCCATGAGAGGAATGAAACAAAGAAAGCATATTTGCAGGGGCAACAACAAAGGAGGATGAGGGCTGGGAATCGCTGAAATTGCTCATAAAGGAAAGCAGGATTAAGTTGCTCCCCCAATAAAGCAAAAATCAATCCTTTCAAGGCAAAAATCAATACCAGAAACCATCCAGTTCACTGCTAGCATCAATATATAAGATGTATATAGAGTACAGTTGAGAACTATATAGGAATTGGGTGCTTTATTAGGCGTTGCTTTCTAGAGAAGGTGTATTTGGTAAAGATGTGAAAGCTCCTTAAAAAAAAAATCAGTCAGGGCAGCCAGCAAATTGTTTCTTGGATGAGCAGGTCAAAAAGGTGATCAAGAACATCTCTGACAAATAGAGATAAATGGTGTGGCCGTTCTCCCTTTCTCCAAGTATTCCTGATCTCAAACTCCTCCTGGAGCTTTGTTGTGAGTTGATTTTCTTCCCACTGTATCAGTCCAATGCAAAATAAAGTAGCATTATCCCCGTACAACGGATGGTGATCTCATTAGCCCTTCTGAAATGCCATTCACAGGCTGCTATGTGGGAGAGGCACCAAGGGCCAGCTCAAAGAGGTTCTGCTTTGGTTTGCATAGAAATTCCATCCATGTATCCCTACTGGCTTTGCGTACCATCATCTTTAAAACAAATGCATTGGGGTAGTTCCAAGTCTCACCCAACAGGTCATTCTTTCCCAGGCCTGGAAGATGGGTCCTGCCCACTTCACTAATGCCACAGGTTGCAGAGAAGAGGTGGCAATGAAATTTGGGCAAGGGTTCCATCTTGAAACAGAAATGTTCCCTCAGTTTGAGCTGCAAGACATTTACCTTGAGTCTGTCTTGCAAGCCTTACTCAGAAATATGCAACCAACTGAACAATTTGTCACAACAAAATGGGCTTTAAGTACTAAATCAAAGGAGGAAATATGGAAGTGTTATAAATGTGATGCATCACACTTCAAAAACTGAAAAAAAGAAACTACAACAAAAATGCAACAACAAAGAATTTATCTAATTAAAGGTGTTGGCAATACACAGAAGCCCAAATTATAAATATCTAATAATTTCTGGGACTTGTTTCTCATAATATTTTAGAGTATATTTTTTCCAGTTATGTTGTTTGGGTTATTTGGACTATTATAAAACAAGGTTTACTTAGTAAAGCAAAAGTTATTATAATATAAAAGTCTAGGAAGAATCCATACTGACTGAGCACAGCACCCTTGGAGATAATTAAAAAGGACTCATCACAAAATGCTGGTAATTTTGACTGATTTTTAAAACCTACCCATGTTCTTTGGATAAGAGAGTACCAGAATAGCCCAGGCTGTTAGCTAGACTGGAGAACTGGGTGGGGGGCATGATGAAAAAAGGCAATGGGGAATCATATCCATATTTCCACTAAGGCACCAGCCTCTTGGTCAATCTATGGGTACATTGACCACTCTAATATGTGACAAAGTATCTTCTTCAATAATGAAACCAAAGCAAGAGTAGCATCTGTCAGTCAATTGTTTAGCCCACTCTTGCAGAACAGGAACATTGAAAGGCAAAATATAATTTGCTTTTAATGAAGATCCTGGAACATTTATCCCATAGAATCTAAAATGCATCAAACCTTGCTTGAGACTGAGAGGGAACGGAATCCAATCCATTCCTCCTTCCTCTGCTGTGAGTTGCTTTTAAGCACACCCTTGGTAGAAAGAAAGAGAGTGGGCATTCCTTCGCTTAAAAGAAGTAGATTTCAAAATATGTTAATTAATATTAGGGATTGATGGCTTTAGGTGATTTAATGAGTCATGCAATGCTCAGTTCTGACTTTGAGGAGGAGAAATTAACACTAAGAACAGTTGGGGAGAGACTAATTTACTGATATATTGATTAGACACAAGAATGCACATGCTAAGTAGTTTTGCAGATAGAGTAACTCTTTCTGATGTGAACTCAAAGATAAAGCCCAGTTAATTATTAGAAGATATTTAAGAAAAATCTATTGGATAACATTTCAGGCGTACTTCTTTCATCATTTCATCAATAATAAGAGATGCTTTGGGATAGTGGCTAGAAATCAGTTGCTTTACAAAATTCTCCGCCCAGTTTGAAGGAAGAGAAATGAGGTGGCCAAATTTCTTCAAAGGTTCTTATGGATGGTGCTCTCCCCTAAGGTTGATAGTAGCCTTGCTTGAACCTTGCTTACAAGTGACTGTGCATGCTTGATTTAATGGGAAGGAGATGAATTATCCTGCCTTGTGTTTCTATCACTTCTCATTTACTTTGATGAAAGGAAATTTGCTTTGGAAATGTTATTCACAGGAGAAGACAGTTCTAGAGAAATCCCATGAATGGAGGGTAGGATACATGCTCTTATTTCATTGACTGATTGATTATATGCCATCAAGTCAGTGTCCACTATTAGCGACAATGCAGATTTTCTCCATGAAGAGCTATCCCTAACCTGGTCTGAACAGTTTGACATTCAGGAATTGACCAGTATTTCCTCTCAGTAATGTGGGAGATGATCACCAATTAAAGAAAGAGTTTGGTTACAGTTATTGAACCAGGGCTATCCACAGAGAGGTCAAAAAAGTCAAGATAGCAGCCACATCCATGCAATCAATGCCCTGCCCCCCTTTTTAACCTCTGTATTGACTTAAAATGTTCCAATCAGCTATTGAATATAGGTAAGCAGATTTATATTCATGCCGGCATGTTGAAGTTGGAATGAAATAAATTTAACAAAGACCAAATTTTGAGGTTATTTTTTCTTGTAGACTCCAGTAAGACTGACATGAAGCTCTGGCAATATGCAGTGACCAAGATATGCAAAAAATACTTAAATCCATAAGGAAGGGTAAATACTTTTTCAAAGAACTGTCACTATTGACAGGTTTTAGACTTCGGAAGCAGGATTGGTTGGAAGTAGAAAATCCTTTCCACTATGCTCCATTTTCAAAAACTCACGGTGTTGTCATATTTTGGCTGGTGGGGGGGTTTGGGGTATGTATGTATGTATTTTCACTTCCTTTTTATTCGTTCTCATTTCTGTATTGACAGTGATGTTGGATGAGGAGGGTAGGAAAAGTTTGGCAATGTGTCAAGAGCAATCAAGCATGTCAACGAGAAAGCAAAATATTCTTTTCTTCACCCTTTTGTGAAAGGGCGGGGGGAAACAAGATGCAATGTCAACTGCTACAAGACTTTACAAGGTTTTCATCTTCTACAAATAGCTCAAGATCTCCAGTTTAGGGATTCATGAGTTAAACAGTGGCTTTCTCAAACCATGATCACTTCAATCATTTGTCAAAACTTTAATCTTTTATTAGCCTCCCTGTGAAGGTGTGGTTCCTCTGCTTAATTTTCTCTTCATTTTTACCTTTTCACTGGACACACTGTTGATTCTCAGGCTGATATTTGTACCCTGACACCTTTTGGTTTTTGTTTTAGTATTATAATTCTTCCTAAAAAGTCCAGCCAGATCTAGAGGGTGGGAAAAGGGGTCAGGGAACTGTTTTGAGACAACACTGTCAATACGGCAGTGGTATAAGGTAGTTTCTAAGCTACCTGCCAGCATCAACAATTCTTTGAAGCTCTTCGGAGCAATTCTGTATACAAAGGGAAGGTGGGGGGAAGACAACAGATAAATACAAAATGTGAGACCCTGTGAGCCTGAATGTTTCATTTTGGAGGTGAATTTTTTTTTCTGTGCTTATCCACCTCCCTTTTCACCTATCAAACCTTTCCCCATACTTGAATAACAAGATTTCCCAAAGCAGTCCATTATAAAATTCAATTTTTCTTGATGCTGTCACGCTGTTCATTTCCAATCACACAAGTAGTTCAAATTACAGGCTTACCTCGTTTCTCTTATGCAGTGGAAAAGTTGTTTATCAAAATCCATCAGAGTCTACCATGGGCAATGAAAGACAGGGAAAATGAGTAGCAGAGGGAAGTGTTTGAGCGGCAGAATTGAAAGAAGGAGTGAAATGTGGTATTCGGGGAGATCCCATCAAATTGCCCATGTTAGAATCCTGCCGTTTGCAGAGAAGGCCAGAAAAGTTGGCTGGGGAGTCAGTGAACACATTCACAAAATATACTGAATTGTGCAGAAATAGCATTAGGAAACCTGAACAAGAATACACCCACACAAATGTCCCTGTTTCAGCATGTGAGTGGCAAATTTAAGGAATCAAATGCAAAGTGTGAAACCATTCTCACACTCTGATACGCTTTGTTCACTTCTGTCAATAAACCAGTCCGGAAAGCTTGAGCATAAGGCATCAAACATACAAAACAAAGAACATCCAACACCCATACTTTCCACAATCTATGTTTAAACCCAAGTATCTTGACATCTTGAACATTCTGCTAATCTTGACTTATCTCCCTTATATCAGTCATGGCAAGAGAATTTCCAAAAAGTAAAATTCATAAAATCCGATCAACTTGCCTGGCATATTCATGACAAAGGACATAATTAAGTAAAGATTTCTTAGAGTTCAACTCAGCTCCTGGTGACTTCATGGAGGTAAAGGGGTTTAGCAACAACACAGAAGTGATTTTCCATTCCCAATGTAGTTTGCAGCTTTGAGTTTTCCTGGTGATTCTCATTCAAGGACTAGCCGGATGGAATCTTGCTCACCTTTCTGAGAACAGCCAAGTTTCACTAAGTGTAAGAATGGAACAAATATGGGATGCAGATGAAGAAAAAGTGTCCCTTCACTCAGCTTGGATTCAGCCCCTGTCTGTCATCTTAACTTATCTTATCTTATCATCTATCTTATCTTACCATCTTGACTATTCCTTTGGTTGCAAGGGACAGTCAAGATGTGATGTGCATTGCATTTGCTGGAGCACAACTTCTGGGGAAAACCAGTTACAATGCCAGAGGTATGATGAAATATGTAGCAAGTATCAGGAGGGGATTTATAACCTTACATCAACCAGTATAGTAACCATGACACTGGAAAATGGTAATAGCTTGTTGTGTCAACAAAACTCACCCTTCACTTCCATTAACATTATATTACAGCCTTTCTCAATCCTTTAACCCTAGAGGAACCTTGACATATTTTTCAGTCCTCAGGGAACCCCTGCACATTCAGGCTCAAATATAGGCCAGAAGTTACAAAAGTATTACATTTGTTTCATGTGTAGGCTTGCGTATATGCAGGGCCACAACTGGAGGGAGGGGGGGCAAGCGGGGCATGTGCCCCAGGCATCGTGCTGGAGGGGCACCAAAATGAGTGCTGGGGGGGCACCAAAATGGGCGTGGAATCCATGTTTGCCCCGGGTGACACAGACCCTAGCTGCGGCCCTGTGTATATGCATTAACAGTGTTCATAAACTGAAAATAAAGAATGAAACTTACCTCTTTAATGTGAAGTTGCCTGAATTTGAAATAATTTTTAAAATAAATCATGATCTCCCAGGGAACCCCTCGTGACCTCTTGTGGAACCCAAGGGTACCACGGAACCCTGGCTGAGAAACACTGTTATAGTATAACACAGTGGCCAGTGAGGAAGAAAATCCTTTCCATTTTAAAATTTAATTTATAAATGCAGGTTAAAATTTAGAGTGAGCAAGGGGTAGGCAGTGAAGCCCCCCCCCCCGAGTTGCCACTCACAAAGTTCTGTTTGTGAGTTACAAGTAGTAGGATACTTTCTAATACAATGGAAATATGATGTCTCATATGCTTTGCACATGAATAGCAAAAACAACACTGTTGGTCATGGTTTCTGCAGGGAGTATCCATGCTAACCTCTTGCCGTAAAAACTAAAGGCTAACAAACTGCTTAACATCTAAATCAGCTTTCATGGATCAAAGTCCACCTTTCAAATGCAGGACACAATAATTTGTATTAGAAAAATGTGCTCTTCATGGCTTCTTCATAAAAAGGGCTGGGGTGGGGGATGACGCTGGAACAGAAATTCTTTCTGGGAGTTTAGCATTTGGGGGGAGAAAAGAGCGCATACATTTTCACTTGTTTTAATAATCCCTGATTTATTACTCTTTGAAAATGGCCGTCGTCCTTTGGCTTTAATTGCGGAATGGGATATGACAATGGCACAGACAAAATGGAGAGAAATTTTTAGTGATAGCTTACACAAAACATGATAAGGACCCATGTCTTGGTTCTTTACAAGAGAATTAAAGTGCCACGACCTGTGTTAAAAAGTGTTCCTCTGGAACGTTGGGAGACTTTTCAAAAGCGAATCTCAGCAGTTAAATTCGCAGATGGAATAAACATGGAGAGGGTGTAGAATGGTGTACATATTGTTGGGACTTTGCACCCTCCTTGTTCCTGATGTGAGAGAAACACTGCTGGAGCTTAAGAAAGTAACAGCCTGTGCGAGCAAAATAAATATTCCTTTCATGAAGTAGATTCAAAAAACACGCATTGACTTAGACGCTTCAATGAAACGTCTCACCAAAGACCAATGTACGTCGTTCCAGAATGCTTGGTTAGGCTAGTTGTGGGCGAACTCTTACAAAACAGGATATTGTAGATGAGAGAAAATGCCCCAACCTTGGTAGCCAGCCCCCTCCCCACATCTGAGATGTTGTGGGGCCTGAGCCATAGCCTAGCAATGGAGCTTCAGGAATTATAGACTGAGACAGTAGCAGAGAGATAATAACAATAAAAAAAAAAACTAAGGCTTTTTCTACTGAAGCACTAACAGATATTAAAGAGATCCAAGTCTTTTTCTCCTCTCAGATTTTAAGCCAAGAGAAAAGTAACTCAGCTCTGTTTCTCCTCTAAGAAAGCATAAGCATTGTTTTTTTATATACATTCTACCTGCCATTGCAAAGGCAATAAAATAAAACAAAACCCTGCCCCGTAGGGAATAGCACTGCTTCTCGTTCCTGACCTTTACAAGTCTACACTACAAGGACTTAGCTATTGATGGTTGCAAATGGTACAGATGTGCTGAGGTGCTGAAATTAAAGCAAGCTTTGGAAAATCTGTCATCAGTTTGGAATAAAAGAGGTCTCGGTTGCAGGAACACCGAGATCCTAAACTTGGGCTATTGATTATGCCACTAGCTGAGTCCAAGCAAAACCTCATTTTGTCTTGAATGCCTGAATGTCGTTACTGTGGAACCTGATGGGAGGTTTTCCTGTTATCGAGGACACTTTGGAATATCTCTGCAAAGATACACAGATGCATCTTTCAATTTCCAGGGTGGCTGCTGAGCCAATGCAATCATTAAAGGCAGCAGCCAAATTGTCTTAAGGAGGATCTGAAACTTTATTCTTTTTTTTTCTTTCTCTTTTGGAATACAGATTCTCGTAGGCAATGTCTTTGAGGTAGTAAAGGAAGGTGGTTTGGGCAAGACTGGGATCATTTTATTTTGCCTCTTCTCCTTCTGGATTTTAGTGGGGACATTATTTCTCTCTATGAAACGATCAAGATAGTAATATTGGTGTGGCTTCCATTCTGTTACTTGATCGCTCACACATCAGAGCATTTTTGAATTACTGCGGTGTGATGCATTGTATTCTCTTTTGCTATAAGCTGCTTGTAGTCACATGACTGAAGTACCCAAGAAACATTGGCCAGGGTGACTTGTGGTGTGTGAATGAGTTCCTTACAGATGTTGATTGCATATAGACAATTGCCATGAAACACAGCCACTGTTTATTGAAACTGTTGTATAAAAAATTACACGTATATGTACCTGGATGAGAAGACCAATATAGAGTGCTTGGTTTCTCTTCTGTGTCTTGTGAGGTTTTTGCTTCTTTGTTTTATGAAATAAGTGCAAAATATAAAATAATTAAATTCACTTGCAATAAGCAAGTGAGTAAATAAACAACATTTCATGCCACTTCTGGATGTGTCCAATGCAGCAGTATGTGTCCAGTACGAAGTCTAGCATTTGGAAGACCAGCCAAAAGTGAGCGCAAGAGTGTACACTGAGCATTAGAATATTCTTTTTGGTGACTAAGTGGAAGGTGTTTCTGATCAACCCCAGACTGGACTGAACTAGGCCTGTGGAATCCTTGGTGCTCTCTGACTTTGGTGGTTTGCTTGTAGACATTTCATTACCTGACTAGATAACACCATCAGTGCGAGTGAATGTGGGGTTGCTCCCTGTTTAAGACCAAAACACATCCTCTCCAACACCCAGATAAGCAGGGATTAACACTAGACAAACAATCAAGCAGAAAACAATACCCCAATCAAAGAACTACCAATGAGAAAGCCACACCCCACTAACATGGGCAGTGTCATGAGTACTGATGGTGAGCAGGAGAGGGCCCCTATCCAGGGGGGAAAACACATGGGTAGTTTAGAGGCTTTGAACTGTCCTTCAAAGAAACTCAGAGCAAACCCACCTTGAGTTTTGGGGTTTATCTGTCTGGGTTTCCCACACTACTTCAGTTGGTAGGATTTTCTGTCTACTAGAGCGGTTAATAAACACTAGAGACTAATTTCTTGTCTCAGTGTTGTTGTTTTTTTTGCTTAAGTCAAGACAGGCAGGGCAAGCTACTGGATATAAACAGGGAGCAAACCCCACACTCACTCGTACTGATGGTGTTACCTAGTTGGGTAACGAGTTGTCTGCAAGCCAACCACCAAGCTCAGAGAGCACCAAGGACTCCATAGTTCAACCCTGAGCTACAGAGATTCTCTTTTATTGAACTAGGCCTGTTGAAAGGTTTAGTCAAGGTTTGGTGGAACTGATACTGGGCTGGGTCAATGTGTGAACTCAACTCTCCCACCAGCCCTTAACAGTTGTTTATTCATTCAGTCGCTTCTGACTCTTCGTGACTTCATGGACCAGCTCACGCCAGAGCTTCCTGTCGGTCGTCAACACCCCCAACTCCCCCAGGGACAAGTCCGTCACCTCTAGAATGTCATCCATCCATCTTGCCCTTGGGCAGCCCCTCTTCCTTTTGCCCTCCACTCTCCCCAGCATCAGCATCTTCTCCAGGGTGTCCTGTCTTCTCATTATGTGGCCAAGGACTTCAGTTTTGCCTTTAATATCACTCCCTCCAGTGAGCAGTCTGGCCTTATTTCCTGGAGGATGGACTGGTTTGATCTTCTTGCAGTCCAAGGCACTCTCAGAATTTTCCTCCAACACCACAGTTCAAAAGCATCGATCTTCCTTCTCTCAGCCTTCCTTATGGTCCAGCTCTCACAGCCATATGTTACTACGGGGAACACCATTGCTTTGACTATGTGGACCTTTGTTGTCAGTGTGATGTCTCTGCTCTTAAATATTTTGTTGAGATTTGTCATTGCTCTTCTCCCAAGGATTAAACGTCTTCTGATTTCCTGACTGCAGTCAGCATCTGCAGTAATCTTTGCACCTAGAAATACAAAGTCTTTCACTGCCCCTATGTTTTCTCCCTCTATATGCCAGTTATCAATCAAGCTGGTTGCCATAATCTTGTTTTTTTTTTAGGTTTAGCTGCAAGCCAGCTTTTGCACTTTCTTCTTTCACCTTCATCATAAGGCTCCTCAGTTCCTCTTCCCTTTCAGCCATCAAGGCGGTATCATCTGCATATCTGACCCTTAACAGTATTGCATTTTTTTTAGAATAATCATCATCCTGGCCCAACTTGGTGCCTGCCTTCTCTTGTTTCCAAAGGAAAGAGAAACATTACAAATCAATTCCAGGTATCATCTGTTCCACAGATGTAAGTACATTATTTGACACCAAGCCTCCCTTTCAGTGAGGGGTGCTATTAATACTCTCCTCTAAATGTAATTTTATATTTCTGAATTTCAATTGGCTTGAAACTTAAAAGCAAAGGCAAAATAAGAATCCATCTCAAAAAACAATTTTCCGCAATCATTGTAACTTATTTATGACTGCCTATAAGGTTCCAGAGAAGAAAGAAAATCCTTTATAAGCCGTAATGGAATGGATTGATAACTTGCTAATGCCTCTTCCATGTTGTTTACTTTTCACCTGTGGACAAAATGACAACAAGGAAAAACACCCAAGGAGTACAAAACTCATTTTGTGTCTACATAGCTAAAACTTCAGCTGCAGTTATTCAGAGCAAAACTGACCAAATTTCTTCAGCTTTTCCTTGCAAAATAAACTAATTGCATTATATATAAATAAGACAATATTTTTGCTCTGGAAAAGACCCAAGGGAGGAGCTCTCCTCCCTCTCCAGCCCATGCAGGAATGACTACAGGGTATGGTCAACAAAGTCAAGTTGGCAGGCATGGTGGTTCAATCAAAGCTCCACCTGTTTTTTTTTAATGTATGTTGCACATACATTTGCAGAATGCTCTCACCTATGTGGATGTTACTCTGTCCCTCCCTCCTGTAAAACCCTTTCCAGTTTGATGCATCTGTCTGAAGCTGCCCACCATTCCGATTCTTTCATAAATTGCATGGACCTCTTGGGTGTCCCCTGAAAAATAATCTACCTAGGACCTTGGGGGATTAGATTTGTTTCCGTCTGGTTCTCAGACCTAGCCAAGCTATGCAACCACAACTTTTGCTCACCGCTGACTTTCCATTCCCATCCATTCAGTTTTCATGACTGAAAGGATAGTTCTATTATCTAATTAGGTTCACTGAGCACCTGAAGCCAGGTTGGGGAATTCCATTCTAGCCTAGAATGAATGTGGGAATAAGAGGTAATGAAAAAAAAAAGCAATGAAGAAATTGTACATGTCACATCTGACAAGAGCTAAATAAGTAGGTGGTCATTCTAACATCTCCCAACAACTACTCTGCAGACCACTTGAGCTACTGCCTCACTGTGCTGTCAAGGAGAGTGGTGGAAAGTCATTTTTCCAGACAACCTAACAAAATAAGAAGGGAGGGGGATTTTGTTGATATTGTTCCTGTTGCTGTTTCCCCCATCTTTCCCCCTTTCTGCCGAATCAGCCCAGCACCGAACCTGGGCTGACCAGTCGATGTCCTCTGCCCCTTTATGGGACACAAAACACTACTGTCAAAGAAATTCAATTTTTTTAAGAGGTAAAAATGAAGCTCATGCCAGTCGCTGCGTTTGCTGGCAGTGTGAAGGTCTACCTAGGTGCATCCTGAGGAGAAGATGCAATCTAACAGGAGTTTAGACTTTGATTTGACATTGAGAAAACATTCCTTTTTTAAAAAAAGCCCACTGTTTCCTTAAAGACAAAACTTGACTGGCATCAGAATGGCCTGTGGCAGCTTGAAGAGAAGATGATGGGTGTGTGCATGTGTATCTGGGTGTGTGCGCGCCCGTGTGACTGTTTTCTCAGACAGAAGTAGCTGAGAGCAAAATTACTGCTTGGCAAGGCATCCGCAGTACTCTGGAGAGAGATCTGCTGTATATATTTCAAATTCTGCTGGTAGCCTGAACAGAGCATGTCAGCAATACAGCAACTGTGTGAGAGAAACAGGGATGGAAGATCCCCTTTTTAAAATGGGCATTTAGTAAAAGCAAATGTATCTGTCTTCCTGAGGTTCATCTGGTATAATGCTGGGATGGTCCGCTGTCTTTGGAAGCCATGCCTAGTTATGAGGGTCACTGAGTGGTGACCTTTTACTTTATTTATTTACTGTATTTGTAGGCTTGTTTGCTTCACATCATTCATATCCTGCCCACTTGAGGGAAAGTCTCAATAGTTCCCATAAATCTAAGACAATACAAGGAAGGAAACCTAAAATCATAAACACAATCCCACTGCTAAAACATGTGAAATGATGATCCTGCACTACAGCTTTTTGTTTGTGGTGCTAATTTGGAGTTGTCAGCTGTATTTACACTTCCCCAGCAAGATTCTTTTCTTCATCAGCTATATAGGGTAGAACCCTACCAATGAATCCAGATGGATGAGAATTTTATTTGCTTCATTGTTTTTTTTTTGAATAAGAATTTACAGAATTCATGAACAAGACCAAAAGAACTTGATTGTCTAAACAACAACAGCAAAGAATCAAATGTGAAGAAAGACAAAATTGACACTGGGCTCCATCCCTAATCACAAGTGAGGAAGATGGGAGTATTTTCTACCAATGTCTCACTACATCAATTTTATTTCTTGATATTATTTTCTAAATGAAACTTCTCAGTGCATTTTTCCTTGCAGGAGGGGTTTCTAAGAGGCTGCTGTTGTCATGGTGTTTGTGTTCTGGTTTCCATTTTCACATTAAAACACACACAGAGACACACACACACACACAAACACACACATCCATTTTTACAGCACAATATTATGATGTGTATTGAACAGGGAATAAACCACAGCAGGACCCATGTCTGCGTAAATATGCCCAGTAATTTTTTTTTTTAAAATGGTAAGTCATGGGAGGGCTGTACCATATAAACCAATGGCCAGGCCAGCTGTAGACAATGGGGACCGTTGTTCTGCATCTGGCTGGAGAAGGCCAGTGTAAATCCTCCTCTTCACTCCTCTTCAAGCAGTCAGTGGATTCGGTTGATACTGGGGGAATTACCTCAAAACATGTTTTTAATGTCACAAATATGTAAATATCTATTCTGTGCTGTTCCCTTGAGTTTCCTTCAAGGTCGTGGCAGCTTCTGTTGCTCTCTGAGAAATGACAATTAATAATGTATAATCCTCCAAAAACAGAATCTTACTCCTTCCTTCTTTTTTGTTCATGGAAGGAGCTTCCTGCAGTTTTAATAAACTAATTTAGATAATTAGAGCAGTAATTTTCTCTAGTGTTTGAATTTTTAATATGTTTCCGGTTTTGTACCTTCAGATCAACATGCTGTAATGCAGATTGAATTGCTGACAGGTCTTCAGTAACTGATACTCACTGTACCAAGGACTTGAGGAGTTAGAAGTGAGTACTAAGAGATGAAGGCTTACCCATCAAGGAACCACCCATCCCAATAGTATATTTTGCTTATATCAGAAAAATCCTGCTGGGTCAGATCCTCTGGATATGACAACTGTAACCCAAATGCTTCAGAGCCCAAAAGAATATCTCTCCATCACTATCAACTGTTGCTTACAGGTATATTGTCCCCAAACAAGGATACGTCCAAAGTCACATCCACCAGCTGTTGGCAGACTCAAGACCTATGACTTTATCTCAAGCTTTTTCAGAGCGTTCCAAGACAGTGTCCCTCATGCATCTTATGACCAACCAATTCCATACATTAATTGTAGGTTGTGCAAATTTCATTATTTTATTTGCCCAACTTTTGGGGACCATCCATTTCATGAGGTGAGCCCAAATTCCAGGATTAGAAAGAAGGAAAAAACTGAAAATGACTTTATTTCAAATCAGTCTTGCGCTATATTTTATATAAGTGCACATGGGCCCTGATGCATCCCACCAAGGGACTTAATCCAGTGTTTTGTGTCACAGGGTGGTCAAACAGATATAATCAGGAAGCTCATAAGCATAGAGAGGGGCAATAATAATTTCCCATTGTTACTTCTTACCAGAACATAGTGAATTGCCCTCAAGTCTATTATTCTTGCACAATGCTATAAATATTTTGGCATGCTCTCCTCCCTTTAACCCAGATTTTTAATAGTTATTAACTAAAATTCAATTTAAAAAAAAACACCATAAATTGGAGTGAGGATCTTGAGATGTTACTAGATTATAGTTGTCACTCCTGTCCATTGCCCTGCTACCCTGGTGATGAGAGATGGAGTCTAACATTTCCAAAATAGCTTCCCCAGCCTTAGCCTACAGCTTTAATCATTTTTTCCCCCCTAGGAAAATGTCGCAGCAACCTTTTAGCACCCCTTTTGATACCATTTGCACCTTTATGATACTTTTTTTAAAAAATTTGAGACGAGGTATCAAGAACTTTATTCAGTTTTCTGAAAACAGCTGTGACCAGTATTTGTTTATGAAAATAAAGCATTATAATACTGGGATGGTTTATTCCAAGACTCTAAAAAATCTGAGCAAAAGTCCTGTGTAGGTGGATGAGAGGGTGGGAGATGAGAATGGATATAAATGGCAAGCCACAGTTCAGAGATGCTGAGTCTGTTCAGCGTTTGGAGCTGCGTAATACAAGCCTGGTTTAAAATAAAGAGAAAGGATTGCATTGAAAGATAGTTGGGAAGTCTGAGAATTGATTTTGTGTCGCCATGACTTTCTTGCAGGAGATTGCATGCTACAAAGTGGCTTTAGTAGCTGAGGAACCAAACCGTTGTGCTTGTCTACCAGAGCAGTTGCTCTTTTTAGCAGGCTTCGAGATATTTTCACAGCTTAAGCCACCCAAGCAACTTCCTTGGGGGTATATTCTGAGCTTAAGCATGCATTTCTCATCAGCCTCTTGCTTGTTAGGACTCCTAACTAGCCAGTAAGGTATTTTCTTGGTCTGCCCAGGAAAGACTTGTTCAGTCCAGTGACCACCGCTGAACTCCAGAAAGCAAGGAAATGGCACATTCCAACAAACGTTGGCAGTGGCTGTTCAATTCTGTTCACTTCCAGCCATGACTTGAATGCTGTCCATGGTGCTGACCATCTCAAACCTATCCTGGAGTGTCCTCAACCTTTGTTAAGAATAAAGCGGTGGATTTCAGCCTGGAACAAATCACACGAGCTCAATTTCCTGCCTGTCAAGTTTTCACCTGGTTCTAGCTGTATTAATTTAATTTCAAAAACCTGGATTAAAAAAAAAAGATGGCAATCTAAGTAAATCAATTCAGTTGAAAGGGGGGATAAGGACTGAGTAGGAAGGGCAAACAGGTGATACGGCTTTTGTGTTCATGCATATAGAATGCTTATTTTTTTCTTTTATCCAGCCGGAGGTAGACTTGCGGACAGGCAAATGGTGATTCTGCTGTCCAATCACGCATTCAGTGAATGCACAGAGGTTTCATTCTTAAATGTTGGTTTATTAGTCTTCAGTTAGTCCCTTAATCATTCATAGAATTTGTTCAGTTCTGGAAAGATGTGTAAGCATCTACTGTAGTCAACACATCTGTAATTTCTTTCCTTGGGCCAATAGTACCTCTGCATGAAATCACACTTGTAAACACTGCCAAGTATAATTTCATAATAGTTTAGGGATTTTGGAGCTACTACCATAATTAATGTTCAACTTTAGGAAAATTTGTCTAATGCCTGAATGAAGAAATGTGTGGAAATTTCAGATAGAAATATTTTTGGGGTGCACATAATAAGAGCAAACTATTTCAATATTTTCACTTAAAATGTTCTATCTCTTATTCTTTCTGCCTCCTTTCTCAGAAAAGTGGAGTGATTGGTGCTGTCTGAGCTTGGTTGTTGGCTTGCAGATGTTTCATCACCTGTCTAGGTAACATCATCAGTGCGAGGGAGTGTGAGGTTTGCTCTCTGTTTATATCCAGCAGCTTGCCCTGCCGGTGTTGGTGGGGTGTGGTCTCCTCCTTGATAGTTCCTTGATCAGGGCATTGTTTTCTGCTTGATTGGTTGACTGGTGCTAATCCCTGCTAATCTGGTGTTGGCTGATGAAGACAATGTTTTCTGGTCTTTTTGTTTCCTTCTTAGCTTTTTTATTGTCTCTTTTGAATTATGTGTAAACAGGGAGCCAATCCCACACCCAGTAGCACTGATGATGTTACCTAGTTGGGTAGTGAAACATCTGCAAGCAAACAACAAGGCTCGGAGAGCACCGAGGACTCCACAGTTCGCCCCTTGAGCTACAGATATTCTCTTCTACTGAATTAGGCATTCGGGGTTTGAGTAATGCTGCTGCTGTTGTTATTGGCATTATTTTGTTCTATTTTTATTATAATAATGTACTGTAGATGCTTTTGTTTGTGGATGCCTTAGTTTATGTTGATGCATATTGGGTTTTTTTTTTCTTTTTTGAGATATAAACCTCCACAGGGTCTGTTAAAAACCCAGCAGTATACAAATACGACAATCAAGCAAATACATGTTCACCCAAATGCTTCCAACACCTGTTGTAGGTGGTGCTGTTCCCATGGCATCAGTTACTGAGATGGGCGCATTCCTGCATGTGGGCATCGCTGCATTTACCAGATGTCCTCCACAAAGTCAGATATAGACTTCTCTCTGTAAATCACAGGGATAATGAACAGCCATCCACTAATATATTTGACTGTTCTTTGTAACTGAATCTTCTGTGTGCTGTTAAACCAATCCCAGTTTAACCTGTAAATAACAAGAAATGGACTGAATGCTTGAGTAGGACATCTTGGCCCAACTTGATGTTGTATTGCTGCTCAGGGTATTACTATTTCTCCCCTTGATATCACAGTGAAGCTTAATTCTGCATAAAGCGTATTTCCAGTAGGGCTGTTTGTGCTGGTGTTGAGAACTGTTCATAAGCAGAGCCTCTTTTCCACCTCTGTTACTTTGTGGATCAAGCCATGGACTGAGGTTCCACAAGGCCAGTAAAAACTTATATAGCCGAATAGGAAAGATAGTTCTTGGAAGTATTGCTGCAACTGAAAACACTTTCTGCTGCATCCTTTAAGCATGGCCTTGTTGTTACTGTGTTTTATTTTATCTGCATGGCCTGGAACTCTTCAGAATGAGGAACTGATCTTCAGGTAGACCTGGGCACCAATGGCCTTTCAACGTTTTCCACCAATTTTTGGGCAGAAAAAATAGATGAAAATTAGCTTCTCCCAGGAGAGGAGAAATTCTCCAACCATCTCTCAAATGCAAGCTTCTCCCAGAACGTTCAGCTTCCTAATTTGTTTTTTCTTTTTCTTCTAATCCTGATGGAACAGCCAACAGTCAAGGAGATACCTTCACAGTATCCCTTTGGACTTTGTGATAGCAGACAGTTCAGTTTGTAAGATCCAGATCCAGTAGGCAATGTGAGTTCCTGAAGATTCTTTGGCTTTATGATAACATATAGAGAGAATTGTTGCATTTTCTCCCTCTTTGACATGCTCTTTGAACTGAACTGAATATAGAAAAGGCTCAGATTCAAATTGGGAAAATAAGAATGGCATAACACAGCCAATGAGGATGCAAACACTTTGAACTTGGAACCAACTGCATGGCCTATGGGTGAAGACTGAAGGGAAAAGCAGGCATTCATCAGCAAAATTGAAATCTAGCAGTTTCAAAGCCTCTGAATTAATGAAAACAGATTTTGGGGGGTTCTAACCCATTGTTTCCTCACAATAGCCTTTTGGCAAAAACTATCAAGGAGGTTTTAATGTAACCCAATAGCAGATCTAAGTACAGAATGAGGTCCAAAAGGGGATAGAGAAATTCTGGAGCTTCATAGACTGTTAGGCCACAAGATCCAGCCTTTCCAGTCAGCATGGTTAGTAGTGAATGCTGCTGGGTGTCAGAACTGGCACCCTCAGTTCCAATATTCACCTAACTCATGCACAATAGACATGCAGAAATCAGGTTTATTAAGAACAAGTGCACAGAACAGGAAGAAAGCTGTGGTTGAGAAGTTCTTGCTCAAAACTCAATTAAAACATCCCAGCACCAAGCAATTCCCTCCTCTTCTCCTTCCCATCCTCCTCCCAACGGCCAACACTGCCAGTCACAGATATCTCCAATAGAATGTCCTTGACTCCCTCCTGAAACACAAACACCAGTATTTCACACTCTTTGTAATTCCCCCTCAGCTCTCTACTTTTGACATGTGTTGACTCTCTGTGATTCTTTGCAGATGAACATGACCAGGCAATTTCTCAATCGGTTGATTGTGGAGTCTGACACTGGGTTCCCATCCAGAGATCCTGCATCCAAACTCATTCAGAACTATGAAACCCTTCATGAAAGATGGTGCCAGGACTTTGTATCTTCTGTGTACAGCTGCCTTTCAGATGGCTAACTTCTTGGGGCCATGGGACAACCATAACTGGAAAACAGGGGAAAAGATTGTTGAAGTTGGGATGGTGATGATGGTGATGGTGATGGTGATGATGATGAAAATGGCTATTGTGATCTCTATCCTGCTGTCCTTCCCAGAAAACCCCAGGCTGGTTTGCAAAGGGACAATAAAAAATCTTAAATAAAACTATGATAATCAAACCAACAGTCCATAAAATAAATACATATATACAAAATCAAGTAAAACTTTATTATTTTTTAAAAAAAGAAAAGTAGTATTACGGTCAAGCTAAAAAATAGTCTGCTTCTGGAAGGCTCTATGTCTCTCTCTCTCCCTCCCTCCCTCTCTCTCTCCAAGTGCCTGTGTGAACAGACATGTCTTAAGTTATTGTCTAAAAGAAAACAACATTAAGTTCCTTGGATGTTTCAGTCAACAAGCTAGAAGCCTGGGGCATACACTATTTCTAGTCAGAAGTCAATGAAATAATTGATCTAATGAGGTTCCATTTTGCCTACTTCTCCCAAGTTCCACCACCTCTGTGTATTTCTTATTTTTCTCCAAGGAAACAGAGATTTTGCCACTCTAAGTTCTATTCCTTAATTACATTCTGAGGTTCTGTAAATGACTTTGCAAGACATTTGGTCTTTCCATCATGATCTCTGTCAGGCTAGCTTGAACAGATCTCTTTGTCTGTTCAAAGCCTCCAGTAAGAACTCTTATGCAGCTTCCAAATATTTACAGACCATGAACATGGTGGTAAAATAATAACCTTCCCATACTGAGAAATTTATATTATTATGATTTTATTGAATTTTAAATTGTTTTATTGTGAACTTCCCAGGGTCCCCCGAGTGGGGGAGATGGGCGGTAATAAAAATATGATACATAAACAAACAAACAAACAAACAAGCTTCCTTTCCTGGCCTTCTGTGGGTATTTCATCAACAAATAATGTAAACTTGTTTCTACACTGTATGATCCCAAATGATAATCCCATGAGCATACATACAGTATCTCTAGATCATTGTGTTCCCCAAATCCTGCCAATGTAGCTTTGTCTCCTACTATATATTTTGGTTGAAAGAAAGAAGATATCATAATTACTGATTTAGCTCAACACACTATGCCATTGCTTGGGTTAAATAGGAATCAAGGATGAAAACTTGGGGAGTAAGTGTGCATGAATGCATCCCAAGTGAAATCAAGAGCTTCATGAAGTCTAGCTTTCAGTTTTAATACAAACCTGTAAGGATCACATTGTCTGCTCCAACTTTTCCAGAACTTGATGTCCTTTAGATGTAATTCATGTGAGCTGAGCTATAAAAGTTGTAATTCAGCACAACACATATGGAGGGCACCAGCTTGTGGATGGTTGATCTATATGACTAACAACAGGCTTCCTTCTTTCTCTTGTTTTTCATGATAGTAATTGTTTGTTCTCTTTTATGGAATGTGTTTAGTTGTCTGGCATACAGCCAGGACACCTTTTAGCTTGGAAGACTTATGGGAGAGAAATACCATTAGATTTCCTCTTGGCCAAAGTTTTGATCTGCTAATTTGTATGCTACACATTAGCCTATGTAGTTATAAAATCATTATCTTTCTGCATAATCCCTTCAATCATTAGCTTATATCAGCTGAAAAACTGAGAGTGTGATACTCATTTTTAAAGATAGACTGGAACTTCTCTCCTTTCAATTTGGGGATCCAGAAGTGAAGATCTGATGAAACAACTCTTGAAATTCACATTCTATAGATACTGCTTCCATTCTATTGTATTGTTTTCCAACTGGATTGTCTTCACTTCTTCTTTTCTTCATTGGTTTTTATTTCTCCCTTTCTTGTGTATCATCATAATTTTTATTATGGTCTTAGACCAGTAAAGGTAAAGGTTTCCCTTGACATTAAGTCCAGTCGTGTCTGACTCTAGGGGGCGGTGCTCATCTCTGTTTCAAAGCCGAAGAGCCGGCGTTTGTCCGTAGACACTTCCGTGGTCATGTGGCTGGCATGACTACATGGAACGCCGTTACCTGCCCGCCAAAGCGGTGCCTATTAATCGACTCACATTTGCATGTTTTTGAACCGCTAGGTTGGCAGGAGCTGGGACTAGCAATGGGAGCTCACCCCGTCACGTGGATTCAAACAGCTGACCTTCCGATTGGCAAGCTCAGCAGCTCAGCGGTTTAACCCGCAGCGCCACTGGTACGAAGATAATGTTCTGTAAAATACACATAGTCTTTCTTAAAATGATAACAACATAGGATAAAATAGGAGGATAAAAATTAAAATAAAATTAAAGTACATTTATAGACTATCTAAATAAACTCTATAAGTGCAGTTTAAGATACTTACCTATATTAAATAAGAATATAGACATTAAAATGTATTAAGAATATATTAAGTGTATAATGTAAAACATATAATGTAAAACATGTTTTACATTATACATCTATATATACTGAGCTTGCCGATTGGAAGGTCTTGCTACCTGCGCTGTGACCCTTTCTTGTGTATTAATCACATAGGACAACCAGTCAGGGAACATGGACTGAACCACAAGCCTAGATAGTCCCTGTGACTCATCTGTGTGATCATGTCACAAAAAACAAATGGTATTACATGAGAGAAATAAGGTAATGTTATACACATATTCACAGCTATTTTCTAAAGATGGTATTGAGTCTTCACTCTCATAGTTGGTTGAACTACTAACGAATCATATCATCACCGTCAAATTCTTCTATTTTTCTCTTATTTCTTTTACCTGACTTAACAATCTCTCCTGTGACTGTGTTTCTCCACTCTACTCCCAGTTCATTCATGCTTCCTTAAATAGAAAGTCTTTGCCAGAGCGATGCTATTAAGGCTAAAGAATAACACTTTTAGCAGGAGAAAGGCAATCCCCAAAGCTGAAGCAGGGAGGGAAAAAATGATTTTTTTCATACACTCCAGATGACAATCAACTACTTGGCTAGAGACCAGTAAGCAATAAATATATATGGCTAGTTTTATTCAAATCAATGGGTGGAGTAAGTCCTTTTAGAACTTGTTGCCTTGCTTGGATCTCCGAATAGGTGGCCTCCCTACGTATAAAGGAGCATTGCCTCTATGTTCCCTTCCTTCTATCAGCTTGCCTTAATTTTTCTCTTCACTATTTCCTATCCTGGTAAAGCTCAGTAAATTAAAATATAAATATAAATTAAAATATATGACACAAATAGTAAAATAATAAAAGCATCAGCCTGAAAGCAATCACTTCCTTCTCCTTCTCCTTCTCCTTCTCCTTCTCCTTCTCCTTCTCCTTCTCCTTCTCCTTCTCCTTCTCCTTCTCCTTCTGCTCCTCCTTCTGCTCCTGCTCCTCCTGCTCCTGCTCCTCCTCCTCCTGCTCCTCCATGCGAGTGAGTGTGGGGTTTGCTCCCCATTTATGTACAGTAGGTTGCCCTGCCAGTGTTGGTGGGGTGTGGCTTCCTCCTAGGTCCTTGACTGGGATATTGCTTTCGGTTGATTGTTTGTCTGGTGTTGATCCCTGTTTATTGGGGTGTTGGCTGCCGGAGAGGATGTGTTCTGGTCTTTTTCTTTCCTTCCTAGCTTTTTAAATTGTCTCTTCTGAATGGCATATAAATCTGGTTTATATCTACAGTAGGTGTCTCTTGATGGATGAAGTGTCTGAGTGCTAAGCTTCCAGGAATTCTGTAGCAGTTTTTGGATTTAGCTTGGTCTAGGATGCTCACAGTTTCTCAGCTGAAACCATGCTTGAGTTTGTAAACACTTTAAGGAGTTTTCATCAATTAAGGAGTTTATCTTAATCAGGGAGTAACACCAGACAAACAATCAAGCAGAAAAACAATACCCTAATCAAGGAACTACCCAGGAGAAAACCGCACCCCCACCAACACTGGCAGGGCAAGCTGCTGGATATAAACAGGGAGCAACCCCACCCTCACCAGCACTGATGATGTTGCCTAGTCAGGCAATGAAATGTCTGCAAGCCAACCACCAAGCTCAGAGAGCGCCAACCCTGAGCTACAGAGATTCTTTTCTATTGGAAACATTTATTTGCTGGATTCTGCTGTAAGACTAGGCTTAAGCTGCCATTACCTAAAGATGGAGCAGTCACGTATGCAGAGAGGACAAAAGCCAGGAAACTTGTCTAAAAGATCCCTTCAGGGAAGCAGATAAGAAGGAAGCAAGTCGTTAAGGAGACAAAGGAAAAATGTCACCTGAACCAGACAAAGGAAGTTGGGCCTGAGCACATGGAGAATCCCTCCCCTCCCCCCCCCCCCCCCCCCCGCCATCCCATCTACAGCTACCAAACTTGTCAACCAACAAAGCAAGGACTTTTGGGGATAAAAGGGGTCCCAAAGCCCACCCACTCCTTGAGTCATCTTTGGACCCAGACATGGCGGCTCCCGTCCCTCTAGCTAGTGCCTGGCAGCTTAGTTGGACGTAGGTAAGTGTGGATGTGTGTGTGCGTGCGTGCAAGAAAGAGCAATGCACCTTGTAACCAGTAAAGTTTTGCTGTTCCTTTAAATTCACCAGGTCTCCGTGTATTTCAAAGAACCGGTTGTGCCTCCGTGTTCAGTTGGAAGTGATTTCTGTGTGTCCCTAATTACTTCCCATCTGCTGACCAGGGCTGTGTGTCTTGTCTGCTCAAGCTGCCCCTATCTGGAAACCCCAGGTAGAAAGCAAGGGGGGCTGACAAGATCCGCGTGCCTCAACAGGCTGTGAGTCTGTGAGTGATTGACCATAAGCCGAACCTGGGAGCTTGTGTGTGTAACACTGCAAGACGTTTAATGCTGATTCCAGAAGTGCCCTTGAAAAGGCCTTTGCCAAAGCTGAGAATATCACCAAAAATGCCTATTCTGATACTTCTTTGGGCTGTTCCTCAGCATGGGAGGGGTGAACTTAGGATATGGCAAGAACAAGTGTGAAGACATGCTCCTTCAGTTATTGTTGGTCCCAAGGTTTTATAATCTGGCAAAAGTATACTTCTTTAATCAAAGCATTAAAGAAAAGAGAAACCTGGATGATGTCCGGTCCTGTTGCTCTCAACAGCTACTTACATTTTTAAAGATCTGAGCAGGACACATAATGGTGAGATGGCCTTTTTACAATTAACTTAGTACTCCTATTCTCCAAGAGCTTCACTGTTATCTAGAAAGATGGCATGGATGTACAATTCATAAGTATGGCCCAAAGTGGATGCGTGGAGTTCAAGGGCAGGAAGGGGGTGGTGTCCCATTCTTCTACCTCTAATTATGCATTCTGAACCTGTGCCAAAAAATGAATCCCCTTTGATGTAGGGGGAGAGCATTCTTTGGCAACCTAGATTGAACGCATCACCAGAAATGCTGTATTTAACAAATGGTAGCCAGCGGCAAAAGTTAATGTTCAAGTTAAATAGCTGAGGGAAAGAAGAAAAAATATCAAAACTTAATGGATTGGAAAATAGCTAAAGAGGAACAGAGAACAATCATGCCAAGGACCTTTACCACTGGCCTGCTGTTAGTACTGTTGCTTGGGCACAAACACCTTACTTGGGGAAGGTATTATGTGAGTGAATAAGAGCACTTGGTGAAATTGTTAGCAGAACAAATGACTGCAGCTGAGATCCATAGAAAGCCAATGTGAGCAAGCATACACAAAAGAGCTGTGTATACTGTTTGTTTGTTTGTTTGTTTATTTTCTATCCCACCTTTATTATTTTTACAAATAACTCAAGGCGGCGAACATGCCTAATACTCCTTCCTCCTCCTATTTTCCCCACAACAACAACCCTGTGAGGTGATTGGGTGCTGCCTGTTTATTTGCCAAGACCTTGCTGTGCAAAACATTTTAACCTCTCCTGAATAAGCTTTGAAAAAAGTTGGAAAAAAATGCAAGTCTCAGTATCACTGATGGTCTGGTCAAGGTCAAAGAATGTTCACCTTGCTGAGTTTGCTGGGAACCCTTCTGAATCCTCCCCTTTTGGGGAATCAGGATAGTTGGACAATGTTGTCAGGGAACTTGACTAGGGTTCCGTCATGTTATTTCCTGAATCATATGATTTTAAGCGGGGATATATGCTTATTTTATCTCAGCAGAAAGAACCACCTTCTCTGAGCTTGTAAGCTAAGTGGAATTGGGTCTGATTGATACTTGGGTGAGAGATACCAAAGAATCCTAGGGCTACAGGCCAGAGAGAGAAGTTTAAAAAATGCAAAAGACAAAGGTAACTACTTCATAAGACTCCAAGAAAATTGCATGGATGTGTCCGTATGGTTGCCAGAAGTCATGTTCAAGTCAACAGTATTTTTATGTTTCATCTACTTTTTCTACAAAGTTACTAAGTGTCCACAGGGAAGGGTGGGAGTGGGCAAGAGGAGATCAGACTGACCAAAGCAGCATCACAGTGTCATGACACTAAGTCCCATCTCTTCTCTACATGTACCATGATGTTGCAACCCGCACCTCCCAAAGGGCAATGCTTAAGGTGTAATGCCACCATGCTGTGGACTCCGTTGCCAAATACTTGCACTTTAGAACAATACAACTTCAGCACTCAGTGGGTTTAGAGGTTAAAAGTGAATCAAGTTCCCAAATTTTACCCATCTAACTACTGCAACATCTTGTCCAATATTGCTCATGTTCAGATACCACAAAGTTTTCCCTGTAGAATAACCTGGAGCAAAGAACATTCCACTTAACCTCATTTATATATTTTATTTTATTTATTTTTTGAAATTTCTATCACCACCCATCTCTCCCAAAAAGGGGACTCTGGGCGGTTTACAATAAGATCATATGGTTTAAACCTGAGTTTGATAGGGAATAACACATTATTAGCGTTTATATAATCCTATAAACTCCCATAGCCATTACAGTAATTCTACTAATTACATAACCTTCTGGGAGATTCCAACTTCAATACTAAATTACATTTTTTTTCTTCAAAAGGACACACTTGTCTTCATGCTTGAGAAACTGTGAAGTGCATCTGAGATCACCCCACTAGCATTTCCTTCTGTCTGTACCAGAATCCTTGTCACTTTTGTTCTTGACATCATGGTCAACTCTTGATCCATCTCTGCACTTGGCAATTGTAACAACTTTTTCTACGAAGTCACTAAGTGTCCACTAAGTTTCCCTCTCCCTTTGGGTATTTTTTGACTGTTCAATAATTATTTCAAACTAGCTGTTCCAAAATAATCTGGCTGAAAGTTCCTTCCAGAATGAATTCAAAATGTTTCTAGTGCTTATACCTAATTGTCTCAACAGATGTTAAAGTCATCTGCATGTTTTTATATAATGGCTATTTTACCTTAGTCATTGCCTCATAGATAATAATACAATATTACTCAAATATCCTTCCTTGTAAACAAATAAAGAGGTAGCATGTTTGAGGCCGGGTTAAGCTAGAACCCTGGTGTTTTTGGTACACATATTATTAGCACTAATTTTAGTATGAAGTAGAAGTACATTCAGTTGCACATCCCTTACCTGCAGAATTAAACAACTGAGATTTATCTTGCCAGCTGAGTGAAGTTTTGGTGCAGAATTGTGCAAAGTCTTGTCCCATTTATCAGCATTCCAAATCCAATCTTTATTGCCACCATAGACCAGCATATTTTTAACAGCATTGTTTTCTCCACCTTTTTTCCCCCCAGCACCCTTTTCATTTTCCTTTCACAGTATAACACTGTCCAAGGCATCCCTGCATTGATTTTCTTCCTTTATTTTTTTTCAGATAAACAACCAGAGCCACAGCGAGGTTCCTCCTGCATTTTCTCCTATCAATTCACCTTCCTGAGAGAGCATCTGCTTTTGAAATGTCTTTCAAAATGTAACTTCAATGAAATTTCAGGGGTGGTATTCTTGAGAAGAGATGGTCAAGGGGTGCACGTTGTGTGTGTGTTATAGGGAGATAAAGAGTTATGATAACCCATCTCTAGTGAGCGGTAGGCTCCCAGCTGCCATTAAAACTCCTGTTCAGAAGCAACTGTAGTAGCCAGTGCTTTCACTGAAACAATGAAAGCCCCATCACACCATCACACCAGAAGCTCTCCTCTTTTCTATGTGCATGTGACATCATGATACATGAACAAAAGGGACAGAGCTTGGGCACAACAGCACAATGCATTCAGCTCTATTTGCCTCCCAACCCCTTTGCAGGTCCCTCTGATCAGAAGGAAACTCCTCCCCCCCCCCCACTTCATATTGAAAAGGGTGGCTTCAGAATAGTAGAAAAATGTGCCATAGAAGGTAACACCAGCAAGAGCTTTCTAGTTTACTTGATGTCCATTAAGATGTCTGTTTTCCCACTTAGCCTCTGCCATCATCATTCAGGCTGCTTTTGAGAGGGAAGGAACCTCTCCTGATTGGATATTAAAACGTAACATCTTTTCCCCTCTCATTTTACAAGTGAGGCAAACAGATGCTTGCATTAACATTTAATTGAATTTATAGCACTGCACCACATGTTAACCATACATTAATGATAAGCATTAACCAGAGCAACAACAACAAAGAAGAAATTATATCCCATGCCCTAGAGAGATAAAGAGGGAGAAAGATATATATATTTCTCAAGATTTAGTATTCCCCCTCCCACCTTTTCACATATATCTTCCTTCTGTACTTGAGAACGCTGCTATAAAATTTTACTTTCTGCTTCTCCCTTCTCCTGGCTGGTAATCGGTGCACTTGCAGAACATGGTAGAGTCCCCATAAAGAAATATACACAAATTGATAAATGATTGAATGAATTGATGGAGGAAGGAAGATGCAGAGTTAGAGCAGAGCTGACCCTAACATTAAGCAAGGGGAGGTATCTACTTCTGTTAGATACCTGGTGATGGTAGATTTCTCATGGCAGCACAATGTTGGAAATTCTGTATTTAACAGAGCTTGCAGTGCATCACCTAACCTAGTCTGTGGCCATTACTGAGATGTTCTTTCATTACCTGTGTCCAGTTAAAAGCTAGTCCAATCTTTCCGTGCATGGAATGGAATGTCTTGCCCTTGCTTTGAGGACAGTCCTAATCAGAAGCTCCTTCCCAGATTCTTTTATTTGGTTTAAGATTTTCAAAGAAAACCATTCAGCTCCCCAAAATTGATGGGTGTATTGTCAACCTGTCAACTTCCCTGTCAACTTTTGCCACTCAGAAACAATTCAGGTGTTCCCTCTTGCTGCCTTATTCCATCTCCAGATCTCCTGAGGCTACTTGATGTCCTCCTCTGTCACTTTCACCTCCATCTGATCTCTGCAATCTCACAAAGATGATTGTAGAAACTCAGCACGTTTCAGGAACTGCTTTGAAGGGCCAAGTTCAGCCATAAGCAGCACAAAGAGATCTGTACTTACCTCTCTTTACCTAGAGTCCCCCTAGTGAGAGGAGATGGGCAGTGACAAATCTGATAAATAAATAAAAATAAATAAAATATTTCTTTGGTGGCTGAAGGTAAGGGAAAGTTCGCACTGCATTTATTCCAGCCTCCCCTCCCCCTCCTCTTCCCCCTCCCCCCACCCATGTGCCAAACGGTGAGCTATATTCAGAATCAGATTCTTGTTTAAAAAATGGTAAAAAGGTATAATTGCATTCAGATAGGTTTTGATGTCAGCCCATGAAGTATGGTTATAAAGAAGAGAAATGGCAGCTATCACCTTTGGAATGAGTTGATATTCTGGGGTGGAAAGAATGCAGTCAGTTTTGCTTTCAATTAAAATTCCTGTGCATAATATATATTGTGCATTATGAAATGAGCTCGTCACAGAATATAGCATTCTCTATTTTCGACTCAGAAACAGCCTCCCTGTGGAGGTGTGATGATGCTTAAGACTGCAACCTCTTCAGTGCCAGACCCAAACTGCTCACACAGCTTGGGTGAATATAAATAATTCATTTATATGACCTTCCTGTTTATTGTAGGGCTGCTACTTTATGTTTGTGGGTGGGTGTGGGGGTGAGTGTGTGTATCGTTGCCATGTTATTTTATTCTTTTGTTAAATATGGTATGACAATTTTGGTCACAGTCTCGTACATTGCTCCAGTAGCGCTAGCAATAAAGTATGTTGAACGAACACTTTGCCTGACCTGCGGGATGCTCAGGGCATCAGCAGTCCCTGTTTTAAACAAACAAACAAACATTGTACAAATGCAAGTGAACGAATACTGGTTACCTTCAGGGATTACCTGGTGTCAGGGGTCAGCAAAAACACCAGCCTAATCAAGCAAGTATTCTCCAATCCACCACCACCACCACCCCAAATTGCTAGTGGAACTGAAGATAAATGGTAAATGGAGAGACTCTGGCTTGAAATCCTGACATAGACATACTGTCAATGCTCTGCCTGGGATAATTAAATTGAGAGATGGGGCCCATTATTGGTTCCCCTGCATACTGTCTTTCTGCCATTCACTGATTGCCTCTGGACCTGGCCATCCCCATGATGTCATCTAATTTTGAAGTCTGACTCACCCTTTTTTTCCTCACCCTGTGCCAGTTTTTGTAAACCTGGGGCAAAGCTGGTGGGTTTTTGTGGCTGCTGCTACAAATGCTTATTCTTTGAGCAACATAGTTAGCATGGATTCTTCAGGAGAAGCAGTAGGAATGATAACTTCAGTGTAGGTTGCCACACAATCTTCCTTCCTTCCTTCCTTCCTTCCTTCCTTCCTTCCTTCCTTCCTTCCTTCCTTCCTTCCTTCCTTCCTTCCTTCCTTCCTTCCTTCCTTCCTTCCTTCCTCTGCCAATAGCATGCAACATAGTATATATTGAAAATATACATATTTTCTTTCTTATTTTGTTTAGAGTTGGGGAGAAGGGATTTTATTATCCATGGGCTGAGATAATTCAAGCAGGTGGAACCTTGTTTGTCTTCCACCTGTCTGAGCTCTTTGGTTATCTCAACCTCAATGCCCCCCCCACTTCTATCTCTATCTTTATCATCTCTATCTCTTATGAAGACTTATGAGTCTTAACTTTGTTCTCAATTACCTTATTACACAGTCACATTTCTATGGAACTCAAACATTTTGAATTTTGACTAGTAGCTTGAGATGTTGGGGATCATGTGTTTTCCAAGTGATGTTTTCTTGTATCTTCTGCATACAAGACTGAGTCATTGTGTGTATGTGTGTGTGTGTGTGTGTGGGGAATTGATTTCAAGACTTACCTATGAGTCAGTGTAAACTTTGAGATGTCAGGGCTTTGTTCAAAGATATGTTATATCAAAGAGGAGAATGGTTGGTTGCAACATCCCTCTTTGTCGAAGGTGACAAAAAGCACAGCTGTAGGTGATGTGTAAGACTTGAGATACTGTTATTGGGTTTTGTTAAGCTTCTCTTCAGGGTTATTTCAGGCTAGTTTGATCCAGTTGACAGCATTGCATGCTTTTGTTTTGATGCATTAAATGTTGTGCTTTGGTTCTATACACTTTAATTTCCTGATCTCTCAAAATTAAGTAGAATTACAATTCCAAAAAAATAAATAAAAAATAATACTACATACCATGGTATTGTAACCCAATGAAAAGATTATTTTCAGTCCAAATTCATAATTCAAGTTTCCACTTAGCACCTAAATTTATGCAAACAAGAGTGACCACTCCGTTTTCTGGAGTTGAAATGTCCTGGATTTTTGGATGACATTTCCCCCTCCTCTAAAGAAATAAAGTTGCAAAACACCACAGAAATCTTGGACCTTACTTTAGTTCTCACCTGGGAACAGTATATTTTTGTCCACTCTCCAAATTTTACACAGTCGAAGCAAGAACAGAAATGCATGCTCTACTTTTACACTGGATGACTTTAGACTTCTATGGGTTGATGATGCCAGCTTCATAGAGAGAAAATGAAGGCCTGATTAATGCTGCTGACAGAAGATGGAATTACAGTTTCTGGCCAGCAAAGATCAGGTGACAGAGCAGCCAGTAGAGAACCATTTGGCCCTATGGTGCAACTTTTTCTGGCTAAAGTTTCCTCTGGATCTCTAAAGGCCATGCTGGAATTTGGAGAGCGAGTTCACTCCCCCAGCAGTTGTGATTAGGAGATGGACAAGGCCAGGACAATGAAATTAAATGGTTGATGAAAATAAAGCCATATGTTTTCTTTCTCCCCCACCCCCGACCCCCTTTCAGGGCAATGTATTAGAGCAGAAGGAGACCTACCCAAGGATTTTGTGAAACATTTGCAGATGTAGAGGAAAGAGGGAATGGCCTTGAGGGATGGGAAGAACAGCCGCTTCTAAGGCAATGGTTAGGTAAAAGGGGGCTGAGCCCAGGCCAAGAAAGTAACTTGAGAAAACATCTCAGGAGGCCCTCCCTAGTTCACATGGAGATAAAGGGGAGGAGGGGAAAGCCCATTCAGGCTTTCAAGATTCTGTAAATATAGCTTTGCAATAAAGTCGTATTGACCTACATGACACTGGTTTCCTAGTCTGGTCTACCTTGAAGGGCTGATACCAGCTCTGAATTCATGTTTTGCTATGATCCCCCAATACTCATCCTTACCTCGTCTTCTGCTAACCTCAAGGACCATTATCTTAATTCGATCTACTGAAGGAGAAGAGGCGTCGTGTTTGCTTCCCCCAGGCATCCCCATTACTCTACTGAGAAGCTGATGCTACTCAGTAGCAAGGGTTCCTCTTCTTACAGGCTGACTTGTTTCAGTTTTAGTTTAGAATCGGTTCCCCCCACTTTACAGAAAAGTTTTATTTGTTTAGCATTTATCTGTGATATGCTTAGGATTTATATTGTTTATGCAAGATACTCCTTTTCAATATGCTTATTCATTTTATGATGCTGATTTATGACAGTAATAAACTTTAATTAACTAACTAACTAACACCACCAAGGAATCAGAATGTCTATTTTAGGAAGTCCTGTAGCTCATGTCCGATGTTCTGCTTTGAGCTACATTCTGCTATGTTCCCAGCCAGTATCCGTTCCATTCCAGTTAAGTTACCTTTGTGGCACATTGTAGAAACTGCTAATAAGCTGTTTGCTGGTTAAAGCAATGTAAAGTAGGTTGTTGTTGTTTATTCATTTAGTCGCTTCTGACTCCTTGTGACTTCATGGACTAGCCCACGCCAGAGCTTTCTATCGGTCGTCAACACCCCCAGCTCCCCCAGGGACGAGTCCGTCACCTCTAGAATATCATCCATCCACCTCGCCCTTGGTCGGCCCCTCTTCCTTCTGCATTCCACTCTCCCTAACATCAGCATCTTCTCCAGGGTGTCCTGTCTTCTCATGATGTGGCCAAAGTATTTCAGTTTTGCCTTTAATATCATTCCCTCAAGTGAGCAGTCTGGCTTTATTTCCTGGAGGATGGACTGGTTTGATCTCCTTGCAGTCCAAGGCACTCTCAGAATTTTCCTCCAACACCACAGTTCAAAAGCATCGATCTTCCTTCTCTCAGCCTTCCTTATGGTCCAGCTCTCGCAGCCATATGTTACTACGGGGAACACCATTGCTTTAACTATGCGGGCCTTTGTTGTCAGTGTGATGTCTCTGCTCTTAACTATTTTATCGAGATTTGTCATTGCTCTTCTTCCAAGGATTAAGCGTCTTCTGATTTCCTGACTGCAGTCAGCATCTGCAGTAATCTTTGCACCTAGGAATACAAAGTCTTTCACTGCTTCTACATTTTCTCCCTCTATTTGCCAGTTATCAATCAAGCTGGTTGCCATAATCTTGGTTTTTTTGAGGTTTAGCTGCAAACCAGCTTTTGCACTTTCTTCTTTCACCTTCATCATAAGGCTCCTCAGTTCCTCTTCACTTTCAGCCATCAAAGTGGTATCATCTGTAAAGTAGGTAATTTTCCTTAAAAGCTAATAATCTGCCTGTGAGTTTTGCAGGGGGGATGACCAGCAAATATTCATAAGCAATCTATTTTCTACGAAATGTGCATGCTTAAAACTGAATTGAACACAACAGGGTTCATTAAGGACTTGAAGTCCATAATGTGTGTGTGTGTGTGGGGGGGAATCTATCTGAAATGATATGATTCAACTTTACTAGGTCATACTGTATTTTTTCATACATGGAAATAATAAAGGGGGTACAAAAATAAGCTGGGCTAGTTAAAGCTTTGAAATGTATTATTTTTTTTTGAGCAACATCTTATGACATCACCCATTTAGAGTAATGTGGGTGTGTAATTTCTGCTCTGTAGGCAATTTAGAGTGCCATCAGGATGGGAAAAGAGGTTGCAATGGAAATTAATCATTGCAAAGATGGGAAACAGAATAAGTCACTGAATGTCCAGGAGTTGATCTGTAGAACCAGTGCAGATAGACTGTTGCCTGAGTTAAAAACAAGACTTCTCAGGATTATTATTATTATTATTATTATTATTATTATTATTATTATTATTATTATTATTTTGTTCTACCTAATCAGAGATAACCTACAGATTTTGGGCCAATGGATTCACTGAAGAAGCAGGAAGCATTTTGTAACAGGAATGTGCAAATCAGCCCCCACTGATTCAAATCATCAGTTCAGTTTAGTCATTCAAGCTGGTTTGATTCAGCCCATTGATTCTGTTTGGAACACTGATTTGTTTCAGAAGAAAATCAATTTGATTCTGAAAAAAGAAAGCACCTTTCTGAATCATCAGATTGATTTGGAAGCACCTATGTGATGATTCAGTTCCAACTGTCAGTCAGATACAGAGTGAAGTTGATTTGGAGATTTGGTCAAATCACCTTTAAACTGTACTTCAGGATGAAAACTGCCACCTCCTGTTGATGCGTCCCAGCTAGCTCTTACCAGTCAAATGCAAAATGCTGTTTGCGATCTTCTGACTGCAAGCAGCCATCCAGAGGACAGATGGGGAGATTCCTGGTGTTTTCCTTTTTCTGGAAAACACTCCTGGGCTTCAGGAAAACCTGCCTGAGCCTGAAAAAACTGCCGCGTTGTCAGCTCTGCCCTCTGAGCCCATGGGCACAGCCACTCAATCCATCATGTCCCCACTGGAAGTCTGACATAACCGAGTTTTGAGGAACTTCCAGAAGGACATCAAGGAGGGGGCCAGTCTCCATATGTACCTTTAGTATCTTTGTACTTTGAATAAAATCAGTGTCTCCCTTTTAAGTATCTTATATCCTTATCAGCTGTAAAGCCATTTTTTTTCTGTATTTGGGCACAGCTGCTAGTGTTTTCACCTTCTCAAAATATCTTTGATCAATATTATGGATACGTTTTGTGTAACCTTGCGGCTTTTCCTCATCTGGGTGCAAGAAACAGCTGACCCACTGTAACTGTTGCTCCGGAAAAGATAAACAATAATTAGATCTTCTTCGGTTGTGTTTATTTGGGTGAGTTTTCCACTGCTGTTCTGCCAGGAATGGGAGCTGGAGTTTAGGTGAGCCTGTGAGATACTGTTAATTATTGCTGAGGGTTATCCTCAGCTGCCACTTTTTCTTTTCTTTTTCTTTTCTTTTTTTCATTTTGCATTATTATATGGGTGTGTTTTTTTAACTCTGTTCGCCAACCAGAGTTGTTTATATGGGATGGGTGCCCATATACATAGAAAGAAATTGAACTAAATAAATAAAACATCTATACCATTTACATCTGGATCAGGGACAAGACGGTGCCACCTTGGATCCTCAACCCAGTTTTGAGTTCTGTGAGTACTTTTGGAATCTTGTCACAAGAAGGTTACTATGATGGGTGTAGCAAGTAGTAAACCACCAACATCCCACCATTATCCAATATCTCCCCATGATTAAGCCAAATCCTCCCCCTTCTCGGAGCCTACTTTTTCTCCATAGATGGCACCTCCCCCCCTTTTTTTCTCAATCCATTCAATCATGTCTGATTCTTGGAGACTGCCTGGATAAGTCCCTGCAGTTTTCTTGGCAAAGTTTTTCGGAAGTGGCATTGCCTCCTTCCTAGGGCTGAGAGAGAGGGACTGGCCCAAGGTCCCCCAGCTGGCTTTGTGTCTAAGGCAGGACAAGAACTCACGGTCTCTCAGTTTCCAGCGTCATGCCTTAACCACTACCCCAAACTGGCTCTCAGATGGCCATACTTTTAAACAAACTATTTCCACCATGATTTTTATTTTCCAAGATTTTCTGTAGGTCCCATCATGAGCCTGGGAACATTTTAATAAATATATTTATTTTTTCTTGAATTATTCTTTGAGCATGGGCTTTGTAGCATGCCTGCTTCCCTTTTTAAAACAATTAAAACATGGGGCAGATATGTTTCCAGGTTGGTGTTACATGCTGGGGCTCAGCCCTTAAAGCAGATACAGCTGTGGAGTGTGACCATGGAAACATATCAGTGCCAGTAGTTTCACTCTGGAATCCAAAGAGATGCCTAAATATGTAACTTTGTTGTGTCTTAGGATAATTACTTTTAATTTTCAAAAGAACATCTAGGGACATAAGAAGAGCCCTGCTGGATCAAACCAAGGCCCCAATCAGATGTCCTTAAGGATGGTTGCAAGCAGAAGATGGCCTCTCTCCAAACGTCCCCTTGAAACTAATATTTGGAAGCATGCCTAAAGGTAAGTGTTCTCCATGAATTTATCCAATCCCCTTAAAACCAATCAAGCCATCACCACCATGCCTTGTGAGACTCAAATCTACAGGTGAATGAGTTCTGTTTAAAAAGATGCTTCCATTGCCTATTCTGAAATCACATTCCAATCAGCTTGCAATTAATTTTTGCTGTGTTCCTCTGGATTCCAATGAATAGATGATGGGGAAAAAAAAACCCACACTGCTCTGCTAAGTTAGTCACCAAAAGCAGGCATGCACCATATTTGGAAATTGGCTTGTTGGTGGGAGATGCATGCACAATGCTATAGACCCCAGAGGTGAATGAAAGCAGTTTCATCCCAGTCCCTTAAAACAGCCAGACCTCACCATAGAGCAGACCTTGTTTGTCTGCTATTTTGCACCCAGAACTTGAAAGCTGAATTAAAATAATCCGGGTGTCTGGATCTCCATTCCACACCTCCAAACCCCTCCCCCCACAAAAAAAAGAGTCACAGAAGAAAGTGAACAATACAATCTGGCTAGACTTATTCTCTTTTCTATGTCCAATTGCTGATGCTAAGCAAGATGTCGATGAAGATTCTCAGTCATCCAGGTGGAATTATCTGTAGGTTGAGTCATGGCAACTGGACCAGAACCAGCAGTTTACCTTCATCTAAAAGAAAAAAGGACACTCATTTAAGGACAACAATGTTCACATTTTGGACAGAGAAGATAGGTGGTTTGAGAGACAGGTTAAGGAATCCATTCATGCCAAAGTGGAAAATCCTTCCCTCAATAGAGGCGGAGGCCTCAGACACAACTTGTCCCCCACTTTTCATGCTGTTCTTTCATCAGTCCCCAGGAAGATTAAGACCACTTCACAAGTTCACCAGGAAGGCCACACTTAATGATCCACTTGGGGATAAGCAAGGGATTTAGGAGTAAGACATCCCAAAGACAATCCCCACCTCCATTGCCCAATTAACAGCCATTCAGGTGTAGGGACAGTGCAGCCACCCTGGAAGACATATATGGGGTCCCCTTACCAACCTTTGCCCAGACTGAAGAAGCTGCTTGGACAAGCAGCAAAACATTTTAACCACAAAGAAAGAAATCCAGTTGCCAGGACTCAGCCTACAGATGCTAAGGAAGGTTAATTGGGGATAATAACCCAGAAAGTTGGGGAGAAAAAAAAAGATCTTTCAGGTGATTTGAACAATCAATACATCAACACAAGCCAGAACTAGATCAGTCACTTTCATGGGGGGTAAGGTTAATCTACTCATTTGTGGAACATGGCTAATCCTACCTCACATTCAGGGGGTTTTAATATTTCTTTGGGTTTTGTTTTTGAGCTAACTTCACTGTTGCGTGTTGGGGCTGGTCTAACCAGTGTATATCTTCTCTCCTCCAGCTCCATTAGATGAAATAGAACCATCTCCTGAAACCTCACATCTTAAATGGATTCATATCCCACTTTTCCTTTATGATAAAACTCATGCCGAAAGTCTTTATGAATTTGGCATAAGCTCTGAGATAATCCTGAATCCTATTTACTGGGGACAAAATGATAACAACTCTGATTTCTTGTATCTGTTGGTTCTTTGGAAGAAGAGACGGGATCTGGGACTGATGCTCGGGTATCCCCATTCCCTGCATTCTAAGATAACCATTTAGTGAAGGTGTTCTGGCCCTGGAATATTGGTTTGCTCTCTTAATGAGCTGGCCCAATCCATGTCACAAAGAGATGTCTTTCATAAGCTATGCTTCACCATCTGTCTTCCTCACTCAATAATCTGCCTTTGGGAAAACTGATGCAGAGGAGAAATAGATCACTACTAAAGCATGAACACTGAAGGAAGGGTTAAGAGATTTCAGAATTATCCAGTTGCCAAGGCTGGTTGGAGACCCATAGATTGAATGATCTGACTCTTATTATCTAGAACAAGAATACAATCCTGATTTCCGGTACTTTTCACATCACCTGATTGGTTTTCTCTTTTCCCTGGCTGAACATCTCTTTTACTGGGTAGTTGAGCAAGCCTATTGTTCAAAGCTTTCTGTGATAGGTTGGGGGTGGAATGAACTATGAATATCAAAAATACAGTTTTGGTGATGGTATTTCCTCACTTTGAACACAACAGGAAACAGTGGCTTACTGTTCCAGAAAGTCTTGCCTGTTGTGGTGAGGGTGGGACATATGGACCCCAGATGATGCATATCTCAGCATAATCAGCCATGGAGTGCAGACTGGAGAAAACAGAAGCATATTTATGAATTTTAGCAAAGGAAAATGCAAGGTGAATTTAGAGGAATTCACCTATTTAGAATTTAGAGAAGTTTAATTGCACATAATTATAGAAGATGAGACACAGGGGAAGGATGGGTGAAATTATGAAGAAGGACAGACATGCTCAGGGGGAAAAAAAAGAAAGAAAGACGATGCTAGAAATAAAATTGGGTACCTAAAATATGTGATTATTAGTGCTGAAAAACAAGAGAGAAGGCCCATAAGTTACTCAAGTGAACTTGTTGTTGTTGTTTATTCGTTTAGTCGCTTCCGACTCTTCGTGACTTCATGGACCAGCCCACGCCAGAGCTTCCTGTCGGTCGTCAACACCCCCAGCTCCCCCAGGGACGAGTCCGTCACCTCTAGAATATCATCCATCCATCTTGCCCTTGGTCGGCCTCTCTTCCTTTTGCCTTCCACTCTCCCTAGCATCAGCATCTTCTCCAGGGTGTCCTGTCTTCTCATTATGTGGCCAAAGTATTTCAGTTTTGCCTTTAATATCATTCCCTCAAGTGAGCAGTCTGGCTTTATTTCCTGGAGGATGGACTGGTTTGATCTTCTTGCAGTCCAAGGCACTCTCAGAATTTTCCTCCAACACCACAGTTCAAAAGCATCGATCTTCCTTCGCTCAGCCTTCCTTATGGTCCAGCTCTCGCAGCCATATGTTACTACAGGGAACACCATTGCTTTAACTATGCGGGCCTTTGTTGTCAGTGTGATGTCTCTGCTCTTAACTATTTTATCAAGATTGGTCATTGCTCTTCTTCCAAGGATTAAGCGTCTTCTGATTTCCTGACTGCAGTCAGCATCTGCAGTAATCTTTGCACCTAGGAATACAAAGTCTTTCACTGCTTCTACATTTTCTCCCTCTATTTGCCAGTTATCAATCAAGCTAGTTGCCATAATCTTGGTTTTTTTGAGGTTTAGCTGCAAACCAGCTTTTGCACTTTCTTCTTTCACCTTCATCATAAGGCTCCTCAGTTCCTCTTCACTTTCAGCCATCAAAGTGGTATCATCTGCAAAAATGCCTGAGAGGCAAAATTCCAGGACATTTGCCATGTTCCTGTTCCATCTGAGCTCCTAGTCCAAAATCATCAACCCTTCTTCCCCAAGGGACCCTTCTTGTGTGAGCTAGGAAGGCTTGTTTATGGAAACTGCAGTATGGAAATAAGTAGCACGCTTTAGTACCATTTTGGTCATATGAGAGTATGTCCTTCCATCTGTTTTCCGCATCTCACATTTTGTATTACGGGATGGGAGAAACCAAAGCTTAATAAATGTCCAATTCAGGGCATACATTGTAGAAGAAGGTGATGATGACTGAAAGCTTTCATAAATTGTTTTGATCCATAAATGGATTCAACAGCAACACATCTGTTTAACCCATATAGTGACCCAATGTTTCCTTATTTTTGGAGTCTTCATTATCAATTGTTCTTGGAAAACTACATTTCAGGTCCTTTTGTACAAGACAGGGTAGAAGAGAGAAGACAGACTTCTACTTATTTCCTCTCTCAAGCTTCCTGTCGCCATCATAGAAGTATCCTAAGAGAGTGGGTAACAGGGAAGAAAGAGATTTCTTAAAGGAATAGTGGTGTCTGGATTGCAACTCAAAATATAAGTTACAGAGAATTTTGGTGGGGCAAAAGGAGAGAAGGTATGGCTGTGGTGTAGAAGCGTTCTCAGGGTGCATTTGGCCCAGAGAACAAGACACAATTACATTGAAGCACCAACTGATTTATTGACAGATTTGGTACCAGAAGCAGTGGAGTTACAAATCCATTTTATAGACTTATGCAAATTATCTTTTATTTGATAGGTAACAATAAAAACTAAAGATAGTGATTTGTCATGCAATAGGACATAGCTGTCATTGGGACTGGTAAGGCTATACTTACTGGTTGGGTTCATTCATATGCATATTAGAATGTGTAATAAGGGGTGGAAAGGATGAGTTAATACATCCCCTATACAATGGATCCTTCAGATAAAACAAAGGGGTCTAAGATTTGGTGTCTAAAGTTGTTATTTTAGCATAGCTGCTGTCAAAAAACTTTGAGTTCTCAGCTCTAATTGTTAATTCTTTGCAGCTAGTTTGGCAGTTCTCTGAACTTTTACTTATCTTGTTAGTGACGGTTATATTCTGCCTGCCTGAGAATTCTTAGCATCTGATTAGTTTTAGCTCAGTTACTTATATTCTGTTGTGTAAAGAAATGTATAGGTTAGGGTCTTGTTCTGGACTCAGTTTTTTCTCCTACAGTACAGCGATGTGAGTGAGAACAAAGGCCTTCTCTCCTATCAAATAAAGTTTACTAGGTGCATAAAATGTAATGCGTATGTATTACCCCTATGGTTTGGGAAACTAAAAGGTTGTTCTCCTGGGAAGGGAGATGGTGACAGTGTGGAGCAATTGCCAGGCCAATCTGTGGTTCTTCTCTGCTCATAGAGTTTGGGAGAAAACTTTCATCACAGGCAGAACCGGTTCTCACCGGAAAGGAAAGCTGATGGGTGGACAGAAAAGGAGGCAGTTGAGAGAAAGAGCTTTGGAGAAGAAGAAGACTCCTGAAGTGTTCCTGGGTGGGGTCCAGTGAAGATTACCAAAGTAGAAGAAATCCTGGCCAGGACATTTGTTCTCAGTGCAGATGGTCTTGGAAGAGGCTGAAGAAGGAAGATCAGATCCAGCCAGCCTGAAAGAGAATGCCAACCAGTGTCATTAGCACCTCTGCTTATTTCTAAGTGGAGCTGGGCAAGGAGGAGAATGTAGGAAAATGTATACCTAAATAACTATAAGCTTAACTATGTAAGGCAAATACATAAGTTAGCGTAGATATATCTGCACAAGTAGCAATGAATTACTGCCATGTTCCTGTTGTTTTACAGCTGATGCAGAGAAGGGAGAAGGGTGTGGGGAGAAGAGAAAAAAAAAGCTTGTTTAACTGCCTTAATGGAATACTGCATAAATTGCTTTTAACGGAACTAAGAAACTTGCCTATCTCTCTTAATAAAAAGGAAACCAAAATTCACACGGAGGGCTTGTGTGCTGTGTGTTGGATGATTTCTCATGAATTCCAAACCCTCATGACATGGGCGTGTCTCGATTCCGTGGGAATGCTTAGATATTTTGAAACAGAAAGCTAGGAGTCCTGCAGGCCTCTGGTTGTCTAAGTGTAACTACACCATTTCAGGGTGGAAACTTTTATAGTCCTTTGATGGAAGATTATTAAGGAATCCCAGGTCTGTCCTGGGAAGTCCAAGAAACATCCAAGATAACTGCCTGCATGTGTCCAAGAAGTTACATGGGGTCAAGCTTGACTTGAGAATAACTTTATTTTAAGACATTTATTTTTATTTACAGTAGATAATTTGGAGGCCAAATTATCTACTGTAATAGGAGAAAAATGTCCTTGCATGTGATACACTTAAAATGTGAAGATTCCGCTATAACAGGATGTTGAAAAAAATTCACTGGGATTATTACTGAAGTACACCCGACAAGGAAACAGTTTAACTATGTGATGATTGTTATATCTCCCATTGTGTTTGGTAAAAGGAGGAAAAGCTATCATTGAAACTGTAATTGGACCATCTATTATAAGCGGTTGCTTTAATTTGTACAGCTGTTGAGAGCTACTGTGTTCCAAAAAGATTTCAAGATGGTAGTCCATTCCATCTGTTTCATTGAGAGCTCATTGAAACTTGACTGTATGACTTCAGAATTTGAGAGCAAGGAAGACAAAGGGTGTGCTTTCTTTCTTTCGTTAAGCTCCACCAGATGGTCTGTCCTGAAAAACTCGTTCCGCGACCATTCTGCTCCCACACCCCCATCCCAGTAGGCCAATTAAGCTATCAATATATTTTATCTGCCATTAAAATTGAATAGTTATAGGTTTAGAATTTTCTGGGCACAGTCAGTTGGGAGCAAGCTATAACTATTTGGATAGTATACGACAAGTCTAAAATGTATGTATAGTGGCGAGGAGGGGAGATAAAAGCTTAATTTTAATTCTAAATTAAATGTGTCTGTTCTGTAGCTTGGTAATTATTAACTTCTGTTCAAGTCTACAGATGGCCTGGAATAATAAGTGTGTTACTTTTGATATGCTGTATTCACAGGTTTCTTTCTTTTCTTTTCTTTTTTTTTAAGATACAAAAATAACCAAAGATAAGGCCTTACTAAGGCAATGGTCCTCATATTTCCTCTTCAGTGGAGCTCACATTTCTTCTGTGGAGCATAGGGCACATAAAGGTAGTGATGAGGCTCTGATCTGCTTAGGATCAGTAAAGTTGCTGGATGGCCATCACTCCGGGATGCTATAACAACCAACTTCTTGCATCTACAATGTATCGGATTAGATAATGTTCTATGTGAAATGAACATGTGTTCCCATAAGTATCCCATAATACATGGGGAAGGCCTGAGGACACCAACTAATATATGAAATTCATCTGACTGCACATAGTACAGCGACTTTGCTGATCATTTCACTCCTTTTCTTTCTCTCTAAAAAACAATGCACCATTCCATGGACCGTGGCCACCTTTTTTCTTTTCTCCCTGACCTCTAAATTACTTGATGAAGATGTGGAAGCAAAGAGCACATTGTGAACAGGCTTAGCAACAAGAATGTGTCAATTCCATCTTCTCTTGCATTTAGGAAAAGAAGAATTGCACATCCAGGGATGAAGCAAGCACTAAGGCCTTGCTAAGCAACCAGGTGCAGACAGAAGGCTGGTATCAAGGAACTGGACACAAGGCAGCATCTTTGTAAAAGGATTAGTACATGTCTTGGATGTGCCCTCATCCTTTGAGAGTGGAAGTTGAGTGCTGAAAAGAGAAAGAATATACTGAGAGCATGGCCTGCAGTGATTTATTGCTAATTCAAAGAACAAAGTTATTCAGGTGCTAATGAGAGCCATAGGAGGCTTCTACGTAGATTACAGAAAATGATACTTTAGGCAAGTAGCCTGAAATATTTGGAAGCTACCATTCCAGGCTTTTAAAACAAAGCGCAAATCAAGGGATAATGACCTGTGAGTATGATGATAAATTAATGGACAATTTGTTTAAGTAAGGATGGAACAATCACGGTTGCTATCAGCAGCACTCTGTGGATTGCTGGTATTGTCTGAGTCATTCCATCTTTCTCTGCTTTGTTTTCTCTCTGGATTTGAGTTCCTTTTTCTTACCACTTGCCAACCACTGGTCTAGAATGCCACAAACTGAATTGGAGAATGAATTTACATTTTCAGAACAGAAGAAGTGGAAGAGAGAAATGTTGTCGTCAAAATAAACACTAATGTGTCTTTGGGAACCTCCTGGATTCACCCTACTTGATCTCCCACCACCTCTGGGCCTGTGTCCCAACTGACATGATCTTTTTCTGAAAAATCATTTAACCAACAAGAAAATTAAAGGTAGTAAAGTACAAAGGGAAGAACCAATTCACGTATTCTTAGAAAATAACAATGGCAGATATCTGCAGCCAAACACTCTGTCTGAAAGCTGAACCTCTTAAGTTTAGGACAAAGCAAAAATGAAATGAATGCTTCATTTCATTCTCTCCTTTTCATGTCCTCCCCTTTTAAATGTATTTTAAAATGTCAAAATGATTTGACTTATTGTAGGTTAAGGATAAACATCATTTAATGACATTTGAGAAGAAAGTCTTTTAGATGTCTCTTCTCACTTTCATATTAGATTGAAATATTAAAGCATCTTTTTATATTTACACTTAGATTTTGCAAATTACACTCTGATTAATATAATCTCAATTGAACCTTAGGTGAATGAATTGTATAATGTGAATTATATTTAACCAAAGGCCACAATCTTCATGACAATGGAAGGTCGAACCATGCTCATTTTTGTGCACAATTTCCTGAAATGCACACATTTTTCTATGGATGTTTTCAAGTTTCAAATTGCCTTGCAGAGTTTGGGCATTTAACTGCATTGTAATTTTCATACAGATTTGGGATGTAAGAATTGGACAGGTTTTCAGTGAAATGTGAATTGAGTTGTCTTTTTCCTTATCCTAAGTCTTAAGGATGATGCATATGTGTACTCCATTGGCTGTAAATTAAAAAAAAAAGCTGTGACAATTCAATGGAACTTTTTTTAATTATGTGACAGCTTTCATATCAATTAAATGGAAGAATAAATGTACTGTTTAATAGTGTCATGCTCAGTACAATAATTAGGTTTTTTTTTCCACTTGGGTTATTACAAAAGTTAACAATATTTCATACCCTTTCTGTGTTCCAGTTGCTTCAGAGATAGAATTATGGAGCCTGTTTTGACGCTGCAGAAGTCACTTTGTTTCACCTGTTTATATTAGCAGTAATTTCCTCTTGCAGGCTGTAATAAAGAAAAGAATACCCAAAATCTCAAATATATACCGCTTGGCTACAAAGTAGCACTCATCTATAGCAAGAATTAATAGTCGTATGGACATAAATAGATATATGTTAACCAGTTGTGGACTCTTGGGACTTGGTCGATTTGATACCATTCACACTAGAAATGTAGAATGGGATAGCTCCAGACTTTATTTTGGCAGAAGTAATTGATACCATCTTCTAAACGACCAGAGAAACTGACTCTCTCTCCTTGCCCTGCAAGTGAATGTGATATTAAGGTTTTAAAGTTCTGTGACAGGTGAAGGAAGAAATTTGGGTACTTTTTTTGTCTCACGATTGCACCAATGGCTGGGTTGAGGATAAACTGCTCCAAGGATTCAGTCCTAGTTATATGCTCTCCATGAAAGGCATGTTCCCATGTATGTGGTCTTCCAACCATCTGGTATAGAAACCTGGTTTCCCATTGCTCTTAGAACAGGAAAACATGTTTATCAAGTGATCAACTGTTTGAGGAAGGGTCCACATAAGTCTCCTTTTCACCATTATTGGTACCAGGAAATTGTCCATTTATTAGTTGGTGATTTGTAGCTTCCTCCTTTGTAGGATTTGAATTCAAGGCAATATCTTGGCTACCACCCAAAGGAATTGTGCAGGAAGAATAGAATGGAACTGCACAGTCCTTGACTGAGCAAGTGACTTCTGTCTGCCTGGACATTGTGTCCTTCTTTCCAAGTTTCCAGAGCAGTTCTTGGAACATAATGAAAGTTAACTTATTTGATATCCAATATTTAATAATGGTTGACTCATGCGGCAAGATCCATCATGTAAGACATAAATCAATCTTTGCATATCTTGCCTAGAAGTATGACCATCTGGTTCCTTTGGAATCCAGCACTAGAATTACAATTTCATCTATCAATTGCAGATCTTTGAAACTTGCCTATGTGAAAGGCTGTCCATATTCTCTCTCTCTCTCTCTCTCTCTCTCTCTCTCTGCATATATGTCTCTGTGTGTGTTTGTGTGTGTGTGTGTTGGAGAAATATTCTGTCTTCTGTTAGAATTCACCCTCCTCTTCTCTGCTTGAGATAATTCAGAATAGCAGAGTGCAATTTAATTTCTATTGCCTCCTATGAAATTGATACATTTGCTCTCCTCCAAATTATATTTTAGCTCAGACCAACTTCTGAACAGTGTGTAATAAAGAGATTGCCTTTCCCTATTTTCAAGCACCTCCAAGTGACTTACTCTGGCCACAAATATTCCAATATAACATACCTCCTTTTCCTGGCATTATAATTAGCACCCTGCATATCTTAATGTCATCTCTAGACCATTCTGCCACTATAGAAAAGCCTAGTTACAACCTAGCACAATAGAAGACAATTAATTCCAAATGTCCCTTAGAACCAGTTGCTTTCACATCTATGTTCTACCACATAGCCAGTTCTCCTCATAGGGTTCCTTCCTTTGAGCATTGGGCTTGGTGCATAGTCTGAGATCAAAGGAAAGTCTGTAGATCACTGGTGTAACCAGTACCTACCACTCAACCTTCAAAAAAAAAAAATGGAATGGAAAATGGAAATGCCTTATACAGCTTTTATTCATTTTGATAATCCTTAATATATATTTTAAAAAAACTCATCAAGCATTTGACAGCCTCTATTCAATCAGCTCAATCAGTCCTTTGTTATCTCTAGGAAGTAGGATCTGAGCTATCAGCCTCTATTTTTGTTAAGGGCATTTGTTATTATTAATTATTCTTGGCTACAGCTCCATCTGTATTTGGAATTCTTTTTCTTTTTCTTAAATAGCTGTATTGATTTTCATGCTAGCTGATATTTAATTTTCATGCAGTTGAGTTGCCTTAGAAGCCTTAATCCTATATATATATATATATATATATATATATATATGAAGATGAAAACTAATAGAAATTGATATAAAGTAAGGAAAAGAGGGAAAAAAGAAAGCAATCAAAGAGAAAGCAAAAGGTTCAAAAAAAAGAGTAAAAGAGAAATCAAAAGGAAAGAAAAAAGATACAAGGAAGTAGCTTCCAATCTTCTTTACAGCAGTTATAAGTACAATTATAAAATTACCTCTTACTCCATGGTTACAATCTAATTCTCTTCTCTGTATAATCTATCCTGCCTAATCATTAAAACCATCAATCATAAGCTCATTTTTTTTGTTTTGTTTCATGCAAAAAAGTCCATATGAGGTTTCCAGTCAGCAATAAACAGAGATATTGCCTTTTCTCTGATCAAAGAAGTCAATTTGGACATCTCAGCAAGTTCCTTCATTTTCACTGACTGTTCCTCCATTGTGGGTAGTGCAAAATCTTTCCATCTTTATGCATACAATAATCTCGCTGCAGTTATCACATACAAAGACAAAGTCCCATGACTTTTTTCTGATTGTTTATCCATCCATCCCCAAAGAAAAACCCCTGGTTTCAATTGTATATTCATCTTTAAAATCCTCTGAATCAGTGCATGTATTTGAATCCAGAATTTTCTAGCTTTTTCACATCTCCAGCAAGCATGATAAAATGTCCCTTCTTGTTTTCACATTTCAAACATAAGCCTGAAGTGCCTTTATAAGAAGCCTTAGTCCTTATGAGCTGTTTCCCAGGACCTCGTCTTATAGCATCATTGCTACAACACACAGTAAGTCATGCTCAGTATTTTTCATGGGTGGTTCCCCATTTTTGGAACATCTATTTAGCTGGAAAACCTTTATTACTGTTTCTTCGAGCACCCGCTAAGACTGGTCTATTATTTATTTTATTTATTTATTTATCAAATTTGTCACCGCCCATCTCCTCCGAACAGAGGGACTCTGGGCGGTTTACAACATAAAACAGTAACTATATAATAAAATTCCAATATAAAATATAGACTAAAAAATATAATAAAATCCTGATGGCTATGGTCTCATTCAGTCCTTATCCATTGCTTCTAACCACATTTCATCTCTATTGATTTGTTTATTTTAGCAAAAGCTGTCTCATTGATTTAGTGACATCTGCTCATGTTATTTGACTACTTTGGTGTAGACAGACCGACAGAAAGTTAGCTAGCTAGATCTCTTTAATCTTGTTTCTGTTGAGGTTTTCCTACTAATAGATTAAGCTACTATTATACCTAATCATTTGGCCGGGTGAAAGGTTGCAAGTGATTGTCTCCTCTCACGTGCTTCATGCAAAATAGCCTGGGGGGAGATCCTGCCCGGACTTGTTCTTCACTTCCTCTTTTTCTCTCTGCTGGAAATGTAGCTCAGCAAGGCTTGCTCCAAACGGAGCTAAGTACTTTAAATGTTTTGCTTTTGTTTTTGTTTTCTGTAAATAAATTATTTTTATAGAAATGCTTGGTGTGTGACTTTTTTGACCTCTCCTGGGCTAAAGGCTTTCCCAGCATCTGCAACAGGTTATGGGCCCAGTAAACAACACAGTAAAACCCAGAGAGAAAAGAGAGATCAACTCCACACCTCATGCACAATTTAAAGGCAGGTAGCAAAGACCTGTGAAGATTTTCTTTGGAGCCACCTGGAGATTTTCCAGCAACTGCCGGTCTGCAGGACTTAGAAGCTAGCTGAGGTGACTTGCAAAAGAAGGAAGAAGCCATGGCTACCTCCCAGCCCTCAGCGATGCCTCTGGAGCGCCTATCAGAGACCAACTATTTGAATTGGGCCCTGAAGATGGAGATGTATCTTCGCAGAGAGGATCTTTGGCTGCCAATTGGTGAGCAAACCCCCCAAAATCCCAATGCTGAATGGCTGAGACAGGATGAGCGGGCTAGAGCCACCATTATCTTGGGAGTTGAGGACAATCAGCTAGTCCACGTGCGAGGCATGCAGTCTGCAAAGCAACTTTGGGACGCTTTGAGAGACTTATATGTAAAGGCAACAGCAGGGAGTAAAGTTACTCTGACGAAAAAGCTGTACAGAGCCTACCTTGCAGAAGGAGAAAGCCTTCCTGAGCACCTGCATTTTATTCAGCAGCTGTTTGTTGAGTTGCAGGAGAGAGGAATGGAATTTACACCTCTCACAAAATCCTATATCCTCCTGTCCTCACTAAATGCAACATGGGACACGCTGATTTGTACCCTGGAGGCTATGCCTGAAGCAGACCTCACCCCATCGTATGTTACACAGCGCTTACTCGCTGAATGGGAGAAGAGAGAGGAAAGATCCCCCCCCATCTCTTCTGGAAAGCTGCAAGACCAGAAAATGAGGGAAAAGAAAGGAAAGGAACCTGAGGCCACAGCGCTAGCAAGCCAGCGATGCTTCACTTGTGGTTCAGCTGGACATTTGCAAAGAGACTGTGCCATGAGACCCAAGAGTAGAAAGACAGAGCAGAAAAACACAAGGGCAACACAGAAGAAGGCTCTTCAGACAACCCAAATTGCACAGGTTGCTGAGAAGGGTAATTCTGATGTATGGGTGTTAGATTCTGGGGCCAGTTGTCATTTATGTAATTGTAAAAGCTCTTTTGTGTCACTGTCTAAAACTGAAAGACAAAGTGTATCTTTGGCTGATGGGTCTGTGACCAAAATTATGGGACAAGGTGACTTGTATTTATCCTGCTTAGGAGAAACTGTAAAAGGTGTGTTGTATGTGCCAAATTTACAATCAAACCTTTTATCTGTGGCACAATTGGCTGCAACAGGGTATATCATAACATTTAAGAAAAATGGTTGTGAGATACGTAAACATGGGAAATTGTGTGCTACTGGTATGTTAAAAGACTCCTTGTACATTGTGCAAAATGCAAGGAAGCCAAGCTGCAAGGCTGCAGTTGGCAACACACCATATCATGACCAATGTGTACACCTGATGCACAGGAGACTTGGTCATGCTAATTATAAGTATATAGCACAAATGCCACAGCTGTGTGCTGACCTAAAGATAAAACCCTGTAATAAGTACTTAGACTGTGTAGTTTGCAAAGAATGCAAAACACTAAAAGCTCCTGTGAGTAAGCACAGTGACAGAGTTACAACTAGACCTTTGGAAATTGTACACTCTGATATTATTGGTCCTTTTGCTCCAAGTCTTGGACAAGCAAGGTATGCAATGACCATCATTGGTGATTTCTCAAGATACACATTTATCTACATCTTAAAACATAAAGATGAGGCATTTGAGAAATTTAAAAGTTTTGTGACATGGGCAAATGGAAAATTCCCTAGGCCTGTATCTGCACTCCAATGTGATAGAGGAGGAGAATACCTTTCTCACAAATTCAGAAGGTTCCTAGTGGAAAAAGGGATAGAACAAATTCTTTCTAACCCGTACACCCCTCAGCAAAATGGTGTTGCTGAAAGAAAGGGCAGAACCTTGCAAAATGCGATGGAATGCATGTTAAAAGATTCACGATTATGTTTTAAGTTCTGGGGAGAAGCTTTATCGACTGCTTGTTATGTTCAGAACAGGTTGTATAACTCTATGATTCAGGACACTCCATTCCATTTGTTTTATGGTGTGAAACCAAAGGTAAGCCATCTTAGAGTGTTTGGTAGCATTGCATGGGTTCACATTCCAAAACAGCAGAGAAGGAAAGGAGGCCCCACAACAAAGAAAGCCATCTTTGTTGGCTATGAACAAAGCCAGAGGAGCTACAGGTTCATAATGGGAGAGAAATTAATAATTAGCAAAAGCGCTTCTTTTGCTGAACAAAACTGGGGGAGATTAAATTCTAGCTCTCCAGTTGAACTGACCACCACAAGAGAACAGCAAGGACTTGCTGATGGTGATCTTTTGCCTGATGAGGACATTAAACCAGAAAAGCAAACTGAAGATCTGTCTGATGAGACAGATGCTTCTCAGGAAAGTGATAGGAGTCAAAATTTAAGCCCTGTATTACCTCGCAGATCTCAGAGGAGTAATAAAGGCGTTCCTCCATCACGTTTTCAGGCTGAAACAGTAAAGGCTTTTCACATATTCACAGAACCTGAGTCTTTAGAACAAGTGAATGCTTTACCACCTGAGATTGCACAAAATTGGCATTCTGCCATGCAACAGGAATTAGCATCCTTGAAAGAAAATAAAACATGGAAACTGGTAAATCTACCTCCCAATGAACGCTGTCTGGGTTGTAGGTGGGTTTTCAAACTGAAAAGGGATGCTGATGGCAAAATCCAAAAATATAAAGCAAGGTTGGTTGCAAAAGGGTTCACTCAAAGGAAAGATTTAGACTTTGACAAGACTTTTGCACCAGTTACTAAAGGTGAATCAATTAGATTACTGTTAAAAGTTGCTGCACTCAAGGGAATGTCAGTTAACCACTATGACATTCAAACTGCATTTCTCTATGGTGATTTAGACCACAGATTATACATGCAGCAACCCCCTGGCTATGAAAAAGGGGAGAATCTAGTCTGTGAACTGCAGAAGTCAATCTATGGGTTAAAACAAGCTGCTAGATCCTGGAACCAAAAAAGTAGATGAAAAACTGCAGAATTTTGGTTTTGAAAAAGGAAAAGCAGATCCCTGTGTATATATGAAGAAGGACAAACAAGGCTGTATGTATCTGTGCATTTATGTTGATGATTTGCTGCTGTTCACATCAACAGAAAAACAAAGGCTTGATTTTGAAGCCTGCATGAAAAGCCATTTCACATTAAAAAGCCTTGGAATTATAACAACCTAGGTTTGGAAAAACACAGGAAGGATGGTAGCTTTCTGTTAAACCAAAGGGGAGATAATGGTAATGTGAACGGAAAGACACAAAGAGTTGTCAGAGAAGATTGGTTTGCAACTTAATCTATAGTGTAAAAAGGGGAGTGTTGAGGTTTTCCTACTAATAGATTAAGCTACTATTATACCTAATCATTTGGCCGGGTGAAAGGTTGCAAGTGATTGTCTCCTCTCACGTGCTTCATGCAAAATAGCCTGGGGGGAGATCCTGCCCGGACTTGTTCTTCACTTCCTCTTTTTCTCTCTGCTGGAAATGTAGCTCAGCAAGGCTTGCTCCAAACGGAGCTAAGTACTTTAAATGTTTTGCTTTTGTTTTTGTTTTCTGTAAATAAATTATTTTTATAGAAATGCTTGGTGTGTGACTTTTTTGACCTCTCCTGGGCTAAAGGCTTTCCCAGCATCTGCAACAGTTTCAGCTCAGAAAGTATTTTCCAAATGGCTGTAGAAATTGGGCTTTATCAGAAAACAGCAGCATATAAACACTTGCCTAATGGAGAGCAACAGTTAGGATGAACGAGCAGCAGGTCATCCTGTGAGAAAAGACTGGTGAGATTAGGTGTATTTGGCCTTAAAAACATCAAAACAAATAGTGGTTTTCCAAATACATGAAGAGCTGCAACACAGGTGATACAGTTCAGTCAGCCCTCTGCTATTGTCCTGATTACCAGGAAACACACTGAGACAATGACTTGGTCTCTAATATTTAATAGTAGTACTTAACAAGAATCCTAACAAACTGAGGAAGCGTGGGAAAACCCAGCCATATAAACCCCAAAGGTTAAGGCGGTCCCGATCTGTGTCTCTTTGAATGGCTGAACAGTTCCTCAGTGCTACGCATGCGCTTGACAGTCTGGGTGGGAGCCCCCTGCTCGCCATCCTTACTCATGACAGCTATCTCTAGGAAGTAGGAACTGAACGACCAGGTTCCAATTAAAAGGGAAGGGAGGCCGACGAACAAGAGGAAGATCTTCAGCTTCTGGATATTCTGAGATGACATTCCTTGTTCAGTTCCTAGAAAATTGATTTCAGAAGGTGGTGATCCCCTCTATGGGGAGAAATCTTTTAGGTGAAGCTGAGTGCCTATTTATTGGGTAGTGTACCAGCAGGATTCCTCCTTAGGCAAGAAGATGGGCTAGATGTCCCTTGAAGTCTCTTTCAACTCGGTGAAACATCTAAACAAAGGGAGGGGTGCAAATGTCTCAGATAAATGACTTTCATTATTGCCTTAGTTATCCAATATTCTCAAAAGCAGTATTTGAGGGGAGAGAAGAATTCAAGGATAAGTCTCCAGGATTTTCTGTTAAATCCAGCTGAGTATCCATCTCACAAGTATTTTAACCACTTGGAATTTTTCTGGGGATATCATAGAGGAATGCAGTGGGTTCAAATAACATCATTCTGTTAACAAATTATTACTTACTAATTTGTCTAAGTCTTTAGCTGCCTGATTTTGGCATGATTGACCTACAGTTCACAGTTGCATAATAATTCCCCAAAGCAGGCTAATCAGAGTGACATTTTCGTGGGATAGTGCCTATATAACCAAACATGAAGAGGGCTTAGTTGGACTTACTATAGATGCTATATTCACTCAATTTCAGGTACAACTTTGATAAGAAAGTGAGGAAGAAACCCATAACTGGTGCCTTAGACCATGTGTTCTGCCATTTCTAAATAAAATATACACAACTTCTCTGGTATTATAAATAATAATCTACTTATTTCCTCACTGCAGATTGCTTTCCTTGGCATTTGTTAATGTATTTTGAATTTGGGACCTTCTTGCAAATCTTCATTTCCCCACATTTTAATCTGTCCGTCACAGACAAATAGCAGAAAAAGAATATGCTGGACAGCTAGGGAAGTTGATTGATTAGAGATTGGAGATTTGCAAAAGAGTAGCTATTTTAATGAGATCTCTTCCTCTTAAGTGTCCCATTACACCCTGATCCAGTAAGTACTGGCATCGATTGATTCTTTGTATATCTCTGGGTGCATTTCGTTTCAGCGGCAAAGCAGAGCAAATAGGAGGCTCAAGTCATTTGGTTTCCTGCATAAGCTGATAATGTGTGTCTAGACAAGAAGGTAAGGAATAATTCAGAAAAGCCTCGGAATGGAGCATGGGGATTCTGCTGTGATGACCACATATTGCAATATTAATTCCCATATATTACCATCAGTGTCCTTGGTTGCAAAGCTCTGGGGAAGCTGATTGTTCAAGCAAATAGATAACAATGCATTCCCTTTGCTGTCAAGCATGGGGTAAAATGACAGCTTTAATTTCTTTGTTTTAGCTTTCCTTGCAATCAAACAGCTGACATTCACTGTGCTCTTATTACCCTGATCCTGTTATTAAAATATCCCCTCTTGAGCACTCTGGTTGCATTTGTTTATTTAGAGACTAGAATGAAAGAGTCTCTTCCTCTCTCTCCTTTCTCTTTTTCTTTTCCAGAGATGTCCTTCGTGCGTCCTTTGTTGCAGTCTAAACTTATCATGCTGAGGGGAAGAATGGAAAAGGTAATCTTCAGATAGTTTCACCTCAAAACATCTTTATAAAAAAAAAAAAAGAGTCAGTTTTGGGATTGCAATATTCGTTTTCCAGATTCATGACTGCTAAGCAATGCATTGTGATTTGACAAGGTGAATACTTCAGGTTGTATTCTACCTTGCTGCTGCTCATATTTTGACAGCACAACCCGAAAGGTCTAGTTCACACTTGCATATACGTGACTCACTTTGGGTGTCATGAAATGGAAAGTGTGTCTAGGTGAGTAGGCCCAGCTTCACCCACACGGACCCAGGGAAGGCAGTTCATGTCAAGGTTCAACAACCATCTCAGTGGTTGGCAATACCACAATCTTACTTAAAATCTTGTGAGAGCTCAGTGATGGCCACTTCCCATCTGAGATCATGGTACCTCAAACAAGGACAATGGATTCTTGGGAGATGTAACAACCTCAAGAGATTTGGAACAGTTTATATTTGAAAGAAGGTTCCATATGCATCATTTAGGAAACATTGCTTCTTCTACACCACCTGCATCGGTTTCTTTGCTGACTTCTCCCCCAGCCCCCACCCCCCTACAAAAGAGTTCATTTCAAAGATGTCTTTCCCATTTCCTTTATTAAGATACTTAAAGCAACCTTATGGAGGAGGAGGCACTAATTTTCACTCAACCCTTGTATAAATATCAATCTATAGAGATGTTCTCAAATTCTGGGGACAAAGGAGTAAGAAAAGCCTCAAATAGATGTTGATAGGACTTCCACACTTCCTGTGTACGACTGGTCAGATTGTTGTTGGTGGTGGTGCTGTTTGAAGAAATAATAATTCTGACCAGATATGTTTGTGATTCCCTCAAAGGTTCTAACTCACAATTTGAGAACCCTTGCCCTAAATTCTAAGTTATTAGGATAGGCTTTCAGGGGTGTCCATGAGGCTGATGTCAAAATCTCCAGGTATACCGCTATGACCCAAATCCCACCTCTTTCGTACACAAGGGTCAGAGCTTGGATTGTAATGCCACACCTGTGAAAGTGAAAGGTCCCCTGTGCCAGCACCGAGTCATGTCTGACCCTTTGGGGGGATGCCGCAATGTTTTCTTGGCAGACTATAGAGCGGGGTGGTTTGCTGTTGCCTTCCCCAGTCATCTCCTTCCCCAGCAAGCTGGGTGCTCATTTCACCAACCTCGGAAGGATGGAGGGCTGAGTCGACCTGAGCCGGCCACCCAAGAGAGAATCCAGCTTCCGCTGGGATTGAACTTGGGTCGCAGGGAGAGTTTCAGTTGCAATGCTGCCACCTGCCACTCTGTACCACACAAGGCTCTATGCCACACCTACCATATTGTAAATTTGGACCATCCGTCCAGCCTCTGCAGAAACCATGGCTTACTTGATCTCATTATCACTCTGGGAAGTGCTGCATCTTGCAAAACAGCATGGTTCTCTTGTGAGTGCCAGGGTGTTTTATGTGTTGAACAAAAAAAATACTGAATACACTTTTTACTCCCAGCCATCCAGCATCATGGATAAATTCTTCTAAATCCACAGCAGTCAGCAGAAATGGAAGGAGGGAATCAAAAGCCTATTGGTTCAGGTCACAAAGGCCAGCTGCCATGAGAAAATCAAAGATATCATTGCTTGGAATGTGCGTATTGTTGTAAGGGGCTGTGCTACGTGTGTTGTCAAATAAATCACTTTTCCAGTGGAAAAATGTTTGCCTGTTTTTGCTTGCATGTACTTACAGATTGGTACCTTTCATACACATCACCAGCCTGCTCTGAGACACACGTTTCATTGGTGAGCTGAGCTCACTGACTCTAACAGGCACCTTAATTGTTACAAACCTGATTGGTATAAAGAATTAATGCCTGCAGAACTGTTTCATTATGTTTAAGCTTCCATTGTGTAATTGAATTAAAAGATGTTGCATCAAAATAATGCACAAATATGCTGCTCTGAGCAAATCTGACTTGACAGCTGATGAAATAAGTGGCAGACTTGTATAAAATAAAGTGGTTATGGGTATTGGCATTTGGCAGTAATTTGCAAGTGTTGTGCATATTTTATCCTTCCAGATTTATTGCAGAGATGGAGGCGAAGGATGACAAGGCTGACAAATCAGGCGAATGAGATGATTCCAGTTTTGAAATGTGAGTCCTAGAAGATCCCAACTCTCTTTAAACAATAAATGCCCCTACTCTACACTTTTACATAAACATATGTCCACCGTAAGGCTTAGGACATGTTAATGTAAGTATAAATGTCCCAGTGGAGGGCTAAAACTCAGTTTCTTTGCTTCTTTGCGAGTTCATAATTAATGGAAATTGCTTCTGGATATGAATATTTGGACTGCTCCTCATTAGGCTCATATCAATAGCGGCTTCCTAGTTTCCAGCATGAATCACATGCAGTCTTTAGCTCTTTTCTCAAGGGATAAGCATAAGCATAAATTGTCTTTAATAGCTTGATATTTTTCAACAGTAAGAGAGTTCTTGTGGGGCGTTTGCACATTGGACCAATGATAGCAATAACAAAGCATATAAACCCCGATTTCCATACATCCTTTGGCTTCCTATCTGAGCCTGCAACAATTAAGAGGTACTGATCTTGCCCAGCATATTTCTGTGTCAGCGTTCATGATTTTTAAAAAGAGGCATTTGCCAAATGCTGTTGGGAGTGTGACATGGAGAATGCATTACTGGGATGCAAAATTAGACAATCCATTTCTGGAGAAAGTAGAGAATCTGTCAAAATCTTGAAAGAGAAGCAGTCATAAATGGGATGTACTACCCTGATGACTAAAGTGACCCTGATTAACTTGGGCAGCCATCATAACCATGTTATAGTTTCACAGGAAGATCAGAACAAAAGAAATCATAGGCTCTAGTTCAATTATTACTTTTTTTGTGGATTTTTCCCCCCCAGTTCTACTTTTGGTGGTCTATGTTATGTTTGTATTCTTTTATAATCCCTTTTCTTGTTGTACTTGAGGGATAAACCATGGAGTGTAATAAATAAATGAGCATATACCATTTACCTTTTCAATATTGCTTTTTCCTCCCTCAGTTTACTATTTAGATAACCTTTGATCCTTCGCTAATATACCTTATAAAGAGAGAAAATAAATGTTGAAAAGATTTATGGGGGGTTTGGTCTTTTTTCCCCCCCAATGCCTTAAACACTACACCAGACTGGCTCTCATAAATAACTCAACCGATCACATTTTAATCTTTTGTCAAGTTCCTTCCTACAGAGGTTTGTTCACTTGAATTCAATCTTTCTCTCTCTGTATATTTCCTGCACAGCATGCTTAGTTGCCAAGTGTAGACAACACTTTTATAAAAGGGCTTAGAACTGTCTTCCTAACCAGTCAATTGGACTCATCTGGCTTACATCATACTCTAAGTAAATTAAGCTAGACAGTTATTTGTCCAAAAAATTACTTTGGTTTGATGATTTAACAGAACAGCTTTATCAGATTGGGTCTTATCTCATAAAACCAAATTCTTCCCTCTGTCCTACAATTCATGTCACCACGCACAACTATTTTCTCATATTGTACATGAAACAGTATTTGTGTATTTGAGGCGTGTGTAATGAGTGGTATGAGGAGTCTTTTGTTTGCACATGTCAAACATTTGTGACAAAAAAAGAAAACTCAAGTTTTATTGTTACAAAACTTTATGAGGAAGAGGAAGAGGAGGAGGAAGAAGATCACCTTTCAGTGTGGTGAAGAAGAATTTCTGGAAAAAAAAAAGCTTTCCTTGGTGTGGTGTTCTTGCACCAATGAAGTGGCTAATGGGGGTTTGACAGCACCTTATTTTTCCTGGTACCATCTTTTTCCAGTAGTCTATAGCCTATACGTCTATGGACTTTGACCAAGATGGAGACATCAGGAAGACCTTTCATAGAGGGTTTTTGTTTCCATCAGAAAGTCTGGATTGCCAAAGAACATCATTGTGTAAATATAAGGAAAGCTCCAAATCATTACCCAAAGAAATTCTACAGCATCCTAAAAATATTTTTTAAAAATGTAATCTTTTTTCCAATGGAAGGAATACTTCTGATGGACTGATTTAAGTCCAGTAGTTTATACATGAAGAAAAAGGTAAAAAAACAAACAAACAAATATAAATATAAATATAGCAGATCAGATCAGAATTCGACTGTCCCTTGAAATTTATTTATTAATTAAATTTATATAGTCACCCAACCTCTGTAATGGCAGAATGATGACAGCAGGAGGAATCAATGCAAAAGAAAGTTATGAATTATTTTAAATATGGTAGCATGGTTCAGTTGTACAGAAAATCTCAATAATGTTGCCTAAGGCAAAAGTTCAATAACTGGCTTTTTTATTTAGATACTCCTGTAAGTAGAACCACTGGTAGCTGAAATTATGCTTTCAAGGTTTTATATTCTAATGTTCTTCTAATATCTATTTATGCTTCTGTGGGGGGGTTTTTGGTAGGGGGAAATCACTAGATTTACCTGTTGTTGTTGTTTTTAATCTAGGTTTTGGATAAAGGTTTTAACTGCTTCTCAGTGATTGGTCCAAAAAAAAAAAATCAGAAAGCAGTTTCTTTAAATGCATAATTGAACCAGAACATCTGATCACAGGGACATTAAATAGCTCTCTCCTAACACTAAGAGAGAAAATTTTACCCATGTAGCTAGTGTTTGAAGAGAGAGTTTCTTCTAGACTTGTAAAAAGATTGGGCTTTAAAAAGTGTTGACTAGCAATTTATGGTTCAGAAAATAATAATAATAATAATAATAATAATAATAATAATAATAATAATACCCTGCTTTTTATGGAACTCTTTATCTACTTAATCTCCATCGGTTTTTAAAAGTTGACTTTGAAGATTGGGAACACCTTGTCTCTTCCTTTTGTATCATTATCTGCTCTTTCTCAGTTGAGTGTTTTATAGGCACGCAGTTCAGCAAACTATTAAGGGCCATCAACATGTAACTCTTTGGGTGCCTAATGACAGGTTGTCATTCAGACAAAGTTGGCCAAAATGATGATGGGAACTTGAGCCTGGGATAAAGGGAAACAGATTTCATCTTAAGTCATAAATTTGCTACACAGATATCACCCTTACCTGGCTCATCCTGGAGGCTGGTGATGAAGCTTGAGCATTAAGGCAGCCATTTATGGTAGCAGATGGACTTTTATTTATGAGGGTGCCAAAATTTGAAATGTCCTTCCCTGGCGAGTCCTTTTCCTTCCCTCTTTCAGATGCGTGTGAAGTTTGTTTTCCTCACATACATTTAAAATCATTTATTTTACTTGTTACAGGAAGTTTATAACAACTGTGTCAGTAGAAACCCGTTGTTCAACATGGTTTTCATGTCTGGTTTATTGTTTGACTTGAAATCCATTTTGAGGCACTGGGCTCAGGACCAGAACTGGGTCTTCAGAGTCCTGAATGTGGCCCCTCCAAACATTTACTTATTTATTACATCAAGTTGAACTTCATTACATCTGAAGACCAGCACAGAACCATACAATACAAACCACAAAGAAACAATATAAAGAGGAAAAACAAACCTCCAAAAATATTATAATCCAAAAATACTATATCATAATAGAATCAGCATTACTACAATGGATATATAGTATACTCCAGTTTCTCTTTAGATCATGTTTATTACATTGATAGCTAACCTTTCTTCCAAGGAGTTCTTCCAAATTCGGGATGCAGATTTTAGGATGATCGTTGGTTTGGAGATAAAGGTAAGAATTTAAATTCCCCAAGAGAACATCTGGAAATGGGTTGAAAAACATGAGACACATATCTTCCAGGGAAAACAACACGTCATCAGCTGTCTTTCTGTGGCTCTATAGCAGGTGAGAAGGCTGAGTTGAAACCCTTGGCTACTTAGACATTGCTCACCCCTGAGTTATAGTCACTTAATAAAACCATTAGAGAGCCAGTTTGGTACAGGATAGAAACCGGGAGGCCGTGAGTTCTAGACCCATCTTGGGCACGAAGCCAGCTGGGTGACCTTGGGCCAGTCACTCTCTCTCAGCCCTAGGAAGAAGTCAATGGCAAACCACTTCCGAAAATCTTGCCAAGAAAACTGCATGGACTTGTCCAGGCAGTCTTCAAGAATCTGACTTGATTGAATGGATTAACTAGTTGTTAATATTCAGTTTTCAGTTTTAGCTTCATGTTTATTTCAGCCATTGACTGGTACAATACATAAATATCATAAAATATTATAAAACACTAGAAACCACATCGGGAGTATATAACATAAAATTATCAAGTTAGTCTAAAATCTATAATAGAGCTAATCTAAAAGAATTAAGAGAGTTAAGCTATGCCATTTAAGAATAATAAACGCATAAACATTTTAGCTGTCTAGGCCTACTGCTATCTATTGTCTATAAGGTTCCTTTGCTTTGGGATGGCCTCTTGTCAGTAAACTGAAGGTAATAGATAGGAACGATCTACAAATATTGTAAAAATAATAAATTAGTGGGATATGCTAAAAATGTGCCTAAATTTAGCCTTGTTATGTGAGATGACATACAACATTAACTCTCATGGGAACATGCAAGGTTTAAGCAGTTGCAGAAGGCAGCTGTAATGCTGAAAAGTAAAGCTTTGTTGGTCTTAGTTTCTCTTTGTGAGATCTGTTAAAAATTGCAGATAGATTGCATGGTGTCTAATGATTACATATTATGAGTCATCTTGTTGAATAAATGGAAATTCAGTCCAGCTGCAAAGCATCTGATTGTATATTCGGGTTAGTGGTCTAAAGCAGAAGAAAATAAATATTGGTGCGTAGGGTAGTAGGCGGAAAAAACAAATATTTGCAATAAATAAATCCAGGATTTTAATTCTGCAAGCTAATTAAGGGGGAAAACACATTTCTTACCAACAAGGAAGCTAGAAAGGAGACTGATAGTTTCAGTTTTCAACCCTGCACATCAGCACCCAAATTAAGTAATAAAGAGGTTCAAAGGATTCATTTGAGCTATTTTGATCCAGGGAAAACAAGTACGTAATTGTAACTGACCATCATTTAACCCATCTGCAATTCATTCTTGAGTGCAAACATGAAAAGGAAAGCACAAAAGAGGGACTTAATTGTTGCAGGGACTTAATTAAATGAATTAAATGTGTTTGTGGTCTCCTACAGGAAGGCTTGAACCTGGGATGGATTTTCTCCCCTTTCAGAAACAAAGTCAGTGCAATTCTAACGATGCCACTAGTTGCCCTCTGAAAGGATGACATTAATTGAGGTTGATGCTCATGGAGATATGCTAATGAGATAGACACCTAGCACCATATGCATCCACTGTACATCCATTGTCTATTTCAATTAGTAGAAATTACGCCTGAATTTTCCAGTCAGGCTATGTTAAATGTTCATCTTGTGAGCTCAGGCAACTGTTCACTCTGGACCATCAGTCTGGAACAATGATGCTTTTTCTATAGCTCAGGGACAGAGCATTAAATTTGCATGTAAACTACTGAATGTCCAGCATTTCACCCCAAAAAAAAAAAGGAAGAAACTTTTCTAACATTCTGGGCCCATGCTTTCCTTTAGTGTAAACAGCATTGAGCTAGGTCAGTGTTTCTCAAGCTCAGCAACTTTACGATGTGTGGACTTTAACTCCCAGAATTCTGGCTTGGGAATTCTGCGAGTTGAAGTCCCCACACTTCTGGCATGAGAAAGTTGGATGAAGAAAGATCAGTGCTGTAGCTAGATCTCTATAAACCTGACATTCTTTTGGGGAAAATGTTCCATCCTATGGTTAAAATGGATCTATTATTAATGTTGGATGGAATATTTATAGATCCACCCAAAGCTGTTTATAGCAGGAAGGCAGATGGGAAAATCCACATCAGATTTGTCAACAACATAAAAATGCTTTGACTTTTAAGGACACCCCTGATTTATGCCAAGGAAACCTCTGTCCTTCTTTGACTTTGCCAGCCATACAGATGGTTTTTCAAACATCCATGATGGAAACACTGCACATACATTTATGAACACATGAGAGTCCTTGAAGCGCATCATGAAAAGAAATGAAATGATTCCAATGGTTTCCAGGTGCCCAGTCCTGGACCAAAAGGTGTTTGAAGGCATAATTGATTTGATGTTTATGAGGTAGCAGGACATTTGCTAAGTGTTTGGGGAAAAAAAAGAAAGGATGTTCATAAAGGAAAAAAAAAGAGTAAATTTGGTATCATTTGAAATAATACAGGGACTACAGCAAGTATTTCCTGTTGATTTTAACTTGCCCGAAGTTTTGAGCACTGAAACATTTTCTGAACATTTAACAAACCTTGCTTGACTTTTGCTGTTCTAAGCCCCATGTTAATACTTAAAGGCACTATATGTGCTAGTTCCCATGAAGATTTCTACCAGCTGGTTCTAAAGAGATGAGTATGTACTGTATGCATATTTTTTTCTTTGACACGACTGTGGGAGCATTCTTTATAGCACAATGACCAAACCATGCTTTGTCAAAAATCCTGCATTGTAGCAATTCACCATTTTTGACAAATATGACAAACAAACATGGCAGGAATGTCAAGAGCACTTACAATCATTCCGTCAGTTATGCTGTATGAATATCTGAAGGGAGTAAAGCTAGGATTTAGATCAGCTTACTTCTAGGTGACTCACGGACTTCATGAAAGGGATATTCTGGTCTCCTGGAGAGACAGGTGTGACTTCTACTTTTGGGGAGACTTTTATATGCAGAATAGTGGAAAGATTTGGCAATACCCACAATGGAAGAGTGGATCATGAAGATGATGGAGCTTGCTGAGATGGCTAAATTGACAGCCTTGATTAGAGAAAAGACACTGACTAAGTTTAATGCCAGTTGGAAACCTCTTCTGGACTTTTTGCATGAAACAAACAGAAAAAAAAATGAAATTATGATATATGAGTTTGATGATTAGAAAAAATACTAGATGATAGGAAAAAAATGAAAGTTATGTTGTAATCTTAGAGTAAGAGTTCAGTTTAAATTTATATCTATAGCTGTTGTAAAAGAAAATCTGAAGTAATTTCTTTATATATTTTTTTCTTTGTACTTTTGGTTTCCTTCCTTCCTTCCTTCCTTCCTTTCTTCCTTCCTTCCTTCCTTCCTTCCTTCCTTCCTTCCTTCCTTCCTTTTTCATCTTTCTTTCTTTCTTTCTTTCTTTCTTTCTTTCTTTCTTTCTTTCTTTCTTTCTTTCTTTCTTTCTTTCCTTTTTCTCTTGTCCTTACCTTAAACATTAGTTTCTGTTAGTTTTTATCTTTCTTGTTTAAAAATTTAATAAAATTATTATTTTTAAAAATCTACTTTTTGGATTGGTTAAAAAAAATATAAGTTTCTTATCATCGTGGAAACATTGAATTCTGCCAGCCCTTTGAGGTCATCCAGATCAGGAAACAGACTTCACAAGAAGACTAGAACTAAGTTTTATTGAGATAGGTTCTAGTAACAGAAGCTTGCAAAACTGATTGTGTTTTATTTCCCCTCCTTCTTACACCCCAGTGAGTTGGGAAGGGACCATTGTGAGATATTCCTAATAAATTCCAGGAAGGCAATTAAACAGTGCATGTTTGCATTCTGCCTCCAAAGTCTTTCTGGCTTGTTTGATATTGGAAGGCTGGACCTCCATATTTCTGTTGTACAGAACCAGGGGTGTCTACAGGGAGGGGGTCCAAATGTTCAACCATGTGATTGAAGTTCTGCCCATTTTTTTGTGTGCATAGTGACACACACACAAAAGAGGTGTGACTTTGATTGCATTTGACTCTTGTGGACAAAAAGGAGGGATAACTTTAAAACACGATTGAGCCTGAAAGTGGATACATCCTCTGCCCCCCCAAAGCAATATGGAAGAGTACATCTTGCCCTACTCAGAATTATTCTTACAAAAAGGATCTTATCTGCCCATAGTGGTTTCAGAATTTAATAAAGTCAAATTATCTATGCCGTATTGTGACATAATCCTATTGTCATGAGTGCCGTTGAGCTAAAGTCATCAGCGCAATGGCACACATGACAATGGCAAGGAAATAGGTGAAGAGGTACAAGATAAGTAGCCATCAACCCACAACGACTAACGGCCAACAAACAATAACTAAACGGATCACGGAGCACACCCAAGCCATCAGCGCCAATACAACGGGGATCGCCCAGCTGAAAGCAATCAGCAGAGGAATGGAAAACCTGATGATGGGCGATCCCGGAAACCCTCACCCACCGGCAGGGCAACGTATTGGACAAAGGGGGGTGACGTGACCGCGAGCGAGGGGGCGCTGACCGGCGCGGGGTATTTAAACCCCGCACCGGCGCGCTCCTGTCACTCTCAGCTTTTTTCTACCAACGCTGTACCTGCCCTGCAAATAAATCAGAGCCTGATCCACGAACCAGTGTCTGAGTGTTATTCAGAGGCAGGCAGCGCATGACACAAAGCTGAGAGTCATAAACTCAGCCTCGCCGAGCCCCACCGGACGACAACGAGCCGCGGGAGGAGTAGACGGCGAGAAGACCAGCAAGATGAGGCCAGAGCGGCGCGGGCAAGGAGGGCGAGCCGCGCGGCAAGAGACAGAGGAGGACCGACCAAAGCCAGAGGCACCGCGGACTCCCGGAGCCATGGACGCCCACCCCACCCGACCCGAGCCTCAGCTCCAACCGCAAGGGGAGATGGCGACGGAGGCAACCCGACCGCGGGAGGGAGCAGCACGACTTCCGAAACCAGCGGAGGACCCCGCGCCCCACATCGCACCCCAGCAACGGGCGTGGAGCGACAGCCCAACGGCGGTCAACACGGAGGAGGACGACGGAGACACCCAGCAGACGGCGGAGGAAGCGGACCCGCGGCAGAGGGACGATGAACCCCGCCGGCAACCCACCCCCGAGGACGCGCCAACGGAACCGGCCCCAGCGGCGGCGCGGGCTGTGGACGAGGAGGCACGAGCTGAACTCGCGGCCATGCGGGCTCAACTGACGGAACTCCGGACCATGCTCCAGTCGCTTATGCCCCCCGCGCCACCCAACGACGTCCCCGCACAGGCCCACACCCCGAGCGAAGCACCGAACCCACACGGGCCAGCGGAGGGTCAGCAGACGGCACAGGCGGCCGACACCACACCCCGGGAAGCGAGAGGCGGGGCCGCACAAAACGCCCGGGCCCCAAAGGACTTCCCCATCTTCGATGGGACCCCCACAAAACTCTCGTTTTTCGTGACGAACGCTAGGGAGTTCATGGGGAGGCATGGACACTCCTATGACTCCGAGGCCGACAAGATCGCCGCCGTGGCGATCAAACTCCAAGACAGGGCGGCGGACTGGTACGTCCAACTGTACGAGTCCAGCTCCCCCGCCCTCGCCACCTTCCCTGCTTTCATCAATGAGATGAAAAACTACTTCGAAGACCCCCTAGCCAAAGTAAGGGCGAAAAGCGCACTCCAAAGACTTAAACAGGGCACACGCACGGTCCCTGACTACGCCCTGGAGTTCAAAGCCCTCGCGGGGAAGGTCAGCGACTGGTCCGAGACCACCCTGCTGGAAATGTTCAAAAGGGGGCTCAACCGCGACGTCCTCCAATGGGCCCTCTACCGCGACGACCCAGAAACGCTACACGGGTGGATCCACCTCGCGGGGAAAGCCGAACACGCGCACCGCACCTTCCTCATGACAACCACGGAAGACACAAACTATGCCGGGAAAAAGGTACCCGCACCACACGGGGGGATGGCCGGCCCCATATACCCAAAAAAGAAGTTCAACCGGGAGCCCTGCGGGAGGTGTGGCAAATTAGGGCACAAGACGGTGGATTGCTTCGCCAACCGACCGCCGACCAGCGCGCCCAAACCCACCCCGAAAATTAGCCCCAAACCACCCAACCTGGGGCCGCCCCCTCACCGCCGAATGACCGTGGCCACAGCGACACCAGAGGAGGGCTGGGACGCTTACTGGGGGGAAGAGGACAACGCAGACCCCGACCAGCCGGCGGGAAATGCTCCCCACTTGCCCTGAAACGCGTGGCGAGGCAGGCGGTGGGACAGCAGCGCGGACCACCTCAACGAAACGACGAAAGCCCCGTAATAATGGCAGCAATTAAACTCTCTGCCGGCAACGGAGCCACCACGGCCGCGGCACTAGTGGACTCTGGGTGTTCAAAAAACCTCATCCACCCCGACCTAGTCGCCAAACTCGACCTCCGCTGCTTCCCCCTCCCCACACCGCTGGCATTCCACCAGCTGGACGGCTCTACAGCGGGAGGGAAACCAGCCACGCTACAAACCGAGCCGGTCACCCTGCAAATGGGCACTCACACCGAGCGCACATCGTTCGTAGTCACGCACATCGGACGGCCCATTGCAGTCCTGGGGATGCCATGGCTCGTGACAAACAACCCGCGGATCAACTGGGAGACCCGCACCTTCACATTCGGCGACGGCGAGTATCGAGCACCAGTTCTAGCGGGCAGAACCAACCCCACGGTAGGACGAGCGGAGGCGACCACACAAGACAACGCCCCTACCACAGCAGACCTACCAGAACAATACGCCGACTTCTCCGAGGTCTTCGGAGAGGCAGAAGCTGACCAACTACCCCCCCACCGCAAGACGGATTGCCGGATCGACCTACTGCCCGACGTCCCCTTACCTAGACCAAAGATCTATTCGATGACCCCGAAGGAGATGGCAACCCTCCGGGAGTTCATCGATAAAAACCTAGACAGGGGATTCATAGAGCCAGCATACTCACCGGTCGGAGCCCCCGTCTTATTCCGGGAGAAGAAAGACGGGACCCTACGGCTCTGCACCGACTACCGGGGCCTAAACGCGGCTTCCCTGTCCAACAAATACCCCTTACCCCTGGTGAAGGACATGCTCGCCCACCTGTCCACGGGCAAAGTCTTTTCCAAACTGGACCTTCGCGAGGCGTACTATCGCATCCGAATCAGGGAGGGGGACGAATGGAAGACGGCGTTCAACTGCCCCCTAGGCGCCTTCCAGTACAAAGTACTGCCCTTCGGACTCGCGGGGGCCCCTGGGGTGTTCATGCAGCTCATCAATGAGGTACTGCATGAACATCTGTTCAAAGGGGTCCTGGTCTACATCGACGACGTCCTTATTTACACAAAAACGCACAAGGAACATGTGACCCTAGTCAGGCAAGTCCTCGACAAGCTCAGAAGGGCGCAGCTCTATGCCAAGCCTACAAAGTGCGAGTTTCACAAAGAGCGCCTAGACTATCTGGGGTACCGAATCTCCGGGGACGGCATCGAAATGGACCCCGCAAAAGTCGAAGCGGTGCTAAACTGGGAGCGGCCCCGCAACAGACGCCAACTACAGAGCTTCCTCAGATTCGCGAATTTTTACAGGTCATTCGCCCGGGGGTTCGCTGAGATAGCCCTCCCCTTAACGGACCTCCTCAAAACCAAAGGGGTGGGGGACACCCGACGCGCCAAGAACCCAGGCACAGTGCTGAATTGGACTCCCGCGTGCCAGACCGCATTCAACAAGCTGAAAGCGCTGTTCACTACGGAGCCAATCCTCGCGCACCCGGACCCAGAACAGCCGTTCGTGGTCCAAGCCGACGCCTCAGACTTCTCCCTGGGAGCCATCCTGCTACAGAAAGACCCCACGGGACTCCTGAAACCATGCGCCTACCTGTCAAGGAAGTTCTCCGAGACAGAGAGGCGATGGCACGTCTGGGAGAAAGAAGCCTTCGCGGTGAAAGCGGCACTAGAGACATGGCGACACCTACTCGAGGGAGCCACCCAACCATTCGAGGTCTGGACTGACCACCGGAACCTCGAGGCCCTACGAACGCCTAGACGCCTTAGCCCAAAACAGGTCCGATGGGCCCAATTCTTCAGCCGCTTTAATTTCCAGCTGAAGTTCATGCCGGGCAAAAAGAACTTCCTGGCCGACGCCCTCTCCCGACTGCCCCAAGACGAAGAGCCCGCCCCAGACACCATTGGGATGGTCCTATCCGCCTCGCAACTGGGGATGGCCGTGACCACCCGAAGCGGCGCGCGGAGGCAGCTCGACTCTACGGCGCAGCCGACGGCGGGACAACCGGCGACTGGAAGAAGCCAACCGCAACTACCAGGGGGAATGCGCACGGACCTCGCCGCCGCCCTCAAAACCGACCCCTGGTTCCTGGCAAACCCCGACAAGGTAACGATGGCACAAGACCTGGCATGGGGGGAAGGCAGAATCTACGTCCCGGACTCGCAACGCCAGGCGATCTTGCATAGGTCACATGACGCCAAGCAAGCAGGACACTTTGGGTTCCTCAAGACCCTACACTTAACACGGCGTCAATTCTGGTGGCCCGCGCTCAGGCGAGACGTAAAAACCTACGTGGCGTCCTGCCCAACGTGCGCTAGGGCCAAACGGGCACCAGGCAAACCCGCGGGGCTATTGCAACGGGTGGCAGAACCCTCCCGCCCATGGGAGGAAATCTCTATGGATTTTATAGTGGACCTCCCACCCAGCCAGAAGAAAACGGCCATTTGGGTGGTGAAGGACTACTTCTCAAAGCAGGCCCACTTCATCCCCTGCACGTCGGTCCCATCCTCACAACAGCTAGCCAAACTCTTCCTCATCCACGTGTACAGGCTACACGGATGTCCCGCACGTGTGGTGACCGACAGGGGCACACAGTTCACCTCCAAATTCTGGCGGGCCTTCCTGAAGCTGACGGGGACCCAACAGGCCCTATCTACGGCTTGGCACCCCCAGACGGACGAAGCCACAGAGGTTCTTAATGCCACCTTAGAGCAATTCATACGATCATATACTAACTACCACCAAGACGACTGGGCTGAACTGCTCCCGTTCGCCGAAGTCGCATACAACAACGCCGTCCACAGGAGCACGGGGAAAACTCCGTTCGAAGTAGTCTCGGGGCGCGACTTCGTCCCCATACCGGAGCTACCTCAACCCCCGGAACCCCAGGTGGACGCTAGCGACTGGGGACGGAAGATCGCGGAAGCATGGCCAGTAATCACGGCGGCACTGAAGGATGCACAGGCAGCCTACAAAGAGCAGGCCGACAAGCACCGGCGCCAACAACCGACGTTCCAGGCGGGGGATATGGCCTATCTATCCACCAAGTTCCTAAAGTCAACCCAACCCTCGAAAAAACTGGGGCCTAAGTACATCGGGCCGTTCCGAGTCACGCAAATAGTGAACCCGGTAGCAATACGCTTGGACCTGCCACACAACCTCCGGAGACTCCACCCGGTGTTCCACACCAGCCTCCTGAAACCGGCGACCACCTCCCGATGGCACCCAAGCACGCCACAGCCCGCACCGGTGATGATCGACGGGCAACACCACTTCGAGATAAGGGACATTCTCGACTCCCGCAAGCAACGAGGAACTCTATACTATCTGGTCAGGTGGAAACACTTCCCCCACCCGGAATGGGTGGCGGCGCACAACGTTAACGCGCCTGACCTGACCAGAGCATTTCACCGGGCATACCCCGACAAACCACAACCAAGGTCAGCAAACCAACCCCCCCCCCGCAGGCCCCCCCCGCCTCCCGTGCCCCAAGGGAAAGGGCCCCCCCAAGCCCGCGACTTGGGTGGACCTCCCCCCCCCGGGACTCACTCCCCCCGCCCCGGGCCCACGGGGTGGTGACAAACGTTCGACAGCACCCTCCCCCCGCCCCCCCGGCCGCGGGGGAGTGGCAAGCAAGTCAACAGGGCAACCTGGGGGCAACGCCCAGGAGACACAACAAAGGCGACGCACTTTAAATAAGAAAAAAGAAGGGCCCTACCTGGAGCTGAGAAGCACCCGACCAGCCACGCCTCTCTCCTCGCCGAACTGAGCCAAACAAACAGGGTGTGGCTGGAGCATGCGCACGCCAGGTAGGACCCGAGCATGCGCACCATGGACACACCCTGGGAAGGCACGTGGTAGAGGGAGGAACAAAGGGAGGGGCGACAACTACTCCGGCGGGAACTTTGAAAAAAAAAAAAATGTGGCGTTTTGACAGCTCCACGGAAAAAAAAAAAAAAAAAAAACCAGAAAACCGGGGGGGAACACTATTCGGAAAGGGGGCAGTATGTCATGAGTGCCGTTGAGCTAAAGTCATCAGCGCAATGGCACACATGACAATGGCAAGGAAATAGGTGAAGAGGTACAAGATAAGTAGCCATCAACCCACAACGACTAACGGCCAACAAACAATAACTAAACGGATCACGGAGCACACCCAAGCCATCAGCGCCAATACAACGGGGATCGCCCAGCTGAAAGCAATCAGCAGAGGAATGGAAAACCTGATGATGGGCGATCCCGGAAACCCTCACCCACCGGCAGGGCAACGTATTGGACAAAGGGGGGTGACGTGACCGCGAGCGAGGGGGCGCTGACCGGCGCGGGGTATTTAAACCCCGCACCGGCGCGCTCCTGTCACTCTCAGCTTTTTTCTACCAACGCTGTACCTGCCCTGCAAATAAATCAGAGCCTGATCCACGAACCAGTGTCTGAGTGTTATTCAGAGGCAGGCAGCGCATGACACCTATTCATTACCAGTTTCTCAGCTGGCTGGGATTGTCTGGATAACTTAACCATTGGTTCACTCCCTGCTACTTACTCTCTGTGATGTCATAATGTAATGCAATCTCGTGAGCTATGTTGTGTTCTGACGTTGTCTTCTTTCATATACTGACCCTCTTTCTTTGGTGTGATCCAGTAAAGAAGGCTTTGATGCGTGAAGAAAGGCAGCTGGGACTTCAAAATGATCATAGAGTGGGAGGAGAATCAGTGGTACCAGCTAGGTTCAATAAAAAGTTAACGTTTTCACAGTCTAAGTTAGTTCTTTGATTACTGCTGATTACTGCTCTAATTAGAGTTCCAGAAATACTCTGTGACATGTGTACAATATTTGATCCAAAAATATAAGCAAAAGAACATTGGACATAAGATATCTGCTTAATATTCTTCCAAATGAATCTATTTTTTAGTACAGTATCAAGCTTTCAGTGGTCTCTTCGCTTGTTTTCCAGCCACAGGATGAACTCAGAAAGCATTCTGATTCTTTTTGGGGTGTTCCAAGTTTTTTAGCCACCATTGGTTTTCTGACTATAAATGAAAGAGACTTAGTTTTCAAAGTCAAAAACCCAACTACAACATCTAAGTTTTGGGGCAACGCTTAATAGCCCTCACTCTGTAGTCCTTATTCTGCGCAAAGGATGCATTTCAACAAGTTTTTATTACAGTAGAGAGTCACTTTGTGATACTGGCTGGCTACCAATCACTAATTATTAAACAGAATGACAAGGCTGGTTATCATAAGAAGTGTGTCCAGAAAGCAATGCCAGGTGGCATTTGTCCTGCTAATTAACTCAGTTCATGGCTTTGGGGATCAATCCATCATTTCCAATTCTCTGGATATTCAAGTTCATCTCTGACTTTAAGTGAACATGACTTGAAGTACCTTTGGTACCCATCCCAATTAGGAAGGGAAATAAATATATCTGAAAAATCGTTTTCCTAACTCTGCATGCCACATTTCACGCTGAAATGCAGTGGTGGTGAGCCAAGTGGTCTTGCCACTGGAAGTAAAGATTAAGTTAGTAGGTTTTTTTCCCCCTAGCAGTTATCCATGAATTCCAACCACTTCCAACTACTTTTTCCCAATCTAATCATTTCCCTTTAAATGAGAAGGGGGAAAGATAAATGATTGAGATACCTAAAGTCATAGATGACATGGAGAAAGTGTCAAAATATTAGCATTACTGGGTCATCCAATGCAAGTGACTGGAAGGAATTTTAGAAAAGAGAAACTTGGGAGTATTCCTTCTCACCAGTCATAATTAACTCATGGGATTCATCCCTACAGGACCAAGTGATGGTCAATAACTTAGATGCCTTAAAAAAGAAATCAATTTATGGAGGCCAGGTCTGTCAAGTCTCACAGTTCCTTCCAGATTGGGAGCAACATGTTTCCAACAATGGCAAGACAGGAGCCTATTTCCATATTCTGCTTCTGAGCTTCCCGTAAGGCATCTGGTTGTTGGCTGCTGTCAGTAGCAAAGTACTGGACTACAAAGGGCCTTGACCTTTGGGGTCATTCTTATGTCCTTATATAGGCAGTCCTTGCTTAACAAACACAATCGGGACTGGAATTTCAGTCGCTAAGCGAAGTGCTCATTCAGCAAATCCAACTGGATTTTATGACCTTTTTTGCAGTGGTTGTTAAGCTAATCACTGTGGGCATAAAGTGGACCATGTGTTTGTTAAGTGAATCATGTGGTTCCCCACTGCTTGCCAGAAGCCAGCTGGGGAGGTCAAAAATGGCGATCATGTGACCATGGGACACTGTGACGGTCATAAATGCAAACTGGTTGCCAAGAGCCCAAATTGTGATCCTGTGACTGGGGGGTGCCTGTGTGTGCTGTAATGGTTGTAAATGTAAGGACTGGCCACAAGTCGTTTTTTCCAGCACCGTCGTAAGTCTGAACCAACACTAAATGAATGGTTGTTAAGCGAGGACTACCTGTACTTCTTCTTAGTTCTTTTATTTCTCCATCACAGTCCTTTTGATTCCTAAAAGTCGGTTTTAGTCTGAACTGACAGTTTCCCAGCTGCTCTGTTTTTGTTTTCAGTTTTCAGTGGGATGTAATTGCTATGTGCTCATGTCATTAATTTGTTGTCTGATGCTTCAAAGTTATTGTTAAGGATTGTCTTTTGTTCTTTTGTAAGCCTTGGGGGTAAGAAGTATACAGTGTGTGTGTGTGTATCCTGTCCTTCATTGCAAATTATGTCTCCAGCAGCCTGCAGCTTCCCTGGCTTTTCAACCCCAGCAGAAGTCCTCAAAAGGTGTCTGTGGATGGAAACCCAACAGCAATTGTTAATAAACTAAGACTGATTTCATGGAAGAAACATCCTTCCCCTTTTAGCTATATCTTACCTAGCGTTGTCCACATCTCAGACTCAATGATATTTTTAGTCAGATTTAGTCAGACCAGTTTATATGATGCTCCCTGATCCAGAGTCATAGATCATTGATAGAAGCTTGCTTTCCATGTAGAAAACCCCTGCTTGAATTCTGAGCATGCCATGCTAAAATGATTGGGTGGTTGGTGATGAACTCGAGAACTTGTTGCAAGATGGACAACTGGTTTCAATGTCTATTAAATTACCTTGTGAACCCCACAGTGTGATTCAGAGAACTACACTGCCGGAGTAGATCCCTTTCCCCCTCACATCGATTATGAGGAAGCTGACCAGGTAGATGGATCCAGGAATTGTTGTGAGTTGCACATTTTGGGTTACAAAGCAAGAAAGAAGATCAACAACCTTACATTTCATGATTCACTTCTGCAGTTATGTGTAGAAAAGCACCTTGGGAGTGCTGATGCAATGCCACTCATCTCTACAATTGCCAAGATACTTAGACACACACTTATCATGCAAGACAGCTGAAAAGGAGCAGGTAGGGGATCAAATTCCTGTAATGACATTCTACTACATCCCACAGCAACTTTTCATGTCTCATCTATCATTTCTTTCTGCTATGGATGTACAGCAAAGAATACCAATGTCTTACAAAGAGATTTTTAAAAGGAGCATGTTTTTCAGGTAATATTTCAAAGGTATTCCATGGCCCAGAGAAACTGGAAACACGTTTTCTCCCCTTCTCCCTCTCCATCTCTCTCTCTGTCTTTTTAATGTACCCAGTATAAGATGGGCTCATTTGGGGAGACAGCTTTTTTATTATTTGTTACCAGAACCGTGAGTCAATTCTGCAGCAGATGTGAGCAAAGTGTTAAGTCAAATCCAGCGGTTTTGGAGAAGCTTTGTGGCTCTCCAAGGTGTAGCAGATGTTCTCCTGAAGCAACAAACAAACAAACATTGGATTTCCCCAAAATGTGACCATTATTTCATGGATCTGGGAGTTAGAGAGCTTATGTTGTGGGCAACATCACCACTAAGCCATAATACAGTTTGCTTCTGAGCTTCAAGTGTCTCACGATATTGGATGAACTGATGTATCACAATGTGTTTGTTTACTAGGCTTCATATATGCTACTCCAGCCTGTTTAGGGCTTAGTTTGAGGAATGCACTGAACCACTGTGGCAACAGATCATGGCTAAAACAAACCATGGCTTATTGTGATGCATCTGGAAAAAAACCCACCTGACTGGCATGTTCTCTTTACTGTTAGATAGCAGTAGGCAACCATACCTGTAGATTTTGTTCACTTGTGTCTGAATGAAACCAAGCATGAGCCGTACAGGGTTTTTCATGTTTAAATGGCACCAGAAGCAAAATAGATTTACATCCTCCCCTGTGCCAAGTAACATATAGGATGCTCATGTCGAGCCAATGCCTCATTCTGTCCTACTTTCAACATTTCCTCTGTAGTCAATCTTACAAAGCAAACATTAATTCTTGGAGCTTCACTGTCTCCTCCAAAGGAGGCCTCAGCTCTGGGAAAAGATTGGGGGATAAAAGCTAATTCCTGATATGTTTTGTGCTGGCAAAAGAAAGATAGCCCCCCCATCCTTCCTCTGTGTAGAAACCAACTGCAGTATCTGGGGCCAGGGGGAAAGGAACAGAATAATATATATATATAAATAATCATGCTTTTCTAAGATGGCCATCACGCTGGCACAAATCTTACCTGTCCTGTGTTGACTTGATAGCTGAGGTTTCTTGGAAAAATATTTCAAAAGCTGACACACAATGACAACAGATGGAAATATACTGCTTTATTCGAGTCGGGCAATTCTCACCGGGGACTTCTGCTGTTCTAGCTTCTCCTCAGACTGACAATGCTGGAATTCTGGCTGACAGTGGTCACAAATAGGTGTCTAAAGCTTCTTATATTGAAAAATGCTTCTTGTCACTGTGGCTTAAACAGATAAACAGTTTCCGATGAGATTAACTCTTAACTTAGACAGAACAAGGCATACTTCCGTCATGCAAAGTGCCAGTATGATTTTTTAAGCAGCTTGCAAAGCTCTGGTTGATAAGAAGCTGAGCCTTCTTCTAAGATCTTCATTATTTTTATAGTGGGCAATTTGAGGTCTTTGACCCTTTTAAACTGCAGTCTCTGATGATATGATTTGCCCAACAGGGACAACTTACTCATGTGATAGATTTAAATTTCAGGTTCCAGATTCATCTCATGCTCTGAACTGGTCTTGGAGAAAGCAAATGCAGGTTGCAGAATATATACGTTTTCCAAAGTAGGGTTGGTTTATCAATATTTGGACACTGGTAATGTTTTATGTATAAAAAAGGCTAATATTCTTTCTTAATTTGGGCTGTACCATTTTTAAATTAACAACTGGGGAAACACATAAACAAATGTTCTTCTATAGGAGAAAACTCTGCCACATATAAAACAGAAAGTCACGGAGAAGATGAAATTTCGTCCTATGAGCCTAGGTCAAGATTCCATCTGCAAGAAATATTGCTGAATTTGCAGGACACAATTATGTATGCTCAACTATTTAGTGCAGTTTTCCAAACTTATACTACGTGTTGAAGTGTACATGTTGAACCTTTCTAGACTCGTACTACATGTTGAGCATAACAGACTGGGATAAAACATGTTGGCTAGTTTCTGGGGCAGCATGTCATGTGAACCAACCTTTGAAGAACTCCTGGAGATAGGATAGTTCCAAAATACGGACTTTGCAGGACTGTAATAGTCATTGGTTGTCTGCTCTCTCTTGAAGTTAGCTGTGACCTAAACTGTCCTAACACCCACTTGTTTCTAGGCTTGGAATTTTGAGAATAGATCTTGGACACTCTCACTAAAAGGCCACCATGGAGGTGTGGCCACTCACAAAATAAAAAACAAATCTGATGAAGTTGATCCCCAAGTAGCCCTATGGTTCTCTATCGCCATGAATTCTTTGCAAGAGAGGTGGGCATACATACTAATAAAGCCCTAAGTACACCCACCTGTCAATTTTATTTATTATATGGGACCCAGAGACATACCTGGAGATAATCATGATGCCAGAAGGGTTGTGCTTTATTTGTAGCAGCTTAGTTTCCCACTTAAGGACCTATCATTGGACTTATTGTAGAACAAAGATCTAGGCAAGGATCCAGGAGGAAACAATGGCTCTCCTTGGAATTATTCTTCTCAGGCCAGCCAAAACATCAGTGTTGTTCCACCTGGCCTTGTAAAACCTTTCCCTATAAAATCCTGAAATGTTGGCCTGAGTATGCCCCACAACACACACACTACTTGATTCATGAGTGAAGCCCAGCCTGCTATTGAATTGCCTTTGCCTGTTTTTCTGCTGACTTGCCCGAAGCCCAGAGGACACACTATAAATTTAGCTTGCATTGTTTGAGGCTGGTGCAAATGCAGAAGCTGGTTGAAATCAGCCCATGCCAAAATTAATGGTATTCCCACTCCACCCTCCTGTCCAGGAATTTGCTGCATCTGCTTATAAATGTGTTGATGACATGGTAAGTGCAACTTAAGTTGTTTGGGAGGTGAGTAATTTCTCAAGAGAGTTATTCTTTTTCCCTTATACTGGTATGAAATAATAAAACCTAGTATATAGGTGCACTAGCTGCAAATGGAAAAAAAGGAAAAAAAAGAAAAGAAAAAAGCAATTTAAGTGATCTCTTTCACTGTGCTAACTCTGTGCATGTGTACGCCTCTGGTAAACATTGCACATGGCACCACACATGGAGAAGAACAGCACTGCTGGGGAAATCCAGTGCATTATTGATGACAAGCCTCTGAATATGTTTTTGTTTCCTCTGTCAACAGAGAGACAAATTACCTCTGATTTCATAGAAGGTGGCCTGTTGAAGAAAGAGAAATGGCACTTCATTTTTAACTTATTTATTATATGAGATCTACTGGCAGCTGAAGAAAAAGAAAAAAAGACTGTATTCAGAGAGAAAAGAAAAGAAAAAAAAACAAGCAGGACTTATTTGCAAGGAAGGAGACAATGTAATTGCTACAAACTAGTAAAGGGGAGCAACTGAAAGTCTCCTGGGCAGACCTCACCTTTTAAAGATTCCCCATGATGATCCTGAACTTCCTAAACTCCCCAAGTCTGTACCCCCAAAGGCTGGGTTTCACTTATCTGCCTCCTACTCTTTCTGAGCAGATCTTTGGGGGAAGCTGACCATTCCTGGTTATCTGCAAGGTAGGTCAAAAATATCACCCCCTACCATGTCATCAAAGTGGCACCCCTTTTTTTTAAATCATAGGACAAATGAGCCACACACATAAAAATGGTGCAGTTTGACCATGAGATCATGGCTGCCATCTTGACTTTTTTGATTCCCTCCCCTCCCCCCATGGATGCACCTAAATCAAAGACAACACTCCACCTCTGATGTCCAGGATCTATCCAAAAGATCTCAGGCCGTCTTGGTGGGATTATGAAGGCACTGGTTACACTAGCTATTCCTTTCTATAAGTGAAATTGCATAGGAAAGGCTTTGTGGGGAAGCCAAAGCATGGGGTGCATTTGCCAAATGTTTTAGGGGACACTCTTACTCCCACTTTAAAACTAGGATCTTTGTCCTAGGAGATGAAAGGATGCTTACAGAGAACCTGCACCTCTTTCATGCACACACACTGCCATACATGATCCAACTGACCCTGAGGGACTTTTATGGATACATGAAGTATCCTTTGAAGGACTAGCCTGAATTGGTGCAATCCAACACCCCTGCTACTTCAACAAGGCTTGTTATCTATCAGTAACTCCTTGGATTATACTCTTTTTTCAAAAAGAAAAGAAAAATATCTTACCACAAGAGATTCATGGAAGATAGATCTTGCTTTGACAGCTAACTGCTGGATTTAGAGGCTGACTGACATCATTTTCTGATGGGAGGGAACCGATGTGTAAGCACTATTGCCTTTATACCACAACTGGTCATTGTTGAAAGCAGAAGGTTGGGCTACTTTTATCTTTGCCTGATAAATGGTGGCTATATGTTCCTTGCATAACTAGGAAGAAACAGTCTTGGAAATTCTCCGCCTAACTGGAGTACAGATGGATTGGATGGAAGCATCCTCTACATTTCTAAAGGGGAGGGAGAAATTCTCTCACAGTTCCTCAGAGAGATTTCCCCTTAGTACTGGCAGGAATATCATTACTGAAAAACACTCTGTGAGAATAATTCCTTCTTGAAGTCTTTCCTTGGGACTGGAGAGGTAATTTGCAATGACAAGATATTCACACCCACCTGATTACCACCTCATCAATAAATAAATGCAAGAATGTATTTATCACCTCCCACCTGTACATTTCAAAAGCAAAGTTTCTTTTTAGATTGAAAAAATGATGGATGGAGAGATTGTCCAAATAAAAGCCAGAAGTGTTTGCTGTCCAGAACAGCATGCAATTATTTATGAAAATGCAATAGAATGGGTTCTGATGCTTCTGGGTTAGATTCCAGTTCTAATCAATGCTTGCTGTTCCCTCTCTGTGTGCTAAGGATGTAAGTAAATAAATATTCCATGAAATATATATCTGGAGAAGCAAACATTATGTCTTGTTAAATTACTTCTTGCAGAGATGCTATACCTCAAATATTTGCACAAAGTGAGTACATTCTTTCTTCCTCTCCCTTGACATCTTTGCCATAATCATGCCAGGTAGGTCATTGTCAAACACCAGATCCAAAAGTGAATGGCTGCACAGCCAGGAGCTTGTTCTCACCAGTGCTGTCTGCCACATTCTGGCACAAAGCCCAGAAGGAGCTTAAAGCAAATTTCTCTCTTTTTCCACTGAGGTCTAATAAGTGTGAGAACTCTACTGAGCTTGTGCAAAAGTAATTTCCCTATCAGCTGTAATCAGTCCTTGGTTCACTTATTGCTGAAGTCTTAACCAACTCGGGATTATAAAATTAATCTTATGCCGTTTACGTCTGGGCTTTGGCGAGTTTTAGTTCTTCCTTCTTCGTCAAGATTTTTGGCTGCCATTGTTGGATAGTTTGTTTAGTTACACGGTTAAATTTTGCTATAAATTGTAAATCTGGTCTTCTGAGCCACTTGTTCTGTTTTTAGTTTTATTTCTTGGAACATGGGTCTATTTGTGGACCCTCCAAGGGCAACAGGTGAAGCTCAAGGTTTACATATGCACATACATCACTTGATATCTTTATAGTTATATCAGTAGCCAAATGACCATCCAGGCTTAATCTAGTTACTGAATTAACCCATTTTCTGGATTTACACACCACATGGAACCATAAAGTAAGCAACATGGGCTGGATTTGCCCAACAGGCTAAGCCACAAGGAAAAATAAACTCACCCAAGGTTAAAACTAACCAATCTTAGCATGTTTTGAGAATGCAGGCGCTAAATCTTTACCTGACCATATTACATCTTACATCCTTACATTACAAGGATTATAGAGTTGCATACATTTTCAAAAGAAATTTAGCAGGCAATTTCTCTCTAACAACATATATTTTTATGTGCACTTTCCCTTAAAATCCACATTTTGGGGTTGCAAATCATGTTACAATATCCTGAAAAGTGTGGATTTTTGCAGGTATGTTTGCATTAGGTAAATTGTTACAAAAATATGGATTACACAGATTTCTTCTTCACTTCATCTGATGATATACTCTTTGATTATTTTTAAACTTGCTTCCATCTATATGTCAGCTGGACATCTGCTTTCTTTACATGTGAAAAAGACCAACTTCAAGGAGTAAACATTAGAGGAGCATTTCTCTATTGATTTCTTATGAACCAAAAAGAGAGAAGAAAGGAGAAAGAAGGAGAAAGACAGAAATGACACCTATAATTTGATTTGGGCATCCAACATTCACATCTGGGAAACACATACTTCACAACTGGATATGTGGAGCGGGAGGATTCACAAAGCCAAACTTATTGTTTCAGCTTCTGCTAAATCCAGTTATTTGGTTATCAAAAACAGTTCTTCAGTTTTTGCTGTGTGATTGTATGGCTGAATAATTCTTATAATTTATTCTGAGTTCCATTTTATTACAAACTACTTGCATGTAAAATGCAATTGTTCCTTTTAAAGCTAAGTTAACATTAATCTCTTTCCTATGTTCCAGAAGTGATGTATGGAGTCACAGCCTTACATTTCATCTTTCTGCTCCATGAATAAAACCACTGGAGCAAAGGAACCACTGACACTCCATCTTGATGCTACATTCTGTATAACAAATAAATCTCTCAAACCCTCAACACAGCAAACTACTTCATTAAGGGTTAGAGTTAGGATGATGGGAATGAAAGAAAATCAATTCAAGACTTTGACATCGTAGGTTTTACGTTGACAAGGAGGACCATAGGAACTGTCTTCCATTCACTGAAACTCTAGGTTTCCTGATCACACAAAGAACTGAAGTTTCAAAATGGAAAAAAAAAAGTCTTTGAAGCCAGGGATAAGGTAAGACAACACATTTATAAGTTCAGGTGATACTCCCTAGTATTTCAGAATCTAGAAAGGAAAAAGATTCTCATTTAACCTTCTGGTTGTTAATGTACAGGGAATACTTATATGGGGAAAGGTTTGTGTCTGTGATGTCCTATATGCATTTTAAAATAGAGAAATCTCAGTAAGGTATTTATAGTTTTTCAAGAAGAGCTGTGTTAAGCTCAAAGAAATTAAGTGTTGTACTAGACAAGCCATGTGGAAAAATGTAGATAGGGCAATGTAAACCATTGGGAGTGAAAACCAAGTGGACATCCAGTTTCTATTCATACTTACAGAAGGGAAGTTGAGTAAAGTCTGGGCCACTAAAAATAATCTAGTAAAGCTGTGCAAAGCTCCAACTTGAAGATTCAGTCCCAAGAACCAATTTGCTGATCAAAGGACTTTTGCATGTGCACAGCCATCCTTTTAAACACATTGACTCAATGAGTTGAATCAAACGGATTCAGCTCAACAGTTGGAATGGACTTCATTTGCTGAATTGAACGAACCAACCAATCAAACTGGTCTTGAGAAATACCCACAAGCTGACTTTCTAGAGGGTCATGGCATCCTGAAATCTAAACCGATGGATTTGGCATGACCTTTGGTGAACTGAAGATCACTTAGTCACTTGGGGAAGTGTGATGTATTAGAAAAATAGGTTCTGTGGGCCCTAGAAGTCATTTGGCCCTCACTGTTCTTCGAAATTACCAGCTACTACTATTTACTGAGCTGTGGAAAGCAGTCGGTTTCTTTCTATTGGTCCCTGCCAGTATCCTTCAGACTAGCACACACGGTACAATGGTGACCATTAAAAATGTAAAAGAAATCTACTGTCATGAGTACTGATGGCAAGCAGGAGGGGGCCTCTATCCAGGGGGGAAAACGCATGCGTAGTACTGAGGAATTAAGCAGCCATTCAAAGAGACACAGATCAGACCCGCCTTGACTCTTGGGGTTGATCTGTCTGGGTTTTCCCAAGCTTCTTCAGTTTGTTAGGATTTTCTGTCTTATGTAGCAGTAATAAAACACTAGAGACCTATTCCTTGTCTCAGCGTGGTTCCTGACTTTAGGACATCTACTGTGGATAAGTATCAGAGGCAATAGTAATAATGGATTCAGCTGTATGAACTGCACAAAACACTGGTTACAGTTAAAAATATCATCAAAGTTCCTCCCCCCATAATATTTACGAAAGAAAAATAATACATTCAGGAAACGGATGTTAAAATCAGCATACTTTGAAGATATTTATATTAAAAAATGTGCATTCGAGAATGGCATGTTACCAAGTGTGCATGTTAAGGGGGGTTACATAGAAGGCTATTAAAGAGAGCACAGAAGAGCAGACTTGTTCCGTTTTTCTCTTTAAATAAATCTGTAAAAATAAATGGTGAGCTGGAATACTGCTTCACTAATCCAGATACTGAATGGATTTATACCAACTCCCAAAAACTTTAGTTCCTGGCTCTCAGGAATTTGTGCCAGAGTGTAAGATGCACAGTAGACTTCTAGAATTTGAAAAAAGTAAGTCTGTTTTGCCCAATGCATCTAGTGAGTTTTGATTTGCAAGCCAATCGGAATAGAAGTTTTTAAAAATTCAAAATGAGGTGATTTCTGTGATTAAAGTTTAGGACTACACAAAACGTGGCTTGGTTGAAATTCCATACAACTCACCCTTTTAAAGTAGCTCCACGAAGGAACATGGCCACCTAAAGGTGAAGCATTGCCTTGCTCTGCGGCCTCCTCAAGACCAAAAAGGTCTGCCATGCAGGCCAGATGAGGTTTTGAGGGAAGAAGAAGAACCTTATTGTTGTCTCCCCACCTAAATAAGGAGATTAACACTGCCTCTGGAGTACTCCTCATCTCATTGAGAAGATTCCAAGTTGCCTTGTACAGGCCTATTAACTTTGCTGACATTTTCCAGCATCTTAGAGTGGTGATCATGCACCCACTACCATGGCAACCCTTTTTCCCCTTAGCTGAAATAATCAGCACAAATGGTGAAGAAACAGCCTTAATGCCAAATAGATTGTACAGTTTCAACAGTTGCACAATGGTATTTAACTGCTAGTTTCCCTGAATGTTGTCATTTAGACTCTGAGAAAGCAACAGAGCTACTTCTTCCATGAAAGGAAATAAATTGATTGGGATTAAGCAGGCAAATAGTAATAGTAAGTATAAATGAAAAGCAGACACGACTGAGTCTTTGCTGAGGCCCTATGCAGATCGGAAAGCCAAGCTCATAGCTCATTTCCTTTTATTTTGGTCTAAACGGTCTGTCAAGAGTCTGTACAGAGACCAGCAGAGAAAGTCTGTGCCTCGCTTTCTGGTAGGTGTGTCTGGGTGCACGTGTGCGATTCCACAAATTTTATTTTTTCAAGCAAGCGAGAAATCAGGAGTGAAAAACACTACCAAGAATCTTTGGGAAGACTGCCAAACATCACACCCAGATAAGGTGTGTGCTGATTTAAGAAAACATCCTATGTGAACTCATTAATGTGCTTCTATCATTTAAAAAAAAAATCTCATTTTGTATCTCCTGCTGTGGGGTTTTGTTTGTTTTGGGGCCTTTGAGTCAGTCTTGACTCTTGGCGACTGCCTGGACAAGTCCCTGCAGTTTTCTTGCCATGATTTTCAGAAGTGGTTTATTTATTTAATCTATATTACCACCAATCTCCCCCAATGGGGGACTCTGTGTCCTAACAGTCAGGAACCACGCTGAGATGAGGAATAAGTCTCTAGTGTTTTATTACTGCTGCATTAGACAGAAAAGCCTAACAAACTGAAGAAGCGTGGGAAAACCCAGACAGATAAACCCCAAAAGTCAAGGCGGGTCTGATCTGTGTCTCTTTGAATGGCTGCTCAACTCCTCCCTATTATGCATGCGTTTTCCCCCCTGGATAGGGGCCCCCTCCTGCTCGCCATCAGTGCTCATGACACTCTGGGCAGTTTACAATAAAAACAATAATAAAAACATCTGAGCTTCAGTCACACTTTAAAAACATAAATAAGATAATAAATATAAAATCCAGGAGGAGATGGAATCCCAATCCATAGGGGGTGCTGTGGCACCAACCACCCCCAGGTGGATCTGCTACCCTCCCCATCCCATGCAAGGTGGCAGAACCGGGTCTTCAGTTTCTTCCGGAAGGCCGGGAGCGAGGAAACCCATCTCAACTCCAGGGGCAGGATATTCCAAAGGGCAGGCACTGCTTTGCCATTCCTTCTTCTTCCTAGGGTTGAGAGAGACTGACTGGCCCAAGGTCACCCAGCTGGCTTTGTGCCCAAGGCAGGACTAGAGCTCACAGTCTCCTGTTTTCTAGCCTGGTGCCTTAATCACTACACTAAACTAGCTCTCTTACTGTAAGGTACCAGCTACTGATTCGTCCCTTAGCCATCATCCATGTTTCCCTTTGCAGTAACTCTGAACCAGTCTCTGAATTTTGCAAAATGCATTCACTGTTTTCAAGTCTCCTCTTTCTATTGCTTTTTTTAACATGGCATTTTTTTAGCAATTACCCTTATTACTATTTCTCTTCTCCTTCTTTCTTTCATCACCTTCTTGCTATCCCTTTCCTAAACTCCCATCTCCCACTTTTCCTGTACTGTATTTAGTAGGAATCACCATTCTACGCACATTCAGTTCAGCTTTTTAAATTTTAAAACGGCACTTAATTTCTTGCCATGAATGTGATTAATGGTGAATTATTAGCTCAGTTGAATTAATAGCTTAAATGCTTTAGATATTTTCAGTAATTTGGATATAAGAACTAAAGCAAGCTGTAACAGTCTGAAACGTGCAGGGCTTACTTTGAAAACAAGCAATCCATATAGATTACGTTTTTCCTTAAGGAGGAAATATTTTTTCTGTGGGCCACAACTAGCACAAAATCCACATCAGCTTTAACACAAGGGGCCTTATGGGGCATTTGGTGGCCCAAGTATACAGTATGTCTTTGAAGATGTCTTTAGGGTAAAGGCAGGGATGGGGGGCAAGACTGATTTGTGCCCTACAAGGTAGATCAGACTTGAACACCAAAGTCATGAAGATTAAAACTACCTTTAGTAACAGACTCTTGCAACTCTGAAGATGCCTCCCCCCATTACAGGAAGTAATTCCCTCCAGGTGCTTTTTCAAATGGGGCAGTGGGGTCAGCCAGGGAGTTTTCAACGGGATGGAAAGAGGTGGACCATCTCTTGATGGTCCATAGCCTCCTTGGCTTCTCCCACTTTCATTCAACCCCAAGGGAAGGTTTCAGGATGGAACTTCTAGAGGTCTTTTACCGATCAAAATGCAGAAGCAGCTCAGGAAGCTCCAGATGGATGGACCGATTGATTGATTAATTGGTTAATTAATTAATTAATTGATTTGATTCTGGCATTCCTGACTCCTGAATAACTCTGGACTGAGTGAGTGATACAACCTCAGGTTCTAAATCAGTGTTTTTTTTCAAACACGGCAACTTCTCGGAGTTGAAGTTCAACATCTTCAAGTTGCCAAGTTTGAAAAACACTGTCCTAGATGGATAAACATCAGGAACCCCACATTTTAATTTGATTTTTAAAAACATTGGAGTAGAATTTTCTTAGAAAGGCCTTAGGAAGAAGCCAACAGTGCACCCTCCACAGCTTACCAAATATGAGTATGTTAGAAAGATGGATTTGGGATTTACCTTTATGATTTCCCTCATCCCACAGAGAACCTTGGCTTCTGACTGCATTTTCTGTTTGGGAGAATTTGATTCACATCCCAGGTCAGGTTGGACAATACTTTTGTGACTTGCCATCTCCATTCCACCCTGCACTATTTGGTATTTATTTATCAACTCGCTCAGCGTTCCTTAAGAGCTGGAGAATTCTGCAAACAATCAAGAATTTTCTCATTAATTCCACTCACATCTCTCTTCTGAATACCTCCTCAGGTTTAAAGACTCTGCAGTGTAGATCGTTGTTTCCCCTCCCCCTTCCCCTCATTGCTATTCTTCAGTGATCAGTGAGATTAGATATTTATATTTTCTCCCAAACATTTCAAAAGCTATTTGTCTTGTAAAAATGGCGGGGAGAGTTTTTGGCGGGGAGAGTTTTTTTTTAAAGGTTTTTGAAGCAGTTTTTCAAACTTCTGGAAATGAGGAAGAGTTATCTAGGATCTTTTTTTCAATTTTTGAGATTTTACGGGAAGGGGATTGGTGTTAGCTGTTAAATCTCTGTTGCTGAAACTTATAAAATTCATTTTGAATCATGTGCATTTTGGACTTATCACTCGGTGTCCTATTTAAAGAGGACAGTTCTCTATCTGATTTCAAGATGGAGATCCCTAAGCATCAACATCAAATGTGCCAATCAAAGCATCTTAGAATTGTAGGTGATGAGTGTGAATCATCTTCCATCCTGTGACAATACCTTTAACAACATCAGACAACACCATCTGCCTATCCTAGGTCCTTGGGAAGCACTCATTAGGTGGATAAAAATGCCAAATCCAGTCTAACCATCTGGCCAACTGTGTGACCAACCCTAATAATAATAATTTTCCAATCTTTAGAAACAAATGTTAAACCATACAACTTGCATTTGGGATAAACAAGACAGAAATTCTGCCTCAGAGAATCTCATTATTGCATTATCTGGTTATAGAAATATCTTCTAGGTGACCAGACCAGACCAGAAGAGAAGAGATTATTTTAGCAGTGCACATTTGGGGATCTGCTGCATAGATATAGCACAGTTCAGAGTGCCCTTCAGATGATTCTCATCCTGCCTGGCATTAATTGCTATGATACTAGGAAAAGGCCTGTCTCAATTTCTTTCTTCTCACAGGATTCCCAGCTGGATTGAAAATGGAATAACTTTAGCAGCCTCAGACATCAAATAATAAGCTAGAGAACAACATGGCCTCTTCAGTGTTTAGAGGGAATGACAGATAATTATTGAAGTTTTATCATTTGGTTTAGCTCACGGCTGAATTTCAATAGGCATTCCAAGGATAGGTAGAGCATTCCAGGAGCATAATCAAGCATCCATCACCACAATTAAAGCAAAAAAGCACAAAACCAACCAACCAACCCAAAAGGACCCCGTCCACACTCTTTGGTCTTCTGAAGGTCTGAAGGTACAAGCAATTGGCAAGATCAGGGAAGTTCCAATTGAAAAATTAGAACATCAACTGCTATGAGCGTTCCATAAATCATGGGGTACTTACAAGGATGTGCTTACAATCAGAAGCAACTTTTCCTTTCAGATAATCAGCCTCACAGCCACAGAAACATAATCAGGAGTTAGGGGGCAAATCTCACCTTATGTTATGGACTGATGGAGAGGGAGGGGGCCCTCTCCAGGGGGACAAGCACACCCATAGTGATTCTCTTCAGCTTCCTATCAAGAAATCCTGAAGAGAACCGCTTTAACTTTCTGAGCCTTCCTAGTAGGAATCACTGATAGTTTCTCAGTTTAGTGGGATTTTACACTATAGGGCCGGACAATAAACACTAGAGCTAAAGCATCTGATCTCAGCATGGTTCTTAGTCCTATATCCTGACACCTTAGGCAACAGGCTATTCTAGAAGGAGGGAGCTACTACTCAGAAAGTTAATCTCCAGGTTTCACCTCTGCTGTTTTTTGTTTTTTCCCCAGGGTGGGAATCTAGAAGATCTTCTTCCTGGTCTGTTGTGAAGGATGTGCAAATTCTACGTGAAGAAGACACTCCAGAAGGTCTTTCAGACTTCAGATAATTTCAGATCGTTATAAGGAGGGTGTGCTTACATGGAGGGAATGACCAGCAGATCAATGTTTCCTTTTTGTTTGCAGGCAAAGGTCAAGCACTGGGGGATGCCGGACAATCAGTACTCCATTGTTGGACAGAAATACTTTGTGTTGTTGCACCGAAAAATGAAATCTGTGAAAAAAACAAATGTAAAGGGGCATGTTTCTACTATTTTTTATTTGTTTGAGGGATCACCTCTCCCCAATTTCATGTGCCTGTCCCACTAGATCCTGCAGAGTGGGCATGTGGGTTCCATTGCCTAGGCAGCTACACTTGGTGGGCCCTAAGCAGCAGGTCTTTCCTGCTGTGGTGCCTGCACTGTGGAATCTTCTCCCCTGGACATGAGGTTGGCCTCATCACTCCTGAGCTTTTGGAGGTCCTTCAAGACCTGGTTGTACCAGCAGGCCTGAGGATGAGTGAGCTAATGAGGTGGCTGTCCTAACAGTCAGGAACCACGCTGAGACGGGGAATAAGTCTCTAGTGTTTTATTACTGCTGCGTTAGACAGAAAATCCTAACAAACTGAAGAAGCGTGAGAAAACCCAGACAGATAAACCCCAAAAGTCAAGGCGGGTCTGTTCTGTGTCTCTTTGAATGGCTGCTCAACTCCTCCCTATTATGCATGCGTTTTCCCCCATGGGTAGGGGCCCCCTCCTGCTCACCATCAGTGCTCATGACAGTGGCTCTACTATTGTTAACATCTCTCTGTCTATGTCTGTAGGTTGAGTCATGGCAACTGGATTTCTTTCTTTTTGATTGAAATGTTTCACTGCTCATCCAAGCAGCTCCTTCAGTCTGGGCTAGGGTTAGGGTTAGGGTTAGGGTTAGGGCCCAGACTGAAGGAGCTGCTTGGACAAGCAGCGAAACATTTCAGCCAAAAAGAAAGAAATCCAGTTGCCATGACTCAACCTACAGACAATTCCACCTGGATGGCTGAGAATCTCCATCGACATCCCTCTGTCTATTATTTCCTTTCTGTTTTTAGCTCTGTTTTTATTGTTTTAATGTTTTTAGTAATTATTATACCCTGATTTTAGGTAACAATGGTTTTATATATTTACTGTTTTATTTGGACTGTTGTACACCACCCAGTCACTTTCGTGAGATGGGTGGCTATCTAAATACGATGAATAAATAAAAATAAATAAATAAAAAAATCAGAACTCCCTACATAGCATGGGGATAGAGCATGCTTCTTTGACTCTGTCATGTAGAGAACTCAGAGCAATGCCATCCACCAGGGATTTCTTGAGAGCCTATTGCTTCCCAAACAATTAGAGAATCCTAGGATGGAAAGAAACTTAGCTCCATTTCTAAGAAACCATGGCAAAAATGCCATCCTGGGAATACCTCCATCCCTCAGGAGGCTGGGAGTGAGAACACATATCTGGCATTTCATGTCTTGCGATTTCGGTTTGGCTCGGGGGCAATGAAACACATACCCAGTTTTACAGCGATCACATTAAGATTAATACAGACCTCCTGCTGTGTTTTCAGCTCACTGAGTCTGCATCTTTTCTAATGGGCTCAGTTATTCTGCTGCCATATGACTGCATTTTCTTCATTCTGTTAACTCATTTTTCCCCTCCAAATGCAAACACGGAATGGTGGTTCCCTTGATATTAACTATTCCATAACGATTGCAGTGCTTCTATTGCCTTTCCTTCTTTATAACCCACTTTTCCCCAGCCTACTCCACTATCTAACAAATGTTAGTTGCAGCCTGGCTCATTTTCAATTCAGGTTTTCTTTTTTAGCATCCTTACCGTGGTGCTTTCAATCTGGAGAGAATCGCCTTGTTTGAACACAGGGAAAATTTCAGGGCAACTCTCAAAAGTCTGTTAGTACTTAAAGAAAATGCATTTTGGAAGGAAGGGAGGGAGGGAGGAAATGGCTGGTTATATTTATGGATTCCCACTTCATCAAATGACCTTAAATTATTAGTTTTCATCTGAAATAAAGGTAAGCTTTTAGGCCACTGGAGCAGAAGGTCATGAATATACATTTGTTTGATCATACTTACTGTCCATGACACAAAACCTATATCTTGTTTGGATGGGAGAATACTCTCTTTATAACCTAAGAAATTTTATTTCCCCAACTTTGTCACAGGAGACCCAAATAAACTCTCAGAAGTTGTAGCTCTGTCCATCAGGTGAGGCTACATCGAAACTAACTTTGAACAAAGGACAAAAGAGGAAGGGAATAAGGGGGTTTATTAAGCATGAGTTTTAAAAAAATAGGGATAATCCCTAATAAATTAGATGACTGAAGCATAATACAACTGCCATTAAAGCAGGATAATATGTAGGGTCCTCAGCCTAATTTCAGGGGGCACATATCCTACCTTCAGAAAACCTCTTCAGAAAAAATACCCATTCATCCTTTGCTGTTTGATGCTTTTTTTAAATAATAACTTTATTAAATTTTAAAACAAAGAGATAACATCTGACAGAAACTAATAAAGAAAGAGAAAGAAAAAAGAAGTGCAGGAAAAAAAAAAGAAAAAGAGCAGGACAGAAATAGAACAAGGAATAACTCCCAAATTCTTTTGCAATGGATATGGATAGAACCTACAGTAAACTCTAAAGTTACAACATGACATCCATTTTTTCTGTTGTCGACTAATATTATTAATCATCAAATCCATGCATCGTAATTTGGTTCTCTTCTGTTTCATGGAAAAAGTCAAGAAGCTTGATGCTCGAGGAATGGAGAAGAAAGAGAAGGAGCATAGGGGAGAGTGAATGGACACCACATCTACCCATCACACCACCCTTCTTTCTTGCTTTGGCCTTGAGCTGATTGTCCTTGAGGGAATGTGGACCTTGGCAGGACAAATAAATAAATAAAGGGCTGCTCCTTCCTGAACTAACATCTCATTTTGCAGAGCTGTTGTTTCCTAGGAGCAAATTTCTGGAAAGGAGGGAGCATGATCTTTACAGCATCCAGAGCTGCTACCCAAAGAACAGAAACAATCCATGCCATGTTGGCACAAAACAGTTCCATGAATATTTCTCTGAAGTATAATAAACAAACTGCATTTCCATAACAGTCCTGGTTGCAGCAGACCATGGGAGTCCGGAGCTGGGCCAGATGGAGGTATCTGCGGAAGCTCCTCTGAAATAAAATGAAATCCTGCTCTCGTCTGCTGGCTTCTTTTATCTCACATGCCAGTTTGAAGCTCCAGATACGTGCTTCTTTCCATGGCAGTAAATCTTTCTCATAGATACTTATTTTCTATGCAAATATGGCAAGCAAGAGTTCTTAAGGCAATCAAGTTAAATTTAGCTTCTGTTCTACCTGCAGATAACGAAGTCCAGCCCTGTGATGACACATTGCCATTTTCCTGCAAGACCCTGAGCCAGCAAAGCTTTTAATTTCAAGAGAACTGTCGGTGACATTTCTTCATCATCTTTGTCATAACTAGACTTTAATTTAAAATGCCTGAGAACTTAGTCGATTTCCATTTAATTGACAATTAAATCCTCTTCTTCTCATTTGTATTTAAATGTATGAAAGTTAAACTTTTTTTTTAAAGGGAGGGGGTGGCTTGAGATGAAATGCTGAACTGAATGAATCAAGCTAAAGTTTAAATTAATTTAATAGTGACAGATAGAACCAAATGCAAATGAAATATTGGTCTCAAGGGGTGGTTTCAACATATACCTTTTTACAGAAAGAGAAAGCAAAAGACAGACAAGAAAAGAAAGCTTCTAATTTTCCTTTTTCTTTTTTCTTATTGACGTCTGTGGAAACCCCACTGAATTCTTTATCTACTTATTCACCTGATAATTTCATACAACATACTGCTACTTTCATGATAAGTTAATTGTTTGGAATAGATTTAAGGGGAACTCAGAAAGACATTTAGTCCAAAGATAAGGAGATTTCAAGTTTGCTGGTTCTCCTTTTCCTTCTTTTTTAAAACACGAACACTAAAGTGAATAATCAGGAGCAAACGGCAAATAATGGGGTGCGGAGAACAGTGGCATAAATTAAATCTTTTTTACCAGAACCTCAGTGTCATATCATCAAAGTGAACTACTAAATGTACAGAAGTACATTTATTCAAGTACTAAATGGGATGTGTTGAAAGCAATAGAATCAATTTTCAACTGCATCCTAACTGGCTTTTATTAAGACCTTAAGGTCAACTAATCAAAATAATGGGAGGTGGAGGACATCAAGAAGAATTATGGATGGTATCAAAAATCTATGTCTAAATTAACTTCTGAATCAGATGGGTTTGAACACTGAACATTCAGGGTGGGCTAGGCCAACATACTGGATGGCACTGGTTTGTATGGGATGTCATGCATTGACATTCTTTTTTCCTTTGTTGGGATCTAATCACAAAATGTTGACATGGTTTCAACGTACAGATTCATTTTAAAAAGACAGAGGTTGCCTTCAATGCTGAATTAGGAAGTATATCTCAACTGATGTGTGTGCATATACAGGACATATATAGCCACTCCAGATGTGCCAACTGGAGTGAAAATGAATGAGAGCAATAACCTGATGAGTGAGATTTGAAATTAGAGATGCAGTATTCATTGATCATTGGAGTTAATTAGGAAAAGCAGGTGCTTCAGTGTTTGGCAAATTTGAAAGGAAGGGAAGCTTTAAGTTAAAAATGGCACGGTAGTATGTAGTGAGCATCTGGTAACATGTTGGAGTAATTTCTTGGCTTTACTTTTTAAATATATGCTTAGTCAGAGGTAGTAAAAAGAAGAAGAAATAAGAATGCCTTCTGGGTATTTTATTCCTCATCTTTTTATCTCAGTCTTTAATCAAGGAACTCAGGGAATGTAGATGACATTAAAGAAATAGAAGGAAGTTGTTACATGTTTCTTTCCCCAAAATATCCTGATCTACCCAAGTAGGCTTGGTTATGAAGCAGCAATAGAACATGTCTGCTGCTACCAGTCATTCTTGGCTAGCAAAATTTACAAAAATCAGAATCTCTTTGGGGAAACCGTGTATACTTTTTCCAGTGTGTGTGTGTGTGTAATTTAAGTCTATCAGAAGCTTAAGGTTCCAGTAGATTTAAATAATGGGATGGACAATTATGCATAAAAACAGATACATGGGGAACTTGCCAGGTAAAGAGGTATATCTTTAAGGAGTTCCAAATTCATATAATACAGAAACTACAGAAATGTATATATACATTTAATTTATATGCATTTATTAGATTGATAACCCTCATTTTTTCCAGGAACTCATACCCTTCCTTTCTCCATTTTCCCCCATGACAGTGCTGTGAAGAACATTGGGCTAAGAGATAGCGTTTGTCATGGTCTCACAAACACAGCTCTTATTTGTGTTAAGTTGGTAGTAAATCTGTTGGACTTGTTTTGAAGTCATAAATCCAGTCCACGTTTCATATACACACAAGCAGACCCACAGGGAAGACAACATCAAAAGCAGCTGACATGAGGAGAAATCAGAAACAAGATCAGTCAGTCAACAATCCTATTGCAGGTAGGATTTCTATGAATGGGAAGTCAGAAAGGTCTACAGACTTGCTTTGTTTCAGTTACTTGATGAGGCCCAATTTGCTGTCTATGTACCAGCTGTCTCTTACTTCACTCAAGAACAGATGGAACTTCCTTCATCAGGTTATTCCTGAGCAGTCCTGCTAATCTCAGCTGTCTTCTGGCTTAGTCAAGGACTCTTATGCTTCTGACTTTTGATATTCTATCTTCAGACACTTGCGTTCTCCAAAGCAGGGTGGAGGAGACACCTGGTCTCCATCAGGTCTGGTGAAGCCAGTTGCTGGCTTGACATGAAGTTGAGACCTGGCCAGAGGCAACTCTCCTCCTCCTCCTCCTCATTTGGGGAAAGTTCTTGAGATCAAGTCTTGATAGTGACCAGCATTTTTCTGTGGCACCATGGCTGGCTGCTGGAATGTAAATTAACAGGCTATGAGTCAGCCATAGCCAGTGATTAGTGTATACAAGCTATTTCACAGTTAGTAGAAAATAATCAGCCTTTGAAAAAGTCCTTTTGCAGGATGTTGAGACCAGACTGTGCCTGTGGTGTAGCAGGTCAGGTAAGATTGAGATTGGTAAACCAATCAACAAACAACAAATCTAGAGGTAAGGTAAGAGACAAAGTGAAGCAAAATCCAGGGTCCAAGACACAGCAAAGCAACATAGATGCAGGTCAGAGCTGAATGCTGAAGAGATGTCCTCAGTACTCTTCAGAGGGAGGAAGTGCAATAAATAAGCCATATCGAGCCTCCATCCAGAAATAGCAAAGACATATCACACAGGAGCACCAGAGTCTAGTCTTCTGTTAACACTCACATGCCTTTTATCTCAGTTCACCTCTCTGTTCCTGAATCTTCATTAAGAATCTACCAAGACCAGAGTTTTTCAGCCTTGGCAACTCAAAGAGGTGTGGACTTCAATTCCTAGAATTTCTCAGCCAGCCATGCTGAGATGGAGAATTTTGGGGTTGAAGTCCACATCTCTTCAGGTTGCCAAGGTTGAGAAACACTGACCTAGACTAAGGGACTAGACTTCTGCGTCTTGGAGACTCAAGGGCTGCAGGTGAGACATCCTGGGAACTTGTTGGTTTTGTAAAAGCCAAAGCACAGGCATGGGACCCGGTACTTCAGGAATCTCCAGAAATAGGACTGCTACTATTGGATGCCCCTGGCTCCATGTCTTCACCATCTTCCTTGTTGGAGGAAACGTCATCCAGCAGGGCCATAACAAGCATCACCAAATTGCCCCACAAGCTTCTGAGGCAAAGGTACTGCAGATGAACCTGAATCTCCTTAGTCAAACACCTTAACCAACTCACCACACTGACTTTCTCATCTCTACAATACCTATTGGCAGATGACGGTATGGCATTTCCTCAAATGATTTGCCAAAACAATGAGAAACGATGAAATTGTTTGTGAGTGTAGTACATGCACTGGTTTCCCACTGATTCACATATACCTGCGTGGCATTGTCTCCTTTTGCCATCACAAAGACCTGCCCTGGTTTAGGCTGAACAATGACTAGTAAACAAGTCATAGCTATTTGAAATTTAGAATCCCTGGTCCACGGCCAGTTCTTGACTTATGGAAGCCACCAGTCTCTCTCTCCCTCTCTCTCTCTCTCTCTCTCTCTCTCTCTCTCTCTCTCTTTCTTTCTTTCCAGTGTGACCAACTCTCCTATTTGACCAGAAGAAACTGACCACAAACTCCTCATAGCTCAACAAAGAGTTACTTCTATGGCATGCAATTTCCAGCAAGAAACATATTACTTCAATTGAGAATGTCAAGATCTATTTCATTTTAATTCTACGATCTGGTCTCATGAAAGCAAGAAAAGGCTTACCTCTTGTGCCTTGTATGCTGAGTGCTTTCATTTATAACCATTCCATTTTATATTCCAGCCCTGTGAATACTGGCAGAAAGAGACCAGCAGTGTTTTCTTTCTTTATCAGCATAATTTATAGAGCACAATTTCCAGAGCTGCCATTTCTGCTTAGACTCCAATTTTTTCCCCTTCCTCAGCAGAATAAACCTCAACGTTACTCAGAAGCTGCAGTTGGAAATTAGCAGTCTTCCCACCTATCTCAGCATCAGAGGAACTGCATTCAAATTACATTTCTTTACATATTAATTTCCCTCTGTCCGCTCCAAATGGTTTGTGTTTGTGTATGAATCGCATTAATAATGCCTTTAGATTTCCCTTAATTAAAGCCGACAGGCAAGGGTGCCAATATAAATTCAACCAATCTGTAGTGTAATCTGTAAGAAGTCCCAGTGCTACCTGTTAAGTTGGAACAATGTCATTACCAGCCACGGACACATCTCTGAGATAATAGATTGACTTGGTCCTGCAGAATTGCAATCCTCTAAATTACCCATCCGTGTTTTGAACCCACCAGCATCCTTTCGGCCTTGCTCAATCACCTTCCAGAAGAGAAATCAAGGGTCAAAGAAACAGTCTTACTCTATTGCAAAATCAGCTTGTACATTCAGGGAAGAGTGCTGTCCCTTTGAGAAGAAAAGGATCAGTCAAGAATAGTTTCTATTTCTACTCCATGTACATGTAATGCATAAACAATGGATCTCTTTAAACAGTGAAGGAAAGATAAATGGATGCATGGTTAGATGGATAGGTATTTCAAAGTGAGAGAGAATTATTTGATTACAATGATTATTTAATTATTTTACAATTTGTATTAGACTGGCACCTAGGAATATAGCTGCTGCTTGCTGAAAATGCAGAAAAAAACAGAATTTTCCCTGTTACTGTAAACAGGGCATACAATAGTTATGGGGAAACCTAAGATAATTCATGAAGCAACCAATGCAAACACATAGGGAGGAACAGCTAAGAGATGACAAAGAAGGGACTGTTGACTCTGAAATCCGACTGTTTAACAGAGGTATATCTCAGCCACACAATATTTTGCGTACTCATGATTCTACAACCTGTTGAAATCGATGGAAAGAATACATTCTGCTTGAGGGAGCTGAAGAGACTCATTGAGACCTAAAGCTTACTGCCCACAGCATGATATAAGTATTTATTTGGTCCTCCATTTCTAAGGCTTGGAGATGAAGAATCCAAAGAGGTTCTAATGGGCTGTTTTGGCCACAGCTGATTTCAGTTGCAAATAGTATTTCATAACTGGTTTAGCCACAAAGAATGAAGCTTTTGGTAAATCTCACTAATCTGGATGAAGAACTTAATCCAAATCAAGAACCCAGGATAAAATCCAGTGGTAGGAAATGAGCTATATGTTTAAGGCTATCCTTCATCAGCACATAGACATTCTTAAACAATTATACAAATGAAATTGCTTTATGAAATATTCTTTTGCCTTGCAATGAAAGTTATTTGTGGGCAGCTAAATCAAGAAGATAGGGACACGGTGGCGCTGTGGGTTAAACCGCTGAGCTTGCCGATCGGAAGGTCGGTGGTTCGAATCTGCGTGACGGGGTGAGCTCCCATTGCTAGTTCCAGCTCCTGCCAACCTAGCAGTTCGAAAACATGCAAATGTGAGTAGATTAATAAGCACCGCTTCGGCAGGCAGGTAACGGTGTTCCATGTAGTCATGCTGGCCACATGACCACGGAAGTGTCTTCGGACAAACGCCGGCTCTTCAGCTTTGAAACGGAGATGAGCACCGCCCCCTAGAGTCGGACACGACTGGACTTAATGTCAAGGGAAACCTTTACCTTTACCTAAATCAAGAAGCCATGTTTGAAAATAACTTTTTAATGTTACGTGTGAATCTCATGTAGCCAACTCTCAGCCTAAGCCATTTCTTCCTAAATAAGTTTGTAGCTTTTTGTCCTCATTCCAAACTGGAGTATGACATATAGCATCATAATACAAATGTCATGACTTCTCTGGCTTTATTATTTTCTTCTGTTTTACTTCCAGAATGGGTATTTAAGGTATATATTAACAACCCAATAGATTCTATTACTCCTTCAAAGCTATTAGGGTGTATTATGCAAATATGTACTTAGGAAGAGTTCAGTGTTTTTTCCCCTAAATGGTGGTAGCAGAATGAGCAGAGTGCAAGGCCTTTTCAAGATATTGAACATGCAGATGTCACACTAAAATGTTAGATGATTCATGTGCATTTTGTTCTAGACATTTTGTTCAGCATATCTGCATGCTTAAACTTTTCTAGGGGTGGTTATTGCTAGCTGTCTTTTTTTTCTTTTCTTTTTAAAAATAATTAAATATTTTCCACCAATGAGGTGGGCAGGCTTCAGCATTGATCCAGGAACAGGAGAAATCCATGAACAATTTCTCAAGAGCAGGAGTCTCCCTTAGCAATAATAATGGCAGTGCTACGGAAGAAGCTTTACCTCTTCCCATGTGATTTAATGGGAGTAGAGGGCTGGGCTGGGCTGAGGTAATAAATAGTGAGATCTCACACATCTTTGTCCCCCTTATAAATGTGAGAGCACCATATTCCGCCCATGAGAACATTAATCACACTTCTTTCTTTGAAAGAAATCTCAGAATCTCAGAAACAGATTCGCTTTCATCAAATTGAACGAGAACTAGCTGGAAAAAAAATGTGTCCAAGTTCTTCTGCCTAACAGTACTAACTGTGATGTTCACTAGATGGTCGTATAGATAATGGCAGGATGTTTCTTTTCCATTTGTGGCTATTTATTTATTTATTGCGTTTGTCTCCAACCACAATCCAGTGACTCTTGGCAGTAACGCAAATGCGTGGCATGAATTTATCATACCATCAGTCTTGGGTAACCGGTTATGTGGAGTAAATGTGTTGTTAGTCTAAGGAGGGTTTCTCAACCAGGGTTCCATGGCACTCTAGGGTTCCATGAGAGGTCACCAGGGATTCCCTGGGAGATCACGATTTATTTAAAAAATCATTTCAAATCCAGGCTACCTCACATTAAAGATGTAAGTTTCATTCTTTATTTTCAGCTTAAGAACACTGTGAATGCATATAGACAGGCCTACCCATGAAACAAATTATGATAATTTTGTAACTTCTGGCCTACCCTTGAGCCTGAATGTGCAGGGGTTCCCCCGTTTCCCTGAAACATATTTCAAGGGTTCCTCCAGAGTCAAAAAGCTGAGAAAGGCTGGTCTAAGGTCTATATTTAACTTGATTTCCAGAACATACTGTATCTTCCTGAGATTTTTCATGTCTTCCACTCATTTCAAAGTTGAGCACAGGCTCATGACTCGCTTCAAGATCAAACATTTTAAAATGCAAATTAGACATTTAAAAAGCAGCTCAGAACCAACTTTTCATTTTCTCCCCTCCTGCCTTCTGCACTGTGACAGGCATGCCCTGACAACACGAGGCACACAGATCTGTTAATGCAAACAAACCACCGTGATTTGAATTGGAGCTGGAAAGTTTTCCTGGAATGTTTTTTTGCACATTACCATCCAATCAGACATAAACAGAGAGTTCCACACAATTTCTTTTCTCATTGTGTAACTTCATTAGAGCTCACTGAAGTGGAGAGGAGGAAGCCAGATTGACACCCAAGCAGCTTAAACATAAACTCCTGTTTAAACATAAATTTGGAACATATGATGACTGACAGGCTGTGGGACTCAGACAGGTATAAAAATGTGGAATTTGATATTCTGGGGTTACCGTTGGGCAAAGCTGATCTTTTAGGGATGAGCAGATACTTCATGATGAGTAATAGGGCTGAGTCACACCTTGGATTTGATTCAGAAGAGGTGCTTGGGTGAATACTCCAGGATGTTCTCAAGTGCTTCTTCCAAATAAAGCTGAAAAGCATTAATGAATTCCTAAGCAGTTCCACTTTAATATTAGTTATAATCAGTGCCATGCAGAACAATTCTCCCTCTCTTTTTCCAAATTGATTTCAAAGGACAGGAGGATTTTCACAAGACGCTCCTGAGGAAATGTGTGGTGCTCATGGATTTATTTAGTTTTAAAGTGGCCAGGGATATGTGAATATTTGCCTTTAGTTAAGAATACTTGTCTTTGCAATGGCCTCCCTGGATTCCCACATCTTATTCCCCACAATGGAAGAATTGGGTCCGGTCATGGATCTTTTTCATAATCAGAAGTGTGGCCAGCCAGAAAGATTTCAAAGTAATGGAAGGAGGGTGTCCCAGAAATAAGGAGACAGGCACTATGGGAATTAGGAAGAAGGAGGAGGAGGAGGAGGAGAAGGAGAAGGAGAAGGAGAAAGAGGAGGAGAAGGAGGAGGAGGAAGAGGAAGAGGAGGAGGAAGCTCAAGAAACTCAAGAAAGTTTGGGGAACTGCATCAGTTATAACCTTGCCAAGCTCTGTGGAACTTGTGTCGTTACCCACATAGCTGGGAAGACAGATATTCACAGAAATTCCCCACTTCTGCTTTTCTAGGAGTGGGAATTGAGATGTGCATTCTCGTTTTTTCAAAGATACAGAGAAGATGGTTCAGAAGACAACTGTGATAATGAAGATATTTCAGAGATATCTGAATATGGTTTGGTATATATATCTTTAGCTGGCTAAAATGTACAGTATGCTTCATATATGGTTCCAGGAACCATCCTTCTAAATATCCGTCATTAGAGAGGAAAAGTCAGAGATATTTTTCTTCTGTCCTGGTTTTAGACTTTATTTGTTTGTTTGTTTATTTATCAAATTTATCACCGCCCATCTCCCTGGAGAAGGGACTCTGGGCTGTTTACAATAAAACATAGATAAAAAGCCATATAAAACTATAAAATAAATATAATACATAATAAAATATAAATATGGTGGGAACCCAATGGTTAAAAGTTCTCTATAACCCGCAAGCCAAACAAGGCCACTCTAAGGAACTAGCCGTCCCCAGAAGTGACCATTCTCCCTCCTGCCCCAGGCATAGTGACAAAGCCAGTTTTTAAATTGTTTTCTGAAGTCCAGGAGGAAAGGGGACAGCCTCACTTCCAAGGGAAGGGTGTTCCAAAGGGCGGGAGCTGCTGCAGAGAAGGCCCACCTCCTGGACCCTGCCAGATGGAATTCTCTTGCAGATGGGATCCGTAGCATGCCCTCTCTGCATGACCGGGTAGGCTGGGTTGATGTAACGGGGGTGAGACTGTCCCTCGGGTAACCTGGCCCCATGCCATGTAGGGATTTAAAGGTAATAACCAACACCTTGAATTGGACCTGGAAGCAAACTGGCACCCAGTGCAGCTCATGGAGCAAAGGAATAGCATGTGCTGATCTTGAAGCACCTAAAATCACCCGTGTGGCTGCATTTTGCACCAGCTGTAGTTTCCAAATACTCTTCAAGGGTAGCCCCATGTAGAGAGCATTACAGTAATCTATATGGGAGATGACCAGGGCATGAGTGACTGTTCGAAGGGCCTCTCGCTCCAGGAAGGGGCATAACTGGCACACAACACGAAGTTGCATAAAGGCCCTCTTAGCCACGACTGCCACCTGCTCTTTGAGCAGGAGTCATGAGTCCAGGAAGACCCCCAAGTTATGGACCGGGTCTGTCTGGAGCAGTGTGACCCCATCGAGAACTAAAGATGACAATTTCCCAGAAATTGAGGAGCCATTAATCCACAGCCACTCCATCTTCCCCGGGTTCAGCCTCAACCTTTTGTCCCCAGTCCAGGCCCCACAGCCCCCAGGCACTCGGAAAGGATGGTCACAGCATCACTTACTTCACCCAGGATGGAGATGTATAATTGAGTATCATCAGCATATTGATGATACCTCACCCCATAGTGATGGATGATCTCGCCCAGTGGTTTCATACAGTTGTTAAAAAGGAGCGGAGAGAGTACCAAGCCCTGAGGCACCCTACAAAGTAGGGGTCAAGGGTTGGATCTCTCCTCCCCTATCAACACCAACTGGGACCGACCCTGGAGGAAGGAGGTGAACCAGCTCAGAACCACACTGTCCACCCCCAACTCCCTGAGATGCCCCAAAAGGATACCATGGTTGATGGTATCGAAAGCCGCTGAGAGATCGAGGAGAGCAAGGATGGATGCACTGCCACCATCCCGCTCCTGCCAGAGGTCATCCATAAGTGCGACCAATGCAGTTTCTGTCCCATAACCGGGCCTGAAACCTGACTGAAAGGGGTCCAGATAATCCCTTTCCTCCAGGACCCTCTGGAGCTGCAAAGCCACCACTTTCTCAACCACCTTCCCCAAAAAGGGGAGGTGGGAGACTGGGTGAAAGTTGTCCAGTATAGTAGGGTCCAGCGATGGTTTCTTGAGGAGGGGGTGCACCAGCACTTCCTTAAAGGCTGCTGGGAACACCCCCTCTCTCAAGGATGTGTTTACCATCGCCTGGACCCAGCCACATGTCACCTCCTGCACTGCTTTCACCAGCCAGGAGGGGCATGGATCTAATTGGCACGTGGTAGCATTTACAATCTGAAGGATCCTGTCCACTTCCTCGGGTTCAACAGGATTGAACTGGTCCCAGATAACTTGGTAAGTACGTTCGCTGGGTATCTCCTCTGACTCTGTCTCATGCTTGGAGTCCAACTCAGTCTGGATCTGAGCGATTTTATCCTGCGGGTGACCCAAAAATTCCTCTGTACAGCCCTGTAGATGGATTTCTGACTCCCCTTTCCCCAAAAGGGATTGGGTAATCTTAAACAGGGCCGCTGGGCGGCATTCTGCAGATGCAATAAGAGTGGAGAAGTACTGGTGCTTCGCCGCTCTTACCGCCACAAGGTAGGCCTTAATTGCAGCTCTAGCTTGTGTTCGGTCAGATTCGGCCTTTGTCTTCCTCCAGCGGCACTCTAGGTGTCTCTTAACCCTCTTCAAAACCCTCAACTCCTCCATAAACCAAGGGGAGCGCTGGGTTTGGGTGGGCAAGAGAGGCCGCACAGGCACAATCCTGTCCAAGGCCCCAGCCACCTCCCTATTTCAGGTGGCAGCCAGGGCCTCTGCTGGACCATGCAGCAGTCCTTGGGTATAACCCCCAGCTCCCTCTGAAACCCTACTGGGTCTGTCAGTCACCGGGGGCAGACCAATCAAATGGTTTTAGATTTCCTGTAGCTTCTGGCTGACCATTGTGTTAAATATGTTGGACCTGGTAGCCTTTTAGTCCAACCCAGCAACACCTTTGCTAACATTCTTACATAGCCAAAGAAGTCTGCAAGAACAGAAGAGGCAAATGCAGCTCAAAGGGATCATTATGCGTAGTTCTTCAGAATGTAGGAGAGGGGAGAGAGAGAGTTGCTTATGGCAGAAACTGAACAAGCCAGAGGGATACTTATAATTTATCATTCTGAGAGTTCAGATTTCCCCAGGGCCTCTTCAGATGCATAAGATTACCCCCACCTTCCTCCAAATAATTTTTTTTTAATCAGCTGAATCAGCTTCAATTCACACCAGGTTGCAAGATCTGCTACCTTGAAAAAGAATAAAAGAACAACAAGATCCTGGCTAGCCCTCTTAGATTTACATTTACTGAAATGCATGTAAATTGAAAACAGGTACTGTTGCAGGAGCAGAATGCTAAGTTTTATTCTGCAGAACCCTTGGATGTTTTCCAGGATGTCCTTGGTAAGAAGGAAGTATTGTGATGGTGGACAAAAAGTGAGGGAAAATAGAAAGAATTGCAATAATAATTGCAACAACAACGATCATGGTTATCAGAAAAATGTGACACCCCGTTGTCTGAGATTATATCAGTGATGGAGCTGAATGCTGGAATTTGCTTGGAGGTCTACAAACCAAATCTTATTTACTTAGAATGGAGTCCTGATGCCTTCTGTTAGATTTATTTCTACATATATCAGGCTAGAAAGCCTACAAAATTAATTCCCAGCTTCAGTATAAACAGTGATATGATCTGGTGCTGTCACCTGCCTGTTGACATCCCCCCATATTTTTTTCATACATTATTCTTATAACAAGAAACTGCTGGCCTTCAGAAAATTGCCTAGATGTTCATTCCTTTGTTTTCTTGACCCAGACAAAGCTGGGCATATATTGTTCACTAACCTTCACTGGCTGGTTTAGAATCCAATTTGACATTTTACATTTGTGCTGGGAAAGAAGAGGGTATGAAAACTTTCTGCAGTATCTAGGGTTCTGCCCCATCCAAATTCCAGACTGCCAACTCTCTTGGAGACTTTAACATATGGCTTTTCAAAAATTTCAGATAGATGGGGCACACACTCCCCCTCCCTGCTTTTTCAATCAAAGTGATGTGGGGTGGGCATGTTTCATTTTGGACCTAAATCTGCATCAGAGTAAGTAATGGGTAAATCAGTTCCAGCTCACATCTTGAGCCAGGATATTTTTTTTTTTTAGTTTTTGGAATGTTATTATCTAACATGAATAAATTAAAATTGGTGCTTTTGATTCCCTGATCAGTGCAGCAGTCTATGAAGCCATCCATAATAGGGGGTCACCTCCAGCAAAGGGAAATCCTACGCTCTTTTGGGAAGGACGTACATGTCTTGTTTAACTCTCACTTGCTCAGATGCTCAGATGGTGCTAATCCATGCGTTTCTATTACTTTGGGATCACTAATTCAAAATGCCACAGCCTTATAAATCAAATAAATAAATAAATAAATAAATAGTATCCAGGCAATGTTGAGATGCTCACCACAGATGGATGGGTACATAGGCAAAAGAGGAATAAAAATGTGTTCTATTCAATGCTGAGAGTGGAATCAACACTGTAATATGATTTGCATTGCAGTTAAACGATTGGTTGATGCAAATAGGAGTTAAACTGTAATATTCCACATCAAGCTTTGCCCAGAACAGACTAGAAGCACAACGGAACACAGATTCAAAAGGTATCACATTATGTCTGATCTCCTTCCAGAATGAGATATAGAAAGGCAGCTGCTGACAAAATTCCTGAACGTCCATGGTAATTGGTGGTGAAAGAATATAATAAGGAGGAGGCTGAAATGGGGAAGAAAGTGGGGGGAACCCACTAACTGCTGTGTGTTCCAAATTGGGGATATGTGCATATGCGTAATAGACATTCTTCTACAATGCCAATCAGCAGTTTGAGAAAATAATTTTAGGGGGAAAAAATAGATGTGCCAAATGTTCCAAATTTTCAGAGTGAACCCACTAAATCAATTCAAGGAGTTGAATCTAATTAGGTGCTTTTGAGTCAATTTAGGGATTTGATACCTATTTGCATGCGTGCGTGCGTGCATGCACACACACACACACACACACACACACACTTTCTGATTAATTGAATTGGTGCTTTTAATTGAAATTATTTGCTTCAGCAATTCAAATGGACTGCCCCAATCCAATCCACAGTTTGAGCCAACTTGATGTGCTGAACTGAATGAAGGCTTTGAATCAAAGCCTGGATGATCTTCACACTCCTAGTCATGGTAATTGGTAATCAGAACAGACAACACTGTAACGAAACTTCAGATTTTAAATAATGAAAAAAAAAACCCTGGTTTTAAACTTAACGAAGAGAAATTAGGATACCTCCTTTTTATGTTTTTCAGGAAATGTTATTTTCAGAGGAGTATCAGAACCACAGCGGGATAAAAGGTAAGGAACAAAGAACTGTAGGCAAGACAAGTCAGTGCCGAGAGAAAGTACATGGTGGTATTTCAAAGGTCAGTTAAGATGTCAGAAATCTGTTTGATCCTTGTGACAGGTACAAGAAAAGGGAAGGAAAGGAAATTGTTTCTGAAAGAAGTTGGTGATCCGAGTTAGGTCAAGTTAGATCACTTTGCTTGTTCTTCCATTCATGAAGTTAACCACCTCCGAGACAACGGGGAATAGTCATTCCATTTTTTTCTGTGTAACTACAACTGCAATAAGCAGAGTGAAGATGTTTTCAACATCTTTGGGGGTTCTGGGTTGCAATGAACTATTAGGAAACTAATATTTTTCTGTGCATCAAAACTATCAGTTGATGAGTCCCAAATAAATAGATGCGTGAAAGCCCCATCAGACCAACTCAAGTTCTACAAAATAGTATACAACTTTTAAAGTTCAAATAATATGAGAAATATGGACTTTGGGATTTTGTTTTGTTTTTATAGCCAGCATTTTTTTTTTAATGTAACTTGGAGAACACTGAATTTAGCCACTTAACAATGAGATTCGGTCCTGAAGAATAGAGATTCTTTAGCATCATGCTAAAAACTGATTTGGGAGCCTGGTTGGTGTAGTGGTTAAGGCACCAGGCTAGAAACCGGGAGACCGTGAGTTCTAGTCCTGCCTTAGGCACGAAGCCAGCTGGGTGACCTTGGGCCAGTCACGCTCTCTCAGCCCCAGGAAGGAGGCAAGGGCAAGCCACTTCCAAAAATCCTTGCCAAGAAAACTGCAGCAACTTGTCCAGGCAGTCACCAGGAGTCAACACTGACTTGAAGACACACACACACAAGGTTTACACTCTATCAGAAATGTCCTTCTATGAAGGAGGCCTCTGTTTTTCTATGTTGTTGTCGTCACGGTGTTTCAGACTGTCTAATTTCGCTGGCTGATTTTTTTCCCCATTGTCCTTGTAGGAGATGGCATTGGGGGTTACTGTCAATATTCTGTTAGAGATCTTTAAATTCTTTGTTATCCACATTTCTGATTCTGACAAAGCTGTGTGGAAAATGTTCCTTCCTAATGTCTTTCCTTGGAATTCCCTAGAAGCAAGAGAGACTGACGTCTGTGGAAGAGAGGAATGAACAAAGACGGGATGGACCAGTCTAGCCTTTCATTGCATTGTCCTTCAAGAAGCCTGATGACTCATACATTTCGTCTCCTTTCTCAGTCAAATCCCCTTTCATCAGGTGATATGAGCATGGACAGGGGAAAATGCTGTTTTCTACAGCGCATGGTGTTTTACACCATCTGGGGCTGTATTCTACAAAGGGAGTGATCCACCACTATGTAAACAGACCTAATTTGGCTTTCATTGACTTGTTTAAATTCATTAATGAAAGTTAATTTATCTCCCGTTTTGTTAGCACATATATGGACTTAGAGCATCCGCTGAAATTGACCCATCCTTCTGTCTCTCAGTAGAGGTAAGAAATTCTTGCGTCCCCCTATCTTCCTCATCCAACAGGAAATACCGGTAAGATGTTGTCGATGTATACAGTTTCCATAATTCATCTTCATGGGTGGCTGCCTGCCATTTGTCAGCCCAGGAATCCCTATAAATAGATTGCATAGCTTGAAGGTCTCTTAGCAGTGAATGCTGGTGTAGCAATGCACCACCCAATTGCTATTTTATTATATTACCATTGAGCAGGGGGAGGTGACGATTTAAATGATTTGATCAAGGCCTTTATTAGAATCCCAGCCAAGCTGACTCAGCGTTTTGTTTCCCTGGGGTTGATACACTGAGCTTTGTGAACTTCCAGAACCTTTTGGAGGTATCCCCTCCCTACAAAGAAAGGAGAAGAGAGAATTGCAATGATCCTATTTGGTAAATTGTATTTTCCCCAACCATTTTCTGCAGAGTGAATGTTGTGATGGGCAAATAATATTCTATCCCTACACATGAGGTTCTGAAGTGCATTTTAGGTAGAGCAGGCAACAGTGAAACTGGAAGGGAAGTAATCGAATGAAAGGAGTCAATGTATGGATACAATAAAGGACATTGTTTATGTTATGTGTTAGTTTCAGGGTGGGCTTCAAGCCTCCTTAAAACTGTTTAGAGACACTGGGTCAGTCCATAGTAAGGTCACCCCATGTTAGTATCATATTCTATATTCCTTCTGTAAAGGTCATGTTATAATTTATAGTGCCTTTGTAAGTCCTATGTATCATTTCCAGAGAATATATAACCTGTAACCTGATTGGTCTTGAAGTAGGCTCCAATATCAGGGATCATCCTAGAGAGGGTGACAGCAATCAATCTCACAGGTATACTGTCTGGAAAATAAGTACAGGCAGTCCTCACTTACCGACTGCAATTGGGACCAGCAACTCCATTGCTAAGCGACATGGTTGTAAAGTGAAAATGTCATGTGACTGCACCAACTTAGGATGTCAGTTCTGCTGCGGTCGTTAAGCAAAGCACAACGGGTCATTAAGTGCGATGTCATGCGAGTGTGACTTGCAACTTCCTGCTGGCTTCCCCACTGACTTTGGCAAATGGCGATCACCTGACCATGGGACACTGTGACTGTTGTAAATGTGCACCAGTTGCCAAGCACCCGAATTGTGATCACATGACCATGGGGAAGCTATGATGGCTGCAAGTTCAAGGATCAGTCATAAATCTCCTTTTTCAGTCATAACTTTGAACGGTTGCTGAACAAGCAGTCAGTAAGCAAGGATTACCTGTATTTGCAGGCTGGATATGGTCCTCATGGTAGCCATTCAAAATAGGCCTGCTGACCTGAAAGTACCTCTGTGCTACATGGACCAACATCTTAAGAAACAACTGAAGGAAGCTTCATTTTCATCCAATTCATGGAGAAAACCAAGTATAAGAATTCAGTAAATGCATAGGTTTCAAAATAAGGCAACTCTTTTGAAAATAGGGATGCAAGATGAATTTGATGGCTACAAATTCTTTCATACGATAGCCCTTCTCATCCAGCTTTCTCCCATCTTGGACCTTCAAGGTTATTTTTGACTGCAACCCCCATCATCCCAGTGTTGTCCTTGTGATTCTAGTCTGAACATCAGTACACCTCCATTCTGGCCTTAATTGGGGGTGGCAGTGGTGGTGGAATACTGGCCTCACCAGAGTACCAGGCTGCCATCAGCTGACATGGATTACCACTGAAACTACATTGGGTAATTCGATATGCAAAACCTGGACCAGAAATTCTGAATGGAAAGACACTTCTAAGGCTTGCCTGCAGTGAAAAGCTGGATTTACTAACTGGCTGTTAATGATGTGCATCCTTAATGCCAAGGTGGAAGCATTCTCTCTAGTCCTGCCTATTTAGGTATTACAAGATGGGAGATTTCAGCTGAAAGCTGATAAACCCTCACTGTGGAAATGGCAAGACATAACAGAGTGTGATAAAAATCCCTCTTAACTTAAAGCATTTTAACCGAGGCACTGTGATCGCTTTATCTTTTAAGTGCCTGGGAAATCCCTTTCTTTCTTGTTTCATAGACAGAGAATCAGATGAGGAGAAAGAAGTCAAACCATAGAGTGGTTGATGGCAGATGTAATCTTGTTTACAGATATGGTCCCTTGACTTTTTCCAGACATTTGAAAACCTCCATCAGACACTTCTCTGTAAAATATCAGTCTTTCCAAATATTGTTTGGTACTACTAGCCTGGTTGAAGGTGCTATTAAAAAAAAAACAAAGTCTTTTTGGAATCCACGTGGATGATCCTGTTTGGACAGATGATTTGCAAGAGCTGTACTATTTCTACCTTTTTCTTGTTTCTGATTCATTTCTATAGGTTTTGCAGTTTGTTCTTCAACATAGACCAGATTCTTCTCTGCTTAAAAGCCTACCAATGGGCTGATTAAGCCCAGGTTCCATTTTTGAGGAGCAATTTCATCCTACCACGGAATCTCATGACTCCACAGGAAACGTGATTGCAAATATTGGACAACTTATGTGTGTTCTGCATTGCAGCTCCAGAAAAGAGTTGAGATTCTTTATATATTGTGTTTGGAGAGATAAGATCCTGGAATACACATTAATGATCCCCTGTGGTAATTGCAGATCTACATCTTTTTTATTTTATTGGTCTCCCCCACACACACATACATTTATTATTGTTTTCATAATTTACTTATTGAACACCTGGTGTTTTTATATACAGAGCCTCTCATCAGTACATCTTCTGGAGCTACTGGGAGAAAGAATTATAACAGAAAAAGTACACAACTGGGAATAAAGGCTCTCTCCCTCACTTTCAAGAAATGTAGGGATTTTCTCCTGCTTTTTGGTATTCCAAAAAGCAAGGATCTGCTGGTTTTATTATTTTCTCAGTCTTCTACAATAATTGCCCAATGATCTGCTTAAACACAGTGTGATGTTTGGAAAACATGGCTAGCCTGTCTCTGCATTGATAAAATAATCAAGTTGTTTATTGGGGAGCCCAATAACCTCCCATCATCAAAGAAACTTCTAATGCAACATGCAATTATGTTTTGCTAATGGCTGTGTGTGTGAGAGAGAGAGATCTGATCTTCATCAGCTTCATTCTTTGCACATATGTTAAACTTCAACTCTCTTTTGTCATGCTGGCTAAGAATGAAAGGCTGATGTCATTGCATGGCAAGTTAGCAATTAACATACCCCATCATTAAGCTCCACCCCCAAAAGAATAGAAACATGACTATGGAATTCTTCCAATGATGAAACACTCCAGTGACACTGTTGAGTTTAGAAGGGGAAAAAAACACCCACAGGGCAGAGGAGTAATAGAAATACAAAATAATACAGAGCAGATTTAGCTAATGTAGTACTCATAGATATCAAGGTATCCTATAGATACCTTCTTGGGCATTTACTATGCTCCCTTTCCAACCTGATTTAACTGTTTAATAGATTCTTTAAATTTATTTGATGGGGGGAGGAAAGAAAATTAAATTGGTGCTAGGCTCCAGCATCACCTTTAATTTCAAAACATTCTTCAAGGTCCTACAGCAGGCTTAGGAAATGTCCCTCAAGGTTGGTTGCAACTCATTGTTTTATTTGGAATGATGCTCACCTGCCCAGAAAAAGGGAAAGATTAGCTGAGGTGTTGGGAAGGACCTGGGGTTTTCGGGGAAGAGGCAAAGCCTCTTCACATGTCACAAAAATTATTTCATGGATTTGCCACTGCTGAGAAAGAACCAGTAGTTTGTGGTGCTGATGATGGCAGTATTAATGATAACAGTAATAATCCAAATGATAACAAAGATACTAGTAAGAATATCAAATAATCAAATCCTGGTTGCTAAGGGCCTGATTAAATAATATTGGGCCAGAGCAGATTGGATAATTTCCCAATTAGAAGTCCTTGCAGTGTCCAAACTGTGAAATATCAGTTAAGTATAGAGCTGTCTGTTGAGAAGGGTGGAATTTGTTATGCTTCATTTAAGTTAATACCAGCTTTAGATTAATTTGCATTACGAACAAAATAACCCATTCTTCTCATTAAAAAAAAGAAAAAGATATGTGGGCATAGCCATGTGTTCCGCAGAGATTCACTATTAATCTGCTAGCTTTAATTTTGCACTTTTGTATGATCTTTGATACGAACTTTTGTTCTAGTGCAGAAATTGATCTAGAGCACTGAAATGCTGTAGAGATGAAATAATTTGGGAAGAAGGAAAACAGACACCTAAGCAATGCTACTGTTTTTTTCCCAAAAGGTGTATGTGTATACGTATGTATACATTTGTGCAGTATTTGTATTTGGGAGTGATTTGCCATTGTCTTATTCCTAAGGCTGAGAGAGAGTGACTGTCCCAAGGTCACCCAGCTGGCTTTGTGTCTAAGGTAGAACTTCTCTCTAAACTAGAACTCCCGGTTTCTAGCCTGATGCCTTCTCTAATATATTTAATTCCTGGGGATGGAGAGAAAGCCATATAAACGCAACATTTAGCAATGTCAGATTACAAATTCACAAGTAAAAATTGGAAAGCCTCCAAAATCATTTCTGAATTTAGGAAATGAGTGTGAAATTTGGAAAATATCTGCATATTTTAAATTGCTCATCTTTAGGCATTGAGTTCATGATGGTGGAGAATTTATAACCTGAACTTTTCCCAGCTTAGACATCCGTACCTATTGTGGAATCCACACAGGGCTCAAAGCACAAATAATCAAGGCTGACCACAGTCTTTATTGATACAGTGCACCCCAGAGGGGTCGTCACCAAGATGGTAGGTGCCTCCCGTGCAGACAAAATAAATGCACTGATATTTATACATTACAGAAAAGGAAATGATGTAAGCATACAATGTAAGTCATATGAAGATGCAGGCATATATTCATATTCATAAGCAATAGATCTCGAGTTACTTTCTGTCCTACTTGTCTACTCTGAAGAAAGCCATTGTCTTTGTGGGAAGAAGGGAGGGAGCAAATTTCTTGACTACAGGGATTCATGGATTGCTATTGGAATGTACTGATAAAAGTTAGCAAAAGCTGCAGAAGCTGGTGTGAGATAGCTTCCAAGGTTGTTGCCACATTCCTTTATGTTTCAATATGGTTTAAACAGGACCATTCATCTGAAAACTTATTTTCCTCACAAACCAAACTCAACATTCTCCAAGGCCCGGTTCACATTGTGGTTGGGCTCCCCATCAGCCATGTTTTCTACCAATTTCTCCATCCCATTTAGGTTTCCAATGGTGGAGAACCAATGTCAGGGAGAAATCATGGTTGAATTTGGAAGACCTTTGCTTAACTGAAACTGGTGATGATAAATTAGGAGCCTCCTCAGGATCTTTACTTCTTGATAGAAATCATTGATCTGCAGTCTTGTTTTTCTTTTGAAATTAGATGCAAATGAAACTACAAATCTCATGGAACTGAGCACGTGCTGTGGCATTATTTTCACTTAAACTTTCCAATCTGTGTTTCTTGTGTATAAAGGCTCCCTAGTCTCTTCTATGACTCTGTAGGGGACCCAGACATGCATATCTGACTCCTGGAAGAGAAATTCTGCATCTAGGAAGTTATATGAATGTTTCTGAAGAACTATAGCCTTGGGTAGTCTGAACAAAACTCTCTGAATAGTTGAGAGAAGAACAGATGTGCAAAGCCCTCATTTCAGTGACCATTAATTCCATCTTAAGCACGTGAAAAGAATACTGTATTTGGCTCATGATTATACATTTGCTTAGAAGAAATGTAAGAAACAAATTTGTGGGGGGAAAGGGAGTGATGTCATTTTGAACCAACTTGCTCAGGGAACTATCAAGATGAAACTGTTGCCTGGCTTTGCACTGCTAAAATTGACAACAGCATTTTATTGCTTGCTCACTTAATCTGAAAACTACAGAACCACAGAAAATCCATCATTATTTCTCTTGTTGAGTGCCAGGCCAGTTTCTGAAAGTGGTGCTGCTCTCTTTCCAAAATCTGAGGGTCAATTTGTATTCATTTTCACTCTACTGCAGCAAGTGTTTGCAGTAGGACTGGATTTCTCCCACATATAATGATGGTATCTTTGTAATAACCAGGGCTGGGGGCACTCACAAGAAGAGAGACCCTTTACTGAGATCCTTCAGGCTAGTTATTATGGCTATTGCTATGTGCAACACAACTTGTGCACTTCCTTTCCAAGCAAACATTCACGCATTCTTATAGTGGCCAACGTGCTTGGTACCAAGGAACATGAACTACCAAGCATTAAAAGAAGTATGGCAAAGAGAAGTGGATAGGAAATGCCAGCTCTTGTATAGGGCCCAAAACCTATGGCTTAGGGTGTCATGCAAATCTAGCTAAGCATGGGGTATTATCATCCCATAGAATGGAAGAGATGGAAGGGACCTTGTGAATCCCCCAGTCAAAGCCCAACGCATCCCCCACCAGCTGGTCATCTATCTCCATCTGAAAACCTTTCAGCAAGCGACAGTCCCTTATTTTTTAAGGCAGGCTCTTGTGTGTTATGCAGGCCCAGGCAACTTCAGTCTATTGTGAAGTTGACACTACTTCAAAATGTCGGGAAACCATGTTGGTGATTTTTGGCTATTGTGATTGGAATGCATTCCAAAGAAGAGTGTTGAAGGTCTGATGGAGATACTGGATTCCAGGTTACAAATCCCTGCAGGTAAAAGGCTGTTATTGAATAACAGAGCTAATATTGTGAATGGAAGAGGTTGGGGTACAGGCCATAATGTTTTCCAGGTGAAATGTCTAGATCTTCTTGGCCAACTAGTGATCTAATGCCCATTATGGCTGTTTTGCAATATTTGTCAGCTTTTTATTTATTTATTTATATTTCAAGTTTCATCACTCAAAGAGTGACTCTTGATATCTTTCTGATGAAAATGAGTGATTAAAAAAAAAATCTTTAGCTGGAATCAATGAATGAATATTCAAAAATGTCATCCCTATACCTTGGAATGTGTTCCTCTCCCACCAGACTTTAAATCGTTTCTTAGATACTGTGATGGAAATGACAAGACTTCAAATGATTAAATTGATAAGGATCTAATCTCAGTAATTTACATTAAAATGTGACACTTATCCCTCTCTCTGTCATATTAAAAAGGCAACCCAGAAGAAGCATCGCTAATTTTTCAATTGAGCTCCAGATTAAATTGTCCTCTCTAGAGTCATTTAAAAAAAAAAGTATTACTATATATTGGCAACTGAGATTCTTATATCTTATTTCCATCTTTCTTCTTCATTCCCCTGCTGTAATCATATAAAACCATATTTGTTTGATTATGCTATTTTACTGGAGCAAATGGATAGGTTAGTAGATTTAAGCATGGAATTCATCTCTGTTAAGAATAGTGTTATTGACTGAAGATCACTAATAGATCATTAGCTTGATCCATATGAATCCATAATCCATCATGAATTATTTTGTTCGGACTCTGTGACTTTTGCCTCTTTATTGTTTTTCTTGCTTTTAAAATTGTAAGCTGCCCAGAGTCTTGTGGAGGCAGGTAGCCTCTAAACTGTAAAATTACATTAAAATTAAATTAAACTAAATCTACCAAGAGACATTGGTTGGTACAGACAGTACAGAGCTCTATAGCCGAAAACTTCTTTCAGTAGAATAGGGGTACAAGGAAATGTCCATTAATATGACTATTTACATGTATCTAAATAGTTTGGGGCTGCTAAATTTCAAATTTATCTTCTTGTTAAATTTATCTGCCACATGGAATGATCAAATGTGTCAAGAACTTAGCACAAGATATGCAGTTCTTCAAGCACATACAGGTAGTCCTCACTTAATGACCATTCTTTTAGTGACAGTTCAGACTTACGACGGTGCTGAAAAAATCGACTTACAACTGGTGCTCACACTTACGACTGTCACAGTGTCCCTGCGGTCACGTGATCACGATTTGGGCGCTTGGCAACCGATTTGCATTTATGACCATTGCAGCATCCCAGGGTCACGTGATCACCATTTTTCGACCTTCCTGGCTGGCTTCTGGCAAGCAGAATCAAAGTGGAATCATGTGATTCGCTTAATGTCCACATGGTTCGCTTAATAGCCCCAGTGATTCGCTTAATGACTGCCGCATAAAAGGTTGTAAATTCAGGTTGGATTTGTTTAATGGCCGCTTCTCTTAGCAACCGAAATTCCAGTCTCAATTGTGGTTGTTAAGTGAGGACTACTGGTATTTCAAAGCTGCATCATGGAGCAGTGCAGAGCAAAGGAGAAGTGGTTGCATTGCTTCAGTTTGTCCTGCTGCCAAGTCTCCTCCAGCCAGCCCTTTCCGTAGGAGAAACCACTTCAGGCTATGGAAAGTGTTGGAGACAACTGTGAGAAGAAGTGAAATGACCTATCAAAATGCTTCACCTCTTTGCTTCAGTGAGCCCCACTGGGTCACCTTCCCACTGCAAGCTGCCGCATCACGGAAAGTCAACGCGAATTTACACAAACCTAGTTTCTGAAGTGACTTGGGCTTTAAGGAGGGCATTGCTATCCTTTGGGAAATGAGACCTAAACATGCCTCCCCAAGAAGCATCAGCCAACTCCCAACTGCTTTGGGCTTCTCCCAGATGCAGATGAAGATCCTTGCCCGTACCTTGCAGATGAATGCAGGCATACCGAAGGGACCTATTCATAGGAACACACATAAACAAACACATATTTAAATTAAAATAAAGACGACTCCCAGGAAAACAGGTACAACCTCATTTCTTAGCAGAATAACAGTGCAGGTATTTTCATATTAGACTGTGGATTCTCTCTGGAAATATTTGACAGAAGCTAATGAACCACTATCAGTGGCAAAAAATAGCTCATGATTGCTATGAAAATGCATCACATTCTGATTATTCTTTTTTAAACCATTTCCTTGGCTTCAAATTGTCACCATACTTACATGTGAATTCCAGATCATCTTTTCCTTCACCCTTTCCTTACCATTTACTCAAGAAACTAATGGCTTGTGGCCAGGTCTTGACTTGTGACATCTCCAGTCCATGGTTAGGATGAATCGATGTCCTGATGTCAGTGCTAAAGTGAGGGGAATACCTTTGAGTAGGGATTAAAAAGAGTTCTAGTATGGGTCCTGCTGGGACAGTGACAGCCCAACCATGGTTAGATGCATTCCAGTAGGAAAGAAGTCCAACTATTTGTTATTCTCTGGAGTTAAAGATCTCTAATGAGGATGTGGGGGGTGGGGGCACTTTATTGCTGCCTTCCCTTTGGACAAACCGTGGCTTTCAGACTACGCAGAAGGGAAGCTGTACGACATAATATCATTATTGAGTTAGTCATCATCATAGGTCACAGTTGCTTTGTCTAGATATGACAACCAAAGCTGGAAATGTGCAGCCTTTGGGATCCCTATGGACCACAAAGCACAGCCCTAAAATAACCAATACTCTTGATTGTACAACCAAACGTATCCAAAATAAAGATACATGGTGGGTCTAATGGACTTCCTAAAACATCTCTGTCCCATCTGTGGTACCAATCCTACTGAGAAGAGAAGGAAGCATCTGAAAATAGACAAACAAAACAAAACAGCCACAAGAGTCACATACATTATTTAAAAGGTGGACAGGAATCAATAATAGATTAAAGCAAAAAAAGGCATTAATTATTTGTCCTGATAAATGCTGATAATTGCAACCAGCCTAATAAAGGAAGGACACGGCGATGGCTGCCAACACAGATTCTGATGGAACAATGGGAAGAACATTCCAGCTTTTCCCACCAATGAACATTTGAGGACTGTGGAAATAGTGAGACAAGATGATGCTATCACTTAAGAATATAATGTATGTAGCAGCAAATGATGATAGATGCTGGAGGAAAGAAGCTAAGATGAAAGTCATAAAAAACAACATATATAAAATGTATTTAAACAATAAAATACCATACATCAGCAATCCTAAATCCTCTTCTTTCACATATTTAGGAACACCCATACAAACATATTCAAACTTTGAAGCTGCTCAGTAGGGAATAGTTTGAAATTTTCCTCTTCTTTGGCTTGTTAGATCATCCAAAGTGGAAACCTTGTATCTGGAATACAGCCATCACTGTAGAGAAGCTGGTACAGAAAGACATCATTTGGATATTCTATGCATGCAACTGAATGCAGAACTGTCCAGTTAGACATGGTGCGTGAATCATAATGTGACAATAAGTCACTTTGGGGTAAGGCAAGAGAGGAAATATTTAAAAAAGCGAATCCAATGGAAATGCTAATATTTTCAGGTCTTCAAAGTGATTGGTTCATGTTCCCGATCTATTTCCAATCACTCTTCAGTCTTAAGGCCAGATTGAATTTTTATTTATTTATTTAGTCTGTTCCTATCCCCCCTTATTCTCCCCCTCCCCCCTCCCCCTCTGAAAGATCAAAGTAGAACATCTGAGTTGAAGGATCTCCTTTTCATTTTTATCTTCACAACAGCCCTGCAACCTACTCTGGGCAGTGAAAGAATAACTGGCCCCAAATCACCAAAAGGGATGTGTGGACAGGTCCAGCATCTTAACTACTACACACCACTCATTCTCTGGCTGTACATTATTCAAATATTCTGCATTAACTTTGATAAGGGAGGGAGGGAGGGAGGGTTTCTATCTCCCATTCATCTTCAAAATACCCATAACAGTTTTCACAGTAGAGTTTTAAGCTACAGTGGCAGTCCAGAGCCCAGTGCTGCAACAACATCTGCAGCTAATGAATCTCATTTAAACTCCTAATTCTCTACCAGTATGCAGCCATTTGGCTCATTGTTTTGCCAGCTTTGATTCTCTCTTTCCCAATACCTCTTCATTTTCAGTTAAGTGCACAGCTTAATAACAGACTAGGGAAAAATGTCCAAGCCTCTACTATATCTACGTGGGTTTCTAGGGTGGCCCCAATCTCCATTGGATTTTAATAAGATTGTATGGCAGGCTGGGTATATTCAAATTTGTCTTAATCACAATGTAAAAGACATTCTTATTCCCTTCTCCTAGTATTTCTTCATACCTCTAGAAACTAAAATCTTTGAGTCTTTACTATGTAAGTGGTACTTTCTTTCACCCTTTTTCATAAAGAGGAACCAGAACAGTAATAAATGACATTATCAAAGAGAGAAAGAGAGATCAAGACTGCAACCCTAAATTTACAGCTATAAAATATCCAATTTAGAGATGTTTAAGTATTTTATTTGTTCCTCAGTTTAAGCAAATTGTTTCTATTTCATTTCTTGGGCTAATACACACACATACTTGATCTTAACCAAAAGGCTGAGAAGCAATACATAATATCTAATACATAAACTAGGACATTAATAATCTTTAGCTTGCTGAACTTTAGGGCTCTATTTCTCAACTCAAAACAAGTTATCATAGCATTAATTTTAAAAATGCATATTCAAGTTAAAATGTGTACAGAAGTCTATATTTTATGTTAGCTGGTATGCAATAGGCATACAGTAGTTTAGGCCTGAAAAATAAGAAGGGAATGCCATGGAAACAAATGCATTAAAAAATAGGACTATTTTTTATGTCTTAGTTTGAAATGCAAAAGCAGATAAGTGTGGAAATAAGATTAGTTGAGTTTATGAATGGCTAGATGGCTAGATAGATGGATCGATTAATGCCGTCCATTGTTGATGGCACATGGGTTATGAATGGACACAGATGAAATTGGACTTGTATCTACTAAATATGACCTGCGTTATTCAATCAGGCTTCCACTACCACAGCTACTGCCTGTTGCAACATTTCTACAAAGTCCTAAGAAAAGCTAAGATCGTGGTAGGCCAAATTAAGGCTTTCTAGAGATAGGGATGTCATCTAACTTAAATCGCAATGGTTCCTGAGCAGGAAAGGAGAGGGAAACCTGAGCAGCGGGAGGTGGCACCATTGGGTTCACATGCTCAGAGATGGCTTCCCACAATGAGGAGGTAGCCTTTCCCCCTACGTTGGTCTCCAGACAGCAGGGCAAAGTAACCCACCTTGTGCTTGTCCACAGAACTTCTGGGTTAGGATTACCATGTGTCTAGAGGTCTGTGCTACTTCTATGGCCTGTTGGAAGCTGAGCAGAAAGGCAACAAAGCTTCAAGCATCCTGTTCCTGCTTCGAGCCATAAAAGATTTCGGATCACACCTTCCTCCACTTAGAACAAATTAAATCACTGGTTCTAATGAAGCATATTGAATATATTAGAACAGCATCCACCCCCCTGTTTATAGATACCCAGGCTCTCCATTGCCATTAGTTGTTGTATGTTGCTTATTAAGTCAAGAGGAGGAGGGGGGGAGGTTCCTAACTTGCTTGCATTTTGCAAGCAGGTAAATATATATCCTACTGCATTGATCCTTTATGTCCATCATAGGAGTCAGATATTTCTTTGATTGTCTAGTATATTATTGTATTGATTGGTTTTTTTTAATTGCTTTTCAATTTGATGTTCACTGTCCAGAATCCATCAGGACTGGGATGGGATGGATGGATGGATAGACAGACAGACAGATGGATAGACAGACATAGATAATAACCAATTTCCCTTCTGATAAATTGATGTTTTCTGACAGTCACAGTCAGCACTGCATGAAGAACAGGCCTCCCTGTGTTGACCATATGCAGATTACAAACCTTTTAACAGGCTTGTGACAATTATTTTAGTGTTCAGAATAATTTAGCAATGACAGAGAAATTCCTTTTGCCTTTGTACTCAATTAAAAATTCTGATAAGGAAGTGCCTGGCAGAGAGAGGCTGTGATTCAAGATAGTAATCTGTTCTGTTTACAAATTTTTGACACATGTAAAGCAGGTAAACTTATATTGTCACATTATTGAGTTCCTTGATAACAGAGGAAAGGCAAGGAAGCATTTGTAGGTTCCTCATGAATTTGGCAGATAAAAAAGACAATCAGAGGATTTATTATATAGAAAAACCTGCACGGAAAGGATAACAAAGACAACCACCTTGATTGCATTTGACAGATGATAAGGCTCTCAAGAATTGGTGTGATTATAAAACAGGTGTAAAAGATCTTGCTGAAAAAAACTAGAAGTGAATGGATCATTCTTCTGTCCCATGCCCCATTTAAAAAAAAAAAAAAAGATGTAAGAAATGTCCTAAGGCTAAGTTTTGTATAAAGGGAAGGGAAGGGAGAAAGGGAAGAGGAAGGGGAAAGGGAGGGAAAAAACACAAAAGGGATTTTAACCTTGTGACGATTCTTTGCTTCTAAAGCATATATGTTATGGACTCTGTCTATCAGGGATTGCTGATTGGCAGGGCGCAGGAGGACGGCCTTCTCTGCCATGGCACCTGCTCTTTGGAATAAGTTAACCCTACAGTCCAGATAGGTCCCCACTCTCCCGGCCTTTCGGAAGGGGGTTAAAACCTGGTTATGCCACCTTGCTTGGGGTAGGAGGGGGATAGCTATTCATGGGGGTGGTTGGCACCATGATGGGGGCCAATGATAAGATCTTGATTTGCCATCCTGAATTTATTTTTTTATATTTTGCATTTTTACATTTACATTTATATCTGCATGCATTTATGTTGTATTTATACTGTGTTGTTTTAGTGACATATTATTTTTATCCTTTGTAAACCGCCCAGAGTCATTGTATACGAGATGGGTGGTGGAGAAATATGACAAATAAATAAATAAATACATGCATACATACATACATACAACTCGTCACCATTCAGTTCATTTCAGAGAAAGGTTTCCCGCTTTGGATGAATAAGTCAATATTGTGGAGTCCCTGGTGCTCTCTGATCTTGGTTGTTGCTTGCAGACGTCTCATGACCCAACTAGGTAACAACATCAGTGATGCTGAGTGTGGGGTTTGCTCCCTGTTTATATACAGTAGCTTGCCCTGCCAGTGTTGGTGGGGGTGGGGTTCCTCCTTGGTTGTGCATTGATTAGGGTATTGCTTTCTGTTTGGTTGTTTGTTTGGTGTTAATCCTTACTTATCTGGGTGTTGGCTGCTGAAGAGGATGTGTTCTGGTCTTCTTGTTTCTTTCTTAGCTTTTTATTGTTTCTTTTGAATAATGTATAAATGTTGTTTATCTCTATGTGTCTATTGATGGCTAATTTGTCTGAATACCATCTTCCAGGAATTCCCTAGCATTCTTGGATTTAGCTTGGTCTAGGATGCCCACAGTTTCCCAGCTGAAACTGTGGTTGAGTCTTTCCATGTGTTGTGAGATTAAGGAGTTTTCATCGTGTCTCCTGACTGCTAGTTGGTGTTCGTGGATGCGCTCTGCTGGTCTTCTGCCTTTCTGTCCTACATAGTGGCTGTTACAGTCCTTAAGCCAATATTCTCCAAAATATGGAGCCATAAAACATCACAGAAACTTTGCTTCACTAAAATGCTAACCACAGTTTAACAAAAGACGATTGCCTTGTTCCCACAGCGTGTTATACCCAAACAAGTGAGCCATGTTATGGGGTAAGATGATGGCTTGTTTCACACAACATGCAGAGACTGTTACTGGGTTTTCATATCTTGCCAATGTATACATGTGAAAAGGGGATGGATCCTCTTGGATTTTATACTTATTTATATTGTATTTTATATTTGTAAATTGTTTTTATAAGATCTTGGTTGTTTATAATTATAGTCTTAATTTTGCTGTAAACCACCCAGAGTCCCTCTTTTGGGGGAGATGGGCAGTAGCAAAATTTGAATAAGAAACAAACAAACAAACAAACAAATAAATGGTTCCTTTGAGTTAAACTTGATTCCTGGTGATTTGATGGATTAACAACTTTGCAGTTCTCTTGGCAACAGTATGGATGTGGGTTGCCATTGCCTTCTTTTGATATGTCTTTCCAACTTCGGGAATTGCTGGAATTTCCTGGAGGTTTCCCAGCCACCCAAGTTTTAACCAGTTCCAGCCCTGTTTAATTTCAAAGCCAAATCAAAATCAGCCAGATGCTACCACTTGATGAGACGGAGAACCTGCTACCAAACCCCATTTTAGCCACTGTAAATCTTTCTGCAACTCCAATGATTTTTTCTCTCTCTTTAGATGAAGAGGGAGGCCCATTCTCAAAGTGAGAAGATCCAATGGTGGGTGTTCTTTCCATCTCTGATTCCCACAAGCATCAAGAGCCCTTGAGCCTCACTATGGAGAACAAAGTGGCATCTGAGTGTGTTGCAGAGTGAGGTCCCGCCCTTGTGTCATTGGGAGGTAGATCCTTCATGGATAGGGGGATAATGCCAGAAGAAATGTGCCCATCTTCAAGGATCCACAAATATTTTTGTTATTCTTCTATAGCAGGTTAATCTTTTTAGCTTGTTGAGTAGGCACCTTACATGAAGAATACCCTAAGTGAAATCCCAGGTAGGGGTCAGTATACAAGTATTTCAGTCTACACATAACACCTGGGAAAATATTCCCTGAAATTCTATCAGTTTTGTGATACTGTATTGACTGGAAGTATTTGAAGAACATCTCAATGGATATTCTGGATCTGCAGCCCTACCCTTATTTCAGAACCATGCTGGAAGTGATCAGGTTAGACATCCTGTAAGAACAATCTATCCAATCCTGCTGCATGGAGGCAAAAAGAAACAATGAGGACATCACCAGAGGGAAGAATGTGTGTAGAAGAAGGAAAGAGAATGGATGATTCCACTCACATTCGGCTGTGGCCCCACCTGCAGATTAAGCATGACAGTTTGGTTTGCCATAGGATAATTGCAAAGAAATTGCCCATTCCTGTTGGGAGGGAGGCGATGATTATCTTGTATCCATTTTTTTTGATGCTTTATAAATACTTGTTGGAGAGTTGTATTATTATGCAAGTAAGTTGGTTTTAGCCTTAGTACTAGCAGATAAGGGTTCCCCCTAATTCACTTTAAATGTATGAGTTCTGGATCAGTGATTTAGCAACTGCTGACACATTTAATCCCAAAGCTGATCATGGATTTACATCATTAAAAGTATACGTTCTCCTGTACATATATTTTATCCAAGTATATTCCACGGTATGTGGCATTTCAATAGATTTTAATCATATTAATAGGATTCAGTTTAATTGCTGTTTTTATGGTTTCCCACTTGCATTAATATTAATGGACAGTGGAAATTAATCAAATTATTTAATAGGTTTTGATGAAAAATGAGTTTGGTCAAAGGGACTCTCATCAAGATTGTATTTATATTGAAATATCAATTTCTCTCAGAGAATTGATTTATTTTGGCCACTTTGGTACACAACGTGGCAATATAATAGCACAAAAGCATTCAATTATCATCTGCAGTGGTTTCTGGTTATAGAGCTGATTAAAAATGTCAATCATTTTTACTTAATTCAAATATTCTTCCAAAAAAGGTATGATGCATTTGTGCTTTTTTCCCCTCCTCTGCCAAGTTTTAATTAAGGTTTATTGTCATGTGTTATAGAAATGCTAAAAAGCTGCTGGCAGGACAAAACTACCTTATTTCCTAAAATAATTTAAATTCATCAAAATTTAAACAGGAGCACAATTGGATTCTAGATAGACTGACTCCCACACTCAGAAGCTAGCCAACTCAGAGATGGAAATGGAATTCACCTGAAGTGGATTCAGCTGGATTTTGTAGGTGGCTTTTGAATGGCTGTGGATCAGAAATGGCCTGCTTGAAACTGGTTAGTGTTTTGCATTACAGCTGGGGAGTTTTCCCAAGGGGGGAGTGAATTACTATAAAGTTCAGCTCTGAGGAAGAGGGTGAAGAAGCAGAGGTTGGCAAGCCATTCTGGAGACACAAGCTTTGGTGGACAAATTCAACCAGAGATTCTTACGTTGTTCTCCGTAGAACCTAGGCCATAATGACAAGCCTTAATCTAAAAGAACAACGATCTCACTGTGTGGAGATTCAACAAGATAAACCATGGTTACCCAAGTGCAAAGGCTGAGAGTAATAGATGTCAGTTGAGAGTTATCATGGGCCAGCTGAGATTTGGAGATATGCTTGACCATCCAGGTATAAGTAGACCGATCTCTTTCAGATAAAATCTTCCAAATCTTCAACAAGCCCAACAATTTAATGAAGATCAGACTTGGATGGACCAATGGTTTCAATAAAGGGCAACCACCAGTATTCTTCAATATTTCAAAACAGATCTGCTGGGTTCCATGCAGATTCTTTGCTTCTCAGATGAAACTGGGCATGGTTTTTGACAATTGATTATGGCTCAGCATAAGTGCAAAGGCAAGAAACCATTTGCTCTGTGTTTAGAGGAAAATGTATTTATTCATTTTTCGAATTAATATGGACACCCATCTATCCAAGAAAAATTGGGTGGTGGACAAAATAAAAATGAAGGATGCCCTGAAACCAAAAGAAACCAAATAAAACTGCACTGAGGTTCAGTAAACCACAAAACCACTAACCACATACATTCATATGTAAAATCCCAACCCTGATTTTGAGTGAGAGGACTTCAAAGTGGTCCCCTTTCTAAACAGACTCACATTTCCCATTGCATGATGAGTCTGTTTGCTCTCTTCCTTAGAACTCTCTTCAACATTTCCCAGAGTACCATCAAGGTGAAGAACTAAGAATGGAAGGGGAATCCAAGGGCTGGCAATGGTGTCCATCTCAGATGACTTGTGACCATCATCATCATCATCATCATCATCATCATCATCATCATCATCATCATCCATAAAATCTGCAACTCCAACTGTTCTCTTTCCTTCCCCTTTTACCAACTTCTTGTGCCAAAGTTGGATTAGTGATTGCTTGTTTCTGAAGAATTACTCTTTTCAGATATTTTTCCCTTTGGAATCTTAAAAATATACAATTCTGCTTCTTCTTGGGTTTTGTTTCTGTGCCTGTGTGTGTTGCTGCCCCTACCCCATCAAATGTGTTTTATTGGACAGAGAAATTTTCATGTGGGCATCCTGCAGAAAAGTGTAACTGTCAAGCACAATGGATGTTCTTGAGAAGCACCACACCATGAATGATGCTGTCTGAACAAGAAGCCTCCCTCTTCTCCCAAAACTTATCACCATTCACAAGGGGACAACTGAAAGCTTTTTACATCAAAGAGGATAGTCTTGTTCTGAGATGTACCAGGGACATTCACAAGTGAAATATGTTTACTTACAAAATCTGAACAAGTGTCAGATGAGAAGATGGCTCCCTGGGCCTCTCAGGTGTGGTTTTGGGGGGGTTGTTTTACTTTATGGTTTTTTAAAAAAATATTTATTTATTTATTTATTCAATTTCTATAGCCGCCCATCTCAGCAAGTGACTTTGTTGTTCTGGAGTAATTCATTGTTACACCCTGTGTTACACCCAATTCATTGTTACACCCTGGAGTAATTCATTGTTAACCCAACAGCCTCAGTAAATCCAACCCCACTGTTCTGAGTCTTGCCAAAGATGTACCTGAGATTGGATATCAGCATTTCATTGGAATATGACATTGATGTATTTATGGTAGCTGAGGAATTCTCTGACCTCACTTTTGCTGAGAGGACTTCATTTTGGGAATAATGAAAGTTGTAGCTCCCACACATTTGGAGGGCACTGAGTTAGGGAAAGCTGCACCCTTCTCATGGGTCATTAGGGCCTGTAAGAGGTGTATGAATATATTATTTCCAAATGTCAGGTTAGCTCAGAAATTGCATTGAGTTCTTTCAAAGGCTATACCACAATCTGCCTGGTTTTGGCAATGTCTGTTTTCTTCCCCTGTGAAAGCAGCTTCTTCTACTCTATTCTCAGTGGGCTTGAGAATGCCCTTTGAATGTTTGCTTGGTGGTGTTTTTGAGATTTCTTTACTCTTGGAGGTGGTAGACCCAACTTCCACAGGCAACGGGAGCTGAACATCTTGTCAGCATCCATTTCAGTTGCACCTGAAAAAGTCAGAGCTCTTTAAGAAAGAAAGCTTGATTTGTATTTCCTATCACATCCCTGCCTAGGGAGCCCAGACACAGACCCACCAGCAGTGGGAACTAAAACAAAGCAATACCTGGATGAAGTATTGAACAGGCCAAACGCTCTAGGCACCAAGGGTGAAATGAAGAGGCTTTTCTGCAACATACCTGAAGTCTTCCTTCCTCTCCTCCCAAATCCTGAATCTTGCTGGTAGAACTACTTACTGGATTCAGCATCCCCTACACTGCCACTGGTATTCTCAAAACTGTTCTCCTGAGTCCTTGCTAGCTACTGCTCATTCAATGTATTCCATTTCTTGACCCCGTACTTGTCATGCACATTCCATTTTTTTCTTTTGCAGAAGACGTTTCTGAGTGTCTATCTTATTCTCAGGCCATTGGAGAATTCTTTTTGAATTTCTGTTTTGAGCCAAGTAGAGTTGCTGAAGAGAAAGAAGTGGTTATTGATAGTGCCCTTGTTTTCAACAGTGCATCTTTCCATCCCTGTGAAGACTTCCTGGATGCCCATGCTTCCCAGTCAGGAGGGGGAGCAGAGGGAGTAGCAATGGAAGGAAAAGTTTCCTGAGGTCTTCCCTTGTGACTGCATTTCCCAACCTGTGCAAATTTCAGTTGGGTGGACTTCAATTCCCAGAATTCTCAAGAATAAGCAGGCTGGCTGGGGAATTCTGGGAGCTGGTGTACATATCTGGAAGTTGTCCAAGTTGGGAAACACTGCTCAAGATGATGCTGAACTACCCCTCCCACCAACTCTCATTATTTGCTATATTGTCTAAGGTTGCTGGGAATTGTAAATCATCAACATCTGGAGAGTCACCAGTGGGCTTTTTTTTTTTTTTTTTTTGCCCATCATAGGCATCTCAGTCGATATTGACAGGTTCCACTAGCTCAATTGTTGGTCCCTGTAGTGTAAAAGCAAAGCAAACCAGTAATCTGCGAGGGCTTAAGCATCATCCACCAAGCCAGGTGTTATCTCTGATGTATGTTAAAGCTGCTGCTTCGTATTTAGTAATCTTATGCTGTAGCATCTCTGATTTCTGAAGTGTGTGACAGTTTCAAAAATAGCACGACAAACACAACTCTTGATTTAATTACAGCTTGAAGTGGAGAGATACCACTGCTTACCTCATTACTGGTTAAAATTGATTTTATACACAGTGTGTTGGTTAGATCCTTACTTTCCCTCTTCAATTAAGTTTGCTTTCTCCAATCCTATTTTCAGGAAGTAGATGAGATGGGGGAGGACAGCACATTGATGAAGGACAGCATGTCAGTGCACTTTAGCAAGACTTCTTAGCAATACCTACATTTAAAAAAAAACAGTGTCACATCAAGGAGAATAACAATAGCAAAAAAACCCTCAACAACCAAGCATCACAATTATGCAGCTGAATCAGGCAACACATAAAAAATCAACATAAAAAAACTATTCTTTTTATTACTATGTTTAGGCCATGCCTTTTTATAGTTACTCAAGCTGGCTCAAAACATCATTCAGATTCAGAACTTAGAACAGTAATAGAAGAGCCTGTAGCTCCTTAGATGTTCCTCAACAGGTCCCAGCAGCCTCTGATGTTCCTGAGCAATGAGACCCAGCATGGTCAATGGTTATGCAGTCTGAGAGCGGAAGGGGACAGTTTTGCTTCTCAGACACTAAGAAAGCTGGTAGGATATTGGCTAAACATTTCTTGCCCATCTGGCATGCTCTGGATGTTTTGAGACCAGACTACTCAGACTTCCCACCCATTCTCAGGTAGGGGAAAGCTAGATTACAGAGGTGGGGAGTATGCAAAGACTTTTCTTTAAATTTCCATAAAACAACTGATGGAATAAATTCCTTTTCTTATGGAGTGTAAGTTTTCATTAAAAAGTACACTGGTCTGTTTTAGTAAGAATATTTTTGGGCACCTCCTGTCACTGATCTTTCAATCTTAGGTTCTTCTCTGGCGTTCTCCTGAACAACTCTATTAAGTAGCTGCCCAAGTCCCTGGCCAAATTATGAAGGATGTAATATTCACAATCTGAGAAAGACCATTTCAGTGGAATTCCTCTAGAGGAAATTCCAGGTTGCCATGTGCCGTAATAACCTCTACTTCTCTAAATGCTAGCCTCAAGCCATAACAAGACTTGCTTGATCCCCCCATCCCCAAGTACAAAAGAGAAATGTACCGAACAATAAAAACACATTACACTTTTCTCACCCCTATATTTTTTTTTAAGGAACAAATGATAAAGTATGGGGAAGGACTGGTAACACAGAGACAGATTTCAGCCTGAGGGTGCAATCCTGCCATTTCTTTCCCATGTAGAACAGAAACGTCTCTGCAGTTTACCCAGCATGAACAATTAACTACTGTCTCTTTGACTAATGAGCTGACCATGAACGGCTGAGCCGGTGGAAAAAAATGACAGCTTCAATACTCCTAGATTTCAATCAGTTCTGGGTTTTTTTTCTTCTTCCCAGTTACGATTCAGGACTGTGTGTCCAGTAGGGTGCAAATCCTGAATCTGACCTGGAATGGACTGATTTGGGAAGGTTTTTAACTTACTCAAGCTGATACAGAAGAATCTAATTTCCATCTCAGTTCCCAAACCGCCAAGGAGCTCCACCTATCACATATGGTTCGGAAGCTCAGCCCACGGGATGGGGCAGGAAGGTGCTCCTCAGGCAAACATGTGGAGGAGAAGTATTGCAGTCAGAAATGGAGTCATCTGTCAAAGAATGAGTTTGAGTTCACATACCCCAATCACTGCCTTTGGAGCACTGGCACACTGTGGGGCTGGAGAGCCAGTGGGAGGTATGTTGCTGTCACTATTACACAATTCTTTCATGATCTTGTTTTGTCTGATTGGGTGTGTTAGGCGTTTTCTCTAGAAAACAACCATTAAGGAGCCAGTTTGGTCTAGTGGTTAAGGTGCTGGGCTAGAAACCAGGAGACTGTGAGTTCTAGTCCCACCGTAGGTGTGAAAGCCGGCTGGGTGACCTTGGGCCAGTCCCTCTCTCTCAGCCCACCCCACCCCACAGTGTTGCTGTTGTGGGGAAAATAGGAGGAAGGGATATTAGGTATGTTCGCTGCCTTGAGTTATTTATAAAAATAATAAAGGCTGAATATGAATAAATAAATACTATTAACCTCATTTCGATTTCTTTTTGATTTATCCAGTTCTTCTTTCAAACTTTCTTTTCCCCCCTTCCCTTCCCTTTCCTTCTCTTCCTTCATTTCACAGCACATTCCATTTTTTTTTTTTAATGTTGCTTGGAAAGTAGCATCTCAGTTACTCCCTCTCCATTTACCTTTCCCAGAATTCATTCATCAGGTATGAGTTATTAGCTTGCAGCTTTTCTCAACCAGTGTAAAGAATTGAAATGATACAATGTAGTGTATGTGTGTGCTCTTCCTCTTCCATTATCCCTCTTTAATTTTCTGGTAGGTGTGAATGTCGGTATCACAGAAGCCTCAATGACATCTAATTGGGGTTGCCTGGGTCACTTGTAATTGTACAAGTGACACAAATGATATACTTGTATCGTGTGGTATCATGACATCACTGTTTGCACAGTGACATCATGAAACAGATGACGCCACTTCCTTCTCCTTGTCTCCTCCTGGACACCCGTCATTAGCAAATTAGGAAATTTCATTTGACAGCTAGACGATGAAGATGGGCCAATTTAACTCAATCAAGTTGCACCTCCAAGGATGAATCACAGTGTTGTGAAAATGATTGGAGCAAGTGGTTTCTACCACGAGAAGAGTGTGTGACTTGAAAACTCTTGCCCTGGTTTCTATTTTGCATAGCTCATCCCCTTGTAAAAGTCTAGTTTTCCAGTAAGTTTCATCCTGTTGGCTTCTGCATTAAATCATACTTTTCAGTGCTTTAAATAATCATATTTCTTATTTCTAAACATGCTTAATAAAGTTGTGGTCCTCAGGTGCAGCCAGGGCGAAGTGTCCAATCTATTTATTTCAGAGTATGCACTCTCTGCTATTTCACAGATGAGAATAGCAAAGTGATTGTAACATCACAGTTCTCATATCCCTGGATTACTCTCTGACCTAGTCTTTCTCTGATACAAACAGTTTCTTTCATGTCAGATATGGATGCAGTATTACCTGTTCTAATGCTAAGATATTGCCAGCTTTCATATTCAATATGCCACCTGTGGATTGATAGGGGCAAAGGAATGTTCTATAAATCAAATGGATATCTGTTACTTTGTTTAAAGATTGCCTTGGGGAGCGGGGAACCCCATATTTTTTCTAGAACATATAAATGTGACTGGTGTTGATGGGAATTGTACCCCATCTTACCCAGAGGTTATCAGTTATGGTCAGCCCTCCCAGGTAGACCAGGCAGGGAACACGACCAGATGAGCTAATTCTACTTTTTTGTAAGGCTACATTAACAGAACCTTGCAAGTCTGAAAGTACAAATCTCCTGCTGTCTCCTTTACAGCTTGAGAGGTCAGGGAGTGTCCCTTCTGAGCCTCTTTTTCCACCCATTATGCAGCTGCAGGCTATGCCCTCTCTTATCTGACCATGCTCTAGGCAGCATCTCTTCACCCCATCTCTCAAGGTCTTTCTCACATACCATTACAGTTATAGGGGTGCACCCTAAACACAAGATACACTTATGTGATTGTTCACTCATTTATTTATGAGACTTCTGTACCACCTCAATCACATTTGACTCTGAAGTATTTCTCAAATCCAACAGTATGCCTAATAAAATCAGTCAAACAATAACAGTGCAATAATATGCCCTCATACAACATTCAATCAAGGCACCATGGCTATTTCAGACAGTCTAGTCTCCAAAGATCTTTTAGAATAGCCAGGCTTAACCAGTTCTAGAAGAGCTTGGTTTTCACAAATCTCTGGCAGATCAGGAGGGAAAGGACCACTTTTGCTTCCAGAGCAAAACTGTTTCATAAGATCATGATTTCTAAAAATTGAGCCTGAAAAAAACTAAGAGCAACTCATAAAAGCCACATTTCATAAACAAGCAGAAAGAGGAAAAATAGAGGGAGCATATGAACTCACGATCATGCGTGCTGCATTAAGACAGTTAATGCAGAATGAAAACCAACACTATCTTGGTCTTGTCTAGGAAAATGCATAATTAGCTAGAGAGCAGAAGCATGTCACTTAATGGGAAACACAAGCTGTCTTTTTAAGCGGTAGCGTTTAAAAATTCTGAATTGCTTTAAGTTGCTTAATCCCTTGGCATAAAAAACTATCTTCCTATTGACCTTTTCAAGTCAGAGATTTTTAAGAAGCCTGCTACCAGCTAAATAAACAGCATGGATTTATATCAAGTCACATTTTTTTTCCCTCCTCCCTTTTGAAATCAAAGACTGAAGTATGTGGAATAAACACATTGAGCTGACAAAGTCACAGCTCTGCTTTGGTAAATGGTTTGAGATGCTCATCTTCCAGGAATACGAATTCCAGATCAATTGCAATTTTGATACTACAGGTAGTCCTCACTTACCAACGGTAATTGGGACCAAGAACTCCATTGCTAAGCCACCCGGTCGTAAGGCGCGACACCATGTGACAGCACTTACGACAACCATTGTGGCAGTCCCAGTTGCTATTGTTAGGCGAATCCAGCATGATCACAGCATCCTGTGGTCATGTGATCAACATTAATGACCTCCTACCAGCTTCCCCATTGTCTTTGCTTGTCGGAAGCCAGCAGAGAAGGTCGCAAATGGTGATCATGTGACCATGGGATGTTGTGACTGTTGTAATTGTAAGCTGGTTGCCAAGCACCAGAATAGCAATCACGTGATCACAGGGATGCTGCAACAGGCAGGACAAAAACCTGTCGTAAGTACCCCTTGTTCAGCCCTGACATAACTTTGAACAGTCACTGAATGAGTGGACGTTAAACAAGGACTACTTGTATTGCTCTTAGAGTTGCCAATTGAATGCACTTTTTCCAAACGATTGGTATCTAAGGACATCTATGCACTGCACCCTTAAGCTGCTCCTCTCCTTTGCTCATGCAGGTTTAATTCTAATCAGGTTTAAGAAAATCTTCACAGACTGAGACACTTTGGCAACATCCTCCCACTGGGCAGTTCCCCTGGTGCTGTGCCCTCCCACCTTTCTGTTCCAGGAAAACCAATGCCAATAACTTTCCTTCCTGTGTGGGTCTTACAGGACATCTGTCCTTTTGTGGGTGTGTCAGAAATAGGTCATCAGTGCAACGCATCATAAATGTCTCTCACAAGAATGCTGTAATTGCTTTACAGTTCCACAGCTTATTTTGTCCTGTCTGCTGAAATTTGAGAGGCTAAATACCCTCAAAACTGTGTTCTGAGCAAATTGCATGTTGAAATTCCCCATAGCATGCCTACTATGGAGTCCTTGGTGCTCTCTGAGGTTGGTTGTTTGCTTGCAGACTTTTTGTTACCCAACTAGGTCACATAATCATCACCAAGGACTCCCCAGTTCAACCCTGAGCTACAGATATTCTCTTCTACTGGAGCATGCCTACTGCTTTTGTCTGGGAATGCAAAGTCATCTTGCAAATTAAACTCAGGGAGGATGGCGTCAATGGAATTAAAGAGACATTGTGAAGTATCACAAAGATTGCATTTTGCAATCATCTGTGTGAATGCTTAGATCTTCTATTGTAACTTAGAGCACTGAAAACATTTCACATGCCACATAACAAAAGAGGGATATCACTCATACTGTCATGGTTGGATCACAGGTATGGTGAATCTCCCAGAAAGCCACCCACCATGACTGTGCTTGATTTGTTTGGTGTCTTAGCCCAGGTTGCTCTTACCAGCAGCTTACACGTAACTTAGAAGAGGACCTTGAGTGTGTGATGAAGCTGTTTAAGTTTATGTTTCTCCTTCAATTTAAGCTGACAGATGAAATGGATCTTCAATGAATCTGAGATCAAAGATTGTTTTGATGATACCATTTTCAGTGCACAAATGTACCCTGGAAATTAAGTGGAGGGGGAGATTCAGATTAAGTGATGGTTGATAAGTGTGATGAAATGGACTTCCTTTACGACAGTCTCCAGGGAAGCCATTTGAAAGAAAAAATAAGGCCTCCACGTCATGCTGAATTACACATTCCAGCTTGCATATTGGTTAAGACTGCTGGAAGCTACCATCCAGCAGAGTCCAGAGAGTTGCACATTAGCAATCCCTATTGTATCTTCCTTTTCTTTGTTGATATTTTTCACATGCTGACTGTTAGAGCTTCATGCATGTATTAATCAGTGCATGAATGCTCATATGATTAAAATTCTTTAACTGGGTGATAGGCTCAGTTTGAGTCTATCTCTCCTTCTAGATAAAAAATATGATTTGCTGAATATTTTCCAGATGTGGAAAATGCATGCTAGTTTTATGTATGTCTTCAGTGTAGAATTTATTTTTATTGATTGGGATTGAGAGGGTGGTGTATGGGTTCCGTGTAGAATTTATTTTATCAGTTAGGGTAGGGGCAAAGGAATGTTATATAAATCAGATGTGTTATTACTATGGATAATAAATGCTCCTTTCCTTCCCCCCTGGTTTACGGAGGCATTTACATTTGCAACCAACCAGACATCATGAGTTAAAGTCATCTTTTGTGTGTGTCAGTTGCACTCTTCATCAACACTGATTGATGCTTATGCTGACAACGAAATGTGCAGTTGTTTGGTCACATTAGCACATCCCATGTCCATATCACTCACAGCTCCTTTGCTCATTCATTCCTTAGAGGACATAAGCCAACCTTAAAATCTGACTTGCCATATTCAGTTGGAGGTCATCCCTGTTAAAAATGGCTATGGAGGGCAGTAATTCAAAATCACCCTTGGGATGTGATGCCTCCATTGAGTCCTGATGGGGAAGAGTGGGAGGGGGAAGGGAGGGACTTATTTGAAAATGTCTATTTTGTAAAGCTAAGTTTTACAGTGAAAAGGCATGCTTTAACATGGATGTGTGGGCTACATAACAATATTTTATATAGATATAGATATAGATTTCTATTTATCTGGTAATGCTATACCAAAATCTGCCTTGCTATCTCTCAAACGTTTTCAAAATTCCTTTCCCTGCCAAAGAGGCATCTCTTCTCCCCACCTTGCCTTATTCCCCACCCCCCATCCCTTTTTCTTGCCTGATGTCACTTTTAACTGTTCCAGAAAACTTAACAGTCAGAAAGCCATCAGAGACCTTGGAAGGGCAGGACGATTAAGGGGATAGGCAGATGCATCAACTGTGACAATGCTTGATGGGAGATCTGCTGTCCGTCTTTGTTCTGCTCTTTCGTTTAAAGCTCTTGCTAAGTACTCTCCTTACATTTTAATCCCTAAATTTTCTTCCTTTTTTGTTTTTGGTTGAAATAGCATTTGCTCCCCTGAATCTTCCAACATGCTATTATAGAAATGCTCAACAGCTGAGCATTCAGACTTTGCTCTGGGATAGCATTCCATAGCTGGAAAAAGTTCTCAGATACCGATGCACCTTTCCCAGGACATTGCGTTGTTGTGTCTGTGGTTCCACAGAGATTAATAGGGTATCCTACAGCACATGGTGCTCTCATCCCTGGCTTCTTATGTGGGAGGATCTGCTATATTCAGCATTGCTTCCCTAAAGACAATCAAGTCACTAAACCCGCTCCCCCATATACACACATCTTTCCTTGTTCTAGTAAAAAAAAACTGTTGCAGCCCCATGCTAAGAATCTGTTTGGGAGTTATACGCAAGCCTGTTCAAGATTTTGATGGGGAACTGGAACTGAAATTAGCAGTTGAGGTTTATCAGAAATTACCAGAACAATTGATCCTGGTGAATGGGGTTTTTGCAGCTCTAGTGTTGCTGACAGTATTTGTCCAATTTCTGCTTAAATATCTTTAATTGATAGACAAATGCTTCCTGAGTCAGCTTATATAATGCTGAACAGTGAAGCTATTTGGGGATGTCTCCTTTTATTAACCGGTTACTACAAGGTACTTGACAAGGATCTGCCCTTGGAGACAATTCAGGAGCTGCAGCTGGTACAAAATGAGACAATGGGGTTGGAACATCATTTAGAGGCCCCAATTAAGAAGATTAGAAGAAGAACCTGAATGGATCAGGCCATCTGAATGATGTTCCAGACAATTTCTATTGTCTGGAACATCATTTAGAGGCTGTTGAACACCTGCCCTAAAGGAACTAAAGGGTTTTGGAGATGCTACCAGTAACAACCAATGTTTTAGTAATGACATTTAAGACCCCAAAGAGTGGAGGGGGTGCCTCTCCCACTGAGCAGTTTTCTACATTTGAACATTAAGATGTCTGGCTGCGATGAGCATCCTATAATTTGTGACACTGGAAGAGGGCACTAGGAGAAGACCTTCATTCATGGCACCCTGGGTTTGGATTGATCTTTTCCTGGAAACCACACGGGCATTGCTATTACTGCAATTGGAACTAAATGAACACCTTGCTTTTCACTCCAGCAACTGCAGCTTGGCTCTGCCCAAATGTTCTTGTCAAAATCCATGCCTCTCTCTGATTGCATTATGGGGGCCATTCCAATTTTTTTTTTTGGAAGAATTTTACTGTTATTTAATGCCAGCACTTTATCTTCTGAATTTTACGGATTGACACCCCAGCTGAGAGCCTTAGGATAGTGGGCAGGTTATAAATATTTTATTAATCAAATAAATACAAATCTGACTCTCTAGTGCTGCCTCTAAAGCCACATGCCTGTTCCCTCTTTTGCATGGCAGACCATCAGTACTGAAAACTAATATTATGATGATCCCTCCTTTATTCTCCTTTCTTCAGGCAAAACAAAATAAACTCTTTCAGTTGATGTCAAATGCACCCAGTGGGCCAAAGTGTGAGTCAGAATGCTGGACTAGATAGCTGACTGGCCTGATCCATTCAGGTTCTTCTTCTAGTCTTCTAGAAGAAGACCATTATATTGGTCCCCTTCTCCTTGGCCTCTCTCCCTCTCTCCCTCTTTCTCTCTCTGGGATGTGTGTTTGTATGTATGTGCATGAGTGAATGCTGAGAGAGAGTGACTGGCCCAAAGTCACCCAGCTGGGTTTTCTTAGGAATGGAAGCCAGATGCGTGATTTTGGACCAGTCACTGTTTCTCAGCCCTAGACCTGGAAGCTGAAAAACTTCTACATATCACTGGACCAGCATCATAGATAAGAATTTCAATAAGGAGGCCTTCATCCTGCAGTGCATTGATTCAGGATGATGGACCAGAAAAAATTATGTTGGACAAGGTTGAGGGAAGTAGGAGAAGGGGGAGATAATGGATCAGATGGATGTCTGGGATCAAAGAGATTATTGGAACATCTTTGGAAGAGTTACAAGTTACTAGAGATAGGTCATGATGGTGAAAGTTAATCAGTGACTCTCTAGGAGTAGAGCCTAATCTGAGGGCATCTAGCTCACTATTAGGATTAACTAACTAACCCTCATGATTATATATGGTCTGAAACTTGGCAGCAGTGTTGGTGGTGTGAGAAGAAACCCCTCCTGTTTTCACAATTGAAGATGCCCCTCTAAAAATCCTTGTTCCTTTTTTGATTCCCCCTTAACACCCACCTTCTTCTTAAAGACGCTCCATCCTTTAAAACAAGTGGGAATCTCCTCTGATGAGTTTCATTCCTCCCCTCCCACCCTAACACAACCCAATCTATTCCTAATCAAATTCATGTTCATTTTGGTTGTCAAGGAAACAATCACATAATTAGTTATATAAACAAACTGTGAGGAGTGAAAATGGAAAAATAATGGGGGGAGAGGTTAAGTGGAAGCATGGACACCCTTGTGTTGATACTGCCTCTTCTGAATGCATCAGCAGGGAGGGAAGGTGGTTGTCATGAGCACTGATGGTGAGCAGGAGGGGGCCCCTATCCAGGGGGGAAAACGCATGCATAGTACTGAGGAGTTGAGCAGCCATTCAAAGAGACACAGATCAGACCTGCCTTGACTTTTGGGGTTCATCTGTCTGGGTTTTCCCACGCTTCTTCAGTTTGTTAGGATTTTCTGTCTAATGTAGCAGTAATAAAACACTAGAGACCTATTCCTCATCTCAGCCTGGTTCCTGACTGTTAGGACAGTGGTCTTGTATTTGAAAAGCTGCTAGTAAATAACTGGTAAACAACTATTCTCTAGCTACTCATTTTAATCCACAAAGTGCATTTTTGGTACATCATTATTACTATTTTAAAAAAAAGAGTCATGCGGTTCTTCCATTAGTGTATGGGTCTGTATGAGTCTTTCTCAGTGTGCGCAATCTGTTTTCAAGCACTTTCTATTTTCTGCCATCCACATTTTCCCCATCAGCTTAATTGATTTGCCAAATTCTTGGGTCTTCAAAAGGCAGACTATGTGAAAAGCAACCTTCAAAATAGATAACTGGAGCTGCCACAACAAAGGCAAATGGTTGCTAGGGCAACCTGGACCATGTGGCAGCTCTTAGTCAAACTTTATCCTTTCCCTTAACCCCCACATCCCCCCAGCACCAATGTTCTCCCAAGATGGTTAGTTGCTATCACTGGAACCTCAGCAGGAAGCTAAAATCCCAGATCCTACTGGTTCAATCATTTCCATTACAAGCAGGATACACTAGGTTTTCCCACCAGCCTGCAGGGTTTTATTTATTTATTTATTTATTTTTTACTATCATGGTAGCTCCCCCAGCTTTTGTTTTTAAAGAGCTTTACATATGGATGTATCTTGTAAATTAAGAAATGCATATGTAATGAAGCCACTGAGAAGAATTTAGAATTTTGCTCAGTGAAAATGTATTTATTCTTAGTGGAAGTTGTTTGCCTGTCTATTACTTAATGGTTTCATTTCATTCTGTTGGTGTTTGTTCTTTTATTAAAGACAAAGACTCGGAGGTGCTTTAAAGTCTAAGAAATGTAATATGGTATATGCTTTCAGGGACCAGAGTCTACCATGATGAGATGGATGGAGTTTTATTTTAAGCTGGCAGGCAATACACACAAATTTGTTAAAGGTAAAGAATTGGGAAGTGAAGTTGGAAAGAAATGAAATGTGATCACTCTGGCATTTACATAAAATCCTTAATAGATGCAAAATCTCTATCTTCATTTTAAATCAATCTTTCCTGGACAGAAGAAGCAAATAAACAAAAAAACAAATGAATGCCACAATGCTGAGTTTGAGTAACTTCAAAAGACATTTTGTAGAAATGGAAAAATCAATCAATGCTTGTTTCTCCTACATTCAAATGCATTAATTCTCCAGTACTTTCCATCATGTTTATGAACACTTTGCAAGATTTGGTCAGTACTTGTTAACAACAACAACAACAACAACAACAAAAACACTAAACCATTTCAGCCCTTTCCCCCACCTTCCCTGGCTACATTTCAACAAATTCAAACATTATCTTAAACTGCTTTCAATGTAGGTGATAAAAAGAAGTGTGGTGGAAAAAGACAAACCAGCTATCACAAGATGGTTGGATTCACAGGGATACAAAAACAGACTTTTAAGAGTTAAACAGTCCACTTTTTTCTGACCAGATGGACTTTCCCAAATGTGGAATCCCTAAAGATTGGTGGACTTCAATTCCAATATTAATGGAATTCTTGGCATAGCCATGCTGGTTGGGGACCTCTGGCTTGGGAGTTAAAATCCAAACATTTGGAGATTACCCAGATTAAGTAAAATTGGAGTAATGGTCAGTTTTGTTGTGCTTCCTTCCATCTGTTTTATGATGAAATTCATGTTTAGAGTTCTTATCTGTATATATGAACCAAATAAAATTGCCCATACCTTCCCCAAAATGTTGAATCAAATGTTGATACTACTAACTGTAGAAACCATGGACAACAAGACCTATTTAATTGTCCTATCCATAAATTAATAAATCAGACTAATTAATGTTACCACCCAAAACATTTCCGCTGAATTAATTGGGGTCAAATATTGCACCTTTTTCACAATGGCTACATTCAAAGTAAATTTGTAATGTATACAAAGTTAATAATGTTCTCCCCACCCCAAGTCTTTCAAACTGGGCAGCTGAGTTCTCCTCTGTACAATTAATCTGTAACAGTAATTAGTTATAACAATACATAACTCACTGTCTGGAAAACCCAGCATATTTCTAAAGTGAGACCAGATGTTAGAGAGAAATCAAAATGAGGGAAAAACACTCACAGAGAAGCATGTTCCTGATTAGCTAAAAGAAAGAGAAAGAGGTGTGGCCGTTAGCAAAAACGGATGAAGTTAGCTAGGTGTGATGTCTGCAGGAGAAATTTGGTTTCCAATTCTATATTTCTACTTTTCCTTAGCAGCACCTGCTTGCTGTAAAACATCAATCTTCTTGTTTAGATGTTGACTGTTTCCAGTATTACTGGCATCTTCTCATTATTGTCAGTTCTATCTTTCTTTTTCCCCCCAGGAACTATGAATATATTGAGTGGATTATATTGTTATTCTTAGCCAACTTGCATCATGGAATTTCTTCCTTTTAAGATCACATAAACATGCATTTAGAACATGAACTTACTGCATTCTAGGTCCCCAAACTTCATGGAGATGCTAATTCTAGAATTAGAGTGTGGGAGCAGATCACATTACAGCCTTCCTGTAATTTAATATCAGTACCCTGCATTCCAGAATGATTAAAAAAAAAACAGATCTTGACTTTCACTGTTAAGTTTCCAATTCTTGAGCAAGATCGTCTTTCTTCATACCTGTTGCAAGAAGTTGACATCCTTCTATTGGGGTGGCCCAAGCTGGAGACATTATTTAAGGTGGGGGCCAACTAACACAGAATTGAATGGAATTATTACTTGAAGTGAAAACTATGTATCTATTGATGCAACCAGAAATACGTTTGCTGACTTCTTCCTTCCAAAGACCTGCAGAAACATTGACATTTTTTGGGATACCAGGAAAGATGGAAACACAGTGGGTTATGTTGGATAAGGTAGTGTAGCCTTGGTGTTTCTAAAAGTCTTTCCTGGACATAGACTGAGCTTTTCTTTTAGAAGTTGTTATTTGCATTCAAAGCCATTCTCTTGCTGTAGGCAGTAGACTGTTTTTCCATCACTGGGTTTATGGACTTTTATTTTGAAAACTAAGAAATCTTTTCAGATAAATCAAATCTGTGGCAGGAGCACAGAGAACTCAGAAGTTGCTTTAAAACAAGGAAGAGGAGGAGGAGGAGGAGGAGGAAGCTCAGAAGCATTCCTGGAGATTGGCATTTTGATATATGCTTATTTTGTTATGCAGTAGTGTTTGGAGAGGAAGAAATGGTAATGAAGGAATCTCCCAGATTTATTGCCTGGGTTCCTGAGATCAGTCTTGTTGCAAAGTGTTCGACCTACTTCTGCAATGACTAAGAAGAAAGAAAGGGAAAAAAAAAACATTAGAAGGAAACACCTTGGATGCTGCCTCAACGATATGACTTGAAATCACAATTTCTTCTCCCTGGCTGCTTCTCACCGCTGTGCTGAAACCCAACATTTGAAGCCAGAATACCAAAAATCGTTTGACAGTGATGTCTCTGCATCTAAACAAAGTTGGACAAAAGAGGGAGGATGTGATCCAAGGTACCTTTTTCATCAACCAACCCTTCTCAGCCTGGTGCTCCTCAGAAATGTTAGACTTCTGATTCCAGTTTGATTGAGAACTCTGAACGTTGAACTCTGACATATCTGGAGGGTAGCAGCTGGAGGAAATTGATTGAAAGTTTTATTGGTCAACACTAATACTATGAGTGAAGAGCCTCGTGTGGTGCAGAGTGGTAGGCAGCAGTATTGCAACCAAAACTCTCCCCACAACCTGAGTTTGATCCCAGCAGAAGCTGGATTCTCAGGTGGCCGGCTCGGGTTGACTCAGCCTCCCATCCTTCCGAGGTCGGTGAAATGAGTACCAGCTTGCTGGGGAAGGTGACGGCTGGGGAAGGCAATGGCAAACCACCCCGCTCTATAGTCTGCCAAGAAAACGTTGTGGAAACAATGTCCCCCCAAAGGGTCAGACATGTCTCAGTGCCTGCACAGGGGACTTTTCACCTTTTCAATACTATGAATATTTCTGACTGTCGTCCAGGATTGCAAAATATCAATATTTTTAGCTTTCTATACAAACCAGTAGATTTCATTTTTACATTCTTCTGTGCAAACAGTTGCAGTCATTCATTAACTAGGAACTTCTGCAACAGAGTATGTATTTCTGGGGTCAAGATAATCTTGCATATTTCTTTCAGCTGTCATCGGTATTCAAGTAGAAATAGTTTTCTTCTTGTCATATACCTTTATAGATCCTGTAGAGTAAATGTCATCTATAATTCACAGGCATAGAAAGAGAGATGTATAAAAAAATGTACAACGACCAAAGGGCAGATTGTTACTCTCTGTATATTTGGAAATTCAGTCATGCACCTACAAATAATACAGTTGCAACTTGCGGACCAATAAGACTAATCTATCTCCCAAATGTGATTCCTTCCTTATTGTTCCAACTAGCATTTTGTACAGGCAGCAGGACTACCAGATTTGGGCTGCCAGAATCCATTGCCTTCTAGTGGTCATCTGGATTTTTGTAGCCCTAAACTTGCACAGGGAATCAGATTATTAAATCTCTGCATAATCCATGAACTAATTTGTTCTGGGGTAGGTTATAGCTCATGATTACCTCAGAAGAAATAATGAGAAAACAAGGCATCCTCCATTAGTTTCCCAATCCAGTTCCATAGTTTTGTTTTATAGAGTCATTTAAAATACCGATTTTGAGGTAACCCCTGATGCCCCCAAGGGGAAGAGATCTAGAATGTCCTCTTTTCTGCAATATGCTATAAGCAAGTTGCCCTTCAGATTCTTGAGATCTTAATTCCCATCAGCTCTGGCCATATGGCCAGTAGCAAAACATTGTGTCAGCTGTAGTCTGAAACATCTGAAAGGCACCAGGTTGCATGTCATGGCACACAAAGAGCATGGCACATTTCTTGTGCGTCATGAAGTCCTTGAACAAATCCGATGCTACTTTGCTTGCAACACTGCTTTCTGTTCTGATTATGGCACTTCAAATACATCATGTAATATTAGCAGTTCAGAAGCTACTATAATGATCAAGAGGCTGGAACATCCCCCCCCCCCCCATGAAGACTGCAGAGGTTGAGCATCTTAACTACAAAGAGAAAGGTAAGAAAGGGAGGCTTAGGTTTTTGTAAAAGTCACCTTTCCTCACTGGCAAAAGAAAAACCAAAGTAAAAGCGAACAAGAAACATTTTCCCCCAAGTCCTGGGTATCAGGTGGTCTTCAGGAAAGGCATTGAAAATACATGTTGCGAATTCTTGAAAGACAAACCATTTACACTCCTGGGGATGGGGGTTTTCCCTTGGAAGTTAATCTGCAATCATGGAAGCTATACTTTCTTGCAGACATTTATACGTATGCATAGAGACAGGAAATTTTTCTTACTTCTGTCCCTTGTTCAGATTTGGAGATCCATTTTCCATGTGACTATTATTTTCCATAATGCATCATCCTCATTTTATGCCCTCCTTAGGAAAGCTGAACAGAAATGCTTTCCTTTCATACACACAGACACACACATTGCTTGTACCTGCACTTCCTCATTTTGTAATGAACACATTCCATTTTCTAATTAATTAACCTTTTTAAAAAAAGGCTTGGATATGAATCAGACTTCAGTGAGATTGTGGCTGATTTTGCAGTGTTTCTTCTAGCTCATACAGTGCAGTGAATCACAACCCAACTGGATGGATGCAATTCACAAGAAATGAACTGCATTTACAGGAAATACAACCACACTCTGTACATTGTGTAAATGTAGCCCTGAGTCTTTAAATGATTTGGTTAAGCATGTTGTGTGAACATAACCATTCTCTAACTACAACTGGGGTGATGGAAGGCTGAAAAAAACACCCTATGGAGCTGTTGATCTAATTGATAAGGAAATACTGTATGAAGGCCAGGGCATTATACCTGGGAACTAGGATGAAGCATGGAGAAGACAGATGGCTCACTACTTCTTTCCCTGACCTGCTATCCAATGATGAAAGTCTTATGCATCGTCTCACTAATTGCCAGCATGGGTCATTAGCAATGTCGAGGAATAAACCAGCTCCATCTTCTTTCTTCTCTCTGGATCCATCACTTGTATATCCTATCCCCTGCACACTGAAGCATCAGAAAGTTGTGGAGTTTTTTTGGTGCCTTCCAGTCAGTGCTGACTTCTGGTGACTGCCTGGACAAGTCCCTGCAGTTTTCTTGGCAAGAATTCAGAAGCGGTTTGCCCTTGCCTGCGTCCTGGGGCTGAGAGAGAGGGACAGGCCCAAGGTCACCCAGTTGGCTTTGGTCCTAAGGTGGAACTAGAACTCATGGTAAGCTGTTTAGGAGAGCTATTTTTAAGATGACCATAACATGTCTTACTCAATGTGCTGTGCAAGTACTACATCTGTAAAGAAGGACCCAGAGGAGGAGGAAGCCAGAAGAGAAATATAGGATGGAATATGTGCATAATTTAATCATCAAGCTGGAAACTTAAGTATCATGGCTAAAGCTCTCTCCTTCTCTTCCCACCTGTCTCTCCTTCTCTATCCCTCTCTTTTGCATATTTATCCTATCTTTCTTCCAGGACCTCCAGCCATTCCTCTATGCTCCTATAATTTTATCCTCTCAACAATCCTGTGGAGAAGATTAACAGGGATATGAGATATGGGGTTTGATCCCCAACCCAACCAACACTTTAACCATTGCATTTGATGGGCAAGTCTTGCTCAGGTGTAAATAATTAATGGCAGTCAACCCCTATGCCTTTGCTATCCAATTTAATTTTTTTTTAAATCCTTGAATCAGACTGGGATAGGGCATCCTTCAAACAGAGGACACTAAGTAGCAGAAGATCCTCTGTAAAGCAGGAGATCAGCCTGCTGAAGGAGCTTTGCACCCAATGTCTTTAATGTTGCAAAGGTTAGTCTTTGTTGCTTGAACTGGAATCTAGATAAATGTATCCTGTTACATGCGAGCATAATAAACATCAATGTTTGCCTTCTCCTGTTCATTTTTAAGACAGTTTAATGTTTGAAGACCCATTTCTTGCACTCAGGTGGTGAGATTACCCCTTGTCTGGGCTATGCCACTGAATAGTGAAGGTGCACTCTCATCTGACCAGATCCCCTCTTTCACACAGAGTGGTAACCTATCAGGGAGATTAAGTTTCAACCTCATTGTCACCCCGAGTGCTGGTTGTCTGTGTTCTTGGATTGACATTCCACTGAAGTCAGATGAAAAGTGACATTGCCCATTTCTGTTTGTCCATTGACTCAGGCAAGAGAAAGGTGGTTTGTTTTCTTTAAAGAACAGTAAAAACATGGTGCTAAATCAACATCATTGGCTCTCTCACACACCTGCACAAACTCGATGGGCATCAGCTGTAAACAAACCAAGCCTAATGTAGCCTTAATTGTAGGACAAATGTTGGTTGATACTGCCTTAAACTGAGCTTCAATATCACCACTGCTGAAGGGAAAAATACACTGAACTTCTTTTCTGAGATCCCAGCAAGAAGACATGAAACTCCTTAGCCATTTTAGGAAAAAAAGGTTGTTGCTATAGTGCCATCTTCAGAGCATTACACAAAGTAGATTTTTATACCCTCTTTCCCTGTTTTTTACCTCCCATGGAATGTGTTGTTGTTGTTGTTGTTTGATTAGAGTTATTGAACTGGAATCCCAGTAAAACTATCAGCTGTAAATGCTTGTCCTTCTTGATTTAAGAAAGGGAAGGCAAATGATGCCCCAAGGGGAGAAATTAATCAGATGTATGTCAAATGGCTTTGGAAACTCGGGTTATAAACGACAACAGCAGCAGCAGCAACAACAACAACAGATGTAGCCTCTCCAAAGGTTGGAGATTTCATGAAAGTTGCAACTCATCAAGGGTGAAAAAGGACAGTTAAAGGCGTGTGCATGCGGGGTGCAGAAATGCATTTATCATTTAGGCTAAAAATGTTAAGACAAAAGTTAAGGACTATTTTCTGTTTTGCGTGCCAAGCGTTATCAATATATCAACATGCCTGGGAGGAAAAAGGGCACTAGGAACACTTGCCATGTTTATTCCTAGACAGATTGAGAACTAATATTCTGGAAAACATTTGGAGAACTTATGTTTTTATTTTTCCAGGAGCAGAAGGAGGTCTCTTATTTTGAACATGGCTCCATGCTAGCAATGGACAAAGAAATTCTCCTGTGGTTTTTTTTCTCCCCAACAATTCTCAGTCCATTTGATGAAAGAGTATTTGCTTTAGAACGCTTTACAAAGGAGAAGAGAAATTCACTGAAAATCTCCTGGGAGGACTGTCATGTTCTTGCATTTAATTAGGAATGAGGTGGTCGAAGATTTGTGTGTATGTGTGTGTGCTTGTGCATTTGTGTGTCTTGTCTTTCATTATACAATTATTTCTCTAGTGGTCTATAGTCTCCTGGATTTTCCACACTTCTAATGAATCTCAAGCTTAGACCTCAGGATGGAACTTTTCCATGTGTCTGTATGTGTGTGTGCGTGCACAAGAGCAGAACTAATATCCCTGCCAAGAAAAAGTTCATTCCTTGAGAAATAATTGAAGAATTTCTCTTCCCCCTGAAGAAATTCAGAGAAGTTCCAGCCAATTTCTCAGCGGATAGGGAATTTTGAAACACCATATGGGTCCTCATCTAACTCATGCATGTCATGCGTCCTCCCTCCCCAGTTCTTATGCATTTATACAGTTCCTATCATTGACATGCTTCTGCTGGCTGAGGGTTCAAATGGAGTTCAACACACCTGGAGGTTGCAGTGTGCTGTGTGAATACAGAGGGCTGTCCTACATGAAGGATGGCACATGGACAACCTGGGGAAAGTGAGAAAGCCTAGGTGGGGTTACTTGATATGTGGGTAGCATCAGTCTAGCTCTCATGGAGAGACACTAAGTAACCCCTGTAGGTTACAACAAGCAATTACATGGTGTGATGTATATGACACACTGACAACATATATGATGTACATGACACACTGACAACAAAGGTCCGCATAGTTAAAGCAATGGTGTTCCCTGTAGTAACATATGGCTGTGGGAGCTGGACCATAAGGAAGGCTGAGTGAGTGAAGATAGATGCTTTGGAACTGTGGTGTTGGAGGAAAATCCTGAGAGTGCCTTGGACTGCCAGAAGATCAAACCAGTCCATCCTCCAGGAAATAAAGCCAGACTGCTCACTTGAGAGAATGATATTAAAGGCAAAACTGAAATACTTTGGCCACATCATGAGAAGACAGGACACCCTGGAGAAGATGCTGATGCTAGGGAGAGTGGAGGGCAAAAGAAAGAGGGGCCGACCAAGGGCAAGGTGGATGGATGACATTCTAGAGGTGACGGACTCGTCCCTGGGGGAGCTGGGGGTGTTGACAACTGACAGAAAGCTCTGGCGTGGGCTGGTCCATGAGGTCACGAAGAGTCGGAAGCGACTGAATGAATAAACAACAACGACAAATATGACAGGGTTTGTGAATTGTACTAAGCCATGAGATACTGAACAAATATTTCACTGGATTTATACAACACACAAAGTCACAGTGTTTACCATGTCTTACCCCTATCTTTTGCAATGGCTAGGGTCACATCAAATATTAAGTCAATTCTCCCTCCAAACATACATACTTACGTTCATGTGTGTGTGCACGCGCGCACACACACACACACACATACACAGCTTGGAATGGTGCATGAACATGCATGAACATGCCCTGTATTTTCCATGGAGAATGGATTCCTTATTCGACTCACAGTTAGGGTTTCCCTTCCCTACCTTCCTTTACCCCCTGTCTGGGTGGAATATAGCTCATTGTAATGAAGTGTACAGTACTGAGTGTATAAACGGGTGGAGAAAATACATAGAGCAAGAATGGGCAGAAGAGATCCATTCATCTCTGTTTTGCCTTTTTAAGAACCTGCAAATACCCTTTTTCAAGCTGGTGGCACCCCTACTGTGAAATTGACTGGGTACCAACAATATTCATTATCTGCAGAGCACTTTCATCTAAATATATATATATATATATATATTACAGATATAAATGCAGCCTTACAACTCCATTTCAAACAATTGACCATTATTGTCCTTTGTTTTACCTTTTTGCTAAATAGGGAAATGATTGTCAGTCCTGTCTCCCCCCTCATTCCCCCACCCCAGCTTCCTGCAAGCTGTAAAGAAGAATGCATAGACCAGACGGGATTAGAAGACATCAGAGATAGGAATTTACCTGCAAACTCATAAGCATCACTCATTGGTTAGTAGTCCCAAGCTGTCCTTACTGTATTTAGGCTCAAAAGTTAAGCAGGGGCAGGCCTGGTCAGTGCTTGGATGGGAGACCAGCAACAAACACTAGGGCTGAAACCTTGACTGGGAAGCTGTACAAACCTAACAGAAGAAAGCAATGGCAAACTTCTCCTGTACTGTTGCCAAGAAAATTGCATGGACACTTCCATGAAATCACTAGGTCTTAGTTTAGCTTGAGCAAAGCTTTACCTGAGAGCTGTTAAATTGAAGGAACTTCAAAGGGCACATTTCCATATATATAGTCCTGATTGATTTTCTGGATCTGGAAAGTGATGTTGAGTGTGGGTTTCTGAAACACCAGAGCCAAAGAAATGAATGGTCCTATGACAGAGGAATAGATCCTTTTTCATTGCTGGGTTGCACTTGGCCTTTGAATAGTGAGCATGAACTGTGCTTTGGCCATTTGCAGGGGCTTAAAGGATCTAGTCCATGTCTTAAAACTCCAGAACCCTCTCTCCAAAGAAGCCTGCTCCCTACCCATTTTGCCTCGCAGCGCTCAACTTCATACAGAATATGGGTTGCAGCTCTTCAAACAACATACATTGTGCACCCCTGACCTAGAATGAAAGTAACAGTTGATTTCATTGACAACTTCCCTAACCTTTCCAAGGTGACTGTCTAGGGTGTCCTGTATTTAAAGTTGAAAGTTCTCCTATTGTTCCTAAAGATAGACCTAAAAGGTAGGGGAAGTTAGGGTTCATCATCTCATAGCTACCCATGAGCTAGCTAGTGTTATTTCCAATCACCATAGTGAAATTTTTACATCATTATTTTATCTAAAGAAGCTGTCTTCACCCAAGAAGACAGCAACAGAGAGATCCACTTATTTAATATATTTAAATACAGTAGATATAAATATATTAGTATTTAACATATTTAAATAGTATTCGGTATTTAAACATATTTAAATAGTAACATATTTAGGATCATGCTAAATAGTTGGTAAATAGCTTTTTTTTTTTTTTTTTGGTGCCTTCGAGTGAGTGTTCACTCCTGGTAACTGCCTGGAGAAATCCTTGCAGTTTTCTTGGTAGGATTTTGGAAGTGGTTTGACATTCCTTCTTCTTCCTAAGAAGAAGGCCCAAGATCACCCAGTTGGCTTTGTGCCTCAGGCAGGACTAGAACTCACGGTCTCCCAGTTTCTAGCCTGGTGCCTTAACTGCTACACCAGCCTGGCTCTCTAAATAGCTAGAATGCAATTAAAGCATACATAACGGGAAGGTTATAGAACTAAACCCCCTGATTGCCTTCCCACTGAGAAAACTCTATCACATTCCATCACAATTGCTTAGTAATGCTACTCTGTCTGGTGTACAACCCATTCTCAGTTTTGTGCATTTGTGAATGTCCTAGGTCACTGCACAGTTGTATAAATAAAAGATTGTGGACCAGTTGTGGAAAGCAGGGGAAAAAAAAACCAGTCTGCAGTGGTGAAGGATTTTCCCCAATGTTAGCAGGAAACTGGAAGCATTCTGGAGGTGGCTTTCAAGAATTGGACTTCTATTCTGGACTTACCTAGCCATAAGCTCCATTGAAATTCTAAGTAATCGTACTGAGGATTCAGCTGTTCAGGTTGAGCAAACCAAGATTGCTCTATACTGAATACAGACATGCAAGGCAAAGCTAAACAAATTAATCAGTGATGGATTATTATTGCAAAAGAAATACATAAAAAATTGCAGGACCAGAGTTGCAAAAACCTAGGTGGAAACCCAGTCTTTCAGCAGCTTCTTTAACAAAAGACAGTTGACAGCATTCTTTGTTTCTTTCAGCGTTATTCACAACCAGATGAGAATGACCAGGAGAGCTCAACATGCTAGAGTTAATAGAGAATCATGCTGGATACTGTCTCTCGACTGCACTTGGTCTTTCATATTATTAACTGGGTTTGTAGGCCAATAAATACTAGAATATTTGCAGGGCATTCATTCTTCTTTGCAGCATTTTATGATCCAGCTGAAGTTACCTTAAAGAAGCTTGAGTGACACTGAGAAGAAGCACTGATCTCATAAAAACAGAGGTCCGCTTTCTGCAATATTTGGCTGTGGATGTTCTTTAACAGTGATGATTTTGCTATCTGCTTTCCCCGGGCCAAGAACTATATATTTTTTTATCTAAACATTCTGTGGAATGTTATCAGTGAAACGAATGAGAGTGAAGGATGAGAAGATTATGACTGAAGGGAAGGCAGGCCAAATTAAAGGGGGCGCAGAGAAGGCAGGGAAGGAAGGAAATAAGCAGGGTTAAACCGCTGAGCTGCCGATCGGAAGGTCGGCGGTTCGAAACCGCACGGCGGGGTGAGCTCCCGTTGCTCATCCCAGCTCCTGCACACCAAGCAGTTCGAAAACATGCAAATGTGAGTAGATTAATTGGTACCGCTTCGGCGGGAAGGCAACGGCGTTCCGTGAGTCATGCTGGCCACATGACCCAGAAGTGTCTATGACAACGCTGGCTCCAAGGCTTAGAAACGGAGATGAGCACCGCCCCCTAGAGTCGGACACGACTGGACTTTACGTCAAGGGAAACCTTTACCTTTACCTTTAGAACAGAAATGGACCAAAGAAACAAGTTGTTTTGGGAAGGCATTTGGTGTTATTTCTAATGAGCCATCTATGCTATTTAAGGTGGAGATCAAGATTAGCAAACATGGGAGATCCCAATATGCAAAAACCAAGGACCAAGATCTCAAACCAGAACCTCTGTGGGTTGTTACATCCCTCTCAAATGTTCATTTCCTATTCTAAATGGCCTTGTCTGAATCCCACCTCCAAAATCATCAACTATTTAGGCAGTGATTTTTTTAAAAAAAATGTTCCTGCTTTTTGCTTTGATTAATGATCAAGACCCAGAGAACATGCCTTAAAGAGTAGAACAGAGTTGCTGACTCTAGATGAATTAGCTGGACCTCCAGATGTGCTGGCTAAATTATAACCCTCATCATTCTCTTCCCTAAAGGTGATGGAATTTATCGTCTAGCACGTGCTCAGAGAAGTAACACCTCAAGTTCTATAGCAACGCTATTGTGTATATATGCGATTGTGCATACTTTTTTCCTCACCTTGAATAATGACACAGGCCTGGACATTCACCCTTCCAACCAACAGTTGCCAAATATGATTTGCAAGGAGGAATTGATTGCCACCTTTTCCCTACCTTCTGTGTTTAACATTTAAATTGCAGAGAAAAAATTAAAATGAATAAAACCTATTGTGAGGACTGCCCTTCCTTCTCCCCTGTTCAGTGGCTCTGGGGTATTACTTCTTTGTCCTAGCAGTTGTAGGGACACCATTAAACCTCCCAAACCATGTGTCTAGCAGAACGTAAGCTAATTAACTCTGCTATCTCTTCTGACATGCCATCTTGAGACTTTGACTAAACAGAGACATTGTCTTTCAAAAAGCAGACAGGTTTGTTCTCTCCTCTACTGCCCAATCCCATGATTTGCTTATATTCAACCTGACGCTGCCCATCAATGGGTTTTTAAAGCATTTCACACAACTTCACCACTGACTTACGGCATTCACAGCCATAGCTCGTATAGGTAGGAGCTGAAAGTAGATCTAGATTTACAGGCAGTAATACCTTTACTTCTAAATGGAAATTGTCTTCTGTTGCCCTGGCTGCTTCCTACTTCCACTTTTCACCTGCCTATCTCTGCCCTTTGTTTTCATCTTTCTTTCCTCCATTTTCTACCAGTCTCTAGACCACACCATGGAATTGTACTTAGTGGTCTATTAAGGGGAACTGCAGACAGATCTTGGGATTTCTAAACAGAATTTTGATTTGGGAGTCATTAAACCATAAACACCAAGCTCCTTCTCAATGCAGGAATCCATCCAGCAAAGTGAAGCCCACCACTATCCCAAATTTTACTATTAGTGTTTTTTTTTTTAATACTAGCATTCAAACAGAATCTGCCTTCATGTAATTTAGGAATATTATTCTATGTTGCATGCTTTGGGCTGAGAGAAGAGATTGTGGCCTTCTTTGTGACACTCTGATTTGTGACACTTGAAGACTGATATCATATTTCCTTTCTTTTCCTCATTTCATCTCAGCATTAAACATAACTGATTCTTTCACCCTCTCCTCACGTCTTCTTTTACCTGTTCTGGCTGGAATCTTAAACAAAGATGCACAGAAGTGGCTATGCTACTTGACTGGTGTTTGACCAATGCAGAATAAATCGAAACTATTATTGCCTGTATTAGGAACCTATACATCTTCTGATGCAGCCCAAAACTTCATTTGCTTTTTGGGCAGCCACATCACACTGATGACTCATATCCCACCTGGGATCACCTACAATTCCAGGATTGTTTTCCTACACACTATAACCAGACCAGATCCATCCATCTTCTGCCTAGGCATCTGACCTCTTCTAAGGGAAGCATTTATCTATTAAATTTAATTCCCATATTGTTCAGCCCACTTTTCTAACCTGCCAAGATCCTTTTGCAATAGATCTCATGGGGTGCCAAACTCCTTAACAACAGAAGCCACAAAAGGGGTCTCCTATCTGAAACGAAGGAAACATGGAGACAGGGGTCCTGGCCTAATTTTTGCATATGAAAGATCCATCAGTTCACTTGTGATATTGTAAAAGCAAGTCTGGATCAGAACCATATGCTCAAGACCTTTCTTTGATTCTACATAGAGCTATTCTTTTACCCCTCATGCTGGTTGGTGCACCCCAAGACTCTAACAACATCTACAGTAGGTGCTGGGAAAAAAAAATCTGGCAACTCCTGTTGCAGTGATTGCCTTCGAAAGGATGAGCCAAGGACAGATCTATCAATAACTATTAGCTTTGTTTACAAATGAAATCTAAAACTGGGGCTATACAAAAAAGCAAAGTAACTACCTTCCCAAGCTATACATTCAATTATTTTTTAAAGCTGGCTGGTCCTGACAGCAGGATGTTGGCTAAGATGGACCTTTGGATTGATTCAGCAAGACCCTTCTCACCATGGCTGTCTGCCCAGGATTGTCTGCAAAGCCCACATCTGAGCAAATATCTGAAAGCTCCCAAACGAGCCATCGATTATGGAGAAACCCTGACTTAGCTTCCAAAAAGCTTCAGTGATTTCGGCCCTTGCTGGCATATTTGCTGATGAAATTTGAGGAACTGGATTAAAGGTTTATTTTCTTCCATGACCCAATTGATTATTTTGATACCCCCAAGGTTCAAAGAAGACAAGAAGTTATGCAATTTGGCTGTTTGCAATGCTTGGATCTAAATACACTGTAATCAATAGAGAAAAAAAGCTGATGGCAATTGGTTTGCCTCAAGCCTACCATGATAGATGTTCTCTTGGAACCAATTTCCCTATTCAGATTCAATACTTACAGATATGCAGATCTAATAATTACAGGTATGCAGATGAAAGAGGGCATCATTTTTCCCCATTGTGATAGAACGTATTTTATGCCAATAGCCACGCTCTGCTATTTACATTTATGACCTGACGCACCGTACGTCAACATCAGACTGCAGAACAGTCTGCAGTACTGGTTTACAATATCCATACAGCTACTACTAACAACAACAATTATTTCAAACAGGAAGCCAAAACAGAAGCATCATAGACATGCTCTCTAAAATCAATTTGGAAAAGGAAGGGGGAGGCAGAAAAACAACAGACCTTGCCCCACAATTCGTTCTAAATCCAAGCAATGCAATACCTTAAGGATAACGAATAGGACTTTGTACATTTCGCACGTGCACATATCTCCATTAGTGGTTGGAAGCCCATGCAATGTATTCATATTATTGAGCTGTCAGAGTTCAGAAGCCACTGACAGATTTCCTGTGTTACTTCATAGGCTTTTCAAAACAAAACAAAAGAAAACAAGGCAGGTCAAACCAAACAGCTACAAAATCAACTGCTCTATGACTGATATAGTTGTAAGTAATATACGCAAGTGTGAATTAGCCCTTCAACACAGGAACAATAATCTATATACTACTAAAACTCTTGTGTCTGTTTGATACTTTGTAACCTTTAATTGGGTGAAACGGTGCATTGTAGGGCAACAATTTTTGAACAAAGGAACCTCAGATGGACTGACTTACAGAATGCATCCAAAATCCAGAATCCATGACTCCCATGGAATAGAAATTTGGCCATTTTTATAAAACATTTTATGGCAAAAATTATCGTAAAGCATTTTATGACATAATAAAAAATGTCATAAAACATTTCCTCTGGTCAACTCCTGATGTTTGATTGTGCTATACAGTTCAACGTTGGCTACTTTCAAGGCAGGTCCATCTCCGAACTTTTCCCTGAATTTTTAAGAACTTTTCCAGTACACTGAGGAATCTGGTAAGGAAATATCTCTGAAACAATGACCCAATGGGTCACAGGTTTAGTTTTCTTTAAAATCTTTCATGTAGTACCTGCTGCTGACTCCAAGTTCTGGGAGAGCAGGTTAGCTCCTGGGAGAACATCCCCAAGAGAACAGCTTCCTCTTATTGTCTCTAGCATCTGGGCCAACTCCACCGAGCCATCCAGGAAAGAACACAAGGCACATTCTTGCATCCAGAGATGAGCACGAATGGACCTCTAAATTACCCCACCAAAGTTGTCGATAGATAAAATAGGAAGATGGTTTTTACAAATTTCTTGAGGGGCAGAAAACAAGAGCATTGAAAAAAGGAGATATTTTTCAGGAGTTCCCCAAAGGATTGAATGGAAATGTATGAAGCCAAGGGGGCCATAGACCACAGAAGAGACAGACAATTCTGGCATTAAAGACAAAATATTCACATGGGCCACCTAGCCACTAATAAGGGCAAGAAATCATTATTGATAAGACCTTCACCATAATTCTATTCTCTTTTGAAAGTAATTTAAGTTGAAGGGGGCCTGGAATTATCAGATTAAATGACAACTTGGGGAGGAAGAGGCAGGAAAAAAATATTTGTTCAGCGTTTGACCCCATCTTTATCAGGTGAGTAAAAATTGCTAAAAAGTCCTGGAAAGTGGGGTTGACAGGGTTCTCCACGCCAGGCTATAGGCCTCAGGAGATACGTGATGACATCTGACAGCTTATATGAATCCAGTGGCACACAGTCTCATGGTGAACACAATGTACAAGGAATGCACATTGATGTCTGGCATTTCTTGAGAGCAAAAGACAAAAATATCACAGAGCTCCCCCCCCCCCCCCCAAATTGCAGTTGGGTAAGAATTGATTTCCACCAACATTGTACTACATCTTTTACTGTTCCTTCAACGTGGCCTTCTTTCCTTGTAAGAAGCATAAAGAAAGACTATAGAGGGTATGTAGCACCATTCTTGTCCATACACTTTCTGACTTTGTCTGAATTCATATCTGATACTAAAGTTAATTCCCTGTTAATGCTAAACCTCAATGCCTGAACACAAACATCAATTCATATTAAGCCCTTATTCTTTTAACCAGATTGTTGAATAAGCCACAGTAGCCTGGTTTTCATACAATGCTAAGCCAGAATGCCTCAATTAATGCATCACTTTAAGTTAAAACAAAGTGTATTGTGTGTGAATCAGTCCAGTGAGTTACTAGATATCTCTCAGTGTTCAACTGTTAGTATTTGTCTTTTGCAACATTCAAGACACTGTACCAAATGATCTGCACTGTTTCTTTATACCTTGGACTGGAGAGGAGGGAATTCAAGGCCTCCACAAGCCAATATTCATGATGAAAATGTCTTCCTCTTTCACGTATTTTCAATTTTCATTCAATTATTTAAACATAGTTCTCATAAGCAGCAGATGGTGAAGTTACCTCTGATTCATATCACTTCAGACCACAGATGGAAGCTCTACTTATTGAAAGCATTCTTTCCACCAAAAAAAAAAAAGTAATTTCAAAATTCCCTGAATATACAAAGGCAATTTCCATATTCTAATTTTCAGTCGTTAAGGCAATTTGTGGCTTATCTCTCTGTTTCACAAGGGAGCGAAAAACCCAGACACAGATCCATGATATCAATTCCCATTTGTGACATTCTGATCCACAAAGAACCACCTGGTCCAAGCTTTTATTAAAGAGAAGAGCTTCCATTCATTAATGCTCAACTAATTATCTTGCATCCCTGAGATTATTATAACTTTCTTCAAATGATGATGGATTTCGGAAGGAATTTAACTGAGCAGTTATTCCAGCTAATACATGCTGCACCACAAGAACAACCTTTTGCCTAGTATTTCAAGACCTTCATTTTGCTTGTCAACAAGAGTCTGTAAATAAGTAAGCAAATAAATAAATGCCACAGCTCTCTGCTTAGTCCAAGAAAATTCATTCAGCCTTCCTTAACCTGATGTCCTCCATGTCTGGGAATCCTGGGAACTGCAGTCTCAAAATTTCTGGAGGATGATAGTCTAGGGAAGGTAGATCAAGTGTATGAGAAGGTTTATACTTAACTTTTTTTCCCATCTCCTGAATTTTGATGGAAGCAATCTATTGCCATTTGAATTTTACCCACAGCCTAATCCAAAATAAACAATGAAGACAATAACAACATAGTTTTTGGACTCAACATTGCAGGTAGCAGCTCGTTGGCTGAATGGAGCAAGAAGAAAAATCTAGAATGCAAGGTCAAAGAGTAGGGGCTTCTCACCGACATTTTGCATTCCATGTACATGAAATCTGTGCTAGAAACTTCTGACAATGCCATCTCCTCTGCAGCCTATATTCCAGAAACAGCTTTACCACCTTATCATTCTTTGGGTGAACTAGACCTGAGACTAGATCTCCATAGGTACTGAACTATCCATGAAGATTGAGAAGGAGATCCATCCAAACAACAGCAGTAACAAAAGCTTCAATGTTCTCCAGAGCTTGGTCCTTCAGAAGTATAAACATTGCATTTTTCATAATGGATTGTTTTTGCTTTCAGCCATAGCAATCAAACTATATCCATGACTGCAGTGGATGGGATGAAATCTGCATCTAGGCGTATTCAGATATCTGGACATTACAACACAACATTAGTGACCACTATATGCCACCAAGTCAGTCAGGATACCAGGGAACCAGGCTAACACAAGTTGTGACACACCAAGCTGAAAGCCACCTGCTAGCATATTGAACAGCTTCCAACATAGGAATTGTAGTTGATCACACGCTGAACAACAGTAAAAATCACAGCCCTAAATCTCTCTTTCTCCAGAGGGGGCCAAACCCTGAAAACTCTAGGAACTAACTACAACATTTGAATACAACATCTTCAGAGGGCACACATGTAGGGAAGAATGGGTATTTACTAGTGATGGATCAGAAAGTAGAGAGAACTTATGAGTAGGGTCTTGGTAGCCCTTGGTATGGTTACTTCCTGGCTCTAAAAGAGATGGGCTAGTTGGTAAACAGCCTTCAGGCCACCAAACATGGTGGGAAAACTGCCTCTAGTCTGGTTATCTGTTCATACTTTGGAAATTGCAACCAACTGCAGTCAGCTCCACAACCCAATCAGAAATGTCTGCACACACTATTACCCTGTCTCCTTAGTGACTCCATCACCTTGAGCCACAACAACACTAATCCCCCAAAACTGGAAACCATCAAGAGCCCTGAAGTTCCAACATCGCTAAAAAAAAAAAAAAAAAAAACCCAGGCAAAATTGAATTAAAAAAAAAATTAAAGCTTGACCTACGTGACCCAGAAATCAGGTGGCACAAATCTAAAATAAGACCCTCTGCTGTTTTCACAAGAGTAGTACAGAACATAATTTTATTATCGTCATTATTATTCTTAGACCTGATCACATTGACTCTTGAATAAATCTATACATTTCGTCAACAGTTGCTGTTTGGTATATTTGTTCTCTTTTTAAATTATATTGAATGATTAATGCACCTTTGTGACCAGGAAAACAAATCAGGCATATTTAAATACATATGAGGAGTACATAATTTTTCCCCTATTTAGTATACAAAGTACTTCATAAATATGAATTATATTACAAAAATAATTTCTGAGACGCTCACACAGCAAGCAAATTTTTGAAAATTCTGGACAACCTTTGGGGGTTGAAAGGAGTTTCATGGGGGTGGAGTTGGCTTGTCTTAACGTCAAGTATTTTCTTCCAATCCTTGTTGCTGCTTCTGTTTCGTTTGAATTGATTTTATGCAGATTTCTGGTATGTATCAGATGGTCAGATTGACTGGCATGGATGCAATGAATGGCAATTTAAAAACAGGAAAAAAAAAGATCTCTGCACAATTTTAACATTATAAATCCAGCGTTTTCAGGATGCAGGCCGTAAAGGTAACCGATTTTACACATAACTATCGAATGTTCTTTCGTTTGCATGCTTTTGTGGTTTGTAAAAACTTTTCAGGTAATCGCTAAAACAGTGCTGCTTATCCACCACATATTATAGGGTTTAACTGATTTCAGTTTCTTTAGCAATTTTAATCCATGTGGAAATGGATGACTCACCAACACAAGGACCAGTTTCTTCTGCTTCTTTTTTTTTCCTCTTTCTGTCTCATTAGTTTTTCTTCTTGTGCATTTGCTTGAACAAATCACAAGGAGATGAAAGTTTTGCAATTAAGGGTAGAAAATATATATGCCTCTTGAGGTTAAATTCAGTGTAATATGTTTATAAAGCAACACGTTGGTAATAGGGTTTTGCAGTTTTCCCTACCATTTCCCCACAGGGCAGAGTTTCAAGAAATAAAATCTATTTGGAGCTATAGTTTTATCACATTCCCATGGATCACCTGCCTCTATGCCTATCAGGAGGGCATCATATTTGGAAATGAAAAGTCAACAAAAGGCACTTGCATCGTTAAATAAATGTCCTCTGTAGGAAGTCAGATCGCATGGCCTAGATTTTATTCAAAGCCGTTTGCTCTTCAAGGACTTGCAGATAGTCTGGTGAGCCCTGAAGTTTAGCTTTCAGTTCAAAATACTCACTTTTCCTTTGCTCAACCACTATCTTACTGTGATTACCCCCTATTAAAGATTTGTTTTTTCTGTCTGGCTGTTTCTCTGGATATCGTATTTCAAAGCCACTGACCCCTATACTGTTATACTCCTTTTTATTTTCCAGAAAATTCTGAATAAATACATTAGAATCCCGCCCTGGTAATAACTCATCCAATTCATCAATGGTACTAAGTCTCTTTCGGGGATCCATGTGCAATAAATCTTTATCTTTGTCACTGTTGTTTCTCAGGATGACTTTCTGGCCTGCCGGCTCCGCAAACATAAACCCCGTTTCAGCCTCTTTTAAGCCACACGAATGTCTTTTGCTCATGTGCTCAATTGTCTGAGGGATGAACGCTTCGGCCCCCAGAGTGTCCTTTTTGTTGGAGATGTGGTTGTGTTTCTGCAACTGCAGCTGCATTGAACTGCATTCAGGACTGGCCAGCCCTTCGTGCTTCGTGGATGGTTTCTTGTTGCGGCGAAGAACGAAGACGAGAAGGCAGAAGGCGACAAAGACAGTCAGAATGAGGACCACCAAGATGCTCAAGATGAGGATGGATAGGGGTACTGGGCCACCAGGAGGACTGCGGACAGGGCCCAAAGGGGTTGTAAATGTAAATACAGGTGCTGGGCTGGTGAAAAAGGCAGACTTGAGGAGCTTGGGACACAGGATCTCATTTTTGAGAGCCTTCAGTTCAATGTTAGCAAACTGCACGGGGGTCTCACACTTCAGTTCCTTCACCACAATGCCTTCGTTGAGTTTTTCCAGCCACAGCTTCAGAGCCACCAAGTCGCAGGTGCAGTCCCAGGGGTTCCCTTCCAGGTCAATCTGGGTCAGAGATTTCAGGTGGTCTAGCACGCCACTCACAGGCAGGTACATGAAATGATTGTTGCGCAGGTTCAGCCGAGCGAGGGGAGCCCGGGCAAAAATGTAGGCTGGCAGGCTCCGCAGCAAGTTGTTGTTCAAGTACAGGAGCTGCAGGTTGGGCATCAGATCGAAAGTGCCTGCCAAAATCTCTTTAATGACATTGTATTCCAAGTACAGGTACTGAAGATTGTGCAGGCCAGCAAACATTTCAGGACTGAGCCGCTCAATCTGATTGCCGTTGAGATACAATCTCCGTAAATTGGTCAGGTTGTGGAAAACTTCCCCTTTGATTGCTACAATCTGATTGCTGCCCAGATGGAGCAAATCCAGCCCTTCAAGTTCCACAAAGTCAGACATCTCCACATTCTTGATATAATTGCCATTAACGTGCAGCTTCTTGGCATTCGTGGGCTTAGGGACCAGCTCCGCTAGGGACTGGATATTCTTCTCTTGGCAGTTGATGCTCAATCCCAAGTCTGAAGGATGGGTTTTGCAAATGCAGGGGTGTGGGCAAGGGGTCAGAGGGGGCACCCTGGTCTGAAAAGACACAATTTGACTGAGATTGCGGCTTGAGAAGGGCTTTCCGGCCACAATTCCCGAGATTTTAGAAGGGTTGGTCGTTTTGGGAGGCTTGGTAACCAACCGGTGCATTGAGGTTTGCGTGGTATGCCCGTTGGGTGTGCTGAAGCCAGGCTCTAGCTGGGAAGGGGGCAGGATTCGGACATCAAAATCACTCCCAGTCCCCATGGCGCAGAGTTCTTGTTTGTTGGTTTCCTTCAAAAGCCTCCCATACAGATCGCTGGGGGTCTCACAAATGGCTTCTCCAATGTAGATGCTGTAGGGCATATTCTCCAGCCATGCCTTCAAAGGCAGAAGATCACAGGTACAATTCCATGGGTTGTCCTCCAGTTGCAACTCCACAATGCGCCCAATGTGCTCCAGCACGCCAATGTAGGGCAGTTTCTGTATGCGATTCCCACGGATATCCAAGTGGGTTAGAGAAGCAAAACGGAAAATATTATCAGGTAGGAGAGAAATTAGGTTGTCATTAAGAATGAGGACTTTTAGCTTGTGGAGCTTATTGAAGGCTCCTCGCTCAATATATTTGATTAAATTGTAGTCAGCTTGGAGATACTCCAAGTTCTCAATGCCAAGGAAAGTGTCAGCTCGGAGAACCTTTAATTCATTGTTGTTCAAGTGCAACTGTTTTAACGCACTGAGACCCAGGAAAGCTCCTCCCTCAATGTTCTGTAGCTTATTATTTCCCAGCTGCAGGGACACCGCATGGCTAAAATTAAGGAACGTGTTTGGATACAGGATAATCAGGAGGTTATTCTGAAAATTGAGGTGATAGAAATTAGACCAAGGGGGTTTCAGCTGGTTCGGTCTGTAGACTGCCACCTTCTCACAGTTGACATAAAGTACATTCTCCACCGACACACAGGAGCAAACATTGCAAATTTCCACCGATGAGTCAGTTTCTGGATCTGTAGAAGAAGCTGGGCTGGACAATACCAGAAAAAGCCAGACAAGCATCTTTCTCAGATCAACTATCAAACCTCCTGTTCCTGAACAAAGATGGATGGTCTAGAAAAGACACAAAGGGCATCGGTTTTAGTGACCAGCATTCTTGAATTAAAAGGATAACCAGTAAGACAATTAAGACAATAACTATTATTATTATTATTATTATTATTATTATTATTATTATTATGCACTCATGGAGCTGCTCCCTGCCAAACAACAAGAAATAAGAAGGTGGTTAGATGTGTTAGAGCAATTCAAATAGGGAATAGATGGACTCTGCATTGGAAATTAGAACTCCCAGTTTTTTATTATTTTGGCTTTCCTTTTGGTTTCTCCATCTCTCCTTCTGTGGCACATCCTCTCTTCATCTCTCCTCTCTCTCTCTGACATACATGCATAATGCACAACTCCAATGCATTACTCTGCATGCATAACAGAATAAAATTACAACTGCCTCCATGGCCTTTTCCTTTTCCTTTTTTTCTTTTAAAGCTATGCTTAGCATTCCAAAGTGGCAGCGCGTTTTGCACGGACCCTGAAAGATTTTGATCACGTCCTTGGAAACAACACACAATCCATTCCAAAGTCAAGAGTAAGGGAGGGGAGAGGAAATCAGTGCAAAATGCGAAGATGCAAGGAAGATATGGATTGAGGCTGAAAATGCAGGCGCCCACTCTTATACACACTTAGTTACAAATACATGATCAGCTCAATTGATTTGGAGTTAGTTGCCAGCCATTGATGCATGCCTATTATTCCTTAATATTAAGAGTGGGGGAGTAAAAATGGTGCAGTGTGGGAAGATAATAGATCCCTATTAAAATTGCAGCATTCATAATTTTATATGAATCAAATAACCACAATTTCAAATGAATCTATTATCAGAAAAGGACACCCACATTGTTAGGGAGAGCATGAAGTCATAATTCACTGGAGTGATGTCATTGGAACTGCCCTGCAACTTTTCCCATGCACATCTTACATAATTTGTCCAGCCAGAGATGGCTTTTCGAAGCTCTCGCCCACATTCACATAAAAGAAACATTCTGCCCTTGAGTTCCATCTCTTTGCCCGACACAGTGGCCTTTCCAGCCACTTGGGGCAAAAAGTCAAATCAGAATATTTCTGATCCTGGTCAGAGAGAGAGAGAGAGAGAGAGAGAGAGAGAGAGAGATGAATAAAATAAAAGAGGAAAAAAATGGAATTGAAGGGAAGGCCAAGGAGAGTTTGAAGGAGGTTGGAGGAGGCTTCAGGAGACCCCTGAAGTGTCCATGTGGCACAGAAGAAAGACTAATGGGAAGGAAGGAAGGAGGGAAGGAGGGAAGGTGGACCAGGGGCAGAAGAAAAAAAAACCATGAGCTTGGAGCTTGGTGGACTCCAGGGAAGAAACCAGCTGAGAAAGAGTTGGGAGAATCAGAGGTAGTAGTAGAGGTCAAAATGGTGTGTGTGGGTGTGGAGAGACAGAAGGTGGGATGGAAAGTGGAGGGGAAGGAAGGAAGGATTTGGGACTAGCATGGAGACCACAGGTGATGAAGAGTGGTCAGCATGAGGATGATGCATGGACATCGATCAGGAGAAGAAGAGACCCAAGGATGGTCCGGGGGACAACTGCTCTGCAACTGGGCAGCAAGAGACTCTGGGAGGGAGACTCTGGGCGGGAAGGAGGGGGCGCCCCGCACAGCTGGCCCCACAGCCCACCTCCCCCAAGCCCAAAGGCCCCTGAGTGGCTTCTCCCTACCTCCATCCCGGGGAGATGCGGAGCGGCGGGGGGCGGGCGCGGGTGGCCTCCACCGCAGTGCTTCACCGCCGATGCCGCAGCCTCGCTGTTCCCGGATCGCCAGGCTCCGGCGGCGGCGGGCAGTCCCCGCGGGGTGGCGGGGGGAGGGGGCGCTAGAAACGGAGAGCGCGGGGTGGGGGGGAGTTTCTGTCGTCTTTCCCTCGCCACCCCCTCCTTCCCTCCCTAGGGAGCCGGCCCACCCGGGAAAGGAGCCGGAGTGTCGGCCGGCGCCTTTTGTGATAGTGGTGGAGGAGGAGGAGGGGGAGGAGGCATCCGAGGCGCCCCCTCCCCAAAAGCCAGCGTCTCCTTTTCACGTGGACCTCCAGAGGAAGAGGGAAGGGGGAGGGAGGTGGGAATCTCTCCATTGGCAAAGGAGAGGTTCACCCCGCACACACACACCCCAAAAGCATGCAGCTGTCCCCGCAGGACCAAAACGCAGCCCCCTCTCTTCACCCCCCCCCCCCAGCATCGGAGCCTTACCTCTTGCGCTTGGCAGGACCTCTCCAAATCGGCGCTTCTTCGGCCCCCCTGCGCCTGCCTGCCTGCCTGCCTCCCTCCCGGCCCGCAGTTTCTGGGTTGCCTCTGAAGCGTGCAAGGAACTTGTGCTGCCTTCGCTCGCTCCCCCTGGACACACTCACGCTCAGGCACACGCGCCCCCTCGCCGGCCGGACGCCGCAGCGGAGCGCAGGGAGACGCCGCGCAAGCGGAGCGCGGAGGGTGCCGATCGCGCCCGCCCGCACAGCGGCGCGGCGGTTGGCTCAGCCCCGTCGCCCGCCCCCAGCCCCGGGAGCCCCGCACAAAGCCGGCGGCGGGAAGAAGACTTACGCCTTCCAGGAACGCGTCCCGACGAGCTGAATTGCCCGCCGCGCCGAGCTGGCAGCATCCGCCCCTCTTTCTTCGCGGACGGCCGGGGTGAGGGTGGAGAAGCGGGGGGTGGGGGGTGGGGAGAGGGTTACGGCACTAGCTAAGACACTTACCAGTTCCCCGGCCCGCGCAGGCGAGGAAGACCGCGCGTTCACACGACCCGCGCAGTGGCCCCGGGCGACACGCATGCGCCCCTCCTCCTCCTCCTCCCGCGCGCTGGCGCGCGCGCGCCGACCGACAACGCGTCCCTGCGAGCGGCGATCCGCGGCTAGCTCCTTGTTCACACGGCCAAGGCAGGCGGAGACGCTCCGGCTTGCGCGCCCAGCCTGTGCCCCCCTTTGGCACCGAGGGAGAAGCCGTGCTCCGCCGAAACTCGCTGCCTTTCTTCCCAGGGTCATTCTGGGTCTCCCCCGGTCCGGAAAGCAGCTCTTATTCCTCCGTGCGCGCACAAAAGAGACAGCGGGTTGATGGGGGGGGGGGGGCGGCGGCGGGGGGGGGGGGCTTGGAAGCAGCAGACACGCGTCCCCGCGTCCCCGCGTCTCTCGACCCCGCTCCCCTTCCGACGCGTCCCAGCTCGGAGACGGGGGTCGCCGTATCCTCGCCGGTGCTGTACGGAGAGTCACTTGCGAAATAGCATATTAAGAGGGGTGGCGAGCAGGAGGGGGAGGGGGGCACCGTCGAAAGCCCCCAGCAGCTGTTTAAGCCTAACCAGCTTGGCGAGCCACTGGGAAGGCTGGCGGGTCACTCTGGAGCTTGTCGCAGGGGGAGAGGAGTGGGGGGGAGAGGGAAAGGCTCCAATGGCCAGGTATTGGGGGCGGGGGCGGGGGGGTACTGACCTAGGGGACTAATCCCGATCTTTCCCGAGGGCACGTATTTTCGGATTGTGGCTCTTCTGGGTTCTTGCATGATGGCATCTCCCTGCCAGGGGAAGAAGGGGGGGGGGAGTGCTGTTAAGGGGAGAGCAGAGGCGGAGAAGGGAAATGGAAACCTCCCTCTTCCCTCCTCCCCCATCATCCTCAAAAAATTAACCCCCTTTTCAGCAGCCCCCTAGCAGGAAGATCAATGCCTGGTCAACTTACCAACCTTCTATTTCATTTCATTTCATTTCATTTCATTTCATTTATTTCTATTATATATTATTATATTTTATTTTATTCCTTTCCTTTTCCCGAGGCTCCATTTGTCAAAAGCTGCTCTCCCTTCCCTTTAAAAAAGAGAAAGTGGGTAGAAGAAGATCCAAGGTAGATCCTCCCCTCTGCTCCTTATACCCAGCTGACAGCTGCCCTATGGTTGCAAAAGCATGTTTTATGAGCAACCACAGAAGAACTTCTCTCTGTAATGCTGTCTGATGATGATGATGATGATGATAATAATAATAATAAAATGCAAGCTGGAGTCAGCTCATTAAGATGCTCTTTTATCCTCATCTCCCCATTTGCTTTCAGGGGTGTAATAGGATTAATGAGGCAAGGGATATCTCTCCATAAGCAAGGAGACAGAGTTTTCCTTGAGGAAGAAGAGGGAACAAGTTCAGGGAAAGGAGGACCCGAATCTGTAAATATACATTTAATCCAGGCAAGGGAGAAGTTGAGAATATATGTTTTCCCCCAAACAAGGCAATGTTCCTTTAAGACTCAATGTGGCAAGAAACCCCTTATTCTGGCAACCCAGTGCACATAAAATTGCTAACCTGTTAATTTCAGCGCATACTGCTTTGAGCCATAAATCATTTCCACTTTAGCACAAATCTACAAGTGCTCTTTGGTTAAAAGAACAACCACAGCAACATGTCAGGGACAATCCAAAGTCTGCCTAACCCAGCTAGTTTTGCTTCTCAAACTTTGAAGCATGGAGGACACAATACTAGTGTTGCCGGTCTCCAGCATTCTGTGAAGCCTTCTTCCAAGTGAACTTAACTTTTAGCTCTGAGTGGCATCAAGACAAATCCATGCAGTTTTCTTGCCTCTTCTTCTGGGATGTTTTCAACTTCCCATTCTAGTTTCCAGACCTAAGATTTCCTGTCCCATCCAAATGCTTGCCCAGCCCAGCTGTGCTCAGCTTCCAGGAACAAAGAAGAACAGCCAGGACTACCATCACAGATATATCACTTCTCAGAGTTGCTGTACTTCTCCATTTTCATGGCTAACGTGCTCTCAGGCTGTCTTTCTGAACGTTCAGAGAGATGGTGGTGTTGATCTGCTACAGCAGAAACCACAAAATCTGGTGACAACAGAAAGACCGGGATATTCATTATGAGTTTTGAAAATTAAGGGCACACCATGATTAGTTTGTTAGTCTTTCTGGTCCCACATGCTTCTCTTTTAGAATCCTTTGAAGAAAGGATATATAAGGCCATCAAATATCTTGCAGAAATCAGTTCCACAAGCTTGGAACATTGTGGCATTCTCTGGAGCCTTCTTTGCTCTAGTCTACACCCCTTGCTAGTCAATATCACTGGAAGCTTTCAAGATCTAGAGGAAAACGCCATCTGTACTTTGTACCACGCCAGACATCACCTGGGTCTTAGTGTTTCCTATACTCCCAGGGAAGAGGGTAGAAAATTATACTTCTAGTTATCATCTTCTTTCTACACCAAATGGGTCCACAAATGCTTCGATCTTCTCCAGCCTTCAAAAGTTTTCAATGATAGACCCATCAATCTCCACCAGCGTGGGCAATGGCCATGGAGGGTGGAAGTTCTAGTCAAACACATTTGAAGGGATTTGGACAAGGGGAGAGCTGTTAGACTTCTGTTACAGGACAGCTCACCGATCCCTTAATACCTTTGCCTGCCTTTTTCAATGCTATCAGTGCATATGATAATCTTTATAATGTGCAGTACAGATTATTTTGCATTTTGACACTTAAGTAGTATTCACAGAATGATGCACAGGAAGTAATATTATACATGAAAGGGCTTGATTAATTAGACATTAACTCTCCTGCATGTATTCTTGGATCCTAAAATTATCTTCAAGAGACAGTTTGGTGTAGTGGTTAAGGCAGCAGACTAGAATCTGGGAGACCATGGGTTCTGGTCCCACCTTAGGCATGAAGCCAGCTGGGTGACCTTGGGCCAATCCCAAGGCAAGGGCAAGCCACTTATGAAATCTTGCCAATAAACTGCAGCAATTTTATTATTATTATTATTGAGGGCCAGTTTGGTGTAGGGGTTAAGGCATCAGGATAGAAAACAGGAGACTTTGGGTTCTAGTCCCACCTAAGGGACAAAGCCAGTTGGTGGACTTGGGACCAGTCCCTCTCTCTCAGCCCTAGATGGAAGGCAAGGACAAACCACTTCCAAAATCATACCGAGAAATCTGCATGGACTTGTCCAGGCAGTTGCCCGGAGTCAACACTGACTCGAAGGCACAAACAATAACAACAAACCTCCCCACAAAAAAAGGGGGAAAAAAAGAGGTTATCTTCAGGGACCATTCATGTTCCTCATCAAGTGAGGTGAGACAGAGAAATACCATACCACTCCTTCTAGGTCTGTTTTATAAAGGTAAAGGTCTCCCTTGACATTAAGTCCAGTCGTGTCTGACTCTAGGGGGCGGTGCTCATCTCCGTTTCAAAGCCAAAGAGCCGCCGTTTGTCCGTAGACACTTCCATGGCCATGTGTTACGTTTCCCTTTATAATTTTTGCTGGTGGGGCAGGGCGGTTCTGTGGCTAGAAGGGAACATTTTTAGATTGCAGATTGTAATATCATAAAATAACAACAGCAATAATGCATTGTGATTTCAGGTTTGCACTCTGCCCAACCTTTGATCTGGGGCCTGACTTCGCAATGGAGAGGGTGTTCAGTTTCAAGGCAGACTGAATCAGAGTCCGTGCTGGCATGAAATTTGAGATTTGGTCTAAATGGCTGCATCTCTCTGGTTTTAAGCAGCGCAAGAACTCCAAAAGTTAAGCTTTCTTCTTTGCTCAGAAAGCTGTCTGGACAACAAACATAATTGGATGGCTGTGCAAATATGGTAAATCAATCAATGAGCAAATTGTTTCCAAGGTCAGGATCCCTAAAGGCAAGAAATATCATTGGGCTGGTTGGGTCCTTGATGGGGCCAACAATAACATCACGATTTCCCATCTTGAATTTTGTAGTATTTATTCTGTATTCCTTCTTTTATATTTTTGTATTTTTGTATATATTTATCTTGATATTATATTGTTTTAATGACATTTTAGTCTTCTATTTCTAATGGTCTGTAAACCGCCCAGAGTCGTCGTCGTACAAGCTGGGTGGGGAGAAATATGACAAATAAAAATAAAAAAACAAAAGAAAGGATGTGGTAGGGTCTTATAGACTCCCTATTATGGGCCACCATTTTTGGACAGCTTCCTTCTGTTGAGTTTCCTTTCATGCTGAACCAGGCTTTGAATATGCAGAATGCCAGCAATCTACAGCCCTCCTTGACATCAACCACGTAGTATACCCTGCAGGTCAGAATCAGTCCCAGAGACAAGATAATTGGTGGACTATTGCATGTTCAAAGATCCTAATTTCAGGAGGAAGGCTTAACTGCACCTGTGAACTGAGATATAAGAAAAGATCACTAACTTAGTTGACTGAGCAGATTTTGGCTGCACGGAAATCCCTCCATCTCCAATGATACGGTTTGATTTAAGGCAGCATGCCTTATCATACCATGCCATATCAGTGTCCTTTCAGATGGACCTCCTCAGACAAATGTCAAAATACTAGCCACGTTACAGACCATTCTCACTTTGGCCCTGACTGCCCCCTTTGGTGGGAACGCAACCCCCAATTAGGAGAAAGTGAATCTTGATTGGAACAAAACTGTCATTTTTTTAAAAGAGGATGCATGCTGCATGTTCTTCCCTTTGGATTGCATATAATCTAAGTTCTCTAAGTGTTCTCTGTTAGATTGACTGTAATGAGAACTCTTACAGAGAATTTAAGATGATTTCACTGGAGGAATAAATGCTGATTACCTCTGGGGGTTTCCAAGCAAATCCAACATTCCATTAGTGAATGTTGACAAGGAAGGAAAGTCATTTTCAAATATGTCACATTCTTATCAGGAATTCTTTTAAAAAATATTCAGACCTGAGAACTGTCTCTTCTGGAATACCTGAGGAGTCATCTAATACAAACAAAAGATGCCACGAAGTCCCTTGTAGACAGAGGATGATAGTGAGCAGAATCCTTGCTTGGTTTGAAGACTATGCCAGGCTGATCCTCAACATTTCTGAGAAGAGCTATGAAACTCTCTTGTCTCCATTTTTGGACTGCAGACCTAGCCAGTTAATCTAGACCATACTGAGCTAGTGTGACACATCTAACTTATTTATTTATTTAATGTTTATCCCGCCTTTATTATTTTTATAAATAACTCAAGGTGGAGAACATACCTAATATTCCTTCTTCCTCCTATTTTCCCCACAACAGCAACCCTGTGAGGTGGGTTGGGCTGAGAGAGAGGGACTGGCCTAAGGTCACCCAGCTGGCTCTCGTGCCCAAGGCGGGACTAGAACTCTCCTACCACGCCTGATGGGCTGAGAGAGAGGGACTGGCCTAAGGTCACCCAGCCGGCTTTCGTGCCTAAGGTGGGGCTAGAACTCACAGATTCCTGGCTTCTAGCCCAGCACCTTAACCCCTAGACCAAACTGGCTCTTAATTTAGCATCTATAAAACCTTTCCCCTTCCCAAGGCCAGGCTACATTCTTTCACAAAGATCTAGCCATCTCTTGCCACCTATCTTGTTGCATCTAATACCTGATGCAACATTAATCTTCTGATAAGAGTTGGAACACTCCCAAATTCCATCCAAATTTAGCAATGTGGCTGATTCTGCCATTTTGGACATAGCAATAAATTCCCTTCTCACCCCTATGGGTGGTCTGTGTCTTCTTCCACCTCAGGTCCCCTACCAGAGGCCTGGGAGTTTGAGGGTTCTGCGCAGGATCTCGGCTGTTCCTAGCACTGCACTCTTCTGGACAGAGAGCTCTGATGTTGCTCCTGGGATCTGTTGGAGCCCCTCTTCCAGCTTGGGGGTCACAGCCCCGAGTGCCCCTACCACCACTGGGACCCCTTTGACCTTCACTTTCCACATCCTCTCCAGTTCCTCCTTCAGGCCCTGGTACTTCTGCAGCTTCTCATGCTCCTTCTACACACACACACACACCCCTCAATAAAAAGCAATAAAAACAAGATTCAGGAGGTGTCAGGCCCAGCCCAAGGACAACGAAGAGTCAGTCCATTCAAACTCCAGTTCTTTATTTGCTCACACTGCGTAGACAGAATCTTGCCAGACTAAAGCTGCTCTGCCTAACCTAAGGGGAAATGACCCGGGAGGGTCTAGGGCGGGGCTATCCCAAACCTCTTCGTTTTCCCACCATTGCCTCCCGGACTGGGCCTCTGCTTATCTCCTCCACCTCCTCGGAATGTGCTCCCTCCTTCCTGAGAACCAGCAGCACCACCAAAATCCACCACAGGAGGGCTGTTGACTTGTCCATCTCACACTGATCTGCCCCTTCATCACCAACCCCCAACAGTACTGAGCTCACCTGAGTTACAGGATGTTTCTTCTGGCCTAGCATTTAGAAGAGAGATCCAACTGAAGATGTAATTTGAACGACAACCCAGGAATTGTCCACTTTTTAGACAAAACACATAAGCTACCTGATGAATCCTAAAGCATCCATGGCAAAAAGTTTAACAAGGCAGGGACTTCTTATTTCTGCCTGACCACAAGCACGATGGTTGTTCCACAAAGTTCAAGAAGGCATCTGTAAGAAAGTCATGCCATCGTTGGTTGGATGGCAGAATGTGTCATTTTCAAGCCCTGAGGGAACTGTAAGCCTTTCCTATGGCTTCCTCTTGCCTATACAAGCTCAGCTGCCCAGTTAGAACATGAATGGATGGGGGAAGCAAATCTCTTGCTCAGGAAAAAGGCTGCATAGAAGCTCTCTGCATGGGCAACCATTTAAAGGGTTGATGGGAGGAGAAGCAGCATGAGGCTGTAAATATTCTGAAGCCTGAGCCACGGCAACCGAGCACTGTGCTAAATAAAGCAGAAGAAATGTTGTCCAATATATGGTGCTCTGCGTGATTCCGATAATTTCCAGCCAGCTTCCTCCGCTTTATCCGGGAGGCTTCTGGAAGTGATAGCAAGTAACCTATCAGAGGGCTAGGAAGGCAGGAAGCAGCTGAGAACACATTCCTCATTCCAGAAGTTAAAGAGGTGCCTTCCATGGCAGCCTTTATTCACAGCAAATTGTTCCATGGAGGAGAGAAGTGACAATTCACTTGCATTCCTATCCAGGGCACTTTGCTGGCAGAAGCAAAAAGCAAGATGAGGCTCCCTCTGCATTTGGTGAACTGAGCCACTGCCGTGTAGTGGATTAGGTGTTGGGCTCATATTGGGACGCTGGCATCTGTGGGGGAGTGGCCAGGTGGCCAGGAGGCCAGGATGGTGGACATGGTTCTGTTGCGGAAGTCCTACCTCTTTTGTAAATGCTAATACCCATACAAAAGAGATAGGGCTTGTAGAACAGTATCATGTCCACCATCTTGCCCATTTTAACGACCACCCCCCCCCCGGCGACAGATGCCAGTAGATTGGGAAGACCCAGATTAGGGTATGCTCTTGATTATAGAAGTGTGTAATGGTATGTGAGAAAGACCTTGGGAAGTGGGGTGAAGAGATGCTGCCTAGGGAATGGTCAGATAAGAGAGGGTATAGCCCGCAGCTGCATAATGGGTGGAGAAAGAGGCTCAGGAGGGACCCTCCCTGACTTCTCAGGCTGTATAGGAGATGGCGGAGGATTTGTCCTTTCAGACTTGCAAGATTCTGTTAATGTAGCCTTACAACAAAGTAGAATTAGCTCCTCTGTTCGTGTTTTCTGTCTGGTCTACCTGGGAAGGCTGACATCAATCTTACAAGTCTGAAAGTACAAATCTCCCGCTGTCTCCTTTACTGCCCAAGAAGCTAGGGAGGGTCCCTTCTGAGCCTCTTTCCCCACCCATTATGCAGCTGTGGGCTATGCCCCCTCTTACCTGATTGTTCCCTAGGCAGCGCCCCTTCCCTTTTCTCCCAAGATCATTACCACATACCATTACAAAGGGCTTTCTCATGGAAAAAAAATGGAGGTGGGATTGTTGTATACACTTCCTTGAGATTCTGGAGGAAAGATTGGATACAGAATGGGATAAGATGGGATAGGATGAATGAATTTGATTTCTATACTAAAAAAACAAATAAACCCCAGCGCCCTCCACCATATTTGAAGGCAGCAAAGCCAGTTTAGACTAACTGGCAAAAGGGGTTTAGTTCTCCAACGTAGGAAAACAGTCAGAAAAAATTCTGGCAGAACCCCACCCATTTCCCACTGCTTCCCCTCCACATCAGTCAAGTAAGGTTGTCGTTACATGCAGCTCCCCAGCTCCCTTACATCTCTGAAAAAGCATAACAGCTCCTCTGATATTTTAATCCTTTTACTTTTAGTCCCACCCAACACACTTGAGAGCCAACAGGGGCATCTTTTAACACAGAGCTATTATGAAGGCCTTGCCAGCAAAAAAAAAGTTCTTCATGTTTTCCAGAAGGGGTGTAAAAACCCTTGCTTAAAACCCTGGAGAAATGCAGTAAAGACAATGGAAGAGCTAGCCAGATCCTGGGTTTCTAAATGACATGAAACTGTGCCAGTCAAACGCCTACTTTTCATTAATTCTGTCAGATTGGTATGCTCCTCTGATAATCTGCAGGCAAAAGATACCAAGAACTTTGTACGTCTTGCTGCCTTTAATCAGAATCCATGTTACAGGGGTAACGTTAGCAGGAAAAAGACAATTAAGATAACTACCAAGGCTGTTTGGTCATATTCTACTTCAATAGTTTATTCTCGTGCTTCTGCATCTGGGTATTCAGTTCAATTTTGTCAAGGCTCATATTCTCTATCAGTTACAATAGTGCTCTTTGGACCACACACCTGTTTTGTTTCTCAGTGATCTTTGCTAACATTTCTTTCGGGGGGTAGAGGGAATGGCCTGCCATGAACATTTCCTGCCATTGCATAAAGGGCTGTGACTGCCTTTCGAATGGAATCACAAGAGCTTGCGTATCCTGGAAGGAAATCTGAACCACAACTGATAACTACATCTCCCAGGTGTGTAGCGTTGTGAGATGTTGCTTTTCACTTTCTAGAAACTTCAGTGTGACTGGTACAGGAAGAAGTACGGACTCTCTCGGAACTGGCTTTGTTGGTCTTGGTGATGCCATCCCAGGTCCCAGTCCGATGGACAGATTAATCAAGACTTCCACCAGGCATTCTCTCTGCTCTTCAGAAAACTCTGTTGGAAGTGAAAGGAGAAATATATTCTTACTATCATTACACTGAGAGTGTGTAAGTTTAAAAAAGTGTAGTATAAGTTTAAAAGGTACGTTTTTTTAAAAAAAAGAGAGTGTGTGTGCAAATAGTTACTAAATCTTTTGGCATTTTTTTGGTGAGCCATCAGGATCCTGGATAGATGGGACACACAGCTGGGATTCTCCATCTCTCTATTCTTCTGGTTCAGGCAGAGGTACTTAGATGGGCAGAAAAGGCCTGGATGCTTCTAAATCGACTTTTAGCCACAAGTGCTGTAGACCAACAGTGTCCTGTGTGAACAAAAAGGTATGACGCGTCCTTACATATACCATAATTTCCACCTTAACTGTTTGCTCAAGATGAGCTGCAATAATGACAACTGCTTCCTGTGTTCATATCAGCATGATTCTGTTGTCAGAGAAGAAAGAAAGAGGCCTTTGGATCTTGCTAAGAGAAAATGAGAGAACAGTATTTGATATTTTTCTTCTGCTTTGATAGGTCAAAACAAGCAGACTTCTTGGTCTGCTTCACTTTGAAAATTTGTCCTCACATGCCAGTGGTGCCTTCTAATTGAGCCTTATAGTTGACACAAGACTTCAGCTTCCATCTTCTTTTTATTTGTTTTCCTAGATTTGCTTTAAAAACTCAGTTGGTGTTCTCCTCCCGTTCCTCTGTATTCTAGACCAAAACTAAAGAAAATAACCTTTAAAAATCTTTCATTTGGATTGGAGTAGTCATTACTGTGCCAACATTGCTGTACTTTTTAAGAGAGCAGCAAAACCCAAAGGTAGCATGTCAGTCTGTGCTATATAGACGGAAGAAGATAGAAGGGAAAATCTTGATGGCAGGTTACACATGGAGGTCAACAGAGAACCATGGTGCTCAAGAGATGGCTTGCCCCAACAAGAGCATCAACTCCCTAGCATACTTCTACAGACTACAAACCAACATGTATGGAAAACATGACAAAGAAAAGTGATTTTGATGTCTACAGATAATTAAAATCACCCTCCCTTGATGTGCTTTTCATAAAGACTGGACTACAGCACCTCTTAGTCCCAGTTATATACCCTGGTATATCATGGGTAAGAATAATGGGGTTTGTAGACCAAACAACTGGCAAGCACTGGGTGGAATAAAGCTGGTTTAAATCTGTTCAGAAAGTAGAGAATTAGAAGAACAATTGTTTAGATTAAAGAGGAAACATTGCTTAGAAATTCCCCACAGTTCAATCTTGGTCGTTCTTTGCTTCTAAGAACACATGGAACTGGTTTATCAAATCCAGATTTATTTATGTATTTACCATTCTTTCATTCATTCAATCAATTTGTCCAGACACCCATCTCACATTTGTTAATCTTGGCAGCTCACATAGCTAAAAACAACTAAGTAGCACAACCAATAAACAAAATATAGGGGAACGGTAAAAACACAGTAACTTTTAAAACCAAACTAAAACCAACATTAAAACCAAAAATCACGAAAAAGCAGGCAAGTGTGAGTCATGGATCAATCAGTATAACCATCCAGCAGGCTCTAAACCATAACCAGATCCCCAGGCCCATTGACACAAGCACATCTTTAGGGCCTTTCAAAAGGCAGAATGGAGATGGCCCATCAAGTCCTTTTCAAACCTCCTGGTAACAGGTTTTTCTGCCATTTTGACGCAGGAAACACACACAAAATGATAGTGTAGTCCCTGTAAGAACCTTAGCATAGTTTTCTTTTTTCTTTTTTTAATGGAAAATAAACTCCAAAGACTCCCATTAAGGAAAAAAAAATATGGAAAACTGCATCCCTGCTCACATGGAGTACATCGCTCAGCCCGATTTGCTTCATCACCCACCAACTGAGGCTCTTAATGATTTCCTCCCTTCTGTCAAATTAAAAATGATAATTAGTTAGCAATTGTTGGTGAGACTGAAGAGGCCACAAACTTTTGGGCCTTAAATTATGCCCAACATTTCAGGGTGCTTTTTAAAGGCACCTCCTAATCCAGATTCATAAAGGAAGATTGGTATTCCAACAGTGAATTTAGATTGCCAAATTTTAACCGTAGTGCTACTCAGCTGTGGTTTAGTTTATATATACCTCTCGAGAAGCTTTCCTTTCTGTGCTCTTCTTCCCTCTCTTTCTCTCTCTGCATCAATCAAATATTTTTCTGCATCAAGTTATCAAGCAAAACCCCTGCATATCCAAAAGGGAAATAACTGGGGTTCTGAATTGTGCTAATCGTTTGGGACCGTGTTGGCAGTGGGGAAGGCAAAACTGAATCACATTAATGCTTACGCTTTCTCAGGTTATATTTAATTGAAAACATTTTTTAATAATGATAATAATAATAATTACATCAAGAGCTTTTCTTTTTCAAGGCTGCATCTGCAACATTTGCTAATTCACAAACATGTCCTTGCATTTTCTAAGGTGGGATTTATCTAAAACAAATGGCCCCAAAGGAAACGACACAGCAAGGAGGCAACACTGTAAGGATGCCTATCTGAATGGTAGTGTTTTGGCCCATCCAAACGAAAGTTCTGCATTAATACAAGCATTAGCACTCAGATTAAGTATCTATAATACTGAACCCCAGTGCCTTTATGTAAAAAAACTCTTTATTTGACTTACCCCATCCTTCCAATGAAGAAAAAAAAAACCAAATTGACGCCCTCTAGACATTATGGGCCATAAAGTGTCTCTGATGAATATCTGCAGTGTTTCACCAATGCTGTGAGGTTGCACAACTGTGTTTCCCTTTTTTATGAGTCCACAGGGAGCCACAGTAATTTAAGTTGTCCATTGATGCAAAAGACGAAGAGGGTAGGGGAAAATCACTATTCTGAACAGCACTGATCAAAAACATAAGCCAGGATACAATTCAAGAGTCCATCTTGATTCTCAGGGACCAGCATTACTAAGAATTTAAGCGGGGAGATGTATCTGTTGGCTGTGACAAACCTATCCTAGATAAACTAAATCATGATTTATTCAAGCCAGTCTTCATATGATACACTATACCACAAAGGAACCATAAGCTTGGATTTGCATGGCATTTCTCCTTTGTCAATGAATAGATAAAGTATATCTTGTTTCTGCCTGTCTGATAAGTTAAGGTGCTGGACTAGAAACCAGGAGACTGTGAGTTCTAGTTCAGCCTTAGGCCTGAAAGCTGGCTGGGTGACCTTGGGCCAGTCACTCTTTCTCAGCTCAACCCACCTCACAGGGTTGTTGTTGTTGTGGGGAAAATAGTAGGAGGAAGGAGTATTAGGTATCTGAATCTGGCCTTAGGGCTGTAATAAACATGTTGTTGTTTGGTATGTTCGCCGCCTTGAGTTATTTATAAAAATAATAAAGGAGGGATAGAACAAACAAACAAAATGTCCCAAGTCCCATCGGTGAAACAATTCTGCTTTCTGGGACCTCTGCTGCCATGGCTGCCCTATATGGAATAGTATCTCCCCCAGGGACCAGATGGCCCTGATCCTGCTGGCCTTCAGGAAGGAATTTGTGGCCTGGTCCTTCCAGTCAGTCCTGAATTAGGTTCATACGTAGTCCCACTAAGCACCAACAATGGGGCAATGCATCTTATTTGTTCCTCCCAGCCTGATGAAATGGTTGTCTTTATTTTTTTATTTTATTTTTTTAATGTTGTAGTTATGTCATGAGCACTGATGGTGAGCAGGAGGGGGCCCCTACCCAGGGGGGAAAACGCATGCGTAGTAGTGAGGAGTTGAGCAGCCATTCAAAGAGACACAGAACAGACCCGCCTTGACTTTGGGGTTTATCTGTCTGGAATTTCCCACGCTTCTTCAGTTTGTTAGGATTTTCTGTCTAATGTAGCAGTAATAAAACACTAGAGACCTATTCCTTGTCTCAGCGTGGTTCCTGACTGTTAGGACAAGTTAGCCCTGTTAACACAGTTTACTGCATCACAGTGTCTATGGGTGCTTTTATTTAACAGCTGATATAGCCACCCATCTCATAGCAATGATTTGCTGTAATTCTTTCCTTGAACTCCATTCACCACAATCGTTCCTTCCTACTCTAGTTTCCATGACAGGATAGAGAATATTCATATCTGGACCTTCCACCATTTGTACACAAGAGTGTGAGAATGCCCTTGTGTTAAAGAGAGAGAAAGAGCAACTTGGGACTCTAAATGATAACAGTTTCGGTATAAGCTGTGGAGAACTCAGCACTGTTTCTCACACTTTTTCATCCCATAGAATAGAATAGAATAGAATAGAATAGAATAGAATAGAATAGAATAGAATAGAATAGAATACTTTATTGGCCAAGTATGATTAGACATACAAGGAACTTGATTTCGGTGGAAGAGCACTCAATATATTTACATAACATCAAAAATAAACAATAGTAAAGTAATAATGTTATTTACTAAAACTATACAATCAAGAAAGAAAAAAAATGAAGGAAGTAATACTGCAGCTATTAACTAACACACACTCATATTTAAAAGGAGAATTAAGGGACAATATACTGCATCTGCTGTCTAACATATGTTCACATTTAACAGAGCATTACCAGTCACATCTTAGAGTCATGTCTTACCATACATTGTCAATCATTATATCATGCTACATTAATTAGGAGTTTGAGACAGAGCAATGGCATGAGGAAAAAATATATTTTGATGTCTAGATGTTTTGACATGCGGTACTCTGTAGCACCATCTGTTAGGGTTAGGGTTAGGGTTAGGGTTAGGGATAGGGATAGGGATAGGGTTGAAACAGTTTATGTCCAGGATGTGAAGGGTCTGCAGATATTTTTCACCCCATGGGGTGGTCAGTGGACACTGAAACCAGACACTCAATAATACCACTGGAGGTAGGGCCTACTGGTGAAGGGGATTGTTCAGTACTTGAGATGATCAGATGAACTGATACTTTTCATTTTGAATATTACAAGTAATCAGTTGAAATTATTATTATTATTATTATTATTATTATTATTATTATTATTATTATTATTTCAATTTATACAGCCACCCATCTCAAATATATGACTCTGGGTGGCCAAGAACGATTAGAAACAAGATCAAAATATAAAAACATGATAAGCGGCAGCTGAGGTAAAAGACCAGCCAACCCAACAATTAACACAACCAGAATACAGGCTCAACCACACACTCAGGCCCCAGGCGCAGTAATAAAACCAGGTCTTCAAAGCCATCTAAAAGTCCACCAAGGTTAAGGTTAATAAAGGTTGATCTAATCTCTGGGGGGGGATGATGTTCCAAAGATTGGGTACCACAGCAGAAAAGGCTGTCTTCCTGGGTCCCATTAGATGACACTACATAATGAACACGACCCAGAGCATGCCTCTCTTGTTGGATATGACAGGATGGGTAGATACAACCAGGCAGAACAGTTCTGCAGATAACCTGAATCCAAGCCATACAATTCTGAGAATTAGTTCATTATGGACTGCCTTTGACTACTACAGACCAACAAGAACCAATGAGTGTTTGTGTGTGTTTGTGCAGTGTATGCATGTGTGTGTATTTAAGTAGTGATAAGAAAAAGAGGCTTAGATGATCCTGAGTTTCTCAAAATTAAAAAAAAAAAAAAAGGTCCCCTCCGGAGTAAGCTTAGAGTAATGTACTGTATGGTTTCCATCCCTGGCCAGTTTGCAAAGAATTGTATACTTTTTAACCACCAGGTGGTGATAACTTTGTCAGTCTGTACAAAAAGCTCTATAATTGTTCAAATAATATGAAAACTGAGTCATAGAAATACTTGGGCAGTAGAGGAACACACCGGCACTTGAAAAGGACGTTAAGAGAAAGGAGGTGTGGTTTTATAGCTGTTTGCTTAGACACTGCAGTATCTCTTACAATTCTCTACTGGTTGCATGAAAATTTATTTTTGCTGCACTCTGTTTCAGTCGTCAGAAGTCCAGGTAGGCATTTTGGATCTGGGCTGTGTAATAGTCAAAGCAGTATCACCTATCCCTTCTTGCATTGCCTTCCAGAATCCTTGGAGATGTAGAAAATACTTGCCCCTCAAGGGAGAGGGTTGTGCAAAATGCCACAGAGATTTCCTAAGTGAAGATTTAGTCATCTCTTCACCTTCTTCAACATTTTTTTTCTCATTAAAAAGATCAGGGTTTTTTTCTTTCCCTTCCCTATCCCAGTTTTCAAGAGGTTTGAAAAAGGGGGTAAATTCTTACAAAGCAAAACACCTCAGACCAATCAAAATTCTCACTCTTCCCAGACAGTGTGGTGCCAAGCAGAAATGCTGCTTAATTTGGATTAAAGCAGCTCCAAGTTCACTTTTTTTAAATCTCAAGGCCCCCAAGATTACAGCACCCAAATCTGTGGGCCACACACCCAAAATGAGCAGTCAGATTTTCCAAGCTGCGATTTTATACTGGGCTGGATAATTTGAGGTTCAGCTTGTCGTGAAAACCCAGCTGTTTTTTAAAATGTTATGTGAACCACAACCTGTCATTGCTTGGTAGTGTTTATCCTCCTTAAGCCTGAGCAGCTTAACAAATCTACAGTATATTACTTAAAACACACAGACAGAACAAAAATAGTTAGAAGAAGGAGATCCCCACTATTGGCCCCTGTAGTCCTTGAAGAACACCCCCCACCCCAAAATAAAATAAGAATTCAGCATGAATGCAAACACACCTTCTCGGTGCAAAAATAATGTTTGCTTGTGATTCAAAATGAAGTTGAGGGCTATTGAAGTGGACTGTAAACATCTAGGTGACTTCTTTTTTTAGCTTGTTTTTACAATGTTTAATGTTTTTTTGATATTAATAATAATTATTTGGTAGTTATTAGTTAATTGTTTTTAACCTTGTTGTATGCCACCCAGAGTCACTTGTTTGTGAGATGGGCAGCTATATAAATTTGACAAATAAATAATTTAATAAAGCCACCTAATGGCCTTCTAGATTTTAAAGCTGAGATTTGATAGCCTCTGTTGAAATGTTGAAATTAACATTAACATCTAAAGGAAGGAGAAAAAAAAATAATCACGGGAAGCATACAAAGAGTTTGAGTCTGCAGGAAAATTCTTCTCCCCCCCCCCCACAAGAGCTCTTTCATTGATTGATTGGATGATTTTAAATCTTTGAAGCTCCCCTCCCACTTTTTTTCCTTTTTTAATCCAGAAAGAATGTTGACTCACCAAGTGGATTTCTCTCATCCTGCTACTCAGAAAATCTCTCTTTAGCTGTAAATTGATTACATCCGAAAGTGGTTAAGAAAGTGAGGATTTTGTGAACCTTGTGCCCATATAATCTGCATTACGGCTGTGAGCTTGATAGAAATCCCTCGACTTCTGGCTGCTCAATTCACGAGTCGACCGCAAAAACCTCCGTTCCTGCAGTCTCCTCACAAGGAGAAGAAGTGGGCAATCTCACAATCTCTACTTGTCTGGAAAGACTGCACAGGCCAGAATCCGCTGTATGGCTGCTGATCTCCACCTCAATGCCATCCCTGCTCCTACAGGGACATCTACTTTGCCATAGATCCTCACCTGGAATCTGAATCGGGCCTAGAAATGTGAAGCTTGCATCTCTATCTCTATCTCTATCTCTATCTCTATCTCTATCTCTATCTCTATCTCTATCAATTATCTCTCTCTCTCTATCAATTATCTCTATCAATTATCTCTCTCTCTATCAATTATCTCTCTCTGTCTCTCTCAATCTCTATCAATTATCTATCTCTATCTCTCTATTTATCAATTATCTCTCTGTCTCTATCTTTATCAATTATCTATCTGTCAATTATCTATCTCTATCAATTATCTCTCTATCAATTATCTCTCTCTCTCTCTATCAATTATCTATCTCTATCTCTCTATCTAACAATTATCTCTATCTCTATCTAACAATTATCTCTCTCTCTCTATCAATTATCTCTATCTATCAATTATCTCTCTCTGTCTCTCTCAATCTCTATCAATTATCTATCTCTATCTCTCTATTTATCAATTATCTCTCTGTCTCTATCTTTATCAATTATCTATCTGTCAATTATCTATCTCTATCAATTATCTCTCTATCAATTATCTCTCTCTCTCTCTATCAATTATCTATCTCTATCTCTCTATCTAACAATTATCTCTATCTCTATCTAACAATTATCTCTCTCTCTCTATCAATTATCTCTCTCTATCTCTATCTATCATCTACATCATCTACATCTACATCATCACAAATTTATTATGCTGCCATGCCATATTTGAAATCTGGGATGACAGACTGATTTTGTCACAGCGTCCAAGTTCTTGTTATATCAGAGTCTGGTGGCAAGACAATATTATATCTTCCCATCTGTTCAGAGGGTTCAGGTTGTCCTGGCCTGTTGTTTTCCTTTCCGATGCTGTGGCATTTGAGCTTTTAACCTAGATGGTTGCAAGGGGGAAGGAAAAGAAGAATCGACAGTAAGAATTCATTCTGTTTAAAAATGAAGAATTAATTGCCCTCCATCTGCAACCACTGGTGAATGTATTGATTTTCAAGGTGCAGGAAATCGTAGATTAACAGTGGTGGGCACAGCAATTTACTGGAGGTGCAGAGTTGTGGTGTGAAGGGGAGGAGATTTTTGTTTGTCATAATTTAAACTAGTGCTATGCAGGAAAAAAAAAAGTCCTGGTTTTCTTCCTGTACTCGTCCTGATTCAGTTTGATACAATATCCTTTTGAAGTTTTTTTTCAAAAGAGAAGAGAGTGTGGGTGGATTCCTCATAGGCCGTATGGTGCTCTTGCACTGATTTTGTGGGGAGCCATCTGAGAGATCTCTGTTCTTGCTCTGTCTTTCTCTGCACCAGCATCTCTCTAGTGTTCTCCAGCCTTCTCGTGCTTCCATTAAATCCCAGCGGAAGACATCAGGAGGGGTTTTGCTATAACGTTACTGCTATCTTTGCTAAGGGGAAGGGCTGCTCTTAAGAAGCCTTTGGAGAATTACTTCTTCCCCTGGAAAAATCAGATAATTTTTTTCAAATTGGGTGAAGACTTTTGAAAGGCATTGGTGCCTACTTCTAAAACTGATCATCCAGGTTCAGTGTACTTCTCATTCTATTGCATAACTTTTGCCCGATATTCAACTTGGATGTATGGACTGTAATCCTCCTCCTCCTCCTCCACATATCCCATGCAATAAAATTGTGATTTTCATATAGCACTGTGTGCTATGAAATATTCAACCATGATTTATGAAAATAAACCAAATGAGCTGGGTTCACAGGGCACATAAACCACAAACCACGATCCTCAGATTTTAGGGCTACCAGATCTAGGCAACAAAAATGAGGACAATCACTAGATGACACCAGAGGGTTAGAACTTTCTGTATCTTTTTGCTGCCATTTAGTAGTGATTTCGATTTTTTTTTTGCAGCCCAAAACTTGGTCACTTTTCACAATATGCTACTGTAAGCCAAGGCAAGTGAACCACATTGCAGCTTAATGTGATGTGAAAATCCATTCCTATTGATATGGCTAATCCTTTCCATCTCACTTTGATTTTTTTTTTTTTTAAAGGTGGGGGGGATGGCAGGAGAGGCACAATGATTGAAAAAGTGTTATTATGTATAGGACCCAGACTGCAAATTAATTGTTAGGTATAAAGGCCAAAGTCCTTGAAGAACACAATTTATTCACAATGTTTGCATTAAGGAACATCCATCTTTTGGACCAGTGGTCTGTGCTACATTCCAGTTCCATTTTTAGTAGTTGCTGAAAGCCATTTATCCAATCCATTTCTTCACTAGTTTCTGTTAATGTGTCCAGTCTTGAAACTTCAGCAGTTTTGGTAAAAGCAGCAAGGGCCAATTATTCTGAGTGTAGACACTGAATTTTGGTTGCCTCATTTTCAGAAAAAGATAAAATGTGGAGGGGTCCAGATGTCCCATTCCCACTGATCATGCTAAAATGAACCTGACATTTGCATACCAGGCTGGCATCTCAAAGGGAGAAATCCTTTAATATATACATATATACCCATCAATAAACTATGTGTTTATTTATTCAGCCAACTCCTATAGGACTTCCTGCAACTGGCAGGGTTGCACAGGTAAAACATCTACTGTTCTCCTTTGGGGTAAGTGATGTTACATAAAGTGCTGAGAATGAATAGATCAGAAGTTATAAGCCAAAGAAATGAAGGTGTATGATAAGAAAAAACACAGCTAAACACAGCTAAATCTTGTTCACACCAACACTACTTACTTTACATCTTGAAAGTTTTCTATCATTGCAAATCAGCCTTGCTTACATCAATTTGCTGGTTCATGTCTGTGTGGCAGGTCCTCAAATTGTCCTACCTGAACCTCATTCATTCAGGTTATGACGGCAGCCCTTGAGTAAATTCCTTCTTGATAAAGTCTAACTTTTAAAAGTTGCAAATAAGAATATGGCTGGGCTCTTCTCACATCAAGTGAATTACCAAAGCCTCCTGTAACAAGACAATTCACCCCAGCAGTTTTATATATGAAAGAAACTAATCTTGAATCAAGGCTGATATAAGCCAAGTCCATTAGAAGAAATCCATATTTCTCAAAATCATTTAGAAAATTCTCCTGGCCTCCAAATTGCTCAGAGCCTCTCTTGAAATAAAAGGCCAAATTGCCACTCAACTTTCTGGATCTGAAAGCAAACCACATCCATGTTCAGAGGAGGCAAGAGAGAGCCATGAGCCAAAGATAATGAACTGAAATTGAGCTTAGGAAGTGCAAGCTAATGTAGCTATGGAAATCGATAACTCCAGTGAAATATGTTCAGGCAGGAGGAGGAACCTAGGGTGGGAGGGATGGAAAATGTATCCACAATGGTAACATTTGCTGGGGAGAAAGGAAAGGTTTATTTCCTACCCCGCTAAAAAAGGAAAAAAAAATCTCAGCCAATCCTCCAAAGACAAAACAGTATATCCTGCCCTGAACGCTTCCTGTGGTTTAAGGCTCAACATGTATTGTGCATGGAGTTAAGCCATTCATTCATTCATTCATTCATTCATTCATTCATTCAATTTCTATGGCCGCCCATCTCAAACAAGTGACTCTGGACAGCGAACAATCATAAACTCATTTAAAACCACATACAAACACAGTACAAAAAATAAATATACATAGCAGCCAAGAAAAATCACAACTGTAGGTGTTTGTATAAACAGGAAACAGGGTCCTTGAGACACTTGGGATCCCAGGCCCAGGCACATGACCAGATCTTCAAGGCCTTACAAAAGGCTGATGGGGTTGGGGCCGTCCTAATCTCTGGAGGGAGAATGTTCCAAACAGGATGGGCTACAACAGAGAAGGCACACCTCCTGGTCCTCACCAGCTGACATTCCTTGGCTGATGGGACCCGGAGCATGCCCATCCTGCCAGACTGAACTGGATGGGTAGAAGCAATTGGGAGAAGATGGTTCCTTGGGTAACTTGGTCCCAAGCCATGAAGGGCTTTAAAGGTGACAACCAGCACCTTGAATTGCACCCAGAAACACACTGGCAGCCAATGCAGCTTATGTAGCAGTGGCGTTACATGTGTCAAATATCCGACACCAGTTACTACCCATGCAGCTGCATTCTGCACCAGTTGAAGCTTCTAAATGCTCTTCAAGGGCAGCTCCAATGTGGACTGTGTTGCAGTAATCCAGATGGGGAGTCACCATTATTATAATCATTTGAATACTATCTGCACTAATGTACACCCTTGTCACTGGTGTCTGGTTTGAACTCATAGGTTGCACAGAATTATCCAGTCTGTGAAATGTATGACTTCAAACTAGGCACAAGTAACAAGGGTGTACATTAGTGCAGATATGGAACACTCCAACTTTAACCAGATTCACTTGTCCACTTGAAATCCCCAGGGGAGAAAGCACTTACAGTCTTAGCACAGACTTTCTGGGAAGGTGGCAGGACTTTATCAAAGGAACAGAGGGACCCGTCTTATATCTATTCAGATCACTGATCCCTTTAGGCTAGTCCTGTCTATGCTACTGTCAGCAGCTTTTCATGTTTTCAGAAAGGAGTTTTCATAGCTTTAACCAGAGATCTTGGGGATTGAACTTCAGGCCTTCTGAGTGCCCAGCAAGTGCTCTAGAGTTGAGTCACAGCATCTAATATGACTAGATAAGGGTAAAGTCTCCTTGGAGCTCTGCTCGACTCTTGGTCACATCATGAACTTCATGAACTCATGAGTTTCTGTGGCACCAGTCTGGATTTGGTTTCCCACTACCTTATTCCAGTATGAAAAATTATGCCCATTTGCTATACTTAGATGTTTTGAATGTGGTACATTACTAACAGAGCAGGAGAGAGTGAGAGAGAGATTAGATTCTTTTGAAAAGCATGTCAACTAGATGCTATCAGGACTGCATATCCTTTGACCATGCATGGTATATCTCCTCTGCCCAGACTCCACGCGAGCTGCAACCACCACAGGGAAAACTGAATGACTCATTAGTTTTTTATTTCTTTTGACTTGGCTTCCTTGTGAAGATGCCTCTCACCCTTGTGGATGCACACGCTGTACATTTGCCAGAAAACAAACTGCAGAAGCACCAAGATGATTGGTAATTACCGGGTCTCTTGAATGCAGTGAGAAAATGTCCTTGAGTCACAACACAAATATGTCAATAAAAATGCACAAGGAATAGCAGGTAAATTCATACCCATGAACATAGAAAAAGGATGCAAAATACAAGTGCCTCCCTCCCTCTCTCCTGCCAATGTATATACATTTATAGATATGTGTGTGTGTGTGTTTTATTTACACACAAACACACACACACATCTATAAAATTTAATGAAGATTGATGATAAATTTCCCATTCCTCCCCAAAGACTTTTTAAAAAAAGGCTTTAGATCAAAAGCCAGCTTCAAATCAAATGCTGGGGTTGTCTTGCTGTAAAAGGTAATAGATTATTTTTAAAGAACAGAAGAGAGAGGCTGTGTTTATCAAACAGAGCTGATGTTTTTCTCCAGTAGCTGAACTGCGTTTTCAGTATCCCTGGGCTTCTGCTTCAACCTTAGCAGTTGGACCATATGGGAACATTCTGTGATGCTATAACAATTGAATCAATCACTGGGTTCATTGATTACCCTTGTGTGCATCAGTACCTATCAACCCCTATAGGCATGCTCAACCACCATCCATGAGGGTGAGATAAGGCTTGGCCCATCTAAAGACCATCCCATGTTTAATGCCTAAAAAGCATTCCTAAGTGCATTATTCAAAACACACTTAGATGTCTCCGTATGTTTTATGAAAACTCCATGCTGGGATTGCTAAGGGAAGGGTTAGCATGCTAAACATTGAGACGGAATAGGTTGTCTATCTGTCTGTCTGTCCCTAGCTACCTACCTATCACCTTCACCAATTATTATTTTTTTCTTGCAGATCTTTCTCTTTATTTAGCAATAGATTTTTCAGTGGCAGATGACTGATTTGTTCTGCAAAAGAGGGCTAAGGAATTGGACATCCTGTTGTATACAAACCCCGCTGTTGGAAAAACAGCTAAGTGCTGCTTCGGGAATTGTGAAGTGCTCAAAGCAGAATAACTGCAATGTTCTCTAGCAGTTATTTCCCCAACATATCCTTCTTCTGTCCTGTGCAGAACCTTGCACACAGAACAAGTAGCAGCAACATGACAGATTTTTTAAGGCTTCATTATTTTGGTTCCCCAGGTTAATTGATGGACAATTGGCCATTAAACAATTGTTCCAGATGAAGGAACACCTACAAATGGGAAGATGCTTATTCCAGTGGATTTGTATATTTGTCTCCCATCTTTTTCCCCATGAAGTCTGAAATTCCTACTTGGAGAAACACACGGAAATTTAAAGCTGAGTTGAGATGAGTTTCTTTGGCCATTCTTCCACTTTGAGGAAGGGTAGGAATTAAAGTGGCACTTTGGGGGCATGCTGGATTACCATTCCTAGTTGGAATTATGGGCAGTATCATCCCACCTATCTGGAGAGCACTGTGTTGTCCATCCAGAACTGAGACCTTAGTGACAGCTCATAAAAAGGGTTATAATGAAAGCAGGGAAGGATCCAGAGAGGAAGGGTCTATTCTGCTGTGTGTGTATTCTTGTCATTTTGGAATAGCGATGATAGACCATTTTACCAATTCCTATTTAGAACTTTAGATAGATAACAGAGAATTACTGATAGATCCCTAATTAGGAATCTTTGCTTCCATCTCAGCTGAAGGACCCAAGGAAAAATCTAGGATGCTTTGTTCTCTTTTTGATATTGATCACTTTTTATGATATTCTGTTCAGCTCCCAATTTATTTCTGAGCAAACGCTGCAATTACTGGATGACATTCCCAGATTCCTTATGTTCATTTTCACCATTCAGTGTTCCCTTATATTCTGTCATCTCATGTTCATTGGGAAATAAAAATAGATTAATAGAAGATTCAAGAATAGCCCTGAAGCTGGATCAAGCCAAGGATCCACCTAGTCCATTCCATATTTCACAGTGACCAACCAGATGCATTCACTGATCTTACAGGCAGGAGAAGAAGCAAAAGTCTGTTTCTGGTATTGTTTTTCAGCTGTTGATACTGAAAGTATGCTACTTGTGGTTCAATTTTAGCTTGTCATAGTCAGTTGACCCTTGGGGTGTGGCAATCAATAATTTGTGATAGAATATCCAGAGTACAATCAAAGTCCCTCTGGTGGGAGGAGATGGGTGGTGACAAATTCAGTAAATAAATAAATAAATAAAATGTCCAAAAATTAAAATCACAAAATAATGTTTATCAATGTACTGTAAGTTCTAACAAGAACAAAGAAACGGCAAGATTTAGAAGGCAGTGCACAACAGGGGTTAGATCAGTTCTGATTCAGATCATCAATTCAGATGTCTATGATGCTGTTGAGTTTTTAAGGAAAACACTGAGGTATAGGAAATTCCAAAACTCTTCACATAATGAGGTGGGTATAGCTACAACAGTATCATGCAGTTTACTCCTGTGTCTTCTAATTATACAGTGTAAGAAGCATATTTTCAGGTTGTGTTAGGTCTGAATACTCACAGACCTCAGATAACACCTGTGCAAAAATTATGGGACTCTAGGCTATCCCCTGAAGATTCCTGGATTTTCCCCTTCATTGGTCTAAACAGCTCACAGCCAATCACAAGAAGGCTTTGAACTCTTTTCCGGAGTATAGAATTCATCACCTTGGGAGCTATCACTCATTCCTGGAGGATTATTGATTTCTAGGGGTTTTTTTCCATGAATAATACTTGGAGAAGTATGCCCTTCAAGAACTGATGGCCATCAGTTTTGAAGCATTCATCTTGTTGCCTACTGCTGCTTGGTTATTTATTTTTATAAGGGAGCTGTTTTGCCACCATTAGTTATAGGATGTGTCATTGTGTGACCAGGTGAAATCAATGCACCCTCTGATTGGAAATGGGGAAAAATGGAGGCAGTGGATGCAAGTCTAAAGGCACCTGAAAATCTTCTCACATATAATCCTGCCCCTTTGGGATGTGTTTTGTTTCTCATTTGCATCTCCTTTTCCCAAAGCCAGTTTGGAGACAGACAATGGAGAGAAAGCACAGGATCATTTTATATGCTCTTGATTTAGTTGGATTGAGTTACTTCTAAGTAAATGAAAACAATATATCTGTGATACCTAAATAATACATTTTGGTCACTAGTTTAGGAAGCTCATTCTTTTGAAGTCCAAAATGGCAGCTGAAGAACTGCCAGTACCCAGGCAGAACAGAGGAGTTTTAAGTAAAGATTCTTCTTCCTGACATGCAATATCTGATTAATGAACAGCAGCCAAATTTTGTGTAGCCATTGTGAAAATGAGACATCAGATTATGCAAATATGATCAAGCTCTGCTTCATTGACACATTTTTCCCCTGCTATTCAATTGTGTCTGATCCTTGGCGACTGCCTGGACTAATCCCTGCAGTTTTCTTGGCAAGATTTCAGAAGTAGTTTGCCATTGACTCCTTCCTAGGGCTGAGAGAGAGTGATTGGCCCAAGGTCATCCAGCAGGCTTTCCTGCCTAAGACGGGAATAGAACTCATGGTCTCCTGGTTTCTATCCTGTTGCCTTAACCACTAGACTACTAGACCAAACATTAACACACATTAAACACATACGTTCTTTTTTTTTTTTTTTTAAGAAATGCAGATTGTTGATTATAAACAAAGATTTTGACTTTAACTTTGGCTCATGGACAGGAATAACCAAACTTTTCCTCCCTAGATGCTTTTCATGAAAATGCCCACACTCCCTTTATGGGTAGGTTTTCTTGGACCTTTCATTGGTTGAAAACAAGGATGCAAAAAATTGAGCCTGGAAGCCACAGGTAACCGTTACCCACATCTTTGCAAAGAGGATCAACATGTATTTGTTTGCCTTTTTTAGAGTTGGTGGATTAAGGGGCAAAATAGGTGTCTTAAATCTGCATGAGTTTGAGAACCCCTTTGACTTTCTTAAAACCTCCAAAACTTCCTCAGAAAGGGGGTCCTGACCATGTTTTGGAGAATCCTCAATATTTTGGGCTCCAAATCTGGGGTACTTTCTGAGCCAACAGAACTTGCACACTCAAGTCTTAATACCACCGTAGCATTAATTTGTAAAGTAGTAGTACAATGGAGGAGGAGGGTAAGGATAAGATTAGCATATTACTACTAATGGTGTAACACTGGAATCCAAACCACAGACTGTCTTACTTTCTTCTGGGTTCTAATGTGCATATTGTATGCAGAACTGCTAAGTTTATAACTAAGGCAACTATCATGAGTACGGATGGTGAGCAGGAGGGGGCACCTATCCAGGGAGAAAAACGCATGTGTAGTTTAGAGGCTTTGAGCTGTCCTTCGAAGAAACCCAGAACAGACCCACCTTGATTTTTGTGGGTTATCTGTCTGGGTTTCCCACGGCCTTTCAGTTTGGCAGGATTTTCTCTCTACTGGAGTAGGACAATAGAGACCAAGATACCACCTCAGTGTGGTTCTTCGTTCTAAGATAGGACAGCAGCAGTCATAAGAACCCAATACATTGAACAAATTGTGGTATCCTGTAAGGGAGATTCATACATCAGATTACTGATTCTTTGTATTATTGCATATGTATTGTATTACTTCTTCAGCAAAGGATCGTTACCTTGTCGTGGTGCTGGAGCTTGAGCACCTCAGTGATGCCATGAGCTAAACTGTGAAGGGCCACCCAAGATGGAAAGGTCATGTCAGAGCGGTCAGACTAAATGCGATCCCTGGGGAAGGTAATGGCAACCCACCCCAGTATTCTTGCCATGAAAACTAAATGGATCAGTACAACCAGAGATATGTTGGTATACCATCGGAAGATGAGACCCCCAGGTCGGACGATGGTCAAAATGCTACTGGGGAGGAACAGAGGATGAGTTCAACTAGCCCCAGACATGATGACGCAGCTAGCTCAAAGCTGAAAGGATGGCTAGTGGCCAACGGTGCTGGTGGTGAACGGCGAATCCGATGTTCTAAGGATCAACACACCATTGGAACCTGGAATGTAAGATCTATGAGCCAGGGCAAATTGGATGTGGTTATTGGTGAGATGTCAAGATTAAAGATAGACATTTTGGGCATCAGTGAACTGAAATGGACTGGAATGGGCCACTTCACATCAAATGACCACCAGACCTACTACTGTGGACAAGAGGACCACAGAAGAAATGGAGTAGCCTTCATAATTAATAGTAAAGTGGCTAAAGCAGTGCTTGGATACAATCCAAAAAACGATAGAATGATCTCAATTCGAATTCAGGGCAAGCCATCTAACATCACAGTGATCCAAATATACGTCCCAACCACAAATGCTGAAGAAGCTGAAGTAGAGAAGTTCTATGAGGATCTGCAGCACCTACTGGACAACACGCCTAAAAGAGATGTTATTTTCATCACGGGAGACTGGAATGCTAAGGTGGGCAGTCAAATGACACCTGAAATTACAGGTAAGCATGGCCTGGGAGAACAAAACGAAGCAGGACATAGGCTGATAGAATTTTGCCAAGACAACTCACTCTGCATAACAAACACTCTCTTCCAACAACCTAAAAGACGGCTTTATACGTGGACTTCACCAGATGGACAACACCGAAATCAGATTGACTACATCCTTTGCAGCCAAAGGTGGCGGACATCTATACAGTCGGTAAAAACAAGACCTGGAGCTGACTGTAGTTCAGATCACGAACTTCTTCTTGCACAATTTAGGATCAGACTAAAGAGATTAGGGAAGACCCACAGATCAGCTAGGTATGAGCTCACTAATATTCCTAAGGAACATGCAGTGGAGGTGAAGAATACATTTAAGGGACTGAACTTAGCAGATAGGGTCCTGGAAGAACTCTGGACAGAAGTTCGCAGCATTGTTCAGGAGGCGGCAACAAAATATGTCCCAAAGAAAGAGAAAGCCAAGAAGGCAAAATGGCTGTCTGCTGAGACACTAGAAGTAGCCCAAGAAAGAAGGAAAGCAAAAGGCAACAGTGATAGGGGGAGATATGCCCAATTAAATGCAAAATTCCAGAGGTTAGCCAGAAGAGATAAGGAATTATTTTTAAACAAGCAATGCGTGGAAGTGGAAGAAGACAATAGAATAGGAAGGGCAAGAGACCTCTTCCAGAAAATTAGAAACATTGGAGGTAAATTCCAGCAAAAATGGGTATGATCAAAAACAAAGATGGCAAGGACCTAACAGAAGAAGAAGAGATCAAGAAAAGGTGGCAGGAATATACAGAAGACCTGTATAGGAAGGATAACAATATTGAGGATAGCTTTGATGGTGTGGTCAGTGAGCTAGAGCCAGACATCCTGAAGAGTGAGGTTGAATGGGCCTTAAGAAGCATTGCTAATAACAAGGCAACAGGAGACGACGGCATCCCAGCTGAACTGTTCAAAATCTTGCAAGATGATGCTGTCAAGGTAATGCATGCTATATGCCAGCAAATTTGGAAAACACAAGAATGGCCATCAGATTGGAAAAAATCAACTTATATCCCCATACCAAAAAAGGGAAACACTAAAGAATGTTCAAACTATCGAACAGTGGCACTCATTTCACATGCCAGTAAGGTAATGTTCAAGATCCTGCAAGGTAGACTTCAGCAATTCATGGAGCGAGAATTGCCAGATGCACAAGCTGGGTTTAGAAAAGGCAGAGGAACTAGGGACCAAATTGCCAATATCCGCTGGATAATGGAAAAAGCCAGGGAGTTTCAGAAAAACATCTATTTCTGTTTTATTGACTATTCTAAAGCCTTTGACTGTGTGGACTATAACAAATTGTGGCAAGTTCTTAGTGGTATGGGGATACCAAGTCCTCTTGTCTGCCTCCTGAAGAATCTGTATAACGACCAAGTAGCAACAGTAAGAACAGACCACGGAACAAAGGACTGGTTTCAGATTGGGAAAGGAGTACGGCAGGGCTGTATACTCTCACCCTACCTATTCAACTTGTACGCAGAACACATCATGCGACATGCTGGGCTTGAGGAATCCAAGGCTGGAGTTAAAATCGCTGGAAGAAACATTAACAATCTCAGATATGCAGATGATACCACTTTGATGGCTGAAAGTGAAGAGGAACTGAGGAGCCTTATGATGAAGGTGCAAGAAGAAAGTGCAAAAGCTGGCTTGCTGCTAAACCTCAAAAAACCAAGATTATGGCAACCAGCTTGATTGATAACTGGCAAATAGAGGGAGAAAATGTAGAAGCAGTGAAAGACTTTGTATTTCTAGGTGCGAAGATTACTGCAGATGCTGACTGCAGTCAGGAAATCAGAAGACGCTTAATCCTTGGGAGAAGAGCAATGACAAACCTCGATAAAATAGTTAAGAGCAGAGACATCACACTGACAACAAAGGCCCGCATAGTTAAAGCAATGGTGTTCCCTGTAGTAACATATGGCTGTGAGAGCTGGACCATAAGGAAGGCTGAGCGAAGGAAGATTGATGCTTTTGAACTGTGATGTTGGAGGAAAATTCTGAGAGTGCCTTGGACTGCAAGAAGATCAAACCAGTCCATCCTCCAGGAAATAAAGCCAGACTGCTCACTTGAGGGAATGATATTAAAGGCAAAACTGAAGTACTTTGGCGACATAATGAGAAGACAGGACACCCTGGAGAAGATGTTGATGCTAGGGAGAGTGGAGGGCAAAAGGAAGAGGGGCCGACCAAGGGCAAGGTGGATGGATGACATTCTAGAGGTAATGGACCCGTCCCTGGGGGAACTGGGAGTGTTGACGACCGACAGGAAGCTCTGGCGTGGGCTGGTCCATGAAGTCACAAAGAGTCAGAAGCAACTGAACGAATAAACAACAAAATTGTATTACTGTATTTTCTTTTATCTGTTTTCTTTCTGGAATTAGACATTGTATTGTATTTTATTTAATTCAATTTTATTTTATTGATAAGGTCACAGGACTAATCAATTAATAAACTACTCCTACAACTAGTACTAATGGTGTAGGACCCTGATTTCCATTGACATACCGATGTTTATTATGACCTCAGTTTGGTCCTGTATGTGGGAACCACCTGAGAATCATCTTACACCATCCTGATAGAGCTGGCCTTAGAAAGAACAAAACCCACTTGGATTTTAACTAAACAGGATTCAAACTATTACTAATTAAATGAACATTACATTACAAAATGGGTCCAGGACATTCTACAACTGGAAGATTTCAGGCAGCAATACTTCAGCAAGTAGACACTTATATGTATATGACCATGGCAGTTATGTTGCTTCTCAGAAACTAAAGAATATGAAAATTGTTTGATGGATGAACCCCACCGAGCCTTGGGGTTCTAATTTCTTTCATCCCTCTGACCCAAATTTTGCAATGCATTTGTTTTGGAAAACGTGTCCACTTCATTCCAGAAATATTACTTTTGGTTTGCAAGATTGGAGTCCTAAGTGAAGTTGCCTTGCAGTCATGAGATTTTGTTGCCTGCAATTGAAATAAACTTTTCTAAGCCTCAGGAACATTGAGCTGTCCCGTGCAATAACAGTTTCCAGTTTATTCTTGGAGAATGAAATTGTCTTTGGAGATTCATTATAACTTTCCCCCCTTCTTTCTCTAAGATTTCAGGACATTAAGAGGACATTATTTGGACCTACAACATGTTCAACTTTATGGACGAATAAGGAGTGAAAAGAGGCATGTGATCCTGCCAAAGATTCTTCTAAAAATTCATAGAAATGCCCAAGGAGCAAAACATTTAAAAGAAGATGATGTTCCTGGAAGATTATGCAATGGAGACCAAAAGGTTGTAGCTTTTCTTTTGTCTTTGAAACAGGCATCAAAGCTCTAGTAAACCAAATCAGATGGGGTCTTTCTGTTTTTAACAACTTGCCATTCTGAGAGCAATTTAGGCAGTAAGAAATTGGGATTTTTCCCAGTTCTACCCTCTTCTTCAAATTAAAATACAGATCACTGAAATTAAAATGCATCCTGCATTTGTCAAACTGGCTTTTGTTCAGAAACTTTAAGTCCAGGTGTGTTAATATTGATCCAGAGGTCCATTTTTTACGGTGGGTTGTGCAAATCAGCAGCTTCTTCTGTGGTGATATTATCTCTCTCTCTCTCTCTCTCTGGGGGGGAGGAGAGAAATGGCTGCATAATCAACCCATTTTCTGGGTCCACAAAAATAATAAACTAATTAAAAGGGTTGGATTTGTTGCACATATATCAGGGTTAATGCTGATCGAGTTAAGCGGACTGTGCTAGGTTTTCAGTTATCTGGTTATGTGTGTTGCGTAAATGTCCAAAAGGGGTTGGGCCAATTCATGGAAGTCCTGGGGATCAATGGCCATTAGCCCTGATGGCAGTGGGGCTCCCTCTGAAGGACATCTGCTGGGAGACTAGTGGGCTTCTTTGGGCTGTTGGTTGACCACTATAAGAACAGACTGCTGGACAAGATGGGCCATGGATCTGATCCTGCTTATGTTCTTAACTCACACCATAGGTTACTACTATAAGTAGTGATCTTTAGTACCTAGATAGTCTTCTGAAGGGCCTTCCCCACTTACATGTAGTTGGTCCTCTTGATATATACAGGGATGTCTGAGGTATTTGATTTTTGCAAATTAGAATGTGAACTGGCTAATGCCATGGCTATTCTGTTTCTGTTTCAGTGTTTTTTAAAAATTAAAAATAAATAATTTCTGGGCTAGAAACCAGGAGACCATGAGTTCTAGTCCTGCCTTAGGCACGAAAGCCTGCTGGGTGTCCCTGGGCCAGTCCCTCTCTCTCAGCCCAAGAGCCAATCAGGTGTGGTAGTAGAGTTCTAGTCCTGTCTTAGGCGTGAAAGCCAGCTGGGTGACCTTGGGCCTGTCACTCTCAGCCCAAGAGCCAATCAGGTGTGGTAGGAGAGTTCTAGTCCCACCTTAGGCACGAAAGCCAGCTGGGTGACCTTGGGCCAGTCACTTTCTCTCAGCCCAACTCGGTGCAATGTAGACTAGCATCCTCGTGGTGCACCCCAGGGCAACGTGACTTGTCATGGCTCAATAGTCCACACATCTGGCTGCTGGACCTCACAAGGATTTCCCAGCAAGAAAAAGCAGCATGAACACCAAACTGCTATGCCATGTGATAAAAAAAAAAGGCTGTCTATTTAACCTTAACTTAAATGCTGAAACTGCTGGTCATCATTCTAGGCAAGTAGAATAGGTAAGAACATAAGCTTTGAAGAATAACTTGGTGTTCGGGGGGGGGGGGGAAATCACCTGCTTTGTACACGTAAGAGAGAGAGAGAGATTTTCAAGTGTGTACATGTATGTATCCAAGTGTGAATAAGTAAATGAACATATGTAATATCACTGTTTGGGATTTGCACTGAGCACCATTACATGGGCATAATCCTGGATGACTGATGTACTAAAACATCAAGCAAATTGCATAAATGTCAAGGCAGAAGTCTGAAGAGAATAAACATGTCTTTTAAAAGCTGAGCTCTTTTTAATTGAGATGTAAATTTCCCCAGGCTTCAGATTTGCCATTATACCTAAAATCATTGACTTCCTATGAATGCATCCAGAGAGCAAGAAAGACAAAGACATCCATGTGACAACTGACTGAGAGAGAAGGAACTCCTCAACCATAGGCCTAAGACCGTTGATAACAGGGAATTACACTCAAAGGAATGAACCGATGACGGCTATCCTTTGGGGAGAGATCTGAATGTTACCATAGACCTATTCTAGATGGGATACTGTCTCACACCCATCCCAGTTGATTATATTACAATTTTCACATCTGGAACATGATGGAACCTAACAGAAATACGAACTAAGTAAACAGAGTTGTCCAATCTCAATATGTCTGGCATTGGCCTTGCTTCATCCCTTTGCTGATAGATGCAGTACTGGACATGTTTGCATTTAAACCTGGTTCTTCCTGGAACAGTGTTTGGTTAGCATTGGCCTTCTGGAATTTGCAGGGGACATTGTTTAGAAGAAAGGGAGGTGGTATTGGGATTAGTTACTTTAGCGACTTGTGTAAGTACAAGGGATTCAAAACTGGGTGCTGTGAAATGATTTCCCCAGAGCAATAGATCAGTGTCTACCAGGGATGATAGGAATGTGTACACCTCAGCCAATTTATGAGTTAGCTTGTGTGTGTGTTAGAACTACTTGAAATTCTTCCCCCCCCCCCCCCACTTTTTAAGGTTGACCTTGCTGAGCTCATGACCAGCACATTGGACAGCATACTTTTGGGTAGAGATGTAGAGAATGAAAGGCCTGAATATTCCACATTCTCCAAAATGTCACCAGATGGAGAAACACACCATCTCATATTGGCTTCTGTCCTTATTCCATGTTCAAGGGACATTATTCAGTGCTTTCCTGAAGAACCTTCGTTCAAGGTCTGACTGCTTTGCTGAAAAAAAGTTCACATACAAAGACTATCAAACTAAGAGGGCATAGGATATTCAAGCAGAGAGTTTACATCTCCAAGTGTGGGTTATGATACAAAAAACTAGTTACTGTTAATACTACTCATTAATATAGGTCAATTTCTTTTAAATTACTCTTTATTATTACTATTTTGCTCAAGATCTCTCAAAGGGACAGAATTAGACTACAAGCAAATAAATATTCACTCACACTAATTAACTCACAACTCTGCAACTGCACAGTGTCAGTATCAAATGTTTTATGTCATCGGATTTCAAAAGAACTTTTATCTCATTTTCGGTACTGGAATAAGGAAAACCAGGCACATAAATATTTCAAACTGCTCATAATTAAAACTTCATGGGTTTGGCACAGAAACTTTAGCGAGCTGAGCCGATTGTTTCCTATGTCCACAAGCAGCCCACCATTTCTCCTCTTACAACTAGGGGGCCATTGGGGCATAAAGCTGTTCGTATCTAAAATCATCACCATCATCCTTCTTATGGCCCCATTAATATTAAAAACAAAGAATCAGATGTTCACTAAGATGTGTACTATTCAGTCTATCATTGAAGAATAAGGTAGACATTGATTCTCCAACTTGAATATTGTTCTCTCTTGCCTATCTTGGCTAACAATATTCAAGTTGGAGAATCAATGTCTACCTTATTCTTCAATGATAGACTGAATAGTACACATCTTAGTGAACATCTGATTCTTTGTTTTTAAGAGGAAGCAGCCAAGGAGGAATAGTGGGTAAAATCACAAAGGGAATTCACTGATGGCGTCACAGAAGTGTATTCTAATGTCAAATAATCCGTTTGATGAAAAGTGTCTTTTGAATGCCAGCAGTCTTTCTATCCTCTTCTCAGTTACATTGCCATGATGCTAATTAAAATAGAAAGGTAAGGATGCCCTCAAGCCAAGCTTGATTTCTGATGGCTGCATCCGTGAAGTTTTCTTGGCTGTGCTACAGAATTAGTTTTCCATCCCCTTCTTCTAGAATTTTTTTTTTCCAATTTCCCCATCTAGCCTACAGCACTGGAATTCTAAGTTGGTTCCCATCCGAGGACATCCAAGGCCAATCCTGCTAAGCTTCTGAGATCAGCCAAGGTCAGCTAGATGTTTTTAAGGGTGGGGGGGGGAAGTCTTTGCTAATGTTCCACATTTTTTTTAATTAATTTTTTTGGGAGCAAAGAGAGAAACATTAGACATCACTTTCCAGGATCTCACTTAGAATCTGTGGCTTTGGTGCACAACCTAGATGCAAAGTCTGCCAATGCACCCATGAACACAATGACGATCTGTTATAAGGAGTTTCCATACGTCATCATTGGGTGTTAAGCTGACAGTGTTTTACCAAGTTCAAATATCAACTTGTTTCTTGCTGGTTCTCCACACAATGATCAGTGTGGAATGTTTAGCCTACTGGTTCATATTCAGTAATTTAAAGAAGAATTAATTCCAGTAGAAATTGAAATTTACAGCACGGGTAAATTATTTACCCTGATCTGTATTATCCTTTTGGGAGGGAAGACTAACTTTATATTCAGTATGAGTTGAACACTAGTAACTTTCTTCTGCATATGCACTTGCTAATAAGACAGAGAATTCCTCTACTTTTTCCAGCTGAACAAAGCACTTTTTTCTTAGAATTCTACCTTAGGGTTCTCCTAAGAGCAAACTGGCATATGTGGTTCTACCTCTCACCTTCAGTTTTAATTTTTATAATCTTGTTTGAGATTGGTTTAAGAGATAGAGTCATCCAAAATCCCCCCGTGAATTTCAGGATTGTGTAGGGAGTCTCCCCAAATCTAATGCTGATCTCACACTGGTCACTTTGCCCATTTCTAATGAAAGCTTGCAGAGCATTCAAAAGGGGCTTTATAAAGCATGTTCATCTGAGTGAAGCCCTCCTTCAAACATTAAAGCAGTGATGACCTTTGGAAGGTTCACATAGCTGCTTTAAAAATGTTCCTTGCTGTTTACACTTGTTTGTGCATACACAGCTGCTATTTTTTTTAGCAGTTCCATCAGACATGTTGCCAGATAATTGGAGATGGCCTTCAAAACATGACTTCTAAAATATATGGCTGCTGCTTACTGAGGCCAACACATTTGTTCTCAGGCTAGCACACACTTTTTCCCTTCAGAGCTGGATTGAAACAGCCTGAGTTTTACATGCAAGCAGTGACACAATTCAGAAAGGATACCAAACAGCAGTCCCTGAACTACATTAGGCCCCCATTTTTCATTAATAGCTTTATTTCCTTCCCACCCCACTGAATTATTCCTAAACTAGTGAATCAAAACTCACTAAATTCACAGAAAGCAATGAGCCAGCGTTGTTTCTTTCTTCTGTCATTTGTTTTTTTTTTTAATCTGCAGCGAATGAAAGTTTAGGCTCAGTAGAGAACAATTTGCCTCTCACTTTTACTCCAGCAAAGTCAAACTAGATAGTAATTAGACCACATTTCACAGGACAATTGCTTACCACCAGCACTAAAGAAGGGGTTGTAATACCTGCTTGTATTAAATTCTGAACAAGGAAAGAATTCAGGTCATCCTAGTTGCCTTGGTGATATCGCCACTCATTCTGCAATGCTCCTGGACCAGATGTATAAACATAGGTTTAGTCTAGTATTGTATCTCTTCTGATTCATAGCCAGAATCAACCTTTCTACTCAGTGTTAGTGGTGTTAGTGTTGGTGTTGAGGAAAGTTTGAATTACTAATTCACTTATAATTTGGCATAAGAAAGGGCACCATCATACTCTTTTCCTCAGACAGCAAAAAACCTTGGACTGAATCTAAACATGTTCTTGTTGTCATTTCTATAGAGCATCACTTAAGAAGGAAACTTGACCTGAAACTGAATTTCCTGTTTCCACCTTCCTGAACAGCTACTGTACATTATAGTGACAGAAACAAACATGTTACTTTTTACAGATTCTGAACTTCGCCTGTCAAATTATAATTATTAGTTTTAACCCTGCTCTAATCATGAGAACATTGAAGTCTCATGATGCTTTGGTAATTAGCACACTATAGAAAAAGTCAATAAATCACAATTGAAGAGAAATGGCTAACATGAGATATTCAAATGCATCCAAATTTGCATATTAACAGTTGGAAAAAAGAAGTTATTACTTTGAAAGCTGTTTCCTCCAGTTCATTGTACCAGTATTGAATGTGTTGTCATGGTGAATGTAATGAATGCATATTAACAGCAATTAGCAACCCAGGGCTATTCAAGTTAAATGACCTACAATAGAGGACCATTGATGCTAAGCTAATGTAATCACTGCATAACCTCAGTCCTATTATTTAGCAAACACATTTTTGTTATGCTTAGATGATAAATGCCTTTTGATGTATCTGTTCCTTCTAGGAGATACTTGCTTCTAACAGTTTATCTGGGATTTTTCAAAGCAACTATTATAGGGTACATGTCTGGATTACTTCCAACTGGTCCTTGTAGCTGGGGTGCAGCAATAAGTCTACTCGATTGTGTTTGGCCTTTTAAGAAGAACCACCACAACTTCAGGCACGGTTTTCAGGATGTTTTTTGAGTGGTGGCAGTAATGGTAAGTCTATTATTTATTTATTTATTTATTTATTTATTTATTTATTTATTTATCTATCAAATTTCATCACCACCCATCTACCTCCCTATTTAACCAATGAAGGTTGAATTGGGGAAAAAATAAAACTTAGGAAAGCCAGTCAAGTAGGTACCTCATGTGCTGTACAGAGTAGGGAAAGTGACCTTGTGTAGAGAGTATAGAGGATGGCCTTGATAGAGAGAGGAAAGATCTGTTACCAAGGCAACAAACAAACAGATAAGTGGGGCTTAAGTCCATACAAAGATAGGGATATATGAAAACACCTAAGGCAGACACCCTCTAATTCACATGATGATAAAAGAGGGAGGAGGGGAAGCACATTCAGACTTGGAAGATTCTGTTACTATAGCCATTCTAATAACAGTAGATTTAGCCCTATGTTACATCTGTTTCTTGATCTGGACTACCTTGTAGGGCTGACATCTTGATGGAAATATTCAAGAACTATTGCCAAGGCAAAAGGGGCTAAAGCATTTCTGAAGTCCAGAAATGTTCAGAATAGGCACCTCCCTAATTCACTGAAGTATAAGGAGGAGGAGGAAGAGGCTTTCATTATTATTATTATTATTGTTGTTGTTGTTATTGTTGTTGTTGTTATTCATCTCAATAAAGACAGTTTTAACCTTCCTATGAGGTTGATTTCCTGGCCTGGTCTACCTAGTGGGGCTGACAGATCCCTTTACAGAGATGCAAGATTTCTTGCCTAGCTCAAAAGAGAAAGGAGATGAAAACTCAGGTTCATCAGCTGTCAATCTATTGCCTTGAGATCCTTAGATAAATCTACTTGGTCACTGTGCAGCTCAGAAGCTGTGTTCCCACACCATGTCTTTCCAACTTACTCAGTTGAAAACCTAATTGTTAGACCTAACCATGGCTTCCTCCCTCCCTCCCTCCCTCCCTCCCTCCCTCTCTTTCTTTCTTTCTTTCTTTCTTTCTTTCTTTCTTTCTTTCTTTCTTTCTTTCACTTGATGGGTTTTGTCATTCCAGTCCATGGTTAATCTATGGATCTTTTGTGCAAACACAGAAAATCAGTTAGTCCAGTAACCACATTAAGTGTATTGTGTGAGCACATGAGAATCTTGGGTGTGATGGGTCTAATCATGTGGGATTCGTCTTCCCTTCTTAAGTACAACATCATCATACAATGAAAAGGGATGGATTCACTTGTGCCCCTTGGTTACTAGCCTAACAATCAGCCCAACAGAAAATCTACATAATCTCATACATTTCTCATCGATGAACAGGACTGTCTAATCTGTAGTTCTCCAGCTGCATGATAAATCTGAAAGCTTCTCAAATGAAAACAGATAGGCTGACATCCCCGTGCTAGATTAAAAAGGAGAAAACCACGACAGCAGCAACTGAGGCTAATTTTCTCAAGATATTGCTCTGCCTCAGATCAGATCTCGGCACTCCCAGAAGACACTTAAACAATTTGGAAATTATTTCTTCTCTTGCCCAAGATATGGTAATACGACTTGTTGATATTACTTCAGTCATATTTGGGGAGAATTAACATGCTAATTACAATGGCATCTTATGATGGAAAAACAGTTGGTGGTGCTAACTGTTGCATGTCTGTTTTTTTTTTCTTCTTCTTCCATGGAAACAGTCAACAAAATACACAGTGCATTGGCAAAGAGAGTGGAAAGCAAAAATAGTTGACAAGAACAGGAATGGTACTTAAGTCTTGCCCTGCTTTAGGACAGAGGTCTAGCCAGTTCTGGGACCTCTGCTAGTCATACACAGGTGGTCCAACCTGGCTAGCATTTGCAAAGGGTAGAGGCTCCTATTTCCTCCAGCTTGGAGTTACAAATAAAATGCTACAACATCCTTTGCTTGCTCGTATGTAACTACAGACATACACAGATGCAGTTAATGAAGATCTATTCAGAATTTTCTTTTAAAAAATTAAGCCATGCATAACTCTGCTCATTAGTGTCTCACTAATGCATCAAAGGCAGAGGCGGATATTCTCCTCTTTCCTTTTATCATCTGAACAGCTACGTGAAATAGGCTCAGATGAGTAAGAGGTACTTTTCTGGATCACACGAGCAAATTAATGAAGGGGATGGTGGTTTGAATCAAATCTACTATTCCATAAGAACACAAAAAGAGTCTTGAAGTTGGATCAGACCAAATGCCTGTTTAGTTTAGCATCCTTTTCCAATAGCATCAACTAGGTGCTACTAAGAAGCTTTACACAGAGACAATAACTGTCTCCTGCTTATATTCTACAGCACTTTTGAATGTTGTACAGCCTTCGCTATGATAAAATGCAAGAGATATCCATGCACTGAAGTTCTCAGTATTAATCCTTTCAATAAGAGATCACAGAGATTAGCAAACGAGCCCATTCCAGTACCTCCCAGTCTCTTAATTATCTAATGTTGTTTTCTGCATCAATTTGTGATTATTTTTAAATTCATCCCATGTTTTGTGACCTTGTCTCCTAAGGTGTACATTTGTGTATAAATCTTTATGCACAAATAATCTTTATGCACTTGTTTTCCTCTAGCACACCCATTTTTCCAAGCAACTTCCCCCATCATAATGCGATTTTGTGTGATTGTTGTTTTCAGTGATGCACTTTTTTCCTTCAGGCACTTGCTCATATCCACAGTTTTGTATAACTTGACAAGTGCAGTACAAACTTCAGAATAGGGAAAGCTTTGAAATCCATCTGTGTTTCGGTGTTCAAATTCCTCTAGGCAAATCCTCATGAAAATGAGAACTCAACAAAGTTCTCTTCAAACTGTGTATATCAGATGGTCTTCTTGTTTACTTTGGGTCTCCTGGATATAGTAGGAGGGATTTAAGGTACTTCTTTCATCCCATAAGAGTTCCACCCCTTCAAGAGTTGTGTCCACTTCCTGGCCCCATTCCCTTTTGGAAGAAAGCTCTCAGAATTATCCATAAAGTCTGGTAAGATCCTCCAGTCAATGGAAATTGCACATCCTTGATCTGCTAGTTTGGTTCTTAGGGAAATGGATACAAACACACCCAAGTCATCTGCTGGCTCCTTTCAGACTGGTGATGCCTGGGATTAAACCTGGGCAAGTCTGAATGCAAAACATGTGCTCCATTGCTTTGGCAGTTAGTTACACTTGGGGAACAAAGAACCATTTGGAGCAGCCGCCTAGTCTAAGACAAGCTTCAGGGTCAGCAGGGTTGTTCTCACAAAGCCACAATGCAGTTGCTTAAGAGGTGAATTTCTCCACTCCTTCACTTTAGTATCAAAGTTTAAAGCTGGGAAAGAGGGAAGACTTCTTCCAGATCTGTCCTTGGTTGACAACAGCCAGTCTGTGCCATTTGTTCTGCCTTGGATAGGATAATTAAATTTATATGTCTCTTGAATTCCAAGTATGAACTTTCAAGTACTTCCTGACTTCAAAAAATATTTCTGAGCTTCTTTCCTCCATTTGGGCAGCTGATGTCCCTCCGCATCCCCCAAGCCCACTGAACAACTTGTCATTTGGCATCCAGAAATCTCTGTCAGACCGTGGGCTGGAGATTCCTCCCTGTCTGTCCTCATCAGCGTGCTCTTCAGAGAGTTTCAGATGCTCGCTGAGGCATGGCAGCATTGATTTGAATCCTTACAGGTTGGCTCTAATTAGAGGTCTTTCTAAAAGTGGGTTGTACTATTTCTCTTGACTCTAAAATGCATCACTTCCAGCCTTGTCAAACAGAAATGTTTGTGCAAAAGGGGACAACACACCAGAATGTTGTTTGTCTGCCTTTCAGGACTGAAAATGAAATTTCCAGAGTTGTGCAAGAGCTCCCCAGTGGGACAGCTCCATGTTGCACAAACTCAGGGTACATTCAGAGGAAAGGCAGGAGCAAAGCTGAGAGGGGTCTCTGGACTGGGGTGCAATGTAAGCTTTGCGATTGCTGATGTGATCCCATTGAGCTAGGTTCCCACTGTCGTCAGTTGTGCCATAAATGTGGAGACTACCTCTCTGCTCATGCCACTGGCCCAGAGCGGAGGCAAAGAGGTTCCTCAGCCATTGGATTGACCACACAAAAGTAACACCTAAACAGGACTGTGGGAATCAGTGATTCTATTCATTCTGATTTACCTGATTTTTCTCCTTTATCACAAGGTTGACCCAATGAATTATTTCTTAGCTGTCCTGGGTATCCATGTGACAAAAGCCCTTCCTTTTTTCCCTATAACCAAAAGATAGTGAATCCTTGTTCCTTAGGTGTTGCTGAATACCAGCTTCCAGCAGCTCCAGCCAACATGGTCAGTATGAGGGGTGCTGGAAATAGCTGTTTAGTAATATTTGGAAGACAGCCAGTTTGGTGCAGTGATTAAGGCACCAGACTAGAAACCAGGAGACTGTGAGGTCTAGTCCTGCCTTAGACTCAAAGCCAGCTGGGTGACCTTGGGCCAGTCACTTTCTCTCAGCCCTAAGAAGGAGGCAATGGCAAACCACTTCTGAAAAACTTTGCCAAGAAAAAACTGCAGGGACTTGTCCAAGAAGTCTCTGAGAATCAGACACAATACACATACATACATACATACATACAGTAGATACAGTACATACTTGGAAGCACAGATCCCCTATTCCTGCCATCACACATCACCTAGGGCACTTTACCCTGAAGTGTACTGCGATTGTCTCCATAGGCTTCTTTCTCTACTATCTATTGCTGAATAGGTATGGGCAACTCTAACTTTGTTATGTTCTCCCATATTCATATAATCAGGAGCATAACTCTCTATCACATTGGCCCTCCATCAATGAATCTGCTAAAGCTTTTGCTGACTCTTCAGCTAATTAAATTGATTAAAGCACATTTCCCTACCACCATATGTCACCATAACCCCTTTCTTGCAGCAGACCGAAGGTGCCTATTTATTCACTTAATCAACATTGAGTGTTTATTGGTTCCCAATGCCCAATTGTTCCCCTTCAATCAATTTTCTTTCACTGCTAGGGGAGGTTCACTTTTTTCATTACCTGAGGCATATTCTTCAAAGTTTACAGCTACACAACCTTAATATGGGTCTAATTTGGCAAGGATAACCAATTAGTTCCACGGAGTAGCTTGAAATTCAGCTGAATTTTGGCTTAGTCATTACACCGGTAACAACCCTAGCTTGCTAGTGAGTTCTTTTTTTTTTAATAATAGGAGCTGTTATTAAACTGTAATTAAAGCAAGAAAGCATAATCTCAGGACATAGGATTATGTAACTCCCAAGGTCTATCGAGAAGCTTCCAGAACTCAGCCAAAATTGCCATTTAACACAGACTTGGCTTTGTTTGGAGTTAAAATAATTCCTCTATGTCAATTAACTCTTCCATGTCATGTGAACCTCTTACCAGAGAATTCACTGTCAGTTCTGGCACCCATTAGCATGGACCAACTTAATGCAGTTTGCACATCTGCTGACTCTAATTGAAAGGAGCCTCTGCCCATGCTCAGGAGCATCTCTATCAAAGTGGAACAATTGTGCTAATCCACCATTTGGGAGAATACTGAATCGAAACTCAAATTGAAGTGCCCTTTGAAACTCTGCACTGCGGTCTTCCTGTTATTTAATTTAAACCAGATTCCAGTAGAAGAGAATACATGCAGCCAAGGACTGAGCTGTGGAGTCCTTGGTGCATTCTGAGCTTGGTGGTTGGCTTGCAGACGTTTCATTACCCAACTAGGTAACATCATCAGTGCGAGGGAGGGTGGGGTTTGCTTCCTGTTTATATACAGTTTTGGTGGGGGTGCAGTTTTCACACCCCCACCAAACCACTGCCTGTTTCCATGTGGATTGAAGAACAGAAACAAATATATAATCCTAAAATACCTACAGGTATCCTAACATACAGGCTGGTGTGAAAGTAGAAGTGTAACGATTGCCTAAACCCAAATACTCAGTCTCACAAGCTCGGGCTTAAAGATAACTGATTTATTAAAGGAATAGTATGCAAATACAGAGAAAGCTGAGAATGAGCAAAAGCGCGCCAAATACAAACTTAAAAGCCTTGCTTGTAAGCAGATCCCGCCCCATCGCCCGTCAGGACGCTCCCCCTCCCAGGTGCTAGAAGCCGTTAGACGCGCCTGGGAAAGTAACCTTGAACAGGAGCGCAAACCCAAACATGCATTCCAAGCCCTCCAAACAACGGAGGGCGAAGGAATGGAAAAACCCCGGGTGAAGGAACACGGAACAGAAAAAGACATGTGAAACGTTACAATGTTAACCAGACATTGGAATGAGAACATGACATATTGCCCCCCCAGAAGAAACTAAGGAGCCGGCTTGTCAGGATAGGCAGAGTGGAATTGGGTGACGAGACGAGGGGAATGTACGTCTGGAGCAGCAACCCATTCAGGATGAGGGAAATGTTTCCAGCGGACGAGGTACTGTAAACGGGAGCGTAGGCGGCGGGAGTCGAGGATGGATGCCACCTCGAAGTGTTGCTGGTTGTCAATCATGAGGGGAGGTGGAGGAATGGGTTGTGGATGCCAACGGTCCGACGACAGGCAGGGTTTGAGTAAACTACAATGGAAAACAGGGTGTAAACGTTTAAGGTTGTGGGGCAAATCAAGTTTAAACGTAACAGGGTTGAGCTGAGCAACAATTGGAAAAGGTCTGACAAATTTAGGACCAAGTTTCTTAGAGGGTTGTGGGGACTTGATAAATTTAGTTGATAAGTAAACTTTATCCCCGACCAGAAAGGATGGTTCCGGGGAACGCTTTGCATCGGCATGGCGTTTATAGGTAGTCTGGGCATGGTGAAGAGCCAGTAGAATATTAGACCATGAGTCTTTAAGAGAGTCTGCCCAGTCAGCAAGGGTGGCTGGTAGCGGTTGAGGATGAGGAAGTTCAGGAATAGGAACAAAGTCACGTCCAAAAACTGTTTTAAAGGGAACTTGGCCAGTGGTTTGATGAACGGAATTGTTGTAAGCGACCTCAGCAAATGGGAGCAAATCGACCCAGTTGTCTTGTTGGTAGTTAACAAAAGCTCGGAGATATTGTTCCAATGTAGAATTAACCGCCTCTGTAGATCCGTCCGTTTCCGGATGCCAGGCGGTGGAAAGCGACTGTTGTGTACCTAAAAGTTTTAAAAATGCCCGCCAAAATTGTGACGTAAATTGTGTACCTCTGTCACTCACCAAACGGGCGGGGATACCGTGGAGGCGGTACACGTGGATGAGGAAGAGGCGTGCCAGTTGTTGGGCGGTGGGGATAGAAGCGCAGGGGATAAAGTGGGCTTGTTTGGAGAAAAAGTCTTTGACGACCCAAATGACAGTTTTGCGTTGACTAGGGGGTAGATCAACGATAAAGTCCATGGAGATGTCCTGCCAAGGGACAGATGGAGTGGCAACAGGTTGAAGGAGACCTTGGGGTTTGCCTGGTTTGCGCTTTATCGCCGCACATACAGGGCATGCAGTGACATACTCCTTTAAATCCTTGAGTAAAGTTGGCCACCAGAATTGCCGGCGAACAAGGTGTAAAGTTTTTACGTAGCCAAAGTGTCCAGCTAGCTTGTCATCGTGGCAGCGCTGGAGTATGGTTTTTCGCATTGCCTCGGGGACATAGAGACGATCGTTGCGCCAGGCAAAATTATCGGTGAAAGTTAAAATGTGTCTATTGGTTTGCAACCAAGTATCTGTCTTAAGGTGGGAAAGCAACTGTTGTTGCAAATCGGAAGGAATTGACAAGTGCGGCGAGCGGCTGGAAGGCAAAGCGGCTGGAGGCTGATTTGATTGCGCTCGGGTCTGGCTGCGAGTTACTGCTGCCAAACTTAATTGTTTGTCGGTCCAGACGGTACCTTGGACCGTTGGCCCTGGGCCAGCATCTTGGGGTCTGCGCGAGAGTGCATCAGCTAAAAAGTTTTTCTTGCCTGGTATAAATTTAAGGGTGAAGTCGAAGCGGCTGAAAAACTCAGCCCAGCGGAGCTGTTTGGGACTGAGTTTTCGACTGGTGCTTAGAGCTTCCAGGTTTTTGTGGTCAGTCCAGACTTCAAAAGGGTTTGAAGTGCCTTCCAATAGGTGTCGCCATGTTTCTAAAGCCGTTTTTACAGCAAAAGCCTCTTTTTCCCAAACGTGCCATCTTCTCTCTGTTTCAGTGAATTTGCGAGAGAGGTAGGCACAGGGTTTTAAAGCGCCAGATTGGTCAGCTTGTAGCAGAATTGCTCCTATGGAAAAATCAGAAGCGTCGACTTGTAGAACGAAAGGTTTAGAGGGGTTTGGATGCTGTAAAATTGGTTCTGTGGTAAAGATTTGTTTGAGCGCTTCGAACGCTTGCTGACAGGCTGGAGTCCATTTAAGGAGTGCGCCTGGGTTCTTTGAACGTCGCATATCCCCCTGTCCTTTAGTTTTTAACAGTTCAGTAAGGGGGAGGGCGATTTCTGCAAAATTTTGGGCGAATGCCCGATAGAAATTAGAGAATCCAAGGAAACTTTGTAATTGTCTCCTGGTACGGGGAGGTTCCCATGCTACAATAGCTTCTACTTTTGCAGGGTCCATTTCAATGCCCTGAGCTGAAATTCGGTACCCTAGGTAATCAATTTGCGACTGATGAAATGCACATTTTGACAATTTTGCGTACAACTCTGCCTTTTTCAACTTAGCCAGTACCTGACGCATCAAGTGGATATGTTCTGACATGGTTTCAGTATAAATCAATACATCATCCAAATATACCAGTACCCCCTTAAATAGGTGGTCATGCAAGACCTCATTGATTAGTTGCATAAAAACCCCAGGTGCCCCAGACAACCCGAATGGTAAGACTTTATATTGGAAAGCCCCAAGAGGACAGTTAAACGCTGTTTTCCACTCATCCCCTTTCCTTATGCGAATGCGAAAATAAGCTTCTCTCAAATCCAGTTTTGAGAAAATTTTGCCCCTGGCCAGATGTGATAACATATCTTTGATCAGGGGCAAAGGATATTTATTTAATATTGAGACCGCATTGAGCCCGCGGAAATCGGTACAAAGCCTTAATGACCCATCCTTTTTTGGCCGGAATAGGACAGGAGCCCCTACCGGGGAATTTGCCGGCTCAATGAAACCCCTAGCCAGGTTTTTGTCGATGAACTCCCTTAGCGTGGTAAGCTCTTTGGGAGACATGGGGTATATTTTTGGGTGAGGCAATTTTACATTTGGTAAAAATTCAATGGCACAGTCCGTTTTTCGGTGGGGTGGTAAGCGATCCGCTTCCTTTTCCCCAAATACTTCAGCAAAATCCTGATACTGATTGGGTAGTCCCTCAAGAGGTTGAAGCGTTTGCACAGTGGTATACGCTACCCCTCCACCCTCCATGTCCTCCAGTAGGTCCTTTTCGGGTACTTTGTAAAATCCATCTGCAAACGTCACAGTTCTATGCAGCCAGTTGATGAAAGGGTTTTGTTGCACAAACCAAGGCATCCCCAAGATTACCAGAGGACCCCCCACTGGAGCTACCACAAATGGCAGCTTTTCCTGATGGGAGCCCATCTGCAAGGCGACCAGTCCCGTGGAAAGATTGACTGCTTTCCCTCCCGCCATAGTTCCATCCAATTGGGTGAAAATCATGGGTCTTGGCAACGGGAACGTGGGCAGTTCCAGGGCCGCTACTACATCAGGGTGCATTAGGGAACGGGAGCAACCCGAGTCTAGCATGGCCCACACTTCCACCGTTTTGGTTTTTGAGCTCAGTTTAATTTTAACAGTCAGTGTGGGGAAGTTTCCACTCACCGAATCATGGTTACGCCCGGTTTCTTCCACCTGCCCTAGGGCGCCCTTCAGGGCAGGTGGTAGGCTTTTCCCGCCGGCTGCTCGAACTGCAACTCTTCCTCCTCTTCCCCGAAGGGTAGGTCGGGGGGGTCCAGTTCCGCGAGGGCTGCCTTCAGTTTTCGCGGTGGCACAGGAGCAGGCGTCTTTACCGTGGGTTTCGTCTGTCGTTCCTCTGGACGGCGTCTCGGGCACGACGTGGCTCGATGCCCTTCTTTCCCACATCGGAGGCACTGACCCTTGGAGAACCGTTGCTCCCTCTCTTCTTCCCAGGTTTTCGGTTTGGGGCGGCTGGCAAGTCCAGATGTGCGCGCCCCTCTAGCGAGACGTGTTTGTCTAAGCTCTTTGGTATGGGCATAGGTTCGTAGGGCATTTTCTGCGCTTCCTGCCAACTGAATCCACCCATATAGCGTTTTAGGGTCATCTCTGCCCAGAGCCCATCGAAGGATTTCGGGTTCAAGCCCCTGCTTGAACAATTCGATGATTGTTGGCTCAGACCAGTCTTCCACTTTTCCTGCCAAAGCTTTAAACTCCAACGCATATTTGGCAACTGGGAGGGACCCTTGGTAGAGTTTCCGCAGGTCATTTTTGGCCGTTTCTTGAGCTAGGGGGTCTTCGAAATGCTCTTTAAGTGCCCACAAAAAGTCATCGAAGTCCTCTAACTCAGTTGCCTCAGCTTGGCATAGTTGCACATACCAATCCGCTGCCTTTCCTCTCAGCTTATTGGCAATGAAATTGACCTTGCCATGTTCAGACCGAAAGTTTCGACCCCAATCTTCTATATAGTGCTTGGCATTAGTAATAAAGAAGGAGAGCGTTGTGGGATCCCCATCGAACTTCACTCCAAATGGTGGGAAGGTTCTTGCCGGCTCAGCTGGCTGTGGCGGTGCCGCGAATGTCAGCGTGCGCCGAGCCCCCATGGGTGGTTGATCCCTAGGAGGTCTTGCCTCTCGCTCCCCCCCTTGACGGTCTGATCGAATCTTGCTTCTCCCCCGGGTCGACATGGTACTATGCCTGGGGTACTGTGACGGCTCTTCTTCCCAATCCTCCGGGGTGGGCTCTGCCTCTCTGGGTAGATCCTCTTTGGGTAGATCCTTGAGGATCGTCACTATTAAATCCATTTTATCTTCTAATGCCCTCATACGGGCCGGAGTGACCGGCTCCTCCGAGGGTTGGTTGGTTACCACCACCCTCGGTGACAAGGGGACTTCATGCTCCCAGGTCAATTGTGGAGACCCCCTCCCCTGTGCTCTTTCCATGACAGTTCTATGTTCACTCCTGAGACTCTCCTGCATGGATATCAGCAGCTCGTCCAATTGGATATCTCGCAACTCCCGACGTGCTGCTCTTTGCGCTCTCGAAGTTAGCACTGGCCGGCTTTTGGCCGCCTCCCGCTCTTCTTCGCTTCCCTCACTTGCGCGAAGTTGAGGTTCTGTCATCGCTAGCGTTCCCTCTTATCCAATGATTGGATGGGGCTAGCGGAAAATGGATAAAATGATTCTCAGCTTTATGTAACGATTGCCTAAACCCAAATACTCAGTCTCACAAGCTCGGGCTTAAAGATAACTGATTTATTAAAGGAATAGTATGCAAATACAGAGAAAGCTGAGAATGAGCAAAAGCGCGCCAAATACAAACTTAAAAGCCTTGCTTGTAAGCAGATCCCGCCCCATCGCCCGTCAGGACGCTCCCCCTCCCAGGTGCTAGAAGCCGTTAGACGCGCCTGGGAAAGTAACCTTGAACAGGAGCGCAAACCCAAACATGCATTCCAAGCCCTCCAAACAACGGAGGGCGAAGGAATGGAAAAACCCCGGGTGAAGGAACACGGAACAGAAAAAGACATGTGAAACGTTACAATGTTAACCAGACATTGGAATGAGAACATGACAGAAGTCATGTATAAGAATCTCTTGTTCCTGGAAATATTGTCCTTCTCCATTTGCAAAATCTTGAAGCAGAACGTCTCCCAGAGCTAAATATGGTGGAGGGCAGCTTGGCCTAAAAAACATAGAAGCAACAGAGATAGGTTCAGAGGATGCAACCCATTTCTTCTGGAACAGAGGAGTTGGTAGAATCATCTCCTAAAGAACTTGGCTTCTCCTTTTGCTATAAGATTATTCAAATGTGTCTTGCCTTACTGAACAATTGTCAGGATTAGGGATTGTGCTTTGAAAGCCCGTCCATATTTTTAATGTATATCTCTTTTTTGTCATTGAATAATAATAATAATAATAATAATAATAATAATAATAATAATAAAAAAAAATCTGGGCAATATGTGTTGGTTGGATTCATACATTTCTCAGATCTATGTTACTGGAAGTGCATGTGTTTTACTGTTCTACCCCATAAGAAAGTATGGACTAAAAAGAGGGTCCTGAACCCCCAAGTGTCGTTAGAAATGCTTCAAAGGCATGATGTGATAAAGGAATGGGACTTGTAGAAGAAGATATATTGTTATAGAATTGCTATTGTTTCTTTTATGTTATAGAAGCAGGCATCAATGCTCAAGTAAACCAAATCAAATGAGGTCTTTTCTATTTTTAAGGATTTTCTATTTTTAACAGTTTGCCCTTTTGAGAGCAGTTTAATTACCAAGAAGCCTGAAGCTGGGCTGATTCTGTCCCTCCGCAAATTAAAACACAGAACAGTGAAATTAAATGATGTAATGCATTGCCCAACTTCTCTAGCATACATAGCTTTGTATGAAACTGCCCCATATGACTTTTTGAAGCCTCCACTGATCCCTTAAACATGGATCTGGCCCAAATATATGCTCCATAGATGTAACTTTCCTAATATTCACTTCTTTATGTGCAGGGAGTGATAAATATGAATTCTCTCCATGGATCAGTCTGTCCATTTGTGGATAGAATAATTCTGGCATTATATTAGTCCCCTGTGCAATAACCACATGTGTATATGCTGAGCTATAGAGCTTGAGTCAAGAACCCAGATATTGTTAAAAGAACGCTGCAGCCCTCCTGACATCTGGCACTCATAAACCTGGTTGTCAGAAATCTTCGTTGTCTTACGAAGAGGTTACTCTTCTGCAAGTCCTAATTTGGGAAAGCACTTAAAACGTTGTCAAATTTCTAGCAACAGGTAAAGTTTGCAGAAGGTGGTTGGCACCCTCTGTTCATTATGAATGTTTTCAGGTTTGGCTTTGTGTATTTTGAAATTTGAACCTGTGTTTTATTGGTCTGGGACCATAAAATAATAAATAATAAGAAAAGGTGGATAGAATAATCTTGGCAAAGCATGCCACTGGCTGTTCCCATTGAAATGTCTGGATAAGAAACACAACTGTTACAAGAATCTGACTGATCTAGACCAGCTTCTCCATTTATGTCTAGGGGTCATTCAAAAAGGCATTTTTTTCCTCCATTGGCACTCTCCAACAAGTAGCATCAGATGGCATATGACTTCTGAATCTGAACTGGCATGGAGAAATTGACAAAAAGCAAGGGGCTCTAGAATTTATTTCCAAGTAAAAGTAAACAACCACAAAAAGAAAGAAAGGCAAAACAATGACAAAACAAACATACTTTCCATTTTGGTGCTATTGTTTTTCCATAATTCAGTGAAAAGGTTCATTGAACAGAAGCCATCCTGGTAAGATTGAAAACCAACTGCACATAAATGTTATTCTGCACTGTGAGTAGAAGGGGACATTTTTAGAGTGGGGGGGACCAGGGGAATTTCTGCATTTTGTAATACTCTGATGATCATGAACTGGGTTTATTTCTCCTCTGAGCCACGAGAGAGCAAAGCTTGGCCACATTGCAAAAGGAAATCAGAGGAAGGGTGAGAAAAAAAAAATCAGGTCTGTGCATTCTGCCTCATCAGGTGACTTAGCAAAGGTACACCTTTGCTGACCTCCAGTTCTCTAATTCTTGGATCAAAATGCAAGGACAGCAGATCATCACAAGGCATGGAAATTATTATAAAGATGCAATATAGTAGAATACAATGGCACCGTAGAACCTGAAAAATATGACCAAAACTTGATAGAAAACAGACTGTTGCTTCTTCCAACCACAAAATACATGCCATGGCTTTTTAGCAAACAAATATCTGAATAATGCATTTTGTTCTCTCTTTTGTAACTCTGAGGCATTTCTGTTAAATGGCAATAAAATAAACGAGAACTGGTAAGCAGAAGGAGACGGGGTGGAGGGGAGGAATCTCTAGGATATTCATCAGGCTGATTTTATTTTATTATTATTATTTTTTGAACTAGGCTGGAACATATTGTTTAGCTTTTGCTGGTACTAATATAATTTATTCATTTGACTTTTTGTACAATACAGGTAGGATTTTAAATCTTTCCAGTGCTGGGAGGAGGGGAAAAATATTGGTAACAAGAACAGAATAAGGTAGGACCTCCTAGAAACTTGCTGTTTTACCATTATTAATGACTATGAGATCTGCATAATTGCATTTACATAATTAGATATAAAGGCATTGCTGCATTTTAAAAATATGATAATTTTAATACGAGTTTCTGAATAATGTAGCATTCCTCAACAACGCTCTGAAAAATGGTGATAAATATTTCCTTCCTTTGGGCAATACTAAAGAAACAAGCTTCCTGTTCTCTAACCCAACTTCCTCCTTTTTTGAGGGGGGATGGAATAAAAGGCAAGATTTAATAATGACTGCTTGCACACCTTATTTTTAAAGTAGGACAGAGGTACCAATGAATTACCCTGAAAATGCCAAACTTGACAGAGATTTTTCTTTCAACTTTACCACTTTCTTTTGTCTCCCCCAGGATATTTCTAAGCCTGTAAACAACAACAACAACAACAACAACAGTATGATGCCTTGCCAAGAAAGGCAATAAACAGAACTTATGGACTTTCATAACCCTGGACTTGTATAGGATCTGTCATCCCCAGCTGCCATTTTGTTTTGGAGGAAAATTGCCTTTGGCTAAAAGGACAGCATCTCTGTTACAGGGCTCAGCTCTGTCTGTCGAGCTCCTAAACTTCAAAGCCCAGTCAAGGAAGCAAGATTCATACAGAGTCTTTCATGAGTTGTAATGCCAAGAATTCGGGATTAGAGTATGGAATCTTGAGAACCGGAGATAAGAACACTCCAGCCTTCCTTTATTCCTTTATAGTGTTCATTAAGGTGAGGTCTCTTTGAACCTTCTTCATGGAAGGTTTGCATGATGGACTAAGTGCCCATTTGGTTGATAAGCCTGGAATGGCAGCTCCCATTAGTGGGTGCATTTGTGTGTAGAGATGTTCCTTTTTCTTTCCAGCCTCAGCACAGCTTCTTACATTCTGGGTGTGAGAAGGGCAGTCACCGGGTTATAAAGTCTCTTCCCATTGCTGTTAATTGTCTTCTCCTTCTCCCACACATATGGCACCTTTTCAGGGCAACAAAGAAAAGACAAATAGGATGTAAAGGACAGGCCTACTAAGACTCAGTGTTTCCTTGGAGGTGAGGACAGTGTGTCTCCCCAAACCAGTTGCAGGGGAACAGGGTGGGGTAGAGATATGTTTCCATCTCCTACTTGTGAGCACCCCAGAGGTATCCAGGTATCCATTTTTTCCCTCTTCTTTTACCAACAAGGACAAAAGTTTCATTAAAGCTTAATCTCCAGATGCGAACATGGTTGTGATCCATCACATGGGAAGGAAAGAATGCCTTGTAATAAAAATAGTTTCTGAGTGCACCACACATGCATCTTCCCATTAGAAACTAATTAATCTACATCTGCCAGAAAGTTCTTCCAATCATCTAATATTGTGCATAATGCCTAACACATTTCGTGACAATAGCATAAGAAGTCAAGGGGGAGATAAAAAGTGAGGGAGTAGCAAAGGATGGAATTGTGCCACTGCCTTTTGCCATGACGGAGTAAATGTGGAAATTGTCCATTCCAATGTTCCATCTCATAAAGGAATGATTTCCAGAATATCCAAGAACTAATAAATCTCAATACATGGGGGGGGGGGGGAGAAAATGCTGCACTAAATGGGACGTGATCCAGCAGGGCTATTCTTATCTTGTATTTTTATGACACACACAGAGAGAGAAACTTTCTGCAGTGCAATATTGCAATATCTTGTTGACTCTCCTGTTTTAGGGACTATTGTTTAAAAGTCTTGTGTGTCACCTCTGAGTTAATAACAGCATCTGGCATCGCAAGCACCGTTATCTGACCCACAGATCTATTTTTGCAAGCATCAGCTGCTAGAGAAGGGGAGAAAGCAATGTCAGCACTCAGAACTGTACCATTGGTGAGGGGACTGCTTTGACTTAGAGGATCAGTTCTGAACATGAGAGATACCACAGCTGATGAAATTACTGGCAAATACTTCTAAGGTATACTTATGTTCAGAATGTACTGTACATTCTCCATCTTAGAAAATTTGATCGATGTGAAATCCACTGATCTCTTGATCAGCAGTTGCTACTTCCATTTTCATTTTGTTTCGTAATGGTCCTCTGTTTTCTTGTATGAGTAGAACCTTCTGAGAACTCATGGAGAGTGAGTAAGGTAGGAACTCAAGGGTAAGTTCACACATCCTACCTTCATGGAATCAGTCAAGGGTAGCATTAGCGATGCCTGAAGTATGCTTGACCAAGGCTGAATCCAACCTCTCTGGGAAAATGTTATATTTGCTGTCTTTGAGCAGCTCTTTAAAATTAGGGTTATTCTGTTCCAACCCTACTGAGTCCCTAACATTATTGACAGAAAGAGGAAAATGGACTCCTTTCCCAGTATCTTTGGGAAGTTCTTAAGACATCGAGTTCCATCTTCAGGTATTCCCTTAAATAGCCACTCAGTCATATGTTTACGGCCCTTGTTTGTTGTTAAGAACTGGTGACGTTGTAAAGAGTTCTCCCCAACCTATCACCCCTCACATGCTATTTCAGCCCTGAACCCAAGTGTGTGGCAATATTGGCAAATGCAATTTTCCCAGTGGTATCAATAGATTCAATTGCTCCGAGAAAACCAATTTTCCTAGTGTTCCCTTTATTGTTGTGGCATGCCAGTGTAAGCTCTTCCTTCTTATCCTTCAGACTACTGGCCATAGAGTGAAAAAGTAGGTAAATGGATGGGGAAGAGGAATAAAGGATCTGCAGCTAGATGGGCAACCAGTTAGGATGAGACAGAGGTTAGACCTCTTCCTCTTGCTCAATTTTGACTAAGGTTCAGGGCTGAAAGTAGCTTTCAGGGAGGCGCTGAAATGCTGAACTCACACTGCAGGTGTCTCTCCTGCTTGGTGGATGCAACAAATGTATGAACAAAGCTGCTGGCCCTCAATGTTTTTGACAAGAAGCTGTGAAAGAACTGTGACGACGAGAAAGCTGTAGAATTAAACACGTTGCCCATTGTGCTATGTTGCATGTTTTCTTATTTTAGACCTCTTTGCTCTTATTTGTCCTTGGATACATAAAAGAAAATAACATCAGAGAATACAAAGTGTGTTTGAAGGAAGGCTGGTGCAGAACAGTGAGTCACATCATGGACTGATGTATGCATTGATTATGGCAAATGCCAATGCAATATATTCTTTACAAGGAGCAGCTCTGAGAAAGTTATTTGCAGATCACAAATGTAAAACATTCACTCAAAATACTATCAGACGTTCCTTACAGCTAGAGCCAGAATTCTTTTCTACAATCTGGACAATTTCCAGAGGGCTTTCAGAAATAAGCACAATGCTAAATATCTTTATCTCTGTTATTACAGCATGGTGCAGCTATATAGTGGCTGGCTAGAATATCAAAGGTTGGTAGTCACAATATATATAGAGGGTACCAGGCTGGAAGCTGCTGAGATATAATGTCTAACATGGCCCCATCTCAGAGTTGCTGGAAAATGAACACAAATATCCAGGGTTGGTTTGTTCTCACTGTTGGCCTCAAATGTTCAAGCCCCAGTACTGTTAGTGTTTGCTGCTTCATTTGAATGCAAGCTAGAGGAAGCCATGGTCATTGCCTCAAAGTGAGATCAACCGAAGAATCAGTTCTAGAGGAAGAATAGCCTTCTTCACTCAACACATGCCTTGGCAAGGTACCCTCATGGGAGGAGAAGAGAGGTAAGAAGGACCTCTGTAAATGTTTATAAGGCATCTGTGTCTTTGAATTTTGGGGTTCATCTGGATTGCAAACTTCTGAGCCTGTGGATCAAACAATGCATCCCAGATACCAACTGTAAAGATTTCTTGTACCAGAAGAGACAGCGTCATTGGCCCGGAATTCCTCCTGCTTATGATATTGAGCTAAAAACACCTATTGAAAAGACCTTACGATATTGAGCTAAGAACACCCATTGAACTGACCAAATGTGGTTGGGGGACAACTCACCAAAGTGCTTTGACAATTTGATTTCCCATATTACATTTCCACTGTTTGTTTATTAATTATGTTTCTCTCCACCTGTTCCTCATTAATTCAATAGGACATCATTCCTGTTTTTGAAATATGAAAGAACTGTGATAAACTGTGGGGAATTCGTTATGCTTTTGGCTATGCTATTATCAAGAGAAGTGAGAGGTTGCACACCCACAAATGGAACCTCCTTTCATATTTGTTAAAGGCTTTTCTTCTTAGGGAATTATTTGGCTGATCATTTCCCATCTGTCCTGAACCTACAGTGTGGAATATTCACAGTAAGCTGCCATACCCCTTTCTTCCTTTACGATGTTCAGAACTCCAATTAAAAAGGAAATCGGTGATTATAAAGAGGACACACACATACAAAAACACAGGTAAGGTAGAAATTGTTCAACGTAGTGCAAATTTGTCACAATGAGAGTCATGGAAAATCGTGGAACAATATAGTTTTATGGCGTAAGCCGCCCAGAGTCACTTTTATAGTGAGATGGGCGGCGTATAAATTTAATAATAAATTTAATAACAACACAAGAGCTGGAAGGAAACTTGGAAATCATCTAGTGCAGCATTTCCTAGTGTGATCTGAGAACCCTGGGAGTCCCCCAAACACCCCTGAGGGGTGTGTGAAATCAAAATTATTTGCCAGATATTAAAGATATTTGCAAAAATCCTAAACAATGTCACTCTTCTCATGACATTTTTTTTTCATTCGTTAAAAAAAATAATATAGGGTCTTTTGTGAGAAATGTTTTATTTATCTTAATAGCGAAGGGGTTTCATATCGTTATTTTTACCTGATTTGAGAAATAAATATTCTACGAATGCATCCATTTTAATTTTCAGTACGGTAAATATCGAAAAATATAACCCATGCAAATAAAAGCTCTTTTGGGGTCCTCCATCATTTTTAAAAGGGGGAAGGGGTCCTGAGAGCAAGACATTTAAGAAACACTGGTCTCGTACATCCCCAACAGATAGCCTTCACTTCCTGTCTAAAGACCACCCACCAAGGAACACCAAGAAGGTCAACAGTGGGTTGCATTTCATAGCCATCTCACAAAGCAGTGATCATATTCAGAACTAACTTATTGTCCCAACTGTTTTTTCCTCTCATTTCTTTTTTCTTCATGAACCTGAAGCACAAGGGCAGATGGTTTAAGATTAAAATCTGACCTCACACCTACCTGGAGAGGTTGCTGTCCTGTCCCTAAAGCTTTTCTCCTGGTTTGCACCCCATGGCAAGGAAAGGAAGACAGGGAGAAACAGCAAATCACCTCGTGTGTTGTGTCGATTAGGAAGTATATGGGGTCATATGGTAGGGAGCTTCTAACATTTACGTCCATAGAGAGAGAAGCAAGCACACACTCATGCATTCCTTGATGCTTCTCTCTCTATGGACGTAAATGTTAGAAGCTCCCTACCATATGACCCCATATACTTTCTAATCAACACAACACATGAGGTGATTTGCTGTTTCTCCATGTCTTCCTTTCCTTGCCATGGGGTGCAAACCAGGAGAAAAGCTTTAGGGACAGGACAGCAACCTCTCCAGGTAGGTGTGAGGTCAGATTTTAATCTTAAACCATCTGCCCTTGTGCTTCAGGTTCATGAAGAAAAAAGAAATGAGAGGAAAAAACAGTTGGGACAATAAGTTAGTTCTGAATATGATCACTCCTCCTGCGATTGTGAAGCGACTGTTGCTTTTTTTCAGAGCAGAGATCATATCTGCAGGGAAGCATACGATGGTAATGAACCTCTGAATTAATTTCTTAATTGCTTGTGCAAAAGATCTCAATGAAGCGTAGAAGTCTAACAGCTGCCTAGGAGTCTGGAACAGGTTTACTTCAAGGTGAGGGTCTTCTGGTCCCTCTTGAAGAACCTGGCAAAATTAGACAGAAAATAAGGAATGAAAGTCTGGGGCTCTTTATCATCAAGGACAAAAGGGCAAGAATGGTAAGGAAGTCACCACAGCCCCCAATTCCTTATTCTTTTGCTAAATACGTCGTTCCAAATCTGAGCTCAAAAGTTTCCATATAAGCTTGCAGTCATGTTCCATTTGCAGTCCTCAAAATTATGACAAGAGAATTGTAGTGTATGTATTAGGTCCCCATGGAGTTTTCTGATCTTGCTCTAAACTGGCTTTATCATAACACTACTGATAGTCCTCGCTTAACAACCACAATTGGGACTGGCATTTCTGTTGCTAAGTGAAGCAGTCATTAAGTGAATCCAACCCGATTTTACGACCTTTTTTGCAGCAGCTGTTAAGCAAATCACCATGGGCGTTAAGAGAACCCAGTTGCTGTTAAGATTCTCCATTGATTTTGCTTGCCAGAAGCTGGCCAGGAAGGTCAAAAATGGTGATTGTGTGACCACAGGACACCACCATGGTCATAAGTGCAAACCAGTTGCCAAGCGCCCAAATCATGATCATGTGACTGCAGGGACACTGTGACAGTTGTAAGTGTGAGGACCGATGGTAAATCAGTTTTTTCAGCACCTTCATAAGACTGAACTATCACTAAATGAATGGATGTTAAGTGAGGACTACCTATATAGGGCCAATGAAATTTCCTAATGTGAAGATTGTTAAAGCCAGTCCATAATGACAGCCATGCTTCTTGCCATCATGCTGGAAATTCAAAATATCCTAAGGTCAGGAACAAAGATTCGTTACTGACATGGTTGCATCACAGACATACACAGGTAGGATATGAAGTGAACATACACATATTTTCAGATGGGAGGGTTAGTGAGTGTCACCTTTTTTTAAATTGCTTTTTAAAATTGTGCTGTTCATTAGAATAATTATGTGTTTCCCATCTGCAAATATGGGAAATTGAGCTACTCATTTTCAGTAATCATGTGGTTTAATTTTGTACTGTGTTATATGGACTCCCCCCCCCACACACACACACACAAAGGGAAACACTCTTGCATTTAGACAAACAGCTGGATGCCAAACTTCCAGAAATTTAGTTTTCCAGCTGATTATTGCTGAGTTATTCTGGCTTGGCTTGGCTTGTTTTATCTGGCCCCACAATTCTTTGCATTTGCTTTTTTCAATTTTAACCATGATGTAAAACTACGGCATATCTTGCCTTCTGCTGGAGGATTGGAAGGAAAGAAGATAAGCTACACAATCGCTAAATGGGAACCATCAGATTTTTCTGGTTCATTTTCATAAAAATGTATGACATTTCTCTCCCCTATAATTATTTTCTGCTCTTTGTAGGTTTGTCTATCTGCTCTCTATTTCTCTGTGTACAATAGAGCCTTTGTTACTTTGCAGAATTAGATTCAGTTCCTCTCTGCGATTGCTTTGATAACTTAAACAGAGATAGAGAGAGAAAGAATGAAAGTATCATTCTCTCTTCCTCTTTCTCTGTCTCACTTTTCATCTATATCTGGCAACAACCGAAATGTCTTTGAAGTCCAAATTGCTGGGTAAAGATGGCAAAACAAAAGAACAAATGTCAAAACCAATTTTTCTGTCCTCAAGATTTGGATGCAAGTATCCCTTATAATGATATAGTTACACTACAGAAGTAATTACCTTAACTTGGTTTGTCATGATTTAAAATCCATATTAATTAACCTCCTTCTCCAAGTGTGCCATTCTGCACTAACACATAGCTTTGCAAAGCATCCTCTAATAAATGCATTCTTACATCTTAATTACATTGGAAGGTTCTTCCTTTTTATTTCAATACTTCACACAGAATAAAGCTCTGGCTTGGACTGGGCACCTTCAAGTGAACCCCGTTATTGCTCTGCTTTTGAACCATCTGTCAGTCTTAAATATTTCTCTTGTGGGTACAGCTCTACCTCTTTTTAACTGTAAAGTCTGAATTACTTTGCAGGTAAGCAGAAAACTGTTACTTCCCTTTCTGGCATTTAGGAGAAGCCATTAAGAAACACTCATCGTTCTATTATTTGTTCTGCTTTGTTTTACAATGTCTTGAAGGACCACTTGAACATACACCAAGGAGTGACAGCCACTATGAAACTCTGTTTCAGGATAATTGTATTAGGTGATGCAGTATATCTAAAGAAATGAATGAGGACATTTTAGATTCAGATGGTTTTTCCTTGCACTAGTAACATCGGTCTAATTTAAATACTGAATCTTACCAGTTTTCTAATCCCTTCACTATGACAGGTTTAATCTCATGTGTCAACCATTTTCTGATGCAGCTGCTAAGAAAATTCATAAGAGATCTGAGATATAGAATCCAATATCTAATCCAGTCATTGAGATATCCAGAAACCAACCAACCTTCCTTCCTTCCTTCCTTCCTTCCTTCCTTCCTTCCTTCCTTCCTTCCTTCCTTCCATCTATCTCTTGGCCATCAAATCAAAATCTAATATTCAATATATGGTTCTACTGAAACAGCTGTAATAGTGTATTCCATGGAAAGAATTCTTCATTAACAAATCTCATATATTTAAATAAATGAAGACTTGGATTCTACAGATTCGATTGATGAAGAATATCCAGCCAAACACAGAATCACCTTTGAGTGATCTCTTCTTCTAAATCACCTCTTTAGACGTAGAATTCTCTTTGACCTGATTAGATGCAAAAGTTAGAGAAAATGTCAGGGTTTGTGTACAAGCACTAATGACTTTTCCCTGTACCCTTTTGTGTGATATGAATAGATAATTCGCCTGAAGTTTATCAGGCAGAGGAATGTGATTATAATGCCTTTACTAAGCTTATATTAATATAATTCAGAATATGACCTTGTCCAACTTGTCATGCTTGGCTATAGTACAAATCAAATGGCATTTCTCTCCCAACTTCTTTTTCACCTTAGAAAATTAATGCAGATCAGTAAAATTGATATCAAACTGGCGATTGCCATCAAATCTCCCATTGTTAGATTATTTTGTAGGACATTGGGTCAGGGGTTAGGTCCAAAGCGATTTATTGTCTATGAAAGAGCCGTAGGAACAGAAAAGCAACATACATCCTAGCAAAGACTGTGAAGGAAGAGAGTGTAAAAACTTGCAATACGACACTGGCCAAGTCTGAGGAGCACTGAATACTAATGATATTTTAATTATAGGCAAACAATAGTTAGCCTGGTTTATGTACCATGCTTCATAGGAAAAAATAAAATCAATAAATGGGGTATCCACCAATGTGCTCTCCCAAGAATTGCATCTTTCCTACTGAAGTGCATCAACACTGGCTCCCAGTTCACTCTGTTTTCCACACGTTTAAAGCAGAGCAGTGTTTCCTACAATTAACTCTCACATTCGTGTCGCTCCAATTCGGATCATAATAGTCTAAGCCGAAACCTATAATTGGAGCTGGCACTGGGTTACACGTGCTGTACAACCTGTTTCCTTTTGTGGAAGTATTTTTAGATTTTTTTTCCCCCCCACTCATGCAAACATTCAGAGGTGGACTTGACTGAATGAGATGTGCTATCGTTGATGAGTGTCGCATCTTTTTTTAATTACAATCTTAGGAGTGATAAAGTCAGCCCATGTCAAGCAGGGAAGGGCGGACAAAGCACACACACACGCTGATAAAAATTTGATGATATCACCCTTGCAAACATGATGTGGAAGCCTTAGAAAGGTCAACAGCATTACAGTCTACTTTGCTGGATAGTTTATAAGTTGAGTCAAACAGAATTGCCATTTTACCAAGAGCTATAATTAAGGAAAGAGGTTTTTTGTTTTTTGTTTAAAGCAGAAAATGCTAGCTCCATCATCTCAATGCATTTGAAATACCTACACTATTTAGTCCAATGAAGTTGGATGGTTATGTGCAATATTGTCCATGTTTTTTGGGGTCAAAATTGCATGTTCACACTCCTGAAGATGCAGTGTGCCAAATAGGAAGCACGATGTTTCTAATACTGTCATAGAGCCGATATGAGGAGGGTCCAAGGCATCATTGTAATGAGACATGTCCATCCCTTTGTAATGTCCACTCCCCACATCTCATGCTCTCTTTTAAGCTTGCCCTATTGTTGGATCTTTGCTAATGAAGTTCTTAGAGGACAAGCTTCCAATGCAGGGGGTGGGGGATAGATTTCCTTTCAAGGTTTGCCCCTAATTTTGATGGGATCTGCAAGGCACCACTGGGAAGGGCCAGAGCTCAAATTGTGTGGAATTACAGACATGATATTTACCTTTGCTCAGTATGGTATGTGTCACCCCTCCCATTTAAACCAGGCAGGAAACATGAACAGATGAGCTAATTCTACTTTAATGTAAGGCTACATTAATGGACACATTAACAGAACTGTGCAAGTTTGAAAGTATAAATCTCCCACCATCTCTTTTCACATCCTGATCAATTCAGGCGGATCCTTCCTAAGTTTCTTCCTCTGACTGTTAAGCAGCTGTGGGCTCCTCCCTCTTTTATCTGATCATTCCCTAGGTAGCATCTCTTCCCCTCCTCTCTCAAGTTATTCCCACATAACATTACAGAATGGGAGAAAACAGGTATTTGCACTTGGGCATTGTCTGACTTAGGTTTGTGCAAGGTTCCTTCTAATAGTTGAGAAGACTCTATCTTGTCAAGCTTCCAGAACTTATTGTTGCCAACACATAGGATGACCAGGGACATGTGGAGAAGATGGCTTGAAAAAGTCAAGGTAAGAGAACATGCATGACTACACAGTCAAAGCTCTGCCACTTTTTACATGTGTTGTGCATGAAACACACATAAAAAGGGGTGGGGCTTCAATTGCATGATCTCAGTTGCCTTCTTTGACCTCTGCCCTGTGGTCACTCCTGCTGATGATCTTAGCACATGGATAGATTCACTGGGTGTACCGTCATCTATTCTCAAACTACTTTTTTTTCCAGGCAAAATGGTTTTCCTACCAAAGTCGGAACAACCATGTGAGTTCAAATTTCAGAGGATGGAGCTCCATCCACCAACTTCTAGACTAGAAAACCTCCCTCTCACATGCACAAACTCCCCTCCCCTCTCTCTTGTTTTCTCTCTGTCTCTATTTTTTTAACTGAATGCTTCCAAGTATCTGAAGCCAGTACCATCACTGCTGCAGCTTTTACCATCTGGAACGTCATCCTGGTAACTTTCCACCTCATTGATTTCCCAGTTCATTTCCAGACCTATCCTCTCATCAGTCCCTATAGATCTTACTTTTTCTTTTCTCTTTTTCTTATTCACTGCTTGGCAATTACATGATCACACTGAATCCTTATTTTGAGCAAATAGCTTAACAAAATGAAAATGATGGGGGTGGGTGTCTCTTTTCATGAAATTATGCTCACATTGAAGGTTACTGGGTAAGAGCATTGCTTTAAACAGGTCACCAAGTCAACTGGATTTATTTAATCTCCAAGAGACATGTTTTTCTTGCCTGGTATTTGAATTCACTCTTCAGAAGAACCACAACCTCCAAAGCACGCACCAAGAGTATTAGCTGATTTTAGTATGTTTTTCTCCCCTAATAACCCACATGTCCTGTTGTAACTTTGTAGCTTTCACAAAATGGGCTGCAAAGCTTTGTTTCAAAGGGACTTTAGGCATCTGAATACTGAGTTTCTTCATGGAAACTTGGTTTCCTATCAAAGATTAACAAAATCGTAGGCTGAACGTCGACAATAATCTAGCTGAGAATTTGTCAAGGATAGGAAATGTCAGCAAACAAATCTCATTTGATTTGCTTAAAGAAATCCTGAAATCCAAGGCCATTCATTTAAAGCTAGAGGCAGGAATGCAAACCAGGCTGTCTTTAGCAAGTTTAAGCCAAACTGGTTCACTTTATCCACAACTGGCAGGAGTGAAGCAAGTAGAACAATTTCACTCCATCTGAGGGAAAAAAAATGCTCACCCCAGACATATGCTATATAGCTGGTGAAGTTTCTGGAAACCCCTTTCTCTCTCTCTCTCTTTTAAATTTCAGAACATAACTGCCAATTAATGAGAATTGTTATGATCCGGTGGAACACTTTTAGATTGCGTGTGTGTGTGTGTGTGTGTGTGTGTGTTTTAATGGAGGTAATCTCCCTGAGCTATTAAGTCATTTCGTTTTCTCCAATTTGTGACTGGAATAGAGAAAGGGGAAGAGAAAATTCATTTCTCAAACAATAACATTAAAAGGCCAATGTTGTGTTTGGCTATATTTTCATCCCCTTGTTCAAAGCCCACAGATCTTTTGTGAATCAAGGTACTCTGTAAAATATAATAGGGCCTGTTCATATGACTCAGCTGACCAGGGTGAATTAGTCTTACATAAATAAATAAAAAATATCCCTAGGATTCTTTTTTAGCAGTGGGCTTAAAATGAATTCTTTCTCCTCAACCTGGGTTTAGCTGTTTAGAGAAAAAAAAAAAAGCTCTCCAAAAGTGATGGGGCAAAAAGGGCATTTCTTCATTCACTGGTGTAAACATAAGTACTGTATCTCTTCTTCTGGAAGCATTAAGGTTCAGAAAGGTTCTTCTCCAACCTGGCTTTTATTATGGCACAAATGTGTCCATTTATTTCTCTATATTCCTCTCCAGTACAAAGCATCAAGGACAACTTTAGGCATCCATGGAGGCTTCAGGAAGAAGGAAAGACTGGTCCAGAAACCTTACCAAAACACTAGCAACACCATTATTATCTCCAAGAAGAAAATCAGTTTAAGAAAAATCAATAATAGGTCCTCAAGTACCTTGAAAATTAGGTCTGAGGAAACTCTTTGGCATGGGAGAAAAACTCTTGAGAAACCCCAAAACAGTTTCTTGATAGTGTGTTAATCTAGACTTCTCCCTTAATTCACTAAGATAGTTGAGCAGCAATTTAGGAGGCAAAGGAATGGTCTGGTGAGAGGTAGGTGGAGTTCAAAAGATCACTGAAAGGAAAGGAGACACAGTGTCATTCCAGATGACATTGGTACAGGATAATGGACTGAACAGGTCTCCAGAAAAGGTTCTCAAATTAATCTAGCTATTTTTATTGAGTTTATATTTTGAGTTGTCTTGAAGAAAGTCTAATTATACCACCCAGAGTATCATACAGAGTAAAAGCATTCAATTTCCTTTTAACAGCTGCCATTGCGTGAAGTAGCCCCGCTCCCCCCCTTCTCTTTGAAAGGACAGAAATACAAAATAGCCATAAGTGAGAAAGGAGACTTCATCAAAAGCATAAAGACAATGAAGGATGTGATGATGTTTCAATGGGTTCATTACAATACCTTATAGTGTGTTATTACCATCTAGGCAATTTAACAGGAAACATGCATCATCTCTGCCATAAATTAACACAATGTCTCTTTCAAAGCTTTTATGTTTTGTCATGTCGAGGGCTGTTTTTTACAAGCCTTTCATCTGTACATCTGTAGATGTCAGGAACGATATGGCCACCATCACTATTCCTGAAATATGTGCTAATACGGTGAGATTATCATTCCATCTTCCACCAATGCCAAAAGAGAGTGGATATTGGGATTTGTGGATATGTTCTAGAGATGGGATATACTTTTCCCAAATCTGTACATTTTATTTTACCAAATTCCTTTTGCACAAGGTGGGTTTTTTTTTTTTGCTTGCTTGCTCGCTTGCTTTGGATGTTATTTTATCCACACTCATTTTTATCCACACTTTCCCCTGCAGTAAATTTTTAGATGCAATACTTCAGTTGGAGAAATGGCACTACAGAGTTTGGAGACATGAACAGTTAGAAAGGATAACTGGGGCTTCACTCTGCGTAGTTGTGTAAAAGTGCAAAATTAGAAACGTTCCCAGTAGCATGCACATAAAGTGAACTGCACCATCAGTATTTTTCATTGCACTGATATAAATAAAAAAGCGGGTTAAGGGAAATTCAAGACAGTGTGAGAAACAAGGAACAGCTTAATGTAGGCCTCATTCCCACAGTACATAATATAGTCCAATAAATGTCCAATGCTACATAATAATATATATTCTTTCTGGGTGAGCAGGAGAATAAAAGGGACGCGGTGGCGCTGCGGGTTAAACCGCTGAGCTGCCGATCGGAAGGTCGGCGGTTCGAAACCGCGCGGCGGGGTGAGCTCCCGTTGCTCGTCCCAGCTCCTGCACACCAAGCAGTTCGAAAACATGCAAATGTGAGTAGATCAATGGGTACCGCTTCGGCGGGAAGGTAACGGCGTTCCGTGAGTCATGCTGGCCACATGACCCGGAAGTGTCTATGACAACGCCGGGCTGGACTTTACGTCAAGGGAAACCTTTACCTTTACCTAGGAGAATAAAACTCCTAAACACTTATCTGTTTCTAATTGCCATATTGTTTCTCCAAGACATTTGACTAACTATTCACACTGTTATCATAAATTTAAAAAGATATGCCTTGAATAGATTCAGAAGCCTATGGACCTCTTATATAATAGATTTTAGAGGAAAGTTTTCTGCAGATTGGGAAAAAAAATCTCAGCCTTCATTTCACTTTTGAACCTATTGCACCCTTTCATAATTCTACAACATTTCTGTTTAATTCACAGTTAGCAGTGTTAGCTGCAATCCCATCTCGCCTTTGTCATATTCATTAGAGTTAATTCCAAGTCAAGAGCAACCTCCAATTTCTTGTACTTAGAAAATCTGTTAAGAATCATCAGATTAATTAAAAGCCAACTGAGCCTCTATGAACGTGAGTGGATATCAATCCCCCCCCCTCCCTATTGCTTACAAATGCTGTGCAACAAGGTATTGACTTGTGAGTTGTTTCCTAGTGGTCTTACTTGTGCCAATCAATTGTTGTGGCCAAAGCCTGGCTCACCTAAAGCAACCAAATCACTTTGAAGATGAAACATAATTTTATTAGGCATGCAAACAACACAACAGTGAACACCAGACTCCCAGAAAAGCATCAGCAGCTTGCTGAGCACCCCTCAGCAAAAGCAGAACTAAGTTTATATAACTTTGGCCTATTACATTGCGAAGACTAGACAAGGAAAAAGGCAGACGCAGTGTAAATTACAGCATGAAATCAGAATGATTTTGGTAAACCCATCTGAGTGACCTTCTGATTATTTGTCCCTTCCCTACTAGGTCAGCATGCCTGCCATACTATCTTTGAGATATGGTCCATGAATATAAACAATGTGGTTTACTGGGCCACTGGTCCCTGTCTGACTCTTCCCCCTGTCACCACTCAGGGTCAATTCAGCTTGCTGTGAATGTTTTCTTACAAGGGCACTTTAAATGGTTCACATGTATGGGGGGACATCTCATGGGTCTGGTAGTGAATGCTGCTCATGTGTGTGTGGAGGGGTACCTTTTACCACCATATGTTATAACTTTATTTTATTAGTGGACACTTCCAATATGAGCCAAGGCAATGTTGTCAAGAATTTTTGCCTCCTTGAACTGATCCCCCACCAATATGAAATGGAGAGACTTTTGTCCAGCCACAGATGTAGCAGACAGCACTGCTGAGGGCTGGGAAACATCTCTGATGCTACTTGTTATTCTTTTTTATCCAGAGACTCATACACATAGAAACCTATGAAGGCTTGCAACGTTCACTGTTCATTTTTTTGAACTAAAAGCCTTCCCACAGCCATATACCCATGCATCGCTTCATAATTTAATGTCTAGCTGGCCACAGGAATCAAGGTGGGGTGTCTCCCTGCTGAATGTTCGTTCTATGGGATTATTCACCAGCTTTACACTGCTGTAGTGGGGAGATTCTGTTGCCATACCCTATTACGATAAAGCATAGATCCAGATGGCTTTGCAGAGTCTGTTTTCTGACCTGGACTACCCAGAAGGGTTGACATCCATCTTGAAACCTGACTGTGTTTTCCCTTCCCTCCCTCTTATACCCCCATGAACAAGCATCCTTTTCACACTGTCTTTTAAGTTTCCCAGACTTGACACACATTTTTTGTTTTTGGAACGGTTTCTGATATTTTCACAAGGTCACCTTTGTAGCTCTCTGTAACTTCTTATACATTTTTAGACCTTCTAACAAAGCTTGTCCAGTACATTTCTTATACCTCCTGGTACTTTTTACAGTACAGGGTGGCACTGTCTCCTTCAGTTCAGAGGGAAACTTCATAATTCTTCAGACTATTCACTGTGGTCCTTCTTTATGTGCTGTGTAAGCTGGAATCTTTCTGAGCAAATTGTTCTGCCTCTGTGGCATAAAACGGTTTAGTTTCACTATACCGCGGCATGACAGATTGATTGGCATTATATCCTAATGATAGTATATTGGCACTACTGATATGTAGTTTATTAATTAATGTGGTTATATTTGATTAATATAGTGTGACAATAGAGAAATATTAAGAGTCCATACTAGCTGGAAAAAATATGTGGGATCCATTTATTATGTGCTGGATCAACATTGTACAGTCAGCAGACTGAATTTTACGTGATGTGATTTTAACTTCTTTTTTTTCCCCAGTGAAATAAATAATATACTGTAGCAGAACTAGTAAGTGCTTGATTGTATGCCAAAGTCTCCTTCCCTGTCAAATCAAACAGCCTTCATTGGGGGGGGGGAAGGTGAAAGGTCCCCTGTGCAGGCACCGAGTCATGTCTGACCCTTTGGAGGGATGCCGCTTTTGCAACGTTTTCTTGGCAGACTATAGAGCGGGGTGGTTTGCCATTGCCTTCCCCAGCTGTCCCCTTCCCCAGCAAGCCGGGTGCTCCTTTTACTGACCTTGGAAGGATGGAAGGCTGAGTCGACCTGAGCCAGCCGCCCGAGAGAGAATCCAGCTTCCGCTGGGATCGAACTCGGGTCGCGGGGAGAGTTTTGGTTGCAATGCTGCCGCCTACCACTCTGCGCCACACGAGGCTGTACTAACAGCCTTCATAGTCCTGGTGATTTCCCCTTGTGTTAGATTACAATTCCTACAGACCGTGTTGTCCAAGGATGATAAGGGCTAGAGTCCAGCACTTTCAGAAAACATTCAGCTGGGGAAAGCTGAACTTCATGATGAAACTTCAAGTCAGCTGTAGAAATGCCTCTTTGAGCACAGTTATTCCAATGGCTTGGAAAGAATATCACCATGATAGAACTGCAAGTTTAATTAACAATTTAATTAATTAAGAGTTAAGAAGAATACATTTTATTTTCTTTTTTAAAAAAAAATCATATATGTTATATTCCTTCTTCTAAGACAAAATTCAGAAAAAAATATATACTTCAATGTCGTAACTTAAGGAAAAAAAAAAATCCTTTCACTATTTATACTCATATTTTGGCCTTGTTCCACCAAAGCATGACAATGCTACCCACATTTTCTTTGGTGAACAGAACAAAAGTATGCAGAGTTATATGGAAACCAAAGACGTTAACATAATTTAATTGCAACGGTTGTTGTTGTACTTGATTGGGCCTTTTTATAGGCTACCTAGGTCTTTGTTACCTAGTAACGAAAACTGTCATCCTTAATTACCTTCAGGAAGGGACCTTGAGCTCATACCTGATCCTACAGCAAAGATTAACAACGCAAAGAAACTCACACATATTTTTTGGGTGGACTCTTTACAACCATGCATTGTATTTGAAGAATGGTTTTCTTATGGGAAAGATCTCTTCACTCAAGAAAGTGGGGAAGGTGATAGATGATTTCCAAAAGGGTCTGGCAGGGTCCAATCAAACAAGGGCCTGGCTGTAATGATGATGGTACATCAGCCATGATGCCAGTGCATTTGTTGATTTCTTATTAGTGTCAAAAGTGTGATTTACTGACTATGTGCCATCAAGTTGGTGTCAGCTCTTAGCTACTGTAGGTAGATTTTCTCCATAACAATCCATCCCTAACCTGGTCTTTCACATCTCCCAACAGTGCACCCATCACGACTGTAGCTGAGTCCATCCACCTTGCTGCTGGTCATCCCCTTTTTCCTTCCACCTGTCCCAGCGTCAGAGCCTTCTCCAGAGAGGTGGATCTTCATATAATGTGTCTGAAGTAGGATAATTTGAGCCTGGTCATATGTGCCTCAAGTGAGAACTCTGGGTTGACAAAAGTGTGACAAACCCACAAATCAGTTCTTTGCCATGGATCTGGGATCTGTTTGGTGTATATTCTGTCTGCATAATGAGATATTTATCAATGCAGACAGAAGGGGATGTATTGCCATATGCATTGTATTGAACATATCATTATGGTCAAATTCCAAGATAACAGCACATTTCTGATAGAACTGACCACAAGAGGATGAAGGATATTCCCAGTGGTCCAGCATGCATCAAGGCACTGAGGTATTTCAGAAATGTCTCCTGCTACTCAATTTTGATCCTTCCAATGCAGAGGTCTCAAAAAATCTAGTTCCTCCTTTGTAAGAGACTAAGCGGGTGGTGGGGGAAGGATGGCGGCCCACAGACATTTTTCTGTGGCGGTCTTGATCATATGGAAGTCCCTGCTCCCTGTTCAGCTCCTACCTTGTTAGGCTTCAGAAAATTATTAAAAATAGAACTGTTTAAGAGGATCTGGAGTTATAAACATCACTTTTTCCCCCTCTTTTGGTTGTTTCTTGTGGATGTTTTATTGTTGAGAGTATAACCCTCTGAGAGTGTGTCAATTGCAGCAGTAAAAAAAACAAAAACCCTTGGGCAAAGAAACAAATAAAATGAGTTCCCCTTTATCAGAGTCAAGAAATAGAGCTTAGAATTTAAAAAAAAAAAGTCATTCTGGAGGAAGTGCATCCCACATTTCTTTCATTCTCAGTTGAGTGAAAATTGCTTGGTTATTTCCTCTGAGACCTATGTCTACCTTTCTGTCTTCTACCCTTATTTTGTGAGTGCACATTTCCAAAGACAGTTTGAATAATGGAGGAACAAAGTTTAAAGGGGAGGAGGAGGAGGAGGAGGAGGAGGAGGAGGAGGAGGAGGAGGAGGAGGAGGAGGAGCAAAACCATGAGTTTTCCTCCTCCTTTCAACTTCTTTTTGCATTCTGCTTCTGTGCTTCAACAAATAGACCCTGGGAATTGCAAGGTCAAGGGCATGCCAGAGGGGCCTCTCAATTCAAAAGTTCAGATGTAATTGAAGGAGGGAGAATTCCTTTACAAAAGCTCTGTTGGCTGGAGGAATACTCTTGTCTGCATTTGGAAGATAAGCTTGCCTATCTTCAGGACAGTGAAGACAATTTAGCAGTCCTGGGGAATGGATCTTTCATATCTGTGCAGTGGCAGCAGTGACAGCAGCAGGAATCCCAGATGGAAATGTATTAACTGAGCTGGTTTTCATTTCTGCTTGTTTGTTGGTTGGTTAAAAAAAAACAACCCAGGGCACTAAAAGCATTAACAGTTCCGTTATAGCCTTCATTCAAGAATTCCTTGGTTTGTAGCACTGCAGCCCTTTTGTGAGGCCTAAGATTCCATCAACCATTTCAACCATTTCCAAACTCTCCTAGAATGATTTATCTAATTCTCCAGTCAACAGCAGGAGACGTTGCACAGAAAAAAATCCCACAGGTCTCCCCATTCCTATTTCTGAAGTGAAAAGGATTCTCTATCTTTTAATACCAGCTACAGGAAAAGAAATTATGAGCCAGTTTAGCAATCCATGGCTGTTTGCCTTCCTGAGGATGAGGCTCAGGAAATGTCTCATCATATCTCATTGCCTATTCATGTAAGATATACATTGCTTTTCCCCCCCCCCCCCTAACACTGTCATTCCTCTATGCATAAGCATAATGAAGAGGTATGCTTCATGGGAAGGAACCCATTGATGTAGCTTCATCAAAATACCAGAATGGGATGTCCTGGGCTTCTTTGTCACAGACTGACTATGTTCCATGCACAGATAATACAGTCAACCCCTCTCCCAACCAGTGATTCACCATCATGTGCAAACAACACATTATTGGATATGGCTAGATCTGTGTGATATTCTAGAGGTGACGGACTCGTCCCTGAGGGAGCTGGGGGTGTTGACGACCGACAGGAAGCTCTGGCGTGGGCTGGTCCATGAAGTCACGAAGAGTCGGAAGCGACTAAACGAATAAACAACAACAACAGATCTGTGTGTCTTAGTCCTTCCAGGCACTGCGAGGAGGCTAGGAGGCACCTACTTCCTTTCTTAGTTCCAGAATGAAAAGAATTAACAGCCAGGATTGGTGTCTTACTACTACTTATAAATTTCTGCTCATTTCTCACATGTACACATATTCCTGGTCTACCAGTATGTAGGGAAGGGGACCAAAATAATCATTGAAGTGGAGTTCTTAGAGTGCTTTCCAGGACTTCCCTTTAATTTTGGGAGAGGTTTGGGTGAGTTAATTATGTGAAGACCTAGCTCTCTGGAGAAGTCTATACAGTAAGACTGGGAAAGGTGGAAGGAAGGGAAGAAGAGGACAACTGGCAGCGAGGTGGACAGACCCAGTTACAGTAGCAATAATAGGTGCACTCTTGGAAGACCTGAAGGACTAGGTTGGGGACAAATTATCCTGGAGAAAATATATTTTTGTGGTCACTAAGATTCAACACTGACTGAATGGCATACAATCCATTCTTCCATACATGAATCAATCAATGGGTTGTTAACTCCACAGTCAGCAGTTCCTACAACTTGGCTAACATGGGTGAAATTATTTAGCCCAAGGCATGAGTGGCTAAATCTATTTTCTTGATTAATAAGGTGAATTAATCCCATTTTGGTGTTCCTCAATGTTTCACTGAGGTGTCATGAAAACAGATCAATAGCATCTAATCATATTCAGGGGAACATGGCTCCTTTTCAGATTTTTGGGCTGAGTGCATGGACCAAGGTGTGGAGGCCTGCAGACATGGTGATATCAGACAGAACTTGCCAACCCAAATTAAGTTTTTGCGTGAACAAAGGATGCCAGAACAAAGGCATCAATTCTCTTCCTTTCCTGGTACTTACATACACACATACTGTATTTCGTGCATTTTTAATTATTGGTCTTGGACTGAAAATAAACTTCAAACAGATCTAATTTTAAGCAACTGGACTTCCATTCATGCAATAGGATTTTTTGCTTTTCTTTCCCAACTGCAGCTCGCCAACCGACACCTTTAAAACCTGGAGGGCTGGAGATATATAACAAGGAAGGAAAGTAGTTTCACCAATGAGAGCAATCCCATGGTAAAAACAAATCTTTGGACTGCACTCCTTGACTGAGCAGTGATGTTAATGGATCATGAAAGCCTACAATACTATATTGCCCAGTGGTATGAAAGCTGATAATAAAAAGTGCATTGCTGAATTTCAGCACCATGGAGAGATCAAACTCACTTTAATCTGTGGGCATTCATACTGCGGTCCTGTTCCTACAACATGCTTAACTGGGTAAGTGGAAGAGTTAGTGTAGTATGGGAAAAATAAAATGGGGTCAACTGACCGAGTCATTTAACCCATTCAGCAGCAAACAGACTAACCCCCAATAACTTCCCATTACAGAGATCACTGCAGAAGTCTAACACCATAGAACATGTCACCCAAACACTAATGGGCTGCAATATTTGGCCAACGGGACAGAAGCTAATAATGCTGTGAAGCCTTGACAATATTCTGTTTATAGAAGAATTCATGGATACTAGTTATTTCCTGGATAAAGTGAGTGGAACTCTCAGTGCTTGCTCCACTTTTTTTTAAATTAACTGAATATAAAAGACAAACAGAAAGAAAAAAAAGAAAGAAACAATGCAGAAAGTGGTACACAAATTTTAAAAAAAAACTCTAAAGAAAACTAAAAAGAAAAAAAGAGACAAAAACATACAAGGCATATATTCATGGGTAAATACACTTATAACAAAGTTTAATAAGGATTTCAATGAATAGAATAGAGTATTCTAATCATCCATAGCTAATCTACATCCATAAGTGATTCATTCATAAATTGCTAATAAGAACAGTTCTGCAGTCCATTGAATAGTTCGGGCCATACATTTATCTTTTAAATACCGAAGAAAATCTTTTAGCTATTATTAAGATAGAGAAAATTCACTTTCTTTGTCCAGATGTCAGCTTCCATGCAATAGGTACATAGTTCAAGCCACATAGCATCTGAGTATATTAAATCTTGTCTCAAAGCTGAGTTAATACTTGTAATAATGTATTCCACAAATGGAACAATGATAGAACACTATACAAACATATGTTTAAATGAAGCATTAATTTCATTGCATCTCCAGCAAGAAGACAATTTGCTGAGACCTTTTCTATTTAAATGCAATGGAAGTCAATTAAGTCTGATCTTCCTTCCTTCCTTCCTTCCTTCCTTCCTTCCTTCCTTCCTTCCTTCCTTCCTTCCTTCCTTCCTTTTTGCTGTTGAATAAGTTGTAGTTCCAGCTGGGTTTATGACAGTAGAACACTGCATGAAAACTAGCTTCCTCCAGTTTGATTGTAGGATTATGGGAATTGAAATCCAACCCATTTGGGGCTTGCAGAAGCCCTGTACCTTACACTTTTCACCATTTTCTCTGTCATTGCATAGAAGTGCTAATGAAAAGGTTATCTATCCACCACCACCACCCCTCATTTTGTTTTTTAATCCATTCAATCATGTCCAGTTCTCAGAGACTGCCTGGACAAGTCCTTGCAGTTTCCTTGGCAAGGTTCTTTGGAAGTGGTTTGCCATTGCCTCCTTCCTAGGGCTAAGAGAGAGTGACTGGCTCAAGGTCACACAGCTAGCTTCGTGACTAAGCTGGGACTAGAACTCACGGGCTCTTGGTTTCCAGCCTGTTGCCTTAACCACTAACCACACTGGCTCTCACCTATCTTACAGCTTCACACAATTTGAATGGCTGCAGTTATGTCCATCTTTTTTGCGGGGAGGGGTATGGTGAATTGCAAAACCTCTGTCTGTATGTTCTAAGAAGCAAAAAAAAAAAAGCCTTTTCACATTCCACTGTCTGCTGGAATATAGCCAAGTATAAACCAATTTGATTAAGCCCCAAATGGACAACTAGCTAGGTCCTTATGGCATCATGTTTTCTATAGAACAAGTAAAATTGCCAGATTTCTCAGAGGATGTATTAGCCTTCAGGAATTCACAACAACCATTCAAAATCTCCGTTGCCAACTCAGATGGCTTCCATGGCTCAAGGAAAAATGTAGAGGGTTCCTTTGGCCTTCAAAGTTATTATCTTGGTCTAATGGAATAATCTTGTGTCCTGAGGCCTGGGAAGCAACAGATGAGAAAGTGTTTAAATTTCATCACTATAGCTGTGTTGGTTTATAAGCTGGAAGCATATAGACACAATATTAATCTTTTCATTGCTGATCTCTCATGATTATTAGTGCTGTTATTGGCTACTGAAGTTCTACAGTTTTCTGGGCTGAAGTTACTAGAGAAGCCTTCACTCATAATAATAATGTGCCTATCCTCTGAGATCAGTCTTGAAGGCTTTTCTTGTGTTCCTGTATTTTAATGTGATTAGGTTGATAGGCCTGAGGGATTATAATCTTCAAAGTTGTGGCCTTCATTTCTCTATTTCTATTCTAATTGACATCCAGCAAAACTTTCTTGCAAATCTTCAAAGACATCTAAAAGACCTTTGAGCTTTATCACCATCACCATTATCATTATTCATAGGATGCTCCTGGGTGGTGTCATCTAGTTGTAATCATTAATTAGACTGTTGTGCCTATGATTGGTCATTGCTTCGTTGAATATTTGTGATGGCACAATGTGTCTCCAGTGACATTGCTGGAGGTTGTGTCTATGGAATAAGTGATTGTGATTTCACCTTCTCCTCTTAGTTCTGTCCTTCCCTTATTGTCCTCTCCTGAAGCTGAGCTTGTGTACCTTTTTTACGTTGACTTTGTGTTGTGCAATATGGCAGAGTTTTGGAATCTCAAACCAAGTCAAGTCTCCTTTGAGTTGCACTCAACTCCTGGAAAACTTCCTGGCAACAATAAAGAAGAGGCTTGCCATTGCCTAATTCTGGGACTTCCTTTTCAACTTCCAGTTTAGTCTACAGTTCTGGTACCAACCCAGGACTAACTGGAGCCAATTTTGCATCATTTTTCAAGACTAGTTAAGGTTGAAGAATGATATGGGTAGACGGACTAATCAACTTCACAACTGAAGTCTAGGAGCCACCCAGAGTCATTTGGAGTCAGGCAGTGCTGAGCTAAAACACATTAAATTCAATTAGATTAATTTACTAAGAAGCACTACCAGTTTGGGGGAAGGAACAGAGAGGAATAAGGCACTGAGATGGTCAAAGTGAAAAAGTCAGATAAGCAGACATCCCACTGTGAACTGGACAGAGATATTAGCAGGGTTTTTATTCAGTGGTAAAATATGGAACATTAATGAAATGCATGAGCATTCTTAGGAAATTCTCAGTTCTGACAGCAAGAAAAAAATGGGAAAGAAGAGATTTTTTGCAAGGAAAAGAAATGGTTCATGTCAGGATTCAGCCTCAGATATCAGCACTCTTGTAATGAGACTGATTTGCTCAGTGTTCCATTTGCTATCACAGTGGTTTTCTCTAACTGAAGTTTTCAGCAAGGCAAGGAGCATTTCCATTTTCAGGAAACTGTGATCGTACATCATTATTTTGCCTTCTCAGTTCTCCAGACTAGTTGAAATTTGTCACAATATCACTTATGGCATTGGGAAAAGAACAGAAAAGAAAAGCATAAAAAAATTACACTTGTCAACTCAATAGGAAAGGAAAGAAATTAAAGAATGCGATTACTGATATCACAAGAGGGAAGAGCAGGGATAAAGTCTGGAAATTACCAAAGACGACAGAATTTGGAATGAATCAATGACAAGGAGAGGAAAAATCAAGCAGAGCAGATTGCAAAGGTACTCTGGATTTATTAAAGCAATGTGGTTTCCCATCCTCTGCTTCTCTCTTTCTCACACACACACACAGACACACACAAATGAATGACATTTTTATGTTAGTTAGCAGTTTTGAACTGGGTTTTTATTTGCCTGACCATGCAAGAGATCCACGTGGCAAGCAACTTCATTTTTACAGCAATCTCATGGGAAATGTTCATGTTCAGACAATGTGGAGAAGCCTTCCAAGCAGCTCTAAAGTGGGTCCTCAGTACAGGGTCAGAGAAACATGCTTATTTTATGAGCACCGATCCATTAGTTTTATAAGGCAAAATGTGGAAAACAATAACAACAACAACCCACTTTGTGGTTTGTTTGCTGAGTTTGTGTTGTGCTCCAGTCATCTTCACGTCTGAGCAGCATACACAGTTGATACAGCAGTTGGATGAAAAGCAAAATATATTACATAAGTAATACAACACATAACCAAAATATCCTAGGCACTGCTAAAAAGCAATTCCACGCAAGGCATTTCCTTGTAGGAGAGGGATCAAGACATCATCTAAGACCCCAAAGGCATGGTAGAAAGACCATACCTTGGTTGATTTATTGACTAGATATCGTCAAGTTGGAGTTGACTCTTAGTGACCAGATAGATAGATTTTCTACCAGTAGGATCTGGTTCCTCAGGTCCTGCAATGGTACACCCATTGTCACTGTGATTGGGTCCATCCACCTTTCTGCTTGGTTGTCCCCTTCTTCTCTTACCTTCAATTTTCCTAGCATTATGGGCCTTTTGAGGGAGCTGGGTCTTTGCACAGCATGCCCAAAATATGATAGTTTGAACCTGGTTGTTTTGCGGGTTTCCTGGGTGTGTTGCTTGATTGCTGGGATACAGGCTGAAACATCTCCCCCCCCCCAAAAAAAAAAGATTAATACCTATTGATCTCCTGAAGACCGGAGAATCTGACTACTGAATATGTAATGAAGAAACCATTGGTTTGTCAACAACTGATAATGTTGGTATATTGTTTTCTGCTACAGGAATTAAGTTACTATGGTAACAAATCACTCTGGCAGGGTGAGAAGGTCAGACTTAAATATCCTCAGCTTTGGGTGTGAAAAGAATGACCACATAAGGTAAAGCTCCTGATTTGCTTGGAGGAAGCTTGCCTGGACTTGTTTCAGTTTCCTTTTACACAGCCTTCCCTTCCAGTCCTACTCAGAGGGTGTGTTCGTGTATGAGCTTATAAAGTTTTTGTGGCTATCCAGGATATCGGGATATGAAACTGTTTATGTTTTAATGCTTTCTGTAAATACATTTATTTTTATAGAAATGCCTGGTGTATGTTTTTTCTGATCTCTCAGGCCAAACGCTTTCCAGAAAACTCTAACAGATAAATCATTCTCCTGCTTCATTTCTAGGTCATAGAGTCCAACTGTTTACCCCCTTACTATTTCCAACTTTGGCATTCCAGTTTCCAACCACAGCTTGCTTGCATGTTCTGTCGATTTTGGAAGACAAACCTTGTCCGTTTCGTCTTTTTCTGCCCTGGTGGTTGTGGCATAAATTTGAATATCATATTAAAGGGTGACAATTTATCTAAAAGTATCAAATTCCAGTCCATTTCAATTCACTGATGCCCAAGGTGTCATCAGTTCATTTCGTTTTTCATGGTGTTAAGCTTTCCCATGTTCATGCTTTCATGCTCCCATTGTAATTCTGTCTTTGCAGCTTTGGATTCCCTATTATATATACATAAACATACATGCATACACACATGTGTATGTGTGTGTATGTATGTATGTATGTGTATACACACACACACACAAATATACATATACTTATACATATACATATACATATACATACATACTGTATGTATGTATGTAGGGTGTGTGGGTGTGTTTGTGTGTGTGTATATAAATATATCCATGTATATTTATTTTGTATTTTAACTGTTTTAATTGTAATCGCTTTAACTGTTTTATGGTTTTTATTGTTGTAAGCCTCCCAGAGTCACTTGCTGAGATGGGCAGCTATAGAAATTGAATGAATGAATAAAATAAAATAAAATAAAATAAAATAAAATAAAATAAAATAAAATAAAATAAAATAAAATAAAATAAAATAAAATAATAAAATAAAAATTCCTGCATGGCAACATCAACAACTAGACATCCCAAAGGGGTTGATCTATCCATGTCATAAGCACCATTAGAATTCTGAAAACTCCTCCACCCATACTCAATAGTCATCTGAACTAAGGGGTCCAACACCCAGCAGCATATTGTTAATCACTTTATGTTGTCTATCCTTGTGGTTTCCTTGGCAAAATCTAGAAGTGGTTTACCACTGCCTTCTCTTGTGTAGTATGAAATGGTGCCTTCATCACTGTCAGTAAAAGGATCCTCCGCTTCCAGTATCTTCCTATGTTGCTGCTGCCCGATATGAGTGCCTGCTTGCTTGAGCTGGGCAGCTCCAATGACCTTCACTGAGTGGCCTGCTGGGAGCATACACTCTTGGCATACACTTCTAACATGCTTAGGTGATTCCTCCCAGGAACTTCTCCACCCCCACCATGATGAAGCAGCATAGCAGGACTTGGGAAAGGATATCTTAGTTGTTTTCCAAAAACCCAGCAGCGAAGGAGAGAGTCTCATCTTTGGAAGAATGCTATTCCTGAGGAGGGGGACAGTAACATACTAAATAAAACTGGTATTTTATATATGGGCATGCCTTGCCATAGAGTTACATTATTAACATCTCAGCCAGTTTACTTAACAATTGGAAATATATTGAAATCAAAATATAAATTAGTATATGAGATTGCATTTTTAAATAGTCCTCTAATTGGGACTCCCAGCAGCAAAATGTGTTTTTAAATACATGAAGAAAGGTAAAGTCTTCAGATCTTCACAAATGATGGAGAGGGGATTCCCTCCAACCTTGCAGATTCATTTTCGGTGATCATAAAAGCTTACAATATCCATTTATGTTGTCTTCCTTTTAGTTTCCATGTCATTAGTACATAATTCAAAGGTCTACCAAAACCAGTGAGCCTTCAAAAGCAAAATCAGTGTGTGAAATAACTTTTGTTCAAAAGGGAGCCATTATAAAATATCCATTTCTGTTGTCCTACTGATAAATTCCAAACCGTTGGTATATAATTCAAAAGAACATATGCATGTACCAAAACAATGAGTCCACCAAAGCAGCTTTAACACATGAAATAACTTCTGTTCCAAAGAGAGCCATTATAACAAGATCATGTCACAGGAACCAATGTTTCAAGAATTAGCTGAACCCATCAGTTTCTTTCTGAAAAGACAGAGAGATCTCCCAAAATACCAGCTTTTGAAAATTTATCTATATATTACAACAAGTACTTCCTCCTTTTTGCCTTCTGTCTTTTAAAAGTTTTTTTTTTCAGTGTCCCTTTGATATTCTCTTTCTTTTCCTCTCTCACTGAAGGTTGGTGGAATGTTTTCACATTGTGAGCTCAATTAAAGAAAGAGTTTTTCAATCCTTGTGTAGGACAAACCTTTATATTAAAGGATAGTACATTGATCTGGCAAATGTGCCTTCTCTGCAAATCTTGAACATCTTGGTCCAAAGTATTGCCATCATTCACCAGTAATGGATTAGAGCTTAAAGTTCCAGTCCAACGTCTGAACTTCAAACTTCATCATGACCTCCTCCTTCTCTCCCTTCTTCTCCTTGCAACTTCTGCCAATCAGATTTTATAAAAGGTGAAGGAAATTTTTAATTCTATGGCTCTGGAGGTCCCTTAAAAAGTCCTCCACCATTTTTCAAAACTCCTCTGACGGTGACTAATTCAGGCTGTGGCAAAGGTAACCTGGTAAGGTAACCTAATAGGTGTGAAGAAAAAGGGAAAGAGAGAAGGAGAGAGGGAAGGAAGAGGATGGCAGAAAACAAAGGAAGTAACAGGGAGAAAAAAGAAATAGAATGAGAGGGAAAAATGAATGATGGAAAGAGAGAAAAACATAGATATCATGGGACATTCAAGCAACATGTGGAAGGTTTGTGTAAAGAGTGTGTAATATGCACACTGTTTTCATATGACAACCTCTGATCATTAAGAGCCAAATGTTCTTCTTCAATGAACATGAAGATGAATATGGCAACTATATTAAAGTGCAGAGCACCAGCTTTGGCCTTCCTGAACCTCCCTTGATTGGGCAACAAGGACCTGCATCTTGGTTATCCCACATTTAGAGAGCTGCAGAAGAACATGCAGCGGTTGCCCAAGGCAGACCTCTAAGCTACCCAGAGGCGAGCCCGTTCTAAAATTGTACAGTATATATTGTAAATATGGCACCTACATGTTCATAACAATAGCCTATGGCTATTTTTCTGTCCTCTGCTGAAAAGAGGCCCCCTAGATGATTGCAAAGACTAAGTAAATCTAAAGGAGAGTCACATGGCCCCTTAAAATGTGAACAAATCTATTATCACGTAAGCTTTGGTGGATCATAGTTCACTTTGTCAGATGCACAGAGCTTGTGCTCCTTGAAAGCTTATAAAAAGAAAACGGAATGGCTTGTCTTAAGGTGCCACCAGATTTTTTGTAAGACTGTATTGGTTTGACCACCTAATATATTCATTACAAAGCTGAAAAGGTATTAGCAAATGCTCAATTTTCTTCCCCTGAAGGATAGGTTTCACAGCTGACTGCATGAGATACCTCATATCTCTTGCAGTTTCTTATTATGTTCTGGCTAAAATATGCTGTCATGCTACATAGGATGAGAGCAATTTCAAAGACATACCTCATAATGCAGCAAGGACTGATCTCCATCCACCTCCATTTCTCTTGATGATTCTAATCTAGCATTTAGCCAATGAAGCATTTGATCTCCCAACTGGATTGCCTTTTCCCTTTGTCAACTCCATTAATCAGGATGCTATCATCCTCAGAGCAATGCCCTTCTCCATCATCTTCTGCCCCAAGCTGTGAATTCAGCAGCAAAGTTAAGCCTCAAAACCAACAGTCTGGCTTGATGTGTTAACTGAGATCTGGCCTGTTTGGGAAGGAGGGTAAGATTTGGAGGAGGCTTCCATTAAAAAAAAATGTGGCTTTTTTTAAGCAGCAGGGGGTAAAGCTAGCTACTGACTTATAGAAATGAAGATTCTTCCCCTTTCCTACTTATTTCTGCAAGTCTAACATTCCCTCACACCTTGAATTCAAACTAGAAGTATATTGATGCCCAGTGCTTCACAGCCAGTGCAAACTGGTTTCTATATGATGTTCTTATCTTCCTCTTTTCTCTACTCCCTGCCAGTCTTGAGTTGTCTTCCAGGGCAGTCCCTCATATCAATGCTTACACAAGGTATATGTATTTGTGCTAAAGACCAGAGACATGATGTCTTCCATCCTTTGGGGATAGTTAATTTATGGAAAGTTGAAGGAAGGTGCCAGATGCTTATTCATGTAGCCAGTTTTATGACTTTTTCTTTCCTGAGACAGACAAATCCCCTACCTCACCAAGGTTCAAAGATTGGATGGCTTTCTCTTTGACCTTTGTCATTTGAACACACAGACAGAGTGCCTGCATACAGTCATCCAAGAAGCCCTCTTTGCTGATGACTGTGCACACAAAGACAGTGGTCTACAGTTGATGCTGAACAAATTTCCAAATGCTGCTATGCTCTTTGGCCTGATTATCAGCCTGAACAAGACTAAGTACTTTACCAGCCCATGTCAAATACCACCGGTAGGACCAAAAATCACTGTTGATGACAGCCAGCTGAGAAACGTAAACAGCTTCAAATACTTGGGAAGCGTCATCTTGAGTGATGTGTCTTTGGACAAAGAAATTGACCCCTGGATCAGCAAGGCCAGCCAGGCTCTGGGGCGGCTGCATACTAGGGTGCTCAACCAAGACAACATCCATATCCACATAAAGCTGAAAGTCTACAGAGCTGTAGTTATCCCTTCTCTCCTATATGGATGTGAGTCCTGGATACGGACGCCAAACAATTGGAGAAATTTGACACGTGCACTCTCCAGTCCATCCTTGGCATTCATTGGCAAGACCGTGCCTCCAGCTTGGAGGCCTTGGGTCGTGTGAAGTCCGCCAGCATGATCAGAGCCCAGATGTGGTGGGCGGGACACGTCATCAGAATGGACGACCGCCGTATGCCTTGCCAGTTGCTCTATGGTGTCCTGGAGACTGGGAAGAGACCTTGAGGTCATCCACACAAGTGCTACAGAGATGCTGTGAAGGAAACCCTACGCCACTGTGACATCCAGCCAAGGGAACTAGAAGCTGCGGCTGCTGACAGAACCAGTGGGTGAGCCCTGTGCTATGAAGCCTTTACCAGCTTTGAAGACAGGCACGACCAAAAACTGATAGAAAACCATGAGTGGCATCACAGCATAACACCCACAGTTATTGTAACAATGGACTTCCAGTGCCCCCATTGTGGTAGACTCTGTGCTTCCAGACTGGGACTGCAGAGCCACCTCTGTGTCCACAGATGAACTGCACCACAGCGTGCCTTCTTCGAACCTGAAGGACTATCTTTGATTCTTTCCTGAGACTTTTTGGGGCTATTGTCTTCCCTTGTTTCCATTCCAATGCTTATTCAGACTCCCTTTTTTCTCTGTACTGCTATTTCCCAAAGAGAAGCAGTCACCCAGCTTTGATTGAGATGCTGAGAAATTACTGCAGTATAAGCAGTAAGTCAGCGAGGGTTGAATTGAAAAGGTCATGCACCCCCACTAGCTTTACATGGAGAAGGAACTCACTGGGTGACAGAAACTAATAATGTTTCACTACACAAAGAAAGTCAGCCACTTAAAGAGGTTTAATTTAAAATCTAGCTGGGTGACAGCCTTCCAGTGACAGCTTTGGGGAGATCAGAAGCAGCTACTATTAGGTGTTAATTGCAGCCTGCAACTTCCTTTGCCTTAGGTCTCCAACACACAACCACACACATGGTTTCTCCTGGAATACTAGGCATTCTGTCCTCTTTACAGAAGCAACCGTTTACGTTGTTGCCACAGATAAAGTAGTTACGGGTAAATACAAAGGCTACCATGGATTTCTCAAGCTTCTGAGTCCTCTTCTTTGGGTACAATCATAAATAACAAGCTGAAACCCCTATAATTCCCAGATGTTAATAGCAGGAGCTGTACTTTCTGCATGCAACTGTACAGAATTGTTGAGATGTGCCAGCCGTTTTCCTCAAGTGATTCCTCAAATCACGAGTAAAGGACAAAGTACAGATGCTAAGAACCACATCCTAGTAACCAAGCCACAAAAGAATGAGTTGAAGTAGTTCTTATTCATTTCTGCTCCAATTTTCTTCTAGCTTTCAATAAGTTTTTCAAATCTTTAGTTCAATGTAACTTAAGAAATTCCTGCTCTCATGCATTCTCCCTTAAAATCCTAGAATTAAAAGAAGACATGGAAGCCATTGAATCCAGTCCTCTGCTCTGAACCATCCAACATTCAAAGGTCCCCCACAGGTGTTATCCAGCCTCTTCTCAAATTCCTCTGAAGAAATAGAATCAGAGAAGGCCCTTGGCAGAAAACTTCGGCAAGCATTCCATCTTGCCTTTCTTTTCCCTTGATGTTTTTTGGAGATAATTTCTGTTTACTGAAAGATAAATCAGGAGAGACTGATTTACTGGTGGTGGCACCACTTAATGGAATGCTGTAGCCATTGAGACAAACTTGCCTGCATCTGTTAGAACTTAAGCTGATTATTATTAGGAAGCCCAATCCAAATATGTCCATCGTTGTTAATAACAGCAGCATCTTCTCCATGTTTTCTGTCTTCATCTTCATGCTTCCAAAACTATGGATCTTCACCTAAAATCAGTTTCAAAAGGATTCAGAGGTTTTGTTTTTTTCCCCCCAGCTTGGTTGAAAAGTACCAGAGCTTGACAAAGATATATTTTTTAAAAAGCTGTAACATAGGGAACAGAATTTTCTATGCAATTCTCTCTTTTAAGTGACAGAAGGAGTTCCAGAGAAATACAGTGGTGGCATATCATCTGAAAGTATTCATCCTTCGCTGTCAGCTGGAGGCAATGGTGTCCATTACAGATGGAAATTGAGAAAAATGAGCTACCCATGAGTTGAAGCATTTCAGTGGGCATCCTCAAAACCTTGGCTTCTAGAGAAAAAAACGAGAATCTTCTATGATTTCTATATATTTTTCTGTTTAGCTCTTTCCATTATATAGAGGGTAAAGCAAATGCAGTATTTACCTGTGAATATATATATGGTATGTATCAGAGCCAGTCTGGTGTAGTGGCTGAAGGGCTGGACTGGGAACAGGGAACCTCCAGTTCTAGTCCTTCTTAAGGCAGTTTTTCTCAACCTTGGCAACTTTAAGATGTGTGGACTTCAACTCCCAGAACTGCCTTAAGGTATGGAACCTGGCTGGGTGACTTTGGGCCAATCACTTGCTCTCAGTCCTATACTGGGAAGTCAAAATACATCTATCTCCCAACCTGCACTGGATCAACATGGTACCTTATAGTTTGTAATCTTCAGTAAAGAGACTTTCATCCTGAAGTGGATTGGTTTGGACTGACAATAATGGTAAATATGCTATTAAAAAGTTAGAGAAGAAAGAAACTTAAAATCTAGAGATTCTAGAAATTCCAGCTAACAGTGATTTACTCATCCATTTGGATAGATAGTCCTGATCTTCATATGAAGATAAGAAGAAAAATCCATCAACATTTCAAAGGAGGGAGGTGAACATTCATATATAATTTCAGGATAGAAGTAGTTGCTTTAGGTGAAGTAGTTTAATGATGTCTTTAAATTCCTTTTTCATGCTAAATATCACTGCATGATAGTTAATGTGGTTTCCAGTGGATATCTTCTCCCTGTGCCACCCCACCACCCCATACAAGCTACGTAATTGAGAATTATGCTAAGTCATCACATATTCATTTTCCCAGCATCATACTTAAAGAGATATTTAAACTGACTGGAAGTCAATTACTAAATATAGCTGCCTGCTATATTTTAATTAAATAAATTAAGTTAAATTAATTAAATGCAGGAACTGTTTACCTCTTTAATAATATCCCCCTTTGGTCACATTAAAAACTGTAATTCATTGAAATTTCAGAGGGACTTTGGGAGGTGCATGCAAGGGTTTTTTGGGGGGAGGCACATATATCTGTTGCCATCCATCAAAAAAAATCTATAGAACAGACTAAAAAGGAATGTAATTATCATATCATAGAATTGCATCTTACGGCTGTTGTGGTTTTAGTTGCTTCAGTCTTTATCTTTAACAAAATGTTTAAAATTCATCTGTAATGTAGACTCAATTTTTTAAAAGAAAACCTTTGCCCACATTTTCCAAACCATTCCCAAGTTATAACTTCAGATTCAATGAATGGGAACAAGTGGGAAAGAAAAAACAAAAACAAAAAAACTTCATTTCAAATAGCTCTTACAAATAGGTGATTGTTTCATGAACTGATATGATTGATTGCATATCAATCAATCAGTGACTCAGTGTTCTGTCCTATCCAAGCATGATACATCAGCTCATTGTGCTGAAAATCTTCCAAAGCCCTTTGATAACAGCCAAAGTGTCAATTATTTTTGTACAAGCTTTGAATGAAAGACATTGACCTTTACGAACAGAAATAGAAGTCTCCTTCAGCACAGAGGGAGCAAGAACACAAAGGTGCCCAGCTAGACTTGAACAAGATACATCATAGTGAATTCAGGGGTAGGGGGTGTAGTTCAGCAGTCCATGTAGAAAACCCCAGGTTCAGTCCTTAAGATCACCCAATAAAGTTGGGAAAGCAGCAGCCTAGAACCTTGGACAGCAATTCCACTTCAGCCTACATGACTTTGATCTAGATGAGCCAACTTCTAGTTAAGTATATAAGGTAGCCAATCAAGTTTCTATTATCCCAAATTCACCTGGTTGGCCATTGGCTGGCATAGAAGGCTGGATTGGGTGGGCTGTTGTTACAATCCAGCAAGACAATTTTTAATGTTCTTTTTATGATATCTTTCAAATGGCTCTGACATTTAAAAGTCATGATGGCAGCTTCCCCAAGAAGCATCTTCTTCACTTATTATAATAATATGAGTTATCATTCTGTTTCTGATCAAGCACTGTGAAGTAATGTAGACTTGGCCTTGAGAATAGGGAAAGGATAAGTGAACTGGTAAATGGGAACTTTCAGAACGAGGTCTATCCAGATTGTGGTCAATGTACTTTAACAAAGTTTTTCACCTCAAAGAGGAATATCGCAGTAACCTGTCCTATTTTGAAAGCCAGTCTGCCTCAGCTGGCTTGCCCATTTCAAAAGAAGTTGCTTCAGTGCATGCAGAAACGTCACAGTTGATGAATGAAATGCCAAGTTCACTTTGCTTTACTAGTCAGACATCAGCCGCCATGGCGCTCATGGACTTTAAAGGGACATTTCCCTTGAATCTTCATCAAAGGGAAATGTCCCTTTGAAGATCTGCAGAATTCTATGGTTCTCTGAGTTCAATTCCTGGGGGGAGTTTACTTGTTATAAAGCTGATCTGAAAGAAAGGAAGAAAGGAAGAAAGGAAGAAAGGAAGAAAGGAAGGAAGGAAGGAAGGAAGGAAGGAAGGAAGAAAGAAAGAAAGAAAGAAAGAAAGAAAGAAAGAAAGAAAGAAAGAAAGAAAGATAAGAGTGATCCATTTTGGACCTGTTTGCAATATCCAGATCCTCAGACATCCATGGGGAGATATTCTATATGGTTTAAGACAGCAAATATTTCAGGGTGATTGCTTAATGTTTGCAGTTTTCTTCCATGTAGCATTCCACTCTAAGTTTTACCTAGCATTCCTATATACTGTATAACCAGAACCTTGGATTTCCCACTTAAAATTAATCCAGGATAAAATCAAGTCTTGGTTGTTTGCAGTAATTAATTTCTGTAGCTAACAAAATTATTCTTCCTGCCCACTGAGGTGAAGGAAGAAAATGATATTTTAGGGCATATGGCTTTATCTCTGAAGTCTGCCTTGTTACTCCACAGAGTGAAATACAGGAGTAATTATTTGCCAAGGCTTCATGTGTAATGCTAAGCTAATTTACTGAAATAGTTCATTAAGATGCAAGTCCAGGATTCCAGAAATCTTCTTTGGCACATGGACCACCATGAGGGAGGAACAAACTTACTTGGACTGGAGGCTGCTCTTAATATTTCTTGGAAGTGTGATGGTCATGATGGATAAAGTTATGATGTGAAGTGATTGGAGATGAATAAAATAGAACCAGGATTATTTTGAAGACAGAAGCATGGCTTTTTCCCCGCTTTTCCTTTTTTAAATACATGGTTTGGATGTTTTGGGGGGAGGTTCATTATAGGGTTTGTGTGTTTCCTGCTTTAACGTGGAAGAACCAGGCTACCTGGATCTTTTTCAGTCAGGATTCAGGCCTGGGAATGGGACAGAAACTGCAGTGGTGGGACCTGGATAGAGTAAGGATAGGCCCTCCTTGTTCTTGGTGGTCTTCAGCAGCATTGATCATGGTATCTTCTGGGTCACCCATGAGGATTTGCAGTGGGGTGAACTGTGCTGTAGTGGTTCATTCCTTCCTAAAGATGCCCATTTTGTTCAACATGAGGCCAGTGTGAAAATCTTCCATCAGCCTAGTGGGAGGTATCCTCAATAGGCTGATGGTACTCAGTTGTCTATCTGTCCTCTAAATTTTGAAGAGAGAGGGAGGGAGGGAGGGATACTATGCTGCCCATTTTGGGTCAACTGGGCTCCATAACATCTTCTCTCTCTCTCTCTCTCTCTCTCACACACACACACACACGCACACACTTCAAGGACTGCATGTGGCATTTTGCTTAAAGATGTGCAAGGGTGATGTCTCCTGCCGTAACATTATGCCTCCTCCAGAAAGAATATTCAAGGGACTACAAGTCTAGGACAGTTTCATAACCTGTCTCTCACTGTGCTCAAGTCTGGGTAGGATCTTTGGATTTGAAAGTCTGGTCTTGATTGGTTTCACAAGCCTTCTCCTAACTTGCCCACTGTTTTATGGGTCCTGGGCAGCTAGAAACATTTTTAGGATGTCCTTTCTTTCAAGAGAAAATGGAGAGAATGTCTCCATGTTCCCCCTTCTTCAACTATGTAGAATCGACCCAAAAATTAACGTAAATGTGTAAAACATATGAATATAATACAAGATGTAAATGTTATGTATTTGACTTATATAATCTCAATAGAACTGTAGAATTATTGTCACCAAATTCGTGAATTGTGAAAAGAAATTATTTAGTTAAGGTATAAAATTGGATTACTTAGGGAGTTGGAAATCCATTTCCTTTCTTTTAAACCTCTTCTTCTCTTTCTTCTTTCTCCTTTCCTTTTTTCTTTCTCTCGTTTTTGCATTTTATGTTTAGGGTTGGTTTGTCTTTTTATGTTTGTATTATTTGTGTAAGTAATTTAATAAGGACTATTTAAAAGAAAAGGAGAATGTCTCCATGTTTACAGGCCAACAAGCAAGCCTGTAGGGATTAAGCTTTGTGTGAGCAAGTTTCCCATTCTGTGCATTGCAGGCAGAATGTAAACACAGGTGAGCCTGTTTGTTTAAATGTATTTAATTGTACTATTCACTCAGCAACTGAGACAGCCTGCTAGTGTTTTGCTTCATTTTGTGTTTTCACAAGACATATACAAAGGGCTGGGAAAAGAAGGGGGGAGGGGAGCACAGTCTTCCCTGCAGCTAGTGTGTTGCCTACATACTGTAGGTGGTTTTGCACAACAGAGGACTAATCTGCGCTGCCTTCATTCCCCACCCCCCAAAGCATAACAAAGGATAATGTAATGAGCCAGAGGCATTTAAATATTTGCTACCTCATCAGTTCTAAAGCAGATTGCATTCAAAGCAGGCAAGGATGAATGTCATTCACATATGTGCGAACACTAATAAATGTACAAAAGCTGATTCCAGGAATTGCACACAGGGTGGAAGGGAAGCAGCAGCAGCTAATAAATTCACAAAGCAACCATATTGTTTGCCACCCAGTAGAAACACTTTTTTTTTTTTTTTTAGAAAATCTGAGGCAATGGTGCTGCCTTTTCTTTTCCAGCCTTCAGATCTAAACTACTTGTTTTAGACTCCAGCAGTAGCAGCAATTCAACTTTGAGGAAGTTACAGGAAGACACAATTTGGCTAACCTCTGAAAATTCTCTATCTCAGGCAAGAGAGTCCAATCTGATCTGCCACCTGGGGGGGAACCTGCCATTTCCTCCTCAATTTCTTTAGATTCTCTCTTTTTGCTGGCAGCAACATACAGCCCATCATCTAGCTTTATGCTTCAGTCATCTCGCAACGCATCAGTCTGAAGTCTCCTTTAGAACAACAGAGTTAGAGCAACCGGTTTGGAATGTAACTGTCTGGGAAAGCTGTAAATGCAGTGAGGGAGTTGTTTTGCATCATTGCGGTTAGTGAGATGGTTGTTCAGCTGTTTCCAACCCAAACAACAGTTCACCAAGATTGTCTGTCAGCAACTACTTCTTGATGGTCTTGTAAACCCATCCTCATGATAACAGTGATAGTATCTAGCCATCGTGTCTTCTGTCACCCTTTTTTCCTACTATCTTTGATTTTTCCAAGTACTCTTTGTATTCTATGTCCAAGTTATCTAAGTTTTACCTATATTATTAGTGTTTCCAGTGATCAGCCGGTTTTTTGCTTCATCTAGCATTGAATGATTTGAGGGGGGGGGGTTGGTCTAATGAATTCCCAATTATTTTTATTAGTTGAAAGGTGTCATTTTTTTTTGATGGTCCACCTTTTCTAGCTATATGTTATGACTGGGAAGATCATGGGAAGATCAAAAAAAATGAAAGGTGTCATTTTTTTTTGATGGTCCACCTTTTCTAGCTATATGTTATGACTGGGAAGATCATGGGAAGATCAAAAAAAATGAAAGGTGTCATTTTTTTTTGATGGTCCACCTTTTCTAGCTATATGTTATGACTGGGAAGATCATGGGAAGATCAAAAAAAAATGAAAGGTGTCATTTTTTTTTGATGGTCCACCTTTTCTAGCTATATGTTATGACTGGGAAGATCATGGCCTTGACCATGATATATAGTTTGCTGCCAAAGTGATGTTTGTATACTTTAATACTTTGTCCAGATTGTCCCATATTCTGTGTGCACTGTAGTCTACAACAGTTTCATTCTTTCTAATGGAAAGGCTAGTCCTGAGGCAATCAGTTCCCACCTCCAGTTATACCTTGTGAATGCTAGAAGAAGAAATCCACTCTTACATTTAGCTCCTAAACGGCAAGTGTTTATTTGTTTGCTCCTTTTGACTGCTGCTTCTAGACATGTTTCTAGCATAAATGCCAAACAATATGATATAACTGTAAAATACAAAAGGAAAAAAAAAAGATCAATTTCCTTCTGGACTGGGTTTCTTTGCTCCATGCTTGGGAATTCATGTGCCTGAACATTCTTTTTTGTAAAAAGAAAAAAAGACAAAAACAAGCTGCACATGGAAAAATAGATATGACAGAAAGAATGTACCATGACCAGAGGGAGGTCTTTCTATGCCAAATTGAAAGTAGGACTTCAACAAGATGGAATAATTCCATCATATCATTAAAAAAGAAAAAGAGAGAGAGAGAGAGATGAGAAATTCTCCATAAGACATATTCATTGTCAAGAAGTCATATTCATTGAATATGAAGATCGTAGCTTACAGTTAGAATACTTGAAGGACTGCCTCCTTTCTTACATAAATCTCTTACATAAATCACATCATCATTTTTGTACAAATGTTCATAAAAAAATAGCAGACCTTCTTTTATCATATTTCTAGCATATTTGTTCACAGAATATCAACAAAAGTAACTGAGAAATCTGATCTCATGTTGGAGTATTTTGACACAGCCAAATGCCTTGCTGGTTTTAGCTGGCTGGGCAAGAATCAGGAGGAATAAATCTTTGTGCCTGTTCATATTTCTCCTTTATAAATTATATTTTTATTGTCATTTTATTCCTACTGCAAGCAACCAGAGGGAAGTTGCTTAGCTCAGCTAACAGCTGGTAAATTTCTCTTGGGAATATTTTTTTCTTCAGCCAATGAGAATTGAGCATTCTGCTTCTCTTCCAATTTTGTCCCCACTGACTCAGGATTTATTGTTTTAATTGGATGTGCTCAATCTCTATTGAGCATTTTTTTTTCTAAACCCCATACATACATATTTCTGAAAATATCTGGATTTCCCAGAGCATCTTGCTACATCATTTTCAGTTTTTCTGAGGCCCAGTTGGGGCTCTCATTCTGTTGCCATTTGCCAATAGAGCTAGTTATTAGAACAAGAAATAATGCAGTCCAGAACTCAGCATCACTTGCTGCAGTGATCATAAAATAAATAATTCCACAGAGCGATTTTTCTTCCTATTAGTTATCACTCCACCACCCAGAGACATACAAACACAAAAGTAACTAGGATTATAGATAAGATGCACTGAAGTTCTTTTTTAAAAAACTACACGTCACTTAGATGTCAGAGCTTTTAAGAGATCAAAGTTAAAAATATCAAATCAGGAAGAGTAAGTGACAAACCCCACTGCTTACACAGATTACATCTCAATGTAGGTGTTCTAAAATTATGATGGATATATATCAAGAAGATCCCTTGATATTGGCATTTTCCATATTTTATCATTAGGCACATAGCAGAGGAGTAGCTAATTGCTAAGAGCAACAGTCAGACAGATGCGGGTGGGAGAGGAAATGCAGACCTTTCAAAAGGAAATTAGAAGAGCACAAATCTGTTCTGTGGGGGCCGGGGTAGCAGTTGCTTTGAATCCCTGCTGACTTCAGCAGCCGCAGAAGCTTGCCAGGGGAATGCGTAGATCCACAAAGCTCCTTTGCGGAAGTGATCCAGCCTCTCCGACTGGCATCCCCTCTTGTTCTACCCTGGCCATTTAATCTAACAGTAGCAATCATCCCATATCCCATGCTGAAAGATAATGATCCATTTTCCAATGAAAGAATGAGAAACTTGGAACTGATTGACTGCGTACGTCTTCCAAAGAGAGAAATATTTGATAGTGCGCTCTTCTGAACTTTGAATGGAAGGGGCTCTGCATGACTCTGAGTTTTCAATTTATCTTTATCTGAATATGGATGCTGTTTTATAGCCAACGAGCTTTCCAAAATGCCTTACATCAAGGTCAACTCATGATAACGTCAGGAAAACACACACACAAACACACACCTCTTTGCAAAAACAATATATAAAAGCTAGGAAAAAAACAAAAACAAAGACTCCCTTAAAAAAGAACCTATAAGAGGGTCAGATTTGTGAACCGTTCAAGACGGGAGATCCCAGATGGAGTTGAAAGAGCATATAGCTTATTCCTTAAAAATTTGGTTCTCTTGTAATCCATTCTCATTTGGGAACCATATCAAAAGTGGGGGAGGGAGGGAGGGAGGGGGAGGAGGTTAAGCTCACAGTCTATAGAGAGTAAGGAAGATCACCTTGCAGGGATATGCAGGATCCATTGCCTAGGCAAAAGGGGCTAAAGCACTTTTTAAGTCCAGAACATCCAGGTAACATTTGGAAGCAGCTCAGGCAGACACCTCCCTAATTCACAGGAGTATAAGGAGGAGGAGGAGGAACAGCACAATCAGACTTCCAAGTTTCTGTTGTTATAGCCAATATCAATACAATTATTTTTAACCTTCCTTTGGAGCTGATTACCTGATCTGATCAATCTAGCGGGCTAACACAGTCCACCTCATATATTGTTCGTGAGATGGGCGGCTACATAAATTTGAAAAATAAATAAATAAAATAAGCCCTTAACAAATCCCTACCCTAAAACTGTTTGTTTTATTTTGCCTCCTGCATAACAAAATAGGTTGAGTGAGCAACATAATTGCCAAAACTTGATGTCTTTTAAGATGGGGCTTCTTAGTACTACATCAATACTCCTAAGTATAACAGAAAAAATGCTCAGATCTGAAAACAAATTTATCCAAAGACTAGAGAAGGTGTTTGAAATGCCATATTAGGTAAAATAATAAATAATAATAATAATAATAATAATAATAATAATAATAATAATAATAATAATCTTCCCCCAGAGATAAGGCAGATTCCATCTCTTGTGGCTTTTCATAAACAACTAAAAACCTGGTTTTGCCACCTTGCTTGGGGCAGGAGGGGGAGTAATCACTCCTGGAGATGGTTGGTGCCCTAAATGGCCTCTTAGACATATGTGAGCAATTTTCCAACTAGCCTCGTCATCTGGATTTCATCTTGTATTTATTTGAATATTATATTTCTATTTCTATTTGTTATGGTATTTTAATGTTTTATCCTGGTTGTAAACTGCCTGGAGTCCCCCCTTTGGGGGGAGATGGGCGGTGGCAAAATTTGATAAATAGATAAATAAATAAATAAATAAAAATAAAAAAGCTAAAACCCAACAACTGAGCTTCTAGAAGGTTTACTTCCATCAACCGCTTCTCCAAGGCATTTGTCTTGAGTATCGATGGTGAGCAGGAGGGGGCCCCTATCCGAGGGGAAAACACATGCGTAGTTTAGAGACTTTGAGCTGTCATTCAAAGAAACCCAGAACAGACCTGCCTTGAGTTTGGGGGTTTATCTGTCTGGGTTTTTCCCACGCTTCTTCAGTTTGTTAGGATTTTCTGTCTACTGTAGCAGTTACAAACACTAGAGACCTATTCCTTGTCTCGACGTGGTTCCTGGCTGTTAGGACAGCATTCTGTGTAAATGGCCTTCAGTCGAAAGCCAACAAATTTAACCACTGGATTGTCATCTCTTCTCAGCCTGCTGGTTGCATATTAACATTTCCACATTTTGTGTGCCACTAAGCACCCCATGTGCTTTCATAAAGCTCACAAATCTAACATTCCACATGTGTGCCTCTGCCAAACTCAGCCATAATATTACGTGCCCACACACCCACCATATGGAATATACAGAATAATATTGTTTGTCACTAGGACAATGCTTATTATAACTCATGGATCATTAGTCATAAAAATTATGGCCTCTGCATGTTACAAATAAGCCACTCGACAGTTACAAATGTATTGGTCTTCCTTGCAAATGATTGTTTTAATAGAGGTGCTGAGCTGGTGTGAGATTAGTCTGGTCATATGGCAGATGGTAACAATATATTGCCACTCCTTCGAAAGTCCATGATGGGTAAGATTTATAGATGGGCAGAAGGTTGATCCATCCTTTCAATAATTACATTGCCAGCTCTGTAAATGAATGAATATCATGACCTCACGTAGATCAAATAAAATTTGTGCCACCTTACTGAGATCAATGCTAACATAATCAGATATCACTCAAGCTTTATCACCCAGTATCTAGTCTGAGAGAATGACCTCAAGAGGAGAATATTGTGGCACAAAGCTAACATTTCTTCAAGACGAAGCTGATCTATCTTACTGTTTTTCTCTAAAGGGTCCTACCCAATTCTTTCAGAAATCAAAAATAACACTAGATTCTATTGTTCTGTAATCCTGTTGTGACTTGCTCAGGAGAAAGCTTACTTTGTAGTAGAAATGTCTTGAGTAATATCGTATAGGACAATGTCCAAAGTATACCAGTGACTATGAAGGTACTATTCAATTATTTACAATATTGTTTTATTTCGCTGTTTTGGAATGCAGGAGCTTCACACTGAAATTCTGAAAGTATTTACTCAACAGTAACTCCCACTAAATTCAGTAGGATCCCCCCCCCCCAATTCTGAGTGTAGTGTTTTAATCTGAGACTCTTCTTGACTTAATCGGTATTGCCTATGACTTTGAGCACGACTATTGTTACTGCTTGTAGACCTGTTGGAGTGAAGCAGGAAATACATCTTACAAATAAAAATAAATAGTTTAAAAAATGAATTCTACTAGTGTTACTACTGGTGTTGTTATTGGCACAATTACAGTTGCTGCTGCTGCTCCTAATATTACTAAACTACTTCTCTTACTACTATGTTCATAATACTGGTAGTATTACAACTATTATAATTGTCACTCTTACCAGTGGTATTGTAACAACATTGCTGTTCTTTCAGTGCTGTCACCATGATTGCACCTGATTATATTATTATACTCGTCCCTGGGGGAGCTGGGGGTGTTGACGACCGACAGGAAGCTCTGGCGTGGGCTGGTCCATGAAGTCACGAAGAGTCGGAAGCGACTGAATGAATAAACAACAACATATTATTATTAATACTGTCAAGGTTATCACAAGCTTTAACAACTGCTACTACTGCTGAGAACAATAATTATATTTATGATTATTTGGGTACTCAGTTTTTTAAAATCTTCCTAATACATTTATTATATTCAAATCTTGTGTCCTTCTTGAACAGCTTAGTCTGGAAAGGTTTTAAAACATGGTTATTCTTGACTCAAATCAGTTGGGAAGTTTGTATATCTAGAAGCTGGCATGCTTTCTAAATTGTCAGCTCTGTGTGTGCGCGCCTGTATTTATAAAGGCAGGATAATATATCTATACATCTAGATATAGATAGATATAGATATAGATATCAATCAATCAGTCAGTCTGAGCTGGAAAACCTCAAATGACCACTAAGGATCCCCTAGATTTTTGCGGCCAAGATTTAGTAGCTGTACAGAAACCAAAACTGCAACATTTTTGACTTCATGAGTTTTAATAGAAAGTCAGTTTTCAAATACTCTACTCCATTACTGTCTTTTATAGACAGATATAAAATGTGCGGGGGGAGGGAAAAGGGAAAATTAATTTCTTCAGTCTTGCCACTTTGCTATATTAAATCAAATTTCTACTGTCAAGGCACCTTATTAGTTATACGGCTAAAAATATACTGACTTCTTCAGTATGAATCATCAGATTGCCTAAGGCTTGGTAAATAAACTTAGCTCAGCTGGACTATAGAAAAAGCACCTCAGCAAAGGAATGATGGTCATTCAGCTTGAGTTGCGTTGAGTGATTCAACACAAAATGAAGCAATTCATGCTACTGCATTTGGTTGGGGGGTGCCCTTTTTAAAAAAGATATATTGTTGTAGCTAGACCCACTTTGGGTTACAAATTCCTCTTAAGATTTTACAATGAGGAGCATCTGACATTCAGCTCAAAATGGCATGCTTTCCACTAGTGGAATAGCCATTCCTAATATTCCTTTAAAAAGATCTCTAAGTGGAACCAAAGAGAGTTTGGGAATCCAAGCCAATTATGAATTGGAAAAGCAATGGATTGAAGTCATCCATCCAAGTGAATTCAAGATGTATATGATGTTTGATCATTTAAGGTTGGCCTTATTCTCTGCCTAAGAATTATTATTTTTACAACATACAGTGTAAGGACTATAGCAGCCACTGTGTAGGACAGACAGGCAGAAGACTAGCAGAGTGCATCCACGAACACCAACTAGCAGTCAGAAGACTTGATGAGAACTCCTTATTCTCACAACACGTGGACAGACTCAACCATACTTTCAACTGAGAAACTGTGAGCATCCTAAACCAAGCCAGACCCAAAAACGCCAGAGAATTCCTGGAAGCCTGGCACTCAGACAAAGCAGCCATCAACAGACACACAGAGGCAAACAACATTTACATACCATTCAAAAGAGACAATAGAAAAGTCAAAAGACCAGGACACTCCCTTGCCAGCAATCAACACCCAGATATGCAAAAATTAACACTAGGATTAACACCAGATGAACCATCAAACAGCACAATACACCCTAATCAAGGAACCATTAACTCAGGCAATCAACCAAGCAGCAAACAACAGCCCAATCAAATAACTCCCAAGGAGAGAACAACACCCCTACCATCACAAGCGGGGCAAGCCAAGGTATATAAACTGAGAGCAAGGCCCACTCCCTCCTCGCACTGAAGATGTTGCCCAGTCTGGCAATGAAACGTCTGCAAGAAAACAACAAGGCTCAGAGAGCACCAAGGACTCCACAGAATGATTATAACCAAATGGTTCTAACAGTACCATTTGTTTTCCATAATAACATTTTTAAAAGAATCGAGCCTGTACTACCCAGCCTCTTTCAACCTCCATTGGCATTTCACAACAGCTGCTCCGTTATCTTTGAAGGTGCAGCCCAAGGTTGCCCATGTTCCTGAACCCCTTGGGTCCACTAGACCCTTTTCCAGTTACAAGTGCCAAAAATATATGGAGCAATTTCTCAGTTTTTGAGGGAGTCAAATCCCCAAAGCTGTAGAATAAAGCTTAAATCCCACTAACAAGCATGACACAGATTCAGCTACCTTGCATGATCACCTCCTACCAAATGTCCCTCTTACTTTTCCCCAAATGGTATCTACAGCTTCCAACTATCCCAAAGTTGGCCTTCCTCACTGATCTCACTTTCAAAGACTGGATGAAGCCAACAGTTCAGTGTTAAGTACCATTAACTTAAACTGCAGTGTGTCTTTGCATGTTCTTGTATACGCATACATATATGCATGCACACTCACACGTACTTACACAAAGAGGCAAAATTGACATAGGAGAGTGAAAGTATATTTTACTAGAGCCACCTGATTTTCAGTAGCATTCTCAGACTAGGATGTGCCAATATATTTCTCATTGATTAGCAGTCACCTTCTTTTGATCCACTATTCCCCTTGAAACATTTCAATGCATCATTGAGGGCAACTACAGGGAGGTGGGGGAGAGAGAGACAGAGAAATGCTATGGCTGGAAAGTCCCCCTCCTCAAATAGCTAAAATATGTCCTTTCCCCCAACTCCACCTAACATTTCTCCTTATAAAAATGGAGCTATAAGGAGAGAAGGGTATTTTGATTCAGGCAAAAATTCAGAATTGCAGATATAATCGAGACACAGAGCAGCCTCCAAGTTTTGTTTAGCAAGTAGAAATGGGCTGACATTTTGTTAGAACAGACTTGTCTTGTTTTGCAAGCTTTCCCCCCTTCCCTCCTTCCTTGTCCTCGGTCTTAGCAGAGTTTGGCTGTCTATTGACCTGGCTTGTTAAATAGAATTATTTTGTACATGCGCAAGCAAAATTGAAGGTTTAGTCTTGTAAGCACGTTCTTGGAGGAACAAACCTCCCTCTGACATGCTTGAGAGCTTTTCAGTGTGAAAAATTGTGCTCTTTTCTTTGCTTCTTCTAACCAGGCTTCATCGATGGAGGACCTAAGCAAATGAAATCATGATTTTACCCATTCTCCTTGGGGTGGTTCAACTCCGACTGTTTCTGGAAGACAATTTCCCCATCAGTCATACATGGAGGGTTTCAAACTATGACTCCAGATTTGAAATGAAGGGATGGCTTATACATTTCATTCAAAGTAAGAAAAAGAGTCTATTAAAATATAATCCCAAGAGCTAATTCTATATTCTGGCCTTCTCCATAGATTTCCATTTACCAGGCCATTGATTTCAATGGATGAGAGAGAGAGAGAGAGAGAGAATCAACAACAAGAACAAAAGTATAGTTATACAAGATGCAGCAAAAAAATAAAAATGGAGGTGGGGGTAGATCAGATGAAGAATCCCTCACCCCACTGCTGAAACTTTCATAGGCTGGGCTCAGCTTGTTCTATTTTAATGCCATTGTGGATTAGAAAAATGGGATAGTTAAATATAGACATTGTAACCTTTTTAATTCCCTCCCCTCCTTGTTAAAAGAAAATCTTCAGATGAGTCATCCTTTTGTCTGAGCTCTTCAACATCAGAAGTGGATCATTTTCTTTGAACCTAGGTGCTAGGAATCAAGTCATTGATCTGGAGATTGCCTTCTTCAGCCATCTAGTCTTGAGAAAAATGACTTGGGGAGTGGAATATAATTGCATTCTTCAAATACTTGAAAGGATATCAGACAGAAGAAAGCTTATGTTTGTTCTCTCTTGTTCCAGAGAAGAATGGATTTAAGTTATGGGAAATCGTGGAGTCTTTGGTGTTCTCTGAGCTTGGTGGTTGGCTTGCAGACATTTCATTACCCAACTAGGTAACATCATCAGTGCTACTGTGTGGGACTTGCTCCCTGTTTATACATGGTAGTTTGCCCTGCCAGTATTGGTGGGGGTGTAGTGTTCTCCTTGGTAGTTCCTTGAGTAGGGTATTTTTTTTCTGCTTGATTGTTTGTCTGGGGTTAATCCTGGGTTATCTGGGTGTTGGTTGCCAGAGAGGATGTGTTCTGGTCTTTTTGTTTCCTTCTTAGCTTTTTTATTGTCTCTTATGGGAAATTAGATCTCAGCTGAATGTTAGAGGAAAGAGAATCCTAACAGTAACAATGGGTTGTTGGTGGAATTCAAGATCCAATGAGATTATGGGCTCCCCTTCACTGAATATTTCCAGCAACCATCCATCAATGATGCTTTAATCTAAATTCCTGCACTGAGTAGCAGGCCGGACGTCACAGTTTAAATGGTCCTTCCAAAACTGTCTAGTTTAACCCACTCCACAGTACAGTAATTCCCCAACAAATGGCTAGCTGGCTTATGTTTGAAGACCTCAAAAGAAGAAAAGACCAGCAACTCCAACATCAGTTTCCTCTTATGGTCAGAAAATTTCTCCAAACTTTAAACCCAAATCTTCCTCACTCCCATAATGTCCTCTTTCTGCTTTGGAGCTTTGTGGAAATATTGACCTGAGTCTGCTTCATATCTTTTTCTTCTTATGTGTCATAATAAGGATTGCATTGCATTGCAAGTGGCCCCTTCCCTCTTGGAGTTCCAGGAAATCTACCCTACCAGTACCCTCTTCTGAGATGACTAGGCTAGGAGATTGTGACTTCCTCCAGTTGCCCTGTGGGATTTGACCTGGCTTCCTTAGGCCCAATTCAACCCCTGTGTCATAGATACAACCTTATTTCAAGTTCATGGTTTCCACGGCTCAGAATTTAGATTTCTTTCTTGCACTTATCCCTGTTCAGATTGCAGGTATATTTGCAAGGAGATAGCCAGTTATCAACTATCAAATCTAACAGATGAGTAGGAAAAGAATTATGCTTTAAATTGTTGAAGCTGTCAGATCTGTGCTATGACCCACAATTAAACTGTAGAAGCCTTCCCTTTTTATACCTGCTTTTTCTCTGACTCACAGGCTGGGTTCACACAAGCATACAAGCCTAACCACATAAACACTGCTGGTTAGTGTTCACGACTGCTGTGTCCACAAGCATGTTATGTTCAGCATATAAAGCTCCTGTTCACATAACAGGTAGGTCAATGACTGGGTTTCTATTTCATGCTGAATCACAAACTGCCCAACCCTGTTCCATCCTTGTCTTGGGTGCTGTGCAAAACACAGGAAGGAAGAGAGCACCAACTTGTGTCTTGGTCACCCCATGAGATTTTTTTTTTAATGCTTTCTGAAGCATGATGAAAAGTTTTCTCCATAGTATAATAAACCACTGGGGTGGCAGCCAGTGATGGAAACTGTCTAACAAGGTGCGGATCAAACGGTTTTGGGTTTCTGGGTCATAATGTTGAGTGCTATGGAATCATAGCTTTTAGCCTCATTAACTTGGAGGACATTCAAGAACCTTTCACCAATAATAAGCAAGTTGGTGGTTACTAATTAAGTATATCTACTACTTCACAACTTTCTCGATTTAATGAGTCCTCTATATCTCAGTCCCCAAGTGTTGTAAAATTAATGTTCTCAGGGCATTTAGTAAGCGAGTATGCAGAAGGGTTTTATTTTTATTGGGCAAAGAAGCTGAATCCTCATATTGGCAGATTCCTCCCAAATTCTAATGCAGTCAGGGAGACTTGCAAAGGAAAGATTAATTAGACAGGTTGCCCTAAAGCAAGGGACCAGGGGATCTTCTCAGGCACTAAACAAGACTTCTCTCTCAATGTGGGAAAAGAAGATATAGCATGCCTTTAACCACTACATGGAATGTATTCCATAGCTGCACAGTACACTTGCAGTAAAGCTTTTCTAGTCTGGAGTTCTTAATGTCTTCCCTACACACATGTTCACACACAGAGAGAGTAAGGAAGCCTTATTAAAGAGCAAAAACCAGGCAACTAGTCTGTGAATCCCCACTGCATAGAACTATGCAACCACCATATTCCAAATGCAACTGAACCAGCACAATAAAACAATCCTTTCTAGAATGCTTGTGGTGCTGTTGATGCAACTTAAAACCACATACACTTTTTAGACCACGATGTTAGAGGGCTGGATGATGGGTGAGGCTTGAAAATGCTCTAAGTCTGCAGGGCTATTCATATAGAAGGCAACAGCTCTCTGTGTTGTTCATTCCACCCAATCATTTGGTAATAGTCTATCCTTGGACTTGGGGTGGACATTTTATGGAATAAAGCAAACATACATGTTCGGGATGTCACCTCTTGGCTTACCAAAATCTGTCCAGAACTGTTCTCTTTTTGACCAGTTACTGGGAAATTTTGTATTGCCTAGGAAGCAAAACATATGAATGCAGGTAAGTAAAGTGGATTCAAGACTGAATTCTGCTGAAAGTGTTAGCATCTGAAAAGTGATGCAATTCTATGAACCAAGAAGGTAGACATTTGAGAATTTGGACCTAAATACCATAAAAGAAATGGACCTCCTTGCCCAGACAGCACTTTCTGTACAATTTGCTTCTGTTGTACAGTATGAATACACAAGCCTTCTTATAGAAAAGAATACAAGTGTAGGACAAAATATTACTATTTCAGTGTAGATTCGTATGTTGAATGAACGGCAAATAGGTGGCAATGAAACCATGCATTCTGTATGTTGCCTCTATTGAGGGGGACAAGGGTGAGCAAATGATGATCTGTGTGTAATATCAGCTTCACACAAATCCCACAACTTAGGTACAGTACTTGCATTGGGGGTTGTGATGCTGGTATATAATTATGGCATTCACATGGTGGCATTGCTGTATATGTGTTGTTATTCTGGCATCATCACCGTTGTTTACAGACACCACTACACCTGACAGGACTGGCTGAAATCCCTTAGTATCTTCTATATGAACCTGAGTCATTTAAGAGAAGCATGGAGCATCTGACCTTCGTGAACTGATTATTTTCTGTAGCATGAGGCTCGGAGGCTTACCTAAAGGGGCCGACAGAAGAAATGGGTGTAATTGCTATAATTGGTCACCCACTTTCCAGTCACAGTTTGGTCAATAATAGCAGGCAGAATTTTTGTGGCCCCAAGCCCATTTTGCAAGAATACAGGAGGTATGCAATATTCCAAAAAAAAATTGCAAGTTCCGATATCAATTATGTTGTCATAATCATAAATTGACATATTTAAATGTGAGTGCTCTGAGCTAGTGTAATTATTTAAGTAACATACCAGCAGATCTTTGCCTTTCAGACTTATATAGGAGTCATTTTTAAAAAGCTTATGTTTAAATTGTGCACTAGTGTGAGTGGGACAGAATATTCCTTTATATTGACTTTCAATAGAGTTTTCCCACCTGACCCATTTTCATACCTCAGGGTGTCAATCATTTGCATTGTTGCTTTGCTATAGGTAGCAATCCTATGGAGACTGCTTTTGTTTAGCAACATCTTTATTTTACTTGTTATTTTTGACCTTGTGCATGAACATCAAAGCCAGTTTCTTTGACTCACATGTCAAATCAAAACCTTTATTATGGCCTTTAGGCCAGAAAAGTTTCTTTGACCCACTTGATTATTTGTGATTTAATGGATGCTTGTAAATCAAACTGCATGAAACATCCCAGACATGATTGAACAAGACAGCCATAGATGGTGCTCTTTTATTCATCCATTTAGATGGGTAGCGTTGTCTACTTTAATAGTCAACCACTCCCCAGGGATTCTTGTAGACATTTTTCTTGAAGAGATCTTGTCTAAGGCTGAACTCAGAACTCTGAAGTGAACCCTAGTCTATGGTCTAGCAATGAACTGTACTTCCATTGTAACAAATGAGGCTGATGATGAAAAAAGGCAAAAAAAGAGAAGGGAATATTGCCAAGAAAACAAGACTTTCAAACAATGCTATTACTAGGCTGTACCTTGAAGATGATGAGAAGGTAGAGATAAGGTTCCTTAAAATAGAAAATCTCAATGAGACTGCATTCCCTATTTTATATTGGAAGGGAATCTAACACTCCAAACATTGTAATGGTGTTTGCCCCAAGTATTAAAAACCTATAGGAAATTGAAGTAACTTATTAATGATTACAACAACAGAAAAATAATGGATAAATATAGTTCTGGCTCAGCAATACCATGATAAAGAATTTGGACTATGCTAAACCCATGTTGTTCACTGGCTTTTCTCTTGAAAACCCTGATGGGACGTGATGCACTTCACCTCTTTCTTTACAATTAGCAGAATTTTGCATGATAATCATTTAATCTATCTCAGGCCCTTGCAGATAACAGCACAGGTTTATCTAATCTATATAACTGCCATGACTTTAATTGACTAATGGCTAATAAGGATCTTTAAGCAAATTAAATTAATGGCATTAAGCAAGAAGACAGCTCGCTAATGAGAACCATGGATTCTGTGGGCAAATGTGTTTGTTTTAGATCTGTGGCCTAGCCGACCTTGCTTGGATTTAGAAGTAAAGTTGGACTAGGTTAGGATTTGGATGAAAAACTGCCAGGAATCCCAGGGTTGTAGGATTACCAAGACAGTACTGTAAATCCATCTATGTATCTCAGAAGAAAGCAATGGCAAGTAACTTATGTAATGCTGCCAAGAAAACAGTATGGATGTGTGCATGTAGTCACCTGGCGTCAACCTCAGCTTGAGGGAAACTTGATTTAGCTGACCCAGAAAAGGCTAAGCAAGGTTGAACCTAATTAGCAGTTGTATGGAAGACAATCAGGAAATTACAGGGCTGTAAATTAGGCTGAGAGTTTGAAAACTCATCCTGGAAGAAGGCAATGCCAAACTAGTTGCATATTTTTGCCAAGTTATGTACGTGGAGGTATCTTTAAAGTCACCAGAAGTTCAGCCCAACTCAGTGGCGTCTTTGACTTAGAAACATAGTACAGAACTGTGGATAGAATCCACTTGCCGAGGGATGCTACCATTGACCTGTGTAGGGAGTCACTGAACTGAAGTTGGGTTTCTCAGCATGGTTTCCTCAGCTGGAAACCTGAATAGAGGAAACTCTACTCACCCAGGCTTGCCCTTGGATCCACCTAAGAAAGCAACTTTCTATTCTCAGTGAGTCCTGCATGTGCCACAAGATCTTCCTGGTATATCCCTGTGTCTGTTCTTTAGTCTTGATACCAGGTTCTAATTTGGCCTCATAGATCTGAATTGTGGTACAGTGAAGGTTACTGGGGTTGTTTTATAGTTAATTATGCAGGTGAAACAGCGATTGAGTAGCTTCGGGTCTGTGGTCCTCAGCTGCAAACCAGCCTTCTCCACTTCCACTTAATTCTGCTAGCCAATATAACAGAAGGACAACTTGGAGCTTCTGGCTGATGAAGTTCTCTCTGAATTCAGTGACTGAGGAGTTAATTTTCAGTGGAAACTAAGTCCCCTGGGCTGACTGCTGTATCAGCTGATAAAATAGAGTACTAATTAAAGATACTTTTAAGTGCGAATCAATGAACAGTTAAACTTGGGGAGAATTCCAGCATTGCATATCTACATTTGTACCAGATTTTCATTACTTTTGTTGGGCAGAGTAAAAAGTCCATGAAGTTTAATGGGGCATTTTTAAAAAAAATCCTGCTGAAGACTTCTTGGTTGAAGACCCTTGCTGGCATCAGAGTTTCCAAAGTTGCATTGAACTGGTGACTCTGGCTAAGTCTGATAGCAGTAGTCATATTAACAAGAGAACGGCCACATTCATACAAAATCATATATGCTAGGGATGTGTGAGTAGGTTGTTTGGGAAGGATTAGCCAGCGGAGATGGGGAAAGTCACAATCATTCTCATTGGTGCAAACACTGCTTTGCACTAACCTGCCCATCACCCAAGATCAGGGTTTCTCAACCAGGGTTCTGTGGCACCCTAGGGTTCCACAAGAGATCTCTAGGGGTTCCCTGGGAGTTCATGGCTTATTTAAAAACTTGTTTCAAATTTGGGCAACTTTACATTAAAGAGGTAAGTTTCATTATTTTTAGTTTAAGAACACTGTTAATGCATATATCCAGGCCTACCCATGAAACAAATATACTAATTTTGTAACTTCTGGCCAGTATTTGAGCCTAAATGTGCAGTGGTTCCCCAAGGCCTGAAAAACATTTCAAGGGTTCCTCCAGGGTCAAAAGGTTGAGAAAGGCTGCCCAAGATGCTGATACTCATCACCCTGTAGGGCATTTACAAAGTTTTATGCAAAGTTTATTGCTTCATCTCTTCAAAAATGTTATTTATTAAATGTATATGGCCACCCAACTCACTCACAGTGACTTCAGGTGGCTGACAGATTTAAAAACCAGAATATAAAAACCGATCAGTCCCCCACCCACCTCCTGTGGCAGCTACAAACACAATCAAATCAACCACTTGATTGGCTTTGAAGCAACCTGGGATCCCTGTGACAGAAGCACATCTTCAGGGCCTTGCGTAAAAGTATCAAGATGGGGGCCGACCTTATCTCTGGGGAAATGATAGAATTTGACATACTTGGTTGCAGGAGCTACAGGTTTTGCACTGTGCTCACCTAGTTCACAAAGAGAAGCTATGAACACATGATGCAAGCAGGGCTGTTGTTTGTTTCAGCCAGCTTATCAAAGAGCTGGATGCTGATTATGGGTGAGAGGGAGTGAATGTCCCAAGGCCATCCAGCTGTCTGCCATGCCTATGGAAGGATGAGAACCTGGGTCACCCACTCCTAATTCAGCACCTTAAACCAGTGTTTCTCAACCTTGGCAACTTTAAGATGGGTGGATTTCAACTCCCAGAATTCTGCCAGCCAGTATGGACTTCAGCTCCCAGAATTCTCCATGCTGGGAGTTGAAATCCACCCATCTTAAAGTTGACATGGCTGAGAAACACTGCCTTAAACACTACCCCATGCTGGCTCTTTAGGTGTGTTATTTCTTCAAAGTTAGTATGTAATCATTCAAAGTGTGCCTTATATAAAGATTGTATGGATACTTACAGGAGAGCAAACTTAATGTATTTTGTGTTCTTATGATTGCAAACCTTCAGCAAAGGATCTTTACCTTGTCATGGTGCTGGAGTTTGAGCACCTCAATGATGCCACGAGCTAAACCATGAAGGGCCATCCAAGATGGGAAAGTCATGACAGAAAGGTCAGACTACATGCAATCCCTGGGGAAGGTAATGGCAACCCACCCCAGTATTCTTGCCATGAAAACTAAATGGATCGGTACAACCAGAGATATGTTGGTATACCATCGGAAGATGAGACCCCCAGGTCAGAAGATGGTCAAAATGCTACTGGGGAGGAACAGAGGATGAGCTCAACTAGCCCCAGACGTGATGATGCAGCTAGCTCAAAGCCGAAAGGATGGTTAGCGGCCGACGGTGCTGGTGGTGAATGGCGAATCCGATGTTCTAAGGATCAACACACCACTGGAACCTGGAATGTAAGATCTATGAGCCAGGGCAAATTGGATGTGGTTATTGGTGAGATGTCAAGATTAAAGATAGACATGTTGGGCGTCAGTGAACTGAAATGGACTGGAATGGGCCACTTCACATCAAATGACCACCAGATCTACTACTGTGGACAAGAGGACTACAGAAGAAATGGAGTAGCCTTCATAATTAATAGTAAAGTGGCTAAAGCAGTGCTCGGATACAATCCAAAAAATGATAGAATGACCTCAATTCGAATTCAAGGCAAGCCGTCTAACATCACAGTGATCCAAATATACGCCACAACCACAGATGCTTAAGAAGCAGAAGTAGAGCAGTTCTATGAGGATCTGCAGCACTTACTGGACAACACACCTAAAAGAGATGTTATTTTCATCACAGGAGACTGGAATGCTAAGGTGGGCAGTCAGATGACACCTGGAATTACAGGTAAGCATGGCCTGGGAGAACAAAACGAAGCAGGACATAGGCTGATAGAATTTTGCCAAGACAGCTCACTCTGCATAACAAACACTCTCTTCCAACAACCTAAGAGACGGATACATGAACTTCCCCAGATGGACAACACCGAAATCAGATTGACTACATCCTTTGCAGCCAAAGGTGGCAGACATCTATACAGTTGGTAAAAACAAGACCTCGAGCTGACTGTAGTTCAGATCATGAACTTCTTATTGCACAATTTAGGATCAGACTAAAGAGATTAGGGAAGACCCACAGATCAGCACAGATCCTAAGGAAAAGTGGGGGTGAAGAATAGATTTAAGGGACTGGACTTAGTAGATAGGGTCCCGGAAGAACTCTGGACAGAAGTTGGCAGCATTGTTCAGGAGGCGGCAACAAAATACATCCCAAAGAAAGAGAAAACCAAGAAGGCAAAATGGCTGTCTGCTGAGACACTAGAAGTAGCCCAAGAAAGAAGGAAGGCAAAAGGCAACAGTGATAGGGGGAGATATGCCCAATTAAATGCAGAATTCCAGAGGTTAGCCAGAAGATATAAGGAATTATTTTTAAACAAGCAATGCGCGGAAGTGGAAGAAGACAATAGAATAGGAAGGACAAGAGACCTCTTCCAGAAAATTAGAAACATCGGAGGTAAATTCCAGGCCAAAATGGGCATGATCAAAAACAAAGATGGCAAGGACCTAACAGAAGAAGAAGAGATCAAGAAAAGGTGGCAAGAATATACAGAAGACCTGTATAGGAAGGATAACTATATTGGGGATAGCTTTGACGGTGTGGTCAGTGAGCTAGAGCCAGACATCCTGAAGAGTGAGGTTGAATGGGCCTTAAGAAGCATTGCTAATAACAAGGCAGCAGGAGATGAGGGCATCCCAGCTGAACTGTTCAAAATCTTGCAAGATGATTCTGTCAAGGTAATGCATGCTATATGCCAGCAAATTTGGAAAACACAAGAATGGCCATCAGATTGGAAAAAATCAACTTACATCCCCATACCAAAAAGGGGAAACACTAAAGAATGTTCAAACTATCGAACAGTGGCACTCATTTCACATGCCAGTAAGGCAATGCTCAAGGTCCTGCAAGGTAGACTTCAGTAATTCATGGAGCGAGAATTGCCAGATGTACAAGCTGGGTTTAGAAAAGGCAGAGGAACTAGGGATCAAATTGCCAATATCCGATGGATAATGAAAAAAGCCAGGGAGTTTCAGAAAAACATCTATTTCTGTTTTATTGACTATTCTAAAGCCTTTGACTGTGTGGACCATAACAAATTGTGACAAGTTCTTAGTGGTATGGGGATACCAAGTCATCTTGTACGCCTCCTGAGGAATCTGTATAACGACCAAGTAGCAACAGTAAGAACAGACCACGGAACAATGGACTGGTTTCAGATTGGGAAAGGAGTATGGCAGGGCTGTATACTCTCACCCTACCTATTCAACTTGTATGCAGAACACATCATGCCACATGGTGGGCTTGAGGAATCCAAGGCTGGAGTTAAAATCACTGGAGGAAACATTAACAATCTCAGATATGCAGATGATACCACTTTGATGGCTGAAAACAAAGAGGAACTGAGGAGCCTTATGATGAAAGTGAAAGAAGAAAGTGCAAAAGCTGGCTTGCAGCTAAACCTCAAAAAACCAAGGTTATGGCAACCAGCTTGATTGATAACTGGCAAATAGAGGGAGAAAATGTAGAAGCAGTGAAAGACTTTGTATTTCTAGGTGTGAAGATTACTGCAGATGCTGACTGCAGTCAGGAAATCAGAAGATGCTTAATCCTTGGGAGAAGAGCAATGACCAATCTCGATAAAATAGTTAAGAGCAGAGACATCACACTGACAACAAAGGTCCGCATAGTTAAAGCAATGGTGTTCCCTGTAGTAACATATGGCTGCGAGAGCTGGACCATAAGGAAGGCTGAGAGAAGGAAGATCGATGCTTTTGAACTGTGGTGTTGGAGGAAAATTCTGAGAGTGCCTTGGACTGCAAGAAGATCCAACCAGTCCATACTCCAGGAAATAAAGCTAGACTGCTCACTTGAGGGAATGATATTAAAGGCAAAACTGAAATACTTTGGCCACATAATGAGAAGACAGGACACCCTGGAGAAGATGCTGATGCTAGGGAGAGTGGAGGGCAAAAGGAAGAGGGTCCGACCAAGGGCAAGGTGGATGGATGATATTCTAGAGGTGACGGACTTGTCCCTTGGGGAGCTGGGGGTGTTGACGACCAACAGGAAGCTCTGGCGTGGGCTGGTCCATGAAGTCATGAAGAGTCGGAAGTGACTAAACGAATAAACAACAACGATTGCAAACAACAATAACCACAACCCTGATTTTGCACGGTTGGAAAGATACTTATTCTTGGTCTATTATATAATATCATATCATATATCATATCATATAATAATAAAATATAATATCCCAAGTACCCTTCTTTCTATATTTGAACAAGGATTTTACTGCCTGTAATTCTACCTGGAGAGCTGTTTAAAAATTTGGACTGCATATTCCAATGTATAAGTTTAATTTTCTTTTCTTTTTTTTAAAAAAATGGTTAAATAAACTGACTTGAATGTTTATAATCTAATTGTGTAATATGTGTAACATGTCTTGAATAGATGTGTAAGGCCACTTTTGATTAGTATAAGAACCCTGGGTATGTGTGTTGTGTTCTCTCTTGCTCTCTCTTTATATTATTAAATTAACTTATATAATACGTTGATTAGATTCAAAAGTTCAAAATGTTTTCTCACTTTTCTAAGTCAAGACTTGATGCAAAGCTGTTGAATAACAGATGCAAACAGCCCATTAACTGGAGAAGTGGCTCATATCAGAAGCCCCAAAGATCAGTCTTCAATCATTTTGTATTGTGTGAACCTGGTCACAAGAAAATGGTCTGAGATAAGTTCTTATGCAGCCACTTGCTTAAATTTTCATTTAATGTTACAGTTTTTACACTCTTTAAAGCAGCAGCTCATGCTACCAATTTTATTTTAGCAGTTTAGTAAATAAAGGAGAGGTACATGAGACAGCAATGAATGTCTAAATCAACTTTTCCAAGGGCTATATGTCATTTTGTTCATACCAGAAGGATAGGAGCCTTGTTTCCCCCCTTTTAAAGATGTGGTGCAAAAAAATCCAATACCAGTAAATGAAAAACCCTTTAAGAAAGAAGATGAGTACTTTAAAACATATTCTAAATCACTGAAGCTTTTGCCTTCATAATGTCCTGATCCCAGCTGTTTTCTGTTGGAAACTGCTTAACCTTTATGAACTTCAATCAGTGAAGAGAAAAGCATTGATTTCCAATTTATATAATATCAACATTTTTTATTTGACTTTCATGCATTTCATATGTGGAGGAAATACAGTTCGATCACCACCTTGGATGAAATGCAATTAAACCAAATGCACATTGGCTAGCTTTCCTTTCCTGCATGCTTTAAAACAGGTTTCCATCTTATAATACATTTATAGAAATTATAATATCAATGTCTTATCTTCCCTTCAAACAGGAAAAGAAAAGAATAGCAACTAGTGAGTGAAAGGACATGCATAAGCACATAGGTACATGCACTATCTATCATCCTCTCGATCTTTTCATCAATAATTAAAAATTCTATTATTGGCAATTTCATTTCTTGTTTTTTTTTTCTTTTCTTTTTTTAAGATTGTCAGTTTCAACCCTGTACCTATTCATATAGAATTCAACTCTGTTTTGATAACTCTTACTTTTACCTTGGAGCAGAAGTGAAAATGATTTCATAGTAAGTATGTGCCCAGGCCTGGGGCCCTGAGTGTGTTAAGGGTCCCCCTTCCTGGTTATACTGACATCTATGGTTATAATTTTTCTTGGCTGCTATATATGTTTATTTTTTAATTGTGTTTGTACTTGGTTTTAACAGTTGTTATGATTGTTCGCCACCCAGAGTCACTTGTTAGAGATGGGCGGCCATAGAAATTGAAAAAAATAAAACAAAATAGTAAAGTAAAGTAATTAAACAAAACTCCCTGTTTACAAAGTAAGTCTGCCTCTGCAATCATCTCCCTGGGGGTGGGGGGAACTGCCCCAAATGCTTTGGCCATTGGAGATGCTGGGCTTTAAGGCAAAGATGTGTAATACTTCAATCATTTCAAAATACAAGGGCATTGCATATTTGGACTTTCTTCTTGCATTGTAGACTTCTGCTTCAAAGATTTGACGGCATCCAGTAGGGCAGCTGCTGTCAGTGGTGTATACACAATTCTCCTCTGAACCTGTTTTTGGGAAGACTACAAAACAGAAGAAAGATTGGGAACAACCTTATGATGAAAATGTGGAGCTTCTCAAAAGCTTAAGAAGCTTCAGTTCTGCCCAGGGCAGAGTGGTGTTGATATGTTTAAGGGTTTATTCTCAAGATGACATTCTGCCAAAGCTCAACAGATCTGTTTGAAATAGAAACTTGCATCAAAGAATGAATTTATGTACCTTATCAGGATTTTATGGCTGAAAGCCAATATGCATGGTGAAACCAAAAAAAGAAAAGAAGATATCAAATCTCCACATCATTATGAATTTATTGCTGGTCAGGGTTACTATGAGGATAAAAGAGGGCAAAGTATAAGTCTGTCCATCCAAGTAATAAATTTTGAAAGGTAGAAAAGATTAAAATGCATGTTTAATCTAGGAGAAACATTTACACAACATGCCGTGCTTGGTAAGTATTAGCCTTGATTAGTTTGTCTATTGTTGGTGCAAATCCAACCTGCTTGGTCAGTTGATGGTTTAATGTATTATGTGAACCAATATAATGTGTTACTTGAGTAACCATGTTAAGCACTTCATGTGAATGCAGCCAATAGCTTTTTAAAAAGTCACAGAAATGTAAGCATTCCACCACTGGCAGATTGATATAGAAAGGGTTCCCTGACAATAAAAATGCTGGAGAGCCATTGACTTGAAAACCCCACAGAAACAGCTTTTGTTTTACAGGATGTTTGATAATTTGGCATTTAATTTTTGTTCATCTGGTGTGCAGGCAGAGAAGTAAGAGAGGAAAAAGGGCCAAGGAATGCCAAACACCATCAAGAAAAATAAGATGTCCCTTTCTGAATGACTGCTGGATATATAATGCCATTCTGTACAAATGTTAAGCTGTACATCTGGGCACATGTTACCAGAATTATGCAGAGGCATGCCAATATGACCTTCTGGTCCCAAAATCAACATGCAACAATTTCTGTGCTAGGAATGTCTCCAGATCAGCTCTGTTCTCAAAATAATCTAGTTTTGCTGAGCGGATTGGTTACGTGCTCTAGCCAAGAACATCATTTTCTTGCCCAAGACAAGGCTTTGCCAAATGTTTCCCAATTTTGATATTCTTCCCTAACGAAGTACATTTGATGTGCTTGAACAGATTGCTGGAAAAGATGCTCCCCCACTGCAGCACTGAAACCCTCCATCCATTCCCCTAATGGTGGCTTCTTCTGCATTTTCCTGTCCATGCTCAGTTCAATTTCTCTTTGCTGCTCCATTTGTGAATGCCTGTGAGAGGATTGTGTCATAAATGGCATGAGAGCTTCACCTGGGGAGAGAGAATGACGGTGTGCCAAAATGCATCCCCTTGCATTTCTCCACTTTTGTTGGGAAGATCTATGGAAACCCAGTTAGAACAAGAACTGAATTCACCATCAACTATAGAAGGCAAGAATTACATTAATCACATTCTAACTGGAAGAATGCTACACAGATCATCCAAATGCATATAAGGCACTGTTTTCAAAATAAATAACTAAATGTCGTATTTTCAAATTTCCCTGAAGTGAACAACTCATGAGAGCTTCTAGGCAAAAGAGAATGGCAAATACACACACACACACACACACCCCAACAACAACAACAAAAGAAAGCATGTTATGCTGATGTTAACGAGTATACATCCTTGATTGTTCTGTTTTGGTTTTCACTGCTAGTTCATCAACACTTGAAGGTAGAATAATCAAATCTGAAGGACTCCTAGGTGTACTCAACTTTGAATCTGACTCCATCAATCCTCTTTGCAACATCCTTGGAATGCAGAAGCTCATCATTTTCAGCCCACTTCATGTTGTTGAAGATACTCATATATGGCAATGGTGTCTACTTCTGCTTATCACCAAAACAAAAAATATATCATGAAACTGTTTTACGCAGTATTGCACCTGCATTTTTTTTTTTTTTTTAATGAAGCCAGCGATGTGATTTGGGGAAGTAATTTCACTTTCTCCAGCAATCATCCTTTCTGGCCTTGAGATCTGAAAGCGGCAACATCAACATCTAGGCTGAACCTCAGATTTTCATTCTTAAAAGTGCGCTCTTGCAACCTGCCTTAATGGATGCAGTTAAAGGTGCTGGTGCCTGAGCATCCACATGTCCACCTGCTTTTGTGGCAATAATGAAAGGCATTGCCCTCTTGCATTGCAAGGTCCTCCTACCCTTGGGAACACATGTGTGACATCATGTACAAACAAAATCAGTGGGGCTTGCTGTTTTTATTGAATTGACTGGTTTAACACCACCCATGGACACTGCTGCATGGCTGTTTTCCTTTCCAGTCCTAAGAGGCTCAGAAATTGGTTATTGGAGTGATTCCTTTTCTGCTACAAATGTGTCCAACCATTTAGATCTGAAGGAAGGGCCCTTCTGAAGCCTTTTCCTACTTGTTCAGCTTGGGCATCTGGCAAATTCTCTCCCACATTGCCTTCTACTCCCCTGCTCCTGTCTTTGAAAATTTGCAGAGGTACAGTTGCTTTAACCGACAATCTTTTAATTGTTCCTTAATATTTGCATTAGTTTTTCTTTTCCTTTGACACTTATATTCTGCATTTATTAAATGTTCAGACTGATTCAAACTGCTCTGAATAGAAAGGTGGGATATAAAATAAATAAATTGATAAGTTTAATGAGCAGGGGATCAATAGACTTCAACACTAATCCACATGGAAATTAGCAATGGCCACAAGCCCAAGAAGATTTATGTTAATCCATGTTCTGAAGAGGTTTTTTTTTTTTTAATCCATTCCATCGTATATGTGTAGGTGGGGGTGAGAAGTCAAAGTTTTTTTGGATCTCTGCAGCATATTTGGAATTTTGAGACCATAACATCAGTAATATACCAAACATGACTAGTCAGGGTAAAATTCATGGTTCCCAGGGAACATGATAATGTTCCATTTTTGGTTCAAAATGACCCTAAAAATCCATTTCAGGTATGATTAAAACCTTCTGGATCAGGAAGTGATCCACTGGTGTTTTGACCATTTCAGGGCTGGGCCATGTTCAAGGCACCACAAAAGGTTCCCTCTAAAGAACTATTACATCATCTGGATCATGCAACCAGAACTTCCTGGAATATTCCATCTGCACCATGGTCATCTTCAGATATAGCTAAAAATTTCCATTATATCCAAATGCCAATACATCCACACATTTTTTTTTTTTTTTTGAAAGGAGAAAAGTATACTAGAAAAACACTCATTGGTGAAGTGTAGTATTGTGTACTTATTTACTTAAAGGTGACTAAGCATGTGGCCCTGCCTCTCCTTGTGAAATTCTCTTTTCAGGGGTCAGCATAGAAGGTTCCCATACTTCAGTTACGTCACAAGGTGTAATTAGCATTAGGGAAAGCTGAACCAAGAGGGCTTCCTTCGGCACAGTGCTATGATCATTGCTAAGTGGGAATTCTACTCTATTTCTCCAGGATAATTTCTCCTTCTCCTGGAGAAGCATGGACATATCATTTACTCCAGTTCTTTGCCCACAAATTGGATAATTTCAGATGTGGCCATTTGGACACAGTTTTATTTATGCCTTTTTTCTGAAATCCATTATAATTTATGCTATTGTGGCTTTACACTCCTGTAAACCACCTTGAAGATGATGAAGATGATGAGAACCCTGGATCCTCCATAGCTGATGGATTTGTTAAACTTAGCAGGTGGTCCAAGTTGAGCAGGTGTTATGAAGAGTTAGTGAGTTTCCCAATACCAAGACACATCTCTCTGATGACCAAGTTAAGATGGTAAAAACAATCATTTGTATTTTATCTTCATAGCTAGTTTTCATGTTCCATGAGAGAGATTTATATGTCATTTTATTCTCTAATCTCCTCTTAGTAGTTCTGCAGTGATGATAGGAGGTTATAGCAAAACAATATAGGAGTTATAAAGAATATAAAAACCCAAAGTAACATGCTTTGTATAAGTATTGATTATCCAATGTGCTTAGCTTAAGAGAAATAGAAGATAAGACTTTTTATTTCTAAATATCAAGAAAATCAATTCAGTTGCTGTGTGCTTCGTATGATTACTTTGACTTTTACTTAAGTGACATTCTTATATAGAAGGAAATGATGTTCCTTCTAAGGTCAGATTCAGGAAAAGTATACATAATCAAGCCTAAGACAGGATGGTCCTGTAGAAATAAAGAAATATATTTGGATGGTCACAGTTCTACTATACTGCAGAATGTTGCCACTTAAAAATAATAATAATAATAAAAAACCCTCCTATGCTATCCAGAAAACAGTTCAAGCAGGAGGATAGACAGCCATGGATCATGGAGGCTGTAACTTGGATGTCCCCAAGGATTAGGTGTTAACCTAATAACCTTTCACAACAACTCTGTAGTTGTGTTCACTTGATTGGCTTAACCTAGTTTCTGCATATTTGAATTGATCATATCACAACTAAGCAACTGTTTTTTTTAAAAAACTAACAATAAAATATATATAATATTTGTTTTTAATGGAAAAAGACTTGCAAGAAAGGACTTATAAGGAAAAGTCTGTATAAAATGTGAATTTTGTGATGATATGCATGAACATAAGTACAAGTTGTTGCGTACTTTTTCCTGGATGTGCAAACCGCAAAGTTGAATTCAACATAAAGTCAGTCAGGTGAAAAATCTTGGAGAAAATATTGATGCATTCCTAATCTTTTATTTATTTATTTGTTTATACATTTATTCACTGCCCATCTCCCCCTCATGGGGGACTAATGCCGGCTTTATTCAAGTTCCAGCAAATCTTTGGCAAGTTTCTTTCAGGGCAGAGAATCTTTCCAGAGCATGCGGAACATGGATTAATTTAAAATGAATACAAAAAAAAAGAAAAGAAAGGGAAAAAAAAGAAAATATCAAATCAAATCTCAAAATGTATTTGTTCAGTGATGCAGAAGAAAGAGACAGTTAGTATGAAATCATAACTTATTTCTTTTATTTTAAGATAATAATGAAAAAACCAAATAGTTTCCTTAATTTTTAAAGTTCTTACAAGGAAAAAAGAAGATGAAATTCAAGCTGCTGTGCAGAACAACACATGAAATTAAATGCAAAAGGCATAAGAGATCAATCCTCCAGACATACCAATGTTAATTAAAAGGGGAAAAGTGTGTTGTGCTAGTTAGCTGAAGAAGCACATTTAGCTGATGTTCATTTTGAAGGTAAACAGCAAAAGATCAGACTGTTGATTTCACCAGGCACTTTTTATTATCATTCTGGAATGAGTTCCTAGCAAGGAAAATGGGCCTTAGAAAATTATTATTCTGAATTTTTCCCCTCCATGAAAGTCACTTGAACGATAAGGGAATTAAAACAAAACTCTAGCAACAGTCTAGTATGAAGCAAACTGCTGAAATTCTGCTTCCTCAGTGCAAAATTGCTTGGTCTTAAAGAAGAGACGTCCTCTGGCTTGGTTAGGAAGCCAGGTGAGACTCATGGTGAATGAAGGAGCTGATTTCCATAGCAACAGTGGCTCCTGAAATTTTCTTTCAGTGGGAATCTCTGCTGAGGCCAATCATCTCAAAGTTGTCTTCAAAGAAGGTTTCTGAACCCACCTATGCACCATTTTATCATATCCCACCTCTCCTGGCATGGGTTAGAGTACAGTTCTTCAGCTGTGAATGACCAGGACTTCCTTAGATTTCATCTTTTGTTCTCCTCACTTTTTTACACAAAAAACATATGCAATATTATATCTATCTATCTATCTATCTATCTATCTATCTATCTATCTATCTATCTATCTATCTATCTATCTCCATGCATTTCTTAACCAGTTGAAGCTCTAAATCAGTGACGATGATCACATATGCTATAAGACATGCTTCTGATTCAGTCTGCATCATCAAAGGGATTCAGATCAATCTGACAATGTAAAGAGATCCACAGAATGCTCTATGGATTATCAACAATGTGTTTTATGCTGTAGGTTGGACTGGCACTTTTACGGGTGACATTTATGCAGTTGTATCACCCTTTTCCAACAATTTTTTTTCATCAGTTACATCCTGCACACTGATCTCTCAGTTTGATCCCCCTCACTTCCATAACACCTCATACCCACCTAGAAGCCCCAGTCTTCTATAAATGGCTCTCATAACACACCGAATGTTTCACTGACAAACAGTATAAAGGCTTCACTTAGTTTGGTTCTATAACACACTTGCTTTGATGCTTCGTTCCCATCCCTTTCTACATTTTTTTTCTTCAACACTTGTTCAAAAGGGGGAAAAAAAATCCAGAACCATGGAAGGGTGGTCTATATCAATATTGTTTAACACAGGTCCCAGTAACAGCTATACAGTTACTAAAAATTAAATGAAGAAGGGGAAACAATAGAGCTAATTCATTTTTGTTTCATGCAAAATAAATGGTGCAGAAAGAATTAGAAAAGGATAAGAACTGGGTTCTTTGAGAGTGTGTGTGAGTGTGGAAAGATAGCCCTACATCGCTTATTTGTTAAGAAAAACCTTTTGTGTAAGAATATCGATATTTTTTGCCCTGTCATTTAAATAATACCTTTAAATAGCACTTTCTTTATTGTGCCTGACAAAATGATTGATTGTGTTGAAGCTTTTCTCTAAATGTATTTCCCCCCCGCCCCATTCTGGATCAGATAAACAGACATTTAAACCTTACCCAAAAACAGAGCAGAAAAAAAATGAGAGGCAGTGCAAACTCAAAGCGAAATGTGCATCTGCACATCCAGAAAGACCACAACAAGGCTTAAATGGTTTTCACTGTATGGGTAAATGCTGTGCGATTGAGGTCCAGAGCATTAATTGTAAATTCATTTGAGAAAGCAGTGAACATGTGTTAAGGATCATGGAATATATTTCCTCAGCTATATTATCAAATACTGAACAGTTCTTCCCAATTTTAAATAACAAGTTGGGGCAGGGTTATCAGATCTGGACTACCCACATCTGACAACCATGAGATGGCTCCTTGGTTTCTTTATCTTAAAATAATTATTGCAGTGGTATGATCTTTTCTTTTTTCCCAAGCCAAAACCCACCTTTGTCCTTTGAGTGTTTTGCTAAGACCTACAGTGCAAAAGGGAGAGGGTAGTGTCACACCAACATCTAAGCTTGCTGTCATTTCTTAGCATTTAATTAAAATTAAATATCACAGTATGGTTACTCTCCAGTCATTATTTAATAATCCCCCTTTCCTGTCACATTAAAACATTACAATTATGCATAAATTTTTGGTGGACTCTGGGGGTCATATCCAAAATTTTCAGAGGCCATGTGTATCTTGGGTAAGTACTGTGTATCTGTATGTATAGTCTGGGGTAAACATATTTTAATAAAATAAAGGTGCTGAAACAGTTTTGACATTAATAGAAGTGTAGCCATTGGTAAATGGTAAGCTAAATTGCTACAGCAGCCAATAATTATCCCTTTTTCCTCTTTCTTTTTCATATTTCACAGGAAACCCAGTTCTAGTTCTCTTAGATGCTTCCACCCTCTGCTGCTAATTCAGAATTCAATAGTAGCACAATTTCTCTAAGGCAGAACCACTGTTTATTTCAGTGGTTGGCCAACACCTTCTAAACATGGTTGCCAGAAACAGAATACCAGTTTCCTGATATTTTAAAATAAAAGACTCATGAAAACCTGTTCATAAGTTTCAAAATAGGCGAATCACAGTTCAATAAACAAAAGATTTCCCCAAATCCAACCACAAAATCTCAGTTCCATCCATGTGTGTTACGTACAACCTTTTGGCTACAAAATGTTCATTTAAAAATTATGTATTCAAAAACTTGGATGAATTTCCCTCCTACCCATCTGCAGCATGGAAGGGTGAGTGGAACTCCATGATTTTCCCTGTTCACGTCTCAGGTTGTGCTTGAGGAATTTTACAGGGTTGAGTCAATTATTTCTCAGAGATTATATTTTTAAGTTTCTGCACTGAGCAAAATTAATTGGGGATTGTATAGTATGTGTGCATATACCTTCAAATCAGTCTATAATATCATTTTTGCTGTTGTGGTTTACAAAAAGCTCACTGTTTAGTGATCAAGTCAAGCTTTAGAAAGCATCTTGTTCTTACTACCCAGTTTGTTGACATCCACATCGTATTTCTTGTCTTATTCTGTTTTGGGCTGAACAGGCAAATGAGAAGCTTTTATCCACCCTAAAACCTCAGTGGCACTCCATACACTTTCAACTCAACAGGAGACCAAAATGATGGCACTTTGTATTCACAGCACTTATCCATGAAAGCAAATCTATGGCTTTCAAATGACAGGCCTTGGTCCCCATTTTATATGTCACATAATAGACTTAATTACATATCACATTCCTCTCCTTAAAAGCAGACCTTCCTTCAAAAAATATCACACATACTTGCATCAAATAGCACGCTGCATAAGTACGTAAACTTAAGTGTGAACTCCTTTTTTGTACACCTGACAAACCTTATTTCGGGACTTCACAAATCTGAGCAGCAATATTTCTGAAAAATACCTTGAAAAGAAAGAAAAGAAAAGAAAAAGATACCTTGAAAAGAGTCAGACAAATTGACCTAGAGTTGGACACGACTGAACGGATAGACAAGACAAGACCTTGAAAAGTGGAGGAAGAAAGCAATCTAGAAACTTCAAAAGGAAGGACTTGCCCACGACTGCCATCTACCTTAGAATGCTTTTATGACCTCCATGAATTTGGAAACTTCAAATAATGACTTGAGCTCTCCTCCTCTGTTTCTCTTCTAACCTGCTACTGTGCTCGTTTGTTTCTATTGCTGCTTTTTCACTGCTATCATCCAACCCTTTTATAAACTCAGAGGAAGAACCAGGGCCTATTACCCTTGGTTAATAAACCTACAGTATTTAGATTGAGGGTGCTGCCTACAGTAGGTTGGAACTACAATCCTTGAGCTTTTCTTTTGATCGTTGCTGTGAAAATTCATCTCCGTTTAATTCTGAGCAGCCATTCCAGTTTCATTCCTGAAGCACAGCTTGACTTGTGCTGGAATTCAGCCAAATGTCTTCTTCTGCCACATAGCTCAGGGTGAACAATGGTTGCCACTAAGAAAGAAAGGTCAAGCTGCTTTGGCACCAAAATGGAGCAATTATTTAAAATCCCAGAAGTAAGTCACTGGTGATAAAGAGTGTGGTTGTCTGAGACGATGCAATAGTCACAGGGGTCAATAACCCTCATATAGTCAAGGAGGCAAGGGGATGACAATATTCTGAATTCTTGCTCCAATTCCTTATCTGCAAGATTACAGAACTAATTAGCAAATTTGCAAAAAAAAAGTTACTTCTTAAACACTCCATCAACTGAAATATGCAACACTTTTAAGAGATGATGGTGATGATGATGATGATGATGTTGATGATGATGATATTTCAAATTAGCCTTTGGACTTTTTTCCCCACCCAACACAAGGGAAAGTTATTACAAAGGACAATGGCCTTTGAATATTTTTGAGGAAGATCAGATGCATCTGAATTTGACTCCTTTTCAGCGTGTCATGCACCTGTACGTATCAAACTGCTACTTCTAAATCCAGTGTCAGCACTGTCGCCCAGATTATCCCATAGAGATGCAAGGACTGACCTTTGAGTGGAGGAATAACTGAGATTAACCTGGAAGAAGAGATGTTTGGGTGTGTGTGATGGGGAGACCTTTAAAATTAATAAAGAACAGTTTACCAGATTCTGTTTCTGATCTGATTACCACATGTTTCATGCAGTCTTTTAAATTCCAAGATAGATAGATGGATACAGAGAGAGAGAGAGAGAGAGAGAGATGGAGAAATGGAGAGAGAGAGAAAGAGAAAGATATGGAGAGAGAGAGAGAGAGATGGATGGCTAGAGATAGATGATAGATAGATAGATAGATAGATAGATAGATAGATAGATAGATAGATAGATAGATAGATAGATAGATAGATAGATAGATAGATAGATAGAAATACAGATTCTTATCCTGGTTCATAGAAATATGGTAACTACTAGTCTACATAAGCACTCTGTATGGATTAGAATACATAAACCAACCCAATTTCCACCACACCATTTCTTTATGGTTCTGTGGGTTTGTTCTTCCTTGTTTTCCTTGTCTCCTAAATCCAAGTTTAATTAGTTGATTAATCCAGAATCAAAGCATGTACAATCAACAGCTTTTCTGACAAGGTGAAGAGGTGATGCAATTTAATCTGATGAAGCACTCCTTTACCTTCATAAACTTCTACCACACTGGTGTAGGCTCTCCTGCCACTTGCAAGAGGCAGATGAGGCTTCTGCTCAGGTGTGACACTTGTGTTAGAAGTGTCAGAATTGGTTTGGGTGTACACAGCTCAGCACAGGAGATGTTTAGAAGGATTATTTCTGCATGGCAGGGAAGTGGAGTCCTTTCAGCTCCTCTCCAGCTCATTGCAAAGCAGAAGAATGGAAGACAATTGGCTATGCAATCCCCCACTTTTAATTGACTCTCCAGGATTCCTCAAGAGTGGCAACTGCACAAGGGTCTCCTTCCTTCAGATAGAAGTGTCAAAGTGTCAAAGCTAAGCACTCTTTTAACACAGTATGCTACTGAAACACATTTTTGTTTAAAATAGTGTGCTATTCAAACATCTCCTCTGGTTATAAAACCGGCAACTCTAGCCATGCCTTTCCTGATTGAAAGTGTTACTTAACTTACTATGTTGTTTTGCCTTGGAAAGAGAAAATTGCCATGGCTTTCTCAAGAAGGGTCTGTCTCATCCTCAGTCAGTCAAAATTAAGCCTGCTGCCAGAAGCTCCGTGCATCAGAAATGCCATGGGTAGTAAAGCCAGCTCTGAGCTGACTACTTGACCGTGTGAAAAGGAGGGAGCAAGAAGTGAGGTAGACTTGGAGTGCATGGGTTGTCATTTACCCAATCCAGGACCACCAAAAATTAACCACCACAGGAACTGAACTGGCTAAATAACCCAGGAGTACCCCAACTGCTTCTTGGAATAAATCCTTCAAATCTAAACCAAAGACAAGAAGCTTCTCCGAGATTTGCACTGTCATAAGCCATGGTTTTCTACTCATCTTTCACACTTCTCCCCTATACTTCTAAATCAGGTATTTAAGAGTGTGTAGACACAGAAGGGGATGCGGTGGCATGCGGGTTAAACCGCTGAGCTGCTGAGCTTGCTGATCGGAAGGTCGGCGGTTTGAATCCGCGTGACGGGGTGAGCTCCCGTTGCTAGTCCCAGCTCCTGCCAACCTAGCAGTTCGAAAACATGCAAATGTGAGTAGATTAATAGGCACCGCTTCAGCGGGCAGGTAACGGCATTCCATTTAGTCATGCCGGCCACATGACCACAGAGGAAGTGTCTACGGACAAACGCCGGCTCTTCGGCTTTGAAACGGAGATGAGCACCGCCCCCTAGAGTCAGACATGACTGGACTTAATGTCAAGGGAAACCTTTACCTTTATGTAGACACAGAAGATGATGTAAAGATAATGTCTCCCTTTAGCTCAGCTTAATTCCTGGTAACTTCATATCACTAACTTCTTTGCAGAGGTTTTTCAATTTAGCAGTCTAATGCCTAATCCTGGGAGGGCTCCCACTCTTCTGGCCTGATCCTGCTTGGCTTCCAAACCCAGAAAACATCAGCCAGGTGCTGAAACCAAGGTGAAGTACAGAATGGGTGAACTGAGGTCCAGTCCAGTCATTAAAGCGATTGGACTGGGCTCAGTTCAACAGATCAGTATGAAGTAGAAAACAGTGGAACAGCTGGTTTAAGATGTGTGGTGTAACATACCTTAAGCCAGCTGGACTGTAAGAGGAATTTATCCTTGAATTTTTAGATGCCATTGGGAGGCCTGCATAGTTGTCACCTTGAACAGATCTGTGCAAAAGGGCTAGAGAAATCCTATTTATTACACCTACTATTCTTTATACTGCTGATCAGAAAATGAGCAAGGTGGTATAGGATGTCTATTTAGGGCATGAATTATTCCAGGAATGAGAGAACAGAATCCTTGTGTGTAGTCACATACATAATTGCATCAAGATATACGTAATTGCATGCACATAAATGCACATGTTTTCCTGATGTAACATCCATACGTGCAGTAGCTGTAAACAAACTGCAATGAAATGGTTGGATTCAACATTCTTTTGCAAGACACTTTACTGACAAACTTAAATAAACTCTCCCATGTCATTAACCAGATTACCTGATCTCTAAATTGACTTAATATTTGCCCCAAGGGGGAATGGCGTTCAACAGGCTTCAGAACGATGGGCATTTTCCAAAGAATTTCTGTCACAAATGTGCTACAGTTGAATAGAGGGCCTCCAAAGCTTAATTGCATTTTCTTCCCCCTTTTCTGATATTCTCCAAATTTTATCTAATTGAAAAGAAGCAGTCTAATCATTCCCGAGCTATTCTGCACAATGCCATATTGATTCCCAATATTCATAAGGTTCATTTATTATGACAAATTTCTACCCATGATGCCAAAAATGGGAAAGCGTTGTTAACCATTTGCAAGCAGCCCCTCTAGGAGGTGTGATTGTTATATGAAGAAGCTGAAACTCTTCTTTTAGGGAAAGAGGTCATAGTATCATTCAGCAGTGAGGGATTTATTCAAATGGGTCAAGAAAAACATTCATGACAAGTTGTGGCCAAGGAAAAGCGTTAGCTATCATGTTGGTTCATGCAAATGACTTAGAGGGGCCTTTCAGCAATCCAGCAATTCCAGTCCCTGGATAAAATAATCTGTTTAGACAGCTGTCTGGGGTGTGGAGGAGAGAAAGATTGAAAGAGAGAGTGTCAGAAAGAAAAAGAGAAAAGAGAAGAAATTTCAGAAAGAGAGAAGAGGTGGCATCATGCTTCTTTGACTGCAGCCAGAGGTAGCCTGATGAATGTTTATAAAATGATGCGTGAAGGGTGATTAGTAAGAAATTATGTGATGTCCATAAAAGTCAGGGTCATTTAATGAAATTGATTGGTAGTGAATTTAGAATGGTTTTCTATGTCTTTACCCATTACGGAATATATGGAATTCACTGCCACAAGGTGTTGTGATGTCCATTAGCTTAGATGTTTTTTACAAAGGGATTAAGCAGGTTCATAAAGGGCAAATGTGAATAGTAGTGCATGGCAGGAAAAAAAAATCAGCATTTTTTTCCCTTTACAGTTGTCACTGAATTTGAGATGGGCTTTTGAAACTCATGGGAAGGAAGGTGCAAGGAAAGGCTCAAAGACAGGATGTGGGGTTCTTGCACTTAATGGGCATTAGGTACCCAAGAGTTGAGTGAGAATGCCCTTGTTTCCATTGTATGTGCCACTCATCAACAATTTACAGCCTCCCTGGCTTTCCACACTTCATCTGGCAATGTGGAATTGTTTTAATCATTCAATTAAAAGAAAAAAAAAATCTTACCCTCGAGCTAATGGCTGTAAGTTGTTCAAGGACACTGATATTTGTATCTTATTATCCCTCTGATTTCTGTTGGTGGTTGGGAGACAGAAGAATGCCCCATGTTTGACCAAAAGAGAAAGGAGTTCATATTTAGAAATAGCTAGCAGGCATAAGATAAACCTGATAAAAATAGGTCACAGTTGGCAGTTTCCAAACTCACCCAAGAAGTCCTCCAGATAAAAGAGTTGGAGATATAATGTGGTTGAAAAAACAAGAATTTCTATTATGGAGTTCACTGGCAGAGACCAGATTGGTTGCAAAGGCCAAGCTACATCAATTGCTCCCTGCCTAGTCAATGATGAAGGACTGGTGAGGTAAGGAAGGATTGATACAAGGACTTATGGAGTACTAGGCTGTCCCTAGAGGAAGTGGGGAAGATCTCAAAACCTTTCCACATTTATCTGAAGTAGGGAAGACTGGAGATGGTTAGGTTTTCGTTGGGAGTCAAAAATTAATGTGGAGTGTACTCTTGAAGAGAAGGGTTAAGAACAAGATTGCTAGGCTAATGAATTGTTCATCTGTTTTTGTCATCTGGATGGCTTCACTGGATTTACAGGAGTGGGCAGGAATTGTCTTCTCCAAGTTACCCTTCCAAACTACTTTGAATCTCCAACATTCTGCTGGGTGTGAAGGAACCTCTTGGTAATCAGTCAAATTACTTTTTGTAGGTTTAATGAACCGTAATCTATCTATCACCTGTCTGTTTGTCTGTCTGTCTGTCTGTCTGTAAAAGATTAACAAACAATATGAACCCAAAGCAGAGTTTGTTAAATGATAGCACTTTGAAAGGTGATAGCATAAAACAACAGTGCATTCAATTTGTCTTCAACGTGTTAAATATCTTTGAATTAACAACAATAACAAAGAGCTTTGGTAAAGCATAGTTAAATTTTACTCCTCCACATTCAACAAACCTCTTGAGCTTTGGAAAGCTTCAGGCAGAAGGCATCTCTCTGATTGACAGCTGATAATGAGGTGCCCTGTTCTGTTCAAAATCCCTGCTAATTAAAATGTGCTAATCAATATAGGTCTTTATCGCAGGATTAGCACAGGGCTAGGCCCAGGGCCAAAGTCTAATTTGGATCTCAAAAACTGAACAGGATCGGTTCTGGAGAACAGACATACCAAAATTTAGCGCCTTCAAACAAAGCTGGGGGAAAAAAACCCTACTTTATCTGGCTTATTTTCATGCTAAAAGTTTGGCCTTTTGATCCTGCCCCCTCCATTTCATTCTTTAAGCTCTAAGATCAATTAAGATTAATTTAATTAAATTATTTATTTTCTTGGTTTTGCTCCTGGATTTTCTTTGGTAAAACCAAGTTATCAACAGAAACATTTTTTTTTTAATTAATCCTTATGAACCTCTTTCAGATTGGTCCCTTTTTCAGGTTTTTCTGAGAAAAAACGGTCACTGTATTTATATGGGACAAGGGGTATGAAATCATCTTTTTTCCTGACATAAAGATACAGCATAACGGGCCATAGCTTAATTCTCCCCCTACTTCAGAGCAATCATCCCTCACAACCAATTTTTTAAAGTATTTTTAATTTTATTTTTAGCAGTCGCCATTGAATAGCTAATTTTAGACCCAGAGTGGTGCAGTATAAGCAATTAGTTATTCCATGGATGAATTTTTATTTCATGTTTTTAAATTCCATTCTATTCCTAATGTCATCCAGGCCATTTTTAAGCCTTCATGTGATACTATTCTCTATCGAAGCTGTACGAAAGTGCGTGCCATATGTTTAACTTCCCTGCGATTTGCTTCTGCTCATCGTCTGAATATAACTCTTTAAAATGAATAAATACCGATCTAGAAGAATGCCCAATTTCTACAATTATAATAATTATTTTCATGAGTACTGATGGTGAGCAGGAGGGGGCCCCTATCCAGGGGGGAAAACGCATGCGTAGTAGTGAGGAATTAAGCAGCCATTCAAAGAGACACAGATCAGACCCGCCTTGACTTTGGGGTTGATCTGTCTGGGTTTTCCCACGCTTCTTCAGTTTGTTAGGATTCTGTTTAACGTAGCAGTAATAAACACTAGAGACCTACTCCTCGTCTCAGCGTGATTTCTGACTGTTAGGACAATTATACACTAAATAGGAACAACTGCTGGAGATTGGGTTAAAATGTAATGAATACAAATATCATATTCGCAAATAATAATTAAGAAAAAGGATAAACTCCCCATCTGAGATTGAATGAGGCCCCCAAACTATCAATTAAGAAAAAAAATATATTGCTGGAGACTGCAGGCATGGTAGAGTGGAAGTGGCTGTTTTGTTTTTAAACAGCTTCATTAATGTTAAAGCAGCAGATTTAGAGGAGGAAGATTTTTTTTTTTTAATTTATTTTTTGGGTGATTGCTTCCAACCAAATGCTTTGTGTTTGGGCAGCAGCAAAGGCAATTCCTGTGCTACTGTGATATATTATTTGCAGTATGCATTGCACATACATGCTCTCACCTTTCCTCAGGTACTGTGGCAGTGGAGAGAAAGAAAAGAAGAGATCAGAAACTATGAAAGAGAAGACAGAAAGATTGAAAGGAGAAGGGGATGCAACAGAGGAAAAGAACAGTGGGCCCACCCACTTGGGACTCTGACCACACCCATGATGTTCTTCTGCTCCATCTATCACTGGCCACATTGTCTTCAGCCCCAATTACCACTGAAGCAGCCTGTCTGGAAGTGGTCTTTCTTCTGAAAATTAAATTTGGGGTTTAATGGAGGTATGGGAAGCCAGGGAGGCTGCAAATTACTGGAGAAGGGGCTGGACCACGACAATTAGACATACAGCTTAGTCACCACCTGATAAATAAGGATAAGAACACAGCAAGATTTATTTATTTATCTTATTTATTTATCAAATTTGTCACCGTCCATCTCCTCTCACTAGAGGGACTCTGGGCAGTTGATTGTATATAAGATTATAATATAAGATTATTGCATGCACAACGATGGAAGAATAATGCAGTTCCCACAGAGGAGGAATGGATGGTGAAAATGTTAGAATTGGCTGAAATGGCGAAAGTGACCTGTTTGGTCCAAGAACAAACCACAAAAACGTTTTTGACAGACTGGAAGCCTTATATGGACTTTTTGCTGAAAGAAGAAAAAAAATGAATTGATGATTTATGGATCTGAAGTCTAAGGAAGATGAGGACTAAATGAAGGGGTGAAGGGATTTGTGAAATACTGAAGAGGGAGGAGGGACAATAAGAATGTAATCATCTGTTGAAAAAAGGGTCAGAAGTCATCTATATGTTTCTTTTTTCTTTTCTTTTCTTTTCTTTTTTCTTTCCCCTTTTCTCCTTTCCCCTTTCTCCTTTTGGTTTGTTATATGAATACCCACACACACGTACTTGAACACTAGATTCCAACCATGAGAATTTCTCCAAAATTCTCCTCTCCCTTGACGGAAGCATCACAAAGCAAACTATCTTTCATTACTGGGATTTTTTTTTTTTTTTTGCAGAAGGTCAATCTATTAAATATTAAAGACACAAATGAGGTTTTTTCTCTTGCAACCCTGAAATCCATCCCGAATCTCCTCGCCCCAGATCAAAAAGGGAAATAAAACAGCAATACCGATTCTATTTCTAAATGTCCCCTTACAAGCCAACTTCAATATCCTTCTTTACAATAAATATAAACTCATTTTCATGACCTGGCATATTCTGTTGCATTTTGTTTTTCAACCTGTACTTCTGGAAACATTCACTCACGGATGTGATTTCCCGTTATTGTTTGCATGGTACCCTGTGGAAAACAGCAACATGACTGAGTCGTACATGGAATTTAAAAAACTGTTTGAAAGGAAAGCACCGTTCATTAGCAAAATGACTTCCTACCTGCTGCCAAAAATAAAGGTTAATTGTATTTTTAGCTGAGATCCAGAGAGGCCCCTTTGGTTGGTCAGATCTCCAGCATTCCAGATTTGTGAGTATTCTTACCCTGTAGTAGAGAAAAGATTCTTGTGGATTGAATCAAAAATGTGTCTCCTCCAGCATGCCACATCCCACAATGATCATTCAAATGTCTACACGTAGCCCTTGTGATGAAAAGAGGCTTGCCCCACTGCTTGCTATTCAATAATTATCAATTCATTGGCACATAATTTTCCATGTGGGGGACATGGAATCAATAAAGTGTTGAAAACCACAACATTATTTCAGTGTTCTTTCCATATCTGGTCGTAGTGAGTTCCTGAAGACATTGTGCAAAACTCATTTCTTTTGTTTCTTCTGAATCTGCTTCCGGTCCATCCCTCTATTTTGCATCTCTTTAGGAAAATCAAGTCAACGGTAGTTCACATATGCATATGTACACCTCAGTTCTGACTTTCTTTTGCTTCACAAAAGAAGTGTGGGCTCATTCCAGTGAAAGCTCTTCCAGTCCATGGGAAGGATGGACATACTTTCAATGGCCTTTGATCTGAGATTGCTTAGGCAACCACACAAACTGACAAATCATAGAATCACAGAATTTAGGGGTTAGAAGGCACTTTGGAGTTCACCCAGTCCAAACCCCTGCCCAATGCAGGAATCCAGTACTATAGTAACCCCAATGTATATCCGCCCAGCCTCAGTCTGAACATCTCCAAAATGGGAGATTTTACCACCTGCCATGCCAGTCTGTCCTACTGTTGAACAGCTCTTATCCTTGGGAAAGTTTTGCAATGTCCATCCAAAATCTGTTTTCTTGTAATTTGAACCCATTGTTTATTGTCCTTATACACAACTCTAAAGAGTTCTACCCTATCTTAATACATGGCAGCTCTTGAGATACTCAAAGACAGTTATTATGTCTCCCGTATTCTCTTCTCCAGGCTAAATATACCAAACATCTCCAGCTGTTCCTCGTAGTTTTTATTCCTGGACACTTGTCTTGGTTGCTTTTTTGGGACATGCTCAGGTCCTTCAATGCCTTTTCTAAAATGCGATGCCCAGAATATTTTAGTTGTGGTCTGGCCAGTGTGCAATACAGGGGATCTATAATGTGGACTATCTGTGTAGGTCAACCATAGAATCTACTCTTCTATGTTTATGGTTGTATATATTACCTGCCTTTTTTGTTTTTTTTAACGATTCCATCCTCTTCAACGTGGAGAGGTTTAATGAATGCACAATATATTTTACTATATGAACTTTTTCTCCCCTTCAGATAGCTACCACATGTGGCTATTTTCCCCATGACTCACAGACCCACCACAGGTAAACATCATAGTCTGCATTTGTAGAAAAGTAAAGATAAATTACTGACCTTTTCATCGATGTAACAAATCCAAGGGAAGGCAAATAATTCATGGAGAAAGCAGTTAGTTCTTCATTAGGACTTTGATTATGAAACAGTAATGATTTGCTTCGCAATGGGAAGCCGTGCAATGGAAATCAGAGGAGAAAAGTACTGTTTCTATTTTCAGTCTCAAAAGGTGCTTCTATACCAGGATGCCCCAGGCTGAAATCAGTGACAGTTTCTTTTCTTTTTTTTTTCCCAAGAATTTTATTAAGTTAAAAACTACAAAAAAGCAACAAACGGCAAAAAGAAAAGGGGGGGGGGAAACTAAAAAAAGTGTGAAACACAAGAAAAGAGAATTTTGAAGATTGCATAAAGAGGTGACTTCTGACTCTCAACAAAGAACAAATTCCATAATCAGTCCCTTACTCTATATTAAACCAAGATCACATTATTTCTATAAATTATTCCATTAGCACATTATAAAAATCACTAAACACAATTGCTCCTTCCCCTTACATTAATATATATATATATATATATATATATATATATATATATATATATATATATATAAAATTTCCAAATCAACTTCCCCCAAAAAACATTTATTTAATTATTTCCCTCCTACCACTATTCTATATATTTCTGTCCACTACAATAGAAATCCAATTATAAAAACATTTAAATTGTTTACTTTTATAATTAACAATACTATAACAATCTTAACCCTATCATACCTAAAACCAAGCAATTATTATTATAAATTCTAAAAATCAGACAAACCTTAAAAACAATCCATTAAATCTTAATCCAAATCATTAAAGAAAGATGAGATCATACAAACCTTAATATCAATCCAAATAAAGATTCTTAATTCTTAAAAAAACATGATAGAACCTTCTTGTGACATGCAGAATCCAGAAAGTGGTGAAGGCCAAATAAACCTTCACTCTTTTTTTTGACGTGGAAAAGAAATGAATAGGTCTTGCAATTGTGACATTGCCTCAGTGGGAGAAGTCATTGCCCATGGTGTCTTCAGATAAAAATAAGGCCTTCATTAAAAAAAAAATGGCTAGTTAAGACTCCCTGAATCAAAAACAATCCTGCCAGTATGAGCTATCTTCTACAAAAAACATAATAATTGCTGTTATTTCAAATTAAGATCTACTGGTATCTCTGCATAGCTTAAAATAGATGGATTTAAAAAAAAAAGAAAAAAAACACCTACCACTTTCTTTTCTTCTATTCTTTTTCCTCCTCTTTCATTTTCTTTTCATTTGGTAATCCTTCTACATTTTTATAAGGAATTTCATTCCCCCCCCCCCCATTTCATTTTGTAAAAGCTATGAAATTCAAACCCAAATTCTGCCACTGAAATACTTCAAGGTGGGTTCTGGGAAATCCCTTTGATCTAAAATGATCCCAGTAAAGTGACCAACTGTTGTTATACTTCTTCCCCCAATTCCCCTTGTTTTGAAACAACCACAACCACAACCCTGAAATGAGATATTTCCACCTTTGCTCAGGTTTACTAGGAATATTTTCTTTTTAGGTCCTTCAGATGATGTACTGGCATAGCTTTGCCCTTCTAATCTAGATTTCATGCAAATAATGTTGCTTCACAATGTTATGTATTAAACAGCATTTCCCAACACCTTGTGTTTTATTACTGTACCTCTATTCCATCATTTCACCAAAGAGTTTAAAACAGGACACAGAATAAGTAAAATCTCATTCGCATTGACTCCTGGTGAATTACAGGGACATATCTGTGCAATTTTCTTGGCATGAGGCAGAAGATATTTTCTTCTCTGGAAGTTTTTCCAACTTCCCAGATTAATGTTCAGACTTGGACTTCCCAGCTAATCCATCATCCCAATACTAACCAGGGGTGATCCTATGTAAACTTTCTAGATCAGCCAAGGTCAGCTGGGTTCTGCTAGGGGCATCCTGATATTACCCCAAGATAAGCTTATAGGTGGGTTAGGCTGTTGACATGAACACACAATACTTCAAAGCTGGTCGTGGATCCGCAGGAGGTTCTTTTGCTCCCATGCAACTGAGCTGATTTTCTCCTAGCTGAGGAGGAAGAGCAGAATCTTTGTTTTGGCATGACAATTCTGGGTTCTGTAGACATTTGGTTTTGGTGGGTTCCAATTGGCAGGAAACTTCCACTTCACCCCACCTCCCACCTCCCACCTCCCAGCTCCTTCACTCCCCCTCTTTCCAGCAGCTGCTAAACTGTGCCATGATATTCTCACCCCAAGTTTCATAAATAGGGGCACTGCAAGACACCCTTACACAAATCAGATATTTTCCCACAAAAACAAATACAGCAATGAAGATGGAAAGCAGAGACAAGGCTCTGGAAGGGTCCTGAAAGCTTGCAACTGGCTGCAAGTCATATTCTGTTCACCATGGTTTAGTGAGAAATCTGAACTTGTCTTTTGTCTAGGTCCTATTCCCATACTCTAAGCTGATCATCCTCAACCTGATACCTTCTAGGGCTCCTCCTCTGGGGAGTATCTTCTTCATTGTGAGGATGATTGCCCTACCCTTGGCTTAATCTGCTGCCATTGGGTTACTTTAGAAAATAGCAGAAGCTTCAAAGAGACATAGACCTATATATTAACATTTTACTTACTTTGAGATTGCTGCACTTTTGTTCAGGCCTACAACCATACTAAACTAAACTAGACTAAACTAGACTAAACTAGACTAAACTAGACTAAACTACTAAACTAAACTAAACTAGACTAAACTAAACTACTAAACTAAACTAAACCTTGATGGACTTTATTTTTTGCAAGACACAATAGAAAACAGCATCTTTCAAAGAAGACCAATATGTGCTAATGACCCATCTGACAGCAACACCTATAAAAATCACAGTCCTCAACAAATATGGACAAATCAGTTTGTTAAATATAGGCAGAGAGAAATAACATGTCCAATTGCTTTCCAGTCTATAAAACAAATACATTAAGTGAAGTTTTGAAAACATCAAGACAGAAGAGAAAAACCACACACAAATTCAAGAGATCATTCTTAGGAGCATCTATCTATATTTAATAAGAATTTCTCTCTCTCTCTTTACATAATATTTTATCTCATACAGAAAAAAAAGGTTAAATCTTGCGATAATGTCAGCATACCAAATCTGATGAGAGAACTCCAAACCAATCATTGTTATGCCAAGAGATTATGGTATTTATTACTGGGAGCAGATCCTGTGCTTGCGTCAGGGCAATTGGTGAAGAAACAACACTGAGCCAAGGTTTCAACTCTAGTTTCTTTATTGTTTCTTCCATACACAGTATCTTGCCAGTTTAAAGGTTCCTAAACTGAGCTAAGGGGAAAAATACCCTTGGGAAACTAGGGTGGTGCTAGCCTAACTCTCTTCCTGCCCCCCCCCCCCCCTGCCCTGTTTTAAGCTGAGTGAGCACTTATCTGCCTGGAATGCACTCTCCACCCTCTCAGCTCCTAGCTCCATAATATCACACACACCACATTCCATCACAGCTTGGCAAGTTGGGTTCACTTCACCCAGTTGCTTTTGCATTACAAAGGCAAGCTAACTCTCCTTCTTAAGGTGCCTCCAGTAGCCAGAAAAGGCTTCCAGGGTGCCTCAAAACAAAACAAAACAAAACATGCACTTAACTTCACTGTTTGAAGCTGTGTGGGAGATGTTGAGTATGTGTGTTGTTTTGTGAAATAGCTTTGAAGGGGTGTTTCACATGTGCCAGATCCATTCCTTCCTTCCCTCCCTTCCTCCCATGTACCTGTCTTCCTTCCTTCCTTCCTTCCTTCCTTCCTTCCTTCCTTCCTTCCTTCCTTCCTTCCTTCTTTCCTTCCATCCATCTCTCCATCCATATCTGATGCAGCACCTCTTTCCAGCTCTGCTCTCTTATATTTTTAACATCACCCAAACATATGGCATCTATCTATAAAAGATGCATTCATGACTAAAGTATTCTATACTTTCCTTATGGCACTCTGAGTATATCTGCATCATTGTCAAGGATTAAAGAGAGCTGTAAAAAGTGATTGCACAGGAAAGGTGAAAAAAGGAGTTTCCATGTTAACATAGAATAAAAGGTGGCCTTATTTATTTATTTATTTTCTATCCTGCCTTTATTATTTTTATAAATAACTCAAGGCGGGGAATATACCTATTACTCCTTCCTCCTCCTCCTGTTTTCCCCACAACAATAATCCTGTGAGGTGAGTTGGGCAGAGAGAGAGAGGGACTGGCCCAAGGTCACCCAGCTGGCTTTCATACCTCAGGCAGGACTAGAACTCTCAGTCTCCTGGTTTCTAGACCAGTGCCTTAACCACCAGACCAAACTGGCTTTATTAATTCATGAGTGGTGAGGAGTGTGCTGAGGAGGTACTCCCTGGTTTCATATCTGATGATATCACATTGACTTGCACGTCAACATGTGTTTAAACATCTGTTTAATCTTCATGTGTATCTTTATGCCTTTGTTCTGATTGTCCTTTCAAGTCACAGCTTCATGACTGGTCCATTTACCAAAATCCATTCTTTGGTCCAAGCACTAGTTGGCTCCTGGGTCACTACACATTGCTGCTTTGGTGCCCCTCCTTTGGTGAAAAGGGACCCCTGAAGGTTAAAAGGCCAAAGGTGACTTAATGATATTACTCCAAATAATGAAGCATTTCCGAGTAGCTGTTCCCTAGCACAGTTGTCTCCCTCCAAACTGCTTTCCTTCACATGCAACATTAAGTACAAATCTCATTTTCTCTCTTTTTGTGACACTGTTAACCTCTTAAACAAGGTAATATCCACAGTTCTATGAACAACTTTTCCTCTGTCAAATAAAGCACTGAAAATTAAATCGATGCAATTCATAGCTGCAGACCAAATCTGATGAAATAACTGCAAGCTATCATCATTATGCCAAGAGATTATATTTTTATTACTGGTAGCATTCTTGGAATAGAGCGTAATATGAGTCAATAAATCTCTCGTTAAGTAGAATAGCAATGGTGCTGCAACATCAATAAGCATTTTCTTTTAATTAATTAGCATCTGTGTCTTAAGCTTGTGAATGTCTAGGAGGGGTTACAAAAAACAAAATATCCTATTTATTCTCTTCTTTTCTTTCCTTCTACAAAACATGGAAGGAGAAGGAAGGATGTAATAGATTTCAGTGCAGGTGATCTTCTCTTGTGGAGTGGAGTTGAAGAACAGCTTCAAAAAGGTTCAAGTCGCCCTTATAAATGAATGGGCTAAAAGTATGTGTCAAGAAGTATGAATTGGCATTGTCTAAGTCATTGTAGGTACCAGGAATCCATCGACTGATAATAACTGCATGTTACACAACACTGAATGGTGGCAATGGGAGAACCAGAAGTATTTGGGAAAATGGTGCAGATTTCACTCTTAGATGGAGTTATGTATAGACACAGAATTCATTGATGCATTTCCCTGTGTCCTGAAAGTATTAATGCATTTCTTAAATGATTTTGCTCCAGGTATATCCTGCCTTTTTTTCTGAAACTCAGGATGTCACAGACAGTATTCCTTCCTCCAGTTTTATCCCAATAACTCAGTGAAGTAGACTGGACTATGTTATTTCCATTGACCTTCCATGGTGAGTGTTAACTTGAAGGTCCAGCTTCATAATCACTATACCATTCTGCCTCTTTGGGGTGTATATGGGAATCTGAGTTATGTGTTTATGCTGCATGCGTGTGATGGGATTCCCATTTATCAAAACTGAACCCTTGTGAGGACTTAAAGGATTCTATGGAACCCACTGTGTTCCCCCAATTCCTACAAAAGATGGTCCATCTCTATCCCAAGAGTGTGAGTGCTAATCCTTCAAAAACCCACACCTCTTTCTTATTGTAGAGGCTGGACAGCTGCTAGGGATGATGATATCTATCTATTAACTCTCTGTCTCTCTATATCTCTCTACAGGTAGTCCTCACTTTATGACCATCTGTTTAGTGATGGTTCAGACTTACAATGGTGCTCAAAAAAACCCAACTTACAACTGGTGCTCACCCTTATGACCGCTGCAGCTTCCCCGCAGTCACGTGATCACAATTTGGGCACTTGGCAACCAGTTCACATTTATGACCATTGCAGCATCCCGTGGTCATGTGATCACCATTTTCGACCTTTCTGGCTGGCTTCTGGCAAGCAAAATCAATGGGGAACCACATGATTCCCTTAATGACCACGCGGTTCACTTAACTACCACAGTGATTCACTTAATGACTGCTGCAAAAAAGGTCGTAAAATTAGGTTGGATTTGCTTAATGACCACTTCACCCAGCAACCAAAATTCCAGTCTCAATTGTGGTTGTTAAGCAAGGACTGCCTGCATCTCTCTCTCTCTCTCTCTCTCTCTCTCTCTGCCTCTCTCTCTCTCTCTCTCTCTCTCTCTCTCTCTCATCATCTATCTATCCATCCATTCCCCTTCCTCCATTTGATAGCCAGAAAGGACAGTCTTATCTGGCATTTCTGATTTGTAGCATCTGTATATAAACTGATTTGTATTAATGAGTGAAGCAAGAAGTACATCATAATTAATTTAGCCAGTCATGTTAAACAGCTAAAAATAGATAAAAGAGGGAAAGAAAGAAAGAAAGAAAGAAAGAAAGAAAGAAAGAAAGAAAGAAAGAAAGAAAGAAAGACAAATGGAAAGAAGATTGAGTGAGCCAGAGGAGACCCAGGTCAAAATCATTATCTAAAGCACTGGTTTTAAAAAAGGACACTTTTGAAATATTTAGATTCCCTGCATACCTGTAGGTGGTTATGAGCACCACCCAGTCACATACATGATGGACAGCTATATATGTGTGTAATAAATAAATAACTAAAATTTAAACATTTCTGGAAACAAATCCTGGGCATTTAATACGAGGTGTTAGTTTCTGGGTTAACCCCAAAGAGCAGTAGAACCGCTGTTCTTTGTAGACTAAAATAAAATTTAAAAAACCCTGCATATTCTTACCTATATTTTTTTGGTTCCTTTCTAGATTGGCAGGGCAGAATATTGTCAATGAATTTCTTGAAGACCACCATCATACCATCAGATCCATTTTGTTTCAAACTGCTGTACAGCGCTGTGGTTAATAGGCTGGACCTGTACTGGGGAAATCCAGGTTCAACACCACACTTGGCCACAGAGCTTCCTGGCTAATCACTTTCAGTTCTGTTTGTCTTGCCAGGATATTGTTCAGAATTAACTGAGGAAAGAAACCCTGTCTTCAATGTGCATGTAAGGGGTGAAGCTGGTGAGGTAGGAACCAAAGATTCTCAGACCAGACAAAATTATTAAGTAAAAATATAATTGATATCTCTGATTCTAAAGTCTGGGACAGGAGGACCAAAGTCCTTTGTCTCCAAAGGGTTAAAGGAAAAGGATTCTTTTCCTTCTTTCTTGCCTACAATTAAGCGCTTTCTTGAATGCTTGAGGCTGATGGTCTAGAGTGTTGGGATTTATTGTAATTCCTGGTGTGAAGTCTGATGTGATGTCACCTTGAGCCTTGATGAAAGATAGAAATGTAATAATCAATCAATCAAATAAGATCAATCAATCAACTAAATATGTCCCAAAGTGTTTATAAGATTAGAAACATCTCTTCCCAAACCAGATAGGTCATTCCAAAACCATGCTGATCATACCAACATTTTTTGTTCAGAGAAATACTGATTGAAGATCTTTCCTGTGAAGCACTGTTAGGGCTTTATCAGGAAAGCAGCAAAGATTTATGCCTTTCCCTCCCTAATCTACATTCTGTGTTGACATCCAACCAAAAGGAAGGAGCACTCATCTTGAGTACAGGACTCAAATGTTTCAGACTGGAGGTATGTCTTGTCTCGTACCTGTTAAGCTGCCAGTTATGGCCTTATCTTTAATTCAGGGTTCTGTTTTACTATAAATACGTCAAATGAACAAATTTTTGTACTTCTCTTTCAATCTGAGTGTAAGATTCAATTGCTTACCTGAAAGATATAGAAAAGGATTCTGGAGAGGAGAGGAGAGGAAGGGAAGGGAAGGGAAGGGAAGGGAAGGGAAAACAGTAATGAAACAACCCCAGGTAGCTTTTGATCTGACCACCTGGTGTACAATAATCTCATCACCATAGAAACAGTAGAATGGTGGCTGAACAAGACTATCCAAATAAAGCATTATGATAAATTTCTTACACCAGCCTGGAGGATGCCAACTGCAACAGCTTCTTTTGTCAGCCTGGAAGAAGTCTATTTTGTGCCAAGTGGATTTGTTGTTTCCCTTGAATGTTTTGGCCTTTGCAAAAGTTAAGTGCCTGGTGCATCTCCTCCACCCACATTCTATTTGATAGCTTGTTCATTAGATGAAATGGTGAATGCTAGAAGCAGTGCTTCAGATGTCAAATGCCAAAGAACTGATATAACAATTTGAAGTCAAGGAACAGGGCACTAAAATTGATTTCAAAATATCTAGGATGCTATTTATTTATTTATTTATTTATTTATTTATTTATTTATTTATTTATTTATTTATCAATCAGATTTTTATCACCGCCCATCTCCCCCACACGGGGGACCCTGAGCGGTTAATTAGCACCTGATTTTTAAACTAGGCAATTGCCCTCTCCCCATCCCCAAAGTTGTGGGTGTAGATCATTCCCTGTCTTTTGATCTCTTCAAGAATTGTGGGTAAATGATCTCTCAGAGTTTGTTACCCTATTTGCAGGTACAGAAATTTAGGTGGCAACTTCTCCAAGGGGAAAGGATATTTCTAGTGGCTGCATCTCACCATTACAAGAACCAGCTGGAAAAGTTCCCTCTTTGTTTCCATAAGTTTCCAACAGTGTCTTCCTTTGCAAAACAAGAACAGGATTTTTTTTTTTGAGACAAATAATTAACTAAATTTAATAATAATAATTCCAAGGAATCCTACAAGTATCAGATTATCAGTTATATTTCCTTATCATTTGAGGGTTTCTCCCCAGCCTGATTTATACATGCTGCTCAATACTTGGGTTTGCTTGTAGTAATGATTCCTGTAGTCAAGTAAATATTGACTTGGCATCAGAGTCTAATGCTTGTAATTTTGGGTGAGCCTGTGTATTTTGCTCAGTCCCTCATTTTAACAAGCACAAGTTCTATCTTGCAGTATTTGCAGTTTAAGATGTGGCTGGCAAGAAGAAGAAAAAGATCTGCAGGCAGAATCGTGTGCATTTTTAAACACCTTTCTGATACATGCCTTTTTGTTCAGACCTTTTCTTAATGTTCATTCATTAATTCAACATAATGTACTTTAAATATGTTTTAAATAAGTGTTTTATATAAATTAATTAAATAAATAAAATATATGCATTTTCCTAATTTGCAAATATCCAGATTTCTGGTGAATTCTTTTATACATTCAGGAGAAACAAAGATCACATTGCCCACCCGTCCTTCAATACAAAGCGATGCCATTCCAAATATAATGGCCAGCCACCTAGGAAAGTAAAGGCCTGTCCAATGAAATATGTATATCTCTAAAGTTGCCTGCAGTTTTTACTTTATTTTCATCAGTTTAAAAATGTAGTAATCAATCACACTGGTTCCAATGGGGTTGTGCAAAGATGTTATTTCTTTGAATTATTCCTCTGATGTACAGTATCTCCTTCAACGTGTGATGACTGAATATATAAAGCTTTCAGGCTTACATAAAAGCTCTATTTCTTTGGAGGAACCAAAAAAAAAAAAAAAGCCATCTGTCTGCAGAATTTTACAAAATAAAAGTGAAAATGTGATTACACACGGCAAAATTCATCTTAAAATCAATAGCATTGACTTCATTATATTTTGTTCCTTCACTTTATGAGCATTAGGATAAGGTTTCGCTAAATAAGAAGATGTGGGTATCATAAAGGTTACTGCCAAAGTTATTATCTTTTAAAAGTCTTCTTTAGTTTACAGCTCTCATGCTATTTACAGTCATAAACATTATGGGAAGTACTATACCCCCCTTTTTTGAGGGGGGTCAGTCCAGAGTAAATAATGCTTCCTATTACTGCATTCTTCCATTTTTGGAAAATGGGAGATAATCTGCTCCTAGAGTTTTCAGCAATCTTGGTAGGGGACAGGCACAACGATGTCATATAGAAGAACTGCTGGTGAATTCTGCAAATTAATTTGGGGTCTCATACTTCACAAATTCTACTTGAAGACTGGTGTCAGCCCTTTGAGGTAGTCCAGATGAGAAGCAAAGCCATGTGTACTAACACTACCTTTACTGTGAGGTTACAGTAACAAAATCTTGCAGGTCTGAAAGTATTTCTCCCCTCTGTAACTTTTACTTTCCATAAAATTAGAGAGGGTTCCTTCTGAAGCACTTACCACACGCCTGCTGTTTCTAGCAGCTGAGATACCTTCTGCATGATGGTTATTCAGGCTGTGGCTCTTCCTCCTGTCTCCCAAGGTCATTCACACAGATCATGGCAATTGGCAAGAGGTGACCTCAGGTAGACAGAGGTCCTTCTATAGGTGATTAAAGGTGAAACAGATGCAGGTTCAATGGTAAAGTGCTCAACCCCTTGATACACAGGTAGAAAATGCAATTATTACACTAGAGAAACAGGACCTTGGAGAGCTCCAAAGTACCACTTTCCTGGAATAGGAATTGTCCATAAGTAGAATGAATTCATGAACAGGGAATAAATTCATGCCAGCTAACCTTGTCCCTTGAACTCATACCAACTGGCTTCCATAAAAGACATCCATGTAACCTAAAAGCTGGTTTCATCATGATTCTAAACCACTGAAATCCCTTCATGTATACATGTTTGGAATAGGAGTGAGACACATCAGCACATTCTTGCTCATGTGTTGATTCAGTGTTAGGAAGGAACACAAAGATGCATGCCTCAAATTAATGTGTAAGTTATCCAGGCCTGGCTGTATTTTGTACTACTCACCTAAGAGAGTTCCTTATGCTTTCTTGTTGCTTGGATATCTCTAACCTCAAGTGTTCTATTCACCATAAACGGAGAGAAAGAGGGGGAAAATAGTCCTTGACAAACAAGACAAAGATTCCTCAGGGATTTATAGCCCTTGAGACATAATGCAATTGCCTATAAATTTTACCATTTTATTAAGCAGGAAATGATAGATATTGTTTTTGCTTGCTAAGATCAAGATAACCAATGCCCATGCCATTCCCTTAAACTTTTAAGCTAGTAACTATGTTGAAATAAGGAGATTGGGATGGGTGGGTTTCTTTTGTTGTTGTTTAAGGAGGAGAGTTCATTTTCTTATCCATCCATCCATCCATCCATCCAACCATCCACCTCCCAACCCATTTTTGTGCCCATGTTATCATTCTCATGCATTTCTTATCTGAAATTGGCAAGAGGCTGCATAGCCAATTTTCCACAACTGTGTAATCAGAATAGATACACAAAATAAAGATGTGTGTCTGGGGACATATTTTATTCCCCCCACCCTTTGGTAAGAGAATCAAACAGCTTTGGTCTGAAAAGGGCATTTTTAGCACAGAATGGTTTCTTCTGAATTTTGCTTGCCATGAAATTACAAGGCCAAACTGAAGGACTAGAAGATGTCTTCAATGAACCCTCAAGGAATCTGAAGCAATATTTGCCAAAGGATATACTGTACACACCCACCCAAAGAAGAGGCTGAAGTAATGATGACCTGTTTCATCATTTTTATGTCACCTGCTTGACAATTTATAGCCAAGGGTATATATCAGCATTCTTCTAGAGTCCTCCTGGTTGAGGAAACTAGATTGGTTGGTTGTTGTATGGGATGATCATGTCTAGTTCAAAGCTGAAGTAGGCTAGGTTATTACATTCTAATCTCTTGCTTGAACAAAAGTTTGCTTCATAAATCATTCTTTAATAGCCTGTCTAAAAATGTCTTAAGTGTGCTACAGCTGCACTGCAAGGCTGCTCAGCCAGTCATATTTTAATTATTGAAATGATGCAGCTCATAGTGAAATGAGGAAATCAATCCATTCTGGGTGTGGCACCAGTATACCATGCAGAGACTGAGCAAGTCCCTTTTCACTGTGGTTCTGTTCTGTTGACCTTAGGTTCCCAAGAGTTCCATGCCAGAGTTGTTGCCAGTTGGCTCAGCTTTTGCATCAAGGAAGCAATTGATTAAAATGTTTATTCCATATTATCCAATCTAAATAAAGTAACCAATACCCATCTTTTATCTTTATCTTTTTATTTTTTACTGACTTTATTGTAATTTCTTTGATTATTGTGAGGCAACCAGAGCTGTTGAGAGTCATGTGGCATACAAGTTTAATAAATAAATTAATAAATTAATAATAAAAACAATAACAACAACAACAACAACAGCAACAACAACAACAACAATGGCAGTACATTTTTAAAGCTTTTTTGGGAGAACTCAAGACATTCACAACCACTTCCACTTCTTGTTTGTCCTTTTTCATTCCCTGAGCAGTTGCTGTTTAAATGCTATGACAAATAAAACAAAATACTAGACACATCTTTTTGGCAGTTCCAATTACTCCTGGTGACAGTGCTGGAATAAGCTTTATTATGGTGCCCTAATGATGTACAGCCTAATAAATCTGGTTATGCGATGATATCACCAAAGCCAAAGAGGCCAGTTAAGAAGGAGGGTAGTCCTTCACTGCATACCCTCACTCTGCATTGTCAAATTTGTATACTTTATTTTTGATGCTAAAAATGAATGTAAAGAGTATGTCCTATTTTTCACTTAGCTCTCTTGTGCATACGCAGGTTTAATATGCTTTTATCACAATTCTAAGCTTGGAAACCAAACAGCTTTCATTAATTGATTAATTATGTACCATCAAGTTGGTGACAACTCTTAGCAACCACATAGTTAGATGTTCTCCAGGGCAATCTGTCCCCAACCTGGTTCTTCAGGTCTCTCAATGGGACACCCATTGCTGATTTAATTGAGTCTTTCCACCTGCAGTAGCTGCCAGTCATCCTCTTCTTCTCTTTCCTTCCATCTTTCCCAGCATTGTAGACTTCTCCAAAGAGCTAGATAATGTGAAGCCTGGTTATTTGTGCCTCAAGTGAAAATTCTGAGCTGATTTATTTGATGATCCATTTGCTTGCTTTCTTGGCTTTCCATGGTATTCTGAGAGTTTTTCTCCAACACCAAAGTTCAAAAGCGTCAACACTTTTCCTATCTTGCTTCTTCAAAATCCAACTTTCACTTCCATAGAATGACACAACCATTGTCTGCATAACTCTAATCTTTAACAGCTATCACAGAAATGCTCAAAGGTTTAAACTTACATTTTTTTCTCCGAACAATGAAATTCAGTCCCACACTGCCATATTGCAAATGGCTTTTGAAACACTACCAAAAAATCTGATATGAGACCATTCAAAAGATGTTGCTTTGGCTCACTGAGCCAATTTTTTTAAGATTGGGGGATCATCTGACTAAGACTGACAAAACAGCAATGATACTTAGTTGTTCACTCTGAATGGATTCATGGCTGGATCTGGATAACATTTGCAGAAGCAGAGAAAATGTAATTAAAAAATCAGCAGATTCTAAGATTTTCTTATATTCTAGTGAAGAGTATGAAGTAGATCCTGTTTTCCTTGTGCCATGATTCTCTGAGCCATTATGATTGTGCCTTAATAAATTATACAAATAACCCTGTTATTCTTAATGCATGAGATGGCAGAGATGGAAATTTGAAGCTTTAAAGAGATTCTTGGGAAAGGTTTCTGCCCTTCCCTGAGCTAGCCTGAGCATGAAAGAGTCATGTTTATGAGGAGCAGTGACTTAAGCTACTACTTTTCCCTTCTTAAGAACAGAGAAAAGTTTGGGTCATCATCCATAAGAGAGGAAAAAAATATAATGGCTTTGTGAATATATATATATATATATATATATATATATATATATATTCATTCATTCATTCATTCATTCATTCATTCATTCATTCATTCATAAGGTGGGAGGAGAAAGTTGAAGGTCCCAGATTCAATTCCCAAAAAATTGCTGAGAAAAAAATCCAGCAAAATACATACCAGGCTAAACTATACATGGTTATATCACTATAATTCAGCATCAAGCAGCCTATGTTCCTTTGGACACATAGAAGAAGAATGCACACCCTATTTTTAGTATCAGGTGGAGATCATCCAATCCATGAGCTATTTCTAGACCATGAGGACTCTTCTTCTGGCCTACTAAGGACTGGCTTATGCCCCATCGCTTTTTTCTACCATCAACCCTTTTTGGATAGGCAAGGGAAGTGGGGTGCTGATTTAAGTCATGCTTCTGATGGGCCCCCATAATATTTTCATTGGCAAGGTGGGAAAACATGGCCTAGATGATGATACTGCAACCACTCCATGCTCTTAAATGCTTCGTATCAACCTGGCAAGCAGTTAAGGAGAGACAACAGATTATTCCAAATTAATCCAGTGCGGTTCATTATTTTGGATGAAAGAGTAGATTAAATTTTTAGAGACAACAGTTGAATAGGGTAGCAAAAGGTAACTAATACTAAAGCCAAAATCTAGTATTAAAATTTGAAAAAAAAATAGTGTTAACAGCAAATATATAAAACCAAGAAGTAATTTGGTTAGAAGAATCTAGCTCATATATTAGTAAATTAATTTGAGATCCACAGTCGCCAACAGTAGAGCCAGATGTATTTTTTTTTTCAAAATATCATATTGGGATGGTAACTGTTTTTTTATCCAATGTTATTAACCAGTAACTTCAAACAACTTGAGAGCAGAAGTTTATTTTCTGATGTCATTTTATGGGAGACATACTGTATTTCTGAAAATACGCCTATAATGAAAAAGGCATTTTGAACATATTGAAGCCTGTGATACATATTTCAGTATGTTCAAAATGACATATATATTGTACACACTAACATCATAGTTGAGATTTAAGTACCCAGAATATGGCAGTTTTATAGAAAGAAACTTTTACTGAACCAGGCCTAATGAAACAAACCTATGACTTTAGCTTAGAAAATTGAGAGAGAATCGCAAGGAAACCATTAACTCCATTTGAAGAAACTTGGAGTTAAGAAAAAAAGGCTGAATAAACTTATCATGGAATGTTTTGATAAACTGCTGCTTGGAAATATAAATCTGTTCCTCAAAACGCCTCCAGGAGAGACAATCTATTTTGTCTTGATATATAGATTGCTTGGCTGGTTTTTACATTTTTCCCCCCCGAGAAGGACTCTTACCCTTTGAACAGTGTTGTGTAATGCATATACTTACTCAAGGAATGCCAAGTTAGGGGAGACTTGCTATAGTTCTAAAGGGTGGGATAGCTTTTTTTTTTCTGACACTAAAAAAGGAAGAGAAGAGAAAAGACATCTTGAACACATTCTTAAAATTCTATATGAAGTTTGGTTTGGTTTGGTTTGGTTTGGTTTGGTTTGGTTTGGTTTGGTTTGGTTTGGTCTGGTCTGGTCTGGTCTGGTCTGGTCTGGTCTGGTCTGGTCTGGTCTGGTCTGTCCTTCCTTCCTTCCTCCCTCCCTCCCTCCCTCCCTCCCTCTCAGATGCTTGGTAGAAATACCATTGCTACAGCAGCACAGCACCAGTGTTAACTCTGCAACTACCAGAGACAGAAAATAATTAGCAAAGATTTGTTTGAAGTTGAACATCGTTTGAATTACTGATGCACAGTCTGGCAAAAATAAATCTAATGTTTAATTCAGATTTACTCTAACTAGTTTACTCCTTCAGAGGATCTTTGAATTTAAGTTACAGACTTGACATATGTTATCTTCCAGCCCAGTAGATTTCTACTTGTAATTTTGTGCCTCAGAGTGAGCTGGCATGCAAGACACAAGAACAAGGACATTTTTCCCCCCTCCTTGAAGGTTAACTACTGCTTTTCATCTTGTCAAGGATACAGTAAGAAGGAACATTTTTAAAGCCATGACGTTCAAATATGTAATTGACACTTGTCGTATCTAATTGATGAATTAGTCATTTTAATTTCTCCTACGTCTGATTTTTTTTCAAAAAACCCTCAAGTTACTTCTTTCCCATTTCTAATGAATATTTAAAGTTCTTTCCATCTCATAAACCCATTTTAAAGGCATTTTAGCAATGGGACTGATTTCACCTTCTTGGGATAGTATGCTACCAAACATAAGAAGACCATATGAAAAGAGAAAAACTTAGTCATCTTGAGCAGAAGTATCTACCTACCTACCTACCTACCTATTTATCTTCTATCATCTATTATCTCTATCTATCTATCTATCAATCATCTATCTATCAATCCTCTATCATCTATCAATATCTATCAATCATCTATTACCTATCAACTATCATCTCTATCATCTATCTCTCTATATAAATCTATCTATCATCTATCACCTATCATCTATCATCTATCATGTCTGGCTGGGGAATTCTGGAAATTGAAGTCCACACATCTTCAAGTTGTCAAGGTTGAGAAACACTGCTCTATCATCTCTCTCTCTCTCTCTCTCTCTCTCTCCACCCAGCACACTGCCTCTGTGAACAGTCAACTCAAAATCCTTATCACTCTCTGTAGCACCAACCTGTCCCATCTCATCTCCTCTAAATTCACACTTGGCAAACCCTTCCTCTTCTTTGCTGCTCAAAATATCACTGTACCAATGACTGAGATCCTAGCCCATGTAAAGCTTTTATTGTAATGACTTTATTACCCTTTAAGGTCCCATTCATTCTTGGAAAACACACACCCGTACACACACACTTACACAGCTACAGCCTGGGAGGTTTTCAAAGAAAGAAGGATTTCCTCTTCTGTAGTTAGGTAGCCTTTCTGTGGACTTTCAGATTCTTGCAGACGCTGCTGTTGTAACAACCTGCTCACCAAAGTTCTGTGGTCACAAAACGTTCAATCTCCATTTGTAAGATTAACAGCCATCTTGGAGATAAATCTTGCTTATGTTTTGCAGAACATGGTGCAGGCGCCCTCATTTAAGCCAAGATTATATTGCCTTTCTTGGCCATATGGTGTGAGGGATGGCTATACTGAAGGTCTGTTGCTTCTGCTCCTTTCATCAGTGAAAAGAACATGCAAAGAATTAACAAAAACACAGTGGGATAGGAATTAATCTTGTGCCCTCCATAAAGTTTTACAAACTAGTTTTTTCACATTGGCTTATTAAAAGTGTGCATTAAAAATTACTCAGCTTTTTTTTTTTTTTTTACAAAACTGACATACTGATAATCTTAGTCTCCTATCATTCTTGGCTCAGCTAGGGAAAAAGCCTGGCCCCTGCCACAAAGAGTGTGAAGCCGAACAGACAAAATTTGTACGCTAGCCAGCTTTCTATGTTTCCTTTCACTCTGCCAATGTCCCCTCCCACTGCAGGAAATTACTTAGGAAAGAGGATCTCAGAGGAGGAAACGGAGTCAGAAGCCTGACAAGAAATGTCCTCGGGATGAACTAGACTACAACTTCCATAATTCCCACCCAATCCAAACATTATTTCCATGTATGCTCACTCATATATATGCCAGCCTGTCTTCCTCAACTATTTCTATCTCCTACTAAGAAAAAGAATGAAGATATTGGCCAGCAATTCCTTCTGGATTCCTGGGAAGACTTCTTATCATTCATCTTCTTCAGTCTCCACCAGAGGTCATCTGCAGTGCGTGAAGTAGATCCTGTGAAGCTGAGTCTTTCTCTCTGACACACTTCTTCAGAATGTGCCCTCTTCTGCTTCATGGGGCTTTAAACATCCCTCAAACCAACATCCCATGAATAAAACAAACTTTGGCAGTGTTCTGCTGCCCATTCCTCCCTGCCCTTTACTTACACCATCAATCTTCAGCACCCATCACTGTCTAGATCCATCTTAGATGCCAGCCATTGTACTTCCTCCTTCCATTCCAGTTTTTCTTCCTTGAGTCCTGTGCTGATTTAGAGTCCACCTCTGATGCCAGCTCAATACACCTTCCTCTTCTGCAAAGATTTTCATATGATACCAATCAAAGAGAATATTTGTAGCTCAGGGTTGAACTGTGGAGTCCTTGGTGCTCTCTGAGCCTTGCTGTTTTCTTGCAGACATTTCATTGCCAGACTAGGCAACATCTTCAGTGTGAGGAGGGAGTGGCCCTTGCTCTCAGTTTATATACTGTGGCTTGCCATACTTTCAACTGGGAAACTGTGAGCATCCTAAACCAAACCAAATCCCAAAACGCCAGAGAATTCCTGGAACCCTGGCACTCAGACCAAGCAGCCACCAACAGACACATAGTGGTAAACAACATTTACATACCATTCAAGAGACAATAGAAAAGCCAAAAGACCAGGACACTCCCTTGCCAGCAATCAACACCCAGTTATGCAAAAATTGACACTAGGAGTAACACCAGATGAACCATCAAACAGCACAATACGCCCTAATCAAGGAACTATTAACTCAGGCAATCAACCAAGCAGCAAACAACAGCCCAATCAAAGAATTCCCAAGGAGAGAACAACACTCCCACCAACACAAGCAGGGCAAGCCATGGTATATAAAGAGAGAGCAAGGCCCACTCCCTCCTCGCACTGAAGATGTTGCCTAGTCGGGCAATGAAACATCTGCAAGAAAACAACAAGGCTCAGAGAGCACCAAGGACTCCACATTTTTGTATGAAAAACTGAACTAACTCCCATTCTTGGCTTCTGTTATCAGCCAGCTAGCACAAAATATTTGAGGCTCTGCATAGATAATGAACAGCCAGCAAGAAGCTATGGCTGAATGCAGGTTGTCACATTTTTTTCTGAAGTAGCCAAGTAGAACATAAGATCTCTATATCTAGGAGTCAAGATCTGCGAAATTCCCTCAACCAAGTCTCCTTAACCCAGAAATGTCTCCCTTTGATTTTCCCATCACAGTACTCTACAATGCTCCACCTTGTCTAGGTTCACACAACAGGACAAACTTAATTTTTGGATTTGCACAATGCATTGAACAATGATAGTTTGTAGGTCCTGTCTTTCATTATACCATCTTCTCCCCAGCAGTTTGCAGATTCCCTGGATTCCCACTCTTCCATGGGGAAACTTCTGTTTTCTCAGGAGGGAATGGGAAGAAATAATCTACTCAACTTCACTAGGTAGATAATCTTGAGAAGGCTATTTGGGACACATTGAAGTTTTGCCCTGCTACTACCGCTTTTGATGTGTAAAATGTGGGCTCATCCCAAAAGGTCTTTTGTTTCCTCCCACTACCACCCTTGGCATTGTGAGAACCACATAGGTTAGGAAAATATATTTCTCTGGACAAAGTAGACAGTAAAAAAAAAAAAAAACAGCACCTAGACATCCAAACAAAAAGTCTCCCCACTCCCAAATGTTGATTGTATCAGTTCCATCACTGTGATGGACATGTTGCTGTGTATTAATAACATGCAATTCTGTTTACAGGAATTGAAGGGGAAATATCGGCATTTTTCAAAAATGTCAATATTCACTATGCTGCAATGCCTATTTAATTAGAATTAGGGTCTTTCAACTATATTTGGGGAGGGGAAAGTGCTCTGTCAACAAGGTATTCAAATATATAGCCACATTTCTAATTACAATATCTATCAAGGTGAAGTGAAGCTTAAAAATAAGCTGCATAAACAAACCTGGCATGAGAACCTGGCATTAAGGGAACTTGCTCTTACATTGTTTGCTTTAAGTGAAAATAATAATGATGCATCTTGAAACAAAATGAGAACATAATCCTTCCACCCAAACTTTTCCCTACTTGGTGAAAAGAAATTGCTGCATTTTTAGTTGGACTGTGTGGCAAGCTTTCCCCTTACATCTAGGGCTGGACAAACTGTGGGGCCAAATTCCTTTTCTGTGTTCCTCAAAACTCCCTTTGATCATGACTGATGAACATTGGCAGCAACTTCTCCGAACATTTTGAGTGGGACAATTTCAGAAGTGTGGAATGAGCCTTTAACAGGTTTTTCCTTCTCACATATGTGCTCATCCATATGTGTGATGTGACCTCATCCACTTTGTAGTCTTCATCCCCTGAAAAATCTTAATGGAGGCTGTGGTCCACCTCAAAATTGCACACCCCTGTATTATGAGAAGGAAATCAATCCAGTAAAGTAGAGTCATTGCATACGAGCTGGGTGGTGGAGAAGTTCAATAGATAGATAGATAGATAAATAAAGTCTCATCCAAGGATGCGATCCTAGTAGCTATTTGTTGCCTCCTGGCCTCTGGTGCAGCTTCGCTCTTCATCTGTTCTTTCACCGTGTATCTCTCAATTTTTAATGAGAACAGAAGCTTTGTACTGAGAGAGACCCTGGGTCCATCCAGTCCTGCATTATTGACTCTTAGTGGGCCTTCTAAGAGGATTGCAAAGTATAGTAGTAAAGTTTCACTTCTACCCAAAGTAATGGGCTTCAACGTTTGCAGATGAGATTCTTCTCTGGGTGATTCATGATAGACATTCATCTCCTTCTCCCCGCAAATTGTGAGGTGTGAAAGGTGAAAGGTCCCCTGTGCAAGCACCAAGTCATGTCTAACACTTTGGGGGCGACGCTGCTTTTGCGACATTTTCTTGGCAGACTATAGAGAGGGGTGGTTTGCCATTGCCTTCCCCAGTCGTCACCTTCCCCAGCAAGAGGGGTTCTCACTTTACCGACCCCAAAAGGATGGAAGGCTGAGCCGACCAGAGTTGGCCGCCCAAGAATCCAGCTTCCTCTGGGATTGAACTCGGGTCGTGGGGAGAGTTTCCGTTGCAATGCTGCTGCCTACCACTCTGCGCCACACGAGGCTCTTCTCCCCAAATTAGCATCACCAATATAAGCAGCAGCACTTTTCTGTGCTGCTGGCAGAATCCCACAGATAAAGAATAAAAGGATAAAGAGTCCATTTATCTCAGATCCACCCCTATAGAAGGCATTGGAGAACCTAGTATCCACCACTCCTCTTTGGAGACACACCCTCTAATGGCTGAAGCTTGAGATTTCTTCCTTGCCTCCAAACAACAAAAGCCTCAGAAAAGAAGAAAAAAAGGCCATAAAAAAAATTGACAGAGTCATGATGGTACAATCATAAACAGCAATGAAATGAAGTTAATGGCTGCAGACAAATCAATGCAAATCAATGACAAGGAGAGGACAATTAGCTGTATAGATGTTCCTCATTTGTAGAAGTGGAAGTTGCTGAAAAGAACAATGATGGCGAATGAACGTATAGGTTTCCTCCCCTACCCACAACCCAGAAATGACTCGATAAAATACTTTACATGCAGGGGGCAGTTTGATATACAGGTAGAACCTGCCGCATCTCTAAATGTTAAACGGAATCAAAGAGAATAAACATGAAAAAAAAGGACATTCATTTTTTAAAGGTGACAGAAAACTGAACAAGCCCAACAAATGAAACAAATGAAAGACAATCTGATTCCTTGGGAGAAAAGAGGAGAAGGGGAGAGTGGCTAGTGAGCTGTGTGAGGAAACATGCATCACTCAGGAGGTGGCAAATTATTACAGCAAACTCTACTTTAGGCATTAGGTCACATAATCTGTTGGAGGCTTTCCACAGTTTGAAGGACAAGATGCAGCTGTAGCGTATTGGGTTATTGTAATTATTGGTTAATTTGCTTATGATCCAGTATTGTTCCTCAGCTACCTTAGATTGCATCTCTGTGTTGCAATGCTTCCAGACTAAGTTCTTCTGGAAGTTTCAGTAAAACAAGAAGCAGGAAACCTACTCCTGACCCAGTTCTCTAGGAAAGAACTAATCTTTATCATCTGCCATGTTGGCATTCCTAGCATGCTTTTTTTTCCCCCCTTAAAGCTATTTGCACTGGAGATTGAAAAGAAAGTTGATAAAGGAGGCCCTGAGAACTGTAATCAGCAGCAATCAATGCAAGAATGGGGCTGCATGTTAAGAAAGAAGAAGCCATATTTTCATGCCCAAGGAAGTCCAAGGAAAGTATGAATGGACACATGTTAATGGACGGTTGGTTGTAATATATGTATACTATAAATATAGTACAGTTTTTTTCCTCTTTTGGGTGCATCCAGGTTAGGAAAGGCTAATACAGAAGTTGGAAGCAGCTAGAGAGAAGCATTGATTGAGGACATCCAGAGCAATGGATAGAGGGGCTGCCTAGTCCTATAGGGAGGAACTGATAGTCCTTTGAAAACTGTAAATCATCCTGGTAGATAATTGTTCCTGCATTATTTCTACCTTTCCAGTTCAGTTTGATGAAAAAGAAATTGCTTTAGATGTTATTTCAAGAGAAAAGGAGAGTTTTGCTGAAATCCGCAAGGAGGGGTTGGGGATGAGGTGCCCATGTGTCCTGCCTCCAGTGCTCGGGAGCTTCCCTGGCTTCCATTAAATCCTTAGAGAAGACCTCTTGAGAAACTGATGGAGAATTTCTCTTCTTCCTGGTGAAATGTGGAGAAATTGTTCCCCAGATTCCTCTTTTTTTATGGTGATTAAAAAAAAAATGTGCCTGGCTCTAATTTTAGAGGCAAACTGGTGTTGAGGTTGTTTGTTTCTGTTGTTCTGGCAGCCA